>NC_050203.1:54017219-56517219 GCF_013141755.1 Anopheles stephensi | reverse complement strand
ACTTATTGGATCAATTAAGAAATCAGTTCTAACTATCTGTTTGTCATTCTTATGAAAGTATGGCCAACCTATATTATACCATGGGACAACCTGGTGGTATAGGCAGCAGTTTTTCTTCACACGGCAGGACTGGGTTTCAAATCCCATCCGCACCGTTACCTTGTAGTGAGGATTGATTATCCAACTACGACGTATTAAGTTTAGAAGGTCAAAAATGCTAGGCCTGAGCTAAGAGATCATTAGGCCAAGAAGAAGAAGCTATTCTACGATAAAATAAAGCTATATAGCACATATCAAATTCAAACTACTTTTTTTTTAACTTTAAAACAGCTTAGCTATTCATTTGAAAAAGCAAGAAATTTTTATGGAATATTGTTATTGAGTTTTTTTTTATTATTATTAAAGACTTATAAGAAGCTGTAGCTTCTGCAAAGCGGAAGCAATATTTTGTCCGTCACTGTAGATAAAAATGTATGCTGTAGAAGATGATGTATTCTAATAAGAAGTATTGCATGTTTGAGTCTAATGGCATTAGACCTTTATAATACAGATTCTAATGTAGTATACAAGAGAAAAGAAAAGTTTTTAGACGTTCTTGTGAAAAGTGAATTGTTAACGAAAAGCTTTGTAAAATTCCCTTCGAAATACGAGTGATGCATTGTTTGAATGTGTGTCTTACAGTGTTACAGTTCAAGTGAGCGGTGGAATACATTAAACCTAAGTGAAAGTGAAAACGTAACGATCGTCGAAACAAATACCCACATACGATTAGCATAATCCGCCCGAAAAAAAAGTGTGTTTCTGTCAAACATACCGTTGTAACGCCTTCCAACACATGCACGATAATAAGGTTGCACAATGTTGTGGCTGCTGATAAAGTGCACATTCGCTGCAGTGTTTGTGCTACAATCGATCCATTGTGAGGCAGATCCACAGCTTAACCTTCCGCCTTTAGCACCACCGGGCACGGAAGGGCGTCGCCCGGTGACATTTCCCAACGGGGATGGTTCTCCAACGCGGGTACCATTAGGTGTGGACGGTGTGGTCAGTGGCGATGGGAGTAGTGTGCACGATCGAAGTAGAAGCGAACGGTTTGGTCCTCCGTACGATGGTGATGATGATGAAGAGGATGAGCGACCAAACTATCCGGCACAGCCACAGGGTCGTGCGAATAATGAGTACGATAGACGAGCTGGCCCGGACTCGGTAAGTGATCTGATATTGACAAACTAATGCTAATGAACGAATGATGTTGGAGTGATGGACGTTCTGTATTCTTTTACCGGCAGCCTTACTCTTACAACGATCGTAACAGGTACGGTGGCGATCGTGGCTATGATCCTTCGCGCAATTCAAATCGCGAAAGGTATCCGGGCGATCGAAGCCCAAATCCTTCCGTTTCTGACGTAGATAATCCACTGCTGTATCGGGACGGTGGTGATCGCAATCGGAACGGATATGTATCGGACGTAGAAAACCCTCTACTCTACCGCGATCGCACACCGTACAATCCGAACCGGGATGATGATGATCGTAACCGGTACAATCCCAATGCACGTCCGTATAATCCTAACGATCCTAACTTCGGTGGACGTAACCCAGATCCGAACTATCGTGAGCCAGGATTCCGTGATCCCAACTACCGTGATCAAGGTTTCCGAGATCCCACTCAACGGTTCCCGGGTAATGATCCTGCGTATCGCGATCGTAACCGGTTTCCGGACGATCCTAACTACCGTGATCCTTACCGCAGCCCGGAAGAGGAACGGTTCCGCATTGAGAACGAGCGACGGTTTCGGGCGGAAACGGAAAAGTTGCGAGCGTTCCTAACCGAGATTGATCGGAAAAGCTCGCTGGAGTGTTCGTTAAACGTGGCGGCCCAGTGGAACTTTGAGACAAACATCAACGATGCAACGCAGGTCGAAGCGGTAAGTATGGCGGCACAGCAAACTAAGGTTCGAAGGTCGTGTCAAGACAACGAACGGTACCGTTAAACGGTAGTGAGGGCTGCATATTTAGCAGGAAAGATAGCTACTTATGTGTAAGTGGTAATGATCGTGTGCTGCAAACAATTCCACGCCGCTACCGTGGAAAGGTAAAATTAGATGTGGGAAAACTCGGTGGTTCGTTGTGGCGCACGAGATTTGACATTGACATAGAGCGCAGATTAGTGACATCTTAGTGGGGTAGTTCACGGATCAGCAGGTGGTAGACTGGCTTGAGGTTGATTTATGTATGGACCGGTAAGGTTGGGAGAATTTCAGATGCAGAAGTTTGTATTGCTTTCTTTCGGTGGTTCACAAGAGCTGGGTGAGTAGGGCTCTGTATCTTAAGCATCGACGAAGTTGAGCTTGAACTGTACCATGGAACAGTAAGTTTGAAATTGCCTTAGTAAAACACGGCAATGTTTGTATTAATTATTATTTATTAATTATTACGGTCCGATGCCGTATTGTCATCCAGTTTGTTTTAATTAATGAAGAGGAAATGATTTATTTAGGAAAAGCTATTCGGTGATAGCGTTTACTGAGGTGCTTGTAGCCTAATATTAATTCTAGAAGTATCCAGATGCGATACGAGATTCGAAGCTTATTAATAAGTAGTAAAACACAAGAAGAGCATTTGCAACTACATTGTGCTTCAATATGCTTTTGTTTTGTGGTACCTGTCGCCCTCGCAGCTTGCAGCTCAGCAGAGGTACAACGACTTCCAGCGCTTGCTGTGGGATCAAATGCGTCGCATCGACCAGACGAAAATATTCGATGACAAGCTCTACCGGCAGGTGCGTCTCATGTCGATCATCGGTCCAAGTGCACTGCCACCAGATCAGCTTGACAGGGTAGGTATATCTGAAGTCGGCCAACTTTTTTGCGTGATTCATCAACCACAAAATTGTATATTCCCACGCACAGTACAATAGAATCGTCAACGATATGCTGGCCATCTTTAACGGTGCCACCATCTGTGCTTACGAGCAACCGTTCGAGTGTGGACTACGGCTGCAACCCCACCTGAAAGATGTAAGTGAATGATCGGGTGATCTTATGGGAATTGGCATGCTAAATGGTAGTTTTCTGTTTGGGGCCTCTCAAAATAGATAATGGCGAAGAGCCGAGATTGGAACGAGCTGCAGTATACCTGGCTCGAATGGCGTCGTAAATCTGGACGAAACATGCGAGATCTGTTCGAACAGCTCGTTGATCTTACGAACGATGCCGGACGTGTTAACAGTACGTATCAGTAGTAGTTGTCCCTCTGTCCCCAAATCACATTGACCTTGTTTGATTCCAGACTTTACCGATGGAGCTGCCTATTGGACGTTTCCGTACGAGTCGCGCAATTTCCGTGAAGAAATGGAACAAGTGTGGCGTGAGATACTTCCCCTCTACGAAATGATCCACGCGTACGTGCGGCGTAAGTTGCGAGAATTCTACGGTCCGGATAAGATCAACAAGAATGCTCCACTGCCGGACCACATACTTGGTGACATGTACGGACAGAGCTGGCAAAACATTCTGGACATAGTCATACCGTACCCTGGGCGCAGTTTTCTGGAGGTTACGCCCGAAATGCAAAAGCAGGGCTACAATCCACTGGTAATGTTCCAGATTGCGGAAGAATTTTTTGTATCGATGAACATGTCCGCCATGCCGCCCGACTTCTGGGCGTCGTCCATACTTACCCAACCGCCAGACCGGCCGATCCTGTGTCAACCGTCCTCGTGGGACTTTTGCACCGGGAAGGATTATCGCGTCAAGATGTGTACGCAGGTCACGCACAAGGATTTCATTACCGTTCATCACGAGCTGGCGCACATCCAGTACTTCCTGAACTATCGCAACAATCCGAAAGTGTTCCGCGATGGAGCTAATCCAGGTAAAGGGAGACAGCTTACCAGACTAGAGAGTTCAATGGTCTTACATTTTTTCACTTCCGTCTCGCGTTTGTGCAGGTTTCCACGAAGCGATCGGTGATGCAATTTCACTCTCCGTCGCCTCACCGAAGCACCTGCAAAATCTGGGCCTCGTCCAGAAGTCCGTCGATGATACGGCGCACGACATCAATTTCCTGTTTTCGCTGGCAATGGAAAAGGTGGTGTTTCTACCGTTTGCCCTCGCCCTTGAAGCGTGGCGGTATGACGTCTTTAGCAAGCGCATCCGAAAGGAGCAGTACAACTGCCACTGGTGGCTGCTGAGGTATGTACGAGCGGTTGTACGTGGTGAATCGCCACGTCGGGAAATCGTGGTGGATGTGCTGGTCGTATTTTTTTTCCCCCGGTAGTAGCGTCGGCTTTATAACTGGCTCTTATTTTCTTCCAATCTTTTCCGTCTGCAGGGAGGAGTATGGTGGTGTTAAGCCGCCGGTACTTAGGTCCGAACTTGACTTTGACCCTGGCGCAAAGTATCACGTGGCAGCAAACATCCCCTACATCAAGTGAGTAAATGCATGCTTTTGATATAATTTAAATTTTTATATAAATTCATTTTAATATTATAAGAGTTATTGGAGTACGTCTGACATTCAACTGTTTTGAAATCGTTATGAAGAATGATGCCTATGTTATACTATATTTTGAAACCATGATTATAAAGCATAAACGATTTATAGCATATAGTATGGGACCGAAGTTCAAATCTCATGCGGACCGTAACTCCGCAGTGAGGATTGACTATCCAACCACATGGTACCTTTAAGTCTATATCTTCTTGTTCCTGGGCAGTACAGCCTCGAAAGTCCTCGACCTGCCATTTCTGGTTTCCTGTGACTTGATTTACTCGTAGCAAGGTTGTCAAACCGTTCATATGGGAAGGCGGTCTGGATGAGGTTTGAACTCTGGTCCTGCCGAGTGAAGACCGGCGCCTCTGCCACAGAATACCCATTAAACCGGAAATGGCAAGCATAACCTATAAGACCGTTGGGAAGAATAAAATTATGGAATGGCCTGGTTGCCTATAATAGCAGCCAGAGACATTCGCATAGCAGGACTTTGTATCAAATTCCATCCAGACTATCTCCACATACGCAGAATTAACTATTCTTGTTGGGGATATCAAGTTAAGGAAGCCTGTTGGTCTTATGGTCTAGGCCTGGTGTAAAAGTTCTCGATACTGCTTAAGGTCAATTATTGAAGTTTCTAAATGTTTTTAAATTATTCCAATTACATAAGAATATTCCTAGATTTCATAACTTTCTTTTTGATAACGACTTCTTTTTCTTTTACACTTACTCTAGAATAGTTATGATTATTTCGAATTATTATTCAATCGTCGATCGTTTTATACCGTATGAATATGCTTGCCCAACTCTCTTTGATCGTATTAAGAACAACCAGCAGAGACGTTAAAACTCACCCGACATTATTGATTAGCGTTAAACTTAATCACACTGTTTCATTACAAACGATCGCCGACATTGGCGTGCCGGAGCATATCTGTTTTGTAACGCCGTACCGAGCTAATCCACCCAGAAACTTGATCTCGTTTCGAAACGGCTGAACGAATCGTCGTCACCGTCGGCCCCGGCCTGGCACCCTGTCAAAAAAGATCATTTTGCCTCCGATGATGGTCTTCCATCAAGACAGTCATGAGCCCGTTCCTTGCGAAAGCCGTTCCACGCATCCACGGGGCGGTACTGAAGGATTTCCTTCGGCCAAAGCTAAACGGGTTATTACCGTACACGATGCGCATCGAGTTCGGCCGCTCGGTTGTCTGGAACGGTTGCAACAGTCCCAGACACCGGTGTGTGTGCATGCACTTTCTCATCGAGCGCGCAGGTTACAAAACCCGATCGCTACCGGGCGCTCCTCGTACTCGCGCAATCAGCACAAACTGACAGCATTGCTCATTATCTTGCGCAAAAGCTTGGCGTCGATCGAGGGCTCAGCTGATGTGTGTTGGCTGGTCAAAATTTCAACATTTCACCGGACTGACCAGCGGCGCCAAGTAATCCTATCACGAAAATTGATAGGAAGTTACGGCAAGACTGTACTGCAAGGCGCCTCCGGGATTACTTCACGGCTCCGGTTGAAGTGGATGCAATTTGTTCGGTTGTTTCGGTTGGTGCCCGGGTTCCGGATTAAAATTGAAGCATCGGTCCGGATAAGTGCAGCAGTGGAAAACGGCACTTCTCGGTTCGCCCGGCTTACCGAACCGAGCGAACCGGCTGCTGTGGCTGTGGTGTAATCATAATGCGCATAATTTTGTGCCTGGCTGGTGACTTGTGGATGCTTCTTCGCATGCGTGCAACCGACCTTGCGCAATCAGTGATGCGGGTGTTTGCGTCTGCATTTATTTTGGGTTTGGTAAAGAGCTAACAAGCTGCCAACAATGTTTTTTCGCTTTATCGAGTGCACAAAACCGCCCAACCGAGCAACCGACTTTGTAAGTGAGTGCCTCGTAATTTCTCGTATGTTCGGACTAAGTGACAGCTACGGTTGGCGTGATGACAGATGAAGTGAAAGAGCAAGAGACGGAAGACGTTTTTTTTTACAATCACATTTTTTTATTACATTTTTTCCTTTCTTTTTTACTTCGTAAACAGAGCAAAGAAAAACATTTTTAAAAAACAAAAAAATAATAAACAACAATCAATGCATATGAGAACGAGCGCAAAGCTAAGAAAAACCATGTTCAGTTACATATGTTGAGCTGGCCTCTTACGGGGTGTTCCTTTTTTTTTGGGATGCGTTTTTCCATAACTTTGACAGCGTTTCTGTCTGTAGCTTTAAGCGGCAGTTTTGGTTTTTAACGGGGCGCGAGAGAATAAAACAAAAAATCTTGAAATGTTCGGCACTTCGATATTTACAGCACTTCTTCTGCCGACCCCGGGAAAAACGGACCAGGCAACAGCGACAGCCGGGACAGACGGGCAACTGTTGGCGCACCGGGCGCCATCAACTTTCCAACACGTGTCTTCCTTTATCGACTAATCGCACGGCCGTTTTCCCATCCAGCGCACTAGGACACGTTTGCATTTTGATTTTTCGTTTGCCGGCGCCTTCTGCTGTTCTTTTGGTTTTTTGTTGCTGACTGCGCGCGGTACGGTCGGTTTCGTAGGTTTTGTTCGCCATTTTTTTAAAAATCTATATAACAAGAAAACAATGTTGCTCGACGACGGTTGTCGGTCGAGAACGCATGCGGGTGAACGAGATGGAGATGGGAGTGCATCTAGGCATGAGAGTTGCTTGGTATTATTGCTGCTTGTTTTCCGCTTCCGCAAACATTCATCTTGAGTAAAATGGAGTTTTGTTTTCCCCCATTTTGAGCGAGTAAAAAGTGTGAGATGGCTTTCTCTGTCCCAAGGTGGGAGCCCACCTCCGGAAATCTTGAGCCCCCGAGCCCGACTACTAGTAGGGGGTTTGCGATGAAGCCCAACCGAGCAGATGTAGGAACATTGGTTTTTTGTGGGACATAATCACTTACTTGGGCGATCGCGTTTTCCGGTGATGGGGTCGCCAGCGCTTTTGAGGCCAGACTAAAGGCATTTCTCTCGCTGTTTTGTTTTTTTTTTTGGTAGGATAGAACGCTCCGATACGCTGGGGTGGGGAAGGCTGCGGCGTTTGTGGGTATGGGCAGGTCAACCGGACGCTTTCGGTAGCGAACCGGGTGTGACGTTCGTTTCCCGCCAAATCGAGGTGACAGGATGACCCCGATTGCGCTGAAACGCTCCCGGTGCTTGTTTCGCCACACTGCACCGCAGCCAGTTTTCGTTCATCCGGTGATGTTCGTAGATGTGTTCGAGAGTTGATCAGTTTTTCGACATTACTTTACAGAGCGTTGTTGGCTTACGGTTTTTTGTTGAACGGGACGGGATGAATCGTTTGAGCCAGTTGTCAGTGGCTGGTATCGATCTTACGGTGATGAACGGGATGTTGTTGGAATGTGGAGCGCGCTGTTGGATGTATGCTAGCAACTAAGATCACAAGTTTTGCGATATAAATAATGAAATGATGGGAGCTCTTCTTGGGCTTAGTGATGAGAACCGAAGTCGTGATGTTCGCTCAGACCCTCGGAGTGGATCTCCTCGTGGTGGTGGTGTTCCTCCTCGTGATGGTGCACCGGCACGTGAACCGGGACCTTGACCGGGTACGGCACTGGCTTCTCAACCTCATAAGGGACGTGCTTCTCAATCTCGACCGGCACTGGACGGTCGACCGGGACCTTCACGGGGTATGGGACGTGCTTCTCGACCGGGACCGGGATGTGCTTCTCGACCGGGTAGGGCTGTGGGACTGGGACCTTCACCGGGACTGGCACCGGCTTGTCAACGTGCACCGGGACGGGACGATCGTACGGGACATGCACTGGGTACGGGACCTTCTTGATGACCTCATACGGCACTGGCTTCTCCACCGGGACTGGCACTGGCTTCTCAACATGAACCGGGACTGGGCGATCGACTGGCACATGGACCGGGTAGTGGACGATCTTCTCAACCGGGTATGGCTTCTCAACGTGCACTGGGACCTTCACCGGGACTGGGATCTTCTTCTCGACTGGGTACGGAGCCGGGACATGGACCTTCACCGGGACTGGGACCTTCTTCTCGACTGGGTAGGGAGCTGGCACGTACACCTTCACCGGGACGGGACGATCGTACGGAACATGGACTGGGTACGGGACCTTCTTCTCCACCGGGTACGGAGCTGGAACGTGCACGGGCACCTTCACGATCTCCTTGACTGGGTAGTGGACAGTCTTGTAGACTGGGTAAGGCTTCGGCACTCCAACCTTCACCGGGACGGGGACATGTTTCTCCACCGGCACAGGGATGTGCTTCTCCACTGGGTATGGGACGGGGACCTTCTTGACGACGGTCAGCGTCTTTTCCTCGTGGGTTTCAAAGTGGGGTACTTCATGGTGTTCCTCGTATCCACCGAAGCTACCGGTCCAGCCGTGCAGTCCACGCTTGTCCTGTTTCTTGTCATCGAGCGCCTGAGTTTCGGCCGCCTTGTTGTCATCTACTTTGGCCTCCGCCACTGGTTTCTTTTCATCTTCGGCCGATGCGAAAAGCACCAGGGCTAGTAGGCAGACAACGCCCTGAAGGGAGAGAGAGAGATAATGGGGAAAGATTGCAAATATTAGGTCGGATGTATGACGGGAAGTTGCGAACGATCCTTCAGAGTTGCTACTAGCGATCTTCCGAGCTATTCGACCCCAAGGGTCGCAAAAAGAGCTCAAATACAGCATCCCAAAATGAATGTCTTCGTTGGTGTACTTCGTTCAAGTTGATTTTCCCCATTCCTTCCAAGTCCCGGAAGCTCAACGACCTTGCTCGGGATGGGCAATGTTTACACGATCATGCATCAATTACCCTGCCAGTGGCAGTGCACCAGTCCGTGCCGTAATGTGTTTGTGCTCAAAGAAGATGAAAACAAGTACCAAGTGGGACCAGCAAGAGGGGCAAGCAAGAAGGAAAGAGAGTGGATAACCAGTTAATTAAATGGAAAGGAATGTTTCCGTTCCAAATGAAACGAAAGTTGCTTCGGTTCGCAACCGAGCGAACCACGGAAGCGTGAAAGGGAAACGGAGCCAATTTCGGAGCTCTCGTTTCGAAAGTTTTTTGGCCGCAAATCTGAGGGTAAACCTCAAGAGACGGGTGAAGAAGATTACAGTATTTTGTTGTTGGAGATTTAATCTGGTACTTTAAAGCCTGGGAAAGCAAAGGAGCAGAGGGGTAAGAATGATCTTCAGAGCACTCTGACTCGAAGGTACGAGAAGATGAAATTAGGGCCACTCGATTTTAGCGATTCTAATGATCACACTTGAAGCATCACTGTCGATAAATGTTGGTACGTTCTTGGAACACTTGGATCACGAAGTAGTTTCACGACCACGAGCCTCTAAAGGAAGATCCTTTACTAGGCTTCTAGTCCATGTTCTTAGGATCACACTGAGCACTGGGCAACTATCACAAGTAGTAGTCATCCTTGGTAGTAGCTGTAGTAGTAGTACCAAACACTTCAGGGAACTGCTGTGACTCGACACGAAACTTCACCCCAAAGACTGGGGCTTTTGCACCGATTGTTTTGCTTACCAACAATTTCATATTTAATCCGAGCGAAATGTGTTCTGTAAAACAAGCAAGTAGACAACTGATGGTGAGTTTGGAGCTGCCGATGGTTTTTATACAGACAGGTTTCTCCCCTCGGCACCATTCCACCGAGCCACCTCCGGCTGTCTCTCCTCTTCCTCCGGCCAGGGCTTTCAGTTCGGCCTAGGCCGAGCCGTTCGGATGGAGCCTTCGGGTAGCTTGAAGCGATACGCTTCCCGGACCACCAGACAAGAGGGTGTGCAGTGGGGTTAGGGGTGGATTATACACCCCCCGATCCGGACGCCGATAGAAAGAGAGTGAATAATGCCATTTCCACGCCACCCTCTTGTGTGTGTGTCTCTCTCTCGCTCTCTCGTATTTCGATCTCAAACACCGTAGGTTGGCCCCCGTTACCGGAGCGCCATTTCCAGCCCATTACCCATAGCCATTTTCTTTGGCTCGGTTTGAGCGAAGCGCACCCGAACCACACCGACAGCGGTGACGACTTCTTTTCCTCGCGGCCAGTTGTGTGCGTGTGTGTGAGTGAGTGCGTTTTTGTGTTTCTTTTCGTTTCGACCATCTCGTTCGGTTCGGTTTCGCTTTTCCTTCTACCACTGGGAGTCGTGAGCTATTGGGCAAAAGAAAGGCGTTGTGAAGGGGGGGGAAAGGTGAGGACTTTTCGGTTTGGGGCAGTGTGCTGATTCTACGACAGTACTACGGATCCCCATCTCTCTCCTCAACCCCTCAACTCCCCGCAAGTTCGTCTACGATCGGTCATGGGGTGTAAAATTTGATGATCACAATCTCCTCCTTCCACCCCCTCCCCCTCCCCTCCTCGCGCCTGTTGTGGGTATTAAGGGGGTTGAGCGGAATCAGGTACACAAGGAAAGCCTTGGAGCCTTCGAGAAAGAAGACAGAAACATATGATCCGTACGGCTGACCACCGGCCCGAACCTACCGAAACGGACACCAGCCAGTGGGGTGGAAATCCGGGGGGGGGGGGGGGTACGGGGTGAGTGGAAAACATACGTAAAAATGAGCAGCGAGCGACCGTTCGTCGTAACCTCTCGCCACAACTGCAGCACAGTCGTAACCGTAAGCTGTATGCATAAAGTTTTCCGATCCACTAGAGCGGTCGCGTAAGGCCCGGTCCGCGGCTATTATTGTGACGGCACTGCATTTTCTACAGGTGTAACAGATGAAAGGTAATGGTGCGGTTGAGTGGTGATTTTTGCACTCCTCCAGGGCGAATCAAAGCTGAACCCGAGAGGGTGGCATACATATGCAGCAGCAGCACCCAGCTGTGTCTTCCTGTACCAGGTGCGCCCATTAATGTCTGACGATTGGTGAGGAATGATTGAGGAAAATTTGCCGTGATCTACCGGTATAATTGATGGGCAATGATTTGGATCAAGATAATCTGATTAGTAATTATGAACTATTAGACTGTTGATAAGTTATAGTTAAATGTGTGTAAGAGGATTATTTTATAAACAAAAAAATAGTGGAACATGATTTACATGGCCTTTATAATTAATTCAGTATTAATTAATTATGGGGCTGAGAAGCAGATTTGTTATTTTGGTAGATCAAGATGGATTAAATAAATTGCAAAAACGATAAACAAAAATCAAAGTCACGATGCAAAAAAAGCAACAAAATCGAATGAAACGAGCGATGCTTTAGTCAATTAAAATCAATGCATTTCCCTTTTTTCTTTTGGTGAGCTTTTTAATCAAACCTTCCTCGGGAATTCTCCTTTTCCAGCTCGGCCAGGTTGCGTCAAACAGTTTCCTATCTTTCAATTCGTTTCTTTCTCCCTCTCTTTCGCTCGCCGCGTTTGCCTCGGACGAGCGCATCCGCTCTGATTGGATTATGAATTCTATTGCTTTCCAAGCGATGAGTTTGCCGGAAAGCCGTCGGCCTTCCGAAATCGGACGGGGAAAATCCCAAAACACTCCATACCAGTGCGTTTAATGCAATCGCAGCTTTCGATCAAGATCGTCCACACAAGCGGGCTGGCTAAGTCTTTACAGCCTAACGAAATACGGCTTACCAACGCCAAACAACCGGCAATTAGACGTTTGTTGGGCAGCAAAAGAAAAAGAACACCCGGAAGATGAGAACGAAGCAAATGTAAATAGTGGCCGTTGGTAAAATATATAGAAACTAATGGAAAAATGTGCCCCACGGTTGCAAAACACGTGAAAGAACAAAATGAAGAAGCAACTGGTAGGCGATCGAAAAAGTTGGAGGTTTTTCGTTGTTGCTGCAGCACACTATGGACAGCCGACAAGCAAGGGCGAAGTAAGCGTAACTCCACCTCCCCCCTCCTCCCTTCTCCCCCGTTCGATCCAACAATGAAGAGAAAAGCGCAATGCGCGGCACTGATGCGACCGACCCGCCTGCTTGTATGCAATCGATTTGTCGAGCCTGTGTACACGCGGTACATAAGCCACGATCGTGGCAGCAAATCCTACCAAGCAAAACCAACATCCAACGCAATCGAAGAAGGAAAGAAAAACCTACGCAAGTAAATAGGAAACAGCTGGAAGGTAGTGGTAGTGGTAGCGTCCACTACCTGGGTGTTGGTGGTGTGGTAAGGAAGATGGTGAACAAAAAATCGAGCAAAAATTGGCAAACCTGGCAAAACAGTTTTCCGCGACTGCGTTGTTGTTGCGGCCCAGCGCGTGTCAACGAACCGGACCTAACACGGCTAGCGTACACCGGGATGGCGGAATCCCTCTCGGAAGTTTAGTAATGATCTAGCCGGGCAAACGTGCATTATTGCTAAAAGGGGTAATTGATTGTTCGGAAGGGAGAGTTTGCAATTTTTGGATGAGCACACCATATGTGCTCGTTGGACGAGGTTTATGCGCGATTAAACATAACGCCTAACAGCGTCACGTAATTCACCAAATCGGTCGGTAACATGATGTTGACCCTCTATGATACAACACACGAACATAAGCGCAAACAGCTGCTCTAAGGAAGCAGGATTCGGTGCTGTGATAGTAATCTTTAAAACCTCATAATGCATCTTAAAATTCATATCTTTCTTCGATGTTACCGTTCGCTGACTTCACTTTCCGGGCACCCTGTGACATACCGAGCGGAGTGATTGTTTAATTGATTCGATTACCTCACCGAAAAGGCCGCCCGATGCTCCCGGCTGAACTACACATTCATGCTGCACCAAGCTCGCAAGTGCAAAGGTTCGCGAGCAGCACGTCGCCTTACACGCGCCGTCCTGCCCATTCGAAGGTGTCACATAAATCATCATAATTACTATTGTGTGTGTTTCGCTGGTGGCGCTAGATGCTTGAAAGAAAATTCCACGCTAGGCCGCACGACGCGAATGAGTTGATTGTGGTCAGATTTAGCATGAACACAACATGAGCGCAATGGGGAAGATTTGTACGCAGTGAGCAGGCGAAGCAGCAGCAGCAGTTATTCCCTCGTTGCTACTGTTGGGGTTTTGAAGAATACTGTAGGGCTTTCGGGGGGAAGTGGGGGGGGGGGGGGCAGACTAGAACTGGGTGCTATAAAATGTTGAAAGCACTTTATTAAGCGATGATTTATTCTTTTAAATTATCTAGTTTTGTGTGTGATGCGAAATTGTACTAGCTGCAATGTGTCTTAGTTGTTTCTTGTGAGTATTGCCTTAGTTGTTTCTTGTGAGTATAATACACCTTTGAAATTGTCTAACTTTAAACCTTCTGGGGACAAACTTCACCAATTTGAGGTCAAAAGTCAGGACCGACAACAACATTGATGTTGAGCTACGCGTAAGGGTGCTGGCTCCCCACCGGTCATACTACAGTCCGAGTCAGAGACGGTTCTCTGCTCAGAATACTTGCTGCGTCGGGCAAAGCTGGGACTGCTATGAACATTTGTGGTCTCAGTACTCACATACGCTTCTGTGACATGAACTCAGTTAATAACTGATGAATCTCTCTTAGCCACGGTCGGGAAGAAGATGCTGAGAAGGATTTCGCTGGACAATGGAGGAGCCGTTACAATGACGAGCTTTACGTATGGTGATCTTTCCATCGTGGGGTCATGGGGCTACGGTGGGTTGGTCATGTCATAAGAATGAAACCGGACGACCCAGCCCGTATAGTCCTTTTTGGCAGTCCACACGAACAGACTAGGCGTGGTAGTCCCAAATTGAGTTGGAGTGATGACGTTCATGCTTCCGCCAGCATGGACGGGATAATGGGTTGGCTGATCACTTCTCTAAAACATGAACGGTATCGAGATTTGGTGACAAATTCTTGAAGAAAAAGCAGGAGAAAAGATACTTTGTTTTATAATGTACGCGTTAAATGTCGAAGATCAGATCACTCGGGCTGAACAATGACTGAAATGACTGACGACGCTCGTAAAAAAACATTTCCAACGGTGAGAGCGACGTTTGAAATAGTGTTTTTGGGAAAACTTTTTTCCAAAGACCTTATCAAACTATTTTTGGGGGGCAAGATGGATAATCACGTGATAGGTAGGTAAGGTCTGCTGTTCAGTTGAAAAACTCACAATTCTATTGAGAACAATCATGATGAAGTTGCCAGCTATCTTCGGTGATGCGGCTAGAGTAGGCTCTTGGACCTACTGTTGTAAAATGCTTCTTTAACGTTAAATTAAAAAGCAAATTTATTCCACAAAATTTATTTTTTATTAAATTTTTTGTTTTGTCTGTTAGTTTAATGTATATTGTCGTATGGCTTTTAATGCAAACTGACATAACAAACGCACAGCCTTTATGCTTCAAGTTTGCTATCGTTTTTAGCTTATCTAATGCTGAACTATTGTAGTGGTTATATTAGAGTGCTTTTTACTGAATTATTGCTAATAGAAGTGCATTGCGTCATTATAATACTTACACGTTATTTGTTTTAAACTAAACATTTTATTAATTGATAATTAATTTCATGTTTGTTCATTTTTGTCCGTCATCCATGTTTGTTTTTGTTTTTGCCAATTTCTTATTATTTTTGGAAAAAAATGTTACAACAACATATTCATTTCTTTTATGCAGTTAAAGATGTATTTTTTCTCTTTAAAGACAACAATAATAATCTTAAAATACAAATTATTAAACATATAAATAAAATTCACTCCTCCTTTTGGGCTTAACTTTTCGGCAAACCCAACAGTCACGCTTCTGCTGTAATTACCCTTCGCTTGCCCATGTACTCATCAATTGTACACCAAAAATAACACGAAACACATGCGTAACCAACCGCTTGCCATGGTTTGCGAGTTTAGGTGCACCGTTCAGATGCACTAGCAACAATGTAAGCCGAAAAAGCTGGCTGTCAAATCAGCAACGAAATCTGCCAACAATTAGTTGCATCTGATGACAGCTAAGGTGAAGAACTCAAAACCCTAATGCACACCCGTTGCAGAACAATAGCGGCACACTGTATAAACCATTTCCCATATCGGGAGGTGTGAAACCGTCCTAATGGTGAAGGCAAAATTGGACAATTTTCTATCCGGGGGATGATTTTTTTCGGGTCGGTCTAATGAAGCTAAGTGCGTTAGGTGTGCCCCAATTTTAACCAATTTTAAAATTTACTTTTCATAAATGCTCTTTCTCCTATTCTCGACCACCAGCACTCGCGCTCGTACGTTTGCGTGCATGTTGTCCCCGGTACGATTAATAAGTAAGATATAGGTTATACGGTCTTTGATGATAGATTTTTATTATGCAACAATGCTGGAAGCTTTTTTCACAGCTTTTTTTTTCGTTTTCTTCATCTGCCCCTGCCTAGTGCCGTGGTTGTGTTGTTGCGTTTTTTTTTTGCTTTTGCACTTTTCCTCTCCATCGACCGCGGCTTCCTCTGAGCCCCATCGCACCCCACAAAACACTCTCTGCGTCTAATGGTTTACCTTTCCCATTCGTACTGGAGGGCACGCAGCGTGGTAGCTACACGGCGCGCAATCGCCGTTCGTGTTGCTTACTTCTTGCATTATTTTGTTGCCAGCTTAGCTCTCGATCTCTCCCTCACTCACTCACTCTCTCTCTCACTCTCTCTCTCTCTCTGGCATCTCTCCATTTACGGATCGTCATGAAGATCATTTTTGTTTTCGAGGCTAGATGGCCCAACGGTGAGAAAATAGCACACACAAAAAAATCTCGATGGCACACATTATGCTACCGCCGGCCTAAGGGTCAACTGCCTGAATGACCCGGTGAGGGCGGTGAAGGTGAAGAAGGGTGGCCGTGCAGGAACGAACGGCGACGAATCGCATCATGAAGTCATAATGAACATGCCGGCCACAGTGGCAGGGCACGCGTATGTACTACGGCCCCCGATTGGCCCGGCCACACTAGGTAACTTGGCCAAATGGCGTTGACCTGCTATGCTTTCACTTTTCATGGTGGGCTAGCAGAGGGCGAATGGAAACGAAAATTGCATACAAACCATGCAATTCCATAATCTTGACTTCTGGGGAAGGGAATTGTAGGGGTTTTTGTTCCATACTCTGAAATGTTTGGACGTAAATAAATTTATTAGATCTACCCTCAATTGTTTCAATAGCTTCACCAACCCTTCAACTCATCAACCCTACCCGAACCATGTCACCGGTGTGCAGGACCGGAAAAGGGATTGGGTGGCGTCTGCGAGCCCGTGAAACCGAAGCGGTGTCCCCTGGTCCCCTATTTAACAATTGGAGCTACTGCTCTCAGCTCCCAGTAAGCCTGCGCCTGGGAAGGTAGATTGTAAGTAGCCTGCGGAGACATGATGGTGAGGTTTAGTGGGCTGCAGGCTGTAGCATAAAACTCACCAACATGACAAACATCGGGAAAAACACAGAGAGAGAGAGGTTCGCAAAGTTCCCCGGTCCGCTTGGATCGGGCCGAGTCTCGAACTCGGAGGGCCTGCCACTGATGAGATAGAAAACAGAAACTAGGTCGATCGGTATTTGGAGCAATGGCATGAAATGGAACCACAGGTTTAGCACGGACCGCCGGTGATGAATTGGGAGGGTTCGTCGCTTCGGCTACAACCGCCCATTGAAGTCTTTCGTCTGTCGGACCTGCCCAATGTTTACTATTATTTTGGGGGCGCTTACGTAAACAAGGGATTAAAGGTTGTAGCATCGCGTGGCGTGGTCGATGATTGACAGCGGGCGCTTTTTTGGGGAGGCAGATTTTTGGGGAACAGTTTTGCAACCACCATTACTAGCCCCAGGTAGAATGAGAAGGCGGTTTATTGATGTCTATCGACACGGCTTCAAGCGCTTAATTCCTTGATGGCGTTAGCAGACATCTTTCAGCATTGTGTTTTCTTTGTTCGATTCAATCGCCACCGATTCGTCTCGCATTTCCTGCCCGAAAAAAAGAAATCCTTCAACGCGAACAGCCTTGAGCTCGAACATCGGATCAAGTGAGTGAAATGTAGCATACTGCTTCTGTTTACGATCGGGTGGCTCTGTGTGTGCGGATGCATTTCATACCATCGTCAAATCGAAGCCACAGCCACGCGCACCACCTGATGATGATTGAGTAATGTGGTTTCCGCTCGCTTACATTTTTTTCCGTCCATACCGAACCGAACCGACCGAATTTCTGTCTCCTATCATTACATAAAACAATGACCAGCACGAGCTGTTGAAGGCTTGTGCACTATTCTTCGTAAGGATTAGTGCATGGAAGCTGAATTGAGTTGGAATCTTTTCTAAAGTATTGTGAAACTTCCAGCAAATAAAATTGAACCTTTGTTTTAGTATGAGAACTCCGAAAACCTAACCGCCAGATTATAAGCGCATCAAAAGTCTCTCCTTGAGCGAGGTCATCTGAAAATTTCACTTGCTACGGTTGAGCGAGCTTCTGCTGCTGCTGCTTCTGCTGCTATTAGATGCTTTAAGATTCATCAGTACGCCATAGACAGCATTTATTGTTCGCATGAATTAGTGACTCTGGCCGGCCTTTGCCTTGCGGACATGGGTATCCCTTTGCAGACGAAAAGCATCTCTCCCCCCACTGTGTCGACGCGTTGCCTCAAACCAATCGGTGCGACGGCGTGTGTGCACTTTTAGATATTGATGTGCCGTTTTAAGGCCTTCTTTTTATTTTTCTTGCTTGATATCGCGCTCCCCCTCCCTAGCCACCGATTGTATCGCACAAATTGTCGAAGCACTTTTCGAACCACGATGTAAGCAACGCCACGCAACGCCAGTCAATTTAATTTATGATTTTTTTTTTCTCTCCTCGCTGGTTTCTGGCCGTCCGGCGACGAAGGTCTGCCTCTTCTGATTTGTGTGTGTGTGTGCTTTTTTTTCGCTACCTTTTCTCGGACGGATACACAGTGAAGATGCTCATGGTGGATGGGTAGCAGCTAGTAGGTAAAAGTAGTAAACTATTTTTTTGGATTTAGTAACTGACTTTAATGGTAGAAAATTGGTCTAGTCGTTCGTCTCGACCACCCGATTTTTATCACGGTGTTGCACCGACGCTATAAATTAAAGCACCGATCGAAACGCGTCAAGGAAAAGCGCACGAAAATCGAAACCACACACTCACATTCCAAACGGCGGTGCAATATTTGCCGCTCGGGACCGTAACGCGAACGGTAGGGGTGCAAAACTGGACAGGAAATCGATCAAAAACTTTGGTGAAATTTACTCGAACGATCGAATTAATTAGCCGCCTCCATGTGCAAGGGTATGGGACACCGGGAAAAACTCTTTATGGAGCAGGAAAATTTTCAATTCACAGTATGTGTAAACTACGTCGGTCACATCAATCGCCGCCGATAGGGTGATGGATGTTTTGCGGGGAGCGAGAAAAAACACTCTAGTCTAGGTGGCATTTAGGTGATTTCGGATTAGTTTAATAAGCATAGCTAACAGAAAAATTTATTGCCTTTCGATCGAACACAACGCTGCACATTGTGTTCGTTGAAATGAGGCCAATGATGCACGATCGAACGAAATTGGCAGCATGTGCCGGGCGGGTAACGTAATGAGTCGATTAGGTGGGGCATTTCGCACATTTTCGAATTTCCTGCTGTGGATCTGTGCTGCTTATCGAACAGTTTGTGGTCGGATGGATTGGAGAAAAAAGGAGTGTCTGGTTGCATAATGCATACACGATGTTGCTTCTTTCTTCTTGGCGAAATGTTCTTTCACAGTCGAAATCTTCACAGACAACAACCTGGAATTGTTGGCTCAAGAGCGAAAGTATTACAAAAATGGTTGTTGAAGAACTTTGCTTTCATATAATGGAATTATGTATAAAGTAAGGAGAAATTGGCAAAGCAATTGCCATTGGAATATTGAAGCCAGCTGAGGAGTTGCTGCCGAGTGTTTGATCAGATTTAGTGATGTGCAAACTGAGTCATATGAGTGAATGAGTTAAATCTTAGCAATGAATCAGCGAATTTGAATCATAACGAAGGGTTGTTTCAACTTACTTATGATTTAACTCTGCATGCCGACTAACACCTCACCTACTGCTTTTTAACTCACTCAGTAACGTTTTAACTCACTCACTTCATTTTAATTCCCTCACTTTGTTTTAACTCACTCATTTCGTTAAAACTCACGCGGGAGTTAAATATCGCATTGCATTGTTTTTATGGCAAATACAAATCGTATTTACTGCAATAATCTTGTCACCGTGACTCAATTTACCAATGCTTTATTTAACTCATGAGTCAGTAAAACATAGTGAGTGAGTTAAAACGTGAGAGAGTAATTAAAAAATTTGTATTCTTCTTCTTCTTCCTTGGCACTACAACCTCGAGAGGTCTCGGCCTGCCATTTCTGGCTTTCTGTGACTTAATTTTACCCGTAGCAAAGTAGTCAGCCCTGCGTACGGGGAGGCGGTCTGGATGGGATTTGAACCCCGGCCCTGCCGTGTGAAGACCGGCGCCGTTATCGCCTCGGCCTCCGGATCGCCCCAAAAAATTTGTATTAGTTAGTTAAAACTTAGGGAAGGAGTGGTTATTCGACACGGAGAGTTAAATCTCCAAACTGTGTTTCAACTCATTTGAACACACAAAGAGCACATTTGAACGAGCTGAACGCAAAAATTTGTCAGAAATTTAGTAGAAGCTAGTTGCTTCCTTAATCCACTGTTAATTGCAAAGTTCCACAGCGGAGTTGCAAGTTTCCCCTGACTGAATGCAACATTCCATTTCATGACTGCTACGTCCCTCAATGGCCCTCGTTTTAACCTTCCCCTACGCGATTAAAAACGAAACCATATATTTGCGAGTCCATTCTATACAGAAGGAATAAAAATCATGATCGATCTAGTTGCTGTGACTGCGAAAATGTGCTCCCTATTTTTCAGCGCTCCAATTAGCGAATGTCTTCACGAATGTTTCCCAATCCCCAAAGCTTGAGTGACATTGTATGCATTTCTCACGCATCTAGTTCGAGTCCTTATAGTCGAATCCGTTCGCCGCACGCCATTTACGTTCGCGTGCGCGTGTGTGCATCAGACGGTGCGGTCCGATACTTGGAACGCTACGGTCTGCGTGCAGGAGCAACACAGTTACATAAGCCCAGCGGCACCTGCGCACGGGGAGATCATACACAAAATTATCTAACGATTCGCGAACTGCCCGGGTGGCCATTTCAAGCGCTTCACCAATCTCTAGCCCATAAAGCCCACCAACCAGCCAGCCAGCCCGGTTGAACCCGTCCAACCGGCGCGCTGCAGTGTTTGTTTGTGTGTTATTGCAGCATGAAACCAACCAGCGGGAGTCAACTGTCGGAGTCGGAGCTGAAGCGCCAAACTAGATTCTTAATGGCAAAAAGGAAATTTTACAACCGTAACCGTTCTCGATTCGTTCCATTTTCTTTCTCGCTGCACACGCGACAACTCGCCATTGCGACACACACACATACGTCCACAATGCACCCAGTAAGTGCCGCCATCATTCGCGCCGGAATCTTAGCCGCACAGTTCGACCTCGATTCCACAGAACAACCTGGTGCGAAACAAACTCGCGAGGTGAAAATGCGAACTGGTAGCCCGGTTTTGGGCCTCGCAAGCTACGGCTCGTAATCCTTTTCTGGACGCCAACAGTTGCAACCCGACCGGGTCGGGTATCGATTAGTGACGCCCAATCTGCAAAGTCTTCGTGCGGTGGCAAATGCCTGCCCGAGATAGACAATTATGTGCTCTTCTAAATGTTCGATTATATCATCCGCCAAACGCCGAGCCGATGCGAATTGTTGATCGTTTTGTGAAAGAGGTGGTAGCTGATGGCGCCCCGGTTTTTTGTTGTTGTGTGCGAATGCAACTATTATTACAACCACACGAGCAACAACGCTCTCTGCCCCACTGTACTGGGTGGTTGCATGTGTGTTACTACTCGCAAGCGATCTTTCTCCCGGTTCATTCACTTTCATCCCGTACGGTGCAAGGTTCCAGGTGGATGTTTTTGCATCGAATCATGGTTTAGGTTGTGTGTGTGGATAAACAGTGTAACGGTAGCAAAGAAAAACTCTCTCATAGCGGCCCTTAACTTATTCACATGCAGATCCGATCGATCGAGTACAATCGATCAAAAACGTAGGGTCTGCTGATCAGATGGAAACAGTTTTCTCTAAACTAAATCTTGCCCGCTTCAAGGTAATATCGGTGTATCGGTAATAATGACACCAATCCTCTAAATAACTCGCATCAATCAATCGCTCTGGCACGAGTACGGCTCTCGAGTGCATACAATCTTGCGAGCAATGCTCATAAATTATGCAATTACCATCGGGTGATCATAGGTAAATATGATCGCATGCTGAACTGGACTGGATGTTGCGATGGCGAGCGTGAGATAGGGAATTTTCCTCAATGTTGATGTTTTTTTTCTCTATTCGCTTCGCGTTTTTCTTCGTTCGTCTGTTCTGTGACGGTTGCTTTAGTTGTCTGTTTTCTGTACGGTATGAGTAGTATGTAAAGAGAGAAATTAGGCTTCAATGTAACTAGAAAAAAGGAAAAGAAAAACTGCATCGTTGTTGATGTAAGCAATACGGTTAGATTTTTAAATAGATTTCTCATCGTTGGCTTTTCCTTATATTTATTATTTTCCCTTAAATGAGCATCGTTATTCATAAATTTAGTTATTATTTATTGTTACACCTAATTTAAAGTTCTTTAAATCAATTATTCAGCTTTATAAAGTAAGTTGTAAATTTAAAATAAACAAATGGTAATGTTATTAAATTGAGTTCAGAGAATTTATACTGAGGCCTAATAGTATCATAAACTAGAGTTAAAAAAAAAATGATCATGTCAAATTAAAATTTACATTGTTATTAAAAAGTATTCCGGATTAAGAGATACATTTTACTGGCTAGTACAGACAAAACAACAGGAAAGCTTCGTACTTAGCATAGAATATAAATAAGGGGTTTGAATAGTTTCAATAAGACCTTTTATTCAAAATTTAAGCTTAAAACTTTTTAATTTTTACTTACACTTGTTAAACAGCTCAAGTATTCCTGTAACACACATTTTGTAGCGGATGTGCTAGTCACTGTACGTTGTACTAAATCTGATCTACGATCATCAGCCTGAAAGTATGCAATCTGATGTTTCGGATGTAGTTTCATCCAGTGAAATAATCCACATAGATTTCATTGAAATATTTCAATAAATGTTTCAAGTTTTGAATCAGCAAACACGTGTTGAACGAAATTAAATTTTCGTTTTTCTCGGTTTGATACTCCTGTGATCAAAAATTCTTAATATACAGGGTATTCTATTGGAATAAAGCTAACAATTATAGTTTCATCCAATAAAAGAACAAACATCCAAGATTTATGATTTATGTACCAAACCTATATGGCTACCATCATGGTTAAAATATTTCTTAACAGCTTTGATCTAATGGCTAGCAAGAACAGATGAAGTGTGCAGAAATTCCTCTTTAAGCATTAATTAATCTTCACCATGCATTAAATGCGCAGTACCGAACAAGATGAACCAGTTTCTCATGAAGGTAACATTGCTGTTTCACATCACATCTAATTCTTTCCATCACCCCCCCCCCCCCCCCCCCCCCCCCCCAACCAATCGCTTCATTTAAAGATCGTCCAGCAGCGATACAGTCACGTTCTAATGTGATTTGCCTTTCCGAATGCTGCCGTTTAAAACTGGAACAGCACCACTCTTCGATGGCACTCTCCATGGCAAGAATAGACATTGTTTTCCCTTTCGGACGAAATCGAAAGGAATCGATCGTCCATCAGGTGGGAAGGCTTCTTGGTGTTCTGGTGTGTCACAGTGGGTTTTCGTTGTAGCCGTGTGAATCGTGATGTCGGTAGTGCCCAGCTGGCCCGGCAGGAAGCCATATTTCAACAACGGTCTCACCAGAATCGTGAGCCACGCAGGTACACATGTTGTGCCGGAGTCTGCCGGACCTGAGGTTGTGGGGAATGTGTTGCAACATCATGCTGGCGACGGTACGGTTCTAGTACGGCGGGTTGCATATGGCGAACGGAAAGGAAATGCTAGCGCAATGCAAACAGCCAGTGACGCTTAATTGCGATCGTTGGCGGTAGATCGAAGAAACTGGATCGAGTAACCGTGGCGAGAATGTATGTATGTTTCTGCATGAGGCTTCTCGGGTCTCGCGCCTTCCGTTCGCGGTCGTTGCGGTGCAAGGTCTGTGGGTTAGGCATTGCTCAACATTTCTTCTCCTAACCACTGGATCATGCATGCAATCGGTCGATCATACATTTAAGTGGAGGCTAAATGGTGAAACAATCGAATGCCAAGGATCAAAGCACTGGCGATCGTGTGTTGGGAGAGTTGATGGAATGTATAACACAGTTGCTCAACAACAGCGGTGGTGTATAAAAGCTACAATAAAGATTTAATATTCTTGGGTTCCTTGTTGCATTGACATATTGCCATACTGGTAGTACTTTAGAGAAATTTCATTTAAAAAACAATAAAAAAAATTATAGCAATTTCTATGCTTTCGTTACGGAACGATCTGCCAAAGAAAAACCTACCCTAACCCAGTTTCCACCTTATGCCATAATTTTCGGACTAGCATTATAATAACAAAACCTCCACAGCAGACAGCCACAACACGCACGAGACGATTTGGTTTCAACAATGATTTTATTTTCTTCTTTTTTTTTACTTCTCTCCTCTCAACACTGATTTTCTTTTGTCTTTCTTCCGCCTTTCATCGCTACGAGTTTTTTCATTTTAGTTAAGTCTTTCCGACCATAGTTCAACACTCTCTTCGCTCTTCGCAACCACGCTGATAATCCTAACAGAAAACAAAAGAAAAGTTTTGGGACCAAACGCATCGTTCGTTTCAGCTTTGACCGCGTTTGCTCTGCAGTTTCGCATTGGTAACAAGTTGTAAATAAAGAAATTATGAAATTTAACAGCTTCCTCAGCCGCTTTCTCTAGCAGCTATTTCAGTGTTGCGCATGCGCGTGTGCTCGCTACCACTAACATTATGCTTATCAATCGAGCTGAAATCGACGATCGATACCACTCATCGAGTGAGTTTAAACTATTGCGTCGGTTGCGTCGTTATACTCTCGTTCCACGTGTGTGTGTCTTCTCTCGTGTGTTCGTTTTCTGTGTTCTGTGAATGACGGCGTGTTTGAAGTTCTTGTGTGTGTTTGTTTGGGTTTCGATGGTACACTTAGCTATTACATAACGGGACACTAACCGGAGGTAATGGGAGTCGTTTTGTTTGGGAGGGGGAGGCGCGGGGGGAGATTTCATGTCGTAGGAAGTGTAGGGGGAAAAAGGTATTCCTATGGTTATCACAATGCTAAACGTTTATCTCTAGTGATGGTGTTGGTGCAGGTCAAGCTCAACATGATCGTGCTGGTACTCTTCGTGATGGTGGTGCACTGGGACATGGACCGGGATCTTGACCGGGTACGGCACTGGCTTCTCGACCTCGTACGGGACGTGCTTCTCGATGGTGTAGGGCACTGGACGGTCGACCGGGACCTTGACCGGGTATGGGACGTGCTTCTCGACCGCGACCGGGATGTGCTTGTACACTGGGTAGGGTTGCGGGACTGGGACCTTCACCGGGACTGGCACCGGCTTGTCAACGTGCACCGGGACGGGACGATCGTACGGGACATGCACTGGGTACGGGACCTTCTTGATGACCTCATACGGCACTGGCTTCTCCACCGGGACTGGCACTGGCTTCTCAACATGAACCGGGACTGGGCGATCGACTGGCACATGGACCGGGTAGTGGACGATCTTCTCAACCGGGTATGGCTTCTCAACGTGCACTGGGACCTTCACCGGGTACGGGATCTTCTTCTCCACTGGGTACGGGGCCGGGACATGGACCTTCACCGGCACATGGACCTTCTTCTCGACTGGGTAGGGAGCTGGCACGTACACCTTCACCGGGACGGGACGATCGTACGGAACATGGACTGGGTACGGGACCTTCTTCTCCACCGGGTACGGAGCTGGAACGTGCACGGGCACCTTCACGATCTCCTTGACTGGGTAGTGGACAGTCTTGTAGACTGGGTAAGGCTTCGGCACTCCAACCTTCACCGGGACGGGGATATGTTTCTCCACCGGCACAGGGATGTGCTTCTCCACAGGGTATGGGACCGGGACCTTCTTGACGACGGTCAGCGTCTTCTCGTGGTGTGGGTGCAGATCGATGTGATGGTGACCGTGGCCGTACGATTCGAACTGATGGCCGCCGAAATCATGTCCACCGAAGTCGTGCTCGAACAGACCACGCTTATCATGGCGCTTTTCACCCTGCTCCGCTGGTTTCGCTTCTTCGGCCGCCGCCTGCTGCTGCTTCTGTTCGGCCGCTGAACTCAAGACCAGTAGGGTGGTCAAACCCAATAACACCTGGTGAAGAAGGAAACAAAATTGCATACATTATAGCACGGGTCGGTAGCGTAACTCCACACACCGAAAG
Organism: Anopheles stephensi; assembly: GCF_013141755.1. Classification (NCBI taxonomy): domain Eukaryota; kingdom Metazoa; phylum Arthropoda; class Insecta; order Diptera; family Culicidae; genus Anopheles; species Anopheles stephensi. The sequence continues at coordinate 56,491,276 of NC_050203.1, read as the reverse complement.
GGAGTTGATTTAATCGAAAAAAAGCAGTTTTGCAGCGATAGTGCCTAAACGTTTCGGGCACGGTGTATCGTATCGAGGTGAATCAATTTCCACCAGCCGTTATCATTTCCATTAACTTCCACCGCGATTAACGTAGCGGAAGTGGTCATGCAAAACCAGGCACGTTTCCCCTGTTTTCTCAGGGTGGACCCGTTTTCACCTGTCACGATGCAGTTTTGCACAACAAAAACGAACAAAAAGGGCCATGTACTACGCCTCTGTCGAAGGTGCGAAAGTGATGGCCACCGAACAGTGAACCAGGAGCTAGGAGATGGTACACCGCTCCGAAGGAGACAAACACGTTTCACCAGTCCAGTCGCGGAACTCGTGCCAATCGCCTAGTTTTGCCGTTTGCATACAAATGCAAAACGCATAACATCCAACGCAGAAACTGTGGGCGAAGTTACGGTGGCTGGCATCGAGCGTTAGCGTATTGATCCTTGCAGAGAACTTCTAGCGCTTCATCCATCAACCGATATGATTTTAAGGATGAAGCTTCACTTAATGTTCATTTTTTCCAAATGTCCTGACACCAATGGCACCGATCGCACAATACACACACAGAAACACACAGAGTCACATCAGTTTGAATGTCCCTGAAGGACGTGGACCACTGTTAACTTTAAGCCCCAAAACCTTCCCCCGAACCACTGCATGTTGCACGTACCAGAGACTTCATTGTGATACGCTTACAAACTGTACTGCACTGTACGGTGGATACTGGAATACCAGAGTCCAAAGAGATACTGGATGATGTTGGTAGGTCGCAAACGTCTTTTATACAAAAGCCACTTTATGATACACTTTTCGCTCTCTCGCCAGCACTCTCCCCTCCAGCAAACCAGCTGAAAGGGGCACACATTTCGCGGTGGCATCGCGCGATTCGCTCGACCGGGCCGCCCCGGTACACCCAAGGATCCCCCACCTTTAGCCGGTGGCCGGTGGATGGGTTTGGATCGGGTAACTCGTGGTGCGGGGCTCAAGTGTTGTTGCGAGAGACCTAGTGCGGCGTTGACTGCACTCAGCCATCGCAGCTGTGGTAGGGCTTTCGGTGAGTGGTGTGAGTGCTAAGTAGTAGTAATCCCCAGTATGCCAGCCCTAGACGGAGGTGAGCTTCAGATATACCCAGGCGAGGTAGAACGCTTCAGTGTACTTCCCTTGTCTTTGGGCCGTTCGTTGAACCGTTTTGGTGCGTGATGCACTTTTTCGGAAATCATCCGAAGGTTAAACAAATTATGTGAGGAGAAGACTTCGTTTCGTTCTTCGTTCTCATGTTGCAAACTTTTGTTTTCCTGCTTGCTGTCGATTGTTGTAGCTAATTTCTTTGTGCGCTATGTGGTGTTGGGTTGCTTAGGGCGGAAGCTTGCAAATAGCGGAAGAATGCTTCATGGTCTGCGGGTCGTGAAAAAGATGAATAAATTTAAAAATTGGTAAGAATTCGCTGCTCACAAATTGGAGTTCATGCTGCTTTGGAAATTTATTTCATATTTTACAAACAACAATATGGAAAGGAAATCAGATTAGTTTGCAATTGTTTGATTACTTTATTTATACAATAATGATTAGTCGAGTTGTATAAGCAAGTTTGTGTAGCAGTCTTTCTAGAGTCAACTTCAAGTCCTTGATGGTCCTCGCTGTTGAGCATCATCGTCTATCTAATATCTTCTTGGCAAGCGTATCTGCGCCTTCAATCCATTACAACCTGAGCCTTCCAAGCCTCTTCTCTCTACTTGGACGGCCTAAAAGGACTCTAAGACCTGGTTCATCCGGTGCCGTTCTCATGACAAGACCAACAGAGCCTGACAAATCTGATGTGCTGCATTATAGTGAAATCACCGTACCGCTTGTAGAACTTATCATTTCGGTGATATCTCGATTGTCCTTCTACATACATGGAGTCAATGGTCTTTCTGAAAATCTTCTTCTCCAATTAGGCTAAGAAGATTTGTGTCATTATTGAGCAATTTCGGTCTCTCAGAATCGATTATGAGTATAGAGACTATAAATGTTCTACATAGTCCCAGTGTCGTCCATATATTGTGTATGTTGCAGGCGGAGGTGACTTTTGACCCCAGATAGATGAAGTCCCCGTACGTAAGGCTGACTACTTTACTGCGTGTAAAATTAAGTCACAGAAAGCCAGAAATGGCAGGCCAAGTCCTTTCGAGGTTGTAGTGCCCAGAAAAAAAAGATAAAGTTTTGAACGTCTTGTGTAAAGAAGTGTTTGTTATCAGATCCTCTTAGGGTCCAATATGTAGAAATACGCCTCATTAATCTCCAAGCCAAGATTTTGTGCCTCTAGCTCGCTCCTTAGGCAAGCTTCTACTAGATTGAAATGATTCAAACTGTCATCAAATGTCATTAGCGTATGCCAGGATTTGAATTGACCCAAAGAAAATAGTTCCCAAAGATTTCCCCATAGAGTATCGGACATTGGCCCTCTCTAGGACTAGGTTGAAGAAAAAAAAAACAGTCGAGATCATCTATTGCACTTCAAATCCTTAATTTTTATTTAATTTTAATTAAACATAATATCCTGGGTAATATTAAGACAACAAGTAATAGTCTGATGATACATGGTGCTGAGTGTAAATATATCGCCAAAGAAATAAATAATATAAAATACAGTCTGAATCTTGACATTCCCCTTGATTCCTTTCATAATTGTTGAAGACTTACAATTCCTTTAAATGTTCACCGAGGACGAAGTACACCAAAGTGCTCGCCCCATTTATCCCACTGCACACCATCCAAAGCATTACATCGTCCGTCACTGAAAAAGGCTAATTAAAAATCCTTGACAAATGCTGGCCAACTGTGCATCGCCATGCTGCTGCTGCTGCTGCTGCAATCGGTGCGGCATGATAAACGACCATCACGTAGCGCCATGAGTGTAACCACTGTGACGATTCCCGACACTGACATGTCGGTACAAGTGCCATGAAACCATCGCGTTAATGTTACGCGTTGCCGATAATCTGGCACTCATTAGCTAACACTCGCAGATGTTTGGCCGTGTTTTAAGATAGTGCGTTGCCAATTTCGCTCAATGTGGACGCTCGCGCACAAGCACAACTTTCGTTCACAGTTCCATGAAGTGGTTGGGTTTTTTTCTCTTCGTTGTTTTGTTGCTGCTGCCGACGGATCCTCATACATACGGAATCAATGGCAAGTGTTGGAAAATTAGAAATCACATCCCTGCTTAAGCCATCATGTTTTCGTGTCACTTCGGCCGTACTTCCAGCGAACCGTTGGCCAGGTTGTGAGGGCACACTGAGGGAAGGAAAAAGCCATCAATGCGCGTCGTCATCGTGATCGTGATCTGAACACATCAGATCACCATCACTACCCAGCGACAAGGTCAGCCGGCGCCATCCGTTAGCTCTCTTTTTCCTTGCTGCGCGTGGTCTGACAGCCCGCGGAGAAGTAGAAGTCGGTGGAGGATAGGCACGGAGAAGCATAATCCTGCGTGGAGCGTATCGAGATGGAGGACGCCACGGAGTAACCACTGAGCTAGTAGCACCGAAAAATGCTCACATCGTGTGGGACAAAAACACAGACCAATTCGGTCCACCCGGCCGGGAATGGTCAAAATCGTTAGAAACGGAATATGAGACGGTTGCGACACATCCCTGTCGGTGGGTTTGCACACTAGCGCCTAACTTGCTGTCCGGTTGTGTGTGTGTGTGTGTGTGTATTTTTGGCAACCGTGAAGGCAGAAGAAAACGCATCTAACCTTCGACTGGGACTGTGTAAAAGCAACATTGGATTTGGTCATCATCCGAAACGGCTGGCTTCGAAACATAGAAAATAAAATGCGTTGGCTTACTTGCACATTACATTTGCAACCGTGACGGTTGACGATTGGAACGTTTGCACTGTGGTTTAATAATTGTTTAGCTACGCGATTTAATCGGCACAGCAATTGAGTTAACACGTGCGGCAGTTTAATTTTCCTATTTGTTGAGCAATCTAACTGATGCTCAACAATCATCCGAATGGGGTGGCAAGCGAGAGAGAAATTCAAATGCAATATTTAATATGGGTCCTGTTGAATACTCAACGGCTGCCGAAGGGATGGGATGAGTTCGGTGAGACATCAGGCATTTGGCACCAACTACAAGTTTTTAGTCAATCTCCAACAGCAGTTGATCGATTGCATCACTGGACCTAGTGTTACAAACAAAGCACACTTAAACAGCTTTAGTGTGTGAAAAATGTTAAAATTAATCCAAAAAAGGAATAAACGGATCCACCAGACCGCGAGCCCTTCTGTTAGCTAACTCAATTTTCGGGTCGGGAAATGTATCATCTAAAGTCTGGATACAAAGTCGTTAATTAATTCCACCCACCGGTGAGGTGTCTTTTAATCTCCACAACTATTGTCTCACCAAGCCGGAAGAGGAAGTTAAGCTGAGAACGTGTTTCAGGGCCAAAACAGAACATTGTACCTAATGGCTGGTTGGATTCGTTCTAAAAACCTCTTCTGTGTTTGCTTTGTGGTTCTAGTTATTTAATGATTTAAATTTATGTAAAGCTACAAAACACAGTTTATTCCCCACAAACAAACAGATTTCTTATTTTTTTCTTTGTTTTCTTTACCAACTCCAATGCACTCTTCAGTTCGTAACAGGAAAAGCGAAGTGCACGAAACGAAAACCAGGCCTTCCAACAAGGCATTCATAATTGGTTGATTTACGTCGCGTCCCATTGTCGATGTTCGGTTCGGTCATTTGTAATAACCGGGTTACGCCTTGCGAATGACCACCACCCCGGTAATGCGTACACACCCCTTTACGTTGACGTGCGGCCAGCTCCGGGTGGGAAAATTCTCTTACCGCAAAAAGGAAAACCCGGGCGATCCTCACGAAAGCGCGTTAGCAATTCGTCCACACTCTACCGGTCAGCTTTAACATCGCGTGTGAAGCCACATAACCTGTACCGTGAAGGTGGTGGAAAAGCAACCCGTGCGAGGAAAAACAACAACAAACATTCCCCGCGCACGTTTCACACAAACAAACACACACGCACCGGTCAATCGGTTACGAAGACGCTGGGCGTACAATTTCCTCAAACAACGTCACCCGCATTCACACGTGTAGATGGAAGTGACTTGCGGAGCATCACTCGACTTGAACGGTCGGCAAAGCGACGAACCTTTCGGTAGGTCCGATTTTCTTCCGACTTGGCGTAATTGAGCGGTTGTTTTTGTTTTTGTAACGCGAGCTGTCCAATACGATAAGAAAGTGCCCGAGTCGGCGTGGTTGTGGGCTCACCTTCTTTTACGATTTGGTCACCAGCAATTGTTGGTGTGGGCCAACAAGCTGCACCGCACAGCCGCTTTCTACAGTAAAGCCGGCTGGTGGGAGGGGGGCTTTCAATAAAATTCAATTCAATTATCAACCACCGATAAAGGTGCCGATCGGAAAGGTGCGTTAAATAAATAATAAAAAATAAAATTCGAGCGCTGAGGCCTGTTGAGGCTTGTAAATGATTCACCCAAGGCCACCACCGGTGGTGCATCGGGCCGCACAGGTTTGCCGCTTGTTTATGGTGCACTCTTGGTAGACGATCGTCTCTCGTGCGGAGTACTTGTTGTACGCGGGCATTATGGCTCACACTTTCGCTAGCTGTCACCGACCAATGCAGGTCTCTCGCATGCACAAGTGCACCCAGCGCACGCCACTACGCAACTCCCATCCCGCAATGGAGAAGACTTGAGGCTTGAGAAATTGTCAATCGCCGCTTGCGATCATCAGACAGACTTGAACGGAAGGGTATTTACTAGCCCCTAGCTTTTTGTGTAGTTGTTGCGATTGTCCTGTTTGCGACTGATCCATTTGCCACCGAATCGTCGATCGTGACGATCGCATCACTGCATCCGATGCTTTTGGGGATGACGGTGGAAGATTCAATGGATCGGACCAGCACGACAAGCACCGTGGTCAAAGTGGGTCAGCGTAGTTAAGATTGTTACTACGCTGCTGCAGCTACAACAACAAAAAATGGCATGTGTCAAGGTGGCTAGCGGTCGATTGTGACGGTCGGGCAGTATGACTGCAAGGACTTTTTGTCCATATTTTAGGGCGCTTATTACATCTTTAGAAGCAGGAGCTATTTTTTATTGAGTTTTAAGTTTTTTGTTTTCAAAATGCGTGGCCCAATACGTTGTCCGCTGCAAAGAAACAAACTTAAATTGCCACTCACCTACCAGCGTCCAATGGGTTGCATAAATTAGGCAAACATCTTCCAATTGATTCCTCGCAAAGGTGGTGGGTTAATTTCCTCTTGGAAATGTTTTTACACTCACCACCCGAACGAACGTGCGCAATGGGCCACCCCGTTTGGCACACGTTTCGATGACGAATGAAAAAAATAATAAGGGTAACACGTTTAAATGAGCCGAAAGAAAGGCCCCCACGGAAAAGCCCACCGTCGGCAGCGAAGGAAAAACGAAATAAATAAATAAACGGCCGAGCGCGCGTTCACCATCAATCATCCTGCCTATCGTCATCGCCATCAGCACCATCAGCAGTGGTTCGGGTGCCTTACCTTGCTGCAGTTTTTCAAATACGGCACCATGTGTTAATTTCATTGATTTTTCAACATTTTTCCAACCATTTCACTCTCACCGCTGAACGCCGTTTTAACCGATCAACCGGCAGCTAATCAAGGGTGCTATCGTTCGTCCTACTCAAACATATGGCCGGGAAACCGGGTCGACTGAACGGGATTGCAGCGATACGGGATGACATAATCGGGCGGACGGCATTTGCGACGGTTGTGCATCAGGCTAGCAGCATTTTTCCAACCCGATGGAACTGTTTTGCTCCCCCGAACACCACCACGGTGACGGTCACGGTAAAGTCGAACTAATTACGGCAAGGGACTCCGTTTTGTGCAAGATGTGCAGGTGGCGGTGAGGTATTTGCATTTGCATCGTTGCAATGCACCGCCGTGAGTGCATGGTTGAGAAGGTACACTCCTTAAGGGAGAAGCCCTCAACGGTGGCGGATTAAATTAATCCAATGCGCACGGGAGCTTACTTTTCCTTTCACATCGGCCCAGATTTCCTCAACGGTGACGGAAGGACGACGCTCGGCAAGCAATGGGACGCTGATGAAATGGTGTGGCGAACGGGGGGAGATGGAACGGTGGGCAAAAATTGTGTCATGATTGCTAATTGAGACGTTGTGTTCATCATCTATCGGACGCGGTTGAGTGGTATTGAGTGATTATTTGTGAAAGAGGGATGATCGATTCAAACGACTTATTTACCGCAGGTGCAGCAGGAAGTCATGCAAAAATCAACAGAAAAGAAAAGGCAAGCAAACAGTGGTATGACTGTTTTGTAGTGCATTTATGTTTCTTTCAAAGAATTATTTAATGAAGTTTTTAAGTGGATAATTTCTTATTTTAGCATAAATATACTCAAGACGACAATGGAAGCTAGAATAAGTTTTTCGAACATAGTTCATCATCACCGAATGTCATGTGCTTGTTTTAACAGACTCTAGAGATTTAATACTAGGGATTGACAGGTGTATTTTCAAGCCCCAAGAAGTAAGCAGAGGTTCAGACAGCTACATCGTGTTAAAATTATAAATTCATATACTTTTGGGCATAAAATTTTGGATCATAATCAAGTAATGTGTTCTTCGCAGGACGACAATTCCCAGCAATTTTGTGGAAAAGTATGGCCATTTGAACCGAAACCAATTTTATACAGACGGATTCTCTGCAGAGCAGCTAGCAAATACGGTTTTGGCGTGTATAACATCGATTCCGAAGCAATTTTTTCAACTACGCCGACCATGCTCAATATATATAGCGGAGCTCGCCGCAATCTTTTACGCCTTATTGATCATAAATGCTTGTCCTCCAGACGAATATTTCATCTTCTCCGACAGCTTAAGTGCTGTCGAAGCACTAAAGTCTGTGAAGGCAATTAAGAGCCCAGACTACTTTATGAAAGAAATTTTAAAGGTTTCCGAATATCTCTTGTTTGGTTGCGGTATTCTAGGCAATGAAAAGACAGATCAATTGGCTAAAAAGCGCGCTTCGGAAAGGGTCTCTTTTTGATAGGCTGATCCTACCTCACGAGCACATGCGTGGGGCCGACTCCAAAACATGTGGCTGTGGGCTCGGATACCATGACATAGATCATATTCTATGGTCTTGTCTGGAGTACGAGGCAGCACGATCCTCCTTATTGGACGCAGTTCGGGACATCGACAGAACGCTTAACGTTCCAATTCGAGATCTGCTGGGGGGTGGGGATGATGCCTACCGGAGGATTATTTTTAAGTTCTGCCGAGCGAATGGTATTGTAGTTTGGTGCCTTAAAATCTTTCCTTTCACTCCTAATGTTTGTCTGTTATATGTGTTGTATCTCGCTTGTTTGTGAAATCAAGTGATGTGTCTGATTTGATGTGAAGATAATCTTGTAAAACACCATTTGGTTCTTCATAAGAGTTATCCCTTAGCATAGAGAGCCCATAGTTCTTTAAAATACCTTAGTTCTTAGTTCTTTGTTAAGGGACTGTACGAGCTGTAAGATTATAACATTATTTTACAGCGTGTTAGACTAGCCAGGCTCTGGTGAGTTGGTCGTGTCATGAGAATAGCACCGAACAACCAAACCAATAAATTATGAAAGCTATGAACCGTCCATACGAAGCACATTCGTGGTAGGACCAAATAAAGACTACTTTGAAGCGAAACCTAGAACAGTTGTAATATCAAATTGACACAAGACGGTGTTGGACCGTTACCAGTATCTATTATTTGAAATTCCCAAAGTCAAGTTATAATATCAAGTAATAAGATATATTATTTTATTCTAGAAGGTCAGAAATGGTCGGCATGACCCAAGAGGTCGTAAGGCAAAAAAGAGAGAGAAAGATTATCAATTGTTACTTCCTCATCAGAGAAAGTTATTTATTTGAAATATTTATTGGTAATGCTTGAATGAATAAAGCTACGCCTCACTTTGCCCAGAATTTTGAAAACAAGGAACATTTTCTTAGGGACGGTCCGGTGGCCGATGGGACAGCTGCACTGGTCTTCACACGACCGGACCGGTGTTCAAATTCCATTTGAACCGCCTCCCCGTACGCAAGGCTGACTACACCCGTAACAGGGTGAAACCAAGTCACAGAAAGCCAGAAAGAAGAAGAAGGAACATTTTCTAATAGATATTGTAAAAGAGATTTTGGCTTCATGAACAAGTTTCGTTACCCTTTCCTTAGTATATACATTTTCATAAATTTGCAATTTTACAGAAAACAAGTTCTGTATTAGTCCTTAAAAATAAAGAATACTAACCGGGGCAAACTGCCTTAAGTAGTGAAGACACGTTTTCATGAGACATAGGCTCACTGTTCTAAATGTCTTTTATTAGAATGAATCATTCATGCATGGCCCAAGAGTTCTTGCCTAAAGCAACATTTAATTCAATATTTACTCACACCCGCAAGCAACCGCTCAGAACGTTAAACCTAAGACAAAGCAAAAGGAAGACAGTTAACGGTTGGCATCTCTTCACGGTTCGCTAAGAACGTTTTTCATGGCCGTTGTCGGTGGATCGTAAAGCCTACCCCAAAAAAGTATGCCCAATCTTTGCGTACTATCCGCCAGCGACATCCGCTACCAGAGGCAACAAAACAGTGGAAACATCAACAGTGCGACATAAGGAAGTAGTTTTACGTTACATGTTGATTTAATGCTCGACTTTGAGACTACCGATGAAGTAACACCGTAGTTCAAAGTTTATTCTTTGCTTCTCGGCTACGAGAGCAATATGAATTTTAAATTGAAAACTTGCATTGAACACGGCTTAACTTTGGGAGGCGGGTAGAGCCGTTGTGGTAGATGACAGCGATAGTCGGCCGTGAAGGTTTGCATCAACAATCGATGGAATAGATATTTTTGCTTTTAACAGTATCTGCAAGATGGAGTGCAATGTTAATGCCTTCCCCGAAACAAAAAAACTAACCTAAACGACTTATTGAATATTATGCTGAAGCATTTCTCACACAAAACAGGGGTATAAATTAACTAGCATCGTCATCATCAGCACAGCATGTTGAAGAAGCAAACCCATTACAGATAGCATCCAGGTACCTTTCCTTACTATCACCACAGCTTAATTATAGTGCACAGCTTAAAACGATTCTCTTTACAGCTTATTTAACATTTTGCTTCCCACCTAACGGTGATCTGTAAAACATATTTATTAGGACCGGCACTGCCCACCCTCGCGTAACCCAATGCGGTGTCGCCCGATCGTTCGCCGTGAGGGTCGACCAAATGCATCAAACGATCGCGCTGGACAATGTTATACACACTCGGCCGGGCGACTGACAAGAGGGACACCGCTTTTCATTACATAAATCGAATCGCATTCTCTTTTCGCTGCACGATCCCCCATCACGCAGCAGCAGCTGGAGCCCAGTTTTCTACGACGCTTGGTTTGAATAGAAGTGTTGTCGAGATGGAAAACAGAATGCATCGTTGACCTTCGGCCAGCTTCTATTGGGCTAGCAATGGACAAAATCGTGAAGCGTCCAGTGAATCGGGTAGTTTTCTTTTTAATCAAACCCTCCAGAACTAGTTACAGCTTGAGATGCAATTTTTCGTAACGTTTTATGCGCATGATTCAATCGCCACACGTTGTGATCATTTATTTGTTTACCGTGGGCTAGTGTTTATCCGGTTCAGGCCGCCGAGATGAAAGCCTCTTTGCTCCATTTTTCTTATACTCAGCTTTCAGTCTCGCCTCTCTCACTCACTCTCTCTGGGTTGCGCTTTTTTGCGGTGCAGCTCAAGGACCTGCGAATGCATAAAATCTGCATTTTCAATTACCTAACGCGCGCGCTGCTAAGTCTGCCCGAATGCCGGGTTACAACTCGATTACAAAGCGAAAGGATTGTCGATGAGGTCGACGTGACATCGTTTAAATGAAGAAACGATTTCAGTTTTTAATTGCTGGAACGCACTTGACATGACGGGGAAGGTTGTTTCGGCAGTGAGGAAATGCGTGCACGGCCATAATCATCCGCGTTTGGGGGGACGGTGTTTCAGACATTTGGGTAGGAGTAATGTTTTCACCCCTAATAATTAAGTGAGTGATTGCTCTGTGTGTTTTTGTTGTTTGAGGTTGTTTTTTTTTTTTAACTTGATCTGATTTACATGTTACGACCAAGTAAGGGATGCGGATCTTTCATACGAGAGGGCCAGTAGCCCCTAGCAGTTTTTTTTTTTTTTATTTTATGCTAAAAAGAGAGACATTGGGACCTACTGTTATGGAATTGCCCTATTTTTATCGCAAAAAACATGAGGAATTTGATAAAAAGCTAAAAGAAGTTTTTTTCTGGATATTTAACTTCTTCAAAGTAAAACAAGACTTAATAGACGGCGTTGTTTACCGCTCTCTGTAGTCAGACAGTCGAGCAGTACAAAAATCTCGTTACTGTAGTCCGTAAACTCTTTCTGAGCATGTTCTTGCAGATTGCAGTTAATGTCCGTATTACGCTGGGGAGATGAAGCGCCTTTTTTCGGAATGCGCTTTGATTCTTCCCAGTATCACCCGAACTGCGTTTAAGAGCAATGGCATGGATATTGCAAGTCACTGCTGTGTTGAATCTGCTGACCAAGGAAAAAGATCTTTGTGAACTTCAGTTCCTAGTGATCTCAGGGCTTCCGATGGCTGCTCAGTCTGCGTTTTCAGGTACATTGCAGAATTGAACTATCTCGGTGTTTTCGCCAATCTCCCGAAGACTTCTTCTCACAAACGTAGACAATCGTTCCTTCTGAGTAATTGTTAAACATTGACGTCGTGTTTTAGAAACGAGCTGAAAGTGATTATACTCGGCCGGCTGGATGCTCTTCATTATTTCCAATACCACTGCTTAGGGATAAAACTAATCTTTGATTGAACTTCACCAACTAGTTTATCCTTGGCTGCTTCAAATTAAATCGGCAAACAATGGGCATGATCCTTAGGATGTTAAATATATGTATGTATCGTTAGAACATGGCATCATTCGCAGAAAAAAAGCAGCAAGAAAATCTTCAAAATCAAATCCGATATCTGAAAAATAAGTTTAGTTACTTAAGAAAATCGAATCTTGAAGATTAAATACAAACACCACCAAGAGCTTAAATCCCAATCAACAGAACAAAGACAAAGAAAACATTAATCGGTCAAAACCAGCGCAACACCATCCTAAGCGAAAGCACCTGACATTCGATCCAAACGGCGACACATTCGTTGCGCCCAATTGGATCCATCCGTCCAGAGCCGCGTCCGCTAACCTTGGCTCTCTCGCGGCCTCTCAATTAGGCAACCGCCACCGCGATGACGTTGACGGCGTGCGTTGCACGTAGTACGCGGCACGCTCTGCATCGGGGTAACGACGCAACATAACTTTCGCTCTCGTTGGTACGTTGGCCACCACCCTCCCCCCCCCCCCCCCGATTCACCGTGCGTGCGTGTGTGTTCCCTACACCCGCGGGAGCCAATCCCATTGCCGGTCGGGTGCTCCTATTACTTCACTTTTGTTTTGAAGTCAGTTACTCTTTATGTTGCTGCCGTTTTTCGGACTCGATGTGCGGCACATTCCTTTCGTTGCACCTGCCGTTGCGAAGAACGGCAGCATCAGTGCCTCAAAATCGTTACATCTCGTAAGTGTGTCCATGTTACAGATGCGATTTTTCAATACGTTTTCCCTTTCGCGCAGAGAGCGATGCTACGATGCAGTGGGAATGAGATGAAACAGTGCTACACATTCGATCTTTACTGCAGTTTACCTCGGATTGCATCCATTGGAATGCAGAGCAGATGGGTGCGTAGGTGCAGCAGGGAAAAAAAGCACAAAAACACAATCGCTTCTAGATGTGAGAGTGTCTCAGTGGGTGAAAACCTTTCCGTACAAGGGAAAAGTACATTGTGGCGACCTGAACAGGCAGTGTGTATGCGAACCGTCGACGCGTCTCAACCACCGAAGCAGATGTACACACATATGCAAACGGTCGGTACTTTGCGTCCATTAAATGGGAGCATTCGGCATTTGCTTTCTGTAGTGTCTGTGGCCACAGTGCCACCGACAACTACCATGCGGCACCACATTAAAGTGGTCCTATGTTTGCGGTTTTTCCTACCTGGCTCCCGGATGGCCGATTGCCACAGTTTTTCGCTGGCAGAGCTGTTCGGAGTAGTAGTCATTAGTTTATGTGATTCACTGACTCCGCTGGCCTTTGTACTATGTTGAGCCATACGGGCCGAGCCTGCGTGAGCTAATTTCATGCACATTTTACACATAATGTCTATTAATCCAATTAAAGGCTCACTGTAGTGTGCGTGTCTGTATCGGTTTGTTGGCTCATCGTACCTCCACAGTTCCAAACAGTTCGTTTGCGGCACAGTGTGTCGATCTGATAAGTTTTTTTTTTGTTATTGTTGGTTTAAGCCGCATTTATGTTTATATTTTTCATTTTGACCAATGAGTGGGAAATATTTGTTTTATATATACCCAGCCGAGGCCACTCGACAGAAGACGATGGGGCATCTTTTCTCTTTCACTGAACCGATGAAGGCTGCCGGAAAACGGAAGCAATGTGTAATGCCGGTCGTCCGGTGTGTTTTTTTTTCTTCTGTCAAAACAAAAAAATAGCGGTGAGGGATGATCATCAAAAGTAGGAAAATGGGAAACCTGAAATAGAAGATCAAAAGCGCTCAGTTCTGCTGCAAGATCAGTCGTGAAAATCATCGAAAATCAAATAGATCCACCACCATCGCCGTTACCACTTGCTGCTCAAAGTGTTATTCGCACAAAACACCCTTGACGCGAAACTTGTTAGCTAATGAGACAACATTTCATGGCACAACACCATCCTACCAGCCCATCCACACCATCTGTTTTCTTGTGGTTGTTGTTGTCCGTCGGTGCTCGACGGAACTGGCTTTGACCGGCAAGAGGTAAAATTAATTTATTGGCATTTTATTACTACTCTCATGTGCTTCATAAAAAACAAACGCCCACCCACACACACACAAGTGTGCGCGATTGGGGGTGGTTTATTTTTTCAGGAGTATTTTTTTTCACTTTTTCGCGCAGTGATTGCAATGTCTCCGCCCGCGAGGGGTTTATAGGTGTTTTTCTTTCCTTTTTTGAAGTGTCTGAAGCACTGTTGGGCTGCGTTGAGCGTGTGTGTGTGTGTGTGGTGAATAGTAAACAGCACATAACAATTCAGCACCACACTCATATCGACGCCGATTATTGGTGTGTGTGTTTCGATCAGTAAACATTGGCAAAGAAAATACTAGGAAATTGGAAGTGGCAAGGATATTTGATTTTTTATTCTGAATTCACAAAGTTTAGTTTCAAAAATAAAAAAATAATAAACAAACAGAATACTGAAAATAATGTTGCTAGGATGAAAAGAAAAACACATTTGCTTCATTATTTAAATTATTTATTTAAAAAGTTTTTCTGCTAATGTTTCACATACAGTGACAGCATAATAAGACCAAATTATCAAACGATTTTCAAACTAATGCTTTAGATACAACTACCAAGCATTGTAAACCCAAAATTTGACAAGAGCATCCTTTACATCTTAACTTCGTGTATGAATTTTGTTTTTAATCAAAGATGACTAAATCAGTGACTAACAATTAAATAAAAGTAAATAAAGTCAAACAAACCTATTACTTATGACAATGCTGAACTGCGTTAGAGATAAATAATAGAAATGAGGATGCCCAAAACTATAATTTTTATTTCGAATTTTAAGTTAGAACAATAGCCTTATTTTGTTGTATGGTATTTTAAAATCATATTGGTGGTCTCTTCCGATTGTCCATCACTGTATATTGTATGAGAGTAATCTAAGGCTTTAAGTTTATACAATAACCTGACTCTAGGCAGCTTCAAAACTGATAAAGAATTATGAAAAAGATTTAAAAAGTGATCCGATACTTCAAGTACGATGCAAGCTTGAAAAGAAGGCTAATACCGTAGAAGCTAGGAAGTTAGAGATTAAAGTAGGCATGGCAAACATGGCAGATCGGGAGTGTCAGTGTAGGAATAAAGAGGAAGGAAAAAATCTGAGCGGGGCAGCACTCAAACAAATTGGCGAGCTTCCAGAGATTCTAGCATTTTCAGAGAAAACAGGAAAATGTCCGACAGGGTATTTAATGAATAGACCTGATAGATTTAAGGTATTTAAGGGCTATCGATGCGACAGTTGCGCCGGTCTTCACACAGCAGAACCGGGGTTTAAATCTCATCTGAGCCCGTTGCTCCATACCATAGATAGGACTGATTATCCAACTTTTCCGCAACAATAAAGTCTAGTAAGCGTGAAATGACAGGCATGACCTTAAAGAAGAGGCCAATGAAGAAAATGAACTGATAATAGACCTCTGATTACATCTGGGAGACTAGAGTACTGAACAGTATTCCATTCTGGTCCTGACCATGGAGCAGAAGTGCACCTGTTCACCATATTCTAGGAGACAGATAACTTTCATGGATTCTTTTCAGTCAATCCAAGAGCTTGAGCTTTATTTGAGCCAATCCAAGTGCTTTACTAACAATGAAATTAACATGTAGCCGAATGAGCATGTTGCCCCAGGAAGCTCCGAGAGAATAAGTGCTTAATTCAAGTGACTGTAGACTCTTATTCATTCACGAGGGATCAGAGAAATATTGTTGAATTAATGGAACAAGTAACTGGAAAAAATTACACTTCGCTTTACCCTACGTCAATCATACAAAACAAACAAAGAACAAAGCTAACAGATAAGATAATTCCTTCGCCTTTTTAAGCAATCGAGCGATCTTGGTCCGAAAGGAATGGGGTGTGATATCGAATACGTTTTAAAACTGGTTGCCAAAATAGCTGGCAATGAGTGGAACTAAATCTTCTTCATCGTCTTTGCAACTTCCGAAAGCCTTAGCCTGCCAATGCTGACTTCCCGGACTTGAACATGTCCATAGTTGGATAGTCCTTTGAAGGTTTTGGCAGATATGCGTTTAGGACAACCAGAACAGCTCCTTCAATTCTTTCTGAAGATAAGATATTGTTTGGCATTAAGAGGCGACATAATAAAAATTTAAAGAAGTATAATATTGCAGACAGGATAACCACACAAAACGGCGCAAAATATGCTCCAAATGTCATCAACTTTAAAACATTTCATTCAACCCTTTCGAAAAGGATCAACACAAACCTTAAAGTTCACCCCTCCCCAGGGCCCAAACTCGAAAGGAAGTTTTGTTGCTTTCACTGACCGTCTCCTGGCAAGTGATCACGATGGCCTTGGGGTACCGATGAGGCTTCGAACTAGTTTGTCAGGAAAAGCACGTTGTCCACGGTAGGCAACGGTCGTCTACCTACTCAATGATATCGCTGTACGCTACCTCAAACCACGTTATGCGTGAGTTCAATAAATAATCAATTGAAAACCGACGGCTCCAACAACGAAACCGGCTTCACAAGCTGTGGTGGATAAAAATACGTGGTAGACTTTGTTTTGTTGATCACCGATCGTGGAAAACTGGCGCGAGACGTAACCACAATCAGCCACCATCAGGTAGAAATCTAGATCCAATAAAGCTCACAGGTGGGTGGCACAGCGTTGTAAAGGGTAAATATTGTTGCTTTAAAAGAAAAGATTCACTCAAACGATACACGCATTCACTGGCCGGTTTGAATCCTTTTACTCGCTGAGGATGATGATGATGGGTAGTTGAACGTTGAAGTGCTTTCGCAAACACGCTGAACGAACAGAACAAAGCAAAACTCGTTTGGCTGCCACACTTCTGCATGCAGTAGGGAAAACCGGGCTTCACGCTCACCCCAAGCCGAAGGAAAGTGAACCCGTAACTTCAACCCGCTCGGTGTGCATAACGGCGAAACGATAATGAAAAGAACGAATGCGGTGGGATGGAAAAAAAGGGAAAATAACTATGTTAGTAGTGTACTGACCGTTCCTGACGATGTTATGTAAGAGCCACCGCACGAGTGGGGCCCCGTGATGATCGATGAATGTGTCGGTCGGGCAGTACTTAGCTGGCCATCGAAGAGCTCCTTCACGACCAGCTGATCGGCACCGTACTGGCACCGTGCTGATGATGATCAGGCTTCACGTAAAAGGGGGTGCAAAGTCGCATTGTGTGGATCGCAAACAACAACAGAAGAAAGAGAGGTGTTGGTCACTCGTGGAAAATGTGTGCCGCCACGGTGGGGAAAACTAATCGCGAGAGTGAGTGGCAATGGTGAGAGAGAGCGTGAGTGAGCTCTTTGATAAGCGAACGATCGTTGTTTTGATCGCGAATAGATGTGAGTAAAGGTGGGCCCGTGTGGTTGGAGGTGTTTTTCGCCAACAACGATTGAAAGTTTGCCCTTGCAGGTAGGCAATCACTGCACCGTGAGGCGCTGAAATATTTCAAACAATGCGAATCAGAGATGAAACATTTCAACCAGCGTGTTTCTATTGGTTCTTTTTGAAAATTTAGCGCGGAGTTGTAGAGTTGAAACATTGTATCGCCAGATAATTGGAGGGTGCTGAGGCGAGCTTGTTCTGCTTCCTAAAATGAGCAGTAATATCTATTAATCCAATTCTGGATTTCCCACCCCAGAAGCTATGTCTGTCAGCACACAACAAGTTACCAAACGTAAGTAAGTCAGTCAGTCAGTCAAGCCGACCACGACCTGTCACCGTACCCGTGTCACTACCCTGGACACTGTAAATGTTGCAATAAATTAATTTGCTTTCGTTTAATGTGACTGTTATTATACATAATGTCTTATGCCCATGCCGACCAGATGGCCCGCACGACCAGTGTACGACCGAGTTATGATTAACGAACCACCTCTCCCTCGGTCCCGGAGATCATCAGGTCGGGTCGTAATGGTGAAGATTGCGAAGATCGTGCGCACATGCTCGTCGATCGGAGTTGTTTCTGCGCATTGTGCCACCCGGCACCGGTGAGACCTTCGGTGAGCTACCAAATGAAGGCAGTCGGTATGCTCACACCGACCAGCATGCGACAGTGGCAAGGCAAGGGCCCAGCAGACGCAGAACGTTCGAAACGAAATCAATCTCAGTAATTACCACCGTTTGCCAACATACATAATTCCGCATCGTGTAAAACAGGGGCGGTGAAGGACGGGACGGGAGGGCCTGTGAGGAAAGGTTTAAGACCAGAAGACTAATGTTTTGTCTGGTGGCAAACTGCGTTCCATTCCGGTGCGGTGCATCGGTTTTGATGTGGGCCCCGTTGCGTTGATTTAAGCGACGGATGAAGTTTATTTGAAATGTTAATTAGCGTGCGCAGCAAGCGTAGGAAGGTAAAGAGAGGAAGCGATTGCGATACCATTTACGCTTGCCGGTTTGCGGTACAACTGGCAAATGAAACATTTTAAATAAATTTAAATGTGTTGTACCCAAAATTTAAAGTATATCTACGCAATACTCTCTGTATAATTAGGAAGACATCAATTCTCTTATTGGTTCACGACTCTTTTAAACGTTTTTCGAATAGCCAACACCTGCAGCAAGCCCATTAGTGTTCACACTTTGTACCTTATCTCATTCGCCCGTTGTTCGGCATCCTCAAAAGCTCATCTCATCAGCAGCGAAAAAAAAGCTACTCACCCCACACACACATATTGCACTATTCGCGATTTGCGAATTCCACCGGCCAGCGAACGCGAACGCGTGACGTCTCACCTCAATCAACCGATAATTGGTTTGATCTTTCAGATCAGCAGCACTTTGTTGTTGTTTTTTTATGTAACGTGCATTTTTATCGCCACGGGTCTTGTTACGCGTGGTTCAAGTGGTATGAAATAATGGCACAGTGAACAATTTGTTGGTCAAGCTAAGGGAACCGAACCTGGGGTGGACAAGAATGATTAAAAGCCGCTTGGCAATGTTATGCGTAACAAATGACATACGCGTGGTTGAGTGTGTCTTTTGAGATGACTTCATTGTATGGCTGACAGCAGAGTGTATACACTGAGCTGAAAAAAAAAATTATCCATTAAAATATTTTCCAATCGAATGCCCAAATTGCAGGCGCATAGTGATACATGCGAGGAGACTTATTGTGCAAGATAAGCGAATATTTGTAGAAAAATAGAGAACTAGAAGAAGACAGCATCCTTAATTCGTGTAGAACTGCTATGACAAGTGCCCACATGACTTGTGCAGTATATTATGTTAAGCAACGAACCCTCGAAACGGCCTCGTAGTCACGATCAATACAATTTTACAGAGTGTCACTCGGTTCGATTCAATATCGCCGAAAAAAATATTTCCTCGACGGATGAATCTGAATATGTGGTCCTTTTTTAAACTTGTAATGATATTATATGGTTGACAAGATCCGCAAGAAGAACTCGATTTTGAAACGAATTGCAACATCAATGCTGGTAAGCAAATTATTTGGGGAGGTTTTTCACTTCAAGGAATGCTTCCTTTCACATGAATATCAACGAGACTGTAGTTGGGATATATTAAAACGTTAACTTAATCTTACTCGACTCTGACATGCCTTGTTAGGGGACACACTTCGATAAGCAGCAGAAAAATGATGCGATTCGTAGTTCTAAACTGTTTAAAGCATAATATTCCCGTGAGTTCTGAGAACTGATCGAGCTGTGTGCTCTACAAAAATATATATTAACCACATGGATACGGCATACGCAAATAATTTGGAATAGTTACTCACCAACTCACTTCTAACATTAATCATTATATGAATAATAATTAATAGTATTAATAATTGAAGGAACCGTTTTTTGTGTTTTAATTTGCTAAATGCCATTCTTCGATCCGGCAAAACATATGCCGTACTGTACATTCAAAGAGACACTCTTATGCTTCCCGGGCAATTAGTTTACCGGCGTCCTTTTCCCACGCGTTACAGTTGCGCAATCGGCTCTTAGTTTATCCAGATTTGAACCACATTACGCACCGACAGCCATCTGTTCCTGGTGGACTCATTTGCATCAGCTCAGTATACCTCCACTACACATGACGAGCTTGTGTAACTGTTTGGGGAGAAAATTTGAGCTACAAACAGGGAAAAACAAAAACAAATGGGACACTTTGTGTCCACGAAAAAAAAGCTTTCTTATCCTGCTTCTGTGTGTTTTTGTGTCTCGGGGTAGGTTTTTTTTGTGAAACCCTTGTTAGACCATGGGTATTTATCGGCAGACAGCGCACTCAAGGAAGCATTACACAGCTGTACTCGTTAAGTAAATCGTGCCGCGTTCGTCCCGGTTCCCGGTTTCGGTGGCTCCAGTTTCAAAATGGGAGAAAAATTAACGAGCGCTAGGAAGGCGAATAAATGGCCCCCACGAGCAGCATTTCGCACGAGGCGCACCGTGGCCGGCTGGCCGCTGTAACGCAATCATGCAATCTCTCGGTGCGAAACCCAGCGAACCGAAAGGCACCTAGGCCGGCACCAGAAGGAAAGAAATTAAACTAGTTCTGTTGGATATTAGATAATTTTTCTGCACAGTTTGCTTCTGCGCTGGTAGACTTCTGTGTGCTGAAGGGTCTGTCAGTTTTTTATAGGATTATCCCGGTACCGGGGAACCGCAAATGTGCGCAAAAGATTGAACATTTACCGAATGGCAATGGAGCAGATTTTGAGGTGCGCACCTCAAGTTTCGCACATTTTATTGACCACTCTTCCCGGTGCACAACACTCACACTGTATTCAAATCAGGTTGGCGTGCCCATCCCCCTAACGCGCTGCCGAACGTGACGTGAATTGCATCCCGACCCGGTGGAAGTGAAAACCGTTTGGTAGAATTTATGTAATCGAAAGAAACGGACAGGGCGTGCAGAAGCGCCCCGGCGAGACGCCCGGTCGACCTAATAAAGGGGTTCGTGTGCTGATAGGCCGCGCAAGTCTTCTGTCTTCGGTTACGGCGGGGAAACAAAACGTTCGCACGTTCGGTGCTCGATATTGATGGGAGGCTATTGAGCTGGTGGGATTGATCCCGACTAGACAGGTCAGATATTGGTTAGTGAGGGGTTTGGGATTTGGGTTCGATAAACCGGCGATTTGTTCGGACACCGATGTTGGGACAGTTTTTATTGTTGTTAAGGGTTACCAGTCCTTTGTTAATAAAATAATAGATATTTCGAAAGGAAATGACTTTTCACAAAGCAATCAGCTTATCCTGCTCATGCAAACCTTCTCAAATAATTAGCAAAAAATGGTCTCAATCAAAGATTGCTTTTTTGTCACCAAATTGCTTATTATTTGCTCTCTTTATATAAAAAAATATCGCAAACGACACCTAATACCACACGTCGCACATGTCGTTACGCATTCCCTGCGCTACATGCAACGAGAAGAGCCATGACAGAAGCGAGAAGAAAAGTAAAGATAAAAAAAACTCCCATAAATATATCACTAATCAACAATCAGTGCCACCGATTCCGTTCATCCTGCCAGCTCGTGCAGCGGACTGGTTTGCAAATGTGCGTTGTAAAATTATTACTCCCCAGTGCACGGCAATCAGGTTGATTATCAATCGTGGCGCTACCATTGACAGCTCGCCAGAGGGTCGTTTGAAAACGGAACGATGCCGTGAGCCGCGGAGCTAATCATCAGTAGGCTAATAAAGCAATCGAATCGTGCCGATACTGGTGCCGAACTCTGCACAAAACAGAAGGAAACATGAATCTGCGAAAAAAAAACATACAAATGGAACGGAAAGCAATCAATGTGGCCGGGTGGAGCTGTGAAACAAAGCACTAATTTGTTTCGTTGACAGGCTAGGCGAGTTTAGATAGATTAATTAAGACGTTAGAGCGTGAGGCAAATTGCGTGCCGAGAAAATAATACTTTCGATTCAGTTCTGGCCCCCTCCCTTCAAGGTCATCATCCGTGTGTGTGTGTGGCTGTAGCATTTTGTGAATGATTTCGATCGTAGTTCAAACCGATCAATGTGATGTAACGCGTCCGTGCTCATTCAACTCCCGACAGGTGCGTTGCATACACTACCCAAAAGCGAATGAAAGGGAAAAGACAGTCTGGAGTTTCCGATTTCGCCACTTCAAGGCCACTTTCGCACGGCAGACTTCATTGCTCGGTGTAATTCCGGTACTGATGGGTCAAAGTCAAACAGAGCTTGTGGTTGACGCAGCCTGCAGACCGAGCTCGATCATAAACGCGAGTACAAGTGCTGCTGCTGCGGAAGGTCACGCCACGTAATGCGTTTTGTCGGAAGAAAATTGTGTGACCGAACCGTACGGAACCGAAAGGGGCAGCATGAAAATGGAACCTAAATGGAGCTAATTTCCCTCGGTAGTTAAATTGGTTCCCTGTTCCCCACCGTTGCCTTTCGTTTTCACTCGCCGGGCTTGTGGTGTGCGGAAAGGGAAGCTGCCAAGATGATTATTTGACCTTCCAATTATATCCGCCGGTGTCCGGTATGGTGGCTGAGGGGGGTGCTTTTTTTCTCTCCTTTCCAGCCGCAGCAATCTTCAACTAAACTCGAGCTCGTTACCTGATCTCCGGTGTTACGGCATCCTTCCATCGTATGCACGACACACCGGCACTGGGTTTCTGTGTGGTGTCTGCGACGAGTCGCAATGAGGGGGTGTTACGATGCGACCTTGACCAAGGCAGCAAATGTATATTCTTAATCGCGATCGATCCTCCCTCACTGCATGCCGACCAACGACGGTCCGTTGGGGGTAGGTGGGTTTGAACCACGGCAACAAAGCATCCATACCCGAGACCCTAGATGCCCTAGATATGTAATAATTGATCGCAATGCGGATCCGTACGCGAATTGGTGGTAGTGATCGGCAATTAAAACAGGATTCTAACCGTGTTTGCGATTCTACACGACACGAGCGCCACGTTCTTAGATGGGTATATGGCGTGCAAGGTCCTCGCGCGGGTTGTTCGTGAAGCTAGATCGCGCAGCGTGTGCAACGTAACCTAAGTCAGCAACTGGCGTCAGCCGGGGCTGGCTTTAAGGCTCGGCTGGCGGTACCTTTACCAGACCCGGATAGATGAAAGTAAAAGTTGACCAGCAAAACGTTTTCCTGGTCAATGGTATGTTTTTCTCGTTTGTGTAACAGGACGGGGTGGGCGGGTTGAGATGGGAAGCCCTCGCCCGTGGGTGGGTACTGGCACTCTGTGGGACATTAATATTAATGAGCCACAATAAAAACAATGGCCAGGGGATATAACGATCGGGTTTTGCACTGGGGCGCGAGTTGAAGTTTCAAGTGCGTCCAAACATCTATACTGTTGCTTATGAAACATTGTCGTTTGGCGAAGATGTATTAGCTGATTAGCGTCTGGAGCGTGCTGGACGTCATGTTGAATGGGTTTTGTGATGGTAAATAAAACTTAAAGATGACTTATTAAGGGACATTATGAGCTATTTGGTAGTTGTTATGTATATTAATCGTTTGGAAAGCAATCGAAGTTAGAAAATAAAAAAATTAAATAGTTTTAATACTATTACAAGCAAAAACAAAGTTTTTTTCATCTAGATTGGGTAGTCTAATAGCGTTGTTTGGGTAATAGTAGCTACGTTGCCATTTCGTACAGTTTCCCTTTGAGACACTTTGAGTGAGATTTTCTTAGGACAAAACATTGAATGACACAAAATAAAATTAAAAACTTTGTTTTATAATTTCTAGTCTGTATAAGAATCTTGAACTAATCAATATTATCAGACTGTTTTTTTTTGAATAAAAAAATAGAGCCCTCAACTATTAGATTGTAAGTTAGGGCCAAAGATAGAAGTCATTTAAGTAAGAACATTTTCGGCTATGACAATCACAGGTTAGAATTTCAAGCTGGATCCAAACCTCAACAGAATCCGAATCCAGATCCAAATGCGAATTCAAATCACTACCCCAAAGTGATCCTTCCAAGTGTCCCAAAAAGGAATTCAAAGGATTTAGAATCCGGATTTGGAAATTATTCTGGATCGACCCGACTTCTGATTGAAGTTAAGAACCCGATTCGAATTATATTTCTCATAATACTTTTTCATACGATATCTGTGTGTTTAAGTAGCTTTTTTCTTGGTTTAGTACCATCTATTAAAAGGTAAATAGGCAAAATTAGTGTTACAAGGTGATTTGGAGCCATAGTTGGTAAAATATTCCTGGGACACCTACTCACTACTGGAGGAAGACGCTAATTATTTGGGGACAGATTTCTGGCATCAGGTTTGAACAATTCTTCCGTCAATAATCCAAACATCACAGCATCCGTCAATGTGGGAAAAAATGTTCTATTTATTTATTTATTTATTTTCAATTATGACGGCTTGACGCCATATGGTCAGCACCGCATGTGCTGACGAAGTACAAAATCCAAAGACACAAAAAATTACCAAGGCATTTCCTCCCTGATATTTCACCTTATCCCGGGCGTGCTCGGTTGGAAAAAATGTACTAGTAACGATAGAAATTTATTTACAAAACTCGTCGTCCATGTAGCCGCAGATTGAGTAGCTGCAGCTAGAAAAATAACCTTTCGGCTTCGTCGATCAAAGAGATTCTCAACTATCTATCGATTTATTGATTCAGGGCAAACTTCTATCGGAGGACCATTTTCAGTTATTTTTTGCCAAGCCGGAGTTCCAATTGGCAGTGTCAAGAAGGAATAAAAAAAACTCATTAGTTTTAAGGACACCCATGGCTAAGGTCCCAGCTAAAGCTGCTTGGAACTGGGAAGTCACATTTTTGTGGCAAGCCTCTTGGATGGACGATTCGAGCAGACTGTGCCTTTTGTAGCCTTTTAATGCTTTTCTATTTGTTTTATAGACCCGATAAAAAACATGTTTTGACACACCTCTTCATTCACACCACCAAATGGTTCACCGCAACCATCCCGTAATTGATATAATTCCATTAAAATCAAGCGACGAACCCCCATCTCGCAGAAACTAATAGCCTCAATTTTGTGACGTTAAAGATCACTTCCTTATCGCTCTGGTAAAGATCAACTTCTCCCCTTTCTTTCCATCTCCCCTCCCTTCTCTCTTTCCCTCTCTTTCTCATTGGCACGAAAAGCATTTCAAACACTTTTTCATTATGCTGCCGGTACAGCGTGTACCACCAGAAAATACCAATAAGTGATTATGCCATACAATTTACAATTGAGAAACCAGCTCATTTCGCTTCAACCAAACAACAATGAAACATGAATCTTGGGAACGGCAACGTGGGGCGGAAAAATCGAAAACGAAACAACTATAGCACTGGCCGCATTAGAGCACCACCAAAAAGCTTGACTCGCTTGACCTTTGTCGGGACGATTTTGCACCGGCGAAACATTAGCACCATCGATCGTGGCGATCCGAATCGGCGGTGAAGATCTCGTGGATCGACCCTCATTACCGCATCGCACGTGGCATCCATCAGTCTCCCGGTGCATCTCGTTCGCCCGGCCAAACTGTTACGATCGGTGGGAGCTTTTTCGCTTTTCCCCTTTTTGTACATCCTCTCGCACGGGTTGGTGCTGGTGAAACAGATGTTCAATCGGTGTTTGAGGTGCGAGTTGCGAAGAAAAACAAATACGCTCGATGGGGTCGAACGGCTGAGCGGTGGCTTACGACCGAAACGCATGCCATCGTGCGCCTTGTTTCGGTGCGAACGGGTAACGATCGGTTGTGCAGCATCATCTTCACCGTTCTTCACAGCGCTGGGAAGATTGGCGCTCTGTTCTGGCGGGCGCACGACCGCCTGCGCTACACATTACACAGTGCGGTGGATTGTTTGGCGGTTTGGCAAATAGTAGGGCGAGCGACGTGAAAGATCGCAGCTGCAAAACATTTACCACGAGTCGGCGATCGGGTCGCTTGTTATGCATGTGTGCACGATGCACACAATTGTCGATTATGCAAGCGCCGTCGCGAATGCTTTACGGACGTCATCTCGCACGAGAGGAAGGTACAGCCAAACCACCCACCACCACCCATCTTAACCGAACACCCGCACAACACAACGTAAAGTGGTTAACAACAAACCGTATGTCACTGTGAAGAGACTTCAACCGGCATCAAGCGACAAACCTTTGCCACCGTACGACGACGACCACGCTGCTGTAACGAATGTCTCGGACAAGCCCATATTTTCCGTGTGTCCCTCATCATTTTCCCCGTCCCATGTTCCCAATTTTCATGCTCAGCTTCCCAAGTTGGAGAGGAATGATTTACGAAGTTTTGTGACACCGTTTAATATGTCATTCTAGCCCTTGAGTGGTCATCAGACTGTGCCGGTTTTTGTGCCGTCTGGACTGGTAGAGTGGGTGGGAAAATCCTTGAACTATGTGAACGGAAAAACTAATTCTCGGCCATCCGTGTACACCATTGAAAACCGAAAACCACTCACACAAAAAAAACCCTGTAACGAAGAAGAGAACAGAATACGGAAGAAAACCTAAAAAGCTTACTGAAGCGAGAAAGAGAGAGAGAGAGAGCGTTTGATTTTTGTACAACAATCTTTGTTTCGTTTTATTTTTCGTCTTATTTACAATAAAATATAATATAAAAAAAGTACATCGTGCCCTTGTACGGTGTCAGCCTCACGCAGATGCACACCCGATCGCGCCCCCCGGGTTATCGTTGAAACGTTTCACTGGCCGTGCTGATCGTTGGAGGATTATCGTTTTCCCATATTTTTTTTCTCTCTCTAAAGAACGGTGTCTGTGTGTGTTTTTTGGCTATTTTTTTCACAAAAATGTCAAAAAAGCGTTGACGCTCCTCTTTAAGCCAAGGAGCGTTAAAAGCGATCCAAAATTATACAGCACAATTATGGTTCGGTGAGTCCATCCAAACGATCTCACTCGATCGATCTTCTGTACATTCAGCACATTTTTTTGGCTTCACTCTCTCGCGTGTGTAGCGAATTGGGCGTCTCCATCGTGTGGGTGTGTGTGTGCATCCGGCGTAGGCTGACAGGCTGTGGGCCATTTTTGTTACGGTGCGTCGAAAGCTGTTCCACCGAACAGTGCGTAACGGACAGATAGAAATGACGGCAGTGCATGTACGTTTTACATTATCACATCGGGTGCACAACTAACTCGAACCCTGAAAAAAGGGATCGAATGTGGATTTGTTTGTGTGTGTGTGTGAGTGTGTGGTACGAAAAAAGCGAATCCTTTCGCTTTTGAGTATATGAGAGCTGAGAATATTTTGATAGGAAAGAGTGAGCAGTGAGGATGTGATTTATGTGTAGAGAAAGATACGTGACTTTCGATGATGATAATAGCTATTCAAGCGAAGCATCACCCAGATACGTGGCGTGCTTCGAGAGTTGGTAGGTGCTCCTTAACGATCTGTACGGAGGTGCAATTAGAACGTTGGGCAATCATACCCGAGAGTCCAACCTTTATGGTACAAATGTCCTTCCACCTTTGAAACGCTTTTAGACGCTTCTCCCTAATGGTGGTAGCTGTAGTCGTGTCCGTAACCGCTGAAGCTGGTGTAGCTCACATCGTGATGATGGTGATGCGGTTCGTGCACATGCTCCAGATGGTGATGGTGATGGTCGTGATGTACGGGGACCGGCACTGCCACCGGCACCTTCACCGGAACCGGGACTGGCTTCTCGACTGGGATGTGCTTCTCAACCGTGACGGGGTACGGACGGTCGATCGGAACCTTGACCGGGTACGGGACTGGCTTCTCGACCGTGTACGGAACGTGCTTCTCGACGTAGTACGGCTTCGGGACGGGCACCTTGACCGGGTACGGGACGGGCTTCTCCACTGGCACTGGGTACGGACGATCGACGGGCACCTTCACCTCATACGGGACAGGCTTCTCCACCGTGTACGGGACAGGTTTCTCCACCTCGACTGGGTAGGGAGCTGGCACATGGACGGGGTAAGGACGGTCAACCGGGACCTTCACCGGGACCGGGACCTTCTTCTCGACGGTGTACGGCACCGGGACCGGGACTTCTACCTTCACCGGCACGGGCACATGCTTGGTCACTTCGTAGGGCTGCGGGACTGGCACCTTGACGGGGTACGGGACATGCTTGGTCACCTCGTACGGCTGCGGCACAAACACCTTCACGGGGTAAGGACGATCGACCGGAACGTGCACCGGATAGGGAACCTTCTTCTCGACCGGGTAAGGCTGTGGCACATGAACCGGGACCTTAACGTACTCCTTCACGTGAACGGGGACGTGTTTGACAACTTCGTAGGGCTGTGGGACCGGTACCTTCACCGGGTACGGCACATGCTTCTCAACCGTGTACGGGACGTGCTTCTCGACGGTGTACGGCACTGGGACTCCCTTGAGGAGCGTTACCGTTTTGGTAACGTCCGTGTGTCCACCCAAATACACTCCATGGCCGTAGTGGTGATCGTGCGCCTCATGATACGCACCACCAAGATGGCCACCACCGATGTAGCCCACGTCTAGCCCATTAATGCCGTAGCCATAGCCGAGACTCAGCAGGCCTCGTTTGTCCAGCTTCTTCTCGAGCGGGACGGCGGCCTTACCATCGGCTGCGGACTTCTTTTGCTCTGATTCGGCACTAGCCGAAACCAACAAAAGCGCCGACAGACAGATCTGTGTTGACGAAAGAAGGACGATAAAGGGGAAATCTTTCATTGAGTATTTTGAGTACATCACGAAGATTGGTTCAGAATCTTTGAATGGCTCTTCAGGACGCTCGAGCGTTTGAGAGAATAAAGTGAATGGTTCAGATGTTTCGATAAATTAAAATTTGGAAATTCTCTAAAAGGATCTGCATAGCTCCAACTGCTTTAAACTAGACTACAAGAAATCACTTTTGCGTTCAGCTTTGGGCAAGAATTCTCAGAACGATTCTAGACACACTGTATAACTAGTTCTAGAGCTGCGATTCACTGAACAATGTGCTCTTATTTTGTTCACCTCCAGCAACTTGAAATCCTTAACCAAACAAAAAACTAGAACTTTTCACTCCGACAAACATCCACACCAAACGCTCAAACACCTAAACCATCGTCAGATTCCGCAAAACCAACAGAAAACTGTGTGAAACACTTGTCGTCGCCTTGACGGATGTACTCACAAAAAACTTCATTGCGACTCAGCGACGGACTGGTTAGCGAAACCACGATGCGCAACTGTGCGGTTCCAGACACTGAACTGGATGCTGATTTGTGCTAAGTCGCCGCTTTTATACTACTTAAAACTACGAAATTCACTTTCATCCGATTCTGTGGCTTGGTCGGGTAGCGTCCCCACCGCCCAGCGGCTGAAGCGCCCCGCCAGTTCGAAACCGAAAGCGGTCGTTCGCGTGCCTGAGAAAACTTGTGACCACTCGGGGGTGCGTGCATAGCTCGTGAGCGCCCCGGTGCGCTGGGACGGTTCCGTTCGACTTGGGGTAGGTCACCCTCCGTCAGTGCTGAGCGCTGAGCGACTTTGACCGGCGCTGAGTTACTACACCAATGAGAGCACGAATGAACGGGTGAGTTCCGGCCAACGAATGCACGTTGTTGCTCTGGATCGGTGATTAAAAAACGTGCGCAAGACCCCACACTCCTTGCGTGGCTTGAAATGGGGAGATGGAAAACTGACCCGATTCCCCCCCGTCGAAGGCAGTGGTAGTAACCCCACCCGAAGATCCACCCGTGGGTTCGACATTGTCTTGTTCCGGAGCCAGTCGGAACGGAAACTGGAACAGATGCCCGCACACTAAACGACTTAATTACAACTAGTTCTGGGGGGTCGTTTTTCTTGCACACGAGTTCCAGGAAGTAGCCAATGATGTAAAGATCATTTTCCAACACGGTACCACGGAAACACACCCCATTCACGATCGCTTTCCACCGTTTTTGCAACCGAATTTTGCATGAGACCAAACCTTGAACCAATAGAGCACACAATGGTGCGAAACGCGTCGCCCGCAGGCATGTTGGTTTAGTTAATTGAGCGCTCTTGAGCGTGCAGAACTAGGGACCTAGGAACAGATCATTGGGACACGTGGGATCGTGCTGATGTTGCAAGTGTTGAGGTTTTGTTTCTTCGGTGGCCGTCCGTTGAGGAAGTCGACTTCCGCAACAGTTGCACTTAGTACTCGTTTGTGTGTTTGTGCGTACATTTTGTTTACGATCATTCATCCGGCGTGTGAGCGGTTATGATTGTTCTGGAGCTAGAGCTCATGAGCTCAAAGTTTTTGCAAATCTCACCAATGGAGGGCTCAGTAGCAGTTTCCTGATGACCCAGATTTACCAAACATGGAGGAAAGATACTTCAACCGAAAAAAAAATGGTAGTAAGGTAATTGTAGGCTCGTCAAGCAAATTGTTTTAACTCCAAAACGCAAATGGTTGAAGGATGGTTGCAGAGTTCTTGCAATTAGTTGCGTTGACAGGTGACACTTAGTAATGGACGCATTTTTCGGAAGGTCTTGTCCTTGTTGCGCTGTACGCTAATGTACAGTGGAACACTAGGGTTAAGCAAATTCCGTGCATAGTTGACTAATTGAGGCAGATTGATTGGGGCAAAAGTGGATTGACCTTAGCACGAGGTCTACGCGCTCAAAACTCATCAGTTTCAGTGTCATCCGATGAGAACAATTTTGCACCTTCAGCAATCTATTCATAGTTCGCTTTTCTTAAAAAAAAAATAGATGATCGAGTCAGTTTTAATTTCGAATTCTTTGAGAACAAATAAGTCCCAAAGATTGATCGCCGCCTGATCTCTTTAGCGCATTGGACTCATAAATTCTGTACAATAAATGGTTTTGTGACGAATTGTTGTTGTTGTTTGGGTTAGGAGCTTTATTGCTGTGGTGTGGCGCTCGTTAAATCAACATTCAATAAGCCCCTTTCGTCGTTTAGTTCCATTATTCTTTTAGTTCCCAAAAGTCGCGCTTCAAGGTCAGCTGGAGCTGAAATTCCTGCCCTTGATGTCATCTCTTGCATGGTTCGGTGCATCAAGCGCAGTAAAATATAACACACCGTAGAGTCGCTGCGTGCGTCGGGGTCTGCCAAACCGTGGCCAAACGATGACAGGCGTGAAATTGGTCCGCCGGCTGCCCAGCATAAATCAAGCATCGTGCGAGTTTGAGACGAAACAGCCTCAGCCCGCGTGTCGTCTATTTCTCAGCCTTGAACTGCGATCGCCTCACGGAGCGGGTCGCATCGTGACAATGTGATGCACCCACTCTCGCGCAGCACATAATTAGCTCAAGATTAAGAGCACGATTGCGATATGATTTGATGGCTCTGGTTGGCTGGCTGGCCCCCGCCGCTCAAGCATAATCTTAAACACCGAGCTCCAATGACCATTCATAAATTAATTAACCACGTGCCACGGGGGGAGAATTGTTCCGTGCGATCGCGCAATTCCACCTACCAACCACTCTGTGATTGTTTGCGAGGTGTGCAATGTTGGTGTTGTTGCTCTTGTTTGTGGAGCAAATGCGTATGCTGGGCCTAACATTACACCTTTTTTTTCGGCGGTATGATTTCTGCGCAACATAAGCACGAGTGCTTTGCTGGCTGAGAAGTCGGTCACCGGTTGTTGGGCGCGCGACCTTTGCGAGCTAATAGAAAAACAATATCGAAAATCATGCGGGCCAATCGTCGGGTCTTAGGTCAGAACGGTGGATTTGGGCAAAACAAACACCTCCCGCAGAACACACTGCACGCTCACGTTACTTAATACCACAGCGGGTAGGTCGTGCGTTTTTTTGCTTTCCACCTTGCTTGTCACGTTTGATAATACAGTTGGCTGGGAGCGTATATGTTTCACTTGCTCTGGGACCATTGCTGTGACCCAGAAGAACCACGGAAACTGGAACCGGTTCGTTCTTCACGGCTAGAAGTGTTACCGCGTCGTGCACGATGCTGAGAAGTTCTTCGTGTTACGGCAGGCGAGCATTTAATGGTTCCCTGATGGAAAACGCTTGTTTCGGTAGCGTGTCCCCGAGCGGCTGAATGTTATCTTTGCTCCGGAATCAGATCATGGTTTCACAGTCCGATGTGCACTGTTTTTTTTGCAACGCTAAATGCAAAGCCCGAGTGAGTGTGTTGTGCCGGGGGTACGACAAGGTGTTGTTGGTATAAATTAAACGGTGAGATAATTGTCTTTTGTTGGCTCATGACTCACAGCCACGTTTCCAAGGTGGTGCCGTATGAAAACAGAAGCCTAGGAAGATGGAGAGTTGGCAAACAACGCAAACAAGAAGGCCTTTCCTTTAAATGTAAGGAATCAGTAACGTATGGTCGTGTTGTCACACCACGGCGAGGTGTGGTTCATGGAGGAATTGGGTTTTTGCTACAAATTGGTACATGATTTCGGAAAGGTTACTGGCTATCGTGATTGATCGTAGGGAATTAAAAGTTCATAATGATGATGAAAGCTTATTAAATTTCGGTTTTTGGGGACTAATTGATGTTTTATTTTATGTGGGGTTTTAATTGGGGTTAACAAGAATATTTATTAGATTTTTTAAAAGTATTATTCTGAAGTAAATTAACACAACATATTTATTTGAAGTTTTTTTTGTTAGTCGACGTTTAAACAGTTTTTGCGGGCTACATATAAAAATATGTAAAAATCAGTAAAATATGTATTTTGAAGTAAAAGTGTATGTGAGAAACAATAGTTCACAAAATTTTACCAAGTGGCATGCATTGAAGGGATCGTACTTGGCATGGCTCTTTCGCATAACTCGAGCTGAATCTCGTAGATGACTTGTGCAATGTTGGCTTCTAATAGGAATCGAGCTGCAATTATACTCAACGTCACAAGATAGTTGTGAAGGATTAAACCACATAATCTTGGTGTTGAGCTGTCAGCGCCTTTCCACAAGACAATCTTGGTCCGTCAGCTTCATTCGTGAAACTTTATCTACCAGTATCGTCATCGTTTGTTGAGGGTATATGTATATATATATATATATATATATATATATATATATATATATATATATATATATATATATATATATATATATATATATATATATATATATATATATATAGAATATCAGTCAAAGTCAGTCAAAGTTGATGTGCCAATATATCAACTGAAAAATCTCCTTAAATGTTCCTAGTAGCCGATTGTTTCCACATCTTTTGCGGACTGGATTGAAAGGACTCGAAGACCGCAAACTACCTGCGGGCAAACATATAGTAGTTGGAAACAAGTAGCAGTTGGTTTATTGGCGGCGAGTGTTCTAGAATTTAGATTCTAAGGCGTCTAATATTCCGAAAAGAAATCTGCCAAACGTCGCTTCGAACTCAAAAACTGAGTTCAGCAATGCTCTGCAGAATCAGGCCGAAGTACAGGTCTTCCTCCTAGTCTCACCATATTCAGAGTATTAATTTCTACGTGAAAATATTTCACTCTGGTCGCAATTAAGCTTGCTCACTAGATTCCGCCTATGTTTCTAGGATTATTGTTTCTGCTCCATGACCATCCAATTTCTAAAAGTAAGGATTAGTCCCAAATGTTTTAACCGAAAAGAAACGGTTTGATGTGCCACGTACAAGGATGCAGCAAGTTCTTTTTTCGTCCAGCACGGATACTCATACTCTTTTACTTGTATTAATCGCACCAATGTCTTATAATCGGCGTGTTCGGCACGCTTCATGTCTTCCACGTCTGACCGCCACAGAAGAAGAGGATACTTCTGTAAGTTTTCTGGAGCAAAACCTGTTTCGGCCTATCACTTGAAACTATTTCCCTAAAAAAACTCAAAATTGGTTGATAATTGTTTTGACAATGTAACACAATTAGCCTCTAATGAGCTAATCGTTTGTAGAACGGCAAAAACTCACTTGTAGACCCAATAAACCTCCTACAATTTCTCGATACACTACATTTAATGCTCCATCCATCCATCATGCATGCAATCGTTAAGCAAACAAATCACACCACTCGTTGGGCGGTTGAGCGTTCTTAAATTTACCACTTGATTACTGACCGACCGTCCCGTCTGGGGCGAACTTGTCTCAAGAAGACATCATCATCACAACCACGCATCAGGTTGCCACATTATCAGCTCGCATGTCACAAGTGGCCAACAATTGATGACATTGCTCAAACTGCTCGCGGATGATGTCACCGTGTCACCCGTTTCCCCTCCCGTTGGCGGACTGTTTCCGCCACCTGCTCAAAGTGGTCCAAGTGGTCATCAACCGTCCGGAGCTCGGACGCCAGTGAAACAGTGAAAGCATAATCGAAAATGACAGTGCTCGCAGTTTCCTATCGATGCACACACACACATCACCCTTCCTGCTTGCCATGAACCCATCTTCCGTACCGTTGGCTGATACTTATGCGAGCCGGGTATTATGCGTCACCGGTGCACACATGTCGGTACCGTGAAACGAGAGCGCTTTTCTCATCCATTCGACTCACGCACTACTGGTACCGGTGGCGTGACTTTTCCGTGCTCGGTACTGGATGCGTTTTGCAAAACATACACAATCTACAAACGAAAGAGCCGCCAGCATGCGTAGGTTAAGCGGGAGCAGCCCACAGATACACAGCGATGTAACTATGGCTTGGTTGGTTGAGTTTTTGCTTATTCTTCAGGAATAGTGGCATTGCTACAATGGCGCATCATGAACAACATTGTAGGGATCTTTTTGGGAAAATCAGTCAAAAATGCTCATTAAAATGGAAATGATGTGTTCATCAAATTTGCTGAGATAGCGTTTCCTTATTTGATTGCCAAAATTCTTCAAAGAGCATGGTGTGAAATTAATTAGCCTCAGTACTTCAATACTATTCCCTATTTTACAACCTGTTTGAGGTTATTCGAAAATAAAATAAAATTCAACTTCACGCTTATCATCTCTCATCAAGCAGTCTAACATCTCAGTTCCTATCCATCATTTGATACAATTTACTACCAATGATAAGTTCATTCATCATCTTCCACATTGCTGGAGGTTCCGAGATAGTGAACGTTCGGTGAGAGATCCACCAATGATTTACGATGTACTCGCATGGAACGAAACAAAACGCAACACATGCCCGCTGCCCCGCAGAAGGCATCGAGCGAAGAAGCCACCTCCTGCTCCAACGATGATTTAATCTTCCTCCGACATCAGCAGACATCTACGTGTCTACCTGTATGTATGAATGAACAAACGAATGGTTTTGCAAAACTTGAACCACGAAGAATCTCACGGGAGAACATGTAGTTAGCTTCGTTCGTTCGCATCATGCTCGTATTTACAGCATACCGATTTATTTGTTTCATCGACCTATGCTGCCGGCTTTACCACCACGATGATCGGTGATTTCGCTTTGGTGAAAACGCTTTGTACATAATAATATGCTTTGCAGAAGGAATTGTGACAGGGAAGACAAAATAAGGCAGATGAAAATGCAAATGTGAGATGAGAGATGATCGTCGCACCGTCGCTAGTTTGTTGCTAATTATCTATTGCTTCATTTAACCGACCATAGGTCACTGGGGCTGAACTCTAGCTTAAAGAGCTGTTTGGGTAACGGAAGCGGGATTACACACCAACTTAGTGAAGCTGGTGGTCAGAGAAACTGTGCTGAAGAAAACTACATTAAATTATGATCATAACGATTCATCTTAAAAAATCTCGCATCTCGGGTTCTTGACTGTCTGAAGCAACTTCATGTCGCCTAACCAACTGTCGGTGCAGCAGCTGCGATCCTCGTACGAGTTGGCGAAATAAATTGCAGTCTTCCACCCTGAAACCCGACTGTGCATTTATCCGATGCACTCAATCGAACTTTGGTTCGGTTTGATTCCTTGTGCCGAAACACACACACACAAACTTGCTTCCAACCGCTCGCTCGCTCGCTTCTTCACGTCAACAGAAGCATGTGCACCCGGGTGCCGGTGGTACAGCTCGTACCGTAATACCACTGCAGCTGACACACTGTCATCGCGGCAAATGCACATTGCATCATCTACCGCGCGCGGTACCGCGAATCGGTACGGTTTCGCGGTAAGTAAATTATAATCAAGTTTCAACCGAAAGATTTCACCACCGGCAAGCGACGAACCCTCAGTGCTGCCGTGCGGTACTTCTTCGCTGCGGGACCGCACGGACCGGGACAACTGAATGGAATGTGTCCAACGCCTTCCGAGAATGTCAACTTCCTTTCGGTGCGTAGCTGCGTGCCCAAATTCACTGCCACAAATGGTGAGTCCCTTGACTGGGTCAGGCGTGGAGTAAAAAGTGGAAACAAAAAATCGAAAAATAAATTGTTCCCGCCACTCGCACAACAAATGATGAAAGCCGGCAGATTCATACATGCAAGCACCATTTAATATTCCAACCAGGCCCTGGTGCATGATTGATTATTTATGCATCTCCGGCGTTGACCGGGAAGGCTTCCAGTTGGAAGTGACTGAATCGTAATAAAAGATTGCAACGCCTTCAGTTCAACTTTATCACAGTTATCAAAAGCTGCCTGCTGACATACTTTAAGTAGTGAGCTTCAGGATTCCGTCACCTACATTTCGATTTCGATTCTCTCCATACAACCAAAATTCCTATTATTTACTCGCTGGAAAGTGAACTGAAATGGCAAACAAAAACCCCCCAATGAATAGCTCCCGCATCAGGCTATTTTACAGTCCAGCTACTCCAATACGATAAAAACATCCACGGAAGTGCAATAAATCTCGCACAATATCAATTTACGACGTGGGCAAGGATCACCAGCTCCACACATGTTATACCAGGCGTTCCCGCCAACCCTCCCCGAAACCTGGTCAGCAAAACCTCGCGTGCGGATTGCATAACCGGAATGACACAGTTTCCATCACGCTCCACGATGGATGGGCTGCAGTTGGCCTTTGGCGAATTATTTATACACCGCCACCGGGTGCACCGAATATCGGCATGCGGAATATTCAATACAACAGAACGGGACCCGAGTTTTGTGGCTGTCCCGATCAGATTCGATCCTGGCCGGTCAAACCGTCAGGTGTGCATGCGGGTGGAATGAAATCACAATCACGTTTCCTAGCTGCAACAGGGACGCAATGCACACAAATCATACATCTGGACACTTTTGTTTTGCGCTTTGTTAAAATCGTGGAACCTTACGGGGAGTTGTCACCGATCGTCAGTTTCGATAGGGTTTAGTGATAGGGGCGATTGGACGTTGCTAAATAGTGCCTGCATAGAGCACTGCAGCTGGCTTAAGCCATTTTGACCGATCGGACAATCAATTGTTTGGAACTGTTTCCAAACGAAGTTGGAGTAGTATGTGTCCCTTTCGCACCAGTAAGCGCCCACCGTCTTGAAAGCGTCTGGGCTGTCGATCGTAATGAGATATGCTGCGAAAGATCTGCAAAGCCGGTACAGAAAGGGATCGAATTTTTCATTCTCTCGTGTGCTCCGGTAATAATCCGCGGTAAGTTTTCCTGCATGAAACGACCAGATATGCATACCAGAAGGCAGGGCATTTAGTTTAATAATGAACGTATATCGAGCCCGGTAAGGAACTCTATCGCTTCAAACGGGCAGGCACCAAACGGGATGGCGTATTGCGTAATGAGCTTCGGCTGGAACCGGCTAACCAGTGCAACCCTCTGGAACACCTCGCTGGCTGCTTAAAGGGTGGTGATAGAAAGTAAAAAATAGGTTATGATGTCTTACGCGTTGCAACGTTGGCTCGAGGTACAGACGTCGGATCGATGTGGGCAAAACCAGTAAATGGTTGGTGGAAAACCACACTGGGCTACCGATCGCTCGCTAGGAGCATCGCGGATACCCCCCCGGGGGGAGCTCAAAAACATCGATTGAGTATTACACTTTTCTCATCCAATAGAGAGGAGGAGAAAAAAAAACCCCTAAAACACACTACACCACGATATGATCACGGTCAGTCACGACGGTGAACGAACGAGACGGCACACCAAACATCGCATCACTCGATGATGCTACTACTGTGGTGTGTACTTGTTTTCCAGGGCAAACTCTCTGCGGCCTCAGCATCAATACCGCGTGGGGTTCCACCATTACACCAGGTCCAGGCGCCATTGTAGCTGGAGGGCAAATGTATGACGAAAAGCTCCCAAGCTACTTTACGAAATGTTGTACAGAGAAAACAACGGACAAAAAGGACCGTTTTGCTAGTAGGAAGTTGGAAGCCGCATTTTGTAAGTAAGATCGTCTGGTGTTGTCGTTGTCGTGAGCTTCGTGGTAGCCTTGGGCGAACGTTTTAGCAATGAATGAGCGAGTGAGCGAGCACCCAAAAGCAAAGGGTCAGCAAGAATTTGCATTATGTTTTTATGTTTTTACCGAGGCTTAAGAGCTACTTGGGAGGATTTTTGCAAAACAAACCATTTTGGGGTTCAAATCTGAGCACGTGGTTTAACTCTGGCGTCTTGTTTACAGTTTTTGTTTTGCGTGGAGATGTACTAACTAACCGAAATGGAATTTGGTACAGTTTGTTGAAGTGTAACGCTAATGTCATGTTTATGGCGCAACTTGTGAGACGAAAAAAACGGAACGCAGACACACATACACATTACCTAATTATTGGCGAGTTGAATGCATCAAATGCTGGAGAAAGGAATCATGTGTGAAGTTCATACGAGCAGCAAGACAACCTTCTGGCAAAGGCAACATAACCGTTGTGTACAGTTTGTGTCTCAATCTGCGGCCGGCCGGACCATCGGTTTTATGTAGATCTTGCAAGATTCTTCCCGCAAAACATTAAAACCATCAACCAACGTTGAACAACGATCGACGAGCAATGGAAGAACTAATTTCAATTACACAACCAACCTCCGGACGGCGAGCCACGATCACTGGGACACCGTGTTTGCATTCCTAGTAATTACCGACTTTAAGAGAGCACATAAAATATGATTGATACCGGGTACCGGTGGCGGTTGTCGTGCATTAAATGCCTGAGGCCCCCGCAGTGTGACACCCGCACCAGCACGGACGCGACTGATCGATTGCGTTCGAAGCGTTCGCTGTCACCGCACCGCAAAGAACGGCATGTGTTTTTTGCAATTGAAAATCGGCAGCTCTTCTTGCTTCATTTCTGCTGCCTACGCATGGGGGCCGTCTCGTTGGTGGAGCATTGTTGGTGACGCTCGCGACACTGGAGCAAAATATTTGTGCACAAACCGACGACGCGGATGTTGGGAAGGTGTTTTTGCATCACTGTATCCCCACTCTCGGGACGATATGTCGATCATCGAACGTACTTGAACCTAAGCGGCGACCTAACATTCTTAGCCAGTCTCAAGAGGCTCGCCAAGAGGTAAAGAAATGTAACGACATTGTCGGTTCGAGACATTCGTTTCCATCTTCTGCGAATATGCGCGTGACGTTTATTGCTGCGAGGTGTCTTCGAGTGGAGGGAAAAAGTGCGCCATTTTCAACCGAATGCAGCAAATCGAGTGGAAAAGGTAAAATAAAAAGGCGCACACGACGATCGCGCGCGTTGAGAGATTTAATTACCTCCAGCGCTTGTGCTGGTCGGTCCCTGATCAGGCGCGTGTGGAGACCGTTTTTGCACCACTAGCGGACAGAATCCATTTAGGACGCGGCACACGGGGCTACATTCCCCAACCGAGGCTGACCGCCCTGTTTTGCGCCGGTGTTGATGTGCGAAACATAAACATTTCTACGTTTGCTTCCTTACTCTTCGTTCTACACTGCCGTGGGGTCATTTCCTTGA
Organism: Anopheles stephensi; assembly: GCF_013141755.1. Lineage (NCBI taxonomy): Eukaryota > Metazoa > Arthropoda > Insecta > Diptera > Culicidae > Anopheles > Anopheles stephensi. Next base: position 56,451,560 of record NC_050203.1, on the reverse strand, counting down.
GCGAACGTAGTTTGCCATCAGGCCATTTAAAATCCGCTCAATGAGACGGCTCAAGTTTTACCGCACTAATGACACTGCGAGCGAAAGAAGATCGGTTCCACGTCAGGCGTACGGTTTGCTGTTCCAACCGCATTACTGGCCGTACGACAGACGCAACGAGCACCCGTTTGGAGTGCTTTTTTTCGCAAGCGCTAGTCGTGAAGCTTACCCAGTGGTAGAACGAACGGCTACCTTCGCCGAATTTCGTAGACCGTTTAATGCTGCTTCACCTCATCCTAAATCTTCCATAACGCTGCCAACAGTTACTGCTACCACTTGCATGCTTTATCATCGCTTTTCAATTTCAAAACCCCACGGAGAGCATCAACGATCGACGGGCCTTACAATTCCCATTGATCACCCCCGGTATCGATGCAGGCACCTTGCTGAAAAGCGCCAAGCAAATAAACAATAAATCAAACGATTTCGTGAAAGAATAAGCGACGAACCCGGACCGTCTCGATGTGCTCCCGCTGTCGGCGGTGGCACGAAGCACCAATTATTGCGATTGCTTAGGCCACTCCAGAAGAGAGTCCGCAGATAGTCGGTCGATGCTTTGGGGTGGCGCCTGGTGTAATAAATTGATCACCAATATCACCAGCCCTGCCTCGAGGCTGCGGGGATCGTTAAGAGCAATCATTTCACAGGAGCACGAGAGCAAGACGTTCAAGTGCGCCGCGGTAAAGGTGTGATATGATTAAGGTTCGCTTGTTTATTAGTGGGCATAAATCATGTCCCGGGAAATGGAAACCGTACATCTAACCGATTTCATCAACTCAAGAGGGAATGGTGAACGAATTGAGGATTTTTTGAGAGATTTGTAGGGCAGCAAACAAACTAGGCCAATGTAATGATTTAACAGTGTGTAAACGATGCTATCCGGCGGTCCGGTGGCCGAGAAAATAGCGACGTCGGTTTTCAAACGGCAGGACCGGGGTTCAAATCTCATCCAGATCGCCTCCCCGTACACAGAGTTGATTTCTTTACTACGGGTTAAATCACAGAAAGCCAGAAATGGCAGGCCGAAACCTCTCGAGGTTGTAGTTCCAAGGAGGAAGCAGAAGAAACGATGTCATCATCATTACAAGAGGAGAAAATATTATTTTTCTTTTATATTAATATTTATTGAAAAATGAAGATTTAATTGAGATATATTTATGTCTCCAAGCACAGTGGGCATATTCACACAAGAATGGGATATAACAAATAAAACATTTTTTTAAATTATCACTATTATCGTATGGCTTTATAAAGAGGTTGTAATGAACAAAACAGTGCGGAACACAATTTTACCAGTCAACCTTTCACATTCATTGCCGTAAGTTAAATACATAAAAATATAAATAATATTAAATTTCTTATCAAGATTCATATTGTACATAGAAATAGGTCAAGAGTTTACGAGACTACGATTTATAGATTCAAAGTTATAGAACAAATTATATAAAAAGTTATTGAATTTTTCATGTTTTAAACATTGACACTTCTTCTTTTTCCGCCGCATTTTTCTGGCTCTCGTCTTGGCCTGCCATTTCTGGCTTTCCGCGGCTTGATTTTAGCCATAGTTTGATAGTCAATCCTGCGTAGCGGAGGTTTGAAACAAAACAACTTAAAAAATATACTTAAAATGTAAAAACTTGGTTTCTTCTTAGTTTCACTCTCTATTTTCAAAAACTAGAGTTTGTTTGTGCATTAACTTCATTTTTTCTTATTCTGCTAAATGTCCAAAATGCTGTAACATAAAGGCTGTCAAATTCATGGCAGCAAAAACGCTAACCTTCAAGGTCCTGGAAATTGAGCCCATCTTAACATAAATAACTTCAAGCTTACAGAAGTACGCTTTTATCGACCCACTCACCAGTGGCACCTAATCGAACAGGCAAAAGGAATGGAACAAGTTCGCCGATTGGTCAATCGGGAACGATTTGTGGCACAAGTGCATTTCTTGCATTAATTCAAGGTTTGCAGACGTCTAAGTGCATCCTCACGACACTCTTCCATGGTGGCGTGTGTGAAAGTATCCATCAGCTACAGCGGTTTTCCCTTTCAAACAGTTAGTGCCGCATTGTGCGGGAAAAGATGAGGAGGCTTTGTGCTGTTATGTTTGCGGCAGGTAATCTAAATTACATCATGCTTGTTCGCTTTGAAGAATGGAATCTCACACTTCTCGCCTGTCAAAAAACCTGATTGATCGTATCGCGAAAAAGATCATCTTTGGCCATGAATTTAAACCTGCAACCAATAAGCAGCGGTTCGGCGGCAAGTAACATCGATGGAAATTTATGGTCGGACGATTATTATCGCGCATCGCTTGTTTGGCAGGATCCGTTGTTCTTGGGGAAGAATTTTGAAATTGGTCGTGCACAGAAGGAACATCACCAGGCAATTGTGATGGTCGAGCAAAACGCTAACGCCAGACACGAAACCATGACCACTGCGGTGACTCCAGCTAAACAACCAGACCGCGATCGATGATTGGATCGATCGACTACGAAACTCGACGGTTGCTCTTGAATGGCTGCAGCAGTCGATTGGCGGCTTGTTTGTGCCCCCGCACAACCGGACATATAATTCCGGACTTCGATCGATCGACGATCGGTGAGCGGAACAGCACGATCCACCGTGTACAAAGTGAAAGCCCTTGGCTGCCGAGACGGGTTAAGGCATAATGCTGCCAGGAGGGAAACGAACAAATCAGGCCACCAGTTAATAGGGAAACAGTTAAAACAGGGACACGGCCTTGAACTGTTGTTATGCGGCTCCACTTACCTCGGTGTTTCGTTTTTTTGTTCGAAACACTAGCATGATTCGGTATGAAGATCGCACAAATGGAAGGCATTTCCAAAAGTTTGTATTGTACTGGTCGGTACGCGACACATTGCACGCGCGACGCAATTTTTTGCTATCCGCAGGTGTGCGATGCATAAATGAAGGGCACCAACGGGACGGCCAGCCAGACAAAGCGATGAGCATGGTAATGTGGGTCAACCCAGAAGCGATGACAAATCGAACCAAACCGCAAACAGTTGGCAAAGAAGGAATTCAGTTTTGTTTGGTCGTCCAAAACACGGGCTGGCATTCCGAACCGGACAAAGAAGCTTACGTAAAATCGGACCATAGTTTAGCGTACCGGCTAATTAAGCATCAAACACATCATCAGGCTGATGTGGATCGGTTCAGCGCATATCGTGTCGTCACTCGCCTCATTGACGCATGACGGCTGGCACGCATTACGACAAAATTCTTCATGACAAATTGTCCAATCAACAGGCTCGCTCGGCGACATCAGCCGAAGCAGCAGCATAGCGAAAGGCTTTTTAATGCAGTTGAACACGGTTACGGGTGTATCGTGGCTTCGCTCTCATGTCACCACGATGACAGTTCTAAGGAGCTCTCTGCACCGATGCGCCAACGCAATTACCGCAAATGTCACTGTCAATCTTAAGCTTTCTTACCCCGTCGAAAGAGCCACCCGATTTGCTAATCCTTTTTCTGGTTGATAGAAGTGTAACACAAATTTTAAGGCTTGGTAATTGAGCCAATACAATGTGCTTCGGACACCAACGGAATGGGTTGGCTAGGTTCGACATTTTGGAAGCTTTTTGTGAGCAGATGAACTGATTTGATAAGGATGCGGTAGAAGAATGGAAGCGATGTGAATGTGAATTGAGTTGTCATTTGTGGCCTTGATATTTGCAGAGAGTTGCAGAGTCATGAAGTTGATGTGAGTGCTTCAAATGGGCTATTGAAATGTTTAAAGAGTTTTAATTTCAGTACGAGGCAAATATATTTAAAAAATTATTCTACAAATGACACATAAAAATCAAGAAAAATTATATAAAACATTCAACGCAAAAGCACTAAGTACAACTGATGATCGCCACAGCCCAATAATCCAATGAACGGCAAATCACGACCAGAGCGGAGATGCATCGTGTCCGCTTATGACATTTCATTTGCGTCACATTTGCAAATCGAACTCAAGGCCGGCCACGGTCAGGATGCACGACGCTCACCAACGAAAAATTGGTCGAACCCAGCTAAACCGCCCGTCGTGTCCCGTTCGATGGCTTTCGATCATTAGTTGACCTCTTTATTGCTTCTTTTGCTAGCATTCCATTTACCATCAGATCAGCCGGGATTAGGAGCAAATTAAGAGCTGTGGCAATGAGTAAAAATTTTGGAGATGGGTTTGCGAAACATTTAGCTATTTATGGAGCTGTTTAATCGAATAATCTATCAAATAACAAAAAAAAACGATATCGGTGTGGTCTTTCAATTTCACTCACCATCAGCTCAAAGAAAGGCTTTACATCAAACCTCATTTATCGTCCGTCAAGATAAGTACACCCTCCGGTGGTTAAACGGGGTGAGTGTGATTTAATAATTCCCTTTAAGTCTTTATACGATACGGTATAATAGATACGTGCCTCCGTGGTCCTTCTTTCTCCCGGTAGAAAATAAAATGCTTATGATCACCATAGATCGCATGATTGCGATCGCTTAGGCCAGGCAAACCCACGCCGCTGAAAGCGGAGCAGAAGGCGCATGTATTATGTAAAAGTGAACTATCCGCAATGTCTGTCATTATTTCGCCGCATTCTATCGCCTGTCTGGTCTCGGTTGGCTTTCCAAGAAACTAATCCTGCGCTAAATCAGCGTCCCGATGAAAAGCGAACTTGCGAGAAAAGTCGACTGGTACGCGAGTCCAGCCAGAGGATTGAGATCGTACCGGCATAATCGTAGCTGCTACCGGGCTTTAAGCTGCTACCGGCAGCTATCAATCAAGGCTATCGTATCCAGCGGTTGGTTGCTAAATTGATTGATCAGAATTATCAATCAGTAAAAGCGGCATTCGCGTACGGTGGGCGATGAAAGAACCCTAGCACCCTTCCGAGCGCCCATTAGTGCTCGCCCATCGCTACCATTCAATCACCGAGTTCAAGGTACCGAAATGAAAGAAAGAATGTGTGGTGAAACGCAATCAATCATCACTAATCGCTTAAAAACGCGAGACAGATCAGCAGGATGTGTTGGTCAATAGTGAATGAATGTGATGATCGTAAGTGCTGAACGATCGTTAAGCGACGAACCTTTAGACAAATATTTAATTAATAATTTCTTCACTCCGAATAAAGGGTTCCATTACCTTGGGTTCAAAATATTGGTGTTAAGTTAATAAGGGACATTATCACCCTTTCCAAAATACACGCACACACACACGTACACAGCAATTAAAATATTTACTCTTTTGTTTTCGACACTCGAGGCAATTTGAACAAGCGGTTTCCTTTTCAACCCTCGTTGGCCTAATGTAGGCCCGATTTCAAAGGCTTCCCTTTCTCGATCGGATTCAACACGAATGTGATCTCCTGCCCGGTGTACGCGTGCCAGTTTTAGGTACCAACTTGACTTAAAAAAAAGTAAAACATGCTGAAAACAATCTACCGACTACAATGTCTACATGGCGCCGTTCGATGCACTCTCATGGCAGTCACTGTGGCACATGCATCATTGTGCAACGGTCGAACCTCCTCGCCGGTGAATGTGTGCACCCATTCCATTTTTTTTCTCTCTGTCAGCTCGCATTTTTTGGACGATTCATTATTTGCCTTATGTGTTTCGGTGCGGTTTCTGCAGCTATTCATCCCAGCATCCAATCATGGACTGGGGGATCGATGTATGGTATCGGGAACGGCCACCATTGTGACCCAGAAAGGGGTGTACCGAAAAAGAAAAACACATTAGACAACCGAAGCAACTGGAGCTGTTTCACTGGCTTATCTTCACCCAAAGATCGTCGACACGAATGCAATCTACTTGTTGTCTCGTATGATCGCTCGTTTGGGGCCCTGTTCCATGTTTTCTCTGGCTAGTAATACGACTAATTATTATTCCCTTTTCCCTCTTTTTTTCCTCTTCCAGATACTTTTTCTCCAACGTGCTGCAGTTCCAAATTTATCGAGCCCTGTGCACCGCCTCCGGTCAGTACGTGCCGCAGGATCCCTCCAAACCGTTGCATAAGTGTGACATCTATCGTCAACCGGCGGCCGGTAACATTCTCAAGTGAGTTGTAATCATCCATCACTTTCCACTGCGCTCGACCAGAACTAGGGAATTAAAGTTAAAACAGGCTCAAAAATCACAGCGAAAGGGCTGTGAAAATGTCACGGTGGGTGTTGAAGAAATTGGGGTTTGGGACAAACACATCAAGCACCTTGTCTGGCCTCGTTAAGGATCATCGGGCTAATGTTTCTACTCGTTCACTTATTACATCAATCTTTAATCTACCAACCGAGGCTCCTACCTCAATCATCACGCATCGTTCAAGCTTCGGTCGTGTTACATGAACTGACCGAAAAAAGGAAAACAAACCTCAAACTGGTCGGAGGGAAGTTTGACGGCTGGGGCACACGTTAACTAGCCCCACATTCGCTGTCATGGCATCGAACGTCTTGTTTTTAGGTAATTCGAATCGGCTCACCGATAATAAGGTCACGCCAACCGGGAAGTGAGAAGCCTAATCCCCCTTTTGCTTTGCTGGACGAGTGGCATTAGCCAGCTTGCTTAAGTTGTACCGAGATAAGTTGATAATGATTAGGCAACGATTAAACCGCGATCAGGTGAAAGAAATGCCACAAAGTGTTACGGCTCTATCGTCAATTATTTATTAGTTTAAATTCGTGTCTGGCGAGCCCGGTAACACACATCTTAAGATTCCACCCACCAGCATGCTGAAGATATTCATCCATAAATTGGCCTATAATTCTTCGTGTCAAGTAGCAGAGGCACTTGACATAGAAAGCGAAAGCCGTTCTCGCGACTGCTCGGATGATCCGTTGGAGGTAATTGTTGTTTTTGACGTTTGATTTGCACCCGCTGGGAACGTAGGAACCTAAGTGGCAGCCTCGCAGCGTCAGCAGTAGTTACTGCAGTTGCGTAATGCGTACCGTCACCAGACCGATGCAGTTTGCAGTGCTCTGGTCACTCCGAGTCTCTCAACGCTCGCCTCTTCCCGTATGTGCATCGCTGCAGGTGTTCGTGCTAGAAAAGGGGAGGAGATGGGATAAGATACGACGCTGTTGTATGGAGAAGAATGATCGTAAAAGTACAAGTAGCTTGCCCTACAGAACAAGCGCTATTTACTCGCCTCATTTCATGAACACCCATTTACTGCCCACCCTCGTATCCTTGCATTAAGCGATGCATTTTAGCTTTGGAGTCTCTTTTGTCCACTTGCTGCTGATCGGTCGATTTCATGCTGGCAAATTTAATTTACAACCTACACTCGCCTTCCTATCGTCCAATGAATCTTAGACCCCCTCATTTAACGGCGATCGTTGATCGGCTTCTCTCTTTCTTCGCTTTTGCAGAAAGCTGATGGAACGCGGTACATCGCAACCGTGGCAGCAGGTCCTGCAGGAGGTGATCGGCGAAGGCCGGCTAGATGGATCGGCATTGCGTGAGTTTTTCCGACCGCTCGAGGAATGGCTGCGGAATGAGAACCTGCGCAACAACGAGTACGTCGGTTGGATCTACGACGGGGACTACTGCAAGCACAGCATCGAGACAGCCAATCTGCAAGTGTTCGGCGGGTTCTACAATGTTGCGGTCGAGCTGCAGCTTACGAGCTGGCTGGTGCTTACGATTTCCTGCCTGATCAGTGCGCTGGTGCACCACCGTCAGCTGAGATAGATGTCAGACAGTGCACCCAGCAACCGAGGTGACAGCGGTGAACATGAAGAAACAGTTCGCCGTGTAGTTTAGATTTTTGTTACCAAGCTTGAAGTAGTGTTAAACATAAGTTAATAAATAATAAAAAACAAGCCTCCTCCTAGCTCCTCAGAACAACTCCAAACGAAATTCGAACCAAAATGACTCGTCAAGTTCATTGTCGTGCAGGTCGCTGCATCCAGGAAATCGGAACTTACAGGGCCAGTCAACTTGCCCGTGCACTCGCGCGACCATAGACGAGGGCCACAATTTGCCTCAATTGAGTTGAGCGGGTTATGTTTTGTTTTCATTCGGCGTGCTTGTCACGTCAGCTTCCTTAAGTGGGGATTGCAGGGTACGAGCGAGGCGAGATGATGTTTGCAATTGGATGCTGTTGCAGCTGAGTTAGACGCATGATATCGTGGGTTTTCTTTCGAGATGTTGAATCATTTCGGTCACTTAAAATAAGCTGAAGAGGAGAAGATTTTGATGAAGTGACGAGGAATTTAGGTACAAACGAGAGTGGTTGGTGCATCAAACAGTAAGTATATTAATGAAATTCTATCACATCACATCGACGCAATAATATCTAAGCCCTGTGTTTTGCTCCAAGCTAGTGTTGGGAGATTCGGAACTCGGATGATTCGAAGAGCAAATCTTTGGAAAGATTCGAAGCGAACTGTATGTTTAATGACGGATTCGAAACCGATTTGAATTGGATAGGGATTTTAATCTGATTCGGATTTGATTGAGATTAGATTAGGATTCGATTGGGATTCGGTTGGGATTCGATTGGGATTTGATTGGGATTCAATTAGGATTTGAATTGGCTTTGATTGGCTGAGATTATTTGCGATTAAGATTTGGTTGCAATTTGATTGGGATTCGATTGGGGTGCCAACTGATATTTTATTAAGAATCGATTGGATTTGCGTTGGGATTCTATTGTAATTTGATTAGGATTCCAATGGATTTCGATTGGGATTTGATTAAAATTAGATTGGGATACGATTAGGATTCCATTAAGTTTTGATAGAGATTGGGTAGATGTGACTAGGTTGAAACAGTTCTATTGTTTGCTTTCATCATGCTTTATGGAATTTTGATTGAGGTTGAGTTGGCCAGCTGAGCCAAGTGTCAGCTCACCAAAAGGAGAAATAAAGGGATTTGGATTGGATTCAGATATTCGGATCACTATAGGACTATCATTCGAAGATTCGAAACCCCACTAGGATTCATTTTGTCCATCTCTACCTCATACTCCGTTGCATCCGTCCGCTTTGATAAATATAGACTTCCAAAGGCCAGTTCACGGACTAACTCTTGCCCACTAAGGGCTTCAAACGCTACAAATACACAACCACACAGACACAAACACACACACACACTTTCGCAAACAGGCTGACCTGCGTGCGTGACATCGACCCAGCACTAAAACAACATCCCTTTAACGGCCAACAGCAAACGGACAGCGGCCAAGATCAAGTGCGCGCGTTCGCCTTATGCGTTGACAAATGCAAACCCCAAATGCGTCCGACGGTCGGGGTTTGAAGGGACCGACCACCGGTCCCACATCCGAGAAGGGTAGCGCTAAATTGAATTGATCGTGCATTTCATCTCGTTACAATTTCCGAGACAAGATGATGCTGGATGATCCTCGAGATGCTGTTGGTTGCGACAAACGGTGAGCCATCGGAATCGGTACGCCGGATCTGTCGCAAGCTATCAGTGTTCCGTTGACTTCTGACCGATGCGAAACGGGATAAGAACGAGCGAGCGAGAGTTGTCGTATTGTGGATGCGTGTTGTTGCGGGAAGTGAAAGAAAACTTGTGAGAATTCATCGATAAACTTCTGTTGAGTGTTTGGTACTAAAACTGCGAAAAGAGGATAATTCTGGAGACCAGTGATGGTGGTTGGTGCTTAATTATGTGAATTGGAATAGGTTGAAGTAATCATGCAGAATCATCTCAACAGCAGTCGAGTGCAGTGTGGAGCCGTTTCGGTACTGTTGGTGCTTCTGATCACATCCCAAGTGTGTTCTTTGCAAGGTGACAATGTGTGCTATCGATACGAGAGGTAAACTGAGACAAAAAGTGTTCAAAAAATGCCTTTAATACGAAATAATGTTATTGTAAAACGATTGAGCTCATAATTTAGCCGGCTAATTCATTAAACGAACCATTACTTCTTGCTGCCGCAAAACAAAGCACCTCTGCGATCGGGACAAAACGGTTTCACTGTCAATTTCCCTCGCAGGTGTCAATAGCAGCCTTATTAATTGGATAATGTAATGGATCGTAATTCGTCATGAGAACCGCACTTAGCCGTCGCTCCAACTCGAGCCACGCCACACGGGGCGTAAAAAAAAGCCGGCCGTACCCCTAAGGAATGGCAATAAAATAACACCTTTGCCTTGGGCCACGCGCAACGATCAGCCAGTGTTGGGCGCTGCACGTGGACCTTCGCCCATTTTGTAGCGGACACGCTGCAGCAAAGGGTTGCATTTTCTCTGACGACCTCCCCGACGAACCCGAACAATCGGTCCGCGTTGCGCTGGGGGAAAAATGGGTGGCAGTAGTTTGTTGTGCCTTTGCTACAAAATAACTACACACCGCTGACCGTCAGCTGTGGACCGATTGTGTTGACCGTTACGAAGATCGGTTCGTGGGTTTTTTTTCTTGCATCCCCATAATCACTGCCCAAAGTCTGGAGGCTGCTCTTAAGTTAGGTTACTGTTGTGGTCACTACCCCCTTAAGTAACGAACACGATAATAGCAGCAACGTTGGCTGGGTGTTGGGTCGCCTCCAAAAAAAAAAAAAACAAGCGGCCTGTACTCCCGATGGGATGTTTCCGCATTTTTGCCCGTTCTTTGGCACAACGGGCTGCATTTTCCCTCAGTATCCGTCAATATTGCATAACAGCCCGTGGCAGCAGAGTTTTTCACTCCCATTTTTCTCACCCGTCACCTGTCGAGGTAAGGTGAGTGTCATTTTTCCAATCACACCATCTCACCCATGATTGATGGCAAACCGTTCGAACGCATCTCAAACGGTGGTGCTACGCACGTGAAGCTGACCAGTCTAAAGAGCGTAGGAAAGGACGTCGAGTTGCAGCTAAATGGTGTCTTAAAATCTGGCCAGACGAATTTGATAGCCGCAGATGGTGAGAGTGCGTCCGGGAAGGCACGCTCGTACCTCTGCGTGTTACAGTTTTGGGATGAAATAGGCCACCGAAGGTAGTTAAGAAGGAGCAACGGAGCTGGTGTGCACTTGCATAACGTGAACGTGATTAAGCTGGGCTTGCGTGTGGGACACGCGGAACATAAATCAGCACCAATTGCGCCAATGACAAACAGTTTCATTGTGGCAGTGGTACAGATTGCTTGCGCTTAAGGCGACCAAAATTCAATTTACCATGATTATTGCTTTATGGAGCTTAATGAGCAGTGACTAAGAAGTTAGCGATTAGCAGCATTACGATTGATTACCGTGACTTTGAACTGATCTACTAGACGAACTTTTTGTATGAAGAATGTACATAAGTTCAAAGCGTTTTTGATTGGAATTTAATGCTGTTAGTAGTGCCGATCGGATGTTTATTCTATAATCAAAATATTTTACATCGCTTTTCACTGCTTTTACATGATCCATGAAGTTTGTTTTTGGATCTCATCAAGAAAAAAGAAAGGTTCCTTGGTATCGTCTTAATTAGAGGAATGATGTAGCAAAGTATGTGGCTATACTTCCCAGTAACGTAAATGTGGGGCAGGGATTCGCTTTCAATGTTCCTAAGTACATTTTAAGCTGTATTTTTCATAGGCAGTTCCACTTCTTCTTGTTTTGTGGGCTCTAATAACCTCGCGAGATCTTGGCCTTCCATTTCTGGTTTTCTGTTATTTGGTTTTCCCCGTAGCAGGATAATTCATCCTGCAGGCGAGGAGGCGGTGCAGATGGGATTTGATCTACGATCCTGCCATGTGAAGAACAGCAGCTCATTATAGACCACATCATACAGGTCCTACCAAATATTCAGCACGATCATCTGGCCACCAATATTCGGCTTGCTTGTTAGTTAGGAAACTTGACCATGGTATCCATACGTTGGCAGATGTTTTTGGGTTAATGCAATCCAGCGACCCTTCATCTTCATGTTTCATACTTTTCGATGTAAAAAACGTAGAGCATGGATTCCATAAATTTCCCCCAAAATACGAACTATTTCCTTCGTGTCTAAATAGAGAAGCGCAACTTCCTCTAATAGGCCTAAAGAGTAGTGGTAGATAAAATCCCTTGGAGAAAAATTGAAAGTTGGGGGTCCCTAACACATGGAAACTGTTACTGTACCCGAGTCAAAGGCCAAACGGAGACAGGTCCCTTAAGTAGTTCGAGATCTTATAAATGATCGAGTCTCCCAGGATCACACAGCCTGTTTGTAAGAAGATGCGCCAATATCAAAATGAACAAGACCCACGAAAGCTCCAAGCATCTGCTTAGATGTCGACTTGAGAGAGCCACTAACTAAAACTAAAACTATGTAGTTTCTTTGGCTCTGCAATCCTTGTAATGTTCAATTGTTGGCATGCCGTTTTTGGATTACTTGACTTAGGTACATCTGTAGCTAAATAGTCAGTCCTGCATATGAAAGACAGTATGAATCCTAACCATGGTTTGTCTTATACAATATGTTACTTGAAATATGTGAACAGTGTAGAACATCTCGCACTGTTTGAGACACATTGAAGCTTGTAATATGACCAAGTTCTTCTTCTCCTTTGACCTAACGATCTGTTGGGTCATGCTTGCCACTTCTGACTTACTAGACTAGACTAGTAATTTAACAGTCAGTCCTCACTACGGGGGAACGATCTTAATGGGATACGACTAAGTAAAATATGTAAATTTTCAATTAAACGCTGTCAGATTCATAATTCCTAATTCTAATTTTGTAGGAGCTAGAATTGTACATTGAACATTATACAGGGGCCGCCCGGTAATAGATGCGATAACGGACCCATTTTCACACGGCTAGACCGAGTCTCAAATCCCATCCGGACCGTTCCTCCATAGTGAGGGCTGACTATCCAACTATACAATATCAATAAGTCTAGTAAGCGAGAAATGACAGGCATGACCTAAGATGTCCTAAGGTTAAGAAAGAATGGGAAGTATTGTACATCGAAACTGTATCTCTTCGCCCAATTGCTTGAAATTAATAAATAATAAAAACATTAGAAAAAACATAAAATTTAACAAGACTCTACTGCTTTCTCTATTCAACCAAACGACCTAACAAAAAGCTAACAATGTAAACCGTCTTGCAACAGATCGCTCAAACGCACATATAACAGATTGCATTGCCAGCCACATTTCACTCAGAACTTTCAACTATCGTAACGTGAAGCACGCTACAGCTTCATTCGCTAACCCATACGATCGTTCCGCGTTCACATGCATCGAGATGAAAAATGTTTCTCAGACACAGAAACAACCCCAACGCCACGTTCGTTGAATCAGTGTGATGGGAGCGCAATGCAATCTGTGTGACTGTTTTGCCAACTTTACCCTGCCTGCAAGTAAATCTTAACAGCACGAACGCATTTTTATCTCGCCTGGGCGCTACTGAAGTACGCGCTGCTAGTGGGCAATTAAAAAAGGGAAAAAGAAATCCACCAAATCCACCGAATGTGGGCCATCGCCGAATGCAGACGAACGAAACCGGGGCGGCTGAAGCTAAATGTGAACATCGTGAGTGACGCAATCGAGAGTGGTGGTGGCGTGTAAACGGGGTGCACATCGGGACGCGTCCGGGAGTTTGTTCTGTCGACCGTTTAAAGTTGGCGCGATCTCGTTATGGCATTTGAATGCAAATGGATAAACTAACCTCCTCTGTATGGAAGCTCTTTGAAGTTATGACTTTCTTTGATGGTTCGTTTTTTTTTGCAATCGAATTCGGCCAAAGTTCAACTAGATTTTAAATTGGCACAGGCTTTATTATAGTGTTTTTACGCATGTTTAAGTGTTTTTACGCATGTTTTCAACCTTGCAGCTACATCGAAACGGAAACCATTCCACGCAATCAAACGGTGCAGGTACTAACGCGTCAGTGGTGTCTGGAGATACCGCCTAGATGCACCTCGTATCGTACCGAAATCAAGGAAGTGTTTGTTAAGCAGGTAAGAACGGCTACAACCCTCTACAAGTACCATTCATTTTTTCAGTTTTATATCTCATTTAATTCGCATAAAAATCGTACAGTGACATTTCGGGTCTCCCCATGCACTAATCTGACTCACGCTAAACTCTTCCCTAATAGCCAGCCTTACCTTTCCACGCCAGCTTAATCCACCACCCATCACGACAGCCATAAACATACGGCGCACATGCAAATGTGCTGCCAGTTTTGCCATGCCACCTCAAATTATGCTTGTTTTGATCGCGCCAAACAGGCGCGCAAACCCCGAAACGATCCCGCGCCGAAAAGGAGAAGCCGCACCCATAACAGATCGTAAACATCAATTACCGCTATTAGATTTAGCGGTAGGTACAACGAACGAGGGCTAGGCACTCGCAGCTCCCAAACACGAACATCAAATGTCCTCATCCATTATTTCATATTGTCACTTCCGCCCTAGCGTGTGCAATCATGATGGGGTGGCCCGGGCACTTCGGGCGCTTCTTTGTCTTCTGTTCATCATCATCCCTTACGGCGCACATCAGCACTCCAGCCAATGCTGCAGCGAAGACAGTGCACCAACCCCACCGTCAAGAACAGGAAGCGGACGGCTCTTGACGGAGCTGTCACCGCATTCTCGCTATCCAGAAGCGAGCCGCCGGTTGAAAGTAAACGAGCGAAAACAAAAGCCCATCATCGTAAGACAAGCTATCTGGGCGGTTGCTATCTTTTTCCATTTTTTTTTCTCTTCTGTGGGAGAATCCTCCACTGCTAGTTAGTATTCGGTTTCGGAGTGTCGTGAAGATTCGGCTACGTCCGCCTTTTGTTTCGTTCGGGCTGGGTTTAATTTAATCAGCCAGCTTCGAAACGATCGTGCCCGGGTTTGAGGATGTGTGTTTTAATGCGTTTCAAGTGGCGATCGGCCTGCCCTGTGTGAGCACGCACGGTGAGCCTGGGAAATGGAAATGCTAATGTTGGGGTAGAGGTTTACGCGAAGAACAGGAAAGATTCCTTAGAGACCAGAACACCTTATGAACGATCTTTTTTTTACTTCCGACGATGAATGAATGAAGGAGGACAGCCCACAACAGAAATGGTTAATTCCGACGCACTCAAACGATTCCGACAAGTTTCAGAATTCACATGTTGTTAATGGGTGTTGCTGCTGTAAACAAACCGAAGTATCATAACTATTTCAAGCCTTTATTTATGAATAAATAATGTACTTCCTCTTCTCAATTGAATCATAAAACTATGGAGGATCGTAAAGAATATCTTCATCATCAAGAACCTCTGCTTGATTCATTTTCGCGATTAAACGCCATATAGCCTTTGGTTTGTATTGCATGTTGATCGTGTTTATTGCGTCACACCATGTTCGGATTGCTGCTTCCTGTCCTCTTGAAGGTTCTAAATTTGCCATAAAACCCTTCCACACTGTCACTATGCATAATTGCCTCTCCCAAACATCAAATGAAGCATAAGGAATTAACATTCATCCAACGAATGTGCGAAAGAAATTGGCAATAACGGGGGGGATCGTATCGTTGCCAGTTGGAGCACTTTTATGACCTCGCTCGCTTTAAAGAACCTTTATATCTTACGCCTTCATTCTATGCCGCTAGAACGTCACCAAGACGCGACGCGTTGAGTTCTGCTGTGAAGGGTATCAGGAACGACGTACCGGAAACGGAACCACCACCGAGTGTCGTCCAATATGTCGGGGTGGATGCATCCACGGCGAATGTTTGGCGCCGAATGTATGCAGTTGCGAGGCTGGATTTGGTGGTAAACATTGTCTGCAGAGTAAGTAGCAGCCCTTTTTGCAGTCGAATTAGGCAGCTCGGTGCTTAATAGCTCGATTGTGAGCGATTGTTTGCAGGATGTCGAAACGGAACGTGGGGTGTGAACTGTCGGAATCGATGCCACTGTCAGAACTATTCGCATTGTGACACAAAAACTGGACACTGTCGGTGCAATGAGGGCTGGATGGGGAAATTGTTGAGTATTTAGTCTAAGAAGCTCCAATTGCATGATCTTTAGTTCACTAACACCCTTTTTTCCAGCTGTGAAACTCCTTGCCCGGAAGGTTTCTTTGGAACGATGTGTATCAGCAAGTGTAACTGCACCACGCGCTCTTGTCATCCGCAGACGGGCATCTGTATGCCGGACGATGAGATAGTCATGTTCGACAACATTACACGCACGATTGAGAACAGTTACTCCTCCGAAAGCACCGAACGAATATCTGCCGAACAGTGGATCAAAGTCGATAATGAAACACTTTGGACGACTAGCAGTACAACGACGGCCCCCGACCTTTCCACGGCCTCTTCTAGCACGGCGAGCACATCGCACACTTCCCCAGAGAATCCCACCTCCACCACCACGACGACGGAAGCGACCGGCCAAATGCTACCGAACGCAACCTACGCCGAGTCTTACCACGAGTACCTGCCAAACAACACCGAGATGAGCATGGTCCTCACGAAAGGTCACTCACGATCGGCCAGCAACGAAAGTGTGTACGAGCTGGTGACGACCACTTCTCGCGTCGAGATCACCTTCATCGATACGGCGGTAAAGAAGATTGAGGATCCCTCCACGATCAACACCACGTCCCAGGGGGAAGAATTACCCGCCATTGCGACGGACGGCACGAACGAAACGGACACACAGCTGGTCTATCTGGAGTCGGAAAATCATCCCGTGCTGGTCGGTATCTCCGGGGACGGTACGGCACAGAGTGAGGCCGCCGATCGACAGGCATTCGTCACGATCTCCTGTCTGCTAATCACACTTGCCCTACTGCTGTCGGTGGTCGTCTACATGAAGCGGTTGAATAGGAAAACGCTTGCAAAACCAGCACCCACTGCACCGCCACCGGTGAAGATTGTGGACGAGAGTGTTCAGACGGGGAACGATTCGAATCGTACGTCCGATCCCCTTCCCGATCTGCCACACGTAACGTACACGAGGGTTAAACCGAAACTGCAAAGGAATGGAGATATCGGTAAGGGTCTAAGCTGTAGAACTGCCAATTATTACATTCTCACAAAGAAATTCTTCACAGAACACTACGACGTTCCGCCGAACAATAGCTTCATCCATCGGGCTAAATCATCGCCTTATAACTACAACTTTTCGCTCAATCAAAAGCAACCACCGCGAAAGTATAGCCTTGAGCATATCTACGACGAAATTCAGTATCCACCGTTGGCGGAAGTGGGGAACGGCGCGGACCAGCCCGATAAGTTGACGGTCCAGCTGGATGTGAAGGATGACAGCTACTCCAAACCGACGGTTCCCACGTAGCTGTTAGATTTAAGGTTTGGATATTAATAAACGAGTGTTTTTTTTAATTAAACAAAGAAAAAGTGATAGTTTGTATCGTTCGCCTTCGTTCCTGAACATCCTCATGAGAACAGTTACCCCGGTGCTGGTGTCATTCGATTGAAATGCGCTTCAATCTCAACGAGCGCGTTTGTATGAGTTATGAATTTCTATACGATCCATCAATCAACCTCTTTAGCATTCAACTTCACACATTCTACACGGAATTCCCCGCCACTTTTGTTTTGCATTAAACATGTCACAATGCGTCAAAGCTGTTGAAGAATGTGTGAGTGAGGCTGCTTAGAACCGCGAGACCACTTTTGCGACTTACCACTCGAAATCCCACCAAGATCAGTCCTTAGAATAGCTGCCAATCACATCATACACTATGTCGCCCACACTCACCAACAGCCTCTGTGCGATATCATCTCGGGCACGCGTTGTTAGAAGCCGGCGAGAAGTTTAATCAGCCAGTTGGTTTGCTGACCGTTTGGTTTAATCCTTCCCGAACCTTCTGTGCGGTAAGAGTTGAGTTTCGTAGCTGTAAGAAGTTCTACACAAGTTCGTTGTACTGTTACATAGAGCGCATCACGACATGGAAGGTTTCAAGTGGTTTCTGCTGGTCGGGTTAGCATTGGTGTGTCAGTTTGGGCTCGCACCCGGACAGGAAGGTGTTAAGGGTTCATGGCGCAAGGGTGGCGACAGTCAGGTTGCATCTCGCCCCACATTCGGGAATGATAGTTTTATCGGGGTAGAACCTGCCCGTCCGAACGCGACCGTAATGAATCTGCAGCGATCGAATGAATCGGTTAGTGCGCTTGATCGGTTCATGAACAAAACCAAGTCGCAGATTCCGACTGGTGTGTGCTTTGAAGAGGTACCTACGGTGTCGCTGCTGAAGTACAACCCTCGAGGAGATGTACCGCAAGGCAATGGAGTAAGTAAACTATCTTAAAATCCAGAAAAAAATGCTGATTAACCTCTGTTTTGTCACTCTATCCCCCAGTCAAATCCTTCCCTAAGCCTCATCCAGGTTTGCTGTCCCGGATATGAGCGTAACGTGCACAACTTCCGCAAGTGTGAGCCCGTGTGCGAGGAACCGTGCCTGAATGGGCTTTGCGTTGGGCCGAACACCTGCCAGTGCTATCCGGACTTTGTACGGAACGTGCAAGGCCGGTGTGTTCCGACGTGTCCGATCGGGTGCGATCATGGAGACTGTGTGGTCGGTACGGGCGAATGTCGCTGCCACGAGGGTTACGAGTTGGATGCTACTACTGGCGGCAAGCTGTGCGTTCCCAAGTGTACCGGAGGCTGTGGTGAGGGACGGTGCGTGGACGTGGAGCGGTGCGAGTGTGGTGAAGGGTATTCGTTCGATCCGAAGAACAAGTGTGCGCCGCACTGTGATGGAGGCTGCCAGAATGGGCGATGCATCGCACCGGGAGTTTGCAAGTGTGAGGCGGGCTATGAGATGTCGGAACTGGGCTGTGAGCCTGTGTGCAGCAAGTGAGTAAAGAGCTTGGAAGGGTAAGCTTCGGAGATGTTGTCAAAGCTGAAACTCTGTTACAGTGGTTGCTTCCACGGTGTTTGTACCGCACCGGACACGTGCTCCTGTAAGCCAGGATTCCAGAAGATTGGAGAGCAATGCGCCGCTACCTGCGATAGTCCTTGTCTCAATGGGGAATGCACTGGACCGAATGTTTGTAGCTGCAAACGAGGCTACGTCCTCGACGAGGCCAATCCCTTCCAGTGAGTATTCTGCGCAAAAAGTCATCTCCTGTCCAATCTGTGATCGTCTCTCGCTCTCTCTGTAGCTGCATCCCGCACTGTCCCAACGGTTGTCCGAACGGAGTCTGCTCCGGACCGAACATGTGCCTGTGCAATGCAGGATACGTGAAGGACCGTTCGCTGAAAGGAAGCCAAGCATGCGTCAAGCGCTTCGATGGAGTCAAAGCATAAGTGCACAGCACCGATAACGTACCATATGCTTGCAAGGTTTCGCTTGCACAAACCGAAGCCGACGATTTGCAGTGCGCCGTCGTCGCTGTATTTGATAGTGCTTATCGCAATGGTTTGTTGAGCAGTGTAGCATGCAAGAGAAGAATCACGAAAACAGTTGTAAGTAACGAGCAGATGTAATTAATGCAAAGCAATTGTGCTAATTGTTATGTGTTTTTAATCATTATTAATGACTTTAGAGCAATCAGGAAAGAAATGATGTGCAGAGAAAAATAATGAGAAGAAAGCAGTCATAAAGATGGAGGAGTTGGAAGAGATATTAGACAAGAACTTTGAATACCTTTAAAAACTATACTCGCTCTGTAAAAGCTCTTTAAGCTATTTTTTTACAATCTTTATGTATAATAAAAAAATCCTCTCTTCAATTAAGAATACGTCTGAACACCGTCCGCCACGTTGTAGTTGCATACATGTTCAAGAGTATTTCCAAACTTGAGTGCAACGACGAGAGAGCGTAGCACTCTCTGATGACAAACTCAACTTGATGTTTGACACTAAACATGACCTCCAAGATGCAAATATTCCAACTCCATCTAATGCTCTTAGCCGCCCCAAATAACCGGTCCTGCACTGCACCCAACAATTGACTGTCTCCCTTTCCAGATGGCTCACCACCACTCGAGCCATCAGCGAACTTCAACCAACAACGTGCGCAATGTAGTTGTTTTCTTCGCCATCGCACCAACATAAATCCATTATTTATAAACATATCTCTCAGCGCTCCAACTCCAACTCTACGCACGACATAATGAATCATAACGCAAAGTGTTAGCGCTTTCCAGAAGTGTGAGATTTCTTATCGGAATGGTGTAAGCAACCGCCACATGCGGTCGCTGCGGTTAACGAGTGTGTTCTCTCGCCCCGACTTCCAACGCCTGGCGACGACTTCATACCGTGGATTAATGTCACCGTGTTTTCGGTGCTTTCTCGCAATATTTACATACGCTCTCTCTCTCCCGCTAATGCATAACACACAGCCCTGCACATCCCTTTTTCGGGGGGGGGGGGAGAACCCTTTTAGTGTTGCGCTTTCCGTTTTCCACAATTCCCCATTCGGCCAAACACCCATTAGAACAACCATTAAGTTCGGCCGGCGTGCCAGAACAGTTCGATTGTTCCTTTGATGGTAATGGCGCTGCCAGTGACACTCTCCATCCCGGGACTGAGACTGATCGTACCACCGCGGGCGAACCGATTGCGCGGTGCGTGCGTTGCATTTACAATTGCAATTGCTGAGGTTCTCTGCCAACACTTCTTTCGAGGGGGGCGGTTCGAGATGGTGGAAGAAATCCCGGCAAAAGACGGCGGGTGGGCAACATATTTGTTTTGTTTCTCTCCAGCACGGAGAAACATCAGCACGCACTCCAGCACGGCGTAAAGATCTTTCTCCCTTGCATACGATCGTTGTCGACAGCACGGGGCGAACGGGCTACGAAGAAAGATTATATTTTTAGTTTCTGCGCCTTCGTCGCTCACTCTCGCAGTGTGCTCATTATTCAGCGCCCTGCGGAAGAAGAAACGCGCAAACTACTGGCGAAGGCGGCAAGACGGCTTCAGCATTCTGATAAGTTGCGTTTGGGTTGCCCGGTTGCCTTCGATGGACGTCGATTCCGGTGACGTCCGGTAAGCAGTTCGTTGCATTGCCCCCGAGGAGAGTGTGTGGAACGGAATAAATCATTTCGGACAACGAGCGACAAATTTCGACGACATCGATCGAGTGGCATCCGACGATCAGAAGGAGTTGGGTGTACAGAATCGGGAAAGGAAACGTTCCACAACCAGCCAGTACCGGGAACGATACCGATCGTCGATCCTCAGTCGGTTGGTGAGCAGGAACCGCACAGGACGTTCTTCGGGTCGCTTCTTCATTCTAAACCCTCTGTAACTGGAATCTCCCGTTCCGTGAAGAGATTCTGAAGAGTTGTTTGTACGCGTGTGCCGTCAAGTGTGCTCGTAGAAATCGATCCATCTAGCAACGATGCTTTATCTCAAGATCATTGTGGCGGGTGCTGTGCTGCTGCTGGGAATCCTGACAACCGCAACCGTTAGTGCGGCTTGCTCCAAAACGATCGTGTACGTGTTTGAGTGGCTATGCGACCGCATAAACCGTGTGATAAGTAACAACAGTTCTTCTCTCTAACGCTGCAGGAAAACGAGGGTGGAGGTTAAGAATGGTAAACGGGTGACGGTGATCGATCAACCGTGCTGCAAGGGATACAAACGGGTGAAGGCACGCTGCCTCCCAATCTGTTCGCTACCCTGCGAGAATGCCAAGTGCACTGCACCGGATGTCTGCACCTGCAACGCTGGGTACGAGAAGCTGTCAGACCATCGGTAAGTAAGACGATCGGCAGATGACCCATAGGGTCACGCTTGGGGCGGAAGTGACACCGCCGACACACAGCGGGGTGAGACATTTCGCAGCGTTTCCTCTCTGTGCATCACCCTTATCACTGTTCACACGCTTTCTGCTTTCTGCTCCACGATCTTCCACGGCTTCCGAAAACAGATGCATTCCGCACTGCAACGATTGCGATAATGGTATCTGCACGAAGCCCGGCTACTGCCAATGCCATACGGGGTATACCCGGGCCGACAATGGCACGTGTGTGGCCGAGTGCAACAACTGTGCGAACGGGTTCTGCCTGCTGCCAGATGCGTGCCAATGCTACGACGGTTACGAACTGCAAGGACTCGACGAACAACGCGCCTGTCGACCCGTGTGCGATGGTGGCTGCCTCAATGGGCAGTGTGTCGCACCGGATGAGTGTTTGTGTGCGGATGGATACACGCTTTCGCAGTATGGTGAATGTGTTCCACCGACAACGCCTGCACCACGCTGCCCGGAAGGATATGTGGACGATGGCATCGGTTGCAGTCCAGTGTGTTCGGAGCCTTGCCAGAATGGGACCTGTGTGGCACCGGATCAGTGTGAGTGCTTCCCAGGATATTCGTCCGATAACTCTAGCTCGCCGTTCGTGTGTCAACCGGTGTGCAATGGAGGTTGTGCGAATGGTGATTGCATAGCACCAGGCGTTTGCATCTGTCACGCACAGTATGGCAAAATCGGTGACGAGTGCATTCCGCTGTGTGAACGATGCTCGCTGGGACACTGTGTGCAACCGAATGTGTGCGTTTGTGATCGGGGCTATCGGTTGATCGACGGTGACTGCGAGCCGATCTGCGAGACGGAGTGTATCAATGCGATCTGTACAGGGCCGAACGCGTGCACCTGTCTGCCGGGGTACAACTACACCGACATTAATGCTCTGTTCGATTGTTTGCCGGTGTGCGAGCAGGAGTGCATCAATGGACGGTGTGTGGCGCCGGAGAAGTGTGAGTGCAATGAAGGTGAGTTGCTTGGGTTCTGAGGCTTTAAGTGAATATGTATAAATTGTGTCATTTTCCTTTCCCCATCCAGGATACGTGCCGGATGAGGAAAACTTCTGCATCCATCCGAACGATTTGTGCCGCATGAAGTGTACGAACGGACATTGCGACGGTGCCGAATGTATCTGCGATGCGGAATACATTAAACACGCGACCGATGGACACTGCGAGAAAACCTGCCCCAATGGCTGTACGTTTGGTGATTGTGTTGGCGGCGAGTGTTTCTGTCACGATGGGTACCGCCTATCGCTGGACAATGCGTCCGTGTGTGAACCGATCTGTGGTGAGGACTACGATTACAGCAGTGCCGGCTGTATCAATGGACGGTGCGTCCGGCCGAATGTGTGCCAGTGTGAGGAAGGGTACGAGTTTGTGGACGCCAACCAGACACGTTGTGAATCGGTGGAAGAGATCGCCCGGCAACGTTTGGCTCAGGAACGGATGGCCGAGTGTCGAAGAAGCTGTCGGAATGGGAAGTGCCGGGCGGGTGAGTGTCGGTGTAACGAAGGGTATGCCCATCCGGAGGGGAACACGCTTAGCTGTAAGCCAGTGTGTATGGAACCGTGCCTGAACGGAACCTGTGTACGACCGGATCAGTGCGAGTGTAAGGCAGGCTTCGTGTTTGTCGAGGGTAGCCAAAGCCACTGTCGATCCGAGGAAGAACTATTGCGGGAAGCATATGAACGGTGTAAGGGACGCTGTCGGAATGGAGATTGCCACGGGGATCAGTGCTTCTGCATGCTAGGATACAAAGCGTCCAGTCTGGACCCGTACGACTGTCAACCGGTGTGTGAGCGACCCTGCGTCAATGGTACGTGTGCCGGAAATGATCGTTGCCATTGCTGGGAGGGTTACGCCCTGAACGATGAGGATAATCATATCTGTAACCCGATCTGTTCGACTGCATGCATCAATGGGGATTGCACTGGTCCGGAACTGTGTGCGTGTTACGCGGGATACATCCTGGCCGATGGCAGTAACAGCGTCTGCGTAAAGGAGGAAACACCCGAGGAACGATCATCCCGTCTACGTCAGCTAACATGCGAGCGCGAGTGTTCGAACGGTTGGTGTGAGCAGGGCGAGTGTCGCTGTGTGCAGGGTTTCTATCATGAAAATGGCAACACGTTCCGGTGTGAACCGTACTGCGAGCGACCTTGTGAAATGGGCCGCTGCATCGGGAACGATACGTGCGAGTGTCTCGTACGCCACGAACTGGTCGAACCGTTCGTATGTGGTCCCATCTGTAGCGAGGATTGTGTACGAGGGTACTGTGCAGCACCGGATGTGTGTCGCTGTCACGACGGATACGAAATGGTGAACGGTTCGAGCAGTGTATGCGAACCGGTGTGCGGCGAGGAAGGCTGTACGAATGGTGTTTGTGTGGGACCGAACGAATGCAGCTGTCTGGATGGATTCTATCAGGATCAGGATGATCCGCTGCTGTGTCACCGGGAGCTGAGCGTTATACAACAGATGTCTGATCAAAGGTATGAGGTATTGCGAGTGTGACATCGATAACCATTTTCATGCATCACCTTCTATCTATCTATCTTCCACTCCATAGTATCGCTGGTGGAGAATATTACAAGATGTCCTACATCCACTACTTCATCCCGGTGATCGCCTCCGTAGCACTGATCGTAGCCGTCCTTATCGTGAAGATGATCATACGCAACCGGCAGAAGGACTATCACGTCGGCAAGCTCGGTAATGTACAGCGACGGCGCAAGTCGACGACCAGCAACAGGGCCAGCAAGCGCGACACCGCCAACCGTACCACCGATTATAACGATTACAATCTGGTCGTTCTCTTCCCTACAGAGAGCAAGGAAAACTGTGTCTACTTCATGCCGAAACCGGACTCCAAGACGAACGAGCTCACTAAATTGAATCTCGAAATTGAAACCATCTGATACGCGCACCGGCTTGGGGATCTTGGAAATACAAGCGAACCAACGTACGGCAAAGCTTACCGGCAAAATTCGCAAAAGCGCTGGCTCGGGTGGGAGACTCTGGAGATACCTTACCTTGGGACAGGCGAGACACGCATCAGTTTTCCATTTTTTGCCTCTGTAAATATGTGCACCAATGTTGCTTCTTAGGAGGCGACTTTAATTTATAAGTTAAGAACGACTAGCTAGTAAAAACTTAGTTAAAAGAAAAAGCTCAATAACAACGAAACATGAACCACAAATTAGGTGAAATAAAATGAAACATGTCCTAAAACTGTGTTTGTTTCTTACGTCGTCTCCATTCGCCCAGAATCACTAGATATTTAGCATTAAATTAAAAGACAAGTTAATTCTTTTTATTGTTCTGCTTTGCACCAACTTTAATAAATAATTCTAGAAATGCATCCTACCAAGCGATCAAGTTAGATTTGTTTAGCAGTCCAGATCCTGCAATGGTGAGTGATGATGGGATGAATACTGCAAATGAAGCAGATACGATTGATCCTCTAACTATCCTTTCGAAGCTCCTATACTCTGTCTACCACACGCACCGAATCGTACCACCGGTCAGCTGCTAGTCAATGTCTGTTTCCCTGGAGTTTCTCTTTTTCATGTATTTACACGCCAAAACGGACGCAGTGACAAGCACAATTGTTGCACCGATGACGGCAGCAATAATGATCCACTGATCACGATCAATCTCCGACAGTAGGCTAGATCCTGCGAGTTGAATCGGTTCTGGCTCTGTTAAGCTTTCGTTTTTTGCTTCGGGTCCCGTTTCGCTTTCCACTACCAATTGCTGCATGGCGTGATCCAGCAGCTTGACTTTATCAACCGGACTCAGATTTATGCAGGTACCATCGACAGCAATGGCTCCAGAATCGCAAACACATTCACCCGTCTCCGGTACAGCTCGGAATCCCTCCGGACAGTTTAACGGTTCGATCCGATCGCCTTTTTCATTCTCATCTTCCTCTTCATCATCCTCATCATCTTCGGCAGCAAATCGACTTCGAATGAAAAGGTCCTCCACCTCAGCTTGTGCTTCGACACAGATGTGTCCGTGGCGCAGCAGCATTCCCGGATCACAGAAACAACGTCCATCAACGCACTCACCGTTGACGCATCCCGGGCTACACGTACGCTCACAGTTGCCTTGCTCATTAAGGATCAATCCTTTGTCGCACTCACAGACGTTGGGTTGCGCACAGTACGATCCCTTCCCGCACGGTTCCTCGCAGTAAGGTTCACATTGGCCTTCGAACGTTTCGACATACCCCGGTAGACAGACGCATACATCCGGCTCGGTGCAGATGCCGTTGGTGCAATCACCACCGCACACAGGCTTACAGTGCACGATCGATTCAGGCCCAATAGCTAACTGATATCCCGGGTAGCAAGAGCACACATTGTTGTCGATACAATCACCATGCGCACAGTTCACGTACAGTTCGTCGCACATTGGTTCCGGAGCTGGAGTGGTGGGACATTCCGGCGGTGGCATGGTTGGACAGATCACATCCGGACACGATTGTATCGGTGGGCAAGTGATCGGCACTACGGGTGGTGCCTTGGTCGTTGCTCTCGTTGGAGGAACTGTGGGACAAACCACTTTCGGGCATGGTGTTGGAGGTGGAGGAGGTGGAGGACACGTAACATTGCATACAGGTGGCGGGATCTCGGGACAGCTAGGTTTGGGACAATCCCTTGTCTCGTCACAAACACATCCATGGGACGCATTTTCCACCTCATAGATAATGACGTCCTTACCACACTCGACCGGTTCCGGGACGAGTTCACACGTTTGTCTACCAAGTTGATCGATGGTGGAGTAAAAATCATCAAAACATCTACAAGCGTTAGGACCACCACAGATGCCAAAGGTGCAGTTCACTACGTTTGGATCACAGTACGGAGCACATTCGAAGCGCGACTCCTCCAGCGACTCAGGATCTTCGATCGGTGCGTAGCCTTCCAGACATTGACAGACGTTCGGTGCAACGCAAATGCCATTCAAACATCCAGGCACGCACACAGGCTCACACTGATCCGACTCTACTCTGTACTCGTATCCATCGTTACATAGACACTCGTTCGGTGCAAGGCATCGTCCATTGGCGCATCCATTAGCACACACCGGAACACATTCCGCCGGTCCTCCGTTCATTGGAACCCGCAGGTAGTAACCCTCCCAACACTGACATTTGTTCGCCCCAAGACAAACTCCATTATAGCAATCGACCACATTTGGATCACAGCTTGCCTCACACCGATCACTTTCGGGAGCGCGAACGAATCCCGCATTGCACACGCACGTGTTCGGCGCGATGCAGGCTCCATTTTCGCATCCACCGGCACACATAGGTTCGCAGATCGAGTGGAATTGCTGCGACGGACGATAGCCCGGATGGCATTCACAGCGGCCCTCCTCCACACAGTACCCATTGACGCAATGTTCCCGACAGGCGACCGGTTCGCACAGCATCCGTCCGTTGCGGATGGCAAGCGTGTAACCTTCGTTACACTCGCAAACGTTAGGCTGCGTACAGCGACCATTAGAACAGTCCACCAAACTGTCCTCGCAGATCGGTTCGCATACACTCGTACTGTTGTCGACGAATCGATGGCCGGCCAAACATTGGCACACGTTCGGCCGGATGCAGTAAGCGTTAACACACTTATTCTTGCAGTACGGTGTACAGATTGAAGATTTCGAATTTGGTGCTGTCAATAAATATATTTTTTTAATTATTTATAAAATGTCCTTACAAAATGGCGATGGTAGTGCGCGATCTACTTACAGCTTGAAGTTGCAATGTAACCCTTCAGACATTCGCAGTGATCCGGTGCAACGCATCGTCCATTCGAGCAGCCTTTCGAGCATTTAGGTTCACAGACATTCCTGCTGTTCTCACTCTTGATGTAACCTGAATAGGGAAGAACCAAACCGCCACATGTTAGCCCTAGAATCCTCCGAAGGTGCCATTCCTTCCTACGCACCTTTTTTACAGTCACAAACATCCGGTGCGACACAAATGCCATGCACGCATGGTTTCGAACAGTGGGGCACACATTTTCTACCCGTCTTTGGGTCCAGCTGATAACCTTCCCGACACTGGCATTGGTTCCCCCCGACGCAGACACCATTCTCACAGGGCTCGCTGCAAAACGGTTCACAAAAACCGATCGTGTCGTTGTACAGGAATCCGGCCGCACATTCACAAACTCCAGCACCGGAACACACCCCATTCACGCATCCATTGGGACAGTCGGGAACGCAAACGTGTGGCGACTGTTCATCCCTTGGACGAAAGTTCCTGTGGCACAGACAGACGTTTGGCGCCACGCAGTCTCCATTGACGCAAGGTTCGGAGCAGCTAGGAATACACACCGATTCGTCGTTCTCGGCCGGACCATATCCTTCGCCACAGCTACATCTACCCGGAGCAATGCATTGTCCACCCTGGCAAGGTTTCAGGCACACCGGGACACAGTGGTTGCTATCGTCTAGCTCGTACCCTTCGTGGCAGGCACACTGATGCGGTCCAATACAGTTGCCATTGGCACATCCTTCGGGACAAACGGGTTCACAGGTGAAGTTCGATTGCGTTGAAAGTGTGTATCCTGATAAATTGAAACGAGATCAATGGAAAGGTATTTCTAGTTATTTTTAGCCACATATAGTTATTTCTTTTGCTGAAATGTAAGCAGTAGAAGTCTTCTCAGTGAAGCCTTTGAAGGCCCTAAGCGGGATGGATATTAGGCGTCCAGGTCCAGGTCCAGGACGATAAGCGATAAGGTCTTGCCGACCCCTTGCGAGCTCATGCATTGAGCATCTCTAATTCTTAGCGCTTATTGAATTCTGACGATTTTGGGTCTGTTTAGCATATAAAACAAACATCTCTGAACTGATCTTTTCTAGAATCCATAGAACAGGAAATACATTGACGGGGTATTAAAACAGGTCTCTTCTCCGGCTGATCTAATTTAGTGTCTTCCTAAGTTGCTGATGAAATTGATTTCTTGGAGGTCTCAAGATATCTCCTTAGCTTCAGGATTTAAAGGAAAAGGACTCCTCTTGGCCGCATTGCTACATCGATAAGGTTTATGAAATCCACATGGCAACCCATCACACACTAACCTGCCTCACACTGGCACACATTGGGCAGCACACAAACACCATGAACACATTCCTCGGTACAGTGTGCAACGCAAGCATTCCCATCATTCGGATCCGGTCGATATCCTTCGTCACACTCGCAGACATCATCGACACATCGCCCAAATCGACACGTACGATCACACTTCCGGCGACAGGATCCACTCGCCGGATCTCGCTCGAAACCTGCATCGCAAAGGCACACGTTCGGAGCTACACATTGTCCATTCTCGCACGCTACCTCACAAACAGGCTCGCAGCTGTAAAGCAATCGGAAACAGTGGGAGGAACAAAACTGCAAGTATTAAAATTTGCAACATACTAAGCTCGTGATCACTGACGACCTTCTTACCGATAGTCGTCCACTTTCTTATAGCCACTGTAGCAATCACACGTGTCCGGTGCAACACACTCTCCAAAGATGCACTTTAACCGACAGGATGGCAAACACTCGTCCCCGACCGCATGGTACCCCTCACAACAGGCCCGCTTTTTGTGTACCTCGTAATCGAGCTGCAAGAAGACACGGTAGTTAGAGGAACACCTTTCTTACACCAGGCGGCCAGTTTACACACTCACCGAACAACTCAACGTATCCACCATGATCGGAATGCGCATGGGATGCTCACTGAACATGCAGTAGTACGTGCCTTCACCGAACTTTATGATTTGGCGTTTATTTTCCACCAGCTTAGGCACTCTGCAAGCAAATGAAGCATAAGAACACAACACTTTTCCCAACCGAGCAATCTATCAAGAATCGTCGGTAGCTTCACATACTTTTCCTCTTCATAGCACAGCTTTTCCACGGCCATCACTGTTGAAACTGCATGCTGGAGCCCCACCAAAACCAGACAGCACCAAGCACCCAGAACCACCGACAGAGGGATCCGCCTGGGATAGGCGGAATTCGAATGTTGCCCCATTACCAGAACTTCACCCTAACCGAGAGTAGAACCTCGCTCGAGAATGCGTGATCGTGCTACGACCCCCAATTCGTTACTGAACTGTCCCCGCGATCGATTGCTCCAGACGCAACTGCGTACGCGACATTTTGGGCAGCGACGGGAAGCTTCTGGGCAAATTGGGGAAAAACTCGACCCGACGCATCAGCGCTAATCAGCAGAATCGGTTCTTTCAGGAAAGAAAAACAACGAAATCAATCTTTTTCTTTTTTGCTCTCTCTCAAGAGGAGAATTTTACTAAAAGAGTCACCAAAAACGAAAAAAAAACCGACAACCCACTTGACCGTTGACCAGTGTTTAGTCAACCGTCACCAGATTGGTTATCGGTTGAGGTTTCGGGATTACGAAATTGTCGATGAGCGCAGAGGGACATGCCCTCAACCCTTGTTATTTCCCTTGTAATCTTAATTGCTTTTTTCATCCGAACGATCGGTTTTACTGGCCATGAGCGTTGTGCTGGGCCCGGATTGAGTAATCTTGGTTCGCGTTCCAAGAGTTGAGGATCAGCAGCGTGGCTGGATCGGACTGGGTTGGAGCATTTTCCTGCTAACGCAGTAAGTACATCATCCACTTCGACTTGAAATGTGCGCTTAAGGTGAATTGTTGTGCGAGTTAGGAGGAATAGATCAGGTGCCACATAACCAGCACGTGTAGCAATTTCAATGTTTTCAAATTTCGTGTAATTCAAGTCAAGCGAACTTGATCGATGATGTGATCGTGTTGAGGCAAAAAAAAAAAAAAAACGCAACGATTGCCATGAACGAAAGCATAATAAATTCGGGCGATAAGACCCCGGAGTCTATTTCCGCTTCTAATAAGAAGCAAAACGACAGCGCGCTACAGATTGATCGCGATATGCACGGGCATTGGCGTCATAATAGCAATGAAATGCCAAGCGTCCAGAATCGACGCATAAATAACCGATTCTGTCACCAGGATGCTAGACTGGCAAGTAACGGTTCCAACGGAGCACGGAGGAAAATATTCAATGACACACACTAATAGTGTCTGGATTGCTGTTTTCGGGGCGATGAGGGCTTCTCAGCAGAGCATCGCTTATCACACGACCCACGACCGGTACATGTGTATGTAGGTCAACAACATGACTAACGAGACGCTAATCGGATCGGAGGATGAATTTGTTCTTGTGATTTGAGAATCAGTGACAACGGTTGTCTTCAGTTGCGGTTGATGAAGCTGATAATGTTTCTACAACTTTTATAGCCTGCGGTGTTGTTCGCAATTCGGAGGACAAAAATCCTCTGGACGATTCTGGAAGAGCAGCATTAGCGAGTGGGATAATTTTTAGCTGATTAGAGTGAACATTTTTTTCCTAACTTCACAACTCTTTTTTAGAGACGAACTAGCTATCGATAATTTCGATTAGTTTTACCCTATTGAGCTTTCGTTCCGTTTGCGTTTCCAGTACTAAATAATCGACCAGGTCGCCGGTTGTCGTGTGTAGCCAAATGTTTCTTCAGATCGTTACTCGAATAGAACGATTGTTTGCACAGCTCGCAAGGATGCTTCCGTTCGCCACGGTGATACTTTAGATGTTGATTCAGACGTGCACTGGAAATGGAAATAATCCTATACGTTACACAAGCAATAAGCAATGGCTATTCTAACGTACTTGGAAACAAACAACTGATCGCAAAAAGTGCAAGGATATTTTTTCTCTCCATGCGTATCCTTCTTGTGGTATCCGAGGCTGCGCTTCGAGCGTAATACCTTCCCACAAACATCGCAACAGTGCGACTCGCCGCTATGGACGTTCCGGTAGTGATGCAACAGCAACTGTTTGCAGTGAAAACTCTGGTCACAGCCACGCTCACATACCAAGGGCCGCAGACCGAGGTGAACGTTTCGGTGTCCTTCCAGCCGCGTTCTGGGCAAGCTTTTGTGACAAATATCACACTGGACCAGCTGCTTCCGGTACGTTTGTTTGCAGTCGTAAATGTAGCGCTTTTTACCGCTGGAGGATGTTACAATGGCTTGAAATCTTTTAGCAGAGCCTATTGGAATGGGGTTCGCGGCTTCTGCTGCCGTTATGTCGACCGAACAGTCTTCTATATCATTGTTCTGTTGTTGTTGTTTGTCCTGGAGATTAGCTGATTCCTCTGTCCAAGAATCCCCTACCGCATCTTCGGACAGATTGTTGAAGAGATGCTATACTTCCAGACATCGTTCCCGATAATCACGAAAAGCACACAGCGTTGTGAAGCAATCTTGGCAAACTTTCGATGGGTGGCTGTCGGCTTTCGTTATCTGAAAGCAATACACCGACGAATTGGTTTGTATTAACCTATCTTGAACAGTGAAATGTGTGCGGAACAGACTTACCGTGATTGAAAGGAGGGTTGCTATCAAGCCGCATAAATCCGCAGTACAAAATACGTCCAACAAGGACGATCCGCTGAGGCACAACCGGCACACTTCGTACGTTTTTCCAGCCATCGCGGTTTGTGGATTGAACTAGGAAAAGCCTTTCCCTGCACGAACAGCTGTTGACCGGTAAACAATGCGTTGCATTCTTGGCACCGAAGGGTTTGTTTATGTTTTGAACACGTCAATGAGGGTTTTCACAGGAATTTAGCACGAAATGTGTTCTTGAAGGGCCCAAATAAAAAGCAACATTCGATCTCTAGCTTCTTGGCCAAGTGGCACTCCGTGTGGTTGTCTCCAGCTCGTGAGGAACAGTTTCTTTTCTGTTTTGGTCATCCCGCTCCAAATGCTCAAGTACGGAGCAGGATCGTGCTTTCGAATGCCTTTTACATTGGTTCTAGAAGAAACTTTTGCCTTTCTACGATTTATTCTGGTTCGTACCATTATGTTACACGTTTTTTATGTACAACTGAACCAATTAAATGTAGTTTTGAAACGAAAATTTCACAAATAATTTCCAAACCAAAACACGCGCCACACGATGAGCACACCTTTCCAATGTTGACTTTGTGCACAACTGTCACTGGCCGCCCTTTGTTGACGTTAGCAGCTGTCAGATGAAAATGTCCGTCGTGTCACTTTTGTGGATGCAATAAATAGACAACTTATTTACTAGCAACTTTCTTCGCTGGCACTTTTTGATGTGCTTGTAGAGGGAATAAGGGTTTTCTTTCGCAAAATTAACAATATCGAACGGTGCAGAGTGTGTGCACAGGAGATTGTTACGTGCCGAAGCCGAAGCGACGCGGAAAGTTTGCCCTGGTCAGAATGGGAATGAACGTGAGCCGTCAGGTGGACCTAACGGAGAACGAGTATCTGCAGCGTTTTGTCGGCAAAACACACGTTCCTGCCTACGATGACGATTTCTGGAATAACTTCCTACAGTACCACATCAATCTACCGACAAACAGGTAAAAGGTTTTAGTTGTGTTTTACTTCCGGTTCACCGTCGGTAAACATTTGCTGAACGATGCTTTTTCTTTCCCCAGCCAGGAACAGTTGAGTCTGGATTTGCGGCTGGAAGCGCTTTGTCAGAGCTTTATCAGCCACAATCTACACACCGGCAACTTTGGCTCGTTGATAAACGTTTTCCTGCTGAAAGTGTCGGAGCTGCTTACACTGTCCGATACCGAGAGGTGAGTAAACTACGTTCTGCTTGCTGTAGGTTTCGAAATGTAGAGTGAATTGAATCACCCTCTGTTTTTTTCAGCAACGTTCACATATGGCACGCCTTCAACGCACTGTTTATAATCCGATGCTTGGTCAAATATATGATCGAGACCGGGTCGGAGTACCAGCTGTTACAGCATTTCGAAGCGCTACCTGTCCAAGCGGCTGATAATGATACGACACCGAGCGAGCCCTATTCCGCTGGTACGAGTCAGACCGCCATCCCTATGGATGTCCGAGCGGTAGAGGAAACGAAAGCGGCCGTTGCCAAGCTGGTCGATGGCACGAAATTTGAAACGTTTCTGGAGGCGCTCGTTAACATCGTTGTCGTGATACCGGTGAAGTATGTTGTTCGCTAACCGTAACGAGTGATACCGAATGTTACGTATTTGCTTTGCCTGTCTTTTCAGAGAATTCACATATCACCTTAACCTGGAGGCGGTTAACTGCATGATTATCTTGCTTTCGGTCAGCTTATTTTCTCAGCAAACGATGGAAAAATCCACCATCTACCGTACGATCTACCGCTGCCAGCATGCAAACACGCTTATGAGTGCGCTGTTACATTTCCTGAGCCGCATGAGCCAAGCACCGCAGACAATGTTCGGTTTCGGGACGGGTGGTTCGTTCGTGTTCGGTATTGCGGAATCGCTTTGGTCGATACTGACGTTCGCCCGCAAACAGCCGGACATACTGACCGCTCACGATCTTCCGAGCGCTTTCCGGGAGCACTACCCGCTGGCGAATCAGAGCCTGCTGCTGATTCTGATCCTTACCAATCACCACGCGACTAAAGATAATCCGTATCGGATTAGTTTGTTTGGATGTTCCGATTCACAAGGTAAATGGGAGCGTAATATTTATAACTTTTTGGGTTTAAATCGTGTTTTTTTTTTGCTCCCCTGTAAAGATTCACCGAAAGAGGATCCGGCAACGTTCAAGATAGACTTTTCCTCGCTGTACAACACACTGTGCCGAATAGTGACTATCGATCAGGCAACCTTACTGCTCTATCTGCTGCTCTACCGAAACCAAAGATTCCAGAAGTATGTGATGGCCCAACAGAACCTTCAGCAGCTGGTAAGTTACACGATTCTTTGGTGTGTTGGATCCAACTCTAAAACTGCATTTACGTTGCCTACTTTAAGGTCATTCCGATCCTGCAAACCCTGTACAATGCGCCCGATAGTACTTCACATCACATTTACATGTCGCTGATAGTTTTGCTCATTCTTAGCGAAGACGACAACTTTAACAAGAGCGTCCATCAGATTGTAAGTGGTGGTAACCCGTTTCTGTAGGGGATTTAAGTTTACGTCTACCGATACCTTTTCTTCTAGATGCTGAAAAACATTACCTGGTACACGGAGCGTTCGATCAGCGAGATCTCCCTCGGTGGGCTGCTGATACTGGTCGTCATCAGGACGATTCAGTACAACATGCTAAAGATGCGAGACAAGTACTTGCACACCAACTGTCTCGCAGCGTTGGCCAACATGTCCGGCCAGTTCCAGTCACTCCATCCGTACGTGGCTCAGCGATTGGTAAGTCTGTTCGAAACCTTAGCGAAGAAGCACGCGCGGCTAGACCAGCAGCTGAAACAACCAAATGGTCCGAACGGCGAGCCGGACGTTTCCATACCGATCGGTGGAGGACTCACGTCCGAAGATATGGTAAGTTGTGGAATGGGATCTTTCAGTTAAGCATTTGTGTGGCTAGCAAGTTAACCAACCCCTCCCGCTCAGCTGCAGGATTTGTCCGTGTTGGAGGAGGTGCTGCGCATGGTGCTGGAAATTCTAAACTCCTGTCTGTCGCATCAACTAGTGTACTGTCCCAATCTGGTGTACACTTTGCTGTACAAACGTAACGTCTTCGAGGCCTTCCGAAGTCATTCGGCATTTCAGGATATCATACAGAACATAGACATGGTAAGGGGTGAGATTGTTCCCTTGGCATAGAACAAATGAGCTAATACAAACCGCTTACAATTCTAGGTGGTTGGATTCTTTTCCTCCCGATTGCAACGGGTGCAAGAGCAGCGTGGTGAGCTTGGCGTGAACGAAGTGCTAGAAGTAATTTCGAAAGGCGCTAGCCAGTGGTCGAGTGACCGTTTGCGGGTATGTGCACTCTAATTATTATAATTTCGAACAATCTCACGCGAACTTGATGCTTTTCGTCTCATTGATAAACCAGAAATTTCCCGACCTTAAATTCAAATACGTCGAGGAGGATGCACCGGAAGAGTTCTTCATCCCGTACGTCTGGACGCTCGTGTGCAAGGCCGGCTGTGTACATTTCAATTCCGAAACGATAAAGGGCGTTAGTGCGGAGATCGTTTGTTAACATTACCGTTTGTCCGTCGCCGCGAACCCTGTCAATCGTTTTCCGGGTAGTTTCCAAATTCGCATCTTCCCAGCCAGCTGTTTGCTGCTTCCTTCCTTCAGCACAAAACCTGTGAACGGTGAACAGAGCAAGAGACAATATGAGGAACACGGCGTTCCTACCACTAGCTTAACGTGACTTAATTTATGCGTTGCTTTATTTGATCATTCGACTGTAC
Source organism: Anopheles stephensi (assembly GCF_013141755.1). Taxonomy (NCBI): domain Eukaryota; kingdom Metazoa; phylum Arthropoda; class Insecta; order Diptera; family Culicidae; genus Anopheles; species Anopheles stephensi. The sequence continues at coordinate 56,415,642 of NC_050203.1, read as the reverse complement.
GTTTAGCAGCTGTGTCTCGATTGTGTGCGGTAATAGCTTTTTTCGGAAGAATGCATTCCCTACAGAAGATGCTATATTTTTATATGTTGTATTTAATTTAAAGATTTTGAAGTACTGTTCTGTTTTCGTTGCGAACCGGTTTTTTTGTATTTTATCTCAATTGTTGTAAACCAGCCCGAAAATTATGGAATCGATTATTAATTTTGCAGCGGATGATATTGGTGGGGAAGACTTAACAGCGATTAGCTACGAAAACAGGCAATAATAATAACAGTAAGCTATTGTGTGCAAAGACACAACAAATGGTTCTAAAAACAAACAAACAAAAAAACAGTTGGTCCTATGTCTAACGAAGAGTGTGAATAATGAAACTACTGTGTGTGATACTCTACACGGGAAGCCGTTGATTATTTGACTTGGTAGCAGAACGCAGACAAGAGCGTTACCCTTAGGGAGTTATACAATGGAAAACGATTGCTCCTAGTGTGTAGATGAATGATTTTATTCCGTTTTGTACGGGTCTCGCCCGTACGAATGAATGGATTAGTCGTATTAGCAAGCCGATGATAACATTATACTAAACGAAAGGCACGAAACAGTTAGCAAACATTTAACAGCTTGAAGGAGTGAGTTTCGATATACGGTGACTAGCGAATCGAGATGATAGCTTGATGATGGCAAACTGAAAGTTAAACGTTATAAATTTACAAAACACAAACCGATAAACTATTAACCCCCCTCCCTGACAAACTGAGGCAAGCAAATAGCGTCAGTTGCAGTATACTAGAACGATTTCGGTTTTTCTTTCTCGCTGGTAACATGATGACCACCGTCAGCAAGGTAAAACGCTCGGCTTAAACAACACAATCGGAAGTTCGACATTTATTACCACAATGTAACGGGTCTGTTCGAACAGATGGACTCAATAAATACTAACGATAGGAAGAGCTGAGCTGAGCGAAGCTTATCGAACTACTGCATATGTTCTTTCCCGCCGTTACGGGAAAGCGGCCGCTGGTTCCGCGGCACGGTTCTTAACACACTACATATCACTTGGTGGGGGGGGGGGGGGGCGGGCGTGGGTGGTGGTAGGTGTGAGAAAAGAAGGACGACCGCTAGTAGTGAGCAAGGCGGCGAACCTTCGATGCATCACAGCTGCACTGTTACACCGGTCTTCGTTTCAAACACCTTTACAGGCTTCCATGCACTGTTTGTAGGACATGAAGTTGTTCGCGTTTCCGTCGCAGCCACCGAATTTAAATTCGATGCATTCCTTCTGGGCTGGGTCGTATCTGTTGGTGGGATTGGGAAGGAAAAGAAATATGGTTAGAACCTAGCCACAATGTTTGCGAGTTACGGTTAATTTAGGAAGGGGAAGTATGGCTTAAGGCTATAAAAAAGTTTTTTTTTCTAATAATCTAATGTTTTTCACACATTTTCGCCTGTATTGAAAAACTATGCTCCGGTCTGTCCTTGTGGCTTGTGCAGGTATAGAGGCTGCACTGTTGGAGTTAAAACTAAATCGTTATTTTGCCATCATTTTCTTATTGAACAATGATTTGAATAAAGAAAAACAGATTTTCCGACGTTAATTCGGATGTCCAGATTGTCGGGGTGAACTAGCAATGTTGGGACCGTTTCTGGATTATGTTCAGGATCAATAGCAATATTATCAGGTAGAACTGGACTCTGTTACCCTTTCTCGATTCTGTCCTAAAATTATTCAAAGCAATGTTGTTTTATCAATATTTTTTCTTCTTCTTTGACTCGACAACTTTACCCAACTGACATCTGTTATACAAAAAAGGCTAAATCTCAAAAAAAAATTGCCCGATCCTCGCCATAACTGCTCGCTTCGTGCGCGAATGCTCGTTACGCTCTTAGAGCAGCTCAGCACCATACCAGTTTGCCGTTGGAACGAGCAGCACAGCACACACCCGTTCGCTCTCGCGTGCAGTGGCGCTCAAACATTTTCTCGCTTTCCGCAATGTGCCGTGCACTGCTCGAACCATGATCCTCCGCTTGAGAGCCCCTGAGTGGGAGAGAGCGAACACACGTGTGCAGGGGCGCTCGAACTGTTTCTCGCGCGCCGTTTTGGTACTGGCATGCAGCGCGCATTTTAGAACCGCCTGGACACCCCTGCAAATTTTTGTTTCTCTCTTTCTTTATTCGCTCTCCCCTGAGCACGCTGAGCGACAGTCGTGTTCTGAATGTGATGGGGGGAGGATGTCGCACGCGCACGGATAAGCCGAAGCGCATGACCCGGTGTTTGAATGCAGATGGTGTTAGGATTAATCGTGTATTTGCGTGTAGGTGAGCTGCGGTAGCCTGGAGTTTCACTCGGTGATGATCGATTCGTGTTTGCCGCTTCCCGAAACATGTTTTCTGCGAGAGATGAGGTATGGTTCAGCATCTCATGTACGGCGAAGAGCATCATTTCTCAACTCACAATCTTGTTTTTTCCCCCTAAAGGAACACTGGCGAACACGAGGAGTGCAACGGAGAGAAAGAAACATGAATGGGTTTGTTGAATAAATAAAAAATCATTCATTCATATCACAATCTAATCCGAGTGTTATTGTTTGCTTTGTTTTGATTTGCGCTGCCATAGCGCCTCTGGCCTATGACAGCTTGGATCCGAAGGAAATGGGTGAAAAAACTACGTGAAACCACGCGTTCGAACTGTTATAATTAGCTAAATCTGCTGCTCTCTAAGGCAAGATTAAGCATCGAGATTTAGCTAAAAGAACTCGAAAACAGCTATAAGCCTGCTATAAAATGTCAGTTGGGTAGAAGTCTTGATCTGTCATTAGTAGCTTCCTCGACTTTATTTTTCCCATAGATGGAGGGACAATCGTATTCGATACTCAATCAAGACCGGCATTCTTACCACCTTTGCAACTGGACTGCCTCAGCAATGAAAGGACTACAACATTTCTGTCTTGTAGATATGTGCAATCATTTAATTAAAACGACAGTTTCAGTTCAAAGTTCTACTGGGTAATATTCCTATTAACTCTGTACTAAACCCTGACACGTTTCGAACTTTACTAGTTTACCGGGTAAAATACTTTAAATAACTTGCTCAGGAGAGTTTTTACTATAAATAAAAGCTGTAAAGGACAGTCCGGTGGCCGAGGCGACAATGGTGCCGGTCTTCACACGGCAGGACCGGGGTTCAAATCCCATCTAGACCGTCTCCCCGTACGTTGAGCTGACTACTTTACAACGGGTAAAAATCAAGTCACAGAAAGCCAGAAATGGTAGGCCGAAACCCCTCGAGGTTGTAGTGCCAAGGAAGAGGAAGAAGAAGAAAAACTGTAAAGTATGAAGTCAGGAAAAAAGACTAGAACTGTCGAGAATTAAAAAAAAGCATAAAGCGGTCAAATCGGGCGAGCAGTTGTTTGACCTTTCTCCAACTTTGAAAACAGGGTTTTAAGATAATTTCTATTAAAGTTTTTAGTCCAGACGTGAACTTCAGACTGGGCGCTGTGAATCGGAACTACCTGGTTCCGAATGGAATCATGTATCGGAACTATAGAATTCGATTCCGTGCTCGTAATTGATTCCGGATCCAACTCCGAATCCGATTCCGGATCCAACATCGGATTTGGTTCCGGAGTCAAGACCGAAATCAAATACCGGAACCGGACCGAACCATTCCGATAAAGTCCGGAACAAAGTCCAGAACCCGGTCCGGAATCAATCTCAATTACGATTGGGGAACAAATTCCAGAACCAAACTTTTTATTCTTCTGTTGCCCTTCAATATCGAAAGGATTCGTAAAATTTTTCAACACTAAGACGCATCCTAACGCTGCCTTCCACTTTTGACAAAAAAACTGGATTCACTCCTATAATAAATTTCGCTGTCTAATTTTAAGTTTTGCAAATAAATTATATTTTTCATGTTTCATGATAACAAATACGCTACAAAAAATAAAATGGTCAACAACAAACCGATCCTGATTCTGAAACCGATTCAGGATCTGATTCTGGATTCAATTTAGAATCCGATTCCGGAGTTGGTTCCGGATTCGATATTTCCCGGGCCTACTCTTAGGAATCGATTCCGCAGAATTCGGAGGCGTCCAGAATCGATTCCGACTAAACCATCAACCATAAACCAATCAACCAAACCATTTTGCCTATCACTATACCAGACCTGTAACTTTTGAAAGAAGGATTTCACGATCTTGGAGGAAAGTTTATGGTACAGCAGATCCTCCAAAGATATCTTTTAATAAAAACATTCTTCAAAACATTCAGTTTATAATATCCGCTTAAGTATTGTTTTGTTACTGATTGCGAAAATCCTGCCAAACATTCCACACGCCACCCGCAATTATCACGAACCGTTAGCGTAGCAGTTTCACACGATTACGATCACCCTAAGGTGTCGATTAAATAATAAAACCCTCTCCCCGGGAGTGGGAACACGATAGTAACATCCACTCACCCTCGGGCGAATGGAAAAGCTTGCACTCGCTTTTATCACCAATCACCGATTGCACCGCGCTGTGTGATGATGATCGATACGGTAAACAAATCCAAGCGGCTTAACTGCCCTGACCAGCAAAACGGCGACGTAACACTCGTTCCGAGCCCGACCGAGAGAGGGAGCCATTCGCGATGTAATTTTCGCACTTGGCACTTTGGCGACGGCACAATATTCAGCACAACTTTCACTGACAATCATCTCCAACCCCGTTAGGCACGGAAGATGGTCGCCACCAGTTGGTCTATAAATATTTGCCTTGATGGCATGTTTGAAAGGAAAAAGCCCACAACCGCGCAAGAGAAAGCAACGGACTGGGGTGTCGGAAAAAGCTTTTCCTTCAAGTTACAGCTTCCTCGATCCTTACCTGTAACGGGGAAGAAGCGCTCGGCACACACCACGTCTCGGGGGCAGCTTGCACTGCTCATCACGTGCCCCGGCCACCTCAACCCGATTGCTCGTCTGCAGCGGTAGCGAGCCAACCTTTTCCTCGCGCTCCCGTGGTCCCTCATCCTCCAGCTCGTCGTAGTCGCCCAGATATTCGAGCATTTTGTAGAACATTCGTCTACTTTCCGAACCGATTTGATCCAACATATCGATCGGCTGTGCGGTGGCTGGTGTTGGTAGAAGGCAGAGAAACACTACACTACCCAGCACGAGAATGCTGGCCATTGCGATCGACACGGGAGTATTGTTTCTTTTCCAACAGTTCATTTTGTGTTATTTGTGGTGGAATTTGGGTTCACTTTCAAAGCACTCGTACCGTCGCTCTTAGCTCACTCGGTGTTGCTTTTATACAAACAAATCACTAGAAACACGGTTAGATAGTTTTTTTTTTTGCACAAAAATGTTCTCCTCTCGATCCGTTCGGGCACACTTCACATCAGCAACTGAGTTCGCGTCCGTACGCACCGTGCGATCTTATATTTGTTTTCGCTCGCGCCCATTCCGTCCACACGTCACGGATGCTGGGGTGGGTGGTGCGGTGTACAGCAGCCAAACACCTCCTTCAAAAATGATGACGACAGCGTCAACAACAACACCCGACGAGACCACCAAACCGGTATGAGGCGCGCGTTTACCACAGTGTACCCCTTCTTCGCTGGGGGGATTAAGCGCGACTGCAACGAGCGATCGCAACGTTGCATCAAGCGACGAACCGACCGAAGCGCGGACGCGGAGGTGGAGGAGTGACTTTGTTTGGCTTTTTTGTTTTGGTTTGGGAAGTTTGGAGGAGGTGGCATGGCTGACATGATATGCTGCACGGTCACCGGCCGTTGACCGGGCATAAACATGCCACGCCGGTATGAGCGACCGAAGTGAATCATATTATGCGCTTTCGGTTTCTCAGGCCGGGTGCCCCTTCTGGATGGTGATGACATTCGTCAACGAAAGCTGGCATTTGATTGCTTCACAATTTATCGATTTGTGGTTGTGAACGCTCACTGTCGGATCGCTAGTGATTGAGTTGCGGAAATGGGAAAATAGAAAGCGCTGGAATTTTCTCCCTCATCGATCGATCAGCTGCGTTCGGTTTCCGTTTTGCTCCAATCGGGTGGCGCTGGGCTGGAGGGAATCCCCACAGGTTGGACAGGTCTATCCCCGAACTACTGACGTCGTTTGTCAACCGGGCACGGTGTGGCACAGATAAACGTCGCCCGTGGACAACGACAGCACACCGGTGACCATGGCTGGCTGCCGCGAAGAAACAGTGACCAGCAAACAACGAAAACAACGAGCGAGGCAAAGAGAAACAGGCAACAAACAGACCGGACTCTCGCACTACACACGGCCGGTAAACATATTGAGTAACTGTTTCCTAATGCTGGTCACAAACGAGGCCGTGGCGTGCTCTCGCCCCTTTAATGCGACGTCACGTCGCGTTGGCCGATGGCGGGCCGAGATCGCGGCTTTGGTGCGAATTCCGGTGGGTATGAATAAACCATTGCGCGATTCGCGATGGATTCACCGGGATCGGCGTTCACCCGGGATGGGTTGGGGTTTTTTTCTGCACATTGACGTCATCGATCATGGATTGGAGGATATGTTGGATATGGTAGTAGCGTCTTATTGCTTGTGCTTAAAATAATGTGCAGAAGTATAGAGGGAGTAGTGATTATGAGTGCGACTATCAATGCACTTGAACCAATCGTTCGGTACATGAAGACTCTTAAGGTCTGGAGGTCCTAATCGGAACTCAGGCAGGCAGCCTTCTGTTGCTGGTGTGAAATAAAGAATGGATCCATAAACTGTTACTCTTAAGTGGCTGACGTTGTATTAAAGGAAAGCCTACCGTCAGGCACCGATGACTGGCATGGCGGTTAACGTGTTAATAGTACACCGGCAAATGATCGTCGAGACTGAGAGCTTAACGCCACCCTTTGTCACTGCTTTTCTACATGGAGTTGCTGAATAAACCACACCCGTTAGCGCTACCAAAGGTAAACAACTTCAAGGATATTTTGGGGGGTAGCGAAATTTCCCACACCTCTTACCAATCTTGGGTGCCGCAACACGCATCCGTTCCGTCCCGTTGGCGTACTTTCTTGGCATTCTGCACGCGAACCAAACGAAAACACAAAAAAATGAATGTTGACATCATCGATGAATGTGTCACTTGACTTGTCCACGTTTCTGTGGGGGTGTGATTGGGTTCCAAGGGTTGCAGCGCGGGGTGATCGGTTTTTGGTGTGGTGCTGGTAGTGGAAACAAGCGTAAACAATAATGACACACTCAGAAAAGAAAACAGAAACAGAATGAAACCGTGTGTCACAATGGAAGGTGAGAGTGTTTCAATAAATATAAATGTCGTTACGCAATAGCAGCTCGGTGGAGCAGTTTGGTGCTGCGGCAAGGATCGTGGGAAGAAATTTCTAGAACTTAAAGCCATATATTTCTTTGCCCTTGGAGTGTGTGAGTATGTGATGCATACTTTTATGTCAATGATTAATGCCAGCAGATTAATTTGAACGATTGTAAATCAAACGATCATCGCATTTTGAATTGCTAGCTCTCCTGTGTTTAGCTGTTCGTTTTGTCTATGTTTCGGTTGAAGTAATTGGCTTACGTACCACCGCTAGCGAATCGGTCAACAGATTCATTAAACCGCCTGAAACAAACAAGCGGTGGGTCATCACTACCACTGAAAGTGATCGTGGACCTGATCGTTAAGTTTCAACTTGTAGTTATGAACATTAATATGAGAGTCGTGTTTTCTCATTTAAATTACTGATTGTCTGTAGGTTTACATCACGATAAGTAGCATAATCAACTCACTTATCTCAGTTTTATATTCGAGCAAGTGATGGTTCATCTTGGCTATACCAGGACGAGCGAAAGACTCCACGGCACAACTTGCAACACAAATATAGCACATTAGCGTAAATTGTTTGACCATTAACAAAGTTAGGGCTTTTCAGAGGGATAATAAGTCCTTATAAGAAGAGCCTGTGGAGAAGGAGAATATAATACGAGCCAGTTGAGCTGTTGGGCGGTCCAGATATCTTGAAGGTGGCTTAAGCCGGAAGGATTTGATGAATGGGGCACGTGATAAGGATGCCAGATTCATGTTCGATCAGACAGATTCGGCACGAGGCGTAGAGCCGCACAGCGAAATCTTTGGCTGGTTCAGGTAGAGTCTAACCTGTCGGAGATCGGATGGAGGGTTCCCAAGTTTTCTGGAAAATGATTGGCGACCTGCCCCACTCTGATAGAAGTATTCTGAGCAGGCCAAGAAGAATAGAAGTAAAACAAGAAGAATTTATTATAATTATTGGCCTCAGAGGCTGTACAATTTACCCGTAAGACTAGAGTTTAGTCTAACCCTAAGAGATGGGGCGGCCCGGTGGTGAGGCGACAACGACGCCGGTCTTCATATAGCAGAGATCGTTAAGCCAAAGCAGAAGATGAAGCAAACTAAAGTCGAGAGAGCATTGAAAAAACTGAGCAATTACTGACTAGGACATGTGTTACGCAAGAGAACGAGCCAACTCTAACGTTATTCGCACTAATTCGACCAATGCCAAGTTAAGATACACTGAGTCAAACCCTTTTAAAAGTGAAGCAGGCATTAGTGATGGGCTAGTCGACCTGTGGGTGCAACGAGTTCGGACTCGTTGCACCCACGGGTCGACCCGAACCTACGGGTTGAACTCGCGTATGCTTTGCGGCACCTACGGGTCGACCTTAACACGTTGCTCCCACACGTCAAACTTGATTCCTATAGGGACGAACTCGACTCCGAGTCGAACCGGGAAAAGAGTCGTATGACCCATCACTAGTGTGCATCTCTGTACAAACAGCTTAGTTGTAAGCTTCTAGTACCACATCATATTCATCATTCATATTTAAACAAATCGGAACAAAAATCAATAATTTGTGAGGATTGAGGTCTTAGATATAAATCCATGCTGCATACCGTTCTATCATATTTAAGTAAACACAGGTACTATGTTTCGAATTAAGATGAAATATATACATTTTTATAAGTTAATCCAAAAGATCGGAACCAAAATCAATACACCACTATTGAAAAACATACCTCTGTAAGCTCAGCGAACGGGACGAGGCTCGGGCAGCGTACGTACCCGCGTGCTTTCGAGTGCATTCGTGTACACAATTCATTCATCACACTCGAGATCGATTAGTGGCACTCGAGCTTGACAGTGAAGAGCATTATTTGCATTGCTGTATTGCTGCTCTCGTAACCGATGGCGCCAATATTCCGCCTGCCATTGGGTGGGGAAGAAAATAAGCTGCAGTCACCGAATCAGGTTGCGTTTCGTTCACTTTCATCTTTCGATTTTTGTTGTACGATTACTTAAGAGGAAGATAGCTTCAGGGAGATGTATATCTTTGCGAGAGAGAGAGAGAGAGATAGTGTTGTCGATCGAGCAATAGTTCACTGAACTTTCAAAGAGTTCAAGTACGACATGCATAATTCAGATTATAAAATGAACGAAGAAGAACTCAGGCGGGTAGAGAGCTAAACCTGTTATAGAGACCGGGAACGCTAGTACGTGACAGCGAGCTTTATAGAATACAGGTTGGTAAGCTCCTTTAAGACAGTTTTTTTTAATCGAAAGGACTAATTGTTTCATAAAAAGTACTCTTAAAATTGTAACTTAAATTAAGATACATCAAATATTTTAAAGTAAATTTTAATATTTTTATTACTTATTAAGTAAGACTGTCGGTAGCCATGTTAACAGAAGGCACACTTTAAACTGTGTTCCAGTTCCAGGCATTCATTTAGTTTAAAAAGCCATTTAATATCTGGGAAACCGAATTGCTTTATGATTAACCATAACCGACCACCCCATTGCCACCACTAGCTCGTTCATCCCATTCCGCACAATTGAAATAGAAAGCAGATGAAAGATTCATTTCTCCCCATATGGGTCTCAATTCTCAAGTGAGGCTACCACCGAACACTACCGAACGAGGCGAAAATATATTTTCCCAAACTGCAACAGGTGTTGAAGTAATGAAATAATTTACAATCTGTTCCTTCTACCAACTGTTTCTCCACCCATTCGATACCATTCTCCAAAACAAGGGGAGAGCGCTGTGAGACGCTGTTGTTGTCTTGCGCGATACCGCACACCACAACTTGCGCTTGGTTCTTCGTTTCTTCGTTGCCTGTTGTCGGCACACACGAGAAGCAGGTGGATCCGTTTTTCTCGGGGTGAAAAGCTAACTCCCGTTAACCCACCTAAAACGGTAACAATGGGGCAGCACGCGCAAGCGGTTGCACTTTCCAAAACCAGCTTAATTTCCCATTCGTCCTTCGTACGCGGGCGATGCGAACACTCTCTTCTCCGGTCAGCAGCTTGTGTGTCCGCGTCTGCGTTCCCTCCTTCTACTTCCCGTTCCCGCCCAGTTCTCTTCCGTGCCCTGGAGATTGCTTGAGGTTCGCTTCATCTCTCAATGGAGTTTAGCTACAACCGGTACAATTTTCCGCTGTGATTTAGTACTTCGTGCCGTTCCGTTCCGGCTTACCCATTCCTTTCATGCGGAGCTGTTAAGCTGTTTGTATTTGTGCACACACACATACACACGAGATAGAGAAGGTCCGGGATTTCGATTTTCAGCAGCAGCACATTCCCCAACGGAAGCAAGTTCTAGAACGGACATGTCCCGTCTGGACATGGGGGCTTGAGCGGAGTGTGCCGATGGCAGGAGATGAAGCGCTGAATACGATTTCCACTTCCGTTTGTTGGCTTTGTTGTGGGAGCAAGGGTTAAGGAGGAAGGTTTTGTGTGATAATCATTCGGCGTTGCATAAGGAAATGGTACTTAAAGTATGATTTTATGGACAATTGGTCACAATCGGGCAAATTTTATGCTGTTTGCTGTCTCAACTGAACTGCGCAATCTGCCAACTTGGTACTGCCTTAGCAGAGTTATTTAAATAAGAGTGAGACCTATTCGATATATTCGAGTGGAAGTCTCTCGTAAATTTTCCATCAGAAAAGCGGCTAAAGGACTCTATCTGAAACGAAAATCTAAAATCAGCTTCCATCTGGTCCTTTATCCGTAGCGGGAAAGTCAGTCCTGCTTACCTCGAGGGGATCTGGACGCGATTCGACACCTGGCCCTCTCGTGTGAAGAACGGTGTCGCCAACGGATCCTACCTGTCTGTCTTATACTATCTCGTGATATTTGCTATATTTTATCGAATCATATTTTTACTTGTCTCCACTCCACCAGACTGTATCGAACATCAGGCATTGTTCTGGAAGCAGTTTTGAGTAACTGTATCAGGGAACCAGGTTGTTAGGACACATTAAACCATTAAACCCTAACCATTGTAGGAATTGGATTGTGCAGTCTTAAGTCAGAAATAGTTGTGATTTACTGATGGAAGAGTTGAAGATAGCTTTTACCTAAATCAATAGTTATCTGTTCATCTGTTTTGCTATTTAAACATTCTTGGTAATAATTTTAATAATTGGTAATTGTTGCTTTTGAACACCTTAAGGATTTAAGGGCTTTCTCTACCCCTAATTTCTTCAGATCCTTCAGTGGATAGCACAGGAAAAGATGGACGCACTGTCTCCAAAAGTTCCTTATTATTATTTCTATTTTTGATATTCATATTACTATGGAATTTGATCAGTTCAGAATATCCTGATTTTGGCCTGAATTCTAAGTTTTACTTAAACATTAAAGGCGCAAAAAAGGCTCCGCAATCTTGGACTGTTGCAGAAGTCCTCGATAACGCCCACGGTCTAGCGCCATCTTCTACCGACCCAATATCCGGGCATGTTGGTGACCGCATCAACGCCTTAACTCCATCTCAGTTTGGACGTACCACGCCGCCTCTGCCCATGTCTGCAGGCTCGGTTGTCCGGTGTTATTCTCATGACATGTTCAGCCCACCGTCACTTGGTTAGTCTAAATAGCTATACGATGTTGAGATCATCGTACATCTCTTGGAGCTCGTCATTGTTGTGACTCCTCCATTGTCCTTCCATACATACGGGGAGCCAAAAATCCTTCCGAGCAGTTTTCTCTCGATCGCTGCTAAGAGGATTTCGTCAGTTTTAGGCAGAGTTTTAGGGGTCACAGAGACGAATGTGAGTACTAGGACTTTAAATGCCTCTGAATCCTGAATCACTGTCAAATTTGTTAATCTCTCTGGTATTCATCTATTAAGACTCTGTAATCAGTAACAACACTGGTAAATAAATATATAGAAGGATTTAATATAAAGCTAAGTCGCAATTGATAATCTTTCATAACAAAATGAAATCTATCATGAATTGCTCATTTGTTAAATTGTTAAATTGTTAAGATTTATAGAAGAATATAATTCGCACTGCTAAACAGGAGCAATACGTACAATTCTAACCATTCAATCTAGCCCGATTTGTTACCGTAAGGCCCATAACTAGTAGACGGAGAGTGGATGGACACCCTTGCTGCTATCACCTATGTCATTGTCACCCATGTAAACCCCCCTTTATCATAAACTGTGATAAACAATGACTTCGAAAGGATGTACGCCGAGCCCAGTCGGTAAGCGGGGAAAAACAGTACCGAGGCACGGAGGACCAGTGCCGAACACAATAATCAATTTGTTTTTCATTTGAATAACTTTCGACGAACTTTTGGTGCCGTAGTTGTGTCCTAGACGTCGTGTTATCCGCGCTTGTACACGAACAACACTCTACACTACATGATACTACTTTCTTCCAACTTCATCTTCACTTAAACCTTCCCCCACGGCTTTCTCCCGCGTCCCCTATCTACGTCTAAGCTGTCTTCTAGCTTGCACAAAAAACCGGTGTTAAAATCTTGAACAAGCAACGAACAACTTTTCGCCTTTTTTCGCCCTCCTACACAACACAACTTGTGACTCTATTCCGACACCGACTTCCGACGACTTTTTTTTTGCACTGCTCGCTTTCTTGGGGTGCCCCGGTCGTATCGTATGTTTTGTTGCGATTTGTAGCGAAACTTCAGGCACTGATTCAGTTTGGCTCGAGCAGCAGGGACAGAAACTCCTCGGCGTCGCACCATTATGCTTAATGTCTGTTCTCGCTTTCTTGCCACTGATTAAAACACAATGCCAAAACGGGGCACAATGTGACCGATCTGTACGTACAGCTAAATCAATGAGGCAGCTGTAGCAGCTTCAGGAAGGGATCACATTTCCCACAGGTGCACTATACGGCGCGGGAACAGTTGCTGGCAAGCGACGCCAACTCCGGCGACGACGTTCGGTTGGTAGGCATTCATAATCCACCCGTAAAGTGGCTACAAATGGTGGCTGCTTCCGGAAGCTTCCCTTCTGCGGTGTTCTTAAATTAACATGCCCATTTTCGGGCGAAAAACTATTATAGCAAGGCGAGATAAGCCTATCGCTTGCTTACAATACACCGAGCCTCACACCGTGTTTCGTCTTGGTGTGAACAGTTGTTCTGATTGTCTGACGAGCGAGGTCGTGTGTGCAGTTCATTGGCTACGACGCGCCAGAAGTTGAGCGATGGAAATTAAGTTTCCGATACAATTGAAAAGCCACAGGAAATTAAGAGCTGGTGCTCCTTTTTACTGCGAGAAACCCAGCTGCAGCAACGTTCGCTTCTTGCGTCATCAAAAGCAAAAGTCTTCACGTCTTTTCGACTGAAAGGTAAAGCCGATTGCTTAATGAAATTTTCTCGATTTTATGATGCGTTTAACGCTCTGGGAAGGGTTGAGGGTAAGAATTGTAATAAATAGTCAAATGGTTTGAATGTTGACTTGATGTATATTGTACGCTTGGTTTTAATCGTTTTGTTGTGCAATTTTGTTCTCTTTAGCATTCTAGTTTTTCCTATTTGATTAACTTTCCTTTTTAATTTAGAATCCGACATATTTTCCATGATTATAATTCTTTTCGGTAGCAATACGGCCAGGCAGTTCTTTGCGCTTAAACAAAAAAACCTTTTCGGGGGACCGGTGGCTCAGGCGAAAACGGCGCCGGTCTTCACACTAGTGATGGGAATAACCATTCACTTATGTGCATTAAATCAGAGTGAATGAGCTACAATCTTGTGCTCACTCTTTAAGAGTTAAATTTACAAAATTGATGAAAATTGAACCACTTACTAACTTTGTTTTAACTTACTCATGAGCTAAGTAACTCATTGGTGATTTAACTCTTCCTGTCGACTCACGACTCACTCACTACGGTTGAACTCACTCAGTACGTTTTAATTTACTAGTAAGTTTAATATCGCATTACATTATTTTTATCTTCAGGACAAATTGTATACAACGAAATCATCTTCATATCGTGTTTAAGTATACCAATCGATATTTAACTCAAGAGTGAGTAGACCTTAGTGAGTGGGTTACAATATAGTGCGTGAGTTAAATCGAAGTGAGTGAGTGGTTAGTCGCCATGGAGAGCTAACCATAAGAGAGTTGGAATAACTCTTCGTGGTGATTAAAGCCATCACTGCATTGCTCTGTGTTAACTAACTCATTCACTCATTCTGACACTGTTTGCACCAGACCGTCTCCCCGTACGCAGGACTGACTATTCAGCTATGGGGAACAGGAAGACTCAGAAATCCAGAAATAGTAGATAGAGATCCTTCGGGGTTGTAATTTAAAATTGTATTTTATTCATTAGGTTTTTTCTTACAATTCACACTTCAAAAGCACCTTTTGTGCGAAATGACCACACTGTTTATAAGAAAATTCTTGCTCTAAATTGATGTCGCAACCCAAGTAATTACATGATTTTAATAAACAAATCAAACTATTTTTTTGTTCAATAAAGGTCTGGCCGTGTAACTTAGATCTGTTTTATTATTAAAATTCAGTTTGACTAGAAAATTATATATCTATTGTATCCACATTAATTTTAAAGATATATATTTTTTTAACTAATTAATGATAGGACCTGATATTTAAATCCAATTAATATGATTCATAAGATAACTGTAAGGCTGTTATGACAGCCAACAGTTGTTTCATCCTATTGATATTGGTTTAAATGTAACACAAAGTTCAAAGCATAAGACAATTTTAAAACAACTCTTTGCTATTTGAAATAACTCACTTTTCCATCTAATTAAATGCTTCAACAGGTTGCGCAACGTGATTTCGTACAAAAACCACACCATTCTATACCCCCGTTACAACTCTTTCTCACACACACGCGTGCAATAATTTCGTTCAGCGTTTGATAGTCCCCCTTAAGTCATGGCTTTTTAATTAAAGCGTCCATTTCATTCAATACCGCACAAAATTAACCGCACGCGCCACACTGTCGAACGCGTAGTGAAGCGGTTGGCGGCCCCCGTACAAGGAAAATATGAAAAGTCCTTCCACTTCCTCTGGCAATGCCGCGATTTTCCCGCGAGAAAATGCGCACAAATCCTACGCGTGGGCATGGCGAGCGGGAACAAACTTTCTCCATCGTGCTTTGGATGCGGTGGCAGCAGCGGGTTTACTCTCACGCAGCCACGAAGAAAGTCGTTCCCACTTTTCCACTTTCCGGAGTGATTTATTTTTATATCGGAATAAATCAGTGCACAGGAGGGTATAAATTTTCTCACCTGTGTCCCGGGACACGTAGCGCCAGGCATTTTCCGATGGCGGGCGGGACGGTGAGCTTATGGCTGGCAGCAGGAAGGAAGACGGTCCACCTTCTCCAGCTGCTGCTGCTGGTGGCTTACAGGGCAGCAGCGAAGGGAGGGGAAAATTGTGTCCCTGTGTTATTGCGGCCGTGAGTAGTTTAGCTTTTATTGTTATTATTAATTTATCCATCATTCATCCTGCGAGAAGCAAGCTACTCGACTGCGGGGCGATGGTGGGGCAAAGTTTGTGACGCGATTGTAATGGAAGGTGGGAATCAATGGAAGTTGAGTATTTCCGTGTTGGGGTTGGAGCAGCGGGAGCAGGTTGGGATTAGTACAAATCGCATTTGAATGATGCTGGCAATTAGAGCTCAACTGGATGTGGCCCAAGGTGCCATTGCTGTAATGAGTGATACAATACCGGTAATTTAATTAAGTGCGCATTTGATTCAAGCTGCGATATGAGAGCGGATGAAATATATGATGTGCTGGAGGTTTATTGTAACTTTTGGTTATAGTTTAATATTTAAAATACTTTTGAATTGTATGATTAACTAAAAGACTTTATGAAAATGTCATTATTTGTTGATGCATTAAGAGGGAATTAAATTTCAATTACACTTAATCAACCTTTTTCCGAAAGGAATTTGATTATTATCATTTTACCAGCTTATTTCTTATGTATTCATGCAATCGGTTCAGCCGCATCTGACGGTATAGTCAGGGTAACACTAGACGACGCAATGAGCTCTTTTGGATTATCAGCCAAGCTTACCAGGCTTGTAATAATGACAATGGCCAACATCACATGCCGGGTGAAGGTGGATGGCAAACTCTCAGGGCCTTTTGCAACCACCAAAGGCTTGCGCCAGGGAGATGGGCTTGCCTGTCTCCTTTTCAATCTGGCGCTAGAGAGAGCCATCCGTAACTTGGAGGTGTAAACTTCAGAACCTGACATACGCTGATGACATAGACATCATTGGTTTCAGGCTAATCTATGTAGCAGAAGCTTACCACATGATCGAGCGACCGGCACTAAACCTAACTAAAACCTGTCGCGACGAACGAAGATGGACGACTGTATAGAAAATTTACTCTGAGACATGGACTCTGTCCAAAACTGACGAATCTCTCTTAGCCGCGTTCGAGAGGACGATGCTCAGAAGGATTTTTGGCCCCCAAATGTGTGGAAAGACAATGGAGGAGCCGCTACAGGGACGAGCTCTACGAGCTGTACGATGATCTCACCATCGGGCAGCGAATTAGACTCGTAAGGCTCCGGTGGGCTGGTCACGCCATGAGCATGACACCGGACAGCCCAGCCCGTAAAGTCCTTTCAGCCCGTCCACACTGACAGAGGAAGCGTTGATGCGTCCGCCAGAATGGCCAGGATAATCGATTGGCAGACGACGGCGCTGAACCGTGAACGGCATCGAGGATTGTTGCAGCAGACCACATGGGTAAGTAGGAGCCGGATAAGTAGGTTAGTAAATAAGTAATGCAATCAGGCTCTTAAACAAAAAACAGTCTACTACTGACAGAATCGTAAAGGATTTGAGGAATGAATAGCGCGCCCTTTGCTAACGTCCAGTGACTAGTCTTAGGTTCGAACACGGACAAAACTGATTTTAAGTTACTCAAAAAGTGTTAGATAAGTAACTTACTTAACAGGCGCGCTAAAATAGCTCCATGGTCTTGGTTTACTGCAGCAGTCCTTCTGGCAATTTAATAGCCCGGCCTACGAAACAACGACTAATCATTTCACGTCAAATTTAGATAGTGCGCATACGGTGCCTCCTCTATCCGTGTGAACGGCGTAAAAAGTCTTCACGAGCTTTGTTATTTGGAGCTTTTACCGCCGTGATTTGAACAGCTCTCCACAGTCTTTCAAAGCGAATTCAATGAGGCAACCTTCCACATAGAAGAGCCTCAAGCCAAAGCTACCAATCACATCAGATAATGATTGATTGAACAAATAGAATAAATAAAGGATTTGCTATGGAATCCTTTTAGTATATGCGCTAGAACTAGAACTTATAAGAACAATCAAATGTGAGATGGTGATACTGGAGATCGCACGTGATCATCTACTTAACTACATTTGCAATGGGCTGTCATCGACATCCGAGAGCTACTATATATTCTATATATGCAAAGCCTTAAACGAACAGCACGTAGGTCTTCAATTTCGGAGATTTCCATTTACTAAGGAAAGAAAACTACTAGTGAAAATTAATAATACAGTACATAGTGACAAATAAATATAGATATAAAATTATAAATAACATAATCTGGAATGGAACATGGGTCCATCTAAGCATAATATAATAATGTTAACTAATTGCCTATTCTCTGAATAAATATCTTCCATCGCTTTACCCAATCAAATGATAATATTCTTTTAAGCTGTCATATAATGAAGTATCAAATATATACCTCAGTCGAGGTAATTAAGGTATATCAAGATCAGCTACCTGCGGTAATCTAATACTAACACTTGTTATGCGAAGTTCAGAGCTCGTCTCGATATCCAGCAGACCGGCCATTTTCAAAATGATGAGATTTTTGAACATTTTCGCAGCTACCAAAGCGGAACCAATACGCAACAATTGCTTTAATCGTTCTATCGAAACCGAATCACTTTCCCCATCGCATAATTCACCCTGTAAAACGTTCAGTATATCGACGATCTGTAAGTAAGCACAATATGATTAGCCAAGGAAGAGGTTAAAGAGAATTGCGTGGAATGTGCTGCACGTACAGTAGGATCCAGTGGCTCGGCCTCTTCCTCAGTCTCATCTTCCTCAAGAATTGCGTCCAGTTCCTGCGCTTGGTTATATAGCACCGAGCTTATATCCGCAATCGGATCAATTTCGCCTTGCACCTGCGGTAAGGTAAATGATGAAGTATGGCTTAGACAATCAGTTTTAAGTGTTTCGTCAAACCATTACCGTTTGCTTATTAGCATTCCTCCGTGGATATTTCTTCTGCTGCTGTGCGGCTATCGGTTCGGCGACGGTATTTTTCGTCGATTCCTCTAGTAACAGAATAGGCTCTACCGCTGGTGGTCCTTTATCCACTGTTGTTTTCTCGTGACTGAAAGACTAGAATCCAAAGTGTGTTTTATAGAGATTAAAACAGAATCCAATTCCACCTAAGCACCATAGTTGCTCACCGGTGTTTCTGTACTTGGTGGTTTCAAATGGACACGATCCGATACTTCCAGCAACTTTCCATCAATTGAACCCGGTTGATCGAGATCGATCGGTTGCATGGTCGCAATCAGATCCGACGTCAGTATCGAATCCGGCTTGCTCGGTGCTTCAGCTTCCATATGGGCATTCGCTAGTATATTTGATGTTTCGGTCACATTTGCTGGAGGAATATTGCGGAACGCTTCGTCCATTGTCTGCTGGAAACCCGAATCAATCCTCTGATCCGCCAAGGCGTCTCGCAAAATGGGAACTTCGTGCAACTGTTGCTGGAAGCCTGAATCCTTCCTCGGTTCTGCCAACGCTTCGCGTAGAGTAGCTGCTTCACGCAGTTGCTGAAGTTTAAAGCGTTCCGCTAGTTGAGTTTGAACATCCTGTATCGTTTTGTTCCAGATCGTAGGACAAGGAAAACTAAAAATATCGAAAATTCGTCTTTGCTTTGGCATCGGTACGCTAGTTGGGAATGGTTCCAGTCGTCCTGTAAATGCGACCTCTCGCCGGATGCGTCTTGGTTGTGGTGCAGGTGTTTCTGAGTCCCCGCTTGACGAACCGCGTTCTACTGCCGGAATCAGTGCCACCGCGAGATTTCTTTGCTCTTCACTGTCTCCCAGTGGAAGAGCTTGAGCTGACACTGGAAGCGCTTGAGCTAACGCCGGAAGCGCTTGACTTGACGCCGGAAGTGCTTGAGCTAACGGAGGAACCGCTTGAGCCGTGGCTGTCGGCTGAACTTCAACGGTTAGATCGCGTTGCTCATCAACTGCTTCCTGCACTGGAATTAGATCATCCAGTGCAGGTAGCGGTAGTTGCGCAACTTGCTCAGCATCCGCCACTAGCGGAGTGCTGGTCTGTAAAGGCCTTTTGAACATGGGTGTGTTGATTCCTCTCAAGTCCAGCTCTTGAAAGTTGTCCACCAACGGTGCCACCTTCGGAATGCTGGGAAACTGGGCCATTACCATTTGGCGCGTCAGTGATTCTCTTAGCGACATCGGTGGCAACTCCTCTCCGGTGCACAGTTGCAAAAAATCTCGAGCCCCGTCCACATCCTTACTGCCAAAGTTTTCATCTTCGGGTAACAATGCCAACGGCTGTACAATTGCCAGTGGTGCAATTTCTTCCGGCAGCTGATATGGATCATGTTGTGGTATGTTCGTCTCATTTGACCGAATCGGTTCCTGTAGTTCTTCCGCCACGATCGGATGAGTAGGAGGCTGACCATCATGAGGGGCAAGCTGCTGATCGCGAGCTGCAGATTGATCATCATTAGCAACCGTACGATTATCGCGCGTAGAAGGCACCACTGGTGGAACGACGCGACGCTTTCGGGGACTCTTCGGTGGCTTGCGATGGAGTTTCACTAGATTTCGTTGAAATTTTTCTGAAAGAAGGGTCGAGCAAGTATTAGAACTAGGCGACGTTTATAAAATATACGACGAGGCAAACACCACTACGCACTTTCTTTCTGTTTGTAATATTCTGCTGTCTGCACTTTTTCTCCTTCACAAATCTGTTCCAGTCCCGCCGGATTCGATTCGGTCCCGAGTAAATCGTCCAGCGTACATCTCCTGCAATGAGTCGGTTGAAAACAGTGTTACAGCTGTTTGCGCAAGCGTCCACCGTGTTTGCAGTGTTTACTTCACGATCTGATACTCGTCGTCCGTGAGACGATCGCTTGGCTTGATGCATTCAATCCCTGGAAAGTATTTTGTTACTATTATTTTCGATAGCGTCTCCATATCGGTCCACTTCACTCGCACTACGTTTTTCAAAATGGCTACGGTTCAAGTGACGTTCTTGCAAATGCTCAGATTTTGACAGATGGCGATATAAACAAATCTTTTCTCGAATTCCTTCACAGCTGGCAGCACTGCAACGACGCCAAGACAGCGAACAGTGGTCGGCCAGCATGATTGTTTTTGCCATTATTTATTTGGTGTAATTTATTTTATTAAACTATTTTTAAAATCATTTTAGATTTGCGAGGAGTCTCAAACGTGATTTGAGGTAAATCCATTACTGATATTGTGTCAGTAATAGCTCTTCTTAAAGAGAGGAGGGCAACTATTTCCGGCAACTCCTCACACACTGAGTGCGAAGAGCTTAAAGAGCGACAAAGAGCTACCGAAGAGTGTGAAGAGCTACTTTGTGAGGTCAGAGCTTCAAAGTGAGGGTATAGTTTCATAGTGATAAGTTCCTCCGTCTCTCTCTGCCTCATTGAGCAGTTTCTTCTCTGTCTCACTCATATTATGACGGTCAGGGAAGAAAGCGTGTTCGTTTTGCGAGTGAAATATTCGCTGCTAGTTGAGTTCGAGAAGAGTTGCTCTACCATTTTGAAGACTAAGAGCGTGCTCAGATCCCTCAATTTATTGAGATGAGGCTTCCCCTCTCCAGGCCTCGGGGTCACTCCCCGACACTATTGCAATCATTGGAATAAGTCACTTGGACTATGCCCGTTGGATTGGGACCCTTGGACTAGGTCCATTGGAGTAGGCTCTTTGAGCTATGCACCCTGGGCAAGCCCCTTTGAAGGTGCGTTTTTCTGCATGTTTTACGGGTAAATGATCCAAAATTTCTTCTCCAAGTCGCGGATGGATCTCTCTAGCGCAATGTTAAGGAGAAGTGGCAATTATTATGAGTACTGTGGCATAGGTTATAGCGGCAACAGTCGCATATTCCATTCGGAACTACTCCATATAGCAAATACTGAGGTCACTATCCGGCTATTTGGTATAGTTAAGTGTAGTAAACCATATGGCCGGCATGACCTTCGAGATACGTAAGCCGAGAAGTTGAAGAAAAACGTAAGTAAATTTCCCTGACGAAGACAAGTAGTGGAAGTGAATGTTGACCATTTTCTTGCTAATAATCTAGGGAAGGTTGGCCGCCTGTACAACATAATACCTAAATTAAAGCCATTTGAAATGTAAACAATCAAATATATTAACTATACTTATGTAGTTGACAAACGTATCGTATTTTAATCTCCAGACAAAAATAGTAAGTTTTAGCCTGACAAAATGACACGATAAATTATTAATTTGATGGATTATTAATGTTTGTACAACAGCATCAGAAGTCTCCGGTTGGACGATT
Organism: Anopheles stephensi; assembly: GCF_013141755.1. Classification (NCBI taxonomy): domain Eukaryota; kingdom Metazoa; phylum Arthropoda; class Insecta; order Diptera; family Culicidae; genus Anopheles; species Anopheles stephensi. The sequence goes on along the minus strand of NC_050203.1, from coordinate 56,393,768 downwards.
TGTCCAAGAAACTGGGCACAAGAAAATCATAATTATACTTACAGCGCACGTTATCTTTTGTCGCTAGCAACCGATTTTTCCCCTGTGTTCCTTCACCAGAATCAATACCGACGACCCGTTCGACGAGGTATCATGGCCAGTTTGGTTCGAAACACCGACTTCACCCCGAGTGCATGAACAAGAATCCCCGTACGCCGCAAAATGACTAAAAAAGAGAAGAAAACTGATGCTCATGCTCGTAAATTTCGTTACTTTATGGCTACCTGACGAATAAAACTTGACCGTAAAAATATTTCCCCCTTTCTGGGGGCGCCTTTCCCGCCTGTTTCACTGTGGGTATGTCGCGTGCGGTTTCCGTTTCGTTTCCGATTTTCGAATGCATCTGTCGTTCGTTGTCCGTTCGTGACGTGTGAAAACTCCCGGGAAAACAGGTTCCGTTTCTACAAGGGACACAGTAGAGCGATGCAATTTTCCGATTTTAGTTCCTTGTTTTCCCAGCGAAATGTAGCACTCTGCTCCCGATGGACTCTCCCGCGGATGGGGCAACAACTTTCTTGTCTTTGTGCGCATTCGGATCGGTTCCATGTTCCGAGTGTCCAGTTTGGTGTAGTAAGAGAAAATTTCATTGTTTTTATTGTAAGCTTTCCCCGGTCACAATGTTTATCTCTGATGGTGGAACTGGGGTCAAAGTGAAGCAATATCTTGCTAGATACTCTCATCATCATCATCCTCCTCCATTGGTGATGGCGACGTCATACACGATCGTATATTTCGTCCACTCAATGAACCGGGTTCGGGACGCGTTGATGATTGCCACCGGATGAACCAGTGGGTGGGTTGAGGTGTAAATAATTTTCGTCATCAATGCTATTAGGATTGGGTTGCTGCTGCCGTTTGCTTCGGAAGTTACCGCTGTCCTGTCGTTTCGGAAGTGGTCTCACGAGGTTTAATGTGCTGGTGCGCGGGGACAGTCATTTGAAGACAGCCCGCCACCGTTTCATTTCTGGTCGTCGGGGCGATGCTGTAAAGTAGACAATAAACATGGAATTTAAGAACCCCTGGCTGGCACGGGAATTTAGCATGGAGTAGGTTGGTAAAGGATAGAGACATAAGGTTGGTGCTGCTCGATTCCATATTCGAAGTGAGTTGTGTAGGGAACCGGTTATTCCGAACCACCACGTTCTTTGCGATGGACCTGAGTGGTTAAGGGTAATTGAAGAAATGTTGATGGGTTGAGGCGTACAGGGTGTTCAATAACTTTGAATACTCTTTTAACATGTGTTAAAAAAAAATGAAAAAATATGATATTGTTTTCTGAGTCAATTTCTGTTGAATGTATTTTGTGAGCCTTTAGGACAAATTAGGTTGGAGCATCTCCCTGTAAGCATTATAACGAGGATCAGAATTTCTCAAAGGAATCGTACGAGGCACGCAACTTTTCCATCGGAATTTTGTTCCAGATTTTTGAAATAAGTTTCCTAAATTGTTCCATAGTTCTTGCTTGATGTTCACTTTGCTTGGCCAGCATGCTCTTGGCAGCATAAAAGTTCAGGGGATTGAGGTCCGGGGAGCTGGGTGGCCTCAAAGTGTTATAGAGAAGATCAGTCAAATTTTCTCGATACCGCGCCTGGACGATATTCGCCGGTGAACCGGTTTTGTTGAAAGAAGTAATTCCCGAAGAGGTCCCGAAGTGCCTTTTTCGTTGTAGTGTTTGTTACTCCCTGGTCGTTGCTTGTACGGCTTGTATCACAAGTCCTTCGTGATGATGGTGTGAGCAGTCCCGATTGACACTTCCAGCTCAGTAGTGATCTTCCGGATCGAATGGTTCATTTTTAGGCTAATCCGCTCCCTCTCTCGCTTTGAAGGCTGCTGGCGTCCTTGCCGGACGCGGTCGCCCGGATGTTAAACAGTCCTTGGGCAAACCCTGGCACTGTCGGATGGTGATATAGATGAAATTCCTCCTCACCCCGTGGGATTTTAAAAGCGTAATATCTCACTCGTGATCCACTGGATTACGACGTCGCGGTACAGTTTCAAGGTATGCAGCAAGGTCTGTATGTCAAATATCATGTCCGGCATTTAGGACAAGATTTGTGATCGCAAAATTAGTATACGTTTCTTTTTGTTAATGATCGTAATGATCGGCTACAGGCGTTAAACGATCAGTTTTAGGTAACAAAGTGTTTTAAAAAACTGCAAGGATCATCAAAACTCCATACAAAAGTAGCGAGAGATGTTCGAGGATCCGATACTAACACCCTAGCCGATAACACCCAGCTGAGCCAAATGAGGTCTCTAACACCCTAAGCCTCTATAAATAAATGAAAAAGTAGTATCAGTTTCAAGAACGGTACACATTTTCTTATCTAAACCTGTATTTTACACAGACCTTGCTACGCAGTAACCTAACATAAAATGAAAAAAAGATCAATACGCAGAATGCACATGTTGCGCACTTACAAAACGATCAAAAAGTTGTATTCGAAAGTATTGAACACCCTGTAGTAGAATTGTTCGTACCATGATCATTATGAGAGCATATTACAGATTAGATTATTTTTTCCTGTTTATTTCTTAGATAACTCACTTCAAAAGATTTAACTTTCTTATAAGCACATGCCCGTGCTACTAAAAACTAAATTCAACTGTCAAAAAGAGCTGTCAGATTGCCAGAAGCAACAAAAAAAAAACTCAACTTAAGATCGGGATTTTCTCGTCCGGAAAACGAATTAATAATCAACCAAACCGGTGTACACATGTTTATGCAGTACGTGAGCAACTAAATTTCTTTCGCGTGCACCGCCAAACACAACATTCCAACGGCACAAACTTCCCCATTAAACTCATGCATGCGATAAGAAATGTACCGAATGCGTTTCGGAAGCAAAACACACAAAAAAGGATCTCACAAGAAAAATATTCAAATTGCACTCGCTTATTCTTGTTGGAAGGCGGAAAAAACGATGGAGGTTTCTTCACTGTTCTTCCCTTTTTTTTTTCCTTACGTTCCGGGTGCGTTCCTTCGCTGTCGTCTATTAGCCCAGAGCCTTGCGGAGGCGGCCCGTCACGTAAGCGGCAGTCACTTGGTGCCATCTGCAACGCCCGCGTGCAGCATGCAAGTTTTTGTTCAGGTTGTGTGTGCGTTTTTCTGTTTGTTTGCTCTGTACGTCTATCAAATATTTGTTGCTCCCACTGTTGGCAAACGGTTTGCGGTGTAATGTGCATTGCAAAAAAGCTTCATCTTCGCTCTGGCTCCCACCAGCCCCATGAGTGGTGGAAATAATTGTTTTAGAAGAAAACTAGCTGGAAAAGTTTTTTTCGCTTGATTTTTTGTCACATTTCGCTTGTATGTGCCAGCTCTATTGTGTTTAAATTTTCACGCGGTTCCAATTCCGGGCACGAACCGGGCATGCCATAGCTCACTGCTGCCAAGCAAAAAAAAAAACGCCCTTGGATGACTTTTAATCACGAAGCTGGCTCGTTCTTAGGGGGCATTTTTCTTTGCCCGTGTGTGTGTGGAGTTTTTTTTGCGGCTCTGTGTCCTCTGTTGGCAGATTTAATAGAGTCGCCCTATAAGAGAAGAAGTCACACAGCCTGACCACAGCAACGTCTCGGCTCGGACACGGCTTGTGAGCAAGCTCCCATTTCCTTTCTAATGGGTGGAAGCATAATCACTTCGCAGTCGCATCCGCAAAGGGGGTGAGAGTCTGGATCGCCCCGTAGAAATGCATACTCTCACCCACATCACAGACGAAGAAAACGTGGACGCGACGGCGATCATAAACATTTTTATTTGAAATTTACGTGTTCCTTCATTTCCATCCCTGAACTGTTCACCGGAGTTGTCCTTTTCAGGTGGATGGGTACGGATGTGTGATTTTGTTTGTGAGCAGGGAAAATTTATGTTGATGTTTTTTACTATACTATAACTATACCACAAGTTGACTCAACTATTTTGTTTAGTAAAATTAGTAAAGTAGAAACAAAGTATTCTACTTTATTGTTAAAGCATTGGAATCGTTTATTTGGTTGTTCAGTCCTTTCCAAGTTCATCTAATGTATCGGTACCCAGACGTACCCCTCCCAGACGCTTAGAATGGTTTTGGCACGTGAAACGTGAGAAGAAATACTGAACCGCTTCAAAGTTATGGGTGAAGCATTTTGGGCCCATTATTTATGTACGAACTGTTTTGCACTTTGTGTTCGTCCACTCTATTGCATTCCTGCTGCTGCTGCTGCTGCTGCTCGTAGATGGAATCGTATGGAACGGACGTGGCAGGTTTTTCGGTTATTTTGGTGAAAAAGTTTCCATTTAACCCGTCCGGTTGAATCGTAACTGGTTTAAGAAAGGAGTCGGAGCAAACTTCCCACTAATGAAGGGAAAGATTTCGCTGAGAAATTTCAGGGTAACGTGTTGGATTAAAGCTTTTGTTTAATTGGTTAGCTAATTAGATATGGGTGTTTTGTTTAGAGGTGGAATATTTGTTGCTTATAGCCCCTTGCTTTGTATGTATATATTTTTATTAATTTTACATGAGTAATAAGTGATGTAGTAAAGCTTGGCATACATCACAAAAATAAACGAATAAACTGCACAACAATTAATTAATATTAATGAAAAAGTGCAAACTAAAAACTAAAGGAGAAGAACATTTAGTTCAATATTAGACGTTTTTATGGTTTGGGATTGTTGGGTCACGGAGAAATCTATGAATATTTTCCCGAGAGTTGTTAGAAGAAAACGTGTGTACTACATGATTATTCTTTTGTGAGTGAGCTTAATCATATTCGAAACCCTAATCCTAAAATTACTCCTAATAGTTCATTCCTATAATTCATTCCGTGACCGCCTTCGGGTACGGCATGCGGATTGCCTACATATTAGGCGCGAACAGGGATTTCTTTGTATATTAAATCTTCAAATTAAGCAATACGATTAGGCCAGAATTAGAATTAAAGAAAATTAATTTATAACGATACATTTACATACAAAACTCAGAAATATTTTATAAGCAATAATATAATGTTAAAATCAATAGCGAAATAAATCATAAAACAACTAAATAACTTCCAGAGATTGGTATCATAAATAGGTTTAAATGGTAGAAATAAGTAAAAATAGATAAGTAAACGATTGATAAACAAAATCAGTGGCGGTTCGATTGTTCCCCCGTTGAGAAAACTGACTAACCAACGTCGTGGTATCATCTAATAATTCTATTAAGCCATATTAAGACCGGCATAGTCATTCGGGTTCGTTAAGCCTAGAAGTAGAAGAAAAGTAAAAAACAATTAAGTAGAAGGATAATACTAAAGAAAGTTAAATAGTAAACATAAAAGTTTTGGGGTACCTTAACAAATAGTTTTCCATTTTTTTAATGTTTGGCTAAGTTTTATCAATTAAAAAAGAATATTTCTTTTTTTTTTATTTGAAAATATGGCCGGAAGAGAATTAAATGTTACACAATACTTTTGCATCTAAAGGTAAACAATCACTAAATTTCAAGCAAAAACTAATTTTGTATGTCGTTGGTGGATATATCCTTCAGCCCACTATTGAGAGACACCTTATCCCAGATAGTATCGCTACGAATGGCATAGTTTCCCGATTCATTTTTAATTTTTTTCAATCAATCTTCTCCCAGTTCTATTTTAATTTTAGTAATTGAAAACAAAAAGACTGGTAAACAAGATTAATTTCTATTTGAAAGCTTTCTAGATCGCTTCCAGACTTCTAGCTAGTAGCGATCGTAAACTCAACCTAATCGTCCGTACACCAAGCATAAACGGGATGAATTAACATGTGTTTTACTGCTCCGACCATCAGAAGGTCATTCGATTGGCGGTAAAGTAATCCACCGTTTCCCCTTTCATTCTCACGCCGCAACTCACCTTACTGGTGGTGAGTACAGCCGTTCGTTCGAGCTGATCGTAACGGTTTGATAGGATGCCATATTGGCCGGCTTCAAACAGAGGAAGTATAGTGTAGCAGGTCCATTAAACTCTTGACCTGCTGCTGCCGTTTTGTTTGGTTTGCCTTCTGCATACAGTGCTAAACACTGTGTCCAACCATACACTACTCGTCTTAAGAAGCGCTTCAAGCAGGAAGCAGAAAGATAGCGCTGGTACGCTCGCGTAGGTGTCCCGTATCGTGTTGAATTTAAAAATATTTTTAAATATTCAACGGTTATTTTTTATTCCATTTTATGGATGCACCCGTAGCAGGGATGGCGCATCGAACCGCAGTCGTAGACGTTTGTGGGGTGGAGATAGGCGGCGAGTTCGCGCGGTGGTCGGAAAGGAAGGAAACAAATTTACTAGTGTACAATCCGGTTCGATGTTGGTAAGGATGGCTGGTTGTTTTATGTTTATTTTGCGGATACCTTTTGACTTCTCCCATACTGGCACCTGTTACGGCGAAGCACGGGGATGAAGTGGATAGGTTGCATTTTCGGTGCATCCTTATAGCTGGGAACATCTTGGCGACGTGTAGTCGGGAACAAGCAGGAGGGTTTAAGGGGAGTGTTTTATTTCTCAGCACGCGAATCCCTTCCCGGCTGGTCGGTTTCTCATTCGTTTCGGAAAATGTGAGTGTGTGTGTGTTTTTTTCCCTCTTCTCACTGGAAGTCACACATCCACCGGGCAAGACAAATCGAAAACGAAACCCTGCTTTACCACATGAGATTGTTTTTGGGGTGGTTTGGGTTGCTTTTTTGTTTGTTGTTTCTCTGAACCCCCGCAGTGTGATGGCGTGCTGTTTATAGATGAAGCTAGTAAATGCCCATTTGTGGTGGTTTTTGGTGCCGATGGAATCGAGATCCAGACAAAAAAGCACACCAACACACACCAGCGCCGAATGTAGTCTTGTGCAAATCCTGCATCTTCCGGCCAGGTGAATTCCTTTGGATTCCTGGTTGGTGGTTTGTTAGCGGATACACCCAGCTCCGGTCTGTTCAATCTAGGGATGTAAGCACTGGAAGGACATGGGCACTGCCGCCACGCCACACGCCAAACCCTTGATCCTTGATTTTCGGTTATTGTTGGACTTTACCGATAGTGCTCTCCACTATAAAATGCAGCTCGTTTTGGCGTTTTATGCTTCGCTTCCAATTTTGTTTCGGCGCTCTGCCCGCTTACTTACTTGCCAATAGTTCGTGTTTGTTCGTTCGTTCGTTTTTGGCTTTTTTATGTGATCATGTTTTGTGTCTTTGACGGAATGGAGACACCAATAACGGACCGGGAGGTTGGATGGGAGGATTGTTTTTATTTTGTGCCTGCAATGACCAGCGTCACGGGTTCACGTTCACCGGTATTGAGAATTCCTTGTTCATTATTATTTCAGTGACTATGGCACACAGAGGCGGGCAGGAATATTTCTATCTTTCTAAGAAGTTAAGAGTTGAGAGCTTTTTGTTATTATGTACCGAAAGTTTTTCTCTTGCTCCAAAAAAAAAAAAAATGCTCCAGAATATTTGAGACTTTTCACAATTAACTTCAATGAATCTTGGTTACACTCTGCTAGGAGGATTTGATTAACACTCCTTCTTCAACTCCTCCATCGGTCGGGAATTGGGCGAGCTTGTGTCTGGTCACGGTGCAATGCTTCAAGTCTTTCACTGATGAGATTCTGAAATTTTTATTTCCACCTTTTGCTCATCTGAGTGGATGATGTTTCGGCAGTCGAAATCGAACAGTGGTTCCTATACCGGTAAGTCTCCAGCGGTTTGAGGTGGCTTAGCCGGCTCGATGGCGGTGTCAGTGTATTGTTTCCGGCAGTCTGATGAAACATATTTACTGCATGATTAAATTTTAAGGTTACATTTTTATTAGGTATCCGAGTACGAAATACAATAACAGATACAATGAGAAGAGTGAGATGAGACGGGGATTCGTATTAATGAAACCTCTAATTAATCCTGCTATGCAACGAAGCTTTTCATCGAAATGTCTAGCAGCATACGATTTGACATTCGATTCTGGTGCTTTGAGCCATCGCAAGCCGATTGTCTGGAAAGTAATAAAACATTTGCACAAGAAAATGGTACATCTGGATGGAGATAATCATTTACCTGCGACCGTGTAGCGCGGAGGCGATTTGATAGATGAACTCGAACCAGCCTGGTGACAACCATCCCGACTCACCTGAGGCGTATTGCCTGGAAACCCTTTTCACCGTACCACGTCCTCGTTGAGGGATTCGTTTGATTCTTAGATTGTGCAGTTAAATCTCATCCTGTTTTTCCTTTAATTTTCCCCCCTTTCTCAAAAGCACGGCACACGCTGGAAACTCACTATTCCTACGCTATATGTGGTCATGGTTAATATTTTCATTTTTTGATCACATCGCGTCCATTCTTCGTCCGCCCATGTGGGGCGTCTGTGTTTAGAGCAGATAAACATAAAACAAAACTCCTTTCATCCATCAACACATTGTTCAGTGTTTCGTGCGGCGTATTATTAAAACCCACTCGCAACTCGCATCCCACTAATGTTTCGTCCAACAAGTACCGCTGGACACAAGACTAAGCTGGCCGGTTTTTATGTTATGCACATTTGTGGTTATGTTTTACTTGTGTTTTGTTTTGTACTGTTCTGTTTTTTTTGTGTAACGAAACATTTGATTACTGCTTGGCGTACGGTTCGTTGCATGGCAGCATGGCAGTATGTTTGTTGGTTTTATTTTAGCATATCATCAAGGGAAAGAGTGAGAGCGAAATGCAGAGGCTAACAAATCATAAATTGGACGGCACTCTGTGGCTAATCATCATTCGGGCTCACATTATCGTTGTTTTCGTTACTGTTGTCGGTTGGATATTAACATATGTGTGTAAAGGTTATGATAACTTCGCTTTTTAAAGCTATTATGATAAGTGTTTCTATTAACATCGAAACACGGAACTATAACGATTGGATGCCTCGAACTATAACGGAACTATAACGATTAGAACCAGAGCCTCGTTGATATAGCTCGATATGGACCAACTGTCAGCCTGATAGAACTATCAGCCTTTGGATGACGGGAATTCTTCCCTAGATATGTTTTTATTGCTGTTAAGTTCCTCGCGATAAGGGTTCCTTGAATGATTTTGATTCTCTGGACGATGATGGACAAGGTTTCTGTGAAGATGTCCTTTGCATGAGGTCTCTTGAACATTGTCCCTTGGACGAAGTTCTTTGGATGTGGTTAATTGGACGAGGTCACTTAGACGATGCTCCTTAGATGAAATTTCTTAGACGAGATGCAGTATGCGTGGTCTCTTGGACAAGGCCCATTAGACAAGATCTCTTGGGCGAGGTTCATTGGATGTGGTCCCTTAGATGATGCTCATTGGATGAAGTCCCTTAGACGAGGTCCCTTACACGAGTTCCCTTGGACGAGATTCCTTAGACGAGTTTCTAGACGAGGTCCCTTAGCTGAGGCCCCTTAGACATGTGGTTCCTTGGATGTGGTCCTTGGGACGAGATCCTTTGCTTGATGCACATTGGACGAAATCCCTTAGACGAAGTATCTTGGAGGAGGTGTTCTCACTTGGAGGAGGTCCCTTGGTCGATATTCCTTGGACGAGGTTCCTTTGACGAGATCTCTTAGACCATTCGACGAGGTCCTAGCACAAATTTCCTTGGTCGAGGTCAAGGAATTAAAAGAGTTTTGTTTAATTTTGAACATTTTCAACAGATGTACTCGGTTTAAATTATGCTTTAAACGATCCTAGCCTAAAAAAGGTTTGCCAAGCAACATTTCCTTGCTATTTTTCTCCAATTATTTCAAAAGTTACTTTATGCTAGTAATTTATCTATTAAATAAGCTACCCACAATACACTAGCTTTGTACAATGAACAAAGCACTACACCATTACTGCACAAATGATTGTTGATGCAGATTCTTTATAAACAAAACAATTTCTAACGCTTCAACTTTTGCTTCCAGTGAAACGCGACCGTTCCTATCAAACAGTTTTTCAACCTTACTCCAGCATAGGAAAAAAATCCAACCACCCAGCAAAACTACCCTATGACATTTCCTTGTGTTTTGCGTTCGCAGCAGAATAAAAAAAACAATAAAAAAAACAAAAAGCTATCGCTTTATGTGCTTTCTTTTTCCCCGCTTCCGGCAGGCCATTGAGAGCCGGGCCAGGCATGATCATCATAATCCTGCACGATGCAGCTACGATGCACTCGGGTGCATTATTTTCTTTCGCTCTGTTTGCTCACGCGAGATGGTTCGTCTTCGTGTGCTGATTTTGTACCTTTTCTGCTTATTTTTCTGTTTGGCCCGTGTCTTTTCCGTTTTCTTCCCGCTACGGTAGGACGGTTAGATGGCGGGATGGTTAGGGATGCAGCGAGAGCACACTGCTCGTTACGAGCTGAACGAGGCGCAGGTATGGTGGCAGTCGTAACGAGAGGATGGCGAGTGGTGGTGCATCCCGGAAGTTCATGGCATCCCGTGGAAATGGGGGGCAAGGAACAGATCATTGTATTAACAATAATAACAATAATAACGATCCGTCTCTAGTCGTGCCGAGTTGCCACCGGCTCGGTGTGCCCAGCAACCCTCTCTTGCGTGAATGCTCTCGATTCTAGTTCATTTTACCCTTGATTTTACTTCAAACCTGTACTGCAGGAAGAAAAAGACAACCCCGTACGCAAAAGAGGATGGGATTAGGAAAACAGCTCAGGAAAAATAAAGCAGTAAAGCGAAGAATAGGGTAAGTTAAGGAGGTAGCCAGGTGGGCGACTAGTTGTTTGTCGTGGTAAATCAATCGCAAAACAGTCGCATAAGGAAATAGGGGATCGTCCAATAGATTGCGTTCGTCCTGCAGAAATATGGTTGTGGGGTTCGCGTTTTGGGGGAAGATCAATAACGATGATCCATGGGTTTTCGGAGCAAAGATTCATCGCACAGGTTATGAGCTACTACGGCGGGACCACCTTTAAGCAAACAGTCACAAACATCACGCAAACCGGCAAAGGTGGAATTTGAATTGCTGCTGCTGAGATGCTCCAGAACGCCGCAGTACGCCCGGTATTGGGTTGTTATTTTAGATTCAGAAACTATCCAACCACAAATAATCCCTTTCCAGTTGGTGTGCTCGAGTGACAGCGGGAGCAGGTAAATATGGTTCCTGGCTGGCTGACAAATGAATGCCAACCAACAGAGTGGGCGAACACAATGATTCGGCATCCCAATCTGCGCCGGAAAATAATAGAACAACCGAAACCTGTGCCGTACGGCGGTTAAAATGTGACGAGCTTTTGATATCTGTGCGAACAAGATTGCATTTTCTTTTATTGTGGCGCATGCCAGTACTGGCCAGCCCAACACCGCACAATGAGCGATGTTTTTATATCAATCATCTTAAAAGCATAACTTCCGGAAGGTGGTGCGCTTGCTTGCATAATCGCAACAAAGCGGGACACACAATGGGAAATGCGATCCGTTTCCGTGAGAGGAGGTTGGTGAAAACTTTCGACCGTTGTCCGTTGGTGATGAAAGGGGTTTTTTTTTGTGTTCTATCCCTGTGAGCGAGTGAGAGTGGCCAGGTGAGGAGGAGGAAAACTTCGCCTGACCATGAGACACTGACGGCGTGTATGGATGCTACAAGAAAAAGTTTATCTCCAAGAGGCTACTTTTAGACATCTCCAAACCTTGCAAGTTACTGTACGGCATAACAACAAGTTTAAAAAATCTTTTACTTCTATCCCTTCAGTTGTCTTCTCAGATGTCGCACGCTGTACTGTTTTCTGTTAACAATCCTTCCGGCCATCAACGACTCATCAACTCCAACTCTTGCAGGGTTGTTCCCCCGAGTTGGTGCTAGTTGAAGAGTGAGAGAAACAACAAAAACGGGACGCTATGTTTCCCTCACTTGGAGCATTTAATCACTCAAAAAACTGTCACTGTGGCGCTATTAAGCGATACAGTAGTAATGCTAAACAAGGGACTACACCGAAATAGAGTGGAAAAAAATAATACAAAGCGCCCTGGGCGTTGAAGACCGTGAGGGTGGAATGGTCGTACAAATATTCACTCACATTCACTGCACCGCACCCGAACGCATTTCCGGCGACGGCCCATTGGAGTGCTAGAGGAGCAGGAATAGGACCAAGTCCGAATATGATAAAAGCAGAACTGGGAACCACTTTTTTCCTCTCCCATTTTCGCTCGAAGAACAGCAACCGGGCAGTTGTAGTAGTAGCTTGGGCCAGAAGGCTCGGACGGATGACAATCAACTCTGGCAAGGACGAAATGAAACGACAGGCTGCCAGGCTGGTACCATGCCTGTTAGTGTTGTTGTTGTTGTTGTTGAAGCAACAGGAGACAACAGCTTCGTCCACTTCTAAAAACAACTCTTTCATTAACGATATCTCCCGCTTCCCGTCTACTCACTGCACTGCTGTCCATCATCGTGGCCCTTGTGTCCTTGTTGGCAGGATTGTCTCTATCCGGGGGGATAGTGGGTTCTTTGTGATCGTTAATTTTTTCTTCTGCCGCCCACGTCAACGCAAGGTTGTAGGAAGGGGAAAAAACGGCATTACCTGTTGAAGTTTTACTTGCTTTTAATGTTATGTGGTGTTATTTTATTTGTGAATAGTTTGCAATTAATTTTGAACTAGCCAAGCGTATTGGACCCTATAATTAATTTTATTGTAGTTTACAAGTATTTTTTTGCATATATTTGTACACAAAATAATAATAAATTAAATTAATGACTAGAGTCTACACCAAAGATGTATTGATAATTAGTTAGCTCAGTCTTCACGATGCGGCAACTCTTAGAGAAGATGGCGGAGCAGCAGCTCCACTCCTACCATCTCTTCATTTATTTTAAAGCCGCATATGACAGCATAGCCTGCGTAAACCTGTACGACGCAATGAGCTCTTTTGGAATCCCGCCCAAGCTTACCAAGCTTGTAAAAATGACAATGGCCAACATCACATGCCAGGTGAAGGTGGATGGAAAACTCTCAGGGCCCTTTGTTATCACCAAGGGCTTACACCAGGGAGATGGGCTTGCCTGTCTCCTTTTGAATCTGGCGCTAGAGAGAGCCATCCGCGACTCGGAGGTGGAAACTTCGGGGACCATCTTCTACAAGTTAATCCAGATCCTGGCATACGCTGATGACATAGACATCATTGGTTTGAGGCTCTCCTATGTAGCAGAAGCTTATCAAAGGATCGAGCGTGCGGCACAGAACCTCGGGTTGGAGATCAACGAGGCGAAAACTTAAAATGATGGTGGCACCACCAGCGGCCCTGCTGACAAACACTGCATTACGAAGGGGGGGGATGTACAGATAGGTGACCGCACTTTCGAAGTCGTCCAAAACTTCACCTATCTGGGGTCAAAAGTCAGCACCGACAACAACATTGATGTTGAGTAACGCGCAAGGGTGTTGGTTGCCAACCGGTCATACTACAGCCTGAGGAAACTTCTCCACTGGGAAGCTGCGACTGTACAGAACATTTATAGTCCCAGTACTCACATACGCCTCTGAGACATGGACTCTGTCCAAAACTGACAAAGCCCTCTTAGCCGCGTTCGAGAGGAAGATGCTCAAAGACAATGGAGGAGCCGCTACAACGACGAGCTCTACGAGCTGTACGATGATCTCACTATCGTACAGCGCATTAGACTCGCCAGGCTCCGGTGGGCTGGTCACGTCATGAGAATGACACCGGACGACCCAGCCCGTAAAGTTCTTTTAGGCCGTTCACACGGACAGAGGAGGCATGGTAGGCCCAAATTGAGATGGAATGATGGCGTTGATGCGTCCGCCAGAACGGCCGGGATAACGGATTGGCAGACGACGGCGCTGAACCGTGAGCGGTATCGAGGATTGTTGCAGCAGGCCAAGACCGCAAAGCGGTTGTAGCGCCTGGTAAGTAAGTAAGTTAGCTTGGAGCATTTTTAAGAATCAAATATTAAGGGTTTTTGGACAAACTTCCTTAAAATTAAATACACTTACTGACAAAAATCATTGTCTACCAAAAGAAAATGATGAAAAACATGACGTTTAGATAAAAGATCGCTAGGACACATGATCATCGAATGAAGACCCGTTCAAAATCTTTAAACTTTTCGATTTTTTTATACGCATACAACAACAATTATTATGGGAAGATTTATCATTATGGGAAGACTAAAACTTTGAACTGATTAGATAGAAACCCGTCTAATAGAAAGTTTGAGTTCCTATTTTGAATCTTTTAAAAGATATCAGAAAAATGTTTATAAATAACTATTAAGAATTAACTGACCGTTAGATTGGTATTCAATTCTTGGCAGGATATTACCCCAGGTGAGCTCGAATTTTTATTCCGTCACCTAAATTAGTAGTCCTGTATCATGAGCAGACAACATATTCCGCCAGTTCTTGGAGTTGCGTCTTCATCCGAGGGTCAGTTGTTTTATTGTGTTCTTGCATAGGATTCGAGCGCCAGTGTTTCTGCGTTACTCTGCCTTGTATGCATTATGGTTATTGCTGTCTTAAAACTGTTAATAGATGCAGAACAACTGAAATTTGTAGGACACATTCTTGAAGGTTGTCAGCACAGTTGTAAGTGGTTAATACTTCGAATAGTAGTTTTATTTATTCTTTCTCGCTGTAAAATCTGACGTGACTTATTGTTATGAATCTGCATTCGTTTATTTTTACCAGTCTAAATGATTTGCGGACAGAAAATTGTTTGTGATTTTTTATTAAAAATGTCCATAAAGCTCAAATTTGAATTAAACTATTTTTTTTGTTTTTATTATTATAAAACAAATCTTCATGTTTGAAAATATATAGTGGGACCAGCTCAGAACAATTCACCTTTGTTTTGGTTTACTTAAGCGATTCGATACACAAAATTCAAGACGATGAAGTTTACTTCCAATCACTGCACAATTGTTTCCAATAAGTGAAAACAAAAGCCGGTGTTCGATTGAACATGACATCGAATGCTATCACTTACCATTCGGTGCATCTGTAGCACATTTACTTGTTTGTTCCGCCGGAATTGTTCACCCTCGCTGAGACAACATTGCCTAACAGGGAAAGGAAAAACAAATCAATTCAACGTGAAAATTCTCCTCCCAGGATGACTCTCTTGTAGTTGTTGTTGTGATGGTTCGTTTGTTAAACACAATATGGTAAACATTTGTCTCCCGGTGGGTTTATCGCGGCTTGTTTACATGACGGGGAGTAATATTTTATATGTTTACTAGAGCAATGATCAACGATGTCACCGGTAAAAGGTTCCAAATCGGATCGATTTCGATCATTGGTAAGCCTACGCAAGGGCTGGCAGAAAAACCAACGGTTTGGGTTGGGATGTTTAGCCTCTGCGAGCATTTGGGCTGGTCTGCTTTGAATATTATTCCACACAGAACTGTAGTCCATCTTACGTTCCTGGCTTACAAACAACAATGCTCAGGAAAAAGTGCTCTATCGCTCAGCATCAGCACCAGAACCAGCAGCTTTTCCCTCCCCGAAGGAAACGTTTGGCAGGGCCTAAGATTGATAATTGACTAACGGCGAATATTTATCTTTCCATTTTGTACCGCTTACCGCTTGCTTCTCCTTATCGATCCACCCTGCCACAGTTACCATCTCAAGAGGATTGGTTGGCTGTGGCTTTTTTATTCCCTGCCATTGCTTCTTGACGCTGGTAGCAAAAATGGTTCCGCCGTAACAGCGATTTAGTCGCCGGGGCCAAGTTGTGTGTGCGGCGTCCGCCCGCGTGACCCAAGACCCGCAGACACAATCACCATCAATCATTGTTCCATTAGTGGGATTATTGAAAAATCGAGCTCGCAGTTAATAAGGGTGGAAAGCGAAGCGTTCGAAAATAGCGAATAATCACTTGGTGCGATTTGGACGGCGTGGTGGTCGGTTGCGCTTGCAATAAGCACGCTGCGGCGCCGTTCGCTAAAATGAGTCAATCCGCTACCGTCTTTTGCCGCCGGCGGCAGCAAAATTGCAGATGCAAAACTTCCCCCACCTTTGCAAAACACCAATTGTGCGCTGGTGCCACCGGAACTTCATCCAGTGCAGTGCAGCTCATTTGTCAAGCAGACGAGAGGAACCTTTTTCTGTGTACAGGCGACGCTGAGTATTGCTTCTGCGAGACCGAACAGCGTTGGAACAGTGTTGAATGGAGTGTGCCCAACAAATGCCGGGTGGGAAAGGAATAATAATAAACCGAACTCACCCTTCCACTTGAGCAAACGGCGTATTGACTGTCGCCGGGAGATTATTGGCGAAAATCAATCCACAGTGAGCCGCGGGGACCGGCACGCTAAGGGCCGGAAAATTAAGCAGCATTCAATGGCAACTGTATGGGGCACTTGTGGGAAAACTCGGTGCCCAGGTAATTGGTTGTTAGCCTAATTGAGGCAGAAGGATCTGTTTTAATGAGGCAAATCGCTGCAAATTTGTTGGTATTGCTTGGTTAAACAAATAAACTTGCAGAATATTTCTCTATTTGATTTGGAATTTTGGTCTAAATGTTGTTGTATGAGAAAAAAAATTGTCTGTTTTATTTAAGAATGACAGCCAAACCGAATGGTTAAGTTACAAAAAAAGTATACAATTTACGTTGGTTTTCAGACATTTTCTTCTTCAAACCGAGAAAGGGTTTTGAAGGGGCACCCTATCCCGGGTGAGCACGGCTGTGAATTATAGTCTTAAAATATGTTACAATCAAGTTTGAACAAAGACACGTCAAAACATTATTGAATCTGATGACCATTGTGTGAAATTAAACCTTTTTTGTGGTTGAATTTTTGTCTATATTGTTTTTATTTTATGTACTAAAAAAAGAAACTATTTAACTTATATTTTTCTCAGGTTGCAAAGCCTTAGCTTTACAACTTTACAGCTGTAGTCGGTTTAAAACTAACCAATTGTGGATAACAATATGTTTTCGAGATATGGCAACAATGGAACGAAGACTATTCTTTATATTTTTTTTTGATTTTTTTAGAATGAAGGCTCTTGTTTTACGACCCATTTTACTTTTTATTTTTATGATTTTAATTTTGATTTATGATTATTTATCCCAAAAACTTAGAAAAACACGATTCTTAAATAGAAAATCTACAATAGGTTTAGTATTCATCGTGTAGTTGTAAAGTATTATAATAAAAATAAATAAGGGACGTAAGGATGTATAAAAAGATAAAAAATGTTGTGAAATTTAAATAAAAAAAAAAAATTTAAAATCAGAAGCGAACTTTACAACTGTTTTACAGTTTCATTTCAATTGTGTTTTCATTCAAAAGTAATTGTGAATAAAGGATAAAATTTGATAATAAACACATTAACCCTTAAAGTAAGTCATTCACCTAATACAGCCTTTAACACAACTAAACAAACACCTGCTTTTAAAGAATAAAGTAAGAACTATAAGACTAGGCTGAAGTTTATATTCTCTGAAGTTATAAAGAATCATGAAACATAACAGTTGAAACATTGTTGTGTACTTAAAAAAAATTGAGAGAATATTTTCATCCGTAAATGTAATAATGTGGGATAATTTTGTTAATTTTTCAATATTATGTAAAACTTTATCTTACTGAAAAATAGATTGTGTTGTTGTGAGAAAATTCAGGAAAATATGAAAAAGTCTTATTTCGTTCGTTACATTTTTACGGCAGGGAGCCAATGTGGCTTAATGAAATTATTCAAAAATAAATATACTTTTTAAATTTATAATATATATATGATGAAGATTGCCTTTAGCTACATGTATTAATAAAATATTTTTAATGATGATTAGATTTTTGATGGTATATTATATAAAAGAAGACTAGAACATACAATACACTAGAACTTCAACTTAAGCTAAACTTCAACCATATAGAAAAGGTCTTCAACAGTAGCATTCGAAACGAATCAACCGTATAAAAAATAAGTAACCCACTAGACTCTGATCAGCACCCATTCGCCGCACGACAAACCCAAGCCGACGGTCATAAAAAGATCTATTATTAACATAAATTGAAAACCGATAACGAATCCTTCCCAATCGACTTCCCAACATATCCCAACACCCGCACGGCTGGAGACGATTTTTCGCCAACGAGTTGTTGTTCGCAAAGGGTTGGTCCGTACTGCAGCAAATGGAAAAACAGTCAAATCCAGGTAATTTTCCCTTTGCGGTCTGGTTGCGACGGAGCTCACGAACGGAGTGGGCCGTGTGTAACAAGATGATAATGTGGTATAATAACAAGGATAACTATGATATGATAATGGCAAATCGAAGCCTCTCCGAATTGTGCTGCGGTGGAGTCTCGCTACATTCGATAGGCAGCAGGGCACATTGGGAAAAGAATGAGGATAGCCATTGGAGGCTCAAGTAGTGCCAAAATTACAACCCCAAACGGCAAATGAGGAAAGCAAATCTCGGCCAATTGTAATCCTGGTCACAAATTTTTTGTTCGCCTTTGCTGCGCTTCTTCGGCTTCGGCATATGGCGAAAGCAGGACGGTCGAATTGGTTTGCCCGAAAGGAGGGGGAACGGATGGCCGGAAGAACTATGAACATTATGATCCTGCCATGCTCAGTGCGATGGTGGCGGTCCTTACATGTGCTGGTGGTAGTAATATCAGCCGGCCGGCCGTTCCCAAAGCAACACGGAGCAAATTGAATAAAAATCAGATCGTAATCGTATCTTTGGCCGTTTCGATTCGGCCGTCCAAAAAACAAAGTTCTTCCGTTTTGAGGAGGAGTTCCGATAGTCTTTCACATGTCCCAACGGGTCTTTCTTGCGGGTATTTCCCAAGAAACGATACACGAAGACTAACCGGCAAATATCTACCAAAACCAAGCAAGAGCTTCCCGCATTTTGGCAGCTATTTCATAAAGCAAAAAGAAAAAGGAAAAACACACCCACCAAGATAAGACACAGGCAGGCAGGAATGATAATTTCAACAACCTTGGCAATAGCAGAGAGGTAGCATGCGAAACACCACAAAATTAAAGCAAACCTTTCATGAGGCGAAAGATGCCGCTGCAAGAGGAACTGCAAATGGACAGGCGTGAAAAAGTGCGGAAGGTGAATCCCTTTTCTTTTATTCAACCCCTTTTGCGGTACGGTAGCAGGGCTAGAAACTTAAGCTACAGCTCGCGCGAAGGAGCAGTTTGAAAAAAAAGGTGTTATTTTAGGATTTTGAAAAGGCAAGTTTAACACGCCGTTATGCTTAATTTCAATTACGGGCCGCGTGGGCAAATGGGCCCGTTGTGTATTGCTTTGTTTTGTTGCGTGTAGAGCAATCGTAATTTCATTCATGGCTTTTTGTTTTCCCTGTAATTTTCGGGGAAGATTTGTATTGTTTGGTGATGAAGGGGTGGTCGGTGGACATTGTTTGGATGGTAACGTAAGACCAAGTTTAATGGTAATGATAGGTTATTACGAGCCGGACTTAAAGAGGCCCGTTTAGGGCTTCAATGCCGGGGAAGGATTAAAGTGTAATTTAAAGGGTATCTCAATAAGATTGTTATCTCGACCGGGTAATGTTAATCGAAATTCAACTTTTGTTGTATGGTATGGTCATGGATAAGTGTTTTTTTTTCTGTGGGTGTAGCCATGCTCTGGAACTCACTAGGTCACTGAGGCGGAGACCATCCCCTAGCACGACCGTTTCGAGGTCTCCAACGAGGATATAAGGACACTTTAATGATGCATCACCACTACTATGTGATATTTTTCTTAGAAAAGCCTTGCGTCTTCGCATCACAATCTGCTGTTCAGGGTATTAAGATGCTTCGACATCTTGTTGGTATTTCTCTATATGGGACTTCGAATATAGTCTTCGATGTTTAGCAAGTCTTCATATCTTTATGTTCAGGATCTCGCTAAGGATGGTGTTCCATGCACGACTGGAGATTAGAATGCGAATAGTCTGTGTATGGTGAACCAGTTATACCTTCTACACCTCATGAGGTCACTGAGTTTATTTAACTTAGCAACGTGGTACAAATATGCTGCTCAATGGCTTCCAGAGACACAAGATAGTTCTCCTGCTCGGCAGAGAAATTCTTTTTGGTACAATTCGTATGAGGATAATCATCATTATGAAGAATTTCTCCAGTTGCCCATTTTCTCGATAATTATTCTTCCCTTCATCAATTATTATTCTAAACAAGTTCAATCAAGTAGATCGCCAAGAAGTAGATGCTAACTCCGAATAAGAGTGGATGGTTGTTCTTGGGAGGTGACGACTTGTATTATCTAAATTGTCGTTTTTGTGTCTGGAGAGTCCACACAGGATTTGAAAATGATCCTATCGTGATAGAACGCTGTATCTTATGTCTATTCGCTGAACGCTTCTTCTTCCTTGGTACTACAGCCTCGAAAGGTCTCGTCCTGCCGTTCCTGGTTTTCTGTGACTTGGTCCTACCCGTACCTTCATAGTCAGTCCTGCATAAGGGGAGGCGGTTTAGATGAGGCACCACTAAAACCTCAGCCACCGCATCCTCCCTCTGCTTTTAACCAATTACTAAATTTAACAAATTAATATACACATTAGGAAAAACAGAGGCGGCTCGGTAGTGGAGGCGACAACAGCGCCGGTCTTCATGCGGCAGGATCGGGATTCAAATTAGTGATGGGTTCCCTGGAACGGACCCACGATTCCGATCCGGTTCCGACCGGTGTTATTCCAGTTCCGATTCCGAGGAAAAGGAACCGTTAGTTCCACCTGGAACCGTCCGGAACCGTCCGGAACCGTCCGGACCCGTCCGGAACCATCGGAACCGTCGGAACCGTCGGAACCGTCGGAACCGTCTGGAACCGTCGGAACCATCGGAACCGTCTGGAATCATCGGAACCGTCGGAACCATCGGAACCGTCTGGAACCGTCGGAACGGTCGGAATCGTAGAAAACCGTATGAATAGAAACATTTGCTTCTTTTTCTTCTTTTACTGGGTTTCACTTTACGCATCTCTTCGATAACTGGATCGACGATCTGAAATATTTCCCGAAGCCGTGTACCCGACACTTTCAATGTTTCCAAAACAATATTTGAGTATTCCTGCATCCTCTGTTCCATGTGAACGTATATTTTCTAAAGCAGGTAATATATTAACAGAGAAAAGAAATAGGTTGACGTCAAAAAAATTAAAAGAAATAATTTTCATTAAACATAATTACAATAAACTACACATATAGATTAGTGAAAGTGAAGATAGATTAGTAATTAGCTGTTAAGAACGAAAACATCATAATGCACATTTATCTATAATCGTCAAGGAACTGATAGGATGTAAATACTTTGTAATGGTTAAGCTAATAAAATTTTAGTTTCGCAGAATAACAGCGACAAGAGAAAAAAATAGCCGACCTATAATTTATTTTTTATAGAAAGAATGAAATGAACTTAGAAACTTAGGATAATAATTTGAAGATTCAAAAAAAAAAGTTTTATGAAATATTCATAGTTTAATAATGCACTAATTCAAAGAGGCCTCGATTTAGTTTCCAGATCCTTATTTAATTTTAACTGCTAAATCATAATTATTAACTTTAACAATGGTACAATATTATGAAACTTTATTTTTATGTTGAGGAAAAATGCGTACATGTGTTGCAAAATGTAATGCTTAATAATTTCCTGTATATTTATTAAAATATAACATCGGTATTGAAAAATTTCATCAATAATTAATGAAGCGCACTGGCAGGAGGTAAACACATTTTTCATTCTTTCGTTCTTCATAAGCTATTAATTTCATAAGCAAAACAGCTTTGCATCGTTTCCAACAAAGTCAACGGCGTTCATTATCAAAATAATCTACCCATAGAAATATTTCAGATCGTTGATCCGGTTATCGAAGAGACGCGTAAAGTGAAACCCGGAAAAAGAAGAAAAAGAAGCAAATGTTTCTGTTATACGGTTTTCTACGATTCCGACCGTTCCGACGGTTCCAGACGGTTCCGATGGTTCCAGACGGTTCCGATGGTTCCGACGGTTCCAGACGGTTCCGATGGTTCCAGACGGTTCCGGACGGTTCCGGACGGTTCCGACGGTTCCGATGGTTCCGGACGGTTCCGGACGGTTCCGACGGTTCCGATGGTTCCGCACGGTTCCGGACGGTTCCGGACGGTTCCGGACGGTTCCGGACGGTTCCGGACGGTTCGATTGCACCTACCCTTCGGAACTGGTTCAAATTT
Source organism: Anopheles stephensi (assembly GCF_013141755.1). Classification (NCBI taxonomy): domain Eukaryota; kingdom Metazoa; phylum Arthropoda; class Insecta; order Diptera; family Culicidae; genus Anopheles; species Anopheles stephensi. The sequence goes on along the minus strand of NC_050203.1, from coordinate 56,371,605 downwards.
TTGTTGGACCCTTTCGGAACCAGTTCCGCTTGATTCTCAATTTTACCCATCACTAATTCAAATCCCACCCAAACCGTTCTCGCGTATTGAGATCTGACTTTCCAAACAATGCGGTATCATTAAGTCTAGTAAGCCAGAAATGGCAGCCATGACCTAAGAAATCGTAGGTCCCCAGAGTAAGAGAAATGAAAACTGAAGGGTATTTGGTATACTAAATGAATTCAGTAAATTAAGATAATCTTACGAGAATTGAAGCAGACTTGAAAATTCCAACTGTAGTAATTGAATAGAACATAACTTCTTCTTTTTCTTCGATTCTATAACCGCGAGTGGTCACAGTCTAAAATGTTTGGCTTAGTTGACTTTATTACCTGCATCTTGTTAGTCCATCTTGCGTTCGAGCAAACGGTTCAGGCAGAATTTGATACCCGGTCCCGGTCCCGGTGCCACCTCGGACACTGGAAAACAAATCATGACTTTCAGTTAAGCTTCTCAAACTCTCAAATGCAACTATTCAGAACAAAACCATCATCATCGACAAACACTCTCCCTTTTCGCTAATGCATCTCAGCGTCCACAAGTCCATCGCACCTTGTCGTACCCTGAACCCAACCTAATATCAAACGCAATGTCTCCCGACAGTCTAATAATTCAAAGACCTTCGTAAATCCTGCTCGAGCAAAACAAATGCGCAGAAAATGCAAACCTTATGTCTATCAATTTCACCCATCACACTACCGCCACGAACGAGTATGCATTGGACGTTCGGGACGTGCACTCGGATCGTTCACCTGTGTGCTGTGGTGCAGTGCAACTTACGATTTTCAAACAACGAAACAGAAGAATTCTTCACGCCAGACATGCCGAAAAATTCATCCCACCAAATCCCCGGTTCTCTCGTTACGACTTGTGAACCAACAGCAAACAAAATGGAAGCAAAACATATTTTCCCTCCGCAGTTGTACGCGCTTTCCTACTATTCACGTAAACATGTCGCGCGCTATTGGCGTATTACGTTAATCTTATAATTAAATGTTGTTTTCACTTTGCCCCGCTCGCCGAGTTCTATCGCCTCAGAATTCGCGCTCACCATGATAACCACTGTGATTCTCTTCTGGCATTGGACAAACAAAGTGGGAAAAGAAGCAACACGCCACGCCAAAGTAATGAACTCTCTGGGGCCATTTTTAAGCGGAAGGTTATTCAAACGATCGTCCATTTCAGCCAATCATTGTGCCGTGGCCGCGGCAGTGAAAGTGGAAGTAAATCTAATTTAATTTACTCCATCCCCATTACCTCACCCTCTTTCTCGCTCTCTTCTATCGCTCGGCTTTCAACTTTTACAACCACGATTTACAAACTCCTCCTCCAAACGTGGCGCAGACCGGAAGCGAACCAAACATACACACGCGATCATGGGAAAACCGCGGAACGTGCCCACTTCCCGCGGGATTCTGGGGGAAGAAAATTCGTTCCGGCACAGGGAAAGCAGCAAAAAAAACTTAATCGCTAAAGAATTACAATAAAAAATGATATCTCTTTCGCTTCAGCCCGAACCCCGAGCTTATCCAAACACGCCTGTGTACGCTCGGCTTTCGGTCGATACGGTCCGCGGCTCCGAAAAGAATGTAAAATTAATAACGACAACATATTACATTATTTTTATTATTTTCCTCCAATACAGAGTTTTAATGGTGAGCGAGCATTTTTCTTCCACTGGCCAGCAACACCTACCCCGGGAGTTTCGCTTTAAGACGATGGGAAAATGTCAATTCCCTGTGGGACGATCGTCGGCCCGTCGGTATCGGTGCCCTTCTGCTACCAGCTAAACGCACATACACACACACACATCCTTAAGTTGCCGAGACGTAGGGATGGTCGCGGAAATTGCACCCTCTGCTTCATGAACTTCTCTCCCATCGCTCCCTTTTCCAGCGACACGAGACTATCTCGTATGCCACCACAGCACGACACAGTGGCAATGGCGGGCAATGTGCAAAGAAACGGTTTTGCGCTTCACCGGAAAAAAACAAGAAAAAGGAAGAAATTGATATCCAGCTTTGGGAAAGTGTATAAATGTTTCTGTTTTGGCCACCTGATGCTCGCGTCTCAAATGAGCGGCACCGTACAGTCGCAGGGCGGCGAAGACTTCATTTACTGATGCGAGCCGCTTCGAATGGGCAGGAAAACTTTTCTAGTTTTCTCCAAATTTCCTGAAGCATATAACCACAAAGAAAAAAAGACGGTTTCAATTGTTTCCGTTGTATCTCATAACTGATTTTCATTTTATACAATTATATTTACCAATTAAACTAGTTTTTCGTCACGCTGCCCCGAACAGATGGGATAGAACATATTTCGCTAGGTGGATAGTGAAGAATTTTATTCCCGGAAAACGACCCGAGATCCCTAAGGTGGTGCACCTTCTAGCAGGTGCAGAAGCGGTGTTGCTTTTACAATTTTCCCGACGCCTCCCAATGAGACATGCACACACTTAAATGAGGATATTTATCATATTTCATTGCATCGGGATGCACCTCATATCCCGATCGCACCAGCAGAACCCATTTGTGATGACTTATTTCGGTGGCTCGGTTGGGTAGCATTCCGAGTAGCTTAGGGTGAGACGGGTGTCGTGCTCGAGGTACGCACGGGGCAGGCGGAATAATGGGTGGAAATTATGAAGATAATTACTGTGGCGTGGTTTAGTAATGGAAGAGCCCCCGTGAAAAAGAAAGCACAGTTTACCAGGAAAAGGACAGGATTACATATAACAGCAAGCGATTATGATGATGGGGAAAAAACTCTTCAAACAGTGTTATTTCGGGAAAGTGCTTTCATAAATGTATTTTCACTACATCTTAAGCTAAAATAGAATATTTTCCACATTAAAAATATTATTTTTTATCTTTTCAATTTTGCAAAACTGTCTATAGCCGCACTTGCATTTTTATTACTATTCGAAACTTGAGGTGATGTGTATCTTCTAAAACCTGTTAAAATTAACCTTTTAAGTTAACTTATTGAGAAGAAACATTAGATACCAAAACGGCATATGTAAAATAATCCGTTTGTGACACGCTATTTGTTATAAAAGTAACCCATCTTTTATCGTAAAAAAATTAATTTTATTAACTTTTTTTAAATTGTTGTTTTAAGTCAGTGTGGTGTCGTCACCTCTTTTTTGTTTTGTTTCGCTTTCTAGTACATAAAGTAAAGGATAAATGTAGCCTGAAGAATCAGCATAATAAAGAAATCAAATTTTAGAAAATTCAAATTTCACACTAGACTAGAAAGAAATCAAACACAAAATTCGATTGGCATTGGCAAAATACAGGCAAAAAATGATGAAAAATTAACTGAACAATCTAAGTGTTAGAAGTTAAGTTCGACTGACCTTAAGAGCGTCCTTAAATTATTATTGGTCGAGGCGACAGCGGCACAGGTATCAACAAATCTAGTAAGTCAGAAATGACATTTTAGGTTATCCTTAAAGGTCGTTAAGGCCATGAAGAAGAAGAAGAATACGACTTCAGTTTCTGTTTATTAAATAATTTAAATTTTTACCAAACCCTGCACTTCAACGTGTCTTGATATTTTGATTAAGCTTTGGTATCTCTGGGTTAAATATTTCCTTGGCTCTTGAGCACATCAGACTTATTATTAAGGGTTTGTATCGTCAGTTCTTTGTTAAAATCCTGCAATGAAGATTTTTCAGTAAGTAGTCAGACCCTCCTTCATCTTACACCGGTGGTACAGGAGACAACGGCGCAGGTTTCCACACGGCAGGATGGCGTTCAGCCATCCCAAGGCCCATGGCCATGCCAAGAAAAGAGAGAGAGATAGAGAGAGATAGAGAGCGAGTGAAAGTAGCCTGTTCTAATTGGATAAATAAAAAAATATTACGAGAGGATTCTGAAGGACAAGATCTGGGTACATCTTATTGAATTTAAATGATATATAATAAATCAGTGTTGACTATTATCTGGTTGAAACTGTTTAAGTTTCATAGTAAATTTTAATTTAGTTGTTATTTAGTTAGTTAAATAAAGCTTAACTCCACCAACATTTTGAGTGGAAAGTGATTCATTGGATGAAAGAGGATGAAATTATTAAGACACTAAAGTCAACTTAAACAAAACTTTTAACTCTTCAACAAATTACAGCACAGTGCAAATGCCTTGGAACAAATTTTAAAATCTGCCTACAACAACTTATAATTAGAATTACTTTCATGCCTACCTTCCGTACATACTTTTCACATACCTTGCATTACTGTCACGCCACCATACCCAAAAGCGTGTGTAACTTACTTCACATAATGCACTCACTTTCACATCCGGCTGCAGGCACACACATATATTCCGTTTCCGCACACTGGAACTGCAATTCAGGTGGACAGCAGCAGCTCTTAAAAGAAAAGCATCTTTCAAGCCCTTTACTCACCTCAACGTTTGCTTATGGCCGCTTACGCTACAGCTTCTATGGTACCGTCGGGGATTTGGTCGCCATCGAAAGTTTTGTGCAGATGCTGCTGCTGCTGCTGCATCCTACCGGGTTTAATAGGAAGTGTCATTTTCGCACTCATCTCTCGGATCCACTTTGCACTTTGCGGCACGTTCGATGATGAGGTTGGGTGGATGTGGAGGATTTTTGCACTTTTTCTTGTGCCGAAGCTGTCGGCAAGTCGGTTTTAAACGTTCGGCTTGTAGGGTACGTTAGTATATATTACATTTTCGGTTGCATTAAAAACGGTGAATATTTGATGATTTTCTCGTTGCTCGAAGCCCGGCAACGGAAGCTCGTCGTACGGTGGCAAGCACTTTAATGGGGAAGTGTTCAGACTTAATGCGAATGGTGAGGAAGGAGTTATGAAGCGTTTAGCTTCAAATTAAGACATTCCGAAGACGTTTGCAGAAAAAGGTTCACAAATTTCGCCGATGCGCTTAATGAGATAATAAATAAGTCTCAGGAAAGGAAATAGCAAGAAAAATGTTGGGTAAAGCCTCTTAGGATAGCTTTTTTAAATAAAGTTCCATTTTTTAAATTGAATATTTTAATTTAATTATTTACTTAATAATAAAGTATTTCGTAAAAATGTCGCTATTTTCAAAATGTAAACCCCCTTTTTCCTCGGTATAAACGATTTAGCTGCGATCATATAAACTCTTTTCTTTAACATTTTAATTAAATGGCATAAAATACTTGAATACTACTTCTTTTGTATGCACTGTGAAACATTTAAATGAAATATTAAAAGCATAGGTTAATTTATTCATTTATTAATTTATTTTTAAGAGCAAGAAAACAAATTACAATGAAGTTATTTAATTTAGTTTAGGAATAAACTGGTGATTAAATATCTTTCAGGCGAGGACCGGAGTGTTGAACATGGTATAGTCGTTGACTGGGTCCGAGGTGGCCCGAGGTGGTTGATGCGACAGCGGCGCCGGTCTTCACACGGCAGGGCAGAGGCTCAAATTCCATCTGGGCCGTTCCCCCAGAGTGAGAGCTGACTATCCAAATATGTGGTATCAATAAGTCTAATATGCCAGAAATGGCAGGAATGACCTTAAGAGGTCCTTACGCCAAGAAAGAAGAAGAATCAAATTTAATCAGTAATAAGCTATTGCAAGAATGTATCAGGATTTCATTTTTGACCAAGACCACATAATTATTTTGCTTTTTTATAATGAATACTGTGCACTTCATTCTGAGCAAAACAAATCAATTCAATGCAACTGCATAAAGGAGAATATAAAGCCCAATTCATTGCTGATTACCCCAGCAAACGGAGTGGAAAATCACAAAAAAAACATTCAAATATGAGCCCCCGACGGCAGATTTACCTGCCACTGCATAGAAAAATAACCGATTGGCTTGACTTCAAGGCCTTCCCAAACAGGGAATGCCACTCGCTCGCTGAAAGGAAGACGCAGGGGAGTTTTTTTTTCTTGGACCATTCTCAACCATTCCTACCAACCCACCAGACCGGGGAGAACTAAATTGCTACAGAACCGGACGTCTCTTTCGGAGCCAGGAATCTGGCCATAACAATGGCTACAGCCGGCTGTTATCTCTCGGAGGAAAATTACTGCACACCTCACCAAGTAGCAGAAGAAACTCCATTCAACCATCGTACTGCTCAAAGGGGGGGGGGGGGGTGGGGGAAGGGTTCTACGGCCACGCTGACAGTGTGCGGGAAGCGAGCTACCGTACAACAATGAGCCTCCAACAGTGATGACGGTGATGCTGATAAGAAAATTGCAGACAAGTCCAAATGGCAATGATCTGATAATGGGACTCTACTGCAGGTGTATGCCGGCGGAAGGCCATTTTGGCCATTGTGTTGCGTTTGGCGTTTGGGGGACATAAAGGATGAGCTACTAATTTGATTTTTGGCGTGAGGGTGAAGGACTCCAGCTTAAAGCGGCCCTTATTTATGATAAGCAAATGCTTTGAAACACTTTGTCGACAGTAATATGTCTGTCTTTTTACTGGCTGGGTTGGATATAAAAAATGTATCTGATTTTTACACGTTCCAAGAGGATAAAGAAGGAAAAGTTTGTCACACAAAGAAAGCAAAATATTAAATTCCAACCGTCCGCAAAATCGATATTCTCTTAGACTTCATTTTGTGTGGACTACATGTACAAACATTTTTGAACCATTCATCAAATTCACTTATCACCCGTCCCAAAATTCACTTTACTCCAAGGCTCCAAGGACCAAGCGCTCGGGGAGCTGCACACAGGTGTCACACAGCTTCCCGGGGAGTCAGGGGAGTCAAATAAAATTAATCGATCCCGATCTCAATCTCACCCTAACGAACTCTGACCGATCCCGGTGAGCAACGTGAGCGATTGCTGGAATCGGCCCCTCGGCTTCAATTAGCGCCGGTGTGCAACGGCGTTGACCGGATTCGGTGACAAATTTAATAAGTCAACCGTTTAACTGACGGTGTGTTGGCCCGTTTTTTTGCTCTCTATCACACTTTCTTGCTTGCCCAAGTTTCTCCGCTTTCGAGGAACGCTCTCTCTCTGTGTAGCTTTTAAGAAATGATCTGTGATATGGGCCTGTGATTTGTGGAATAAAGCGGCACTAACCATAAAACATCCGGAGGGAAAAAAACGGGTGTCGAGTAGGTTTCTGATGAAGAAGGATATGGTCAGTATCGTGCACCCCACTCATCCAGATCGGAACCATCCGTTCGGCACCATCCATCAATTAGTTGATGAAAATGACTATCTCTACTGAGCAGGTGGGAGGAGCAAAGGTGGGCCTGCTTCAGTTTGCAAAATAGAAGCAAATACGTCCACGTTCAATCCCGCGCTGTCCAGAAAGGCCGATGGAAAGATGTTGCTGCTGCTGCTGCTGCTGCTGCTCTGACGTAGCTTAGCCCGAAAGATTAATGATCTTTCCGGCCCCAGGGACCTGCTGGTCCGGTGACCGTCTCGGGGGAAAGACTGGCCCGGAGAAGCCGGCCCGAACCCGGAACCGTTAGCGGGCAATCGAATTAAGGTTAACTCCTGAGGGTATGACATGGATTCGTTCGTACGCCTCCTTACCTTGCCGGAATGCATGAGTAGGTGGGTTGTGGAGATCTGGTGCGCGCGTTATGTTACGGGCTGCAGGTGGATTGATTTTGTATTGCCTATTGATTTATTCTCTCGGACTCGGTCACCGTCTTTCGGTAGAGCGAAGTGCCGCTGGGAATGCAAAGCATTCAATTGTTCATGGTTAATCGGACGCGTACTTTAGTCAGGAATTTAAGCAATTTAACTTGTGGAATTTGTAAGACAATAGTCTCGGTAGGTAGTCAAGCATGCGTTTGCTTATCTTTACTCATTCATGTTAGTTTAAATAAATGTATATAAACATGTTGAATGAGCTGTAAAATATTTTTTGAGATGATTTACACATAGTCAACAATATTCAATGTTAACACATCATCTGTCTTTATTTAGGCGACATCACCTTTCTTGTTAGGAATTAAAAGATGTAGGAAGGACTCTTAAAGTTCAAGTAACATGGTGCACAATTCTTTGCAAGAACTTACAATAACAATAACAATTAAAGTTGTATTGATATATTTTTATGGATAAATCTATGGACTTTCTGTTAAACCTCAAACACTGTTGAGTTTAATGTTTGGAGTTGCTCTAATCCGATTACTAAGCCTATATTAGCACGTTCTACAAAAATCTTACGAAAGTGTGAATAGCAATTAAGGCATTGGGGCGGTCCGGTGGCCGAGGCGACAGCGGCGCCGCTCTTTACACGGCTGGACCGGGGTTCAAATCCCATCCCGACCGCCTCTCCGTACGTTGGGCAGACTTCTTTACTAAAGGGTAAAATTAAGTCACAGTAAGCCAGAAATGGCGGTCCAAGACCTCTCGAGGTTGTAGTGGCAAGGAAGAAGAAGAAGAATTAAGGCATTCAGGATTTAAATTATTTAAAGCTGGAACTGGAAGCTGGAATCAGTACTGCTTGTGGTAAACGGTCCTGGAATCAGTACTGCTTCTGGTGGGCCGAGGTGTCAGCGGCACCAGTCTTCACACTGCAGGACCCGAGTTCAAATCCCATCCATTCCTCCGAAGTGAGCACTGATTATACAACTACGTGGTATCATTAAGTAGATTAGGCAAGCAATGGCTGGCACAACCTATAATATCATTAGGCCAAGAAGAAGAAGGCTATTGACGAATAAAATCTTCCTCCAGTTTCTGGTTAGCTAATCATGTCAAGAGAATGCCACCGAATGGCCAAAGAATGACGATTTTTAGGGTGTGTACTTAGATTCAGGGAAGCAGTTTGATGGCCGAGACAATAACGGCGCTGGTCTTCACACGGCAGGACTGGGGTTCAAACCAGTTCCAGTCCGCCTCCCTGTACGAAAGACTGACTTCCCTGCTACGGCTAAAATCAAGTCACAGAAATCCAAGACCAACCAATGTGGTTGGTTTAAACTTTTCGAAATGTTAGTGTCAAGGAATTAGAGACTAGGACCCAGGAAGCGTCAAAGGTCTTATTTGGAAAAGAGATATGGTGTTCATGCATCTGCCAGAGAGGATTTTTAATTGGCAGGATCATGACGCCTAGACCTTTAATAGCATTGAAACTTCCACGGCAAACCAAATTCACGAAGCGTTGGCCAGGTATTTGAAGGCATTTTGGTAAAAAATCAGTCTGAGTTATTTCTCGATTGTGAATTTCTCGATGTCTATGGTCGATTAGTAAAGGATTATTCTTCTTTTTTCTTGGCCTAACAACCTCTTAGGTTAAGCATGCCATTTCTGGCTTACTAGATTTATTGATACCGCATAGTTGGGTAGTCAGTCCTTATTATGGGGGTTCGGCTCAGATGCGATTTGAACCCAGGTCCACCCAGGTCAATGACGATTGTGATTTTAGTAACCCATGTTAAAAATTGTTACAAACTTCGACCTAATCTAGGAGATCTTAGTGAATAGTGACTTGTGAGCCGTTTTAAGGTATGCACAATCAATTATTATAACTAACACCTTCTAGGGTCGAATTCTGATCGGCTTAAAGCATATACCAAGTTCCAAAACTAATGTTTTACGTGTTGAATTCTGTTTAGACAAGGCTATCATTCCTCGCATAAAACTCAAAACCAAACAAAATTGCCAAGCTAATCATGCTCGATATTATACCCACTTATCACGCCCCAGCCAGTCAATGATGGAAGAAAAAATTGAAGCCATCATTTTGAAAACTAAATTCGTTAACCCCTAAAATATATCCCCAGCCCAGCATCAAAAGTGGTCAAGGTACAGACAAACGGTTTCCGCTTGCCGAAAATTGAATTTCATTGCATGGCACAACAGCAACAAACCCAACTCGGGCACCCGAAAGCAGTAGCAGTACACGAAGGGAAATCAACCGTCCATTTGATCGGAATCATAACGCAAACTTTGAGAAAATAAAATTGTGCCTTGCAAGAAAGGAGAAACCACTGCGGAAAGGATGGAAAGGGACGAACAAAAACCCTGATGTGAACCGATAAAAACCGTTTCCTGCCGCCGCAGCATGGTTCTTACCTAGCCACAATGGGTGCGATTGGTTTGAAAAATTCCTACCCCGTAAGGAAACCGAGGCCAATGGTTTGGCGAGAAACCGGGAGAGTGTATGATTGTTTGCGGATGTCAGGAACAGTGCGAGCGATAAATCATATCCTAGCTGTACCGGACGATCCATTTTCCTTACGTGAATGCGTACTACGTACACCGGATCAATTCCGTCATTTGCTGTGGTTCAATGGTATCGGTGAGGATGGTGAGTGGTTGTTAGTAAAACAGGAGCTGTGATTGTATTTCTTGGCAAGAGGCTTGAAGGCACCCACCGTCTTACAGTGGTCGGTGGGTGTCTTAATTGATTAGTTCCTGGCAAATCAAATTCTTTAACTGCCTCAGCACACATTTACATTCTACACTCCGGCTATCGGTTCGATTAAGAATGCTAATGAAAATTACTTCAATATGGGCATTCCGTTACTGTCTGTGACGGTTCGCATCGTAAGCGCAAGCCCAAGATACACATCCGCAAGACATGAACTTGTTGCCACACCAACTTGTGTGCGGTGTGGTACAATCGGATCGGACATCCTTTTCCGTTTCGTGCCCTTTGGCTCTTTTTACCACCCCTCGGTCTACCTTTTTATAATCAAAAACCAACGCAATGAGGCACAAAATTGATGAATTACTGACTCTGCACCGGACGACGGTGGTCGTAAAACGGTTCCCGCCGTTCGGCCATTGGCAACGTTCGGTTAGGTTCAATTGATTCGCCCTTGCATTTGTTTGATGCGACGGTGGCACTGGCCAGCAAGGGCCAGTAAGATTTCGTTGCCGGCTGGCGCTGTGTGACTCAACGTAAGGGGGATGAACGATTTTTTTTGTGTGACTGTTGTAGCTGTTGCTGTTGCGATTGTTCATTGTAGAAGTGCTGCGTTTGACGTGAATGTCAATCGGGTGGTAGTTTCGGGTGGTTCATGTATGGGGCGCGTGGTATATGGAAAAAAATGATTTTCCCAATGCGATGGAAACTATGGAGCAATTGAATAAAATGGGAGATCAATAAACTGTTATTAAATATTTGATTGTTACCATTTTAAAAGACTTCTTCATTACATCGCAATCAGACACACTGAACAATATAGATTAACGATGTTAAGTAGTCTACGCAGATTAAGTTTTCATTTAATCCTTTATGTTATAAGTATATATTTATAAGATAAATTTAAAACTGCAATTTCTCCTCCTTTGCCACTGAAACCTAGAGAAGCCTTAACCAGTACCTGGCGAGTTAGATTCATTGCAAAATGGTAACAAGAGATAGCTCAGATAGCAGCTCTCCCATTGTTTTTCATCACATAATGAGTCATCATTTATTATTAACATCTTCTTTTCGTTGATAAAACGGCGTCAAGCCGTAACACTTAATATAAATAAATAAATAAAATCTCCTTTTTGAACTCAGCTTTGAATTTATCAGCTTTGAACCACCGTCTATGTTTCAGAAGCGTTTGTGAGTATGTATTGATTTTTTTCTCAAATCTTAAGTCTGATGTGAAGTCTGAACGACTTTGCACGAGTGTTTTTTTAATCTGTACACCAAGCCTGCGTAAGTCAGTGATCATATGTGTTGCCTCCTGACTAAGTAGATCCGCTATTGATGATTGATGCTCAAAATTGGTTCCGATTTTAACGAGTACAACATAATATACTTCATATGACATGCTATTGGCAGAGCTTATCAAATGTGCCAATTTTATGATAAGAATCTTATTTGCAAGAAATTTAAGGGGCATCAAGGTTTTACCTAAGGCAGAGGAACTCCGGATGTTCAGCGATAAATCAAGCTGACCAGACAAGCTGACGACGAAACGAAATCAACAAATTCGGAGTTTCTGATTTCGCTCATATCTGAAGGGTCGCTCATCCTGCGCAAGGTGCAAAGGAAATTATCTGGTAGCATCTCGTGCTCTTCCGGAGTCCAGGCAGAATCAAAAACAAGTCCGCAATCAAAACGAGTCCGGAATCGTAAACGAATCCGGATCAAACTGATTCCGGAACTGATTGGAATTATTTTTCGAATCGGATCTGAGTCATTTACATGCCGGATCGGATCAGATTCGTGATTCCGAACCGGAGCGCTTATCCCTAGAGGGTGCCGAATGTGTTCGGAATTTCTTAGTTTTAGGCCTCATTTAGAATTACTAATCTCCAGAGCAATGCTAATGTTGAGCTAAATACAACATATAACAAGCGAATTTCGTGACCCTTTCAGGCTAAAAGCTTGCTATTGCTCCCTTGTACGATCCGTCCTTTAGTATGCTAGTATAGTCTGGTGCCCATCTGCAGCAATAGGTGTTTCTTACCTGGACTCCAATCACTGCCAGTTTGTCGTATACTATCCCAATATCTCTTTGTATCCGACCCTCTCGAGAGTTCTATTGATGCTTCCAATATAGTCAGATTCATAAATAATTTGACACCAACGAGATCCCTTAAACCACGTAACCGATCCCTTAAACGCTGATCTCACGACGGCTCGACCGGGGTTCAATTCCCATCCAGACTCGTCCGAACGCAGGGTTGACTTCCTTGCTCCGGCTAAAATTAAGTCACAAACAGCCAGAAATGGCAGGCCGAGACCTTTCGAGGTTGAAGTGTCAAGGAAGAAGAAGGAGTTCGCGTTTCGAGAGCGTCTCTGTTTACATAGAAATTAAAATGACTTTGAGTAATTCATGTAGACAAATGTCCAAAGTATAAATTATTAAATTTAAATTAAATTAAAATTCTTAAATGGCTGATAAAGTTCCTGCCTTAGGTACAGCGGTGTTCAAATCTCTTGGAAAAATGGAGAGTGGTATTAGAGTTACTATCGGTACTAATCTCTCAAGTCAACTTTCTTCAAATTTATAAATATATTTATATACAATGTAGAACGTCAATTGGCTGAAGAAGACAATTCAAATTATAGATTATTAACTTCTATGACTGTTGTTCTAGTGTAAAACAACCAGCATAACTAATTCAGCCCCATAATTTCACACAACCCCAAATTGCAGATTATAATAACTGACATAAAAATTAAATACCTACCACCCTCCGTCACGCGCCCTCTACTCTACTCTACTTAATTCTTAAATTCTTAGAAAGCAACATGCAACAATTACTGAAAGCGAGCAGGAAAAAAAAGGCCATAAGCAACCCAAACCCATCACCACCAGCCATCATCATAACCATCAGGGGCAAAAGTAGCCGCACGGCTCACACAACGGCAGGGATAAAAATTAAATTGCCTTTTTATTGCGACACTTCAAATGATTGCACAACGACACGAAACCACATACTCGCGGGGCGTTGTACTACAACACCGGTTTGACATCGTGCTTAAGCCAGCTTAAAGAGAGAAAAAAAAAATGACGCGAACGAAATATGTTTGTGTGCATAATCGTGAATCGCGTTCGATGGAGCTAGATTTGAAAGGGGGGGCTTTGGTAGAGAGACAGGAAGGAAGAGCACCCATCCTGTGGTCCATCGATCAATGGAAAACCGGGCGCACTTTCATCCGCGAAATACGGCGTGTCAGTCGGGGTGGGCTGACAACACGTTCCGGTGTAGAAGTTTGTGTTTTATCATTTTTCGCGTTTGACACACACACACACACACATTCGACTGGGTGTGAGGTTAGAATGGCGAGAATCGCCGACATGTCACCCAAAGTCACGTGATGGATATGACTCCAGGTGTGGGTTTTACGGATTATGTTCAGATGTTTCAAGGTATCGGGTTAATTTCCAACATAGTTTAGTGTAAAAATAAATCTTCAAAAGAATATTTTTAAAAATTCCTGCCTTTGTACCTAAATGCCTGTGTGTGGTTTGACTTCCATTTCAAGCCCAACCCTTGTTGCGCACGTGAGCGGCATCTATGTAAAGCGGAACCCAATCAAAATATGCTCCAATTCTTCACCGGCGTAATGCTCTCTAGGTCACCCCATTCCTCACTATCGGTGTGGCCACTTTTTTCATCTAATCAACACGGTTCAGCCTAACCCTGTGCTTACATTGGAATGCGTCAAACGAGATGAACCCTCATCGGGCTGACCCCGATCAGGCTCGCATCCTACCTCGCTGCCCGCCCGCTTCGTCCATCACGGCCTAACGACCAGATAGCGATGGATACATCCCTAAACGATCCCGAACGATAAGCGGACATACCAGAGAGAGAGAGAGAGAGTGAGAGAAAGGAAGGGAAAGGTTAGGTGGCAAACCCGAAGTGGCAATAATCTTGATGTACAACACCCAACAACATCAACCAGCATCACGAACAACCAGTATAAGCATCCCCACCTCTCTCTCCCTCTCGCTCCCTCTCTCTTCCACGTTCGGACGAATGAATTCCTCACCTCGGCCACAACTTCAGGACGGCACTTCAATAAGTGAATGATATGTTGCTGCACCCTTTCCGCTCATTTCCCCATTGATGACTGCAGTGCCATCAGGGTGGCGATAGACCGCGAGAGAAAGAGAGAGAGAGAGAGAGAGAAAGAGAGAGAGCGAAAGAGAATGAAAGAAAAGAGTGAACAAATCGACCACCAACATCCGAGGGCCGAGCAGGGAAGTGAGTGGTGTTAAAAAATGTGCTTCCGTTCCGGATGTGTGCGGTTGCCTACCCGCCTGCGCGTGTGCCATCCAGCCCCCTCACAGTCATCCGGATGGGGACACGTTCCGGTCGGTGGGCAAGCGAGCGATCGAGCACCAGGTCCCAGTATAACCCCGTGTGCTCGGGTGTAAAAATGTTTATACACCATAAATTCTGCGGAGAGGAAATAAAATTTTATAAAATATTTTATTTTGGAATTATTATTTATACGTACCCCTTAGCCGTGGGCCGTCATCACTTCGGTTTCACTTATGATGGAGACGCCCAGTGCTTGAAGGGAGCATCGTGGTGCGATGGTGCTAAAGGTAAAACCACACACACACACACACGCTGGTGGATGAGAGGCTCAGTAAAAAGCACAGTGAAAGGTTACCGATATAAAGGAGCAAAAGGTTTTTCTTTCACTTGGGGACCGAATGTATCGATCTTACTTCGGTAGCTTCAGTCCCACCCGCTTCCCGTGGGCCATAAGTCAAACTGAGCAGCAATGGTGCGAGCGACTTACAGCCCAAAACGGTACGCTAAATTAAGAAAGCATGTGAGAAGGTGTGAGCCATTTTCCAGTGGAGAAAACAAAATCGTTCTCTTCTGGTGGAAACTGTAGGCGAATTAGAAGTGATAAATAATGTGTTTTTATGGCGCGATTTTGTTTTCGATACTGGTTGACATACCCGTAAAAAGCGGCTTATAATTGGTTGGAAAATATAGTACAGAATTAATTACTGTGTGTAGAGAGTGTACTGAACTTGCTTGTTTCTTAAATGCGTTTAAAGGGCATATTTTATTGCTTACTTGTCAATTAAATGTGTTACATATCCGTTATTGTTATTCTAGAAGTTTTATGTAATAGTTTCAGCGACACAAGACACACGATAAATTATAAAATGAACATAAAGAAATTAATATCTTGAATTCCATTATACCTATTAGAAATAGGTTTCATAATTTTCAAAGTAAGATCCAGGTTTTAAATAATCCGACCTATGATGGGATGTAATACAGTGTATGAACCGAAATATGATATCGTTTTCAGAGATTTTCAAAGAGCGCCTCGACGATCGTACATGATTAACTATGTTGGAATTTGACACAATCACAATCACAATCAGGAAACGACTCTACATATCTCTTTTAGCGTATACGTGTATATCGATTACCTAGAAGCAGTTGTGTTAATATCCAGTCCAGTGGTCAAAGCGATAGTGGCGCCGGTCTCCACACGGCTGGATCAGGAATCAAATCCCACTTGGACTGCAGGACTGCCTATCCAGCAACGAGTAAAACGGGGTAACAGAGATTCAGAAATGGCAGGTAAACACCTCTCGTGGTTGTAGAGCGACGTAAAAAGAAAAAAAATTTGGCAATATCTCACAAGGTCTAAACGGTATCTAATCTAGCTGCAACTCATAAATACTATTAGATCATCAACTACTAGGTAATTGTTTGATGATAAGCCTTGATGCCGATATTCAAAATTAATATTAACTCAGCTGCAACTTGGCGAAAACAATTAAACAAAAACTGATAAAATGTATTTGATTTTATCAGTTTTTGTTTAATACCCTCTTTGTGATACCCTCTTTACGATTTATTGCTCTGATTTTATACTCTGCTTGAGAAATCCTGTCTGTTGGTCCCGAGCGTTATTTTCATGATTAAATTTATCAAGCTAGAATTCTGAATTCTTTTACGGTTTATTCGCTGGCTTTCTTGTCTGGTTTTCCCAGGGAGAGTGTATTTAGGACCTTATCTATTCCTGTTCTCTAGCACTTTAGAAATGTGCTGTCCATTAATGTTGTGTATGCTGATGCAGAACGTTCTGTATGATGATGGTCACGAAAACGTCCTATTATCAAGTCCGATGATGATTTTCGCCTTATAAATTTCTTTCTTCTCTGTTTGTAGTTTCTGAGTTGTTGCCTTCTCTTCTGAAAAGTTTTTAACACTAATCGCCAAGCCTTTTTATCACGAAGCATATTTCTGATCATTGTGAAAAATGCATCCTTTTATAAAAGAACATTTGCTATTTTAGGGAACACTCGAACGATCGTTTCATATCGATCATAACACTTAATACGCCTTAGAAGTTCTTTGCCCAAACAATAATGATGTTTCTTTGGGTCATCCAAACTATTCTAGCGTCAGCAACAGTGAAGTATCTTACACCAAGGATTATAGTATAAGCTTGAACACAAAATCTAAGGTTAAATTTTGTCATCGTCAAAGCTAGCTTCATTTGTGTTAGCTCATTACTGATTAAGCGTATTTGCTATCATCAATTGAAGGCACTGGTAGCATCGTGCAGTATGATCGTTAGTAGAAGTTAAAGCACATGGAACGTTGGACCAAGTAGAGCATCGATCCACGCTATTAGCTGCTTGTTAGATCGATTAGCCGCTCCAATCTACCATTTTCTAGCTGAAATTTTGTCCATTTGTTGCTACATTTCTTCCCGTTGTTTCCGCGTTCTACCACCTCTTTATATTCCTGCCGAGCTCAGGTCTTAGTTCCAGAATCTTAAATAAAATACAGATAGGATTTCATTTTTATTTTAAGTATTTATATTTCCAGTATAACGGCTTGACGCCGCGTTGTGTCTTTTTTCCAAATAGTACTCACAAAATCATAGCCTTACAACAGGGCCAACTGATGTTTCGAGAGAAATCGTCTCTGGACCAAGCCACCCGTTCGTTACTACACAAATACACAATGAAGTCATAGCAATGAAGAGCATGGAAAGCCTAACCTAGTAAACAAAAAGTACACAAATCATGCCTTTCGCGTTAATTGTTGTTCCTGTTCCTTGTTCAATTTTACCTTTAACTTCTATCGTGTTGCTTTCATGACATTGCCTTTTTAGCATTTTTAATGATTTGCTTATTTTCTACGAAACCGAGATTTTTTTCCGAGCAATCTAAGATCTTAAAGGTTTATCCTGTTTAAAAACGGTTTCGAAAACAAAACAGAACCTCCACACACACACACACACACACAAGGGATAAGAGTTTATCCGCTCGGCGTGAACAGGAGACAAAATCACCTAACAACACTCGGGGAACCGTTTATTATGATCTAATCGTAGCATCTACCATCTAAAATAGCATCGCTTAAACATTCCCGCACTCCCGAAAAGGCTCCGGCTCGTCCCCCATCGTAACACCACATCAACATACTCGGTGTGTAAAAATGCAAATCGGCCGTCGCCCGTTTACATGAA
The DNA here is from genome assembly GCF_013141755.1 of Anopheles stephensi. Classification (NCBI taxonomy): domain Eukaryota; kingdom Metazoa; phylum Arthropoda; class Insecta; order Diptera; family Culicidae; genus Anopheles; species Anopheles stephensi. The sequence continues at coordinate 56,353,692 of NC_050203.1, read as the reverse complement.
AAATCAATTCCGTCTAATCTACATCACGGAGGTTGTTGGCACGTCGGGCGAGAACGGGGAAAGAGCCCAATTCACGCCGTGTATTTTGAGTATGTGTCTGCGTATAAGCACGCGTGTTCCGGTCGAGGGTTTTCAACTTTGCCAGCGCTAGTCGATGATGTGATAACCGCAGCCACTCATCGCAACAGCAGCACACGGACATCTCGCAAGGTTTCCGGTTCCGGTTCCAGGGGGGTTCCTCCAGCTCAACCCTCGTCTACCGCCGATGATCCTGAACTGAACTCGTGCGGTCTCCGGTAAGCTGCCAATTTCGCTTCCGGGCCCTCTTTTTGGGACTGTGAACGAGCGCGCCTTCCTTTGGCGCGATCGTACCGGTGTGATACGATTTCCGTTACATCCATTTCCGCTTCCGCGTGTCGTGTCGTGGGGACTTCGCGCCATCGCAAGCAAACCCGTACCCGGCCGAACCTCCCAAGCAGTGTTTGGGCTAATAGAAGTTTGGAGCAGCAGCAACAGCAAAAAAAAAAGTTGGTCGAAAACGATACCACAGAATAAAATATATTTCATACATACGCTCGCACGCCTCACAGCGACAGTGGAGAAGCTTTCGACTGGCTGGAGCTGCTCGCTGGCTGTTACCCGTGGCAACCGTTTGCTGGCAACCGATTCGACTGATGTACGGTAATGTGATTGGAATCGTGCCATATAGTGCCTATTTTCCACTTCGGTAATGTAACACCGTGTGATTATTTCATTAATATTCATCGTAAATCTAGCGGCTGCTTGGTTCGGAGCCCGTTCCCCCAGCCCAGGTATTGAAGGGCTATCTTATGGGGCTGGAAAATATTCATGTCCTTTTTTTTGTTGTTGTTGCTCAATGTCCTTTTCGATAACGGATGTTTCTTTCGCTGGAAAACCCCGCTGCGGAACGTGAGCCAAACGGTGGAGGCCGATTTTTCTCACAAATTCTCATCACGTTCCAGTGTCGCTCACCTTGCACGAACGATCATGATGCACGGACACACACGCTAGAGATGGACGTAATTGGCAAAAAAACTAAACCGGTTCCGAACGATTCCAAAAACATCGCAACCAGTTCCAACAGTTAGGTGCAAACGTACCCGGTCGGAATCGTTGGAACCGTGGGAAACGTCTGAGACCATCTGATTCATTTGGAACGGTCGGAATCGTCTGGAACCGTTGGAATCGTCTGAAATTGTCAAAATCGTCTGGAACCGCCGGAATCGTCAGGAACTATCTGAACGCGCCAAAAACCAAAATAACACACCAGTAGAACAATATATTTGCTATCCTTTAATCCTTCTTTATTCCAATTCATCGCTCAAGCAATACAGTCCTGCATCATCGCCAGATTCAACGCAAAGCTTAACGTTAACGGTTCTGGACGGTTCCGACGGTTCCGGGTGATTCCGACGGTTCTGGACAATTTTGAAGGCTTCGACGGTTCTAGACGATTCCGAACTATTCCGGATGGTTCCAATCGGTTCTGGAAGATGGTTTCGAACGGTCTTGTACATTACCTCGGAATCGGAACCGGAGTGGAATCGTTGATGCATTTCAAAGAACCCATCACTAGTACACACGCACGGAAAAACTGCAGTTCGTGCGGCGGCAGGAGAGAGAATGGACGAGAGGGGGTTTTGGGGGGAGAGCTTTTCCTCACCTTCCAGTTCCCACCACGGAAAATGTAAACATGACAGTTTACTCATGACTTTCCGATTGAATGTGATAGATTTTCCGCCAGTTTTTTGCCCTGGGTTGGATCGTGGATGCGGTCGGAAAGTATAATGGATGTTTTAAATTTCATCACATCGCCGCTTTACATCGGATTGAAAAACTCGGCAGCTCGGAGCGAACCGGAGGACAGTCGGGTGGAAAACACAAATAATTAACGATGGATTACTCGCGCTCAGCAAACAGCAAACGATGACGAAACCGCTACATACCGCTGGCGACGATTTGTGTCGGCAGTTTTATCCCATTTTCTGTTGTTGGGTTTCGTTTGCCGTAACCGCCACCAGTTACGGTAACGGCTGCACAGTTTGTTGTACTGTCCTTTGCCTGGCATCTCCATCACGCAAGAATCGGTTTGATAAAGCCTCAGCCCCATCGCTCTCTTCGCGTTTCCGACGCTTGATTGGGATTGTCTTTTGCTGATTGTAGCAGAAAAAATTCAATAAAAACCGCCGACGGCAACCAAAGGCCCGGTCGTCCGTACCGCGCATTTAAGCCATCGTAATACACCCGGTCGGCAGTTAGCATCGGACTCAAGGCTGGGTTGAAGGCTGAAGGACATAAATAACAGGGAGGGCAACCAAGAGTGCACACAGTATTACAAACAAACTGCACCGTCGGTTTTGCAGCCGTCAGCCCTTAAATAGTTCCTCGTGACGAAGGCAAAGATTATTACTTTTACAGTGGGCCGGTTTTTACAGTTGCAGTTTTTTTGTTGTTACCAAATCCATCCACTTGATGTCATTATTTGGCTGAGTCGTCACGTTTCGATTGCGGTACGCCGGTGCGTTTCTGTACAATTGAACTCATTCGCTCATTCGATGGGTGTGGGTATGGATTTAATAAATTTTGAATTCGTTCGTTGAACTGATAATACCTACCAGTATCGGTTCTAGTCCTCTGTACTTTGCCTTGTAATTTTTGACACTTGTATCAATATGGAGGTTTTTCGTTTTGTGGGCCCCAGGTTTAATAACAATCAGAAACGTAATGCAAAAATAAAACATTACAGCAACAAAAAAACCCAGTCCGTCTCCGTCTCTATTCATTCGGTGAAAATGTGTACACCTTTTCATCGTTCCGATTGGCGAGACATTTTGCCTGTTCCTCGACAAAAACCACCGTGATCCGTGAACACTACCTCCACCCGGGTCCTACCGTATGGGATACCGTACGCCACCAGCAGCGCATTCACGGCCCAAAGATCGGAAATATCATGTCCAGGAAACATTTTGGCATTTATATTATCAGCAAAACCCTGGCTCGCTTTCACACGAGCCGTCAGTCGTGGGCATTGTGTGTAGTCCACCGCTGGGCCTCTTTGCATACCTTCGTCAGCGTTGCAACTGCTGCAAATCCATGTGATATGGTGGGTGAGGCCAGTGCTCAAAGGGGGGATTGGTACGGAAAATGAAATGCCAGCCTACGGCAGAAACTCTCGAGTGGTATTTAAGAATAGGTTGGCTGTGGAGGGGGGGGGGGCGGGGAGTTGCGGTGGGTGGATGTAGTGGCGTGAGGAAGAGGCCGGAACGGAAGCTCCATTCCTATTGGCTGTGGTGTGGAACCGGGACTCTTCAAATGCAGCCTGAAGCATACGGTGGTGTAACGATTAGGATGAATACGTTTCAGTAAATGTAAAGGTAGATTAATTTTTATGTAATAGTAATACATAAAAAGCAGCCTGTTTGCCTTTTTTGAATTATAACTAAATTAATCATAAATTTTTTAGATTTTTTAGAAAGTTAAACTCCTAAACTGATTATGTTGAAATTTAAAAGTTAATATAACAGCTAATAAATTAGTGTTGCTTTGTTTCTATATTTACTCTCTTCGAACTTTTCTCAGATCAGTTGAAATCTGGTTCAGATGACGAAGAACTCAATTGGAATATATTGGACTTATAATGGTAAGGGTCTAGTACTTCATTTTCATCATCGTTATCTCTCATTTTCCAAACAGAATCCTTCTATACAAACACGTCAGAAGACATTTCTAGCAGTGTTCTTTCCTTTTATTAAAGAGCTGTTTGGTCATGCCAGCGATATAACAGCTTACTAAACTTACAGGATTACTCAGGTCAATTTGGATGCATTTCCATACTAATGAGCTAATGAAGAACAGACATCAGATAACTCGCACGTAGAATAGGTAAGGGATTCTTTCTCTCAAACTTTCTTTGCACTCTTATGCTCTCGAACGATCCAATTCCCATTCACTCTTATCCCAATAAACTAAAGCTTGTTCGATTTTAAATACATATCTCAAAATCAGTTCTACAAATTGTACAACTGACCGGCAAATTGTTGTATTTATACTAATCAACCGAACGATCAGTCCTACCTATGTTAGTACGGGTCAGATGGGAGTCGAGACTCGGTCCTGGACAACCACGTTTTGTCATCATAATTTAATTTTGAACTTCTAATCTGAAAGCAGATCGCTACAATTGTTTTATAGGCGTCAGAAGTCCCTGGTGTTAAAGATGAGAAATATTCCGAGTTGGTCCTTTGTCATCCTTTTAATTCCGGAAGCTATCGTGAAAGTCATGAAAAACTATGCTTCAATATCAATACAACATCTACGCCAATGAAATATGAGGTCTTAAATTGTCAAAAAGGACCTAAAGGATTCTAAAGGATTCTAAAGGATCTAAATATATTTAATTATCAATTATTTCTAGAGCTCTTCTGCCTCGAGAGATCTTGGCCTGTCATTGCTTGGTTATACCCAAAGTTGAAAAGCCCGCCCAGCATAGTCATACTAATACTACTACTGCTTATACTATGTACAATAATGCTTCGTGTAATACCCTTTACACGCAATAGTTGGACAACGTTTTTGAAAAAAGAGTGTTTAAAAAGATAAAAAATGAATATACAACATTGATTCAGCCGACGTTAAACCAGAGTTACAGAAATTTAGAACTAAACACTCAATCAAAGTGTGAATTTAATTAATTTAATTAAATTAGTCATAATCTAGTTAATTTCTTTTCCACATACAAGTTTTACTTCATTTTTCTCCCCGTTTCTGCTAATAAATCCTTGCCATGTGCTTACGACATGAACCATTCTCGGAACGCTCCGGTGGAATTAGTTTTCTGCTCCCGTAGGCAAACAGCCGGTTCTAGTGATTATGAGACGCAGTGGAAAAAAATAAAAAATAAAAATATACTCAAACAGTGCAGCAGAAGCAATAGAGGCAACAGGGAGAAGGATGATAACCCATGGCACCCATGTAGTAGCACTGAAAATATTAATTACACATCAAGCTCTGCGTTCAATTAATGCTCGGGATATTAACCGGAAGATGCATTGCTTCATGCCGTGGCGGGAAGGGGGGAAGTGGACGGACGACAGCTGATGAAGCCGCCGGATGACGATGATGGTGATGATAGCAAAGCACTGGGGATTGGGAGAAGAGTTGAGTGAAGCAGGGTAGTGAGAATACTTGCCGAAAGCGGATGGTGGTTGACGAGAAGCGGAAGTGTATGTAAATAGTGCATAAGTGCACACAACACTTGGGAATAGGGAGGCCTCGGTTACCTACTGCCATGGGTGTGGTGTTGGGACACAGTGGTTGCCGAACAATCAGTAGGACTGATATGATTTCATTCAAAACCTCGTCCAGAGGACACAGAGAGATACACACGTTGTGCATCGTGGCTGTGGAGATGATGATGATGATGCCATTAGGCAGAGGAGAGACAGGCGAGTTGGAGCGAGGCATGGATGTTGTCAGAGCGACAGTTCGCAACAGCACGATACGAACACGAAGGAAGCAACGCTTCGGATATGATGATCGCGTCGGTGACTGTACTTGCCCTGTCGTTGGCTGACTGTCCAACGTTTGCTGGATGCGAAAACGGCGTCCACATTCCACGCAGAGAGGGTGCTGATGACACAGGACACAGGAGGAGATGAGATGTGACACACAAATGCGCATGAAACAGCGAATTGTTTTAAATGAATGTTTGCGATGCACGAACGATACACGGCCGATAGTGACGATCGTTGTTCGTCGGTGGTTTAGTGATGAGTGCGAAGTACGACTACGTGCCGTTGGGCGATTGGGTGTTTGAATGGCACTGGCCCACTCATTCACCGAAGGCGATCCCACCGTTGATGAAGATGTTTGGCGAGCCGATTGGGTTCGCGTACCGACGAAAACCACCACGCTAGTAACGAGCTGCCGTACACGGAAAGGCGCGAATCAATCTGTGCGCATTCTTCGGTGGAAAAATGCAGGTGCAACAATCAAGTCATGGTGTTGGGCAGGTGGAAATCGGTGGAGTCGGACAAGCAATCGGTCTACACATTAGCGAGAAATTTCGATCGGGAATTCTAATTGAACAACATGAAATTGCACAAATATTTTCACCTTCTCGGTACGCTGCTCCAATCGGTGCGCCAGTCACGCTATGCTCCTGTGCAGTGGCAAAGAGTGGAAGTTGGTACTGCAGCAAATCAAAACTTGCAAATAGTTTAACTTCCTGCAACAGAAGCAGAAACTGTTACTGTACTCCGAATTTAATGCAATACCCCCTTTTCCCGGGAAACTAGCGGTTCCAACAATGTCCAGTCATTGCAACAGCCATTTTGCCATAGCGGCACCGGAACTCGCCTTTACTAAATAACCGACGCTAATCGAGCGTGAACGCAGACTAAGTGCGGACTAAACTTGTTGCTCACTTGGAAACTGCTTGCGTTTGACAATTCGATCGTCCGGAGTTAGGTGGAGCAAGCGATCGATTTAATAGCGTCGATTTTACGTTTGGTTTGGCTGGGAACAGAAAAGTTTGTCCGCTTCCTTCCGTAGCTGTAGGGCAAAACCTGGTCATAACTCATCGTTCGAAAAAAAAATTGTCTGCATCGGAAACGGGAGGTTCTTTCTTCTTTTACTCTCAGACTTTTGATTACGTTTGGTCGGATCTGTTCTGAACTTTTTTTTTTGCTTTGGAACGAGCGAGCAAAGAATAAATCCATCTTGTTGATAGAATAACATATAGATAGCTTTCTTCGTTCGATAGAGCATCAAGCTCTAGTGCTTGTGCTAGAACATGCGTCACATGCATGATGATCCTATCACCACCAATCCCATCAAATAGCCCATTCGATTTCACAGCCTCGCTCGCACGCTGCATGCCGTAGTTCTCCTTACGGAACTTATCAATAAGACATAAAGTACAGCGCGCAATAAAATAATGTGACTCCATTGAGGGTTTGGGACTTCCGGCATCTTGGCAAGTCACCGGAGCTAAGAAACCGTTTGGATACCTCTTTTAGGACCTCTTCGGCGGCTTGTTCTCTTCAATCCACCCAGCAGCGGGCGAGATTTGAAATAATAGATTTAAAAGTTTATAATCACGTTTGACTGATTCGCTCCAGTGGGAGAAATTCTACAGCATGACAAACGGTGGCACACCTTTATCCACCTTTTGCACCGCCCGGCGGTTGGGAATTATATCTTCTGCCAGTCCAAGCTTCTATCCGTAGCAAAATACCCTTCTAATTCGGAGATTACAAAACTTATCCGCACGCCGAAAACGATCGCACCTAGGGTAGAACTTGCTGCGAATAGGAGCGGAGTGCTACTAGGAAAAGGGAGAAATAAAAGAACACGGAACAAGGACACACAACCAAAAAAAAAACCCGGATCCCCCAAACTTGACTAGCTTCCGGTGCAAGGGAACGCACGTCAAGATTTTCACACAAACACACATAGAAACACATAAACGCAGCTCAAGATGCCTACTAACTCTTATTTATCCTTCTCGTGGGGCCTTCGCCGATGAACCGGCCGGCGAAGGGAAACCCCTTCCCCCATCGAGGGGAGCCATCGGGGCAGGACGCGCTAGCGAAACCCACCGCTGGTCGGAGATTGTGGTCAGGGCTTAGGGTTTTATGTTTATCCTCTTGTTGCACGCCCCGGGCATGAGTTATGGCGCGGTTTTGTCACCCAGCCTGTTTGCCCGCGTCCTTTAGCGACTTTCGGCTAAGTCGTGGCAGGATATCTTACCGGTACCGGGTAGTGCCGGTAAATGTTTCCGCATGAGTGTGTGAGTCGGCATGTTTTTTTTTTGTTTAGGTTTTTATTTTATTTTTGGGTAACATTGTTTTTGAGCGACTGCAAGTACCCTTTGCAGGGATGGAGGATATTGGAAAGAGAACAAAAAAAAAAGCAGTGCTCAACTAATTCCTCAGCGAAACACGCTTTGTGCACAATACCGGCACGCTACCGGAACAAGAGATTCCCATAGACGACGGGTTAGACGAGAGTCTTTTAGATGATATGCATCGCGAAGCATATTATAAGGTATTAGCCGTTTTGATAATATGATTAGATATTAAATAGCTGGCATAGTTTATGAATAATACTCGTTATAGAAAACGTGAAGAACTTTCGAAAAGTGTAAAGAAAGATACAATTATAACATTGCCAAATGATGATAAGCTATCCAAATAAATTTAATAATTGATATACTTCTTTTTGCCGCAGTTGACATGGTCAAGTAGCTAATGTGTGCTCAGGAAACTCAGTCCAAGCTTTCTCAGTCTACTCCGACAGGCTCGACATCATTTTGAACAGCTTTGATGGCTCGCCATGCTCCTGTACATCTTAACAAATAATTAATATCCAGCACATTACGTCTATTTATTCAATTTGTTTATAGTAAGCATTACACTGTTATCCTTATTTCACTAGTGTTAGTTCAGACCGTTTGGTCTGAATTAGGCTAACTCTGTACTCGATCTGATTCCTAATCATCGTGTTTCACTGGTTGCCTACCATTAGGCGCAAACTTCATGGTTTGTTCTTCACCTATACTTCTTGTTTTTTTTAACTCCTCTAAGAAGTATTAACTACTTTCAATAAACTAGGATATCTGAGGATTATTTCTTCTCGACAATTAACTCCAAAATTAGTACGAGGTGACAGGTGACCAAAGAAAGAATAGTATTTTCTCACTAATTTGTGGCTGTTTTGCATGTTCACAGTTTGTGTTTTAATATACAGAACGATAGACCCATTCCTCTATAGTCAGCTCAGCAACACAGAGCCGTACCTGTCCGTAAAGAGGCGAATATGGAATTGTTTTTAAATATCCAGAGCCTCTAGAAAATTGGAAAAACGACGAATCCGATATGATGACGGGCTGTTTTTCAGCAATAGATCATCATGGACTTTCTAGAGTTTACCCATTTGATGGCTTTAGGCATGGAAACGTTTAACTTTAGCTGTAGATTAATACGGTCTTAAACGCTCTCCCAGTTCTGTCAATGATATGCTATAAAATCGAAAAATAAGAAAAATGAAGATTATGTTTTGAGGATCGCCAAACGATATTGATTGGCATAATTTTGGATTACCGCCATCAAATTTGCGACAATTCTATAGAAGAAGAGTTAGTGATGCTAGTCTCCACACGGACGGACCGAAGATCGAGTACCTTCTCGACCAGCTCCCCGTTCACATGATTGACTATTCAGCTACGGTTAAAACAATCAAGTTCGTAAAACCAAAGAAGGCAAGCCGAATCCTTTCGAGGTTTTAGTGACAAACAAGAATAGAAACACAAAAATCGCATCTAGTTCCTGTATTCTCTGCTGTTCATGCTATTCGACAACGATTTTGCGTGAAGTTGTTCTTTGGTTATAAGAATGAGCGCTTCTCCTGGTGACCCAGGAGAACTGCCGATAATTGATGTACAATAATTTTCAATGAAAAAGAATCTTTTCTGTTGCTAGAATACAATAACTCACGATTTTTTATGGAGTACACGTAACCCTCATACGCTGCCTCGCTTGAAGCATGATTATACACAGTTCAAGCTTCCCTTAAGCTCCAAGAAGTCTTTATTTTTAAGTTGATCATTGATTTGTGCCATTCTGATAATCGAACAATTTCAAATTTAATATTATCAGGATACATTTCGAATGCTCAACGGGCTACTAAAAGCTACGCTCTTATAAATTGTAGGAAGGCCAAGAACTACAGAAGCTTTTTGTTTGAAAAAAGAAGAATTTTAGCATAACAGCTTAAATATTGTAACAATACTAGAACATACATCAAGGAAGGAATGGTATATCGTTTCTAGTTTAAAGATCAAATCTGGATGTATCATTATAATGAAGTTGTTTTCCTCTGAGCTATTACAACATAAAATTGCTCTGACCAGTCATTTTTATTTACTAATACTCATCGTTCAATGATGGTAAAAATATGTAAGTAAAACCCTGTTATTACAACTTTTTATATTAAAAATACCTCTTCTTCTTATTATTATCTTTCTTGGCCTATAGACCTTTTAATGTCATGCCTGCCATTTTTTGCTTACTAGACTTATTGATACCGCATATTTTTATAGTCAGTCTTTAATATGGCCCAGATGAGACTTGAACCCCGGTCTTTCTGTGTGAAGACCAGCGCCACTGACGCATCTGCCACCAAGCCGCCCTAAAATACACTTCATTCATTCCTAAATAACATTTAATTTTGGTTAAAATAAACTCTTTGCACTATCAATTACCTAAAATTGAAAAATCCATTCGATTACCTCCCCCTTTCATTTGTTCACAACCAAAATCCCTTGAAGCACACACACACACCCACCCAGCACACGTAGGAAGCACGAGCTGTTGTCGCCATTTATGTCTTGCCATAAATGAAGGAAAGGATTTTCCTATGACAATGTGACCGTCCGGCCAGACCCATTTCAGCCCCACCGATCTCTCACCCGAATTCCAAAGAGATACGGGCCGGAGGTTTACAAATCTACACCCAAGTACTGATTTCAACCCCTTCGACAGTTCGCCCTGTTCCCCGGGACGCCTGTTCCGTTTCATTTCGATGCTCGTTGGATTTATTACCGTGCAAAAGTTTTTGCCCGACCGCTGTGTCCGCTACGAAGCAGTGTTAAGGCTTTACTTTACAGCCGCCTGTTGATGTTGTTCCGTTGTTGCTGATGATGCAAATACAAGGCTTCTTTGAAGGGGGATTTCTTTTTTTTTGCGTTGGCGAATGGACGGAAGCCAGTACACCGGTCTTGGGCGAAAGAAATGCACAAGAACAATGGGGATTCGGAAAAGTCAGAGAAGAAGAGCCGTTTGGCGAACTCACCCTGTTACTTCCTGTTTATCCCTCTACGTTTTAGGGCGGGATTTTATGCGGGATGATGTCGATGGTTTGTAATTTTGTAGACTTTACAATCTTCTTAACAGCCGACAGTCACATAAAACTTTCCCACTCGATACAGTGTGGAAGAAAACAAGACCGTTACGCGATGAGTGGGACATCAGCGACGGCGATGTAAGGCGACTCGGAATCGACAGTGGCGTTGGGTAGGTTTAATTTTAAATAAAGCCAACATTCGACTTCGAACACGTATTTGGTGCCTAATCTTCAAAATTGGTGTGCCCATTCATAGTTAAATTGACTCGTAAATGTTTAATTATTATGGCAACATATTATCATTGCACTGCAACGAACTGCCATAACTTCGGGCTAATAAATGCTTTTGTTTGGACAAGCCAGGTTTCCCTGGAGCGTAACACACGTGCTCTTACGCATAGTTTTCTCACCGGAACTCGAACGACGTAAGTTGTTCAACAATTCATTTCATTTAACACCCCGAAATTCATCGTCCAATCTCAATCAAAAAGCACTTCACAACATCGACGCATCATCAAATTGATGATTTTTTAAAGACTTTTTACTCCATACACTGCGCAAACTAGCTCCTAATGGCAGTGAATATGCCTCTTCAGACCTCGCTTCCTAACCTCTATAAAAAAGGCTCCAAAACCGATTCTCCCCAACGTACCGGAGTTTCGGTGTTCTAAGTGAGGTAAAATGGAAAGGATATTTACTCCAACTTCCTGCCACTTCGGGCCACCTCTCCAGCCTCACTTTGATAATTTTGCCCGTTCTAGTTCACTCTTGTTAAAGGTAGATTAGGGATTGAAAATAAGGCAATAATCATAATCTACCTGAAAAATGAACTTTGCCCACTTCAACCGGCACGGGACGGCCTGCTGTAGCTGGAGAAGCGTAACGCGTGAACGCTTCACAAGAAGGTGGTAAAACCTTACGCCACTCTGTATGGTGGGCTGGCTTTTTTTCTTTCTCTCCTGTTCCGTGGTTATACTTCGCTGGTTGTTCAGCTACCATATCCATATCTTCTCGTTGTGGTTGGGAGTAAGTTTGCCGGGGAGTTTTTTTTGCTTCACCCCGAAATGAGCCTCACTTCCGGACGGACGGCTGCGGCTTTCAGAAGTGTAAAGTCATCCCGAAAAGATCACGTTCAAAGAAGCTTGAAGTGTACGGTGTTATGTTCACACACCACCACAGCTCATAAAGTGCAACAATCTACGGCCCCCCTATCTACGGTCCAGCCTGGCTTGGAAGCCTAGTTGTAACGGGGTTGTAACTTCTCCCAAAACCCATCAGGATCTGGTGGTCAGTTTGTGATGGTAGCATTGGCATGCTCGAGGAGCTTCAACTACAAACAGTAGCTGGAAAGGTAATTGCCGCTGATGATAGGAAGGTTCCCATCTTTACGGGCCCACCGTCATCAATAGCGTGCTGCAGGTTGCACGGTCGGCATAGAAATTGGCTACTCAGCGGTTGGTTGGTTGAACCTCCAGGAAGGCTCGCTCGCGAACTAAGCACCTGCACGAGATGGAACTTTTATATGACCGTGAGCGATGTAAAATGGGTTCGTGCATGCGTTACGGTTTGCGCCAAGTTGTTGCGCATCTTCACGAGCAGTCAGTTCGTATCGGGTTCGGATCACATCGAATCGGATAATTTCTCTGCCGAAGGAAAACCGAAGTCACTTTCGGGGGGTCGGAACACTGTGCAATCCGAACTCCAAATCGGATCGATCGAGGGGAAAATGTATGCTGATGATGCTGCGCAGGAACCGATGTAATGGCCATTTGGAATGGGGCGGAAAACGGACCATGTGTGTAAAAAGAAAGAGGTGCATTGTAAAGAACGTGGCTGTGGTAGGAATATTTTGTACAGGGTGTTTACGATAGGAATACAGATATTTCTTACACATTATTCTTTGTGTTTATTTATGTAACTTTATGAGTGGATTAAACCGGGTTTAGCATGAAAACTTTTATTTAGTTATACTTTCCGCATGAGCCTGTTTTTCTTTGAAAATATTATAGGTTTTAATGTCAGGTTTCTGGTTTAGTTTTATAAATATTATTTTACCTTAATTTTTTTTTATTTTAATTTTTTTTTCTTAGAACATTTTTAATATTCTCAAAAATCTAATTGGTTTTATGACATTCATTTTTGTTTAATGCTGTATTAATTAGTTGATTTTTTTTTCTTTTTGTTGTTTCATAAATGGATTGAATAATCTTACTTTTTGTTGATTTTTTTGCTTTTTATTTCTTTTTTTAATAATTTGTTAATTTTTTCGATGTTGTTTGTTTTTTAATCATTTATTTACTTTTGCTATTTTTTAAATTAAATATTTTTATATATATTTTTTATTTTGTTATTTTTGGTAACTTACATATTGTTAACAGATTATTTATTTTTGTCAGCAATACGGTCAGGCCGTCCATACTGAATAAACAAATATTCTTTTTTGTCAAGTCATGGAATCACTAATGAATTAAATTTGATTTGTTTTACTTTGTGATTGTTGTATTTATTTACTTATTTTATCGCTTTATTCATTCATTCATTAATTCATTTATTTATTTATATACTACTTTCAATAATGCCTTTGTTTATTTACTTTTAATTTATTTACTTATTTTCTCACACTCTTTTCACTTATATAGTCTATCATAAACATTACATCAATTGTTGATGCATCTATTAAGTCATTTCTCCGTTGTTTTATTTATATTTATATTTTTTATTGCTTATTTATTTAGATATTGATTTTCTTATTTTTTTACTTTTTTTTTGTAAACTATTGCATAGTATTGTTGAAGATTTTATTCATTTATTCATTCCTTCATCCCTTAATCTTTTTTTATTGATTTGCTTTGTTGTTATTTTTTTGTCTATTTTATTTTGTTATCATTGTTAATTTATTTATATTTATATATTTTTTTAATTTATTTATTAAGAGTATGACGGCTTGACGCCGTATAGTCATATTTTTATTTTTAGTTAATCTTCTTTTTGTTGATTTTTTTCATTATTGTATTTATCAATTTAATTATTGTTTTGAAATTTGATTTTTTGCATTATTATTGTTCATTACTATTGTAATGGGCATTTTTCGTTGTATTCTGTTAATTCTAAGTTCTGTATGCTCATTTTGATATTTATATTTAAGTCATTTTTGACCTATTAAAATTTCATTCTGTAATTGTACTAATCAAGTATTATTACATTTCTTTGCTCTTAACAAGTTTTAAGTTGTTTTTTTTTATTTATGTTTAATAAAGTTTTATGATGTGATATTTCATCTTTAAATTTCTAAAATAAAATTGTTTAATACAAAACTCTTGTTTGATCCTCGTAGAAAAAACTACCATTCCTAAGGTACACAGTGTAGCCTTGCCTTACAAGAAGATTCTCAAATTTCCCCCTTTTTAGGGGAAAACCTTCTCCCTTTGCGGAAATACGCTCTTGCAGCATCTCTTGCAAGGAAATTCCCGCACACAAACACACCCCTACAAGCGTTGGGGCTTTAACTTCTTGATTGTACGCTCTCGCGCCACACACACCAATACAAGTGGAATCAACCGATTCTCACTCTCTCGCCTTCACACATACACTCAACCAATCCACAACAAAACACATCGTCGCGCCTCGAAAAGGATACACAACCCCTCCGTTTGTCCCTCCGTCCGTTCACGCTGGAGAAGAAAACTCCCATTCCCACTTCTCTTTTCGCCCGCTGGGAGGTAGCCCGAAAGTTGTGGGGTGGTGGCAAAAATTGTAATGGAAATGGTCCCCCGGATGCTGGATGTACGTCCGAGCGAAAGAACCGACCGGACGGATCCCGGTACCGACACGAAGGAGGGGGTCCCGGGGTATAAAAGCGCCGGAAAAAATCTTTCCTGCGAAAGTCGTCCGTGTGACGTCCGTACGAAAGCATTCCAAGGCAAGTCCTCGCTGGCGTTTTGTGTGTTACCGTAGCTGGGAGCATCGAGTTGACGGTGAATTGTGTGTGTACGTGTGTAAGTGTGAATGTGCGTTAAGAGACATCAGGTACAACTGCAACTGCAACTGCTTCTAGTGCATCCAGAACGATAACTGCATCATGCGTAATCATGCGTGCGTGCATCGAATGCATCCTTAGACAAGACAATTAATAATGTGACACAGGTGCATACGAGTGATGCAACAGTGCAATTAGGTGTGCGTGCGTGCCGTGGAATTAAGATAACTGTTTTGGTGAACAGAGCTATGCAGCGAGCGATGCAGTTACGCGATGCAGTCGTGCAAAGGAACAATTTAATGAATAGCTACTCGCACTGAAGTTGGTGATCGAGATTAATAAGAGTTTTAGGTGAGTTTGAGAAAGTTTTCAAGTGAGTTAGGAAGTTGTGATAGTGATGTTAGGAATTAAGAATTAGGATAGTTAAAATCAACAATTCAAATTCAGTTTAAAAGAATTTGTACATCAACGATAGAGTTAAAGCTCAAAGACTTCATCTTTAGACATCATCGTAACAGCTGGCAGCTGAAAGTTAACACTGTTGTCTATACAGCAAAAGATTACGTTAACATTTTCTTTTAAAATGGAGAACAATATTATATCCCCGAGAAGGATTGCTGCCCAACAGCTAAAGGAGATTGTTCTCTTTTGTTGAGAATTTCATTTAATAATGAGACTTTTTCGCATCACTGCCAACAGCGTAGGGGAAGCATACAAGTTAACTTCACTCACGATCCGCGTGTTAAATCGCGTTAAAATCTCTCGCATCGCCTTCACACACAAACATGAACGAGTTTCTACTGAGCGAACCGATCCAAATGGGACTCACCATTTTTCCCCCATTTTGAGCAATAGAGAACCCAACAGCTAAATCATACACACCTCTCGGCCTCGGAGAAGACTTTACTGTTCACACAGACAACAGCCGACAACAAAAAAACTCCATTATCCAATTTCAACTATGAAATGTCAAAACGTTAGTCATCCTTGGCTGCTGCTGTGTGTATATGGCCAGTGTCCCTGCAGTGCCAGTGTGTTAGTGCTAGAGAGCAAACCCTTAGCCGAGGCACCGCGTGTACCGTACCGCTCTAAAAGAGACAAACTTTTTCCCCGAGAGTAAAAACACAAACACAACACACGAGAACACTGCTGTGTGGTCCTGTGCAAACCGGACGGCGATCCTCGCTCTGCACGCCGGACATCCTCATGCCGTCTTCAGTGGTGACCGACAAAAAAAAAGGTGATTATAAGCCCGAAGCTCTGTCGCGGCTGCTGTTGTTGGTTGGGGAAAATTGATTGAAATAACGTGGCCAACCGTTCGGTTCGGGAGATTATGCGTAACACGGTAAAGGTGTATTATATAATCGTTTGGCTTGGCCCGATAAGAGCTGACGATGGAAGCGGTCTAGTGTTTTGGGGGGAGGGGAGTTTGCTTTAGCCGCTCGTTTAATCTTCCTAATTATGGGATTTTATGAGAAGGGTTGGAAAATATTTCTAAAATGTATATAATTTAAAAGAATTATATGTCTCTGTGAATGCACAGGATTTTACAATGACATCACATATTTAAAGCAGATAGTATTCCTTATTTTAACTTAAGTCCTGGTTGAATTAGCCAGGTTCTATTTAACGAATATTTAACTTTTAAATTAACATGTTGACAATATTTTAATCAAAAATATTAATACAATTATTGTTAATTTTACTACGATACAAACTATGATCTTATTTTAGCAGATCCCAATGACAAAATATTTAAGTCATTTTTATCTAGCCAACACTAGTCGAAAAGGTAAAGCCAATAACAGTACGAAGTAACGATTTTCTGTGGTAATTCAATAGCAACATTTTCAACATTTGATATAAGATATTAAAACACATTCTTCATAGTACTCTACCATGCTCACGGGTTTAAACGGATCAAAGATAACGTTAGAAAGCGTTACGAAGCGTTACTTTTAGCAGTAGTTGGCTATTTTACTCCAGTATTTACAAAAATGCGAAGTTTAAACCTTGTAGTTGATGAAATAATGTACCAAAAATAGCATTGATCATAAGAAGAGAAGTTCCAGCTTATATTGCCAACATTGTGTACCCAAAAATATCCTTACGACTAAGTGGCTTAGGCCTGGACCCGGTAGCGGATGAAGTGCGTTTTAGGTCCAAATCAAAATGAAAGTTAGACATCGAATCTGTTGACTGAGCAAGAGTTAGAGACCAAGCAGAGAGATTATACGAGGAGTTCTGGAGTATGAAGATCTAAATTTAGAGTTCTCCTCTAAATGATCAAGCCTTCCAGGTTCTCACAGCCAGCTTACAGCTAAGCTAACGGGAACAAGCAACTGATTAGTTTGCTTGAAATATAATCTGTCCTTGCCTGGACCCAACTTGGCAAAACTAGTCAAGTTAGATAAATTTAAAAAAAATGGTAATAAGGAACATTGGCGGGATCGTTAATAAAAGTTCACTTAAACCATTAACTTTTAACTTAAAGTAGAGTTTTTTGTCATGTGGAACTGGACTTCGAATATTGTATCTGTTGTATTTATTAACAGATTGCTGCGTCCTTCTTAATTTACGCAACATAAGCTTTCACTTTCAATGAAACGGTCCGATTTATTGCTGATGATGGTTGCTCTCCAACGTTTTTCTTCCTCAAACCAAAAACCCAACCAAGCAAATAAGCTCCAATTAGTATGAATAAACATGCGACACCCACGAGAGCTGTGTGCGAGATCGTCCCTAATCTACTCAACAGCATCACACACTCACAAAAAAAGCTTCTTAAGCCCAAGAAAGTAGGTTACCAAACCAAGTAGAATGGAAGAAGGCACACAAAAAAAAAAATTGGCTCAAGAAAAGTGCATACTGTGCGCGAAAGCGCGATCACCCGAAACCATCTTGAACAATAATTGCAGTCAGCACAACAACAATTAACACCCCTCGGACGGATGGTAAATAGCTGCCAGCCTAGGCTCAGCCGTTTCCGCCCGAGAGTTCTACCCTCCACAAGTCCGAGCTGCTCCGGGGGAGTCGTGCTCTGGAACTCGATTCCGGTGTTCACGCTTCTTCGCTGTTAATTAATTATCTTTCCAATTAGTCGAATATCCACACTCAGTGAACCATTCCGCTGGCTTTCCCGGGTCCGCCCTATTTTTGCCCTCGTATCTGGACGCCCCCTTGTCGAAGGCGTTATGTAGGCCACAGTTCCCAGTTCCGTCCGCCGATCGGGCTACATAAATCCGGTCGCAAGAAGGATGCAGCAGCTTGTATTTCCTGCCACCGTGCAGCCCGCGATATCAAGTGTGGGTCCAATTACACGAAGATTGATTACCGATGGTTTCTCAAAGCCCACGCGGTTAGCCGGCTGGGCGGATGTCAGCTGGGGAAGGGCTGGTTGGGTTGGCCTGGGGATTGCAAGTGATTGTCGCCCGAAGAAGGTTTTTTATGCGATTTTTTGTTGTGTGCCCAGCTCCAAGCCATCGATTTTCATCCCCAATGGGTGTATAAAAACAACAACGACGCCGCCGAACAAGGCGTGTCGGATGCTTCATAATGAAAATGGAGCCTTTATGAGCCCGGGAGAGAAGGAAGTGTGCGGAAGTGCAAAACAGAAAAAAACGCTAAAACCATCAAGCGTAAAATGTCCGCCATGAAAGAAGCAGCAGCAGCAGCATCAATCATCCAGCAACAGTTTAAACGGGACGCTCTCAAGGCGGATGATTGAGATGAGCGAAATCTTGTAGAAGCAATAAAGAAGCTACCGCGGAATTCCGATCGTTTGAGGACCCAGCCTTTGGATGAGGGGCCAATGATTTTTCTGTACCGTTTTAGCCGATATTCAAGCGCATCCACGCCGTACCGGACAGAGGCTGAACATTGGGATGCTTCCGGCAAAGCTTCAAAGTTACGGAGTGAAGCTGATGAAAGATCCGGACGAACGGCTGAAATCCCGAACGGGCTCGATACATCCTAAACAGCATCAATTATTTATTTTAATTAATTTCCACTTCCGTGGGCAGGTGATGCTGAAATGAATCACCGTCGGGTGAACACAGCAACCGGTGTACACCGATCGTTTGCCGATAATATGCCTCCCATGGTTTCGACAACGGCGTTTCGAGCTCACGTGCTATAGTGGTCTTTACTATTTTACTCCAAAACTACTCTCATCATCACGAAGCTCTGGGGCAGGAAAACTTTGGCGGATGCTTTTGCTAAAATCGTTCCATATGGTTCAGCACGACCCAGGCCCCGGTAACCACACATCAATCCCGAGCTAAAAGAAAAGGGAAGGAACAAAAAATGGAGCAATCCTACCGCCTTTGCTCTTTCCCATGGCATGACGCACACAGACTGAGCGAGCATGAGGACACAACAGGAGAAACTGCCCGGGTCAGGTTGGGTTTCTCGGCTTGGACCGGGTTCCGAGAGTCAAGCTGTTAAATTTTTAAGCGATTTTTGCTGTTTCTCGGGTGCAACGATGTGTGAAAAATGTTGGAGTGGAAAAGAGCGCCCTATTGAACCTGGGAGCTGCTGGGAAAGAAGATGGGGCTCCCGGGCTGGCTCCCTGTTTGCCGGCAGAGTTGTAGGATAACATTTTTTCCCATCTCCTTACGTTTAAAGATCCTTACTCCGGAGCTGGGCGGGCGCTCTAAGCTGGGACATGAGTAAGGGCAGCACGGTAAACGATAACCATTTCTCGGAAGTGATCCGTCCCAAACAAAAAAAAAAAATGGACAAAACTCTGGGTGGGATCCTTTCACGAACGAGTGTGTGTGGGTTGGTAGCTTTCATGTATAAATGGGATTTTCTTCTCAAATTCCTGGTACAATTTAAGCGTTTCGTATGTTGCTGCTGTCATGAAGCGAGGTGTTTTCAATTTATCCCTCAACCGAAAGCGAACCCGGCGTGACTCGTGTGGCCATCGTTTGTGTGCTAAATTTAAGCAACCTGGGGCAGCAAAAATCGTACCTCAGAAGACGAATATTTTTGGCGACATTTTCTACTCGGCCCCTTGACAACAACAAACACAAATGAATTCTTTGATTAGTTTGGTCACACCGTGGCCACCCGACACGACCGTTTCCTCTCGTCAACCTCGGGGCGAAAGTGGCAGGAAAGTTCCTGCGGGAAAACACGGCTTGGGGGTGATTTTATGGTCGAGCTAATTTGGACTCATTTATAATTTTATTAGCAAACTGTCATTTGTTTCGGTGCTCAGCACAAACTTCCTCCCGCTAAACGAGCAACGGTTGGATTGCTGTTCGAAAACTGGCTAAACGCAGCTCCTGTTCCCCTTTCAAAGCCCTCCAAAGGTTTCTCTTTCCCGAAGGTCGCCAAAGTTCCCCGCGGGAGGAGGTTTTCTTAATTAGAAATAAAAATTTTATTGACCGTCCTCGTGCGCAGCGTGGTGGACGAGGACGTGGGAGATTTAATTAGAAAATCTTCCGTAAATCGATAATCATCATAAAACTGGCTGTTATGCTGAGTTGGTTCGAAGCAAAACACGCTTTGGCGTAACAAAACGCGGCTACGATCGAAATATCGTTTGTTTCGGTGGTGCTTTGGAAAATCCCGAGCTTTTTCCCCGAGCATGCGGAGGCAGCGTGTTGAGAAATATGGAATTCCCCATTTATGGCCAGGTCGCTGAGGAGTGGGTGGTCGAAAGGGAGTGGGTTAGGCAGAGGACGGAAGAGGCACGGGAAGCTCCAGAAATCTGGTAGCCAGACGGAACGGCGGCGAAAAGTTAATAATTCGCTTGAAACAGAGTTTTATTATGCTACATTTAGATTTCTTGTGAATTTGTTTCAAGTTTAAATTAGAACCCGCGAGGCACAAGGCATATAAAAAGGCATCGTCCTGTGATGTACGTTCTGGAAAAGATAAAAATACATCTTGGCTCTCAGATGTCTTTAACAGTAACTATTTTAGTTAGAATTTTGAAAATGTAGCTTGAATTCCAATTTTTGTATATGTTTTTAACTGTTTAAGGAATGAAATACAGCCTCGTCAATAATCATTATCGATGTAAAAAGCTATTTGTTATTCGAATACAACGGAGACCGTATTGCTTAAAACTTAAACTTAAAACTGTTTAAAATTTAAACAAACAATCCTTTCAATATTTTAGAAGTTATTGCTTCTTTCGAACCGTGAAATGACATCTTGTTCCCTGAGGGTTCCTTGAGGGGGGGACATCTTGTTCGTTGCGAGGCATTCCTTGCTTCAAAGGTAAAGTCCTGTTCCTAGCGAAGGTCTATATGGTTGAGCCTGACCCCTTATCCCGGGATGTATTCGGTCACTTCGTTGCCATAATCTATTAGCGAGATCCTGATCGTATCCAGAATCTTATCTGTTTTCCATTTCGATTTCGTTACTCGTAATGATCTTGTAGAAGTCGTCTGAGGCCTTTGAAATGTTATCCGTTGCCTAACACAAACTTATTAGCTTGTAACGTTCTATCATCTGAGAATATTTTGCATACTATCAGGAGTTCTAATAAGTTGGTGTGATTCCGGTATCAGATGTGTACAGCTGCACTTACGGCGAAAACGGAAAGGTTTTAAGCATCGAACAGAAACCCTGACGGACTCTTCACCATTACGTTGCAGACTTGAAACTAATCCGAGTATTCACGATACGAAGAGCATTGGTGGGATCAGTTAGATGTTGTATAGTATGAGTTGCTTCAACCAAACTGAACGCTACATTAAAATGAAAACGGTAGACACGACATAGTCTTTTTACTACAAGATAATGCTCAGCCACACGTGGCGTCATCCGTGAAAGCGTATTTAGAAACGCTAGAAATGGGAAATCCCACCCAATCCGCAGTAACGCTCAGACATTCCGCCTTCCGATGTCTATCTCTTCAGATCGATGCAACGTTGTCTGACCGAACAGCATTTTCCCAAATGGTAAGAAGTCAAAAAAATGGATCGATGCAAAGCTCAAGAGAATTCAAATTAATTTATATACTCGACTGGTGAGGCAATCTGCCAACTAATATCAAAGGTAATATTTCCCACTGAACGAACGAGCGTGAACAACCCATAAACAACATCACACGTTCATTTCTCGTGCCACTTTAATCTCGTGCCCATCGATTGGCCCGGCCGATGGCATCGTTTTTCTTCATTAAAAGACGCGCCCGGCAGAAATTGTCTCCAGCCGACGTTGGCATGCGGCTGAAACTTGAGCCATTCACGCGCATCGCAACTAATCAGGACGGGTCGGAACTTCTGTTGCTGCCTTCTGTTGGTGCCTTCGAACCAGCAACCACATCCCGAACCCGGATACACCCCCGAGGCGCATCCATCCTCTTCTCCCTCGGAGGGATCGGTGTGTGGGTGTGCGGCATTGTCGCGAACACATCTTCCCGAAAACTTTGCAACTCTCAAATCTGCCATCGTCGCCCACCACAATGGACGACCCGAGGGGTTTTTTTTTGTCCTCCCAAAGCCGGATGAGCGTTTGGGTTTTTGCGCTGGTGTTAGACCGCCAAAACCGGTGTTAACGATCGAGGGACCTAATTTTCCGCTTACCACAGTTCAGCAGGCAGAATCGGAGCAAGACCGTGAGAAGAAAACATGCAGAGGGAAATAAAAAAACCCACACGAAAAGCGGAAGTGTGCTGCGGTGAACGCAAGTAACCACAATTTTTGCCGTGGCCTAAATAGGATTCATTTTCACCCCAAAAAAAATACGGCTTTCTTTTACACGCACTCACACACACACACACACACACACTCTAAGAGTTGTGAACGCTGTCTCAAGCAGGAAGCTTTTAAAGTGAAGCTTTCTTGTGGAAAGCAAAATGTGCCGTCGTCTCGCAACCGAACACAATGGGCTGGGAGCTGCATCCGGAGTGAGCAAAGCGGTGTACACACACAGACAGAGTGTGCTGCCTATACAGGCAAGGAAAATTCTGGCGCTGTCCTGGTCCTAATTTTGCGTCTATTCATCTCGCGTTGCGGAATGTGGTTCGCTGACATCGAAGAAGCGAACGGGCACCGAAATGAAAGAGCGGAAACTTGGGCGAATGTCACCGACAGATATAGGGAACGGTGTAGGGTGAAGAATTTTCCCAGAATGGTAAGGGGTGGAACATCACTTTTCCACTGGTCGCCCGGCTGCTTGGTGGTGGATGGATCTTTTTCAAATCGTGTGAAAACCGTTCGCCTTTAAAAAAAGGTATTGTGGGAAGATCAGTTAACGAGGTAACGCGATGGAATGTTGGCTCGGTCTTGGATGGTTGGACGAGTTTAGATAAATGCTTTAAGCAATAAAACGGTGTGTCCCTGGTCGGAAACTCGGAGGAACTATTAAATGCTTTATGAGCGGTATTTAAACAGGTTCCAAGGAAGATTTAAGAGGAATGAACATTGTATCATTCCTCTAAAGCTGGATATATACTTTTCGAGGATTCAAATCCTCGTTGGCAGAAATATTTGTTTATTAAATTAAGCAAGGGAATGCCTCAAGTAAATAACAGAATGACAGTTTCTTTATTTTTAATTTATTGTCTATTAACTATTGTTGTGCCAAGCTCTAATTGTATGTTATAAACTATCTTATACTCACCTTGAGATAATTCTTCCACTCAAAATGTTTGTGTGCGTAGTTGGGATCTTAGCAGTGTTCGAGAGTAAAATGTTCAGAAGCAGTGAATGCAAGAAAACATAGATCAGGACAAGCTGTAGGGTGACCTCACCATTGTGCAGCGAAGTAATCTCTCCTAGCTCCGGTGGGTTGATCAATTCATGCGAATTACACCAGACGACCCAACCCGTAATACGTTTTTAAGCGGTTCACAAGGTCAGAATAAATATGGCGAGGAGGCTAATGTGAGATATAAGATTCATAAAAACGGCGCTAGATCATAAGGGAGAATTACGACTTGTGCAGCAAGCCAATCTATTTATAATCAATGATTTATCTATTATTAATGTGTTTCATACGGCAGGTCCGGGAGGAAAAATCTTATCCGGACCGCCTTCCTCCGCAGGACTGACTATCGGGTAAAGTCAAGTCATAGAGAGCCAGAAATGGCAAGCAGGGACCTTGCGTGATTGTAGTGTCAAGGAATAATAGACAGTTTTGGAAATTTTACAGTGTTCTAGCTCTTATTGCGTGTTATAGACAGTTTTTTTACATCTTGCAGGAAGTTTCTGCATTCAAAATACCTCTCGTGGCGTTTGAAGCTGGGATAGAAAAAAAACTGGATTTGTTTTTTTTAAAAAGCAAATGCCCACCGTGATTTGTGGTAGTATTATCATAAGACTTACGCTATGAGGGAAAATATCAGGACTGAGCATTTATTAAGAAGATCGAATTGATCGTAATTTAGGACAAAAGTTATTCAACCAACGATAAGCCCGCAGTTTCAAAAAACGGCGAGGATCAACTTCAATTCTTCAACTGAATTCTTTAGTAACAAAAAACTAATCATTTTATTTGCCGAAAGCTATATCTTGTTTAATGAACATTTTTAGTCATGTTGTTTAATCAGTATTATTTTTCTCTTTTTATTTGCAGAAGCTTTGAGAAGATGACGATGACTCACAACTATGACTTGCCGGTAAGTGCTTAGTTTATATTTTGAAAAAAAAAAAACAATTTAAAGAAATTTCAAACACAACCTCATAATGAGGAGCCTTTTGCCACAAAACAATATCGTGAATCACCGAAACCGAACCGACCCCCGGTTCCATCCCAATTCCATCACGAGGACGATTAATTTAAAACGGATAATTCACCTGGCAAGCTTCACCGTGAACGCTTCCTTCCTTCAAGGTTTAACCTTCTCCCAGCCAGTGTACGGTGCTCGATGTTGGCAGGTTACACATAAGCGGCGACTGCCCCGGCATCCGGCACTAAATGAAGCATCAAGTTAAATTACGCTTACGCTAAAGCATAATAATTTTTAATCAAACAACCAACTTAAGAGAAGTAAACTTTTTTAATTCCTTCCCAGTTCCACCCTCCCAGCAGGCAACCCGATCCGGGTAATCGTTTTGGTCCAGTTACCTTTAAGCTGCCGCATTAAGTTCCTGGGAAGCTTTCGGTTTTGCCCGTTGTGTCGTCAGTGGGTCGCTCGGCGTAGGGCGAAGCGATGGTTTCTTGCTCTTTCCCGGGGAAAATTCCACCTAGCCTTGAGGTGCGATGGCGCTAAAGAAAAACACACCAATACACCACGTTCCAACTGGTTGTGTGATGTGGGGAAGTCAGTGTCGGTACCAACAGTGGCTCGTAGCCTCGAGTGTTTGGCGATCGTTACAGTAGTTACAGCAGTGCTCGGAGTCAGCCGGAGAGTCGGGGTTTGTTGGACGCTCAGTCTCAGAATCTAATTACCTGTGTGCAATCAAGTTATTTAAAGTTTGTCCTTGCGATTGCTGGAACTTTTGCTTCGTTCCACAGTCGTTGGCGAGGACGGAGGCAACTGCGCTGCTGCTTCTGCTACTTCGGAGTGCAAACTGCATCTTGGCAGAAGGGAGGTTTTCTATCCCAGTTTCTTTTCGCTAACCAAAGAACTGCACTGAACGGGTGGTAAGTAGTATCGGGAGACGAGATTGAACCAGTTTTTGTTAGGAGTTGAAAAAGTTTCGCTTCCCAAGCAAGCAAGCACATGGAGCTTGGTGGAGATTTAAAGCAAGAAAGTGGGAGGAAACCTGCTATTGCTTCGTTGCTGGCGACATAACTATCGCTTCCTCGTAGCATGAGCAGATGTGTGAGTAAGCATCGGATAGAAAATTATTTATTGTGCTGTGTTTTAAACCACGCGACAAGCGTTCCTGCTCTACCTCTCGAAAGTACGATCGATTTCCATCGAGGGAGAAATTTCGCAACGCACCCTTCACTATCAGCCCAGGTCGCCAATCGATATCGCCGTCTTGCGATGCCATTATCGCTGCTGGGAGAGCGCAAAAAGAAAGTTGTAAAACAGCGGATAACAAGTGCATCATCGATGCACACTTGCACCGGATTTAGTACGGGGCGACAGTTTTATAAAGCTTTCCTTTTCCAACTGTCACACACACGCCCGTTCGAGGCCATCTTGTTTTAGCACATTACCTCCCTGTATAGCATCCCGTTCCCATTGTGCAGAAACGCTCTTCCGGGTTTACTTCATGTCCCAAGAAAAGAAAACGCAAGCAAACAACAAAACAACCAACCGGGTCTCTTCACAGTTTGTCGACCGCGTGTGGTTGCACTCGTCGTGGTTGCAAACCAACCAAGAAGACAAGAAGACGTACCGTCGATATCGATCTTAAGGTGAGTTCTGGTTGGATGCCGGATGCCCGCAACGATAAGGGGGGGACCACGATAAATTACAGACAAGCAAGCATCCTTGTGCTGTGGAAAGATTCTTTGCACCTTCTTCCTTGGTGCCGGTGTTTCAAGAACCCGGACAACAGGCACACGATGAAAGGGTGCGATACATTTTATTGTTAGAAAACCTCCTTTTTTTGTGGACCAAACGAACCAGCCAGCTCGAACGGTTCGTTATTGTATGGTCAACCAAGAAACATGTCCTCCTTATTTGAGCGTTGGTTATTTTTCAAAGCAAAATCGATTGCCGGGTGATGCTTTTGAGTCGAGTGTGCAATTCTACCCCGGTGTGTGCTATGGGTAGTGGAGAGGTGCGAGAGTGTCTAGTGTTCAAGTTTCTGTAAAATATCGCCATCCCATTTATCATGCCCAGTGTGTGTGGGTCTATGGTTTCGTACATCATTTGTGGTGCAGATAATTATGAGCATAAAAAATGGGATGTAAAGTGCACATACACAGGTCGGTTTGTTTGCATGGTCTTCGTGAAATGTAGGTTACATCTAAACTAGAAGCTGTACGAGAAAAATGCAAGATATCGTTAAGAAATTGTGATTCATACGAGGGTTCATCGTAGCAGGGGTTTGAATGCAAATTTATGTCTAAAGGAGAAGTTTATCTGTAGAGGAACAGAGAATTAAAATAAATGACAAATTTATTTATATTTAATCTTTGATTTTTTATTTTATTTTATTAGTTTTCTTCTGAAAGAGTTTTATATTGATCCTAACATGATTTTAGATGGCAAAGACGCTTAGTTGAACTAGTGCGGATATTGCAAAACCTTCGAACAGTCCCGCTGTAGTGAGGACAGACTTTCCAACTACGTGGTATCAATAAGTCTAGGTAATCAGGACTGACCTTAGGGATCGTTAGCCAATTCTTTTGGCAGTGGCCGATCAACCTGGGAGCGGAAGGAGCGGCCGCTCGGGGCCTCGTCTGTCTGGGGGGCCTCACCGGTGAGGGAATTCCTGTTGTTTCCCTCTAATATAACAATAAGAGCAAGAAATCCAAATATCTTGACCCATCACTGGCTTCTTGGCATACTCGATGGGACTCCAGGGGTGACTAGAGCCAAACAGGAGCTATACTCCGACTTGTTATTATTGATCTGGCATGAGAGACTTGATTTTTCTCGTGGCACTTCAATCAATCCTGTGCATGGGGAGACAGTTATTCGGTAGATAACTACCTTAAAACTAACGTTTTCCATTGTAATAACTGTAACCTTTAATGTAACAACATAATCAATCATAGATCAGCTGTTGTTTAGCTTAGATTAAGCCTTGGCTAAATGTTATTTTTGGTCCTTTTTTGCATCAACGACACTACCTGTGATGAATTCAGTAGCTTAAGGCGTCAATAACTTAAATCGGTCGGAGAAGATCCTTTCAGTATTTCACATCGTTTGGTAATTAAGTTTCTCTTTCATCGATTTCTACACTCCACTTCCTGATTGATTAAGGAGCAGGAACACAAAGCAAATATCTAAAATATGCATAACAGACCTTAAATGCGTCTTATACTGTTGAAAGTCTTCTTTCTTGGCTTAACGACCTCTTAGGTTATGCCTACCTTTGGTTATGGCTTACAAGACGCGTTGATAGTTGGATAGTCAGTCTTCATTATGGGACAACAGCTCAGATGAAATTTGAACCCCGATCCTGTCGTATGAAGATCGATGCCGCTGCTGTATCTACTACTGGGCCGCCCCGGCCTCACATTATTGAGAGTATAGCTCTCAAATACTGAGAATCTAAATAATTCTTCTTCTTCTTCTGTGGCACTACAACCTCGAGAGGTCTCGGCCTGCCATTTCTGACTTTCTGTGACTTAATTTTACCCGTAGAAAAGTAGTCAGCCTTTCGTACGGGGAGGCGGTCTGGATGGGATTTGAACCCCGGCCCTGCCGTGTGAAGACCGGCGCCGCTGTCGCCTCGGCCACCGGACCGCCCCATCTAAATAATTCACTTAAATAAAATGCTCATGACGTAGGCTTTACGCATTTTGAAGATGTCTTAGAATAATGAGATAAATATTTGGATCGATCATTCACTGGTACAATAATCCATTAGATACCATAAGCATTTGGTTCTTTGATTTATTTTCGAGAAGTTTATTCGCTAACTGGAAAGCAAATAAAAATGAATCTGTTCAACATATTAAACCCTCCAACCTTGCACATCAACTGTAATACAATTTCTATGACCCTTGTTGCTCAAAAGCTAAGCGTTTTAAATAGTTCCCCCGAAGAGTTGTTACGTGCGACAAATCCCACACACTCAAATAGTAATGGCTGTGGGAAGTAGAAAAGAAGTGCACAAAATCCGGTCCTTCGTTAACGACTGTGCCTGAACACACCATTCAACACGATGGGTCACGATCTACGAGAGAGAAGAAAAAAAAAAACACCAAACGATGACGTACTGCAGCAAAAAAACACAACTCTCCCAAAGCCGAACAGCACCGGGGGAAAGTGTCCCGAAATAAAAGTACAGCCTTCTGGCGCAAACTTTCACCGTAAGAGTAAATTATTTGCATGTTAACAGAATGTTATCAGGCCAGGGTTTTTTGTTCCCAGCGAACCGCCCCCCAGTTCCGGCCACATCGGCCACAACGAATAGCAAATGACGTGCGCTACGAGCAAGACAAATGGTTCCGGGTTAGTGAGCAGCGTCGTCGTCGTCCGCCCTTTCCGTGGGACGTGCAACCGGGAGGCTGGGAGAAAACTTTTTCGTCCTTCGATGCCCCGGAAAAAGGACAAATTGACGCCAACGAACGAAAGGGACGAATTCCTGGGTCCGGGGTGTTCGGTGTTCGTGCAGCGCTGCAGTGTGTTCTGTGATTCCTGCCAAGCTCTTCAACCTTCAGTTCTTCGTTCGCCCTTATTCGCCCCAGTCACCATCACAGTTTTGGCCCGGGGTTTTTCTTGCATCTCTTTTGGGCCACATTTCTTTCGGGATACTTTTTTGGGGTACCCCACAGTCATCCTTAGCGCAGAAAAACGCGCCCGTACGATGGCATGTGATGACCGAAATTAATTGCGCGCTGAAAACTTCACCGTGGTCACAAATTTTCCTCCCGCATGGAGTTTCTTCGCTCCATTTTGGGTTTTTCTGGCCTTACTGTCACGAACGAAAAACCGTCCTGCACTCGGGCGGATGAGCAGAGAGCGTGTGAGCTGATCTCTTCTTTTTCACTTAAGCGACTTTCACACCACAATAGCGCCACCGTGTGCGTGTGTAGCAGTGTGCGAGCCAGGACTTTGGCCAGATCTTTAAAGATTCAGCACTGAGCACACAAAAAATTAGCATCAATTTCTTCCAAAGAAAGGCCCAGGTACAGGCAAAATCGTCCCATTAGCACGACAGACTCTTCCAATATTAAGGGCTAGAAAAAGCGCAAACACGACACAAAAGAATTGGGCGCCCAGTTTTTATGTCCACCTTAACAATGGCGTTATTAAATTTTACTCAATGGAACTGGCGGGTTTTTTTTTATATTCCAGTTGCCAGCGTCCCCAGATCAAAGGGCCCGCGCCATCACGGTACAAATGAGTACCCAGGTTCGGTTCGCTTGCGGCCACTCACTCGAACCAGTATCCAGTGCTGGGTGCTTTTGCCCGTTTGGTTCGAAAGTTTGTACGCTGATTACGGTTCGTCGCTCGTCGGTTGGCTTTTGCCTGCCGGTCATGGAAATGAAGATAATCTGTGCCAGAGCATTATCTTCCACCGTTTGCTAGCTGGTTGCTGGCGCGGATAGCAAGCAGCTCCGCGGGCTGGGATGGGTGGTAGTTTTTTTCAAAAGAAAGCCAAGGAATCGGACGAAAGTGCCGATGCCCGCTTGGGAAAGCATTCCTATTGACGGAGAGGATTATTGAGACTAACGCGCAATGTAATTATTTGTACAACCGCTGTTCCACTTCACCGTTCTACGATTACAATGGCTTTGAAGTATGGTAGGCTAATTAGGCGCACGCCGTTTTTCTGTCCGTAAACGCGACACGGCGAAATAAAGTGTTTAGAGCTTATTAAATGGCACCTTTCGCGAGTGATGGAGCGGACTTGCTGATATTGCTGCCTTTTGAATGGTTCAGCGAAGACAAGCAGAAGCGGAGATGTTTGGATGTTTAATCTCATCTTGAAACTTTATTTTTATTGTTCATCAGTATTGAGTCAATTATGAATACTGCGAGAGTTTTGCTTATAAAATGCGAATTTTGAATCCGTAAAATATTATTTAACAAATTAAACCACGATTAATCAGAAGTGACTGGAACCTCGATAAAGCAATTAAGTTTCGTGAATACAGTGTAGAAAAACACACTGATACCACCCTTCAACAACTTACTCAAATTCATGCCTTACATTTTTTTACAGTGAGGAATAAAATGATAAGACCACTCTTATGTACAGTGTTGAAACTGCTATGTTCGATAGTTCTATCAGACATAACTATTCCATTATCACTACTGCTGGAAAACGAGCGTGTGGAATTCTTTACAATACTCTAATTTATTACTAATCCAGTAAGTCAAAACATTAGTCCACGCTTATGTATAGTGGCTCTAACTCGATTCATGACAGATCACTACTGCCTTCGATTATGGATACACGCGCAGGAATTCTTCCATCTGTGCCTTGCTAACTGGCTATCGTAATTTTAATTTCCCGCAGAAACTACCAAACCATAGCGTAAAGACCTGGATGAAATCTAAAAAATAACGATATGGAAATAACCCAGCTAGAGTACCAATTCAACTATAATAGTTTATTTAACCAACGTTATGTGAGAGTAAAGATAGAAATTTTGAGGAGGTAAAGCTCAAACAAAAACAAATATTTTCTAATTTTAAATAAGATAAATAGTTTAATTAAGCAGTTCGGCCAGGTCGCTTTTTATGAAGTAAAATATAATGTAGTTGGGTTTTTTTTGTTTAGAATAGCATAAAGAAAAATCTAATCAAACTCGTGTTCGATGCAATACTAACCGCGTGATCAAAAGATCACCAGCTAAATCATTATAAATAAAATATGTATCGATTTGTATAACATCTTCACCATAACCTCACTCTTAAACATTTTAGAGTTAGTGGTTTTATTATGTTGCCCGTTACTGTACATCACATCCAGTTAGCTGAGCTTTTCTTAATGGCCCAACATTTTTAGCAGATGTTTGCTAATTAAATTATAAGTCAATTATTTAAACCTGAGCTATAATTTTACTATAAAATTAAATTAAGCTTCAAATAACTACTCAATCTTATTCCATGGACAAATATTACCAAACAAACTGAACTTTAAATATAGCTAAACTGGATGGTCTTAATGACATTACCGGCACTGTATATTGAATTCATTCAATGAGCTGTTTCAATTTGAAATCTGTAAAACTTTGTTTTCCTATCACACATATCAAACATACCTTAGCATCATGTTCTAAGAAAACAAAAAGAATAAAAATGCTTCCAAACTCATGCAACAAATTACTAATTGTAATGAAATAGTTTTCCCATATGCATAAAACACTGAAGCGCACATTTTAATGAAACCATTTTGAATGAACGATTGCACAAGTTTCTGTGCCCATGAAAAAGGCATATCGTACCAGACGGGAACAAAGCCCTATGACACACACACACACAGACACAAATATGATTGATAAAACTTTGACCATCTATCACACCGTCCAATGGGAGGCGGCCATTTAGCGTTCCGTTGAATTTATGCCATCCTATCGTTGGCCCATTTTACTACCTATTACGCAGGCACACACAAACCATTGTTTAACTTGTCCCTTATCCGGCGTTCCGTTCCGATTTTTTGTGGCTTCCATTCGTTCATTTTCGTCACATCATTTATAGCTAGTTTTGGCTGGCTGCTCTGGCACCTATCTCACAATTCCCCTGTTGCTTTGGGTAGCTCGTGTGATAATAATTTCCACCACAACTCCGCCAGTGAGCGGGCTCTGATAAATTGTGCGCGCCAAAAAGTTTTTCACTCGCTGCGCAATGGTTTGCAAGTGTGTCCTCTTGCTTTGCTCGGTGTCTTAGAGCGACCAAAGGAAAATGTGCGTCTTACAAGGAGGATGGTGAAAACAAAAAAATGCAACTCCATACAACACAAGGAAAAAGGCACGCGCCGTCGTAAGAGCTGCCCGGTACTGTGGGTTGCCAGTAAAGATTTTCATTACTTTCAAGCACTGCCATAAAACATCCCTTAGCTGTGGAAAGAAAAGGGGAGAGAAGCAAAAAACAAAAAAAAAAAAAACAGTCACCGGCGCTAGTTATCTAGGATGGTTTCATCGTTTTACGTTGTTGTTGTTGCCCTGCTTTTCTAGCATATTTTCCCTGTCATTACTCATTCTATCTTTAAATGGTCCCAAAGGACGAAATTGCAGGAGCAAATGCAACGTTGGGTGAAGCGACGAAAACGATCCGTGAAAATCTCAGCTTTTAAATCCTCTTTCCAAACACACACCCACACAAGCACAGTCAAGCACGCATAAAATTGGATGGAAAGGGGGGGGGGGGGGGGGCGATACGGCGGAACGACGGCGCGTGGAAGTGGTAGAGTGGTCCATTAAAGACAAACTTTCTTCTGCCTCTGCACGGGACAGTGTAAGTGATGGAAAAGTCGTCATTGTTAGTGAAGATGCACTGAGACGAGCACAAAAAAAGGAAAAACAGGCGACAAAAGAAAAGCTCGTTGTTGGATTTTCCTCCCAACGCCATGCTCGTTGTCCTCGTCGCGTGCCGCCATTTCCGTCGGTGGGGGAAAATTATTGGTTTGCATTGCAAGAGCGCCAGTTTTCGTGCCATGCCCGCCATGTTTAACCGAATGTCTTCATGTTCCACACGGCTTACGGCGGCACGCTCGGGACGCTAGTCCGGCACGTCGCTGTAAATTTATCACTCCAGTTGTGTGGCTGAGGATGGCGGCCACATTCGAAATGGCAGTGATTCTTCGAAGGCTTACCCGGGTAACGATTTGTGACTTGGTGTGGTGTGGCTCGCTAAGACGACGACATACAGTACTCGCTTGAGAACCTAATGCTTCGATGAATCCGTGAAGTACCGGGCGCCTCCATCTCAAATGGGAGAAAACATACACACTCGCTCTCTTTCTCTCTCTTTCTCTCTGTGATCTTTGGTTGTGGCAAAGGCTTTAGCGTGCCGGATCCCGCGCCCAGTTTCATCCGTGCGCTAACGTACGATATGCCGAGCAAGCAGATGGGAGTTCCTGGGCGTGTGAATAACCCACGACACACGATGGCGACGATCGGCGTTGTCGGCAACGACGGTCCCGAAACCCAGCATCGTTTGGTCGATGGTGTGTCGTAATGTAATAAAATTAAGTAAATTTATGCAAATTGTATTTTGTGTAGCGTTTTCAAGCAACACCAACCATTACCAACGGACCCATCTGGCCGTTAGTGCCGGGAAGTGGCCGGGAGCCGAGCTGTAAATGGTGTCGCATTTTGTCTGTGTGTGTTTTTGGGTTTTTTTTCTTTCTCTCTGCCTTTCTTTTTTCCCGTGTCTTCTGGCGAATGGCGAATGTAAAACCATTCCCAAACCCGGTATAGATTTAAAGGATTTCGATACGAAGCTTATCGCACTGATCGTACTCGTGCGTGTTGCTGTGTGCTGGAATCCACACGAGACCTTCATTCCCATGTGTTGCAACAAGGGTATTCCGGCCTCCCACTGTTGGTGTGTGTGTGTGTGTGTGTGACGGTGGCAGATAAATGGATTTCCCATTTTACGGGTTGTTCCAACCAGCGATACCACCAGCAGCAGCACCAGCAGCAGTATCAACCCCCAACTGAAGGACCTTGTGATCTTCTGGGTACGATACATTTACCACGAGATTATCCTCCCTTTGGTTCACGGGTTCAGCTTTTCGGTGTGGGTTGTACCATTGAGTACAAAATGCCACCATAATCCGGTCGCGAAATGTGCTTCTTACATATGGAAGGTAAAGTCCTGCTCTTCGCTCGCCCGCTTTTGTGTGAAATAAAATATGCATTCCATGTGTCGGTCTGGTTGGTTGCCGGCTGCTTTTCTCGCTTGGCTGATCGGTAGTGCTGTTTTGCTGATTGCTGGCCATTTATCGGTCAAGTTGAATGCACTCGAATCCTTGTTGCTGTGTGTTCGGATGAAAACTCCTTTGCCCGGTTGTGTTCAAGCATGGACTGTAATCGGCCGGTACTGCGGTTAAGTGTTTATGGGTGCCAATCGTCTGAAAGAAATTGAACATCTTGTGAACCTTGTGGGTTTGAATGTTTTATATGGACGTGTTCAATATGTTCGAACGGGTCGGTGTTTATTTTCTACCTTTTCTGCTAAATTGAATGCATTTTTAAGTGTGGACCTTGTTTGAAAATTTAATGTTAAATAAAAATGTTAATGTTAAATTTTTTGGTACAGATGAATAAGGTACAGAACATAAAAAATCATAAGGAACGTCAGATCGATTCTTCATTCTTGCTGCCATTTTTCATCTTACATTCTTTTTTCATCTTAGTATTTCTAAGTTGTTTCCCATTTCGGGCTACACAAGGTGACTTGTTGCATATCTCCTTTGCTATTGTGTCAAGGTTATTCAGCCGTGTTAAGATCTTTCTCGTTCTAGGACAACCAAGCTATGAGCTCTATCCTTAAAGATAACATTGAGTTTAAAGGAATGAGACTCTTCGTCAGCTGTTATGATCATCGCTTTTATATCAGTCGATAAGATTTCAGCATGACCAGGAAGCTTTGTTGCACGTCTTGATAACTTTAGAGGGGACAACGCCGGTCTTCATATGGAAAGAAAGGGGTTCAAATACCATCTTCCGTAGTGAGGACTGACTATCCAACTACGAAGTATCATTACATCTAGCAAGCCAGAAATGGCAGGCATGACTTAAGAGGTCGTTAAGTGTGAGAGAGAGAGAGAAAGAGAGAGAGAGAGAGAGACAGATCTTAATGAGTTTAAAACTCATCCAGCCGAGTTATTTGCAACATACAAAAGTACAGTACATGAGATTGATTATTCTTTTATAGTTTCGAATAGTCCTTTGAAATGTTTGTATGCCATGGTTGAGACGCATTTAGTATGAAGGTCGAGTCCGAATACGAATTTTGTTCATGATGTAATATTGCTAAGGCAATCTAGAGCTTTTAAGTAATGCTGATTTAAAGATATTTATAGGTATTTAAAGAATGTCAAAGCTATAAAACAATGCTGAAAGTAACAAATTAGATGTTCATTAGTACAGTTTGTAAGGACCAGTGTTTTCCATACACTAGAAGTTTCAAAAAGATTTAGGAATATTTTATGGATTTCTTAATAAGGACTCACGTAGTAAACATAAGACTGTATACAATTTTAAGTAATTAAAAATAAATTAACAATAGTGTTTTGTATCCTGAAATTTGATAAGGAACAGATAAGGAATTTAAAATTCGTCATTTGTTTTTTTAGCTAACGCCTTGAATTGACAAACCACTTTCGAGATAAAATCTCACAAACAATATTTATATGCGATTACCATGCGTGAACCAATTTCCACAAATCAAACACCACTCGAATCCACCCATCAACCCGAAAACTCCCTCCGCTCCACTAAAAACCACATCCAATGTCCATTACACCTATCGCTGCAGCCCGCTAGCGCTCCCGTCGAAACGATTAATCATTGTAAAGTGAACCCTGGAATTCTGGGAAAACCATTTTTGACTTGTAATCACACCGTTTGAGCAAATCATTCTGTCAATCCACCGAGTGGTATCGATCGATCGTGCCAGCTCACAGCAAACCAGCAGCGAAGAACAACCAATTAGCGTACACACGTACACAGGCCACTCCGTAAAGAGATGAAACGGTTGACAGCAAATCATGGTGAAAAGCAAAAAAGGACACCGTTGTGAAGCGTCTGTGAGACACAATTAAATACGCCAGACTGTGCCAGAAGCTTAAAGGAGGGCACGTCTCTAGAACCATCAAAGATCACAGCTAATCGGTTGCTTTTGCCGCTTTACTGCTGAGCCAACGATGAAAGGGTCGCACAGTGTCGCGAGTAAAAACTGTTATTCAATCGAGTTTTTCCACAGCCCCGACCATTCACCCCTGGAGGAGGTTACTCTCTCTCTTTCTCTCCATTAAGTTGGCTTCAACCAACATCACCATCATCGTCACAATAATCAGCATGCCGGTTACTGATCAGGCCACCATTTCTCTTCATCATCGGTATTTGCTCATCCGTAATGCCTGGTCTACGGTACGGTATGGCATGAAGAGGCATACAAAGCTAACGATTTGCTTTGAATGCGAGCGCTCTGCAAGCACGGCAGAAGAAAGCCATTTTCTTTGAGCTGATCACTACAGAGCGGGCAAAACACAACCTCTCAAAACCGAACACTTCGCCCTTCTCGAATGGTGTGAAAAAAAGTGAAAATTTCCAGCCACTCCAAACGAATCTACCACTCAATTTTCACCATTTTTCCCCATTACGGTGCCTTCCCCCTTCTTGTCCGCGATGGCGTCCCTGTAATAGACTGAAGGCGGCATTTTCCAAATCATAAATTATGAAAATATCACGACATTTTCATTTCACCCCCCGGCAAAAAGGGTCCTGGTCAACTGGATGGTCTCGACAGTGGGAAGGGAAGAAAATCGAAGGAAAATATGAGTCTCGCGTTTTTCATCGTTTTCTTTTGGGGAGTGGGGGGTTCTCTAGCGTCCCGGCCCGAGTTTTCCACTAGCGACGGTGACGCAAGCAACGAACGTTGATGCTGATAATGAAAGACTTGGACCGTACCAGAAGTGGCCACTTCTTGCCCAGCGCTACCAAGGCGTACGTAGTGATGGTAAAACGTAAAATTATGGACAATCGCCATCCCGTTTTTGCGCCATCCCGTCCACCAGGGTGGAACGTGGAAAAGGAAAAGCAGAAACACGCACAAGGGAGAGCCTAGTGAATCGGAAAACCGTCGTTACAAAATGGTTGGGAAAATGAATGCTTTTTCATATTTCGGAGGGTGGAGGTGGCCTTGGGAGAAGCGAGAAGAGGTTGGCGGGGGGATGGGTGGTAGGGGGAGAAAATTGGTGGCAAACAAAAAAGGGGGAAAAATAGGTCGACAGTCAGTTACGGGGAATTTGGGACAAGCGGACCTTCCCCGGGAAGTTACCGATTTTCAGAGTAATCATAAACTTTAAATGACATTTGGTAGCAAAATTTTCCAAGATTCATGCGAATCGGTGCACGGTCGTGGAAAACAGACCCGGTTAGTTCGAACTGGATTCATTAAGATCCTAAGAGTGAGAAAATGGGGAAGAAGTTCCATCGGATCGGACATTTATTAGACATTCGAGCGTGAAGTCAAGGGGGTACTCCTTACCTAGAATCAAGCCAACAGCCGATCAATGCAACGTAGTTTTGTACAGGGTGTTCAAGGTTAATTTGGTAATTACGGTTGCAGCTATAATTCGTAATTGTCTCGACATATCTGTTAAACATAAATACATACGACAAAAATGTTTACCAAATTTCTAACTTACTTACTTACTTAATCTTCTGCCAATCGATTATCCCAGTTGATCTGGCAAACGCATCAACGCCATCACTCCATCTCAGTATGGACCTACCACGCCTCCTCTGTTCGTGTTCGTGGACAGCCTGAAAGATGTCATTCTCATGACATGACGAGCCCACCGGAGCCTGGCTAGTCTAATTCACTGCACAATGATGCAAAAGTACGAAAATGTGAGTGTCGTGCCAGCAGTTTGAAAGAAAGAAAGGCCGTTTTAAGTTCCTCTGGAGATGTTTACCTTGCTTTATTTTCGTGCTTGTCTAAAGGTATACATTCTTGTGCCGCATGCTCTTATAGCAATTGCTAAGCTACGTATTCATGTTTACTCCTAAAATTATGCAATCCTATGCTTTATTACTGCTACCTATCCTATCAGCGACAGTGGGAATGAATCACGTGCATCCCGATAATCTGCGCCGAAAGTCAGAACCAAGACTTCATCAAAGGTCAGTTGCTCATAGAGAAAGATCGTGAGAGGCTGTTGAAGAACGCGAAGAACTACTGAACATGCTGAAGCATCCGGTGGAAGTTCAGGCTCTTTTAGGTTGAGAAGAAAATATGCCAGGATTAGAAGTTAAACGTCCAGAACAACCGAAAGCTTTTCTACTGCCCTCTTCGGACGTTTCAAGAGTGCCATCGACCACATTTCCCCAGGCAGTGATGCTGTTCTGGTGCCTCCCGTCAGAAAAGAACTAAATGCCAACGCTCTTCTTTGCACAAAGCCACCGGTTCAATTATCATGACTATATGAAGATGCTAGAGACGATAGGGAAGTCTTACCACACTTTTCTTCTCTGATTTAAGCTGTAGCAAAGTAATCAGCCCTGCGTACGGGGAGGCGGTATGGATCGAATTTGAACCCCATGTCTGCCATGTGAAGGACCCGGACCGAACGGGCACATGTCTTGGATCACTAGAGTGGTCTATTGTGTGGACTCCTAACTCGTCGGATCTGAATTTTGTGGATGTTTTTTTTGTTTAAAAGCGCAATTGAACGTGACACTAATCGATCGTCGAATTACACCTAAGCTAATTCTAAGTCTGGCTGTCCGGGTTTGCTCCAGGCTCTGGAACCGGATCGACGATCGCCGTAATCGATGTCAAAGGCAGATATTTTGCATAATTTCAAGAAATAGCAATAGAAGCTACTTAGAAATTTATTGGAAAATTTGCCACCAACACCCTGTAGATGGGGTGCACAATTCAATTGCAAAGTTTTAAGTTTTCCCACCCAACACGTGCCCTAGGAGAACGAGCTTGGAAAAGATTTTCCACCGATCGTGAAACTCATATTTTGCGAAACACTTTGTCCCAAGTGGATGTAAATAAATGGCCCATTTTTTTCGGTGAGAAAACTGGCCCGACAACCGTTAACTGTTTAACTAAGGTTCCGTTTTGTTAGCATGCAGAAGGACAACGGAGTTTTCCTCCTGTTTTTGGTCCCGGCCACTTGTGCGAACTCGTTGAAATAAGTGCGCGAAACGAAAACAACCGAGTCTAACAATAATTAATTAATGGTACAAAGGAATGGCCGAGCGTAGCAACTTGGCGTTTGGGATTTTCTTTCGCACCCGTCTTTTGTTTGCTCTCCCCTTTCCCCGAGTTTTGTTCTGTTTTTCCGCGGGATGACACAAAAATCAGCTGTCATCAGTTTGAGATGGGTTCGGTGGATCTCGTCGCAAGGATTGATTACGATGGCGGAAGGCAACAGTTGCCAGCTGCACGTGGCTGATTTGCGGCGTCCACCAGCAGCTGTGTTCGCGTGCCCTACTTTAAGCACAACTGTGTTTCCCTAAGACACAAAGTGCTTAATTTTATTTGTAAAACTTTTTCTTTCTGTCCCCCGAAAAAAGGATTACAGCTCATCAAAATTTCAAACCCTGAATCTCGCTTGGATCGATATTTTAGTTCGCTCTCGAAAAACTTTTCCAAGCATCAAACATCAAACAATCTAGCCGCCGTTCGAAGCATTCAAACATTGAAATTGAAACAAAAATAAAATTCTGATCCCCACACCGCAGGCATGCTCGCAAGTACCAAAACAGAAGGCTGTAAACAAAAAAGGTTCTTTGAGGGAAAGGAAACACTACGAAAAAAAAAAGGAAAGTACATCCTTTTTTGCCCTGCTTTTTAGAAAAAAAAGGATGCCTACCTTCCTGATTCTGTGACTACCTTTCCCGGTCGCTTCATTTTCCCCGCCGACGTTTCGGCCACTTCGCTGCCATTGCCGACTGATCCTGTGTAAACAAATATTTTCAAATATTTTATGCGTTCGCCGGGCGCCATTTCCCAAACTCCCCAAAACCACCCAAAAAACCTAAAAATACGGACATGAAATTCGGAAACTTCCAGCTTCGAAAACTTTATGCCCATACGTACGTACGTGCGGACTGGTGACTAGGCATGGGGGGGGGGCTTTTTGAGATGGAAAAATATTTACGGAATTGATTTTCCTCGTAATTTGTGATATATTCCTATTGCCCCGGTTCCATTTACGGGGAGAACCTACTGGCAGGGATGAACCACACCGTCCTTGGCCGTGCCGGTGTTTTCCCTATTTTGGATCACACGATTTCCTTTGACCCAGCCGACCCGCACAAGTTTCGTCCGCGGTGGAGTGAGTCTTCCGAGCGCATTCCAATGGTTCACAAAATTTCACCTCCTCCTTCGATCGATTGAGGCTCGAGGGAAAGTTTCGTACGATGGGAGAATGCGGAATGCGGATGTGCGCTGGATACGTCAGAGATTGCCAGAGAAAGTTTAGCTTCGGACGGACCTTGCGACTCGGTAGGGTATGTATGAATTCCTTTCCCGTTTTCCGGAGAAACCAGACACACGAAACCGTTCACGAGAGCGAGCCTGGTTGAAGCATCAATTTTTCATCATCATTTTCCAACGGCGAGAGCTACACTGCGTAAGGCGGAATCCTATCGATACACTAATTTCGTTAACCATGTTGTTCAAATCAAGTTCGTCCAGAACGCAACAATCATAACGAAATGTAATAAGCCACAGCGCAGGAAGATAAATTGCATCAACTTCCCTCCACGAAGGCTCGCGCGCGCACTCACACACACAGATTTTCTCAACGGTTTTTTCCCCGGAAGTGGCGAAGAGTTGTTTTCAAGCGAAATCCGCTAACGGGATTTTCCACCCAACGCGGTTCAAGTGTTGGCAGTGTTTTTGTTCTGTTTGCATTTTCACTTCCAAGCTCAAACTAACAGCAACGACCAAAAAAAAACCCTCCCGCCGGCACGCAACTTTTACCCTTGGCAAATGAAGATTTATGGTGAACTTTATTGCATCTTTGCGCCAACCCGGAAAAGCGAAAGACGATGACGAAAACCCCGGTGGTGTTTTTTTTACGTTTTTCAAAATTGTCCCAAACGTGATTGTCACACGCCTTTCCCTGCGCAGCCGGTTGGGAGCGCGAATTTAAATTTTCTTACCTTTTGATTTATCTCCCGCTGCCCAGCGAGGGAATGTGCATTAAAATATGTTTTCACTTGAGGACTTGAGGCTTCGGACAGAGTAAAATCAAACCAGCTATTCAACATTTTTGATGTTTTTTGCGTTAGAAAATCCTTTTCTTCCCTCATCGTTACTCAGCAGGAAAAAGGTTGGAAAAAGACACCGCGACACAATCCGGCCTGGCGTGCCATGGCGCCTCCGGCTGTGATTCATGGGTATATTTTCGGTACCAATTTTTCTTACACTCAAATAAAAGGGGCCCCAAATTTGCCTCCGTTTTGCCTGCCGTCTTTAATCAGCGCCACTTCTTCGCACGTGGCTTAAACACATCCCTCTCGAGCCGCAAATTAACGCCAAGTACCATCATCAGCGCGATTGAGGCGGCACAACGACAAATGTCCTCGCCCGGGACATTTTTTCCTGCGTCACGCCTGATGTATACCCCCGGGGAATCGGGCGTGAAGAAGTGGTTGGTTTACCAGGCTTTTGCTGGCCCCGATCGATGTCGTTAGTTCGACTGTTCGGGTTCTTGATGGGCCATATTTTGTTTCACCTGTCACGTGTTTCACCTTAAACCAAGAGTGTACCTCTTGAAGAAATGCAAATGCCTCGCTCGTGCAAGTGTGCATCGGTAAGCGTGGTTATGTTTGCTTAATCGATGCGAGGGTCGATATGTGGTATGAATATCGCATATTCAGCATTCAAATGCAAGACCGACTGAAATAAAGGAGAGGATTTGAGAATATTGTGGATGGGTGAGATGCAAATGAAAATGTTTGCGGTAATGCTTGGGAAACCAGAATGAATATTAAAAATTCTATTGCAATGCCATATTTGTCCTTGGAATTGCAATAAATCATTTTCGTTTTCATCTGGTGTTATAGTTTTTATGAAGAATACTTCATTTACACAGATTTCTTAGTAAATTTAATTATGTTACGTTCTATGAGGTGCATTCAATACATTATGCTCCTGCTAGATAAATTTCTTATTTTACTCATTCATCTTTTTTATCTTTCTACATTTAAAACAAGATGACATATTGAGTGATCAAGACCAACAATAAAATAGCGCTTTTAGCGTTACTCAATATTTGTTTCTGCAAAGAACCCTAACTTCAAATTCCTAGATTGAACCTAGGCAATAAACCAATGGACCAATGGACCCCAATCACCTGTCGAAGAAGTTTTCTACAAAAAATGTGCTAGCATTAGTGATAAGTTGAATTGAGTGCTTTGAAATGGTGTTTGAAGTGACAGTTGCCCTAAACACTAAGTGGGCTTGAGCTGAGGGCAGTGGAAAGCCTCTTCTAACAACGATCGTACGAGAGATTCACGAGTTATTCCCGAGTAATGTGTGCCACATATTTTGAATGATAGCTTCATGAATCATCAATTCGTTGATTTGGAAGTGCAGATGCAGATCAGGTCTAGGATCTTTTGCAAACGTGATGTTGGAATTGTTCAACCTTAAGCAATAGAAACAACAATGGGTACCGATAAAGCATACAGGTCCTCATCGAAAGGCACAGCTTTCGTCATCAGCTTCTCGTGCACTCAGCAGTCTTTTACAAGTTTATGTCTGAGCTGAATCATTGATATCATTTTATGATAAGAATTTTTGTAGCAGGGAGAACATATTTTGAAAGCGTCATCTATCCCAAAAACCTGTTGCAACGGACGAAGATAGGGATCGTAGAGAATCGTAGAGGGATTGTCAGCTTCCAGACACACTCTATAGGTCGATGCTGAGGAC
The DNA here is from genome assembly GCF_013141755.1 of Anopheles stephensi. NCBI lineage: Eukaryota > Metazoa > Arthropoda > Insecta > Diptera > Culicidae > Anopheles > Anopheles stephensi. Next base: position 56,310,658 of record NC_050203.1, on the reverse strand, counting down.
GGTTGTAAGCCTCTTTTAACAATGATCCTACGAGAGACATTATCCACACCCAGTTGTTGTAGATGTATGATATTATATAGGATATTATTCAAACCTCTTCAAGGATTCTCTGACGCATAAGCCCAAGGTGCGTAATGGTGCTACGCAGTTTTATTATACTTACAGCCTTACAGACTGTCATTTATCTAGACCCTGACCTCCTTTTAAAGATTTAGATTTTCTGTAAAACTGGGAAGCAGTTTAAAAGTCAATCTTGGCTATAGAAAATACTCCTAAATGAGATGAATTAGCATCTATTCTTCTTTGGTTAGAGACAACGTTGATATTACGAACGTAGCTCCTAGGACTTCAGACATAAGCTGTTCTTCTGCTTCTCTCTATATAGAGACATATTTTCAACTAAAATGGTTTGATTTTGACCCGTCCACACAAACATATAAAACTACGATTTCCATGCAAGGATCAGATTAATTTAGAATACATTTAATCTTTCGAATCTCAAATCCTATATCACAACACGGATTTTATTTAAAATGTTAACTTAATACTCAGCTTGCAGCTATAAGAAGTAATAAATATACTTCAGTACAAGAAGCAAAATAAAGCAATGATTCTTCTTTGGATATTTCGAGACGCATTTCCAAGGAAAAAGAGAAGAAGAAGAAGATGACAAGTGAATTAAAAACGGCTTCGACCCTCCATCTTCATCATACATCTTCTACAGTATCATTTCATGTTACACCATGTCCTGCGTAAAACCTCTAAAATAAACTTATCCCTTAACATATTACCTGGATCATTCCAGCACACCCCTGGTAGAACCACCAACTCGAATGATCCCCAAAGTACATTAGACAAATTTTGTTTGACAAATTAGACACCTTACCAGGGCTAGCGTCGGTACGAGGCACGATACGCTACCCCAGGGTGAAACGGTAAACTCAACTAAGACACGTCTTAAAACACTCTCCCAACTCTGCGATCGACAGCATACCGGAGACGAGCCGAATGAGCCAACGAATGTGTGCCTGTCTGTATGTGTGTGTGTGTGTTTGGGCTGGCTTCCATTATCGCTAATAAACTATTTTCCTAATGGAATCGATCGAAACCGGCGCCCGGTACGTACTAGCCCAGGATGCACGATCCCGCGCGTTAAGGCGTCTCGGACCAAAAACCCGGGGACGTCGATCCCGGGGCGACCTAATAAATTTTCCTCCAAAATAAATTACACTTTATGACGAGTGGTTCCGGCCGGCGTTTCCCCCTGGCCAGCATGCAGACACAGCTTCCAGCCAAGCAGTAGAGCAATTTGCCTCGTATGAAGAACTCGTCCACCAGAAAAGCCGGGCGACGTTTCATGTCCACCGGTGGAAACCAATAACTCTGGCACGTGTGTAGGTGGTCGCCACCCCTAACGTGTGGTGGTCGTTCGTGTTTATGTGTTCGCTTTACCCTCGCCACTAGCCTACGACTTCATGACACCCTTCGTGCGACGTACCTACGTACCCTAGCCGCTTGGCGAGTCCATGAATTGCTCGGTGTGGCAGCCAGGCAAACGTGTGTGAATATTTTATAAACCCCCAACGAGAACTACCCGGCCCGGTACGATTGGTCTTGGTCCTGGTGAGTGCAAACTTCTTGAGGCTACTGTTCTGGCTCGAGTTTCAGTTCAGCGTGAACACAAACTCGGAGCAAATTCTCAAGATGTTGGACTCGCTGCTGCTCGAGCATGGTCCCGCTGCTGCCCGGGACATGCAATGGAAGCGGTGCCATCAAAGATGTATACAATTTATGTATGAATATCCACAACTCCTTCCATTCGCGTGACGGTGGACCAGTGACGCCAGCACCTGACAACGATTAGCACCCGTGGAAGCGTTCGCCCACAAATCGACCGTGTGCACGTATCCGACCTTAAGGGGTTACTTTTTACTACTAACCCTCCATCCCCAGTGTGCCTGTTCCCGGGTGGATAGGTCGGTCCACCGGTGCGGGTAAACGCTATAAATAGAATTAAAATTTTACAGCCTTCATAATTCAATGGTTCGAGGTTAGAGGAGATCATCCGGGACCCATCGCGGTTCCGGTCACGGATCCAACACACACACAGGTTGACCTGCTCCAAACACAGGCCAAGGATGAGCATATTTATGGGCTAGAGATATATTTGTGACAGTTTAATACAACATACCGCAGGGCTAGCCCACTCACCAATCGGGTGATAGCGTCCTGATGGATGTCAGCCTGTCGGTTCTAGGGTGACAATTTTCACGTCTCACTTCCCGTTCTACCTGCCTTCAGCATTTTCCACCGGAGTTCCTACTACTGCTGCTGCTAATGTGACAATGAACGTCCGGTACAGCACATCAACGACAGCCGTCCAAAAACGGGATGTCCGTGGAAGGGATTCGCTTCCAGATATGGTATATGGCCCTTTATGCCTCCTGTATTAATAAATCGTACCCTCGTACCTTTCCTTGCCCAACTCCTAGCCCGACCATCATCGGGGTCGTTGAGGTCTCTCGAGTTCAAATGTCCAGCACGAGCAAACGGCCAGAAAGAATCTCCTGTTTATGCAGCAAACAGCATACCGAGCGATGAGTCGTCCGAGATTGCTGCTGCCTGGCTTCGGTGTCGGTGACCCCTTCGGTGCTAACGATCATCAACCCCTCCAGAAGCCAGAAGTGTGAACTTTGGTGACTCCTCTTCCTCGCTCTCTCTCTCTCTCTCTCTCTCTCTCTCTCTCTCGCTAGCGGTAGTCCGAGTGGCCCACTTTGGCAAAGAGCAATTATTAAATAATGAAAACAGATTCCCACTACAAGCTTCCACGCCACAGCTTCCTGACGATTCTGGCACCGGGCAGGCTGTCCATTGTCGCAGCGGTCGCCCCGGAAAAGCTTTGCCGGCTAGTTTTGGAAAAGGTCCACAGCACTTGATGAATAAACAAAATTTCGTTTAATCTGAAAACTAGTGCCGTGCTGTGCGGTGGGTGGAATGTTGTTTCCGTTTTTCTGTGAAGACATACACCGCCATCCAAAGTCGGTCAGCTAGTGGAGGGGAGGGGTGCGTTATTTTTTTTTGTTTTGGGTGGTATGTCCCTCTCTATTTGGGCTAGAGTTTTCCCGCCTGCAGTGCACAACCACACTGCGGCAGGAAAAGCTTTAATCGATTCGGTGTCGGTTCTGTTGGCGGACAGCTCTCGGGAGCGATTTCGTGGAAAAGTGGACACATTTTGGGGTTTTTGCGGACTGAGTGGCACCTAAAAGAAAAAGGAAAAACACACCATTTCTGTACGACAGCGGCGTTCCTGATGATGATACCGTCGGTGATGATCGTGCACCCGTTCGAGAACCACTCACTTGGAAATGGGTTCTTGGGTTAATTAATTCGAGCTTTATTAGTTGACCGTGACGAGACGGTCCGGAAAAACACAGAAGCCTGTTTGACTTTCACCACATTTGGGAGGGTCAGGCGGACAACCCAGAGACATCCACTTAGGGAAAGTTTAGGCTTCCATAAGAACGGTTTTCGAATGCGCGAAATGAGGGATCATCCCCACCGAGAATAAGATTCGTGGCGTGCTTGGCACCATAGATGGATGGGTAAAGGAAAATTTTAATTAATTTTCTTCCGCGTATGAAACATGCTTTATTACAGGATGCTAACCCACCGCCGGTCATATAAATTCGAAAATCTTAATCAAAATTCTACATTCAACAGAAGCTTCTTGAAGGATTTTCTATTCTTGGTGGTTATTTTCTCATCTCCAAAATGAAATCATTCCCTGAAGGAGACAAATTCCTGCGCTCCACTGGAAAAGTGGCGCTAGGAAAAAATAGAAGTCCCTCAAACACATCTTCTAAATCATTTCCCGTTTTTTTCATACCGTGCCAACTGCCGGTGTGATGGAGGGAAAATTTGTGCATTTTGCAGTTCACAGCTTCACGGTGTGTGCCCATAACGGACCACCAGCGAGCGTTTTTGTGTGATTTTAGTCTCCCGTTTGTGCTCGAACGAACGAAGCCAACCGGGGGGCCTCACTCATTTCTCCACTGCCTTGTTGACACATCCACACACAGACACGCAACGGCATCACCCAGCAGTGGGTGATAACGATTTGCAAGTTGCAAATAAAAATTGTCGCTTAATTAAAATTATCTTACCAGAAGGCAAATACCGCGCACTGGGCGCCTCCACCAACGTTTCGCTCGGTTCTCTTTTTTTTGCTCCCTTCTTGCGGCCGAGACTCGTGTTTGTAAAGAAGGGTGAAAGCGAAAGGAGAAAAAAAGAAGCTAGTAATGGAATCCCCCATTTCTCGCTCTGAAGGATGTGTATGCAAACGAGCAGCAGCAGCAGCATTAATGTGGCCGGCCAGGATAAGGACACGGTTGGAGGTGTGATGAAGGTGAGTCGGCGTTAGTGGGAATGAGAAGGCACGAGATTTAGCTAGCACAAAAAACGGGCTTTCCTTCTAACTCCTGAAGCTACCCAGGCCACACACACACACACAGGGAGAATGGTGCGAGTGAGTGGAGGTCGCTTAATTTCCTTCTGCTGCTGCTGCTGCTGCTGCTGCTGCTGAGGGAAGAGAGAAAAAAGTTGCCCATCCGTACCACCGGAACTGGGACGAAAAAACGGAACTTGCAACTAGGCACCGAAGGCACGGTAGTGGCGGAGAGTGAACTAGCGTTTGCTGGTCCCACCGGTGTGTGCATGCAGAAGGAATGCATCATCGCGGAACCATTCGAGCAGCAGTGAACGACGTTTGCCTGTAACGAGCGGGCTAAAGTGATGATGAGTGGAATGCGATTCGCAAAAGGATTATGTACATACTCTCAAACACACACACACACACACACCTGTTCACATTCGTCCTTGTGTAGGGGTGCGATCCTTTGAGGTTCGTTCGAGTTCAGACGCTTTGCCATTGGTTGGTAGAACAAAAGGCACGACCCGCGACTCAACGTGCAAACAAACCAGCACCACCACTTCGTTGGGCACGTTTATGCAATGCAACGGTGGTGCGCTGCAACACAGGAGACGCAACACAGGTGTGGCCGAGGTGAGGCACAGCATAAAAGAAATGTAAATACGCCATCAGCATGCCCCGGCAAGAGTCGAACTGGATGCGGCACCAAACCAAACGCAGCCCAGCAGTGAGTGAACGGATTTTCCGGCCTTTTTTTTTTTTTGCTCGTTTCGCCATCGCTTCTCTCCCACTCGGTACTGATTTGATGGCACGCGGGCGGAAATGGTAGCTGCAGTTCCACCCAGCTTCCGCCGCTAGCCAACCTGTCTACCGAGCCGTTGCGAATGGTTGGTGAAATCTACTTAATAGCATTTCACTTCATGATATTTAATGAGGCAAATTTGCAATCCAACGGGAACTTTGAATGGACGGGTGGTGTACGTGTGTACGTGTGTGTGTGTGTGGTGAGTACGTGTGAGGGTGATGACGTGATCGTACCGATGTTTGCGACAGCAAGCGGTTTTAGCCGTGTGGTGAGCGGCGGGCGAGCTATAAGAGCGAGGGAGTTATTTAGTAATTATTTAGATTTTTAACAGCTTCACAATGTACGGGGTGTGAAGTAATTTAATATTAACGAAGCGCGAAGCACACTCCGGCACACTTCAGCGTGGAACACTACGCAACTATGTGGCAACGAGCGCAAGCTCCACACATTGTACGTCGGGCGCGGGTTCGGTCGTAGATCATCATGCCATTGGGGGAAAAGTTGCAAATAGGTACAGGTTAAAGAATTGACGAGCAAGTGTGTAAATATGTGTTGCAGCATAGATTAAGCACTCTGGGAATGTTGGAGCTATGCGTGGAATGGTTTTAATGGATAATTTGTTGTAAAGATTATAGAGTTCTTAATTAAAGATAAACATCATTTAGATTTTTTCCAAATAATGACACACTCCTGGACGATCCTCACAGAATACATATTTTTAAGTTACACAGTGTCTACACTATCTGTTCTCGAGACCTTCATTATTTGCTAGGATCAATCATTACCCAAGTTATTTTAGAAAGACATGTAATTAAAAGCCCTTTTAGGGACTAACACAGCGATCTCAGAACTTTAAAGGTGTAAGGACCGCTGTGACTGGTAGCCAATATATTGAATTTTTAGCCAGGAAAGAATCTCCAGTTGATGATCACTTTTCGGTCATCCCTTTGAACGATCGCATTGAACAATATCTGTGCATATCTCAATAAAATATGATTCTGACCATTAGGACTGAGGCAAAAATCGCATCCATACTAAATCTCTGTACGCAGAACTGAATAACCGACTGCGGGTAAAATTAAGTACGAAGTATCTTTCAGGGTTGCAGGTCGTCCGAAAAACAATGCGAGATATTTACAAGTAACAAAGAGTCAAAAGGAGCTGTGTAGGTCCCTTCATCATTCTCATTTTCGCCTTTTACACAGACGCTTATAGGCTCATAGGCTGCTTATGGATAAGCTGAAACGCTTAGGTTTCGGTGGTCCAGTTCTTCTCTGGTTCTGTTCCTTTCTGAAGGACCGCACTTACAGGGCAAGGGTCGACGCTGTGCTCTCTGACCCTTTCGCAGGCAAGTCAGGGGTTCCTCCGGGCAGCATCTTAAATTCTTTATTGTTTTCGCTTTTTATCTCAGCCTGCATCAGTTCGCTCCCTCGCAAAGGATGTCTGCTGTATGCTGACGATGTTAAGTTCTATCTTCTTGTCGCCTCGTCTTAAGACTTCCCTTGCCTTCAAAGCTACGCTGATGCATTTGCGGATTGGTGTTCCTCTGCTGCCGCTTCGGCCAGCTTTCTCAATTAAGAGGTATATAGCTACTAGCTCCAGTGGCTCACCACTCCCACGAGTTACTTTGGCAAAGAACCTTGGTGTGTGGTTCGATGACAAACTGTCTTTTGAGCCACATTTGAACTCAGTCCTCGAGCGGGCCTTCAAAACTTATATCACCCGAATGGCGTCTGAGGTCCGTGATTTTTTGTGCTTGAGTGCGTTGTATTGGTGCTAGGTCCGTACTATCTTGGAGTACGCCAGCGTTCTTTGGTCCCCAGCAGGTGTCACCTCTATGGATAGGTTGGAGAGGGTACAACGGAAGTTTTCTAGAATCGCCATAAGGCGCTTCCCAAAACGACCCCAGTACTGATGTCTTGCTATGTCCAGAATTCTATTTGAAAAAATGATCCGCTTAACATTAGTTCTAGAGAAGAGAGATGAGAAACATGGCTGTATTGCAACGATTCAACCTTCCTTGAGAAGAATATTCCTAGAATTAGTGGAACTGATACGACCCGCAATAGTAGAAAGTCACATAGAGAGTTGGTAGGTCTATGAAAGTTCAAAGTTTTCAGTTACTATAGAGCCTTATTTTGGAAAATCTTTACTGTGACTAGTTCTTCTATTCTTCTAAACAAACAATATCAAAACATCTATATCATGAGCCTTATGTCCAAACGTCCATATGTCCGAATTCATCTCATTATTCCAATGTAATAGATAAAACGTCAATTAGGATTGGATTTTTAATTCAATTCAAAACTCTAATTTACTCCTCACACTGCTGTCTTCCAAATCCACTAAAAGATCAACACTTACTAAAGGGGATTAACTTTTAAAGCACTCTGGGTGCATTTTTCGTACACAATTTCCTTCTCGTTTCCTGACTCAATTCCATCTCGTTTGCTTCGTCTCTGGCGCTCTGTAAGGAACGCTTTGGCTTCTTGTCATCAAACATTCTGCGCTAGAAACACATGTCACAGCCATCTGTATATCGTTTGAAACCCGCTTCTAAAAAAAAATCTCAAAATCAAAACCTCTGCCTCTTGTCCAATTTGCTCCGCTCAAAAGTCCTCCTAGCAAGAGTCCATCCATCCCTCACCCATTAGCAAACAACTCAACTTCTGCTGACATTTCGCTGACAAAACTACACACGGACGGTACACGCACGATTCGATTACCGGGTCCCAGTGCCCGACCGAAACAGATTGCCCGATTCGCGTACACTAAGCTCGCTCCTTTTGGCCCAGTTTCCCCTTTCCGTTTGTTTGTTTTGTTTTCCGCTTCCGGTTTTTTGCGTCCCTCTGGCAGCAGAACGGCGGTTGTTCACCGACATCGTTGACACCGGCCAGTGGACTCGCAGCTAGCAGCGGTGGTAGCGGTCGTTTCGCGAAAATCCCATCTATCCCCACCGTTAGCCACAGCATCGTCGACACCGAACCGGGTGGCCGAACCGCATGTTTGTCAATCGATGGAATTAAGAATTTATAAGCGAACGTGATGGGAATCTAATTTCGGTGCTTCCAGGCCCAACTTCCCCGGTCGCTGTTGGTGCGATCGATTGTGGACATTTGCTGACGGTTGCTAGAAACGGATGGGTCCCCTTTTCGGACCGAATTCTGCGAAAAACCGAGCGTTTGACTGGAGCTGGAAGCGATCCAAAAGTGAACAAGCGTCCCCGAGTCGATGGATGGATGGATCACTTGAACCGCACAACTCCTGAAGTCCTGACCTCAGCACTGGGCAGTTCGGGCTGGGAACGTTGTCCCGATTAATAAGCCCTCCCGAGGTTGGATGCTTGTGCTACGATATGGCACACGGCCCAGAGATGCAGCGGACGGAAAATGATGGCGTAATAATTAAAATTGATTCTCAGCCAATTGCTCAACCAGAATTCCTGGCCATTGGCATTGGATGGTAGTTGTTAGTTTTGCCAAACATGTCACCGATGTATTTTTCGTGCAGAACTAAAGCGAAGAAAAAGAGATTTAAAATCACAAAGCTTGATGTTAGATTTGGCAACGAAAAACCAGAACAAATGCTTTTAAATTTCCATTTAAATTCCCGAAGCCGGTGCTGTTATTCTTGGGCAACTTTTTTCAGCCCTGTCCGTTGCCTTGGCTGTTTTTATCTTGATCGAAGACAGCACGGCAAATGATAACGATCCGGATTCGCACATGATCCAGAAGTGTCAACATGTTTAAACATTAGTGCCGCAGTTTGCAGAGATGATTTTGCCATTGCGTAACGGAACGTTTGCTCGTTTGATCGGTGGAAGGTGGTGAAGAGGGAGTTTGGAGGTTGGGTGGAAAAATATTTGTTAACACGCCTGCCGACCCTAGGCCCTAGGCGGAGGGAACAGGAAGTCCTCCCTCCCCGAACGGGCTCGCTTTGTAAGCGACCGCCCCACATTATTTCGTGGGTCGATTTTTGCTTTTTGCCCAACTAGCTGTGCTTGGCCAATCACCACCATTCCCCGGGGCCCGACCGCCAACCACCGGGACCACCTTCCGGCACCGGTCGCCTGTTAGAGGAAACAGCTGTGTTAAATGGTAATATATTTTCGTTTGCTGCTGCTGTCAAGCGCGCGATCTCAGTTTGACAACCGACCATTGGCAGTGATGTGGCCGCGGACCCGTGTGCCTTTGTGTCGTCCGTGCACGTATGACGGTGCAATTATGGACCGGGTTTCCGGATTGCCGGTACGGGATTTCGAGGTGGGAAACGCACCGACACAGGAACACCCCATCTCCCACCGTCGCCGACGACGTGTTACGGTGCCGGTTCCGTTGCCATAAATTCGTAATTCATTTAAGGATATCCCATTCACTCATTAACGCGATGCCAAATTAACGTCGACGAAATGAAATGTTGCGTTCGCCGGCTTTTTCGGCCCATTCCACCCACCCCGCCCAGGTTCGGATGTGTTGGATTGGAGAATAGCGCGATTTTACCTACCTACGCACCAGTCGTCGTTGGTTGGGAGTCTAACAAAAAAAACGAAGGACGAGATTTTCATCTCCTCTTCCGGGCGTCATTCTGAGGCAATGGGGGGAAAATACACATTCACTAGGTAAATTTTTGTGTGGTTGAGGCGTGTGAGGGGGAGTGTGTGTGTGTGTGCAAGGGAAAAGTTTTTCCGAATCCCAAAATCTGTCTCCGTGCTCCCATGAGTTCGTAGCGACACGCGTAGGAAAAACGGGAAATTATTGCCTTCCTTCTAGTTGCTTCAAGTTTATCCTCCATGACCCGAAGCTAACATGTGATTTGGTAAAAGTTTTAATCCATGACGGAGATGTAGAACACCGCAGAATTCTATATGTATCCCTTGTATCACTGTATAAATTGAATCAAAAATCTCATGTAAATAGAAAAAAAAATGCTTTGCAGTGTGAAACATTCAATTTTAAATAAATAATATTCAAATTATTTACTAAACAATATTTTCCAAAGCAAGTACAAAGGGAAATTCGTCTTGCTATGGATATAATCCAATGTATCAGGTTTAATAATATTTTTCTAAGTAAGGTATATTGTACAATACATCAGGTCTAGTAGTAAATAAGTCTAATGGGTAATTGGCCTTTAAAGTCCTGGAACTCCCCTGCATATTCGATACACGAATCTATCGGTTTGTTTTTCCGGTATAAAGGGCCTGGCTATATTTTTTAATCAGATTACCAGTCAGATGAGTGAAGAATTACTTAGTATCACGAATAATTCTTAAATAAGTGCTGGGACAATGTAGAACGGCAACAGTCCTAGTACTCACATGCTTCTCTGATGAGACATGGACCCTGTCCAAAACTGACGAAACCCTCACATGTGGGACGGTTGGGTGGCCATGGCGATAGCAGCGGCTGTCTTCACAAAAAGAAAGCAAAATGGCAGGCCAAGGCCTTTCGAGGTTGTGGAGTGAAAGAAGAGTGATGTGTCGAAGGACTATGGAGGAGCCCTTAGACTCGTCAGGTCCCGGTGGGCTGCTCATGTTAAGAGAATAACACCGGGCGACCCAGTCCGTAAAATACTTTTAGGGCGTCCACACTGACAGAGGAGGCGATGTAGGTCCAAACTGAGATGGAGTGATGGGGTTTGTTGAAATCGGCCAAGACCTTGAAGCGGTTGCGTCCGATAAGTAACTATGGTCCAAAGAGGCCATTATTCAAGTTTAATAACTTTACCTTCATTTATGATTTTATACAATATTTTTATATAAATGTCATCCCATATTGACAATACGTCTGTCAGCCAAAATAATAAATAAAACATATAAATGATTTATCACATAATTTTCACTCAATTCTAAGCTTCTTAAAAACAGGGCGACATTATGCTGTACTTCTTGCAAAAGTTTGACACCGCTGGCCTGAAACTCGAGAGGAAACCGGCGTGTCGTATCTTGTCGATCGAGCGGTGATAAAGTGCACTGATAAGCTGCTAACGAACGAACAACTTTCTCCAGCAAGTGTCAAGTTTTTTGTTGCTGCTCTTGCTTGCTTACCCTGTGTTAGAAGGCAGCAAAAGGATGTGGATGTGTGTGTTGTCGACGTCGTATCAGTTTGATTTGATTTCAACCGTGTCTAATTTGTGGTTTAATAAAAAGCAAAGTTATCTTTTGTGATCGGCTGTGAAATCTGGCACGGTGTGAAAAAGTTTCCCGTGTGCTAATAATGTTTCCCTGAATGGTTGGGATACTTGTTACACGAGTAATCGCGTCACACGCTGTTTACTTAATACCTGCCTCATGGTTATTTAAAGTACACATTCTTAATGTCTTGTAAATACACTGTACGGGAGATGTGATTAAAAGGCAGGAGCTTAGCAGCTTAAGAGACTTCGGTGTGTGACTTTTTAAATGCTACTATTTGCCATAAATTACCACTTACTAGTGGCAAGCTTTTGATGGAAGTGCTACTATCCTCTAGTCAAAGTTTGGCAATCACAAAACCCCGCTGCAAAGGAAACAATTAAATGCTCTTAAACATGGCAGCTAACCCGCCAGCTTCCTGGGCATCCATCCGGCGCCACCTACCCGGGTCGATAATTAGTGCATTTACTTTTGCGAAACTCAAAAACCGATTAACGCTTCGTCCGTTGGCTGGCCATCGGAGCAAAACTCCCCGTCATCCAACAAACCGTCCAGTCGGTCCAGTCCGTTCGTCCAGCGGCTCACAGGGATCGATGACCAGGTTCCTGCGCTACCCGTCTCCATCGAGCTTCAACGCCGCCGGTCACCGACAACCACGGAACGTGCCAATGCGTGAGTGAAAGGTTAGATACACGCCGAACCGAGCATGCGCTTCTCCAGGGCAGGGTAAGGGAATCGGCCCGTGAGAAGTGTCAAAGCGTGTGCGTTCGGGTTTTTGAGTTGTCGACCTGGAGGTTCCAGGGAAAAGGGGAAGATGTTGTGGGAACGCGCCTTCTGGTTGCGAACCTCCGAGCCCCTTCAACACATAAGCACCCTGGACTGCGTCTACTGACATTTGACAGTTGATGAATATCGGCACAAAGGCCACAACACTATGCACCAGTAGTGTTGGTAGTAGAATTACGTCTCCTCCAGTTTCCTACCAATCGGTTGTAAGTGACGCGCGTGCTACTACATTACGGTTGTGACAGGAAACGTTAACTGGCGGACCACGTGGAAACGAAAAAAAAGGGCGGACATTAAATGACCGACGAGACTACCTCACTTTTTGTGTGTGCCGGAGTGTGAGTCTCCGGTGCGTTTCGAAAACGAGACCGGAAGAATCCAATCGAGTCAGCAAGTTTAACTTTGCATCCCGAAAACGTCACGCCGTGTACCGCATCATCCGAGCTCTGTGGATGTGGGAGCATACTATAAAGTGCTCCCCTTACGAGCGCGACGACTTTCTAGGTGGTGGTGCGATCAATCTCATGCTCCAGCCGAGAGATACGAACACGGTCGCGATGTTGCTCGCCTGCACTTGCTGCTGGTTAGTCAGCCGCGCTTCCTGCTGTCTCGCTTTGGTGTGCGAGCCACCACCGTCAAAGCGCTGGAGCATACGCACTTCGGGCCGGATGTATGCTTGTGTTTTGGCCGTGTTGTATGGGTATGCGTCCTCGGGGACCTCGGCATCAGAGCATCGTCGTCGTCGTACTTGTCGTGGTTGCGCCGTCGTTCATCATCGGTTGGCCCCATAAACCGTGTAACTGGAGCCGCGGCTCGCTCGGTCGGTGGTTCGAAACAGTAAACGCCACGGCTCGTCAACGCCACCGTTATCAGTTGTTCCGTCGACGTTTGTGCGGTAAGCCACGAGCGTTCCCCGGTGTGTGCCACGGTCGGTGACCAGTATGCGTCCTGCGTCCTTACGTGAAAGCGAGCCTTCGAGAGTACGTGATCGATAGTGGCGTTGGAGTGGCAGAGCTCGGTGCGGGAGTGCTACATCGCCAAGTGAAGAACACGGGAAGAGATTCAAACAAATAGGTGTTGTGTACAAGATGTCGCACACCATGTGCGGGAACAATGTGCGAGACGGTGTCCAGCTTATGTGTGAGATACGCAACGTCAAGTGATCCAATCAGCTATATCAGCTCGCGAACCGCAACAGGACGCAACATATGCTAGCGAATTCCTGCCACGCCAAGCAACATCAAGGTGCAGCGGCCCAGCTGCATAGATCAAATGACGGCCATTGTTGGGGCGCGTGTACGTGCAGTGTGTGCGTGTTTGTGTGAACCCGTGCAGAAATGGGGACACTTGAGATGTGTCGGCATACTGCGCCAGTAAGACGCATGGACAATCTGACGCCTTGTGTCCGAGCATGGACATGAGGGTGTACTTGCACTTGTATGTGTGCACGTGTGCGGCAGTTTTTTTTTTGCTGGTGAGTGACCATCGTGCCATCGCTTCTAGTCCATGCGGAGAACCAACAGTCACAACGGCAACGACAGTAAGTTCCAAAGAGCACTCGCTCACACAGAGACACACACTAGGCCCGGTCAGCTGAAGCAAACCAATGCTGCTCGTTGTGCATGGCAAGACGCGTCTAATCCTCCTAGAAGGCGATTCGGTTTTGCACACTCCCTCGAATGCGAAAACAAACCCACACGAACGAGCGAAACGGGGTTGGGATTGTTGGTTTATAGGACATTTTAAATAAACATTGTCCGCAGACAGAGTCGTCTGCAATCCCTCGAATCTCGGATCGAGCCAGCCAGCGCACGAAAACACCCAGTTTATGATGGCTTTGCGGATAGCATTGGCATCTAACCGATAAAAGCCGATTTCATGCGCTGTCGCTTGAAGCGAGTGGCCATTTTTTTAAGTTTTCCAACAACACCCAAGGAACTCGCCAAGCGTGGTTTCGGCTGTGGTGAGGTGGGCGGGAAATGAATAAATAAAATAAATATCCACTTAATAGGATGCTGCCCGGTTTTATGAGCTTTCCTCTCATCATATGTCTTTACGTGTTTGGTACGATTCGTATCTATACGTATAGGCGGCCATAACTGGTACCCGTGATCGCTTATCGGTACGCCTTATGCAACCATTATCAATATATCATTCTCTAACGTCCGGGACACATACGATTTCATACTGCCGGAAAAGCCAGCTCCCTGATCTTGATCAGAGAAATTGAGGTCCACAGAAGTCTGGAGAAAAACTAAGCGTCCCAACGAAACGTGCTACTCACGCATGACAAATACTGTGCCACAGAGTATGGCTTCCGGAGAGGACAAATGAGTGGCAAGAAAATAGCGTGCACCTTCCAGCAGCAGCAGCAGCAGCAAAAAAAGTGCTAAGGATGTCGTCTTCCAACCTCCCTAATCCAAGCCTCTCCTCTGCCAGGGAAAAGCGTCGGTTGATTCGATGATTCGTTTCAATGATTCACGAGCCAGTTTTACGACCGTGACTCGTATCCGTTCCGCTCAAATTACTTTATCATCATAATCCGACTTCTAATGGGTTTTGCCTTTTGTTTAAGCATTCAGCCTCCAGCCATCACATACGCCCTGAACGGCCTGAATCATTATTATTTTCTTTTCTCCCGCAACGCGGAGGTTTAAGTTCCTGCTTTTGATAGAGCACCACTTCTCGCCTTCGACACTTAAAAGGTTTATTTTAATGCGAATGAATGCGATGTGTGTGTGTGTGTGGTAGGCGCTTCGGCGGTGCCGACATGAAATGTGAGCCACCAAGCATCAACTCACACCCCCAGCTCCACCACAAACAACCAGGCGTCACGTGAACGAAGAAACTGTAATTGGAGCATGATAAAGCCGAGACTGTTTATTAAGCAATATTCAGTAAACAGTTTTTTCAACGCTTAAAAAACACCCCAGCCAGCAAACGAAGGGCTTTGTAAGTGTGGCAAATCCTTTAGAACCGTGTTTTAATTCTCGTCGTTTTGTTTTTCCTTTTTTCAATTCACAGACTTTTTGGACGTGCCGGGCTCGGTGCAGCTCCGCGAGTCGCAAACAACACCCCACGAGAAAGGTATGTACTTGCTTCTTGCAGTTGGAAGAATTCAGTGCGGTTTTGATAATTTAACACCAGCCAAGAAAACTACCGCTGGGATGTACCCTGACCCCAGCACCTAAGACTAATGAGTATCCTTCCTCGCTTACATTGGACGAACGCCGGGGTGATTTAAATTCCAAACTGCATGTCTGCAGTTGATGGTCAGCAGACGCGATAAATTTCTTGCCCTCCTTTTGGCGTTGAAGTACGTTTTTCCTTACGGTCATTCAAAACCCGACCAAAATGACTTCTTACAGTATAGGGGCGTTACTCAGGGAGTCTAGTTTAAGGTAGTTCCTTCTTGTCAGTAGGACTCCAGGAAGGAACTACCTTCCATTTTGTGCCCTACCAACGAGCTAAATCTTCCTTCTGGTGCATGCCGTGGCAAACTTCCGTGGTTGGCTTCAATCGACTGACCAATGGTCGAGTGATTGCGTGTGGAAGTATAATTTTGGAACTAGCGTTACGGTCCTGCGGTGGGACTAATGAATTTTTTGGTTGGGCGGAGCGAGGACACCCGTGAAACTCCACATGAAGTCAGTATTCTGAGGTACCGAGCTCCAATGAAATGACTCCAATTTTGTTGTGTGACTGACTCAAGGTTCCATTGCTATAGTAACGCTTTTGTTACCACTATGAGCAACGCACTCCAGTAATCTCCATGACAACCTCGAACGAACAAACAAACGTCATCAGTCCATCAGTAGCGGTATTGCTGAATGAAAATCCCTCCCGCTCACTGGACTGGACAAGCGCCATTAGGGAGAGCGCCCTCAAGAATCCGCCCTCTTTTTGCGTCAAATGGAAATTAGTCTCGTTTGAAAACGCATGTTCCCGGGGCAGATCGTTTGATGTGTTGTTCGGGCCCGTGTCTGTCCCAAAGGGGGCCAAAGGATAACATGGCAAGGTTCGCATAATCGTGTCCCCGCGATCTCTCTATACACGCCGTCAAATGGCAGCTGGAAGCATATGTGGGGAAGCGACTTTTGAACGGAGCGACCGGGAATGGATTTCTTTTCTTCAACCAGACCCGTCAGTTGCTTCCTAAATCGATGATAAACTTACGGGGTGACAACACACAACTACTCGTTAGTCGTGTGCTTTCACCCTCCTTTGCTGGGTTGTTTTGTTTTTTTTGTTGTGGAAGGGGCATGGCCACCGTATGGCGTGTGTTGGCTGTGTCTTTTTTTGTCGCTTCTTCCACCACCACCAGCGCGGGGAACCACCCGCCCGTTCTAATCGTCCCGAACCGGATTGCCCCCGCGTCAAACCGAAGGAAGTCACCGGCATTTACATGCAAATGAATGTAAAGTCATGCTTATCGCTCTACAAACAGTTGAGCCCGTGCCCGTGTGGAAGCTGCCTTTTGACCTCTTCACCGGTGCTTCATACGTTCTCCGGCGCTGCTGCTGCTGATGTTTTTTTATTCATTCATTTTCTGTGCTCCTTCGTACGCTTGCTGTGCTATACTTTATTTATTTTTTCCTACATTGCCCTCACCGTCGTCGCCGCCGTTGTGACTGTGGCCGCATTCCTTTCCGGCGAGCCGTAAGAGCATAGTTTATACATATACATTGGGCTCTGAACAAACAAACCTAGTTTCGGTGCCGCGGGGCCATAGGAGTCGAGCAGCAGATACCAAACCCAACCAACAGCCAAAAAAAACCAAACTTGGTATAAATGTTGTTGCTATCAAATTTTAGAACCATTGAACGAACCAAACCGGCATGCGGAAGAGAGAAAAAAAAACGGCAGCGGCCGAAAGAATAACGAGACTATTTCAAAAGTTTGCTAATGCGACTAGGAACAACATGCATGCAGTCCGGATGGTTTTGGGAGACCTTCCGATGGTGGTAACTGAATGAATATTAAACGTGTGCGTGGAGCAAGCATTTGGGACTGGGACTAGAACCCGAACGACATGAAACGATGACTTCTCTCGTTAGGGAAGTCGGGAAGCGAACGGTGCAAGGGTTAACAAAAAATTAAGCAAACATAAGAATCAAAAGCTCGAAACCTGAGGGGGGGTTAGTGGATGCCGGGCATTTGGGACACCGTTTTTTTTTAACGCCATTTCGAGCTGTGAGCAATCGTGGTCAAAAAGTTAATGTGACATTTGAATGGTGAAGTAAATTTACATAGAAGTCAAATTCAAATAGTTCTTTGAGATTATAACTAGTATTTTAACTCTTTACTCCTCTAAACAACGGAATTTTAAGAACAGGATGGCCGGATAGATTAGATATGTTAACATACAATTATCTTGCTTTAAAAAAAATCAGTGAGGACGGATGACTGGAATCACCCTCTATTTTAGAGAAAATAGAAAAGACTTGAGATCATGATGATTCACGGCGTCCTTATCACAAGGGATATTACTACTGCACCCACCCAATGCTCCCTGAAGACGTTAAAAGCAATCAGACATGGAGTAAAGAGCAGCCAGTACGTTCCTTGTAAATTTCCATACTAAATTTCTTCAAACTGTGATAGTTTTCGAGGACGGTCCGGTGGCAGAGGCTACAGCTTCGCCGGTCTTCACACGACAGGACTAGGGTTCAAATCCCATCAAGACCGCCACACCTAAGGCATACGTATAGTAACATGACAGATATCTTACCAAACCTATGTGAAGAGTCAAAATTAGTTGTCTAATATTAGTTGTAATAGCACTTCACCACTCCACATGAACAGCTCCACAGCTCCAAACTTAGCTCCATGATGATTTGTGCCAGCCAATCATACAGGGATATTATGACAGCTTTCCTTTTAGACAGTGAAAATTATCAGGCAAGAACTAGAGATTTGCTGGGATGTTCTTCGCGTAATGTAGAGTAAATTTCCCTAAACTGTTATTGCTTTCAGATATGTATCCTCTGAAGGCGATGTCATGCCTTCGCACTTTAAAAAAAGAGGACCTCAGCTGGACTACATATGTCTTGGTGGAGTTGTTTAAATTTATAGTCAAGCTTTGGACAACGAATGCAAGGTCGTATATATAGCAGCAAAGTTTGGCCACACTTCTGTGAATTTCTACGAATTCAAGTCAAGCCCAAACTCTTCAGAGATTCACCTCAAGGATTATTTTGTATGAGGCAAGGTTGAAGAAGACACTTCCAGTTAAAATAGAAGTTATTGCATAAATTGAAAATAGTTTTTGGGGGACCCCTTCCCAGGGAGACTGTAATATCAGCTGGTTCGAGATTCCGAATCAAGGTGAAAGCTATGATGAATGGTAGCTATTTTGAGTGAATTTTATTGCCAATTCGTTAAACGTTATATATTACTGAGTGAGGACATAGTAAGGACTAACTATCCAATGATGCGGTTTGAATAAGTCTAGTAAACCGGAAATGGCATGCATAACCGTTAGAGGTTGTTAGGCCAAGAAGGGAAAATTGAAGAAGAAAAGATACTCAAATTTATCCAGTACCTCCTATATACTGCAAAGAACTTTTCCTAAAGCATACTCAAACACTTCGGCACTAACATCCCGTTCGTGGCACAGCAAGCGAACAAATTGTGCATTTTGTTTTTCCGATCCTTATTTTCACCCTACTACAACAGAACTGCTTCTGCTGCTTCATTTATGCATTAATTTTCTCATTATGCACTCAGTAATTTAATTACCTTCCCGTCTGACTGGTGCCCACGTGGTACCACCAGCAGCATCAGCAGGAGCTTCGGCCCATGATTGACGCACTTCCGTTTCATTTCGATTCATAACGAACGTTTAATTTCCTCTCCGTTGCCTCACTCGCTCGCACTACAGTGTCGTTTGCGGCGGTGGATGCATCTCGGTGATGCACTTGCATCGGAGTTTATTAAAATATGAATTCAGCTCCCTTTGCTGGTGTGTGTGTGATTGTGTGATGCATGCAGAGCTGAATGCAACATTTAGTGCGATATTTATTATTCAGTTCCAAATACTTCACAAACAACCGTGCCACACACGCGATCCATTATTCTCGTCACTCAAAAATGTCTCTCTCCTCTCTCAAGCACAAGAGTGAAAATTTTTCAATGTAGCCTTATGAAGCATTTAAGACAATTTAAACATGTTTAACTCTTGGTTAACGTTTGCTGAAAAAAAAAATAACTCCACAAACTACTAATGCCTTCACTAATCCTTAAGGCCCAAACGCGCGGCTACAGTGTACCCGGGGACAATTTTCCGGCTTTGCTCAGTTTGAATAGAAAATGTTTCTCCATCCATCGAGTGGAACGCCACACTGCCAGCTCTACCTACACCTTCCTCAGTTTTTGCTCACGTTCACTTTTCTGTAGTTGCTTGAGTTTTTATTTTCTCTCTGCCTCAACTGCAACGCCACCGATAGGGAGGCTGGGAACACGAGAGGACGGAACCAGTTTGCCCTAATTAAAAAGTAAGCATCGAGTGCAAAGGACCCGGAGGCGTTTGTTTGTTTGTATGTGTGTGTGTGTGGGTGTGGGCCGGGCTTTTCCTTCATTCCTAACCCGTCCATCCGTCCCTCGGAGTCAACGCTGGCGAGAAGAGTAATAATGAAAAGCGCTTCGATCGTGGAATGCATCCAAAGCGACGTGGAAAATGTCACGACAAAGGCATCTCACTAAGCAAGAGCAAGAGCGAGAGAAGAAAAAGGGAGCGAGTGTAACCGTCAGTAAGGACGTTGACGACGAAGACGGCAGCAACAATGGACCACGGCGAGCATGGGTTAAAAGGGAAAATAATAAAAACCTCGTTTTTTCCATCCCATCTAAGCCCGAGCTCAGGAAAAACAACTGCCATTCAGCGCGGAACAAACCCTTCGCCGGCTTCCACCGGCACGACACCAACGGGCAAAATGCAGGCAGCCGCAACAAACAGCAAACAGAAGAGAGGCCACAAGCAAAAAAAAGCAAGTCAACTCCATCTGTACCAGAGCAGTACAGATCCACACCGGCCGGCGAGCTTAGGGGCGAGCCTCAAAATTACACTCACTACTTTGAACTTCATTAAAATTGAATCCCAGCAATTACGGTCCGAATTAAAAGCGGCCTCTCCAGCGGCCAGCCAAAGCCCACGCGCATCAGGAGCATCGAGGCATCGCGTTAGGAGAAGAAACACACAAAGGCCATGCCCACGAAATCGAGCTCCTGTTCCTGAGCTCGCGGTCTCACTAGCGTGAACACTAACAGCGCCGTTACTAGCAGCACCTACACAGCAACGGCAGTTGATATTGAGTTTGATCTTTCGCCCGATGGCGTTAAATTGAAGTCCCGCCGGATACGGACGCATCATCGCGGTGAAGGTGATGCGGCTTCTGTGGCCTTTTCGGTTTCGCTCCTTGGAGTTGGTGTAGGTTTGGAGCATTTTTTCCCATCCGAGTGGCTAAAATTTCAGAAGCCCTTTTTCACCGGTAGGCACTAATTGGGAAACAGTTTTCGCAACAGTGTTTTTGGTTGGATGGATTTTTAAGGAGACTCTTCACACCAGGCCACCAGCATGATATTGGGTTAAGCGGATCCAGTTAAGGTGGATTTCAGGTGAAAGGAATGGCTGGCTGAAGGAATGTCAGCGAGTTCTGAAGGAATATTCGAATTAATTATTGAACTATGAGATTCTTCTTTTGACTCACTTTCTACCATAAGTGCTTAAATACTTCATCCTTTTCCGTCACGCAGAAGTTAATAATTCAAAACGGGTAGACAATTTTTCCCAGTCCCCAGTTTAGCTCAACACAATCACCTCAACATCACCAGCATCCCTTAACATCACGCAAACAAACGATGCAGATCTAGATCATGTACCAGAGGCCTTTTGTAACAAATAACATAAAATGACACGTCATCAAGGCACGACGTGCCCGGGCGAGAAAACATACCCGATAATCTTTCCCCAACAACCATCAGTCACCAGTGAGAGAGGTAGTACCGTACCGAGAAAAGAGGCCAGCGCGTGCCTTGCGGATGGATCAAAGAACAAAAAAGAAAAGACCAGCGTCCCCGGCCAGACGTAGATGCCCGAGGTTCCGAGTCGAAAAACGCTCGCCGAAGCACAATATTTGCTTGGCCGTTGTCGCTCGATTCTACAATACTGTCTAGCTCATCCACGATGCCTTCCACTGGCGCAGCATCTTTTTGCCCTGTCCGCTGTGGACCCCTGCCTGTGGGACACGAAGGGACCAGGAAGGGGAAGGAGGGAATTTAATTAACCCGAACATTGTTTGAATACTGACGCCTTGTCAATTATTTACAGTATCGATCCGTTGAAATACGGGTGGCCCGTGTGGCCACAGTTTGACGCAAGGGTGATAAAATTAGACGACCAAGGCGAGGAAATGGGACCCTCCCTGGTCGGGCAGGTGTTGTGGGGGAAGGGGTGGTGGGCGAAAAATCGTTGTCCCTTAAGTGTGACATCACCATTTGACAGCCGGCCGAGGGAACGATTATCTTCGCAAAGCCCCTGGTGTGGTGTAAGCCCCTGTGGTGCGGTTTTCCGTTTCAGCGAGCGTCGTAAGTACGCCGGGTACGGGTTGAAGTGCGGATGGGCAGGCGAGTCGAGGGAATCGTTTTACAGATCGTTCCCACAGCTTCACAGTCCCGCAAGCAAGCTAAAGTGGAGCTCATTTTTCTTCATCCCTTATTTTTACCGGACGAATCGGGCGACCGATACTTCGTTCGGAACGGACCGGCCGGTCTTGTCCGGAGCAAATGAAACGTAACCGAACGGCTATTTGTACTTGCCTGTAGTCGGGCACACCTAGCACCTGGTGATAGCTCTTGTTTATCCTTACACTTCTAGGTGCTAGTTCGTCCCAGTTGACCCTCTCTTGCACCGCGTTTGTGTCACCGTTTTTGCTCCCCAAGAAACGTACATCTTTTTCGGGGAGCAGGGTTTTATATCTTAATTGAATTTTTCTCCCAAACTCCTTCCGCTCACTGGCCAAAAATGGTTAAGAAGCGGAAGGCAGCATTGGCAAGCTGCCAGCGACAAAGTCTTCCCAAGAGATAAAGTCTTCCCTGTTCGAGAGACCTACGGGGTACAGAAAAGCATGTTAA
This sequence comes from Anopheles stephensi, assembly GCF_013141755.1. Taxonomy (NCBI): domain Eukaryota; kingdom Metazoa; phylum Arthropoda; class Insecta; order Diptera; family Culicidae; genus Anopheles; species Anopheles stephensi. The sequence continues at coordinate 56,288,374 of NC_050203.1, read as the reverse complement.
CTTACATCACCTCACCATCACAGAGAGGTGGAGAGTGTTGTCGTCTTACAGTATCCGATAACGTATCTCGCGACCCCGTTGCCCAGCGGTTGGGGAATAGTTTGGACGAGTTGGACGATTTATGTTCTTGTTTGTTTCCCCCTCGCGCACACACATGAAATACATCTTCGAGGGCAGTATTCGAAGTTCATGGTGCAACAGGGACTGCTTCACGTGCAGGAAGTCATCGTAGGATATCCCTTTTTGTGGGGTTGTAGTCCTTCCATTCCAACTTTACGAGCCCATCATTCGCTGATCATCGGTCCCGGCTGTAAAGAGGTGGCGAGAGAGTATCGCTTGATTAGTAACATACAACAACGTAACGTCTGGAGTAATTTCTTGCCAGCTATCTCCAGAAAGCCCCCCCGTATCCCCTACCGTCCAGATAATGGCCGATAGCTGTAACCGATCGCCAGGACACCTTTTTCTATTTATCGACCAAATTTACGGTCGCGATTGTTTTGCTGATTGTCCGTGTGGAGCAGCAGCAGCACAGACAGAACTGGAGTGAGATTGCGTAGAAGAAAAGTCATGTCCGTTCGCTCCCACAAGCTGATCCGGACGATTGACCTGTCACGTCCTTCCAACGCTACCTGTCACTGGCATTGCTCTTTGCTATCATTTAAACGTTTCGTGTTCCCCAGTCCCGAGAACCCATTCCATCCCTGAACACACAAAAAAGGACTTCCTTTCTTCAACTGTCCAGCCGATGGATAGATCGTTGCGTTCGGAGTACCACTTCTTATCGAGTTTGGTAAAAGTCGGGAATAGGAATCGATAAGCCACACACACACACACGACTTTGAACCCATTTACGATAATGGTGCGAACATGGGTTCCCCAGACAACGGCCACGGAGCCCGATAAGGAATTGGCGATGAAAGTGAAACCATCCTTACCGGCCGGACCAGGAGTGGGCTGGCGCGTGAATAAAACCATTTGCCAACAGCAAACGATTGTACGGCAAGAAAGGATACTGTTACGGTTTCGTGATGGAACCTCCTTCGAGTATCGGTCGGTCAGACCATTTAAAAGCTAGCTCGCTCTTCTCACTGATGGAAGGTAAATTGACTTTTCGACGGATTAAGTCATGTGTGAATGGTGAGGTGAGCCGGGATGCGCACGTGATGCGGGTTGGGAGCGAATTCGCTGGAAATTTCCAGCGGGGGTTTTCCCGGAAGAACGGTCCAACAATTGCCCGGAATGCTGCTCTTGGGATTGCCGTTTAAGCCGTTCATTCACTACTTAGTTTAGCTGATTGCGTGTCAATTGCAAGGAGTTTCTACCTGTAACAGAGTAGTACAAGCAGGCCTTGACGCTAAGCTTCAAGTACATGATGCTGTTCCTCCGTATTCAATATCCTTAATTAATCATTAAACTGTTTGTGTTTCTGTTACATTAATACATTTTTTACTCTCCTGTAACACCTTTGCGTCAGAAACGATGCCAAGTGTTTGTCCACGCACTAACAGTGATTGCTGATAACACCACACCGAAATAAAACACCCGAGCTCATCATTTTCTCATCCAATGTCACTGCAGTGTCCTTTAGTGTCTGTGGACAGCTGCATTCACTATCCTGCCTGTTGCTTTTCCCCGAGCAGTTTTCCTTGGGTTTTGCTGGGCTCGGCAACTCGGCAACAGATGATCAACTCCATACACCAGCTCCGGAGTATGGAGCGTGTGGATGAGAAAACCCGGCGACCCAGGGACACTAAAATTTTACGACAACTCAAACACTTTTATGGTGCACACCATCGAGCGCACTAAAAGAGACTTTACGCTGCTGGTGGTGGTGTAGTTGTAGCAAATGTATCCACCACTGGAAGCAGATGAAATTTTCACTTTGTAGTACTACGAAAGGAAAAACTTGGAGATGGGAAGACCCGTTGAATGGACCGCGCAGTCGACACGTAAACGATTCAGAAGCAATTTAAGACCCAACCCGACCATCCAAGTGCTCGGGTTACTCACTTTAAATCATTTCAATTTGCCATTATAAGGGTTTTGGGCTCCGGGTTTTCGCTTTTCTTTGATCACTTTATCCAATCGGTTCCCGGTACCCCGGGCCCGCTCGTAGTTAGTTAAATGTGATTAAATAAATTTTATTTACTTACCTTTCCAGGAAAGGGTCCAGGGTAAAAGTCCGTTTGTGGTCTGTTTACAGTACGCTGTGGTAAAATAATTTTACCGAGGGAAAAATTTTCCCGATTTATCTGCAACACACATTAGCAGCAGAGTATTTAGGCCAGAGCACTTTTCGGTGCGCGGGGTAGAGGCACTGTTCAATAAGATCGTTACAGTATGGGGTGGCCAGTCGTTAAAGTCAAGCGCAACGTGCTTGAAGTAACGCAGATGCAGATAAGGATTTTTTGTTTTGGTTTTTCGTGGGGGAAAATACAATAACTTATGATCCAGTATTCCAGTTTCCCGCCCTTGAGCAGTACACCAGATTCCCAGTTGCGCTAGTGCCACCGAAAAGATTCTCGCTGAATTCCAGCATCCGATCCAATGGTGCCCCTTGCCTCGCTACACCCAGACATCCTGCGTACCTCGTATCGTAAAAGTATAAATTATTATTTTAATGTAAAATAAACAGCGCAAACGAGAGCGGCCAGACAAATCGAGCTGTGCTGGCAGGCTCTACCATTGCGCACCGATTCTGACAAGTGCCTCGAGTAGCTCGGAGGTTCTGGAGGTGCCCGAAGGATGTTCCCTGTCTGCTTTATGGCATTTTTTTCTTCCTGCCGGAGTTACCTCGTTTCGTTTTGTTTTCCGAGTTTTCCTGGCCACACCACAATCCGCCGGAATTCGGAATGCTTTGGAATTGCTCTTCGCAAAACGCAGGGGCACGGATTTATCATTGCATGTCTCGGACATTTCGTGGCGGATGCTGGCAGAGGATAACCACCGGAACTTCCTGTGCGAGGGCAGCAGCGAAAGCATAAATGCCAATGTAAACATGGCCGTGTTAAGTGTGTGGTACGGGCAGCGAGGCTACGGTAATGGGAAAGTAATGACGAGGACGTGCGGAGGGTTTCATCATTTCCATCAGCGAGATGGAAACCGCACGCGAAACCCTTGGCCACCAGTGTGTGTGTGTGTGTGTGTTTTTCCCCCCTAGCTCCCCGCACCGCCCCGGGATCACCTTCCCCCCCCCCCCCCCCCTCAAAACCCGGCCAGAACTGGACCCCTGCAGCAAGCGAGGGCACCGTATCAAATAACGAAATTGCAGATGATAACTTCCTTCTTTTTTTTTGGAAGACCTCTTGCTACGGATTTCCATGGGCTTGGAGGATATTTTTCTGTTTGCGTGCGTGTGTTTGGATTTTGTTGTTGCGCGCGCGAGTGTGTGTGAGCGCGAATACGGTTTTTATTCCTTTCGGTTGTTGGTTTAGTTTTGTTTTTTTACCACAAACTGTTTCCATCCTGCTTGGCGATGGTGTGCACGACCCAACCAATTCGTTGGATTGTTGGATCCGGGTGGTGGATGCATATTTTCACCACTGCAAAATGTGATTGCGTTTACACAATCCGCTTTCCCGTCGTTTGAGCGCGTTGCTAAAGTTTGCCTGTTTACTTCATCCCGATTACTGCTACCCTTCCGTAAAGCTTTTACGGCGGGTGTTCTAAAGTGTCAGGGACACCTGAATGACCCCTTCGTGTTTTATGGCTGCATTACTTTGCGCTACAAAAGTGTGTTTCTGGTGTTTGTTGGATGGTGGGATTTTGTTGTTAAACTTTTTTTGTGTGTTCAATTTTCGTTCATCCAGAGCAAGCAATCATAATAATGTCAGAAGAGATATATTACTATCAACTGCTATTCAAAGCGTTCACCTGTAAACGAGGCAGACTATTCAGCTAATAATATGTTAGGTCAAGACTTTTTGAGGAGCCCGACAAAGAAGAACAAATAAATTAACTGACCTAGACGAAGATTGTCAATGTCAATGAAGGTTGATGTGTAGAATTCGTCTTTCCCCGGGATTAAAATATAGCTACTACAGACATCTCAATAGATCACCATCGATGAGGGTATAAAGGAAATCAGCCAACATTTAAGCCATGGCCGCTACATTGTTTAAGCATCATAGAGGACTTACCGATCAGTTGATCATCCATCTTGTTCCCAGAATATTCAGAAAGGATCACCTAAGAAATCGTCTTTCGTTCGTATTGCAAGATGTTATTAATCCATTTCATTACTCAGAGAACTAGACAGCTGATGGAACAGAGCTAGGCAACTGATCCCAGAAATGAGGATTTTGTTCAACAATGCTGATGTTCGAGTTCATGATCAGAGCTCAATAGATGGATTAATAATCTGACTCATGGTCTAAAGTTTAGGAAAGATAAACCCATAATTTTATGCGTGTGTTTATGATCTTAACGACCAGGAGAAGACCTGGCTAAGTTCGTTCCAATTTTCTATGTTTTCTCTCTTAAGAATTCGAAGTTGGCTTTAATCATTAAACCTCTCCGCTGATGGACAGGGATGATCGTAAACACAGAGGACCAAAAGCAGTTTCTCGACTATAATAGCCTAGTTTCCATCAACTCATTAATCAATACGATGTTGTGAGGATTAAGATGTCGTCTAGCCATCGTCTGAAGGATATTTAATACCTAACCTAACTCTTAAAACTCCTACCGAGCATGCCCGGGATAAGGCAGCTATCGAGGAGGAAATGCCTTGTTTATTTTGCTTAAATGGTAATTTGTCAGCACATTTGGTATTAGCTTATTAATTTAAGTGAATATAATTTTAAGAACTTATATCGCGATATTGGAACACGGAAGCATCTGAATTTGAGTCCCATTCGAATCAATTCAAGGCAAACCCGATGCAGGAGTCTGGCTCGTCAACGCTGATCTTGAGTTGAGTTGAGTCGAGGTGTAGAAGATGAACATTCGAATATCTTCTTGCAACTCTAGAAACTGCAGTGCCAAGCTAAATAGATATAGAAAAGGCAGTAATACAATGCTGCCAGAAAAAAAATAGAAAGGTCATCAGTTCATAAACTCGTACCCCTTCATCGTTCCTACTGTAACTGGAATCGAAAATCTTCACAAGCCATCTGGATACATTCCAAGGCGCTTTAAGTTGTCCCAAAATGCAAAACGGAAAAACAGTGTTTTATCACGCATCCGATTACATCCAAAATCCCGTATCGCGAACGAGCGGTAGCGATGTAAAATCCTGCTCTACGTGAGCGCTTCCCGTTTGGGGTTTTTCCACGGTTCCTTCCTTCCTTCCGGGAACCGGATAATGGCGCTTGACATTCGGTTTGATCATTCGGAATGATACCGCCGGTACCGGCCGAGCTGTTCCGATGCGGAATCGTTCCCGCCAAGGGGCGGATGCTCCTCATTACACCGGACAACCATCATCACGTCCATCCCGTCCATGTTGAGGTTGAACGAGAGACGGGCGAAACAAATAGAGAATCAAGAGTGGACACACCGAAACAGACGCAACGGAAAAAAAAGAGCAAAAATTAATACCCACCCCGCTTGCGCAGCGGGACACAAAAGCATGGCCACCACCACCATTGTTGCTGCATTCGATCCAATGATGAAGTGAGGTTTTTCACGTTCTCCCTACAATTTTTTTTTTTGTAGCGAGTGTCCGCCAGGGGTTGGCCGGTGGTTTAATCATAGGCCACCAAACACGAACGAAAATGCACTCGACGGAAAACGTTGGCCCGGCGACTGGTGGTTGGTGGTGAGAGCTGGTGAGAGAACAAAAAACGTCAATAAAAACAAATAAACTGATATGTACAAACACACACACACACACACACAGATCTGCCAAGCTGGACACAGGCACAAACGGCCACAGCATGCAGCGTGCCGTATCGCGCGGACATGCTGCGAGCGAAACGAGAATTTTATTTATATTGTTTTAATCAACATCAATTTACTCTGTCGCTGAAGTATTCATTCAGTGATTGAATCCAGGGCCGCTCACACACACACACACCATCCATCCATTCTTTGTCGCATCCCCGTTGGAATGATTGCCCTCCTCCCTTATTCATCCTGGTGGCGTCGTCGTCAGCGTCCTCCACGAGTAATGCTGTGCTGCTGGCGATGACGACAACAAGTTGCGAACTCATGTTCGCACTGTGTTTTGGCCAACGGTTATGCTCACCGAAGGGCAACGGAACCATATGCACACACTCACACGCGTAAGGTTTTGCCACTTTAGCTCAGCGATACCGCTGGGGAGGGCATCAACAACGGCACGGGAAAGAAATTGGTACCCACCGACAACTAGCATCAGCACCCTTGCTGAAAGGGGAATTCATCGTAACAATAAAATAAATAAAAACAAATAAAACATTAAAACCATCCAGCGAACCGCACGGACCATATGATGAGCCTGGACTCTATCTGCATCCGACCATATGCGAAGAACCGGGAAACTCCCGGTTCCCAAAAAATATGCTCCATTGTCTCTGGGTACGCTTGTGGTGCCCTGTAGTTTTTGTTTTTATTTCCCTTTTTATAGGGCAAACCCAGTAAGTTGGTTTCAGCATTCATAAAGTTTGCTTCCCGGCAGTCATTTGGGCACTTGATCCTGAAACTGCTGAGGACGACGCGGGGCGAATGAGGTGAATGAGTTTTGAAATGTAAATAATGCACGCAGTGCTGCTGTGTTGGGTGTTGCAGTCATAAGGCATATGGAGAGGTGCATCCTTGCTGCTGGGTGGGATTAAAAATGCATGCGCTTTGCCGCTCGTTGTTCATGCGAATTTGATAGTGATACAGGGTTGGCAGTTAAAGCCCTAACAAAAAATGAATACAGTAGATTTATGTAGCTCATATCGGCCGCTCCTCTTGAAGCTCCCAGACTCCCTGTAAGAGTCTCCCCTGGACCGAGGAACTCACAACGTTTGACGCCTCTCCCGTCTGTCCTGATGATCCTCGCCCTACAAGTTTGGAAATATGGATTGATTAATTTCACAAAATAAAGCTTCTGTCATTCGGTGAGGGATTTTGGGTGTGAAAAATGAAGCGTTTCATACCGTAGGACAGCGTTGTCCGGGATGTCAGAAGATATCCGTAGCTACAAATAAAACCTGATAGGTCTCAATTTTTTGGAAGAAGCTAACTTTGCCATTTTGAAGTATTATTTAATACTTAATAACGCTATCCATATTCCTGATGCATAAAGTTTTGGCGCAAACCACAGCTAACAACAGATTCCTGCTCGCCTTATTAAAAGTGGACACGAATTAGTTGGCTAATTTGGAGCTAATTGAATTCTTCCTTCCGTCCGTCATCCGGAGCCAACGATGACGGCAATGGCGGCAACGACCAGAAAACATGACACGTCGCCGGTCCGGTTTTGGTCGTAAAGCGCATAACTTTTCCCCGTTCGAGTGACGGAACGGCCGACCGAGAGCGAATGGCAGCAACGAACCATTGTGACAATCACGCGCTGGTCAACCGCAGCCACCGGTCGCTGGTAACAAACGCATCCGCACGCTTGCACTTTTCATTTCCTTCCTGCCACCGGAACGGGAACCACCGGCCAGAATTGCTGCTACACGTAGCATACACATAATCAACGCATCGCACACACACATCTCACATTCTCGTAGCGGTATTAGCTCAGCACGCCACAAAACATAAACCCCGACCACTCGATTGGCGCCCGTGGCCCTTTCGTGCCGACTACCCATCGTGCTATGAAACTATAAACAATTCCAGCACCACCCGAAAAAGGGGCATAATTTTGTGCGACATAAATAAAATGTTGCACGCGTTTTTACTCGGTTAATGATGAGCTGCCTGTGGGGCTGGTGCTGGGCCAAAGAAAGGCTTCTGCTGCTTAGTGAGACAAGCGCTAGACGCCGCTGCCGCTGCCGCCGCCGACTGGTGTATTGTGGTTCGTTTTTATGCTACCCGAAGCATAAAACCCACTCACACACACACACACGGACATGAAGTTCCCCGTTCTAGAAGTTGCCCGGTTGCAATCGTTCCTAATGCCGCTTCTCTGGCTCTAATGCCGCGCTGCATGCGCTGCTGTGGCCCGCATTTTTCGATTGCATCGTGTTCATGGTTTTGGATTCCTTTTTTTTGTTGGACCAACCATTCTTCCTGTTGCCAGTCCACTCACCCGGTCAGTGTGTGTGTATGGCAAAGATTGTTAACATATGCTACCCACATTTGGACGAAAATCGTGGACAAGCACAGGCAACATGCCGTCGGTTTTTGTGAAACCGTATCGCACACTGGCCACTGGTGTTGGCTCCGTCAATGATCGCCATGCCATCTGAGGCTGGGTCGTGGGTGTACCCGTACCACTATCGCACATACAGACACACATCTATATTGCTCATATTGCCTCCCACCGCGGGAAATCCCCAGGAATCTCCACCCCTGCCTGCCGTCTGCAGCAGCTTCACGGAGGCCTCGTTACCCAGTGGCCAGAGCTTCTCGTCTTGTCGGGCCACCACTTTTATGTTGAGTGGGCTTTATGTTCGTTCACGTGGTGCTTGCTGCACATGTGCGTGTGTGTGTGTTTATATGACTTGAGTTCTTAAGTGAAAAAAAGCTGTTACTCACCCGCGACCAATACTCCATACAGCAGCACCAGCAGCGTGGTGTTGTTAGTTGGATTTTATTTCGTTCTTCCATCAAGCGTCCACTGCCATTATTGGCAGTGTGTCCCTCATCTGGTGTGCACATTTTTGAGTGTATAAGTTTCTGTGCCGATTCTCTGCCGTCTTGCCTTCCTTCCGACTGCCAGCTGGAAAAGGAATGATAAAACGCATTCCAGTGCAATATGGGGTTTTCGGGGTTTTGCCAGCGTTCTCGAGCAGTAAGAGTGGGGTATCGTATGATTTTATTTTTTTGTTGGTGCTGGGTTTGTTTGCTCTTATTTCCTTGCGAATGCGCCCGACGGAAACGATTTCTGTCCGGTATGGTATGATGGGTTAGCTTGCTGGCATGCATATTGGTGTGTGGGGCCCGGTTTCTATCTGTGATTTGCTGTAGAGGAAGTAAGTTGGGGAGAAAAATATTAGATTTTACGAATGATAGACAAACCTGTGTTGAGGTTTGTTATTTGTTTTGCTAGAATAGTCAACATTAACGTTTCTTTGGATTGGGAAAGGTTTTATATGGACAATCGCTAAGTACTGCTCAATCACGAGGGTTCAACATTTAATCTTCTTTACTTAATATTACTGCAAATTTGAAAGTTCCAGCGAAGTGGTGTAGTTTGGTGTTAATTCTAGAAAATTTTATTTAATTTTAATTTGTTTAAAACATGTTTTATAAAATTTTTGAAGAATTAAGTATTCATCGATTAATTACTAGAAAATGAGTCAGATTTTGAGAGTAATAATATAGATTTAAGACGCATGAATAATTTTTAGATGAATTTGATAGTATTTTAGATGTAAGATTAGTATTAAATGATTTGGAAATCCTATAACTACGAACACCGAACTAGGCAATACCGAGTATCGAATCCCATCTGGACCATCCCAATCAGTTCGATCTATTCAATATTTAAATGTTAAAAAGGGAGAAGAAGTAGAATGTTTTAAACTTAAACGAAACATGAATAACGTACTAAAAATAGGAAAACAATTTTAGTTAAAAACCTCTACTGTCTAGAAGAGTTCTATCGAGAGCAACTCTTTGGGTTGCAATGTAGCATTTTACCTTTACCTTATCTTTTAAAATATCTGCACAAAATCTAGAACAAAAAACACCACGATAAACATTTCACCATATCGAAAGGCTCTCGAGCGGATTTGCAATCGCATCCAGCCGGCGGGCAATATTGCACACACGGACAGCGACAGCGACCACGTCCATCTCATCCCGTGCCCATCGATCGACACACAGCCGTGTAGCCTAAACCTTCATGTGCGACCCCCGCAATCACCTTCCCAACCATTCCCCTCGAAAAGGTGGGTGGAAAACACGTGTGTGTGTGTCCCGAGAAATCTATGGCAGAACTGTTTTCAATTTCCAAATATGCAAATACCGTCTGACAACATAAAAACCTTCCAAGTCACACCTCTCGAACCATCGGCAGGGATGGATGTACCGACCCACGGTACACCCCAAGTGCCGGAGGAATCTAAAATCAATAACGTATATTTACTGTACCTCTGAAACTGTCTGAATCTCCTCCACCGGTCCATTGCGACGTGTGCTGGACCTTTCTTCAGCTTCTTTTACCGAATGCTGGCCGCTAGAAAATTCACCGATTCAGACAAATCAAGTCACGGGGAATCGATTGCAGCAGCAGCAGCGAGTGGTAAATAAAATACTCACAAATAAAATAGTAAAAACTGCACGGGAGACACCAGACCTGATTGCATATCACGTGGGCACGCCGAGAGCGTGTTTGCCGCTGGGTAGAACAAGTCGGTGCCGCTGTGCATACGATACGATTCCATTCATGCACCGCGATAAACGGCAGCTGAAATTGCACCGCAGCCGCAGGAAATGAAATGGTTTGGAACGACGACCCTTCGGTGCCACACTTGTGTCGTGTAATTTTGAGGCTGCTGTACTCCAACAAAATGGAGCAAAATACATATTGAACTCGACATATCGACGGGGGGAGGATATTGAAGGTTCTCGCTACGTAAAGGTGAACCGTGTCTTTAACGTCCTCTACTATCGGCCATATTGTTTTCCATCGAAAGGGTGACAGTTGAGCTGAAAGTCGAATCGAAGAAGTAGACAAAAAAACTCCAACTCCCAGACCTTCCTATCGAACACTGTCGAAGTGTTTAAAGGAACCCGGTAATCAAACGCCCATTTAACCTCCGTGCGTCACGGTGCTAAATGAATAGTATCATTACATAGTAATAGCTTCACGATCCACTTACTTGCCGGCCCGGGGTAAAAGGTTCACCCAACCCCCCCCCCCCCCCCCCCCCCCAACCAACAATTACCGATGGTGATTGTGTACGACCGAGGTTTTGGATTAAGTCTCGGGCGAGCTGTTTGCCTCTTCGGCGCTCGGGACGAAATGTGTCTAATTAAATCCATCAAACTAATTGATCTGCACCGTAAAGAGCGTCGTTGTGCCGGGGCGTGATATCTATCTAAGTGACGTCTGATTGAAGTGCACACAGTAGAAGACTGGGCGAGCGTTTTTTCATTGTTTTGCGATCGACTTATCAACAGAAGCTGGAACCATGGGTTGGAATGAATGGAAGTGTTGTTTGATGCAAAAGGGAAGAAGTCTACTTCTGATTAAAGAGGAATTCTTGAGAATGGCAAGGATTGAGTTACAAACAATACATTGACTACGATGTCTGCTTGATGGAGTTGTTACTGGGAGGGCTTTTGAATTAAAATAGTGGCAATTCAAACTGTAAAGGAGCTGATGTCATGCCGACAATCGCTTGACTCTTCAAGGGTCAGTTTCCAAGAAGAAATAACAATTATAAATCCTAGCTTTAAACGTGCAAATGATTTTACATCACAAAAATAATTCCAAATATCGTTATCATAATTGATAACTACGCTTCGCTTACACCGAAACGGGTTTCGCATCCAAACCAATCTAATGACCGGTCAGCTTACAACTCATTTAATAAAACTGAATCTTGCACCCGGATCCCGGATGACCCAGGCTATTCCGTTGGACCTTCCCCGAAAGGATAAAAATTAAACACTCCAAAAACTGGAAATTATCGACTGGACCGTTTTGTGAGCACTTGGTCCGAGGCCGTAGGTACTGCAATCAAAAGATAATCTAAATTAGCCTCCCCAAAACTCCCCGGCATTCCGACCATCACACGCACACGATCACGCTCGTACGCTGACCGCCTTTATTTGCCAAATGACCCACAATCTCATCGCAACCATTACCTTCCGGAGCTGGAGTCGAGCCTGGCGAGTACGGTGTGAAAGGAATTATCAAGTTTTCCTATCTCCCCAGTGGCCACCATCTCCCCCATTTACACATACCTTACTTGCCCCCGGACCGGTGGGATTTCACGTTTGTAATTGCACTGCTCCAACAGCGTCAGTTTGGTCACTTTTTGGTCTAAAACGCTCTGGTTACTCTGACGGGCGAATCGAGAGACAGAGAGAGAGAGAGCGTTGGAGTCTAATAAGCGAGGTTGCAGGAAGAAAAAAGAAAAGGGACACTACACAGTGGACACGGTTCGTATGTTCCACCGTTGGGTGGAAATGTGAGACCACCTCTCGTAAATGTCCCACCACCGTAACCACATTCGGCAGTGGCACCAAAATCAAGACGACAGCAAAGCTTGCAAAACGGACAACCGTCGAGAGGATTCGTTTCCGGAAAATCTCCACGGCCATTCCTCACCCGGCCGAGAACGCCCCCCCCCCCCCGGTCCCCCGTCAGCCCAGCCCGGCACGAAATGGAATGTTTAATTTTCAAATTTGCTCACCTCAACCGGGCGAATCCAAGGGTTTTTGCACCACCGATTGCTTAGGCACCACCGACGAGCCCACATTTCGACACGTTGTACCGGCCAGGCAGGCTCTAAAGGGATTTGCCCTTCCGTGGCTCCGCTACTCGGCAAAGGAAAATGAACAGCTTGGGCAGGGTGGCGCAGCTTCTCATTTCGGCTCTCGTTTCCAGTGGTGCCTGGCTGTGGTTTGCCCGAACGGTGGCCGCACAAAAGGGCGCCCGGGCTGGCCGGGCGAAGATAATCTGTGGGACGTTTTTGTGCAAACAAACGAAAAGGGAAAAATCGGTGTTGATTTCCCTAATCATGGGACGTCAGCGGACATGGGCAAACTGGGCTTTTGCAGTGGGTTTTTGGGAAAGATTTGCGCTGATTTTTTGTTTTCGGAGGGCTTTTTAAAGACTCGGTTATATTAACGAGCTCGGATGGTGTTTAAACTTTAGATCTTTTGTGATAAAACCTTCTCAGAACTTCATAAAACGACATGAAATATGAAAAGATTCCAATGCTTCAACAAACCTTCAACGAATTTAGCAGGAACTCGGTTCAAAGTGGCGTAGTGGCACTATAGTTCTTTGCCTCATAAATTAGCACAGAAGAACTGTGAACTGTGTATGACTTAGTTAGTATGCGGAACTATGCATGCAACCACCACAAAATGCTCTCGCGCCAGCCACCATTGCTCTCGTTCGCCCTGTTTGACAGCCATTAATTGCGTTCCCGCTAATGAGCTAATTAATTCGCTTTAATTTGTCCGTTTCTCCTGATAAAGTTCCCGTGCGGTCGGTAGGGCCGACAAAAACTAGGCCGCTTTTCACCGTGTCGAGAACGCAAAAGTGTGATGTGAAAAGATTCCTCAAAGAGGTAGAATTGAATACTTTTTAGCCTGTTTTTGTTGGTGTGACTCTTTAAGGTTTTGCTGTTTCTTGCAGTCAAATAAATTGTTTCCTTTATAGGACTTCGCCTTCGCCAAAAACTCGAACCGAAGTGAGCGACTGACTTTATCAACCCGAAAATCTTGGCTTTACACAATCTTTTACCAGCAATTAATCGACCTCAGGGCACACCCGGGACATTCGCGCGTGAAGCGGAGGCTTCCCAGAAATCCAATCCGGCTATCGAAAAGCTACCAGCGGCGAAACGAAACATCGGTTCGAGGCACCCTTCCAATGATGGCAAAGTTTTGTACGAAAAGCCCTCCCCCCAACTCGACTTGAACATTTGCCGATTGTCTTCGGCCCAGCTTGACAGGACAGGCTTGACTTTGCTGCATCGGTTTCCGGAAGCGCTTCTCCCGACTGTCCACTTGTACATTCAGCGACACTTTGGAGGTGGTACACGGGCATGAACTTCAGTGCTTCAAAAACTTGTGAAGAGAGCTTGTTTTTGTTGTGCCCTGGGTCCAGCACACTGATTGCGATACTACCCTTTGGCTGCCCCTCTACCGGCTACACAAATTTCCAATTCTAATTTTCCCCAGTCGCACTCGCTGTCTGACCTTTCGCTTGTGCGTTTGCTGCTGCGGCGTAATGGATGCGCCACCAGCTCTGGCTCTAGTTGGCATACTCGAGGAGAAGTTTGAAGTAACTTCTAAATAATCACCAACTACTCTCTTCGCTACGATACACAGACACCACCCATATGGGCCTCGATGCTGGTCGACGCTTGCCTTTCCTGCTCCCGTAGACTTGGACCAAGTTCGTTTTCTCATGCATTACAATTTTCATCCTTGCCTTGGACGCTCGGCCCAGTGCCGGGTGCTTCCAGTAATGTTTGATTGTTGCAATGTTGCAAACCGTCCGTTTGCTCGTTTGGCTTGGTAAACAAATTAATTGTGTCCTTCCAAAACCGTCTTCCGATGGCAGGTACATGCTTTGGGAGGAGGAAACACTTCACATTTCGGAACAGGCCTCAACCTCAGAACCAGCAGCAGCAGCAGCAGCAGTAGTAGTAGCGTAAACACTAAGTGATACATCACCAAATGATGGTCCTGCAGTGTGCGTTGTCTTGTTCTCGAAAGCCGAGCTCTGACCAGGAAGCGAAGGGCACCCTTCTTTGCACACTTCTGCAATAGGCAAATGGGCACATGCTGCAGTGTGGTGTCATTTGGGGTCGCAAGCTTGCAACGACCGTGCAGCCGGCACTGCTTACACAACCGCTGTTTGGTTTCGTGTGGAGTAATTTCGGTGACCCGGAGAACTCTTGGACTGTTTGCTTGGTCGGTCGGTCCTGGTGGCCAACCGGAGGGACTCGACTGGTTGGTTGGTTATTTTGTTTATGCAAATTAATTCCCGTTTTCCGCAGCACGAGCGAAAGTTTTGCCTCGGATGGGAAAGCCTGCGACGAGCAGGAGGTCGCTTCCCCAAAATTATCTGTGTCGCAAAAATTGGGCCCCGAACCCGGCCGTGATGCTTCGCCAAAGAGCCACTAAAAACGTGGGGAGCGGGGGAAACTTTTGCCAACCTTCACTACTATTCTACTCCCCATCAAAGGGAAGCGCACGGCGGTGTAAGAGTTTTTGGAGTTTGGTGTCGTCGAATCTCTGGCAGCAGGCAGAGGTACTTCGGTACTTCGGGGGCAGATGACGGTGAGCGAAAGGTGACGGTAAACTGTTTATCAATTTTATTTATCACGCCGTACCACCTCGCAGGGAAGAAGTGGAGCCCCAGGTTCCGAGATGTTAGTCCGGATTGCGGAAACAAAACTTCTCGTGACTAGAAGTCGATAGTTTTTTGCGGGAACGGGTAGCGGATAGGCTAGCAATAGCGAGAGAATTATGATCGTATGGTTTCTTCCTTCTGGAGGGAAAATAATTGCGAAAAAGGGGAGGCTAATCAAGAGAAGTAAAATATTTACATAATTAAATGAAACTTTCATTATTTGTTGAGGTACATTTCATTATATTAATTTGTTTGTACCCTTTAAATATTGATTTTCATAAGGAAGGTTTAGCTTTAAAAACAGGACTTTAAGTCATCGAACAAAATTCTTGGACAAGCCAAATCGGACTCCAAAATTATGCATAGTGACGTTCGGGCGTGATCCCTTCAATTCCTACTAACGCCCACTGTCCACAGATTTGCCCAACACACAGCCAATACTTTATCCTTCCCACAAACACTTGCCCTTCAACACCGTGAGCGAAGCCATTTTGGACCGGTATTAACGTTTCGAGCTTTACACGACCGAGCTGCTAAATGCTACTACGGCAACGATCACGACTTCCATCGGAAGCAAAAGAAGTCGCGACGCGGGTTTTTTTTCCTATCTTCGCCCCAGGCACAATTCTATCGCCAAGCCAAACCAACCAATTTCCGCCTCATCTTATCGCCCGTTTTTTCTCACTACCCGGTCCGTAATTTTTCCTTTTCCCATTCCACGTAAAGCCTAATCCTAATGGTCAAAAACAGGAAATGGTTTGAAAAATCGGTCACTTCTCGGTTTTGCTCAGGAGGATTGCCAAGCGAGGGGCTGGCTTTAAGGTTTCTTTGCGTCATGAAATCTTAAGTAGCACTGGCGAGCGTAAGATCCAGGCGCCGTAACTTCCCATTCAAATCGAACGAACAGCAGCAGTAGCGGCAGCATGATGGACGATAAATTATGCAAGCAAGCAGAATGCTCGTTATGCGAAACAAATAGCAATTGATTTGAATTTTCCCGTTGTTTTGCAGGCGAAAACACCTCCAAACCGTGACCGGGTTCGGTCGCCCTGTACCTGTGGATGCTGTACGTGAGGATGTACGTTGGCCCTGGACCCTCTGCGGGAAGGAGCGTTACCACGTCACAAAAGGAGGAGTGGAAAAAATTAAACATGCATCACGCCCCTAACCCTCTTTCGGGATGGTGGCCACTTGAATGTGGCCTGCAGCAAATCCCAGGTAAGTACCGGCCTGGCTAGCAGGGAAGAATGCATAAGCAGCCACCATATGTCATCCTGGCTATCCTGTTGCATCTGTTTAACAGACGGTAACGCTTTCAAATATTCTAATCTCAAAACTTGATGGAAATTGTCAACATCCGGTTTTTGTCGGTTCCGGGGGACATCCATCACGGGGAAGAACATTCGATTCGACGGTAATGAAAATGTGATTACCTTTTCGAAGCCTTAATCGAATGAACAGCCCAAGACCAGGGACGGCAGCACTTAAATTTCCATTCAGAGCACTTTGTGTGTGTGTGTGTGAGTGTGCCTTCCCAATTGATCACCAAATAATTCAATAATAAATGCCAACAAATAAATCTCTGTTCCGTGGCAATCGCTTTAATATTAAAAGTGAACGGTTTTGCAGAAGATTTAGCTTAACAGCTCACCCATTAATGCGCGACAATCCCTTTGCATGATAAATGAGTCACACACATCATAGCCAGAGGGCTCACCGGCTCACGATTACAGGGATGAATTGATGCCATGTTAATCGTTCCCCGTGCCGGACCGGACGCGTGCTCGTGTCGGGAAAGATGTTGCATCGTTGATAGACACCGATGGTCAGCAACGCGGATCAGCTCCAAAATCAAGCCGCGTCCCGTCCAAAAGTGACCGTTCGGTGACAAGCGATCCAATGATAAATGGTACGCCCGGCGGTTGGCATAGATGTCTGTTCCCGATCGTGCCCTATCGCAGTCATTATAATGAGCGACGGACAATGGAAAGGTTTTGCATCCTAAGGTTTTGTTTTAGTCCTTATGCTCAGACAAAAATGATGAATGATGTCTAGTGATGGTTGGGCAGCAGACTAAAGAACGACTTCATTAAAGGACTAGAAATCGCACCGACGGCCGTTTAATACTCTTTTTCCGCAACATAATTCAATCCAAGGTGACTTTGTGTCGCCTAATTTGAGCTCCCCCAAGTCTCGCACCTGAATGCGCGTGTCTGATCCCCGTGTCCCGTGTCCCGGATCCTCGGGGTATGCCACTAAAATACTCCTTTGCGAACGTTTTCGGTAGTGTCTTATCATTAACAGACGCTCCAAACACTGGTCCCTTAGCAACGTATTCCAGTGCCTAAATCCTGACACACACTCCGGCTGGTGGTGGACCACACACAAAATTGAACTTATTTATTTCGAATGCAGCTCGGATTTAATGCCCCTGACTCGGTGTCCCCCCAAAATCACCCACCCGCTTTGCACACACACACTCCAACTACAGCATGGAGCTAATTGTAGTGGATGGACGGTAGTCGGACTTCGTTCCAGTTCCTGGATCAAGATTTAATAACAAACGCCTGGCGCACTGCCAAATTGGTTCCAGCTTTCTCCCAAGTGTCATATCCGAGCGAGGGATGCTGGTTCAACGCTTACCGGCCAACCGTGTAGACCGTAAGTAGCGTCCGCTGCAGTCTAAAGTTGGGCATGCTACGGTGAAGCTTTCCTCATAAGCCAATCGGAGTTCCAGGACAAACGGGGTAGAGCAAAAACAAAAAAGAAGACACTAAAGTTTTTAGGACACCAGGACCAGGACACACACACGAAACCATTTTTGGCCGGTTCGTAAATCGGGTTCCATTTCTTTCCGGGAGTGTTTTTTGGTGCCCCAAACTTCACCTTCCTGGAGCTCGCTCTCACTCTCTCTCTCCTACTTTTGGTGGTTAATTCTTCTGCAACTCTTCCACGACCGTCCCGTCCCTACTGTGGGACGGTGCGAAAACTACGAAGTCCGACCAAAATCTCACCCACCTCCACGTATGAGGGACTGCAGACAGCAGAAGCGGCAGAATAGCAGGCGATAAGCGAACCGAAGCGATTTGTGAAAAGCGTTGTGCTTTTTCTGCTGACGGAAAAAAAGGGTCCCTATCCCTATCGTAAACTGGCGCTTCCGGCAAACCGGCAAACGGCAGAAATTAATCGTATTTGTGTGAATGAATTGTCCATGACCATGCAGCCGTTCAGCTTATTTTTTGGTGTCCCCCGGTTCCGAAGATCCCAACTCCACGTCCGGCGACTGCTGACTGACACCAGGGCGGAAAAGCGAGGGGGGGGGGAAAGAAAATCCTTTGCCCAACTCTACTCCATGCCGATTATGGTACCGGCGGACAAGCCGGAATCGTCCTCCAGTACGATTTGGCAATTGGTAGCCAGGGAAAACGAAATAAATGAAAATTTGAATCAGCCGCAAAAAGAAAAGCAAAAACCATCATAACCTTAGATAAACAATAAACAAAATACTGTACGGTTGGTCACCACCCAAACGTTCCCCCAGCAAAAAAAAAGGTCCAGCTAAGGGGAGACACCACACACATCGCTGTGCTGGATGACATATTCCGATTGGCAGGAGGGAAGCAGAGCTAGAGGCAGAACACGGGCAAGCTCTTATGCAATGCGAAGCTCTCGGGGTAGGGTTCGAAAGATGTTTGACTAACTTTTCCGCTCTTTTTGAAAATGTTTCCACACGAGGAAACATACATCCACTCGAAAAGCGCCCGGCAGATGAAGATCTGTCGTGAGGAAACAGAAACCAGCGCACGACACGATGATGATGATGTTTTGTTTATGCTTCCTTTGCTGTACTTCCTCCCGTGTGTCGCAGTGGTACAAGCTTCTTGGTGGGCTTTTTCGTGGAGCGGAACAACTCAAGAGCATCGGAGATGTCGTTGGAAATTGGAGGTATTCTTTCTGCGGCTAAATTCCCTCAGAATTGCCAAGAGCTTACTTGAGAGTATCGAACCGAACGGCGATACCAAACCGGGGAGGGGACTAATCTACCGTCGGGTGAGGTAATCAAGGGGAAGGGGACGATGTGGCCGACCATCATAAATCACTTCACTGTAGCGTGAGTTGCCGAGAAGCTTTCCGGGTATATTATTCCTCCTTTCACGCCCAATCGAGGTTCTGGAAGGATTGCTTTATTTGGACACCAGCTCACCGTAAGTGTTATAACAAATAAATTAGGCGAATCAAGAATTCCAAAAAAAGACACGTCCAACTCCCTTGAAAACTTGGTTTTAAAGCTTGAGGTTCCTAATCAATAGGTGGAATATATCTCCCCTAAAACTCGACTCAATTTGCCTTAAAGTGGATGCCACACACCTTAAGCCCGACAGTGTCCCGTTGGCCCGAAGTAATGCATCCCGGTACTGTTTGTTGGTACCGAGATGGCTGCAAAACCGACCGTCGTCGTACCCGTGCACAATACCATGACAATTTCACCTATCTTCCGTTTGCAGCATGATTTAATATTTCATGCGGTGTCTGTTGGTTTGGAAAATAGTTCAACATCGGATCCCCGCACACACAACCGTACTACACCTGAGCGAGTCTGAGTGACTTTTTGAAGCGGGTGGCATCCATCCGTCCGTGATTGCTTTCTAGAGCATCCCCAGCTTCATCCCCACACGCGCGCGCTCACTTCACCGCAACAACAAAAGATCCCTGGCCACCATCCATTTTTGCCCTCTCCATCACATTATCTGGTGTGTGTGTGTGTGTGTGTGCGGTGTTCATCTGCGGGAAAAACTGAGCGACTTTTCCGGCAGATTTAACCTGAAACATGCATGTTACTTGCGTCCTACCCCTTGTGGATGGGCAGGGTGAACTGCTGAAAAGTGAACCTTCCCGTAAAAGGATTACAGTGAACAATGAAGCATAAAGCACAATGTTGGGACAGAAGAATAGCAACAACAAAAAAGTGCCGTCCCGTGGCCAAGTGTCCACCTGATTTGAGCTTTCGCCCTTCTTTTTGCCAACTGATTTGAGTCAGAAAATTATGAATATTTTCGGGTGGAAAACCCGGCTTAGTAACATCATCGTTTCCCGGTCCATATTTCCGGTGCGAATCAACGAGCTGTGGTTCGTGTGTTCACAACTTTTCGGTTCACATAAGTGTTCCCCCAAGGTTTTTTGGGACGACTGTACGCGGTGGCACCCTATCCAACGATTATTCCTGGTGTCGGTTAAGGCCCGGACAGGGGATAATGATTGTGCCTTGCGTGCCTGTGAATGAATCAGACAACATTAGCTAGCAGCGGTTGAGAGCTGCCTGAGATCCCGATACCCGAGAAACGCGAACGTGAAATAATTCATTAGCAGGAGAAGGAAACTCTACTGCCAAAGTTATTTTCTATTGTTCCCCGATGGTTCTACTACAACCAGCGCTCCTCAGCATGGAAGTGGAGAGTTCCACAGCACATCGGAAGGATGCTGTCGGTTGTCGCTTAGTTAATTTCAAGATTTCGACAAAACCGCGCCACTCGACATCGGTTACATTAGGCATGCAGACTGTGGCACAGGAAGCTGGGGCACCGTCTTCTCACTTTGATTAGAAATAATTTGCTCCAAGTAAGGAATTTGCTCACTTGTGGTTTACAAATCTTTTAATGGTGTGTCTATACTCCCGGTACACGGGGGTGATGGGTGTCTTGTGGGTCTGGCAGATGACGGAGGTAGGGAAAACTTTCCTTAAGGAGGAGAACTTCCCGGGCAGCAAAAGCTCAAAGTGTGTGCGATACCGTTTGCGTGTACCAACATTTTTAAGCAAAAAACCACCAAAAACTCGTCCGGATCGTTAGCGAGCAATCGGTTGAAGGTTGAGTCTCGGTGAATGACAACGGTATTGTCAAGCAGGTTCAGTCCTACCATCGGCTGAACTCGAAAATCCGCTGTAATTACTTTATTATGCTTCTAATACAATATTCATGCGCCGAATCGAAACCTTAATCTGTTCACATTTCATCTGTGAAGCGGGAAATGAGTTTACTTTTGAGAAGGTTAACAGGGGACGGTGAGCGAGTATCGGAACAGGGTGGGAGGGTGTTTATAATCCGCTGTTACCCTTTGTAACCTCACGGATGGATAGCTTCACATGTTGCGGGGCGGAATGACGTATCATTTGAAGCTGGGAAATTATCAACATCACAGCCCGCCTGTCAGCCATCACGAATCTCGCACGTGTTTCGAATAGGCGGACAGCCAGGCTGATGTGTGGAATGGAGGAAGACAGATGAAGACAAAAAAGAACCATGAAACCTCTTGCCTCTTGCAAACGATCCTTCTTGTGTGTGTCTGTGATCTGCGCACACCACCGAACACAGGATCAAACAATTTTTGTCGAGGACACTGAAAGGATTCGAAAGCAAACAGCATCGTGAGAAAACAGCCGAACGCTCTCTACGACTTGTTGTGAGGTGTGAGAACTAGCGCGGGTTACCTTCATGTTATGATCCGCGACGCAGCAACTCTTGAGCCTGACGTGTAACGTCTACGGCACAGCAGGAAAGTGGGATGTCTCCAGTGCCCCCTCCCCCCACGGGTCAATGCGGTGCCACGCATAAATATGCAAAGAAATATAAACCCAGTACCCGGTTAAGAAGCAGCATCCCATTATATCGTCCACACACATACCGAGGGAGTAGCGAGGACGAACAGAATGGGCTAGCATAAGCCGCTGCGAGCACATAGTTCACCAGTGCCCGGAGCGAAAGAGCTGGAAGTATGTATAGAGCGAGAGCATGAAAGGGATTTAAATTAATGGAAACAATCCATAATTGAGCGGAATTTCTACCCCGTTTGTGTACGCATTTATCCAATTCTTCGTCGGTCCGTCATGCGTCGGGCGTTTTTTTATGCTGCCACGAATACGAATGTGCCAGCTGTGCAGGGGGGCCTGGTTACGAGCATCCGGAGTTCCGTTGTCCACCTACACGTTGACGGACCGGGGCTGGCTTACACACGGGCGAGGACCCTGGACAAATGTAACGCGGGTGATGAATACGGGTCGAAGGATGAGTAGTAGCGTAGCTTCTTTACGCTGTCCCAGCTGGACAGCCGTCTCGTTCATCGACCTCCACGGGGCCACGGTGAGGTAGCTGGGGCCCATAATTATGTATTTATGCCGGCAGTGATTAAGGGTTTAAGGGCTGGAGACAAATCAGACGTATCGTTGGATTTCCTAGAACAAAAAAGCTGCCGTTGGATGAGGTTAGGGTTTGATAAATTGAAGGGAGATACAGTCAATCGTATGTTTACTTACGCACTGTTAAAGATCTTCCGGTGCAATTCTTGCTGTCGGCGGTTGAGTGTCCTTCTCGGTGAGCCTTTTTAAAACGCTGAAGTACACACACAGGAGAAGAACTCAAAGCTTGCTTGCTCTTTAGATTAACTTCCACAATAATAGCGAAGGTAAACAGAGCCAGATCTCGCCCTCCTAAAAGAATGGATCCGTGTTCATGAGTTTTGAGACACACCGAACGGGTACATCGTCATCGGGAGGAAATAGACGGATAAAAGATTGTATTGGCGTGATTTTGGGCTACCACCACACCAGGGAACACATCACGTTGTTTCAATTTGACACATGCAATGGAAACCCAAAATGGAATTGTAACGACAAAAAAAAAAAAAAATCATGTTCTTATAAAAGTGTTCACATTAGGGAATGGTGTTCCAATGCAGAAAGGATCTGCAGGGGGACAAAGTTCAAGCGAGGGCACGTGGTGTGTGGATGATGGGCAAAATCGGGCACAAACGTGTTCGGTACGGTTTTATCGTTGTTGATCCTTTTTTTTTCTGCTGGCAGCGGCTGAGACGGCTGGACGACGTACGGAATCTGGAGCGGACGTGTGTGCCTGGCAGGACATACCGATAATCGCGCTGTCTCTGTCCGATGCACGCGCTGAATGTATAACCTACACGCACACATTCGCAATCCATCATTTCCATTTCCGTCATATACACACACACACACACACGCACGCACACACTGATCAGCGCAGGAGAAGAATGGCAAAAAAAAATCCCAAACGTCCGCGTGTGTGTGGTGCCGAAAGAGTCCTTTTTCGTACGGCACGAGAGAGAGAACGAGTGTGTTGTGTCTCTTTTCCTCCTTAAGGCATACGCTTACCTACAGGATGCTGCCACACAGTTGCACTCTCATTCTCGCACGCCACTCTCGCGCGCTGCTTGAGACAGCAGCGTCGTGAGCGCGTGTGTGTGCGTTCGTGCCGTTCGCTCTCTTTTGCACCGCATCTTGAACGCTCGGCGGAACATTTTATTTCGCTCTCTCATTTTGTCATCCAACGCGCTGGCGAACGGACGTGCCCGGTCCGCGTGTTTTCGCGACTACTGAAGTGTTCCATTTTCGAAGTGTCTCGTTCGATTCTAACCACACTTATATCTCGGTTCGCTACGCGCTAAACGTGCCCCCGTGGGGGTTTTAGGTTTTTAGTTTAGTGAAGTGTTTAGTAAATCAGTGTGTATATCGCGGTTTAATAGAAAGCACGAAAAGAACACTGTTGGAAGATAAATTCCGCACACACATCATGCTTCCTGTTGCTTCCAGATGTGTGCGAAGAGGGAAATGTACCAACCACACTCCAAGGCGCACGTGCGTTTGTTCGGCGACATTGCGTTTCAGCATCGTGCATCCTGTGTGTAAGTGCGTCACGAGAACGGTAGTGTGCGTGCCTTTATAATGCTACAATAAAAAAGAACACTACTCACTCAGTGCATTGTGCAGTATCCGCCGCATCTGAAGTGGAAGCTGGTCAGGAAGAAAAAAAATCCCACCACGCAGGCAGGCCTCCACTGGAACTGCTTTTACTTAGCGCCGAGTACTACGATGCCCACAAATGGAAATGAAGAGAGAGAAAGAAGAAGCAAAAAAAAACGTCCTGACGGAAGCTGTTACCGGCTCGTGGCTTACGTGGATGGCCGGAAGAGGGCGCCCGTGCTGCTGCATTTCTGGTCCTGTCTGGCCCGCTGTGTGTGACCGTTGCGAAAAAAAAGGGTGTGAGGCTATTTTTTTTACAACGTGTGCGAAACGACTACATGCGTGTGTGTGTGTTTGTAGAAAGGGTAAGAATTCGAGTTCCAACGTACATCCAGCAGCACGCGTCATCTCAGGACCACCACGTCCGGAAGAGACGGCTCGGTGTAAAATGGCTATGATGGTGGTGGTGGCGATGGTAAAGTATACGACGTCGTTGCGAATTTTGGGAAGGAATTTTGAACAAGCCGCCACCGTTGTCTTCGATGTGTGACGATGACGACGACGACTAGGATGATGATGATGCTGTTGCGCGCTCGCTTCAAGATGATGGCCCTCGACAACAGCAGCTCTGCCGTACGTCATCGCCATAATTTTTCGTCATTTCTTAGGACTTATGTCCTTGTTTTTTTGTGTTTTGCTTAAGCCAAAGGGTTTTTGTCATATGCACGCGATTACGCGGATGACTTTTTTATGAGTTGGCCTCTGCATTTTTCCCACAGAATTTCTCCGAAGAAGAAGGTAATGGTGGCATACATATTTTTTATCGTTTCCATATGGAACAATATGCGATGCTTAACATTTTCAAGCAGGCTGGGCTAAAAGTGCGCTGCTCTGCTCATTACTGGGTGGCTTGTTCTCCAAGTGCCAGCCAGTGGCAGAGTTGGACAAGTCGCGACAAGTTAAATTATATGAGGGATTGTGGTGCTGGAGTTTACATTCCGCGGAAGGAGCTAATTGAATATAGCTTGAATGTTAAATTAATGTCAAAATTCGCCAAAAGCTTGATGAATGCAGAGACAATTTTGCATGGTTGCTCGGATGGCAAATTTTAAGAATAAATTGAGGATTGTTAGATTATTGTAAGCAACTTTTGGGGAGGAAAAGCCCCTTACGAAAATTGTAATTTATTACTACAACTTGCGCTTACCTAAATTATTACAAATTCTATTAATCATCCGTTCGATTGTCTTACGTACCTGAAAATTCAATTACAAACCACACCGAAGTCAACTTCATTCCATGATTCATCCCAAGTTTCGAGTTCGGAGAATATGGATACAGCCCGCCGTTGAAGTGATTCACGGACGAAGGATCCCTAACGAAGGCGAAGAGGCGTGCCTGTGGCGCCTGCAGAAAAGGGACTGTGTAATTGATTTAAATGATTTACTCCGGGGAGTTTGTCGGAGCACGAACTATTTCCCTTGGCAAACTGCTCCTAGCGGGAATTGCGCACGGGATTTTCTCATCAAATCTCCCTCGTCCGGTGGTGGGTGTGGGAGGACCGTCTTCGTACAATACAAAACCACCAGGATACGGTCCGATTCTGACGTAAGGATGAGACACGTTAGGTTATGTTGACGATTTATGGGATAAAGTTCAAACCACTCCAGAAGCTGCCGTTAGTCTCCATACTTCGAAGCGCACACATACACGCACGCATATTAACCGAAGGTTGTGTGGTGATATCGATGACTTTTACAACATCCTTCAATTATTTCTAGTCCTTCCATATCAAACCCCTTCATCGGAGTTGACTACTCTCTACCGGCCTGGACAGTATAGTTGCTACGCGTCGTACACTTACTTTACTGGGTGGGATCTCCCTCCCGCTGTGACTGTGCGGTGAAGGAAAGGAAAGGGTATGTAGCGAGGAAAGGTGGCCTAGGGAATGTAATAAAAGAACGTCGTCCACTCACCACCACGCCCGGTTAGCGTGTGGTGGACGTTTGGTCGCAGCGAAGAATCCGATGCGAAAGCGAATTCGATACCGCAAACGATGGCATGGCATTGAGGTTATCAACATC
The DNA here is from genome assembly GCF_013141755.1 of Anopheles stephensi. NCBI lineage: Eukaryota > Metazoa > Arthropoda > Insecta > Diptera > Culicidae > Anopheles > Anopheles stephensi. The sequence goes on along the minus strand of NC_050203.1, from coordinate 56,262,393 downwards.
CGCCCGCCGGAAGCGGAAATTAGTGTGCCATCGACCGCATGTTGCTCACGGTCAGCTGCGTTTCCGGTTCGCTTAAAGCCGCGCAAATAAATCCACGAACCGTGTGCGCGCATACACACACGTCTGAAACTTGGGCACGGGCTCGCACACGAACACAAATTCCGCATATAAATTTGCCATCCTTTAACCTTTAGCCGATAGAAGCGAAGAAGGCAAGCATAGTTGGTTGGCATGGCAACTATTATGTTCTCCTTCCTTATCCACACACACACACATTCACGTTTGGTCACTTTTATTTCGGGAATCCCGTGGCGAATTCCCGGCATGCTCTTCTCGACCCGTGGTAACAGATGCCTGCCAATTCCTTTTCCTTTCGTTTTGCCTCCTCTCGCACCAAAGACACAGGAAATGGCATTCCCCCCGAAGAGAAGAGAAGGAAAAGGTAAGGTTCGAGATGGCGAAAAAGAAATGGAACCCAAAACGAGATTTTTGCAACGGTTTGCCGAGAGCGGGAAGCAAAACGGAACCGGAAATTCGATACAGTCAATAGATAAGTCGGGTGAACCTAAATGTGGCCTACTTGAACAAGAAATTTGTTTCAGCTTCGATAACGATAAGCGCAAAGTAGAAGTGCGTATTTTTTTGCTGATGCCGTTACAAGAACATCACGAGGTTATTAATTATGAACGTACCTTCCTTTTTTTTTTTGAGGTTAGGTTTCGCACTCTGGACACATTTCGGTTAGATTGCACCTCTCTGCTGTGTGGGTAGGATAATTTTCCAGACCAGCCAGAAAAGGTCCTTAAATATTGCACGATCCCGGCCATAATTACATGCGAAGAATTACCACCACCACCACCGGCGATGATGGCAAACAGTGTCGTGTCCCGTCTTCTATCTCGTCCGGGTATATGGTATTAGCCAGAATAATCTTGGAATCGTATCAGGCGCTTCACAACGTGGGCTTTCAACGATGAACCGAAAAAGGGACCAAGATTACGTGCTGATGGACGCGCGCTCTTATGTGTGTGTGTGTGCGTACGAGAAAATGCGGACACAGTTTACTTTGGAGCAGAGCATCCCTGAACCCGGTCCCCGATCACACCGGTGTGTTTAAAGGTTCACGGGAAAAGCGTACTCTCTGCCGCCTGTTGGCGGTTTTTGGCGCTCCTGTTGACTCTAGGCTCCCACCAGGGCTGTGTGTGTGTGCGTATGCATGTGTTTGCCTCCGTCAAATATTTAATCAGTTGATTAGATAAAACATAAATAAATTGTTATGATGTTGGAACACACACCACCAGCGCGCGGCAAAATCACGCGAAGGCGAATGGCCGCGATGATAACGACCGAACGCTAGTGCGCGCGACCCCATCGCAAATTGTGGCACTGATGTGAGGTTGATTTGGCTCTTTCGAGAGCTATCCTAAAACCGCAGAACCATGTTTTTTTTTTCCTTTTCCCCAACAGAAATCGCACATTTTGTGGAGAACGTAAAATGGCGCAAATGCGTGTGTGTGTTGCTGCGGTCGTTGCCATTTGGCTGCGGTGTGGGAACATCTTTAAGAACCGTGCACACAAACATTGCCCGCTTTCATACTCTCTTCTCTCGTGTGGATTCGAAAGCAGCTGCTCCAGATATTCTTCCCTTAAAATTATGCCCAACCCGACACTACTAGTCCATGCCTGCTCCAGATTCACTGAGTATTGTTGGTTCGTCGTTTAAAACCGCCGCCCCGTACTAAGCCGGCGTGTACATCGGCGAATCGAGGTTAAATGGGCCTTGGGTTAGACACTGAGATTGTACGTTGATGGTGATGATGACGCTGGGAAGCAATGTGTGTGTGTGGGGCAACTTTTGGAGGAGGGTGATTTCAGCTGTGAGATAACGCCGAAACGATGTGTGTGTGTGTGTGTGTGTGTGCGTTCGGCACATCCAGCCAACTTCTCACCCCGCGATGATCTCGCTGGGAAAGGCGCGCTTCTTCACCTATGTAAATGTTTACGCCAATGAGCTCGCGCCAAAGGCCAGAACACACTGCCGGGGGGCGAACCCATTGAGCCGGGAGGCAGTTGGGGATTGTGATCTGCGTTTCTTTTCCATTGCTCCGGAATGCGCTGTTTACGCTATGTTGCTGGCTGACTGGTGTAGAGCATCATCTGAATGGGAGATAAGAGTTCGGGAGGGGTGGCCACAACATCATGATGCGCGGGGGCAAACACAAGTGTTGTTCACTTTTTGATACTCTCCAAATGCGTTCCATTCATGACGACGACGACGACGACGACTGGGGTGTAGAGGGAGAAAAGAACGCGATCATCCAGGTCTAAATCCCTCCAATTCTGTTCTGTGGGTGGTGAAAGGCGTAATAGTAGCATGTGGATTTGTCATTTAAATCCCGCGAGTCTCCATGAGCATTCTCTCCGCGTGCGTTCAAAATGGAGTCCAGACCTAGAAACTCCCAGAAAACGGGTGTTCGGTCAGCGGCAGCGTCTGTTTCTAATTTTGTGTGATTATGGCGAAATCTCGTGTTATCAGGCTTGTTTGTATATTTACACACTCACGCACACACACATAAAGGCCTGTCCAACTAACCGCTGGCAATGTTTGTCTGGCTCCCGTCTTCAATCCCCACGTGGACGTCCTCTCCGTGGCGGATTATTACTGTGCCTGCCAGGGCGTAATCTGATCGTTCAACTATGTCGCTTCACTCCGCGGGTGTCTTTGTCCTGTCCGGCCCATAAATGATCAAACCTCCCCCCCTTTACACATACACTAACTCCCCGTCTCTCTTTGTCCCCCGTTCGGAAGTGGCAGCGTAAAGCCTTGGGTCATCTAAAATCTAGAATCGTTTGTACTTGATCGTTGAACGCAGCAGCATCAGCAACATGTTTTTCGAGCATAATTTATGGTATAGAGTGTCTCTGTTGCTGATGTTGCGTCGTGTGTTTCGGAACCTACGCTGTAGTCTGCGTAACGGATAACGAGACATCGAAACACATTGTCCGGTGGGAGCAGAACTTGACATGAAAAGTTCCCCACGGGGTGTGTTTGAATCGCTTCATCCGTGCGTACGTTCCAATGCCCCAGGCCTCACCAGTTCCTCGCATCCAGTTGGGCGATACGAAATTGAGTTTTGATTGGGAAGGGGTGAGATGCACCTTCCTGTTGCCTGTGTGGCCGATCGAATGCAGTCTCCATTTGCGTGTATGTTTAACACGGCAGTAGTGTCCCCGGGGGTGGGATTTCGGATGCAACTCTTTCGCAATTTTCCTCTTTTTCCCGAACACCGTACCAGGCGTCTCCATTCGCACCGAGACCTCGGGCCGGGATCGATTTACGTAGCGTATGGGAACTGAGCGATAACCTCAGGGAGGTGAAAATTACAATCGCACGGACCCGCCCCACCACACCACACCATTATTCGGCATCTAAAATGAAGTCAAATTCACTCAACTCTCGGCGATTCCGCTTAACTCGCCAACGTCCGCTCGCCCCAAACTCCCCCCCTCCACAAAACCACAGCCCGGATATGGGAATGAGTTTATGGCTTTTACCAATTTTCACCCGATAATGTGGTGAAATGGGGAAAATAAATGGAATGTTGTTAAGCGCCGAAATGTGCGCTCTTTGATATACGCGCACGCTAAACATCGCCCCTTCCGGTTTCATTTCCGGTGTCGGTTTTTTGTTGTTGTATTATTTGGGGGTTGATCGTGAGGGATGTTCCTAAAAACCCGTTGGGGACAACGCTGATGTGTCCGGCCCACACACCTTTTGTCGGTCCGAACTGGGACGGTAGTTGACACGAACGGGTGAGAATAATAGCCCCCCACACACACACACACATGTTCTAGCATAAATCCCTCCCAGGGACCGGAAACGCGATTCGTTTGTAAACAACAACGTGGCCGGGTGGCGGCAGCAACGGTTTTACAAATTGCCATCAATTTATGCTCATCGCTACTATCCTGCTTAGCGCGATGTCATCCCGCTTCCGCCGCCTTCCGGCCAGAATTCACAACGCAAGCAACGCTAGAAATGACACGTTTTATTTTTTGTTGCTCGCTTTACACTCATAATAATCTGTATCCATGTCCAAGTCCACGACTTCCAACCCATATGGCTGCGAGCAGCGAGTGAGAGACCACCGAAAGAAGCAACGTATAGAGCAAAAAATCACCACCACTTGGCTGGCTGGTGTGACTTTGCGTTGAAAGCATTTTGCTACACGCTCCTGGCAAGTGTTTCCGGTTGGCTGCTGATCCGTGGAGACTCAATCCACTACAAACGCAAAACTACTTCGTTACTTCAATTTGGTGTCGGATAACGTTTGGATGCTCTCTGCTCCTAGAGCAGGCTAGAGAGTCACACCATTAATGGGGTTACGTTACAAGGCTGGCTGAATTTATCGTTGTCGAGGGAGCTCCCGAAGCAGGAGTTGTGAGGGAAGCGTTTTTATTTAAAAGTCTCTTGTGCTAGCACAATCGAACTGTAAGATGACGTACCCAACCGCCCACCGTGTCTCGTTAATCTATCAAACGCTATTGCTTTAAAGCATAATCCCATAATCTTCCCGCCCAGTGTAGCCCGATTTCTTTTGGCTAAAAAAATGCTCCATCCGAAACGAAATCCCACGGATGTGTAAGCGCTTCGGTTATTGTGTAATGGCACTCCAGACACCTCCTAATCGACGCAGAGCTTTGAGCCAGAGCTCCAGGAAAGAGGTGGCACTGGGGATGGAGACGCGAAAAGATGCTTTTATCTATTACTTTCAGAACCCCCCCACCCGTCGTCCGGGGGTGGGGAAGATACACGAATACATCTCAATTAGCGCGCGCTCGCAGCCACACAAACACACGCACGGGTTCCAACGACCGCCCCATCGCGTTATCAGACGGGCGTCTCCGGAGGGAGAAACACACAAAGTTTTTCTTATCGCTTTACACCACCCACCCATAACCATTGCGTCGTCGTCGGTGGTCCGTCGTGTGACAGTGCAAAACTGTTGCCAGCCGTGTGCCGATTTCCTTTTTCCTTTTCTTCTCCTGAAGAGCCATAGAGTTTCACAAACGGCGCGAGGACGGTGGTCGCACTCATGGAAAGAAACATGAACTTTCCATTTGGCTCCGGGGGGTTTTTTTTTTCGTGACTGGCTTTCCTGCCGCGTGTGTGACGTACGGTTGCGCTCTGTTTTTGTCTCTCCCACATCTTGAGGCGTGAAAGTTATCATCAGTTCGCTTCTTAGCCAGAGGATGGTGTGGATTTTCCATCGGTTTCACGGTCTGGTTGCCGAGCGAGACACACATTCTTCAGAGTATCGGTTTATAGGATGGTGTGTGTGTGTGTGATTGACGAATTTTCCGGCTGGAGCCTCGAGCCTTGCAAGCTCCGAGCTGTGAAGGATCGATTGATCGGAATGATTGCCCAATTCTCCCCAAAATCGCTTGTTGTGTGCCGCTGTCGGGTTGTATTATCAATCAATCGCATGTGTGTTCCCTCGAATCTGTCGGATTGCGTCTTTCTTCCGCGAATTGTTTTGCGAAAACGGGGGTTTGTGTACCAAGCAATGATTTTAAATTAATTTCCCCGTGTTGTGTATCTATCACGCGTGTTTTCTCATGCCTTTTTTCCTTCCTTACTTCTATTTGCAGGATTGGCAGGGAGTATCGGTTGCAGCTTTCCTCGCCCAGGGGGATTTATTACACGAAGAGGATGATGATGACGTTGAAATATTTCGACGTACGAAATTTGTGTCTGTGTGTTTGTGTGCGCGCAATTGGCTGTCGATAATTCGATTTAATTGAATATTTGGCTTCAAGATGGTATCAGGAACGGAACGTATGCTCTTGTAAGTTGGCAAGTAATTGGTTATTTTATCTTCTTTTTATTTTAGCGATTCGTGAACATTTCAGCAAGGGGAGAGTGTTATTTTAAAATATTTTCTTAAAGTGCCCTCTTGTGATTAAGTTCAAATCATTCTATCGTACAATTTTAAACATCATTTCTCTTAAACTACATCGAATAACCGATTGCAAACATGATAGATGAATTATTTAGTATTTTTATTCTGAAGTGAGCCAACGACAACGTTCTTCGTCTGAAAAACTGTGGCGTAAGAATTGTGCAATTGTGTACCAAGCCAAGCGTCGCCCGTTACCGGAAGTGAGTCAGGCTCGAATAATCTAGCCCATGTTTTTTTCTGCTCTGTGTACATCATAGCACACATACTCAAAGCGGTGTGTTTCCTGATAATGAACTCAGCTCAGCAGCAGACCCTCATCCTCCATATCTCTCCCGCGCTTTTGTTGTGTGTTTTTTTCATGCTTTTTGTAATGTTTTATGTTATCAACGAAAAAACAAAACCTTCAAATCCATTCCGTGTCCGATTGTATGTCCCACAACTCCTTAATCTCGGTCAGTGGTTTACCCCGTCGTCGGATTCTAGTTGGAGAAGACACGCGGAAAAGCTGAAGACCAGTGTCCAAGTAGATGCTTACTCCATTAGTGTGTGTGTGATTTCCTTCGCTACTAATAATTAGTTCCCTGTAGAATATGACACCTATTTCCCTATTTCGTAGTGTACGTAGTGTGTGTGTGTAGTGCGTGTAGTGCCAACAACCAAAAGCTCATCCGTTTCCTTCCGTTCCCTACGATCAACAACGCATTCGCTGCTGCCGTAGCAGCGGAACAGCTGCCGGTTCGCTGCCGACTGCGTTACCCACCAACCTCACCAAACCATCACCTTCCTGCGTCCCAAACTCTGCTAAACAGTGCCATACCACAAACCAACCGCTGGTGGTAGTGGTGGTGATCAATCGGGTTTCATTTATCGGAAATGCACCGGTGCACTCGAACCCTTATCATTCTTTCGCCCCGTGTGCTTTCTAACAACTGGACGGAGAACTGATAAGGGCCCGGGTCACCTTTACCCACCGTGGGATAATCGATCGATAGCGAGACAGTGAGAGAGAGAGTGAGAACCTTCTTTGTGCGCCGTACCAATCCTTACCAGTATGAATATTGAAAGAACGGACATCCTATGCAATTCGTTACCTCGAAACAAGATCGTGCAGTGAGCAAGATCACGTTGTAATTTTAGACGTAAGCGTATTTTATCGTTTCTTTTCCTCCTTTTTCAGCTAAATCATTTCCCATACGAGCGCGTGTGGTTCGATTCGTTCAGCTGATAAGATAAGCAGCAAACCACATTGTGAGCCTCTCCGCCCTGACGTTTGCCTTGCGTGTTTCGGAACTCGTGTAAAGTTATGTCAGCGTGCGCTTTGCGGGTGTTATTTCACCATTTGATGTTGCTGGTAACATGATCTGGGGAGAAATTTAGTCTTAGAATAGTTCAGGAGAAAACTATATGATTCATGATCGGATTTATTAGAAAAAACAATAAAATGACAGTTATTTTAAATTGAAGATAAAGAGATTTGGTTAACATTTCAAGTTAAAATGATTGCATTTATTTATTACACATAAAGAACAGCCTAGGGGCGGTGGTTGAGATGATAACGGCATCGGTTTTCACACGGCAGGACCGGGATTCAAATCCAATCCAGGCCGATCGCCCGTTGTAAGGACTCACTATCCAACTACTCTCTCTTTTCTTGGCCTAACAACCTTTTAATAAGGTCATATCTGCCATTTTGATTTAAAAGACTTAATGACGTAGTTGGATAGTCAGTCCTGAATCCGGGATATGCTCCGGATGAGATTTGAACCCCGGTCCTACCGTATAAAGACCGGCGCTGTTGTCGAGACTACCACAGGACCGCTCTACTATCCAACTACGTGGCATAAGTAAACCACATACGGCAAGCATGACCTAAGAGATCTAAGGGCCATGAAGAAAAAAGAACGATCTAGCCAGACTTTTACGTTAACAGAACAATTAAGTTTTATCGGATTTTTGACATCAGAAGCTTAACAGATAACGTATATAGAAAAGAACATTCTTCGTAACTACCAAAAAAGCAAAATATTCAAATGTTATCTCACTTCTAACTTAGCGCTCGTTCTCAACGCTCTCAGACGCTCACACCAAACTACCAAACGATAAGACGACGGCTGTTAAGCGGGCAAGCAACCCTATCGCGCGCTGTCCCAATCGTTTAAACAGACCGGTCGTGGTCGACTTCTGCTTGTTGCTTCGCCCGGGCGTACCATAACCAATGAAACACTTTGTCACGCCGCGGTTATGTTTCTGGTTTATAGTTTATGCTTCCCGATGCCACACTGTGTCAGCAATAACCCTCGCATAAACGAACCGAGGGACACATCTCACTCAACGCCAAAGCCCTTCGTCTCATCGAGGCGAGAAACAAACCGAAAAAAACCCGACCAAAACCCGCAGTATTTTGAAACCCAATCGAAGTTGCGACAATTTTAACGAGTTTCCCAACAAATTTGTGTCCCAATCCGGGGTTCGGGTGAAGGAGTCGCTGAGGCAACAGCCGGCTGGGTTTGACTGTTTCGATTGACGAAATGTATTCGCGATTGAGCGAATTATTATGATACAAAATGTTAATGTACTCTCGCGCATTCCCACCAGCCCAGCAGCCCCCCCTCGAATGCCCACTCCCGCACGCTTGATTCGTGGTGAGAATGCAGATCGGCTCAATTATGCTGTTGCTACTTTATGCGGCACTAACGGAAGTGTGCGTGGTAAAAAAAGGCGCGCGGACGAACGGACGAATGACGACAGGTAGATAGATGGAATTAAAAAATCCGAACCACTTCTCCGCAATGCACTTAATTGATTTTATCTGCAGATTATCATTTCATATCCATTTTTTCCAACCCGTCGATATGCGTGTGCACTTCACGTCCCTCCCAAAACTACCAGAGCAGCCTGAAATATTTTATCCTCTCGTCAGGGCCAGCGAACAAACTCCTCCCGGTCCACGCAGATACTTTAGTGCGACGTTGGTGCCTTCCCACGCCGCCAGGTGTCTGTCAGTTGCTGTGTGTTGATTGAAATTGATCATAATTTCTGTTCGGGTTGCCACCCGAACCAAACTCGCGGAACTCTTTCCGAGGGCGCACGGTTTTGTGTGGAATTTGGCAGGGACCCCAAACGGTGGGCGATGAAGTACATTATTTTTACTGTCACACGGGCAAATTGTTTAACATACTTTCGAATCAGTTGCCGGTTTTCCTCGCCGTGCCGCACCAGTTTCGTTCGGTTCATTTAATTTGACAAATTCCACCGCTCGCGCACCACGCTTGAGTGGCAGTTAATTAGGTAAATACGCACAAACACTCCAAAACACTTGGGTACGGTGGCGGGAACCTCCGAGTAGGGTTGACGTGCCATTTTCCGTGCTTGTACGTGCGTGCTGCTGCTGCTGCTGCTGCTGTAGGTGGGGATGCTGTGCCAAGTGGCGGGAAATTATCGCTATTTGAATAAATCATTTCCGATTCAACCATGCTAATTTATTAACTTATTTCTGCTACTTACACTCGAGAACAGGCGAGAACTCTGAGCTTTAAAATTGGGGAAAAAGGGGCAATACTCATACAATGCGTTAGGGGTTTAAACACCAAATTGATAAAATTGCTACAAAAAGTTGTTGGACAAGAAGTCGTTCACAACTTCACCTATCTGGGGTCAAAAGGCGGCAACGACAACTCAATACTGATGTTGAGTTACAACGCTCAAAACACCTATCGCGACGGACGAAGCTGGGACTGTACAGAACATTTGTAGTCTCAGTGCTCGCAAACGCCTCTAAGACAAGGACTCTGTCCAACCCTGACGAAACCCTCTTATTCGCGTTCGAGAGGATGATGCTCAGAAGGATTCCGCTGGACAATGGAGGAGCCTTTACAACGACGAGCTCTACGACCTGTACGGTGCTTGCGAATTAGACTCGCCAGGCTCCGGTTGGCTGGTCACGTCATGAGAATGACACCGGACGACCCAGCCCGTAAAGTACTTTTAGACCGTCAACAAGGACAGAGGAGGCGTGGTAGGTCCAAACTGAGATGGCGTTTGTCAAACGAAGGCGCTGGACCGTGAGCGGTATCTAGGATTGTTCCAGCAAGCCAAGAACGCGAAGCGGTTGTTACGCCGGTTAAGTAAGTTAGTCAGTTAAAAAAAGTCTTTTTGCATGTTAGGTGTCAAAAAATGCGTTGTAAAACATGTGTCCTCTAAACGCTTCCGTTGTGGCAGTTTTGTGACCAATTGAATATGCCCTGTTTCTACCTGGCACTCAGGTACGCTACAAGAAAAAGGATCAGCATCGACAGCAATTACCTGAGCTAAGCTGGAAGGACAGCTGAAGCATGGTACGACAATCCTCTATGACCAAAGCTCACACCGATTTTGAGATACGGTTGTAATACAGCAAATAATGTTACAACTATTGACAGCTGATACGTGAAGGGAAAAACGTCCCAAAAAAGCCGAACCCTGAGGGATCTTGGGTGATGCAATTCCGGCAGCTGTCTATTAGCCGTAAAAAGGACAATCATCCAGGCACGCGCATTTGCCGGTTGACATCTGCGAGGCAACACAATGTTCAATTGCGTGTGGGCAGCTGAATTGTGTGGCTGTGTGGGTATAAAATCCTATCCAACTGATTGTCTGCGCTGTCCTGTACCAACCGCGATCGAATCCATCAAACCGTCCCACCCGCAGTATCGACCTTCTTTTGTTTGGGCTATTTTTGTACACCACTCAGACGGACATAATTTCCAATCCCAACTCAGCACACACACACACCTGGAAGAAAGGATGAACGGGTGTCAGTCAGGTCATTGCACTTCTGACGAGCTGGCGTAGCAGATGTGATTTTACCACCAGCATATTCCTGGTCCCCGGATTGGCGAGTGATTCATCTCGTCCTCCCGACCACAAGCAAGATATGGCAAGAGTTAGTTTTGTAGGGTGCAAAAGTTTTGTTGGAGATATCGGTCTTAAAACCCTTGGAAAAGAAGAAGCATTGCCAAGGTGGAACGGTGGTGGTTGACGGTCGTGAGTGAAAGCTCCCGTACGGGAAGTGTTTTATCAATGTCTCTTTGGAGAATTTATGATTTATGGTCACGCACACAAGAAGAACGGTTAGAGATAGGGTGCGCTGCTTAACAGGCGAAATTTACCGGGTATTTGGCTTCTTCTGTTGCACTGCATCTTTCGGATGCTGCAGCTAGAAAGCTAACGGTGAAGGAAAAAGACATTTATTACACTCAAATTCATCCTGCCGGAATTTGCAGTTGCCGTTTGCGGTAATGCTCGGCTAGCGTAACATCTCTTCTTTGCCATGCTTTTGGGAGCTTTCCGTTGCGTGCGGCAAGCTAAGGGGATGCAAGTTTTTCTTTCTAGAGCTTTTCAAGGCGCGGTTATGGTGATATGTTTTCACATGCCACTCTCCTTACGTGGGCTTCAATCCGTGGGCAAAAGCATCCGAATCTTGCACGCGTAAACTCGAGGCCTGGGCCTGTGTAATAAGAGCATCCTTAGCAGTAGCCCAGACTACAAGTCGGATGCACCCGGATGATAAAAGGGCACGAGAGGGAGGTTTTTGGGGTGATGGTAAATCCGTTCCGATTCACAACGCTGGATGATTTTGATGCAATCCGTCTTGGGCGTTTCCGGGCATCGGAAGGGAAGCCGAGAGTGAAAGAGGTATTACGAGCGCGTTATTATAGTGTAACAGTCAAGTGGAGACCGCGAGATCGCTATTTTTCTTTTGCCATTCCTATTCCTGCGGAAGATGCCGGGACCGCCGAGCCCACACCGTTCTGCGTTTGGCTGCGTTTGCTCTAGCCGCATCGGTGCATTCCATTCAGGCAGTTCTGGTTGGTGGTGGTTGCTGCACAGCAAGATAAACGTTGCCGAGTCTCGCAAGCTTACGGATTACCCGAAGGGAACTTCTTCGCGTTTGTATCGGTGCAGCTCCAGTAGTGGGATGGACGAAAAGTTTCCACCGGCCGGAAAAATTCGATGGTAGCACACCAGAAGTATCAGAAGTTTAACGCACCAGCATCAGGAAGTCCCAGCCCAATTTTCCTATTTGCTGGCATACAATTTCATGGTACAGTATTTAAGGTAGTTAAAGAGTTTTTGAAGAACAATTTTCTCTCTTCAATTCACCCACCTGTGGGCCTGTGGCAGAGTGCACCACAATACGTGATGCCGTTGCTGGTGTGCATCGCTCGAACAATGCAACGGATCCCCCGAACCCCGGATGCTTCTGCGTTCGCCCGGGCCGAACTCCTGCACGGCTGTGGAGGAGGATGATAAAATTTATCATCAACGAAATATGCAGCATTCGCAACTTATTACTTCTTCCTGGCCGAACGTCGGAATGCAACTTGCTCGGGACGAACCGCCTTGGTGGTGCTGCAGAAGTTAGCCACAGCAACGGGCGGGGTTCCGGGTTCAATTTTGCGAATGGTGATGACGGTAAGGAATGATGGTTCTCTCCGGACGGTTGTTTCCACTCCACATGGCCCAAATCCGACGTCTCTGCTCGTGGTTAACCCTTTTGTGTCGGTTTTTTGAAGTTTATTTGAGTGAGTGAGCTGTGAGACGGCGAGTTGTTTGGGCGGAAGGTTCCGGTTCCGAGCCGTGCCATGGAATTGGAATGTTAGCGGGAAAGCGCCGGAAGGTACGGACACGGGGAATTCCGTGTCTGGTATTGATTGGAATGAACCGAAGGAGCGCGCGGTTTGGAGTGTTTGCTGGAACCTTATCGGTGGAATTTTTCGGGGTTAGTTATCGATTGGGGGGGCAGCACATAATCTTCTACACTCTGTTGCCTATCAACTATTGATACCTTTCTATTGAGACTGTTCGGAGAGTAAGCGGAAGAAGCGTTGGAGCGAAATGATTGAAGAGATCTATCGGCTAGAACTGTTCAGTTGCGGAGAAGCAAGTTGTAACTTCCGTGAAGAAGCAATCACATCAAAACCGCAACGAACATTCTCAAATGCTAATTAAACGCCACCAATCATTACCATCATTGGCCTCTAGAGAACACCCTTTTTGAATGCCTGTCTGTGAATTGTTTTTTTGTTTTTTGCTTCTCTCTATTGATTTAGGCATCCTTCCTTTCGTTGGTGGCGCTACTTCAACCAAACATTCTTCCACAAATTCATCGCCTACATTCAACAGGCCTAAGCGAAGAATGGAACAGATGGAACACGGAACCTCCCGATCGTCCTCATCATCTCGCTGGATGTGTGTGTGTGTGGTGAAGGAATTAAAACGTCCCAGTGCGGGCACGGATGGGCCAGAAATCTCTGGCTAAATTATCCCCTTCGGTGGGAATTACACAATAGTTTGCTGCGAGCCGACAGCGCTGGTGTAATACGTCAGCAGGGGCTGTCTACAACCAAACGAGTCCTCCGCAAAGACCTCGCGGGAAAATCTCCCGGACCATTGGAAGCTCATTCGTTGCTTTTATTTCTAGCCAGCGAGGAACGCTATCATTGTCCGGACGATCTGACAAAATGTAAAGTCGATGGTGGTTTTCCATTTCAGCTCGTTGGCACCGGAGAGATAGATAGAGAGAGAGAGAGAGAGAGACGGAAAAAAGATTGTTGCGAAAGAATGTAACAGGACTTTGCGGTAAAGTGAAACCAACTGTTTAAAACCCAACCCACTGTAATGAAGAAGACAAACAAACAAACAAAAGCGCGGAAAATCCTCCCCCCCCCCTACAGGGGATAAGTTTTTAATTTCCGATATTTTCATTGTGAGGCCTTTTGTCTCTCTTTTTTTTTTCGTTGTTTCAGGACGATTCCTTGCCCCGAGAGCAGTTGGTGACAAGCGAACGGGTTTGTGTTCGTGGTAGTAAGTAAGACGGGGTAAAGTATGGTTCACGTCCACAGGAATGAAAAGAAGCCCGAAATGCAGCCGCCATTTTTTTTTCTTTTTTGGTATTCTCCTGTTCGCAACCTGTTGACTGACAACGTTCTTCAGAATGCAATTTTGTGCCTCATCATGCACGGCGTTCATTTCCCGAGATGTAATGTGCACAAGGGGAAAAAAAAACCCTCCGGTGCAAAAGTGCAACGAGTCAAGCATTCAAGCACTCCGCGCACCGACGAGCATGCCGGACGAGTTTTTCCACGGAATTCCAATTCGTTCATATTTTTTATCGTTTTTTTTTCGTGTTGCTTTTCCACGCGCGTTGGTCACGAGCAAGGGAAATATAGGGGCCGGGTGGAGGTGGTGCCATCATGCGTCCCCCCCCCTCTCAACATCATCCACCCCCGGATCCTGGAGCATTGATAAATCACGGCCCTTCCGGTGCCGTTTCCTTCGAAACGTGCGCACCAGAACGATAGGAACCAGGGCGACGGCACGTCCGCACAAATCTCTGCATAAATCCGGGTAGTGTTGCGAATTTTCTGATTATTATCATGATTATTCGCATTTCACGGCGCGCGCACACAGCCGGCGGTTGGGGTTTCGGTTTCCGGGCACCGGGAAGACCGGGTGGATGGGGTGGAAAAAACTATTCCAATGGAAAACGCGCGAGAGAACGAGCGATACGATATTTTCTTTCGGCGGTTTTGTATGCTCATTCCGAAACTCTATTTATTCATTCGCCTGTTTGTTGCGCTGATTGTGGTTTTATCCTGCTGCATTGTTTTTCGTTTCAATGACTCGGACCACCCGGCACTGTTCGGCTTTTACACTCGTTTTACTTTATTTTCTTCCGTCGCGTAGCTCGGTAGATTACTGCTACAGTTGAGCTTTCTCGTTGTTCGGACCGTGGTGCATTCGCATCTCTCAATCAGTGCTGGGCGACCACCACGTTTCGCAAAGCATCCAATAATGACTCGCTCTGGTTTGAAAATGGGGGGGAAAGGCAAGGGAAAACTCACAGTTTTTCTGGTTCACCGGGTAGATTAAAGTGCGTTAGGAGGATGCCAACAAAACTCTACCTTTACCCGGCTCGCATACAAAACCTTGGGTGTTAAATATATTCTGAACTATTTAAAAAGCAAAGCAGCAGGTTAAAGTTACACCAAGTAAATCAGAAACTTTGTATTCCACAAACAACACAACCCCGAAACGGAAAGCAAGCCGTTGCTGTGTTTCCTCGGCTCAATCACGAGCCAAAAGAGTACATGCCGTAAATTATAATGATGGCTGATGGCTGGATTTCGATGGACGTGGGATTTGCTGGCCGGCGTTGGTGGGGCACTCGAAGATCGGAACACGTACGCTCCACGAACGAACGACCGAACGTCGATGAAATGAATCTTGCATGCCTTCGCCTATCCCAGGGATCGCCTTCGGTGTGTGTGCGCCTGCGAAAGCGTGCAAATTTCCCCGAGGAAATTAAAGGGAAAATCTACGCTGATTGTTTTTCCCTCCCGTTGCCCGTCGACACCACGTGGTGGACATACGGACGGGCACCCGGTTGTTCGCACCCAAGCTTTGGGTTGGAAGGGGGTCCATCACCAACCATCAACATCCACCCGGCAGCTCTGCCACCCGGTTGAATCCTTTCGGCAAATGATTAAAGACGGTGGTCCTGCTCGAAACGCGGTGGTGATATGTGGGATGAATATGATTTATGTGCAGCACTGACTGTCATCGACAGCTGGTGGCAAACGATTTCATCAATCGAGAGACATCTCGTCGTATGTGTCACACCGACTGACAGCCCAAAGCAAAGGACACATCCAGAGGACCGGGACATGTGTGACACCAGTTAACGAACGAACGGACCGTCGGACGGATGGAGCTTTATCATCTTCATTTGAGCGCTGCTGCAACGATAGGTTCCAGCGTGTGAGTGTGGCGTCGCTCGGAATTTAAGGAAGCGCAAAAGACACTCGCCCTCATCCCTGTGCTCTGCTGGGCGGTGAAAAGAGTAACGAGACTGATTGATAGAACGAGCCCGAGGTTTGAATAGCTCTGGAGCAGCAGAAAGCGTTTCAAAGTTTGTTGCCCGATCAAACCGTCCATCATACCCGGGACGGGAGAGACCTCACACTAATGACAGTTGATGGTCAGCTTGCTGCATGTCCGAGCGCTGGGTGAGATTGATGAAGAGGAGTAGGAGGACAATTGTTTGGCAGTGTATTCTATTTAACAAAAATAAGTTCCTTTGTTTTCTCTCTCTCTTTAGCTTCTTTTTATCTCATCCTATTTCACAGATCGCCATGCGTCCCTCCATTTCCAAAGAACACGAACAACACCCATCACATCCAGAGCGGACCACAATTTAACTAAATGCTTCTCTTTCGATTACCGCAGAATGTCCTTTTAAATTTTACACCTCACTAATTTAGCGTTTTCTTGTAACCTTCCACCACTACTTCACTCGTACAAAGGTACCGGCTTCTTCCTTTTCCTTTCACTGACACCCGGTCCAAACCAACGACGACCGGCGCAGTCGTCGCAGCAGCGAGCAATTCCATCAATATTATGACAGAGGGCACCGCCGCGACGGTTGAATGTTTGGATAACACACTGGACGGTCTGAACGAGCAGCAGCAGCAGCAGGAGCAGGAGCAGGAGCAACAGCACCAGCAAGAGCCACAGGAGGAACAGGAGGAACAACAGGAGCAACACCACCTAGAGACGGGAACGGTCGGTGTACGTATCGAGGTAACGAGTGCGCCATCGGCAGGATCCGTCGAGCTAGTCGCCATCGGTAAGGAGTCAGCCGAGGACTCACCAGCAAAGCACCAGCAACCACAGAAGGCCGTCGTCGCCATGTCGCAAAGCACAAAGCCGGTGTCGAAGGTGGACAAAGACCTCCCGGAGCGTGGTTCCTGGGGGTCGAAGCTGGACTTTATCCTGTCGGTCGTCGGTTTGGCGATCGGGTTGGGCAACGTGTGGCGCTTCCCGTACCTGTGCTACAAAAATGGGGGTGGTGCGTTTTTGATACCGTACTTTGTCACACTGTTCCTTGCCGGCATACCGATGTTCTTCATGGAGCTGGCACTCGGACAGATGTTGACGATCGGTGGGCTGGGCGTATTCAAGATAGCGCCCATCTTTAAAGGTAGCGTACCGATGTTGCTTTGTCTTTAAATTTGAACAGCGCAAGTAATTTGCTTTTTATTGGCTTGAATCTACCCGCAGGTATTGGATATGCAGCGGCAGTGATGTCCTGCTGGATGAACGTGTACTACATCGTCATCCTAGCGTGGGCCATATTCTACTTCTTCATGTCGTTGCGTGCAGGTATGTGCTTGTTGGGAAGTTTTGTTCGTTGTCTGAACCATCACCGTCTCACGTGCGTAACGATCAATCCCACCAGATGTACCTTGGCGAACGTGTGACAATGCGTGGAACTCGATCAACTGCGTCAATCCGTACGATCGCAAGGACCTGCTGTGTTGGGAAACGCTCGGCGTGAACGGTACGCTCACCAAGATTTGCTCGCTAAACTCCAACAATGTGTCCATGAGCGATCTGGCCGATCCGGTTAAGGAGTTCTGGGAGTAAGTGGTCGCCTGTTGTTGTCCGAAATCAATGCTTCAAGTTACTGATGAACGCTTTTGCAACTTTGAAGACGCCGAACGCTGATGATCTCGAGCGGCATTGATCAGGTCGGATCGATCCGCTGGGAACTCGCCGGAACGCTGCTGCTGGTGTGGATCCTGTGCTACTTCTGCATCTGGAAGGGTGTCAAGTGGACTGGCAAGGTCGTGTACTTTACTGCCCTGTTTCCGTACTTCCTGCTAACCATCCTGCTGATCCGTGGCATCACGCTTCCCGGTGCATTCGAAGGCATCAAGTTCTACGTCAGTCCCAACCTATCGAAGCTAGCCGAATCGGAGGTATGTAACTGCGGATGGGAAGAGTTTGGGAGAATTCTAGCAAACCCCCTTACATTCCTCCCTCCCAGGTGTGGATTGATGCAGTCACACAGATCTTCTTCTCGTACGGTCTCGGTCTCGGAACGCTGGTCGCTCTCGGCAGTTACAACAAATTCAACAACAATGTGTACAAGTACGTCTATGCAACTCAATAAGCAGCCCATGTTTGGTCCCGCATGTTTTAATCGATTCCATTGTTCGCTCGCCATCCCTCGACAGAGATGCCCTGATTGTGTGTACCGTCAACTCGAGTACCAGTATGTTTGCCGGGTTCGTGATCTTCTCCGTCGTCGGCTTTATGGCACACGAGCAGCAGCGTCCAGTGGCCGAAGTGGCCGCGTCCGGGCCAGGTCTAGCGTTCTTGGCTTACCCATCGGCCGTCCTACAGCTGCCGGGCGCACCGCTCTGGTCGTGTCTGTTCTTCTTCATGCTGCTGCTGATCGGTCTCGACTCGCAGTTCTGCACGATGGAGGGCTTCATTACGGCGGTGATTGACGAGTGGCCCCATCTGCTGCGCAAGCGCAAGGAAATTTTCATCGCCATCGTGTGTATGATCAGCTATCTGGTTGGACTGACGTGTATTACGGAGGTACGCAATAGAAATTGGTCCAGCAATAGTGGAGAGATTGATATCATGGTGGTCTGTCCTTCGATTTCCCCCAGGGCGGTATGTATGTGTTCCAAATTCTTGACTCGTACGCGGTGAGTGGCTTCTGTCTGCTGTTCCTGATGTTCTTCGAGTGCGTGTCGATCTCGTGGGCCTACGGTGTGGACCGCTTCTACGACGGCATCAAGGACATGATCGGCTACTATCCGCTGTCGTGGTGGAAGTTCTGCTGGGTCATCACTACTCCTGCCATCTGTGTCGTAAGTATTCGGTAGCAAGGTATTAACTGTTCGATGTGACGCCTTACTGTGAGTGTGTGAATGAGGAACGAGTGAATGAGAATTTACAGGTGTCTATCCCGTCAACTCAACGCCTTGGAAGGTAAATTATATTTATAAGGGATTGGGACTTAAAATGGGGTAAAGGAATTACTAACATTCTTTCACAGACTGCTGTTGGAGCACTGGAGAACGGAGGCCTTAAAAATATTGCTGGAGCTTTATTTTGAACCCATGTGATGTGAAAATACTTAGTTGCAAATAAATTCTTATAACGATTATTTATCCAACTGTTTTAAACATGCAACTCACACACACGCACAAACATTCCGAAATTCCCTTTACTTCCGCTTCAAAGGGGCCCTCCTTACAAACAAAGAGCCGCTTAAAAGGAACTGGCTTCCTCTTTATCGGTCTTATCCAATGAAGACTGTCGCTCCGAAAATCGACCCTCACGCATGGACATCTTCAGAAACTGCATCCCTGGTTTGGTGCCAGCAAACATCAATCGAACCCAGCATAATAACTCTCTACAAAAGCACCACTATTGAATCTCGTTTTACGATGTGCGAACGTACCGACGGTTATGTCCTTACCGGCCCAAACCAATCCTCCCAACATTCCCCTGTGAAATCTGTGTGTGTGCTGGGCACACTATTGTGTTTCATTGCTTATCTTCAAGAGCCGCTCCGTTTTTCAATGTCCGTCATCGAACCCATGCAGGTGGGGCTCGGTGACTCGGAACGAAACGGAACGTCATCTTGACGAGATTGAATGAAGGCTTCTGAAGCCCGAATGGGGCATGGAGCATGGAGTCTCCGCACCGTCGCCATCCATCGATCACACAAACAAATCAATAGAGCTCGAGCTTCTCTCGATCGGAACGGTGCCAAGCATTCGGTGTCTTTCGGTTGGTGGAAATGCGTTATGAGTGAAATCGATCGGTCGTAATTTTCCTCATCGGCCTCCCAGGTGGGTTGGGTGCGGGTACGTCCAGTCAGTTGATTGATGATGTGGTGCAGCGTAAATGACGAAACGATAGTTTTGTGGTACAACCGCATATGAAAGTGAGTCACTTTCGAGAGCCAAAAACAGGCCATCCGAAGAAGCTTAGGTGGGTTTCCAGTTCCAGCTCCATGTAAACCAGTTTCCCAATCATCGCAACATGGCGAGGAACTTATCAGTCTCCCATGAAAGGGCATGAGTTGCAAGTTGGGGGCGAGTAAGAATTTGCTCATCGTGTAATGGACATCGGAGGGCCACGGAACGCCCGGGCAAGAGTAAATAATTTCCCCGCTTGACCACAAACAACAATTCATTCGGCGTGCAGAATGCAGTCTCCGGACCGTTCACGGTCCGTCTGTGGCGTAGCTTATCGATTTGTCTTATTAGCTGTCAAGTGTTGCGTATGCGTATTAGCATAAAGCGTTCAGCCTCACTCGCTCGAACGGCGCCCGTTGTTCCATTTTCTTACGATGATGATGCTTCCAGTTCGACCGACCAACCGACCGGTCAGTTAGTTTACTTCATGCTTATATGCTCCTCCTTCATGCGCACCCTCCAACACAACGGTCTCCTCATGTTCTTCGCATGCATGATGAAAGCAGGATCGATGAAAGGATGGCCGGCTAAGATCGAGTGCAAAATAGCTGCGGTTTTACGGTGGAAGGCTCGCTCGGGACCATTTGCTTTGCTTGTGCGAATTTTGCCCAAGTGACTTTTCCCGGCCCGGTGGGCTCCTGGGCCACCCTTTGTAAAAGCAAAAACAGATGTTAGCATAAGAAGTTCCAGTGTGACAGTGTTTCGAGTGGCGGTTGGCTATTCCGTCGGCGTGGTGGCGTGGTTATAGCGTGGAATGTCCCCCCGGGCAAGAGCTGACGGCAGAAGTCGATGTCGTTCCATGTTTTCTCCGATGCTTTATCTTCACCATCGGCCACGCATAGAAACGCACACAAACTTACTCAACCCGGGTCAAAGCTAATGATGGAAATGATCGGTCGATGGGGGAAAAACCACACCGCAAACACTCCCGTTACGTAAATGACCAACAATCGGTTTCAGTAGGGTTAATCGTAAATTTCAATTAAAATTCATTCCACCACACACACGTTCGCTCGTCCGGTAGAGAATTTCCACTCAGACTCGGAATCATGGACGCCAGGCTCATCGGTTTCTAGTGCCCGAGGCCATTGGCACGTTACTAGGGAAGCTACCGGGTCCGGCATCCGGGGGATGGGTGGGAGGGTTTCCGTGGAAAGTGGGTGAAAGAAATGTTAAGCATATACAAGCACAATGCAAACGATCACAACCCGTGGAAAAGCTCGTGATGACAAATCGGTAACTCGGAATGATTCGAAGCTGCAGGCTGTCGTGCGGAGCCGTTGTTTGAAGCTGTGTAATGGAACGGAATACTAGCACACTTACACTGCACAATGGGTATTCGACGGGCCAGATTTTTCTTTAGTATTTTTAGTGATTTTTATATGGAAAATATCATAATTGGCTGTCTGAAATTTCAGAAGAAAATTATGTGTTGAATAAACTGTTTACCATTGCTATTAATGAATTTTAAAGAATAAATAAATCTTAGAAACCAAAAAAAAATGAAATTCACATGAGATATCGTATAAAGTCTAGTAATGCAGAATTGGCAGGCATGACTAAAAGAGTCGTTAGGCCATTCAAAAGAAGATCACTTACGAAGAAGGTAAAGGAACCATTGGAAAAGTATATATTTAGAACGCTGTATAATTTCCTCCTAAAATATAATTTTATTTCATTTTTAAATTTATAGTTTTTTTGATAATGACTTTTTGGATGGACGTAATATCATGAGCTCCAAAATTTTTGGGTTTACTTACTTACTTATCAGGCGCTACAACCGCTTTGCGGTTTTGGCCTGCTGCAACAATCCTCGATACCGCTCACGGTTTAGCGCCGTCGTCTGCCAATCCGTTATCCCGGCCGATGTGGCGGACGCATCAACGCCATCACTCCACCTCAATTTAGGCCCACCATGGCTCATCTGTCCGTGTGGATGGCCTAAAGGGACTTTACGGGCTGGCTCGTCCGGTGTCATTCTCATGACGTGACCAGCCCACCGGAGCCTGGCGAATCTAATGCGCTGTACGATAGTGAGATCATCATACAGCTCGTAGAGCTCGTCGTTGTAGCGGCTCCTCCATTGTCCTTGAGCATCTTCCTCTCGAACGCGGCTAAGAGGGCTTCGTCAGTTTTGGACAGAGTCCATGTCTCAGAGGCGTATGTGAGTACTGGGACTATAAATGTTCTGTACAGTCCCAGCTTCGTCCGTCGCGACAGGTATTTAGAAGTGGAGAAGTTTCCTCAGGCTGTAGTATGACCGGTTGGCATCCAGCACCCTTGCGCGTAACTCAACATCAATGTTGTTGTCGGTGCTGACTTCACCCAGATAGGTGAAGTTTTGGAGATGCGAAGAAGTAGGATTGGGTAAAAGAGCGGTGGTCTTCCAAAGCGCACAAACCTAGCAGCCCGCATCTCGACTCATAATGAGGCAAATCAGAGATAGAACCACCAGTAAGCTTGAGCACAACGAACCTAGTGAAGGACCTCTGCGCTCGCCCAAAACTCTTGAAATCAGACATTTTTGTTTTGTCTCCAAGATAGACACAATGAATGCCGCTTGAGCCTGGATTCGATAAGATTCCATCGATTCAATCCCAAAGATCTGTAGGCGTTCGGAATTAGGAAGCAGCTGTTAACCAGAGGCAAAGATTTTACGAAATTCAACAGGTTGAGGACGGTGATAATACTATGTTTGCAGTCTCTAGGATAACAATACAGGACTTTTGAAGTGTATAGGATCCGTAAAGCTTTTTTGTCACATTACGGTGCTGATACGTGTCTGTAAGATATATATTTCTATCATATACCATTACTTCCAAAACCATACTCTTGTTAGTGATCTTGGAGTAGTGATGAAGGTTTCGGGCAGGTTTTAATCGGTAAACGGTATGGATGGTCTCTTTGCTACGCAAGTTAATGCCGAGAAGGTTTCCACCACAGTTAAGAAAGCCCTATTTACTTTCCGTGAGACTCAGACCTTATGGGTTTGTCGCACTACTCTCTTTTCTTGGTCTAACACTCTCTTAGGTCATGCCTTCCTTTTCTGGCTTACTAGACTTAATGATCAAATGAGGAAACGGTCCGGATGGGATTTAAACCCCGGTCTTGCCATATGAAAACCGGCGCCGTTGTCGCCTCTACCACCGGTCCGCAACAAGAGTTTGTCACACTCATATCATTGAATATCATTTGAATATCATTTTTATTTACTCTCTTTTGCCTCATTTTTACATTTTTGAAGTAATAGAAAAATGTAATAAATAAAAAATCTTTTGTTTTTGTAATGGCCGACCGTAATATGGAAGAGCAATTGCTGAGAAAATCCAAGCCTTTATCGTCGAGTAGCTTTATCATTGTGAAGCTTGCAGGGTTTAAGTGATGGCCTGGCAGGTCTTTAGGCCATGAAAACGAAGGATTTTTTAGGCTAACATCTGTCGGAGGACCTTACCCAATCAATCTGCAAATTCTAAAACGGTGTAATACCTGGAATAAAGCAAGGTGATATGGAGAAGCTTTAGATGATAGGGAAATCAAATAGCTTTTATTGTGATATCCTCAGATGATATTGTCATAGCAGTCGTTGATTTTGCATGCACTTACCGGAGTGCTGAAAGAACGTGTACAATATCAACGGCTGCTATGACAATATCACCTGAGGACATTACAATCAAAGGTATTTGATATCCCTGTCCTATGAAGCCATTTCCATATCAACTAGCTTTGTTTTCCCATTTCATCTAAAAAGCCTGCCATAAAAATGGATGCTATTGCCTTATCAACCTTATCAAAACCCCTGTAAGTTTGCGATACGGAGGCAATATTTTTGCAGAATGTTCCTGGAACGTAGTATTGAAATTAAATTATATTTAATGCTATATCAGTGACAGCTACACACGTAAATTTTATCGCAATAATTTACCAGGACTGCCCACTATTCACAGCAAAAGATTCCAAGTAAATATAATGTTGGAATAATCGATCGTTTTGAAGAGTTCTACTGCACACTGAAGTTCTCCCAATTGATGACATCGTTGAAGTAGGAAAAATTCAATAAAGCCTTTACGTTTCTCGCAGCACAGGAATGTAGTTTAAATTTACACCATAAATAGAGCCTGAAAACATTTCGGCGAAAGACATTCATCCCTAGGCTTTAATAACGTCCGAATTTACATCCTTTTTTTTCGTTCTTGAAATTTTTGCCAAACCTGGAAAAGCCTCACTTTTATCTCGCTCCCTGCGTTCAACCCTATTACAGGGAATCGTTTTAAAAGGGAATCGCATCATAAAGCAGGTAAATTATTACCCACGTAACTCCTGGTGCTGCCATTGCTACTCCCGTCCCGACATGCAGTCTTATCACACGTTACTCATGTCCTTGCCCGAGCACTCACCACTCTTCTAACGCGAAGGTGGTTTGCTAAACCGATTAACCGTGGCCATGGTTGACCCTGGTGCGCGAGAAAAACCCCCGTTTGCGCAAAAAGGCTCTGCCTAAGATATGTGGCTGCACTAATTAAATTTTTCATCCCAGTTCCGGCTAACGAGAAGCGATAACTTCACCACTGGCACGATGCCGAATCTTTCGCGGGTGGTTGGGTTTGAGTTTGGGAGCTTTTTTCTGTCCTGTCTTTGTGTGTGTGCAACGGTTGCAACGTGTCGTCTCGTCGACGAACGGATACGTCTTCTTCGGTACATCTTTCCGGTTGAACGTCCTTGTGGTCCTCTGGTGTCCCTGGTGCAACGGTGGGTATGCACTTTGTGTGTCTTTCGCCCGTGGAAAGCCCTTTCGGGCGCGTCGTACCATGACGGAATCGTTCTCGACGACATCATCATCATCACCGCCATCTATTCCTAGGGGGCAAATCTCGGTGGCTGGTCCCATCAAGTGAGCCATCGTCGTCGTCGTTGACGTCTGGCGTAAAGGCAGGAGAGAAAGGAACCCCAAGGGAGTGGAACCCAGGGCAAGCACATTCTTATCGTCTGTAGGGGATCATTTTGACGTGGCGACATTTGCTTGACTTCCCCGTCAAGGTTCGCAACATGTTTGTGATGATGATGAGGATGATGAGGATGATGACGGGGTGTTTGGGGGCCCAAAAAATGTTTGCCCCGGCGTCATTAGTGCGAGCGGAAGTCTGTCTTGAAGAAATGTAATGCACTATGATCAAATTAGTGCCGACAACTTACGATTATGTCTCTGTTTGGTGTTCGCCTTTGGATGCCTTTGGATGTTGGATGGAGCTTTTAATAAATTTTTAAGTTTAAAATTCTCCACCACTAACGAAATTGTTTTAATATAAAACTAATCATTCAGGTTTAATATGCATATGAAATGTTCGCATCTCGTCGGGCTGTTCAGCTTTGAGCTGCACATAAACCACACCTAACATCTGCTGCACTGCTGTTTTCCTCGGCGTGACGAAAACTCACCACCTGCGGTGCAGTTGGAAGGCTGATATTTAAATCCATAAACTTCATCAACACTCGACAGGAGCTTAATCGGCCGTTTGGCACCGGTGAAATTGTTTTAAATACGCCATTCGTGTGACCTCTCACATAACTCAGCGAAAGCTGCGGGCACTCGCGGGGAAAACGGACATGACACACAGGAGTGCTGGAAACAGGAGTGCATGCGGGAAAAGTTCATCCAACGGAATCTAGGTACGCTCTCTTTCTAAACCGATGTACTGGCCGGATTTTTTGGTTTGTTCCGTGCCAAACACGACACATTTAAAAATGCTACCCCGTAAAACCGCCTGGCAGCTCCATAAAATCCACCCAGTCGCTTCGAAACACTTTTTGGTGTTGTTGCACTGCGTTGCACGGTGGGCATTTTGCCGGGTGAAAGGTAAAAAAATCAACTTAAAGTTTATATCAAATTCGAATTTTTTACTCAATCTTTTGGTTCAAACTAAGAGAAAACCAGAATCCTGATTTCCTACTGTTGAAGCATTCCTCTCTACGATTTTCCAAAGTTGAAAATGTTCAAAAAAGAAACAAATAAAAGACCTTTAAGTTAATCCTTAAAAAAGCTCCTACTTATTTAGTAGCTTAGATATTTTTGCTGATATTTTTTTTACCTTTTCGGAAGGAAAATTTATTTTTGACTATAACAATCATATTGACAAGTAAGAAACTATAACACTCTATCCTAAATATTCATTGTTTTTAAGGTGATGAGCCTTTTGGTTTGCTTCAGTTGCGGGACCAAAACAGAAAATGCTTTCAAACTGTCTAGAGCGAGTTATATTACAGATATATTCGGGAAAGCTATACATTCTTCCGATTCGAATATCGAATACTTTTCGTCTTCTTCTTCTTCTTCTTCTTCTAGGCTTAATGACCTGTGTAGTCAAGCCATACAGGCCATTTAATGGCTCACTACAGAGGAACGGTCTGAATGGGATTTGATCCCCGGGCTTCCCATCGAAGGACCAGTGTCTCTATCATCTTGATCCAGTTGTAGTAAAATCATGTTTATCTAACCATGTTTATACTCAGAAAAACATCTTCTTCTACTCTGACCTAACGACCTTTTAGGGCATGTCTGTGATTTTAGCCATACTAGACTTACTAATACCACGTAGTTGTATTCTCAGTCCTTACTACGATTGATAAAGTTTTTTTAAAGAATATAAAGCCTAATCTAATATTGCTAACGCAAGTTAATCGTTGAAAGTACATTTAATTGAATTGAATGTAGGACGGCCTTGCCTTATTGCTTAAAACTAGATTACAAAACGAATACCATTCACGATAGTTCGACGATAGCTCCTTCTGCAAAACGTGACAGGGCACTTTAGCCCGAATGAGCTCTGCTATTATATGTCATTTGTAATAAAAAAAATCATTGCTGGAAGCTTAGAGTGGACAGTACGGCGTCTGACCGTAATAATAAATAAATAAATAAATAAATAAATGGAAGCTTTGAGTGACTGTAGGAACTACTATGATTATTAAAATGTGTCAATTTGTTTATTAAAAACGATACAAATTAAAACAAACGCACGTTTGTACAACACTTTACAAAATTCGTTCAACAATGCCCATAAGAATCAGAAATACCAGGGTCATCTCGTGGGAAGGTACAGAAACACATTGCCTCAAATTCCACATTTGGTACAAAAAGACACAAACATAACTTTATCCAGATATTTGTTCTACGGTGCTCACTGTGCGTTGCTGCATTCTCTCTGTAAGCGGTCTCTGTAGGTCACCACCGCTGCCTGTTCCGGTGTAAATGCCAATAGGGTGTTCAACCAGATCTCTGGTCGTCGCGCTTGTCGCTCGTCGCGCGTGGTGGTGGTGTTGTTGAGTCGGTTAGCAAATGTCATAAATTTCCATTTATTTTTCCTGTTCGAACATAAAACTATATGCTTTTGATAAACGACCAGAAGATCCTTTAGAAGTGGATGCCAGTGAGGTGAGCTTGGAGGAAATGCACTTGCTCACAACCTGCCCCCCGATCAACGGCATCGACAGCGAGAAGGCGAATGCTCCGGCGAACCCTCGTTTTTCGTCTGCTAGTGACACCGATGTTGTGGAAGGATACTCGCCTGTTTTCGGGGTGGTAGGGTAGTTTTATGTGTGAACATGTGACTAACACAAAGCAAAACTCGGTGGCCCAGATTATCGGGTAGGTTAGGTTGAACTGGAACACCAGGTGGAAAATGCCAGGCGCTTCCAGGGAAGGTACATGATCGAATGGGTGAGTCGTAACGCGCTTCGGTTCATAATAAACGGCAAAAGGTTTATTGCTGTGTGAAATACTTTAATTTTCTGCACCATAAAGGTCTCTGGAAGGGTTCATCTATTTGTCGTTTGTTAAGACTATAAATTTGAAGTAAATTTTGGTAGTAAAATAACATACTGTATTAATTTAAAACATAGAAATTTGAAAATAGAGAGTATGGAAAAAGGACTTTGATATCAGGACATAAGGTACTTAAAATGATTGTAAATGGAGTGCAACGGAATCGGCCTACAGATTTCAACAGCTGTCCAGGAACGTTGCCGTTAGAAAATCTTGTTAGATTTGGAGTTTCAACTATTATGGAATTAAAAAGTTATGTGTATAGACGATAATGAGCATTAGTTTGTTATTAGTTTTGTATTAGTTAAGGTTAGCTAGGGTGGTTACAGGTTATATTTATGTCAACAAACATTGAAAACCTTCACATTTTCCATTGCTAGACAACATCTCGAACAGCTTACTGTGCATAGATAGGTTATTGTATAGACTTAGTCGTTGAAATGAGATTTATTTTGAATTAAATTAGGGAAAGCTGATAAAAACGAACTTTAAATACAAGACACCTGAATTTAGTTTAAAGTTGACCGAGAGACCTAACTTCTTCTTCTTCTTTGGCACTACAACCTCGAGAGGTCTCGGCCTGCCATTTCTGGCTTCCTGTGACTGATGGATGGGATTTGAACCCCGGCACTGCCGTGTGAAGACCGGCGCTGCTGTCGCCTCGGCCACCGGACCGCCTTAGAGAGACCTAACACAAATAGAAAATCTGAATTATTTAAAAAAATAATGGTAAATAAAAGCCAAATTGAGTTAGCAAAAAAGTAGGACTAGGAATTGAGTTCAAAATCGGAAAAATATAAGGCTGCAAAATACGAAAGAAATCACGGAAGAATTTATAGAAAACCTCCTCAATTTTCCTATTTTTGCTTATCTGTTTACTTGCCTGACATTATCTATCTGTCCTGAAGACCTTCAGACTCTTCTTTCTTTCTTCATGCCTGCCATTTCTGGCTTCTTAGACTTATTGATACCACATAGTTGGATAGTCGGTGCTCATTATGGCTTCAATTGGCCCAGATGAGAGATGAACCCCGGGCCGTGCCGTGTGAAGACCTGTGCCGTTGTCGCATTTACTACCGGAGCGCCTGTGTAAGAATGTAGTAGTGAGCTTATATCGCCAGCTCAATTTCAAGACAAATTGATGCCAAGCAATTGGTTCAGTACTTTGGGCTAGTTCGTGGTGCTTTTAGTTGGTAGTGAAAATAGCGGTCAGATAGTACTTCAAGGATGTGCGCGATTTATTTTTATGCGATTTACTTACTGTTAAGAGCTTCTTGCTAGAGGACGTGACATTGATCAATTAGAATATTTTTTCCTATCAGGGTATCCCGAAGTTTTTTCACCCTTTTCTGTGGGTTTATGACCCTAGGTTTGGAATGGAATATTGAAAATATTGAAAAAAAATGTACATAATTACAAAATTGTTTTTAAAAATTATAAATAAAACATACTTTTTCGTGCCAAAAAAAAACGGTAAAAAACTGTTGGAACTGAGCCAAATATCTATGAAAAACTGTCATAAAATCTGGGGAAGAAATCAAAAGGATATGGGAAAGTGTAAGAATAACTTACACTGGATAAACTTTACGTACCCAAAAGGTTAGTTTAACGTGCTTGAGCTACTGGCATGTGATAGTAATAATGTTGCTCGTAGAACTCCCTGTAACGATAGGACTTTTGAGTAGGTTTTAAGCAAGTGGTTAGACATTATGCTTAGCCAATTAGCATAAAAATTACGAAAAAAGAAAAGTTTGTGCGCTTATTCATAATATAGAACTTTAGTGAAGAGTAAAAAAATGCCAAATTCAAATATCCAGGAAGAAAAGTTCAAACTCAGCTTACATGAACCTTGGCAGATCCATATTGGAGTAAACAATTCCCAGTTTGGTGTCCCTAAGATAGAACAATTGCTAGTCAAGCTTACATTTGAGCACTTTTATAGTCCTTTAAGGGGGTCCGGAAGCCGGGGCGACAGCGGCACCGATCTTCACACGGCAGGACTGGGGTTCAAATCTTATTTTGACCACCTCCCCGTACACAGGATTTGACTGCCTTGCTGCTACGGGTCAAATAAAGTCTGGCCTGAAATGACTGGCCTCGAGCCCTTTCGAGGTTTTTGCGCCACCGAATAGACCCTTAATTGTATGAAAAGTTATTAAAATACGCAAATGGACAAATGTTTTCTTATTTTTTCACGAGGCTGTAAAAAATTACCAAGCTTCGTCCAACTTACCAGTAACGAGAAGGAATGTCCTAGAAACTGTGTTAAACTCCTGGGATCCAACCATGATAACGTTCTATCAGCCCTCCCTAAACCGCTTGGGGTAGTTCATAACACGCATTCCAACGCTTACCAGTCCCGTTTTGGTTGATCACTTCCCGATCACCAAACGTGTGAAAGGACCTTCCCTTAAAACAATGGCGAAAAATAAATCGTGACACACACACACTTTAAGCTAGCACCGATTTGAGTGTTGGCCTAAGAGCGTAAGAAAAAAAAGTAGGAAGTCACTGAGTTCCTAGCGGAAAAAAATCAAAAACAATTCCGCCTTGTCCCAAAACCGCAAAACGGCGACCAGCCAACATTTTTCGGCCCAGTCGCCTAACTAACGGCTGGCAGTTTGATCGTTCAGCATCATTTGAAACCATTCAATTTCAATCAATCCACAATTAAGTCTAGACGTGAAGGCATCAAATCACACGAGCCATCCATCCATCCATCCATCCATCTATCTATCTATCCATCCATCAGCCCATCACGGCAGGAGTTCCCGAGCAGCATGGATTTTCATCGATCGATTTAACATTTGGCTCGGCACCAAAAACTTGGGGGCTTGCGTCGGCATCGGCAAAACCCGTCGAATCCTTGTGCCCACTCGAGAGTGAGAGTGGGCTGCGAATGGCACTCGAAATGTGACTCTTTTCGCCCGATGATGAGCCTATGCACTCGCACCAGTCCACCTTAGGGACGGGTTCGGGTTTTGTAAAGTAATTCATCAAACCCAACGGTGCTTCCATCGGCTGTGAATATTTGTGCCCACACTTAGTTGGGCATGCATTTTCCTGAAGCCAACACGCGGTATCACGGCACGGCTTAAACATGCACTCCACACGGTGGCAGCTTCCGATGCTATTGAAGTGGAAGTTTTACTCCAAATCCGGCGCAGCATGTGTGCATGAAAAGGGCGCGCGTCCGGATCAATCGGTTCCTCGCTTCCGTTCAATTGCCTGCACGCAATCGCACAGACACACGTTCACGTACGTACAGGTGGTCAAGTGGTGGTGCGTTTTGTTTCGCGTTGTTTGGAAACAATAAGCCCGAAAAATAAATTGAGATATTATCGGGTGGTGATTGCGTTTTGATTTGTTTGCCCCGATATCAGATCGTCTCCTATCTGCCGGTGAGAATTGATGGTGTTTGTTTCGGGGGGGTTTGGAGGTTTTTCTTTTAACTTTTTACCACCGGAAATGAGGTTTTATTTGCAACTTTAGAGCAAGTGATACTGCGGTGAGATTGGTTGGCTGGGGGTTGTTCGTGGAGGGGCTTTGAATTGATTTGATTTAATCAACGGTGACTGTGGCGTTCCAGGAAGTAGGTTAGATTATAGGAATTGCTATAATAAATTCGGTAGTTGGTAATTGAAGCAGCATCAATTGTTGGCTACCAGTAACTAGAATTATTTAGTGCTGAGTGATCTAAATCAGTAGAGTAGCAGCTTACAAGGAGCATCGATCTCTAGTTGCGGCTTTTTTCCCAGAATGGTCTTGTCAATTAAAAATCAGAGAGGTAATAAAGAATATTAGATGATTAAACTAAATACTCAATACTCAAAATAGTTCAATTGAAAAACTAACTTAAATTGACCTGTTGTAGTTGATATCACAATGCGACGGGGAAACATGGAAGAGTGCTGCAGTATAAGTGTTGCTTCTCTCGGTGGATAAACCTGGTTAGAAGAACCTAACTTCGTTATCCATCGCCTCTTTTATCCTTTTCCATTTCTTGTTCCTCTTAACCACTATCCAGTTTTATAGTACATTCCTCTTCCGTTTATACTTTGTGGTTGGCTTCGTTCGAGACATCTCAACAGTAGTAAGGATTACTTAAGACAATAAGACGCTACATTATGTTGTGTATTAATTAAAAAACTCAATATTATTTTTATACAATGTATCATTATTATAACCAACAAATGCTGAACTAGACGGGTTTCTTTAGTCAGTTTTTAATGGACGCAGAGTAGGTGTCATAATGTTTACAGCGTATCCTGGATTCGATGTTACGCTTTCGCTTATTTTTTATTTTTTATTTCGTCCAACAGATTTATTTTTGAAAACATTTGCTTTCTGTATGTTCTTCCAAAGATATGGTTCAACGAAAAGTGTTCTGTACCGCAAAGGTATTTTAAATGAAAAGCCCTTAAGAGGTTGTAGTGCCAAAGAAGAAGATTATGCAAAAGTTAAAGCAAGAAACTTGCTCACAGCATAAGTCTCAACAAATAATGTTTACTTTTAAGAAAAATAAAACTGATGTTTCAATTTTTTTAAAGAATTGGGCATTAGGAAACCCCATAACACGACGAGAAGAAAATAGAAATATTTGGAAAACCGTCGAAAACCTTGAGAACGAAACCAAAAGCATTTGAAACACTGATAAAAAGAGAATGGAAAAGTGTAAAAAAAACATGCAATGAGAAGGTAGACAGGCAGTTAAATGGACAAATTTTATTTCATATAATTTAGTGCGTTTTGTTGAACAGATTGCATAGTTTTAAAACGAAACTAAACAAATGAGAAGAGTTTATGTAAATTTTGCTCTATTTTACTTTCCCTGATTTTGCTTTTAAACTTATTATTATCTATCTTTAGTGTAAAGTTAGCTTTCGTAAGCCCACATAGCAAATTCAGATTTTCTGATTACTCTCTAACAAAGGTCCTGACACTAAGCATAAATTTCATATAATCGTAAATAAATAAATGAAAAATAGGCATTTTAAATCCAACTAAACTCAACAACGTACAAATCTTCTTACGTTATTCAAACTAAAACAAACTTCTGAAATTGTGTTCAAATGAATGTGTTCAAAACAGCTGTAGATTTGAACTTTACTTTTTAGAGGATCATTTGAGGTGAAATTTGTCATACAATTCGGTAATATTCAAGGTTTCCAAGAGTTGCACGAAGGACCCTCGATTAAAAATACGGTAGTTAAAGCTTTTATAATATTACTAGCGGATTTTCATACACAGATAAGACGTAATATTTTAATCGGGGGTTCACAGACAATGGCTAGTTCCGTTTTCAGCTAAACCCAACATTTGATCCCTCTTCTTGTTCAACCGTCAACGAATAAATACATACACGCTTAGGAACAGATGTATAATTCGATCTGGTCGTCCTTTTTAAATAATGTAAAAGGATCTTAGATTATGCCAGATGGATTGGTACGCTTTGTTTGAAGTTTGGCGTGGTTATCGAAGCATTTGCGAGTCTTTGTCAAACGCGTACTTTAATTTTTAATTACCAGAATCTATAACTACTAGGACTCCCATCAAATTCCAGCCGGACTGTTCGCATGAAGTGTGGTCTAACTTTTCAACTATGTGGTTTCATTAGGTCTAGTAAGCCAGCAATGGCAGGCACGACGTTAAGAGGTCGTTAGGCCAAGCAGATAAAAAGAGAGAGATAGAGAGAGATCTACTAGGACTCTTTGAGACGAGTTTAACTCAATCCCTAGTTATCATTTTTAGTCTTCTAGGAATAATTCATTCATGTGCTCGCCATCGAATCTGTGATTTTTTTTCTTAACCTTCCTCAATCCTATAATCCAATATTTCTTGTTTTACGTGTTTACGTAAAAATCAATTATTCAAAAAGCAGTTGTCATGTCATCTCTAAACACACAATTTCTGACCTTTTCCCCCTCACATCTCTCGCTTGAATACAATTTTAAAATCATTTAATTTCGTCTTGTCTTCCTTTTCCGTTAGAGCATGTTTTGAGCTTCCGAGATTACCAATTTTAAAGTGCACTCGAATGTGTGCATGTGCTCCAACCAAGAAAATAAAAACTGCTTTCCCTAAACACACACAAAACATGAGCTATCCAAACAGAAGCTTAGTCAAGATTGGGGAAGAAAGGAACGGTTGCCCAAAAGTATGCTAATATCATACTCCGGCCCCTCACCTCAACAGTCACGAAGTCGACACATATTGAAATTTGCCCAAAGAAAAAGGAAAGAAAAACAGAAGAAAACCCCAGCAGGAGGAGGAGTGAGAATTGCTTTTTGCCTCGACACACCGGCTCGGGCTCGGGCAGTGTTCCTTCAAGCTTTTCATTATTGTCACCGGATAGTGTTTGTGTTCGACTTATCCGTCCTTACTATCGAATGCATGCCCAGAGCAACGCATAAACACACACACACACACAAATGTAAGCGAACTGGATCGAATCCTTCCGAAAGCTGCCCTAAGGGGTGAAGAAAAGCTTGAAGCTGTGCGTCGTTTTTTTTCCTTTCTCAATTTTCTACTATATCACGAAGGAGATACCGCGCCCGCTGGGGAGACTAATCTTCCGGAACACGATAGCTTCCTGGTGTTGTTGAGGATGGTCAGGATGTCATGCTGAGTCGGTACGTGGATCGGGCTGTTGGAGGAGGCCTTAAGCCTCGATGCTGAAGGTGGTTCGTTGGTGCTCGGTTGGTGAGTTCCTTCCACACGTTCGTTCGTTCTCATTGATTCTCTGTCTACCCGTTCCGGCCGATCGGTAAGTAAGCTGTGATGAAACTTTTCCAATCGATAATACGAGATAGAAATGGTGCAAAAGAGTCGCCCAGAAGTGAAGCGAAGATTTTGCAAATAAAAAATAAAGCAAAACGAGCAAGTGTAAATGAAAACTTTAATTCCGGGGGTTTTCCTTCTTTTTTTGTTTGGCGAAAAGCCCGTCTACTGGCATCGGGTAATGAGACGGCACGATATGGCGGCGAAATGGTAAGAGTTTTGCTTATCGGTTAAATGCTCGTCGCTGGTCTCGCTGCAGACACCTGCACACAGAAGACCACCGCTCGGAGAAAAGGATTTCGAGCATTAGCAAACCATTGGGTTGTGGTTTCTTCTTCACTGTTTTTAAAGAGTTCAAAAGAAGTGTATGTGAAAAGGGTACTAATTCCACTGCCTCTTGTGCTTTTTGAATATGTAAAGCTTGGGATGTGATTTCTTCTCTACTGAGGGCAAGTTAAAAGACAAGTACTAGTTCCGTCAGTTCCGTTCGGCGCTAGAAAGAATCTCCAAAGAGACATAAATGATCTTGAGAAGCACAAAAGACTCCAACCCAAAAACTGTGAAGTCAGGTGAAGAACTGGTCCCTTTTTTTGGTTTGGCTCGCGAACTTTGAGTTTTTAGTGTTATGTTTGCTGCTCTTTTTCACTCTCGCTTTCTTTCCATTTTTCCTTTCCTTTTTTTCCTTGTTTTCTTCTGGGTGGGTTTTATTAAAATTTATCTTCACCGTCGTTACCGTTACCGGGCGGATTGTGTTTTTGCTTGCTCTGTTTGCTTACTGGTGTTTTTCGGATCCTCGCCACCCTCAGTGCTTTCTCAATGTCCTGCGCCCCATGTCTTTAGGGGTGGAGAAATTTGGTCTCAAAATTAAAGAACTCCTGCCTGTATGATGTGTCATTTCAAAGCGGAGACGCGTGTTGGTGCACGGTGCTTCGGTTGGATTTTTTTCCTTCAATCGATCGGTTTTGGTTCGCTTCGGTATCTGGCGCGAATCGTCTTGGTACCACCGGAGCCGGAGGGGACGTGAAAACCTTCATAAATCATGATTACCATGGATTTTCGGATGCGTTTTGAAACATTTTTGCGAAGGTGTTTGTACTTGTGTCTTGCACGGAATCGATACGATGGAGCTAGGCTGGAGCTTAATTGGTGTCATGGTACTGTGTTTTTCGTGTTCTGCGAATGGTGAATATCTTGCAGCAAGTTAAGATGGAGAAGAAGATAGAAAATTGAGGAGCTTTGGTTAGACACATTTGCACAATTTTTCGGAGGCAGGACTGTACTTTGTTTTTGTGTAGAAACCAGGGTTCAAAGCATCAAAGCTGGATTGACATTACAACTTACCGTAAGAAAATGAGAATATAGTTAAATAGGATATAAATAAAGCTTTTTTAGAGAATTATAACAACAATTATCACATTGAAACAACATTTCTCTTTTTTGCGCAGAAACGAGAGCATCTAATGACAAGGAAAGGAGTTTGTACATCTAGTTCTTCGAAACAACTAGTTAAAAATCTATAGCCTGATTCACAGAAAATGGAATACTGTTTATATTTTTACAATGATTGAGTCATTAAATTCTTCAACGCCGCATTCTTCCTAGAGTAAAAACTCGACAATGGATATCGAATATACTTTCTAGATACTCAGATTACACGATTTTAGACCGGTGCGGTTGACTTAAATCGTGGCCTAAATCGCTCTCGGACTACGATGTTAATGTGCTCAGGGAACATACGCACTTCTACCCGGAGCCGGTGCCTTGAAGTAACTAGATGGCACCCTAGAAACATTGAACAGAGACCTTGTTGCTTTATAAGAGATTTGATGGCTAGGGAATGGTGTGCACAACAGGCGTGGTAGTAACCGTTACGGCATTTATAACAGCTGTAACGACCATATCCTCGGAACGGCTTTCGCCGTAGGCCACCGGCTAAAATCCGTGATCGTCGGCTGGCTAAGGCTTCAAGGTTTTCATTCAAGACTTTCCACATCAGACTCTTCAACGTTCTAGAGGAAGATGCTCAGAACAATTTTTGTGTGGAATGGGGCGGTTTGCCGAGACGATAATTGCACTGGTCTTCACACGACTAGACCGGTGCTCAAATCGCATCCAGACCACCTCTTCGAATGCAGGGTTGACTACTTTGCCAAGGGTTAATCAAGTTAGCATCCAAGAGTTACACTGAAGACATAGACATCATTGGATGGAGGCTCTCCTATGTAGCAGAAGCTTATCAAAGGATTAGCGTGCGACACAGAACCACGGGTTGGAGATTAACGATGCGTAAACCAAAATGATGGAGACACCACCAGCGGCCCTGCTAACAAACACTGATTTACGCAGGGGTGATGTACAGATAGGTGACCGCACCTTCGAATTCGTCCAAAACTTCACCTATCTGGGGTCAAAAGTCAGCACCGGCAACAACATTGATGTTGAGCTACGCGCACGGGTGCTGGCTGCCAACCAGTCATACTACAGCCTGAGGAAACTTCTCCACTGGGAAGCTGGGACTGTACAGAACATTTATAGTCCACGTACTCACATATGCCTCTGCGGCAAAGACTCTGTCCAAAACTGACGAAGCCCTCTTAGCCGCGTTCGAGAGAAAGATACTCAGAGATTGAGGAGCCGCTACAATGACGAGCTCTACGAGCTGTATGATGATCTCACCATCGTGCAGCGCATTAGACTCGTCAGGCTCCGTTGGGCTGGTCACGTCATGAGAATGACACCGGACGACTCAGCCCGTAAAGTTCTTTTAGGCCGTTCACACGGACAGAGGAGGCGTGGTAGGCCCAAATTGAGATGGAGTGATGGCGTTGATGCGTCCGCCAGAACGGCGGAGATAACCGATTGGCAGACGACGGCGCTAAACCGTGCCGGGTATCGAGGATTGTTGCAGCAGGCCAAGACCGTAAAGCGGTTGTAGCGCCTGATAAGTGAGAAAGTAAGTAAGTAAGTAAGTAAGAAAGAAAATCAAGTCACAGAAAGCCAGAAATGGCAGGCCGAAACCGTTGGAGGTTGTAGAAGCAAGAAGAAGAAGAGATGTATGTAAGGACAATTGATGAACCAATACAATGACGAGCTCTACGAGCGGTACGATGATCTCACCATCTTGCAGCGAATTATACTCGCCAGGTTTCGGAGGGCTGGTCATGTCATGAGAATCGTACAGGATGACTCAGCCCGTAAAGTCCTATTGGGCCGTCCACAGGGAAAGAGAAGGCATTTTAGACCCATACTGTAATGAAGTGATGCCGTTGATGCCTGATCGTTTGGGATAATTGATAGCCAGACGACAGCGCTAGAGATCGTGAGTGGTATCGAGTATTGTTGCAGCAGATAAATTCATGATTCTTACAGCAATCGTAACCGGATATTTTACAAAAACTTAAAAAAGGCATATTGTTGGTGTTGTAGTATCAAAACTTCTTGATTCATCAATTTGTTTAGGACATTGAACAGAATTTGCAAGGATCAGGATTGAAATGATAACTTTACTGCACTACAAACCTGTTGCAAACTGATTCTCCTGACTTTTGACTGCTGCTAATGCTGTTGTTTCGCATCGGAATAGTTTGCAAGGACAATTTGTTTATATATTTCTAGGTCACCAAAGATAAATGTATTTCAAATTATTCCGTTTGCTGTTTAAGATGAGTCCAAATTCCATCCTGATCGCTTCTCCGTTTAAACAAATCGCAGAAAGCCAGAAATGGCAGGCTGAGGATTCTTGAGGTTGTGGTGCCAAATAAGAAGCAGAAGATTCAAAATGTACTAAGGCAATGTCTGACACAAATAAAAAACTATGTTTCACGCTCTTACCGGAAAATGGAACCTTCCTGGCTACTGTTAGTTAAAACTGTTAGCAAGAGATAGTAACAATATTAACTACGGCAATCGCTTATACTTCTATGAGGAATCATATTAGATACTAATATACTAAACACTATAAAGATAAATAAAGATACTAATATACTACTGTTAGTAATAAATGAATGCATGAAGAGGGATTTGAAAAGTCTTTTCAGTCAGTTCAGTCAGTCAGTGGCTAACGGAGCCCCCATCAACAAAATACGAGGCCTTTTGCACTAGCCTCCTCAGCCATGGGCTAGGCACTTTTATACTCGTTCCCGAAAACTACATCAAGACATGAAAAGTAAGATCTATAACATAGGATTTTTTTTTTATCTATGGACTTATAAGTGTGAGAGCTGCTGCAACTAAACTTATACGAAACAGGAAGAAGTCGTCGAAAGAGAACTTCAAGGTCTGAAAAATAGCTTCCAGGCGGTTCTGTTTTATACTTCAACACCTTGGAGTTTACGGAACATATTAAATAAACCGTTGTTTATTAATATCAAATTTCAATTGTTTTTATCATTCTAAAACGGCCTGATCGTGTTTCTAATAAAATGTTTGAAATGTTATATACAAGTAATGGAATGTTTCATACTCCAAACTCAACGATGAAAGGAATCACTTTTTTAAGATTTCAGTCGATTAATAACCTTGCCGTTGTCAGCTTATTGGAGCAGTTTGAGTGATATTGAACTACAAGGCAAGAGCAAAATTTATAATAAGCCTTATTGTTCAATGAATCAGCTGAAATGTCTTACTACAAGCGAACAATCTTTGCTTAACACATCACTTTTGAGATTGACTAAGAATCATTTAAAGCCAACCATAACAAAGACATGCAATAAGTACTCTCTGAAAACTTTCATGAGAAAAGTGAGGATTGCGATTCCTGTGCTCGCTAATTATTAGTAGAATGAAATTAATTAAACAAACGATCCAGTGTTGCCCTCTAATAACATTTTCTGCTCAAACATCACCACAACACAATGGCTTGCATGGGGTGGAAGCTTTCTGCGCTGCTTCTGTTGAACTAAAATTCATCAGCAGTGCTAAACTAAAAACAGTTTTCTTGTTAAAATGCCAACATCACATCCACTGATGAACATTCCGTCGTACACACACTTCCTCCCTCCCACTTCCTCTCTCCTCCATCACCACCTAAGACTACCAGCTCCGGTGTAAGCATAACCTGTTTTTGGCCGGCATTTGTTAAGTAATTTTAAATGCCGTACGGCGCGGGAAAATCGATAGCGCCAAATGGTAAGCACTGGCAACAATTTCACTCCACAGCGAATGGAATGTTAATAATATTTGTACCCGTTTCAGGCGCCCCCACCCCAACCTTCCGGAGCTCCGGTTTTCCCGATTCCCGATCCCCGGCGGGCGAGTGAACGTTGTGTGTGTGAGCCGTTAAAGAGTGCGGTGGAAGCTAATTTTTGGTAATTGCATTTTGTCTGTCTGTCGGTGGTCCGGTCGATGATTTGTTATGAATGACACGAAACAAAGAGTCAGGCTGTACTGTTGCTCTGTTGCAGGGTCCGTGGAAAAGGGGTTGGTTTTTATGAGCGAACCGATACCTAAATGAGCGGCACTAATCGATGCGGTTGTCTGTTATGATGTACTGTCGGAGGATGGTTTTTATGTATGGACACGAGTATCCGTTGCAATTTTAAATAACACTTGTTAAAGCAGAATAATTGCTTTACTTCTACCGACGAGCTCTTTACGAACCCAAACCTTATAGCCAATGTCTCAGAAACACTTCACGTTTTCGCGTCTAATCAAAAATACATAAACAAGCGGTTCGATTGCTTCCCGCGATAATGGAGCGCTTAGGTGCCAAAGATCAATTTACATCGATTGATCTGTTCACAATCGTTCGGAAAATCGGTGCTGTGGTCCGGCCCCTACCCCGTGAGCACGCGTCCCGACGTTGGTCATCCGGCGAAGTGGCACTTCCTTCCGGAACTCCGGAAACGAACGCGCCCGCTTTCAATCCGACAAAATCCGGGAAGTTTATCACGCTTTCCCACCAGCCCGGACAGCATCGACAAAAAGCAACGAGAAAACAAAAAATCCGAAAGGTATTGGGCCACGAAAGATACTTTTACATCATCAATCAATTCGCATGAAGTGCGCCCCCACGGACGGATAACGGATGGAAAATGAAGCGGCCTATCCCTTGCTGGATGTTGGGCGTGATACGAAACGGGAATTGAAGGTGATGCGCCCCCCATCCCATTGTCGGGGGTTCGAGATTGACGGAAAAGTTTGAGAAGACATCCCCTCTTCTCACACACCGGCACACCGGCACACCTTAACGCGATTTCATCTTTCACGCGTGTGCTGATCGATGCGTGCGGCTTTTACGGCTTTTCCACGCCGTTATCCATCCCGGCGGACGGGTTTCCTTCCTCGGTGCTTTTCTTCCTCTGGTTGGCCTTTAATCGGATGGAGACGCTTATGGTGTTGGATTGTCTACTCCCGTGCTGGTGAGCAATCGATTGGGGCGAGAGTTTGGCCGGGAGGAATCGTTGTGGCATCAAATTTCAGGTTTTTCGAAGCAGCACACGGAATGCGTGTCAAGCGCGTTTATTGATTTGGATTGGTGGAAGCATTCTGGGGCCTGCTGAGGAATGTAGGTAAGGGAGAGCGTTTATACTTACCGTGCAGGGATTTACTTATGGTGTGGGAGTCAAGTTATGTTACAATTTAGCACCCACTTAGCTGCTGTTGATCTATTTAATGTTTTAGAAACATTTTTCGGTAGTTAATATATGTTTGCTGAATGATTGATTTTCGGTTTTGGCCATTGGTTTTAAAATTTAATAAGTGGACAATTCAATTAATATTAAGAAATTTTATAATGGTCATGGTTCTAATTTAAATTACTGTATGTGCCTCTAAACTATATGTTGAGATCAAAGATAAAATCTCATAAAGCCAACCAAGTTCCCAGGTCAATCAGAATATTTTGGACACACATCCGATATCAGGAGGAGTCCGGAAACACGCTACAGATCAACCATTTCTGTTGTTGGATAGCAAATAAATAAATAATAAATAAAATAAGCTAGGCTCGAAAAAAATCGGCTCTTGGCGGAGCCGTTGCTTAAAATTATGATTCTGCCCATATCCGTGCTTGGGTTCCAGTTTTCTTAAAGGTACGTTTAAGATACCAATAATTTTATATCAAACCAACAAGATATGAAGAATCATTCGAAGACACGTTTAAGAGTATCTAGTCAACATATCTATTCGTCAAGCCGTATTCGAACTGAATCCTGGTAGTTTCTTAGGCGATGCTCAAGGATCCTTTCCACGCTCTTTTCTCGAAGCTATGTAATTTCTTTATTCTGCCTTACAAGACATAATCGAAATGTTGCTGAAAAAAAGAGCTTATATAACAACTCAGTAATATACGTAGAGTCGTTAATATTACTACAGTTTTTACCTTTACTGACTAATTTTCACTTACACTTCAACACCTTTACATTTAAACACTCATTTTCAACCGTCCCTGATTGCTTTCCGGATTCTCACCATTGCTAGACCTAGCTCGAAT
Source organism: Anopheles stephensi (assembly GCF_013141755.1). Classification (NCBI taxonomy): domain Eukaryota; kingdom Metazoa; phylum Arthropoda; class Insecta; order Diptera; family Culicidae; genus Anopheles; species Anopheles stephensi. The sequence goes on along the minus strand of NC_050203.1, from coordinate 56,220,573 downwards.
TTTATTTGCTTATAATTTTTCTTAAACACTGGCCGATAATCGGTCACCAGCTGTACTTTGGAATGAGTCGTACAATTGACCGCTAATTGAAAGACAAATTTCCAATTAATCAATCTGACTTTTTGTGTTTCCCGCCATTGGAAGATAAGCTCTGTTAAGCGCTAGCGAAGCGCATTTTGGGAGCTGATAGCCCAAACAGAACTACTTCTTGATTTTCCTGTATACTATGAGTTTGGAAATGGATCCAGTGTCCGATAGTAGATTGAGTAAGAAGTATCGAGAATCGTATCAATTAAAACTGATGAATAAAAAACTAAAATACTTGCCATATCAATCTTAACATTGATGCTTTGACGGCTTCACACAAGGGCACAGTCAACCAACCTGGATTTAACCTGGGTTTTTAACCTTGAAGAAACTCCTCCAATCTCTACACTTGTCAAAAAGGCTCTCTAGTCTAGTCTCGATCCTCGATAGAGATCTTAAAGTCTAAAAGAATTGGAATCTGAGGCTATCTAGAATTAAGGGTCCAAATAGATTGATTTTGGCATTCGAATGCTATCTAAAGACCCAAAGCTTTCTGATCGAACGTCTTCAAAAGACATAAGGCTAAGAAGCTACTGGAGCTGAGAGAGAGTTGACAAGTAAAAAAGATTATAAAATAAAGGAAATTATATCAAAGCCTTTTTTTACGCTCCTTAAGGTTCATTAAAACAATCTATACATGGTCAAACCTCTCAAACTTTAGCTTACTTAATAGTCAGTTGAGTCTTCAAATCTTAGATAGCCAGCATCAATAATATAGCGCTTGAATGGTTAATTACAATTAGTAGATTTTCTATAAACATTTCCTTTATTTTAAGTCAAAAGAAACATTATTATTTATATTTCTCAACAATTAAATGATGTCAGTATGTGGGGTGTTTGCGATACGGTGCAAACCGTCATACTGTCGGAAAGGAGAGTCCAGTCCTTGTTGAATATTTTTAGCTTAAATGTTGTAGGTTCTCTCTTGCCTGATTATAAGCAAAGCTAGCAATAATTATTCATTTTAAATTAAATTAAATTAAATTAATTTTTTTTAGTATTACCACTACAAAATACCGCCCAAACAATGGTTTTAACAGTTACTGCTAACTGGAAAAATGTGATATAATGATGATAATAGTGTTTCAAAGGTCGCCGCTACCTGTATCTTCCAACTGGTTTCCAAACACCCTTACCCAAATCCTCAACATTTTTCCGAGCATGATGTTTTACATGTGTGACGTATGTTTCGTCCGTCCGGAATGGATGTGCCAAAAGCAGTGTAGCCCAAAAACACTGGAGTGAATGAAAAAAGGAGGGCGGACGAGTGAAACCCGTCCAGCGAACCGGAAAAAGACTCGAGCTCATCATACAAACCATCATCCATCGCCGTGCTACACATCCATGTACGGTGGAAAACCCCTTTTTCCCCAAAACGCGGCCAACCAATTTCACTGTGAACGTCCCGGAGCGTCCTACACACAAACACATGTATTCGCCGGTGTACTAGGCCGATTACACCTACGTGTCCACCAGCATTTTCCCGTCGGTGGAGATCGACCCCGGAAACTGCAGGGGAGGGACGTACGGCGGGCACCGGGCGGAGGAAGCACGATGTCTCAAGTTTATTACAACACTTCACACACACACACACACACACACACCGGACCCGAGCGCCGGGTTGGCCGAGCGTTTCTTCGGCATAGATTATTTTATTATTATGGAGTTTTATTGAATTTAATTATTAATATCAATGGAAATTGCTGGCCCATTTCGGTTCATCCGGTGAAACGATCCCACTTTCCTGTGTGTGTGTGTGTGGGTTTTTTTGTTTTGTTTTGTGCTGCTGTATGCTGCTCACCCGGGGACTAGACGCTCTCGGCGATGTCTCTCGCTGCCGTTGAGCAGCAGCAGCAGCTCTCGGTTTGCTACGATGGCGGTGCTTTAAGAACGGTTGAAACGACCGCAAAACGGTTGTCGATGCGGTACGGTACCGGCCGCCCTTTTGTTGCAGAGTATTATTTCACTTTAACATGTTCAACGAGCGTGTAGAACGTTACAGCGCTGGGACGTGCCATTCGCGTTGGGTGATTTGGACGTTGGATGGGCTACCGAAGTGCTACGACCGAAGGTAGATGAGGGCCGAAGGATTGGACGGAGTGGGAGTCGTAGTGTGAAACGCGGGAGTTTTCCTGCATGTTGTACTAATTTTTGATGCCTTCCCGTTGAAAATGTCTCAGCTGTGAAGGCATGCCGCGGTGAGAGCGATTCTTGAGTTTTTATTTCAGCTTACAACATTGTAACGAAGCGAGAATGCATTGTTTGCTGAGAAAAGTAGATAATATAAAGCTCAAGTAATACATTGCTTTTCTATTGTAATAATTAGGAAGGGTAATCGTGATGTATGTAACAGTGGAAAGCTAGGTTTTTCATTTAAAAATAGGATGAATGAGTAAAATGTTCTCTGAATCAAAAAATTCTCCACACCGAGTCTTTGAATATTTTTTAACAATATCGTAATGTACATCATCATATTATATATTATAATCATAGTATAAATATAAAACGACCAATTCCAATCATTTTTTTACATAGAATTTAATGTATAGTGCATTTTGTATCAATGGTGGTGAAGCGGAATTGCTTTTTTTTCCAGTGATCATTATTATGGCTTTAAAAAAAATCCATCTTTGAAGTTTGCTTCATACACCAATTTAATTTCGCGGGAAATGGATAGCGGTTTAATAAATTTAAGCAAAAAGGCATATTTTTCGAATATTTAAAAATAAAATTTATTCGCGAAATGGCGAATAATTTTTGTTATCCATCTGTTACACATCTTACTATCCGTATCTGTGGTGTGTTTAAATTCGGTAAAGCAGCAATCTTCACATGGCTGTACCGGGGATCAAATCCCATCGAGGCCCCCGTAGTGAGGAGTGATTATGCAACTTTGCGGTAACAATAAGTCTAATTAGCCAAAAATGGCAGGCATTACGCTTAGAGATCGTTGGGCAAAACAGAGAGAGAAATCATTTCCTGGAAGACTTCGGTCACGTTGAAATTTATTTCCAAATATTCTGGTAACATCATATTGATAGGTTTATAGTCGAAAAGCTTCATCTCCGGTAGCGACGCGATCAGAAAAAAAGAATTAAAAATATAAATAAGAAACGGGTTAGTCAAATAATGTTGATAGACTTCTCTGAGTAGACCCGCAAAGTTGAATTTTGTTAAGGATATCTGGCTAAGATAAGCTAAAATTCAAATCATGTGACACCACATCCAAGTGTCATCAAACGGTACTGCAAGGAGTCTACAGACGTACTTAGATGTTTGAATACAAATAACTTTACCGCAACAAACCAGCTTATGAAAAGACCCAGGAGACTTGCAGGCGTAAAAGTAAACGACTTCACGAGTAAAAGAAAAGCATTGTTTGGCAAATCTAAAGTATGTTTGAGACAGGCAATCTAAACATATGTTATTGTTTGTCATTGTTTTTTGGTGGTCCGGTGGCCGAAGCGATAGCTATACCGGACTTCACACGGCGGGACCGTGGATGAAAACCTATCCAAATTGCCTCTCCGTACGCAGCACCAGCTATCAAGCTATGGGTAAAATCGAAATGAAACAAGCTTTGAAATAGAGTAAGACGAAATGGAAGGCCAAATAGAAGAGTGATTGGATATGGATCAACTCCAGCAGCCGATCAGCAAGAACGCCAGTAACGATCAGAAGAAAGGAACAGGTGAAGTATGCACGAGAACGGCCATATCCAAGTGTCATCAAATTGGTACTGCAAGGAGTCTACGGATGTAATAAGAGATTCTGATACTAAAAACGTCACCCCAACAAATCAGATTTGCAATGTGATCAGAAACATGACAATGACCTATAATTTTCGTTTGATGTTCTAGGGGTACCTCTTTATCATTTTCATTTTCTCTTGGATAAGATAATGGAAAAGAGAATTTTCACGACATGCATAATCAATTTTAAAATCGATGTACGTTTCTTTATCCAGAAAAAGTTCATGTGTACTTCATTTTTTTACCAAAATCAAATGACACTAGAAAGCAACGAATAGACACTCAGGCCATGTACAATAACTTTATCGAAATGAATTTTAGTTTTAATAACATTCATCAAAACTATCCCTATTAAAATTGTGGTTCCGGGAGTCCAAATTAAACAAAAAACAACATTCTCCTTCTTGATTAAAGTTTCTTGATAAGATTGGTTTGATTACTTGTTTTCATCCCTAAACCTTTTTTTTATTTCAAAGCTCCAAGTAATCCCTACAGTAAACATCAAGCACCCCTTTGTTGTCATGGAAATGGGCTAAGAGTAGCATTTATTCGGGGTGGTAATGGTCGCATGCAGTAAGACGCCCTCGCGGGTTAAAGATCACGAGTTGGTTGTACATTTTGCTGAACGTGCTGCATTATTATTTGACCAGTACACACAGGAGAACCTTAGTATGTTTTGTTAGTACGGTTTCGTTTAAGAACGGCTGATGCGGAAAATCTTTTTCGATGCTGGGATTGTGTGGATACGGCAGGGGCAGTTTACAGAATAAGATACTGCATCCGGAATCCAGCCTCACGACGGAACGGATCGAACAGATGATCGCTCGTGAAGTACATCATGAATGGGCCTGGTCCGGTTACTAAAGGAAGAATACAATGGGGAGAGTGTTAGAGATTTTTCGGGCGTTAAAGACCAAATTCTGAGCAACTTACCATCCACTTCTCCATTGTTAAGGCTTCTACTGCAAAACCGACTGGCTCTGAGGTTCGGTAAGGAAGGCAATCGAGCTACGGCGTTCGGAATGTGCAGGTTGTCCTCCGACCGTGCCGCTATGGCAATGCTCGCGTAGCACAACTCATCCACTCCCGGGTTTTCGGGGGTCGGATTGGCGGACGAAGCGATCTCGAAGGTGGTCGGTATGAGGCGCAGCATCTGGCTGTTACGAGGACGGTGAAAGCAGATGGCATAGTTCAATCCACCCAGGTACGGACCCTCACCATTGCCAAGGTTGAACGATTCGACGGTGCCGGAGCTTTCGGAGAAGTACTGCAGGCAGCCGGTAGGTGCCAGCAGACTAATGTCTGGATGCAGAGTCCGAGCGATCAGGGGAAGCATTTCGGGCGTCTCTAGCTGGCGGGCAGCATCCTTGGATGCGGCCGTCATTCCGGTTGGACATTCGAGCTGCTGCACCCGGATGCTCCAGTGTGGGTTGGAAAGGGTTGGGATCTGCGATCGGCTGGCAATTTGGAAGGTGATCGTCATCGTACGGTCGGCATTGGTTGGGTTGAAGGGCACATACACTGGAAGGGACACCGAGCGAGAACAATTTATTAATCCAAAAGTCGACCAAAAGTCAATTCCCCACTCATCAGGATCATGTTCCGGGATAATCCTTCACGCTATTTCGTCGCATCAACACGGTGTCCATCAAATGACTTTCCTCATCCCTTTTTTCCCAGTACTTCAATGAAGCTCCTGCCTTAGGGGCATCCCGAAAAATCAATTTTCCCGGTCAAATCCCTGTTCGGCTCTGTGCTTACCGTGCTGGCCGCTATTTTCACCGCATAAATTGAAGTTTAAGTTTTCCACCGAAAACACGTCGTTGATGCATCTCGGGTACGGATCGAGCGTCGGCTGGGCGAGCGTGAACGAGTTGAAATCCAATCGAATCTGGGACGAAAAACAGGGAAGACAAGGGCATCCGGTCAGTTTTCAGAAGTGTGAGCCCGATAGAGATGTATCGTTTCCGTTTTTTTTCCATCCTGGTGTCTTACCTGACAGATGCGCAGATTGAGCGACCGGATGGTGTAGACGCAGGTAAGCCCGGTGGCTGGAATGTTGTTCGGTGCAAGCAGTGTGGTCGACTTTACCAGGGACGTACCGCCGCAGACCAGTGTTGGACCTAGCAAGGGGAGAAGTGCAAGAGAAGCCAGAGAGGGTTAGTGGGGATGGTTTTGTTGCGTTGTCGCCCTGGTGCTGGTTACTAATCCCGGTAAAAAGGCTAAAGGACAAGAAGCTTTGCACGGTATTACAAGCTCCGTTCAGTGTTGGCGTACGGGTCTTGTAGTTGGTCTAAAAATGATTTCTCCTCTGTAGGCGACGTGTTAATTTCCTTCCCAGATTACCAGACCGGCTGGGTTGACTCGTTGGTGGCTTGGGCTGGCTCGTAATGACCATTTCGAAATCTCATCCACTTAATCGATTTTCGGTACAGTCTTGGGTTGGAGTGTGGTGTAATTTACAGTAAGCCGATAAGAGCGTGAAAATGAATCGCTCACGAGTCCATCATGAAGCTGGAACACAGTTCAACCGGGAGGTGACAAGGTTGTTTCATCTTTTGCTATTCAGAAGGGTTTAACTTTGTATTGGCAACAGGTTGACAAGGCTGTCTTATCAAAATTTTATCTGTTTTAAGTTATTTACCACATCACTTAGTATTTGTTTTCTTCAAAACAATTGCCCTTAATATTTTCTAATAAGATAGAAAAGAATGCGAAGCTTTCAAGAGTTCAGATACTCCGAGAATTCAAGGGGACTCTATTTATATCAGGATAGCTGTTTCTTCTCATTAGCAGGATATGCGGTCCTTTGAGCTTCGATCATTTGGAGAGCCCGAATTTCATAGGATATCCCATTTGGAATTACAGTCGTGGATCAGCTACGATGGTGCTATCTATTCGCCATGTAATGATCTCGTTATTATTACTTAGACATCAATTAGAAGAACTTCTCAAACAAGAACTCAAACAACTTGAACTGAGAAGGCGGGATAGGTCGAGACTGAAATAGAGTGATGGAGTTGAAGTGTAAGTTAGGAAGACCAGGATGTTGAAACGGGTTAAGACTGTTCTTTGCTGTGAGTAGTTTAACGAACTTCAAACACCTGATAAATAAGTTATCCGACGTAACAATCAATAGCTATAGCTAAAAAGCAATAGCATGAATAGCTAACACTAAACAATAAAAACAAATCAAATATTTTGAGCAAAGAGTATTGAACAAATCCATCCTAAAAGAATAGTCCTTGATGCGTAACGAATGTGATTATTGTTATCTGGATTTTATAATCCAGATTTCTACTTGGTATCCAGTTACGGTTATAATGAAGTCAAGCATACCAGCATTGGGAGTGTAAGACCCCTTGAGATTGCTGAATCTATCAAAGGGATTTAACTTTTTTTTTTTAACAAAGTTTTAACAAAGGTTCTTAACTAACATGTCCTGTAGCTTTTTTATCTGGTTGTCATATTAAATGATATCCGATGACTTGGATCCCTTCCATTCCAATGGTTTTTCTAACGGTGACCTTCAAGATGCCTCGACTTCATCAAAGTTGACTGTGGTGTTAAACACAGGAGATAAAATAAAAGTGACTTTTGGTACAGTCCTTCTTGTTTTAGGATATCCTTGATCTTGTGAAATCTTCATCTTACAATGTTCAAGACGTTCAAGATGAATTCCACAGGCTACTAGGCTACTAGGGCTACTAGGCTATTGGTCGCTGCTTATGACATTTAGAGTCTGTTTGATCGACGATACGCCAAACACCTTCACTCGGGAAAATAATACACATTGCCACATACCACAAACGATCTGTCTAAGCAAACATCCGATACACGTGTCGATTTTCTTCGGTTTAGTAGTAAAAAAAAAGCAGCAATGTTATCAGTTACACATACCACTGTAATGGGAAAACCGAACCGTTATTTTTAGATCGAATTGAGTACTATTTTCGTACGTTTAGAAGGGATGCCACGCACTCTGATGCTTATGATATGCAGAGCGCCACCAGCATTGTCTGCTTCACCGACACCGGCTTCACCAGCACACAGCACCGAGCACCAAGCACTCGCGCCACGGTTGCGCTTATCAGTCTACAGATGCCAATCGCATCATTACTGACACGTCGATACATATCTCGCTACCGGAACAAGGTAATCAATTGGTCAACTTTTTTTTGTTACTCCGGACAACATGGAACTGTTGGGAACACGCAAACACACACAACATCGCGACAAGGCGCCAATTGGAAGCACTGAATAAACGATTCTCTGCACACTGCACTTGCCCAAACCACCCCACGTCGTCTGCAGGACGATGTTTTACATGTTGCTGGTGGTCGCCAGCGTCACTGTACCTGAATATTGGCCCTCCGCTGGAGACAGCTGCAGCAGCCCGATGACAAGCGCGATAAGGACGAAGGCCACCGGGAAGTTCATCGTACAAGTCACAGCTAGGTCCACCACACGACAACAACAAGAACCACAACAAAAACGCAACAAATCGGAATCTAGTGTTTCTGCTTGAGAATGGCACGGCGCACCGAGAACAACCGTCGTATCGAAAGCTCACCAAGAATGACGATCGGCAACAGTGAGAGAATCCTTTTATACGACCGGGCACGCTTTCTCCGGCGCACTTTGGTCACGTCGCGTCGGTCGCCAGACGTCGTTATCGTTGCGTGTGATAAAATGCCACCATTCGTGCCCGAAACTACGAGGTGGAGGTCAGTACGTCTTATCAGACACGGGTTTTCCATAAGTGTTTCGCAGTGTGGTTGTGAAAGTTTTTCCGGCCCCAAAACTTACACACTGCAGGTCACGATGGTTGCTCAAAAGCGCGTTGTTGATCTTTCCGGTTGCTTTCGTTCTGTAACTTTCCACTGGATGTTGTTCTAATTTGGCACTTCCTGTGGCTAATTGTACACACCAACGATAATCAATGAACTGATGTTGTGAGTGTGCAAGTTGCGAGACATGATAGTGATCACTGTATGGTGAAAGAACGATAAAAAGTCCCGATCGTCGGCCAACTTCGGGATGCATCTCATCGTGGAATGTGTTGGATGCTAGTGACACGAAAAGAAAAAGGTTAGAACTCCATTGATAAATTAAAGTATGACGTGAACAACGTGCTGATAAATGGAGCTGAACGTAAACAATTCGCTGGCAGACGAAGGTTTCCGGTTGTTATGACGAAAGAAAGGTAGTACATAATAGTGGCTCGAGGTGTCAAGTGGTTGAACACATTCTTGTGTGATGCAGGTCTGCGATATAATTGAAATGTCGTTTTACGTATGGTTTTGTTTTCGGTTTGGTCTAATGACGTACTAATAGGTCAGGCCTACCTTACTTGGACACATCACAGCAGTTTGTCTGTTGTTCTATTTTTCTGCTACGCTTCTTTTTAAGTTATAGAATTAGTATCGACTAGACTGGCTTCAAGCTTAGGAAATTCTAGTGGAGAAGGCCATAAAAAGTAGGTCAAACCCATTAGAGGTTACTGTTACAGATATGAAGATAGTTGCAATCAGCTCAAGAAGCTTCTCATATTTTTTTTGTTTTTAAGTTATGTTTAATAGTTTTCTGTTAAGGTTTTACTATAGTTTATAGTTTAAATGAATTATCTCTTTCCCAGCCACAGTCACCTCTCATCGAAGCTATAGCCAAAACACTAGCACTGGACCAAGAAATCTAGCACACACAGAACAACGACAACAAAACTGGACAAAAAACACCCTTTTCCCATTTCCTAACCGAGCAGGCTTGGGACATGGAAAACAACAAGGAGAAAATGGCTTTTTTTTTTCGTGAATCCCAAATTCATAGTCATCACATGCGATGGTGACAATACGGCGTCAAGCTTTTATAATAAATAAAACAAATAAATAAATATCTTTTATTGGTCAAAAGGCATTGAAAGGTATCATTTGTTGTTGTTAGAAATACTTATAGTCAGTTACGCTCTCCTTATTGAATACAAAAATTCAAAAACAAACGGCCACCATTTAAACTTATGTCGACTATTCGTATGTCGTTCAAACAGAAGTCGACATAACCAACCACAGTTTCTTGCACGCAGGTCTACGCTTGTTATGCTAGGTCTTGTACGCAACATTGCATGGGATGATGATTCTCTTGTTAGCAACCTTTCTAAAATTACCCTGTTCAAATGGTATTTGTTTGATAGACTGATTATTTTGTTTAATAACTAAGCCATTTCAAAATTTTGGCCTACCACTGACCACTGACTGACGACAAACTAAGCATGCCATTAATGTCCTGTCTTGTTCTTCCGAGTAGTTTTCTCTTTTAATGTTATTTTCTTTTGCTTTCCACAAGATTATATGAAATTATTTTTTATTTATTTATTTAAAGTGTGACTGCTAGTCGCCGTATAGTCAACACCGCGTGTGTTGAGGCTATATAAAATATAACCAGAAAATAGTCTACCTCCCTTTTCACGACAGAATTGACTATGACCCCGGATGCTTTTGCTCCGTCAACGGATCACCCGTTCACTTGAACACCACAACGCATAACAAAAAGGAATGAAGCAGAAGGAATAAGTAGGGTCTTGCGGTTTCAAACTCCACACAGGACCTCAGAAGGTGATCCACAAGGTGAAATTCGTCACCGCAGCCACACAACTTCGTCTGAGCCAAAGTTATACGCTGTAGATGTGCATGCAACGTGAATTGATTTGACTACTTTACTATGGGTAAAATTAAAACACAGAAAGCCAGAAATGACAGGCCAAGACCTCACGAGGTTGTAGTGCCAAGAAAGGAGAAGAAGAAATCGAGATACCATGCGTATGAATGCCCAGAGAGTCCAGCCAAGATTGGAAGTTTAAAAGTAATTTTGGCTATGAGGGCAAATGGAAGTAGAAGTAACAGCAAATAGTAGCAAGTAATGGAACTGGACGACCCAGCGCTTAAAGTGATTTTAGGCCAACAACATAAACATCGGAGGAGTGGTTGGCTCAAACTGCTGCCAATTCCAACTGAGATGGAATGATGGCGTCCGCGAGTAACAATATTAGATTGGCAGACAACAACGCTGTACCGTGAGTGACCTCGAGGACCTCTGCAGTAGGCCAAAACTGCTCTTGAGATCGAGAACTTTTACAACAAGTTTAATCATGGGCAAAAAAGTAGGAAACTTACATGTTTTAACTACGATATTCTTCATAGATGCATCATTCTGATGAGAATTAAATAAACTCTTCTACTTTTGATTGGTTTGAATATGTTTTCCAAAGTTTAAAGAATACGCAAAATTAATTTTTGGACTGTAAAATTTCAATGAAATTTCAGAAATATTTAGATCAAATCATTAATATATTAGTTTTGGAGCTAATAATAAAAATGGTATTTTACCGTTGCGTATGACTTTAAATGGTCATTTTAAAATCATTTCAGATTCAGAATCACATTTAATAAATACGTTATTGCTCATAAAAAAGAGCCAAAACAAAAACAAGCGTAACGTCCCCCAAGATCATTATCAACACTTTTAGATTGACTCATGTCTTGGTGTGAGCTGGTGGAAGAGCTTTTAATAACCATTTTTGAATTTATTTCTATACATTGTATAGTAGATAAGTGTAAAACTGGTATAGCTCAGGAAAAGTACGATAACTCAATAGGTGTTCTAGCTCTGATTGACTTGAAATGGAAACAAACGATGAGAAAGCCATCTTATGAAGTTCTGACTGAATACTGAAATTCAGTGTTAGAAAATAGAGACCTTTAAAAATATGAAAGTTTTTGGCCTAAACAATTGTTTTTCAATTCTATCGGCCGTTAAACGAATCAAAATTTGAAGACGAGATGATCATTTGGAATTTTACCTTTGAAGTTTGTATGCAACGTGCAAACTGTATGCAAGCTGTATGCCGCTGACTTGAATCCATTGGGGTAGTTTAACCCTTCGGCTAAGAGACACCTATTGAACTCGTTTTTGTTTCAGTGAATTGTAATTTTATTTTTGCATCTCATGATATGATTTAAAAAAGTAGTTTGCTTCTTTTCTGACGTCGTTTGACCATGTATTTTTGGCTGATGCTTGTTCTTGCATTTTAATGGGGATCACTGACCTATTTTATCTTCAATCAGGTCTGTAGCTGCAGAATTCGCTAGACAAGACCATATCGCTTCCAAATCCCAAATCTTTGGATGTTATTTTCGTTTGAGAGTATTCGATTGCCTTATTGGAAAAAAATTATAAGGGCGATACAATAAAGCAGGTCAATGTGCTATTAAGAAGAAAACATCTTATAAATTCCAGTTGGTTGTTCTTATTATTTTTATTATTTTAAATTGCTGGATAATTATTTTTAATATGATTATCCAGCAATTTAATGCATCTCGGAACAATTGAATACAGTAGCAAATTAAAAGAACATAAAATGTCATCGACAATACTCCACGAAATCAGCTGCATACGGAGGTAAAGCAGTTAAATCAAACGCATGAGTTGGCCCCATTACACTTTCCCACTCAAAAACAACATCAATCACCAACCGAATGCCGAAAGAGCAACCACCCTAGAAAAAAAAAACGATTCGTCTGCACTAAACGAGCAAGACAATAGCACCGCCGTGAAGGAAACGATTGTGATGTTGGGGATGGAAATCAATTTCCAACAAAATAATATTTACCAAGATATAATTCAATTCGATCGCATCGATTTGGCTGACATTGGGTTTGGGAGGGGGTTGAAGTTGGCGTCCAACCAGAGTCCAAAAAGAAGAGCGTGAACATGATGTGACCGTACCACTTTGATTGATGACACCGGAAGAGCAGAGGCATGGTGGATGTGTGTCGAAATCGAATGCGAGAAAAGCAGGGGCAGAAAGTAGCTAAGCGATGGAGGACGTTAGCAGACACTCCCGGCCGATACCATGGTGCGTACTGTCGTCATCGGGTTTCATATTTGCTTTGTGTAAGAAAGCGTTCACTTCCATTGCGATATTTAGTTTTCATCTTTAACGGAGCATTTTTTAAGCATTTCGAAAATAAAGCGGTTGTATTGAAAATTGAGTAAGTTGAAGCTCTTTGTACAGCATTTTTAAGAAAATTTGTATTTTTAACCAGAATTTACACAAGCAAAGATCTTGCGGATTCCCTAATGACCCATATCAGATAGATCAGATTGAAGTAAAGGAACTCAGAATATTCTCATAACAAGGAGCAACTTTAATATTCCTTCGACTCAAAACGTGTATGATTAATGTAGCTATGATTGTAATAGGTCTCTGCCACCATCGCACCACCACACCGATGGTGGATGATTGGAACTGGCAAATGTTATTTCTGCTAAAATGAAACACAAACATACCGATCTCGTGCAATGTGGCACACTAAACTCCTCCTACTCGAGAGCCACTTTTTAATAGCGTTACAATGGAAAACAAATACGTCTTTATGGATTTTCTTCGTGCCGACGATCCCAAGCGACGCACAGACCATAGCCGACAAGACAGTTGTTTAAGGCGGCCGGCGAAGGAAATGAAGCTTCGTATGAAGACACTACATACACCGGCCGGATATGATGTCCCCCACTACCGTTCCCTCCCATCAACTGCGAAGACGACAGGATTTGATTTGACACAACCAACCAACAGATGTTGCTCAACAGTTTGAAGCCGAAGCCGAATAGAATGCTCAAAAGCTTAACATCAATTAAGCGCCCATATGCCGGGGATGCCACGTTGGTTGGTGCCAAAGGGTAAGTTGTTCCGGAGCAGCGGTTAATAGCGTCAAATGTCAAACCAATCAATTCAGCTTGTTGTGTGTAGATGAAAGCAAAATCGGAATGCAATGCTCGCTACAATGTTGCCCTGCCGAAACGATTCATTTTCGTCAAAGCACACATTCCGCACGGCTTTGGGTGCTGTCCGGCCTGTGCATGTTTTGCAGATGGGTTGGATGTTTCGGTGACATTTTTGGTTGATGTGCATACCGAGATTGTTGCGATGAATTGGAAATAAATGAAATACTTCAAAGGCTTCACCACTGTGGGTCAATTCAAACAGAAAGCGCAGCCGTGTGCTTGCAACAGGCACTGGGCGCCTCCATAAGGTACCAGGCGCCTCCATTCAATACCGGGTGCATTTAGTACGAAATAATCCTTGTATTTTATTTTTTATTGCAGAGTTTTTCAGGTTTGCTCCAGTTTCGAGTATTTTAAATTGAAACAAAAATAAGCTGTAGTGGAAAAGTCAGATTTCAAGCATGGTGTTGCTATTTGTTTTCTAGTTCATACTGAGTCAAATAACTATGTGATAATATCATTCAGCAGCATGCTCTGTGAATTAAATATTTCATGTCACTTTACTTCTAACAACAAAATGCCGAATTCCCAACAACATGTTGAAGTTTTTAAAATTCTTGCTACACACTGTTGCACGATCAACAATTCGATTCCCGGGAATTAATACCGTTCTGCTGTAAATATCTTTCCCATGCACACCATTCTCGCTCAACATGTAACAAATACCCCTTCGATAATATCTTAATTATGCATTCACAAAAGCAAAACTGGTTGTGATATTGTATGACTGTTGCCAGTAATTAATTTCCATACCGTAAACCAACTGTATCAGTTTACAGCAAATTCCGATTTATTTTTTTTTTTTTGCCACTCATCTTGAATTCATATTGTTTTACATGGTTTCAGTTTTGGTTTTTTTTGTTCTTACCTCATTCCAAGAGCACAGATACAACGTATTTACGTGATAGTTACAGTGTGGTACAGAATGATTTTTCCGTCTCATATCGATACGCATTTAAATTTATCTACTGTTTCGTGTGTTTTGCCTTAAAGATTTCTACGTTTTTTTTTCGCACATTTTATTACATGTAATAGTTTTATTTCACAAAGACATCTTTATGCATAACTCTTTTTCGGAGCGGGTTTGCTAGACTTTCCTTATAGTTGTTTTTTAACGAACAGCTTAACGTTATTTATTACATCTTTGTCTGTTTTGCTCGAGCCATCCATCCAGCTCGAGTACGATTAAGTGTGTATGTGCTCGGGTTTCTTTTTGGCTTTTTAGCACACCCCGGACATCGTTCGTCTAGGTTGCTCTGTGTTATATTTATTTAATTCACGTTGGCAAATGACACAGTCATTAATACACGTTCGAATAAGTTTCCCATTTGCTGCTTACCATTGACTACATTAACATTTAATATTATTTATTCGTTCGTATTATCATAACCGTGCAGAAAAGTACATTTTTATATATATTTGTCCATTGGAAACAATGCATCAGCACGTTAAAGCGTTCGTGCTTCCTTTTGCTACCTTTCCATTAGAAACAGCGATGTAAACGGAACGAAAGCAATTACAATATCTACATACAGCTCCAACAGAATACGTCTGTTAACGTACTTCTAGCTAGCGTCAAAGGGACAGGAACAGTTTTAGTTTTTGTGTTTCCGGGTAAAAATATGTATAAAATCCTTCTTACCAAGCGTTCTATCCAAGTCACCGTTTCGTTTTAAAAACGAAGCATTATCGGAGGACAACTCGTTTTAACCGATTTTGCGCACAGTAACTTAACTTATCTCTCACCGATAGGATCATTATTAAAGCTAAACCGAATAACCGATTGGTGGCTGGGTGCCTCGCTTAAAGGATCTCGTCCGCCGGTGCCTCAATGTCATCGGGAAACTCGGCCTCCAGCGTCGCGTGAAACCCGTTCACCGGTGTCGGCTGCCGGTGAGTGGTATGGCCACCATTTTTCGCGGTCGAACCCACAAACATCGGTTTACCGTCCGCCGCCAGTGGACGCAGATCGGCTACCGGTTCCGGTCGGAAGTGTACGCGCTGCGCTGTCGCGGTTGTAGCGGTCTCCGCGGTTGGGACGGGCTGTGGACGATCGATGACCGTGGTGCGTTGGTCGCGAACCACGGTGTCGGTCGGAGACCTTGGCGGGATTGTGCTGGTCACCGGATCCGACGGTTCGGAGGAGGAAGCAAGCAGCAGCGAACGCTTCCGGGTGGTGCGGTTCGGGAACGGGTTACGGGCGGATTTAGTTGGGCCGCGGTCGGTGTACTCCTTTAGTCAAACCTTCTCCTCACCGGGCACTGGTGGACCGCAACGGACGAACTGCAAGGTGACCGGCTGTGATTAGAGTTTGGGGATTTATTTTACACTTCGGACAGTACAAACATTAAACACACGAAGAGAAAGAGAGCGAGAGAGCGAGCGAGAGAGAAAGAAATACAAAGAGACAGAAAGAGACAGAGAGAAAGAGTAGAGAGAGAGAATGAAGTGAACACCAACAGTGTGTGCGTGAGTGCGATAGGACAAACGAACGGGCAGTGAACGGGTTGGAGTAAAAGCAACTTGGAGCAGACTACCAGAGGAGGTAAGTAAAGGAATGGAAAATTGGGAGAACAATGTTTTAATACACAGCAATTACGAGAAAAATCTGCTATTTTCCTACATGAGCGAGAGAGAGCAAGACGATCAAGAAAGTGCAACAAAACAAGGATTACTGTGAGAAAGTTTATGAAGGAATGAAAGCACAAATTAATGGAAAACAAAATGAAACATGAAAAATAAATTAAAAAGTGATGAATATTTGAAAATGTAGAAAAAAGAAAACAAAAAAACAAAACCACACAACCAGACATAACAAGAGTCATTAAAACAAGTTTAAATCGAATTTAAAAAAAAACATGGAAAATTCAT
This sequence comes from Anopheles stephensi, assembly GCF_013141755.1. NCBI lineage: Eukaryota > Metazoa > Arthropoda > Insecta > Diptera > Culicidae > Anopheles > Anopheles stephensi. The sequence goes on along the minus strand of NC_050203.1, from coordinate 56,204,023 downwards.
TGAATGAAAGGGTGCAAAGAAAAAAGAGTTAACAACTTGAACAACGAGAAAGAGATTAAAAAGTTTTGAGAAAAATTGAATGTTGAAAATGGAAAACAAAACAACAAAAAGCAAAGCGAACCACACAACCATACACAACCATGAAACAATAAAAATCAGTTAAAAATGTTTAATCGAATAAAAAAAAACACGAACAAAAACATCGAATACAAAGGTGCAAAAATTAAGCGAAATCAACATTGTAACAACAACATTGTAATGAAGCGAAACAAAACACAAAAATGGTGGTCGAAAAAACCGGGAAAAGTTTGCTATTTCATGAGACTTTAAATGAACGCTGAGTAGAATTTGTGTTTGTGTGAGAACGTTTTTTTTTTGTCTTTTGTAATGTAATGTTCAAATTAAAAAAAAAAACGAAACAAATGGACAATTCAATCGTTTGTTTTTTTTCCGCTAGAGGTGATGCAATGAAAATAAAGATACTTGCATTCAATTTTTTAAAAACTCGTCTCAGATATAGCGTAGGACTGAAAGTATAGGACGAAAGAAGAAAAAAGAGAAGAAAAGTGGGAAAAAGAGAGCGAGAAAGAGAGAGAGAGAGAAACAGAGACAGAGAGTGATACAATTTCGAGCGGAAAACTATACAATAAACGAGCACAATCGGGATGGATGGATGGATGGAGGGGTTCAGGGGAGGCTTTGGAGGAGCGGGAGGAACGCTGACAGAACCGGTGAACTGAGTTCGTTCGTTCTTGGTTTGAGCTTAACCACAAGGTAAGGGCAGCGATGAGGGCGAGATAAAGCGAACCCTGGCAGAACGGCAGGTTGTTTATCGTGCCTCTAATCCCTGCCCTATCGTTCCCCGGTGCATCGTAGTGGCTGCACCTATACATACGCTCGACCGGCGAAGCGACCATCTAAACGGCCCTCAACAGCGTTAACGGTGGCCACGAGAATAAACACTGCTGGCGCCGAGTTAAGTTTTGATTTAAACGACACCCCAGCGACCGGTGCGGATGGACCGGGAACGGAGCGACAGGATGAAGCAGTGAGGGTGGGTCTGTGTAAACTAGCGGGCACACCGAAAGGGTGTCAGGGTTGGCTAACGAGAACGCCATGACGAAGGTGCGTCGTAGCGTGAGATAAGAACGTTTTGTGCACCTAATTAGAATTTCTCTAGAGCAAATAACGGTGTCGATTTGGAGTGCTCTGGCCGCGTTCTACGCTAAACGAAAGCCCCTTTTTAATGCAAAATCAATTCAACGCAAACACGTATCCTTGCCGTTTGCCGTGAGTGCACATTGCATCGTTCTACCAACATACGCGTGTGGTGCTTTGCATGTGTGTGTGTGTGTGTTTGAGTGTGGGAAAGCTGTGTGGTGCTATTTCGAAAAACTAAAACAAAATCCAAAACGCAAGAAAATCAAAACCGTTCAACAAGGAGAGGCGTTAACGTACTTACGGACACTTGCGTCGCGGTGTAGGAGTTGGCCCGGGTACGCAGGAACACGGTGCGCCATTTGCGTTTCACTTGTGCGATCACCTCACCGTTCAGGAAGCAGAATAGGACCGCCACAAACAGACCCTGCGGGCGAACGGGGTTTGTGGAAAAAAGAAGATCGTTAGATAAAAACTAGATGCAAACGTTAGCAAAAACAATGATGGACCACATCGAAAGGGTGGGGTTTGGTTTCGACAGTTTTATCACGTTTGCACTACGCATATGAGGCGGGGTTTGGTTTTGCTTTTGCTGTTGAGCTTAGCTCAACTTACCTGAAACGAGGAAGTGCAAGCAAGCATCGTTTCGTACGTTCGCTCGTACGGATGACCGTTGCCGGGACGAAACGGCGTAAGTATGTACTGGAGACCGAGCAGTGGAACTAGTAGCAGTGTTGCGCTGTGGAGTACATGGATATTGAACGAATAATGAATATTCAATAAATTTTTTAGACAAACTTGTGGAATAAAATTTAGCATTATTTTAATTCAGTAAATCCCTTTTTTTCGGATTATGATTTTTACTGTGAATTGTTCGCATTTCATGCTGTCAAAATGAAAATAGGAGATAAATGAAAATTAAGACCGATATTGCCTCGGCATTCGAATTACCCTATTTTATAATTAAAACGCAGGCATTAAAAGATAGACGGATTTCAACGACGACACTAGGTCCTAACGACCATCCTTCTGATCCTAATCAGGTTTGAAATGCAAAGCCAAATTTTTCAGCGGTCTCATTTGATTTTTCAGCATATAAAAAGGAGTTGAAAAATTGCAATTAAAATTGTTTTTTTTTTTAATTTGTTAACTTATTTTCCCCGAGTAAAACATTTAAAAATTATTGAAACCTCATCTTTGCCACAAGTTATCCTAACTTCGTAATATATCTCATAGTATGTAGAGAAAAGTTTTTAATATGGATCAGAGTTCGATCACGCATAGCTGTAAGCTATAAAACTGAAGTGAAAAACTGCTAAGGAAATTCATGGCATCAGGGGCTCTGCGATCATCCGCCTAAACGATGATAATTGCACTACTTCATCGTTCAAATCCCATACAAAGTTTTTACGAGTAGCCCAAGGTTTATGCATTTAGAAGGCAAACTTTTATCGATTTGACCGAGAACCATTTTAGTCGACATCTGCCAGAGTTTGTATACAAATTCATATGGACTGGGGCTATCAACAAGAACAAACAGGTTCATGTTTTTCGTTCGTTAAGGAATTTTGCTATTGATAAGATGACCCAGCTTGCCAAATGTCTACAGACGATTAATGACATTTGTTTGCATTATTCGTCAAAAAACAATAGCAATTCCACCACCGGCACCAAGTTTAAAGCTTCCACCACTCTCAATACCCTTCCCTCGATGGGAACGATGCCCTAGGAATTGCTTTGTCAAGTCAAGCAATGAAGCCAGCTTAGAATGAGGAACAAATGAGGCTTGTTTAAATGACAGTTAGCACATCATGAAACAAAGATATTCTTACACAACCTCAGCCGAGATCAAAAGAGTCAAAGTGGAAAGTGCACTGGTAATCACGCGGCAAGACCCAGTATCGAATCCCGTCCTAACTGCAAGCTAGGTTATACATTATGTGAAGCAAACCATTGATGGCAAACGGCAAAACTCTTGACCTTGTACTGCGAACGAATAAAAAGCAATCAGAGCTACCTTACTCAATCGTTTTCTAGTCATATGGTATCTGAATTGGATTGCCCTACGAAAAGAATCCTCAGATGGGAAGAACTGCAGGATTGCCGAATGCTTCTTGAACGTAACATTTGAAACAAAATGTATCCAGATATCCTCCCCGTTATCAAATAATCAATCGTATTATTGTAAAAATAGCTTTAGTCTTCAAGCATCTCAGGTATTTTTTTATTCATTTTCGTTGATTCAATGAAGCTTGAGCTTAAAAAGGCTACAAAATAAAGCTATAAAAGTTTATCCATTGCAAGGTCTGGTGCCTCTAAATAATTCTCTTGACAAATAATACATATTATAGTAGCAGAATCTAGTCCTGAGAGTCTAGATATAAGAGGCTATCTCAAACTTATAACAAACTTGACCATGATCGTACTTTAAAACCTAATCAATATTACACTCTATATTCTACAGGATGAAGAGCAACTTTTCGGCTGAAAAAAAAAATACATCCAACCATTTGCTTACCAAAACGATCCAGTTTTGTGTTTTACTGTGCCACAGCAGCATGACTAATCATACCACCCGAGATTGGTTGTTCCTAATGGCAATTGTTGTCCCATAAGTAGACAAACCGAAACTCACTCGAGCGTACAGGTAATCATGTCCGGAAGGCACAACCCCAACTTCCCAAACTAAGCCCCAAAACACATCTCATTCAGTGCAAACTAACAGGCAAAAACGTTTGTACCGGGTATGTACGGAACGACTTTTCGAATAAAGAAAAACCAACAACAACAGAAAAACCTAAATAATATACCAAATACAGGTCGAGTAAGCTCCATCCTCGCATACTTACCGGAAGGCTTGTAGAATCGTTCTCGACGGACCGGCACCCTGCGGACCGGCCGGTGCCTTTAGCTTCAGCAGCAACACTCGCATGATGTTGAACAGAAACACCAGGTTCAGCAGCATCGAAATGCACACCGGTCCGACGAACACCTTGTTGAAGGAACTATCGTTCATCCAGCATCTGGGAATGGAAAACGAGCCGTTAAAAAAGCGTAGCAAGTAAAGCGTTCCAACAGAACCGAGATTAGAGGTTAAGGGGTTTTGTTTTAAGCGAATGAATAAATGAATGCCGTACGAAACGGTGGAAAGTAACCGGAGCTGTGCTTGGCTCGTCATGCCGGGAGGTAAGCATGTGTTTTTGCTGGTAAGCCAAGGCAGAAAAAAAACCGACACACGAGGAATTTACATTGTTTAAGTAAGATTTTTCCTTTTTTGTTTGCTTTTGCAACAATGTAGCCGGATGTTGCAGGCATGTAAAAAAGTTAAGTGAAAAACTGGATATTCTATATGCCTGCGGAAAAAAAGGGCAAGCCTTCAAGTAGATAGTGTACGTTACACGTGTGTAAACATGGAAATGAATTAAAGAATTTTTTAAATTTAATTGATGCACTTCCTTTCGGTCCTGGCGCCTCGACGCCTTCATGCCAACCATCATAACTATCAGAGTATCCATGATGGAGTGCGGAAAAAAGCAAAAGCGTCCATGCAAATGCGATTGCAAATATAGCCTTTTAATTGGATCATCAATCGCAAACACATCAACGTTCGCCTGTCCGCCATCATCCGACGCTCGGATGAACCGCATGGAACCGGATGACGTTTATGATGGCGACCGGGGCAGCCATTATACGGAATGAGTTTTTATTTATTCAATACACTTGAGCCACACACACACACACACACATACGTCTTCACTTACTCTATTGTATCGTGCGGTGGACTGACGTAACCGCGCAGGAACCCGTACAGGACGATGAAGAAAGCGGGCGAGCCCCAACCGAGCGCCAGCAGCCATTTGAGAAGCTTCTTCTCCGACACGAAGGCCGACACGAGCACCGTGTGAAGATAGAAACCTTCGCACAGCATCCAGGAGTAGTTGGTCAGCAGGAAGTAGTGCAGCACCAGATGCAGTGTGATACAGCCAGCCTGCGTTTCGGTCGCGTCAAACCGATGAAAAAGCAAACGATGGATTGTTAATGTGTGAAGGTGAGAGGGTGTGTGTGTGAGTGAAGTGGTTCGGTTAGAGCCGTAGCTTACACCGCTTTGCTTGAGGAGATCGAGATCGGTCAGGACCAGCCGGTACCACAGCAGCCAGAGGCAGTTGTTGCAGGCGAAGGATACGAACAGGTTCATGTGTAGCGTTATTCGTGCGCATTTCAACGATCTGGAAGAGAGTGTGAGAGAGATGGACAGTAAACCGGAAGTTGGCTGTAAGGGACAGGATTATAATCCAATAGCACACGGTGGGTCGTGTTTTATTGAATTTTGCTCGCCGCCTCAGAAAGGTTTAAGTTAAAGTTTCTTCTTGGGGGTTTTGGGCTTTTGAGATGGGCGTTGCATCGGAAAGGTGGACAGACATCCGTGTAACCATACCCGGTCACGCTGATGGTGGCTAACATTAATCGTGATTCCTTCCTATGGGGAAAGGAATATAGCGACCACCTGCAGCCATCTCGCCAGGTAATGTAGATTTTAATAAATGCGACAAGCGTTGCTGACATTATCAGGCGGAAGCAGCAGATTAACCGGTGTCGTACTGGTTACAATGTACTTTTGTTTAAAATTTTATTAAAAACCATTCTGGGTTACCGTTCTGTGGTTCGGAAAATTGAGATGGTCTTTTGATTTAATCAGTAGATCGTTAATAACCTTGAACACAAGTTAAAATCATCATATTATATCGATAACATTTAATTGTTTTTCCTTGTATTATATTGTATTTATATTGTCCTTGTTATTATATCGATAACATTTAATTTCCTGCACTACAACCTCGAGAGATCTCGGCCTGTCATTACTGGCTTTCTGTGACTTGATTTTACCCGTAGCATAGTAGTCAGCCCTGCGTACGGGGAGGCGGTCTGGATGGGATTTGAACCCCGGTCCTGCCGTGTGAAAACCGGCGCCGTTATCGCCTCGGCCACCGGACCGCCCCTATATATTTATATAAAATTACATTGATATATTTATATAAAATATATATAACATTTAATTTATTTTATATAAAAAAATTTTGAAGTAAATTCTTTCTTTTTATGCATTTTCTCTTTAATTATAACTTCTGAAGCAATGTCTGACGCATGGAGTATTTTTTAAATTTAAAAAAAGTTGATCGTAATATGCCAAAATTTAAAAAATCCATTAAAAAACTGTTTAAAAAGTTTTTTGATAAAATAAGCTAACTGACACAGACAATGTCAATCCTTTGATTCATACTACTAGCAAATAATTTCTTGAGAGATACTCGAAATTTTTTTTCTAAGCAATTTAAAGGTAGTATTCCTATCTCAAAAAATCTCAAATATAATACTCTCTGAGTTATAGCTGGAATATCATTTCTGGGTAAATGTTGTATACAGATAAGATGTATTATTTTCATCGAAGCTTCTCTGCCACTTCCACTGTCAGTTGATCTCGAGTGTAGAGTCTTCTTGTTCTTACCGTTGAAGGATAAAGACGTTCTTCAGAATTAGATACTTTAACTTTTGTAATTTTGCATCGATTCTTTATTTTATTTTTTACTAAATAAATTCTTAGAATATTAATACGGCTTAGCAGTTTTACCTCCATAAAAAAATATGCTTTGAAGAATATCGACATTTTATCGTAAGCTTAAGCTTTCGTTGATGTTCAATAGAAACTCCGATCCGAAGTTACAGATTGTTAGTTTTACGGCTTGAAGCCATATTGTAAGGAAAAGCTAAAGAATAGCGTAAAATTCTTGCAAACTATTTGACTGCTAAATGAATGAATTTTTTGAATTATTAATTTTTTTCTCCAGAAATTTTTCGAAAATTTGGGGGGAAAACGGCTTTAATTTATAAACATCAATGCGGACACTAGGCTGTCAAAGTTGGTCCAGTTGTAGCTAATGTAGCGTCCAAAAGAATCTCTCAAATAAGGTCGAGCAACACATTTTTCGACCAAAGAAACGGTATATTAAACATTTTAAATTGCGTTTATAAGTTTCATTTAAAACATAATACCCAAAATCATTCTGTAGGCTGATTCTGATTCTGTAGACCACATGATCATTTTATCCCTTTAATAAATCTGAAATCATTCTCTCAGCTACAATTTAGTTTTTATTCATGAAGAATGGTTCGTCCGTATAATAAGCATAAATTGTTTATGATAAATTAAGAATCAACTATCTTCCGCCAAAAAGACCAAAAATGCGCAAACTTTTATAATATGTTAGAAATTTGCCTGGTTTTTAAGAAATAAGGACTGATTGCAATTTTAATTGACAATAAAGAAGAATCTACTAAATTTCGCTTGGCTTTGCAGAACATATGAAGAATCCTTGAGCTCTCTAGAAAATAGAAATTTATTTAAAAGCTCATAGAAAATGTTAAAAAATAACACATGAAAACTGAAGGAACAACCAAAAATGATCGTCCACTTTGTCAAGAGAGTAAAGAAGCGAATGAGGGCTCAAAGACCCAAATCATCTAAAAATAGAATAAATAAAAAAAACTTTGTGAAGACTCATCACAATTCGCCTTAAATCGACCTCTGTTACGACTTGTCTGCTCAGTAAATACTAAAAACCCCTTCCGCTGATTATGCAAGATAGCAAGCCGCCGCTCATTAAGTCCACCGATGTATGTACGGACGGTGCGGTTTCATAAGCTGTCCAACCTTTTATTCTACCGCTAACGCGGAAACCCAATCATCAGGCCAAGCCCTTGTTTCCCCATCCCCCCCCCCCACTTTTTTTGTTGGTTTGGTCCTGTAACTTAACCCTAATGAGCGTAAACGAAATTCATTAACCCGTCCGGGCGCTGAAACGAGCGCTTACCTAAAGTAGCTTAAAATAGCGAGCGATAGCAGGATAGCTATCAGCGAGATGGCATATCCGGTTTCGTATATTAGGTTCACCTGTTTCCGCCACTGTTTTGGGTGAGAAGAAGGAGAGGGAGAGTGAGAGAGAGAGAGAGGGTGTGATAGAACGGATGTAAAAAAAAACGATAAAAACAAACGACGACGACGTTAGAAAGCGATCGGTGCAAGCGTCTTCGCCTACCTCGTAGTCGTCCAGGTTGATGCAGGTTGTGTAGTTGGACCAGCTCTTGTTCGTCTCCGGATGCCGGAACCATTCACCGGTCTCGCCGCACACCTTGTGCGCGAACCCTGCCGACGGATGAGCGAAATGCACGAGACAAGAAGGATGAAAAGCGTCCACTTCCGTGGGAGAATGGAAAATCGATCGCAAACGGCAGTATACTTACTCGTTGGATCGAAACCTGATATGAAGCCTGGGCAGAGGGCGTACGCCGAGGTGCCTGCCGCCGTATCCGGCCAACACAACCACCCATCCCACGTCCCGGGGCAGAAGAGACCTGTGTTCAGGGGGAAAAAATGGGGATGAAAAACAACGGACCAATAAAGATATCAGCGTTCTAGCAAGGGTTGACCTCACTTGGGCAGGGTAAGAAATGTTACTTCCTTCTTCCGGACGACCAGACGAAGCCGATCGATCGATTGTAACAATAATAATTCAACCTTCTAATTAACTGTAAATCCAATCATTATGCACTCTCAGTTGCATTTCCCCTCCCGCACTAACCGACCGGTTCCGTTTCATCGTACCCTTTTTGTCGGTGTCTAATGCATAGAACCACATTTTCTTGCAGCTTTCGTTATGCGTTTCCCCGTTTTTGCGTTGCGTTGCGTGTGCTCCTAGCAAGCACGACTTCGAACCGATGCACCGTTCCGCCATCATTAATCAGATAAACTTTTAATTGGATTTTCACCACGATTCTATCTTTTGTTTGCGTTTCGTCGGTGTGGTGAGTTTTCCCCGTTCGGGTTTCCCCGTTCGGCACCCCATGATGCTGCAGCCTAGCTACGGAGCTCACACTTACCCGATATCGTCGTGTCGACGGTTTCGTTCAGGGTCTCCAGACACTCGAGCCGTTTTTGTGCGATCACATCCACCGATGCATCGGTCGTCGTACTGAGCGCCATCTTGCTGCTGTCGGCGGGAAGCGGTGCGGTGGGCTTCAAGGAAACTCGGTTTTGAGTGAAGGTTTTTGCTAACAAAATGTGTGTGTCTCAATTTGTAGTGTGTGTGTGTGTTTGCGTGAAGGATCGGGGTTTTGTCACTTGCAGCGCCGTCCCGGGATGGCTTGGTACGCGTGCATTTGCTTAAGTGAAAGCATATTACACCGCTAGTTGCGTGTCAATACGGGGCTGTCATTCTGAAAAGAGAAGCAGAAGGGATGTTGTGCTGTGAATTAGTTTCCTGCCGGGAACAGAAATTGGAGTACGCGAGTGCTGTGTTTATAGGAGACTTTATCGGGCGAGGTTCCTTCCGGAACGTACGATAGGTTGCTTCCTTAGCGCTGTTGAGAGAATTATTCGCTTAATGTTTGACACAAGATCATATACATTTCTTACGAATCTTTGATAATTTAAGGATTTTATCTGAAATTTCGTAATGTCTTTAAAATGGAACATCGAGACATAGTTTTGTCAATATTTTCCAAGGTTTGAACATTGAACAATTTTGCTCAAATGCATTTCTAACAATGAGATCTCTAATGCTAGTTGAAAATAAGGGTAAATGGAGACTCATGAACCAGATCCAGAAAAAAGGTTCAATTGCAGTGTGAGAACAGTGTAGTAGAGAAAAATATATTTTCTAATCACTGCACTGCATCTTTTAAAGTTTAGCTCTCAAAAGATTTTGAATTAAAATTGCTAATAATCCTAGTCTCTTTCTGTTTATCTCTTTTCTGTTTTATTCAACATTGTAAAGATATTTCAGCATGTGCTTCCAACGCTTGAGGCTGCTTCTTGGAAGTTTGACATAACAACCTCGAAAGGACGAACATGTGTCTTTGACAGAACTTACACGATGCTAGTGCGGCTTGAGTAATGCGGATGATTTTTTAACTACGTTAGAAATCCACAGGCATCGATGGCTCTTTAAGCATGAAACGGTCAGTTTGTCCTTGAAGAAAAAAAGTTTCTTTAATAAATTAAAACAATAATGAGGAAAAGGTCCAAATAGGATTAAGTAGGATTAGGAGGGAAAAAGCAAAAACCCATCCGGATTGATGTGGACTGACTGTCCAACTACGCGGAATCAGTAAGTCTAGTAAGCTAGAAATTGCAGTCATATCCTTAAAAGGCGTGGAGTCAAAAAGAATAAAGGGAGGAATAATGGTTAAAATTGGTCCACTTTTTCAGTTAGCAGTCTGTGGGACTATTAAAAATCATATTGCGTTAGAGTTACGTTAGCAATGTCCTGAAGGCTTGAATTTCCGTTTACAGAGGCGATATATGGTAGATAATTGGAAAACCTGAAATAATTGTAAGTAATATGTCATTTTGGGGATAAAGTCTTATCTTTCCTTGAAATACGACAAATAGAAAAATACAAATTGAAGTCAGGAAAGGGATTGAATTTAAACACAGTTTTTAATAAGTTTTGACGTTTGAGAGCCACAGTCTGGCATCTTCGTTATAAGATAATTTTTCCTAAATTGTTTATTTTTTTATTTAATTAAAACCGATGAACAGATAAGCTCTCTCAGCTGCGCCTTAGCGACCGAGTTGAGCAGACGACACGTAGTGACGAATGGGTCACGCGAACCATACGAGTTCCGGGGCTCCGCGATCGATAGCATTGCCCGAGACCTGAGCGACCTGGCTGACACGTATACACTCACCGACTAGAGGAACACTGCACCATGGAATCTTTGTTACCGTTGAAAATTCAGATAACGAAGGCAAGTCTGGTACGTGAAATGCGTTCGTCGAGCTGTAGCAACACGAGCAGCAGACACCTGGTTCTATAGTCCAGCATAGGATCCCAGCAGCGTAGGGTGAAGCGCGTTGTGTGGACTCGAGCCGTGCTAAGGAGCGGATCGAGGAAGCCCACCACACTATGCTTGCATTAGTGATCGAACCAGGGAACAGTGTAAAGACATATCTGTCTGTAACCAATCCTATCAATTGGTTATACCAAGCCAAGACATGATTCAGCTGTTCATCGAAAGACAGCTTCGTATCCATAAACACGCCTAAATTTTTCACGCATCTTGCGAGGATTTGTCCGTTTAATTCGGATTCGGATCCGTAAGGATTTTCCGGAAAATGATTGCATCGTTGGCGTACAACAGAAAATTGTCATCAGGAAGCACCATTGACAGGTCGATGATGTAACGAGCACGTACAGCAACGGCCCAAGATTACTGACCTGAGCAGCACTGGAGTTTACTTATTCAATGAGATGTGGCAGTATTTGATCGGGTTGGCTTTCATTTTAGAATCAAAACCAATGTTATTTGAGAGAAGTTGCAGCAGTCTCCGAATTTCAGAAATCAAGCGTTGAATCGCTGCACTGCCTGAGTGCATCGTACAAAATAATGGGTGGATGGATGGATTAAAGGGGTGGCCCGGTAGTAGATGGCAAGGCAGGACCAGGGGTTCAAATCCGATCTGGGCTGTTCCCCCATAGTGAGGACTGACTATCCAACTATGCAGTATCAAGAAATCTAGTATGCCAGAAATGGCGGACATGAATGCTCTTAAGAGGTCGAAGAAGAAGAAGACAGCATTAAAACTTATTTTAACTTTTCTATCTAATTTATACATTTAATATTCCTTCGTTTTTATGAGACTCATATAAACAGCTTTAAATCTTCATTATATTGCTTTCCATTGAATTGCTTTAAATTCTATCTTTGTTTCGTAGCTCAACCAATTTCGGATCGCTCTTCACAATGACCTCTGGTGGGGTTTCACTTTAAGACTAATTACAATATATTCAGGTACTGCTTACCTACTAATATGCCCTACTAATAATTACTGCTTACCAATACTAATATGCCCTAACTGCTATAAAATATTCTAATTCATCGCAATACATGCCTTCTTATCGCCTACTCATAGGCGCATTCCCAAACAATCTTTATAAACCCTGCAAACAATCGTTTGATCACTTTCCCACCATCATTAAATAGAAAGCACTACAATGACATAAACTGTGTTTGAAAAGCAAACCTAGAGTCTAGATTCCTCTCAGAACTGTACTCGCTTTTCACCGTGCGTTCAAATGGATAGAAATCGTGATGGAAATGAAATCCCCTTTCATGTTCACTTTGCGTTTTACAAGTGACTATCATTTTACTTTGCAACAGTCACAGCGAACGTGCAGCCGGTGGTGAGAATACATACACCGCCAATGAATGCGCAACTTCCCACCGGCCGACTGGCTCGTAGCTATTGGCTGGAAACCATTACAATTGACTTGGCGCAAGGAATGCACAGCAACAAGTCTGTACGGGAAAATGTCACATTCGCAAGACGGCATACTCAAGAATGCAGATCTGATTGAAGTGAGCAAATACTTCACTCCCATAGAACACTGGAAAACACTCGATAAGCGGTCCCGAAACCCGAAGGACAACCGGCACAGGGAAGCCGGTAAGCGTTCATCAATTGTTACCAGTTGAAGCATCGTGGCAACTTCCGTCATTCGACACCGCACAATACTGTCGTAACACAATCGATCTCGCTGCAGCTGAGACTGCTCATTTCACCATACGCAACTGTGTATGCGTCTTTGGGAAAATGCACAAAATGGGTTCCTGGGTAGGGTGGACTAGGTGGATTCCGCGGATGCAGGGATGCTCGGAAACGGAAGTAAATAGTGATGCTACCGCTATGTGACGGCCGGAAGCCGTCTACTCAACAGCTCAGTGGCATCGTTTCACCAGCGTCGAATACAGGCAGCCCTATGATTATCGTTCCTCGGTGGCTCGGTTTTGTGGTTAGGTTTCTCCAGCACCCGGACACACCGAACGTGGGCGGTACAGGAAATAGTATTTCCCGCACAACACCAGCCATAACTGTCGCCGGTCTTGAAATGCGCTTTCCCACGCCAGACACACGGTATTTGGCATGGGTGAGTGGATTTCGATAACGAAACATCACGAGGGCGGAATTCGCATTTTATGAGCTTCCGACGTTGCTGACGTGTATATCGCTCTTTGATTGTTGGATATTACTGGATTGATATGACTGTCAAATTAAGCTTCGGCAAAGTGCATCCTTTTCTGCGTTAGCGTTCCAGGAAGCTGGTACAAACGATTTATTGGAAAATGTTTAGACGAGACTTCATTCCATCTAACATTTCCCCCTCACCGGACCGATGTCAATTTACCGGCCTTTAACCCCAATCAAAGCCAGCTCAAGCGAAGTCCGCCGAAGACAGGAAGGTTAAGACAGTGATTATAAACTGTAATTAAAAAGTTTGTCTGGAAAACTTTCTCTTCCAGGGTAATCAGTTTCGCTTTTCTTTGTTTTTTTTTTTACAGTGAAGAATGACTCCTGGACTCAATGGTCAAGAAGCGAGACGCAGTTTAAAGGGAGCAGAACAGAACTTTCTGCTTGATGATATGCAGGACACAGGAAAAAAGCAATATTGAGATAATTGAAACGAGTGTGAGGCATACGATTATGCTTTCTTCAAGCTTCTCGTTCATGAATTTAATCTATTAGGGAGCTCGCTATTTCTCTCTCTCTCTCTCTCTCTCTCTCTCTCTCTCCCCAACGATATCGATCGGGAATTCTACGAAATAGAGATGATACCGACAGTTTCATCCGTGGGTGCAGAAGCTGTCAGCTGACCGGGCCAACCATTTTGCTTTCTATTACCTTCTCCTGTTCGCCTGACTTCTCGTTGTGTTGTGTATGATCTGTCATTTGATCATCCGGGCCGGTCGTTTCCGCCTGGACTGCGACCGGCCCAACGACAGCAGACAATTTAGAAGGTCAATACTAACTCAATTACGCTAATGGAAGAACAAATAAGCGTGTGAGGGGAGCAATCGTACGGCGCTCAGCTGATGTAGCTGCATGGGCCAAGGGCGGGTTTATTTCCTTCTTCCCGTCGTACGGCTTTTGCGTCCTTTCGCGTTTCTAGCAAATTCCTGAGGATGATTTGAACACAGGCGAACGAAAGGAGCAATTGAAATTTCATAAATCTAACAGCCTGTTGGCAGCCCGCCTCATGATTAACATCAATAATTCATTGGACGCAATCTTTCGCAGGGATGGACGTGCGGCAAGGCCTTCGAATGTTGCGTATGTGTGTTAGGCCAGCCCAGCCAAGGAAGCCTTTCCTTTCATGGTAGTTTTGGGTGTTAGTGATGCGCAACAAAGCCGTAAGTGTGAGAGCAGGATTTATGGAACAGGAAGGCATGATTTATACAGCAGCAGCAGCAAGGACGACGATGTTTTCCAATCATGGCCACTTATCCTTCACCTTAACCTTTGACACAGAGCCCGTGGTGAGGCAATTGAGCATTAAGATGGAAGTCTCTCACCGGGAGTTTCTTCGACGACTGTGTCCGACTGTGGGATTGATGTTGTGCTTTGAAGGTAATATAAAGACATCAAATTGTAGCTTATTTCTATCTGCTGGTTTATGTTTGACCCACACACGCTCGCACAGTGCTTTTATCGTTCAGCAGAAATTGTGTCGTCATTTAAATTCTAGTTCCCATAACAATTCTGCAATCAGCCATAGAATGATTTGTGCTGCGTTGAAATGATATTCATTATCATCATCTTCTTCACGTGCCTCACTATGCCGGCCGAGGCCGGCCGAGCAGAATGTAAGGCAGAATGGACCAGCAACACAGAAATCATCTCCATTGCGTACGGTTCTATGAAATTATTCCAACTTTGATTGCATGCCTGGGCATTCGTATGAAGCTAGCTGATTATTATTCGTTCCCGGAGCAAAGTTAGACGCAGAGACGAGGATCGTTGTTTTTTGCTATGCACGTTGTCGTTTTTTTTTCTAAAGCAACACGTGGACGACAATAGAATGTGGAACGGCATTATCTGTTGCTGGATTCATGGAATCTAGATTGAATGGTTTATTAGCGGTGAAGGAATTGCTGGTTCCTGTTTCCTTAAACACATGCTGCAGATTAAACTGAACCCGATAATGATATGGAGAGAGTAGTTCTGCATTAGTTCGCAACAGCAAGAATATCACTCTTGACGCGTGTAGCGTTAGAATCTGTGTTCAGGTTTAATATTACAATACATTTAATGTGAAACGAATATGGTCAAGCAATTGCTAGTTGAAATGCAATTACGGCTGATCATTTAGCAAAACTTAAAGTATAAAGAATATACAAATTATTTAGCATGTTTTCAATTTAAAAAAAATCATGCTAGTGTTGTAAAGCACTCCTAAAGTATCTCTGGACAAACTCTAATCAACCCATTTTTGTTTTCTTATTTTTGGTTGTTGAGCGTTTCTCATAAAACCCTTTAAATATGTTGATAGCTGCTAATTGATACAGTCATACAGCCTTGCTTGAAGTACCGAAAAAGTTCTGCATATACTCAATACGACTAAACATAAAATATGAGGGGTTAGGAGAACGAAATAACAGCGGCACTGATCTTCATAAGGCAGGATCGAGTTTCGAATCTTCAATCATCCTAAGGTAAATAGAAGTCAAGGAATGATAGACCAAGTCCTCCCAGTGGCGGCTCAACCTAAGAGCGGAAGGAGCGGCCGCTCGGGGCCTCATCGTTTAGGAGGGCCTCGTCTGCACGGCAAGTCCTGTTGTTTTCCCCTCATATCAAATTAGAGGGAAACCTCAACTGCCATTCCGCTCAGGGCCTCTGAATACCTTAACTCGCTACTGAGTCCTCCAGATATTGTAAAAATCATGTTCTTCCTCTTGAGTTGATAGTCTGCTAGGTCATTCTGGGCATCTAATGGCTTACTAGACTTATTGACATCATGCTGTTGGATAGCCAGTCCTCACTACGGAAGAATGATTTGGATGGGAATTGAGCCTAGTTCTACCTTGCGAAGGTCGTTGCTGCTACCGCCTCGTTCGCCGAGAAGCCTTCTAAAGAAGTATTAGAACATCGAAATAGGCCTCAAGATAGCACAAGAAGGTAAAAAACAAAGCTAAATTTTCAAGTACAACATCATCCTCATTTTGCAACAAAAATAGAAAGCGATCATGTTATACACGCTGAGAAACACGTGTTATACACGTTCATACAATATAAACATGTCCATTTGCACGTTCAGGAACTTGCAAACTTTATTAATTTCGAGGCGATTAGAATCAACGCAGAATAGGCCAACCTGTCCTGTCCAGACCTGTTAACGTTCTTATCGACTCAGTGGTTGTGGTTGAATGTCATCACCATCAGCAGCCTTAAGAGCTAACTGATCAGCCTGACCTCTAGGAATCTTTAATTAAAAATTGTTATATACCTACTGCATTGTATATATTTCAGGATCCAGTATGCAAAACAAAAATCCTCATTCTTTATAATAACTTCTACTTCAGAGTATCGTATCTTGCCTCAAAACACCGTTAAGTGCTTATTGCTTCCATGAACCAATGTTGATATAAACCTTAAAAATTACAGTACATTCAAGTTTCAGTTTAAGCAGCAAGGACGAATTATATTACCAATTTAGTTTCAACCACAGTTATTTAGTCATAAACAAATTTTAAACATTTGCTCTGCATCTATATTTATTCTTTCTTCTTCTTTGGGGCCGAGCGACCTCTTAGATCATGCCTGCCATTTCTGGCTTGATCCATGATGATCTGTTGCACTAGTTCTTGCATCACAAAGCTGCATCACTCCCAGAGTTCCTCAGCGTAACTTAATAGATTGAAGAATTTTTATTGAAATCTATCGGCATTTCCCAATCCAAGGCAACCGTTTTTTGTTGAAAATCTTGTTTTATTTATATAAGTCATAAATTTAATTCAATCAATATCAATATCAAAATTTACTAAAACTCATTTTACAACAAATTAAAACAAATGCATTTAACGATTCCTGAACATCCAATTAAAATAGTGCGCTTCAAGCTCGTTATTTTAAGCCTCCTTTTAAAGCGAAAACTGATCTTTTGCTCACTTTCCCTTTACATGTTTGCACATTTTAAACGTGCATTCACCAATCATTAACATTCCACCGTCGGTTCGTTGCCATAAGTATGCGTCTCCATCCCGACTGCTTCCCCAACTCAGTATTCAACCATCCCGTGGCCGGAAAGCGCAATAACACCGAAACCGATCCTTTTTGGTCACGGTATCAAGGATCAAGTTGATGCAGAAAAAAGGGAAACGAATCATCTCAAACACACACACCGTTGCCACCTATTAAGGAAGGATGCTACGTATTGGAAAATAATGAACGCCCCGTGAGAAGAGTGGGTTGGAGTATTCCGGTCCGATTTGTGCGGCGTTCCCTTTTTCCTGGCCGCCTGGCAATTTCATCTCCACAACCCTCGCTAGTGGGCTTTCGCAGGGCAGAAGAAAAGCACGATAGGAATGTTGTAGCATCGGACGCATGAAGAAAGCACGAATTTACCACCCACTCGTAGCCGATGTTTTTGGTGCCAGCGGTACCGAGCGCGGACGAAAATATGCGCCTCGGGGGGAAAAAAACTAAAACCTTCATCCTTCAAGAAAAACGGCGTTCTTCGGTGGAAAGCAAATTGTAAAGAATTTGGAATTCTTTGCGCGCAGCAACATTTCAACACTGTAAAAAGTTGAATGCTCCATCCGAAAGGAGGAATGCTACCGCGAAAGGCAGAAAGAGAGAACAAATTGTTAAGAAAAACACATATTTCTTAAGGATTTTTATTTGCTTTCTTTGAGCGAAGGAAAGACCAGGAAAAAACGTTGATTTCACATTTGCAGATATACGGCCTACCTTTTTTCACCGATACCGGAGATTGTAATTGATTAGAAGCATTACCGGAAGCGGAAGGCCTTTTCCTGCAGGAACACGTTGTAGATGTAGCATTCCTGGGAATGGTTACCACAGATGGGCCGATGTTTTTCGACCGAAATTTTCTTCCTGCTCATCAATTATCGACAATCGATGGGATTTTATTTAATTTTCACCATTCGCGGCTGTTCACTTTATTCATCAGCCTCATTCAGACACTCATTTCGTGCCATTATGGAAGTCATCGCGAACAGTACGCTAACAGTAATGCTGAAAGCGGAGAATGAGAAGCTGAAAATTCAATTTCAATTAGCGCTACATTAACATACCCTTAGCCGTACAGTTTGTTCTTGTTGCGAGCGTTCGTTTGCGGCCCCATTTTCGCAAAACCATTATTTGAGCGCTCCATTAAAGTCAATCCCAATCCTGCCCGATGATTGAAGCGATGAGACGGTATTATGCGAATTAATTCGAGCCAGTACAGTAACAGCAAGCGCGTGGCGCCACTATTTGGACCATTTGCTGGCCCATCAAAGAACTCAGCGCACCATAAATCACGCTCCCAGTCCCGTATCGAACGATCGATCAGCAAATCCCGCACGGATGGCGTGTGATTTGCCACATGTCTTTTTGGCCTGTCGATTGGTCGAGTGCGCAATGGATGGCCGTGGAATGCACAAATAAATAATTTAATGCACGGCCAGTGAATTATAAGTGTCGCATTATATGTAGCGTGATTTTTATAGCTGCTCTGTGCCGGTGTGTGCGGTTTGAAGCATCGTGATGATTCGCTGGGATTAATTGCCGATCGATGACGATTGATGGTGTCGAGTGCGAGCGATCGACTGGTGTAATTTATGGTCAGCGCTAGAAATGTTACACGTTGTGCGTAATGAATATGAATTATCGGGGGGAGTTTTATGATAACTCGACGGAAATTTGATGGTGACTTCGTAATAGCAGTCTAATGGTCTACTTATTATTGGATGAATACCATCAACTTTAATTACTGTATTATTGTACGACTGATATTGCACTCATCCTGGATACTGACTTATATATAATTGGCCGAAGTGACGGTCTTCTCACGGCTGGATTGGGGGGTTTATATTCCATCCAGACCGCCTTCTAGAATGCAGGACAGTGTATCCAGCTACGGGTTAAATCAAGTCATAGAAAGCCAGAAACGTTCAAATGCCTTACCGGCTGCGTTGAAAAATCGAGATATCGACAGACCCAAGAATTTCAAGAGTCAAAGATGATCCAGTGCTCTGAAGAGCTGAGGATCACCCATAAAAGCATCACTGGGCAATCGATGGTGTGCCATTAAGGAGTCCAGCGATGAGGACCAGGTTAGCATGTTTTAAGCGGTCGTCTAGGGATGGTAGCTCAAATAGGCAGCACTTGGTCAGGTACTTGGAAGGATTAGATTTCGCTCCTAGTCACTAAGCTCACGTCATGTTAGCGACCTAGCGGATTGGTCACTAACCAACGAGAAGCACAACGAGAAGGTCTAACTGTTTCTCGAACATCAATCGCGAGTCGATGAGCACGCCTAGATCCTTAACACAATCTTTACTCTCGATGATATGTCCACATATTTCACGAAATTTAGAATATGTTACAGTCAAGATTTCCGAGTGAAAATTGTAGTCCCCAAAATTCTGTTCATTTATTATAAGTTAAAAAAAGAGAAAGATCATTAGAAATCATTAGATTTCAGTTCAAAATCTTAAATAATTTAAAAAGAATAGTTAAACTACATGTAACTTTAACAGCCGACCATAGGTCATAAAAAAGTCTGAGGAAAATTTTACATTGAAAATACTTGTATCGCTTATACCATTTTCGCAAAGGACGAAGCTGGGACTGTGCAGAACATTTACAGCCCCTGTACCCACATATGCCTCTGAGACATGGACTCTGTCCAAAACGGACGACACCCTTTTAGCCAGGTTCGAGAGGAAGATGCTCAGAACAACGTTTGCCCCGTATTTGGCGGAAGGATAATGGAGGAGCCGCTGCAATGATGAGCCCTATGAGGTGTAGACTCCTGTGAGTTGGTCACGTCATAAGAATGACACCAGGTGACCCAGCCCATAAAGTCCTTTTAGGCTGTACACATAATGGATAATGGATTGCCAGACGTCGGCACTAGACCGTGATCAAGGATCGAGGATTGTTGCAACAGGCCAAGACTGATGCAAGAGATGTAACTTCTGTAATATGATTCTGTATTCGCTCACAATAATATTATGACGAAGAAGCTCGTCGTCTGCGTCAATAAATCATTCTCATAGCAGGTTTTGTCAGATATCTGGGAATTTCGGCTCTCAGAATGCATCACTTGATTTCAGAACCTTTTCAGACACCTACTTTCTTCTATCAAAATTTTAATTCGTAAACTAACTATATTTAGAGGCTGGATATAGTTGATTCCTTCATTTTGAAAATAATTTTAAGACGATGTATCCATGCCTCTGAAAAAATTGGTCCATATCTTGTGGATCATTTTCATTCTTCAATTTTTAAAATGATTTTTTGGACATTGCGACATCTCCCAGGAGCAAGCCCAGCTTCAACCAAATAATTCTGGAAGCATTTAATTATTTGTAGATAAGTCAAAAGAGGTTTTTTTTATGGATTTTAACACATCTGAAGACATGAAGCTTTAAGGTATCTTTTACTCGTTACGGTGAAGGCGATCTCAAAACCAACATTTTGGAACCCTTAGACCTTTGGGGTCGGTCCGGTGGCCGAGGCGACAGCGGCGCCGGTCTTCACACGGCAGGGCCGGGGTTCGAATCCCATCCAGACCGTCTACCCGTACGTAAGGCTGAATACTTTTCTTCGGGTAAATTTAAGTCACAGAAAGCCAGAAATGGTAAGCCGAGACCTCTCGAGGTTGTAGTGCCAAAGAAGAAGAAGACCTTGACTTTAAACATTCGCTGTGGTAGCAGATGCTGCGTTCATCCAACTCTCAACCTATGAAACATTTGTGAGATGGTCGTTTATTTTAATATGACAAAGCTCGATCGAGTTTGGAAGAGTTAATTGCCAGTAGGAGTCTGCAATAGGCATAAGAACTTGCAACGAGCCTTTTTATATTATGCTTGTGTATTATTAAACATATTTTGAAATAGACTTTATACATCCGAAATTAGAGAATTTCCATGACAGCATTAATTGTGGTTTTAACTTCGCTTTTCCATTTATTATTACGTATCAAAGCGGAAATTCCATTGCCAATGTTAGGTACATTCTTATCAACAATGTGTTCTGTGGCTCGTGCACAGTACACTGCGCTGTAATTGATTTCCATACATTGTTATTGCGGACAAAAGAAAAAGAAAAAACCCGAAGAAGCGACACATTGTGCTGGCGCGTTTCGTTTTCCCTTCCTGGAAACAGATGTTGCAAACAGATCCACCAAAGACCGTTTTCAATTTAACGCCCTCACGCAGAATTCCCGTTCACCGAGCGAAGTATGCATGATTATTGCTTGACGAGAATGCACCACACTAACGAGCCGAGCTAAATTGTAGCGTTTGTTTGCTTCACTCGCCAAACCGAACCCATCCGAGCGGCATAATTTGTGCGGTGATGAATTCTTAATTGCTGCGTGTAAAATGAGAATGCAAAGGCAGCAGCACCAGTACAATGATGATTGCATCCGCAAATTGAAATTCAATTGTTACTGGCTCAGAACGGTACGCTGAGTGTGGTCGGAGAATGGAAGAGGAAATTTTATTTTTTGAGCAGAAGATCTGCTTTATTTGTGTATGGAACAGTGTTTAAACTATTCCGAAAACGGGGAAAGCCATCGTCGGTCCCCCTTCCGCTGCGAGCTATTTACTGTGACATTGTGCGGCGAAAGTGTGTCAGCTTGTGTCATAGATTTATTGTGGCTTAATTCGTTTATTACGGCTGGAAGCGGCACGACTAGCCAACCGAATTATATGGCGGATTGTACGTAACAAGGTGGAAGCTATTCTAACGAGCAAGCTCATCAAATCCATACGAGTTAGCTACCAAATATGGGATAAACCCATCATCCGAACCCGCCTAGCCCCGCCTAGGCACCGAAAATGGAACGTTGTTTTGGGCGGGAAAATTCGACCGCACATGTTTGCACCAACCAACCAAACCAGAGCGTGGTAAACCAGCCAAACTAAAACATTCTACCAATATCCACCGATCGGGCAGCAATATTAGCATTAATGCTAGTACCCATATTTATTCACCCATTGATCCATTGAGCGTGAGAGCAAACGATTTTCTTTTCCTCCTGTGGCATTTGCATCATTTGCATTCGCTCTTTACACTCTCTTTACGAAGCTGACAATGCACCTGAAGCACAGTCTGTTTGCAGAATGCAATAATTAAATTATTTACAAAACCATCTCGCCGCCCGGGACATTCTGCAGCCGACTGCTGCATTTGCTTTCGAAACGGTTGACCACAGCTGGGCTGCGCATGTTGTGTTTACTGTAATATCCAGCGTACGGCTCCGGCCCCGGGCTGGATTAAAGGTTAGCACCCCATTTGCCGGTAATGTATGCAACGGTGTTTTAATTGCAACCTGGCACGGGGGTTTGCTCCGTTTTTGCAAGCTATTAGCGGGATGCGATGCGTTTCAATGCTTGCATGAGGACTTAATTATGCTTTTGTAGTGGGGAATTGTTGTGTGTTGCAGTGTGTTGCAGTGTGATTTTCCTTGACCTGGAAAATGGTACGCACAGGCACTAGGCAGCAGCATAAACTTTCTAATCACGGATGGTTATAAAGGGGGGAAATGGGTTTCTTGTTGTGAAATTCTGATTGTTTGAATAGAATTTATATGTACGGTGGCAGATCGAGGTTCAAATCTAATCTGGGTCGTCAGAAATAAGGGCTAAAAAGGTAATGATTTAGTTAGAACCGTTCTCCCGTAGTGAGGACTGACTAGCCAACTACGTCGCTTCATTAAATCTAGTAAGTCAGAAATGGCTAGCATGACCTAAGACGTCGTTAGGCTAAAAACTAAGAAGAGAAGTTGTAGAACGAGTCATGAAGTTGCATGGTTAAAGAAAAAGTTTACTTTTAAGGACTTCAATATTTCAGATATACTTGAGTCCAATGAATTTTTAATAACTCTCCTAAACTTACCAAAACATATATGTTATTAAGAACTAAGAAAATCACAGCAAATAATATTGATTTAATATCACTACGTAGAAAAGAATTAATACAATTAGATTATGATTGTATGGACAATACTGAGACATGTCGTAACCATCAAATGAATAAAAATATTATGTTGAGCAAAGATCGTGTGTATATGATTATCCTAATGAGGAATTAGATCACATCAATAACGAAAAGACCAGTTCCAGGGAACAGAGCGTCAGAAATTACATGTTCGCTGGTCTTCTTAGTAGCAATTCCCTCGATTACGGAGTGACTCTTAAGATCTTGCTCAAACAATGATAATATCATCGTGAGGTACATGGTGCATCTTTGAAAGCAAAGGTGAAAGCATAAGTAACCAATTTGAATAATTTGTTTAAAAAGACTGTGTTTGAAAAAAATTTTGGCTTGCATTCTTCACTGGCCTTCGAGACATGCGAAAATACGGACACAATACGGCCTCCTCGGTAAGCGGTGTTTCAAAGAGTGCTTTTATAAAACTTATTTTAGTCAAAGCTCTTGAATTTGAGAAAATGGTGAAAGTGGATAACTCAAATCAATCAAAATGTACAATGCAGCCGTTGCTGCAAATGGGCATAAGGACTCAACACGAAATGACAGCAATAAAATTAATGCTGAGAGTTCGAGTATCTGTAACTAGCAACGATTATAAAATGTACATATCATTATTAATAAATTGACGTATACACTATTACTCATTCTTAATAATCAGCGATCCGGTGGACGAGGTGACAGCGGTGCCAGTCTTTACATGGCAGGCCCATACATGGCAGTCCCATAGCGAGGACTGACTTTACAATTATGCAGTATTAGTAAGCAAGGTAAGTCAGAAATGGCAGGCATGATCCTAAGAGGTCGTTAGGCCAAGACGGAAGAAGAAGAAGAAGTTGTTATACGTATTGTAAATATCGCAGTTATTATTCACCTTAGTAAAAGATTGGATAAGCCTGATTCTTTCTCTGCTGGATGTGTTTCTTGACTACCAGGTTTATTACAGATATTCATATCTTCACGATTTAAAGGAACCTCACACATTTGACCATGGACATACCAAAAACCATAACACAAATTCTTGAAGGCATAATATTGGGAATGACCTTTTCCATACATTGAGGTATGCTCTGACAAATTGATCCCTTTTAGACAATTAAATACTGCGAGTCTTGCAACTCTTCACGTTAGACTCCAATGGCAAATAGAATGTTTGCCTGCCGGGTACTTCAGTATTTCAATTAGCTAGAAATCATAAGCGTTTTGAGTGTCTCATTAACATAATTTGACTTTATAGCCAATTAACTAATTGCATATTAAGAGCTTTCTAGAAGTCGCTGACATCCCACAACTTACACTTCGAAACAAGGAAAAGGATCGCTTCTAAGCAATTCAAAGTAAACACCATTTCGCTCAAGCCGCCCGATGATAGAGGCTTTTTTTAATCGTTTATTTATAGAGGCTTTGGGTTTTTGAGACCTCATTCGCCTGTTTAAGATGATAGAGGCAACAGCAGTGTTAATCTTCACACAGCAGGGACGTGGATCAAATCTATTCTGGACCTTCCCCCCTTGGTGAGAAGTCGAGAAAGCCAGAAATGACAGGTATTGTTAAACCAAGAAGAAGAAGAAGAAGAAGGCTTTTTATTTTGTAAATTAAATGCTTAGGGCAATAGATAAGGATACAAAAAATAGCATACTCAAAAAATCGTTTTGGAAACGAACACCATTCAAAAGTTATTATGAAAATATGATAATACATGTCAATATTTAACTTAAAATATATTTAAATAATAAAAACCTTTAAACAATTCGAAAAAAGAACAAGGATTTATTCAATTCCTTCTAAACTCCTCTTGAAAAGAGCAAACATGAAAATAAAACCAATCCATCCATCAGTTCGATCAGCGAGCATTGGTCGCGCTCGCCGCACACGCTTCTGATTCCAGGTTTTGCAAAATACGCTATTTCTATGCACAACCATGTGTCACGTCGGAATGCCTTGGCTTGTGATACGATCCGGTAACTTTTCCATTCTAATCACGTCAGAATCAAAAGGTAACGATAAACATCTTCTTTCGTACCTTTCGGAAGCATGGCACCCATCCCGTGAGTTGCTGGCGCACTTGGCGCAATCCAGTGAACTCCTTTTTCCTGTGTCACTTACGCTTGAAAGTGAAGTTGCTTCCCTTTTAATACTACAGCTGCAAAGAAAATCGATTCCATCCACACACTATTTGCATGCTGCTTTTTTCTTTGCTATTCTTGGTTGCTTTCTTGGAACGCACACACACACCAACTGTCTGCAACGTAAGTTCTCGTGCTGGTACTATTCTCGAAACTAATCTGCCCTTATGCAACACCAGCACTGTCGGAAGTCTCAGCCATCGTCAAGCGAGGACCGAGGGGAACTTCTTTTTGCGCGACGGCACCGTGGGCTACAAAGTGAAAGAACCAACATGTGTCGCACATGGTCACAGTGTGACGGGCGTCTGATGTGGCGTACGCGTACCCCGCGTGACAGCACCTCGTGCTTCGCGGTCGGTGCAAAGTGGTTCGTTTTGCCAATGTAAGCCATCGCCAGCCAGCGATCCTAACGACTTACAAATATACTCGCCCGGAGGGGGGCTGTCTGGATGCGGATGGGTCCTCCGTTAACAAGGAAGGGATGGCGCGTGCTGGCGTGTGTCAAACCGCGTGACAAGTAACACGCCCCATGCTCAAAGAGCGGTTACCTGGTGCTGCTACCACTGCTGGCCCGGCGTTTTCGCGTCGGTTGGTTGGTTTGGCAAAGGTGAGAGGTTTTTCTTTCAATTTTGCTTTCGAACCTGAATTGAGCCGCGGCCAGGTGAGCGATGATAATGAAACGAAATGAAGAAAAATGTACCGGAACGAGGAGCGTGCGTTGTGACCTGGTTTCGTTCTTCCGGTGATGTGCTTATCCTTTGATGGGAAGAACGCTTTCAAATTCGAGTACTGTGTACTGTGAAGCATCTAATCCATTTTGAAAAGGATGAATAACCATTCTAGCTTCGAGGGCACCGATGCAACGAATGCCCATTGCAAGCTAAGGAAAAGCGCGAGTTAATAAGTACCCTTGAAGATTTAATTGAGGATAAGATTCCAACACACCAACAGCCGGCAAATTAGAACATTGCTACAAGGATGTTCTCGGTGGCGCGAGTGCTATTCGCAGTTAGAAAGCTTCACCTCAATGAAATGGTTTTAATTAAAAACAAACTCTTATCGTGTCCCTTTCGTTACACTGCTCAAATCAAGCACCGGCCAATGAGGCGTCACCAAAGAGATATACGGGTTCCAGGTCCAGGCCAGGTCCCAGCAAGTGGAAGGCAAACAATAATTTGCAGGACTCGTTCCACCGAGCTTGACGACGACCGACCGGAATCAAAGCTCACAACCACATTTGATGAAAGAGCATTTCAGCATTCAAGATGTGCGAACATAAAAGTGCATTCCTGCACAGGGTGTATGTGTGTGTGTGTGTGTCTGTGTGTATAAGTTAACACCCACCGGGTAAAGTAAACGACAGCGTTTAACGGTTTCGTCGTTGCCCACATTCAGGTTGAATTCTTCCTCACACAAAAGGAATGGTTACTGCGTCGTCCAAACCTCCTTACAACAACCTGGGCGTAGACGTATAATTCCTTCCCAAACACAAGCACACACAAATATACAGCGGGAAAGCTTTCTCCCCGGGCGTCCTCACCTTCTGAAACTTCCAAGTTGTTTATGCTTTGCGGGTATTTGTTGCCCTGCTCTGTGCACACTGCGGGAAAGACAAATTCCTTGGGGAAGCAACTTGCAAATAATAGTGGCACTCGTGGCCTTTATCCGATAAAGCTGACGATTCGGTGTGGTTTCCCTGCTTCGGGAGAGCGTCCATTCCTAGTCCTAGGTCTCCCAAGAGCCTCCGAGTACGGTCAATCTTCTACCGGATGGCCTTTAAGCTTTCGGTTGGTAAACGTACAAATCCTGGGCAATTGTTCGCCTTTCATAGGTCAGCCTGACTTTATTTTGCTCGACAGGTGGCTGGAAAAAAAAGCTCCTGGAGCCCGGAGGTTATGGATTTTCCGGGA
The DNA here is from genome assembly GCF_013141755.1 of Anopheles stephensi. NCBI lineage: Eukaryota > Metazoa > Arthropoda > Insecta > Diptera > Culicidae > Anopheles > Anopheles stephensi. The sequence continues at coordinate 56,176,769 of NC_050203.1, read as the reverse complement.
AGTAAGTAATCGGAGTAACCGGTCAAATCGGAGGTTAAAGCAAAACCTCCTGAAAACCTCACGGAACCACACCACACCAAGATAGTCTGAGGGCGAATTTTTCTAATCCTCTTCCTGGTGCTAAGTGTGGATGAGTGTTTGAAGACAGTCGGTGATCTTTCCGAGAGTGGCGTTGTTTGATGTTTGCCTAACTCGGTTTCACTCCAAATCCCTCTTCAAAGCCACACGTGAGGTACGGAAATAGTACCGAGAAGATATGGCTCGGTTGGGGGAAAAAAGAACCCCTCTCTAGATGCCCCTAGCGACGGCAAGTGGCTTTTATTTTAGCATGCTCATGCCAGAGCAGCATCGACCGTACCGTACGCCCGCTCTTTATTAGGTAAATATCAAAAGTGAACAATGCAACCGACCACCACCGGGAGTCCTCAATCTCTGGCATGCTGCTTTTTCATTACGGCCGAGTTAAGCAGTTGGTAAATTCAATAATGCTTAACACTTTGCAGCGAAAAATCACAACAGCAGCAGTTGCAATGAAATATCGTTTCCCCGACTGGTCACTCATTTGAATATTCAAAACGATTGCGTTTGGGACGCGAACAAGTGGTATTGGTCCGTCCCTCATGCCACCGGTTTATCTTTTCAATCCTGTCCCTGCCTTACAAGCAAATCCTCGTGCCTGCGTTCTGATGATGACCACCGGTGATGCGTCTCGTGGCATGGCACGGGTTTCTAGTGGCCCGTACAGAAGAAAAAAAAACGTAGGGAACAGATAAGAAAGTGCGCTTATAAATAATGCGCGCTGTCCCGCGGTTGACAAGCTTGTTTATATCATTTTGATTCAATTTAGCCGTCTGCCTCCCGGGTGATGTATGCTCGGCGTCGCTGCGACCGCCGTTACCGCCGCCGTGGGACCTTTCGCTGGCGAGGAAGTACAGAAGGTCATTCGCATTGGCGTTGAGCATGGTTTGGATGAAGTTGCCCCTAAGAGGGTTCGCCGGTTTGCTTGCGACCGGAGCAGCTAGAGTGCCAACACTATTTATCTTGGTGCTTTTACCCAGATTGGGGTTTTATTTTCTTCTTAATGAGAGTGTTATAATTATGGTTCTTGTTGTCTCATTTTTCAGAAGAGATTTCAGAGGATTTGTATGCATTTTTCAAATCAGTTTCTGGTGGGAATATTTCATGTTTTCAGGAAGATGCATTAAGAGATTATTTTTGGCGAGGTGATTATGTTTGAAGTTTCCATATGTACTGTAATTATTTTTCAACTTCGGGCAGAAGATTAAGTGATTAAATCCCTACTTCTTTGGCTAAGCTTATTGGCGATACAAAATGTTCCTTGACTTCTGAATCATCATTATTGTTACGTCTTTTTGTAAAAGTAAATTAAGTTTATTATTACTTAATCTATTTCTACTACAGCTGTTTGGTAAAATGCTGAATGCAGCCTTGGAATAATTTTACATTTGCAGTTTAATTTTCCCAAATGTATTATTTACAGGTTTGCAAAGATCGATATCCACCTCCTCGTGGTGCTGGCCGATATTTCTGTCAGATACTGAGTGGAAGGCATCGAGCTAAGGACAGAGCGCATGCTAACGATGGTCTTCGGAGTCCTTTGTAGCTGGAGATTCCAGTTCAGAAAGTAGTCTACGTGCGGCATGTTTTGAGTTTTGAGTTGTTTTGAGCTAGAGTACGGCGAAGCGGCGCAAGAAACTGCCTCCATTTGTCAGATGTGTTGACACGAGGCTGTGGATTGGCATGAAGACTCTCGGTAGCCTTTTTTTTGTTGACATGGTCTAGAGACGCAGGTCACTGGTTTAAGCTATCCGGAGCTATCATCCGACCTGTCCCTCTCTCGATCGTTTGATTGTGTGTCTTACACGCCAGATACCTCTAAACGAGCGGTTAAAAAAATGACCACAGTTGAGCTCAGGATCTAGATAATCTTTGAAATGACCGTTTAGACAAACCAATAGAAATCCAATGTTCTATAGAAATCAAGAGATAGCACTTGTTGCCATAGCACTTGCCCCGTTTAAAAAAAAGTAACCTCCTTTTCTTCTTTGACACAACAACTTTGCTTTTATTAAATCCTCCTCGCACAGGGAGGCATTCTTGATAGGATTTGATCCCTGATCGCCCCTGTCAACAGATCGCACCAGGAATAAAATAAACAGTTATCATATTTTCAGAGGTGCAGATAAAATAAGGAGTACAGATAAATAAGGAGTACCCTAAGGAGTACATAATATAGCCCCTGGGAGGCACCAGGAGGCTCATGCACTTTGCAGCAGTGCTTCATTTTTCAATTCAAAGTATCACATTTCAATTACAAGTTCACAGTACACGTTACAATTAGTCTATGGAGGGTTTGGAGTTCCAGTGGTCTTTTGATCTTAAGTCGCCTCAAGAATCTTTATTTCCGCAAAAACATCAGAGTAAGGAATATTTCTCATATTTGAAATCTAGGTGCAAATATGGCAAAGATATTTATAATGATAAAATATCAAATCGAGGATCTTTTATAGATTTTTAACTCCAAAAAAATAGCCCTAATAATCTTTAAACGATGATCTGTATTAAATTCAAACATATTGCTGTTACAGTCGGTTACAAGGAACCTTATTTGTTTCGAATGATTCAATATTCCAATAAAACTACCTTATAGTTTTACATGTAACTAGTCCTGCGTTTAAATGCTTTTCAATTTTGCTCTAACTGTTCTTTAATGGCATGAATTGGCCAGTTAAATAAGAAAAGGAAATGTCGTAAAAACAACCTCCCAAATAGCCATAAATTTCATATGCTACCGTTACTGCTGTGTCGATTTTGCAGCAAATCAAGAATCATGCCTTATTCACCGAGCCACGACGAAATGTTGCTATTCCTTCTTTATAGCCACACCATTAACTCCAATTTCCTCTTCCACTTGATTTACTACCATTCGCAGCTGCACTTTTATTCACACGAGCCCAGCGTGCCCGAGGTGGTAGGTAGCCAAAGCGTTCCAATCAAATGTTTCCGTCGCCCATTCCGCGCGGCCTCCCTAAGCCCACTGGTCCTAAGTCCGTTTCCCGTATTGCACTACCCGCGAAACGAATGACTTTTTGCTGCCGAACCACCCCGAAAACCCCATAAATCTGACAACAATTTAGACAAAGTTGCTGCTCTGGCCGTACCTCACGAGGGTCACGCTTTTACATTCCGGAAGCAATCCGCCACCGAGCCAAGCGAACGAGTGGGATCTTCTAGCACTCCACGTGTTCGGTTTGCGTGTGCAGACAGTGGGCACGGTTTGGCAAGGCGGGCCGCGAGTCGCGCACTATCAATCGACCAATAATTTATTAATTGGCGCAAAGCAACGTATGATTGGATCAATTTGTAATATCCGCCGCCGCTGCGAGGAACCGGAGTGGAAGGCCCACCGTTTCTGTGCGCCCTCGTTCCACCAGCACGGGGGATCACATCAACAAGTTAATTAAAACTTGTCCTACGATCGCCTGTTCGTGTGCGGTTCCATTCATCATGCACACACGTCGGTTTTGCGGTGCAGTTGCAGCAGTTTGGCTGGCGTGGCGTGCGTTTGCAGCTAGCGTGCCGTTCGGGATTTTGCATCCATTCACAGCTCTTAGGTTGTTTGTGTCTCTCTCTCCCTCGGCAGGCGTGTCCGGTGGGAGATAATCTGATTTATGCCGTAGTATAACGGAAAGGTTGCTGTTAAGTGCACCTGCTGAGCTTGCAGCGAACGTGAGCAGCTCAAGGTGCAGGCCAGCGCTTAAGGGCATGATCTTAAGACAGTGCTTCGGTCTGCGGTCTGCTGTACCGTCATCACCATGGGAAAGTAGTTCCAGGGCTTCCAACGGCCCTGTCGTACCAGCGAAGGTGCATTGGAATGGACAGGGCGTATGGGCTAACAATTAGAGTGGGTTTGATCAGGCAGGAAAGCGAATAATTACATACCGTTTTGATAGCGAACAGGCCAGTAGATACGGAACAGGAATTGGATTTGGTTCTGAAAGAAAATGGAGAGCAAATGTTGATTATTGGACTGTTTAGCGTTTTGCGACTTGAAGTGAAGAGTAATCATGGCAATAGATGTTTATTTGCTGAACAAAAGAATTATTTAAAAAAGTTCAAATCTCATCACGTTCATTTTATTAAAACTTCAGTTAATTATTATAACTAGAAACAAAAATACATGGAAATAGTTGTGACAGAAAGTAAGCAAAAGTTATTCAGGAAATGATAAATAACACATGAACATAAATTAAGATGTATTATTAATAAATCAACAGAATTCTCCTTATAAATAGGCTGTATTATTCAAATAAATTTGTACAGAACTTTTTTTTTTATTCATAAAGAACGGCCTGGCCGTATTGCTGTACAGAACTTTTATACTACGAAAAATATATTGCTTGGTTTATACCTTATTATTTTGAAAATAAATAAATAAAAATTTTACTAACATACATTCAATCGTTTGTTTGAAAAATTAAAAAAGCGTTAAATCTTTTGGAATCTACAACATTTGATTTAAAACTTTAAAAAAAAACAAATTTGATATCTTAATAATATTACAGTGATTCGATGCATAGAAGATGATATAATGTATAGGGACAGTAGAATAAAAACACCCAATGTAGTTTTTTTTTGTAAATTCTAGTTTAAGATTTTGGGAAATTCAGTGTACATCAATGTATCAGTTTAGATATCGTTAACCTTTTTTTGTATTCTGATGAAAATATCTTCTACTTCTTTCTTATTCTAACGACCTCCAAGGTCATGCCTGCCATTTCTAGCTTATTAGACTTATTGATACCGCATAGTTGGATAGTCAGTCCTTACTATGGGGGAACGGCTCAGATGGGATTTGAACCCCGGCCCTGCCATGTGAAGATTGGCTCTGCAACCGCATCTACTACCAGGCAGCCTACATGACAATATGGTCAACACAAATAATACAATAAAATAAGATAATAAGATTATTCATAAAATAATTAATTTAATCAGAAGAAGTTTCAAAAGCTAATATTTTAGAATCGGTTTTGAAAGTGGTCTTATTATATTGTTCATTCCAGTATGTGCTTCGTACCTTTGAAGACGTCAAAAACTTCACCTATCTGAATTCATAAGTCAAAATCAATATCAACATTGTACCGGTCATACTACAGCGATGAACGAAGCTGGGACTGTACAGAACATGTATAATCTCAGTACTCACATACGCGTTTAAGACATGGACTATGTGCAAATCTAACGAGCAGTTACAATGACGAGCCCCCACAATCATGCAACTAATAAGACTCTCCAGGCCCGGGACGACCCAGAAGGAAAAGTTCTTTTAAGACATCCACATGGACAGAGAAGGTATGAAAATTCCAAATTCAGAGTAAGTGATAGCTTTGTAACGTCTGCCAGAACGACCGGGTACTGCCATCCAAGATTAAAGACGTTGCTATACCGTAAGCGATTTCGACGACTGCTGCAACAGCCCAAGTAATTAAATAAGTTTCCTACCTGGAGAAGAAAAGGAAATTTATGAGCTTACAAATGACTTTATACTACTGAATTAGACAATGTAACAAATACGAATGTTGTAAGATTCCATAAGGAAAACTACTTCAATAAGTATTCTCAAACATACACATGCCTTTGAAAAATCTCCTTTCCACCCATACCCCGGTTCTCGTTTGAAGCTGTTTTGCTAATCGAATTAGGTAATGATTCGTTTAACTCCCAATTGGCGCAATTCTAACGCTTGGGCAACACTTTTGCCTTGCACCATTTCAGCTTCACCTTACAACGTACTCGAGTCCAAGTGGTCACTAACAAGACCAACGAGATACGAGAGCCCTCGAACAACACCACATTGTTCGATTGAATTAATCTCTCGTGCGTGTAAGCTTCACACCCCGGTCCGGTCACCAAGTGGTGACTAAGTTGCTTAGGCACGCGGTTCAATTGGTGGACCAATTGGGTATAGCCCAGCAGGCAAATAATGCTTTTGCCTTGTGCAATTGCAGCATTTCAGCGGCATCGGTTTTATTTGTGAAAAACGTACATGGTGTCGCCGGTAAATGGGTACAGCTTCCCTGTACGTTAGCGTTAGCGTTAGCGTATAGCGTTTTGAATAATTAAATTAAAAAAGTTGCAAGTCTAATGGTCTTCCTCCATTAAGTGCAGATAAATGCTTTCCACGTAGTCCGAATCCTTGGAAGTCGAAACCATCAACTGCCTGTGACAGACTGTAACTTTGGCAAACTATACATCCACAACAGTCAAGACAGGACTAACTGCAAGCCATACAAGCCAGTGGCATGCAAAAAAGAGCATGAGCTCAGAAAACTTTCTCCCACCAGAAAACTGCCTTAAGTAAGTCAAAAATTCTTCTCACGAAGTTCGCCTCTGACAATACGGTAATGTTCTAACCATATTTTGTTCTTTCCCGATTCGATTGCCGTCCGGTAGCGAACTTTCGAGCGTACCGTTGTTTAGTGTGCCGGGCAAGAAATCGTACTGGGAAACGTAAAGTCTGGGTCGGAAAATCATTAATAATTCATCCATCATAGCGAGCCGGGCCGGCCAGACGAACGTTAACTGGCCGTAGAAACGCGACGCCAAAGCAAAGTTGCCAACTTAATAAATCTGTTGACATCACGTTTTCCGCCTGCCGTATCACGGGCCGTTTGGCAAATTTTTCGGCCCAGCTGGTGTGACAGAGATGAAACAAAAGCAGACGGAGAGAGAAAAAAAAACCTTAATAAACCAAAACGATAGCGAGCGAGTCCGAGTGATATCTATTTTCGGAATTATTTAAATCAACTTGACCGAAGCATCCAAAGTCCGGGAAATGGTAGAGAGCCAGGAAAACCGAGCAAGCAAATTGCTCATCTTTTTCGGGCTGGAAAGCATTCGAACGTAATTTAGTCTCGGCCGGAATGCCAGATGAGTCACTAATGGTCCTGGACCATTGGACTGGCTGGCCCGGGTCAAGTGCAAAGAAATCGTAGCCCCGGTAGCAAATGGCGATCAATTTGCCACTTTATGGACCGTGGCGCAACGGAAATAATCCCCAGCATAAAGATGAAGCTCGTTCGAAGAATTTATAATCCGTCCAGCCCGTACGCGTTTTGGAGTGTGTTTTTGTGCCTTGCAAATAATCAAATCCCGGTGCATGATATGATTATGCTCAGTACGCACACAATTACTGGCCATCGAGTTTTATGTTTACGGTTCATTGCTCTGTTGGTGGAAATCTTACTCCCGCATCTTCGTTTTTTCTTGCTTAGATAGTAGCGATAAACAAACATTTCCTGGAACTGTTTACAAAACACACCAAACACATCACGCGCGCTGGTGATAATTGCAAATCGGGGATTTTTTTTTCGGGGACGGGGACGCTGAGGCAATTAAATTGAGGTACTTGGTGGGTGATGTAAATATTTAATCAACTTCTGCCCACCAACGCGTGTGGCGTTAATTCTTTCACAATCGATTTCCTGGCGACCTTCAAAAGGCAAAACACAGCACATTCTCCCCAATTGATCCACCCGTACCGGTTGACTACCGTTTTATCGGTATCGAATCACACGGACTGGCTGGCTGGCAACACGAAAGATTTTGCTTTAATCTCCTCCATTAATCAGATTCTTGTTCCAATCCAGGGCCAGAACCGACCAACAACATGCACCACCCGGTGGGGGGGAGTGGAAAAAAAGGGTTGATTGAGAAAGTTTTCCATAGCTAATTGATTGAGTTTTCCAAGAGGGCACCCTCGCCCGGTTTTCCATCTTGTTCGGGACATCCGAGGACAGCTTGGGTGGGAGAAAAGGGCGAGATGGAGAAGTGTTCTGGTGTTGTTTAGATTGTCCATTTTCACAATCTGCCGCATAACTTTGCATCGATTCAGATTGGATTTTGGGAACCGAAAGGCAATCCGTTCCATTAGCCCGGGTGTAGGGATAGGGATAAAGATAGAGATTTTCCAGGAAATGGGGGGAGGGGGGCAAGAGATTTTATTGCCATCGTCCCTTTTGCACCTCTGGAAAGCGTTGCTGAGCTAACTATGAGCGAACCGAGGGAAGCAACTATAATCGAACGAGTTCGATGTTCGACAGATTGATGCTAAATTTGCGCTGCATATTTGAGTGTTTTCGGAGTGGTTTCGTGTCATGTTTGTTTTTGGTTTGAACTGGTGTGAGCAGTTTATTGGTTAAATATTTTGTGAAAGTGCTTTTTCAGATCAATGATTTTTAACGTACTTAAGTAAATAAAAATCAACTGGCCATTTTAAGATAAAGAGGTCATTTAAAAAGTTACAGAATAACTTTAATAAATTATTCCCTAGAGTTGCTTGATCAAACATTTAATGAAGAGTCGAGGCTCAATGAAGTGGGTGATGATAAAATTCGACAAAAAAGTGAGCAACTCATGATTAACGATTACTGCCAATAGTTCCTTGCTGACACACGCTTGAACACATAAGTTAACTTGAAGTTTTATTATACAAGTCTGAGACGGAAGAATATTCAAAGACTGAAGTTTTGCTTGTAATGGCTGCCTGTCACTGGTGACGGTAGCGGAAACGGTCGCAGAGCCTCCACACGGCAGTACCGGGTATCTCATCCCATTCGGACTAGCTCCTACTACTGACTATCCAGGTATGGGAAAGTCCAGAAAGCCATTAATGGCAGGCCCCAGACTTCCCGAAGCTGTACAGCCAAAGAAGAGGCACATGTTTACATTTTGGAGCAGTACCAACTTAAAATTCTCTAACAAAATGTAAGAAAATTCAAAATCCTTTACTAGAAGGCAAAATGAGGGTTTAGATGGGATTTGAGCCGTTATCGCTTCGGCCACCGAAGCACCGCCCCATAAGTATCTTTACATTTAAAAAAATCGAATACAGAACCGCGAAATTGTTAGTTACTGGGCGAAGCGCTTTGTTGGTATATCAACCTTGCGATCGTGTCGTGATTTCCCGTACGCTGGGCTGACTACTATGCTACGGGTAAAATCAAGTCACAGAAAGCCAGAAATGGCAGGCCGAGAGCTCTAGAGGTTGTAGTGCTAAGGAAGAAGAAGATGATCGTGTCGTGATAACTACGACAAGTGCACCATTAGCGAATGGAAATGATAGAAAAAATGTAGAAGTAAAAAAATGTAAGGATAAAAAAGTGTTCGATAGAATCAAAACCTCAAAGTCACAACGTAGGAAAAAAGGGACGATACTTGTATTGAAACATAAAGCTCGACAAAATTTGCCTCGCGTAAATTTGGTTTGCAATAAGCGCGAAACCGGTAATGATTAAAGGGAACCTTAAAATAAATTCATCACTCAATGTGTTTTGTGATTAATTATGATTTTTCGTTTTTCAATGAGATTATCTTTTTTCAGAAAAAATAATTAAGAAACAAAAACATAAAAGCAGTCAGTCGGAAATTAAACTATAAATAAAAAAGGTAAACTATAAATAAAAGCAAGGATAAACTGTTCAATTGACTTGAAAGCACATTATTCACTTTAAATTTAAAACTTTTCTTTCCAAGGTACTTTTTTCTCTCTACTAAACAGATTACAAAAGTTGCAAGAAATGCCACACTTCCGCACAAAATGACCCCAGCAACACACCACAAATCGTTGGGAACATGATAGAGTTGCATTTGATTTGTACGTTGGCTTTCTTTTATCTCTCTCTCTCACTCTCTCTCTCTCTCTCTCTTTCTATCTCTCCACTCATATCATTCATTAGCTTCCCTACCATTACCGAGTTACCTTCCGGTTCCGATGTTCCCATCATCACGTTCTACCTCCTTCTCAACGAAAACTTCTTGTTAGCGCAACTCACTTCAACACTCGAACCTCGACCGAAGCATTGTTTGCGGTTGTTGCACCACACCGACACACAGGTACAGCCCCATTTAGCCTCCAGCCACGCGCATCCCAGGACGTCTTGGTGCACCTTGCACGTCGTCCTACGGGCGTCGAAATGGCACAGAAAACTTCCACGGCAAGGCAAAACTTGTTACGCAGTGTTCAGCTAAACAGCCACCTTTCTTTGTGCGCACGGAGAGTTTTCCACGGCGAACGTGTGCCGTGTTGCCGAGGTGATGAAGATGGGCAAAACGTTGTTGCGTTCGTGCCAGCCCGAACAAATGCGAACGTAAAAGTTTTAAGTATGCTGAGCTGGACCCTTGCCCCTGGCCTGAGTGCTGGGGGAGTTTTGACTGCCATGGCGGCGATGCAGTTACTTGAAAGGAACCGGCAGCAAATTTGTTCCTTTAATGCCTTTGATATTTGAGTGGGTAGTTGTGGCGTGTCGTCCCATGTTTCGATGCCGCATGCAGGTTGCACAGGTTATGATGCAATTTTACCAAGACGCTCCTTAATGTACGTAATCGAGTGGGATGATTGATGTGCTGCCTTGTTCTAGGCTACAAGTGTACGAGCCACTTGAAGCTTTCTGTTATAAATTTTAATTAAATCCCATCATCAACAAGAAAACCATTTGCATGCCACCGGTGTAAGGGAATTTCCGGAAGCAATTGGCGTGTGCTAATTCTGTCAATTTGGAGTACATTGTTTAAATAATTAAATAATACGCTTTTGCTTTCAAAAACGACCCAGGACAAATTACTGGACATATAATGACCGCCGTAACCGGAACCGAAACCCCTGTGTCCCGGTGAATAAGATGGATCAAGGGATGGGATCACTTAACAAGGATGAAAGCATCGTTCCAAAGTCCCTACCAACACGAAAAGATGATGGTTTGAGAGCTGCTTTCAAACCTCCTGTGTGATCCTTCCCAATTTATTTCCTAACCTCAACCGTTACGCACAGAACAAAGGCGTTCCAACGTAGTGCCCGGGTCCGGACTTTATCCTTTTTACATAACACAACCCAGTCAACAGAACGGACGGTGGAGTCTGCCCTAATCCGGTTGCTAATGGAGAACCCGGACCTGGTCTGCGAATGGTTAACATCTACCAAATCCACTTAAAAAGCAGAAGCGTTGAAAGAGTCCCTGGGTCATATCGCATCGCCAAAGGAAGTGCAAAAATTATCCTGCCCATGTAGACGGCGGTGCGCGAAAACTGGCCAAAGATGGATGAGGATGGCCATTAAATTAGGGATATCGTCGGGTGACAAACGGTTCAGGCAACTGACAGGATGTGTGTGTGTGTGTCGAGATGACACAAATTTGAAATGCCACACTTTCACACTTCACGTGATACACGGAGTCCCACTGACCACGAGTCACAGCATCGAAGTTGGCATTGAGTTACAGTGCGAGATGAGACGAGTGAGACACATTCTGCTGAGACGATCTGCCGTCGAGCAGACACCGCGTGAGCAAGAGATGCAAACAAGAGAGCGGAATGGAGAGCTGGTTGTACTCTCGGATCATTAATCTTGCTCCAGTCGGTGGATTACTTGAGTCCCGGGACATCCAGCAAACCAGACGACCTACTGCTCCACGTATGTGTCTCATCTGTGGTGGACATCCTTCTTTTTTCTTCTCCACTCACTAGCTTCTGGTGCCATGCTCGATCATTCGGTGTCAGTTGCGGTTGTGGCCTTTTTTATCTCCCTCGCTGCACCCGATGTCCGGTGGCCAGTGGCCAATTAGTTAATTTGCGACATGATGCGGTGCTACCGTGCTATTACGTGACGGAGCGATATAATCCGGATGGTGTGTTGAAAGTGTGCGCGACAATCATCCATCCGGAGTACCGAAGGGGCGAGCATCTTGGCGTCTGGCTTGGGGTCTTTGGTAGCGTGAGATGATTAATAACGCAAAGTAAAGTGTGTTGATGAGCAAAACAGAAGAGGAAAAAAAAAACACACACAGCCTGACCGTGATGTGTTGTTTAGTGCGGGAAAATATTCCCCAGGTCAAAGCAGCAAACCGATCAACGACTGTGAAACGCGTCAGTACTGATCCGGAGCTGTCCTTTCGGAACCTATCAATTGCTACAAAGTACTGAGAGATGGACCTCGCGATCTTGGATGTTGTACAGCATCGTACGAGCTGGCAGGCAATTGGGATGCAAATTTACTGCAACGTGATCCGTGATGGTTCGTCAATTATCCGTTATTAATCCACATCAAGTGGAGCGCCGTGCAACAAGTGCGATCGGTCGTAGCATCTCAAGTTTTACGATGCATCATCCGTCGATAAACAGCGTGTGTGGGACTAGCATGTGTGTGTGTTTGCCGTTTCAAATATTGAACTTGCCCCGTTTTACGACGTGCCATAAAATAACCCTGAACCCTTTTGCCGGAATGCTGGAATGCACACGGTACGTGTACGGACGGTCGGTAGATGGAAGGGAATTTGCGTCACGATACGATATTGGATATAATCGTTTGCGGATTATGATTGCAAATGAGTCGTAACGAATGATCTTTTCCCCCTAGCCTGGGTTTTGGTTCCGGGAGAGAGCGAGGGAGACGTTTTGTGACCCTTTCCTGCTTCCCTGAGGGCGCATCTATACCTCGCAGGCTCGTCTCCTGTTAAGGTACAGTGAGAGATAATCTTATGAGCGTATTATGTTGTTTTCAAATGTTTTTTGTTCGCTAAGTACAAGCGAAACATAGCATTGCTACTAAGCCCTTTTTTTTTTCTTTCGGCTTTTCACCGCTTTCGATGGACCACTAAAAAATATTTTTTATTGCTTTTTGCATTTCCTGAACAAAGCTTATGGGAATTGTTTTACAGCGTATTCTGACCTGGATTTTGTGTAAACCATTTCAGCAGAGGTTGATCCTTGAGTCAAAAACTGCTATCATGAAACCTTGATTACATGGATAGCAGCATGATGCATCTTAAATATCAGATCTTTTCGAATTATTTCTTCTAGGAATAGAGCTGGAGTTTGTTTTAATTTTATGAATTCATTCTATGCTTTCTTCTAAGTGAAAAAATGCTTCGTTTTGTTTAAAGTCCGAAATGCTTCAAGGAGGTTTGTCACCATAAGTGTCTTCAAAAACCGTCAGGATCTTCAACGTTTAACAAGATACCTCCGACAATTTTTACTGTCATTAATTTTCGTTTGGGATATACAGTTGATGAAATTTAATATTTACTTAATACGCCATTGAAGGATCGCCTTGATCAGTGGCGAATCAACCTAGGAGCGGAAGGAGCGACCGCTCGAGGTCTCGTCGGTTAGTGGGGCCTTGTCGGCGAGAGAAATCCTGTAGTTTCCCCTTATATCACAATTAGAGGGACCTCAACTGCCATTCAGCTCAGGGCAGCTCAGTCTCCAGAGGCAAGGCTCAACCTCCAAATATCTTGACCAACCACTCATTGCTTTTTCGGTGGCGATACCAGTGCTCACACGATAGTATGTCAAATTTCGTTCGTACCCAATCACATCTATCTAACCACAGATGAAATAAGTCAAGAAAGCTCATACTTCCTCTTCTTCGTTTGGTACTACAACCTAGAAAAGTCTTAACTTGCCATATCTGGATAGTTAGTCCCGCATACAAGGCGGCGGTTCGGAAGGTATTTGATTCCCGGTCCTGCCGTGTGAAGACCGACGCCGCTGTTAGCTCTGCCACCGTACCTCCCCAATAGTATTCCACCGATCTAGATTAATGTTTCGCCTAAAGCTTTAGAGCGGCTAAAAACCTTTTTTTGTTTTAATTTTTATACATCTTGCTATGGATAAATTCAAGGAAAGAGAGCTAAGGCAGTTAAGGAAGTTGAAAAGCTGCAGAACGTGTCCTCACGAGATTGTTGTACCTAACGAAGAGGAGCTTGATTCAAACTTGTTGATGAGATGTTTCTCAGCAATCTTTCCTGCGTCATTTTTATTTTATTGCTCAGTAGTTTTGACATAAATCTTCAATCTGTTTCTGTGAAATATGTAATTTTTTGAGATTTTTCTACATTAAATTTAAAGTACTTCACATTTACTGTAGCTTAAACTAGAATACAAAATAGTTTCTAATTTTATTGATTGATTGGCAACATGTAAAATAATTATTTACTTCAAATATTTAATTTGATATTAATTACTGAAATCAGCTGCCTAAAAAAACTTCTTTTAGAATTTCGCTCACTGTAGCGTTTGCTGGAGGATCCGCTTAACCGTTGTTTGATCACCAAGTTCCAAAAGGTGCACAATTTGTTTTCGCTTCTCTCCAGCAATCGATACACGTTCCGAAAATCTGTTTAGAAAATTCCTACCCCTCGGTACGGTACAGCAAGGGCAACGATCCCTTAATTTGCATAAGGGGTAGTAGAGCCTCCACACCCCAAAAACAACCGGAAACTATTGCTTTATCGTGGTGCTTTGCGCTGGCGCTAATGGTGCTTGTCTTTACGCACAAACACACACACACACACACACAAAAATCAAGCGAAAAGCACACTTTACTCATGTGTGCAAACATTAAACAGACGCCAGCGTATTGAAGGTGCTAAAGCTATTCGAGATTGCTACTGCTTTGGGGTTGGGAGCAAAGGGTTAAAAAAAGAGTTTTATGATAAGCGTAAGCAAGAAGCAAAAGCCCCTACCACCCATCGCATCGTACCGGATGCTGTACGGGTTTAGGGCAACTATTTTTAGGTCCCGCTTGACTTAACGTGCCGCCTTGCGATGATTTAAGAGCCACCGGGAAGAACCAACCCCCCCTTTTCGCTGACCTACAAGACGGGGTTGGAGTACGTTTTATTGACTCGGCTTGCAGCGCAATGTTTACCGAGCGCGTTCCGGAATTTATCTATTTGTAGTGAGCGTGTTTGTATGTGAGAGCACCACTATCAACGGCACTCCACCAGCTATGATAGCAAAAGTTGGCCGCACCGGTTAGAACTTGTGCAGGTGAGAACCGACAAATCGAGGAAAGGCAAAACGTTGCTTCTCCACGTGGTGAAGTGCAAACTTCTGAACGATACTGGGAATGGTTTAGTTTAAAAATTTTATTACCTTCACGCCAGCAAAACTTGGGTTCCGCATCTCGGTCCGGATGATTGGAAGGTGATGAAGAACCGTATGCAGATGGGGTTTAAATTTTTGAACGGCGAGAAAAGAAACTTTTCCAACAAAACGTGCCCCGTTGGCAAGGTGGTGGAAATTAATGTGTGAAACATTCTAGTCCGGGAAGGCCATTTTTCATCATCAAACCTTCGCCTTCTAACCATGGTTCTGTGGTAGTGGCACAGGTGGGTTTGCTTTTGCACTGCAAGCAATTACTTTCTGACAGCAACTTTTTTTGCGGGTGTGCTGAATTGTGAGGACAAATGTCAACTGCGGAAAATCATGGTTTTATGGTTAACTGGATGGGATGTGTGTGTGTGTGTTTGTGTGATTTGTGTTTGATTAAGCGTGAGCAATCACTTTAACCGCAACAGGTGCTCACTTTTTGTAGCATTCTAATTGATTGTGGTGAAGCGCAATGTGTTGAAGTGAGATTAAAAATATAGGTGGTAATTGAGGCAGAACGGGACTTTATGAAGTGTGGACTATTTTTCCATGCTCAAATTTTCCTTTTTTAATTGTTTGAATAGATTTTTTAAGTACTTCCAAAAACGTGTTCAAAAACCTACAATAAATTTCAACCCTCCAGCAAATAATACTCTCTTCCCAGGTAAACGACCTCATCAACACGGCAGAAATTGAGTTTGGTATCCCAAGCGCTTCAGAGCCGCTGTTTCTCATTATTGGCAGCTAATTGCAACTCACCTTTCATAACCGGTTTTAATTAAGCCTTCATCTTCAACACAAAGAAATTAATCTCAACACAGTGCTGCACGTGCACCCAACCACTATCGATTATCGTTTGGCTTTGACAAGTTACCCAACAGCAAAAAAACACTCGAGCGCAACAAAACGCAAGGTAAGCAGAAACAACACACAAAAAAACGGTTTGCAAATTTTTAATTAGATTTTTCATCTCCAAAATCAACCCCTTGAACCTACGCCCCACAGTGACAATAGTGCCTGCAGCCTGTTTAAAAAAAAGCCCCCGCCAAAACGGGGCTTGAAAATTAATTATGACTACCAGTACCGTTTGAGTGCGTGTGTTGGTGTGATTTTTGCTCTCCGTTAAAGAGAAACAAAAATGGAATTAAAAAAACGGAGCATATTTTATCCCAAGAAATTTAAAAAAACCCACAGTCCTAACCTTCGCGGTTAAACGTTCAGGGCTGGAGTTTGATTTGACCGCTCTTGACAGGTCGGTTGCGATGGATTAAAGGGCAGAAATGGAAAACAAAACCCCCGGCTGGCAATAAATAAATCGTTGAAAGCGAATGCAAAAAAAGCATAATTCTAGCACTAGAAAAACCAAATCAACCACCACATGCCCAGCTGACGATCCGGGATCCGCAATCAACACCAGATGCAATCATCACTTCCACTGCGCGAATTGTGATGTCCGCTAGAAACAAAAACAGCCCAACACCTTCTGCTGACCTTTACACCGGCTTTATGTAACAGCCTCTCGATCAGAGCTGGATGGCCAAAAGAGTAGAAAAACAGAAGAAGCTGTGCAGGACTCCCGCGTCACCGCGTCTTCAGCTTTGTCACTTTTCCTCTCACGAAAGCATTAAATTGAACGCCGAGTGTGGCCGAATCATTTCCATGCTGTGATCGTTCGCTTCCGAGAACCGATACGCCCGGGCGCCCGGAAATTGACTTCTCGCCTTGACGGTCGTCACCATTTGTTGCAAACATTCCGATTTATGAATCGAGCCAGTTCGGTAACGTTCCCAATACCGGTTGGGCTGTTTCTGCTCAATCAAGCACGCAAAACGTCCATATTGCTTGTCACAAAAACCCACACCCATCACCCAAAAAATCGATCATTGGTCAAATATGTGTCAACAGTCCAACGCAGGGAGGGGCGGAGAAGCAAATACATCAAAATGTAAACCCCATTTAATGCACTTTGAATCTCGAATTCTCGTCGCAGTGAAAACGCTATGTGCCAAGGAAAGCATTTCATACTGTTCGTTCGTTCCACTGTCAGGTAGGGCCTGTCGATGAAAGTAAACAATTTAGTGGATGCCCTTGCAGCGGTTTACTGGCGGCCCGCACTAAACCCACAGCGATCGATCGGCCATTAGCTGTCCGTTTTGCATTAGCGTAAACATTTGGCCACGATTTTGTAATAACCTGGGATGAACCGGTATCTCGTGTGCAGGAGATAAATTTACACTACGTAATAGCAATCGGTCAGCAAGCAACATGTGTACGGGCATGATTTGAGCGATAAATGTGTACCATCGGATAAAATTGGCAACATTGTTGGAAATTGTTTGTTGAGCATTTCTGGCGTAAATAGAAGTTGAAAGAATTGAACAGAACTTTAATTTTATTTTTTAAAGTTATACAATGATAAAAAATATGTGGGGACGGTAATATCATGTTGATTAATAATAAAAGATTTTCGGCAATGCTAATATATGGTCAATGTTTAATACATAATTAATATTTTTTTTCCTAAGGAGAGTTCTGCTACAAATTTTTGGAAATGATACATATGCGTCTTAATAAATTGTGTATACTCTTAGAAGTGAAAATTAGCCAGTGATGTATCGGCATCAAACCGGTCATCACTAGATTGAAATTTTTTTTTAAATCAGGCAACACAGCTCAACTATTTCCATATGAAGCAAATGGCTGTTGAAAGTCATCCAATTTTGGTGGTAGTTTATAGTAACCAAACCTTTGCTAAAGCAACCTTGTTGGATGTAGTTTGCATGGCCTCAAAGTGATGATTCGTATTCGTATTCGTTTATTTAGTTCTCGAGCCCTATTTGCCAACATAATACAGAGCAGATCTTAGTAATTAATCGTCAAAACAGTTGTTCTAAAAAAGATTTTTAAAGTGAGTAACCGTCATATTAAAATCTATTAAAATGTCTATACCATTGTATGCCTCCATCATTTGTATAATAGGTTCGCTAGCGCTGTATGTTGTTGATGTGAAATCTGATCGTAAAAATTGTCGTGGTCTAAATGGTGTATCTGAGCAATACGGCCAGGCCGTTCTTTATGAATAAAAAAAAAAAAAAAAAATGGTGTATCTGGAGTAAGAAAGGCAATTTTTTAAAGAAACACTAGAAAAGATTGCAAAAGACACATGGAGTAAGTTAATCACGGGAACGATCTCGACTATTGGAAATTAGAAGGCACACTAACTTAAGTCGAGAGAACTTGAAAACCGTTTGTTCACATGAGAGTAACTGTTCTTGGGCCGTAAAAGGAAAGATTTCCCATATTCTTTTTGGCTTTCTCTTCCTTTTCTTACCTTAACAATGAACCAAAATTATGCTTATTGCGATGGTAAAATATTTCTGAAATTGTTATGGACCCTAAGTTTCCATGCGTAGCCCTGTAATCGGTCCGAGTTATCGGGCTAGTCATTCTTAAAGTTAAAGTTGGTAAAATTTTTAAGGCACAGGCAAGTTTATGCCATTCTTTTTTATTGAGTGATCAGGCTGTTATAATATCACTTAACAAAAAGAGAAACGATGTTCAACTAGTCTTTACCGAGATGAAAAATGTATTTGAAATTTAAAACTGAGTCAAGAGACAAGCAGTGTTGTATTTTTCAATTAATCTTAATTTTCGTAAAAAAACTTTTTTTTATGAAAAAATTGCTAATTTTCTCATGATTAATATATTGTGCATTGGATGCTCTGTTACAGAAACAAAATATATATTTTCAAGACCACATGAATCTGGCAGGTAGTTTACAGAGTTTCCAGAATGTTTGCAGGTACCCGTTACTTGCTATTTATTTCTATTACAGTAGTACAATTGCAACCGTTTCCTTGTTTTCATTCACTAAAATGCACATGACAAAGCTATCGCATTAAAAAAGATTTCAAAAAAAAAGTTCAATGATTATTATCGACTATCGCATTACTTCATTCTATAAAGGATATTAAGAAAGGGATTTGATGATAATACCAGCCACCGGTATCGGAGATGGCAAGATACAGCTATGAGCAGCATTTTCATCTTTTCTTTCATGATTCAAACCAGCGAGGACATCTCCGTCACAATAGCAATCTTTACCGGTATCAGTGGTCAATCATGTATTGTTGAACCGATGCAATCAGCATCAACTCAAAAAAATCATTGCAGAAGTCATAACATCCTTTGAAAACCATTACGAAATGAAAACTGTGTGCACAAGAGTAAAAGAATTCATCCATTTTAATGATTGCCAAGAACATGGTTGACAGAGTTTTGAGCTTTCAAAACTGATTCATTCTCATTTAAGTCAGTAAATTACCCGTAACTGGATTGCTATGAGCAAAATATAGCAAAACAGTCCCTTGCAGGCCAATAATTAATCTCAATTATTACTCGTTACGGTGTTTCCCCACCTGCATTCCTTTGATAAATGTGAGAGCTTTTCAGTTGGAATACTTTTTCAATTTTTTTCTCTCATTTCCAAACTGTCTATGTGAAGTAAAGCTTAATTTACTAGTAATTAAAATGCCTGTCCGTAACAAAGCATCATTTGTCAAGCACATTTACCCCTTTATTATGGGGCTTTTGTCTTGCCGAAAAAAAAAAAACGATAAACAACTCTAGCTCGCATCGCAGTTAATACATCAGTGAGACAAATGAGCGTAAAGAATGTAAAATTATACTAATAGCGTAATTAATCACTTCCCGGCGAGCCGATTCCGAAGCACCTTCCATGACCGACCACTCACACAGCATCCTTCAAAGGTTTAAGGAACGAGCGTATCGTTTACGGCTCAATTATTTGCTACTTGTGCGTATTACGAATAGCATTTACCGTCACAAACATAGAAAACTACCAGCACACAGCGTACCGTAGAATCGCAATCCGAGCCGGCCCGGTTTGGGTCATAATTGGTCGGAAATTACTTCACGAAATCAGCACGGGTACCAGCACTGGGGAAAAGTGTGGCAGTGGGAAACATAATCTGGGCTTCATTATTTCATACCCACCCACAGGTGTGGGATGTACAGTAAATTACGATTCCTATCGCCACTTCTTGCGCGTACGGGTGTTTGCTGGAGTTGAGCCCGTTTTTTTTTTTTAATTCTCGGTCCAGTTCCGCTGAATATGGTCCCTGCATGGTAAAAATACACGAAAAACCTCCGGAAGGCTGTTGGCGAACAACAAACAGACAACTCAACAGAGTAACCGTGTAACGCTCCACCACGCATCCTAATAAGCTTTTTTCCGAGAGAACCTAGCCAACCGTTTTCATGAACGACCAGGCTTCTCCATCCGGGGCGAGTAAAAGCCGCCAGCAAAAGGAATCGCCCAAGTACCGGTCAAGAGACGGGCGTGTGGTGAGTTTTCCTTGCCTTTCGCTCTGCTCACCTGAGCGGCAGAGCCTGAATCTGGCAGGCTCCATTTTTGTACCGGTCGAGCATGATAAGTTGCCACGGTGTCTGCTCCTTTGAGGCACATCTTCATGCGCCTTCCCAGACGCTCTCCTAGGCGATGCGTTTTTTTTTTCTCCCCGTTACCACCAGCCGGATGTTGACGATTTGGAGCAACCTCGGGTGCCCTTGGTACACTCTAATTAAAAAGGGTCACCGGCAAGCTTCTTTTTTTCCGCCGGGCGTCGGTGTGCTTATGTCCAAAAGGGTTTTCCTTCGGGACAGTAGCGTCCAATCTACAGGCGCACGGGCGCTACAAAACACCCCGAATAGCGTAACGAGCTGGAAAATAGCCCCGGTGTATGGAGGACGCTCTGGGGTTTTCGCAGCAGATTTTTCGGGATCTGACAGGAATATTAAGAGAAATTGGAGCGATGAGCAACAGCAAAAAAAAAAGCAGAAACGGTTGTCTCACTTCTAAAGCGATTAAAAATACTGTTTAGATAGGTGTTGTATAATGGGGAGAGATTTTTTCCCCCACATTAAACAACGGACGTTGTGTCTAGTGTAGGTGAAGGGGATAAGAATTAGCATGCGGGAGCTCCCAGAAAGGGAAGATTGTTGTTGAATAATTCATATTTGCTAATCCAACAGCTTAAGAAGCCATTAAAAGTGCGAAGTTTATTTTGTGACAAGTTCCCAGCCTTGTTTAAGAACTCTTTAATGCTTTTAGTATTATAAATGAAGCCTTAAAGTTCCAGTTAAAGCAAAAGAAAAAACTCCTCACTTTGTTCTGCCAGCCAGATAGCAAAATCCTTGCACCTGGGAAACGGTAATCTTGCCTTGCATACCTCACAGATAATGAGGTACTCAAGCCGTGTTCCGTCAGACACAAAGCACAACCAAGCGATAACGGCTGCACATTCATTTCAAGTGCATTGTGTTAATTATTACATTTCTATTGCGTCCAGCAATCCTTGGGTCCGTTTCCAGGAACTGGTATTAATAGAAGCAAAAACCGGTAGCAAAGGTTTGCACCGTGCAGCGAATGGCAACATTGTAAGGCACAGCGAAGGTACCTGTCAGACTTTAACTCTACGAAACGGCAAACGAATCCCGTTCAAATAGATCTTAATAGAAGAAGGCAAAAAAGGTTTCTGTTTAGCTCCCGTTTACTGCTCAACGTTCTATTTTGAATTGCATTCAATTGGCAATCTGAAAGGCAGTTAAACCCGCTTCTTACACTTCTATTACTGAGCTCCATATTGTTTTCAAGAAACGATTCCAATTTCCCAATGCGATACTTCCGGATGTGCTGGCACTGTAGACGAAACTGTGCTTATCCTTAGGGAAGGCGCACTCGAACAATGTTTGAGCTGATGAAATGGTCTTCGGTTTCATCACATTCCAAGAACCCGCTGGCACATCAATACGTTACCTTGGATTTAGTAGAAGCTCGTTAGCCAACGCTTCTGCTAAACGATCAGCGCTTCACCGAAGCCGCAGAAAACAACAGACAAAGAACAACATTCAACCGACATGCCACATGCTGGGGGGGTTCGCTAGCAAAGGAATCTAATTATCATTGGTCAATCGGCTTCATCGGATTGGTGTCGTCTGTACGGTCCTCTCCCGAAGAGACGTCTCGCTACGAGATTCACATTAGTTCCCGGCGTGTGCTCGCTGACTATACTAAAAGTTCATTAGGAAACCAACCGTGTTTTCTTTTCTGGGTTTGAGTACACAATTATCTAGTCTATTTCGACCACTCCTCATCCTAGGCGAAAAAAAACCGATCTATTTGTTTCGTGTTTCGCATATACTTTTTTATAACAGGGCCCAACTTCTACCGGAGAGCTTTATTAACGCCCCGGTGTGACACTAATCGAAGCCGGAAAATAATTTTGCACACATTAAGCGACTCGAACACGACGACGACGACGACGACTGTCGTCTAGACGTTAGTGGCGAAAAATAAGCATTCGACGCCTAAAGCACGATACGAACGCTAGGTTTGTTATGCTCATTTCTCCCATCCGCCCATTTTCACCACGATGGAAGAGTTTTTTCTGTTACGGGCATCGGTTATATTCAATGAAACATATTTTTCACAACATTATTGCCACCCTGCCGAAGGCAAATAAAACGTTTGCTTCGAAAGCGGACGGAAGGCACGATGTGGAAATTAAAGGCGAGCGAGTTGCACAGCTGTGGGAGTAAAGCTGCTGTGGGACGACGTTTAATATGAGTTTGATTAAAAAAAATGGAAGAGGTAGGACGCAGTTGACTTTTGTCGTAGTGAGCAGGAAGGCTGTTGGATGTGTGCGAGATTGAAGGCAAAAGGGTTTGTGTTAAAGGGGATCTTCAACACGGTTTGTTTCGAAGCATTGAATACATATAAACCGTTTGTAGTTTAAAATATAAATATTGATGAGTCAATAACAATTATTGGAATCAGCTGCTAGCTAACAAAACCAAAGTTCTACAGGATTTTGAATCATATATTGGAAAATTCGAATCACTCGTTAGAATGTTTCAACTGAATCTCGTTTTGAAATCCCGTTTTGAAAAGTAATGATCATACAATCAGACGTGAACGTATGAAGTTGGGAATAAAAGCAAAAGTCTGACAAATTTCCGCATTAAACCCAATTGATTCAATTTAGTATTGGGAGCTTCAGGGCTCGGATGATTCAGGGATCCAATCCCTAGTAAGATTCAAATTAGAATGTATACTTAATGACGAATTTAATTCCCATTCAGATTCAAGAGGGATCTGAAGCTGATCCGAGTCCCACCCGGATTCGATTGAGATCCGAGTGGAATTCGATTGAGATTTGATTAGGATTCGAATGAGCTTTTATCGAGATTTGGAAGAGATTTTTTAAGGATGACTGGGTTAGAAAAGTGCATCATTCTTGGTGGAGTGTTTGCTAAGGTTGAGTTGATAAATGCATCCTATCTTCCTCTCCTCCTTCATATTCCTTGGGATATGAGGATTTGAATCGCCACAGCGAATCATTTTTCCCATCACTTATCCCATCACTAGACAGGGTTGGACACTTGATCAGATTTCCCCAAACTGTGATTGCAACTTTCTATCACCAATAGTAATATTCCACAATCCAATTGAAACATTTCACTGAGTGATTTTATTGCAAATCTTATGATTGTTTTGTCAGAAAAAAAGTTACCCGATAAAAAAACCACTTAAAATAAATAACAATCACTGCACACCAAGCAATTGTTGCTTAAATGGCGATTTTGCTCAAACAATCCAATGTCCAAACAAATGCATCATCCCGCAAAGAGATAAAACTATGCACACAAAACACAATATGTTAGATTTTTGCACTCTAATGCACTCGTTAAGTGCAGAGAAAAGGGGGGGTAGGGGCGGAGGAAAAAAAAAGAGTGTCGAAGAAAAACACCGTTTGCCATCAATCGCGCAAGGGCGCTAGGGATAAACATCTCTATCCCATTATCCCTCGCTCGCTTTATCGGTGCGAGCTTCGGTTGCGATTCGAGTGCAATCCATTTATCACTTTGCCATTACATGCAGCGTGGCATTCCGATGCAATCAGTTCGATGCGTTTTGCCAGCAGGACACACCACACACACACACAAGCTGGCACTCATGTGCAAGCTGGCAAATGCACTTCCAAAAGCAACAAAACAGCAACCCCAATAACGTCCTCATGGTTTTTTTTCCCTGTGCAGCGAGAGACACGAAAACTGGGCAAAGCTGGAGAATGGAGTTTATTTTCGTCCCTTGGCAACCTTTATCGGCCCGGATGCAATCTGAGAAACGCAACAGGCGGAAAGTTGACACTCGACATAAACGGAAATGAGGCGCTGCAATAAAGGCGTGAGCATAAAAAAAACGCAAGCGAGGATGCGAAACGCCTTCTGGTCGTAACAATTGGGTTGGTGAGGATAGTAGTGTCGTTGTTGTGGGGGACTGTTTTTTTGTATTTTACCCTGTTCCTTCTTTATCCCACCCTAACAACGGATCTCCGCGGCAACATACTAGCCGTGTGTGGATTTGTGCTTCCGTTTCAACGGGTTGTTTCTCTGAGCTCGCTGCTGACACTGGCTGTGGAGTATGAGTTGACGGTAGCAAAGAGTTATACTGACAACAGCTTTCCGTATGATGTTCATCTCTGCTGCGGAACTGCGTCAAACTGTGTGCTTTCCGACATGTGCGACAGCTGCGAGCCATAAAATAAATGTTGGTATTTTTTTCGCCATTTTCAACTCCGGACTGTTACGATTTGAAACCAGCAAAACCCCTTCCGGACTTGGAGTGGAAGGAAGGATTTGCTCGCAGCATACGGTTGGCTCACTCGTATTGAGTGGTCATCCGGTGGCTTTATGCGTTGCGCATTCCATTACGATATCATCATAAATACATCCCAACATATTCTTCTTGGTCGAGCAAACAAAAACATCAACCCGAAGCACAACACGATCGTAAACATCCGATAACGAGCGGGTGTGGGGTGAGCGTGTCCATGAGCAAGGTGTTGGTGAGAAAGTATAATCGATTGGCATCAACATGTTGACGATCGTTGGGATCGTGATGATGGTGATGATGGTTCGTGTAGCTCAAAACCCCCCTGTACGTCTGTGAGAAATGAGAAGCATCATAAATATTTCATACACATAGCATGACCACTGAGTTGTTGTTTTCCTCCATGTTTTTTACGTCAAGAACCGACACTTCAATCTGTAAACCATTTTCTTTCGGTCGGTCCTGCTTATCCTTCCCTTTTTTCACAGATTTGTTCTTAACAGTCAAATAGTCAGTCTCCAAAGTGTTGTTCAAACTGTTCTCGAAACATAAATCATTTTCCTGGAAGAGACTCTCGGTACGTACAGCATCCACGCAAGAACATTGTTAAGCACAAAATAGTTCTCTTCGCACGGGAAGGTAAATAAACAGTGCTCCCCATGTGCTCCAGTGCGCTAAATTATTCACAGTCCCATTCGCTCTACACGTCTAGCAGTAATAGCAGTAAGTGTCACTGTCTGTCCCAACTCTAAACAAGGTTTTGCATTCTTGGGTGCTTGTTAGCTTCCTGCCATTTTGATGGTGGTGCATTGTAACGTGTACGTACAAACAGCATACATGCAATAAATCATACCCATCTTCTTAACCATTCTGACCAACTTTTACGACCAACAATGACTTGCCCCGACTTTTCCCACCCACCCAGGGAACGAAAATGATCCAGAACTGGCAAAAGTTATCCCACCCGGAGACTTAAACGTAATTAAATTCCGCTCAACTTTTCACACGTTGCGGACATTGATAAATTATGATGCAACATCTCTAGGGGAGAGGAAAAGTTTTCTTCCAGCAATCCCTTACCCCCCGGTGGATGGTGGCGGGAAAGTGTACAACATGAGTGAGAGAGAAGAAAAAACGCTACGATTCAAGTTTGATTGAGCAACTACTACAGCTACTTCAACGGACAGCGGTCGGGCAAAGTGGTTCGGAAAGCTTCGGTAAGCATTGACCTTCTCGTGGGGCTGTCTTGTTTCTTTAGCGTTTTAATCGTTTGCTTGTTGTAGTAAGTCGACTTGAGAAGTTTTTCCCAAGAGTTGATAAGAAGGATAACGATAAACTGTCAGTGGCAGAGCCACTAAACTATCGCCTTGTAAAGAGGCCTGTGTGAAAGTGGTAAGCAGGAAACGGGAGGCAATTATAGAGTTGTAAGTAAATTCTTAAATAGCCTGATCTGATGGAATCGCTTTTGAAAGGATGGATTTGGGTACGATTACAAACTGCTTCATTACGAGATCATGACGGGATCAGATCTTGAGATCTGAGGTTTTTAGGAAGAAGGGATGTTAAGCTACAACTAGAACAATTTTTTTATAAAGTTAACAGAACATCAAAATATCTTATTTCAGCGCATGGAAAATACTATACGAGCACCTACGGACAATATTTTTATCTGCCAATGTCTCTCTCTCTCTCTCTCTCTCTCTCTCTCTCTCTCTCTTCACTTGGCCTAACGACCTCTTAGGGTATGCCTGCCATTTCTGGTTTACTAGACCTAATGATACCACGTCATTGAGTCGAATTGAGTCGGCATCCAACTGGATAGTCAGTCATCAGTACGAAGGAACGGTTCCGATTGGGATTTGAACCACGGATCTGCTACAATAAGACCTTTAAAAATCAATGAAAAATTCAAATGCTTTCTCTTAAAAGCTACCTGACAGAGAGCCAAAGACGTTGAATGAAATGATTTAAAACTATCTTTTCTACTAGTTTTTTAAGCTTGTTTTATTACTTATGCTACAACTTTGCTAAAAAATCAATTTGAGCGAAATCTTTTAGCTTTTCTTTGAATCTGAAGAATAGTTGATTGTGGAGTTCTGTTAGGCAAAGCCCGTTATGAAATTCAGGGTCCTCCCCCCTGACACAAACCCACAGCTCGTTTATAGAAAGATATACCTCATTCAATATAAACGGAGCCGGTGATAGCTGCTAGACCCAAGTATCTCATTAGTTAAAATGGTCCGACCCTACTTCACGACCCTTTCAGTATTGGAAGAAATTTTAGCTCCATTAACAATTTGATCAAATAAGTATTAAAGTACTTCTATTTCTTTTTCTACTTATTTGGGAGGTACATTCGAGGCATGACTAGAGAATCTGCTTTACTGGGTCATAATTAGATTCTCCGTTTGTATGAGGGTTCGCTGAATAATAACCTCTTAACATACTGCAGATAGCTAGCTACTAGTGGCCATATGTCCACGGCTTCGGCTTAATATACCTAGTAAAGTTATGCGGTACTAATTTCTTATTTGAAATCTTGTATTTATTACCTTTTATTTCTGTACTTTGTGAAAAGTTCTGTCAAGTTTGCATTCCAACACATACCATCAAACTACACTTCACATTTCGATTAGACACTAAATTTTCAACTAAAAACTAGTAAGTTTTAGTATTCTTTAATTACATAGCCCATGGTTTCGCTGTATATTTCAAGCAATTTAATGAGTTTATTATTTACTAAAATTTTTCAAAATTCATAGTTTTTTTCTTATTTCACTAAAATTTAAATTTTTAATTATTAACTGATCGGCCGAGCTCACCCGGGAAATGTCTCCAAATGTCTCCAAACCATCGTGAATTGTATTGTTTTAGGTAATTTAATTTTAAGCAATACGGCCTGGCCCATGCTATTGAATGAAAAAAATAGAATTTAAAAAAGTATTCTATTGCTCAGAGAAAACTATTGAGCACTATTTTTCGCTATTATCGAAAACTAAGAAATTCTATATCCTACCAATTTCCACAAACTATTATATTGCCTCCAGTATATGAACAATTGATTTTACCAAGTTTCGTTTAAAATTTTCCCGATTCAAATCGATTTCCAATAACACTAAATCATCCATCTTCATTTCCCCGGAAAATGGAAAACAAAGGTTAGTTTTCGCAATCAAATAAACACATTTTTGCTGTTGGCTTCCCCGAAAAAAAACCCCAAAAGAGCAATCAAAGCCCCAAAGCAACAAAGTTTCCCGCATGTTCCCCCGCTGAGCATTAAACAGTGATTTAAAAGGCTTTACAATAAATTCATCTCAATGGTTCTCACATTTCCATCGGCACACCGACACACACACTTTCCACCACAAACAACGAACCAACCTCACTTGAACTATGCTTAAAACCCATTTTCGCGTGCAAATGTTGTATATGTTCACTTTTCAACACAAACACACACAAGAGTAGAACAAGAGCACCTTCCAGATTTACTGGGAAGGGAGAGAAGTTTTGTGCAAAAACAATCCAATTTCATAATTCAACAAACCCTTTTTCATACGTTCGGCTGCACTCATGTCCTACTCTCCTGCCCCCTCAGGGTTGTCTCCATGCTCCTTCTTAATGCCCGTATTTATTTGTTCAGCGTAAATGCGCTACAGTATCCGCTAAACACACTGCGCAATGTTTAGAGTTGGAGGGGGGGGGGGGGGTGGGGATGAAATTTTGGGAGTTCATTTTGTACGCCGGAAAACCCCATTCAGACCGCTTCGAGTCCCTCATTTAATCCAGTTCTGGCCGGTTTTGTTTGCAATATTTAAACCACTCCTGTCGAGTGAGACAACAAAAACCCCATTTTTGGTGGGGCAGAAAATGAACCTCAGGTTTTGGGGCGATGTCCTTTTCTCTGTATCGGTGACTTGGCCTCTCATCAACGACAACCCTTTCGTTTACTGTTGATACTTTGAGTCCTTCGAAACTCGCCGGGGAAAAAAAAACTTTTAGAAGCAAATTCTTAAGACATTTAGCCCGGGAACGGGTGAAGAAAAGTTGCGAACCGTTCTTAACCACCCCACCGACTCAACCCATCCCAACTCGTCGTCGGACGAGTAAATACTCCATTTAATCCTATTGCTGTCCCTCGTTCCCAGTGGCCCCTTTTGTCTCATTGGTTTCGGTGCCGGGATTGAGACGTACCGGTGCAGAATCGTACGAACGCTTCTTACTGTGTGTCCTCTCTTTGCGCCGAGTGCCAGTGATGGCGGTCGTGTGAAGTTTCCCATGTCGCTTTTCCAAACCCCCGGCATCGTCGAAGGACGTCGAGCGTAATTTCGATTTAAAACATCAATACTGACACAAAGACCGATTAAAGCGGAAAGGAATGTAAAGTAATGGACTGCAAAAGGGGCCAGCCACCGAAGCGGGCCAGAAGTTAGGTCGGAATCATCAAACAAACAGCACTGCCCTGTGTGTTGCTGCTAGTGTCTTCGTACATTCCTGCACAACTTTTACCCCCCACTAGGAGGAGAAGGTTGCGAAAGGAAAATGGAGGATAGAGAGAGAGAGAGGGAAAACTCAGCGAGCACGAGCTGGAAGAAAGTGTACTTACATCGCCCAGTGGCCAAGATACATGGTACACCGTCTGTAACCTTGGCCTCGGATTTTTATTCTTTCGGAGGTGGTGGTGGTCTGTGTGTGTGAGTGTTTTTGCCATGTTTTCTCGTCCTATCTTGCACGTTTCGTGGCGGTCCTACGGAAGGTCAGGTTTGTTACAGCGATTTCTAGCGGGCGGATCCAGCACGGCAAGCGGCCGGACACTCGACACACCATTACTGCGAGTAAATTCCTTGCGCTATGTTTCAACCTACTGCTTTCTAGTGCTCTTCAAACAATAAAAAATATAGACACACAGCGACGATGGGAGATGCTCAGAACAAATGTGAGAAGAGTGTTTGGTTGGCTAAAACTGGGGAAAAGTGGAAATATGCACGGCCACTACTGCTAGAACCTATCGCCCCACGGAAAGCTCTATTCCGGTGGGTTTTTGCGCTACGTGGCACTTTTACTAAACGTTTCTAGTGAGTCGTACGCGGGAGTACGTACAGCACCCGATGGTTGAGCCAGTCTAGGTAAATAAGGGTCTTAGTGCAGTTTCCAGTGAATTCCGGGAAAGGTTCAGCAGATTCGATTGGAGCACTGACTGGACGGGGAAATCTCTTGAATTAATCCGAAACACGTGCTCAAAAAGGGAACCGGTTGGTGATTTGGCATTTGGTTTGGTTTGATCTGACTTGTAATAGGAATATTAAAAACAGTTTTTAATAATGTTTTTTTTTCAATATAAAACTAACACTGTTAGTTTTTCCAATCAAAATGTTTTATTTTTCATATTTTAATTGGCTTATACAATACTAGCAAGATCTCATTCTCATCTGATAAATTAGTTTTGAAGAGTATACTGTATCCTCTGAATCTGGCTGAGTGGTTATTCTTTAAAAAAATGCTATATGGCGTAACTCAAACCATTGCTCCTTGTGTCCTAATAAATTAAAGGTCAAGGCAATCAAGCTAAAGCTAATTAAAGCTCTGCTTTATAGTGGCCCTATCGTCTCTCACAATATTCTTTCCTAATTCGGCATGATTTGCCCATTCACTAAGACATTTAAAGAATACCGCACGCTTTTTGCTAGAAATGTATGGCAAACGACTTCCTCGGCATCTGTTGTTTAAAGCATAGTCCTTGAGTACTACACTGCAGTAGCTAATGAATGCTGCATATCCTTTACTAAAATCATCTAAGGTCTAATCCGGACTAAGGTCATCCGAAAAATCCTTGACGATTGTATTTCTGGCTGGTCCTGTTACGTGGACAGATTTCTGGATTATATGAGCGCCAAACAACCGGTATACTGTTAGATAAATTAACAGATGTGAAGAACCAAGTGCAGAATTTCAATGTGGAATAAACCTCAAAAAAAATGGTTACACTCTACAGAACAGTTAAGATCACTCAAGCAGCTTAGCTATGAAAGAGAATATCTTCAACTTTGCCCATTATCTTATTGTTTACATGCAAAAAGTATAATCGACTGCTCTTCTATTCATCACCAGATCATTACAGAAAGCCCTCTCTATCTTTAAGCTACTTCAAGTTGAACACCTGTAAGCTCCCTCTTCATACGTGTTACAGACAGTTCTCGTACTATATTCTTCCACGCCCTTTTGTTCCCGAATCATATCGCTCATTACACTATCGACACACACACAGTCTAAACACTCCGCCAGTTCCATTTAGCATAAATTGGAATTCATTAAGCTTCTCGCCACGGCAACACGTGCAACCAAATCCGACTGTACCATATGGAACACTGGTGTGGCCTCAACAGTTTTCACTCCATGCCAACGCACCCGCAGTTTCGTGGCTTTTTAATAATTCGCCAACCACACACGGGCCCACCCAACGCTTGCCATGCGGTTTGCCATGAGGATTTTTGGGGCTGCAAACACTAACACGGATTGCTTTTGACGCGCGGATTCCCGGCTCGAATCCGCAAACCTCGTTCGCCGCTCATTGATAGAGAAAGTAAAGCTGGTGATGGAAAAAAACTCGCTCAGTCCGGGTTATTTCCCGCCAGGCAGCTACCGGTGACCTTGGCAACCGGAGAATGCCACAAGCATTTCCCTCCCAACGCCAGTGCACTCGTAAAACAAACACTCACGATCTGCCGGCATTGCACGGTGCGAGGCTAACGGTGTCCGTAATGGAATATTTTAAGCCGATAAAAATGAAAATGTAAAGCAACCATTTTTCGGATGGTTCTTTATCGATCGACCGGGCAACAGCGAATCGCTGCTGGAGGTCAACCGGCAAGCGCGTGGCCTGATGACAACTCGGCTAAGGGGAGAACATGAAAGAGAGATGGCACGTAACGAACCGTTCTGTCGGTCTGTGCACCAGAGGGAATAATTTTTGGGCTAACACTCTGAGCACTGGAGTCCCGTCGCCATCATCTAGCCCGCCGAGCAAAGCCAGCAGCCAGAACGGAATCGTAGCAGTAAGTGGATTTGTAAGCGAACGTCCACCGAGAGCAACAGCCATGGCCTCACCCTAAGGCATCCAAATTTACGGACTTTTCACGCCATTTTTCTTCCTTGCTTTCCATTTTAAGCACGCTGCTTGTTTTTCCTTTCCAATGGCATGGACATTGTTGGAGCGAGGTTGAAGGGAAGCGAGCAACGGAGAACGAACTCAGGAAGGTCGGCGGGATTTATTGATTCTCTCTACCAGAATGCTGCATGTCGTCCGGAATGCCCATCCAAAAAGCTGGATCGAATCGAGGGCGTACGATCTGAGGGATAAAGCGTCCACATTCCAGCGTGCCGGTGTGCTGCGTGGTCGATGACATTATCACGGTACGCAAACGAAAACTTCACGTACCGTGGGGCATGAGGATTGGACGACGTTCGAGGAATTGTAAAATAAGCATAGATTACGCGTAGGAAATGGGTCTGTGTGTGTGTGTGATTCCAAACAAATAGCATCGATGGCAGAGTACACCTTCGAGCACGTGGCCCACTCGAGCATGCGTCCGTGATAATGGGCAAAAGCTTGTGTGATGTGTCCTCGGGGTGTCACTACCGGATGGTTTTCATACGACTGTTGGCTGGCGTTATGACTACCGGTAGGTCCAGATCGACATGACACATCAGCGATATGATGATCGGTTTTTCTGGGATTATGTTTTGATTTGTAAAAGGGCGTGCCGTGGACAACGTGGTCCACCAGTCTCCTTTTGCCTGGGGAGGATGGTGGATGATATTGGTGTCGAAAAACAAGGATTACATGGAACGGGTCGAAACGCAGGTGGAGCATATTTGAAAGTTCCAACAAATGGGAGACTAATAATCGTTCCGAAATTACACACCCTCATATGGTAGTCTGTGGTGTGAAAAACGGCCCCGAACGACACACCATTTTCGACTGCATACGGCTGTGGCCCAGCGCTTGGATGTGTTGTTGTTGTTGTTGCTGTTTGAGACGTGCTCTGGGTGCAATTATCCCTTTTTATGCGTTAATCGGCAACCATAAAGCGGTGGAAAAGCTCGTTCGAAGCCATTCGGAGTTTTAAGCTGATGGAACGCAAACGGGGATCGGGACACCGTTTTTGGAAGATGGCCATTACGTGATAATTATATGAACATGGGTTTAAGGGATGCTTACGGCATATTGGCATTGTATTATTGGCAGTAGCAACGCATAGCAAATATTCCATGTTTCTTAATGTAACGACATGGTGCTAAGCAAAGGTCAACAAGCATATACCAATATGCCACGTGATGTGACTGTGGGAGACTTTACTTCAAGTCTTTTGGTCTGTTCTACGTTATTTAGGGAATAAAGAAACCTTGCTCTCCGATGGCTCTTTTTTGTGAGGTTTTAATCTGGTTATTCACCTCTAATACAGCTCGTAACTGGTAAAACCCTAAGTGAACTTTACGACCGGGGCGACATTTATATGTCAAACAAGATACAAATAATGATCTCTCTAGCTCTGACTAGTAGAAAACCTTAGCTAAGTTGACTTAACCATATTTGTCTATACCTGAACTTTTCACCCTAAATAAATTCTACGTTGTAGAGCCAATCAATATCCTAGTTCTCGGATAAATAAACAGATAGGTGATCATTTGATGATCTGCCAAACCATCAAGTTGTAGGCTTCTTTTTCTTCGCCTACTCCTATGAAGCATGGGTAAGAGACATGGCCTGGTGTCCAATCCGTTTCCAGGAAACACGGTCCATGTCAGTGCTTTTCCACCCCCAGCTACATCCGATTGTCTCTGAGGTCTGTCTCCACTTTGTCCAGCCTTTGTCCTCTACGCCTCGTGCCGAACGCGTATTCTTGAGCGTATTCTTCCAGATTTTGGTTACAGTGGTAGTGGTTCATTCTCCTTCTCCATACGGTCTGGATCTCAGGAGTTTGTGGAGCCCGTAGTAGGCATGATTCCCCTGAACAATCCACGTTCAGATTTTTCCTGCTGACCCCGCTGTCCGAAGTTACGATCCTCAATCTAATCCTCGCATTTCGGTTGATAGTACACCTCACGTCAAGTTCAAGTTGTAGTGCCAGTATAAAGGTATCATTGTCATACACAGTGGCAAGAGAGTATAGGCTGTTCCACTGTATAATTTTTTTTTTTAGTTTTTTTAATTTTAGTTTTTTTAACTTTTAAATTTCTCAGCTCTCTCTGGTAAAATTTGCTTTAAAGATCAGTTGATCCTCCATCTTGCATTCTTGAAGACTGTATGGATAAGGTCTTCCGATCGAGGATTGACCAAAGAATGATTTTGGTCACTGGTGTCAATAGGGAGTCCCTTCGAACGACGAAGCGTCCATCAAAAGAAAAATATTTTCTCAAGAATCATAGTATCAAGCTGACTTATTGTAAGTAATTGTCTCAAGCACAGCTTAGCTTAGTCGTTTTAGACATCAAAGGCGAAACTGTCGATATTGTCCAGCAAAGTATGCACTGTTTGAACTGATGTTTCGCCACTTGGATAAACATTTCATAGCAAAAAATGCTCTATACAATGAAGCCTTTGATTTCCTCTATGTAGTTTCTACGGTAAGTAACCCAAAAGTGTTGGATGGTCAAAGGCTGACGCCGGTTGCCAGGAATAACCAGACTATTTCCAGTTTCTGCGTTCAGGTATAGAATTCAGAGTTACAGACAAACTGTTAACAGCCGTTTCACGCTTTTTGGCCATTACTGCTTCAAAGCAACCGTCAACATTTTAATAACTACTGACTATACAAAGAGAGAATTATCGAAAATACAATGTATTTTTGAGTGCAGTGTTTTAGTCTTCAGTGAATAGTTTCCTGTGGATTAACTTCCACAAACCGCTAACAGGTTGATATAAACATGGACATGCCACCCTATAAATTTGTGTCTTTTTTGTCACTCTTTTATTAGTTTCAATTATAGATCAAGCGCATTGAAAGAATTCCCTTGACATCTAGTAAATGTTACTAACATTTCTTAAATTCTTCTCAGAACTCATCTCACACTGTAATCCATTACATCGTCCGTTCGTTTCGCTTTCTTTGTATGATGTCTTTTACGCCAAACATACATCATGCCCGCGTTAAATTCATTCTTGGGATACGTTTCCCCCTCAACCGAATCGAAAAAGTGTAACGATTTCTCTGCTGTGAAACTTCTTCGGCGAAATGCATTCCGAATGCTGATCGCACACCGATCGCTTTAATCCATTTTGTTCTCCATCGCAATCAGTCTTGGTGGATGCCCCCAAGCATGGAATAATCTTCGCACACACACACTCATCCAGAGAATCGACGAGGACACTGTCGATGCGGCCAGCATTAGAAGCGTAGCACCAGCACCGAGCGAAAGAAAGCAGCAACATCAAGGAACGGTACATTTGATCCAAATCAATCGTAAGTTATTGGAGCGAAAAGACGACATTCCACAGACATTCCCGGGTGCGCTCGGGCCAAATGCACGCAACCGTGAGCGAAACCGACCGATCATGATCCTTTCCCTGTGCACCGGAGTCAAACGCACGGACGATTGAAACAATCGTACCGGCTGTCTGGGTGGAGTTGGGCCAAGGAAATATATCCTCGGAGGGAGGTGAAGTTTTTTTGTTATTTCCGACGGTGTAAAGGTCCTGTTGCTTGTGGCCCTAGCAACAATTTCTAGCCAGAAGTTAGGAGCGTTCTTTGCAACCGATACAGGGAACGGAGGGCCCAAACACCCCGAACGGATTGTAAATTTCATCCGACAGCATCGTTCAACTGTGAACATCGATTTGATCGATGTTGGAAGATTGGGAAAATGTTGTTCATAACCTTGTTACCTTATCCTTCTGCTAGACCAAAAAGGACGATTCGGAAAGCACAAACATTTGTACATAACGCGCTTGCTGGTTGGTTCGTATCTGCTAGATGCGTTTGTTGCCATTGTGGTGCGGGAAAGCAAAAAAGGGAAAACTTTCTTCCTTCCTTTCTTAACAAAGAAAAATGCTAGACGGCTGCTGTTACCGATCCTACCCTTATATCCTGTCGTATCTATTGCAAGCATTCTAAAGGGACGGACTAAGTTTTCTTCTCGCAAAACGATTGTCGGTGCACTTGGTGCGATTCCGATTTCCTTGTCTTTTCACCGTAAGGATGCTTTACACCATCGCTTGGCACCGCTCGAAAATGTTTGCTTATCGCGGGGTTTGTTCAGTGGAAAAAGCAAGTGAAAATCTGTTTTCGTTCGGTGTAAAGAACCCATCGGGGCTCTCAAACTCATGATTGATTCCAACCATCCCGCCCTTGCTGCTCGGGACGCGTACTGGGAAACTTGGTTTTGTGGAGTGGAAAATTGCCTCATCTAGCACCTTCTTTACATCAAATTATCTCTTATTTCCGGAAAAACACATGCAGTAGAAAACAAAACCATACTGATTTTGGGTCAACCGGTTCAAAACATCGTCCCTACCAACCATGCGCTTGTGGAGGAATTCCATCACTAGAGCGAGATTTTCTATTTCTCCCTTATAACACACGGCATGGAACACCTTGATTGGTTACCCGGAAATCGGTTCGGCTTGCAGAGATCGTGGCGAATAAGATTAAGGAAAATGGAACGATTCGTTGGAAAAACCCGTCAACCACACCGAGAAAAAACCTTGTTTTGTTTGTCTTGCTGATTAAATATCTGTCACGTACGAGGTTGTAGAATTAAATTAGCTCAAGTGTAAAATTGTGTTAGCGACCTAGCGACTGAAATGTTACCCCGGGTGATGAGCAATCACTGCGTGCGGACAGGTTTCACGCCAAGGGTTCAGCTCTGACGTGGAGACAAATGTTGACGTGATTGATTCGATTGTTTCACAACACAGACTGTTTCCTTCCAATTTTTTGCCCATTTTCGTGGAAGTTCCGTGTGGGGAATTGTGACGGAATAATTTTTCTAGCTAGGAGGTTCTTTCGGAGGTGTCAACAAAACATCGATGTTTGTTTTTATTGTGTATGAGTCTTAATTTGTTGTATTGATTTTGTAAGTGTTTACACAAAAATAACCAATCCTTAATCCATTTATCGGTTATCAGATACTTCGAGTGCGAACAAGTGTGGGGAAAACTGAATCCCAGTAGTGATTCGATTTTTCGAATTCCTATTCTATTAGGGATCCAAATCTCCGAATCCGAATCTGAATCCCTCCAGTTATGAATTTTCCTTTTGGTGTTCGCGAGCTTGGGGGAAGGCATCGAAATCCCAATCCCAATTCGAATCCCAAAGAAATCCCAATCAAATCTGAATCGAATCCCAATCGAATCCCAAAACAATCTCTATGGAATCCCAATCAAATCTCGATCAATTCAAAGTCAAATCCCAATCGAAGTTCAATAAAATTCCAATCGATTCCCAATCGAATTTTAATTGAATCAAAATGAAGTACCGGTAGAACTCCAATCTTATCTCAATCGTGTCTGAATCGATTTTGAATAGAATCCTATTGGAATCCCAATCAAATCTCAATCAAATTCCATTCAAATTCCAATCGAACCCTAATCAAGCTCCAATCAAATCCCAATCGAATCCTAGTCAATTCTTAGTCGAATCCCAATCGCATCTCATTAAATTCTAAGTCGAATCTCAATCAAATATCAATTGAATTCCAATCGAGTTCAAATCGAATCCCAATCGAATCTCAATCAAATATCAATCGTTTCCCAATCAGATCTTAATCGGATTTAAAAAGGATTTGGATGGATACGGATCCGATTCAAATCGGTTAGGATCTTTATCGAACTTGAATAGGATTCGAAATCATGTCGAATCCAAATCATGTTTGATTCCATCATTTAAGATCCAATCTGATTCAAATCTTTCAAGGGATCGGATCTGCCGAATCCCAAATCTCCCAACTCTAGTACCAACACAAATAGTAGAATAAATAGAACGAGAAACTTCCCCTAATAGGACTCCTAGCAAAACTGCTCGAAGTTCAAAGCAAAACTCTTTTCTCCGAAAGACCCATCATCGTTTGTTTACCTTGCCCACATGTGTAAACATCCCAAAAAATGATTGTGTTGCAAAAATAAACTTTCTCACAAGGTTTCTCTTCCACGTACACAGTTTAGTTACTCGCTTATACCAGTTGCCACCTAGTCACACCTGGTCGTAAAAAAGATGCTACACACAAGAGTACCGAAAACAAACTTCCCGTGTGTATGGCCAAAAAACCCTACATCCGAGAGATATTTCCATGTCAACCCCACTAACAAGAATGATGATTCAGTTCCTGTCCTTCCCTTTGCTTCGTACCCCGTGCTCCCATGTATCATCTACTCCGAGTCTCATGTCACCTGAAGCACTGTGTGTCCTTATCTCTGTTGCTACTACTGCTGGTTCTGATGCTGCTGCTGTCAAAGTTTGCCTTTCACATTACCTTATGCTTCCCGCACACACGTTATGACGTTGAAATATGTTTTCAATCAAAGGTCTCCAAGTGCTGCGAGTCTCTCTCTCCCAGCTCGGATGCTGCCTCGAGCGTTGAGAAAAGCTTAAAGGTAGAGGAAGTAAACAAAAAAAAGGAACACGCCTCCCTCATAAAGTTGGTAATAATACTGTTTTCAGTCTTCAGCAAACAATATTTCGCTTTCGTGCAAGTTTTTTGATGGCACAACGGTAGAACACAACAGTGTCGAAAAAAAAAAAAAAGGAGACAACCTGTGCTGGATGCCGGTTTGCGATTCAATGACAGTAAAGTATGTCATATTGTGCGAAACAACTTTAGCGGGATTGTTTTTAAAATTGGGATGGGTAACCTGCTGTTGGGGTGACGCGGATCGTTGGTTGGGGAAAAAGTTGTGTAAATTGTTTCTAATTAATTAAATCGTGGCATGCTTTCATTGGTTGGTTTTTCCTTATTGTTCTAATTTACCAAAGCTGATTGTGGGAACGGCTGGAAGGGAGATCTCATTCTTCTAATGGAATTGGTGCTATTTGCGTACAGGTTGAAGTCCTTACTGTAAAGGATGTGGTTCATTAATGGTTTATTACATTGAATTGAAGATTACGATTCAGTTTTGTCCATTAAAAGTTTTGTTTTCATTCCTCTCTTAAACTTAAATATCCTTAAACATTGCAAACAACTTACGCACATTTTATTTATTTGCTGAGTGACAGAGAGATGGTTTTCCTGGTACAACGAAACACACGCACGCAATTTTCAGTTTTCCAAAATTCGAAGAATGGTCTATTAGCGAAAAATGATCAAAAACGTTGATAAAATGCGCCAGAAATCAACTTTTGTATGCAACAAGGACGGCTTGGCCGTATTTTTAGAAGTCAATTAGAGTAAATGGGAAAAATACGAAGAAACCTCTATGATTTTTCATATTCTAATAGAATGGCCAGGCCGTATTGCTAAACCGTTATAAATTACAAGAGAGAAAAAAAAAACTGTAGCCAACCACAACCTGTATCAGGGTTTCCGCGTTTTGATAACATGGAAAATCTATGGAAATGCTTGTTTTCTAGTAGCTACTTCTCCAACAATTTAACGGAAACCTACAATCTTAGATCTGGAACATTCTTAGGAGCTGAGACTAACTAACAATAGTGCTTAATAATTGAAATCGAAATAAACAAATATTCACTCTGATTTCTGAAAAGCAACTTGGTAAAAGGCGTTGCAAACATGAGATATCATTACCACATAAGTTCACCAACATTGGATGGAAAAGGCTGTTGTACTACAAGTTAATGACGAATTCGCACAAAAATTTTTTATCTCTTTTTGTTCAATATTTAAATAATGACAAAGGATATCGGCGACTGCAAGGCCTGTTCGTCCAAGATGTCTGACGGTCTCGTTGTCCTATTTTTCCAAGAGGCCTTGTCTTATCTCGTGTATCAGGAGGCTTCGCCAGTGGCGGGTTTAACGGTAGATGGACGGGATCGCCACGTGGACCCAATTTTCGCAAGGGGCTCGATCTCCCAAAGAAGCTCACCCCTGGTTAGTAGGCTCGATGTATGCCTCATCTTCAATTCCTCTTAGGAGCTCCAGGGAACCTAATCCGTCACTAGGCTTCGTAATCTTAGAAGCTTCAGCTAGCAATAGATTCTGTCTGTAGACCCAAGAGGTCTTACAGTAAATTAGTTTAAAATTTAGAATGTTTGGTTAGCTATAACTTTTGTGTTTTTTATCATCAAAAATTGCATTTTTTATAATATACCATTTTTAATAAGAGAATTTGAACTCTATATAGAAAATCACAGAACCACTAAGTATTTCATGTAATATAGAAAAGGGAAATCAAGTAATCGTAACAGTAAGCTATGTCTGGCTCAAAAACAATGAAATTAAAATTTCCAAGCAAATTTAATTTAACAAAAATAAATATAACAATTACTTATCCAACTCTTTCCAAATAACAGGAGAAAAGTAAATATTTCTAGTTCGAAGACATAATTGATCAGGATATTTTTTTTCTTCGTATGTTCGTTATGTGGTAGGATTAAATCGACTAGAAAGAATTAATTTTACTCATTTTACGAAAAAATATTTTTTTTTTTCATTCTTCACGGTTCACATCATCCACACAAAAATGTCCCCAAAATAAGTCGTCCATATCATCGCACATTCTGATTAATGTTCCCACTACATTCTCGGGCAGAGGCACGACACTTTGATGTGTTTTTCTTTTATTTATTCTCCATCCAGACATAGAGTGAGAAATGAGGAAAACAAACACAGCGTTTGGATTGCAAAATTATCGCGCATCGTTTATGATGATTATTAATTTAATAATGCTCCCAACCGCGTGTCACATAGCAGAGATTCAAGCGCACACACACACAGATATTTAGCACATTCCCCAAAGAAAAACTCTCATTTAAATAGATTGTTTTTCAAAACACAAACATTTGTCATCGGGTCCCGCAAGCCCCACCCAGCACGGTCGGCACACAGCTCGGGTTAAATTCGATGTCATACCGTGTTCAACCACCAAAACACACCGGCCGAAAACTTCGGCTTCGGAGCAGCTGTCGTAATTCACAGACACTTAATCAAGATCTACCAATTTGGCACAAGACGCGCCCGCGCTCACGCCGCCTCACTCGCCCTGGTTCGCGGAACGACCGTATTCCTGTATTTATACGCACGTCACAAAGTCAACAGCCTGCGGACAGCGATTCTCCCATCCATTCATCAACAATCGTCACCAATTGGGCCAAACGGTTCTTTATTGTCGAACCGCGCGGACGACGAAGTTTGCTTTGGCAGAGGAAAAATGAATGTCTATGTTTGCACGCCGCTCCCCAAGGATTAATCTGGCGGCCACGGAAGAGGCAGCGTGTGTAAACTCAAAGCTACGAGGCCCGCTTCAAAGGGAGCCCCAAAGCCGGAACGCTTAAGTAAGGATCTAAGCATCAAAAATCATTTCACAGAATCGAGCAAGAAAGCCCCCGGAAAAGCTTGGATTATCCGATTATCGTGATTCTTTATTCTTTAACTCCACAAAACAAACATGACGGGGCGCGTTTACCACTGAAATCCGTCCACGGAGAAAGGATTCAATGCACCACGATCGGGCACGAGTGATTAAGATACGCGTGGAACGCCTCTTCACCAGGACAGATTCTTGGTCGTCGTCTCCAAGGTGGTCCCTAAGTCTTGGGCCAAAAAAAGCAAGCCTCTCGAATACTCGAAGCTAAAAATAAACAACGGGCACAAAAGAATGTGCCGACCATTTTGGGCGGGTGTACATATTTACCCCCCTCAAAAATTCAACCCCGAACAAGCTTTAAGCTCAAACAATTCTATCGTCGATCACAGCTGAGCGATTGCGTTATTTTCCCACGGCAAAACCACACTCGAGCTACCGTTTCGCTCAAAAAAATCCTTTCCGGCCTTGAGCTAGAAAGAGTCGGACCGGAATAGACCAGCGTCGGTTTCGGGCCAAGCGACGGCAACGAGTCGTTCTGTGCCGAGCGTAAAGTTTTCCAGGTGTAGTACAACTTCAACCACCTGTTGGATGGGATGGCGGTACGCGGCCATATGATTGCTTTTATTCACACCACACTCCAAGGTTGGTGATTTTGAACTGATTTTTCGGTTCCACTCGCAGAAAACGCTTCTTGAAAAAAAAGCAAGTAAATTGTATTTGTTCTATTTCTCTGTATTGTCTGTTTTCACCTACGTTTTTTTCCTTTTTTTGGAAGCTTTATTTCTGTTGCATATAGCTGAGGCACAGGAAAAAGGCTCATGAGCACAGTAAATGATGAATGCAAAATGGAAACTGACACGCAACGGATCTTCCCCAGTAAGTCCAGGCACGTTCTGAAGCCCGGACCACAACAAAACCGACACAAAGAACCGTACCGAGGCTGAAGTCAAAAAATCCGGATGAAAGGCAAAATGGCGCCTTTTGCTCGCTCGCTGGCAGGATGGCAACGATTCATAACATGTGGCTCGCACGCACCACCCACATGCCGTGTGTGATGATGATGTTGTGGAGAAACAGAAAAAAGCCTCAAACAAATGAAAAATCAACCCGAGACAGACAGAGAGAGAGGGAGCCGTCTATTCCCGGGGAAATAACTTCAGAAACAACAAACGAACGAACGCACACTGCTGCCCACGGAACGATTCGGGTACGGAGGCAAACTTTTACTCCAACGGCTGGTTTTTTCCTCTCTAGTAAAAAGTTTTCCAGAGAAACACAGAGAGAAGGAAGAAAACTGAAAAGAGGGTGCTTGCCGGTCTGGCTGAAGATTAAATGCTTATGGAAAGCCTTTCCCAGACGGCATGCCATTTACTTTCGCCCGCGGGAGACCGAGCAGACCCCATACAAATAGCTGGGAGGTTTTCCACAGGCTGGTCTGAAAACCGGAAAGGATGCTCCGGTCCGTGTGCCAGTTTTTTCCTTCCATTTTTTGTTGTTGTTGGTTCCTTGGAGCCCTAGTGGTATGCGTGTGTGGTTAGAGTTTTGGTTCTCCGTGCTGCCTTGTGAACGCTGACGCTGGCCATACCCCATCTGTGACCTATGATGGGATGAAGATATGGAACGAACTCACGGCATCCTGGCATCCAACGGAGAGGGCAAAAAGAATGATCTTTATTAAGTATGGTAGGCTGCCCGGGCCGGTTGGAATAGAATTTCTTTTTTTGGGTTATGTTCGCGTAAATGCGTACCGTGCTGAAGCTCGGGGGCAGAAACTGCGTACCATGCGGTTTACGAGCGATGTATTTGTATTTCGAGTTTTGTGAAGCTGAAGGATTCTTAGCTAGTAATTAGAGGCTTTGTTTAATGAACGTGAACTGGAGTGAAGTCTTGCAGTATTGGTTCATTTTTTTGTTAGAATTGGAGCAAAGCTGAGCTAATGAGAAACAATGAATCAATGTTTGTTTTGCTTCTTTAAATACAAGCTTGTTACTTATCAAGTTACAGGGTATCTCAAGCATTTTTTGAAGCATTATCATGGTTTCTGTTCGGTGGTTCAAATATTAATTATGTGGAGTTACGGATGTGTTCCAGTCGATTTGACCTCGGCAGACAAAATTTTAACGCCTCCTTAATAATTGTTTAAAGGGGTCGAATTTATTGCCGCTTGTCTTGTTACCCGGCATTTTTCTACTGGTGCCGGTTATTATTTTCTTCTCGGAAATGATTTTTAACAATTGTTTGTACAAAAAAAACCTTTTACCTAAATTTACATTTTATGATACGTTTTTCTGGAAAAAAAATCTGGTTGGCGAAAAAACAGTGTGATTAAACATGTGTAAAAATTAAACTGGTGTGTAATTGAATTCTTGTCCGCTTACTAAAACACTTTTTCTATACTTTCAAGTTTTATTCATTCTAAAACATAAGAAGGAGATAAGAAAAATATTAATACAAGTTCAAAAATATTTGGGCTAGGGTGAACCACTCTGCGACGAAAATTAAATTATTCAGGAAAACGTAAGAAAAGATTGAGAAACCCTGTAGGCTAAAATATTGAAATTTGTACAATAAGAAAAAAATTAAA
The DNA here is from genome assembly GCF_013141755.1 of Anopheles stephensi. Taxonomy (NCBI): domain Eukaryota; kingdom Metazoa; phylum Arthropoda; class Insecta; order Diptera; family Culicidae; genus Anopheles; species Anopheles stephensi. The sequence goes on along the minus strand of NC_050203.1, from coordinate 56,133,071 downwards.
TACCAGGATGTTTAAAACGAGAAATATTATGTATAAGAGATCAATAATTTTCAGAAAATAAAAAATGGCAAAAGTTCAATATAAAGAAGGATAAAGAATAAAAACGTAAACAAATAAATATAATTTGAAACAAAACATAGATATTACAGTGAACGATTTGCGAAAAAGAAAAGAAAACGAAAGACTTATAAATAATGAACAAAGCACAATTTACTGACACACCAACAGAGGCGAACAAGAAAGAAGAGTCAAAAGCGAAACAAGCTAAACAAAGCAATAAAGTAACCTATTCATGATACCTATTACTGCTCTGTTTATCATGCTGGAATTTGAATAATTGAAATTTACTCACCTGAACGGCAGCCATAAATATCATCTTCCTTTCTGTTCTTTTTTTTCTAACAACAAAAATTCTATTTCTGAGACTTTGAATACAAGCCTTATAGCCATTAAGCAACCAAAAAAAACAAACCCCGATACAAAAGCTCTCCTCGGCTCGCACTGACCTCGGCTGCCGGCTGCGTACTGAGTGAGTGTCCTTTGTATTCTCTGCCGAGTAAAACCAAAATCCGCCCCCAAAGACAAACGCGGTCGAAGCTTTTCCGACCCTGGTAGCACTATCACCGTGAGCGGATCATCCGGCTTTACCTGCCAGAGCGCTTTCGACCTAACGCAAATGCGTTCCACCTTTCTCCTCCTCCTTTTTGCCCCTCACCTCATGCCCCCCCGCTGGTTAAAGCCTGCTGTCGTGAAAATTTTATTATCCGATGAATGCTCTTTTTTGTTGTCGTTGCTACTGCTAGTCGACATTGTTAGCATGTGAAGGACCTCCGGGAAAAGCCTACGTGTTAGGATGATTTGTGGGGACGCTTTTTTCCTGTGCTAGAAATATTCTCTATTCATGGCTGTGATGGTAACTGTGACAATGGTGAGGTAGCTTGCTTCTTTTTCTCCTCGAAGCACACACAGACGGAAGGTGAAAATATATGTGCTAAGTGCTTACGGATCAATGACCGGTGCATAAAATACCCCACGCTTCATAACCGGGCGTGCTGAGAGTGTCGGTGGAAAGCGGAAAGGTTGGACGGGTAAAATCTCGCCTATCGGCAAATCGATCGGTTAATGGAAGCAAAGGCGGCTTAAAGGATTCGGCAATGCAATACGGGCGACACTTTGAGGTGATTGAATAATTCATGATGGTATGATTTGAACATGACGAACCTCGGCGAAGCTGTGCGAAGAAACCATGTGCGAAGGATCTGTTTATCTGATCACTTGCGAGAGCGGTTGATTTATGCAAATGCGGTGTGCCTTATCGGACCATGTAAACAAGATTTAATCTTGGATAATCGAACAGCCGGGTCGGTTCGGGGCGGCAGCATAGGCTGTACTGTAACGCTACAGATGTCACACAAACATTAGCGAAGCGATCAACTGAGATTAGAGGTGAATGTGAATCGACTGTTTTGACTTTTCGTTTATTTTGGGGTATCGAGAATATAGAAGTTTTGGTGGCTGGGCCAGATGTTGAAAAAAAGTGTTTTCTCGATTTAAACGTGATATGATTGAACACAATTTGTGATTACTCGTTTGGCGTCCTTATTAACAGTCAACAAAAAACATTTCCTAAAGTGGGCCTAAGTTGATTGCTTTTGGACAAGGATTAGAAAAGCTATTGTTGAAGAATATTCAGAAATTCAGTGCCTAAGAGTCCCATGGCCAATGGTGGACATAACATAAATAACCCATCTGTTCCTGGAAGGTATAAGAATGTATATCCCAGCTGACTTAGGCATTCAAAAATGGTGGCCTTTTTTTAGTCTCTATCCTCAAATAATTAAACTTTATTTTGATCAAAAGGTAGCGCGAAGAAATGCTCAGCTATGGAAATATTACAGTAATTGAGTTGGCTGATGATCCAAACAGTGGTGGATTAAGATATTTGGAGGCCCCGAATGGAATGGTAGTTGAGTGCCCTCTAATTGTGATATTAGAGGTGAAACAACAGGATTTCCTTCGCCGATAAGGCCCCCCTGATCGACGAGGCCCCTAACGGCCGCTCCTTCTGCTCCTAGGTTGATCCGCCACTGATTCCTCAACGTTAAAGTCTTTCCTATGCTAACACTAAAAAACGATAGTAGCTTTCACGTCTGACCTTTCAGTTTGACTATTTCTGCTTGAAACAGTAAACTCCCGGTGGAAATAAAGCAGGACGGTGATTGTTCAAGTCAAGAATGTGTCACAGCATAATGTCCTTCGATATTAACTTTCAAAAATAATAATCGTCTGGTCTTTTTCTTTTGAACTACAACCTCGAGAGGTTCACGGTCTGCCATTTCAGATTTTCTGAGACTTGATTTTACCAATAGCTGGATAGTTAGTCCTGTGTACGGGGAGGCAGTTTGGATGGGATTTGAACCTCGGTCCTGCCATGTGAAGACCGTCTAACCTGCCTCAGAATATTGTGATCATAAGTCTTTTTTAATACTCATTAACTATTATGTGCAATGTTACTGAAGATGTCATGTTGTGCTGATTAGGATGCTACCCCGAAAATGTGGCCTTGCAAACAGGTGTTTGACATCTATTCGCATCCTAGTTCTGATGACGTCAACATTTGTTGAACATTTCAGTACGGTCAACTATTGGCACCAGCTCAGACTACGCAGCAAATAAACCAACCCACATAGATCCAGCAAAACACGCGCGCTCGCTAGCATCTTCACACCACACGAAACGTCAATTTGCTGTCACGTTAGCAAAATAGCAAAATGGTTTCGCGCCAGTCTGCTGTTTTATGTTTTTTTGGCTGCGTGTGGCACACGAAAAAGTCGCGAAATGAAGTTTTTCCTTCGTGGTGAATTTTCCGTCTCCCCCGAGGGCGCTCCGTCGGGCTGACAGGGCTGACCCGTGACACCCGCCCGAGTGATGGGGCCGCCCCGGGCGGTTTGCTGGTGGTGAAAAGTAAATTTCGGACAGTCGGCTGGGGCTGTTGTGGCGGCATTCGGCTAATGTTACGGTCCGACAGCCGTCATTTACTTAAATTGAGTCAATTGTGAAGCCGACAGAAGACCGTTGAGAAACGTTGTGCGCCCTGTTTATTTCGTACGTGTGTACGCTTTCTTCTGCGCCGTAAGATGCTGTGGGATGGTGTGTCGTTTGATTTGGGCTGGCTCCAAAACGCAGCACACCAATGAAGTCGGATGATGCGGAAGAAAGCCGGAGGAATCCTTACGAAATGACGGACGCCGTACCATTGCGTCCAAAATGTTCATTATCTATCACGACCGCTTGGTGTTGGTCTCACTTCACAAATCAATACGCTCGTCTGGTGTCTTGATGTCTTCTGCGCTTGTGATTAGTATTTATCAGAATGCGAAGCACTAGAACGAACGGTTCGTCAATCTGTCTGTTTGTCAGCAATATATCCTCGAGCCAGCTATCTCTTGCTGACTGGCATTATTCATTATTTGAATAAATTTATTGATTGCAGTCAAAATATTCTAGTAAAGATATTGCAGGTAATGAAAGGGCGGACTGTTTCGGCAGGGTTCTTTTTCAATAGGCCTAGCCTACCTCAAGTTCACTTGAATGCCCCACAGTCTCTCTGCATAACTCGGTGGCAGAGTATGTGGGATACTCGATCACTCTCCAAGTGTCCTTGAAGCCGTGGTTCCATGGCATCACAGGAGACCGTGCGTTCATTCGAATGATGCCTAGGCTTAGGTCTAACCATTCTTCAGAGCATGTGGCTGTGGCCTTCGATACCACGACACAGATCATCTTCTATGGTCCTGTGTGGAGTACGAGTCTACTCGATCCACCTTATCGGACGCAGTTCAAGACATAGACAGATCGCCTGACGTGCCTATTCGGGATGTTCTGGGTCGATGCCTTCAGGAAGGTAGGTGTATATTTGAGTTCTGCCAAGCGAATGGTATAGTATTTTATTACCTTCCTTTCCTTTCTTCTACTCCTAACGTTTGTCTGTTATATGTGTTGTATCTCGCTTGTTCATTTGTATGATGATGAAAGACTGTCCGATAGAAAGGCTTGCTACGGGCGAAATGTCCTAGAGGGTCCAAATCAAAAACAAAGCAGAGAATTAACAAAGTAGAATGCTGAAGGATCACTGGTGCTACCAACTCAAGAAATACAAGAAGAACACCCTCCAAGAAAGTCCGGGATACGAAGTCGACTCAAGATACAGACGCTCGCTAAAAACGTAACATGTTCATCTGAGCTCAACCGACATAAGGCGCCCTTTCACGGTTTGGAAAAGATAATGTCTCCAAACCAAGGTGAACTGTGCTCTATTTTGCAACTTAGTTGTAAGCAATACGGCCAGATCGTCCCTTATTTAAAAAAGATTATTTAAACAACGTTCAACTATAAGTTCAAACAGATTTAATCAACTGATTTATGGATGAACAAGCAAATGGAATCGTGATCAATGAATGAATCTATCTATGAATCAATCAAACAATGAATGAACCTAAATTATGTAATATAATGCATATTCGGCTTATTCTAAAGACTAAAACTCCTTATCTTACTAAACCAAATTGATTTTAATCAAAAACGATCCTTTAAAAACTTATAAAAAAGTGTGAGAAGTAGCACGTCAGGCTCGTTTAACCGTGGTATAAAAATCTGCACGAAATTTACCTTTCATCAACCTTACATCAACCGCAATGTCTAACTTTTCCTCCAAAATCCTTTACTTAACCAACTCCGTGGTGCTGGCAACCGGTGGCACGTACCGATGAACTTCTTACAAGCCGGAAAAATTCCTCCAACTTCCCGCATCGGAAAGCACCCGAGGGAATTATGAAATGGTGAGATTTTCGCATGAATGAATTATGCAACACTTACTTCATCCACCTGCCCTCCACCATCGCGAACGCTTAACTCCTTCCCTTAACTTCCACGTCCTGGGCGATGCCACAAAAAAAACCCCGGTAACCGAAAATACTTTCCACCATTGGGGATTATCCACGTCGATCGGTGCGGAAAACCATCCACAACAACACATCCACACGATAAAGCTTGACAGCAAATTGAAGCAGGAAGCGTGTTGCCAATCGCCAGCCTTGGATTTACCGCCTCGCACCAAATCGACTGACAAAATCGAAAACAACTAAATCTTCCGACAGAACCGGGCATCGGGCACCGGCGCAAAACGAGCCATCCGTCGTACTGGCCCGGTGATGAAATTTAGATTACGAGATTACGGGCAAGATCCGATTACCACGGGCAAAGAGAAAAAAAAATGGACGAAACACCCACCGAAACGATGATGGATTAATGAACTTACGTGTGGCGCTGGGTGCCATGCTTACAGAGCGCCAACCGGAAACCGAACCACTTGTGTCAGCTTTCTTGAGCACGAATGGGAGCGAGCAGGAAGTATCCTACCAGCCTAAACCGTTTTCAGGACACAACAATTCTTCCTAACCAGCAGACAATTTGTGCCGCTGGAAATGAGCCGGAACATGGCCAGGCTCAGCGGTCTTCTATCGCGCCCGACTTTCGCCCCAGGGTAATGAGAATTCAAAGATGGAGAGAGCGCGTTTAGAATTGTTGACGGCAAATTTTGGAGTACCTCTCTTGAGTCGTGCTTTTTGGGCGGGGGTTTTCCGAATTACACTGTCAATCGACCACAAAGTGGTCCAGAGTCTGCGTTTGCATGCGGTGTTACGGTCGGTACTCGATCAAAGGCATTATTTTTGAATGGATTATGTGTTTATTGATGGAAAAAATGACATGCAAGCGCCATTTCATGCGGTTGAAGCGTAATTGAATAATTTTATTCCAATAATGTGTACGTAATGCTGCGCGAACAGGGTACATTATGGAGTACTGGAAATTGCCTGACGATTTTTATGGTAGCTTTTATGACATATTAAGTAAGTTTTTTACACAATTTAATCTATTCTTTGTTTCTGAATTTCAGAAGTGGGGGTAATCAGATTCCAGTAATATAAGACAAGGATGTTTAGCATTTGAGAAAACCTAGACAATATCGTCATTCAAGAAACAATGGCGGTGTAAGATGCTATAAAATGCTATAATATTCTGCAGTCAGCAGATTTTTAGTAGGTTTGTCAAGGTTTGATTTCATTTTATAATAATCTTTTAGACATCAAAATGATTCATATGTTCTGAAATTTAGGAAAGTTAGGATTCATTTTAAAGCTTTACTATAATCTTAGGAGACTATTTCAACTCTCGTCTATTTTACACTTCAACCTAAAAGGCGTACTACATCTTGCGTTTGTCATCCATTCCTTTTCGATTCCTCCACACACAAAAGGCGTCTGCCTTTTTCATTCCCACACAGACTAACTCGATTGCGTCCCTCCCAGTCGCCGTGATTGATTTCCTTTTATTCCAATCTCCGATTGTGTCTCGTCGGCCATTCTTATCGAGCAAACTTTTTATCTCGATGCGTCACCACCGTGCCATCTCTTCAACCAACTTCTAGCATCGCGTAAAAAACCCCTTCCGGGATGCTTTTTGCCACGGCCATAGATAATGGCAAAAGTGAGAAGAAGAGCAAAAAAAAGCAACTAATTCGATTTCTTCTCAATTCCTTCGAGCTCCCAAATTCCAATTCCGACACTTGAATGACCCGTGAAAATTGTTTGGTTTGTTGTGGTAATTTGTACCAGCTCGCAGGCGTAACTTTGTTATGCGGTGGTGAAACACTTCGTTTTGCAAATTCTTCCCACCGTGTACCAGTAGCGCGGAAAGGATACTTGGGCGAGCAAATCGATTTTGGGAAGAAAGTTCTTGCATCGCTTGAATTTACCATTCAACAGTTTACGCAAACCACGTACGTTCGTCTACGAAATTACCATCCGGGGACCAATTGACGGCACACGATAGTGCACGCTCGCTAGCCCAGCGACGCAAGTCCATCGACGTATATGTACACTTGATAGTACGAAGCGCAATTATTGGCTAGTGGCGATATCGCACAAAACTACCTACCACATGCCGGAAATTGGCAGCGTTCCGTCTTGCTGTCCGCCGTCCTTGATAAAACGTTAGCCTCTTCGCGTCAGAAATTCCCGGTAAAGATATGGACCAAGCGCACAGTTTTATGCATAGCTCGACCGATTGATGGATGACGGGAAGCAAGGTTTCAGTGGTAGGAAGCTTGGGGATCCAACGGACAAAGTCGTTGGCAATAGCTGGAAATTGGACGCTATTCAGCACTGGCGGAGCTGCATCATGTGAGCGATGGGTGACGTCTTGAAGAAGGTGTGTTTCGAAGGATGACGACTGTGCAGTGAACGTTATTTACTTTTCTATGAATATTTTTATCGCACAGATGGTTCTGAAGAAGCGAGCTATGCTAGGTTAAAAATAAATCTAAATTCATTGCAAATCTTCATTTGCAACAATTGCATCAGTGAGCAACTCAGCTTAATGCGGATAGCGATATGCAAGTTCTTCTACATATGTTAAAGAAGTGTTCAGAACAGTTCGGACTAATTCGTATCTCCAGCTCGGTGAGGTCTTCGGCAGTGCCAAAGCAGTTACCGAGAAAGAATTAGCATGTTTGTTGAATAAATTATCTACATTTGCAACTTGATTAACGTCTTGGGTGAGCATAAAACATTTTGTTGTGTGTTTAAAATTATAGGAAATTGTAAAGCTTCAGATTTTCCCGAGTTAAGGTACATTTATTCAAAGAAAAAATTTTTGAACCACCTGAGTCAGAATATCTTGACCTGTCGTAGCAGAGTATAAGACCAGAAAGTATCTTTCACAGGAGGATAATGTTTCATAGTCGCTGGCATAGGTTTAAGGCTCTTTACTGCGTAAAAACTGAAGTGCTTATCATCTAGAACGAAGTGGTCTAGTAATATATACAGCGGCACCGGTCTTCATACGGCAGATCCGGCGGTACATATTCCTTCCGGACCACTCCCCCGTACTGAGGACTTGACTATCCAACTATGTTGTATCATGAAGTTTAGTAAGCCAAAAATGTCAGGCAAGAACTTAAAATAAGGTCGTTAAGCCAAGAAGAGGAAGTGAAAATACAATCGAATATTTTCAACTCTAATAAATCTGAAATTATTAGCAATACGGCCAGGCCGTTCTTTATGAATAAAAAAAAAATCTGAAATTATTCATCTCGTGTGGAAGCCAGATGTGTTCTTCTTCTTCTTGCTTGGCACTACAACCTCGGGAGGTCTCGTCCTACCATTTCTGGCTTTCTATGACTTAAGTTTACCCGTAGTAAAGCTACGTACAGGGAGGTGGTCTGGATGGGATTTGAACCCCGGTCCTGCCGTGTGAAGACCGGCACCGTTGTCGCCTCGGCCACCGGAAGGCCGAGTTACTGATATGTTATACTGATCATTCTGTAGCCATCTGTAGCCAGATATGTTATACTGATCATTTATAGTCCCAAATCACTTGAATGCTTTTGAAACAGGATCCCTCCCTGTAGTTAAAGAATCTCTAGGCTGTGATCTACGAGGAAAATAAACTCCAGAAGGCCGTATCGGTCGTACCGGGGGTCATCTGGTGGACCTGGAACTCCGTGGCTCGTACGCAGAATCTATAAACTATAAACGCAGAAACTATAAAATCATGTCCAAGAAGCTATATAAATCGCAAGTCAAACCCTTTTGTGGTCATTATTCCAAGATATAAAATGAAGAATAAAATTGATTCAATGCGAGCACAATCGTTGATGAGCCATGATCAATGAAAAAATAATCTGTTACACATCTTTTACATCGAAAGCCAATACCACATCGCCAGAAACTTCTAACCGTGGTTATTGAACAGGCAGATTTTCAAAACAAAACCGGAAAATTTTTTATGATATAATATATTTCAGATTCAAAGTTTAACGTTGCGCAATGAAATTTAAAAACATAAACAGCATACAACAGAAACTTGAAATCCAATCTAATTAAGTTAGTATGATAACTTGATGAACCTTTTAAAACACTGCTGGTTATAAAACCAAAAGTTATTAAATTTAAATCAATTTTTTTATATTTATTTAGTATTTTGTGTATGAATTTTACTAAAATTTAATCAAAGAAGATGTGTCCTTCCCCAACAAAAGCATTCTAGCTAGTTGATTGCTTAAACTCAATTCATCGTAACCCGTTTACCTCCCGTATTCGCGGAACAAAAAAAGATCGTAACCCGGATGCTGATAAAGCCCGCTCGGAAGCGATTCCCACGCGCCAGCTTCGACCGTTTGCATGAATATGCCATAAATTTCATCCCACTATTCCAACCCCAAGCAAGGAATAACAAAAAACTGCGATTCTACCATAAAGGAATTACACGCTAGAAACTATTCAACCAAAAAAACACGCACACTCACAAACAAAAAAGTAGGTGAAGCCACTTCAATTCATAAACCTTTATTAACCAGCAGCATGTTTTCCGCGCTGTAAAACGCATCGCTATCCGATTGGAGATGCAGCTCGATATAAACTGCCCATAATTGAATACATATCTGAAAGCCACCACCGTACGGGACCCGGCATGCAGCTGCCATTTTTATTTGCCACGCTTTTTATGAACCGTATTGATTTCAATCAATGATTGTCAGTGTGTGTACTTTTTTGTAGCGAGTCAAACAAACAACAAAAATCGACACACTCATGGGACGCATGGGTTTCCTGAAGTGTTAGCATAATGATATTTGGTTTTTTCTACAAATGGATCGGTAAATATTTGAACCGAAGTGAAACCTGAAGGGGATGGAACAGAGAGCTGCACTCTAATTACACTATTACAAGCTTATTAAGCAAATCTTGATAGTGGGAATACTTGGTGCAAGTTGGTACGCAAAAAAAAAGAACGATGAATATTCATTACTCAACAACCGCCACTTGAACCACTAGTCAATGGAGTGGAGTAATTAAAATCGATTATAAGTCATGGAACGAAGAAAAAAATAGGCTCGATTGCAGCTGTATCATGCGTCTGGTGAGGATTTTTTTACACCTGACGCGAGTCAAATGGAAGCAACCGCGAGTCTGTTAGTGCTGGAACAATATTGACTTAAATCTTGCTCGAGTTTGCCCGTAAGTGCTGCCACCCAGGTGAATGTTACAAGTTAGGAGCTTTTTCCTTGCGAAGGGACTCTTTCAATTTGTTAAGCCATAAAACCATCTCTCAGACTATGCTCTGTCAAGCATCGAACACGAACAACTCCCATCAAGTTATATGGAGGTCAGACAGACTCGAACAAGAGACAACGACAGATCATAGCCCTAAAACGAACCGTGTCGAAGTGAAATTAATTTACTCATCACCAAACGCTTCCAGCGTGTTATCAAACACAATTCCATTCGGTTGCACATTGCCATCTGTGAGTGCCTCTGGCAACCTCGGACCCGGAATGGCCATCATTGTGCTTAACACACCGACACACCGACCCAGCCCACCTGTTCCCATTCACAACACTTGTTGCGCCTGGTCTAATAATAATGCCCGCTGCTTATCGCATTCAAATGAGCCCAATTTAATTAACGTGCAATTTTCACAATATTACACCCCACGTACTAGGGGGTGGCTGGCGATCTTAACTTACCTTGGAATTCGACAGCTCTTTACGGCGGCCGCTTTAGTACACACCGATGCACCGTTGCTCCGTTTTTCTTGCCAATCTGGGCGTTAATTGATGGCTTGGGATGCTTTCTGTGTGTGTTTTGTTTTGCTCCCTCTTTTTCCAGTTTTTCACATCAACCCCAGCAATCTTGCTGCCTGTGGGGATGCTGTTTAGATCTGCTTCTGGTTGGCACTGTATCTTACGACAACCAACCCCTTTGATTAAAGAGGCTTGAAGGTTTCTTTTTTCTTTCGCCTCTTTTTGTTTCACTGCCACTGCACTTTTTGTCGCTGCACACTGACGCCGTGTGTGGAATTCTCCCAGTGCAATCGCCAACCCTGGGCGCACTATAATTCACATTCACACAGACACCGGGCCGCTCGTGCGCTAAATTGCTTTATTTCACTTCCCTTTTACGGTTTGGGCTGAACGGCACCGTCAAACACACTCGATCACTCGGCACTTCAATTGCATTCATTTTTCTTTCTGGGGGTTTATCACTTCTGTTTTCTGATGATCGGGAAAGAGAGAGACAGAGACGGTAAATTTGTGTACTTTCGGTGGAAAATAAAAATTTAAGCTCACGGATCGAAACCGAACCGATGAAAACTCCTGCATGTTGTTGATGCTGCCATCTCCTCCTAAAGTCTTGCCTTTCGCTGGGTTCGAGTAGTTTTCTATTTTAATTCCAGCCGACTGTAAAAGAGCGAGTCTCCGGCAGGTGAGCCTGTCCTGTCCGGTTGCCAATTAATTACGGCCGGTATGCGCCCAAAGCCTAAGGCCCTAAGATCAGCATTGTACGGCGAGCGAACGAGCACAGATACTTCCGTCCGGCAGCTTTACAGGTCTTGCCACAACCGCCCCGATGAGGCTTACGCATGATCACCCAACGCTTATGGCACCTTGCACCTAGGCGATGCAAGGAAAACACACGAGCAAGTTAAAATAAGTAACATGCATCACCCTGTTGCATCACGACCGTCCGACCGGGTGCCTCGTGTGGACAATTGTGAACGCAAATATTACACCCAACTGGCACACATGCGTGATGACGTGCTTCGTCAAACTATGAACACGGTGACGAACACTTTCCGGTCTCCACGTTTCGGATCGTTGGACGGTTATCCCTGTCAGCATGCATCAAATCTGCATGTCTAATGATGCATGGGGTGTGCTGGAAACAAGCGGGACAGAATTAATTTTATCCATCCCCTTTCGAGGGTGAAATTTCTCTTTCATTTCATTCCTTCTGATTATCTATCGAGCGTGCTCCTTATCCCATCCGACCGCGTTCGTGATCGTTTGTCGAGAGAGCTTTAAGCGCTTTTATTCAACCATCACGGAACGATCGAGGATGATCTTCTGCTGCTGATGAGTTTAATTAGCATGGGCACAACACGATCGGAGGTAGTGATGCATAAATTGTGTTGCTCATAAAACTGCACTCTCACAGACTTTGGATAAGCTGTAGGGAGCTGTCTAGCGTCTACCACGCCAACAGCATCATATCATCAGCGTTCGAATCGTTTGATCGTTATGAGCTTTTTGTTTTTGCCCCATCGATGATGCACTTTAGGAAACACACCCTAACTTCATTAGCCACTCATAAAACACACACACACCCACAAAGAGACTCACGCACGCATACTGGCAGTCACAACGCCACCAGACGACACGCTTAAGTATTCTGCTCACTTTTACTGGGGACGCCCGGGGCACGACGGCACACGCCGGCACCCGTCGCCGTTTGTGGAATCTGGGTGACAATTACACTTTCGATCAATTTGCATTCAAACGCACTTCATTATCACACGTCACAGAGCGCACAAGTGCAACGACTGCACTCGCAGTTTTGCAATGGTGGGTTGCGTGTGTGCGTGTGTGTGGGACTAAAGACCTCATGGAGCTTGACTTTGTAAAAAGTTTTCTTAAAACTAGAAGCTTTTGAAGACTTTCTACGCATCCAGCTAGTGAGACATCAAAATTAACACTTGTGTGATGATGACCAGTTTTAGTGCGAGGCAGATAAGGCAAGGTAATGAAGGAATCCCTGAAGGGCACACACAAAAAAAAACCCCAGCAAACGACGCAACCACCCAAGAAGGGTTTGATGTTAATTCAATTTAAAGCAAACCAACGTCTTGCGTGCCGTACCCGTCCGTCCGTCCTTGCTACAGAAGACACGCAAAAGACAACGCTTTCTTCCATATTCTCCAACATGTACACCGTACAGCTCCTCGTACACGACGCACCATAAAACTATTCCGGAAGACCACGGATCACACTCACTGGATTGGCCGGCTGGTCGGCACAATAAATTCGGCGGGTAAACAATTTCGTCTTATTTAAATCTCACCACTATCACACCGTTTAGAGCTGCGGCTGCTGGTGGTTTTAAAATCGCGATCCGTTCCGACAACACTGGGACCGTACCGATAACCGTTAACAGAACGAGCGGGCGGCGGGCAACAACAAACAAGAAACAGCCGTCCGGTGCACTGTGCGTACGCACCAGATGACGGGGGAAAACTGAGCGCGAGCTCGATGGTTGATGCTTTTCCAAAGTCAGGCTGGGGTTTCGGTACCGCCGCCATCGGTCTGGCCCGCACATACCGCGCCATTCCGTCGTCGTGTGCGAACGATACGATGTGCGGGCGAGGAGTTGTTGCAGGGAACAGCGCAAGCGTCTGTCGCACCACATGTTGCACGCGACGCAACATTCGTGCACGGTGGGTTCTGATGGGGACATACAGATGTGCATGCTTTTAATGCCATTGATTGGAGTAAAATCTCAAACGAAATTTCGATTATCAGTGGAGTTCACATGGAAGTTTTTTTTTGCGTGCTGTAGTTATTTAAAATTAAAGACATATTTTTTGAAAGATTTTTAGGTGGCTTAATTCAAAATTAAACGTACTCTCTCTGAGTGCGTAGAGGAATCTTAGAACAAACTTCCTTCTACTTCTTCCTTGGCATTACAACCGTGAACGGTCTAGGCCGGCCATTTCTTGCTTTCTGGGACGTACCCGTAGCACAGTAGTCAGCTCTTCGTACGGGCAAACTTTAACGACTGTATTTCGCAGCATAAAACACACGAAATATCATTGTTTAGAAAATAAATAATGAGTAAACTTGCTCTTTAGTTTTCAAAACAGCAGAGTCGATTTTCACTCAAATCTTCTTATAATTACAATTTTATAGTTATTAGTTTATACATCTGTTGTGAAAAATCGAACAGGATGAAATTCTGCCTACGGCTTAATTTTTCTTTTCGAGCATTTGCGCAATAGCCTTCGATGCTTCTAGCGCAGCTGTAAGATATTGGATAATAACAGGACTCTAGGAAATTGTCTACGATTTATTTTTATTTTTACTTCCTTACTGTTATAAAAAATTACAATCACTATAAATTACTAAACTTTCTTTGTTCAACATATTCATGTTCAACTTGCTAAACCTGATACAACACACTGCAACTACAATAGCACCAGATATCAACAAATAAATCACTTCAATCAATCATGCCCGAGATCAAGATAGAAATGAGAAGAAAATGCCTCGGGATTTGTGTACATTTTTGGCACAACAGTACTGAAAAAACAACACCTAGCCGTAGCACTTCAAAATAAGGAAAATCTGTTTAATATTTGTTGTCTTTTGTTTGCTACAGACAATTATGTTATTACAGTAGCTCATGCCCTTATAATATTTTATCTGTGGATTGGGTTACTCCTATTAAAACTCCTTACACTCCTTTTAAACTTCATTGATGTTGGATGAAGAATAAAAAGGATGCCAATCCTTCTTCTTCTTCTTCTTTCGGACTAAAACCATAAGAAGACTTTTGTGAACCATTAAAGGCTTTCATTGCATTAGTAATTCTAGATAATCAGGTGCTCAGGGAAGCGATCTGGTCAGGTTGACTCTTAAATATGCAATACTGGTTAATAACACCCGCCTTAGAGCAAGGAAGAAATAAATCCATCAGGCTGGTAAAAGCAGTCTTAACAACCTACATTATAATCAGCCGCCACAACTTTATCTGCTGCAGAAGTTTTTGATACTGCACGCAGTAAAGCAACTGGCAATCGAATGTTCTGCCCTTTCTGTGAGACGCATCCACGCCATCACTCCATCGCAATTTGGGCATACCACACCCATCTTGAGATCTTTATGAGCATCTTCTTTTCCCACGCGGCTAAGAGGGTTTCATAAGTATTTGACAGAGTCAATGTTTCAAGAGGCATGTATGTAAATGTTTTTTACTGACGCAGCTTCGTCCATCGCCACATATATTTTGAGTGGAGGAATTTAACCGGCACTATATGGAAAATTTATCAATAAAATTAAAATAATCTTTTTCTCCGTTTCTCTTTAACATCTTCAATCTTTGAATAAAGGTACCAAACAGACCTTTCAGTAGAATTCATCGAAACTTTCACAATTTGTAGCTGAAATATAGCATACATTGAAGAATAATGAAGAATTTGGAACGAAGAAGAACATCATAATTTCAAACACAGTAAGCTTTTTGGACTAGCCACATCCGGTTCAAGAGTTTTGAAAAATTTAAAAGAGATTTTAAGTTTCTCAAAGTGAAAGATCTCCAACAGGTAAATATTACCACAACGAAAGCAATATTATTTCCTCTTGAATTTTGCCCACCAAACCATCGGTCACGATCTCACTGTGTGCCGGCTACGTGACGCACTGCTGTTGCGCGACACATTTCGCACGCATGCCGCGTAACAGATGCTCTTATCAGAAGCAGGAAAAACGGTCACCCCGGGAAGAAATCACCAGATCTTCACCATCTTCAGCCCGATAAGACCATCGCCCATTCGGTGATGGTGTTGCTAATTAAATCTACCATCTACCAGACTCGTCGAAGGCAGATAAAACCGAACCGAACAAACAAAAAACTGCCCCACAAAAACAACGACCCGCAACGAAGGCACACGTTGTTCCGCGATAAAACAGAGTGAGCGAATATTCTAGCCCACGAATTGGTGCCACCGTCCATGGGGTCTGGGCACATCGATGATGATCTGTTCGATTGTCGAGCCACGAGCGATGAAACATAGTGATTGTGCCTGTTCCCAAGGTCGCCTTGCAGCTGGCTCACAACGGTGGAAATGAAAACGGGGCCACGAGGAAGCACGATAATTTCAGCCAGTAAGTAAGTCACCGGGATTGGGGTAGAATTTGCAGTCAAATATAGAAATCATAATCACAAGAACTTAAGTGCTACCCTGCGAGTGTACAATGCTGTCACATTATTTCGCCGGGCAGCATAATTTTCCGTGGCTAATTAATTAGCGGTACCACCATCGGCATCCAAGCACTTGCATTACAGCACAGTGGGCAATCAACAGTCACGGCCTAATGACCACACATTCAACCTGTCCAATGGACGACAATTTGCAACCATTCGCAGCCATCGGTTGAGAGCAAATAGCTCTGATTAACGATCGTTTCCCGTCGATTCGAACGGCGGTAGCGAAACGAGTCCCGGCTCCATCCACCTCGTGCTCTGCGCCATGCAAGACAGCATAAATCTTGCACTTGACCGATCGTACCGGTTGATAATTGCGCCGTGCCAAACGTGACTGGATGAAGCTCCGATTTGAAAACAATCATATGTGTGGCTGCGAGACGGGACAGCCGGCTAACGATTCGAAGCGTCCGTGGTTCGGGTTTATCGACGATTGGCGCCGATCCTGAATGGCCTACCGGGCCTATTCGCAAAACGAGTGTAGCTTGTTCGGAAGGATAACACACACAATTTACATGCAGCAAGCAATCGCTTTCATCAGCTACTTATGTACTCGCGTTCTAAGCCTCGGACGAACGGTCGGCTAGCGAGTCATCTGATTGTCGCTAACGAGCTGGTTGCAAAAAGAGTCGCAACTTGGGTGGGCCACCCGATGAAACACGCAAACAATGGACCGTAAAGTGCATCCATTGCGCCGTGGCCATCTCCAGCATAATCGATCCCCGGGACCAGATCTCGTCTTGGTGATAAACCCGATCCGGTTCGGTCGTAAGGTAAGTCGGGGTCGGGTTGGTCCATCTGTACAATACCGGTGGAGTAATTATTTCCCCCTATATGGTGAAGTGAAATTCGTAACAGTGTGTCCTCGCGGCAGCGGAATGTCACCCACCGAACCGATACACCGATGGGACACTTAATGGCCAAATAAATCACACCCCAAGCCGAAGCCGGAGGCCCTCGAGCACGCTTTGTCAATTTATCTTCCATTATCAGCGTGCACAGAAGGCCTCGGAGTAGTTCTTCGGGCCAAAAAAAAACGGAAAACAGAAAACTCCGGAACGTAACCCGTTCCGTGTAATGTCTTATGTGACAGTGTATGGAAGGATGGGAAAAGAAAACGACACACAGAACATGCATAAATTCACACGTTTGTAAAACCAGGTAACAAATAGTGCGGCCTGGCTTGCCGGCAACAATCGATCCGCCACTCTGGACGCTGGAGACGAGACTTTTAAAGACATCCCCTCGGGCTAGCGCGGCGCAGTTTCGGATCGCGGTGAATGATAAATTCACGTCGTGAAACATAATAATAATCGTCGATTAATATTCATTTATGTTTTTTAATTTATTTACGATAATGGTGGCGTCGACTTTGGAACTGTGAAGGGGGCTGCCCTTCCGAGCAGCTCACTTCTCACCCTCCAAAAGAAAAGTTGAGGAATATTTTTGTACTTTAAAACTCGTCGCAAAAACTGCTTTGCGGTTGGGATGAAGCGATATATTTCAAAAACCGTACGCGTTTTTTCTTCATGACTAAGATAAAAATTATACATGGGAACGAGCTACTGAAACCCCGAAGTGAAGAGGAAAAGCAAGTGGGGGGATAAAATGGGACAAGATTTATTGTGTTTCACTTTACACCGGCCGAAAACACCCGTATCCCGTAGCAAACGAGAATGAATGAGAAGGAAGCAGTTCCTTCGGCGCTACAAAAAAAGAGCTGAGGGCCACAAAATGCGTTTTGGTTTTATTTCTTAATTTTCCCTGAAGCAACCTGGGCTCGATGTGTGATTTTGAGTTCCCGCCACTCGTCAAGCACACGCGGGCGATTCGGAAGAAAAATGGTTGAAGGACAGCCAAACTCGGCAGCTATGGATGGACGGCTGGGACTGGGGCGAGTGCCGAAGAGCCTTGTGGGCTTTCCTGGAGCACCGGCGCGATAAGCGATCGGAACCTTGAACGACATTGGACGACGGAGCTCTCATGGATACATCAAGCGGTGTTTCTTTGGTTAACACTTTGTGGGGGTTTTGTTGTTTTCGAGCTGTCGTCTTTTATTTCACGTCGATACTGGTTAATTGAGTGTAATCACCGTCAAGCTAACGGGGACGATGTTGGGAAACTTTTAGGACGTAAAAAGCGAAAACACAATTTGTTAGTTGGTAGGGTAGGTAAGCAAAAGGATGTAAAGAGGATAAGTATGGTTGAAGGAGACATTGTAGAGGCGAGGAAGGAATTGATTTTTAAGAACCAACAAATCGATATTTTATTGGCATGAAAAGAACGTTCTCTAAAGGGAGCTGAGGAAGTCATTGAAAAAGTGTTTGACCAAACACGGAGAATGGACAGTAGAATTGATCATTATTTTAGTATTACATCGTCTGAGATCCTGTCAAGATCTCCTGAGGCTTTAAAATAAATGGTACAACTATCATGATTTTTTTTTTAAATATCATGATTGCTTCTTAAATAGCCAGTTAGAACAGTTAAATATTGCTACAGTAATACTTACTGCGGACAGAAGAATTGTAGAATTGTTATTAACTATGTGCGTACCACGAAGTTTGTGAGAATTTCTGGGTAGGTTTCCATCATCTTATCAAATCTGTTCTGTTCAAAGCTGAGGAGCGAATTCCTAAAGTTGGTCAGGATAACTAATGACCAAATCATATTAATATTAGTTTATGCAATCCAACTCTGCATTTCCTGATGCCTAGTATTGACAGGTGTTTAGGGCTTCGTGATACATTACAGAGTACTCGCCTAATACAACGAGTCGGATGAACAGGCAGAGTCCCTTGAGCGGGCACAAATAACGAGTAGCACCATAATCTATTGTTTACACTCAGCGGTATTGGACAGTGACATAATAGGTTGGATAGTTGGAAGCATCCAATTGCATTCTTCTCCTTAGATAAGGGCGGTGAACAATTAGATGCCTCAGATATGTCCTAATGTATTGACAAATTTTTTTAACAGCCCTGGTTCTTACATATCGTGCTCTTCCCTTTAGATGGCACAACTCACTATTCTTTTTTTTCTTGCTTGGCACTACCACCTCGTCTTGGCCTGCCCTTTCTGGCTATCTGTGACTTGATTTTACCCGTAGAAAAGTAGTCAGCCCTGCGTACTATTAGATAATACATATAAAGAGGATGTAATAGGGCACAGCAAGTGGCAATAATTGTAAACTCTTCCTATTAATTAAAAGCAATAAAGGTATTACAATTGTGTCTCTCAAGGTCAAGTCACCGATCACTTAGCAAAGCTAGGTATCTGTCACCATCTGGATCATGTGGTGTGTTCAAGAATACTCTGAACTCTCTCAAGAAGATCTGAAGATCACGAAGACATCTCTTGATGCTGATTGTTTAGAGGTAAGAGTAGCAGAAATATTATTAGAGGATCAAACAGAGGCAGAAGCACCTGGGAACTTCGTGTTCGATCCCCAGTGCATTCTTAGGATTCAGAAGCAAGAGGAGTGTCAAAGTCAGCATTTTCGTAGTTATTTATCTGACGACGACGATGAGTCTGGTTGGACTAGATACCAAATAATATTGGACGAAGTTTATTCGCCAGCAGCTTCCCATACGCAGGACTGCACGACTGACTTTATTGCTGCTGCTAAAATCAACTTCAAGGAAGCCAGAAATGGCAGGCCGAGTCCTTTCGAGGTTGTTCACCAGCACGACGAATCTGACTTCCTCCGTCCTCTCTTTTTACTGCTCTCTTCTCGTACTCTCCCTATGCTAGGAAGCGTTTCCTCAAGTTCAACAAAAGATTTGACAGGCCGAGCAACTATCCTAACATAGCAATCACCCTGATGGGTTTAAGCCAAGAAAGAAGGTCTTCAAACGGCAGAACCGGGGTTCAAATCCCATCCGTACCGTTCTCCCGTAGTGAGGACTGACTATCCAACTACGAAGTCTAGGCCCCGTAAGTCTAGTAAGCCAGAAATGGCAGGTATGACGCAAGAGGAGGTCACAAGGCCAAAGAAGAAGAAGAACTGAAGTTACTTTAAAACACCTCAAACGATTTAGTTCCTAATTAAACGTACTTCCTAAAGACTTCCTAAATCCATAACGTAATTGAAGGTATTTCAAAAGTCCAATCTCCAAACCCTCAATAAAATGAAATAACTTTTCTCAATTGTCCTTTAGCTACGTACCAGTTGTAAGATCTACTTACGACACGCTTCCTGCTCACTCTTCACCCACATCCCACATTGCTTAAGCAGCTTCACAAAATCTTCCACGCGAAGTAATCATTCGCGGAACATAAAAGCTGCTTTGCGCATTATCTCTCCAACCCCTAACGCTCTCCCCCGCCGACATCCGATTTTCGATTATGCTGCAACTTTAAACAGTTCCTGTTGTTGTTGTTGTTGTTGTTTTTGCTGATAACTTAACCACCGAAGGCCGGACCACTTCACCCGGAACTGGCTGACAACGATCAAATAAACAACCAAACAAAAGCTTCAAAGTACTGTGCGTCTCCATCGAAACGTGTCGATGTGGACGGAACACGCGCTGCCCGGTACAGAAGCGCGTGCAGCAAAACTTCTAACTACTCTGTCACGGTATGGTTGTCATTTTATGTCCCGGTCGGCGGCTGCCATTCAGGCGATAAAGTTGAAGTCCGTTAGTTATGGTGCCGGTTTGGGTGCCGGGTTCTCCCGTTGAATCGCAACTGCCGGCCCATCAATTCTCGACCCGCCAAGTTTAACACGGTGTCTAACGGTTTAGGTTCGCTGGAACGTTAATCTTCGCAGCTTCAAGGGTGCGTCGAAACTGCGTTAAAAAGTGGTTTGTCACTCGTATAATCACACGAAACAAGGGACAATTGTGCCCTTGGGACTCGATGCATTCGACCGGGAAATGTATCGATTGGGAAGGGCCACACTAAGCATCTTGGAAGTTGTCTTAAATCTTTCTAGAAATATCGTTCATAATAATTCCAATTACTTTACCTTTCCTGTTCATTTGTCAATCCCCGTTTGGCAAGTAAAGTAATTTCAAAGCTACCTCCTACCGCTGGAAAGCTTCATCAACCCTCATCGACTTACGACTTTCCTTGACTGATTTTTAGCGAAGCGTTCAGCCGAAAATCAGTCTGTCAAATCGTGATCTCTTCATCATCGCGCTTCGACTGTTCGACTTCGCGGCTCGTGTGCCAAGCGCGTGCCTAAACTCGAAACAAGCAGCTGCTGGCTGCCGGTGGGACGATAATTAGTGAAACTATCAACCGGCGCTTCGCGTGACGCTTGCTGTGACGCTTTCAAAGCATGAGTTTGGAGCATTCAAGCCCTCGTTGGTGGTGCTCTTTTCAGGCCCGGGAAGTTACGCTACTGTACGTGCTAGCGCTGATTTGAGAGCTTTTCTCATCGACACGCTACGGAAATACGGAAGCTCTACAAGCAACATGATTGTGGCATAATTTCTTCCTGATTGGCTCTTTTATGGGAAACATTGTACGAGTGGAATGTTAAGAAGGATTCCATAGATTGTATTTTTGTGTGTTTGCGGTTGCAAAGTATGGTGAGAGGATTATAGTAATGTAAATAGTAACGTACTGGTTACAAATTTGTGGCAAATCGAGGTCCTAGGAACATTATCTTAGTTATTTTTCCTCAAAACAGTGGCTATTCTCTCTCTCTCTTCTTGCTCTAACGACCTCTTAGGTCATGCTCATTTATATGGGTTTATCCTCATACATCCAAAGCCAAATTTATTGTTAATATTTAGAATTGGACGCAAACATTTCATCTTTTTCATCTCTTACCTTGGATTGGAATTATTATTCCAATTTTTTAAAAAGGCTTACAAGAATCATTTAAGGTGATTTTCCACCAAACCATTAAACAATTGTTTACACTCGGTTTGCTACAATGGGCGTTACTTTTGCTTCAATATGATGCAGCTCTGAGAAGGAGAGTGCACGTTATAAGCTTCTCATGAACAAAAAAATGTAGCTGTGAAATCGAATTTAAACCTAAGATTGATCGTTTCATTGCAGGAACGGAACCTATTTCAGGTTCAGGACGATATGCCCAATACTAGCTGGACTATATCCAACAAGTGATTACATCTCTCTTCATTCAGCCTACCAGTGAACATTTTCGCAATCATCAATGCTCGGACTCCTATCCTCCGAATATTTAAGGTACCTCCTTTTAGGTACCCCCTCCGAATATTTAAGGTAATTAAGGTACCCCCCATTAGAATATTTTTTTTATTCATGAAGGACGGTCTGATCGTATTGCTTAAAACTAAATTATAAAACAAATTCACGGTGGTTTAGAGCCATTTCCTGCTCCAACCCGTGATAGGACACCTTATCCCGGGTGAGCTCGGCAGATCCGCTAATGCTGATTCCGCCATCCAAATTCGTGGTAGTGTTGGTTGCGAGGGTCGGTATCGTGTGTGGGCATCACATCCCGTCCGTCCTTGGGGGAGAGTCCTTTTCGTGGTCCTCCATGGTTATGTGGAGCTTATCCAGAGTTCCTCCTTCACTCTGCTGTTGTCTGCTGTTGATAGTCGTTGCAATACGCTCTTGCAATGTTGTAGTTCCTTATCCAGGTATTCTGCCTATAGGTATTCTGCCTATGCCATACCAGGCCCCTCTATCGTCGCACTCATTCATACATTCATTCATTCAATCAGTCATTAATCCTCATAAACACAAGCGAGGTACAACACATATAACAGACAAACAGTAGGAGTGGATGAAAAGGAAGGAAAGGTACTAAACTAATTAGAATCAAATTTTATTTAGGTAATTCTACAAGGCAATTTTTGAGCCATATTTTAATATTGTTTTCTGTGGAAGATGGTTTATGTCCTCTTTTTATACAACCTGTGGAGAGCTTCATCTCGGCTGTTACAAGGTGAAATTAACAAAATATGAAAAGTGAAAATAAAATTGATTTCATAATGTTTTATTTGCTCTTGCCAAATTTATGATAAAAAAATTCGTCCAGTCTACCTCCGCGGTAGCTTTAAATTCAACTTAAACTTTAAATTTAACTTACTAAGAGTTGTCAAAATTAATACAAAAGTGTATAAATCTTTAAACGATTAAATATGATGGAAAAGATTTTTCTTACAATTTATAGAAGAAATCCATGCCATTTTAGAACAAACTAAAACCAAACAAATGTGTAGTGAGAATTAGTATTACCCAAAATTGAAATTCATATCCAAAACTAGTAAAATAAAAATAAAATGTATGTAAAATATGTAAATGTATGTAAAAATATAACAAATGTAATCAAAGAAATTGAGCTAAGCAAACTATTCCCAACAAAAAATCCTTTAAACTAAAAAGAAAACCTCGGGTTTTGATTTGCAACGTTCCCACTATCATCACACGGTCGCGTTTTGAAACTACGAACACAAACAATGTCGCCAGCATGCGTCTGTCGCAAAACGTTCCATCACATCTCGAACAAGCTTCAAGTGTCTGCTCGCCAGCGTGGACCAGCGTAGCGGGCGAGCGGGGATGAGAAAAAAATTTGCATAAATAACTCAAACACTATAACATTTACATTCTGCTGCCTGGTCTGATGCATCGTACCAGCAAACGACGATCAATCCATCCGGTTGGTCGGGGAAGGTGTGAAAAAAGCAACTTCCATAAAACCATTATTGAAAAAGTTTTAACACCAAGGTCCTTCCTTTGCAGGATTAAAGCAAAAGTATTTATTGCTGTAGCAAACCAGAAACAAAAAAAAAAGATGACCAAAAACACAGCGCAAAAACTCAATTAAAACATGACAAATTTCATTGAACTTTCAACTCTTACCGCGAAAAGCGACACCACGTCCTTCCATCGTCAGTGTCAGTCATCCTTCATCAGGCGTCTTAATTGTGTTCGATATCTCATTCATCCCGGTCGGCTGCAAGCTCCGGCAAAAACTCCACGAAAAGAAAGGAGCAACCACAACCAAGAACAGGGACCACAAAACTAAAGAGACACACCGGGCGAACTTCTGCTGGGAGCAGAGGAGCAGAGCCGTACGGGAGTAATTATTTTCCATAACAACTTCCAAATTTATCCGTCGAGCGGAGGACAAGCACAGGACAACCCAAAAAATACAGACTCAAGCGAGAAGCGAAAGAAACCAATTGGCTGATTGAGAAATCTCACAAGATTGGGCAAGACATCGGCCGAAAGTGAAACAGAGGGAAAGACGCTGGTCGCTGGAAAGAAGCTGGTACGTAGACGCAGTCACGGATTCCTTTTTCCTCGGTCCGTCTGTCATTCGCCACACTACGCACCATCGCTGACGATGTAATCGATTAAAGTTTTTATTACAAAAAGCGCGCGCCAGTGTCTTGGCGATAATCGTCGTCTTCTCTGCGTCCGAGTCTCAGCTGGTGGAACACGTGTCTTCAGGACGGTTCGGGACTCATTCACACTGTTTGTGTGCGTTCGGAAGATAACGAGATGCTACGGTTCAGTGAGGGGCCAACTCCGATCCCAAAAACCCTCACGGACCACCGGAGGGGAGGGTTTCTGTTGGATCGTAAACAATTTCTCGATAATTAAACTTTAATGGTTTATTTGATTTTCGCACGAAAATCGAAACCGTGGCTCGGCGTGAGTCGTCTCGTGTCGGCAACAAAAAAAAACCCTCGGCACCCCAAGACTTTATCGGAAAAGTGTCGTAAACGGTGAGCTCACACGCTGCTTTAGGGATAACGTTGGACTCGCCCGGCTTTTAAAGTTCCAACTCCGGAGAGCAGAAAATCAGGCTAACATCTTCACTTAAACACAGCAACAAATAAAGCCCTTGCCCGGGGAATGATATACGACGGTGTGCTGGGATGACGGGTTGGCATTGAAAGGGTGGTTCCGGGGTTTTTTTTTGGTTATTGCTACACCCGAGTAAATCTCACACCTGCCCTCCCGGGAGTTCCTGGCTGGCAGGTTGATTATTTTCTGCCACGCTTCATGAAGGTGTGACGAAGAACAGAGAAGAAAAAAAAACACCCTTGAAGGGTAATAAAATCAATATTTGTAGGTTAAGGTAACGCCATTTTGGGGATGTTTTTTTGGGGGGCCTAAAGATATATTTTTACCTTTCCCGTCACTAATGCGCCACTTGAGTGTTAATCCGCGCACCAGCCCTAAGCACTCAAAGCCGTGCTTTGATAAAATCATTTTTGCATGAACTAACGCTTCCGAGTCAGAAAATAGAAAAAAGACTCTTCTCCGTGTGTACTCACAATCGTTTCATCCAGCGTCCGCCATCAAGGAAGTGATTGATTTATATTGGGCGAACCGTTTGAGAATAAGCAGCAGCTTCAAAAACACACACACACACCCGAACAAAGAACGAACGATCATGGAAGATCAATCCAGTCCAAGGGCGGCAACCACAGTCGACTGCCGAGCCGATTCCCCCCAGCGAACTGGAGCTTGGTCGTAACTTTGAAGATGCAAGACCGGCGAGAGGAAGCAAAAGTGTTGTTTGTTCGCGGTGCAGAACTCGCCCCGCTACAATGTCGCACATGCATGACGCATATTACAACATTCCCCGTGTTGGCTGTGTTGATCGATGCGCACCAGCTCAACAAACCATCAATAATCGGAGGTACGTGAGGAGCTTGTGCTTGTGCGGTTTTATTCGAAACTCGACTACACGGAGCAGGGGGTTTTCTTTCAAACGCTCGAAATTGTAAAGTTTTTAAGACTTTCTTTTTATGTACCAAACCCCTTACAGAGCTGGAACACCGCTTTGTTTGATCGATGATTAATGTGTGTTTGTTTTGCTTTGTGTGTGCCAATTGAATGCAGTACGCAGCCCCAAAACAAATAATGTTGCTTACGGATGGAGTGTACGCAAATAGATCAATCTTAAATGTGCTCTCTGGAAAGTAATTTCAATAAATCGGAAGTTTTTCAAGTAAAAACTTTCTTATCATACGATTTGGTATTACCCAACTAGTAGTTAGACCTTAAAATCTCATGTTCTAGTAGTAAAATTTGAGAAGAAAATCAAAGCGAGTTGTGTATGACTAGAGACACAAGTAAAATGCTCCAGAACGGGTGTGCTGAACAAATGCTGAAAAGGTGTCAAAAGCGTGGTGGTTGTTAGTATGTAAATATTACGGTCAAATATATCAGCTAGAGCTTAGCTGTGGCCAGTTAGAACAGTGTAAATAACAGAGCTACTTAAGGATTTGTAAGGGTGCGAGTAACAAAAATGTAATTCCAGCGTCTCTGTTTCAGAGCTCTATTGAAAAGAGTCTCAATTCTAACAACCGCGTTCATTTCCAACATGTAACATGTTTGTGTTTGCGTTTACATGCAAACAAAAAAAAAAGATTAATTTTATATGTGTTTGAATGTGTTTCGAGTAAACAAATGTTTTTAAACTCAATTTACGAATTAAATGTTTGATTTAGTGGCATGGGAACCACAATTGAAGTATTGGTTAATCCGGTACAGACAAACCGTTCCTTAGTACCAGTGGCCGATCAACCTAGGAGCAGAAAGTGCGGCCGCTCGGGAAATCCTGACGATCTTACTCAGAAACAAGTCACAGTTAGAGGGGCCTCAACTACCATTCCGCTCTGGGTCTCTAAAGACTCTAATTCGTCTCCGCTTAGTACACAGGACTGTAACAATCTAGCATAATAAATCGCTAAGAAAGCAGGAATAAGCAGACTAAGTTCTCCATAATTTGTAATGTTACAGACAAAGAATTCTCTTCGTGCGTGCTTCTTCATATTTCCAGGATTACAATTCTATGATCAGGCGCTACAACTGCTTTTGGCCTGCTGCAACAATCCTCAATACCACTCATGGTTTAGCGCCGGCATCTGCCAATCCGTTATCCCGGCCGTTCTGGCGGACGCATCAACGCTATCACTCTTAAGAATCCATGTTTCAGAAGCGTATGTGAGTACTGGGACTATAAACGTTCTGTACAATCCCAGCTTCGTACGTCGCGACAGGTATTTAGAGTGAAGAAGTTTCCTCTAACTGTAGTATAACCGGTTGGCAGCCAGCACCCTTACCCGTAACTCAACATCAATTCTGACTTTTGAACCCAGATAGGCAAAGTTTTGGACGACTTCGAAGGTGCGGTCACCTATTTGTATATCACCCATGCAAAGTTCAGAGTTTCAGAGTTCAGAGTAGCAAGGTTCCTGGCGATGCCACCATCATTTTGGTTTTTGCCTCGTTATTCTCCAACCCGAGGTTCTGTGCCGCTCGCTCGATCTTTTGGTAAGCTTCTGCTACATAGGAGAGCCTCAAACCAATGATGTATGCCAAAGATGGTCCCCGAAGTTTCCACCTCCGAGTCACGGATGGCTCTCTCTAGCGCCAGATTGAAAAGGAGACAGGCTAGCTCATCTCCCTGGTGCCGGCCCTTAATGGTAGTAAAGGGCCATTAGAGTTTTCCATCTACCTTCACCTGGCATGTGATGTTGGCCATTGTCATTCTTACAAGCCTGGTAACTGACTACATTCTTACAAGCCTGGTCACTGACTTCTTTGCTATGGGTAAAATCAAGTCACCGAAAGCCAGAAATGGTAGGCCCGAACCTTTTGAAGTTGTAGTGCCAGGGAAGAGGAATAAAATTAAAAAAATTCATTCCAGTGTCGCAATTTTAGGGTTGCTAGAAGTGTTTCAATTTTAGCAACTAGGTTTTGTTAGTATTTTCAAATTTAATCTAATGAATTAGACTCAGTTTTATTTTTTCACTTAATAAATGTGCTGTGAGTAGTTTGAATGTGTTTACAGTAAGCACGACGTTTTATGCTTAGTTTTCCAATCTATTATTGATCAAGGGAGACCGTTGCTAGGTACGCAGCATGGCAACTATCAAGCCTAATAAACAGCCAAGAAAGCAAGAAAATGTAGGCTAAAATCTACCGAGTTAGTTGTTTAAAAATCGAAGAATTCTCAAATGACCTTGTTAACGCTCTTCGTGCGCGATTCTTCATATTTCTAGGATTAAAATTCTATAGACTTTCTTATAATATTCACGACTTATCACCAGTAGTCGAACAAGCTCATTTGAACACCCAAAACAGAATGAAAGTTGAAGGCATCTTAAAAATCTCAAATGTCAAATCTGCCGACTGGGCTAGAGTCAGAGGTCGAGCACAGACATGATGCTAGGTTCCTTAGGGAGCTGGACACCCCCTACATAATTGAGGCTTCCAAGGCTGCATAACCAGTTGGACGGAAAATATACCTCTGTCGAAGAAGCCTCAGGCATCGGTTCAGTTTGCTTAAAGCCAGTCAACACGAAGCGCTCCTCGCAGCGCAAACTACATTTTGCAAAGGAAATGTTGTCGGAAAAATGTTTCTTCTGCCTTCTTCCTTGGCACTTTAACCTCGCGAATGTCCATTTCCGACCTACCATTTCTCTCTTTCTGTGACTTGATTTTACCCGTAGCAAGGCAGTCATACAGAGATGCGGTCTGGGTGGGAATTTGAACCTGCCCGGTCCTGCCTGCGCCGCTCTTGCCGTCCCCGAAAAAAAAAAACATTAATAGCTAAATTTAATTCCCTTGAATTAAGAAAACAACGATATTTGAAAAGCTGAGAAGCTATTTGGTCCTCATTTCAATCATTTGGAAATGCCGGTATGCTTAACATATTTGCCCACTGATGGACTGCACATTCCTTGTTTATTGAGTATTGTAGGGAACCACTTCAAGACACTTGATGTAAAAATTGACATTCTTGATGTTCTAACAACTCTGAATGAAATCTATAGCTGAAGCTAGTGCATGATTAGAGTGATGTTGTACATGGATATGATCTACGGATTTTGAGAAAAATTCTCACCCACCAGCGATAACACGATGCTTTTTTATATGTAACGCTCATTATTGAGCGTTAAAAAGATCCACTGTCTCCCACATCCATGCTGCAATAGTATAGAAAGAGTGCAAACGTATTACCCTAACTAATTTCCTTTGTGACGAAGTCTTGGCACTAGCTGTATGGTTCTCAGGATTCACCGACAGATCTTCGGCCCCTTTCTTTCCAATCCTCTTTTATTGCTAGCTTTAAGGTGTTATTGAACGGATACATTGGCGGGCTTTTGTTGAGCGCGTCTCTATTACATTCTTCCTGCAAAACTGTCCACTTTATATCCTGAAACTCTCAACAAGAATATTGTCAATTCTTTGCGTTTCTTTCTATGGTCTGCAAAGTAGCACTAGAATTATCTTGAAACTTTTGTGGCAGGTTGATTTGTTCTGTTGAAGTCTTATAAATATGAGGGCAGCAAATACAAAGCAAAAAAAATCTGGCTTAAAGGCCCATTATTTTATGTTCGTGCTGATATGATCAAGCTCTCTTTCAATCTTTAAGCTCCTTTTCAACTTTAACTGCGAGGGTCACCTCGTGAAGCATAAGGCTGTAATCCCCATTATGTATGCTTGTACCGTTGTTTCCTTACGGTGTGATCATTATGACGAAGTGGCTCACGATTTTGACAGATAATATCAAATGATTAAGTTAATAAAGGTAATTTGATTCGATCGAGTT
The DNA here is from genome assembly GCF_013141755.1 of Anopheles stephensi. NCBI lineage: Eukaryota > Metazoa > Arthropoda > Insecta > Diptera > Culicidae > Anopheles > Anopheles stephensi. The sequence continues at coordinate 56,103,671 of NC_050203.1, read as the reverse complement.
TTCATTTAATAACAGTTTATGGAAGAGACCTTCTACATTGTGGTAGATTTATTATTTTTATTTTACTTTCTAGCTCTTTATATTATTTCTAGTTCTGGTTGATTAAAGCGCTGTGGAACGTCCATTGTTTTGAAATCGCTAAATCGCTAAATCCATAAGTTTTCGCTTTTCCATAAGTTTTAATGTTCTTCAAATTGTCCAATTGAGCATGAAAATTTAAACAATAAATCATTTATGACTTTTTATGCTTATTAAAATCAACAACTCATAACTTATCTAATTAATTTCAGACCAGCATCGAATTCTCCCACCATATTGGGCTCAACCGACCAAAGGCATAACGACCAACCTTTAATAAACCATAAACCAATGCATCAATATCGTTCGTAAAAGAGATCCCTCTTCCATCACCAGGTGGTCGCCACAATAACCATCCAACCATCCAAATAGGGTAGCAAAACCACAACAACCAAAACCGCCAACCAACCGATTGGTAGGTAATCTTCGTTGTGCGTAATAAGAAAATTACCAGCCCCGCTAGCTGACATTTAAAAGCTTGAAAGACTGTAATTTTTGGGTGGGTAATGTTTATGACCATTTGGCACGCGTCGACCGACCGATTCGCACGTTATTTTTCCTGCCCGACCGTAGCTAATAATGAAAGCGAGGATGGAGGCTTGTATAGGAATCTTAATCACCTTCGGATGACGGTTTGTATTGAAGTCTGCACTCGTTTAGAGCTCTGGAAAATGTTTACCCAAGAAAGACATCCTTTCCAACAATCAAAACACAGAGAGAGAGAGAGAGAGAAGAAAGGATTCTTTGATGTATGGCGTCTTTAAATATGGGGCCAATGTGGGTTTTTTATTACCTAACCAGTTGCCGGGTGTAACGAGACCGCGTAGCTAGCCGCCTCCTAATGATCACCGGCCAGCCATCACTCCAGCCCATTCGACCAGTGTTCATCGTTTACGTTTATGACTAATAACGACCTGCAGCTGGCTGAAGCTGGAGGCAAAGCAAATAAAAAAAAGAAATGGGAAACCAGCAGCACGTCCATGAAGTCCACGAATGCTGTAATGAGGCAAAAATGTATGTCAGGAGATCCGCAATAAAAGGAAGCATCAAGAAGGTACATCATAAATGTAAGCCCACGGTATGCGCCATTTATACGTGATGCTTTTTCATATCTTATTTTTATTGAAAAACCGAATCCATCCTGGTCCTCCACCACCACCACTCGTTGGGTGTAGAGCATTAAAGCATCCGCTCCGTAACCTGCGACACTGCGCGGGGCGCGTTGTTGGAAGGCCAGGTCGAAGGTTCTGATAATGTCTGCCGGCCATCTTCCTACGGTGGCGTGATTTCTTTTTATTTATTTATCTCGTGTTCCCTCCGTTCAATTTCAATGGTTTCTTCCGATGCATTATCATTAACATTAACAGTGGGGACCATAATTACACATCCCGAAGTTGCGCCCCTTTCCCTGATGTCCTTCTCCAGAAACCGATTGTCGGTGCGTGTCAGCAAACAGAGCAACAACAACGGAAAAAGGGGACTCCAAAACTGCGGGCAATCACGTTGACTTAAAGTTCATTTATTTGTCCAGTTTTCATGTTTCTTATCGCTTAATGCTCCTACTTTTTCTACAACATTTTCTCTTCCAAATAAAACATCACCATTAACGTGCTCCGTCCTAGCCCTCCGCTCCATCGCGTCCTGTGTCTGGTTGATCTTCCCAAGATGGTGGCATTCCGTTTCGTCACCTTTGCAATTACCGCACTCCGCGAGGCACTCCGCTCCAACTCCCCCCACGGGTCACAGTTTCCCGGGGGTCATTTCACACCGAGAGTAAGTTAGCCGCACGGTAACAACGTCGGAAATGCGATAAATGCACCTAACAATGGCTGTATGGCGGGGAAGGGCCTACCCATAAAAGCGCACCACCAACCAGCCCAGTGACAATCATAATATTTGCGAAAAATTATTTCACACCACCATTAGCGACTCCGAAAAGTGTGACGGAGAAGAGGCGCTGTCTTTTTCGCTGTTGACACAACCGGTTCGAGTGCGGCTGTCGTCCGAAAGGCGGAGTGTATGGGAACTCTGTTGAGACCAGGGTCCACCGGTTTGGCTCCATTCCAATCCTAAGTGCTAAGTATAATATCGTCGACGCTCTCCAGATGCCGGAAAGCGCGATCTTCGCGATCCTCGATCGACTAATTATGAATTACGAGTTTACGAGGGGTTTTCTTTTTCTCCACTTACCGAGAGGAAGAAAAAAAAAGCGTTAGCAAGAAGCTAATTGTATCGCATGACTACAGCCGTGACGTATGGCCATCCCTCGTGCCTTCCGTCTTTGTCGACTGTTCATTAGTGTCACTATTTACAGGCTATCGATGTCACCCCTTTCGCTATAATCGCAGCTTCGTGGAGTACGTCGACTGGACCGACTTCTTGAACACGTCCGTCAGCTCGGAAATTTCTTCCTGCGTCATCGCACTACGCTTCCGTCTCATGTACAGTTCGTTGTAGTTTAGCTCCAGATCGCTGCCGTCTTCCTCATCGCCTGAACTTTCGCCCGAACAGCTACCGATCGATTCCGACCCATCATCACTCTCACTGATCAAACGCATCTGACCACAGGTTTCCTCCGCCTGACGGATAAGCGTATCGCCCGGACTGCCGTACACCTCGGACTCCGCTTCCGACTCACTACTGTTGCACCGTGACTTTGCGTACGGATCGACACGATGCGTCAGGACGAAGTGGCAGTACAGATCATCCTCATGGCGGAACGTCTCGTTGCAGTAGCCACAACCGAACTTGATCGTGTGATAGTGCTTCAGCCGGTTGTGTGTCATGAGGATCTCGAACGTGGAGTACCGCTGGCCGCACAGATCGCACACAAACTGAAATTGTACGACAAACACACCGAAAACTGATCAAAATCTTTGTGCCACTTTGAACACGCACTGCGACCGGGTAAGGACCCAATACTTACTTGCGTTTCAGACATCTTGAAGAGCGGGCTAGTTAAGTTTAGTTTGTCGAAATTTTTATGAAACACTTTACACAAGCTTACACGGACTGGTCTGGTAGAAGTTTTGATACGGACTAAACTCACCAATATATCAATGTCGGCGCTTTATCGCTCCGTCTTTGGAGGTAAAGTCCACCGAAAAGCGGAGGAACAATTAGCATCCACACGCTAATATACTATCAGTAATAGTGAACGTCAGTCAGGTGGGAGTGTATATTTTTAGCATTTCTGTCGCGTAGCATCTCTCTTTTTTTCTCTGACGTGGGTGCTGAAATGATTCAATTGACAAGACACAACACAGAACGGTTGCTGTTAATCTATCAAAAGGGTCAATATTATTGACGCGGGATGGACCTGTTTTGTGTGGAAACTAGCGGTGGTAACTATATGCCGCTCGTTGTTACTAATGAAGGACAGTGGCGATTGTGCCGGCTCGTCATATGACTTGTTGATTGAGAGTGAGCCGGTAGAAAATGGAACATCACAGTTTCTGTGTTTGCGGTCTCATTTAATGGGTGCTTGTAACTGAGTGTGGATAGGTATCGGTTCCAGAATGTTAACATCGTAATCGTGAGATTGTGTGCAAATATTATGATTTTTACACAAATATTTTCGTTTGAAAGCTAGTTTATATTTGCCTGATCAATATCTATCTCACGTTTTTTTACTCACTACGCAATGTAGATCATCTACGCTCAATTTATTTGATTTTACAACCACATTTTGAGTTTAACGGTGGACAGCAATTTTCAAATGCTTATTTATACCAGTTGAAACATCTCACACATAGATGGCGCTGTACACGCACAACAGCTCATTTGACAGTTGACGCCCGTGACATAACACATGTTGTTTTTGTTGTGTCGAAAAGGTGTTTTGCGAAGGAAGACCGACGAGCCGCATTTCCATAGGAATTTCTCAATATTATCACTCGATTAGCGTTTAAAAGCATGAATAATTTGTGGAAATCGATGTACCGGTTACGGATGCACTCACGCAACCACACACTAGCGTACGGAAAAGTGTTATGTGTACCACAAAGCACCACCACTACACACCAACCGGCATCTGCTTCCTCGACCGAAGCCGGTGTTCCGAAGGAGAAGCTAGTGATACCAACCAGAATCGAACGTGGGCCAACCGACATTCTGATGGCGCTTTCCGCCACCGTTGGGTTCGACCCGACTGCACCACACTACAAATATCATGACGATCCGTACTTGATACCGACCTCGAACGCGAACAAGAAAACGTTCGCCTTGGCGCAGGAAGCCGGACGGAAGGCAGCCCACTGGATACGGCAGGAGAACGCACATCTGTTCCAGCACAAGGAAGCCGACCCACCGGTCCAAGCGTTCGCACCGACGATGGTGTACAATGAGGAGAGCAAGGTGGAAACGACCGATCTGCAGAAGCTGGTGGACAGTGTCGAGGTGAAGGATGCGATACTCGTCTACAATCTGCTGAAAAAGAGCGGTATAGAGGTTGGAGATGAGCTGAAGCAGCAGCTGCTGGAGCTGGTGTGCTTCTACAACCACGAAGATACACTTCCGGAACAGTTCATCGAAGAGCGTTGGTTCCGCCAGGGTACGGTGGGCCGTGAAAGACAACGCAAAACGTGGAAGGATTTTGAGCTAGCGGAGGAGCTATTTCATGGGCTGGAAACGAAGCGTCCGGAACACTACTGCGCGATGATCCGTGGGATGGCTCGATTCTTCCAGGTAGAAAAAGCGTGGGCCTTATACCAGGAAACGATCGAGAAGGGTATCGAGCTGGACACGAACACGTTCAACAGCCTGCTGCACATAGCATCGTTCCTGAAGGAAAGCTACGACAAGCGGTGGGACCTGGTGTGCGAAGTTATGACCACCATGAAGCAGCAGCAACTGCGGCCGAATCTTGGCACGCTCAATGGCATCCTGCAGACGGTGACGACTATCGGTGGGTACAATCATCCCCGCACGTACGCACTGAAAACGTTGGCCGAGTTTAAGAAGCTCGGCATCGAACCGTCGCTTGCCACCTGGTACTATCTGCTGGTGATCTTCTGCCGCGAGCGAGGCCCCGTCAGCCATGTGCTGCACGACATCATGAACGAAATCGAGGGCAAAGAGTTTACCATTCAGGATCCGAAGGATACGTTCTTCTTCGTGACGGCGATGGACGTGTGTCGCAATCATCTGCACGATAAGGAGCTTGCCAAGCGGGTGAACCAGTTGCTCCATCACGGCGAGAACTACAACCTGATTGGGGATTCGTACAAAGAATCGATCTACTACCGGCACTACTTCACGCTGCTCGCTACAACGGAACCACTGGAAAGCTTCCTCGAAACGTACCATCTGCTCGTGCCGAACGTGTACACGCCGGAACCATCGGTTATGGAGGACATTTTGCGTTCGGTTGAGATGACCACCGCCATCGAGCACATACCGCTGCTATGGTCACACATGGTACAGTTCGATCATACGAACCGGGAAAATCTAGTCAATCTGTTGCTGCACATTATGGTCACGAACGAACCTTCGACGGACGATCCGAAGCATGCCGATCTGGTTCAGCGGTTCGCTAACATCGCCTGGGACATGTGGAACCGAATGGAGGAACGTGCGGCTGCACCGCGAGCCACCACGTCCACCGGTATGCCTGGGCCGATGCTGGGTGATGTTTTGCTGCTGTGTTCCCGCGCCGGTGATTACGAGAAAGCGTCGGCCGTGTTCACGAAACTAAGCAAGGAACAGAACTCGATCGTGGGTGAACCGAGAGTGGATGGGCTGCGCGAGTTCGTTAACCTTTGCATCGCCAACCGAACACCGTCGGTTGCGATTCAGTGTCTGCAGTACTGTAGCGAGAACGGTTTTCCGGAGAGCGTGGATATTGGTCGTCATATTTTCCGCTCGTTTGCATTGGACCAGTCGCAGGTGTCGAAGATACGTAGTCTTGTCGGTGCGGAAGCAGTTAAGCCGGTCGGTACGAAGGAAGAGGCAGCTGGAAGCGAATGAGGTGAGAACCTTAACATAAACAAGCCAGTAACATTTAGCGGAGGTGAATAAAATTAAACACCCAATCAAAAGGCATTTTTACTTCTTGTTTTTGAGAGAAATTCTATTATTTTAAGTTTTTTTCTCCTTTGTACAGAAGTTAGTTGGGCTATCTGATCATCCTTTGTGATGATTGATCATATTGAATTGGTATCTTGATAATGTGGTAGTCTTCTTGGAGCTAATCTCCTTCAAAGCTTTTTTTGCTACTGCTTTACTGCCTGTTGCTCTTAGATAATTGCTAGTTGATCCCACCATATACCGAGCTTCATATGCATATGCCATATACCATATGCAGAATTACTAAAAATTCTTCCAATATTTAAAATTCGTCTATCTTCACAACTAATGGCTATTATCTCAATGTTATAGTTGAGCTATCTTTCGAGTTGAAATCATAGTTTTTTATTTAGCCAATAATTCCCAAATGTTTTAATAATAAATAAAATAAATAATTCCCAAGTGTTGAACAATTTGGAAGAGAGGCACTCTTCAGTAGAAAAAAAAACTCCTATTGGCGTCCAGATCATCTAATTTGAAGCATTTTACTACCATAAAGATCTATGTCGGTTGCGGTTCCATGTCGGGTTGAGCCACCGCACGGCGAAGAACTTGGGACAGACTATCCTGATCCCGATACTGATATCCTGTAGGGTAAAATCTAGTGAGTCTAGTCTAGTAGAGACATGTCAGGTAAAGATCTCTCAAGATTCGAGTCCTAAGATTTAAGTAAAACAATGTGTTCTTGCGACAGTTAAGTATTGGGTTAGACCTCGCTAGACCTTCGAGTTTCGCTCTTCTTGGCCTAACGATCCCTTAAGGTCATGCCCTGTCAATTCTGGCTTACTAGACTTAATTACCACGTAGTTCAGTTCTCAGTCGGTCCTATCTACGGGGGAACGGATCGGGGTCGGATTTGAACCCCGGTCCTGCCGTATGAATACCGGCGCCGTACTTCCCTCAATCACCGGGCTGCCCCATAGCCCAAAATTCTACCGATCGCTGCTCAGGGCAGTTGGGAGTATCTTCTATCGACGACGCCACTCATTTTGAATCATTCTGCTCAGAAATGGACGACTTCTACTAAAAAAATTGTCCAACAATCCCTATCTCGTTCAGGATCCTACTCAACATTTTATTGGATTCTCTGATTCTTGGACCTTAAGTGCCGAACGATAAAGCCACCAATCACACATTGTTCACTCATCAGCATCCTTCTCATATCAAACTGTTTTGCGACCTAGACCTCTTTTAAGTCTTCTTTTGATGTTTTACTAAATAAACTGTTCACAAATTAAATTAATCACCAAATTTACACTATTTGTTTCTCTCAGCCCTCGTAGCTCGGAAGCTAGTCCTCCACGTAGAATATGTACATAAGACACACATTTTAACTTCCTCAAACATGTCTCAAGTTCGGTTGTATGAATAACTAATGCCAGCTGCGACCGCCCTATCAGCCCGAGCGCCACTACTGCATTCGCACGTACACACACACACACACACGTCGGTAAAAAGGTCAGCATTGAGCGGTTTGACTAAGCGCGTCTGAACACCTCCATTGTCCGCCTCGTTTCACGGCACACGTTCGCTCGCTTGCTCGCCGGGCGCGTGGTTTAAAAAAACAGCATTATGCTTCACTGACCTTCGGCGATAGATTGGCCGTCGGGTGATTCGACGAGGTGGAAAATAAGCCCTCCCGCCTTTTTTTTTTTATAGAACTTTGCCTTATCGTTATCACACGTTGATATGATAACAGCCGAGCCGGGGTAAATAGTAAATGTCCGGGGACCAGTTGCTCCGAAGCGGGAAGCATCGATGCTTCTTGATTGAACTTTTGCTCGCATTGGCTTCATGCTTATGCGGTTTGAATGCAGTTTCAAGTGGTGCTCGCGGCAGAAACAATGGGATACGTTCGGGCGCGAACAGTTTTTGTACAGTTGTTAAGCTTAGTTGCATCGGTTGGGCACGTGTTGAGTGAGCCTCTGGATACGGCGAAAGTTTGTCAGTATATGCAGTGTACGGACGATGGTTCCCGGCTAACGCTGCAGTTCAACAACACCCTGTGGAAAGCACTCAATAGGCAGTCTAATGTTGCGTTTGACCTTACCAGCTGGAACTGGGCCGAGCTGGACAGTGTAGTGGAAGAGAACCGAACGTTTGAGATAATATTTAACGGGCTCGAAATCCCCCTTATCGATATGTGAGTGATCCAACATTAACGCCATACGCCCCAAGCAAACCTAGCAAGCTGTAAACCATTCACCTTCTTCACAGATCGCAGGGCCATGAAAGTGTTACGATCCTCAATCTTGATGACAACCAAATAACCACAGTGGAACCGGAAGCTTTCATGAATTTTAAAAATATGGTGACGCTTTCTTTGCGTGGAAATATGATAACGGTCGTAAACGGTAAGCTACATGAGACATTGAGCTTGACGAGGCAGCCTGGGCTTATTGGTTACCACTCCTTTCAGAACTTGTCTACCAACCGAACAGCCTGCAGCACCTGGATTTATCGAACAACTGGATCACAGATATCAAGGGCCTGAAAACGTTTACGTTGTCTCGCTTAACTCACCTAAACCTATCATACAACCGGCTTGAGTCCGTGCGTACTGAACTTTCCAAGCTGGAGGCACTGGAAACGCTCGACCTATCGCACAACTCTATCAGGAAGGGAGATAGACCAATCATACTGCCGCAAGCGCTTCGTCGATTGTTGCTACACCACAACGAGCTAACCGAGTGGCCTTTCGAATCCTTGCCGTACACTTTGACGGACCTATCGCTCAGCTTCAACCGGCTCGAATTAACCAAAGATGCGCCAGACATCCGAAAGCTTGATCTTTCCAGTAACCGACTGGCAAGCTTTTGTGGCGATTGTTTCCCACTGCTGGAGGAGCTGGACTTATCGAGCAACTACTTTGAAGAGTTTCCCAAGTTTGGTAAACTAACGGGGGCCACTATAAGGAAGGTTTCGTTCAACCGAATGCCAAACTTGCGAACGCTCGATAAGAGTGCGTTTGAAGATACAGGTAAGTGAGCAATAACCAGGTGATCGATGCGAACAACCTCAGCTGACCACACATTTTCCCGCAGAGCATCTACAGGAGCTTGAAATTTCCTTCTGTCCGCGGCTGGCCACAATCGCGTCCCACACATTCACCGGTCTGAAAGAGTTGGAAAGAGTAAGTGAAGACACGTTCAGCGTTCGATATAATGGAGAGTTCCTTACCGAAGCAAACGATCCTCATTGCAGCTTGATCTTAGCTACAACGCACTACAGCAGGTGCCGGAGGATATGATCAACTGGAAGGCAATCAAGCAAGGTGTCGATCTGCAGGGCAACCCAATCAACTGCAACTGCTCGATGCAATGGCTGGTGGATAAAGTGATTCCCGCGATGCATTCGCACCGCGAGCTGCACAAACTGTTCCCCGAGTTGCGCTGTGCTCAGCCGGCAATGTACAAAGACTATCTGGTCGCTTACCTAACCGTGCACGACAATTTGCTGTGTCTGAAGTATCGCGAGATGAATCTGCCCGGCATGGAGCTGGTTGTCCAGTCGATGAAGGAGCAGCGTCAGATGCAGATTGTACGGGCGCAAAAAATTATACTGGCCTGCTTAATAGTGGGCATCATCTTCATGAGCCTGTGTTTGGCTTATGTGAAGCTGCAACAGCCCCGGCACATAGTGCGCCCATTGTACTATTCGTGAGTGTTTGATTTGCTTTCGACTTAAACACTTATAGGAAGGCAGTAACATGACATTAAAACTCGCTTTAGACGTATAGAAAAGAAAAATGATAAAAACAGTATGTAACGTAGTTAGGGCAGGCAGAAATCAAATGCGAAACCCATAAATATTGAGCTAATTTTGAGGGATGTCTGTTCTTTTCTTTCTTATATATACTACTCCAAAACAAGCTGTTGAGAGCAAAGAGCCTCAGCAGTACCAGCGGAGAAGGTGAAGTTTATGTTTTTGGCTGGTGTCATGATGTTTGGCAGGCTTGGTGCCGTTCTATCGCATCGCGGTCTTGAAAGAAGACGTCTGCCTATCCGATGTCATGACCTTTTTGACGTCATAACTACATCTCAACTTACCATCTCTTCGCAGTCCTTGTGACGACCTCATAACACTTCTTATAACATGATTGGCCTCTCAGAACTTGTGGAGTCTAATCCGCTGCACAATGTTGAGATCACCGTACAGCTCGATGAACTCGTCATTGTAACAGCTCTTCCATTGTCCTTCCACATTTAACTCCACAGATTCAATGATAGGACCATAAATGTTCTAGCTTCGTTCGTCTGTCGCGATAGGTGTTTGGACTGGTGGCTCTGGTGACTCTGGTTCATTCGCAAAAGCCTTTAAAGATCTCGCCTCGGAATATTATTACGATGTCCTATGTTACACGTCAAATCGATCCCAACAATAACTGATAGAAAACATCGAGCCTAGGCCAAGTGATGTGTATCCTGCAGAGCATTCTAGACTAGATTTCAATCAATCTGTCAATCAATCAATCAAACTCCTTTTCTCGCGATCTCATCACCACTATTTCGAGATGTCGGCTTAAATCGAGCTGAATTTCGCTCATGATTGGTGCAACGTTGATTCTTAGAGCATAGTAATCTGTGGCAGGATCGTATGGACATCAAACCCCCATAGAAAACAAAAAGCTTAGCAAAGCTAAACCACAAAAGCTAGGTGATGAGACACCGCTTTGACGAGATACAATCATCATTAATCAACAAGGATATGTTGGCTTCATCGAGAGCATACTCAACCGCAAAACGCACTCTAAATAGTAAATTTTTAGGAGATACCTCACAATTGGGCAAATTTAGTCTGGGCCCAAATTCGACAAATTGTAGCAAGAGCTAACCGATTCACACAGGAATGGACCTCGCCTCTGTAGTCAAGCAAATATGGAGTCTGTCTCCAAGCTCTTAATAGTAATCAACACGCGGCAATGTCTACGTTCGTTATTGCTCTGAATATTGCTCGCAAATCAAGTTTAGACACGTGCTATTGAAAGACCTCATAGCTTATAGTAATTTACAAACACACTTATGCAACTTGCAGTTTCAACGATTCTTCCTCTTCCTTAGCACTACAACCCGGAAGGTCTTGGTCTGCCATATCTGGCTTTCTTTGACTTGATTTTACCCGTAGCAAGATAGTCAAATCAGCCCTGCGTACGCGGGGAGGCACGAAGATTTGATGTGATTTGAACCCCGGTCCTGCCATGTGAAGACCGTTTCAACGATTAGGTCTAAAGTCACCGGTTCTAAAGTCAATGTCGGAGGATTACATCCGAAAGACATATTATCGTACCTGTGTTGTCTTTGGAACGATAAAATTCCGGAATTACTTACTTAATTACTTACTTATCAGGCGCTACAACCGCTTTGCGGTCTTGGCATGCTGCAACAATCCTCGATACCGCCCACGGTTTAGCGCCGTCGTCTGCCAATCCATTATCCCGGCCGTTCTGGCGGACGCATCAACGCCATCATTCTATCTCAATTTGGGCCAGCACGCCTCCTCTGTCCGTGTGGACGGCCTAAAAAGACTTTACGGACTGGGTTGTCCGGTGTCATTCTCATGACGTGACCAGCCTACCGGACCCTAGCGAATCTAATGCGCTAGACGATGGTGAGACCATCGTACAGCTCGTAGAGCTCGTCATTGTAGCGGCTCCTCCATTGTCCTTCCACACATACGGGGTTTCCTCAGGCTGTAGTATGACCGGTTTGCAACCAGCACCCTTGCGCGTAACTCAACATCAATGTTGTTATCGGTGCTGACTTTTGACCCCAGATAGGTGAAATTTTGGACGACTTCGAAGGTGCGGTCACCTATCTGTACATCACCCCTGCATAAACCAGTGTTTGTTAGCAGGGTTTGCTGGTGGTGCCACCATCACTTTGGTTTTCGCCTCGTTGATCTCTAACCCGAGGTTTTGTGCCGCATGCTCGATCCTTTGATAAGCTTTTGTTACGTAGAAGAGCTTCAAACCAATGATGTCGATGTCATCGGCGTATGCCAGGATCTGGATTGACTTATAGAAGATGGTCTCCGAAGTTTCCACCTCCGAGTCACGGATGGCTCTCTCCAGCGCCAGATTGAAAAGGAGACAGGCAAGCTCATCTCCCTGGCGCAGACCCTTGGTGGTAGCAAAGGGGGCCCTGAGAGTTTTCCATCCACCTTCACCTGGCATGTAATGTTGGCCATTGTCATTCTTCCAAGCCTGGTAAGCTTGACCGGGATTCCAAAACAGCTCATTGCGTCGTATAGTTTTACCCTGGCTATGCTGTCATATGCGGCTTTAAAATCAATGAAAAGATGGTAGGAGTGGAGCTGCTGCTCCGCCATCTTCTCCACGATTTGCCGCATCGTGAAGATCTGGTCAGTGGTTGATGTTCCGTTCAACGTGTTAAAATTCCGGAATTTATAAAGTAATTTGTTTATTAAACAGCCTGATTGTGTGTGATATGTTGACTCTTACTGAATTTGCATCATTTATGTAATATGTTTCGTCTTTTATTTGACATTCAACATCCGTGTTTTCCAATATATATAGTCTGTCTGTTCTACCATCTCTATGCTCTACTACCACGCACCACAAACTTTGGAACCGTACACACCCAATCAAGGGAAAATTCGCTCTACCGCTCTCGTCCATTTCCCACACAGTATCCATCCCGCACAGAACATCCAGCCTTCCCTGTATGCTGTCTCTTCAGTAAAGAAGCATGCCCTGTTGGTGGTTGGAATGATTTGGTTCCTGAACATGGTTTGTTTTTTTTTTAAACAAATCTATATTGATTCCCTTTTTTTTGGTATTCCCAATTCGTATTCGATTACAGTGTAGATTATTTGAAGCAATTCGCGCTTTGCAAAAACATAATATACGAAGCAGCAAACGCACAACGGATGTTATACTTTTTGGTTTTCCAACCCTTTTCCACCCTTTTCTGGGACAACAGCATAAAACTTGGGGAATGATCTTGGGAGCAGGATTAAATGTTTAAAATTTAGCCATTCTGAGTAAGGATGATGATGATGATCTTGCTTGCTATTTACTGCTAAACTTCTAATCATTCTTCTTAGCCGAACGCTTCTTTTAGATATTTCAGCTGATTTAATTTTTTAACTTCACAAACATGCGGCGCTCGCAAGATTGATTCTGTCCCGATACTGTTTCCTGCATGTTTCACACTAAAGTAGCTCGTGCCGGTACTTGCCCGACGATTGATAGATTGTGGTAAAACGAGTATGACCCTTTTGCTGCTCGGGAAGCTCCAACACACTGACTGAGTAGATACTCCAGCTAAAGGTTGGAAGTCCGCGCTTCTTACAGTAGCCAGTATAGTAGTATTGTATTAAAGTTTTTTTGTTTTTTTCGTTACATTTCCTAACTAAAAAAAATTCTATCATATGTGATGTGTGTGAGTGTGTGGTATTACTACTGCACACGACAGCTCCCGGAACACACGGAGAAGCTGCGACACAACATCTCGCCCTCCCGGCTTTGGTCGTTACGCATGGTTTTGGGGCGCTGTTTTATCGCCAACAGCTTCATGCACGATAGAGTTTAGGTGATAGAGAGAGAGCTGTAGTGTTTGTGTGAGCAGACTATGCGCCTCATATTACCGAAACATAAAAAGAACGCGAACAAAACACCCTTATTCTCTCTCCCCATTTTTTTTCCCAGTACGGCTATTTGAGCTGCATCGTGTGTGTGTGTGTGATGTTTGCAAAAAAGTTTGCAGTATTCCGCGCGCGGAGAATCGATAAAAGTTGCTAAACCACCTACCGCATGTTACATTTTGACTAAATATCTTAAACGCTATCACATCCCCCCCCCCCGTAGTTGGCGATTGGGTGTGTTTGTGTATTTGAATATTTGGTTTATCTATCGTAGTACGATTGTATGATATTGTGTGTGCGGTTTGTCTTCCGAGCGCTTCATCTGATAGCTAAAGATGCGTTAAAAGTATCGTCTTAAGCAGTAATAGTATATTATATGATCACTTTCTACTGAACTCATGTCCGAAATAGCTAAATATCGTTTGAACATTTACGTTCAACTAAACATTCCCACACTCCGGCATTCCAATCGCACTACCTGTGTACCTGATGTCTATGACTCGCCCTGAAAACCATATCGCTGGCTTAGGACGCTCTTTGCAGAGTGTGCGATCGCTCCAACTCCTCTACTGCCAAGCCGCATTTGGTGTATGCTTTTTGTTACGGTTAAACAACAATCCTTTCACTCGCGGCAAACGGATTCATACTTTAAAATTCTGCTGCACTAACCACTACTAGTAGTCGCGGTAATGCGTTAAACGATGTCCAAATCTTCCATACATCTTCTTTATTCCCCACATTCCCCAGTCGCAACCACCAGAAGACACCGCAGAATCTGTCCTGCCGTTTACTGTGGCTTACTCATCTTCATCCTGCCTGCCTTTGTTTGTGCATACGTTCCCATTCTGTGCCATGTCTTTTCAAACAATCCAACGTAGATGTTCGCTCTATTCTAAATCGTTTTACGATTATGGTTTTAGCTATGCTTACCGCTAACTACGGTAAAACTAGTGTTTCTTTAACCGCCGGAGAAGCATTGCTACAATCATACTTAACTACAGCTTTCCCTCTCCGTGCTGGACTGAAACCTGCCCAATCGCTACTATTCCTCACTATATGACACTATACAAAACAAAGAAGAAAACACATAAAATAACACGTAGAACAGAACGGAAAAGACTGCTTGCTGGGTTTTGTTTTACCTTTCTTTTTACATATTAAACACACGCAAAGAAAAACAGTATTGGCTCTAAGTTGTTCGCTGTATGATAACTGATTAAACGGCTAATATGGCCTAGGCATTGATGTAACCTCGGATTAATGCATGCTTCTGACTGCGCCTCTGGCGTTTTTTTTTTAAACACAAAACCACCCATCGAAAGATGAGCTTTAAATTTGCTGACTTTCTTCTGGTGCATGTTGTGAAACTATCCACTATCGCGTCTTGGCAGCTGGCGCAAGCTTTCCTCCCAACACCTGCCATGATCAATCGAAAGTCGTCCAGTTGCTGAATGTAGATTTCGGCTGACCGTTGCTCCCGTTCATCGTCGGGTACTTGCTGCCGTTGCATCCCAGCGGACGGCCATTCGGAACCTGCGCATTATGAAGAGGATTGGTCGTACTCGGCTGCTGGTCGGGCTTGCCAGTGCTCCCGTTCATGTGCAGTGCGGTTGACTTTGTGCTACCACCGTCCAGCAGTGAGAATTTATCTAAACCATAGTTTCGCAGCAGTTCGAAATCATCCGAGACGCTGCTTGCCCGCGGACTGGCACCAGTACCAGCACCAGTGGACGAGCAGTTGGTGCTCTCACCGCCACTACTGAACGGACGCTGTGATTGTCCATCGCTTCCCGTGCCTGGCAGTGCCCGATGTTGGTTGTGATGTTGGTGTTGAGGATGGGGGTGCGAAGACGCGACGTTTTGTTGGTAAAGCGGTGTAAAGTAAGGATAGACCGGATTATTAACGCTCAGGCTGGTCGAGGGAAAGGATGCGGTGGGCATCGTCACGCCAGACGCGTTTGCCAAGCTACTGCCAGCCGCATAGCTGGGGGCTGTTAGTGCTGAGCTGGGAGTCGCATGCGATGAGCCGGACAGACCACCGGTACCGATTGGTCTGGCCCGTTCATTGAGCGGATCAAAGTCCTCCAGCTCGAAGCTCGAGTTGGTGGTGTCCAGTGTGATTAGATCGAGGGATTCATCGTTCACCGGCGGCGTTGCGCTTCCAGCTCCGGACGCAGGGAAATCGGGTGTGTCACCGTTTTGAGACTGCGAAATATAGGCGGTAGGTGTGTGAGAACAGGGAGCAGCAGGTAACGGCCGCCGCACGGGAGTTGACGGGTGTAATGGGTTTTCGGTGCACAAAGGGGGGCCACCATCCTTTGGGGCAGGATACTTTTAATGGAGGAAATCGACCATTTACCCGGCACTAAAGCGAAACGAACTTGTTCGGTAGCTCAAAAAAAGCCCCCGATCTACAGACCAAAAGCAACAACGCGCAAAAAAAAAACATTACAAAGGTAGATTGAAACAGCGCAAAGATCACGAATTCATCAACTTGTTAAAGTAACTTTCTAAAGTTTACGACTCAAAATCCAATCTAAAAAAATATTTGACCACACATCCAATCCAATCCAGTGCATTAGCAAACGAAAAAGGGAAGCATTAACATTAAAAAAAAAACTCGTGCTGAAAATCTCTGAGCGGTAAAAGCGTGTCCAATTCAAACATTAAAGAGCAAATCTTAATTAAGAAAAACACCAAATTAAAATAGCAATAAAAACATAAACAACGTTCTACTCATCAACGAAATCTACCAAGCAGTTAAATCAATTCACTTCATAAAGCAACAACTAAAATAATAGATTATTGTTTAAAAAAAAAGTTGTTTTGCAAATAAAAAGTCAACCGACTGGAACCTTCCAAATAGTTTTATAATAAATTTCAATAAATAGGCTATGAAGTTGTTCTGATCTGATTTTAAAACAACACACTGGAAGAATGAAGAACGATAAAGAAAGGATGAGAACGATTGACGGAGTAGTACAGTCTGCAAGTTACTTGATTTGTTGGAGCGTTTACTTAACTTCCTTACAGGGTTTCACAGACAGCTCTTCAACACTAATTCTATTATCTATTCAGACTTTAGCCTGGGAATTATAGGGTAAAAGACTAGAGAGACCCCCCCCCCCCCTTGACAAATTTTATAAGGCACTGTAGGATTTACGCCTCAATGTATGCAATCCGCAGTACACGTTGCGAATGCTTCACAGTGTGCCTTCAGTGTGGTCAAAAATGGTTCAATAAAGTCGAATGAAATATTGCTTATTATTCGATTAAATCCCTCCTATCCTGACCTGATCTGATTTATATGGGCTTACAGGAGCTACGTAATAATTTTTGGTCACACAAGGAGTGACCAATCAGACTTACAACATAAACGGACTGTAAGGACTGGAACAGAACATTGATACGATGGATATTTGTTAACGGGCATAGATATTCAGAAAAGGAGGAAAATTAAGAATAATAACATTTCAAATCACTTCTTACAATGTATATTATCATGCTCTACTCGCTGTCTAGTAACAGTATTAACGAACAATGCACAATGTTTATATGAAACGAGTTATGACCATACAAAAATCCCACTGTGCAATAAAAATGACAGGCCATAGTGCTGCACACAAAAGATTCTAGGGGGCGCCTTCTCGAGTCTTTTACCAATTATAGTACAAAATCAAGTAGTTAAACAGCATTATCGAGTTGGAATTGAACATGCCTGAGAAACCCTGTAACTTAGGTCGCTGATGCGCACCGTCTACCACTTTAGCACTAGGACTTTGAGCGGTCTTTATGCACCATTTCTAGCTAAGCCCAATTTGATTTAACTCATAATACCAAAGTGTACTACTCCCATAAAATGACAATGATCGTAGACAAACACCGATAGTAAGCAGAGTACGTTCCAAAGCGATAGGAGAAGAGAAGGAAAAACAAACACTGAGCAGAATGAGCAGTACAGACGATAATGATGATGCCCAACCAGATTTGATGATCATTGGTGTGCGCTAATGGCGGTGAACAGAATAGCGGAGCATGACGATGGAGTTGATGAGGCAGATGATTCGTAACAAAATGGTGCCACACAAAAATAGCGATCGTGATCGACATTTATCGATGATGAAAAACACAATGGTAACACAACACAGCCAGCAGCAGCAGCAGCAGCAGGATCCTGCTGCCCCCAAAAAATGGCCCCACAGGGATATGATGGATTCATAAACAAAAGCCCACATAACGTAACACACATCACAAACTGGACAAGAAGTAGTAAAGGGGGAAAATACAAACAGGTCTTACTATAGTGATTAAAGTTGTGGGAAATGTTAACTGGGTACTCTCTGCTCGGCTGCCGATGTGGTACGGGCTAGGGTTTCGGTTGGCGTAAAGGCGTGGTAGAGTCGTGACAACAACATCAACACACATCGTCAGTAGAAATGTCGCTGATAGGCATGTACATCTATCATCATGCTTGTATCATTCGCACGGGGCAAGGTGGTTATTGGGAGGAACCTCGGGCGGGATGAGGACACGTTCTGCAGCTCATCTTAAACATCCTGCTTTGCCGCCGTTTGCATACTTAGCTTACGCTCGATCTTAACCAGCAACTACGTGGCGTAGTAAATTTGGTGTGTGTGTGTTAGAGAGGCATTGTTGGTGAGATTCAAGGAAGACAATATCGTCACGAGCGTATTCAGTGGGTTGTACAGGCAAAAAGAAATGGAGCATACAAGGATTAACGTTGAGTAAGCAGTATCGAGCAGTAACGCAACATAAATAAGAGGGTTCAGAAGAGAAAAGACAGAGGGGGGGAAAGGGATAAAAGATTGAAGAAACAAATATTGATAGCCGATAAGATAAATGGAATGGATTTTGTTGCTCGAAAATCAATTCGCGGGGTAGAACACATTTGGAAGAAGACGAATAACGTAAAAACAACAGGGTGAAAGGGAAAGATAAGGACACCTTGGTCAGATGGGCACCGTAAAGAGTAGAAACACGCAATAGAGCAGCAGAAAGCAGTGGAAGGTGTGGTAAAGGGCAAGTTTCATTACCTCTTTGCGGAAGGTGGGCTTCGGAGCAAGCGGTGGCCGTTGCGGTGGCTGGGGCGCTTGCGCTTTCGGTGGATGTGGCAAGGTATAGGCATGCTGCAGGGGCGGCGTTTTGCCAGCTGTTGCTGCACTTTGTACGTTCGGCTGTTGCGTTTGCGTTGCCAGCAATGGCGGCAGGATCTTGTGATTGCTGTGCACTGTTGTGCTATTGTTGGACGCGGGTGAGAGCTCTTGCTTGCGAACCACCACCGGCTGCCCGAACGTCATCGACATGCTGGTGGTGGTCGTGGTCGTCGCGATGCCCGCATTTCCACCGACCGTCGCCGTCGTCGTGGTAAGCGTGATCAGCTGTTCCTCCTCGTCATCGAACTGGAGGATATCGTTGCGCCGGGTGGATGAGTCGCCCTGCGCTTTCAAAGGTGGTGGAGGCGGAGGGGATGGTAAGGGAGGTGACTGGTCGATGATCGACGGGGAAGACGTACCGGAGGGAACGGCGATCGGTGGCTTTGCCTTCGGTACGGGAGGTATGAAGTTGTTGTAGGTACGGTAGGGCGACGAGTTCGACGAGGAAGACGACGGAGGTGACATGGGCGGGGGAGAAATCTGAATGGCGGCGAGCGCGTCGGCTGCCGATTGGAAGCGCCTGGGCGGTATCGGTGGACACGGCGCATCGGGCGAGAGATCAAAGTTTGACTGATCGTCCTCGTGGTAGTCGCCGCCGCTGCCATTGTTATTGCAGCTATTGCACGCCCGACCGGCACCCTGTCGCGAATCGTCGAGATCCAAGCTGAGCAGCGGTTGCGACCCGACTGCCACCGACTCTTGTATGCGAGGTAGTGCGTTGCCGCTTCCACCCGGCGGACTGACCGGCGCTCCCGCCCGGGACGATGGCCGGCTGCCAGTGTTCCCGCCTTCCGCACTGTTCGTTGGCTTGAGCTGCAAGGGAGGCAGATGCAGAATAGGGTTTGCCCCAGCATGGACAGGAAAGGACCAATGAAACATCACGCAAACACAAACGCACACATACAGAAACAAACCCACACGCACGGAAGAAATGTGTGTGTGCGCATATATATATGCATGTATATGTCGAGAGTGTGAGTAACAGAATGAATGGATGCGTGCAAGAGTTCGGCACAGGATAGAGATAGAGATAGAGAGTGGTAATGCATTTTGATATTCACAGCTAAGATGAACGATGAAGCTAATTTTAAATGGCTTTCTTTTGGTTTTGTTAACGTAGAATAGATTTTGTATGAGCCACAAAACCCCCAAACCGAAGTGTGAGATGATGGAACACCCATCTTTAACAGTACCAACGCTATGCAGAATGCACCGACTGAGTGTAATCTGTAAACGATACATGAGCATCACACAGACCATCATATCCATCGATAGGATCGAATCGAATAATCACTGTTGGAATACACATTCGATTATAAACTTAGAAGGGCGCTTTACGCCTGAATATATGCAACATCAGCTTATAACTCATCAGATCGTTCAATAAATCACCTGCACACACATACACTAATGTTGTGGTGTCTCGGAGTTTTCACTTCAATATATTTACTCTACAGCACTCGTCAAAACTACTAGCACTCATGATGCAGCATCAAAATCAAAGACGTTACAGTTGTTAGTGACAAAAAGTACCATTTAAAAAAACACACACACACGCGCGCAACAATCACGATATACTCGATCCAAAACCAAAACTGTACTGTATTGTGTGATGCTCACAAGAGGATGCATTTGCGTTCCTTCATTTGCTTATGCTTCGTTAATAATTCGTGTGCAGCAAAACGGATGCATTTTTTAAAATATGAAAACAAAATAAAACAAAGTCTTTCTGGCATGAAAAACTAAAATCAAAACAATAAAATTGTTATTCAAACACTACGAAAAACTAAAACAATGGCGTAATTTTAGTAATTTCTCGCAAGAGCCACAACAGCACCTGTTTGTGCTCGGCAGGGCGCAAATGATAAACGATCATCCCCTGACGGTGATGATAACAATAAATCAGAAACGAAAGAGAAACAGTTTACTAAACTATAAAGTTTAAATTTCATTCATCGCAGCACATTTCACCGCCGACATTCTGGCCATGTCTGGCAGGAGAAAGAGAGCGCAGAGCAGTGTGGGTAGAGTGGCATTCATGCTACGGAATAGAAAATATATTGACACTCCCCCGCCGGACCAGGGGAGCAATCGATCATGCCTACTTACATTTCGATTAACGGCGGGCGATTTAAACAGCGTCAGATGGTGCTGCATCTCCTGCCACAGGTTCATCTCGGACGACGAGTTCGAGCTGGTGGGGCTAAGCGTTGGGCTGCGAATGTCGCTCGCACTGCTGCTGGTCATGTTGTTGTTGTTGGTGCTGTTGGCGTAGCTGTGATTGTTGTTCATGTGGCTTGTGCTGCCCGCAGCACTGCTACCGCTGCGCGTCATCGCGGCCGAGGCCGAGCTATGATACCCGGCACTGCTACTGTTGCCGGCGCTGCCCCCACCGGCTCCGACACCATTGCTTTGCGGAAGTGACTGATGCATATGGTGATGATGGTGGCTGCCCAGCAGGATATGTGGTGAGTTGTGGAGCGAGGTTGACGAGGGTGTAAGCATTTGGTGCGGGTTGTGCGTGTGGTACACATCGTCCGGCAGGGCGATCGTTTGCGGTCGCTTGTTAAAGACGGGCGAGTTGGGCGCCGACTGGTGATGGCCGCCGACGTCGTACTGGTGGTGCAGATGCAAGCTACTGCTACTGTCGAGCTTGGTTTTCGGTGGGGTCGTTTCGCGAAACTTTGACCGTAAGCCTTTGTAAGCAGTCTTCATACCTTTCCCACCTTCCTTGACCTAAAATGGAAAACCACAGCATTAGTCGTGCGTTAGCATGAACCATCTTATCAAGCGGTATTGATACTGCAAACCTTTCAAAAACACATCACACCAAGCATAAACAACATGCCAGTAAGGTGTTTGTTTAGAGAGAAATGTTACAACAAAACCCACTCACCGATTTGACCGCCGAACGTACAGCTGGATTAGTCTAGGGAATGCAACAGCAAACGGCAGGAATGGCAGCAGCAAAAATGGTAGCGGCATTTGTCGATGGAACACATCCCCGCGATCGCACAGCCAGATGGCAAGCACAAAACACAGCACAGCGAAGAAGGTTTGCCCCGAAAGCGGCGGGACACACCAGAGATAGCGATCACGCCACACAACACCCCAGCGAAACCATGAATAAGGACAAACGTTTGAGTATCGACGTGTTGATGATGGGCGCAATAATCATGGATGGAGTAGTAGTAGTACACATGCACCGTGAGCGTTGTGGAGTGAACGAAGCGTTGCGAAGAGGTAGCGAAAAGCACAACCGGTCCAGAATGTGACGGGGTTTTCGATTTTGGTGAAAATGCATGAAGTGAAAACAGTGTAACCAGTGCCGGCAGAGCACGTAGCGAGATGATGCGCAAGAAAGACATGAAAAAGATGCAGAATGGTGAGCTTAATAATTGATGAATGAATTTTCTTAGAAACGGAACAGCCAACAAAGGAAGGATGATACAGTTTACAGGGCAAAATCATACAGATACTTAACGGAAGGGCAGCAAACAAATCATCTAGCGCATAATTGAAACTCATAAGTGTACGAATTGATCACAAGCAATTCTTTATTGAGAAATCTTACGTGAGTGCTATAATAACTGGCTTTACTATCCATTTCGGTATCGACCGAAACACACAAAATATTGTCCTAGAGCGTTGCATCAAATTGTCTAAGCATAAGGTGTGTTAAAAAATAACTTAATCAAGGGTATGCAATCATCACAACTCGGAATGTTAAGTACAATTGAAATAATCACAATCACAAGTATCGTTCACCTGTGTAGATGAATTTCTCTCGCCTCTCTCTCTCTCTCAAGATTCTACTATAAAATCTACCATAGAAAATTTTCAAACGTTTAGTGCTGCCTGGTATTAAAATTAAATCCAAACAACCGAAAGGTGCCAAATCGAATGAAACCACATACAGGGACGGGGGGATGCAATAACAGAATGGGAAGCAACCAAAAAAACAAAAAACCAGAATGGAAAATGTGGTCACGACCGAACCAACGACACTACCTTATCCTTGAAGTTTTTCAGCAGATCCTTGTACTGTTTCGTCTTTCGGCCCGACTTTTCCGCGTACCGGAAATACTCCACCTCGAACTCGTCCGAAAATCCCTGCCCGGTATTAAGCATATCCAACCGTTCTTCGATAAACTGATGGGAGAGCGAAAAAGGTAAAACAAAAACGAATCAGTAAGGAATTTTCCAAACCAACAAGAACATACAACAAACCTGTTGGAAAATTTGCAAATCGAGCATTTTGTCCAAAAACGGTCGTAAATGCGATGGTCGCGACTCGATGAACGTTTCCGGATCGAAGGTAATTTTATCGTTAAACTTTACCGCATCCCGATATCCACCGATTAATTGCACTAGAATACCTGCAACGCAACGGAAAAACGAAAGTTAAGAATCGGCGCTCGACATGGCCACAAAAAAACCGTCGGAACCGTACCTAGAAATATCTTTGAAACCCGATCGCCCCGATGATCGGCCTGGTTGGAGAGCTGTTTCTTGAGCGAGCTAACCAACTCCTGGGGCATACTTTTCACATCGTCGAACGGTGTTTCCAGCGTTCGCGTATCACAGTTCAGTATAACGACGTCACCAATCTCCTCCCGCCGCAACGTCTCGTACACCGCTTCCGGCACGCCGATCAGGAACGGCATCGGGGCGGCCAGTATGTCCTTCATCTGCATCGGCAGCACCGGTATGAAGATGTGCTGCCATACCATCGGATAGAGGAACGCGTTGGCCGCCTGCACGCACGACGAGAGGATGTCCAGCCGTCGCGAAACAAATATGATGCGCCGCTCTGCCAGCATAGCGGCAAATATGCCTATCATGAACTTTGGTTCCACAAAGTTGTAGTATTGATTGAGATTGTGCTGCGAGAGGAAAGGACAGAAATGGGAGTTAATTTCATAAAAAAAACCCCGATCGATCGGACCGCTCCGCACCGCACTTACGTTCTCCGGAATACTGGGAAGCTGGAACTGTTGAGGTCTTTGGAACAGGAACGTTTGGGAGGCGCGGTCGTAGTGCAGCTTCAGGCAGGCCCCCGGCTCCGGTACACCTTTGTTGTACGATTCCGCCAGAAACGAGGCAAACTCGTTCGGTCGGTTTTTCCGGATGTCGGCCAACACGTTCAGGAAGCGCATGAACGTATCGTGCCACGGAAGGTACGTGATAATCACCATCGCGGTGGGTGATTTTGGATCGTGCCGGCAGAACCCGAACCGCCATTTGGAGTCGATGTTGGTCAGCACGAACGAGTGCACCTGAATTGTGCGGCTGTGGAGTAAGAGGTCAATGTTGGAGCAGTTAAAATAATGGAAAATAATTATAACTTTTGAATAGAAATATAAAATATTTAAACGATAAACAGAAATAAAGATATCTGATACTGATATCTGAAACCAATTTCCGCAGTTATTGCATTGGACGATATAGCCTGAATGTAAGCAAACTTCTTTTCAAGTCACCAAATATTTGGGTAGGTCAATGCATACTTTAACGTGTATTAAACCTGTGACAGAACCTCGCAGAGCTATATTGAGGAGGGTCAGAAAACTTCATGAAAGTTCTATCTTTCTCTTGCAAATCAAAGGGACAGCACTCGTATGTGTCTGCCTAAAGTCCATCCTTAAAATCGTACGATAAAGAGCTAGCCCTCAGTGCTCTTCTTCAATGAAATTAAATCTTCCACTTGCCGGCCATGATTGATTGACCGGGACAGCGTAAAAAGGTAGTAAACGACCTTTAAAGGGAGTGAAGCATGAAACAAGATAAGAAGGCCAAACCCATGTGGCATGATAACCGTGCGTTTGCCCAACCGTTCGCAACCCTCACGCTGAGTGTGTGTCGGCCACAAGTTACTCGCAATATCTGTCCGTGAAGTTAAATCGCAGGAGAATAATAGTGGCAATGACTCATTACGCTATTCGCCGTTTTTCGCGAACTAAACTCGGCTTGCCTCTTAAAGTTTTCATTATTAAAACTACATGACACAACACTATTCGACCATGTTTCACTAGGGAATGGTTCTATTTTGGTTGCCTTTGTCGGACGGAGCTATATCATCACCGGAACTTCCCTCGGAAGGCGTCATTTCCTGTTCTGTTGCACGCAAACCGCAAAAAAAAAATCATGGAAGTCACACGATGGCGGCAGAAAGCAACAGATTGCTCCGTTGGATGTCTTGCAGGAGAAGTCGTTGCGCTGCGAACAAAATTCATTAATTCGACAAAGTTAGCGAAGCTGGTCAGTGAAGTTTAGCGGAGTTTGACCGTGGTGGGGTCGGTTACGTGAATTATAAACCACTTGTTGCGGTGACCATGGCCCTACTCCTCTTCGCGTGGTTAACTGCTGCTTCCCATGCTGTCTGTGGCCGAGGTGCGCCACGAGAGTTCAGTGATGAGTAATTAATTGATTAAATATTAGCCCCACACTACTGGCTCCCCCTCCGAAACGGCACAAACCATGCTTCGTTTCGGCTGGTGGACATACTTACTAAGTGATAAACTAACTTCTAGATGAAGCTATATCTCGAGAGTAGACTTGCCGCAACTGCAAGCAAAAAAAGCTGAGAGTAGATAAACAAAAATCCCCAGCAATGATCATCATACAGCAATTAGATAATGTTTGCTTCCAGCCTTAGCTCGCAGTAGTAAAGTGTCGAACGGCCATTCAAAATACACCGCAACTACACACACTCAACAAAAAACAAGAAAAAAAACCATCGAAAAATAACTTCAGACCCCATTGTCATGATGGCGTGAACCGGTGTTGCATGACCAATCTCTCTGCTATCGAAAAAACCCCGTACGCCAGCATATGCTGCCGCCCGTGGCGATGAGTCACCCGGTCAGCCTACAGCAGTTCCCGGTATCGAGAGCACGTCAGGTTGTGTCAGCCCGCGCCGTACGCAGTTCTCGCTATCGTGGTCCGAGTGTGGTGGAATGAACTGAAGGTGAATGGATCCGTAACAACGCGCTAAGGTCGAAAGCACCATATTTCCGCTGCCAACCAATTCGTCCACGTCCACTTCTTTGTCTCCCGCAGCTAGTGCTAGAGTTCTTCCCGAAACGCCACGCAGAAGGGTGGTTATTCAATGGCCGTAAGATAATTTCCTTCCATCACGAGGAAGATTAGCGGCAGTAAAATTCCGATGACCGTCACCCGGACATAAAATGCATCGGAGCGATCGTTCGTTCGTACACAGCGGCGCTGGAAGGAAAACCGCGCTCACCACGGTGTCCATGATGAGCGATGAATTCCATCGTCCGCCAGGGCGACAACTAATAACCAGTCAGTTCCCTACGGAGCCAGCAGTCAATCGTCAAGATCGCGCGCGGTGTTTCTTCATCATCGGAAGTGCAGCGTAATTGATGCTGGTACGGACGTTAATATAGGACCACAAAAGCACACAGACAGACACACGCGCACATGGTCATGAAGGCAATGTCCTGCAAACCGGAAACGGTGCTCCAATTCATACGAAGCCGCAAAGGTCCGGCAACCAGATCTACCCCCATCATTCGTCTACCCAGAAGTGTCTTCGTCAAGAAGCATCAGGTTCCTCCGCCCTTTTTGATATGTGTCTGCCCCTGCCTGTCGCCTTCTTGTGATGGTGGTAGGCATCGGAATGTGACATTCCTTTCTTTCATCCTCCTCCTAAGGCATCGCTGGTCGTCAGCGCTTAGACATACCGATCGATTCAACCAAGATGGGCAAGATATTATGTGGGTATCGTGTTGCAGCAGCACCAGCAGAGCCGGAAACATCGCACGCATCGCATCGAATCCGATGAACTGGAACGGGACCTCCGCCGGTAGTGAAGACATTTACGACCATTGCATGATAATTGGTGGAAGCAGAACCGAACCGCCCAGAAGCCAATTATTAGCATTGGGCGATGCGTGCCTGCCCCGCCGTAAGCGTTTTCATTCCCTAAAAGCCTAAAATCCCTTGGCTGGTGGTTGTTTGCGTACGGCGAAATGAAACGATCCATCCCTGGTGGCTATCCTAACGCGCGCCGCTGACCCATATCGTTTTTCCCAATCATCATCAACACACACACACAGTTGGCCTTCAACTCGGCGATAAATGCTTAGCCGCTAATCTTGTTACTGTTGTTAGCCCTCGGTTAGCTCGTTTGGATGTAATTCGATAAATATACATACATTGGACTGGTGCCGGCTCCGTTCGTTAACGTCATCGTCGGTCTCATCACCGACATTCGGCCTATCTAACTGTTGCATTTGAAAGGAAGACACCATCGGAACTCCCCTGTTTCCGATCGCAATACCGATTCGATGAGGAAACAGAAACACCAAACATAAACAAATGGCGGTCCCTCTGCTGAACTTGCCAATCCCTAACAGTAGAAGGTATCGGAATGATGATGATGACGGCGTTTCGAAATACGACGACTTTACCGACACCGACACATCCGGCATGCACTTCTCCAGAAACAACAACAAGCAGCAGAAGGGGAGAAACTATGTCCACCCACCAACGTAGTCAACGCCTCCTCCCTCACGACATGTGGCGTAACGTAACGGAGAGCATGCGGCCGGTTCGTTCGTTACCAGTTTTGCATAATATACGTGCCAAATCGGGAGGCCACACACTCTCGAAAGCAAAAGCCAACGGCAGCGTTGTCCAGCAGCACGTTCGTCACAATGCAAGATCGGGCGCGCGCGTTCGCTGGACACTCCCGGTGGAGTGGACGCGATTTGCAAGCGATAATGAATGCGATGCGGTCACAGCGCGCAAACAGCGCAAACCTAAATGGTACTAACGAAGTGAAAAAATCCCGCTCCATGTCCAGTGTTCCAGCACCAAGCGCCAAGCGTCGCATGATACCCCGTTGGCATATGAGTGTGTGTGTGTGTGCTTACCATTACGAAGGGCACACGATTTTCTCTTCCCTTTAATAGCGTTACGCGTCGGATGGATGGATGGATGGGTAGAGAGATAGGAATTTGATTAAATTCCGATATCATTATCATGCACTATGAGACAATCAAAAGGTACGTACTAAAGCCGGTTACCTAGGTTATGCCATTTGCATGACGGGTTTATTTGATTACGTTCGAAAAGTCATACAATTAAACGAAGATTAAATTCATAAACAAATGTGGAAATTGATCAACATTGCACTTTTCTGTAACCGAGTTTGTCGATTTTTATTTGCGTATTTTTAATGCAATCAATGTTAATGCTCAAAGGCAGATGTACTGTGGTTTAAACCACCGAAAAATCATCGAAGCTTGACAATCAGCAAAAAAGCGACAACCAATCATGCATAAAACAATTCTTTATGGATCATAACGCTTGTGCCAGATTTCGAACGAAGTGAAGAGGTACAAACATGGGTAGATTAAAATGACTTCATTCAATAAGACTATTAAAGAAGCAGCGGTAGACACAATGCTTCCTGTAAGGCGTATTTAAGTTGCCGAGCCGACGTCTCTCTAAAATCATAAGCAATCACTGCATTCATGGCGCATTTCGCGATGGATTCATACAATAAGCATCTCTCCAGTTATAATTTAAGTAAATAGGTAGTAGATAGAATAGTTGTAGGATTCTGAAGGTATTATTGATATAAAAAGGATTCTAGGGTTTGGCAAGCACTTGAACCGGCTCTGGTTTGAAATGCCGGGTTGTTTAAAACAAATATTATTTTAAAAAAACAGCCTGGCATTATTCAATAATATAGAAAGCATTGGTAACACTTTCACAAACATTATAAATTTGAGCAGCGACAAATGAAGACTAATTGCTCAAAGTCTCTATAAACCAACCTAACCAACCTTATACATTTAAGCGATTTATTGAATGTTTGACGGAATAGTCCGTCTGCAAGTGCATAGTAATGCCAGTCATTGTTAGCTCATAACTACCGTGGTTTCGGAATGTGAACCGTCTTTAGGAACTCATTCATAATTCATTCTCTAGAACTTATACGGAGAATTCTCATCTTACAACCCAATCTAACTAAGAGTAAGACTCTAGCATTGCTAATGATTCGGTAGCATGCTGTGTAGCAGAATTGTGCGGTAATCGGTGCTCTACACATCCGCTCAACAACGCACTGGGTCAAACTTGTCATACAATGGTTTGCTGGGCTTTATTTTTCGCCACATAACCAGTAAGTAGGGGGTTAGACAAACTCAACACCGAAACACGCTATCATGCGATCGACCCGAAATCGTCCGGTACCGTGATTTTTTTCTGCAATGTTTTCAAGCGAGAGTCCAACAATCCAGCTGCAAACATAGCGCGCTAAACAGGTAATCGTTGCTGGTTGGTAGAGTTCTTGACACTAAGAAACCATGATTCACTCGCCATACAAATCGTCCAAATGTACCCTTTATGTAAACAGAGGTGTCTACCTTGTATTTGCGACGGAGCAATAAAATTCCTAAGGAACAGCTCATGAGTGCTGTCTGTCCAGCTGATTTTAAGAAAGACATTCTGGTGCCTTGGAGATTTCTGCGTGCCTTAGTCTACCTTCCGCTCTTATTCTAATAGGAAATCGAAATACGTCTGACTTAAAAGTTATGTTGCAGACGTAATCCATCAAAACACAACGTCGCTAGACATAGCTGTTGCTCAAGATTATCAATCAAATCACGATCCAGCTGGATAAGAGCGGGAAAGTGGTCATGAAAACGTTACACTAATTAGCAAAGTTCACCCGTCAAGGTCAATGTTCTTCGAGCGGGAGCCCCTGCCGCTAGGTAAGTCTAGCCACCATAAATGTGTAAATAAATAGAGTCAAACAGTCGGCCATAAGGCAGAAACGGCTCACTACAGGTGGTAGTAAAGATTTAAATCAGAAACAAAATTTTCATAACTAACAAATCCTCTCCTAAACACCTTTTTCCTTCCACGCACCTCAATCAATAATAAAAAGCCCTCCCAAAAGACCGACCACCGTGGTCATCACAAGGGAAAAACAATCAAAACCAGCAACAACAAAAACTTCGTCGTAGCCGTGGCAACATTATTATTGGGTGTCTGTTTAAAATTCGCTCATTAGGAAGCATTTTCGGTCCGATTTCCTTCCGTCCGGTGTGGTTGGTTTGCGCGTCATGGTGGCGGGTGGCTTCGAGCCACAGGAACACTAAATCGTAGACCGGAGTAGCTAGGCGCACCCGTGTTGGTGTTGTGGAGAGCATAAATAACAATTCACGGTCGAAAAGCGAAGCGATAAAAGTCAAATCATCGTCAGCACCCCTGGCAGAGCTGGACTCACCGATGGTGGAGGAATTTTGCCCGGGCGAGGGCTTTTTCTATGCCGCCTGTTCGCTGATAAGTGAATTCTAATTGTGTACGTCACGAACGAACGAACGAATGCCTCGACGGTATGAATGGTCGGGGTAAAACTGTTGAATTTGGTAGCCACTTGTCGAATTTTTTCCCCATCGGAAGGAAATAGAGAACAATAATCCTCTTCATTACTATCGAAGGCACGTCCAAAGCGAGTGTGAGACTTTTTTAATCAGCCATTGACACTGTGCCATGACACTGGGTGTTGGAACTGGAATGCCTGTTTTGTGACTACTCCGTCTTATTTGATGGCCACCACCACCACCACCTTTCGCCAACGCTTATGAATCCGTCAAGTGGTTTGCCAACTCTTGACAGCGCTTCTTACTCACCTTTCAAACGCACACGGAAACGCAAACGCAGGAATGTCGGCGGTAACCTTCGCATCCTTGAACGACTCCGGGAAGCTTTCCACGATGTGTCCCGGCGCAGAGTCGTCTGCCGTACCCGGGGCAATTTCACACCAGAACTCAAACAGTCGGCTGACATCCTCCCTAAAAGAAAATCGAAACAGAGTACACGGGTCAAGTCAACACGATAAGAAAACGGGTAGTTTATGATGCAGAACCTGCCGAATGGGGAACTGGCACGCACGCCACGCAGTTCGTCAAGTGGAGAGCATTCGGAACTACAAATTGACGTTTGAAGCGATTTAGATACGCCTACTTAGATTCGAAAGCAAGGGCTGGACGAAGTAAGGGAACTACAATTGAGGAACTTCTAGGCAGCTCACGAAACCTGTCCAACCATTCTCAAGCAACCATTGAAAGCGGGTATCAGTGAGCCTGTTCTTGTTGAGGCAGGCTCCGGAAACCCAGTTCTCGAGCCGATCCGTATTTTCCAACCGAAAGGGCACACCTTATTTTTTCTTGCTGGAGCAGAAAATGTGGAGCACTCAAGGAGCCAGAAGAAAGCAAAGCGGGCAAGGATAAGGACGCCTACGACGAGAATTGAGGCAGCGAGAAAATTGGGCCTTTTTATTGTACGTGAGACATTTTTCCCAACAAGACGATGGGTAAGGAAAAACGATCCGAATGAAGGAAAATTGGTTCTCTTTCTCTCCCTCGCTCGCTCTCTCTCTCTGCCGAGTGGATTCTGGCAAGGGGATGAGGCATTTCAAGGGAATGGTTTTGTTTAGGTGGAGATAAGGTTTGCAAACAGTAGAAAAAAGAAGAAATACATCAGCAGCTGTAGCTGTAGTAACACACATACATACGACGATGTACATAGCTACATACTACCGCGTGAGTAGCGCTCATCTCAAAATTTCGTCCTTCAGGGACTCTCTCTCTCTCTCGTGCTCTCCTTTTCCCGTCTTTTTTCACGCTATGGATGCTGGATGCTGTGCAA
This sequence comes from Anopheles stephensi, assembly GCF_013141755.1. NCBI lineage: Eukaryota > Metazoa > Arthropoda > Insecta > Diptera > Culicidae > Anopheles > Anopheles stephensi. Next base: position 56,072,055 of record NC_050203.1, on the reverse strand, counting down.
GATAGGTTGGTTCGCTCTTTGCGACTCGGCCTAGATTTTCTTCTATTCTATCACGGCCTAACCTCGCCCGTTGTCCTTGTGACCATTGCGCGTGATGAATGAATGACCCATACAATGAAACAGGCAGGCAGGGACAACTAGCAAAAAAAAACTGGGCCCTTAGTCTCTCTCCCGCAGCAGCCGTGCACTTGTGATTTACTACGGAGCTAGAGCTTGAGCTTGAGACAGGTCAATGAGCAAAGTGCTTACGATGCTGCTGCTGCTGCTGCTGTCTTGAAGTACTTACTTTATTCGGGAGTTCATGTCACTCCGAAGGGCCTCCCTCGATGATTGAGGGAGCAGCGGGCACAGCTTCACACTACACTTGGGACAGTAGTAGCGTATGTACTAGCCTTCAGATCAACACGCACACACACACAGCTTCACACTGTCACTTACACTTCTACAATCGTGAAACAATCGCAAGCTGATTACAGCGCTCTTTCAAGACGCGCCCACAGCCTCACTCGATCGATCTGGAGAAGCTCTGGCAATGATTGCTGCTTCTGCACACTCACAGAAAAACACAGCTACACACGGCGGATGGCCCGGAAGCATACGAGACACGTTCGGTGCACACAGAATCTACACCATTCACAACACAAAACACATCGATGCACACACACAACACCCACACACGCATATACGCCCTGATTGCACTTCGAGCTGCACTTTTTTGTGTGCAGTGCAGTGATTCTTCAGAAAACACTGGAACACTTCACTCGGGGGATATATTTTCTAATGCGATTCGTATTTCCTCTCTATTGCTTCTACATCTTCAAATTGCAAACCCTTGTGTGATACGAGCTGGTGCAGCAGCTCCTGCACAAGATACACATACACATGCACACCTACACTTGCTTACACGTGCGGGGGACACAGGGCGAATCTATTGCTCCGTGGGCTGCCGTTTTCTTCCAGACATATTGTGCACGATTGCGGACTTGCTTCTTTTGTTAGTGCGGAAGCAAACAGGGGGACACCACAACACTACCGTCCAGCACAACCACCACACAACAAGGAAGCACACACTACAATTACGGGAGACGACACATCGATGTGCTTCAATTGTTTATTCGCTTGCAAATACAACAGGGCTCTCACTTATCCGTGACCAGTGGAAGCAGTTCCCCGGTTAATCGGGACTGAGAGGTTTTGACGTATCAAACGGGTTTTGTATATAGGGTGCAGTTCAGCGCTGTATTATTCAAAACGATTTGCATTTCGTAGGGTAAAATATAATTTAAATTTGTAAAAAAAATATCAAAAATTCTACGCTAATTTGTATTGTAAAAAAAACCCACAGAAAACATTGTAAAGCGATATTAGTTGAATCAAATCTATTTCACATAAATTCATTGAAATCAAAACTAGCAAAACTTGCAAGACTTCTTTTGTTTCTTTGCTCAAAAAACGATCTACAAACAGTCGCTAGATCAAAATACTTGCTTATAATGCGTATACAACACAATAAATGTGTAATCCAAAGAATTATGGAGCAAATCAAGCACCTATAAAGCGTAAACTCAAGTAATACAATGTAATATTTTCATATTTTCCTACCGTTAGTACGAATGATACGTTGAGAACACTAGCGCCCTCTACTTGTGAGATGATAACGCGGAGTAATAATTGGTTTGGAAAAATGCTATCGTTGTCGAAAATAGCAAGAGTCTTGAAAAGAAGTTAATGATGCTAATAAAATAAAAAAAATGGGTTGTATCTGCCTGCCATTCCGGGGTTCTAGGGGAGAAGGTTTACTTTGTAGGTGTTACTCGGAATGGAAGTTGGAGGCAGTGGCGTGTATAACGATACGAAAACCGCGCGGCCGCAAGGGGCTCAGTAAGGGGTTCCGAACTTGCATTCTGCTAAGGGTTTCCAAGATGCTACATACGCTACTGGCTGGGAGCCCTATCAGCTATCAGTAACGAGATTGCAGAACTGCTACGAGATATGAGACCGACGGGTTGTAGATTATGAGAGAAACCGATATTAGAGTCCACAAGAACATTTCGTCATAAAGCTTACCTAAATAATTTGAAACCAACGATAGGATTTATTTCTGGACATAGGTCCATAGGACATAGGTTCTGTTCCATCTGCCACAAATCTCACGGTCCTATTTATTTAAAGTAATTGGCGGTCGAATGTGGTATCTAATAAGCAATTTATGAAGGATGCCGTTCGTCAAAATAGCAATGGAAGAATCAGACGAACCATGTCACACAAATCAAAATGCATTCGATTATGTTGATCGATTTTTACTTTCCTGCAGTAGCACCGGATCATTCATGAACACAATGTCATTGGAACGCATTTGCATAATAGATATGCAAAAGGGAAGGGAGGGAGGGAGGGAAATCTGCCCCTTTTTATAAGCTTCTCCACCACACAACCCCATTTAGTACCATTTAGTTGCTTAAATCTCTTTCCATCAAGTCAAGTTTGCAATCGAATTGCAACCCTGGCCGACAAGTAACGAATTGCATTGCGGCTGGTACACCGCATCGCGCTTGTGATTGTTGCACTGACCTGCATTTCGTTGCGCCGTTATGTGATTATTTGATTACTATCGATCGCCAATGCGTTCCTGTGAACGGGTGAATCGATCGTACTGCTGTGCGTATCGCGGTAGTCATATTGATACACCTTAATCTGCCTGCACGTGTGTACCGTTCACCAAAGCGTCTTCTTCCGGTGTGGTTCGCCGAAACAAATCCGCTATTCCAGTGAAACAACATTGTTATTGATTGTTATCTAACACCTTGCTACTTTCGGAGCCGGGTTTCGCTGGTTCGGGACGGCCACGGTGCACAAGTTCCGGTACGGGTTGTTGAAGTTTATTGGAAACGCATTAATACATAATTGTTGCGGCGTTCAGTACGCGTACCCGTCCGCACACCTTGGTGACTTGGTGGCATCCGGTGTGTCTGGAGGGGTGATTATCGATAGACGGTTCACGTGCCCTCACAGTGGGTCATTTGACGATGGGGGGAGCAAACTAACTAAACGAGGCTCGTTCTATGCTAGGGATAATCTTATGATCGATCGGTTTTAAATCGGAAATTTAAAATAAATATTCCTCAAAGAATAGTTTAATTGTCAGTCTTCACTTTGAGAGGACGGCTCAGGTGAGATTTGAGCCCCAGTACTGCCGTGTGAAGATCGACACCGTTGTCGCATCAGCCACGCAGCTCAGAATTTCCCCGTTTTTTGCTGCATTAACTCACACAGAGAGTAAAAAAGCAACGTGCTCGAGATTAACAGCCCGGCATGTAATTGCACGTATTTTCACATATTAATTCCATACGGTGTTCGAACCCGCGCTCCAGCTAACCAGCTGTGCACCACGTACCTCATCTCATCGGCTGTCCGCCCGGCGTACACGGGAAACCATCCGTCCGAGCGGTTGTCCAATCAAGGACGAGGGCCGGCGACGGATTCGACAACTTTACAGCATACCAATTAGGCTCTGGTTGATTGGATAGCATTAATTGGCATTATTGTAACGGGGCAGCGTTTTCGGAGACAATTTGAGGAGGGATTCCGATTCCGACGAGCGCCCGGGATTAAGCGGTAATTGAGAGCTTTTCCGCACGACAAAGAGTTATTTGAATTCGTGAATCGATGTTGTTCAGTATGAAATCATGTTTCGAGTGCCATGTGTTTCATCACACCCAAGGTACGTTTTGTATTTTTATTCTGATGAGGTTAAATAAAAAAATCTTCTTCTTCTTCTTCCTTGGCACTAACAACCTCGAGAGGTCTCGGCCTGTCATTTCTGGTTTTCTGGTGACTTAACTTAACCCATAGTAAAGTAATCAGCCCGTCAGTAGTACGGGTAGGCGGTCTGAATGCGATTTGAGCCCCGGTCCTGCTGTGTGAAGACCGGTGCCAGCCACCGAACCGCCCCATGCAATCTCTCAGTGCGTGATTAATAAACGGGAAAACACCGAAATTGATGCCCTATTCAAAAGCTTTCAATACACCTTCGCCACACACACACACCGTACTTCACCATTTTGATTGATGGTTAATGCTTTCGCAATATTTCTTTTCGCCCTCATTTTATGCTTTGCTCTCTCGCCCACTTCACATTCTCACAATGTTGTGACGCTTTTCGCGTAAATTTATATCCCATAAATGTCTGCCACATGACTGCCGGTCCGATCATTGTTCCTTGTCGTGAAGGGGGAAAAAAAGCTTCAAGAACGATCAAACCAACGCCCCCGGTATGAAACCAGCGGCCAGCAAGTCAAAAAAAAATGAATTGAGATCGTTCGCCCCAACAAAACAAAAAAATACAAGCAGCAAGGAACATGGCACCCATAACTCAGTACGTACATTTGATCGGCAGCTATTTATAAATGCCGATGCAATCAATTTTATGTGATGCACAAAGGGACGTCCCGGCAAGCGGTGAACAGTTTATAATTAAGTTTTTAAATTTTATCACCCCAAGGATGGAGCTTCCCGCCCCGGGGCAACGGTGAATGGGGGAGAACGAGAGAGAGAGAGCGAGAGGTGAAAAGTTAAATATCGGTATCGTCTTCCAAATGCAATGGACTCCGGGAACTATGGAGAACACTCGACTAGTGCCAATCGGGGGGAGAAAAAATAATTAAACCTTACACCACCAGCCCGTGTCGTGAAATATTGGCTGCAAGTAGTAGTAATGAAAACCGTGAATGGTAGGAAGTAGATGAAAAAATGGGGGGGAAATTTTAATTACTTGACGTTTGAAAAGGTATAAAGCCCTTCCAGTTATTAATGGAATTGAACGGCAAGGTGAAGGACCCGTGCCCGTGCTAAATATAGCTCAACGGATAAGGTTGACTAATGCTCCCACGGAAACACGGTTCCGAAGGACTTCTAATGTGAACCAATTTAAACCGATTCCGAAAGGAGCTGTCGAAGAGAAAAAAGTTTGGTTGCACCTGTGGACTAACGCAACGAAAAAAAGCGTAGCTCAGTAAAACTGCTCACCGCCCTAAAAGGGCACTCCGGAACCGTTGCAAGACACACGCTAATTAAGATCATCACGGTACAACAACGGGACACGGGAAGCGGAAGGTTATAATAAAAGATACAAATGCACACCATTAAACCCGGAGCATGAATCAAACGGGCCAGTGAAGCATTACCTCGTCCAGCCCGTGTCGACGATGGCGGCTGGGTCGCTCATTACGATTAGCGTTTACATATGCATTTATGGGCACGCGCGTTCGGTGTCGGAAGAGTGTCGGCCGCCGCGGCTTTTTCACTTACCAGTTTGTCGATGTGCAAATGTTCGCGGTACACCGCGGAATCCGCACGGCAAGCAGGGTTCGGCCGGGCAGCCGGGCCCATTAAAAATCCGAAAGCAACCATTAAAAGCACCAATAAAACACATTAGCATCCGGCAAATGTACTGGTTGTTGGAGGCTGGCGTTGCTTGGGACATCTCGCTTTGCTCGTATCTCGTGCGTCTGTAATACTTTGGGACAGTCATGGTTGGGAGTTTTTGGGGTGCGTGGTTCTGTTCCCTTGGAAGGTACACTACACAAGGAACATATCCGCTGTGCGTTCCGATGACCCGAGAGAGCAAGAGGTGAATGTACTAGCGAAAGTGATGCACACACTTTTTATTCTAAGTCATCAACATTTACCATGGAATATATTAATCTGACAATTATTGACAGTCTCAGCTTGTATTCGGTTTCTTAATATCTCGAAATTGCCGACAATTGCCGTTATTGCATACATGCAGGCGTTTTGAACAGAATACGCTGAATATCGCGTTGAAGTCTCTAAAGAGTTCAGAATCGCCAAATATAATGATGATAAGAATGTGTATTCTTCATCGTTCATCAGAACGATACTTCCAAATATAGTCAAAATTATTCAGAATTACAAATCGCACAAAACTAAAGGTGATATCAACGCTTAAATCTAAGACTGTTGCTAATAATATTAATATTTTCTTTGGGGCCTTAAAGTTGTAATACGTTCAAGTCATCGCTCTTGTTAAAATGTTTAGGACATTATTCTGCATTATTTATTATACCATCACACCTTCTTCTTCGCCTGCTCGGGCTTCGACACTTTTATCTTGCACTGCACACCGTCCATTGTAGCCATCATCATGTATCTTAGACCACCTTGAAGTCAATGGGATCTGGTGGGATGGGGATCTGGTGCTCTCAGCATTTCTGGAGGGCCTGCTGTAGAGTTATGATTTGAACGATGGTCTATTTAGCTCCAACAACCTTGGAAGCTTTGGACGAAATTTCTACTCATCGAGCTTAAAATACCCTAAAATAGCGCTGATATCGACAGGGTTATTAAGAGAGGTGTTTGAATTAACCATTTTTGAAGATAATAACATCAGAGATCTTACTCCCTATAGAACAATAGTCTTGGACTAAGGTTCCTCCTATGTGCCTGGACTCTGCAGATAAGCTAATGTAAAAAATGCACTTAGCCGTCAATCGCCAATGGTCGAGGAATTCCAGTGCGAATAAAGGACAACTGAAACGAAGATTGCTGTATGAAATATCAAGAAACTAAGAAAAAAGATGAGTGAGCGCTCGTGTAAATTATCTTCGTCCTGATTCGAGGATTCTGTACTGCTGATCTGGTCGCTGGCTGTGTAATAGGATCATACGATGATCGATCGGAATCAGCTGCTGATGTCTGGTCCGGTGATAGAGACAATAACGGTGCCGGGTTTCATACGACAGGATCGGGATTCAAATCCCATTTGGACCGTTACACTGTAGTAAGGACTGACTATCCAACTTTATGGTACATACAGCTTCATGAATCAGAAGTGGCAAGCATGACCTTATAAGAAGTCGTTGCATTCTCTTGAGAGGAGAGAGACCAGCAGTATTAGACAACGTCCTTTTGTCGTATCCATACCCTCCTTGTTTAAACCAAGAAAGTTGAAGTATATTGGGTTGGTAATGTCAAGCGTAGATACTGATTCTACTTCAATTGATTTCAGTTGGCTGATAATTTACTATAGTCTGCTATAAAAGCTCTTAATGCATAGAGGGTTCTCTAACATATTTCTTATTTCTAGATTCGAGTTATCGAGTTCGTGTGACGTTGATAACCATTTTGACCGTTGCTGTCGTTTATTGGTGTACGAAAACTCCAATTCCAAAATTCATCAAAGCTCCATTTTTCTAATACCAGAATGTTACAAGTTACATCATCTAATAAAGCATTCCTCGACCCAACTGTTTGTATCTACTTCCAGAATCTTAATTGACTACTTCTCAGAATTCTTAATAAAAATGTCCGGTCTAGATGTCTCCTACTTCAGTTACGTCAATAGTAGTTTTTCGCAGAATTTGCTACAAACGGACTTCAGGAACATGACCTTCCCAGAGCATTGCATTGTTCACGTGTCATGGTACGACGCATACCACCAACATAATTTTTTCAGCAATTTCTATACAATTTCCAATAGAAATCTTCTACGCATCAGTTTACTCTTCAGTAACCAACCAGTCAGTACCAACATTTGATGCCATTCGTGCGATACGTTTTGCTTGAATTTTATTTATGTTACATCAGAGACTTCGGACTTGCATTGCATTTTCTGAGAATGTTGTAAACAAAATCAGTGTAAATCAATACTGGGTCGACCACCATGGGTAAGTTGAGACAAGGAATTGCATAGCTCCGGCTTATTATTACAGAATTCAAAACATAGTTTCGGACATCATCAACAATATCTTACTCAATCTATTTCAATCGTATTAGATCGATCTAAGCTTTAGTCTTATCGAAAGTCGTTTAGAACAGATAATAAGGCCCCAGCGATCAAAGACCATTTTCTCAAAGATAATAAAGCCTTCCCAATTTTTCAATCTATCTCATTGCATTAAAACCGTGCCCAATTTGTCCCATTCGTTCAGAGTGGCAAATAACTCTTTCCAATCGCATCGCTAAACCTTCAGACGTACAAAAACCTCATGGAGAACAGCAAAGCGTAATCTTTACGGTAGAATCTACTATTCACCTGTCAAGCGGTACAGTCCAAAGCTTCTCTCCGAATGGTACCGGCTCGTTCGTACATGCCTTTCCAAACAGTGTAGCAGCCGGCCGGCAATCAGATGTGAAGAAATGAATTTAAATAATTAATTACTCCACCTTGGAGTGACCGAACACAGGGGAGAAGTCTCCGGGACATGAGCAGATGTTACATCGTCTGGACAGTTTGGTGTTAACGGTGGAGGGTCTGAGACTGTTTGCTTTAGTCATGAATTCATATTCCGGATAAGTTTTTCTTTAATGTTGATACTAAAAACCCTAAGCATATTATGATTCGCTACCGGTGGAAAGCTTATCGAACCAGGGATTATTTTGCTGGGCTTTGTTTGTGTTGCTTTATGGATAAAAAAAATCCATAGAGTGACATTGAACAACTTTTGTTCAGTTCAACCAAAGGAATGAAAAAATAACGACCTAGCCAAACACATCTGCCCATCCGCTTACAACGTACCGTATGAGGGCTTTTAGTATTATTCTTCCTCCACTAAAACCGCTTAATGCGTCCGGTTGGTTGGACGATGTGGCCAAAAATGTTCGTTCCGGGTGAAGAGATACGAAACAGACAATCCCAGGTGATACGGATTGGTCTTGGCGAAGAGCTTTAGCCCGTTCAGATTGAACAGGAACAACTTTTCAAACCAGGCCGGGAAAGAGGCAAGTTCCTAGAGCTTCTGTGGGTGCCTTACCCTTTCTATTTCTGGAGGTAATTTTTGGGAGAGCATATTCACTCCACTGCATCCACCGAAGCGTGTCCGCAGCGCCACAGGCAGGAGGAGCACTGAGAAAAAACTGAAACTCAAACTTCTCTTCCGGTGGGTTATGCTTCGTCTATTTGTTTCGGTAAGTCGGTGTTTCTGTGGCATGTTTCTTCACATCGCACCCCACATGCCAGTGGATAAGTTCCATCTTTAGCAATCGGGCTTTTTTTTTGCTCTCCCTTCCCAAAGCAACACAAGACTAAACGTGTGCGGTTTGCTTGAGGTGTGAATAAATTCCCATCAAAAGCAGAACGGCAGGCTTCCAGATCCTACCGCTATACCGGACATGGTGGCATGTTTTAGGTCATTGCGGTCATCTCATTATAAGTTTGTGCTTCCAGAGAGCCTAAGGAAGGCATGGCGTTGGTTTCTGCCAGGGAGGAATTTATTATCCGACCCACTATCACCACATTGCACACACACACACACTCACGTATCGGACAATTACTTTTTGTAATTTTAAATCGACAAAATAAAGCATCCTCCAATCTGCATAATGTGTTTCGAATGGGAAATGTCATACATAAACAGCTGCCGATATTTGAATATTCCTCACACGCGACCGGCGTCTAGCAAAAGGGGTTGCATATGTTATGCCGAGATGAACTTTTTTCTCTGGGTGTCTCTCTGTCCTTCCCGAATGTTGCTGCATAAACATAAGTCACCCAGACGGTGCCGGTTTGCTGTGAGCGATTTCTTCACGATTTCGATAAGACGAAACGTGTGCACTTGACTCCGTCGCTTTGCCTCCGACGCCCAAGAGGGTGCGAGATTGTGCATAAGTAGCCGTAATTAGCATTCGTGGAGCGGTGGCGTTGGGTGGCGGGCAGGAACAGAACAAAAGAATCTGATAACATTGATGCGGGTGTTTTGTTAGGAAAGTTTGTGCAAAAATGCTTAGCGTTAAAAGTTGCTGCAAAGAGCAACAACAGATTCATTGATTTCTTTTGAAAATGAAGTAGATGGCATCGTGTGTGGGAAATTCGTTACAATGCCAACTGCCATTTGATTTAAAGAAGTTAATAAATAAGGACAGAAGCTTTGAATTTATTTGATTTGAATATTTGAACAGAGTTATAAGTTTATTTAGGATTAATAATATTTTACTGTCATCTGATTCACTAAAAGAAAAACTTAACATACATAATCATTTTATCACACATTTATTTGTTTATTGCTTTAAAATTTGTTTCACATTTATGTAAAATGAAAAATATCGTATTAATAAAATAACCATTACAATATTTCAAATATAGAGACGTACAGGGGAATTTGGATTTTATTTAACTCAGATGATCTCTTTAAAACTAATTTTAAAATTTTTCCTACAGCGGCAGATGATAGAATAAGACCATTTTTGTGCCTGATTTTCAATTTGATACTTTTCCTAGGTACAACATTACCAAAATTTGAAAACAAGCACACTCAACTTCCTATTTTTTTTTGCAATTTTAATTTTAGTTCAAAAATGAATAAATAATTTGGTACTAATAAAAAGCATAAAGAACGTCTAAACTGCTCGCAGGTGCATGCTAGAGTTGAAAAGTACATGGAAAAAATGTTCAAAATTAAAAACTAAAACTTTTTTGAATTTTATGGTCTCATTGGACTGACTATTGTGATGGTTAAAGACTAAATAGAGACCTCCCTACTCACGAGCACTCACTATTCGCTACTGATATATTATACTTAATTATAGATTAGGCTAAAATGTATTTTTTTTGTAATAATAAATAATAATAGGGCGCCGGTCTACACACGGTAGGACTCGGGTTCAAATCCCATCCAGACTGCCTCCCCGTACGCAAGGCTGACTACTTTGCTATGGGTAGCATCAAGCTACAGAAAGCCGGAAATGGCTAGCCGAGGCATTTCAAGGTTGTACTGCCAGCGAAGAAGAAGAAGAATAAATAATAATAATAATAATAATAGCAAATTTAAAAATATTTTTTATTTATTTATTTATTAATGATGACGGACTGGTGCCGTTTTGTCACCACCGCATGTGGTGATTGCGAATTATATTCACGCAAAAAAAAAAAATTAACAAAATTAACTAGGCATTTCCTCCTAGTTTTTTGCCATATCCTGGGCATGCTCGGTTGAGCAGTGAAGATGGGTGGTTGTTGTCCATTTCTATTGTTTGTGTGTGAGTGTGTGTGAGTTGGAGTGGCTCCACTGCTTACGAGGCGTACCCACCGACCACTCCCGAACCCATCGCCAACACAGGCGACCCCGCTGTACCAAAGCTGGACTGACTTGGAGCACACTACTACAGACAAAAAAAGACTGCCTAACAAATTTATAAATAAATAATTAAATAATTACAGTCAAAAGTCAGAAAAAAATACCGTACTAGGTTACTCATATGAGAAAAGTGAGTGCCCGTAAGCAGGGGGGGGGGGGGGTGTTTATTAAGCCTAAGTGGTGGCAACACGGTCAGGCCGTTCTAATTGATTATAAAAAGGTGGTCTTATTCTGTTGTCACTTTATGCATGAGCTGGGTGGAAAATAAGATTGAAAGAAGTGTTCGTGTAGCGATTGTTTGCGTTTTCAGATAGAGGTTCTATATTGGTTTAAAAATCGCATTCTTTTGTTCCTAATGGACGGCCTGGCAGAAAATCGCATATTTATTTTTCTACGATTACAAAGACCATCGATTGATCATTTTTGCTTCAAGATAAAATCATTAGGTCTACTAATGAGCATTTTGAAATCTATAGTATGGTTCAGGTATCTTTCCAATGAGGATCACGCGACAGTTGAGTGTCTATTTCGATTTCTTAGTCCAATTGAATAAATGTATCTTCCTATATTATTACTTATATATAAGTATGACTATTTGATGCTTTCTATTTTCCATTTGACTATTTGATAAATATGACATTGTCGTGACTTTCTATTTTTTTATTCGTTAAGGACGGCCTGATGGTATTGCTATGTCTTTCTATCTACCGAATTCAGTAAAATCGACTGAAAGAACATTATTATTCTGGGAGCTCGAGCTGAGAAGCTTGCTTCTCAGATAATGTTTTGATAATGATAATAATGTTTTGAAAAGCTTTTAGAAAATAAATGCTTTATTTGTTATATGTTAGCTATTTTAAATCGAAGGTTGTCTGTTTCAACTGAAATATACTGAATATTGTTAAAATAAACGGAGCTGATTCACAAGCTTAATTAAAATTTTTGTTAGTACCAAAGCTGGACTGACTTGGAGCACACTACTACAGACAAAAAAAGACTGCCTAACAAATTTATAAATAAATAATTAAATAATTACAGTCAAAAGTCAGAAAAAAATACCGTACTAGGTTACTCATATGAGAAAAGTGAGTGCCCGTAAGCAGGGGGGGGGGGGGGTGTTTATTAAGCCTAAGTGGTGGCAACACGGTCAGGCCGTTCTAATTGATTATAAAAAGGTGGTCTTATTCTGTTGTCACTTTATGCATGAGCTGGGTGGAAAATAAGATTGAAAGAAGTGTTCGTGTAGCGATTGTTTGCGTTTTCAGATAGAGGTTCTATATTGGTTTAAAAATCGCATTCTTTTGTTCCTAATGGACGGCCTGGCAGAAAATCGCATATTTATTTTTCTACGATTACAAAGACCATCGATTGATCATTTTTGCTTCAAGATAAAATCATTAGGTCTACTAATGAGCATTTTGAAATCTATAGTATGGTTCAGGTATCTTTCCAATGAGGATCACGCGACAGTTGAGTGTCTATTTCGATTTCTTAGTCCAATTGAATAAATGTATCTTCCTATATTATTACTTATATATAAGTATGACTATTTGATGCTTTCTATTTTCCATTTGACTATTTGATAAATATGACATTGTCGTGACTTTCTATTTTTTTATTCGTTAAGGACGGCCTGATGGTATTGCTATGTCTTTCTATCTACCGAATTCAGTAAAATCGACTGAAAGAACATTATTATTCTGGGAGCTCGAGCTGAGAAGCTTGCTTCTCAGATAATGTTTTGATAATGATAATAATGTTTTGAAAAGCTTTTAGAAAATAAATGCTTTATTTGTTATATGTTAGCTATTTTAAATCGAAGGTTGTCTGTTTCAACTGAAATATACTGAATATTGTTAAAATAAACGGAGCTGATTCACAAGCTTAATTAAAATTTTTGTTAGTAAATCTCGTATCACGATTCCAGATTAATTTCCTTAATAAAAATAAACAAAAAAATTGTTTTGTAATACCATTTCTGCTTGCAAAACATAAAGGTTTCTTTTAACATATTCCTTTAGCATGGTATTAAGCTGACTGTGTGTGGATAGGTACGGTGGATCCCAGATATTGACATGTAAAAATATCTCGATGAGGTTTTAAAATTAGAATCTTCTCTATAAATCGCATCCTTTTTATTTTGGCCCTGCAACATCAACAGGGTAAATAATTATCACGGAACATAATTAGCATAAATAAACAAATAGATTCGCAAAGATGTTCACTTTCAAAAGACTGCGTATATCAGTTATGATTTAGAACAACATAGTCTAGAATAGATTATTAAGCCTTGCAGTGAGTTTGAAACTACGTTTACTATAACTTCCCCGTGTTTTATGATTAAAAAAATATTTTCTACAACTTGAAAGCTTAAAAGTATAATAAAAGTTTTTGATTATGAGTCACGAGTAACCAGTTTGAAGCAACCCCAATGTTTCTCGATGAAATGAATTTTGCAATCAATGAATAAAGCAGTCCTTAGCATCCCCAAGTTCATGATCAACTTCCAACCTCCCAACACTGGCCTCTCTCACACACTTTTCCCTATCTATAGGTCACGGAAACACGCCAAAACGAAACATGTCTCTTCTCTCTCGCTTTTTCCTAATTCCCATCGCCCAAGACTCTCCCACGGGGGCGATGTTTTTCTTCCGGTCTAGCCGGCATATTTTGATTCGCGGTTTGTTTTGATTCTACCATTCGCTGTCCACCGTGAACGGTGGCTCCGGCTCGGAAGCCTGGGGAAGCTGCAACATTGATGGGGCGCGCGTGCGTCAAAACCATCATGAACCAGGAGCAGCCCGAAGCCCGATCCGGAGCTTTGTTCATCCGAAGCCCGTCCACGGTGTTCATTCGCAGCGAGTTCGAACCTCTGCATCCTGCTTTAAAATTGCCATAGTAAGCATACAAGGACACTACTTCCCCTTACTTAAAGTACGCACAGCACAGGACAGAACGTTCGATCTCTGTTATCTTCGCCGGTCGGGCTTTTTAGGGTAGGTTTCACGCGAAAGGTGCAGCTTCGGTCAGCATCCGGCCGACAGTGCTTGTCGTAGGTTCGGTCGAAGCGGACGCGATCTCTGGATGCCGGCGTTGGTGAATTCGCGGCTAGTGACTCACGTACACGGTTAACGCAGGTCGACATTCTTGCACACGACCTGTACACAACACACGCACAATGGAGAATGGAGTGGTCGAATGGAATGGAAAATGTGATGTTCCCTTCCGCTAACAATGCGTTCAGTATGTGATGTAATGTGATGTGATGATGGTGCGGATACCGCTGGCGAAGGATTAAAGGAATGTTGTTTGGTGTTGGTTGAAGCAAATTAAAATCATGGCAAATAATGAAATCGTCCACTGATTCTACGATGGAGTGTAAGTGCACAGAGCATCAGAGTGGTTCTTAATTTCGATCTGTGTTGCAAGTCCACGTTGGATGAAAGCTTTAAAGCGTTGAGGTTTCTTTGTGAATCTACTTCACTTCAAACGAGTTCAAGTTGTCTTCAAGGAAATATGCAACTAGCGTGGAATGCATTGTACTTCAGCTTAATTTAATTAACAAAATAACTAAAGCCCAATTCGAAGTTAGTGATCAAGAGTCTTCCAGAGTGTGTGGCTGGGGAAACTATTTCTTATTTCAAGCTCCATTCCAAACGGGCGATCCATAAATCCAGCGAAGAAAATATCTCCAACGTACGCTGCATTCCAAGCCGAACATATTAAAGCAATCGAGCTAAAGCTTAAAGCACAACGCAATGGCACCAACGCTCGCTAATATGTTGCCTGGCAAAACGGTGTATGGAAAAAGGAAAATTATGGCAATAGTAAAGCAAAAGGTAGCAACCTTTACCACCTAAGCATCGTTCCCTTGCTGTCCTTCCTATTCGCAAACTCTTCCCCCCCACCCCCCCCCCCACCCGGTTAAGGACTCATTTCCGGTGGAGCAACTGAAGGACTTCTCCGGTTTTCTTCGGTTGCGTACCGGTTGTTGGTTGTTGGAGAGTTTTAAAAATTTAAGAACGCACCGCATCGTTATGGCAGCGAATGCCGTTTACCGACCGAGGTCGATACTTGTGGCCCCACTCTTTTTTTTTATTGGGCTGGGCTGCGGATTCCAGGGATCACCATCTGCGTTTTTGGGTGTGCGAATTCAATTGTGGCTGACGCGGATTTATATTTGTGTATTGCCTCGCCACCCTAGCAAGCCTGGTTCGGGGTGTGGTTAAATGTTTGATTCGGCATTCCGAGGTTTTTCGGTATGATTGTTCGGGTGCGGTTTGAATGTAGCATCCAAAAAGGGAGGAAAGGTTAAATTATTCATTGCGAAGGATTTGAAGTGGCTTTAAAGTCGATGAAAATAAAATTTTGCCTGAAGAAAATTAAACACAGGAATACTGCCAGAAAAGCCACACACATCAAATCAACCTAAAAAATAACGATCAAGATTTTTCAAGAACTGCCCTCACTTAAGCGACAATTAAGTTTCTCCAAACACCGGTTCGATAAGTTTTTCCACCATTCGCTTGACACAATCCACAAAACCACCTTTCCTTGATTGGGCAACATTCCACGAAATGTCTGCCATCGGCCGAGCGTCCCGGTCAAGAAAGCCTACACAAATTTAGCCAATTTTCGCACTGCTTCGTCCCAGGTCCCGTTCCCTACAGCTCCCTTCCAAAGTGTACAAATCAACCGTGAAGTTATTGGGATTGGGATTAGCTCCAGATTTTATGTATTGTGTGAGAAAGGTTGCGCCAGAGTCAATCTTGCCGGGGTTTTTTGTTATCCTTGTTACGGTTGTCCTCGAACTCGGTTTCGGTGATTTGTTTGATGCTTTCACCACACTGCTGTCCATCTGCTTTTACGGGTGTACTTTTTTTTTCTCTTTTCGGTCGGTTCCGGGGTTTTCCCTTTGCGGTGTGTGCGCGTGTATGTGTGTGAAAGTTCGTTAAGGTGTGGTGCAAGTGATCCCCGAAGCGGAAGCTTAAATCATTCAATGAAGTGAAGGTGAAGAAAGGAAAACATTAAGATTACAGTGCTGGAAAACCTTTCGACGGGGGGAAATTTCGCAGGAAATGTTCGGCGGTCGTGATCAAGCTGTTTTTTGTTGGTTTTTTGGTGATGTGAGAAAGAAGAAGCTGTTATTCGATTAAATCGAGCGGAAAGTGATTTGATAAAGCAAATCGCAAAGAAAAGCTCGCCAGGAAACGATCGAAACGCGAAAGGGCGGTGGAAAGGTTCTTTGGAAAAACGAAGGCAAAAGATTTGTGTTTTCTTCACGCTCCTTCGCTTCTTCTTGTTCGCGTTCGGTCAGTGCCAAAAAAGGGGACATCATCCGGAGCAGCATCCTTCCAGCGGGCAGAGCACAGAGCGTACAGCGTCCAGCACCCTAATTGCCAAACCGGAAGGACTTCATTACCAGTCCAGGATTCGTGGCACCGGCACCGGACCGGACGCGTACGCCCATCTTTCACGCAGGCACCCGGCCAAAGGTAAGTTCTCCATGATCAGACGCTTTGGTGGAAAGCAAAAGCGCCCGGGAATGTAAACCCATCCGGTTCCCAGATCAGGGTTAGGCGTGCGTATCTTGCGAGCTTCCCCTCTAATGGGTCACGGTGAACGGTCGCGTCTTCACTACCAATAGAGTATCAAACGGCGAGTCAGAGAGGGTAACTTTTTAAAAGGTTTCCCTCCATTTCCTTGCGCGGAATTATCTACGCGGAAAGGCTTTGGCCCCGGGAATGTTCGGGTGAAAAGTTTAAAGGAAAAAGCTGGGCAGCGAGAGTTTGAAAAGTGTGCGTGCTAAATGGTCTCCTGCGCCAGGAAATGCAGCAAAGTTGAAAGTTTGCTGCTTGGTGTACCGTAAAGAGCTTCTTCTGGAGTTGAAAGGACGAATTTAATTAGCTGTCACCGAGCACCAAACATTGTGAGTGGTATACGGAATGGTTTTTGTTTATCGTTGGTCCATTAAAAGTGGAGGAGGCTATTTTGTGCCTTCAAAATCTATCCGCAAGAAGAATTAGACAAAAGTTTTTCAAGAATATTAAAGCTGTGCGAGCTCGTCTTCTAACACATTCTGACGGCGAAATGAACGGGCGTTGAAGTGGAAAGCCGTGGTCCAGAACCGCCTCTCATCAAGCTTCTCTAGAACTATTAAGCATCTTCAAGTAAATGTCTTACCTTTCCTTGCCTTACCTTGATTATATTGAGAAAGCTTCCTGAATTCACGGCATCCACGAATTGAACCACGCGCACCCCACCTTAAGGCGCCGCCGAAAGGAATTTAATGAAACATAATTAATCATTAGCCAACTAGCAGCAGAAGGTATCGGTGAAGCCTTTTTATTGTTTGCTGCT
Organism: Anopheles stephensi; assembly: GCF_013141755.1. Taxonomy (NCBI): domain Eukaryota; kingdom Metazoa; phylum Arthropoda; class Insecta; order Diptera; family Culicidae; genus Anopheles; species Anopheles stephensi. The sequence goes on along the minus strand of NC_050203.1, from coordinate 56,054,605 downwards.
CTACCTCAAAACCCCCTATTCATACCCTTTTTCGGGGGAAGAACGCCGGTGACAGATGAATCCATCGAGTGCGCATCGTTCGCCCAAGATGGTGCACCACGTTAAGTGTCCTCCAGGGTGGGAACGCCCCCTTTTCCGCGAAATGATCTCATCGCGCTTAATTAATTAAACCGGGTAGATTCACGGCGGACGCAAGGAAACTCGAGCCCGGTGCGTGATTGACAATTTCGGCAGGGTTGCGGAGGCAAGCTTTAAAGCGTGGCACCGGATCATGCGTCGGAGCGTTCGGGCGCGTCGAATCGCGCTTTCAATTATGAAGCGATTATTCCAGGGAAATTAGATTGCATTAGGGTAAATGGAAAACGATAGATTATTGAATTACAACCAATTAGGATGCGCGGGTGGAAAGCTTACACGTAGAGGTCCGGCGATGGATATCACAACGTTTTGAGTGAACAAAAATTTAATCTCCACCCAATTTCGCTCTCAATTGTGTGCAATCCAAAGGTCATTTTTTTGCGAGGGTCAAATCTAGTTAGTTTTTGTTCCTTCCCCGGGTCCACGGGTTCTTTCTGCAGCATTATTCAAATTGCACTGTTTTAAACTGTTTTTGTGCCTCTCCCAATCTCAAATGAAGCATAACCTCTCCTAACGATCTTCATTACGGCGGTACAGGCTACACGCCGGTTTTTTTGGGGGCGACGTCTTTTCTACAGCTTTCAATCAAACCACCTCAATGAGGAAGCGTCATTTGAAGGACGCTCAGGATCCGGCCGGCGTTCCCCAAAACGACATCGGAAAAATGGTCCTTAATGAACGTTTTTCATTTCATTACCGGCTCCAGATTTGGGGCCTCCAGGTTTGTTCCGGTCGCGTGCCTTTCTCCCGCCTCGTCTTCGTGATCCGTTTTTGATGAAGTCTTCCCGGGGGCGCCAAAACTCTTGCGGAAAGCTTTGTGAAAGTTTGAAGGCAAAAACTTTGTCCCTACCTTTGTGCGCTGTACGGCGGAGAATAAAGAAGAGGATGGTGAAATTATGATTTCTTTTTGCTGGTGCTGTTGTTGGTTGCCTTCTCACATTCTTTTTCCACGGAACGTCACATCTTCATGCTCGTAAGGACAAGTCTATCAGCGTTACCTTGTCTGCCAGACATTCTGGTTCGCCCGAAACTTTCCATTTCCTAGGATGCTTCACACCGAGCAGAGCCGAACCGAAGACCTGCAAAGCCCGGCTTATCAATGTAAGCTTTAACGAGAGGTATATAAACCGACAGTGCGTGGTACCGGGCCGGTTTCGACCCGTTTGTCTGGCTGGGGCAATTTTCCGCACCGAACCGTTAAGTGATGATAAAACGTGAAAAGTGAGCTAGAAACGGAAGATGCGCTGCGGTCGCTATCTTTGGTCGCTTCCTTCACAGCCGTTCAGGGTTGTAGTCACCTTCACGTGCATCTTCCGTGCGTTACACCGCACTCCACGCTACGCGCGTTCATTATCCGACCGGGAGCAGACCGACTGCAGTCGAACCGCGAAAGAAAAGTCATAAAGCTTGGGCCGGTGTATGCTCGGGTGCTATAATAAACATCGGTACGGCTTACAACAACTGAGACAGAAACAAACCCCGAGCAAAAACGAGCAGCACACTAAACGGTGGCAAGGAAACCGAAAAACCCAACCAACTGGAATGTAACTTCCGACGAAGACGCCATGGCGCAACCCTTACGAAAGAAAAAGGAAGCAAAAGAAGGATTGACAAAGAAGTGACGCTACCCTTTTAAAACCTCGCCTCCCTTTTTTGCGATAGACTTTACAGCCAGTCTTTTTCGGTTGTTTTGTAACGAAAAAGTCAACGGTGAACGCTCCAAACTGCGTGCTGCCTCGGTGGATGCACGAACTTTGGACGCTTTTTCGACTTGCACTATATCATATCGCACACACACGCGTCGCCTTACCGAGGGTCATGTTTCACATCAAATTCACTTCTCTGCTGGCTGGCATCGTGATGTAATATGGGTAGCAGCTCGTATATTTATGACCCAAGGTCCTATTTTTTTTGCGGTACATGAGGTACGTTGGCAGGCCGGATGACGTCTGGGCTTACGGGAGTGGAAGAAGAAAAAAACGGCCTGATTGCAAGCAGAAGACCATGAGACTCTGTGCTGAGACCTTGGTAGCAATGATTTCTGATTTACATCAGAGCTTCGCAGCTCGTTTCCCTGGTCCTATTTCTTGGCGAACCCTCGACCAAGGGAAAATTTGTCAGATAGCATCGACTCAACGGCGAACAACTCAAGTGGAAAGCTCCCGGTAAAAGAATCGTTTCCATGGCAACGGTGATACGTGTTTTGTGCGAAAAGGACACATCTGTCATATTGCAAAGTTTTTCCTGATCGGTTGAAAGCTCTGGTAAGGAAAAAAGAGCGTGCATAGTTGCGCACAGACACACCAAATTCATAGTTCTTTGCACATCAGTGGTTTGGTGGAATTGAGCTAAAAAAAAAAACAGACACGATGAAAGAAGTTTTGCTAAAGTGCATCAAAACTTTTGCTTTGCGATGTTCACCTGTCCCGTCTCATTAGCTGTTTGTTTGTGCTGTTGGAAGTAAATTTATCTTACTCCTCCAAACATTTCTTGAACCGGAAAAGGAAGGGCTATAATGCAACGAACAGCTAGTCGGAAGTGAACTGTGCATCTAGGGCCCGAACTTTGAGCTCGAATGGGGTGTGTCTAGATAATGCAGCCGACTGCAGCCAGGTTTCAGTGATGTCTTAAATCTTATCGTGTTTTACGAGCTGGCTTTTCGGGTTTTCCTTGTGTATGACTTGTTTTTGTTCCTTCAAACCGGTTGTGAAATGTAGGACAAGATTTGATGATGGCGATGCCCCGCGAACGTTATGTCAAGCGCTCTAGCGCGAACAGGTGGAGCCGCCTGGTGGTTTACTTGTTTACGAGAACTTTTTCTACGCGTTTGAGCGACTTTTGCACCCCAGTTTTCTGCTGCTTTTGCGCTTTTCTTGTGAAGATTTAATTCGGATTTTCTCAGCAAGGCTAGCAGGAAAAAAAGTTGTTCCGGGTGTCTTAAGATGGCTTCATTTGACGACTGAGGGATTGCTAGAATTATTACCGTTGGGAAGCTAAGAAGAGCCCACTGTAGCGGACCTATTTCAAGCTAGCTAAATAAAGCCTCTGCTCTTCTTCTACGCCCATCCCGCACAACAGTGGCCTCCAGTTTTATTGTGACCTTTGACATAGTTAAACAAACAAAACGAAAAAAAGGCAGACAGATAAAGCACTAGAACGCTAGCACACGGCAAAGCATTCAGGTGACAGCGTTTTGCAGAATTCCTGGCAAGATTAGCTACAGAAAATACGGCTTCATCCGTGAGCGAAACATTTGCGCCGGTAAATTTATGGTACGCGACAAGATTTACGTTTCACTTTTATGTGCAGAAGCTAGCAAACGGCGGGGCCGGCCCACCTATGTTGCCCGGCCTAGAGTTGGAGGAGCTGGCCGGGATTGCCGGGATGCTGTTTGCTTAGACGAGGAAGCATTTGGTTTTTGTTCGGCAGTTTTGCTTTTATTTAAGAAATGGTGGCAGCATTTTTTCCCCCCCATTACAGCATTATCATTATCACTTATGGGTTGTTAAGAGCGTTGCGGGCTGTTTTATGTGCGAGCAGCAAGGTTAAGTGAAAAATTAATGCTCCTGTTTGAGCGGTCTTTAAAAGGTCATAATAATGAGCAACGGCTATCAGTTTTACATGTTTAAAATATTTAAGTCACAACTTTTAGGAGGAGTTATAATAAAAATAATGATTTTTTTAATATCAATGTTGAGCACTATGCACGAACGATGAGTTGATGAGCAATCTCCTGCCTGATTGCTAGCGACTTGCTGGGGCATTTCTCGAGAAATACAGACTAAAAATCTTCAAAATTGTGATTGTTTTTCGGATATGCATCCTTCGAAGGCGTTGTGACCCTGACCCGGGACTGACTATCCAATATAAAAGAAGTAGAAGGCGATGTGACGTCACACCTCATTGTTCGAAGCGGACCTCAGATTGTCTTATGTGGTGTTGCTTAACATTGTAGTTAGGTTTGAAGTAACAAAGGTAGGGTAGGTAGTATATATGACTACACGATCCGGCAAGGCTAAAAATTCTAAGAAATGGCTATCTTTGAATTTCCACGAATTGGTCAACCCTTATGTTTATCCTTCAAACTTCCCAGTCTGCCTTAGCCCTCAGGAGAATTGGCTTGGTGTACAGTTGAAAAAGACACCAACCTTGCTTTTGGTAAAACAAAAGTCCAGTTAATGGACAAAACTAACAACAGTTTTGGGACTATAATATCAGCTTGTTCGAGGTTTTGAGGGTTTGTTGATTTTGCTGAAAGACTATTAGCTCTAAAATGTCAAAAAGTTGTATACTCGGTTTAAAGGGCGACTCAGAGTTGAGCCGTGGAGTGGACTCTAGTGGAGTAACTTAGAAAGATCCAGGAAGCTGGTTTCCTTATTCGTACTTAACGATTACCTCTCAGAAAAAAAATCAACACAAGACTCATAATAGAAGTTACGTAGTCTTGTAGTCTGTAAACGAAAAAATCATGTAACTTTAAACAATCTATTTCACTGAAGTAGACTTCAAGTCAACTATTTAACTAAACAACGGAAGAAGCCCTTATGATTGTTGTTAGTAATTGAACAGTTGAACTAGTCTCAGCTATAAAATTGCAGGCTATATTTTCTGTCTAAACTAGTTTCTTACAACTCTTCCATTAAAATATTACCCTCAACAACTAGTTGGATTATCCTGGCCATGTGCATAAGACGAGCTCTACCCTGAGCAGTCCAACAAGAAGAAATACAAGTTAGATGCTCATTAATTATAAATCCCAACTTCGTAAGACGAATAAAACGCGTAAAAATCCTCCCCATCAATAGCTATTTATGGACGCTTCTTTTGTATGCTTGCGACCAGATTTTCCTGCAGCCAAACAGCATATTACACTTTGTACCGTAGCCAAAGTAGCAACATTGTTTATTACCACCTCGAACGAATCGTGCGCTTCCCGTGCGCGTCAGTAATTACTCTCAGGATGCACTCAGCAGGAAAGGTATGCACTTACTCCCCAGAGACGTGTGCACTGCGCCGAGCTCCAAAGATTTCGCCTCATAATATTCACATCCATCCCGCTCGGTACGGACGGTGTATAATCGCGCCCAGAATAACCGCGCTCACCAGCAATTCTTCTTCCCTCGGTGTAGTTGCTTTTTTTTTCTCCGCCGCACACAGTTGCAACACTTCGCTTTAACGACTTCTTGAAGGAGCGAGTGACGCGAGTGATGTTTCCTTTACGGAACCAGCAAACGGCTTCCTTTTTACCGGTCCCTGTTGGTTCGCTGCGTTCACTCGTTTCACGGGTTGATTATCCTGGGCAGGCATCCGTAAAGCTGAAACCAAGCGATGTTCGCTCTATTATGTGCTTATTCTGGTGGGAAGTTTTGCGCGGGAAGTAGGCCGACTGTAAAGAAGATTTCGACACACTTTTATCTCGCCGGGGAGTTTGGGAGGGAGACCAGACAAACATTCGCCCAGTTGGGCCAGTAGACAAGCAAACCAGAACGGGAGCCAAAGCTTAACGGATGCCGAGAAAGTGTTGTCATGTAGTTGGGTGTCATCACAAGCAGCTTAGCCTCATAAACTGCACGGTTCTACGGTACATCGGCTTTCGACGGTACCTCGCGATCGATGATGAGAAAGGCAAGCGTCATGCGTGGGCAACTGCTGTCATTAGCACCTCATCCTTACAGCCATATTCACACACCGACACACAGATAATACAGGGGGCGAAAGCTTTTTCACACGCCCTGTAACTCCCGGGGACGCGTGTGTTCAGCGCGAGCATCCTGCCTTTGTTCTTGTTCGGTTAATAACGCTCTCAGCGAGTTCGTGTCCAAGCGGTATGAAGGTTTTTTTTTTGCTGGGTGGAAAACAATGCTTCCGACACGTCGTCTCATCACGGCCCGGACGGGAGCGTCCCGGGGATCGAGATGTAAGAATATTAGCAAGCGCAAAAACAGAATGGATTCTTTTGCCATGTCGCACGTTAGCGCACTTTAACGATGGCATGAGTTATGGGTGTGTCGTTCGTCAGAGATTGGTGTTCCTTGCTCCATTTTTTCCCGCTGGCTTTAGCTGTTCTACCAGCAAGATCATGCTGGAGGAATTTGGCGAAAACAAGACTCCCAAAGCAGGTTCGAAAGCAGGAGCGAACAAACACTCCGCCATGCGTCATGCGTGGCACATCCCTTTCATTTTTACTGCTAATAAAATATTGAATAATAGATTTAGCCTCGCTGATTGCATTATGTCGCCTTTGCCGCACTCGATCGATGCTCATTTTGCGCGCCCAGCACTCTCTCGCCTGAAAAGTACGCTCAAGCAGCAGCAGCAGCATCAGTCGTTCTGCTACTTCTGCTGCTTCGAAACCATTCGGAAAGTCTCAAGTGCCACTCGGTGTTACTCCGGATGTCGCGCTTTGGCTCCTTTTCACGGTAAACTGGTAAAGTTTTTCCCCTTTTTTTTCTCCCCAGCATCCAACACTTGACACTTGTCTGTGCACTCATTAACGCACTGCTGTCGTACCGATCCGCAATGCTCTTTGACCTAAAGATAGGCCGTATCCATTCCATTTACAACGCTTGCCTGCTCTGGTGTGTCCGTAGGAAAAAGACTTCCCCGAATGAATGGAAGGAACGGTGAAGGACGCCAGAGGAAACCGGGCGGTTGAACCGGGGAATGGTTTATATCCTGTGTCCTTTCAGTGGCACCCGTACGGAAAATGAACTTTATGCGAGAAGTGGTATACTCCGAACAACAAAAAAAATCAAAAGAGGAAAACTGGAAAGTGAAACTAATCGTCGAGAGTGAGCGCGAGGACAACTTCACTGGTACGGTACTGAAGGATTAAAAGCTTTGGGCAACTTGATGGTTGTAAGTTCGAAAAAAGGGGAAGCAGGATAACAGATACTTGTTGGCAGAACATTATTGACGGTGAATTAAGTCGGTTTAAATTTGTTTTTAATTTTTAGACAATGATCTGCTGCTCTGTGCCGTTTTCCTACATTACATTATTTAATATTGTCAAAAAGATGAAGTTTTTATAAACGAATCATGCTTTTAATATGGATAAATATATGGTTTGTATATGGAATATGGGTACATTTTAATTCAAAATCAAAAACTGTTGTGTTACCTTTTCACTAAATAAAAGTATTCATTAAAAAATGTCGTTTAAGGCTGTTAAGAGTCAGGATTTCCTGGTCATTAAAATCATAGAATTGCTTGGCTCAATGTTCGACAAGGCGTTCAGGATTTCGCTAATTTGGGTACCTTCTCATTGTGGAATTCCCGGCAACGAGAAGGCAGACTCACTGGCCAAAACAGGTGTCCAACAAGGCGCATTGTACGACCGTCCGATCTCGGCCCGAGAGTTTCTTCGCCTACCACAGCAACTTTTCCTGTCTCGCTGGCAGAGCATGTGGGAGGCGGATGATCTCGGGCGATTCCTTTTCTCGATCTCTCCGCAAGTGTCTCTGCGGCCTTGGTTCGGTGGGCTCTCTGTTGATCGGGCGTTCATACGCATGATGTCTCGACTTATGTCGAATCATTTCGCGTTGAACACTCATCTGCAGCGTATAACTCTGGCTCAGACGAAGGTGTGTGGCTGCGGTGACGGATTGCACGATGTGGATCACCTTCTGTGGTCCTGCGTGGAGTTTGAAACTGCAAGACCCTCCTTGTTAAGCGCAGTCGAGAGCATCGGCAGACGACCGGGTATAGAAATAAGAGAAGTGTTGGCAACTAGGGACCTCGCCTACATGAGGCTCATCTATCGATTCGCCAGAGACAACGGTCTTATCCTTTGATTCCGCATCCCTATTATCCTTCCAATCCACATCCGCCACTCCTCTTGTTATATGTTGTGTTGTCTTTGTGGTAAGTGTTTTATGTAGTGCAACGGGTATTGCGTTGACCGGGCTGTATAATTCGAGGGCGATGTCCATACTGCCGTAAAAGGAGGCAGGCTTTTTCGTCTGTAGCAGTGTGCTGCAAGTTGGCCCAGCTTCGATACGGCGGGTCCACCTGTGTTGGCGCTGGGCTCGGGAGTGGTCGGCGGGTACAGCCTCGTAAACAGTGGAATCATTCCAGCTGTTGCGAGATGGAATCCGCCGATCGCTTTTGAGTCCGATGTTGACTTGGTCGATCATAGACTGTGTCATGGCTGGGCTACTTGGAGAACATTGCACGCAGAAAAATTCATGTTTGTACTGTCCAAATAACTGTGCTTGTTTGTTTCAGTCCAGACCCACATCACACACTTCAATAGTCAACGGGAGCGAACCAACCCCCATCGAATCCATAGCCACAGTAATAGAACCGGACCAAAAAACCTACAACACACACACACCCACCCAATAGAAATGGACAACAACCACCCATCTTCCGTCACAACCGAGCATGCCCGGGATATGGCAAATTACTAGGAGGAAATGCCTAGTTAATTTTGTTAATTGTTTTCTGCGTGAATGTAATTCACAGTCACCACATGCGGTGGTGACAATACGGCATCGGACCGTCATATTTAATAAATAAATAAATAAAAAATGTCGTTTATGAATCAGACCACAAATATTCAAATATATTTGCAAAATGCAGTTAACATTTATCTAGAAATTATAAATAAAATCTCATGATTACTGCGTTGCTTAAGTTAATAAATGTACATATCCTGTTATCCATTTTCCACAAGCCTATAGCGCAAATTCACATCTTAACACAATGGTTACCCGCACTCAAATAAATAAATAAATAAATTGTAATTTCTAACCGTCACCTTAACTATACTACGTAGAAAGACTCGTAATTAAACCGTGAATAAAAATTAACATTTGTATCAAGAGAATAACTTTCATTAGGAGGTCATTTGGATCGAAATTTGTCGTGCTTAAGTCTGCACTTAAAAATAGCCAAGCTTTCAATATCCCATTAGGAGCCTGGATGCCGATCTTTTTCTGACTAGACGTGTCCTCAAAATTACCATTAATGAGCTTATGTAAAAAAACGCTCTGTTCCTTCATTCTTCTAGGTTTAACCGGTTTTAGTAAAAAAGGCACTTTTTACGATAAGAATAATTCATAGAAACACTGGACCATGGAAGACGATAAAACAAATGTTGTTGTGATGGCGTTCATAAGATGAACGCAAATTCTAGAATCAGTCGGACGATCTCTCAGTATGAAACTTAAACACCTAATGCGTGCTTAAAATCCTAGGCAACACGAAACATGAAGCCTAGTGTATGGAGTTGTTTTGAGATCATAAGCTTGAAGTCGTATGTGGGTATAACTCAACCGTCTAAAATAATAAGTTTCATTAGGAGATATCATTTTTGAGAACGATACAGCATTTTTTCATGTTAACACGTATAAAACTACTTTGGCACTTAGAGTTGAATTGACATAGTTTTGGAGTCTTCGACTATCCCTAAGGTAAGAGGCTATCTTAGGTCGTATCTTAAAGTCGTCTGCACATAAAAGCGTCACACATTCTGGGATGGCATGCGCTATGTTGTTAATAAATACAGAAAGCAGTTAAGGATCTGTCTATAAGATGCAGATAAAGCATTTGGTAAGGGCCTTCTGGTTCACTAAACTAGAGGTTGTGCAAGCACAGTCACGTAGAAACACGGGAAAGACCAGGAAGCTGATTTCCGGTGTTGTAGCGTGATAGTCCTCGATAAAAGAAGAAGGTAGTATTGGATATGTTTACAGTAATGTATCGATGGCTTAAATAGCTGGACATCCATTTTACCAAAGCTCCATACTTCGCCATCTCCAGTCAGCTCTCAGTCAAAGACAGAGTCAAAGGCAGCTAAGAAGCATAATGTATGTTTAAAAAATTCAACTACTTGATACTTCAAATACTCAATTGAACTTTGTACAGAACCATTTCTCATCTGAACTTGTCTTAACGCTAATATTTTTAACCAAGTGAAATTCTAGTTGGGGCGGTCCGGTGGCCGAGGCGACAGCGGCGCCGGTCTTCACACGGCAGGGCCGGGGTTCAAATCCCATCCAGACCGCCTCCCCGTACGTAAGGCTGACTACTTTACTACGGGTAAAAATAAGTCACAGAAAGCCAGAAATGGCAGGCCGAGACCTCTCGAGGTTGTAGTGCCAAGGAAGAAGAAGAAGAAGAAATTCTAGTTTTTCTCTATCCTGATGTAGCAAAAACCTGTCCCATATTTTTTTTCAAGAAACAGCCCATTTGATGCTTTTTTACATATTTCATCCATTTTATTACACTTTCTCTTTGGTTGCGCTCAATTGCTTTCGACTAATCGTTTTGCATCGTTTGTTGCATACCGTGTCTCAATTTGTAACGCTTAGCTTCGAACTCTTTCCTAAAGCTGTCCTCACCCTTTTTACAGCATTTTATGACCGCTCCTTCCGTATTCGGTTTTTTTTGTGTGACTACAACTTCGCAGTTGCAACCGTGGACTACGACACACTGGCTATGTGTCTCTGTTGACAAGGGTGTCGTCTGCTGACCGGGTAGCCTTTTTTTGTTTTCGCCTGTACATGGAGCTTTTCGAAGGATAGCAAATTGCTCCCTTTGGAATTTCCTGGCCTGGCCATCACAAGTCCGGGTATATTTGTGTTCCTAATTGAAACCAAAATAGAACATTAATTATGACTGTCTGGCGGGGCGCTGGTAGGAGAAAGGTTCGCTTAAGAGTATATTTTTATTTTGGGGCATGAATTCACTCGGAAAAGCGACACACCGCCCGCTTTAACGTGCTTAAACTTTTTTCCACGAACGAATATTTTTCTGCCCAATTACTGCGACTCCCAAGGCTGACATTTGGAGGATGGTCGGACGAGGCTTCTCTTTTTTTCTTCTTGCGGTATGCAAAAGAGCGCTTTAAAAACATCAAATGATCATGGACTTGGAGCTTATTTTTACCGAGCAGCTCTTAACGTTCCCGTGGAGAGCGCGCGTACCTGTGTGGCAGTAAACATTTTCAAGGTTATAAAGATGTCCCCTTAGAGCGCCATTCGTACCCCAGTTTTGATGGACTACCGATGGAGAAGATTTATTTTTGAAGCGTGTAATATTTTCCTCCAGCGCGTGTGTACGTGTTGCTCAATGTCGTCACGCCTTCAGCTTTCTGTCAATGATGAAATCTTGAAGGAATTGAATTTGTTGTAGCTTGTAGGTGGGGGCACAAAAATTGCTCTGCTCCCACGTGCTCATTTCAGAGCGAATTGGTTCCAAAAAGTAAGAAAACAACATCCATCCCCGTGGCAGTAAACTTCAGGCCCAAGACTGTCAGCTTTCCAAACAGGTAAAACTTTCGCCAGTGCCAGGATGCCCATCGGCTTCAAGGTTGCTGAGCCGAGAGGCTCGGCTTGAAAGATCACTTCTACATGGCCACAACATACAGCACCCGCGGGAGTTAGTGAGTGGGACGCAGTGTTGCCGAAGCGAATTCGTAGTAGAAATAAACTAGTGAAGCATAAACACAATTCTCGCCCGGTTTGGTCCGCCCAGAAGGCTTGTCAGTTCCCATGTAAAGGCGCGCAATCATCCGTTTCATCCGGTTGGTGGAGGTCTCCTTCGCCAGCCATCCTTGGCCCTCGGTTCAAAACAGTAGATCTAAGTGGAAAAGTTTTCTAATTTATTTATTTGCCAAATGATATATTCCTCCCGGCTTCGGGGAAGCCCGGTGGAGGACTTTCGGACGGAAGTTTGGCACGAATGGGGTATTGTTTGTATCGCTACAGGATGTTAGCGCTTAGTAAGTGCTGCAGTGTTTCACCGTAACCCGAATCCCGCAACAGGACAGGAAACCTAGCTCGGGAAGGCCTTGCGCAGGTGGGAAGGATTTGGTCTCGGGCATAAAGCGCAGGTGATTACAGCAGTATAAATCATTTTCGTCTGGCAAAGTTTGTACTTACCTGCCGCTCGCATGATTGCCCGTGAGCTGTCCCACTGCACGGTTCTCCTGATAACTGAGCAACTTTTCGGGATTGCGAGGCGAACCGGAGGCAAAAACTATAAACACTCCCAAAACACAACCACACCAACAGGTATCTTCAATTTTGAACGGACACCGTTCGTGCCTGGTGTGAATGGTCGCAATTAAACTACATTCGTGTAATTTACGCAGCAAACTTTTCGTTTCATTTCATCCAAATACCAGTTGGGTTGGTTCCTGGGCAAAGCGTTCCCGGCCGTTCCCACAAACAACGCGTCAAAGTTATCCTAATCCCCGGTTTTTTCTCCTTACACCTTCCGGTCTTTATGCTTCTTTGCTGTACTGCTGTGTTGCGTTGTACTGCTTGCGGATGTTTAGCTGAGCAAAGGAAAAACACGAAAGGAAAAAAACGAGATAATCGAGCCGTCGAACGGTTTTTCGGTTGAAGATGTATGCGATGATAAACGTGAAGTAATTTGCTTCGCAGCACGCTTATCACATTTGCGCCACCGTTAGTGGTGTCGAGCGGTTAGGTTAGGTTTTCGTCGAGTTGGATCGTTTTGGGGGGGGGGGGGGGGGGGTGCTGTCCCGATTGCTGGGGATTATCGATTATTGATTGATCATATCGATTATTATTGACCCATATGAAGGTGAATGCGTGATGAAAGTCGATGAAATGGGATGTTGGCTTTATTCGTTTGGATTGGACAAAATCCTTCGCACGAGTGTTGCTTATGATTTTCGTGGATAAATAGATTTTAACACACATACATGAGTGATTGATGTTGACAACTTGTACTGGACAGCATATTTATAACAATACATCGATATATCCATCGATCATGCTATTGGCTAAAATTACAGTCACGAAAGAGCATTTAATAAGCATTAGTTTGGTTTGAAAAGATCTATTATACTGGATTAAATTTGATGAAGAATTTAATGCTAGTACTATAAAAACGAACGTATCACCTGAAGTTTTTTTTTATAGGAATTTATCATGCATCAGCTCAGGTGCTCTTACTAATCCCACAGTGTCTATTTATAGTGAATACACAGATCATAAACCTCAAGAAAGTGTGAAAAATTATAGCTTCAAACTTGAACGTACTCAATATTGTCAAGGATTTTTTTTCTTATTTGAATTAATTATTTGAATACAGTTACAGTACAATATTTATGTTTATGTAAGAAAGTCAATTGTTCAAGAAATTGACTTAAAAAATTGAGATTTTTTTTGCTGTATAAAATTACTCGTTCGAGCGGATTTTCTAAATAAAGCAGATGGCAGTAACTTAGCCAACATTTACGAAAGAGTTTGTTGGATTTTATAAACTTATCATTTGCGACTAAATCTTGGTTACTGATATGTTCTCCGAGAGGCGTTTTATCAATCAGTTGTATTGGTCGCTGCAGAGTTTAGTTGGGACTCTCTTGAGTTGATGACAATCTCACCGACAGATACGCAATCAGCCGCTCAGTTTTGGTTGATTGTCACATGGACGACTTCACCTTAGACATGGATGGATGGATGCTAGTTGTTTTTTTGTGTAATTTAACATGTTCTCACTGCTAATTCAATGTTTCTTAACGACAAAATGACCTGGCTTTATCGCCCCAATTTTTCAAATCAGTTACTGTCATTAGGTTCTGTATTTGATGCCTCACATACCACTGTTAAGAGTCCTCCTAGTGGTGGGTCAAGATATTTGGAGGCCCCGTGCGAATTGGCAGTCGAGGCCCCTCTATTTGCGATTTTATTTTTATTGGCCACTCCTTCCGCTCCTAGGTTGATCCGCCACTGAGTCTTCCAGTAATGAGAACACTTTGTAATACTCGATGTGTTTATAATCAGTTGTATGGATGTGTGCTCTGTTGGTAATTTATGTGAGCTTGTAATACTTGATCTTAGCGATTGGCAGATCGATTCTAAAAAACCTATATTTCAAATTCTATTTTAATCGTATTCTTATTTCTATCGTTGGTGCTCGGGTCTCCTTGGGTATGCCATCCGAAAACTGACACTAATTTCCATGTAATATATAAACGCTATAATAGCTCAATATTCCTACTTCTTCGGCTAGGGATAAAATTCAACATACTTACAAAACTTCAGTTTAAGTTACTTGAGGGTTTTGACTAGAGCTATTCCTAATCAGATGACACCTGTATGGCACTGTAATTGATTGTAATTTTATAAAAAATCATAATGCAAAGGACGAAAGACAACCGATTTTATACAGGGTCTTTATTATGATTCTGAAAGAGCACAATACAAAGGACACATTACGACTATTGAATGGTTTTGATAAAAGCGTTCAATCAAATATTTTAAAACCCTTTTACTGAATATAACTGTCCCTATTCCAATAAAATTTAATTATCTTGCAGCGAAAGTTAAGCGTGGATTGACATTTGCAAATTAAACCTGAATGCTATTTAATGTTTAATGATACAACATGAACTGTGAATCGCCTCACCTTTTAAAGCATTTAAGGTATTTAGTGGCACAAATTGAAATTTATTTCATTTGACATGTGACACTTGCCCTCGCCTAACCCTTTTCATTGAACTTATATTTTACAAACTGTATCACAATCAATCAGGCGAAAATTATTGAGTTGAACAGATGGTGTGTATTGATAAAAGACACGACTCATCAATCATTTGAGCATTTGAGTAGAACAATAATGCTTAAACAGCAAGCCCAAAAATAAAACCCAAACGCAAACATTACAAAGTAACTCGTCCGTGCCCTAGAGCATAAATACCATTTTCCCATGTCCATCATTATCGCAATAATCACAATAATCACCATGATGGATGTGGATCAACTAAGAAAAAAAAAAAACAGAAGCATAATATAACACATATTCACCCATATCACGCTAGTCCACACACCATCCAGCAGAGCACATGTATATTTAAACTACTTTCCCACTCACATTTTCCCGTTGCCAAACGCCAGGAAGGTTCTCCTGAAGGGAAATGTGAGCCTTTTTTTTTGTTAGTATATGTCATTTCCGCACGATGATCGAAAGGAAGCACAAAATAAAACATATAAAATATATGTCATAAATCCTTCCACCACAAACCCGCATCGCTGGCAGTGGTGGTGACGAACTTACACGATTAAAAAAATGTGGAAAAGCTAATTAAATTTTACATGGGAAAAATGTTTCAATTTTATTTTTGTTTTTATCCACCGAGCACAGGGATGAACATAAAAACGGTTCTGATTCTTGCTGCAGAATGCAGAATCAAAGGAGAAATGAAAATTACCACCTTAAAACTCTCCCTGTTTTTCCCTGCGGTCCATATTATCCCCGGGTATCATACCGGTTGATATTCTGGTTGGATCCTTTCGGCAGCCAGTCCCGGCGGAGATTGCCCGGGACCGGGATTTTTATTCCGTCCAATGACTATTTTGTTCCACTTTGTCCCGGATTGTCAAATTGGCCATTTTCACCATCGCGTCCTCTCACTGACTTCGCTATTGTCCGTTCAGGGCCCGACAGGAAAAACCTTCTCCACATTAATCATGAATGATCCATCATCCCTTACCACTGCTGCCGAGTTTCGAGTGGGCGCAAGGTAAAGGTTATTCACGAGCTTTTCCCGCACGACGAAAGGACGCTGGGTCCCTTCGCTTTAAAACTCGCTAATGCTCACTTTTGCTGGCACTTTTCCTGGGTGGGAGGTGTGCCAAAAATTTGAATCCCATCCGAATGTGGTAAGATTTCTTGAGGAAGCAAAAAGAAGACAACCGGCGAGCGAGGCTGTCCGGTGAGTGTTAAGGCTCGACTCGCTAAGCTAACACGAAGGCAGCAGCCAGCTGCAAAGCCGATTAAAACCCCTTACGATGATGATCAACAGATTTTTCAGTCGGCTGTCGTTTAAAGATCTGGATGTGCGTTTTTCACGTCCCTTTTCTCGCGCATTTTTTCGTTATCCCATATTTGGTTAGTCTCCCATTTGCCACCCTTGCGTTGGGAGGCGTTTGTTCATTGATTTCCTTTTTTTCAGCTTGCCCAACGTAGCATGAGCTTTTCCTCGTTTGGCAGCATAATGGAATTACTTTTATGTGTTTGTGTGGGAAATTGAAATTGGAATCAATTATAATGGGACGTATCGGGCAAGATAAAGACGCTCGGGTGGGTGCGCGAGGTTGGGATTTGAGCCGCATTTCCCCATTTACAAATGAATCGGATACCTGCCACCAGCTTTTAGCTCCTTTCGAACCATTCGAAAAGTTGATGAGATTTTTTTTATTTATTCCCGGTGTATCAGATTAGTCCGAAACCCGGATTTTACCTGACAGAAGAATTGCTATTCAAATCTTTACATGCGAATCGCTTTAAATTGAATAAAAGGTGAGACGGCTTTTCGGTGCGTCTCGGTGCTCCAAGTGCAGCACCGGAAAATCTTTATCGAACGTTTTGATTTGAGTTAAGAACCCATCCCCATCCACCGTTCGGCGCAAGGTTTTAAGTTCGCTCTCCATCGGAAAATCCTTTTCCATAAAGCGAGATAAGTTAATGGGTTCGTTATTGCGTGTGGGGCGCGTTCCCGGGCGAAGCTTACCCAACCGAGCAAGACACTAAACGATCGAGATTCAATCGTCTGAAGGACGAAAGCACACGCTGACCGACTGGGTGGCCATTATCGGTTAATGGGAATGGTATCGGGCGGTATCGGAAAATGCGAAGCACACGGAACGAGTCTACGTAATGAATTCCCGATCATGCAACGCACCCCAGCTTCCCACGGCTTTCTCTCCATTTCCCACCGTCCATGTGGAGTGCTCGTGTGCCATCGTTATGTCACAGAGACACTCGACAAAACCTTGGCCCTTGAGATAGGGATTCGGAACATTTTGTTTTTCTTTCCCAATTTTGCTGTGTTTCCCATTCGGATAGCGATTAGAACGTTATTTCGAGCTTAGCTGAGGCTTCTCGTCCGTTGTGTAAGGATTGCCAGCCGATGCTGGATGCCGGTGGGGGCAATGGCGGTGACGGCCGTGTGAGGTTATGTTCGCAGTTATCAACTGGTTGTACGCATCCATAACCATAACCGTCGCCGGAAGGCGCCAGGCATACGATCGGTTAGCGAAATCAAACACCAAAGCGAACCAAGATAAAGATAAGAGTTTAGTCGTTACTACTTCAGTGCGCCGTTGGCATGCCGCGTACGGTAGAAAAGGATACACTGAAGTGGTGACGATGGTAAAGCTCTCACTTTTGTTGCCCATTTTCCTCGAGGACGTAAAATCCCGCCATGGTCCTGGTTGGTTGTAAGTGAAAGTTCAATGTCGTCATTACGACGGAAATCGAAGCTCAAGTGGCCGGAAAAGTGGAATTTGCCAATTTCATCATCCCCCATACTAGCAGGATGGGTCGGATCGATTTGGCTTTCGGTACAATTTGACCGAAAATTTTCCCCATCTATTTGTGCAGGTAAGCGAGCGGGCGTGTGTGTGTGTGTGAGCTTAAAGGTTGGATACTTGAGCCTCGCGGATGGAATCGCTAGCAATTGCCCAAAACCGGAAGCTTGATTTTGATACCGTTCGGGATGCGATAGGACGGAGAATGAGGTGAGGTTGAGATGGCTGCCCGATCTATAGGCAGATTTAATGGATCATATACTACGAAACGATTATTTAATCGTTTTGCAATTTTGGATGAGTGTCAATCAATTTCGGATGCCGCGAGTAAGCGTCCGCTTTCGATGCATTGGATCGGTTGATTGCCAAGCGGGGGCTTTTTAGGGGCTGGTAAATTACGGATGGGTGTAGATAATGATGACATTTGTGGTACGATGACTACCGGGAGCCGCGAATGATGTGTTGAATATAAACAGGTGCGAGCTGAGTTTGATGAGAGTTGCAGTTTTGTGCTACATTTTGTATCGGTAAACATGAATGGATTTAATGTTCTTGAAGAGAGAAAATAACTTTCATGTTGTTTTATTGAAAAAGGAAAGTCTTCAGAGTGAATCAGAATTTGTAGATAATCATGAATTTTTCTCACCGGGTAAACCTTAGGTTATATTTTTTTATTGAAATAGAAACGCTTGGAATATTATTTAGCACTAAAATTAGTATCTCTTTGTCATCCTCATGATTTTATGGATCAAATATGTTATTCAATAAAATTCAACAAAATGTATTAGGTCCGCTAATAAATAACGGCCGTTTTGAAATCGATGGGGCCACTATGGACTGTGGCGCGATTTTGACGTTTATAAACGTCATACATTAAGTTCGGGAATGACATAATCAAACTGTGTAAATAATTAAGCGATTATTTCGTGCGAGTAAAAGTTCCTAGTTATTGAAAATGTTTGATTTCGAGCCGGATTAGCACCATATGCGGGAGGTCTGTTTTTGTTTCGAGCGAAGAAAACGGCAGCCGAAGCGCATCGAGAGCTTTCGAGTGTTAACGGCGATGCTGCTCTTAGCGAAACAAGTCGTCGGGATTGGTTTCGAAGCTTTCGAAGCGGTGATTTCGCCGTGGAGGATGCTCAGCGTGAAGGAAAGCCCAAAACGTTCTCTGGCAAAGAATTGACGCCTTTACTTTAGGAAAATCACCGCCAAACGCAAGAAAAGCTTGTAACTGTGCTCGGTGTAGCACGTCAGGCCATATCATCACGGCTGAACGCGTTGATACCACACGAGTTGAAGCCGCGGGACATTGAACGTAGACTCGTAGTGTGTGATTTGCTGGTCCAGCCTCACAACAGAAAGGGGCTCCTGCATAGAATCGTGACGGGAGACAAGAAGTGGATTTTTTGTCAGCA
The DNA here is from genome assembly GCF_013141755.1 of Anopheles stephensi. NCBI lineage: Eukaryota > Metazoa > Arthropoda > Insecta > Diptera > Culicidae > Anopheles > Anopheles stephensi. The sequence continues at coordinate 56,035,761 of NC_050203.1, read as the reverse complement.
ATCCTAAGCGCAAAAAATCTTGAGGATCCCCCTGTTAAATCCCAACATAGCTCGAATGTTATGCTGAGTATTTGGTGGGACCAGCTCGGCATCATCTACTACGAACTTTTGAATCCGGGAGAAACAACGACTGGTGAACGCTACCGTAAACAGTTGATGAGTTTAAGCTGAGTACTGCGAGAACAACCAAAGGGATACTTATCACGCCACAGCAAAGTTATTCTGCTGAATGACAATGCTCGGCCACATGTTGCGCAACCTGTGAAAAACTACCTTGGGACTAATACCTCAAATGGGATGTTTTACCGCACCCACCGCATTCACCGGATCTTACACCATCGGATTTCTATCTATTCCGATCGATGGCAAAGTTCTCCCATAACACAATCAGCAGTTTTCCTATTATGAACAGATTCAGAATTGGTTGGATACCTGGCTAGCGTCGAAAAACGTATCATTTTCCGCAAAGGAATCCGTGATTTCCCCGATTTACCCGAATAATTAAAAAAAATTTTTTTTAACTTCAACGCAGTCTAGTTTACTAAATCTGCTCGAAGTTCTTGAATACTACGTCTATTCGATAGTTCGTCCGGATAGTTCTTGCTCTTCCCTATCCTATTCTCTATTCAAAAATATTTACCAAATTCTTCAGCACCGTTTATACTGTTATGCCTACCTAAGGCACCGACAAAATACAAAATTAAAAAGTAAAATCTTAAAAACATAAGATAAAAAAAATTAATTGAGTTTTACTAGACTTCACACTCGTTTAGCTGGAGCTCTTCTGAAATAATTCTGCCTTTGGGATAAATATTTTGCAACAGAGCGTTTATACAAACTGCAGTTACCTTCATTTTTTATCAAAAACTGTTTAGGACAAATAAACAAATGTTTGTTGATTTAAAGGAATAAATGCATAAAATTGAGAGGCGAAATAAATAATTGAAATTTGGTTCAAGTGAAAATGAATAAAGTACCCGTTTAAAATCTTCCAGAGCTCGATGCAAAATAAGCTCATCATAAATTGAGATAAGGTTCCATTGAAAGAAACATCAAGATAATTCTTGTTCCGAAACAATAAATTAAATTTTCCTTATCCTTCTCGGAGCTCTATTTCATCCACACCGTAGCAAGGGATCGGCTTCCCTTTTCTACCACCCAACCCAGCCCACAGAATCTCGCAAGTGATCTCATTCGCGCTCACACCCGAAGGTTAAATCGTCCGGCTGTGGAAGCGAAGCTGGCCCCCGTTTGGAAATAATCCAAAAATTGGGTATCCCAACAGAATTATGCAAATTTTACAACCATTTTCACCGCCCAATCATGCAACTGCTTCGGAGCGTTTCACCACACCATCCCCCAAACCATCACCTGCAACTCCCGGCTCATCAGTTTAATAGTCTGCCAAATGATGGAAACTGTCATTTCCATGAAAACGTGATCCACGTGGCAAAACGATTGGTAAAGCAAGTGCTTATTTCTCGAAACTCTTCACCAGCGTCCACAAACCCGGGATGGGCATCGGGCTGCCGAGTGCTCAGCTCAAGTGAGACATTTCCAGTGGATTTGTTGTTTTGCCAATGTGGACGAGGATTTCATCCCAGCAAAACTATTCACCTTTGGCTCTATTCCTGCTGGAACGATTTGGTCCGTAATCGAGTGAAAGGAAATGGCCACCCTGCCGCCACCATGCCAACGCTCTATGGGGATGGGTTGGGAAATTTTAACCCGATGCTGCAAGCGATTCGATTTGCGTTTCGTCTTCGATTTTCGCTCCACCGTTCATCGCCGTTTCTCGGGTGCTCATCCATATTCAAACACGTCAAACCGTTCCACACGGGGTTCTTTTTTCGGGTGTGCTTTCGGTTTCACTGTGTTTTATCGCTACCGTATGAATTTCCTGCCCTGCGGTAAGGTGGCTACCGTGGCTCGGTGGTCCGCAGCGTAAAACCACAAAGCACTGAATCCAAACAACCCGATTGCAACCGATTTTTGCCGTCTATGAATAGGGGCAGAACACATCAAAGAGCATGTGGATGTGCACCCAGCCCATGGTTGATGATGGAATTAAGCAATATGTTGATGAGAACCGATCGGACGCGTGTAAAGTGGCGTCTGATTTTCGGCTGCGCTTGCTTGCAAAGTGGCTGCCAAACGGTAGATTGGCACGGTGTATTGGCAATTCTTGGAAATAAATAAAAGCGATACGATTGATGATGCTGCCGTGCGCGGTTGGAGGGCATCGTCGACCACCGATGCACTACACCGATCGAGTGGAGATGCATGCACGGGATTAGAATCGTACTTGAAGTTTCGGGAGATAGAGAAGTGGATGCACGAGTGGAGAACGCGTTCATCGTCATCTGGTTTACAACTGAAAACAGACAAAAAGAAGCACTGCTTCAAGCATTGATTTCCCCAGGGGCTTGACCGATACTGTTGGAGTGTTGTTGAAGGTTGTTTCATCACAAAAATTAAGAGAATTTTTTATGGGCACAAATCTTGCAACACAAAAAATACTTCAAAAACACAGCTAAATCGAATACACGCCTTCAGGATACCAATTATACATATTCCACTTCTAATTGGAAACCCGCTTTAATATCCCGAAAACGCCTCAGGCTCAATTCTTGGGCGTAAACAAGCTTGGCTTTAATCACTCTCCACCACAAAAGCGCGCTGCTTCTGCTTCTGCTCGTTCTGAACTTACTCCAAAATTTAAACACTTCTCAGGACCAAACCAAAACGCATACGTTCGATGTTTTGTTCGCCTCCTCGTCGGTATGATTCACCTCCTTGTCGATGCATTTTTATCACCAAATTATCGCTCGTAAACCGTTCGACCCCGAAATATCGATCAACCGTCCGAGAAGCTGCAGAAGCTCGGTGCGGTTCGATTTTATGATCATCTTTCTCAATTTTCTTGCCACCGCCTCGACGTTCGCTGGATGCTGGATGATAATGTGTGAAAGATTTACGACCGCCCTGTTGGTCTGGTTAGGTTTGATAGGTGGAACCCTTCGATTTCGATATGGTTTAAGGCGATTCTTACCGACTGACCCGTGCGTCGTCGCCTGATGCCAATGCTAGCCCAGAAACCAACAGTAATAAAACAATTTGTCGATACAAGAGTTGGGGAGGAAAAGGAGAATGAACATCGAACAACGAACTTTTTACCTAATAAATATTCAGTGAAACAGACGAGATGCTCATCACTTTAAGCTTGGTCCAGAAGCAGCTAAAGATTAAAAACACCAAACTGGTGATGTGTAAAGTATAGCTCCTCGTCCTGTTTACCATAGTCCAGATAATCATATGTGATACCCTTTACCGGGGTATCCAAGACATGATGACGACTTGGAGACGCCTCACATCAGTGAGCCCGATCGATCAACGTGCTGCGAGCGTTCGCCGTTGACGTCTGGGTTGACTTTCGCAACTGGAAATGAATGGTCAAATGATGATTAATTGATAAAGTCCAGCCCACCCATCATTGGGGAGGGCAGCTATCGATCGTCAGGAATTCCAACCAAACGGCCAACCCACATCACATGGTTCGCGGCGCTTAGGTTCCTTCGTCACCTAATGAGTTGGAATCAATTAGACTGATTTACGCTATCGGAACAACTTCATCAATGGGGTGAATGTGTGTATATTGCCCCCCACACACACACATTCCGAGCGATTCCAAGAGAGAGGTTGGTGACTTTCCAAATCTGGCCACCAATCAATAAAACCTACACAGAACTGGTTCCGGAAAGCTGTTACACCCTTTCACTGAGCACGAGTTGCGTAAGACTTGTTTTAGTGTCGCCATTTTCCTCTTAATTTCCCAGATGTTTTTGTTTTTTTAGCAAAACGCTATATTTTCCTTTTGATATTATCTTGATAAAAGTAGCCAACAAACTGCTGTTAGTAGTCGCTTTAAGGTGGGTAAACATGAAAGTACCGCGCAAAAGTCTTGAGCTTCAAGACGTTTTAATGGCCCCCCGGTTTTCACCGAGGCCACCCGGTTTTGTGCGGAGCATTTGTTTTCGTATTTACACGGTCCTCTTTACCGAATTCCGTCTCATTTTCCGTAAGACCCCAACAACGCTTGGTGCAAAAACCAGGCCAGTCCGTAAAGTGCCGTGAAAACTTTCCGTTTTGAGCCCACATTTCCCGGAATCCGGAGGACATTTCTTGCCCCGGTCGTCCTATTATTTGCTTTCCGCTTTTTTTTTTGCGCCACGGACCAGCTCGCTCTCGGTAGTCGCGTTTCCGGTGGAATCACGTGAAATCGTGTGTATGTTTTTTTTATGGCTGTATGGGTGTGTGTGTGTGCCGTAATGGCGCTGTGATGAGAATTTTGTCCTTCGTTCCGGTGTTTTTCACCCTTCCAGTGAAGCTTTTTTTTCTCGTTCAGCTCTCCGCACAAGACGCGACGACGAGAAGACTTTTGTTTGTTTGATTGTTTTCCTCTCTACCGGTTTTCTTCACTTGATGAGAAGATGTGTGTGTGTGTGTGCTAGGGTTTTTTGTTCAACTTTTTGTTTCTTTCCCGTTCATCGTTCATGCCGTTTTCCATCTGCATTCAGACTCGATCGGAATACGAGATGATACACAAATTTAGTGGAAGTAATTTCAATTTGTACCAGCTGGAAACAGTGGACTTGGGACTTTTTCTTTGCTAGTGCTTGTGCTTTTTCTAGAGTTTCTTCTGAAAGGCCAAAATCACAGTCGGAAGAAGAAGAACCAAGGGGGTTTGGTATTTGTTTTTTTGCGAGTTTGTTTATCTTTTTAGAGAAAATTCGTTAAATGGTTTTTTGTGTTGTGTCGGTTTCATTAGAAAATGTTTAGGAGTGCTAACGAGCGGCATTTATGGAAACATTTGGTAAAGACAAATGCACCAGAAATACAAAAGTACAAAAAGTAGAAGGAAGTTGGATTTTTAAGTGTGAATAATTTTTTTATAAACATAATTCAAAATAGGTAAACATAATTCAAATTCATCCAGACCAGACCTCCCTGGACGCAGCTACGGGTCATAGAAGTCATAGAAAGCATGAGCAGGGGGCAGGACCGGGGCTCAAGTCTCAACTGGGCTGTTCTCCCTAAGTGAGGACTGACTATCCAACTTATGCGGTAACAATAAGTCTCGTAAGCCAAAAATGGCAGGCATGACCTAAGAGGTCATTAGACCAAGAAAGAAGGAGAAGAAAGCATGTGAAATATGGCCAACCACATACCTTTGAAGGATGTAGTGCCAAGGAATAATTAATAAAGAATATTTTATTTTAGACAGTTTGGTAGTTCTGAGTCAAACATACAAAATCATACAAGAATATCAATTCCCAAAATATCACATAAAACAACAAAAAGATCAAATAATGACAAAAAAAAATATAAAAAATCTTCTAAATCAAAAATAAAATGAAAATATTTAAATTTTCAAAATGTTTAGACAAATATATAATTTTAGCCCAATAAACAATAAAATTGTTACAAAATAGAAGAAAAAGCAAATAGAGTGTACTATTTTTTCATAAATTAAAGAGACGAGCAAAATTTATTGATAGTTAACTAGTTATTTGAAAAAAAGATATAAAATATTACGAAAATACAATTAATGATTGTGAATTCTTTTTCTTCTTCGGTCTCGGCCTGCCATTTCTGGCTTTCTGTGACTGGATTTTACCCGCAGCAAGGAAGTCAGCCCTGAGAACGGGGAGGCGGTCTGAATGGGATTTGAACCCCGGTCCTGCTTTGTCATACAGCATGCTGTATGATTGTGCATTATATTTCAAATAAGTAAGCCTAATAAGTTCCAAGAGGAGCCCATTTTTAATTAAGTTCAACCACATCTGTAACCCTTTTTCGTAAATGATTGATTAAAAAAATCCAACATTTTCAATAATTAACTAAGCTGTGTTAATAACAGTGTGATCATACATTTATAATCTTATTAGCGAATTTATTCTCTAGATGCTCAGTTAGAATGTTGAACGATCTATTTAATCAGTTAGACTAGAAATTTAGACGAGCCCAAAAATATTCGCTGTCGTTTGTTTAGTTAATAAAAGATTCGTAAAGTGAACGAACGCGCACAACCCCATCAAAATGAACGATCCGTTATTAAATGGCCGTTCAAACGCCCAGACACACATAAAAAATATAAAATTTTGGTAAAGCCTCGTATTAATGCCTCGGCAAACGATAACCATCACCAAATAATAAAATACAATACCAATTGAATAGTGGGTCACATTCAGTTCTTCTAGGTGAATGGACAAGCTCGTGTCCACCTTAATGATACCACGAAGTTGTCGCCTCCGGCCCACCTGGTCACCCATAATGCTAAGAATGCTAAGAATTGGGACTAATAATATTCATATAATTCGCATAACATATAGACTACACTGGATGAAATTCAACTTCATGCTCTATGTAGTGTCAAAGTAGTAAAAATGACACAAATTAAAGAGCACAACACATCAAACAGCCTAATGCATCAGCCCAAACCAACTGAAACAAGAGTTCAAATGAAAAAATCTTCTACGATTTAGGCCATTTTTCAGCCACTACTACACTAGCGAAACACCAAAACTGGAGACAAAATCGTTTTATTTCGCTTGTACCGTACTCCATCTTCAGTGGGCGTACTGTGGGCACCCGGAGCCTTAGACCTGTCCGTTTAATGCTATTTTTCATTTTTCAACCATTTGCACTCAACCATCGGTTGGGACGCTTGGTTTATTCTGGTCTTGGTCTTGAAGGAATGACGCTTTGGCTGGTAGGCGTATGGTGTGGCGGAGGTTGGAGAGGCCATGAAAAGCGTACGCTCACATCCGCAGCCACCAGTACTTCATCATGCGGAAAAGATGGAAAATAACGCCGGTTCGAAACGATTCGTCCGTACGTTCGACCGTTCGGAGGTGGAGATGATATAAATTCATAATCTGCTTCTTCACGTTCCCGGTTTGGCTCGTGCCGATGCAATTTCGTTTTTACTTATGTTTCGTGATACGTTGGACGTGTTTCGTTGTGTCCATTTCCACTTTGCGCCGTTATTGATGGTGTGGTGTCTTGAGTGAGCAACAGCAACATCGGTTTATTATTATCAAAACAGAATGCCTCGTTAGCTGAGAGCGCTCGAGTAGATGTTTGGGAGTGGATGGAGGGTTGCTATATGAATTATTTCTTTCTAATGGTTATTTCACAATAACTGAGACTCATGTGCGGAATGGCGCATTTCAGTAACTTTTAATTTTCATAACATCTACAGAGCAAAGTCGGGATGAAAACAAAAGCCGACCTGTGCTGTAGTACTCTTGAACTATGTTGTTCCATGAATCACTAGTTTTATGATGTATTTCTAACCCAGTATTATATCCGTGCTCTTGAGTTCTTTCGTCAGTCTCCCGATGTTTTTGCCCCCCGATTTCTACACCAAGCACTCATTGAAATTCAAGTGGATATGGCTGCTTTAAAAATGTGTCTATAGTTTCTGAGGTTTTATCTCCACGGCCAGGAACGGCCCGGGATGTCCCTCACGTATTCTCCAAAGTCGTCCAAAAACCGCAACAACAGTCACCCCATCGCTACTTCAGCCAGTTGGGCCAGGTTGACCCAATTGTACCAGCTTTCCTTTGCCAATAAAGGACAAGCTGGAGGAAAAATGGGAAAAGGAAAAACAAAACACAGTATAAAAAGAAAACAACGGATGCCCAAAAACGTCCGGAAATAAAATTCGACCCGGCGTAAAAATTTTCTATCGGATACTCCCGGTACGGTTTGTGGTCGAGATTTTCCACTTGACGTCGGGTGGACGACACTCATGCGAGTGGTTTTCCAGATTTCCCTTCCGGCCGTTAACCCTATCTCAAGGGTGCCATTTCACTGCCAGTCCCCAAAACAAAACGCGGGACAAAATGGGTGACGGTGACGGTTCCGTTTGGAGGGAAAATGTTTTTTCGAAGGAAAACTTTACCATCTCCTATCACTCGCGTGCGCTAACACACTCACTCTCACACAAAGCTGCCAGTGACGGGGACTGACACAACAGAGCGCTTGAGGGAGTTTCCCGGGCATGAGTGTGAGCGCTTCTCGTACCGGGAAGTGTCGAGTGGAAATGATTGGCTCAACGCTTACAGCTTAAACCCCCCTTGGCTGGCCACCATCTACTCAATGGAGGCTTCATGACACCGCCAGGAATAACACTTCTGGGCAGCGGGTCGGAAGTAAAAGCAGATGCACCACTGTGGTACAGTGGACTTTGCGATCGACATTCGAGTACCATCCGTCTATCCGGCCCCTTGTTGGTAGTTCGGTAGCTGAGCGGGATTGCAATTCGCTGCAGTTGCACAACTGACCGACCATCGGGCCACCATTGTTTCCGGCAATGGGCACACTCACCATCACGCCCTTACCACAGCACACAGAAAGCTGACAGTTGGTGCAGTGGCTTAAGAAAACTCCTGCCACGAGCTCGCTCTAATCCCAGAACTACCTCGCTCATGCCCCCGTGTGGAAAACATCACGACTGGCAGCGCACTAATGAGACACGGGCGCCATTTTCGCCGAAGAAAGAACGTTGTCGTAAAATTCAATATCCCATCGAAGAAAATGTACGATTGTGCTGGATGGCACGGTGAAAGGTAACACGTCCGGGATTGCTGGGGATTGCAATTAAAAGATCTACTACGAGAGCGACGTGTTTGAAGAAGCGGTAATTGCAGCAGATTTACGACAGAAACAGGATTACAATGAATGTCAGGAAAGGCCATCCCGGAAGAACGTTTTGATAGAACAGTCCGTGCGCTTACCAATGGTGGCGATAAGAGATCCAAAGTTGCTGATTTTTTATCTCTAGCTCATGCTGTCAATATCGTAGAGATCAGGTAGAATTAATAATCAGATGAGTTTCTAGATAGTAAATACCAATCAATATTATAAAAATGGCTTATAATTTTAAAGATAATCTTAAAATCTACGTTAGTTCTTTTAAGGGTGTCCTTGGATTCGAGCGTTCCCAGAACTGTACTTGAAAATTTATTTGGTTTAAAGTTCTATATTCAGTTATAACCGATTTAAACGTTATAACAACTTCTTACTTCCGACGGGAGTCAAATATGTCATAAAAAGGACAGATTTCGATCATTACAACTGTTTGCTGAGACTGACAAATGCAGCAGAAACTGATGAGGAATACTAAAACTTTATCAATAAAGAGATAGCGGTCTAAAACTCAAAGGATTCAGATGACTGTATGATGAACAAAATTCTGAACAAGATGGCCATGAGTCATGTGATGATCAGAATAAGTAGCTGATGGCGCTTTGGGTGTGTGATCGATCCAACGGAGTTCCAATAAACCTCATCACCGACCACTAGAACCTTAGATAAGAAGCTTCAGACCTTGTTTCAGAAGAGACATGAAGAGAGGATACAACACCAGACCGGAAGGAGTTTAAGGAGATATTAAAATCGAAATGGACATAGAATCGATTAAACCATCTGAAACAAGAAAGGAGTAGACCCTCGAAGCATTGCGCCAACGAAACAAGCCTGCGCAATGTGGCGTCTCAGATTTAAGGAATCTAGTCCAAAGAGTCGACTCCGAGTTTCGTAGGGAGGTTATGATACATCACCATTGATCCGTCTAAGTGCAACTCTTGTAACATATTTGTGCAAGCTCTCAATATAGTTGCAACGCTCAGAAGTACATAAACTCCAAATAATACAGGCATACTCTAAATGAGAGCGTACCAAGCTACAATAGAGTGTGCGCAAACATATTAGATCCCTGAACTCTACCCGATACGCGAAGGATGTAACCAAGTGTACGGTTGGCTTTAAAAAACAAATTGTCGACATGCTCCTTAAAGTTCAACCTGTTATCCAGTATAACCCAAAGGTCACGAATTAGACAAAGAATAGTGAAAAGTAACAAGAATGCAAGAGTGGTAAAATTGATGTCGGCAGCATACAGGAGACAGCCATCAGGAGGTAAAATAGAACATACATCATTCACAAACAGGACAAACAAGAGGGGACTAAGTACTCTACCTTGAGGAACATCATAGGAGCAAGGGAAACAACGAGAAACATGTGGACCAATCTTAACACAGCAAATGCGACCCTTAAGGCAATCAGACCACCAACACGATATGGATTTTCCGAAAATCAGTGTAAATGGAAACTACTTGATTGCCAGCTTCAAAGTTACGGAAAATAAAAAAAAAACAAAACACATAAGGCTGGTTGACGTAGAACGACCCGGCATAAAACCGAGTTGTTGAACACTAATAATCGACTTAGAGCTGTGAAAAAGGTTAGGGTAAATAGTTAATTCAAGAGCTTTAGCCGTAGCACATGTCTTTGTTATCCCGCGATAATTTGTTATGGATGTTCTGTAGCCTTTTATGTGAATTGGAAAAATCCAAAATGATTTCCAGAAAGAAGGGAAACAACCAGTAGAAGCGTTAAACTGAAGAGCTTAAGAAGAATTGGAGCAAGTGACCCAAGACACATTTTCAACACTGAGGCAGGAATGCCATCGGGGCCAAGCGAATAGGATAATTTTAGCTTTGAAAGAGCACACTCGATCAATTCAATAGACATATTAATGTTAGGTAAATCAACTAGATTTTCGGGTGTATAGAAGAGTGCAGGTTTTAAAGAGCTAAAATCAATGACAGGATCAGTAAATACACTAGAAAAGTGGTCGGCAAACAAATCCCAAAGATTCATTGGTGTGTTAGCTGAGCGCGAGTTATAAAACATTATTTCATTGGGCAAAGTGTTCGAGGACCTACGAGACTTAACGAATCGCCAAAATGACAAAGGGTTGAAAGTAAAACGCATCTGCAGCCTACCGATGTAAGAGTTGTAACGTGCACGACGACGATAAGCACGAAGATACCTTCTACTGTCTTGTTTATTACCTTAAACATCTACCGACGATGTATATTAATACTTAGGACATGTAAAATATTACTATTAATACTAAGAACGTAATAGTTAGACTTATTTTCGCGATAGTCTTGATTAAGATTCCTATTAACTACCAAATGGTTTTTGGATACAGGAACCGAGCAAAGTTGAGTAGATTCACTTATCTATAGAAAGTTAGTTTATCAGCCATCTTAAAATATTTCTTTTAATAAGTTACTAATATAATTCCCTGATGCTTCCAGCAGTAGCAAACCTTAAATTATATCCCTACTTAATGCTGTCTATTAACCATTTCAAAACAGCAAATAATTAAGACCCTACAGCGGAAGCCACCGTAGTACGTTGAAAGAATCGCTCTATGCTAAACAGGCTGGTGGTCGGTGTATTTTGTTCAACAAATGCTAAACCTTGGTACCGTACCGAGCCATGCAAAAACTCATTTAAATGTTTCTTGGCCGTCCGCTAGCACTCAGCATCCAACGCCCGAACGTGAAGATTCTGCCGGTGAATGAAATGTGGTCAAATGAATTCCCCCGTAGCAATGGTCGTGTGCAGCATTCACACGCAGCAACGAAACCTTTTTTGAAAAAGCACACGCCCGTACAAATATGTTCAATTAGTGAGCATCATCCATGGGCCCAGGTTAAATTAATGGAAGTCTTTCATTCGTACCTTTTGCTCCAAAGACGTTGATTCCGTAGCAAACGGTGGTTTTGAGCCTGTGCCTTGCGGATCGGTCCGTTCACGTCATGTGGCAACGTCATGTGGTGTACGATGGTTGATTCTATGCAATGTGCCGGGCCTGTCGGGGCAGCACGTACCAGCATACCGAAGACGCTCGTACCTGTGGAAGCTACGATGGGGCATACAACACACCTTGCGATGGTTGTGACTAGAAACCACGCGAGACATAACGTTTCTAAGGTAAGGTTTTGCCAGGATTAGAACAAATGGCCATCCAAAAATGAGTGAAACAGAAACCTCGGCATTTTGGATCGTTGTTTAACCGATGACGCATTCAACCAAGATGCTGGAAAGTCACTCTGGAAGCCACAGGAGCGGTTTTGATGAAGTAATTTCATGTGACAGGGTTGTTGTTCTGTTGCAGAAAAGGTGACATCCTTGCGATAAACAGTGGGACACATCGGAGTTGTTGAGGTTAAGTTAATCATCGTTACCATATTTCGAGTTTATTTGAATTAATTCAATTCATTAAAGAACAGTAAGAATAATATAAGAAAGAAATATATTTAGCAGTGTAACACAGCTCAAAGTGCATTGTGTCTACTACTTCCTACGAGTGAACTCACGACAAACTCATTTAACGCCTTTTATCAGTTTCATCGTCCCTGGTTTTGTTATACCGGAGCATATTTTTAGCTTCAAAGCACCGAGGAGCTATTATTAGACAAAATCTGTGTTCGAGGATCCCCAAAAAAAAAAAAGGCAGCCCTCAAGCAGTTCACCAGAATTAATCCTATTTATTCAGCCAAGAACTGTGCTTTCTTTCCGGAGCTGTAGGCGATCTGGAAGTATAATTACATTTCCCAATCGCACCACCTACGTAGTAGTAGTATTTGCCCTTGTCTCTATTGTGAGCTCACGCTTTTTTTTTTCATAAAGAACGGCCTGGCCGTATTGCTTAAAGCTAAATTACAAAAATAAGTACAATTCACGATGGTTTGGAAACATTTCCTTCTCCAAACCGTGAAAGGGCACCTTATCCCGGGTGAGGTGAGCTCACGCTTATTGGTGATAAAAATTACATTTTTGGTTGTTGTTTTAGGACCATATTTCTAGCGAAAAAGGTTACGAACATGATGGTAAATAAAATTAGAGCCAGCGCAGCCCACTCTCACGACCGGAATAGCTTGCCCAGAATGAACTGCCGTGGGATGTTCCTTTGTTGCTAGAGACAATTATTAGAGAGAAGAAATTGAGACTCTATTATTGCTTTTTTAGTTATAAAAATTGTCCTAAAACATTCATGCAGACGAAATTGTCCGCATCAACACTGCTTGAGGACCTCATCAAGACAGCAACAAACAAAAAAAGCTGCATTCCGACAACGCCAGTGGCACATTTTAAATTCATTGTTTCTCTTGACCAGGAGTCCTGCGCTGGTTGGAAATAGGGGCGAAACGAGATTGTACATTAAAATTAAAATGAAAAAAAGCATAAGCATCAAATCATGCCGGCTTCTGTACCGGCCCGCTACAAGCATATGCAGCTGAAGGCGTGCTGCTGTCAAGAGTTGCGAAAGCGGCAGCAAAACACAGCAGAGGAGTTCTTTGAATTTTGAAATTTAGTTGCCACGAGGAGCATCTACACACACATAGAGCGTTCCGTCCCGGCTCTGTTTTCTTACAGTGACAGTTATTTAACCACTCTGGCACCGGCTGACGGAAATGGGGACGGAAAAAAAGGAAAGCCTCAAAAAACTGCACATGCACCGGGGAAATGGTTCTTTTTACTGTGGACAGCTCGTTGAATGATTTATGGTTGATTTACATAAACAAATAGCAAACTTCGTACGAAGGAGGCCCGGAGACGCCTAAAGCAACTGCAACGCACACACAAGGCGGGACATAGAAATTTTGCATGTGCTTGGGCAAAAATTTCTAGCCAGCTCTTGTATTTTTTTTAAATGCACCAATTTTTTGTACTGGTTCCAGTTCCCACGATGGAGTAAATGCCATAGAAGTGCACTTTGGCACTTCATCAACACCATAGGTTTTATTACCGAACTCCTGCAGGTGGCCTCCCGAGGGTGGTCGGTGGGTGACTTCATTAGATTTGCGTTGCACCGGCCCGAGTGGACTTTAAATTACTTTCCACCGGGTCTCTATGGCGTGTTTAAACATAATGCTTTGTGTGCAGTTTCATTAATTAAAAGCTTGCTCTCCGATGACGTTGGACAGAATTGCGAGGAGAGGGTAAGCGGCTTTCGAAGGGTGAAGTCATGCATCGTGGAAAAGTAATACAGTTTTCTATGAATAAAATGCTTGCGGTAGATTTATCGTGGTGGTGGAAGCGGTCGGGATGCTTCAATCATAAATCGTTCTCCTTTCTTCAAAATTAATTATGGGCAGAAGGTAATTGTTCGGTCTACTCTTTGCCATGTCAAGATCTCTGTAGAGAGCTGCTAAATTCACTCATCAGATGGAAATTTGAATAAAATTTAGTGTCATCTTTTGGATACTTGTCGAAAATCGGAAAGTATGTTTTACTGTTCTTCAGATCATTTTAAGCTATTTTAAGGCATCAGAAACAAGTTTCAGTATTTACCGCAATCGCTTTCTTAACAAATTTAATGCTGGAGCAAAGCTGACGGAATCGCAATGCCTTTAGTATGTAAGATCGTTAAGAAGTCCTCAATTCTCTTGTATAGTCCATTTAAAATGTTTGAAAACTTTATATTTGAATGGAAAAATATTTTCTTTGGGATTTTTAACTGCTTCAGATGAAGCTTTGCTCCTTGGTATGTTTTATGAGAACTATGATGTTCACTAAGATTTCTGAAGAGTCGGACAATTAGGTTTAATGATCTACATCGTTTGCTTTTTCAGGTAAGGCCTGTATCTGTTAGGTTTTAAACTTTACCAGCTAGGTGCATATTAAAATTCGATGATCCTACCTATCTGAATAGCATTGTTACTATTCCTCCTGGTGCTATCGATGCAAAATCGAATTATGAACAATGATTGGCGAGAAGTAGTTTCATACCAACATTTTTGAATAATTTACATGATTTCTTATTTTGAGACAAATTTTACATGTTTTGTTGGTATATTAGTTAAATTATATAAATAAAAATATTGGATTTTTTTTTATTCATAAAGAACGGCCTGGCCGTATTGCTAAAAATATTGGATTAATTATGAAACAATAAAATAATTATACACACTGCACATCACTTTACATCCAAGTGCTTAGAATTAGCCCAGTTTTTGGTTCCTGTTTTTTTTTTTACACAAGTATTCCTTATATTTAGGTTATATTCTGATTAATAATGAATAACCGTTTGATCTGCTTTGTTTGCTTGCGTTTGTTTGCTTCTGCTATAAATATTTCTCAAGGCTGCAACCACATTGTTTTTCATCATTTCATAATGCAAAACATCCTATTCATTGAGTTGATAAATAGCTCAAGAGTTGGTGCAGGGGAGACTGACTTGTACTAATTGTTGTGCTGCTCACATGGAATGAATTGACGGTTGATTTCAACATTTAACGTAAATATATAATTTTTTAAAGATTTTCTAACAAATTCAATTGAAATTTAATTGCTAATTTTTACAACACGACTGGTTTCTAAACATGGCTATAACTTTTGTGTAAAATATTCCAAAATCTGTGTCTTTGCAACAAATTGGTGATATTTCCTTTTAGATCTGCAGTTTTTTCACAATTGTTGTGTGCGGGAAAACGTTATATTCCCGTTGATGAAAGACCCACCCTTAATCATAGCTTTATATACAATCAAGTAAAAGATCTGTAACTCTTTAAAGTCTGTAAAGCTTAATGTTTGCAAATTATTTTTAGAAAACATGACATCCTATTGCGCAGACCATAAACTTCGAGAAATTTACTGAAGAAAACGGAATTATCCTAGCCTTATTTTAGACTCTGTTGGAATGAGCTGGTTTCTTAAGTGACTTGTACTGATCAGAAAATAAAATTAGTATCGATGTCTGTCCAATTTGATCGGATAAAACCATACTTTTTTTTCAAATACACCCCAAATAAGCTATTGCATGTTCAAAATCGTATTCCTTGATTTGACATTCCTAAATTCTCCAATTTTAATAACTATATGAGGTAAACCAAGTTAATAAAAAAGGCAGAAGTGATATTTTTATCATCCCTCTTCAATTTATCCTTGCCAAACTGACCACAAGAAAATATGCCATTCTCGCATAGCCTTCCGTTCCAAACACACCCTTAACTAAGCTGACAAGCCATTCCCCATTTGTTTTAATTTTTCCTAATTAATTCCCATCAATTTACGCACACTAATGGCAACCTTTCCGACACAGCAGCTTCAAAAATCAAATCAGACCTGTTATTACTTATGGCGGCTATTTTGCATTTCTCGTCCCAACAGCTTATCGCCGACAATCGCCACCATTGATTTCGTTACCGTGCCATTGTTATCAAAAGCCCTCTCGGGACGGATCCTTCAAACCGACCAGGGCGATGGAATGGCATAATTTGTTTTTCAAGTGCCCAAAAGTCATTCCTCTGCCGTCGTTTAATCTCTTTAAGATCATTCGCTGTCCCTGGCAAGGTCACCACAGGTAACCGGCTATACTCTAACCGCAGCAAGCAGGCAAATAAGCAAACCAAACCAAAAAGCAAGCCGACAGTAATCTTGAGCAAAATTAATTTACTACCATCGTTCAGCCACCACAGATTACCCACCGGAAAAAAATGGGCCTGATTTTTAAACGCCTTTCGGGAGACGTGTTGTTTTTTGTTGTTGCTCCCTCTAATCGCTTTTCTTTTATTTCCCTTTTTGGGAATTTTGTTTATCCGAGACTACACCACTTTAAGGGATGGCTAACGTTCGCTGGTTCGCCGAAAAAAGTCAACCACTTCAAAACCCCAAGGGTCATTAAGTCACGGCAAAAGGTGACGATAATTTCCGTCCGCGCGCATGTTCCTTAGCTGACACGGATGAAATTAGTTTTGAAACCAAGGGTGCAAGGGTCGATGCGGTGGGAGAGCTTTCGATGCGAATGGATCCATGGGAAATGTTGTTTGCATTTCTAACAACTTCCGCCAGCTTAGAGATGGGAATAATTTACAAAAAAATAGAACTAGTTCTGGAGCATTAAAAAATCGGAATCAGTTCTAAAAGGAAGGCTCAGACAAACCGTCTGGAACCGTCGGAACCGCCCGAAACCGCCGAATTCGTTAAAAACCGTCGGAGTCGTCGGAACCATCGGAATCTGGAATCGGCGACGGAAAAGTTCGCAACGCTAAAAATGGAATCGTAGTCGGCCCGAATGAACGAAAGGTGTGTCCACCATTTACCAAAAATTTTTGCCATTTATCTTTGACATTTGAAATTTGACAATGTGTTGAAAATTTTACAGCCGCTTGACAGTTCCGGCGATTCCAACGATTTCAGACGGTACCGAAGGTTACGGACAATTCCGAACAGTTCTGAAAGTTTCGACAGTTCCAACGATTCCAATGGTTTTGTGTGTTCTGACGGTTCCGGCCAGATCCGATGATTCCGACGATTCCGACGATTCCAGACCGTTCCTAACGGTTCCGGACGGTTCCCACAGTTTCACTGTTGGCTCCAGACGATTCCGATGGTTCCAGACGAGTCTGACGGTTTCTTAACGGATCTGGCGGTTCCAACAGTTCTGTCAATTCCAAATATCCAGGCCGGTTCCGATGATTCTAACAATTGACGGTTCCAGACGGTCCCGAACGATTCCGATAGTTCCGAACGGTTCCGGACGGTTCCCACAGTTCCAACGATACCGATGGTTCGATCGGATTCAACGTTTTGTATGGTCCCGAACGGCTCCAGATAGTTCCGAACCGTTCCAAAAGGATCCACATGGAACTGACAGTACCAGTTGCTCGAAATCAAAACCGGATTCGAAGCAGTTGGATCCGGAGTGGAACCACTCCGTTCCAAAGGTCCCATCACTACACCAGCTTTATTCGCCAGCGTTATTTGTTTTCTGCAAAGGCTATACTTTCCTGTTAATTTTGTTATACTAATTTCAAATTAAAGCAGCAAACATTCGGCAGGGTCGCTTTTGTAAAATTCTGTAGATGTGTTTTCATCTTGTTGCAAGCGTGCTTTTGTGATTTGAAAATTATGAAAATTTTGTAGTGAATATTTTAAACAAACGAATAACATCTCGCCTGATATTCTAAGCAGAACATTAGTTTTTATTTCGAACCATTTCTTGGTCCAAACAGGAGCCCCTGTTTTTGACCTATCCGACAGCATGAGAACAAAAAAGACACGTTCGAAGAAAAATTCTTCCACAACAAGACACGAGCAGCCCAATCCAATAAACGGGGCACATTGTTTCCAAAAGATTGAAACTTGATTAAAGTGACCTAGCTTATGTTTCCATTCGATTTAGAAAGATCGAAACGGTCGCTCGTCCGCTTCCCATCATCGTAAAAGTTGATCCATGACCTACGCTCAGCGACGCGAAGCACTACACGCGAATCCCGCTGTCCCGTGCCTTATGAGGTCCTATTCTTCCATCTCTGGGAGGGAAGATCTCGAGGGAGATCCACTTACAATTTTTCCAGGTTTTTTTTTCTCCTTTCCAGCTCGACTTTACTCACTCACTCACGCTTGTGAGCTAGATAAAACCTGAAAGGATGTACGCTTGGGAGTTACAAATCCAGCCGCAGGCCACGTGCACGGTTGTCCCAAGGAAAGGGCGCCGGCAAAGAAAGAAGCGCCAAGGGAAACAAAAAAGGTTAACTCGTTCCGCAACACAGAATGCTCCATGAAAATGTGGATGCGAAGAAAAATGGCTAACCTTTTGCCGAGAGGATATCCTGTTTTATCCTTGCCGAATGACAGTTTGCTTGCTTTGGACACATTTTTTTTGTGATTAGTTATTTTCACCACCCTTCTCCTTCTCTCTCCTTCTCACTGCTTCTCTCTCTCTCTTTGTGTGCGTGTGCCAAGAATTGTTGAAGCGCAAGGACAAAACTTGAATTGAATTATTCTATCATTCGCTCTCATTTACCTGACCTTCATCTAATTCACTTTTTCGCAGATTGTAGACCCATGGTTCATCCCAGAACCACCCCGACCCCGAACATTTTTTTCCTCTTCTTTTGCCCTCTTTTCCCTCATTTGATCTCATTTTAAGGACACTTGAGTCAAGCATGAAAATCAAGCATTCAAAATCGCAAAGGATGGCAAAAATGGTTCCCACCAGACGGTGGAACAAAGAAACAGTCTCGACTCGAGCACTTGTTTCACTCATGAGAGCCGTCCTCGTCTTCTAGGGGGGGTGGTAAGCATGCCACTAAGCAAGCTCAGGTGGGGAATGGAGAAAAAAAGCTCATGTAATTTATTCATGTTATCATGAGAAATTTTCCGACACATTACACTTCACATACCCGCTCTCGATGAACGGAGCTGGAGATGTGTAAGTAGCAGCAGCACCACACCTGAACTAGCGTCGTCAATGAAGATTCTCTCTATGAAATCTTCATTCATGCGCTTGAGAGGTTATTTTAAAGCAGGATGCTGGAGCTGGAAAGTTTTTTCCTATGACCCATTAGAGAGCTTTAATTTTGAATTGAATATTTTGGGCTATGAGCAGCACATTTTTAAGTGAGATAGCTAAAATGAGGAGAACTATCTCGATGCCATTGACTCTAGCAACTACCAGCGATTTAAACTCTGCTGCTGTTCTGTAGCCGATGTCATCCTGTACCAAACTAGGTTCTGAAGCCTCTCCGGAATTGCTTTGACGTATTGCTGTGAATGTGAAGTCTATAGGGGTATAAAATTCTATAGAGATGATCTAGCTTGATATTTAGATAGTAAGCTTGATGAATCTATCCCTCAAAGTTCAAGTTAACTAGTATCATAAAATCTGGAAAAATAACTTACAAGAATTAATGCATTGTTTGATTTTTTTAAGGAAATTTAGTTTCATAAGATATTTCACTAATTTCCCAAGACCTAAGATCTACAAATTCTATGAAGAAAAGAAGTTCATCAATTTTCGTTAAATGATGAGCCAAAAATTATTTTCTATTGCTCCATTTAATATTTATTAACACGAACCTCAATTGTCTCTTGTCTTTGATACACAACTTACGTTGTTCGAGGTAGGAAAATCAAGCTCAAACACAAACACATCCCTAGAGCTTTGGTCGATGTAAATTTTACAAATGAATCCATATAAATCTAAGAAAAATATACTTTTGTTCAAGAGGAACGGCCTGACCGTATTGCTAGAATCATACATTTTAAAGACTCAACTGTTCCAGCAAGTAATCTACCGACAAGCCAGTCAGCCCTATGTCGAGGAAGCGTTTCGTAAGGATAATCCTTGGCAGGCTTCCGAGCAGATTGTTTGTTGTCCATCAGCTTCCGAGGCTTAAAAAGAGAGCTACACGGAGTTGTCCCTGGTGCCTTAAATCCTAAGCAACCTGGTTGGTTTAGATTTTGTAATCTGTATTATGCAGATCGGAAGCCGGTACTTTAAACTGTGGACGTATGTCCCACGAAATCCTAAAGAAATGTGGATGATCATCATTTTACTTGCCAGCTGGAAAACTTCATCTAGTAATTGATAAACCAAATGACACTGGGGAATAACCTTATCCCCAAAACTTTCCGTGGAGATCAACGAACAACTTCATGCATATCGTACAATCTTCATTAAATATTCTTAATGTAAGTTTAACTTACATTCCCTAGCTCAGGAAACTATCGAGAGAGCTATAAATTAGCTGCTTCACTCGACACAATAATTTACTCCCCCCCCCCCCCCCCCCCCCCAGCCCCCTTTTTCGTAATTAATAATTTACTCAAGCACAACAAACTTTCTTCTGACGTTTTATTGTTTAACCTTAACAAAAACTATTCTCGCATAGAACCCGCCACAGTATCCTCTTCGCCAGACAAATGATACTCTTTATAGCTTTATACCCACTTGCAATTGCAAATTCTGCAGCACAGCCCAACCGAAACTGGCTCGTAAACAAGCCTCGACCACAATACTCGCTGACTCGCGCACTTTCCTCCACCCCGTTAGCTTTAATTTGTTGCCAACCCACGAGCGGCGCTGTGCCGTGCGCTGGCTGCATATTTCCAGAACAAATACCTACTTATCATTTAGATGGGCTGTGGAGCGAACAATTTGTTGCGAAACGAGCGCACATTGCCAGCGAGCCACCGAATGAGGTCAGGCTCGCGTGTGTAGGTGCATCCTGCAAGGTACCGAAGCTGGGCAATTTAACTCACATCCTTCGTGGTTTCCGTCTTTGTTGCCAGGTATGATTTAGGGTAAGATACGCTTAGATGCGGCCCCGGTGACAAAGATGGTTTGATGAAAAGAAAATCATTTTGGAAAGTATTTAGCGGAGTTTCGTTTTAAAAAAATATATGCTAAATCTTCTACCGTTCCTGATGTTCACGGGCAGAAAACATTGTTTGCCAGAAATTGCAGCGCAAATGCAGAACAATACATCCAGCATCGGAGCGTGCAGTGTCGGCAACAACTTGTCCACCTTGCACGTCGCCCCAGTGTGGGCTCCTTTGTTTACGATTTTCCAAACGTTAATAATGCATAAACAGTTCAAAATAACCACCCTCTGTATTGCTTCCGCCGGTCGGTGGAAGATGGTTTCGCTTGCTGTCGAAGGTCAGCGAGAGCAGTGGCGCAGGATGCGGAAAACGGGAACGGATGTACGCCTTGCTGGGGCGCTCGTCCACAACGCTCTCCAGAACTTTGTGTCACAACACAAAAGAAGCTGCATAACAAGTGCAGCAAGCAAGCAAGCACTGCACTGCGATGGAGATGGTGGCTGTGAGATAGTGCAGGAGACTAGTTGGCAGTATCCTTGCACACTTCACGGTTTGCCTTCATCGTCCTTCCTCGTCGTCGGCATCCGGATGGCGAAGCATTCCGGATGCAATTGTACTCGTGCGATGTGGTTGGTCACTCGCTAAACATTACCGACCGAAAGAGCACGGTTAGAGTGAAAGACACACACACAAGTGAAAGTTGGCTTTCTGGTCGTCCGATGGTCCTGGTTACACTTCGCGGAGTGTTTTATTGGGTTTATGAGTAAAGCGGAATTGTGCGTTAAAGTGAGCGAAATTGCAACCTCAACGCGTTTACTGCGATATTAAACCATTTGTTAAATTCAATTGTGTAGTGCAGCATTTGACGGTAGGGTAATGCTGTCCGGCAATGGAAGTAAGCGATTCACTTGAGAAAAATAAGCGCTAATTATTCTATGAATGAAATGTCATTGATGACTCACCAATTTTCATTAGAAATTAGAACTCATACCGGGTGGGATTTTGAGTGTTGATATCGGTTTTACATTTGGAATGTATCTTCATTGGATAGAATATATGCAGTAGCTCTCGATATAGTGTAGCTTTCGAATAAAGACACTCAGCTCTACGATGACTTTAATCAATCATCTGTGACGACAGATTGAAACCTGATTCTGAACATGATTTTTAGTCAGCTTCCCTCGAGCATTAGACTAAACATACATCAGTAAACCAAAGCAAGTAATGCACTTCCGAAGCATATGACAACAGACATTCCTCGAAAGTTTAAGAGGTTTTTGCCAGTATGTTTGTATGGAGAGTTACCAGCGTTTAAGCCCAAAAACTTCAAAATACATAATACACTGTACAAGGATCGACTCGGAGTCGAGTTTGTACCTATAGCAATTGAGTTCAACCCGTGGGTGCAACGAGTTCGGGTTGATCCGTAGGTGCAGCAAAGTAAACGTGGGCTCAATCACAAGTCGTTGAACTCACCGGTCGACTCGAACTCGTTTGAAATTTGAAATACGACCCGAATCGCTCCTGGTCACTTACGGATATCTCTGACCCGGTAGGTTCGGGTCGACCCGCCCATCACTAATGCAAACTTAATTCGGCTTAAGTCATCAGAGACCTCATGACTTGCTTCGAGAAATCTAATATTCTTTCATCATCGATCCAAAATCTATCAGTCGACCTTATAAGTTGAGCAAAGGGGCAATTTATCTAAAATTGTACAATTAATAAGGTTGAAAACATCACGAGGACAATTTTCATAGCATGTTTTTTCTTCTTTTTAGACTGAGAAATAGTACGTGTACAAGACATAGCCACTTCGTTTCCACCAAACTTTGTTAGCGCCGCCAAAACAGCTCAGCTTGATAACTTATTCACCTTCTCCACACGTCCTGATCGTACACAGCGCCAATGATTCTTCTTGACCTCCGCTTGAAAATGGAGAGCGCATTGGCGTTCTCTATCAGTATAGTCCAGGACTCGTACCCGGAAAGGTGTAGTGGACGATATATCGTGCACTCTGTGAGTTGTTGAAGTAGTCTGAATCGCACACATTTGTGGTGGCTAAGGTAGGCACAATTCCTCTGAAAAAATCGTCTTCAGAGATCGCTGCTTTCGTAGTTATGAGAAGTGTCACATCAATCG
This sequence comes from Anopheles stephensi, assembly GCF_013141755.1. NCBI lineage: Eukaryota > Metazoa > Arthropoda > Insecta > Diptera > Culicidae > Anopheles > Anopheles stephensi. The sequence continues at coordinate 56,012,637 of NC_050203.1, read as the reverse complement.
TCTGAAGGAAGTAGAACTCCTTTATCACTCGAGATCCGTGTTGTAAACTGGTACTCTGTTTCTAAGTTCTATCAGGATCAGAACTATTTTTTATCGTTTATTTACTCTTAAAATCACGGTCAGAGCCTCCGGCAAGCAGCTACTTTGCCTTCGTCGCAATGATCCTCGATGCAATCCTATGAGCTTCGCGTTACAGTTCTTAGCAAGTGTATCAATGCTAAAGGATAGTATTTACTTTTGAGAATTTAAATACATTTTATTTCTAAAAGAATAAATCTTATATTTTTATAAGCTTTTCTTTACAAGAATAAATGCGTGTAATAAAATTGTTTAGCTCAAGATTAAATTTAAAGCTTGATCCTGCAAGTGGACACTAAACATCCAATTACTGAAGCGAAAGGGATTTAAGTTATGTTATAAGCTTCTATATCATCCAAGCAATTTTATCATTGTTTATAGAGTTATTTAAAAAATGAACAGCAGAGCTCATTAAAAATATTATATACCTTAAGTTTACTTATATGCTTAAAAAAACCTTCCGATAACACTTTTACTTACACTTAAACAAATCGTGTAACTTAAAAAAAAACTTTGTTCAGTAGTACCAATTTCCTTCAACCACATTTCCATGAACTACGGAACACTTGATGAACTTTTTGGTTAGAAAAATGAATTTTATTACAAACCAAAACCGCTCGATGTAAGGACGATCGCGGCACAGCTTTTTAAAAAATACCCGGGCGTTGCCGACGTGTTTCGGATGCGCCCGAACAAGATCAGGGTCACCGCAAAGGACCGGGCTCAAGCCAACGTCATTGCGGCTGATTCAGATTTTACGGAGCACTACCGGGTTTATATTCCCGGTAGTCTGGTTGAAGTGACCGGCGTAATCGAGGACTTCGATTATCCGGAGGAGGATATTTTGAACTTTGGGGTGGGTGCATTTCAAGCACCAGGTACCCCAAGGGTTAAAGTTCTTGAGGTGAAGAAGCTATTCAAGCTTGATCCCTCAACAAAGGATGAAAAAAAATATGTTCCGACCTCCTCCCTCCGGATCACGTTTGAGGGAACGGTACTTCCGCAGGCCCTCATCCTAGAAGGCCTCCGGATACCCATCAACCGGCCATACGTGCCAAGGGTGGCCACCTGTTCGAAGTCCGGCTGCACTTTGGGCATGCCGATCCGTTTTGCACTCGCAAGATTTGCTGCGGAAAATGCAGAGGGGCTCACGCTACCGAGGAGTGCAAAGCCCCATCCCAGAAATGCTCGCATTGTCGGGAGGAGTGGCATGAGGTAGCCTTGTGCCCTGTGTATCGGAAACTCCAGAAGGAGCAGACCAAAACTGTAGCCGAGCGGGCACGCGGCTCGTACAGCGATGCTCTCAAGGGAGCAAACGCATCGAACCCTTTTGCAGTTTTGGGTACAACTGCAAATGGCGAGCCTAGTCCGACCGCACCCGAACAGGTGCCACTGAGATCGGTAAAGATCATGAGAGTACCTTACAAAAAGGTACAGCGGAAGGTTCTAAAAACAAAAAATAGACCTTTGGCACCACAGCGCCACGCTAAAGTTTCTTCCCCCGGTCCAAAACGTGACGCTGATCCAAAAACTCCCGCCCCCCAAATTGCCAGGAAACAGCCCAAGAAGAAGCGATCTTCTCGGACTGAAGCTCCAGTGGAAAGCCTGGCTTTCCCATCCGAGCCCATGAGCTTCCCGAGAACTCCCACCCCGTCCCTGTCCGAGATCCTTGAGTCCCTTCTTTTGACCCTCAACCTCCCGCAGCATCTGCACATGATCGCTACTTGGGCCCTCCCTTTCCTGAAGGGGATGATCAAACAGTGGCTGGCTCAATGGCCATGCTTAAGTATGATGGTCCGTTTGGATGATTAATGGCTCCTACGGCTACTATCATACAGTGGAACTGTAGGAGTTTACTTGGCAAGCTAAACTCCTTTAAAGCATTAGTGGGCGAACACAACTGCGATGTGTTTGCCCTCTGTGAAACTTGGCTATCGGATGAAATTAAATTAACCTTCCCGGGATATAATATAATCCGTGAAGATCGCGTTACTAGGGGTGGGGGGGTACTGATTGGTGTTCGAAAGAGTCACACTTTCACCAGAATACCCACCCCTAGACAAGAAATAATAGAAACTGTCGCAGTTAAGGCTAAACTGGGCGTTCTTCACGTGACAATTGCATCCATCTATATCCCCCCGATAGCCAATAATGAAAAAGAAAAAATTGAAAAGTTCAAAGAGGATCTTAGAAATTTAGCAGTGGTCTTGCCTGGACCGCTTTTGATCCTGGGAGACTTTAACTCCCATGGAATCGACTGGGGGTGCGATAAGGATGACATTCGCACTCCTATCATCCGAGATTTCTGCGACAGATTTGGGTTTTTGATTCTCAACTCAGGAGAGGCAACTAGGATGCAGACACCTCAAAGTAGGGCGAGTGCACTGGACCTGTCTCTATGTCCATCAGCAATGGCCCTGGATTTTAGTTGGAAGGTGATCCAGGACCCTATCGGCAGTGACCACTTGCCGATAGAAATTTCCTACATCAAGGGAGGATGTCCAGTAGAAGGAACCCCCGTTAAATGTGACTTAACGAGGAACATCGACTGGACGAGATACGGCGAATTAATAGCCGCTTCGCTTTCTCTTGACTTGGAAGATTTATCTCCTATAAAGGAGTACGAAAAACTTGTTTCATTGATAAACAAGTGCGCCCTTGAGGCCCAAACAAGGCGCTCCCACCAAGCAAGGACATTTAAAAAACCTCCCACTCCTTGGTGGGACAAGGATTGCCAAGCGGCTTTTACCAAGAAGCGTGAGGCATTTAAAGCCTTCCGGGACACGGGCTCGAGGTCCTTATATGAAAAATATAAAGGACTAGAGAGAACGTGCAAAAACCTGTTGAAGGCGAAGAAAAAGGGTTATTGGCGTAGATACGTCAATAATCTAGACCCCGCTACTTCACTTAATTCGCTTTGGAGAATGGCTAGAAGGATGCGAAACAGCAACAACATCAATGAGAGCGAAAGCTTTTCTGGCGAGTGGCTGTATGAATTTGCCCACAAGCTTTGTCCCGATTTCGTTCCTGCGCAAAGCTTTACACAACATGCGCCTGGTAGTGACCCTAGGATGGATTCACCGTTCTCAATGGTAGAGCTGTCACTTGCTCTCCTATCAAGCAAAAATTCCTCCCCAGGTCTGGATCAGATTGGTAGCAAATTGCTTCAAAATCTGCCTGACATAGGGAGGAAGCGTCTGTTAAGCATCTTCAACAATATGTTGGAGGTCAACAGCGTTCCGCAAGAGTGGAGAGAAGTGAAAGTTGTCACTATCTTGAAGCCTGGCAAACCGCCATCAAGACACGATTCGTATCGACCAATATCGTTACTGTCGTGTCTGAGGAAACTCCTTGAAAGGATGATTCTTTTCCGGTTAGAAGAATGGTTGGAATCGAACAACCTTCTCTCAAATACCCAGTTTGGTTTTCGTAAAGCCAGGGGTACTAATGACTGCTTAGCCCTTCTGGTTACAGAAATAGAGCTTGCTCGTGCACGCAAGCAGAACATGGGATCTATTTTCCTGGATATACAGGGGGCATTTGACTCAGTATCACCATACAAGCTGAGTCAAAAATTAGAAAATGTGGGGCTGGGTCCAAAGTTGAACAACTTTCTGTTCAACCTTTTGTCGGAAAAAGCTATGAATTTCAACAATGGTCATGTTCAGCTAAAGCGGACCAGTTTCCATGGACTAGCACAAGGGTCCTGCTTGAGCCCCCTGTTATACAACTTTTATGTTAGCGAAATAGATTCTTGTCTAGCACCAAACTGCAGCATTAGACAATTGGCTGACGACGGCGTCATATCTTTTGCAAGCAGGGACGCCGCCGAAATACAACTGGCTTTACAAACCACTTTGGACAACCTTGCCGAGTGGTCTGAAAACCTTGGTATCAAGTTCTCTGCAAAGAAAACTGAGATGGTAGTCTTTTCTCCCTTCAGCGACACGACAAAAAACAGGGAGAAAAGACTATTTGACCCGAAAATTGATGTCTTTTTGTACGGTGAAAAGATATCAACTACCGACAATTTTCGATACCTTGGTGTTTGGTTCAACTCAAGACTAAACTGGAGTACACACATCACCCATCTGGTGCAAAAATGCAGTAAAAGAATCAACTTTCTAAGGACAGTCACAGGATTCTGGTGGGGCGCACATCCATCAGACGTCCTGCGACTGTATAAGACAACGGTACTATCCGTGTTGGAATATGGCAGCATATGCTTCCATTGGGCATCCAACACGCATATCCTCAAGCTAGAGAGGCTACAGTATCGTTGTCTTAGACTCGCACTAGGGAGCATGAAATCCACACATAACATGTCCCTAGAAGTGATGACCGGAGTGATGCCGCTAAAACTTCGTTTTGAAATGCTGTCGCTTCGCCTTCTAGTCCGTTCTTCAGTATCAAATCCCTTGATCGAAGAAAATTTTAAAGCGCTTCTAGAGACAGGTTCTAAGAGCAAGATCTTGAAAATCTACGAAGATTTTGTTGCCCTACAAGTGCATCCTAGCGCTCCACAGGCATTAAACCGTGCTGCCCTTCCTGAGACCTACAATTCCCTTTTAACAACAGATTCCTCGTTGCACGAGGAAATTAAGACCATACCGAATGATCTTCGCCCGATGGTAGTTCCGGGCATTTTCAGGGATAAGTATGGTCATTTAGACCAAAGAAGCCAGTATTATACTGATGGATCATCCTCTAAGGAAGGCACCGGCTTCGGCGTTTTTAGTGAGTCCGCCGAAGCATTTTTCAAATTGCGGGAGCCGTGTAGTGTCTACACCGCAGAACTAGCCGCAATCTTGTACGCACTATTGATTATAGCAGCGAGACCTTCGGATCAGTACTTCATCTTTACAGATAGCCTTAGCGCTATCGAAGCACTACGATCCCCGAAGGCTGTTAAGAGTCAGGATTTCCTGGTCATTAAAATCATAGAATTGCTTGGCTCCATGTTCGACAAGGCGTTCAGGATTTCGCTAATTTGGGTACCTTCTCATTGTGGAATTCCCGGCAACGAGAAGGCAGACTCACTGGCCAAAACAGGCGTCCAACAAGGCGCATTTTACGACCGTCTGATCTCGGCCCGAGAGTTTCTTCGCCTACCACAGCAACTTTTCCTGTCTCGCTGGCAGAGCATGTGGGAGGCGGATGATCTCGGGCGATTCTTTTTATCGATCTCTCCGCAAGTGTCCCTGCGGCCTTGGTTCGGTGGGCTCTCTGTTGACCGGGCATTCATACGCATGATGTCTCGACTTATGTCGAATCATTTCGCGTTGAATGCTCATCTTCAGCTTATAACTCTGGCTCAGACGAAGGTGTGTGGCTGCGGTGACGGATTTCACGATGTGGATCACCTTCTGTGGTCCTGCGTGGAGTTTGAAACTGCAAGACCCTCCTTGTTAAGCGCAGTCGAGAGCATCGGCAGACGACCGGGTATAGAAATAAGGGAAGTGTTGGCGACTGGGGACCTCGCCTACATGAGGCTCATCTACCGATTCGCCAGAGACAACGGTCTCATCCTTTGATTCCGCATCCCTATTATCCTTCCAATCCACATCCGCCACTCCTTTTGTTATATGTTGTGTTGTCTTTGTGGTAAATGTTTTATGTTGTGCAATGTGTGATCCGTTGACGGAGCAATTGCATTCGAGGGCAATTTTCTTACTGCCGTAAAAGGAGGCAGGCTTGTGTGTTTTTTTTTTTGTCTGTAGTAGTGCGCTCCAAGTCAGTCCAGCTTTGGAACAGCGGGGTCGCCTGGGTTGGCGTTGGGCTCGGGAGTGGTCGGCGGGTACAGCCTCGTAAACAGTGGAGTCACTCCAGCTGTTGCGAGATGGAATCCGCCGATCTTTTTTGAGTTCGATGTTGACTTGGTTGATCACGGGCTGTGTCATTGCTGGGCTGCTTGGAGAACATTGCACGCAGAAAAATTCATGTTTGTACTGTGCAAATAACTGTGCTTGTTTGTTTCAGTCCAGACCCATAATAGACAACCGGACCAAACCAACCCCCTTCGAAGCCATAGCCACAGCAATAGAACCGGATCAAAAAATCTACAACACACACACACACGCACAAACAATAGAAATGGACAACAACCACTCATCTTCACTACACAACCGAGCATGCCCGGGATATGGCAAATGACTAGGAGGAAATGCCTAGTCAATTTTCTTTCATTGTTTGTTTTCGTGAATTTAATTCACAGTCACCACACGCGGTGGTGACAATACGGCAGTAGTCCGTAATAATAAATAAATAAATAAAATACAAACCAAAACCAAAAACAAGCAAAACCGTATTTGATTATAATTTTCCTATCAAAACCAACCTGTCCTTCCCCATCGTTTGTGTCCAGCCCGCGAAAAATGGACCATCCAGGCGAGGCACAGCATGGCTCAAGGTTGCTTCAGGAGAAGAAATTTGATTACAGTTAACATACACATCTCACGTCGTCATCGTCGTCGTCCTTTCGCTTCGTGCTTGCATATTTGCATGCCGAGTTCGTTGTACCGGGTGTCTGGAGTCTGGATGGAAAGCGGTAAGAGAAAAAGCCGGGTACAAAATGTCCCACCCATCCATCAGCATTTGTTGCAAATTTGCTCCGAAAGAACTCACCGTCAACCGTCTGTCCGTTCGATTATTGGGTTCAATTTGTTTATGTTAATAAAATGAGGGCCCTTGGTTCGGTGCTCCAGGTTTCGAATCGGTCAATTGTTTGGGTTGTTTTGCCCATGGACAAGCCAAATTCCTATGGGAAGGTGAGGGAATAACGTTCTTACCATTGCGGAACCATCGCTGATTACTGTAGGTGATTGGAAGGAGATAAGCTTACAAAAAAGCACAAGCATAGCGAAAATGTATCTCCTCACGGGGAATCACTCCTCGGGACGACATGGGAAGACGTGAGGTGGAGAACAGCGTTAGGAATTGGGAAAAATCGAATTTATGATTTGTATCATCAGGAAACCTCAAGCTCGTGATCGTATCACTTTCGATGGATAATATTGGAACCAGTCTTGCAGGAGAGGAGATTATCCCAGGGAAGAAGGAGCTTTCCACAAACAATCGCGCTCAATAGGATGATTTCACTTAGCGCCTTCCAACGTACCAACCATCCATCCGGGAAAGCTTTCAATTTACACCCCGAACGTCTGAATTGCCGATCCACCCAGGGAATGATGGATGTTGACATTGGGAATTAATTTCAGCTCCAGTCGATGGCGCCTGGAACGTCCTAATTAATAGCACCGCCGGGAACGCCATTAGAGAAGCCATGGTTGTTGGGAAGCGCAAGAAGAAAATACCACCCCATTGACAATGCCACTGGAAAATTGATTCATTTGGCGCCCGCTAGCCCGAAAACGGTAATTACTTGAATGGATTCAAAAGCACCCAGCGTTTGCCAGCTTCCAACGCGGCGGAAGTAAGCTTTGAATAAGCGTAGAAATGCGCCAAATCATGGGATTGTGTGCCACAACGAACGAACAAAACAAGGGTCACTTGTGTGTGCGTGTGCTTTTGCATCGATAGAAATGCAAATTTTTCCTTCCAAAGCAACTTTTGGCCGATTTTCAACCGCAACAGCACACTATCCGTCCATCTGACGTCCGGGAACAAACTTTACCATTTTCGGAATAAACTTATTTTTTTTTTTTTTGGTAGACGAATGCCCGCTTTGACGAGTGCTGATAGTGACAAGCGTAAATTAAATTTTACTACCGACGCATCGAAACTTTTGCGGCACGGATTTGGTCCGTGCGAGATTTATTTCGGTTTTGGCAGGGTGATTTTTTGTTTATTGTGCATTTGCTTTACTGAATGAATTATCGTACCGTGGACGATTCTGGCGTCTGTGGCTGACATCGGCCGGTGAATGAAGTTTGGTCGAGTTGTTCGTGGAAGCCGCGTTACTTTCCATTGAATGTGGCCGAAAGCGAAGTAAATAAAGATGTCCGGAATGGTATGATTTATCCGATACGTTAGCGAATCAATGAAGCTGGAGGTGTATTGTTTGGAATTCATTCAGTTAAACGTTGAATGGGGGATGTACTTACTCAGCATTTACTTCTGATGAGTTAAATATTGTAAAATTGCTTTGGCAGAAGGGAGCGTTCATATACAACAAAAGTTAGTTACTTTTGTTTTTATTAAAGATCAATTTCTGGTGGTTGAAGAACTAGCGTATTTCAAAAGTAACATCAACGTATAATTCTGTAAAAAATAATGGAAAATGAATTGATTTATCATTACGGGACTACCCCCTGGCTACTGTCGGATTCTTACCGGTTAAAACAAATCGAGGCTTTCACCGCCTGTCTAAGATTACCATCGCGCAATGACCAAATGGTTAGGGCGTCTGGCGTGTCAGTTAACGCTTTCCACCGGATACTGTCCCAGCTAAGTTGATGACGTACTGCCTGAAGAAGTATCCCAGGGGAGTACAATACTTCACTACAGTTTACTGCTGAGATCCTCGACCAGCCTCAGTACCTTCCCTTTCAACGCGAATGCGTCGCTGTTGGAGATGGAGCATGATAGTCCTGATCACCTCTGCGATACTTGAAAGAAACCGTGTCCAGGCAAACACTCTGTGCTGTGTAGAGCTCGACTTCCCGTAAAATGGCCCAAAGTAGACTTACACCTTGTGAATCAGCTGGCGAGTTCACATACCTCGTGGCGATGCAACCCACTGCTGCTGCCGCTGTAAGAACGACATCTCTTTCTCGGCTGATCTAGCATAAAATAACACCCGGTTTGTGGTACATAGAGCGGCATCTAGCGTCTTCCAAGATCAGGATATGTAGTGGTATCATCCCCAAGATCAGATAGCAAGAGTTCTATGAGACATTTCGCTTTAGCTCTACCCTGAAATCCTTGGACGTGTTATTTCTGGCTTTCTTTGACTTGATTTTACCCGTTGTAGGATAGCCAGTTTTGCGTACGGGAAGACGATCTGGATGGGATTCGAACCTCGGTCCTGCCGTGTGTTCTTCTTTCTTTTCTTTCTTCGACATTAAGTATTCGCGAGGGTTTTCCATTTCTCGCATTTGTTGACCTTAATTGACCATGTTTAAGTGGGATTTATCACTGATTTTAGAAAATACGATGACAGCTAAAACAATCATTTTAAATAACCCAATGTCACTCTTTATTGAGTTGTATGAATTGACAAGCAGTTTTCTAATAAAATTGTCTTAATTTTTTTCTAGATAAGTGTATTTTGGTATTTAATAACAACAATATTTTTTCTATAAATTTTTGACGAAGTTCCAATGACAGTTGTTTGAGTCTCAATGTTTGTTGACGGTTCTCAAGAAATTAAATCTCAATTACATAGTTATTTAACGATATCCCTATTACTTTTTATTACTTTATTACTTTATTACTTATTGGAATATGAAAAATATTCAAGATTGATGTTATTTTCAAGGAATTTTCTCTCTAGCAAAAACCAACTACAGAAACTTTGTGTAATGATATGCGTTTGGTACAAAAAGACAAGTTTTTATTCTTGTCAGCTCACTGCTGCATTGATTATACCGATTTCTACGTTTTGCTTTATTGCCAACATGAAAATAGGTATTTCAGAGAATATTAAAAGGAATTAAAAATATATTTCAAATGGAACAATAAGTTGAAAGAAGTTTGATTCTTTAAATATCTGGGAAAGCGTCAACTAACTCCTGGTATCGGCAACGTTGACGGTCCTTTACAAATTTTCGAGGAGGTTGTAGTTACTCAGTGACAATTACTCAAGTGTCCTTTGTATACTTCAGAAGAGTACGTATTAAATGCAGAAGAAAATAATTTCTTATAAAAGCAAACTTTTTCTTGCCCTGTTCCTTACCTCCCCTGCCCGTTTGCTCATTTACCTCCCGAGTTCTACTGGGCAACTTATTACCATTTCTAACAAGTCATTAGCAGCAAACGGCTGCGAGAGCAACTTCAAGCATCAGAATGTTGTCCACTCGTCGTGCAGGTCATTTCCTAACACGCTAATTTGCGATTCTGCCTCGCCCCACGTCCACTCCGCTGGAAGTGAGCGAAAAACTTTGCGTACGAAATTAATTGGATCAGCTACAAATTATTACTACGCTTCCCAGGCGCTGAAGGTCACCCAAGCGTCTTGCGATAGTTTTGGCTAGCCAGAATCGTTGCTGACCTCGGCACGGCATCGTCACCGATGGCCAAGTGTGGCAGCGAGTGTAAACAGGATCGTAAATTTTCACAACAAAACTTTCCGGTTCCTGCCGGCATTCATCTATCCTGCATCTTCTCGTGGCTGGATGCTTTGGAAATCGTATTGCATCCAAAGAAGCGGCGGAAAGGTTGAAATAAAGGGAGGGGTTAAAATTCTAGTCCTCTAGGAAGGATCGTAGAATAGAATAATTAAGCGGATGTCCTTCAAAACGAGTTTTGCCTTCGAACCGGATGTCGTCGGTTTCTTGAGAGAGAAAAGTAAACACAAAAGTTTGCCATGATCTTCACCATGTCCCACCCTGATCCCGGTGGCTTCCGGTGGGCAAACGAGCTGGGTGTTCGTTTACGAAAGTTTCGAGCCTAGTCAAATTTCCAAGTGGCGTAAAGTATTCATTCCATCCGCCATTTCATTGAAGGCAGCAAAAGTCATCAATAAATTATCACTTCAAGTGGCCGCACTGGAAGCAAACGGATCCCGTGCGGTAGTACAGCAAACGCTTTTATTTCCCAATGGAAAAACCGGTCGGCGTAGAACAATCGTTATCCGGCCGAAAATACCAACCGATACCGGTCCGTGTGCAGTCAATGGACAATGGAGGGTATTGAGAAAAAAAATGTAGCAATTTAATTACGTGAACATTAATTACCGCAGCGCCGACCAGCGGTAGCAGTGCGGTTGGTTTAGGCCGACAAATTAACTGACTTTATGGTTCTTGTAGCTTTGAAGAATTGTAATTAAAAGAATGGCTGTTTGCACGTTTCCTGCCAGTGGAGAGCGAGTTCTAGTTCTCGAACTTGTATCAACAATCGATGGTAGTTGTGAGTTTGTAGTAGGAGAAGGAATTCGATCGAACGTAAGTAACAGATTCGGTTTGTGAATGAAGTTGAAATTAACGACCAGGATGTGTGTAATTGGACTAAAATGGTCTGTTGGTAAGTTCATTACTGGGCTTTTTTGGAAGATATCCGTGGATGTGGCATATAATGAATCTACCCTGGTGAACTAGCTGCAAAGGGAGTTCATGCTGCTTTAAGAAAAAATAGTAAAATATCTATGGCTAATTATCCCCATTCTTTGTCAATTTAGGCGAACTTGACATACTGCAGTTACCCTCAGAACTAATCCATTATCAAGGATGGGATCCTATACCCTAATACCCATCGTGCACTTGATCGTTTTTTCTTTGATTCTTCTTTGGCTCTACAATCTCGAGACGTCTCGGCCTGACATTTCTGGCTTCCTGTGACTTGATTTTACCCGGAACTTGAGCTTTAGAGCCCTCGGACCTGCCGTGTGAAGACCAGTGTAACTATCGCCTAGACCACCGGTCTGCCCCTTGATCGTTCACATGATAATATATTTGAATGAAAGCCGAGCAAACTTTAAGTCTTCGTAGTGCTCATAGTGGTACTATTTTCAATTATCCCTAAACCTTCACTAGCATCTCTCAACTCAAGAACAATGATGAAAATTCCTATCATCGATTTACTATTAAATTCTTCAATCCAAGTAATGACAACATGGTGTTCTAATATTACTTTTCCAATCAGTATCCAATAGTATCATGCAATTCTTCCTGTTTATCTAACTGTCTCTTAGATCCTGTCTGCTTTATAGGACTTCTTGATGCCACGTAGCAAGATAGTCAGCTACTACGACGGGACGAACGGTTCAGATGGGATTTAAAATCCGAACGACACTATCGCCTCTATCATCCGACCCAAGTTATCAATTCCACTATCAAGCAATACATTATCACAATTATTGCTCGATTGAGCAATAGAGCTTCAAGTAGTTAAGTATCAATAATATTAACTACAGCATGTATAAGTCCTTATTGGCTCTGATTGCTGAGTAGTTCGGACTCTCACTCGAAACGTTCGAAACCAAATCCCATTCCGAAGAATGGGGCTGATTGCTGAACTTGATAATGAATATGATTTAATTAAGTTAAGGAATGTCAGTAGATCTCCAAGGATTTGCAGACAGTACTCACTAAACATTTCAAAGCTTTGGATAATTTTTAAATACTTAGTGGAACCACTAGAATCAACCTTCTCAATTCGAAATTAAAATTATTTAACTTTACTCGTAAAGAAAAACAACCGAACCTGGCTTAAAAGGTTAAAAGGCTGGACCTTAAAAGAATAATGTGATCTTCTTTGTTTTTTAGACTAGGATTAAACGTGATGGACTCCAAATTTCCAAAGAATTAGACCAATCAATTTCAGTTCTAAAATTTAAAAGAAAATCTTAAACTCACATCAGATTTCTCTTATGTACATACAATTGCACCAAAACCATACGACAACCACACCATCACCGAAATCACGGAAGAAAGTGTCAAACGTCGAGCTGTTTGCAGAAAAACCCTCTTCACGGGGACACGGGCTGCATAAACATTGTCTCTGGCAAACCCAACCAAAGCAGAAAGTGCAAACGTTAACATTCGATTCGCGTTGCCCCCGAAAGCTAACCGACATCAGTCACGGGCACGTTCACGGGCGCTCTGTCGCTGCCTTATCGATGCAGCACCGTTCGCTGCACAATGCACAGACAGCGCGATGCGTACGGATTTATGCACCCGCGACGTGTAAACATTTGATCGCGCGCGCGATGGGCCACCGTGGGCGAAAAATGTTTTCTTAAGCTGCTGGGCTTTTTTCTGATTACGCGAGCAATTCCTTTTTGCGCCCTTCTCTGAAGGACTGAAGGACGGGAAGAGGTGAGAGGGAGAGTTGGATGTTTTTCTTTTTCACTTGGGCTTGCTTTTCGTTTGAATTGTGTCGATGTCGATTGGCATCGTCGCCCGGTTCCCGGTGGCTTCGAGACTGGTGCGATCGACCACCGGTCAGGAGTTTACTTGTTTGCGTCGTCGTGTTTGATTGTTTGAAGAAGACGTCGAACCATTTCGTCGCATGCTGATGAGTGGCAGCGTAAAGATTTGAAGATTGAAGATTTTTGAGAGGAAACTAGAGCTATTGTTTTGATTTAATAAACCTTTTAACAAACAAAAGTTTAATGTTTTACGCATTAATACCCCATTTTTTTTATTCGTAACTAAATTTGTCTTTTGCTTTTGTATTATAAACGTAGTCATTTCAGTTTTTTTATTTCTCATATTTCATTTGAATTTTGTTTATATTTTTCATATTATCTTATCATATTTATCTTATCATAGTTGTTTTAAAAACTTTTATGTTTTATAATTTTATTTAAACACTTTCAAATCAACTATCCTTCGATGTTTCTTACTCATACGGATGAAATTATAGTTTAGCTTAATATTTTACGTGAACAAAAAGAGTAAATTGCTCATTTTACGACACCGAATAAGCTCAAAGCATTTTATTCCTTTCACTGTGTGAAATCAGATTTGGAAACCGTTTTCCACGGTACATTTACGCTGTCCACTTTCAAAACACAGTACCGCCGGTACTGAAACCAATAATCACGTACCCCGGGAAAAAGAGGACTGAGTGAAACTAGGAAGACGTTTCATGGCAAGGAATGCAACTCTGCAGTAGATATGGTGGTCAATTTTACGACCTACCATTGCTGGAGCCAACCTGCCCGCTAAATGGCATCCATCCTTTGCTTCCCTGGCTGTTCCCGACAAACGCTACAACAGCATAGGTGACTTGCCAGTACCGAAGCCTGACGACGCTGACTCACTATCTTTCGGCCAGGAAGCTTAAATGGGGCAGAAAGTTATCTTTCTCGCAAATACGTACACGAGGTCAATGGAATCGATTTCGAAACTACACACCAGAGTCTGCAGCCCGCATTCGTTCGGGCGCAATAAAAACATCCTGTTTTTGGGGTTGGACGGACGGCACTAATGTGTAAATATTTTTCCCTATTACCACCACCATGAATGGGCCGATGGACTCATAAAAGGAGCAACTACTAAATTTTTCGTTGCAAATGATGTCCTTTTTAGCGTTGGCAAACGGCGTACGGACGGAAATCGTTCGGCAGGGGTGATCGATTTTATGTGTTAGTTTATGTGCTAAGTGCAATGGGTTTAGAAATGGAACGGGATCGGGAACAGCCAAGCCTTTTTTAATGCCAATCAAGGGCTGTAGGATTGTGGTTAGGTGATGGGATGGAAAAGCAACTATTGTTTAGAAAACTGAACAATCCATTTAAGAATTAATTTGTGAAAACAATGCGGAACCGTCGAATGGAATTGATGAAATTCTTCAATCATTCAACTATTCAGGAGAGAAATTTACAGGCACACCATATTTAAATTTATTATACAGCTTTTACATGAGTTTTGCTATGAATTAATTTTAAAAAATATAAAAACCCAAACAAGGTATAGAGCACAATTTACCACATTTTACAATTAAATTCTACAAAATTGATCAACCAACACTGCATGGTTAAAATCACTTACATGGCTTTAGAGACGCAGACTTGAACCTTTGTCTCTCTAGCTCAATGAGATGCTTAATGCTCGATGTTTTGGCTTAGACTAATACAATTTATTCATGTAACTTATTCCTACTGTTAATATTGGCGATTGACCGCTTATTTCACACGAATCGTGTTCTAACAATCTATCTAATACTATCTAAATTCATGCTACCTCGTTGCCTACCGTCAGGCACAAACACCTTAATCAAGCCTTGGATGTTTTCCACGAATGTTTAATCCTAGCACTGGTCTTACAAGCTTATCAACTAAATGTTGAAATCTTAAAACAGGATTTCTAATTAAAACATTTGAGACAGCTGGGTTTATATTAAAGTAACAAGCTTTTCACTTAGTGGCGCGGGTCCGTTAACTACATACATCGTTCCAAGTTCTCCTACGTTGTGTCTTTGATAACAACAAACTATCTCTTATGATTTCTTCTTTTTCCCTCTACATTCTTTCTTTCCTCATATGCTACTCCCTTATGGCATTCTTGTGCTCGAGCGATCGTTATGGGTTGTTGCATCGATTGCAACGATTGAAATACCAGCAAAGAGTATCGCCCAAAACAATGCCCGTTTTGGGGGGATGTTGGTTTAAAGTGATATACTGCGTGAATTTGGTTCAGCTTTTATTTTTGAAGCAAAAAATCGTTCAAATGCCCCTTAAAATTTAGCTTTAATTTATCCTTGTTTTTATTGAGGATCTGACCATAAGCCTGAAAATTCGCTTTTCAGATAAATAACTTCTATTTATTTATTTATATTTATAGTTGGACGGCTTGACGCCGTATTGACAACACCGCGTGTGTTGACGATTGCTAGTACAAATAAATTAACAAGGCATTTCCTCCCTGTTATTTTGCCTTATCCCGGGCATGCTCGGTTAAATAAATAACCTCTAGTTGCAGTAGAAGAAGTAAAACTGTTCTGCTGGGAGCTAATTAAACACGTAAAATTGTTGGTGGGTTCCCATTTAAAATACTTTTTCTATAAGATGGTCTAAATCGCTGTCAGGTTTAGATCCGACGATTCCAAATGTTTTGAGCTGTAAATCATAGGCAAAATTTTCGAATGCATTCAACGTTTTTCTCTAAAATGATCGTTTTTGTATGTCAAGCCAAACGATAATTTATTTCAACCTTATTGAAATAATAATATAGAGGCTATTCTTATTTTAATTAGGTGGAAATAAGTTATCTGACAGTTTTGTAGCGAAATATGAAACTGTATAATGTAAAAATCTTGTGAAGTAATGTTTTTTTCTGCTTAAAACCTTCAAAATTATGGTTTTTTTTTATTAATATTACTGATTTCAGTTGTTTTCATCTGATTTTCCGATTTATATAGCTGCATTTTTTTAAATTGGTCTTGACAGTTTTTACTTAGAATATTTCTTGCTTTAATCTAACCAAATGTCAGTTCCCTTCTTCAACGTAAATTGCTCGTAGGAAACGATTGCTTAAAGTGAGTTAATAGTGAGGAAATTTAAATATTAGAGATAACGAAATGTATAATGTAAACCTTTTCGTTACGGTTCATATTTATCTCAGTTTTATTTATCTTTTTAAGCTATATCATATCCATTTATTTTCCCTTTCTGTCTCTTAGAATTTTTTTTATCCTTTTATTATGAAAATGAATTTGAATATTTCAATGCGTGCCATGTAAATATTTTCCTTTCTGATTTTTCACCCGAAAGGTCGCTTTCACTCCGCCATTTAACGGCATTTTCTGCACTTTTGAGTTGCGAGGAGCAACGACCACGCTACACATCAGTATGTTTTTAATTCGACGAAAGCATTTATCGAGTATCATTGGTCTGCTTTCACTGCTCGTAAATTACACTTCCACAATTTGTATGAAACAAATGGAACTCACCCACAGTCAGGTAAGCAAAGCGTTTACTGCAAAAGCGTAAACGACAGCCGTTAATTGAGCTTCAATTAGCTGCGTAAAGGACGCTGTTGTGTGTTATCGGAGCGAGCAAAAAGATTTATTGCTCATTATTAAAACGAACGAGCCTTAAGTTGAAAGGATGAATTCAGTTCATACCCATTTGTTTGGGCATTTTCGCATAATTTACAACCGATGGTTAATATTTTGAATGAAACACGAACAATATTACCAATATGAAGCTTATGGTGCGTGCTATTAGCCTTCGGACTGCAAAAGATCAGCTGTTAGTTCCGCCTTTGCTATCCTCAATTAAATAACTAGGTCACCAAAGGGTTTGCCCCAAAAAAGATTCAAATTTACTGTACGAAATTCAAATCCTTCCCGAAGCTAAGCCATGACCCAGTTTCTGTAATTGGAACAGCAAATGAAACAGTCAGGGGGAAAAATAGAAAAATACCCAGCACTTCAATTGTAAAATGAAAGGTGAATGAACAAATGCACAAAAATGAATTCCGTTCCGGCCAACGCCAAAACGTCAACTCAATTTGCACTGCAAAACCCTCCCATCACACGTAAGATCTCGGTGCAAACAGGATAACAAAGCGAAACACAGCAATACTGCAGCGAGTACTGCAAAACAACTGCATCCACAACGGTGTTCGGTACGAAATTCTTTATCTCTACTCGTACATGCTAATTTGCAGTGTCACGATGTGGAGGAGCAGTAAGGGTTGTTTTTTGACATTTGTTTGTTGTAGATTGCTTTTTTGTCATCTCCATTGTGGATACTTGGAATGTACCCATTAAAACAGCTAGAGATAAAAAATGTAATCGTGTGTTTTCGTGTCTTTGATTTTTTCTAATGTTCATGTAGTTAGTATTGGAAAATGATCGGTGAGAGATGCATTGTAGATCAAGAAGTTTAATTCACAGAATTCACGGGAGAAAGTATATAAAATCTTCTAGTCATGGCCTTCTGTATTTGTTTATTCTTATCTCAAGTTTAGTTCTCTCTTTGATGACATTGTCCTGGTTGTTGTTCTTGGCTCCTTTATGCCTTATTCTTGTCGGGATTTTTATCCCACCAAGTATGTAAAATCCTGAATATTCGATATTACTTTTCGATTTATAACATTAAACTTATATAAAAACTTTAACCAACTAATTCTTATTTACTTATTCACTAACCATTCAGCAATACGGACAGGCTGTCTTATATGAATAAACAAAACAAAAAAAAACTTATCAGGAGCTACAATCGAGGTCTTGTCATGCTGGAACGATCCTTGATGCTGCTTAACAAATCAGAACTTTATGAGTATTCAAATAATTACAATTTTGGAGACATGTGGCAGAATTATTATTAAAAAATATCAAAAAATGAATACTTTTGGCTTCGTTTCGTAGAATCGATCCTGACGGAGATAGTATAACTCCAATGTCTTGAAACGAATTGAAGAACTAATTCTATATCTCGTTCACGTTTCTAAACAAGGGATGCAAGTAATACAGGTTTGAGATTTAGATTCAGAATAGTTAGGAGTAGCGATAGACTAACCCTAGACCGTTTCGTTTCTCTAAATTTCATTGGAACAAATTAAGTCGATCGTATCCGAGTCCTGGTGAAGCCCATTTCTGGAACAGATTGAAGACTTGACCATGTCTCATAGACTTTCCGAAGAGAGCAGCCCTAGATGAAAAGGTTTGAGATTTAGATTCAGAATAGTTAGGAATAAGGATAGAAAGAGCTTGAACTGTTTCATCTCACTCAGTTTCGCTGGATCAAGTTGTGTCGATTTTATCAGAAATCACTGCAAACGGATCGGAGTTCCGACCATATTTTAAAGATTTTTCTAAGAAAGCAGTCCAAGAAAGAGCTTCAAGATGTGGATTGAGAATGGTTATTTACAAGGATAGACTAACCCTGGCGGTGGGGTGGCCCGGTGTCCGTGGCGACAGCGGTGGTGGTCTTCTCACGGAAGGACCGGGGCTCAAATCCCATCCAGACCGCCTTCCCTGTACGCAGGGCTGACTACTTTGCTATGGGTGAAAACCAAGTCACAGAAAGCTCAAAATTGACAGACTGAGACCTCTCGAGGTTGTAGTGCCAAGCAAAAAGAAGAAGAGGAAGGAGTATTGTCTTATCCCGGACATACTCGGTTGAAGTGTTGCGATCGCAGCTCCTTCTTGTTGCTGCATCATCCGCAAGTGATCATATAGCGTCGTTGATTGTGGCTTTCGTCCTTGCTGAATAGAGTTATGTTGGTTTGCTTCGTTCGTTGGTTGTTGCGGTTGTTCTTGAATTCGCTCAACTTGTGTACAGTGTTTTAAATGTTTACTTTCTACATGAATCCAACAATATACACAAATTACAAGATATTCTGCTGAGATTACTAAGGGGAAGGGAAACACCTAGAGGTTTAACCTGTGCTCTCTTGCAAATCTGAATATGATCTCCTTTCGAAGTTGTAGGGCCAACGAAAAAGAAGACTAACCCGAAGGAATATAATCATAAAGCTGATGTTGAAGTAAAGAGGTTATTGCAAAAATTGAAGTAAAGTATAGAGTCTGTTTCAAACAGTTATACTCGAGTGAAGCTCAACTTTATATTCCCATATTCCTTTCATCTTCTTTGCTTTATTCATCAGGAACGATCCTTGCATCCCCTTTGTTTTGTCACCAATTTCTTTAGCGAATGTTGTAGAAACAGAAAAACACATTAAAAAGTAATGAACACTGTCCGCGACAAATCTAACATTTCCATTCTGCTGTCTCTTGAACGGATCTAGTAGAACGTCAAAAGGCACTCACCGTTCGGACGTTCTTCATTTTTAATTACTTCATTTGGTCCTTGCCTTAAACTTTCACACACCGAAACCGACGTGGATGTATATGTGTGGCCAGTAAAGAAAGGCATTTTTTGCTCTCTCTTTCTCTCTCAAACACCCACAAACACGCACCGCCATCACAGGAAGGACACACCATTCATTCCGGCGATACTGTAATTACTCGACCCACCGGACCCGCCGGTTGCATTTTTCGTCGTTGTAAGGCTCCATTTACAGCGTGCCGAACAGATAACGAACTGCACGTGGTGCGACTAGCAAAAGCACCGTGGTCAACCGATGGCTAATTCATTCCATTCGTTTCGGCTGACTTTGCGCTTTTTTTCGTGTGTGTGAGTGTGAGCTGTTTTTGCTGCCACTGAACAAAAGAGCAGCAGGATCGGAATGGCGCTCGATGGCATGTGCGGTGCCGTCGTTCTGGCACGGGAAAACTAATATAACACAGGCGACAACACATTCACACGGCGTACCAAAATGGCGCAAAAAGACAAGACGAGAAACCGCACCTAAAGCTCAACAACATGAAAACTCTAATTTGCAGCATTCTGCTTCGTTTGATTAAACTTTCACACAATGTTCCTGCTCGATTTGGGCCTGAGGTTTTTCTTCCTCTGTTTATACAGCAAAGGTCTGCATCAACATAAAAAGAGGAGCACCGTGTTCCTTGAAGAAAAAAAAAGTGTGAGAGCATTTTTCTGCCACCTAAACTAACTGCTCTCGGATTGATCGGGCAGGAGCAAATGGTCCCGCAATGCTTCACACCTATTCCTTCTGGGTCACTGTTTTTTCCGGGTCGAATGGTTATCCTTATCTGTGCTTGGTAGTCCACCGCGAGTGTGTGTGTGTGTGTAAAATCGAAGGAAAACAGAAAAGAAAAAGTTTTGCTGTTTTTGGAATTGGGTTTGAAGTTTGATTTTACTTGCATTTTCGCACAAGTTGGTCGCCGTTTTCCAATTACGTCTTTAACACCGAACGGGAAACGGGTCCGCCAAATGAAAATGAAAAACTTTTCACTACGCTGTAAACTATTTGGGCTGGACGTGGTTTTTTTCTGCTTTATTTTGCTATTGTTCAACACATCGACTAATTTTGACCAACAGTTTGTGGGGCGGAAGCGGGCGGGCTGTTGCAAACTTTTCATTAAACGCTCTCCGCACAATTAAAAGAGTAATCTATCACTGAATGCATGTAAAAAGGGATTGCAGAAAAAGCAGACCCTTGTCTAGGTATTCTTTTTCTATGAGCAAGACTAGAAACTGGGCTATCGATTTTATA
Organism: Anopheles stephensi; assembly: GCF_013141755.1. NCBI lineage: Eukaryota > Metazoa > Arthropoda > Insecta > Diptera > Culicidae > Anopheles > Anopheles stephensi. Next base: position 55,991,905 of record NC_050203.1, on the reverse strand, counting down.
CGTCCCTTGTGCTGTGAAGTGAATTGTTCCATTTTTAATCGATGAGGTTTGTAGGGAAGCTTTTACATCGAGAAACTTGTCCGTGTTACTAACCAATGGCCTGTGCTAACGGAGGGGTTTGTTCTACTACAAGCTATAGTTTTTGTTCGTGTCTATTTATAATCGTATTTTGTGGAGTTATTCAATAAACACAATTAGCATCCGAATAAATGATTGTCCTCCAGTGAGCCTGGCTCTCAATAAAGATGTGTGACGTATGTATGGATAGCATAGAAGGAACCATACTTAGTTTAAGACCGTCAGTAACAAGTAGCAAAACAGGCTGAAAGGTTTACATATACTGAGAACTATAGGAACGTATAATACTACTTAATAGCAAATCTAGGGTTTTAGAGGTCCGAGTTGGATGTAAGAGAAGGTTTTCTTGGTGTCTTTAGATAGACCTATGGTAAGATATTCTCCTTTGGACGAGGTCTCTTGGATAAGGTCACTTCAAAATCTTCCTTAAGAGAACTTCTCCTCTTAGGACCCTTGTACGAGGCACAATGGACAACTAGGCACTTGACGATCGCTTACTCTGACTACAGTTCAATCAACCCACTTTACTTTTTTGTTCTAAATTACAAATAGTCTCAGTTCACGATTTCAAGGATATTCTTTGAATACATTTAGCACTATGAATTTCAAGGTCAGTACTGCTGTTACAAAATAAATATACAACTCCGACCTCGAGAGTTATACTATGATAGACTTGAAGGACGATCAACTAATCGAAAGACTAGTGTCTTACTATACAAACTACTCAACTTCTCAAAAATACAAACTACTCACGCGATCATGCGTGAGGTCGTAATCGTATTTGCTTCTTATTGCCATCAGCAATTCGGGATATGCCTGAGTGTAAATGATTTAATTGATGCATTAATCCTACATAATAGCCCATGAGATCCCTTGTTCATTGTGGAGGAATCTCCTCAGACTTCATGTCTTGTAGATCACCCAAACTCCTCAGTCATCATATTTTTAGGTCACCAAGGAACAGATGCGGATACATTTTATCTCATTTTCCCGAATATTCTTTTAGTGTAAAGTAATCGTAACTATTCTTAGTCAGATATTCTGAACATTCTCAATCTAAATTAATTAAGAAACATTCTCATCTACAGAGACACAACATTTTTTATTTAAAAATATAATTAAGGAGGCATATTTTTGCTATAAAATATAACCATATTTCATATCTTTGAATATCAATGAGTATATACACTCACTCACTCTCACTCTCCCATATAAAAAAAAAAACTATTAGCCTCAGTCCATTTCGCCCGAGAGCAAAAGAAAAGTTTCCCTGTTTTTCTTCTACCTTTCCCCAGCGCTTTCTCGCCTCGCTTCCATTTCGCCTGGTAAATGTTTAAACACTTCACATGTCGTTTTGCGGACACATGATACCTGTGTGTGCACAGTGTGTTTTCTCGATTGAGTTACGCCGTTTGGCGTTCCGGCTGATCTGTCTTTCCCCTGGCGCTAGCAAATGGTGTGTGACCGGACGTGAAAACCTGCTCTCCTGATCGGACCAACCATTCCAAAAAAAAACTTTCCCACTTTTTTCGGACGGCGATTGCGGAAGGAACGAGGTTCCGGGAGAAGGTACACACCATTTCCATCCCGGTAGAAATGTAGAATAATGTATGAGCAAGCTCGTCGGTTCGGTCGACGTCGGTGCAAAAGTCATCAGTAGCCCAAAGGAGTTGTCGTGTCGTGTTGGGAAACTGCCCGGTGAGCAGCCACGGAGCGAGCAGCACTGGTTGGTCACTTTTCACCGGAGGTGTTGAATTTGCAAAAGGGCACCGAAGCGAACCGATGCCCCGGTATCGAAAACCCATCGGTCCATTCGGTTGCTTGGTGCGCTGGGTCGAAATAAAAAGAAAGAGCGCCGATCGACAGCTGGACCAACAAACTGGACAGTTCTGTTGCATCGACGCGCACTCTCCGAAGGTCTTCGAAGTGAGGTGAACTGTAGCCCTGCAGTACAGGTCGATGTATCTGGAACACGAAATCGAATTGGTGGCTTTGGTGTGACGGTAGCCGAAAAAGCCGAGTATTGGAATATACATATATACGGTACGCTTGAAGGAACTTTCCCGGAGAAGTATTGAAATTAATTTTAAATATTTTCCAACTTTCTGTTCAACAACTTCTCAAAAAAGAAACGAAAGTTAACCGTAACTCACTGGTGAATTTAATAAATCAACTACGAGCAGTTTCCTTTCGTTTTCGCCAACCACTCGGGTGTCTCGGGTTGGATCAAACAAACGACACCACCGCCATAGAAACAGTTCCATTTGCACTGATTTCGATCATTTGGCTCGTTGACCATGGGAACCCGGTTGACCGGCAAACCAAATCAAACTCCCATACGAACGGCACGGGCGCATGGAGCATGTTTTTCCTATTCATGAACCAATGCTCGACAGTTGGCCGAATTCGATTTTCCGTACCTGTGCTTGTGGTTCGATTTTTTTTGCTGACGATGCTCCTTCTGCAAGGATCACTATCGGGAGATGAAGTTGGGTTCCTTGTTGGGGCAAATCGAACGCTTGACTTCTGAGCTGTGGCGAGAGGTACACCAAATTACATCTTCGGTTTGGATGGGTAAGGATGTGTGTGTGTGTGTGTGTGGTCGGCGAACGAGTTTTCATCAAATGTAACTGCTAATAATGGTCGTTTCGATTGCATTGTGGCTACAATTTATGCGACGAGTTATCGTGATATCGTATCGGAATGTATATGAGCTCTCGCCAAACGAGTGGATATTGATGGTATGTTAGGGTTGCATACATTGAGCTCGATAAATTGTAATTCAAACACTCGTTTCAAACTGGGTTTTAAAGATCACGTTGATGCGTTCCCTCTAATGGTGAATAAAATTTAAATCAAATCTTAAAGCAGTACAACAAAAACCCCATTGCCGTCCCCAATGCACGTTCAAACTTTATTCTCCAAGCGCGTGAATATTCCAAATGCAAAACGATTGCACGAACGAAATTGCTGGCTGGTAAACGGTTTCCGCTGTAAACTTAAGTGCGCCTTTGGACATTACTTTCCACCAAATATCACGTAAGAGTATGTGAACGTAAACAAACCCGGCTGATTGTTTTGGAAACGTTTGGTGCTTTGTAAGTTTACTCGGGAGATTAACCGATTTTGGTGCAATTTTCTAGGGGGGTTTGAAATCAAATGTGATTTTAAATATTTTAGCTTCTATATACTGAACTAACGGATAGTCAATAGTACTGAAACTTAATTTATGTTAGTCTAATTAATTGTCGGAAGTTATTTGGCTAGAGTTTCATTGGTGGTTACATGGAAGTGTTGAATATATTGAATTTAAATAACAACAGGAATAAATTAAAATGGGTTTGAAAAGAACCAAACTGTAGCATAAGTTAAGTGTAATAGTGTTCAGAGAACACAACTGACTAAATCATCGCATAATTAGCTCGAGGAATCATCTACATGAAGGCGCAACTTTAAATTATCTAGCTATTTATTCATACCCTATTCTAGCCAGTCGCTCTACCCAGCACACCACGGAAATGCACATTAACGTGCATGTTTAACTACCAGCTAAGAGCATCATCAACAAATCATTTGACCGTCCGTCCCGAAACGACCCACAAAACGACCAGCACTTCGCTAGTGTGACAGTGAGCAGCAAATTAGACTCATAATTATGATGGATTGTGAGCTAAACACGATCAGGGTCATTCTTCTTGCACATGCGGCGGAAGAATTATTCATCCCGGTGGTTGGTGCCATTTAATCAGTGGATGGCATTCATAGCTTCCAGCTAATTTTAATCAATGGATCAACGTTTTCTTCGAGCTTGAACTCATGAAGCAACACGAAAGGAAGGAAGCTTCTGCTAACGATAACGAAGCTCGACAGGAACGGAAGCTGTATTCTTGTGGTTCCAACCATAGTTGGAACCATTTCCACGCGGCTTACGGCATTTGAATGCAGTTGCAATCGTGACAGTCTTTATTACATTCGCGAGAACTCTCGTTTCTCCCGAAGGCTCGGGATTATTGTGGAAGAACCGCTGATGAAATGTATTTGTTACTAGAAGCCTTCCTGCAGCCCAAGACACAATTTGAAGACAATTTCTTGGAATAAGGTTCGCTTCCATTCTGATTCGTTGATTGATTGGAACGGTGGTGATAGATTCGCTGCTCTAAACGAAGTGCAGCAAATTCAGTCCAGCCATCGGTTTTAGAACATTTTTTTCTTATCACGAATGTACTTTAAGTTATTCTCTTCCGATTCCTCAAATTCTTTTTGCAGTTTAAGACGGCAGTTGTATAACAATTTTACCACGACAATGAATTCTTTCCCCAAAACTTGTAAGATCGTTGTCCTTGCTTGTGACGGTCCGGTGGCTGAGGCGACCACGGCGCTGGTCTTCACACGCGAGGACCGGGGTCCAAACCCCATCCGGACCGCGTCCGCGTACGCAGGATTGACTATTTTGCTAGTTATAAAATCAAGTCACAGAACGCCAGAAATGGTAGGCCGAGACCTTTCAAGGTTGTAGTGCCAAGGAAGAAGTAGAAGAGATGCATCGATACAGTTTTGATTTCTTGTTAATTGACAATGTGCTGTACAGTCAGGTTTTGTTACCAGGATCAAACGAAAGAGATAGAAATCAGAAGGTGCAATGTCTGGGCTGTGCTGCGGAAGGACTTCCCATCACAACGTTTCTAGCTACGTTTTCACGCGTGGCGCCATGTGTGGTCGAGCATTATCTTGCAGCAAAATAACTTTGTCGTGTCTATCGGCTTATTGTAGTTGTTTTTTTTTCAAATAGTGACTTAAGCACATCAATTGTATTCGATAGACGTCTCCTGTTATCGTTCTGTTTGGCTTTAGCAACTTATAACAAACAACACCTAGCTGATCCCACCAAAGGCACAATATCATGATCTTTGCTTCGTGGGTATTCGGATGGAGTATGGCCGGAGTATCTATATTTCGTGCGACTTATTGATACTTTGTAATGGACCCATGTTTCATATTCAATAACATTTAAATACAAAAATCCTTTCCACTTTTACAGTGCAGTATTTGTTCAAAAGTGGGTAAACGGTTGTTCGTTAGCCTCAGTTTATTCGTCAATCATTTTCGCATCATCCGAATCATTGCCATCACTTGTACCCAATGGCATATGGCTGACTGAGTCACTCAAAGTGTCTTAGCTAGTTCGATTTGGGTTTGCAATGAATGTTGATCAAGCAATGCCTCCAGCTATGTACCTTCAAACTTTATCAGAGTGTCGGCACGTGTTTCGGTTCTCAAAACAAAAACATCACTTTGAACCATGCAAACTTTTGACACGTTCGTACAGCCAGACCATAAACTACAGCTAAAATTGTACACGACTTTTGACTGCCGCTTTGTTCAAATTAAACAGAATTTTACCACAAAATTTACGATTTGACGTGTCCAAATATACAGTCATTAACACTGTCTACACTTTAAATGAACGAAAACTTGTGAGAATGAAGTCAGTTTTGAAAGTTTGTCAGTTGAAACTAAAAAGATATTCCTAAAATCTTTTTTGGGGCGATCCGGTGGCCGAGGCCATAACGGTGCCGGTCTTCACACAGCAGAACCGGGGTTCAAATTCCATCCAGACCGCCACCCCGTACGTAGGGCTGACTACTTTGCTACGGGTAAAATCAAGTCATAGAAAGCCAGAAATGGCAGGCCAAGACCTCACGAGGATGTAGTGCCAAGGAAGAAGAAGAAAACCTGTGTGAGAAATATTCTCGAAACTGGTGAAATTATCGCGGTAAAATGCGTTTTAAAGTGAAACCCTTGTAGTTTTGACGTCTTTCAGTTTGTAACTTTTTATGCATTCGTCCTAGTTCATTTTACATACATAATTCATTCGAAATTCATCCTTTTTTTCCTGGTTGTCAATTCGTGTAGCGTCAAGCAGTGTGTGTTCTCATTATCTATGTGTGTTCTGTCGTCTTAGTTCGAAAATTTAAATGTATGCAATATTTCGTAATCTAAACTAGCAGTAATTCTTACAACCTGTTTAAATACTGATACAGTCTAAGGTTCAGAATGAAATAAAGAATGGAAAAATAAATTTGAAATAATATGGTGGGACGCTGCCATTAAAAGCAGATGGAGACTACTACAAAACCATAAAATTCTTGCAAACCGAGTCAAATTTAAATTGCACAAAGGTGTTTTTGTAAACGTTTATCTCGTTAGCACCTTTGCTGTTTGAAAACAACAAGTGAAGAACATACATTTAAAAAACTTGCAACGATCTAACAGCATAATAAGGTAAAGGCAAATACACGACTGAAGTAAATCAGTAACTTTCAAAAAATTATAACTCATTAGTGCAGATGGCAGTTTTATGGAAATTCAATATGCATACCAGCCAATAATTTCCACGAATGAAATTTCACACGGGCATAAAAGGTTTCGGGGGAAAACTAAAGTAATAAGCATGTATTGCTGTGTAATTAAATTGCATCCTTACATTCCTATGCGATACATTGAAAATATAATATAATTAAAAAAACAGTAGCAAAGAACCACACGATAGGAAAAAAAAATTAAAATTTATTGTTTCCTATTAACTGTGACAGCCCACACAACTGCAACCACAAACGATGATGTGGCCCTCATCGATAGTGACCACATCGCATCGACAGCTCTTAAATCACTCGTTGCCCCGCATTTGTGCCTAACCCGATATGTGCGTCGATGGTTTTATTTTCGGAAAATTAATTTCCATTTTTCCATTATTGTAACAATCGCTTTAGAGAGTCGAGGGGTACAGTAACAAAAAACTCCCAAAAAAAAAATCTTATCACCATAAAGTGGATGTGGAAAGGACACTCCAATTATGGTTTAAAAAAATAGAAAATGAACATAAAAAAGGCTATCAATGGAAACCGATCACATCTACTGATGGCCACGCGCGCACAAATTGTTTCACTGTGATAAGCGTTTAACCATCAATCACTTTCGAAAGTGTGGGGTCGATAGTGGTGCTTTGAGGTACGAGGTATGGCGAGCTGTAAATTGTGCATCGAACGATCGATGGATGCAACTGTCATGCATGGGTATTTCGGAAACTTAAAATCACTTTAATGTAGTCTCTTAAATAATGTTAAATTATTATTTAATATTCAACACACAGCCCCACAATATGCATCAGGGTTCGCATAATGTGTTTGGGGCTGGAATGAGTTTACCTGCAAACTACCGTCCAGCTATCTCATTTAGAAAGTTTTTCGAAAACTGTTAATAAAATAGTTTGGAAACATTCCGGCCAAACTCCATCATGAATAGATACCGTTTCCATTTAAACTTTGTCGGTACGCTTGACGGTGTTGGTTGGTTAGCACAGCTCGTTACCATGAAAATATTATTGGCAACTGGACACATGGCTAGAACTTGCATCACAATCATTAATGTGTGCTTTCCCTGCAGTATGGTGGCGTGAATATGAGCCGTCCAAAATGACAATGTTCAGTCGAAATTAATTATTCAATGCCTCGATCATATGCTGTTGCGCCTCTCTCGCCTGTGTGTGCAGTGTGCAGAACCACGCGTTTCCGATGGATATATCGTTTTCCGTAGAAAAGGGATTTTCAACCCGGTAGAATTTAATTCAAGCAATTAATTGTTCGCATTTGAAAAGTTAGATTTGGTGTTGATCGTTCAACCATGAGAGTGAGCAACTAAATTAGAACTATTTATAACCAAACACAACTCATTCTGCCAATCAACGTGTTTTACATCGTCGGCAACCACATCTGTTCCGGAAAAATCCTCAGTAAAAAATAACCTCTAGCTTGCTTATTGAAAGATCCACTTGAACTACGCTTTTTATCGTCCGTTTCGCCGAATTCTTACAGCAAAAACTGAGTTCCGAATAAAAAGAGGAACCTACCATGTGCTTAACCTTACTGGTACGAAATACTTTATCTGCCAAACAAGTAAAATGGTTTGTAACAAACAAAAAAAAACATACACACAAACATTTCCGTTTTATGTAAGTAGACTGCAACAGTTTCCGGGAAAAAAGAACTCCTTTCACGATTACAGCTCAAACTACGCTTCGACCAGTCTGTGTTGGTGGTTGTGCTATTTTTTTTCTTTCGTTCGAACCCACAAAATGCTGCAAAACGGTCGACTGCAAAACGCAAACACGTATTTGCATATGCATTTGCCGAAGGAAAACTTTTCCCTACTGAAAGAAGGAAACGGGAAGCTTTCGCTTTATATGGGTGTGGTAATAGAGAAAAAAAAGAACTGGAGCACGGGAAACGATTAACAACTACCATAAACGAAAAACTGAGCAAACAAACTTAAAGGAGAAAGTTCAAATGGTTTTTTATGTAGTTTTTTTCCAAAAATGACGAAGAAAGATATTGAACTGCTGGAAGAATTAAATTCCACTTTTATCATTTCTTCGTGCTATATCAGCTGTGTAGAGACAGGAAAAGCATTTAAGTACAACTCTCATGAATTTCATATCTCTGAGCACTTGTTTACTTACTTATACGGCGCTACAACAGCTTTACGGTCTTGACCTGCTGCAACAATCCTCGATACCGCTCACGGTCCAGCGCCTTCGTCTGCCAATCCATCTCAGTTTGGGGCTACCACGCCTCCTCTGCCCGTGTAGATGCCGTATAAGGACTTTACGAGCTGGGTCGTCCGGTGTCATTCTCATGACGTGCCCAGCCCACCGGAGCCTGGCGAGTCTAATTCACTGCTCGATGATGAGAGCACCGTACAGCTCGTAGAGCCCCTCATTGTAACGGTTCCTCTATTGCCGTTCCACACATACGGGGCCAACAATCCTTCAAAGCATCTTCCTCTTAAGAATCCATGTCTCAGAAGCGTATGTGAGTACTGGGACTATAAATGTTCTGTACAGTCCCAGCTTCGTCCGTCGCGACAGGTATTTAGAGTGGAGAAGTTTCCTCAGGCTGTAGTATGACCGGTTTGCAGCCAGCACCCGTGCGCGTAACTCAACTTCAATGTCGTTGTCGGTGCTGACTTTTGACCCCAGATAGGATTGGACGACTTCGAAGGTGCGGTCACCAATCTGTACATCACCCCTGCGTAAATCAGTGTTTGTTAGCAGGGCCGCTGGTGATGCCACCATCATTTTGGTTTTCGCTTCGTTAATCTCCAACCCGAGGTTCTGTGCCGCACGCTCGATCCTTTGATAAGCTTCTGCTACATAGGAGAGCCTCAAACCAATGATGTCTATGTCATCGGCGTATGCCAGGATCTGGATTGACTTATAGAATATGGTTCCGTGAAGTTTCAACCTCCGAGTAACGGATAGCTCTCTCTAGCGCCAGATTGAAAAGGAGACAGACATATCCATCGCCCTGGTGCCGAGCCCTTGATGGTAGCAAAGGGAGAGTTTTACATCCACCTTCACCTGGCATGTGATATTGGCAATTGTCATTCAAACAAAGCATGGTAAGTTTGACCGAGTTTCCAAAAAGAGCTCATTGCGTCGTATAGTTTTAGCTATTCAGTCGTATAGCTATTCAGCTTTAAAATCAATGAAGAGATGGTAGGAGGGGAGCTACTGCTCCGTCATCTTTTCCAATATTTGCTGCATTGTGATGATCTGGTCAGTGGTTGATTTTCCGTTTCGTAGTCTTCGCTGAAAGTTTTCTATCTTGTACAACACCGTAACCCCTGTAGATGAAGCACTCTAGCCTATCTCTAATCTTTTTTACGCGCTAGAAGATGCCAAGATTCCAGTCTCTAGGAACGAAACGTTTCGTATACAAAAAAAGGTATTTTAGAACTTTTAGTATTTGTTTGAGTAATTTTAGAGTAGGACCGAAAGATAATCTGCTATTCAGCGTTGCTGACACATATCAAGGTAGTGCAGTTGAGTCATCATTAGCGATCTCTGAGGATATATTTGGCGATCAATATTGTATTATTAAATTGTGAATTAACTCACTTTGTTCAATGTGTTAATTAAGCTCAGAACTCAAAAAGTGGAAATCGTTTTTTAGTTTGCAATCGCATTCTACGTATTGTGTAAGAGAGACAAGCAAATCGATACAAATGTAAACAAAAAAGTAAATTAATAATTAAACATAATTACGCATTAAACCATGATTATTGCACACGAATATGCTACCGGAAAATCGAAATTTAAAGCACCCCAAATGAACCGTTTCAATATTGTATTATTGTCCTGACACATACACCTACACAACATATTGTCATAAAACACTTTAAGACCTTCGCTATCAATTGTCAACCGGTGGACATACACACGAATGGCGATACCGATGCGCCGTTTTGTCTGCACAATGCAATGATGCATTCCTCGACCATCGGTTGCCATCACACCATCACGCCATCGCCTGTGTGCATAATCCACCCAGGTGCAATATGGTTTACCAGAGATAGCGAACCCAGCGAGGGAAGTTTATTATAAAATTGTTCGCCCGCTGCATAATGCCGAACACACGGCACGGGCACAAAATTGTCAAACTGCCAAAGGTATATTATTGGCTGGTGTGTGATGCTTCCCAAGCCGAGCTCAAGGTGTCGACGCGTTCCAAGTTACAACGAGGCATGCACATGTTTCCCCCGCTGGCATCGGTGGCATTGGTTCCGGCATCCATCAGCGAGCCGCTCGGAACTTGGAACTGGGTGGTACATTCTGTGCAAACGCTGTGCCCTACTTTCCAACCGTCAACCCTGGCCCGGCCGGCGTGTGCACCCATTATCAAGGGGCCGCACGGGAAGTCATTTAATAAATTGCACAAATTATGAACGGAAGCCTAATCGATGGCTGCCGGGTCGGTATCAGCATCATCGTCTCCACCATCATCATCATCACCATCGATCGCGGTACTTCACATTTTGCTGGTCGGCTCTAGGTTCTGGTTGGCCGGGTGGTTGTGAATTAATTGTGGCACTGGCAATTCAATCAACTATTGAAGTATGTTGGTCATTTGGTGGTGGGCCCGATGGGTCAACCATTCCATCGGAACAGTGGTTCCCTGAGTTGCCTCGGAAAGGGGGAGGATGGTTCGACATTCCCGGTTCCCGGTGAGTGTGGGCCGACTACTCGTTCTGAAAGTTCAAGATTCGATGGGTTTGCATGACTTTAGTGTGCAACGCTACGAGAAATGGCGTAGTTTGGATGCCAATTAGTGTAATGGTTCCCGGGCATTACATATTCCACCGGCTGCCATTTACCAAGTTCTTGAAAATGGAGGCTGAGACGTGTAATTGATTGCAAGGGTGTGGCTCTAGTTGCTGTGGCAGTGTTTTGATATTTAGAATCAATTGAACCAACCATACTTACCGTATATTTACTTTGCTTTCTTCTCTTCAAGTTTAACTTCAAAAAAAAACTTAATGTTCATAAACAGAATGGCTCTTCTTATTCTCACTCAGACTGTGTCAATGATCTTCACTGCTCTTGTGATCGTCATCACCATGAAGAGAAAGTGCTCTACAGACCACATCGCACATCAGCATAGGAGTCATCTCAATGTGAGGATCACATTTACCATGGTTTGTTTTTTAAATTGTAATGATGGGACAATTTATTGGTAAATCTATTATGCACGCCCGATTGAGATAGTTTATGCTCAACTGTAAGCCGTTCAGTGAGATGGGGCGAGAGAATTGTGGGTCGGTGATGCTTGTTGCGATGTGGCAGGAGAAGAGCTGTCACTATGAACGTCATAAACTATTACGCTTATGATGTGGGTAAAGTGCATCGGAATAGGCTGCAGATGTACAGAGAACAGCATATATTTGAGCAGGAAGAAGAGTTTAAAATGAATCAGAAATAGTGAAGTGAATCTTAGCTATCAAGACACAGACATCAACTATAAATTATTTGAGCCTAAACCTAGACCTAAACAAAAATAAATCTTAAAACTTTATAACTTAGTAAAACTACGTCAGGAAAAGGAAAATGTAAGGAAGAAAATTATTTTTACAAAATCTCCTCTTAATTGCCTACAGGCGAATCCACATACAACGTTGCACATTATTAAATCTTTGGACACTGTATCCCTCAAAAAGCTTAAAATCTTCTTCAACAGCATCATTAAAACAAAACCCATCCACGGCTCACATGCTACAGCAAATGAAACACTCGATTTAGTCGGCGAATGCAACGACAACCAAGACGAAAAAAAGATCCCACCAACAATGCTCCTCTTCGCCGCATGCCGAACTGCATTCATCAACAACCTTACGGAAACGGTCGATCGTATTCCGTGGAGCGTTATGAATTATGTATACGGAAATTATTCAAGTGGTTTTCGGTACGAAGCACTGCGAGGAAGGTTTCCCCGACCCCGAACCGACCGCCACCACACCGTAGTGCAATCAGCATTACTGCCACCACTCACAGCAAAACGCAGTGACGCTGACGTCTGGCGCACTTTTTTCACACCCTTCTTGGCCGTTCTTCCGTTCTCCCGGGGGCGAGCACCATCACTCATCACCCACGGCGCTCGATACGGTGTTAAAGATGAAAGCAATGAATTTAGGCACTGGCACCCTGGTTCTGGGTCGCTTCACTCCAACGTCCAATGCATGATCTACCGGCGTGTACCGAAGCACCATAAATTTAAACCATTTGGGAACGGTTCCGCCGAGGCCGTCCGAGTGATCTCCGCTCTTTACTGGTGACGAAGAGGTTCTCACTCGCATGAGTGCTAAACATTATCGTTAACAGGGCGATAACATGAGCGCTAGGGATCGCAGCAAAAGAATAAATGTAATCTTTATCGATGGCGCATGTTGAGTGATGTGCTGATGTGGGATTGTTTCGTCTTGTCAACGCTAGCATCGTGATCACAAAATAAATCGATTATCCAGCACCCTCTGAGAGAGGATGCGATCATTTTCATGTTCACCGTTTTTGGTTATAAAAATATGTTCTTTTGTGTGGTAGAAGATTTCTAACAGTCTATTTGTTTATTTACAGGATCGTCGAAAACAACCGTCAGGTAAGGAAATTCGTTTCACAACAATTTAAAATAAATTCCGAAACCACCGGAAAAAGTTTGTTGGGGGAAAACAATTCACTCCGATAATGAGGTGAAATTAGTTTTTGGTCACGGACTACTTGCGCTTGGGGTTGAAAATGCTTCGTAGTGGGCAAATTGCTGAAGCGCTGATTTATTTTGAACCAGTAGAGTAACGACGTGTTCCACCGATAGTGGATAAAGTTTTGCAACGTAATTTGAAGTAGAACGAGCGTTTGCGAAACAAATTTATTCTAGTGAGTTCTAGTGAACTGGTTAAAATAAATACCATAAGGAAAATAATCCGCCTTTTATTTAATCAAGTAATGGAGCATGTTGTGTATTTTACTGACAGACAAGGAGGTCAGTTTTGAAGCAATATTTAACGAAATCTATCTCATTCATTCAAGTACTCAGAAATCTAACTAAAATTTCTAAGGAACTGGCAGCTAACCAACTATGTTACAGAACCTAATTCATCACCAAGAACCCCGAATGAGATTCAATTGATTGGTCTTAACCGAAAACCACCCCTACTGCAAACCCAATCGACAGTTCAACAAGCGAATTGTGACATCTCGACCGCAAACCACTGGAGAAGACAATGGTAAACATTTCCCAAAACCAACACCGAAATTCTTGCCTTTGATGGCAAACTTGCAAACTTGTACCGGCTAAATTGTTGCTGCCCGTCGTCGTTGTCAAACCTCATATGCTTCTATTATCAGCACACAAAAGAAAATTGTTATCCCTTTGGCTCACCTATCATCTGCGTCGTTCCTTTGTATGATGGTTCAGCTCATAAAAGTTCATAAGGCCTGTAGACGATCAAAGTCTTACCAACGTTTGATATCCTGCGTACCGTTTGATGTGTTCCGTTGAAAATGTAGTCAATTTTGATCCACCTCAGCTGTGGGGTAGGATTTCCCAATGAGATAAGCCAGAATTTTCCCCAGACCAACCAGTCTGCCATGACTTTGCTTGTGGTTGTTTATTTATTTGTCTAGCACTGCTCCTCAAACCTTGTACGACATTTGAATTTCAAATTTTGACGCACGCAATACTTCCGATTGCATTCTGTGGGCAAAACGAAGTGCTCCAACAAAAAAATAGAAATGCACAAATTATGAAGCATGCTCGGCAAATTAAAATCTACTAAGCCGACACTCGGCTCGGCCGGCATTGGGCCCAACATAGAACGTCCTAGGAATGCATTTGCATCGAACAACTGCACATCTGCATACAGCCAACCTGTGTGTGTTTTTGTTTCGAGTTTTATGAATCTTTTGAACAAACTTCTGCCTTCGGTCCTATCGATCTGCACTTCGGTCTTCACCGGTTTCAGGCCGGAAACATTATCCAGAGCATCTTACTGTTCTTTCGGAAAAGTGGCATTGGATGGAACCCTCTCGAAACCATTTCCCTTCTTACGCACGGCGTAAGAAACACTTTGTTGTAAGTATCCTGCTCCTGTTCCACACCACAAAACCGAACCAGGATGCAGTGTGAGTGTGTGTGTGGTTGTTGTTTTATCATGCCGTGATTAACACCCGCTGGCTTTACCATGTTTTGTTCCAAATTTTCCCACACTCTCACCCACTCGGGTTTTTCACACACTGCAGCCCACTTACGAGCGAGTCTGCTGCTTAAACGATGTGCCTCTTGTGGTCTGGTGTGTACCCTGTGTTTTCGGTTTTCCGATTTATTCTTGTGCATGTGCTCCAATCAGGGGGGTGGTTGCATTCGGGATGGGATCGTTTGATTGCTTCCGGGGGCCTTAAAAATTGGTGAGCCGTTCTACAAATTGAAAGCCTGCTGAAAGCTACGTTGGCCCGAGGGTTAGGCATTGTAAGGCTGTGTGCCGTCGAAACCACCGTCTATTGACTTTCCCAAATTGTGCCCAATGCACAAAACGCTCGATTCAAATACCAAACATGAAATGAAGCATTTTGTGTAGCGCATAATGTGCCGGTGAAGCGTAGTCATATTGCGGGCCTATGAAATATTGATTTCCCAAACAAATTGTATCCAAATATTAAACATCGAGCTTTTGGTTCACATGGGTCGAGATTGATTGAGCTAGTCGAAAGTTAGCCCGCATAACGGCAATCCTTGTGCGAATTCAAATTTTGTTAGACCATCCTTGTCCGGACTAATTTTCCTGCTATGAGATCATCAGGTCACGGATTGTGAGCCGAAACATGATTTCAATGAATATGTATGTAAGAATTTTCTTAGAATTAGAAAGTGTAGTTTTTGTTAAAAGAAATTTCTGTCGTCTCTCAGATAACATGCAAATTAGTACTTCACGTATAACTTTAGATAATTGATGAAAGGTAGTTGAATGTATGCTAGTTTTCCCATACTTGGATAGATAAGGCTGCTAGGGCCACTCCTATCAACGTTAGTCCAGAAATGTTTCTCTGCTTGTGCATTCTTCGTTCTAATTGAATAAATGTGGTCCTTCATGCTGGAGGATTCCTGTGAAGTCTTCGCCACCAACAACAACCTCGAATGGTCTTCGATCTACTCAAGTTGATTTTACTCGTAGCTTGATAGTCAGACCGTTTCCCCAATCACCTCGGCTACCAGACCGCTTCTCTTAAAACAGATTTCCTAAGCAAGAATGGAGATAATGTGTCTACTTGCCAGAAATTTTAAAATATTTTATGATGAAAAATCGTTTGCAACTGATAAACATTTAGTTGAAGTAAATTCAATGCCAAAGGAGGTATTGTATTTTAAGCATTAACCTTGAAACTTTTTATGTTGAAGACTCTTGATTGAATCTCTTGAAGAATTGGAGGCGGTCTGGATGGGATTTGAACCCCGGACCTGTCACAAACATAGACCTACTGAGATCAGAAAATCAACACATTTGCTGCCATAGAAGATATCGATAGTTGGAAGCTGCACGTTGAGATCCATGCGCTTTGAGGTTATAGATCCTAACTAATGAAGCATCTGAACCCTAGTGAGAAGATCTAGCGAGAAACAGGCCTGGGGCCTCAAACAGTTTGTAAGTATTATTTTTTAGGATCATTACTTTCAAAAGTTATTAGAGTTCATGTCCAATTTCTCTGGCATTAACGGTACGGATAAGATCAGGATAAGATTTGAGATTCTGCATTCGTTTGAGGAACTGGTGTTGTTACCACTCACATCACATGCTACAAACAGTTAACATACAAGAAATTCTAGATGAATCGTGTTCTTCTCGACAAGGTAAGAGTGTTATACCATATGTAAGCTGACTCAAATCCTTGCATAGACTAAATATATGATTATGGTTGTAGCCTTGGACATTGCACCACTCTTAAGTGGCGAATCAAGGCTAAGGCTGGAGTCATTGCTGAGTCGTATACAACCAGTCGTAGAAATTTTGTGTGAGATTTGACGGATGAGGTCGTGCAATCAAGCTGTCATCCGCCCTCATCCGACAAATCCCATACAATGTTTGTACGACTACTCTTATACGATCAAGCAATATTACCAGCCTTAGAGACCCAAAGCCTCTATAAATAATTAAGTTCACAAAATGGAATTTAATCATTTTTATTGCGCGAAATAATAAATCAAAATGAGAAAAATGCTACACCGAATTTTCATGCATAAACTTAAATTTATCAAAACTCTAAACGTTGTTTGATATTATGAGTTGGTCCACAAATTGCACAAAATTTGTTAAATTTTCTGCCACGAAAGCGAAAACTCTCCTCAATGCCTTTTTAACACACTCCAATGCCCTCTCAATAAATCCCATAGCACAAAAAAGCACAAACGCTCCCACCTCCGAATCGTGCCGATAATGAATGGGATCGTCTAATAGATGCGATTTGCGTGCATTAATGCTGACCCACGTACAGACTCAACCGTGAAAGAGAGTGCCGGAATGTTTCGGACTTGTTTAAAGCGAACCGGTCCCCTTGGGTGGACGGTATTTGTCTGCCTGCACCCATGGCATACGTATGCAAGTCTCAAGGATCTAGATACTTCCAGCGGTGTGTTGGACGGAAAATGGAAAAGAAACATTCTAGACTACGAGCAACCGAAGCCTCGGCACCGCATTGGCATGTTTCTTCGGCAGGCATACTGGGGGAGGCACTGGCAGTCACCCGATGAGATGCAGTCATCGAACACGTACGTTCTTCAGGGACGAGTTTCTCTTTCCGGGCCATATTACTTCCCACGTTCTGCTTGGCTCTTCCTCACGTGCAGACTGGCAAGTTCGCATAGAAACCAAGGAAAATGTAAGATACGATTATTCGACAGCCTGTGGTGAGTTATTTGCATTTTTGTCCTCTTGACCGGTCAGGTTTCGCATCGATGCACACGATGTTTAGTCGGTGTGCCGGTGTTGACTGAGCATCTGAGGTATTATCAACTGACTTGTCGTATGCACTTCCAGCGCCCGGTTGGAACATATCGCACTATGCATATTGGACGAGTGCAACGGAAGCACCAGCGACGTGCTGCTAGCCATACAGTCTACAAATTTATTCACTTGCTGACATGTGGAATGACTGAGGATGAGCTAGAGAAAGATTTGGTTCTAGGAGAGTTCAATGAATTGTGCTATTGTATTCTTAGAATAGCTCCTTCTAAGATGTTAGTCGTTCTCGTAATCAATAAGAACTATTTGGAACAGTGATTTATTAACATCCAAACCATAATTTCCATTTTATGTACAAAACTACTCTTCTGAAGCAACGAACCACCAGCCAAACATCATTTCCATAACCTTCCACATACTTTCCCATGTTCTCGATGTCTTATAAATACTTCACAAAGAAGCAGCACGCAGCTCGGAAGCAACAAATGGATACAAAACACCGACTCGAAAGATGCTGACTGCATCTTGGCAAACCAATAAACATTCAACTTTCCTGCAACAATCACTCGACTGCATAGGGGAAAGTTTTGTTTGACAAGCTGCTTCCCACAGTGTAGCAGCTTTTTCCACCTTTTCCGATGCACAAATTTGCCTCCACACGCGCATACTGACACACAGGCACGCTTCTATTGTACAGCGCCAAACCTCACACTGACCTACAACAGTGCTGCAGTCACAACAGTAAAAACACAACACTCCCTGACAGGAAAACCCACCCGACGAGCAAACGGTACCGTGCACAGCACAAAAAGCTACAGCACAAAGGAGTTTCATAAGTTTTCCTGTCTTCCGCAGAGTCAAACCGACCCACCACCCATTCCCTTCACCCCCGTCCTCTCCTAGCACCAGTGCACGAGAAGTATCCTTCCGGTAGCAGCATCCTTTTGTATCTGGCGCTCAGTAAGAAGCGACTCAAAAACTTCCAACTCCACAACAAGGATGCCTCTCGTACGCTGAGGAAGACTTGTAAGGGAGGCACCCGGGAAGAAGTTGGGAGCCACCACCTTAACCCCAACGAAGGCACTCTTGCGTGGGCGATGTGTTGAGGATACGATTATGAATGTTGTATGATGACTGATCACGAATAAAAGCTGTTACATGCATAATTGTCACTTAACAATGGGTCCAACCCCTGGTTTGGCGAAGCTCCCTCTATGTGGGATATCTTACGGTGCCGTTGCCATGCCGTGCAGGAAAAGAAGCGCCGCTTCGCACGATACGAGCGTCTGGAGAAATGCTGCCACAATTTATATCGCCCACCAGTACGTTCGTTCCGCAGTGGCAGCAACTCGTTACGCAGCCCCTTCCAAACACTTGGAGACTGTGGGCCTTTTTAGGCCGTTATACTCGCGGGTATAAACACTGCAAAGCAAGCATCATCAAAACAGCAGCAATCAAACCCGCGCCCGGCACCACCGAAAACCAAAAGAAACACCTTGTATACACACGGCCAACAAAAAAAAAAATGGCACCTTCGTTTACATTTGTGAGTTAGTTGTGCTACCAACAGCAGGCTCGAATGGCTCCGAAGGTAATCAAGCCTCCATAAATAAGCTATAGACTTATTCAGCCCAACATCCCGCTCCAGTGTTGGGGGACTGTTGGGAAGATTTTGAGGGTTAGGATCGTGGACTTTTCACCCCGATGGCGATCGCGGAACGCAAACCCTAAGAGCAGAGTGTGGCAAAGAGTTACGGCCATGAAAATATTATGCGAATTTTATTATGACGCATTACGTGTTATTGCTTCATTTCTGATTCCTTTATCGTGCCATTTTGGACATTCTTCTGCTCACCGGGCAAACAAACACACGTGTCGATTCGCTGTCGCTAACATACACACCTGAATCTCCCTGCCCGTTTTTGTTCCCTGTAAAGTCTACTTCAGCGTGACGTGACGGACATCTTGGAATTTCCTCTGAACATCAGCGTCGGTAGATGATGTACTGGGTTTTGTTTCGTGCTCATTCCAAAGTACTGAAGCGTCTGAGTCATGGACTCTCGTTGGAAGTACTCGTAAGGCGTGAAATGATTACACTCACACGGGCTATTATCTTTTACGATAGCTTCGTGTGGGTGGAGTGATCCATTCGGGAGGCAGGAGGACGTTCGTTACGCTCTGATCAACTCACCTTGGGTTGGATTTTGAATTCTATTACCGACGCTCGTTTTAACATCCTTTGTTCGTTGGTGTTCCTTTTTTTTGTGAACACGAGCCTTACAAGACCTGCATATGGGAATTCGTAAACGATGTCCAGATATTCCGTATGTACCGCCTAATAGACCGATACAGTCGCTGAAATCGATATCGATCGCACGGAATCGAGCACCGCGTACCTTCAGGCCATGCCTCCTCATCACAAGTCAATGGGCAGGAGACGTGGTTCTTCGCGTCTTAAAACGTTCCCCGACGGAAGACATTAAGCCCTGCCACTACCTTCGCCGACATTTGTCGCCATTCGATCATAAAATTTCAATTTATACTGCAGACCACGACCTTTTGAAAGGGGCGCCGGAAACAAAACAAAAAAACATTTTTCCTCCTGCATTCCCATTTCCCACCAAGTTTGCCGGTGAAAAACGGTTTACGACTGGCATGCTTTCCAGCGGTCTCACAGCCGTGTCAACCGGGCCATTCATACACGCATGTCCTTTCCTCGGGACATGTGTAAAGTGGTCATAATCAACTTGTCTCCTTTACCACCACCTTCAACTCCCCGACAGCAAATTGTCCGGAGGGTGTAACGAGCCGCAAAACGGCACAACTAAAATGGTCCTTCGAGTTTTATGACTTCAGTCCTGTTGACTGGCGGCAGTTCTTTTTTTAAATCGATCATCGAATCGAGCGAAGTGACCAAGAATAGCAATCGGATCTAGAAATTGAAATCGATGAGCCATAAAACGGTCTAGCGAATTCGTTAGGCGAGACGAGCCATTTTCACACTGGAATGGAGATGGAAATGATTATATCAGGAGTGCGTGTTAGTCCTTAAAGCTCTTTTTCCCATCTCGATCTCGCCCAAAACGGCTCTATTTATGAGCGATTTAAATGAAAGCGTTTCAAATTTATTACAATTTCAATTTAAACGAAACAAACTTTCAAACACACAAAATGAATCCTATTTTCCGCCCAATGCAAAGCGCATCCAATGGCAGCATAATTGTAAGATACATTCACCAAAACATAAAACGGAAGACAAACTTTTAATTCACCAGGTGTTCGTTTCAATTAACGCTTGCCAAATAAAAGCCATTGTTGAGTGGGTAGTGCTACATTGACACCAACCGGCTTCCGTCCTAAAGCACACACTCCCATCGAGACCCTCCCGCTCGAGCATCGATGCTCCGTTGTCTTGTGTGTGTGTATCATCCGGATTACATCAGCTAGGGCCGGAAGTTTCCTCCCGATCCCGATGCTCGGGAAACCTTGTGTAGAGAAGTCTTTTAATTCATCCCATCCTTCCGGGCCCTTGTTTCGCCCCTTCTGTCATGCAGCGGGTGAAAGTTTTCTTATCCCACACCCAACCAATCCGCTCTGTGTAAGAAGCATCTTTTATGCAAAGTGCAGCAGAAGCAAGCATCAAAACTTTAGCCCGACAACTAGAGCAATCCGGTGTAGAGAATAAATGCACCGAAACTTAAGAAACGATACAAACCGGAAATGGTTGTATTTCACACCCAATCTTCCCCACGATCCTGGACGAATCCACGAATTTGGACGATGGAAGACCATTTCTTTACCATAGAAGAAATAAAAAAGCTAAGTAGATACGATACGAAGTCTATTCAAGAGACACAATCAAGCCTTGGAAAAGGATTAATTAAAAACTTCAACACCATCCGGGGTCCGAGGCGAGGGGGCGTTTCCGGGGTGATAAAATTCCAACATTGTCACGCTGGTCTGTTGATGGTTCTGCTGCAAGTCTCTCGGTAGATTAAATTGGGCTGATGGGCATAAAACGTTTGAGTGAATTTTTGCATTTCAGGAAAATTCAATGTGGCCATTTTGTAGCAAACATAGCTCACATATTCCAAAGGAAACATAATACTGTTTCAGTCTTTCAGCCAACTACAAGCATAATGATCAGCTCCAGCACTGTTCACCTTTATGCTTCAGCCGCAGTGCCGAACCCACGCGGGCACTAATGAAGTGAACGAAAGCATATCGCGGCTTCAACCAAGACCTGTCCTTTGTCCAGCAATTTTCCACCTTACTGCCATAACAATAAGAAAGCTAATTATTGGAGGGCTTTTTTTTTTTGTTTGCCTCTCTCGTCCATCCGACCATGAAACGCCACGTCTGCTATCGTCTATGTATCTAGCGTTTTTACTTCGTTTACTCTCAGCCACAATGGTAGCCAGCTTCGATCCCGAACCGAAACCATGCACGAATGCTTTTGCAGCGCGAGCAAAACTGATTTCGGTACGTTACTTATCTTGTTAGTCTGCGGGGCGATCCTGTCCTCGTGGTACGTATTGCTGCACTAGCCGGAAGCTGTCACCGTCCGCAATCAGTAAACTTTGTCCAGCTGAACAATACGGACACATCCATTACTGGCGAGTTGCTGGAACGGGTCGTGTCGTGTGGTGTGGTTGTACAATTTTTGTCACTGATTTCCTTTTACGTTCTCGTCCACCAAAGTCTTACCTATCTTACAACATTGCTTTAAAAAAAAACTAGATTCTATTGGTTATATGTTGAAAATAGAATACTACGAGCGCTACATGAACTTAAGGGGATTTGTTTGGCTCTTTCGTAAACCTCATCTTCTATTAAATTTCTCGTTGAAATAATATGTGGTTAAGTAAAAAAGATGGATGACGTGTACCTGTAAAGGCGTATAGAGGTAAATTTTGTGGATGGATTTGTTGACCTTATTGATCAGGAGAGTAACAAGCGAAGACAAGTGGTTCAACCCTCTATACTGATTTTTTGAAGAGATCTAGCGACTTGAGGAACCTCGTGAAGGTTCTTTTTGTCCCAATATCACTCATTTTACTTTTAGACATTTAATAATCCAGAAAAAAGCCTTATCCGCTGAACTCTATCAAATTGCAGGTCTGTTTCCAACGGCCGGACTGTATCCCCGAACGTAGAACCGAGGCGAATCATAACATAACCGAATAAGGAGATGCTAAGATGAGGAATCGAGCTTTTTAAGTGGCCCTGTTAATACCACCAAAGGTGTATCTTCCTTTTAAATGGTTGTGGCGTCCTGAAAGTCTCAACCACATATGGGGAACTCCCCTCGAACTCCCTGAGGGGACCTGTATAATGTCCTTACTTGGACTCATTATCTGTTAATTGACTCAACTTGCTAGAGTCCTCAAACTTTCATTCAGCTTAGGGCCTCCAAGGAGTTTGATCTACCGCTAAGTCAAGCAATCCTGTTTTTGCATTTTGGCTGACTTAGTCCTGTTGATATTGCAGTGTCAAAGAAGAAGAAGAAGAGGAAGAATTTGTAAAGACATACTGTATACATATTACATATTAACTAATATTGGTATACATATTACATAACTAATATATGGTATACATATTACATATTAACTAATATTAGCATATTAGTTACTAAAAGTTTCCACCATTTGGACGCTTTCAATTGTGAAAGTAGTTGAACGCTATTGAAAATTGCTCGATGAATGCTAAGGTCTTTTGAGAGCCATATTACATTTATTGGGGGGGGCGCATCTGCCCTGCGGAAAAAGTGTTTGATAGGTCTGGGTTAGGTCATCAACATAAGAAAAAAGGCAATTCACTTTTTTAACGACAAGGTATTCAAGTAGAAGCAATTCCTCGGACGACGAGATCTGGTAGACTAGGATGTCTCTCTATAATTGTAGTGTATTGATAGACGTAGTTGATAAATGAATATAGTAGACGACGACGACGACTGTACGATGTACGATCTCATCATCGTGCAGCGAATTATACTCGCCAGGCTCAGTTGGGCTGATCATGTCATGATCATGACACCGGACGACCCAGCCTATAAAGTCTTACTAGGTCGTCCACAAGGGCAGAGGAGGCGTTGAGGAAATTGAGGTAGAGTGATGGTGTCGATGCGTCCGCCAGAACGGCCAGGATAATAAGGTGGTTTAGCGCCGGATAAGTAACACAGTAGTAAGACGATGATGAAGCCTATCTCATAAGACTCTTCCGACTGAAAAGCTTCTTGATAGAGAATGTCTTCCAGAAGATAATGCATTTTGAGTGACACACCTTGAATTTCGAACGCAGGGGTAAACATTTTGGGAGCTTATAAACAAAAAATGAAAAGATTTAAATATTCACTACACTAACAAAGCCATCTTTTTGTTGCCATTTTGGTCATTATGAGTGCTTCCTGTCGAGCACATTTTTGTCCATATTTTATCTCTTCAGCTTAATTAATGTTGTAGCTTCCAGAGCTACCAAACAAAAAAAAAGAAGCACGACTTCACGCTGAGTGAGATAACGAAGAGAGTGTGATAAACAGTGGATCAAGGTGACAGACGCGAATGAAAATCATCTCTCACGAAAAAGGTGTCCCAGAGCCACGAAAACGATGCTATCGAGCGAGATGAAATCATTTCCGCTTCCCTTCGATTATCGCCGGTGTAGAATGAGACAAAACGAAAACAAATCACTGGTGACCGGACAAAATTTAATAAATGGTAGCTACCACAAGTCAAAGACCTCTTCCCATCGGACAGTCGGAGCGTAGGATGCCGGTTTCGAGATCGTGGCACGTCTCGTAATGTCAGCTTACAAATTACCGTTTCCGGCGAAGGGTCGCCCGTTTATGATATCCATCGGCGTTGAAATGAACTGGACCGGACCGTACGTTGCGGCAGTACGATCCGTTGCTCGTCAATGGTGACAATGGCGATGGTGATGGAGACATGCTTACGCATAATGATGTCATCGACACAAGCCGGAAGATATACAGATCAACCAGCGTTTCTTTCCTGAGCTCTGGCTAGATCTTCAGATAAACCTTGGTCTAGGTGAGCGGAGAATGCAGGGAAGCAAAGCAAGAAAATTTAAACCTCTGGAATGGGAGAGATTCGATGAGCAGATTATATGACAGAAGTGGAGAAAAAAATTTTTATCTTGTGTGAGCTGCGAGCTCTTAGCTGTAGAGGAAGTGTACCATTCTAATGCTCTTCAACCAAGAAACGCTATTGAAAATCAAATAGAACGCGCAATTAAATGACCATCTCAAAGTCAGTTGTTTTTCTTTTTCAACCACAACCCCTTCAACAAATGCATTTCGCTACATTCTACTTACTGTCAGTTTTGCAGCAAAAAGTTTGAGCGTGGACAAGTAAGGACAAAAAAAAGAAACCGAAACCCAAAATCCATTTGCGATGACTTATGATCGCGCGTAATCTCTCGACGGAATCCACAGCGTGCAAGATGTAATCCATTTCGAACGAACTGTCGCTTTTTTTGCATTTGCCTTGCTGATGATGATTTTCCGCCTTGATTCTTCCTGGCGCTCATAAACCACCATCGATGTGGAGGGGAGGAAAAAAAACCTAACGCCAGCAAAGCGCTTTTCAAATCAAAACGATGACACAGAAGTGTAACGGTGACTGGCGAATAAACTACTCGCGAGAGAAAAACCGACCTTCGCGAAGACGTTGATGGAGATGAAGATTTGCTGCCTGAGAGACAGCACTTCGTGGAGCTTCTGTAGAGGAACCGTTCGTGTTTCTTTTTTTTTGCCATCTAACTCTTTTTTGTAAGGATTGTGCAATAACAATTGAAATGTGCATTCAGTTCGTCTTTCCGGTTAAAAAAATGCAGCTCGAGGTTTTTACCATTCATGACTGCTCCGTTTCGCGGGATTGAGAATAGTTTACTCTGGGCCGGGGAAATAAAGATGGTTAATGATACTAAGTAATTGCATTCCATTACACTTCTCCGGAACATTTTGGAGTTTATTAAAAATTTGATAAAAACAATTAAATTTTATTTTTAATTATTTATGCTAATATTTGCTATAAAAATGGTCCAAATTTCAATCGATTCAGTTCATTTTCGCAAACAAACCAATCAATACTGCAACATGAATGTATAAAACAAAAGCCGACTTTATTTTGAATTTAATTCAAAACGAATTGAATAACAAAAAACAAAACGCCTCAACACACCGCATCCCCATTGATAAATCCTATCCTCAAAATGGAGCCATTTCAGCGCACCCCATTCAGCCGGATTTTACTGTATCTATTGAGAGCGTTGAAAGATCGGCATTCCACCGGTCTTCCCGCTCCAGTCCAATCCGATCACGGGGGAAACAGTGCAGTGAAATAGAGCGGATGAAAATATATTAAATTCCAATACAACGCTGTTAATTAAACAAACCTGTACCCATTGATTAAATTACTCGAATGTTGCAATGCCGCGAGCTTTTTGTGTGTGTGTGTGTGTGTATCTGTCTGGTTCTTGTTATTCTTGACCCGTGTAGAATGTAGCTTGAGCTGGGAGGTTTTTTTTTGTTTGAACCGATGGTGGGAGTTTGGAGCTTAAATTGAAATTGACCTCGAACATGTTTTCGGAAAAATTTTGATACGCGTTTCACTTTTAGATCAATTTTGCTGCCCTTTTGATCTAAAGGGCCCTTTTGGGCAGTGTGGCGAAAGAGGAATAAAATAAAAGCAAAACAGTTTTCTGACAAACCAACGAGGTAGGAAAATGGAAGCAAAAAAGTTGAGGCTTTTGGGAGTTTTGCTTTATTTTTTCTTAACTGTAAAATAATTCGTCCAAAAAATTGGCCTCATTTAATCGCATGAAGGATCTGGTTCTTTCATGACTCAGAACGATCGTGCTGTTGTTTTCTTGGTGCCTTGTTGCCGACGACTAATAGAACAAGCGCCGAAGCATCGATACGGCAAAGGATGCTTCATTGATTCATCAAAAAAGCAAACAACACAACAACAAATCTGCCCGTCCTTCAGCTCCAGTACACGCTAAAGGAGAATAAAATTAAAACGTCGAAGCGCAAAAGGTGGTAATGAAAATCCAAACAATAAAAATCCATCCAATATTCATATTGGAGAAACGAGATAATTGTGTTAAAAACGAGAGTAGCCGAGGCGCCCTCGCACCGTGTTTATCGTCCTTCACGTGAAAAGAAGGCCAGAGTACGGACATCGAAACAAAAAAAAAGGACATAAACAGATACTTCCTTTCCGGATACAGCCGTGCCTTTCCGCGTAAAGCTTCCATTTCCGGTTGACTTGCGATAAATGAAGATAATGCCGAAAAGCGAGAACCGAAACGCTGGATAGCAAGAACAAAAAAACCAGACCAGCCACACATACACACGGATGCTCATTGATGCTGCAAATGGATTCCACCCAACACTCTTCCCGTGGCAAAGTTTGTAGGCATAAGGGAGAGAATGCTCCGGTCAAACGATGCGCTTTCCGGCACGGTCCAGTTCAAAGACCACCGGACAACAAAGGCCAATTTTCGCATCGTGTTGAACGGGAAATTGGTGGCATACCCAACCCCAAAAAAAATGGAGAGTGGTGTCCCAACGCACGAGAAAAAAAGCGGAGGTGAAACAAACAAGTTTAGCGAGGACATCGGTTGCGGAGGTCATTTGAAATGAAAATTTCCTACCAATACTCTTGAATGAATCTCGTCGACTAGCAGCAAAAGGATGAAGATCCTGTTGAGTGGACCTTTTTTTCCTCCGATTTTTGTTTTTGCCTCGTCTTGGCAGACTTTCTGGAGAGCTGGCTTCAAGTGGGTTTCTGATCGCAGGGAGAATAGTTTACATATTCTTTTCCTAGTTTCTGCAGACTCCAGGAGCAAAAAAAAAATAGTGGGCGAATCCTTCATCGAAATCGCTTCTGGGAACTTTCCCAAACCTTTTGGGTCGTTCTTTCGACCCTACTCCAAACAAAAACTCTCAACACTATACACCCTTTCTATTAGTCAATGTATTCTTCGGATACCTCGGTCTCGGTTCGGCTGCTTACTTTGAAGATTGTATTTTCCCCAAGCTGGCTGCCCCGTGGAGACAGCATCTCTCCGAGGGACCAAAAACCTCTTGAATAGAACAAAAGCGGCGAGACGGCAGGATGGGTGGCGAACGAGCTCAACTCGATCCATCGATTCCCGAGTACCGAGAACTGATTGAAATGCGCAAAGCGTATCCAACAAGACAAGCGTCTCGGGTGGGTCACTCCTCCCCCCCCCCCCCCCCCCCCACCCGGCTCAGCAACGCGTTCCAGGCTCCTGCTAATCAGAACCAACTTACCCCTCAGCGCAACACCCACGGGAGCTACTTTCGGCTGGGCGAGAATTTCGCCATCCGAAGCGACTGTAGTGACGATGTTATGGTTTGAAGGTTTATCCCTGCCGTTTGTAGGATAAACTGAAAGCAGGCCAACAACACGAAGACACGGCTAGAAGCATCACAACACAAAAAAAAAACCTTGAGAAAAAGAAGCTCCAGCTGGCAGATGTTGATGTTGTCCCGATAATGGCGTGACACTGGCGTGTTCACACCCCCGGGGCAAGGTCACGTGTAAGGTGGAGCCCGGCGGGATTGAGGGGTCGTCGGGTTTGGACATTCTATAGTGCCGAGATTTTCATCCAGTACCCATTCAGGTCCAGTTCGAATGGAATGTTTGTGATGGGATTTTATCACCGCTCGACGTGTGAAACGATAAGGCTAGGAAGGAACATCTTTATCGGCAGACTGCCATCCCCTTCTCGGAGCTTCGCCAAGAACTCATTGCGTAGAAGAAATTATTGTACAGCAGCGGGTTTAGAATTTTGCCACCCCGGGCAATCTTTTCCATCCGAAACAGAAGTACCGAGACATCGGCTCAATACCCCGTAGTTGACCCGGGATCAATCATGGTTAGTGAGTTTTGGAAACGAACACGTTAACACGATTTGCACGATCGAGGAACAATTTGCTTCCGAAACCAAGTGATCTGGTTCTGCGCAGTGCTATCATACACGGTCCGGGGATTCTCGTTCAATTCATTTCAATCAATTTTTGCTGAACAATCGAAGCATGCATTATCCGGACGAAGATGCTTTGGGAATGCAGCCGGATGAGAAGGGAGAATAGTTGGGCGCACCGACTTTGCCCGGCCACATCGACCGTAACGGTTTTCGAAAATTTCGTGCCAAAATGTTGTTAGACTTTGATGAATGAATGTCCCTGGGTGGTCTACTACAGACGGTAGGTGCTGTTTGCCAAGGACAAGTTTAATTTGACCATAGCGGAGAATCAATCTCGCAAGAAGTTTTGCTCGTGTGTGTGTGTGTGTGTTTGTATTCTCATCGGAGGGATGTTCAAAAATTGCATTTTCGGGTGGGATTTCTCGTATAAAGGACTGCTGATTAATGCAGGCACATGTTCCCGGCAGTTCGGGAACGAAGTGAAGCAACCTAGTTGTTAAATTTATGCAATGATTGTTTTGTGCACATGTGTGTTATTGGTTGCCATAATCTTGGATTAAAATCGCACTCCTTTTGACGCTTTTCTATAATCGTTTTTAGTTTGTTTTAAGTGATATTACTCTGAAAATGGTTAACTCGAAGAGAAAGTGAAACTTATTCTAAATCTTATTTACTATGAGTCAATTTACTAGATCATTCTTGTGTAATGAGCTTATTCATTATACACCAACTCCGCCTTCAAGATACACTCTGTTCATTCCAGTCCTGGTGTTCAGAGAATGGTGTTGAATTGTGCGTTGAGAAGTGTGTTGTCGTAACGTTCACGAGACAGCGCTGTCCTCTGGTGTACGACTAAACATTAAACGGTTCTACTACTATCCGGAAAAGCTGTGTTAGGGATTTAGGAGTACTCCTCGATGAGAAGCTGAGCTTCCACGAACAGCTCGAATACGTCGTCAACAAGGGCAACCAGCTGATGGGTTTGCTTAAGCAACTTGCTCGCGACTTCAGGGATCGGGTCTCCATCAAGACGCTCTACTGCTCCTTGCTTCCATCGGTGCTGGAGTATGCCTCCAACATGTATGGTGGCCATCAGCTACTCTGGCCATTTGGAATCCATCCAGCGCAAATTCACCCAGTTCAAGTTGACTATTTTGCTCGCTGTGCGCTTTTGGGTATCGAGTCGCTGAACCAGCGAAACTGCAACGCCCAGAGACTATTTGTTGCGGGACTTTTGAACTACCGGATCGACTCTCCAACACTACTCTCTGGGCTCAACTCATACGTACCTACCAGGCCACTTCGCCAAGAACGCTGCTTTTTTAATATAATTGTATCAGTAATCGTCACCAATCGGACATGCCACGCGCTGCGCTTCTAAATTACATTCGAACCGTCCTCATAACTGTTAAGTGTCTTAGCAATTAGGCTTCAAGGAGGCCCTGCGTGGCCCGTTAAATTATAATAACAGTATACAATAAACAATAAACTAGTTTCAATAAAGACTATTTTACAGATAACATTTATTTGTCAAGTTCAATGTTATTACTCGAAACAACTGCTTTTGAGGGGCAATAAATCGATCTTTCAAGTTGACGGTTCCTCTTTTGTTGTATAGTTGGTCTTTAACTTCAAATAAGGCCTCTGTTCTGGTGATTCCAGTGAAATTTCTCTTGAATCCTTGTAAAAAAATACAAACTGAAGTCAGGGTAACATTCATCAAGCCGTTCTTTATTTAAATTTTGGATTTTCCCATCAAAAGACAGTGATGAAAAGGATTCTCAAGTTTTCAAAGTAATCATAGTCAATGTTTTTTTAAGATGGTATCTCTGATGTTGATCTCTCATCGATTAATCATCTGATAAATGTAAAATTTAGACACTTATTTTATAATGTTGGAGCTAATTTTGCTAATTTTCTCCTTCTTGGCCTAACAACCTCTTAGGTCATGCCTGCCATTTTTTTGGACTTGCAAGATTTATTGATACCGCATAGTTTAATAGTCAGTCCTTACTATAGGGGAATGGCCCAGATGAGATTTGAATCCTGGTCCTGCTGTCAGAAGACCGGCTCCGCTGTCGCATCTACCACCGTGCCGCCTGCTAATCATATGGATTAAATTGCAGTGGCTTCATCTATGTGAAGGATAAAGACTTGCTCCAGTTCATAGAACAATTGTCTTCATGTTTACAACAACTAGCTATATAACTATATATAACATAATCATCATGTTCTTCTTCTTCTTTCTTGGCATTACAATCTCGAGAGGTCTCGGTCTGACATTTATGGCTTTCTGTGACTTGAATTTAATCCCTAGTAAAGTAGTCAGCCTTGCGTACGGGGAAGTGATCTGGATGGGAGTTGAACCTCGGTTCTGCCGTGTGAAGACCAGCACCGCTGTCTTCTCGGCTCCAATACATAATCTAGGATAGCTAATTGTTTATTAATCTAAGATAATTATATCGTGAACTGTATTTGGAGATTTTTTTCACGGGAACCTAAATTCAGCTGTTCAAACTAAAGTCTTCTTGTAGGCTTAACGACCTATGCAGTCATCTTGGCCATTTAAAGGCCTGATTTAATCATACTCCGTAGTAGGATAATCAGTCCTTCCTGCAAGGGAACGTTCCTGATAATATTTGAACTCCGGTCCTTCCGTGTGAAGACAGACGTCGTTATCGCCTCGATCACCAGACTTCCCTTAAACTCAAATTTGAATTTTGTTCAATGAATTGTTAATGTAAGTCATCATTTTAACTTTAATATCATGAGCTCATTAGTCAGACAATAAATCATTTCACATCACATGCAAATATCACAATTTATACCAAACATCATCATATTTATATCTCAACATTTTGTATATAGAACACACAGCAAGAAAACTATACAAACTGTAACATGAAACGAGAAGAGGAGGATATTTATGCCCCTTCGCAGTTTTTTGCAGGCTCAAAAACTCTTTACAAACCATGAGAATCACTTTTTTGCGATAAAACGCATTATTTTATCCGTTTTTACTTTTGTTCATCTATCTAGCCACAACTTTAAGGGATTACAATGCTAACCATATTGTGAATCGATTAATCATCTTCAAACCCATCGATTAAAGCTGTTTTGTTTATTCCACGCTAACAAAGGAATGAATATCGTCGCCATGCTTTCCACTAACGCTTCCTCCACTAATCAATATTATCTTCCAATTGCTGGATGCTGTCCTGGGATATCTCCGACCGTTCTGTCCGCAGGCCGGTGTAAGTCTCGGGGCGCCGAGTTGTAATCAGTTCCGAGACGATGGCCACAGGCGTTTCACAAGTGTCACTTTCGATCGCCCACCAATCAGGTCGGGCCTGACAAATGATGGATTAACGGACCGACGGCAACCGAACCGGCTACCGACCAGAAATCCAATTAATCGTCGATTATATCGAATAATTGCATCCACCGCAAACCCTCTCCCGGGCGCCGCAAAACCATCCCATGTAGCCAATGCCACCCGAGAGTGCCAAAAGAAGTGGAAAGAAAGAAAAACATTGTCACGCCTTTAATCGATTGAAGGATTAAGGGTGCGAGTGAACGAGAGCTAGCCTCGGGGAGATGATTCTACAACACATTTGCTGTGCTAAGAACCGAGCAACAATGGACCAGGTTCCTTCCTTCTGTCACCAGGATAGAAATTTATGCTAATACACTACTAGGCCAGAGGCTTAACTGCTCCAGCCGAACTGGAAAATCTACTTTTAATTTGCAGCACTTTGTGATAAAGAACGTGATTCACATTCCCAAAACTTTCAACCCATAAACCGTCAACTTTAATATTGTCTCGTGGACCGCGTGTGCGTTATTCGCAACGTGCCACACACATACGCACCATACATCACTAAACTCGCCCCTTCGCAGAACAGCCAAAAGCCCGGCCACCCTTCTTATCGCGATACAAGCATCCTCTAGCACCATTCAACGCTGTCCGGAGACTAAAAAAAATGTTACTAATAGCTGAACCGTAAAAAATTGATTTCCCTAAAATTGAGCATCAATTTCATGCACGCCAGCACGCCAAAACTTCACCAACCGGAAACATCTCCTCACCGCGCGTGTCTTCTTCCGGTTCCGTGCATTACTAGTAGATTTTGCTTTGCAAAACGGTCGCACTGCCCCCTTTTTTTGTTGTCGCACTTTTGAAGGACCTTGAAAGGATGCTCACGGCCCAATTGGAGTGAACTTGAGCCTTCCCTGTTCGCCTGTGCTCCCTCGCGAATTATTTGCACGCTCAAATGTCTGCCAGGATTACAAGCCGACACTTCCGGGAATGGGCGTAGGACGTAGGCCGGACCGCGGGAAGTGAAGCAGATTTTTTAATTTCACACTCGCATGATTGTCCAAATTAATGGCGGTGTATCGGGTTTCGCAGCGATGCAATCTGGTCCGGTGGGTGCGAGAACGGGAAAAACAAATGGCCCACTACTTGGAAAATGAGCAAGGACCATTTTTAAGTGGCCGTAGGAGCAATACAGAATGTGAATAAAATAACAGCGCTGGTAAATGATTAAGCGTTCAATTAACGATTCTGAGAAAGAATTCGCAATGATAAATTGACTAACGAGGCATGCAATAAAAATATAATTATTTGACCAGAATGTATCAAATCGACCATGAATGTAACTTGTGCTTAATGAATTAAAATTGTTAAGTTCAACTATGGAAGTTCTTGTAAACAAATAGATAATCTCACAATTAATCCTACGCAGGGCCTGAAGTAGAGATTTTGGTGCTTTCTTGGATATTCAGTTTGTCTCGAGATTTCTTGCTTTTTGCGAGTAATCTCTGGCACTTCACGCAGCTTCCCGTCGTTTATCTCCTTTAAACAAATATTGCACAACCGTAAAATCATCTGCAAGGGCTGAGGCGTTTCTAACAGATAAATCTATTCCACTTGGATCCACCAGACCCACCAGACAACATGCCCGAATAACGCATGGAACATTCGCGATAAGCAACCCGGAGCTTGGCCGAAGGATAACGGCACAGGAAAGGGAAATGTTTTGAGCGGAACCAGAATCAACACCAATGGGAAAATGGGTCTGGAAAATGGGTTGGAAAGAGCAAAGAGATATGGAGCGAGAACGAGGCCTCCGTTTGATCTTTCGTTTGCCCAAAAATACAGTAGCCGCGCATACACACGCGCACTCTCCACACAAGAAATGCCATCGGAACAGCGTAAAAATGTTTCCCATCACGCTCCATGCTCATTATCATCATCATCATCTTCGGCCTCAACACCCTCGGTCGCTTCCGCTATCTTCTATCGGTGGATTAGCATGGAAATTAAAATTCTAATGTGAATTTTGCCCAGCCCTTCCGATCCCTGCCACCACCGTTTGGATTGGCCAAATTTCCGTTCTTTATTACCACACCCCGTGTGACTCTTGTAAGGGGGAAAAACTGAGTGACGCAAGGGAGAAGGATACGTGCCTCATCGCGTCGCAATCATGATTGGCATCAGCTCGCATATACATCCACCGTCCTGAGCGCGTTACTCGATATGATTAACTCTTCTCAACCCCTCAACCCGGTGCATCCCGCGTACTTCAAGCTTTACACTTTCGAGCCGCTCTTTCCCCCAGCGAACACGCATGGACACATGTGTTTGAAAAGAATTTCCCGCACATCACCCATTACCGAGCTGAGCGCTCATTGAATAAATATTAAGCACACGCCATCAAACAGCGGACGATCGTACGGCTGAAGCGCAGCCGATCTTAGGCAGTGTCTAGCGAAGGTTTCGCCCAGTAGCCTATCTTTGAACGCCGACAGTGTTGACACGTGCCAACTTGAAGCCACTTTCGCAGACAGGCTTTCATGGACAGCATCTAGCATCGTTGTGTTTGCTTTGGCGTTCTGGTGAGCGGCAGCTATCAAACACCTTCGCACATTTCTTTGCAACACCCAGCGCCATCCATTCGACAGGTCATCCGTTAGCCCGTGCTGGTGACGTGGTGGATGGATTGCTTTAGCAAACAAACCGATTTGATGCTTCAATAATAATGGTGATGGCCACACGCGGTATCAATAGCCAGATAAACTTACGACGTTCACGATGGATTAGGTTTCATTCGCAGTCTCTGCCAAGGTAAATATTGGACGTGGTCTGACACCTGCAGATATCCATACTTCCGTCGGCATCAAAAGGGCATAGTGACGTCGATCAGAATTGAGGTGCTTCACGAGTGTGTAGGATTGCTATTGTTAATCAAATTAGGATAGATATAAAGTAAAATATATTATAATAATGTAAATATTGGAACTACTGAGACGGTACAGTGTATGTGACAGATTATTGAATTATTCTATTAAACAAGACAGATTTTTTCAACAGTAGGGAGTTTGAGACTTTTCTCCTTAGATGTTCCTACTTATTTTTAACAGTTATGGTCACAATAGAGACATCGATCTTTACACCACATGACCGGGGATTAAATCCCTTCCGGAGTCATACTTGATTCTACAACAAATTACCAGTGAGAGACAAGCAATTGTTGATAATCAATTTAAATCCGGCCAATTCATATAACGGTTTTTTATCAATAAAGACTTGATCCAGTAATAAGGCAAGTACCTAACGAAGAGCAAAAGGGACTTCATTACTTAAAACTAAAAAGGCTTAAAGATCAAAAGGAAGTACATATCTCTCCATATATCTAAAATTTTAAATGAAGGATAAGTTATACGATTCTTAATTGTCTTTATTGAGCTTAAAATCCCAATGCAAGTTGAACAATTCTACGTTAAAGGTGAGAGTAAGAAAGTAATTTTAAATCAGCCCTTTTATGTCAAAAAACTACCAACTATCACTATCGTAAAACTATACGCAGAATTCGGCATAAAAATTGTTTGTAATTTTGTGAAAATAAGAAAATTGTAATTTTGTCTCGAAAATGAATACCGGAACAAATTTATGAAATATTCAGAACTTAGAATTAAAAAACCCTTGAATGTTAAGTTAGTTCAAAATTTTGGTTCAAAACCTTCTTCTTCTTCTTCCTTGGCATTACAACCTCGAGAGGTATCGGCCTGCCATTTATTGCTTTCTGTCACTTGATTTTACACGCAGCAAAGATGTCAGCCCAGGATTCAGATTTTTTTGGAAGGGATTTGAACCCCGGTCCGGCCGTGTGAAGACCATTGCCGTTATCGCCTCGGCCCCCCAACCGCCCTTAAATAATTTCAAAGCCTTATACTCATAAAACAAAAAATCATAAAATGTCTTGAAAGAAGTGAGTTGAGAAAAAATATTAAACAATTTACATGAAATAAATTTGTAAATAGCTGTCTAAAAATCTATTTTAATTCTAAATTAATCATTCTAAAGTCATTCGCACGTAAATTAGACTACACGACTAAGGGACAGATCATGTTATTGCCTATTTACAGCGTTAAGGTGAAAACCAGATAACTCTGAAATTACCAGGTCGGCACGGTGCTAAATGTGACAGCGATGCAGGTTTTCATCCAGCAGGAGCAGGAAAATCTCATATGGGACGCGTCCCCATAGTGAGGACTGACTATCCAACTATGCGGTCAATAAGTCTAGTATGCCAGACATACGGCAGGCATTACTTAAGAGGTCGTTAGACCAATAAAAAAGAAGAATTTTTAACGGAAAGCGAAGGAAATAACAATATTTCAACCCAAATTAAAATTACAAACAGGAAAAACCATCACAATTTTTGCATGTGTTTTATAAACTGTCAATAATCATTTAGGTGATATAATTGAATTAAAATTAGAATAAAGAAAACTTTCCAGCAATGAAAAGAAATTGCAATCAAAAATCCAATAAGAAAAAATATGCAAATGTTTTAATCTGGACTTAGTTTAAAAAACGCAACATCTACAACTCATATGCTAGTTCATAACATAACCATGTCAACATATTCACAACATGGTAAATGGTGTTTTCGAAGAGAAAAAGCAAAAATAGCACGTTTTTTCCCACCTCAGCTTCAACAGTATGTAACATTTTTCCTAAATACTGAACAAACATTCCACAACGTGCTGCGACATGCTACGCAATAATGTAACGCATCGCCGTGTAACGTGTCTGACCCGGGGCGCGGGTCACATTTCACGCACCGTCGGAAAACCCGGCAGAAAATCCCATTGTTAAGCGCAAATCTATCCACGCACACATGTCCTTACAATATTTTTTTCCCAACATTTTGCAAGAAAAAAATAAATCTAAATATCAACACCATTATCACATAGAGTGAGTTTTTTTTAGCTAACTTCGACAGCGCGACAAAGCACGATCCGTGTGTGATCAATGAATGAATGCGTGTCAGGAGCAAAACCGTGTGATCAAGCCCCTAACATTTGAACTGCCTTATCATCATCCCATGTCGGCTATCGACAATCGACACCAGTCGGGTGTTCCCTAGCTAAAACCCCGAGACTGGGGGATTTTAAGGGATAACAAATTTAATATTACAAATACTTTCGATCATCTCGTTCAACACGTGCATTCCTGGGGTTACTCGGAGGTCGGCGCTCGGTATTTTGATGATGGTCTTCGTCTGTGATAGCACCAGAAGGAAAAGGTTTTCTCGTCTCTCTTTGCTCCCATTTTGGCCAATCATTTTGATGGTAAGGTTCGCACAAAAGTAAATACCATGAGGACACATCGGCAGGACACACCGAGGCTTCATCACGGTAGTTAAAAGCTACAGCATTCATTTCGTCTTGGTTGGCGTCCCCTTTGTAGATTTTCGGTATGAAAAGTGTCTTCCATTTTTCATCATCGTACGATGTGATCAAGTTTCCGTGTCCCTTTCTTTGCACATGTGTACCTCGCTTGCCGGGACGTGAGGGACGGTCTGTTGAATGATTTGTAACGAAACCTAACACATTTCAACGCACACGCACAGTGTGTAACGAATTTAGCACCACAGGAAGGTTACAATCACTTTAACAAACACACACACACTGAGGAATTACAGTGGTTTGATGCGATGTCGAATCGATTCGTAAAAGTTTTGGAATGTGAAAAGCAAGAACAAAACTCTCAAACCGAACGAGCACACGTGACTTTCCCTGCAGAAAAAAGACCTTCCTTTTACTCTCGCTCTCCTTCGGTGCGTTTTGATCCCAAGTTCGTGACACGGCACTGTAAACGGTTGCTCTGGTGCTCACAAAAAAAACCTATGCTATCCTTGCGACATCTGTAGCTCGTCCATATGGTTCCAGCAAGTGGCCGACACGCGTGTGTGGCCTTCGGCAGGACCTTCATCCTTTTTTGTTTTGCTCTACCCGATGCTGTATCCGGTGCGTTTTCGTAATCCCTTCGACCCGGTACACTTGTGGTGTATACAGGCGCAGAGCAGCGGCGTATGGTAATAGGAGACGTCCAAACATGATTACAATTATGGCGGCGCACACACACAGACACACAGCACATTGCCATTGTGCGAGAAGAGCAAAAGGTCCACCAACAGAACGCAACCCTTATCGGACATTGTGTATTGGTGGCGGGTAGTACGTACAGTTGTGCATATCACCATATCAAACCCATCAGTTGTGATTTGAAAGCTAAGCGGAAAAATGAAAATCTATTTCATTTGCCCATTTCCCTACAAAATCCGGAGCTGGAGTTGTTAAAAAAAACACGCTTGATACGTCACTTACGTTACTTGCATTGGCGAGATAGAAGACAAGACAACACAATAGCAGTACAATACTGGCCCAGGCTTTTCCGAGACTCAAACCCCGAGCGGGGTCTGCAAAACTGGTTTCGCTTTCCCATATGGACAAGGGTGCCAACTTCCACGGTCTGTGCAGAGGAGCGAGCGAGTGAGCGAATAGAATAGGCACCAAAAGCAAACAGAACATAAAATCCCGAACGTGGAAGCATCACGAATCCACGAGAGCACCCTCAAACGAAGGGATGATGTGCCTAGGACACCGACACCCCATCGACACTGCAACCGGGTGCTGCACTTCCCAGCTCGAAATCTACAGCAAAAAAAGGGGGCGAATGAAAGAAAGCTAGGTGGCCACCACACGCCAGAAAAGTCGAAAGGTGTGCCTTCCCAACACACAGCTGGTCCCGGTGTGACACGCAGTAGCATAAATTATGCTACCGGGGTAGGGAAAGCGTTTGATTAGCCGGTATGCGTGCGTGATGTGTGTGTTTGTTTTTGCGATATTTGGGCCCGTAGCCGAAGAGGTAAACCTAAAATTGCATCCAGAACAGCGTATCAATTGATGGTCGGGATTGATGGAATGTTTATTGCGTCGTTTGCTTCCCCTTTTCTTTCTGATGGACGGCGGTGCGATGTTTGTCTAGCCAATGAAAGGAAACGATCGATTATCTCATCAACAACGACAGCATTATGGTACTTTTGGGGGAGAAAAGAATTTCTATACGCAGAGAAAAAGGAATACGAAACCAACCAGAATACACTGTGCGAAATAAGAATAACACCGGCATGTTTTTTGGCAATATTTCTAATATTTACGTACAACCCTTTTAATTTTCATAAATAAATAAAACTAAATTTTCACTGGATTATTCCCAATTATTTCAATAAGCCATCCAAAGAACATGCTAACCAATCAAAATCAATCAAGGTTTTTTTTTCTCTAAAAATTATGCTTTAGTCAGCTATAAATCATGTCATTTTCCTCCTGATGGAGGACAAGTTCATGGCAATTACAAGACGAACCATGGTCAAGTAAGATTATAGCTAACATTCTACTGTCTCGATCAGACTACTGTCTCGATCAGATTTATGTCAAAGGAAGCATTCCTTGAAGTGAAAAGGTTCGATGTTCCAACTCATATCAGAATCGCGTTCTTCATGCAGATCTTGTCAAAAAAGTTTTGCCAATCATATAAACCAACCTGGTTAGTTTATCCGTCGAGTGTATGTATGTTTTGGCGAATTAAAATCAATCCTAGTTATGATACTCTGTGAAGTTGGCTGACCGAGACCCAAGATCCTACCCAAGCTTTCGTTTTGTGTCTTTTGGTCACCTGACATTGCACTTCTTCTTGAATTTAGGATGTTTATCGCTTCTGGTTCTCTAATTATCCACAAAAAATCGCCTATACAGCACAATAGGTTAGCTTGTCCTCCAAAGTATCGCAGTGAGTGATCATTATTCATGAACTGTACGTCTTAAGGATGTGATTGAAAGATATCATAAACAATTTCCGAAGAACTGCCTGATCAATCGTTTGGTTAGACCTTTACCTTTCCTCAGACCCATATTGCAGTTTTCGACCCATTGTTTGTTAAACGAGCGAAAAATAAAAGATTATATATGACTTTTTGTTGAAAATACATCCCCATGGAGAAATGATAGCAGTTGAGTGAAATTGAGTGGAAAACTTTATCTGCTCAGTGGTGCTATTTTTATTTCGCACCCTTTTTCATATTTTTTTAGCTGAAATGTAAAAGATTCGCGTAAAGAACGTAATGATTAACATTCTAAACTTGAAATAGAAGAATCGGTAAGTTAATTTTAGAAATATTTCCAAAGATACATGGTGGCGCTATTTTTATTACGCTCAGTGTATGCAGAGTGGAACAGAAGCGAATAAAATGCCCAATGACGTAGTTATCTTTTTCCCAACCATAATCGGATCAGCGGGCACGAATACGCACACGAAAAATGCGTCGTAGGAATGAAAATGATTGACAAACGGGCACAGGGTCTGGCAACAATCCCTTGTTGCCGTGAAAAAGTGAAAGTATTTCAGGCCGATTTTATACCCTTCGCAAGTCCATAGCGAGGTTTTCGCATTGTTTTTAAGCATACGTCACTTAGGGCTCACTCCTTCCACATCCCATCACACGCCGCAGGGAAGAGCTAATCGGAAATAGTTTTCACTTTCCCGGGAAACTCCACCCTGCATCATCTTCACCCAGTCCCGTTCGTTGGTCCCGTTTGATGTTCGAGTGGTCCGAGTTGAACGGTTAGGCAAAATAGCCTAAGCAATTTCATTCAATTATCACACTTGGAATGGTTTTCTCCCGAG
Source organism: Anopheles stephensi (assembly GCF_013141755.1). Taxonomy (NCBI): domain Eukaryota; kingdom Metazoa; phylum Arthropoda; class Insecta; order Diptera; family Culicidae; genus Anopheles; species Anopheles stephensi. Next base: position 55,951,470 of record NC_050203.1, on the reverse strand, counting down.
CCCAAACAGCAGCGCGTGCACCTCAAACGAGGTAAAACGAATCCGCATCCCAGTCACTCCAAGTCCAAAGGATGTTTGGGTGTTGCTGTTAGTTGTTTTTTATTTTTTATTTTACAATCTCATTCCTCAAGAAGTTACGTTTTGATCCCTTTTTTCATCTTCTCTGGACACTCTGGAGGGAGGGGGGGGGAGGGTAGAGATGCAAAAGCAATGCTTCGTTTTTCCCGGGAAAATCCTTTTCAACTTGGAGAAAAGGAAACGAACGTGGCAGCTAGCCCTTTTATCTGGTAGCCGACGATTGCGGGGTACGTTTATCAAATTTCTGCCACCTTCAAGCATTGCCGGGTCGTCCTCGCTGCCTTCTGCAGCTGCTGCCAAATGCACAATCATTGGGAGAAAAACTTCAAAAGCATACGATTAAATATTGTAATCCAAATACGTACACCGAGGGCAAGAGTCATTGCTCCATGCTCGCTGGGGACAAAGCACTTGTAAGATACGATCGTCGCTGTTTGACATTTATTCATGAGTTTTCGTGGAAAAAGAAGCACACAAAAAAGGTGAATTTAATTATAAAAAGATTGCTCACAAATATTAAAAAGTCCAATAACACAACAAATGAAGCGTGTGTGTGTTTTACCATGTAAAGGCGCATATGGATCTTTATTAAAAGCAGACGCAAATTTCCCGGAATGAGCTTCCTCCAGCTGCTCTTTACAAATAATTTTTGCAATATCTCGTTCTTGGAGTTAATTTTATTAGCATACAAGTAAAACGATGGGAAATGTTTGATTTAGAAGCTGATATGCATGTCAACTGCAAATAGGAGTGAATTCGATATTGTGATTGAGTCCCAAGCAGCAAATGTATTTTTTTCAGTGCAAATACTAACAACAGAAGTTCCTGGTACATCAAATTAAAATTCCCTTCTAAATCTTTTTACTGCTGATGCGAAAAAAGCAGTGTAGCGGAAAAGGCCCGTATGCTTGATTGACTAGGGAACACACAAATATTTTAGCATCAGTTTAAAATTTACAACAAAAGTGATTTAAAACCAAAATTGTAGCTGCTCCTTACCTGACATCTTGACAATAAGATCAGTTGGTACTCTGGTTTAGATTCAACTTTGTGGAATAAGTATATCCTATAGATTTTTGCAAACAAATTATACTGATACTGATATTGAGTCTCTCTGATTGACGACACGATCGACTTAATCTCAGATATGGACAGTGAGTTTTGTACAACAATATTCTTTCTATTGAACATTCACTTCACTAACTCCATGGCTCTTGGATCCAAGTTTCACAGCGAAAGAGTCTTCGTTTTTCTGACCAATACCTGCTTTAATAGAAGGATGACCAGAATCTGTATCAATCATTTTGATCTCCATACGGAGGTGAGAAATGTTGGGAAACTCGAAGAAGGTTACATCGATAATCATGAAAACCTTCAATTTCACCATTTAAAAATTCTTTGCTCAGAGATACAATTTCTAGAGCCTTAAAATTTACAATAGCACTCCTGCGGAATTATTGATCTAATCTGTACGATATCGATTGATTCCGCTGTAGCATTGCAGTTGCAGATTAAAATAAAACATGTCATTCTGTTTTACTTTGGAGCCATTTGCTCCTCCGAACCATGAAAAGTTAGCTTATCCCAGGTTCGCTCGGTTGATTCATTGCGTGGTGTTCTGTCATCCAATGGACAAAGTCCTGTTTCCTAGCGAGAATCTGTATCGCGTTGGAGCGCCTTATCCCGGGTGTATTCAGACGATTCGATGTCAATCATTACGACGTCATTAGGATTCATTCGATGTCATCATTACCTTGAAAGTAGTCCTGTCTATAGCCAGGGTGTTTATGGCGATTCATATTCGTTGTAATGGCGCTTGGAGCTCTAGGTGTTACAACTCTGATTTGTCTGGTACGTGCTTCAACCGGTGCAGCTTCCTCAGACCAGTGCAAATATTAGGTACACACTTCTATTGATTTGAAGATTTTTTGATTGTGATAAAGCTATAAAATTATGCTTTAAAGGTAATAAGGTAATTTTAAACCTCATCGTCATTTCGTGTACTGAATACATACTACTCAGCAAATCATGAACCATTTTCCGTAAACTTAAACCTTTTATTTTTTGTTATAATTTCTCAAGCAAAATTTACATGGAATACTATTTTTAACATATATTTCAATCTGCTTCACTCCAAATAATTTTAGTTTTCCTCTAAATTTTGCTGCAATTGTATTTGATTCTAATCTGGAATGGTTGTTTCATGAATACCGTATCTAAAATTATGTTTTCTCTTAAAGACACACACACACACACACATGCAAGTCCGATATCCAAATGCGACAAAAGTTATGCAAACATGCTCATCACCAAGTACGCTGCATGAGCCGCATCCACCAGCTGACAGCATCAATTCCGCACGATAGAACGAAAATAAAAAAGGGAAAAGAAAACATTTGCCAAAAAAGCCCACCCTGGTTATCTAAACTCGACCAAAGCAAAAACAAACACGCGCACACACACACACCCTGATTGTGTCCCGGAGGTGGCGCACACATCTGTACCGAAAATTCGATCATCGAACAGCGTGGAGTTGTTTTGCCAAATTTTCGCCAGTGTCGGCCAAACGCAATGAAAATATCGCGTAAACCACCTTGCCCCGGGAAGGAAGGGTGGCACCGGAAGAGAAGGGCTTTACAACGGTCCAATTCGGCACCCTCGGCCTTTTGTCGAATCATTGAGACAGAGACAACAAGAGAAAGAGAGCATAATTTAAACCTACTTCTAAAAAAAAACAACTTCAATGCACACCCCTTTGCAATCGGCAGCATATTTTAATGCTGATTGTTTAAAATTATGCACCATTCATTTTTATTCTGTGGCGTTCATTTGGCGATGTAAAAGTTCATCCGGTCGAATGAACTTGTTCGGCGTATGAACCTGCATTCACTCTCGCAGCATAAATGAAGTTTCAGCCGGAGAGAGAGAGCGAGAGTGAGCGTTCACATTACAGGGTTCGTAGTTGAGTTGAAACGTTATGGTTATTTTTAACGTTTTTTCTTATACGAAAGAATTCTAACACAAAAAAAATAATGAAAAATCGAAAAAGAAATATCCAATTAATGATTGAATGATATAATCCACCTTTTGAACGTCCTCTAACATCCATATTTCGCTTCGTCTCCTAACATCCAACCCTTCAGAAAAGCGACAACACCGAAACCGTGAGAGAGAGCATAGAATTCATGGTAGCATGGCATGCTGGTTCTGGTGCGATGATTTTGACGAACCTCTTCAGTGTTTTTTCCAACCTTGTCGCGCATGGTAGCATTACGCGTCCGTCCTGTCGCACGCGTAAAAACCGTTAACGTGACCGTTTGACGCGTGAATGTTCCGGTTTTGTTTCTATTCGCATCCCCTCGACACGTTCGTTGACACCGACTGTAACACAGCGTTATTGTTTGGTGATTTGATGTCGGGATGCTCGGCAGCCCATCAGTAGCAACGTAGTTCGGTGTTTGCGTAGTGTATTTAACTTTGCGCAATTGTGGTTCGAATCGAATCGGGGGGAAAGAAAAGGTACCACGACGGTTGATTTAATTTATTGTTATCCCTCACCGGTAAGGGGCCACGCGTCGGAAGCTTTTTTTTCGATGAGTTGGTGTACTGTGAAATAAGTGTGTGCGGGCTTTGATTTCGTGTGTGGTTTTTGCGCATCGTACGCATCCAGGACTCACATCAGCGCATGTCCTGGATTAAGTTGACGGCGTCTAGGTTGATCCTCGTCTCTATTCTTCAATTAAGGACGACTGTGGTTTGGCGTCCCAGTGTAGTGTGTGTGTGTGTATAGATTTATCTATTTATGACCAGTTTTTGATAAGTCCCATTTAATACAGCTTAACGGCACCCCTTGGTGGCCTCATTGGGGAAGAAATATCCCACGGAGCAAATGTTGATAAAATCGTGCGCCATTCTATAGATAAGATCAAACATTTTTATAACGCACAATAAAACGATCGTTTTGTCCTTAAACAAACCGAAATTTGAGGAAAATAAAGCAAATCCTGTTTTGATCCGTTTTGCGTACGTTCAGTGTGCTCTGGGAAACGACAATTAAAACATAATCACCGAACAAAGATCATAAATTTCGGTAAGCGGTCTTAGGCTTCGATTGTCCAACGGCGCCTCACGTCGCTTGGCACCCTGTGGTGGTCAATCATCCCCTACTCCATTTTTTTCAGCAGCTGTAAATAAGTTTGTGTGTGTGTGTGTGTGTGCGTGTGTTTCTAGCTCCTTTCTAACTGGCCTCTTCCCGAGGAGGAAAAAAAGAAAGGACACCCAGGTGTTTTCGCGGAAGAAAATCACCGGCACCACGAGCAAAGGAAAGAAAAAACCAACACTGGTGTAAAATTATCGGATTATCGTCGATTTGTTTTGAGCATAGCTTTCCCACACCTATTGCTTTTCGCTCCTCCTTGCCCGTTCCATCGGGCCGTGTGCTTCAAGGTGTAATTCTACAACTTACCACACACCGGATGCCGCCGGTGTTGAGTGTAATTCAATAATTGCAGATCGGATTATCGGGACACCGAGGCGGGACCCCAGTTGTGGTGCAGCAGTTTTACGCGTAAATGTGTTTAGTTTTCCTAATCTTCAGCTTTTCCTTTTGCTTTCCTATCAGTGTAGTGAACCGGTGCCATTTGAATCCTTCTGAGGAATTATGGAATAAAATTTAAAGTGAAAAAAGTTCATAAGTGTTTATCGATCGAGTTTATGGTGATTCAAAAATGTTGTGCAGTGAGAAAGAATATTGCATGGTAGAGTGATAATGTTAAAACATGTGGAAATACGACGGTCATATTCTCTTCTAAGCAAATAAAAGAAAGGGGAAAAAACGCTATTGCTGCTGGTAACCATTAGCGGCAAACATTATAATTTTCACCTTCCTTTTGCATCGGTCCATCGGTCCATCGGTAGTTCCCTCTATGCTGTTGGTTCAATGTGTAACCTGAACACTTTCTAAGGTAAGAGAGAATCAAATAACATTAAGAATTACCAAAGGTATGGGGGGAACAGTTTCAATAGGGGAAGTAGCGCAGAATGACACTGTGACAATGAAACTGTCCTAAATGAAATTTAATTCCTTGCGTTTTTAAGTGCTAGTGATAGAGAACTTCACCAAAAAATCAGGGTGAATGAACTGAGTATGGGGTTGCATCAGTTCATTATCTTTTTTTTTTGTTTTACTGGATTTGTTAAAAACTTGTCAGAAAATGCTTAACCTTTTATCTGAGTGCAACCCACAACTATTATATTTGATTGCCGGTACTGCCAGTCTTCGGCAGGACCGGGGTTCAAATCCGATCCAGATCGTTCCCCCGTAGTGAAGACTGACTTTCCAATTACATGGTATCATAATGTCGTCTAGTAAACCAGAAATGGCAACGTTGTCTAGTAAACCTTAAGAGTTCGTTAGACCAAAGAAGAAGAAGAAGAGCTGACGATTAAGTGATTACAAGAATTAACATGGTGTTTCCTTAACTTTTATTTGCCTTATTTTGTGAATTTTTGGTTGTGGCTGTGTGGTGGAATTATGGAGATTAAATGAAGATTAAAATTAGTGCATAAAATAGCTACAACAATAAAAATTAAATTATTAAAGAATTGGCATTATTTTCGAAAAAAATCCCGTACCTCTTTCAACTGCGGTTTTATTAGCTTGTTTCGAAACATTAGTGAAGGGAATATTGGGAGCTAGGGACATATTTATGTCTTTGGTTATTGAAATTATTTTTTTACATATTAACACCAATTTTTTACTCGTTTTTACTGTACTTTCAAGCTCATAGAGGCTAGTATTATGTTTTTGGTGGCTTATTGACAATACGGTGCTTACCGTCACAGTCAAAATATAATAAATAAAATTTATATAAATAAACAAATATTTTTGGTGGCATAGACTTTTTGACAATACAATGCGTTGATTGTTTGTTACTATGTTCCCATCCTGATAGTGTTCTAAATTTGAGGGTCTGATAAAGTCCCTGGTCTGATAAACTGTTCATCGTCTTAAAAACAGCTGGAAGCAGCGGCTGTAGCTAATGTACTTCGGCAATATTTGCACTGAAATCAAATAAATCAGCTTTAAATGACATCGGCTTAGCTCATTCATGTCCTGTTATAATTTTTATTTATAAAACCCTATAGGAAAAAATATCATTCAATCAGATTATGAAAGATATGATGGCCTTTTGTTGTTAAAAATGAACCTCCCTTCCCTTTTTGACAGTATAGAGAGATTTACCTACCATCGTACAAGATTACAAAATTGGAACATTTAAATAATAAATACGCTTCAAACACCTGATCAGTTCCCAATTGGAAAACAGTATTAATCTTTTGTCGTCTCATGTTCAGGTTCAACAACCCCAAATGCTTTGAATTTTTACTTTTTGTAGACCCTTTTAACTTTTAGATTCTTTAGGTTTAATAGTACGTAAATCAGAACGACAATTTTGTTTCATGAAGAATAGACTTCCGTTTTTGATCAACATTTTCATGCAATTTGAGGAAATTGTTATTATTTTTTTTGTGATGTAACTTTCATCATTTTTTTACATTCTGTTCATTCGTTATTAATTTTGGATTTGTTCTTATAACTTACGATTGCAATGTTCTATTGAGCCACTTCATCATTTGTTTAGCGATTTTAGTGCTGTGTCTTCTTACCTTGTCGATTGTTTTGAGCTAAATTGCAATAAATGTATAATTCCTATGTAAATTTATTCAAATGAATAATACAATGAGCACGACTTTATCAAACGTTCTCTCAAATTCTAAGCAATAGAGTATATATTTGGGTTGCTGATTACAGAAAGCATATCAGGTTAAGAGAACTACATGTTCTGCGTTCTTTCCAAGCAAATCTTCGTGAACAAACCATTTTTTACTTAAAAAAGATAAATTTTTGCAGTTTTTGTATTAAAAAACAAATCTTTAATAAAATTCTTCAAATTAACTAGATTCACAACTTGCATCAAAACAGTTGTAGAACCCCATACATAAAACGATGAAACTGTTTTCCCAGGACAGAAAAAAACTTCATGCTAAAGTTTTACATAAAACAAAACGAAGCATTTCAAAGCTTAATTGAAAACAGGCAAAAAACTGCCTAAACCAACAATGGTTGCATCACTAGCAAAACTACTGCCGAACTAGAGCGATAATAGAAAATAGGCCGTTTGTTTTTTTTCTCCAACTCTCCTAACGAACGCTTGTAAACACACCTGTGCATCCGATGATGGAAAACTTGGAATGCTTCTATCAACACTTCTGGTGCGATTCAGCAAACACTAGCTGGTGGTAGGGGAGGTTTTTTTTTCGGTTTTTATGCACAGAACTGTTACAGAAATAAAAAAGATCTCCCATTTGCAACGTTTACATCGCGATGGTGTTTGAGCAGTTTTTTATCTGTAGCAAAGTGGTGTGAAAGCGGTAGCCTGCTGTATTCACACACGGATGGTCAATTTTCCTACGGGAGCAAACCCTTTTTGTATATAGAAACAAAAAAAAGCAGCTGGACTAAGCATTGGATTATAGCCATCATGGAATGAATGGATGGAATTTAATGGGTGATGAGTTCCTGGTAGCTGAACTGAATCGTTCGTCAATGTTACCATTCGACAAAGTCCAACCATTCTTGGAATATCAAACTCTCGATTTATAAAATGTTTTTCACACGTTATGAAAATTCATCCCCTTCGCCGATCGCATAAACCGTGATAGATTTTGTTTTATATTAATGGATTATCGTTCAAAATTTCAAAGAGGGGTTGCGAACCAACCGAACAAAACGATTATTTGTTGAAGCTTAACCATCGCCAAGCGCCAGCAGCACACACGCGACACGCAATCGTGTCCCGATATTGATCTACACGAATGAAAAAAAAAACTCCCATCTTAACCGACTTCAAAGTGGCTGCTTAGCTAAGCCGAATTTAAATTTAATTCTAGGCTACCGACCGGCAGCTCCGACCACGCAAGCACCATGATCGTCCGAATGGACACAAAACCAACCGGATCAAAGCAAACGGATCCGCCCGAAGGCATCGATCCATGAGTTTGCATGAGTGGGCAATATTTTTCCACAACTCATTTAATTGGTTTCAGATTAACACAAAAGATTTAAACACACAAAATCTTAACCCCAGGTCAGCGAACAACTGTCATTTGATGGACAGTTTTGGGATTCCAAATTGGACCAAATTACAAGCGACGAACCTACGAGCGCGCTCTGAAAGCCGACCGCTGCTAATCTAGATGCGCTCGGTCATCACGAACGTATCCGCCCTGTACGTATCTTGTTTCATTGTTTCAAAAATCAGAACCAAATCTCGCATCAATTAAAGCTTCCAAACCGTTCACCACTGTTGGTTTTGTTGGGATCTGTCTGGTGCCTGGAGTGTGAAACGGTTTCTGTTGAAAGGCTTCCCGTGTTCCCGCGTTCCCGTGTGCCAGGGATTTGACTTGACGAATTTATTGACATTTTATCCGTGCCCATACGTGCACCGGCCTGTGCACATGTTTGTTTTCACATGCACTAGAAGTGCCCAATCCACACAAAGTTACGGATTGTTGCTGGTCCACAAGTGGGGCTTAGTGTTCGTTTACACTTCCCGGACAAAGTCAAGCGAACACCCAAAAAAAAAGCCTCCCCGGTAAGTCTAACTTCCGGATTGTTAGGCACGGGAAGGCTTTACACTGGACCTAATCTTCTTAGCGACACTTGAGGATCTTGGCACACTAATGGTCAACCCCACGGTAATGACAACACCCGTTTGTCGTACGGCGATGAAACAATTCAGGCACCAGACCACTGCCGGTTCGTACTGCCAGATGCGTAACCCAGACGGCAGATAACTGAATCATGCACACACCGGTTCCTCCATCAACGGTTGTAGCTTTCGGAGGTTGCAGACTCGTTTGTTTGCATTGACAGTGCTGATTCCCATTACGCCATCAACGCCCATTACCATCCTCATCATCTCCATTAACATTCGCACACATCGGAACATCCGTAGCCACGCCGGCTCGAATCGAAACAGATTGTTTGCGCACGAGGCAATTCGGTGAAGCCGAGCAAGGACGAGAAAGCGGCAAGGACATCTTAATTGCAAACCGACGGTACGTATGCTCCCTGAGCTCGGTTCCGGAACACACACGATCTTCACACTTTAACGCGCGTCACGATTGTCACGAGTACGGACGATGCGATTTCTTCGAATTAACATCCGAGCGCCCTGTGTTTGTCGATTGTCTTTGCCCGAAGCTAAAGTAAACCAGTGTATCCCCTGAGCTAACCTTACCGGCAACAGGGAATCCAGCAGACTGGAGGCTCAGTTAATCTCTAGGCATGAAGCTAAAGTCAAACTTCGCTCCACCTGAAGACTCGACCAAGAAGACTCGGCCCCACGTCGGGAGGTGAAGTTGAATCTAATTTTATCCCATAGCTCCGCTAGCTTTTGCAAAGCGATGCCTTCACCGTGGAAAGCTTTTCTTGGGTTTCGGTTTACTTTAATTAAATAATAAAATTCCAAACCTGCGCTAGACGACTCCCGAGACGGTGCTCTGGTGTGGTAAGGAAATGCCACGAAATGTTTACCGAACTGCGGGTGGAACATATGGGATTGGATGGAGCACAGTACGTGGCATTAAGATAATCCTCCCTTCCTGATGTAAATGAGTGGAATCTGGTGTACGAGCAGGTTCAACAAACCAGCCAGAGCCTGCCGGCAGAACCGGTACGAGGTACACTGTTCCGGGAACAACCGTAAGGGGTTGTAATTAGCAGCAGTAGTAGATGATGATGGTTGATGGAGTGCCGTTGTTGTATTGTTTACCTGCCCAGAGTTCTGAAATGAAATGTAGGGACGATAATTTACAGAACAGGAATCTTTTTGTGATGATGCCATGCTAGGTTGAGACTTATTCCTGAGGAGCTACTTTAAACAAGATGTCCTTTTTTAACCCATTTTTTTTTTACAATCCCACGTGGTGTCCCCAATCATGATTGATAAACACATTCGAATTCGAACCAAGGCTATTTTAAGTTGTCCTCCTTCCCGTGACGACACGCTTTTGATTATTCTTTTCTTCAACTCCAAACCCCTTTTTCCCACGTTCGGGCATCAGTTCCTCAACGATTGGGTTCCCATTTTTCTCCCCCCAGTAGTGACATTCGAATGACATCGAACAGCAAACCCCGTTGACAACCCTTGTTACTGTCACTGGTTGACACCTGGCTTAAAATCGTTTCGGGAGCTCCCACTTGAAGTTCTCCTGGGCGAAAATAAAATAGCCAAACTGCATACATCGCAGCTGGAGCGGGACAACCCGGATGTTAAGGGAGTTCGTTTGCCGACTCGAAACGCCTGTAGGTCGCCGGGTACATACGAGGTTAACGCTTTCATCACGCGTCACCGGGCGAGATTGCAATTTAGCTGCGAAAAGTTCAAATTTGACACCGAGCTCGGCTGCTGATTGACAGCTATCACACCCTTTTCGAGGGAACGGAGTTTTCCACCGAAGCACAGGGAAATGAATGTGTGTGTCGTCATTATCAGCGAACCTAATTTGTGTTTTATTAACGCTCAGCACAGCAAAAAGGGAACAAATATTCATTGGAAACCGTTTTAATATGCGTGCTAGTTAGCAGTCCGAGGGCTGCGAGTACGCAAATAAAAATCAACTTCCAAATTACGTACTCTTCGCTACTGTTTGGTGGCTTTGCAGATTATCATCCCGATCCGGTGTCCTGGTGTCGGTAGGTCCACTCTAGGGCTCTAGCCGGCAGCACCACCTGCAACGATGGTGAATATATTTAATTTAATTCTCCATAGGCTTCGCGATCGCACGGCGAAAACAAAGTCACACGTGGTGAAGCAAAACCACATTGTACAGGCCGTCCGGTTGCCGATCGGCACCGTGCGCAACCATCGTCACAGATACTCTCCCACACACTCACAACCTGCTGTGACCTTGATTGGGTGTATCACCACGCAAACAAAAAAAAAGACGCTCTCCGGGTGCAGCTGATGCCATGGCAGTGAGCAAATTAACAAACAACGCCATCGCCGCCAGCCGTCCAAGCAGAACTGCAACGAACGGAAACAGCTGTTTTGCGGATGCAACTGCTGTACAACTGCAGATGATTGTTTTCCTATCGGCAGACGCCAACCCCACGTGCTCTCGGTGCTCTCGGTCGCCAGTGGAGTGTGAAACTATTTCGGCAAACCTGGCGTATCCGTGCGCGTACCTCACCCCCATCGATAACAATCGATGCGAGGCGCCTAATTGAAATGAGCGGTTATGGAAATGAGCGTTCTCCCAGCCCCTGTATCACCCTGCCCGGATAGCATACGCCCGTAGTGAGCAGTGAGGTTATGTTTGCCGGGTTGTGTGGTATTTATTTGGTAGTGAAATAAATTATCAGTTTGGATTACATTGGTGCAGCGTATAATCACAGCTGTTCGTAGAATAAATAAGGATTTCTTGCATTTAGCATCTAATTAGGATTAGCATTGCGCCGGCGATATGCCGGGGTATCGTTTCATTACACAGCATCGGCAAGACAATTAGGTGAACCGGGTGCTCATAGGACCCTTTTTAATTATTCGTGCAGTTATAGTTTCTACAACTTAATTTGCAGTTGCGAACAAAACCCTGAGTGGTTATTCCTGAAAATTATTCCTTCCTATTTAACCTGCCTGATTTTTTCCTTTCAATTTTCTTAATGTTGATTACATATCGAGCAGCAATTTTTTTGATTTGTCTATTTAATGATTAGATAGTATAGTAAAAGTTATGTCAAATTTTTCTCATACAAAAGTTTTTCCTTTAACAATTTTTCAATAACATTTCCTTTAAAAAAATAAAAACAATACAGCCCGAATTTGTGAAATTTCAGCAATAAAATCTAACTAGATTGGAACTATAAAATACTTATTCAAATTGCATTAAACAAAAAATTGGTAACTTGCAAGCTGAACACCTAACAGTACGAAACAATTCAACCAAATTAAAATAATTCTATAATCTGTGAAATTTGTTTATATCAAAACCATTATATGCTCAAAGTTTAATAGGTTCGAAAAGTATGGCTGTACTTCATAATTTAAGGCATTTGGAGTAATCTAATCAGAATGGGCAACTTATGGAACATAATTTTTTGTATGTAGAAAATCATCGGCTGTTTAACGTGTTTCATGTTCAGCTGTTACTATTTCAACTGGAGGTCCTTGTCCTGAGAGAGAAACAGGGTAAAAAAACAATAAACAAATAATAACATTTTTTTTAAATATTTTTGTTATGATGTAGAAGCTGTTTGAGGCAATTCAAACATTTTTTTTTAGGAATGAACAGTGAAAAGTGTAAGTTTTAAAACCTTTTAATAGAATTTAAATGCTTATCCGCTGCAGGAAAGCACTTTCAAAAATGATAAACTTTGCTATTCCAACTATTTTAATTATAAATCCGATTCAACATTTAATTAAAAAACTGTTTTAACCTGTGTTTAGACTACAAGTTTTAACTTTAAAATTCTGAATGTTTCTGCTTCGTATTTAAAAAAATCTTCTTTTTAAAATTTTTTTTTTCAATAGGCATTCTAGAGGGAAGAAACCTCTAATTCTTTCTTAGTCTGCGAGTTGCACGAAAAAAAGGTTGCAATTATAGACAGAGGCTTATAATTTTTAGTAGTCTTACTATCTCAACCCTAAACTAAACCAGCCAAACATCATAACCCAATAAAATAGAAGCTTAGGAGCACTAAAATACACAACATTACCATGTGTCACAGTGCCTCTCGGTCGTGTCAACAGCTCTGACTTCATGTCCAAAATAAGACACACAGTAAACACTTCATCTGACCACGTCCCCTAGACTGCCTAGAGTTGAAGTGTTCCCAAAGCTCATCACCATCGAGTGCAACAAAACGGCAAAGAAACAGTTACGCTAAAGCTGTAGTAAATTAAACACTCATTCGCACAGAAAAGTGTTTCCAAAACATTCATGCTACTACCACTGCTGGCGGGATCCTTTTTCAAGATGCACTCTCAATGGTCATCCAGTGCCGTTCGCTACTTCCCCGAGCCAACCACTAAAGAGCCAGTCAGAGTGTAGAGCAAAAGGAAATATTTGAAACATGAACCCTTTCGATGGTCTCGATGCATACGACCCATAACTGCACTTGCAGCCAGTGTTTGATGTCTGAGTGCGACAAACCGGTACACTATGGTCAGAGGACGAAAAGAAAAAGCGAGCTTTCCCTCCATGCTTTAACGTTTGTCATGCGTCACCCTGTACACAACCCCTTTACGATGCTCTTAAGATCAACTATCATTTGACATTGTGTGTCCCCAATAGGTGGACAGTGACCCAGCTTGCATACCAGCTTACTACAGTAAATTGTGCTATGCTAGACTAATAGGAATGGATGGATTAAAGGACCATTCCGGATGTCCTTCAATTTCACCCTACACTTGAGTGTTAAATTAAGGGAAGAGACAACCCTTATTTTAGCTAAAACACTGCTCGTTTCGCTTAAAGTAATGCTGAAAGTCAGTAGTTGATTTTACTCCAACTTTTCTCATTTTCAGTAACATCAAAAGGAAAACATGTTGCTAAGGACTGAAAAATCATTTACTACCTTTGCCACCAGGCCACCAGCACGATGAAAAATGATTCGGAAACGTTGGTATTTTGTAGCTTTGCTTTGCACCATTTCCCCACCAGGTACTGACTAGCACTTGCTATCCGAGCACGGTTTGATTCCAGCACCGTACCGATGCGTGTACACCACCGGCTGGAACATGGAAACAATGAAATTGAAATGAATATGTGGTTTCGGTTGAGGGACTCCTTTCTTTGCCGGTTTGGTTTTGTGCTTCCTGGCCAGCATCAAATTACGTGGCGGCGCAGGCCGGTGGAAATGACCCGACCCTACCGACCGACCGACAAAGAATGAAATAGAGACACAAGTCACACTGAATGTATGTTAGGAGCTGGTTGGGAATACCTGATGCAGTAAGTGCTTTCACGTATTTGGTGACGATAATCAGCAATAATATTTCAATATTTAAATATTAAATAATTTAAGTGAGTGCGTACTACATCAGCTGAGATTCAGAATCAAATCTCTCAACTACAAGAAACTGAGCTAAATATCCCACATCAAAAAGTAAGCTTCAATGGCTTCCTTCCCAGACAAGCACCCTTCTCGATGATATCCAACACTCCGGTCAGAAAACTACAGGTCAACTATTTTCAACATTTTTGGCACGTGCCACGATAGTGAATGTGAGCTATTTTCTACCATTCTACAGCTTCTCCTTAAAATTCTTTGCACGCGATCACAACAGAACCGCACAAAATCACATCCCCCAACAGAGCAGGTGGTAACGAAACATTGATACCTAGGCACGATTCTAATCGAGTTACGGTACGAATCCTTCGCCACTGAGCAGGATGACAGAACTCCCTGTTTCGGTGCTCTATTCCGCTGTCCGGCAAGTACTCAATTCATTATGCCAAAGCATGTACAGCAACTTCCGCTACCAGCTTTGCTTCTACCCACTCGCACAAACACTTCCCGAACATATGAGTCCAGGAACCTTATCCGGAAATATCTTCAAACCTTGTCGGCATTCGGGTCCTCGCATTATGAAGAATCTCATCCAATATCCACCGGCAGGAAAGAAGCCATTCCAGTGGCGTTCTAGCAACTTCCACCACTGAAAAACCTCTCATAAGAAGCCGCACACGTACCGAGGAACGTTGGCTCGGGAACGCCTGAAAGTAGGCCCAACAAAATCACAGCAAATGTATCTGGTTTGTCACAACAAAGAGGTAAATTTCAACTCCGACCAGGAACGGCTCAGGCTGGGTATCGTAAACAGTACGATTGAACAACAGGTTCGCTGAACCGTTCGGCAGGAAATGACGAAAATAAGGCAAAGCATCCTGGTAGCAGAGCAAATATTTTTACCTTAAAAACAACAGCATTCCTCTCAGATCGGTTGTGCTACCGCGAGGCTTTTGTTTGCGTATCATATGCACGGCAAAGGCAAGGCGAAATCTCGGCATCGTCGGGTTGGGTATGTCTCTTGAGCGGCTGTCCGCGAAAAACATTTTGTTTCCCGAGCGTTGGTTTGCCCAGAAACTCTTGCTTCCTTCTTTTCCCGGTAGGCACTTTAATTGAATTGAAAGAATACTCTCGTTTTTGTGGGCCGATGGGCTAGAACACTGGGGGATACAAGGAAGGAGAGGTGGAAAAAAAATGAATGAAACGGGAAATCACTTGAACGTGGCAGTCTTTATAAATCACCTTGCTTAAAGTTGATCGTTCTGCAGTTTTCCGATCGCGGGCACTTTTTCTTTCCCTTCAGTCGGCAGGCAGGTAGCACAGCAAGAAGTTTATCGTTGTTGTGTCCTTGTGACTGGTGCGGTAAAAACTGAACGCACCTATCTGGGGCGGTAAATAATAGCACCAACAAAACTCTAGCTGCCTCCACCGATCCGCATTGGACCGCTTCCGTCTGATCAAAAGCTCCTCAGCACGGGATACACCACGGCCCGATTATAAAGTTGCACGCCAACAAAAGCGAGAGCGCACGAGGCAAAAGTTTATGCGACGAGCCGTTTTTATTTTATTTTTTCTATCACATTTTATTGCGGGCTTTCACCGTGGTTCGCTTCCCCTACCCGGGGAGTCTCGTGTGGTGGAAAGTTTTATAATGTCACCAAATACTTATAACTCTGCGCCGGGTTTTTAGATTTCGTTGTTCGACGAATTTCTTACCCATCGTTGTCCTTAAACGGTGCAGAAGGTCTTTTCTTTTTCGCCGGAATCCGTGTGCCATCTGAACGAGCACGCGCTTTCAGGCAGAGGAAAAACTATCTCTATGATGGTGGTATGTGAAAGAAAATGTCACACCGATTTGTTGACATAAGTGGTTCTTTATAGTGCTTGTTAGGTAGCACCGTAAGCTTTCCATCGCTTAGTTCTGTATCGTAAGCAAAAAAAAACCTACACTTTTAGACCGATATAAGTGTTGATACAAAATACAAAAAAACTTCAAAATTATTACGAATCACTAATATGTTGTTTATTATTTTATTTTATTAAATATGACGGTCCGATGCCGTATTGTCACCACCGCATGTGGTGACTGTAATATGTAGTTTATAGTTGTAAATTATAGTTTATATGTAGGTTGTGTAGGCTCATACAAATCGCCTCTTATTTTTCGTCATATTAACCTGCCTGAGCCCTGTTTATACTAATGCTAGAGTCTTTGATGACCGATGCTTCTTCTTCTTCTTCTTCTTATTCTTCTTATTCTTCTTCTTCTTCTTCTTCTTTTTCATCTTCTTCTTCTTCTTCTTTGGCCTAACGACCTCTTAGATCATGCCTGCCATTTCTGGTTTACTAGACTTAAAGATACCAAGTAGTTGGATAGTCAGTCCTCACTAAGGGTGGAATTGATATAAACCCCGGCCCTGTCGTAACAAGATGTACTCTGTTGTCGCCTATACATCCGGGTCGCACCCTAAGCTAAACCTAAGCTAGACAACCTGAAAAATTAAAGCTGTGTTCTGTGAAACAGTCGAGGCGTCAAAACAATTGAGCCGACACAGGCAAACTGCACAATTTTAAAACGAAATCAATGCTTTGCTGGTGGATAGTTTTGCCCATCAGTTTGTTTGGACAAATAGCAACATTTCAGCCGCTAAAGATCAAAAACATGAAAACATGGCTTAGTTCATCATAGACTTCACTAATGTAGTCGCTAAAGGAATGCTATTTGCAGCCATTTACGCGTCAACATTGATCGATTACGGTGTCGTTACAATCGATATTTCGTCTAAAATTATTTTTTTTTTTATCAAAATAACTCTATAAAAAGGTCATTTTATTAAAAAAAAATTTTTAGGTTCTCCACATCTTCTCCTTTTTTGGCATAACGACCTCTGTAGGCCATGCCTACCATTTCTGGCCTATAAGACTTAATGCTACCATGTAGTTGGGTAGTTGGTAGAACTGTCCGGACCTGCCGTATGAATACCGGCGCCGCTGTAGCCTCTACCACCCGGCCGACCCATCCTGTCCCACATCCTGCTTACAAAAATTAGATCCTGGTTACAAAATTGCTGAATCTTATTTATAATATGTCCTTTTAATGCTTTCACAATTCTTATTGGATTCCTCATATGGATGTAAAAATAGTTAAAACAAAATCTCAAATCACAATTAAATCAAATCACAACAATAAAGTTCGATTTAGAACCGATAGCTAGCTCCCGATAGATAGTTTGATCTCGATGTGATCATGTGCACGATGGATTAATTTGGATTGGTCATTATTAAAGTTTTGCATTTTCTTGTATCCCTTGCCTTATTTCCAATTAACAAATACATTGATACCACCTTCATACTACACTTGAAACTACCTTAAACGTCGTGTTGCATACTCATAGGCGCTAACAATATTATTTTATCCTATTTAATCTGCAACGATCGCTTAAACTTAATTGGTGGGTTAAACTTTGTTGCGGAACTACGTATAATTCAATCAAAGTATCAAAATATTAAAATAAAAGCAAAAATCACAAAACCATCGAATCCCAATTCAGCGTTGAACAACAACCACGACAGAAGTCGGGGACACTCTTTAAACCGATCAGTAGTTAGGCTCAATTCGAGTATATTTAAAATGTGAATTCTTCTATTAAATCAGAAAATGACCAGAAGATCATTTGGTAAAATAGCATCAAATTAGAAAAAAAAATGTTGCTCAATTTGACAAAAAACATCGAACTATACATTACGGCAAAGTAAACCTGTTTAATTTGGACCAAACTATCACTGGAATAACCAGCAGTGGAAAAGGCCTTCAACAAATGCTCTCTTTAAAAAATCCAATAAAATATGTTTTACTTAATTGTTTGGAATAATTTATTACATTCTTGAAATGCTCATATGAAAGCTCATTTTTATTCAAATTTATTTACCCAATAAAGAATAACTATGGTGAATAACCATAAGACTGTTGGCTGATATTTAATAAATTCGTTCTCCCTTCGCAAAAACTTTCCCGCGTTCTTTGCCACCGATCCGATTAGCGACATGTCATCGAACCAGTTAGCGGTGACAGCAAAACACGTGTTAACCCACACGCAAGTACTTTCGCTTCCTGTCCAACTCGCTGTCACCGGCGCACAGAGCTTATCATACAAAGCCAAGCTGGAGAGACAAATTTTTGGTTGCCCTCGTGTTATTCTCCAAACAAAAATTGCTCTTCTTCAGCAGCAGCAGCAGCAGCAAAGGAAGTCCGAAAGCTGGAAGGCTACTAACCGATGACGGCCACTAACCCTGCCACCGCTTGGGTAAAGTTTTTTGACAGTTCATGCACCAACAAACTGTCAGCTGAAATTAAAGCTAATCCTGCCAGCAGCAACAGCTCACCGAAGCGTCCACCGTTTCGTACCGGGGGCACAGATTTTTCCGACCCCGGCAGAAAGACAAACAGGAGGAAAAACGAGAGAACCAACACAGACACACACACACACAAACACACACACACACACACACACAAACTCCAATGTTGAACAAATGGTTTGGCATTAGAATGCTCGTCCCGTCCTGCGCTCGTGAACTCGTGTGCTGTTGGTACAACGCTTCGCGAAAAAAAAGCTGTATATTTTGGGTGGAAAAGCGAGTGAAAAGCGCGCCGATCGACGAACACACAAAAAAAAACAAACTCGCTGTGACCTCGTGCACTCGTGAAAGCACACGATGTGATTATTATTCGAGCACATGTTTTATTAACTTTGTCATGTTGGTCCCGTGGGGCACTGGCTCGCATAACTCTACCGCCGTGCGGTACACAATTCCCGCGAGGTTGACCTTTACCGGTGGGTTCCGACTGACGACAGGTAGGTCGGGTGGGTTTTTCACTTCCCTTTTTCGTTCTCTCTCAATCTCTCTCCCTTGGTGTGTCACGGCAGTTTCCACGCCCGCAGCATTAACGTCCGCAGTGGATGTCTTCGTAATGTCCTTATTAAGAGTGGCGTTGATGGTACGTTCGCTTCTTCACGAGTAAAAGAAAACCAGGAACCACTGCCGGATACAGTCGTCCCGTTCGGCTCATTGAAAAGAGGCCGAACCGAACACCGTGGAGACCAAAATTAATGAACCAATTTTCGGCGCCTCCAGGCATCGCACCGGGTGTACAAAAGCGAAAGGAAATTGAGAGCATCTTGGAGCGCTTTCTGCGGCGGAGTTGGTGACACCCGATGTCCTCCCGCGCGCTGACAAACGGCAAACCGTCAATGCTTTGCCGAACGCTGGCGTGACCCGAAAACGAATCGGGTCGTTTGTCATGATGATTGATTCGTCGACATGACGTGTGCCGAAAGCACCATTAGAACACGCTGTATATGGGCACGTACCGGTGCACGCGACATTATCTCGCTGGTCACCACAGTTCATCGCAGCATCGCAGCAACATGATGCCGGCCGATGATTGGAACAGCTTTACCAATGCGTGATTGCACTCGACGACACGCGACAATAAACTTAATGCGACTAATTAATTGCCATTCCGATTGGTGTAGCGCAATTTTGCCCGGTCCCGGTGTTCGACGGGACACTTGCTACTCCTAACCAGTTCGACCTAGCGTCCTGGTGCCTATCCCAGGGAAGGGCATCCGTTTGATGCGATTAAAGATTGACAGGTGAAGCGTGAATAAATTAAACGAAAGCCGACTCGATTGCAATCGGATCAACTTATGTGTGTGTGTGCCAGAGAGAATCAGACGGATGGTTCGGCCTGAAACCATCAGGAGTGTATTCGTGCGGCAAAATGCTTTAGGGAAGGATTTCGGTACTTAGTGCTTTGATTGAGCTGGGAAAACTTTGACTTCGTTGGTCAAGATTAGAGTGTGGTGGAATCGTTGCAAATTATTCTTTCAAGACAGTGACCAATGAGTAGCGTTCGACCCTTATCACAGGATTTTAGGCGATTAAGACTACAGGTGCCTTATAAATCTCGTATGGTGAAGCACCATCGTCTGGATGACTCTGAATGACTTATCAATCTACAATTTACTTATTGGTATTTTAACTGACGGACATCACAAGGTGTTCAATCCTATGTATTTGGGATAAGTTTGCTTTTCTGTGTAATCCTACCGTTTTTTGGTGTGAAGTGCAAATTGGAAACAATTTAATCTAAGTTTTATACCGGTGTTTATTAACTTGAAGAGGAGCCGTTCGGAGCATTCGTTCAGCTCGATCAAGCGTAGGATTGAGCTTGAACACAAACTTTTGCAAAGCCTACGATTATAATATTAAAGCAAAATATTAACAGACACCTTTTACCAACTTTGTTGTTGTTTTCTCCTTCTTTTTGGACCTTTCTTCTTTGGAAATATCATGGCGGCCATTACTGTTACCTATCCTTGGCTTGATTTAAACATAACTAGATAGGAAGATTTAAAGTTCAAGGCTGCTTACTGTTCGTAGTAGAGTAGGCAATTGAGTCTTCCGTATCCGAAGAAATGAAGGGTAATTGGTGTTCCCGCAAAGCAAATCACCACGACCAAGTAGACAACATTGGACAACGGCTGAAGGGCATAGTTTGAACAAGTTAACGTGTGTAAGTGGTAATTGTATGACCATGAAGCTTGATGGGAACTTGACAGATAGCTTCAGAACGATACAAAGCGACGGATCAGTTCTGTTGACCAGAAGTCTCAAGATGTCAGGTCGAAGCAGAACACTAAATCTCGAGATACTAAGAGACACACAGAAACTATTTATTTTCCAAAAGAGTTAAAAACTAGGATTCGAAATGGATATGACCCTTATGCCCCGCAACAAAAGCAAATCGACGTATGTAATAAGCTGGAACTATATTTTTACTTCTACGCTTCAAATATTAAAATACTAATCAAAATTGTGTGACTCCTCAGCTTTGAAGTAGTTGATGTGTTAATGAGAAAAATCATTATAACAGGCACGCTTTAGAAGAGTTATAAATAAAGCAACTGTTGAGTCGCGGAATAATCGAATTCCTAATCCTGATATCAGATCATTCCATTGATTCATCCGATCATATTCGACCCTTGAAAAACAAATGCGGATTGCCTACCTTTAGGCGCAAACAGCAATATTTAAAAATCAAACACTTTAATGAAAATTTAAACAAATCAAAACCCTGGCCATCATCACCTGAAGCACATGCTAATTATGAACTTCCCCAAAAGTGCAACCAAACCTAATAAACAACTTCTCTTCTCTTTCCAGTGGCTCGTTCAGTGACGACAAATAAATAAGGTAGGGTTAACTAAGTTATTTATTAGCTGTTAGTCCCAATTAGTAGAAATTGTTCTGTTGCTTCTACCACACCAACCCAAGCGCACTACTAACAGAACGAAACCTCGGTCTCGGTTATCGAAAGCCTAACTGAACAAACGTACGGGGTTTTCCCCCAAAAAATCACGGTTCAATACACTAGCTAGCAACCACGTGCCGTAGCAAAGCATTCGTAAATTATTAAGCAGTTCATCAGTCGTTCGCAGCCCTCATTGTTTCATTAGTGCGTCGCTCTGTTAGGTTTGTTTTTTTTTTTTACTTCAGGAAGAACGCCCAAAAACGCCTTCAGCCTAACGTCTCGACGAACGCGAACCCATAGCGCGTTTAATTTACTTCTTTGATTGTACCGCACCTTACGCAGCAGCGGACGCATTCCAGTACGGACACACTCGCGCGGACGCATTATTACTGTCTCATTACCATTTCAAACCCCAACGACCTCGGGCCTATTCCGCCGGAGTGAGTCGCAACGGTTAAGCCATTCGAACAATTTCACCAAACAGGCGACGTTCTCCACCATTCGTCGGAGCTTTCTCGCGTTCTGTCTTCGATTCGACTTTAACCCCTTGCTGGGTGGTATGGTGTAGCATAAATAGTCATTATTCGCTCAGCTGGCATAGAAAAGTATGGTATTTGGTGTAGAATCTCTCTCCGCTGTCCGCTAAGTTGCGGAAGATTGGAGCGTTAAATTAGATACAGTCGGCAGCAGCGATACTGGCCACCAAACTTAACGAAGCATTGCAGCTGATCTATTCTTCACCTTCAGCACCATTGCCGTAACGGGGTGTACTTCCGTGCTTGACCTCGGTCGTAGTGCGTGCGTGGTATGAGGTAATGATTTTTGGGAAGCTTTCGGCTTTTGGAACACCAGTTCTACGTTACCGACACGGTTCGATGAGCAACTTTAACCAAGGAAACAAAAAAAGAACCCTTGGACCCCCTTTTAAAGTTGGGCCCGTTCCATATGCTTCCCCAAATGTGTCCAACAGACTAGGCTGACAGCATCATAACCGAATCACCGGTACGTGCTGTGAGTGACGATAAGCTACATAAAGCGACCGCAAAAACCGATCGATTCAACCCAAACACAGAACACATGCCGGCCGACGTGGTGCGAAAGATGAGGTTAGCTTCATGCGAGGGAAGGATTTAATTACGGAAGGATGTGACGTGTACAGGCCGCTCAACCGTTTGCAACCTTAATAAAGCTTACCTTGAGTGCATTCACTTGCCAATCATGCAGCCGCACCGCGTTACAAAAGCGGCTGATCACGGTGCCGATAAGATCTAATGCACCTGTGCAGCCAAGTCTTATCTTGTGGCGAGGTTCCCGTTCGGTGACCGTGAATGAGGGAGCCAGACCACGCTAATGCCACATCACCCCTCGGCACACATGTGTATGTAACATGCGTTCTACCCGCGTGCTCGGGGGACACATGTTTTATGGCACAGTTTACGGTCTGGTTAGCACCGGACGGGTAAATTATTATGTTTCGAAATGCACTTTCGCCTGGAGCTTTCTTTCGTACTGCAGCACGATATGCATCTGCAGCGGTAACAGCAAGACAACAACAAAAAATATGATAAAACCACATGGTGGAGCGTATTCAAAAGCATGTGAAGAGGTGCGGGCATGATTAAATTATGTTCCTATGATGAAATGTTATTACAGTGGAGAGGGAGGAGGAACTAAAGGAATAGAAATGTAAATTATTAAATGAAACACAAAGCTGGGTCGTTCTATTAGGCGGATGGATTTTACATTAATGCGGTAGATGGCACGAGGGATTGAATAACAGTATATTTAATCAATCGAAATGCGTTGAAGGTTATTTTAAACGGTTTTGCGCCTAAAGTTATGCAAAAAGGCTATTTAGATAATCCTTATATCGACAAAGGCTTAGGGCACTACAAAACAATCTGATTTGCAAGTTCTGCAAGAAATAAGTAATATTTTACTACTAAATCAGTAATATTAGCATGCCTTGGTTGATTTTTGGATTCATATTTAAAAAAAAAACTTGGTCAACTTAGACTACGGCTTTATTATGATGATATATATTATATATTATGATATATTA
This sequence comes from Anopheles stephensi, assembly GCF_013141755.1. Taxonomy (NCBI): domain Eukaryota; kingdom Metazoa; phylum Arthropoda; class Insecta; order Diptera; family Culicidae; genus Anopheles; species Anopheles stephensi. Next base: position 55,927,935 of record NC_050203.1, on the reverse strand, counting down.
TTATGATATATTATTATGATATAGGCTTTATTATGATGGGATTTAAAGCAGACAATGAACACCCATAGGCACGTCTAACGAACTCTTAGGTCATCCCTGGTCATTTCTAGCTTACTTACTAGACTTATTGATACCATGAAGTTGCATAGTCAGTCCTTAACTCTAGGTGTATGATCCGGATAGGATTGTAATCCCGGTCCTGCCGTTTGAAGACTGGACTACCACCGGACTATCCTCGTTCGAAAAGTGTTTCTTTGATTAATTCAAGCCTTATATCTGTACAAACTCCACATGTTTTTGGAACGCGTCGAAAGCAACATAAATAGCGTTTTACTCTTGAATTTGTATGCTTTGATGTCATATCGAACTACACAAAAAAATCCTTAAGATTCAATTCCGGAGAACTAGGAAACTGCCCAATTTTTCCAGGAAATTCGAAAGAATTTTCCTAACACCAGACTTTGTACACAATAGCAATTTCGGTTGCTGCATGCTGGAATATGTAGTGGTCATCTCTGAAGATGCTTTCCAGACTTGGTTTGCAATCAGCTTGAAGTCCTTAGTTAATAACGCCGAGTGGAATTATAATCCTGCGGGATTAGTTAGACCTTTAATTGCTGGTTTCTTGAACTTGATTTAACTCCCAGCTGAATATTCAATCCAGAATACGGGCTGACCGTCTGAATGAGATTCGATATCGGTTCCATCGTATCAGCAACTTGCTACCATTTAAACACTGGAGGTCTTCCCATCTTGTCAGTAGTAAATTAAAATTTTTCCATTCGCTGGTTTGTCGATTGGTTGGTTGCTTAGAATTTCTAAATTATAAACAAATGTAGAAAACCTTCAATGAAATTCGGTCGAAGTTTTGCATTTCAGTAATACAAAATATAATATTGCAAAGGAAAAACTTCTCAAAATTCAATGGAACTCTTGATGGCACTCCGTCAACGGTGAAATGTTACAATCCTCTTTACATAGTTGCTATCAACCACCAATAGAACGGAACATTTACCACAAGCGTACCCCATCGACAGCTACCAGAATTCGATGCATTATGTCACAGGTGAAAGCCACATTGTAGTGAGCGTACAATATGATCCGTGAAGGAAAAGATCAGTCGACTGCAACATGAAATTAAATACCGTTTCGAAGTTGCCACAACTCCATTCTTCATTTCATCACAAAGTAACGCCCTGGATGCACCGGACGTGCATGTAGCCATATTCATTTTTTAGGAAGCGAGTCAAAAAAAAAACTCCGGAACAAGTAAGCTGCCAGCATCAACGTGCAACAACGTGCTGCAATTTGCCGAGCTGCTCGAGTATCCGAGTTCCTGTGCGGTTCTAAATCCTCCAGGGAATGATAAAAGTTTGCCCAACTTGTATCCAATATCCGTAGCAATATTTCATGATCGATTGCAATGGATTCCCCCCCGCTTCCTACCCACCCTTTGGGTTCATCAACACTGGAACTGGTGAACGAAAAATGCACTTTTATGCACAGGGAAGAATGATACACCAGTCCCAAAATTGTGTGAAACTTCCGAATTGATAAGTCGAGTACCCTCTTGCGTATCGGATCACCGGAAGAACATGAAACCATTCGTCGATCGGTGCATGTACGGGCACAACATGCTTCACTTCTATCGCCGACCACTCCCAACCGGAGGGTTTAGAATGTAGCATTCTGACCAAGGAAAAACCAGCTCTCAGATATTCCCCCGTCACACACTCACACTCTCACGCAATCATGTCCATTTGCAGTAAATTGCACACTGAAAACATGGACGGAAGGATCGAAGCTACAAAGCACTGCGAGTAAGTCGATGGGTTATAATTCATCATCTTTTGCATCCCCGAAACCCCACTTGGGCAGGGACTGCATGCTGGAAGCTGGTACCCATCGAGCGGGCCACCACATTAATACCACGTTCCACATCACTCACACGCAACATCTCCGTTACGGGATCAGCACCAACTAAGTGTCGTGTTTTATTTCCCTCTACGGTCATTGCCTACGGTTCGATATGATGGAAAGCCTCCCCCCGGAGTACGAGCGGATAACAATGAAAAATTTAAATCACCCCATTTTGAATTTGTTTCTTGTAGAGGGTTTTTTATTTTTTGCTTATGCTCTGCCCACTATTAAAATTATTTTACTTTTCTAAGCCCATTCCGGTCTCGCTCGCTCCCACCGGAGCACTCCCAAGGGTGCTTGCCGGTAATGCATTACGATTCAGTTGCAGTGAAGTTTTTTTTACACTACACACGCTGACGAATTGCGTTGCGAGATATTTGCAAGCTTGCATTTACGTCGAATCGTCGAGCTGGACGGTCCCGTTTGTGCTTTTCCGCCTTCCACCGACAATCCGGCGATGATTTAAGCGTTTCTCGGACTAGGGGTCGAACCGATGCAGGACACTATTATCCCGGATGCAATGAACGATTGTTCACGATGGCATAATATGTCTGCATGTGTGTGTGTGTGAAAGGACTGTTTGAAATGCATCCCACTGTTACTTCTACTACTACCAACGCCATTGGGAGAGATAGGGTCTGCATTTTAGGGCATGATGTGGAGCACTTTCGAGTGTCATTTTGAGCACTTGCGGTTGCAGCCCGAACCGTGTGTGATTTATGATGCAGGAATATGTAATGGCGTCGAAAGTTGTCCAGCGCGTTTTTGGCCACCGGGCATATCGATGATTTACCGTTGCCGAAGTCACGTGCGGGGATCGTTACGATCAACTCTGTAAAACCATGAGGCAAAAGATGGGATGGGATGGGGAAGACAGCAACATTAGGATTGAATATTCGTATCCGTATTGTTTGGAGGATCGGTGATATACATTTATTTTGCCTTGTCGGGGAGCTGTAAATTTGTTGACAAATTTTCGGCTGCTAGTTGGGGAGTGGCTTTGAATATTGATAAACATTTTGATCAAGTGCAGCTCACCCTTTGGTATGTTGGTGGCGTGTATTTTAAAGACAATTTTTGCAATTAAATTGAACATGATAAGTACAGGAAGGTGGTCGATTATTGTGTACATAAATTTTAAATGTGTAAAAAAAATGAAAATGAAACGTATTAAATGTTCATAATCTTGTACAAATTCTGGTCATTCGTGCAACAAGCTTTAAAATGCGGAAAATTGTGCAAATTAAATAATTACAGATTAATTAAAAAAAAATCTGGAGACCAACAAGAAACAATTAAGAAGTATACCTGCGGTCGGCTGAGACTCTATCCATCTCAACCATTATTGGATCAAAGTTTAAATGTTTTGAGCCCTTTCTGAGTCAGTCACTGCTCCAATTTTTCCGTGGAATCGGGAAATAAGTTTCTTATTTATTATATTTTTTACGACTTAGAGGCATCAGAGGCAAAAATTAGGCCAGGATAAATCTATTGAATCGACAACGTGCTCACAGAGATATTTTTTAACAGGCATCAAAAGCCGCTGATCGTTGTTGTTGTCAACTGTATTTTTTTTCGATATCTCCAGAAATAAGAAGATATTGCTAAACTCGACGCGGCTATAACTATGGTTCAGGGTCTGCTTGACAACTTCAACTACTCATGGATTAAACTATCGGTACAAATAAATATTGACAGCTTCTCGATTATGTTGGCCATAACTACCACAAAGGAATCGATTATTGTCTTTCACTTCAATCTGAAGAGAACTTGGACTGTCATTTATGACTTCTACAGCTTCTGTGTCGTCGACATTATCGACCACCACATCCTCACCGATTGCCATGGATACACTACACGCCGAGCCACCTTCCAACTTGATACCGAACTAGCCATCATACAATCACCCGACAAACAACAGCAGAGCCAACTCATTCGATTTTTGCCCATCAGCAGCCTGCACCGAGAGATGTAAATTCATAGCGCCATAGTGTTTACATAACACGAACCATAACAGTTATCCATAGCTAAGCCATACATTCTATAGATTCACCACACGTGTAAAAATAGACAGGAAAGAGGCGAATAAGGTCTCAAAGATCCTAAGCATCTATAAATAAATGATTAAAAAAAATCTAACTTCCTTCACTTTATTTCAATATGATAGCTGGATAGTCAGATCTGCGTACGCAGAGATGGTCCTTATAAGTATCGTCAAGAATAGGCAATCAGTAGCCACATAGAAATTAAAAACATCCCTAAATTGCATACTTCTTGGCTTATTTAAAATAATAAAACGAGTAGGAGTACAACACCACAAAACCAACAAATAAAGCATATCTTTCCATTCCAGCTCACACAACTGATTGACGCTAATGTTTGCTTAATTTTACGACAACTCATCATCATTATTCAACCCACTCTTGTAGAAATGCCCTCCACTATGCTTAGTTTAAATTTACTAATGACGAGTTAATATGAGACGTTACTCAAGAAGATGATTTTCTAATTACATCCTTGCCTGCACCATCTCCCGGTTTACCCGAAGGTTGACCTTGCGCCTTTCAAGATTTTACACACGCAACGCACATCACCCTCGTTTTCTGACACTGTCAAGTGAAATCTTACTTCCTTCCCTCGAAACGATACCACCGCATTCGAGTGTGAAGAATTAACGAAGCGTTGAAAATAATCGTTTTAACATTTGATATGCACTGTGGGGTTATGGGAAGAGAGTGGCATTTGAAAATGTGATGTTGCTCTAGACATTAACAGCAAGTACAGCGCGAAAACTTTTTCCCAATACGCACACACATACGGTTTATCCGCCCGAATAAGTAAATAAACCAGGAGAAACTTAAACGCCTTCAATCGTAAAATATTCATCCACGCAAGCATACAATATGCTGCTTGAGTAAGTTAGTAGAATTCTTCCAACTCCATCGAACACGCTATCTCTTGAAAAAGTCAGCTTCAATCGACCATTTTTTTTAAACCTCGCGGCATGATGTGCTTTATTTGTCCGCTTCCTCGAACGGCAAAAGTAAACAGCGAAGCCGTCTCTAAATCTTGTCACGCATCAACGCATCCTGTGAGCTCGTGGTCATCCCACTGTCCAAAAAGGGATAGAACACAGTAAAAAACACACACACACACACAACCAGCCCCATTTTCCACATCCACCGAACGAAACATCCGGTTTCGATTTGCGTATTTGAAAAATTTATTCAATAACCGCTCCGTGCCCCGATCTGCACGCCTGCCTGCGCCCGGGGATGATACAGGAGTTTACCAAGGACGTGTGTGTTTTCGATACGATTGCCCTAAACGGAAGGCTTGAATCAATTCAAAGCGCTCGACGAAAGGCAGGAGAAAGCGGAAAAAATCCACCACACAAGATCACCTTTTTTTGCGGATATTTTGACACGCAGATTTCGGTGTGTTTCAATCGTTATAGGGCGCGTTCGATTGGTGTTGGCTGCTGTGGCTTTTGCTCACATTTTCTCACGATTTTTTTCACTCCTTTCGGTAAGCTTTTCCTTGCGCCAGTTGCGCCTAAATTGGCGCCGGAGTCACGTATGCCGGGGGAAAGGATTCCCTTGGTCCAAATGTCTTCGATTGATTGATCTCGTTAGGCTGACGCGCGACATGTGAAGGCGAGAAATTGCCTTTTTCGGTCGTGCGGCTTAGGTTGGGTTGCTTGATGTCGGTGGTAGCATTTATTGATTGCGAAATGACCAGTTTGGAAGCACAAGACATAGGCATCATCAGCAGGTGACTGATTGCTGCAATATTCGCTAGGACTAACGATCTGCTTAACTGACGAAATGGATCCCAAAAGAAAGGCAAAATAGGGTTCATATTCAAATGGGAAATATGATCGGTTTCGTGTGATTACAATGTTTTGTTTCAATCAAACACATCACCACCACCATCAGAATGAACTGTTGCCCCCCGTATGGTGTTATGTTACCATCAATCGTAAGATAAATATCCAATCAACCAGCGCAACGCCAACCAAATCTATTCATAATAAAGTTATCCAAACCCAGTCGGGTTGAAAACATTGCGTTTCCTTCACGCATTCCCCATATTCTCCACTTACTCCGCATTTCCGCCTTTAGAAATTGCGTCCATCGACGGCGAGCACTTCCAGAAAATTATTGAAACGCGATTATTATCGAACGACAGCAGCAATGGCACCGCGGAAAACGGACGTCCCGACGTGCCTCCGGAAGGGTTGATTAAAAACAAATGCTACATCATTAATAATTAATACATCGTCTCTACGTGAAGCGAGCGGGGCGGATGGGCGCCAGCCGGCACCAACATTGAGCGGACTTCATTAAATAATCATTCGCCGCATTCAGGCCGGCTCGGCTCGGTTTGGTTGCCCGATTAAAGCCTTCCGAGTGATTAATCCGCACCCCAAACCAGCGCACACCAAGACACCCGCCCGTTCCCGAACCGGGTAAGCTGGCGCGCGCGCGCTCTCGTGTACAGGAAAACGGAAAACATCCCGCGGGGGAAAAAGACGACCGTTTAAATGGCGATTAAATTTGATGGCATCGATTATTGATTTTGGGACGGCGAATTGTGAAGGCGCTCCCCGAAAAGCGGGTCCTTTCGACAACATGATAGTTACAAATCAAAATCATGTCGACGGCCCGCCCAATGACAACTAATTCGGTGCGCCGAACTTCAAAGGGCCCAGCCATCAGTGTACCGCCAGTTGTTTTAAGCTTTATTGGGACGGAAACCGTTTTGCCCGCTGGGCTGGAAATGGGATATGGCCGGAGCTTTGTGTGGTCCTTTCGGGCTGTGTTAGGTGTATAAAGTTTATTCATGTTACAGCGACAACAAAAAAATAAAACATTGGTGGTACTGTCTATCTACAGTCTACAGACTGACACCCGACTTGTCTAATCTCTTATTGAGTTTCTGTCCAATGAACAAGTTAATTAATTGTTTATCCTGTCTGAAGGGTGGACACCAGTTAAGAAAATGTATGCATTTCATTCCATTTCTCTTCGCCAGCCCAATCACTCGTTGTGTTTCACCCTGAAGACAAAATCAAGCTGATTCCAGCGGCATGAAAGTATTTCATCAGCTTCACCTATCTTCTAGGAGCTTTAAAGCAGCATTTAAACAGCTCAGGCACTGTTTTAAGCATTACAAAATATTTATATTATATCTTATATACATATGATTTCAACAATCAATTTATAATACGATTAGGCAATTCTTAACGAATAAAAAATAAATCAGACCCAGTGTTTGTTCTCTTCATTTTCATGTCGTAGATTCTTAAAGTTTTGTCAGTATAAATGGTAAAAAAAATCCTAGTTTTCAATTTTTGAGTAAAATTAATATTGTACAGCAAATAAAACATAGTTTTCTTTATGAATCTCAAAATTTTTGCAATCCAGATGATACAGGATGATAGAGTATCCGCTTTAATCTTCTAGTAAGAGATAGAGCAATCTTTTATAACTGAAGATTTATTCTAACAATTTTACAAGACCGATCTTTATTTTATTTTGTTCTTTGATCTTTTGATAAATAAGAACTTTTACAGACGTTCAAAACGAATCTCACATGAGCTGTTTTTCTAGGGAGGTGGCCATGTATTGAATCCCATCCGAATCTTCTCTTCGTAAAAAGGATTGAATCTCCCACCAAGGGGAAGGTTAAGGTTAAGAAAGTCAGTAACGACAAGCCAAAACCTATTGAGGTTGTAGAGCCTGTAGAGAAGATGATTTCTCTGTGAATATTTTCATGGAATTGTAAGAGTGAGCTTAGTTTATGGGAATACAAGTTTGACTTCAGTTATCCTTTCTGGACAAAGTCGAGAGCTATCAAATGTTATGATCTAAAAAGAAATAAATCCATTACTGAAAGAGTATTGCAATATTTTGTGCGGATTGGTTGGAGCCAGTAGTAATTAACTTTATATTATTTAAAAATATTTAATTTTATTCAATTATTCTCACCTGTCAGTATCTCTAACTTACCTAAACCAAACTTTAAAATCCCTTATTTAAATGTACCGTACGAGTTTTCGAGCGAAAAGGTCGAGCTCGTCCGTTTCACGGAGTTCGAAGTTTCTGATGATCTTACTGTTTTTTTTTTGTCCTATCCTGAGTATGCTCGGTTACCATTGGGTTCATCTTTTTTATGTTTGTTAAATTTGCTAAATTTTGTTCAAAATTTTATGCTTTTAGAGCTTTGGCCTTCTACGAAGAAGTTATTTTACTAGTTAGCTTAGAATATCTAATTTTCGTCAACCCTAACAGCTAGGTCATGTCAAAGTTACATAAAAAAATTGGCACTAGACTTACTGGTACCACTTAGTCAGCAGGACCAAGAAGGATTTAAAACCCTGGCTTTCCATGAGAAACAACAGCATCACTGGATCACCATCACGTTGTTGATTATCATCATGATGACTTAAGAATCATACCTATTACTCAAGGCAATGATTATTTGTGTCTCAATACAGCTCAAATAGATTTCTGCTATTATAAGAACCCAACAAGCTTTAACAACTCGAATGCTATCCCTCGGACGGCCATATGAAAAGGCATTAAATAACCAGACCTAGTACTTGCCTAAAATAGATAACCATTTTTACCAAAATTCTTTGCCACTTGACCATCTCACACTGAAACCCAACCCTCACACACTTTATTTCATCAAAAATATTCATTTCAAAACGCGTTCGCTCTTCAAAAGCGGCATCCCCACCGACGCTGAACGGCCCCCAAAATAGCAGCCCAACATCAATCAACCGTGCTTGAAAAACGTTTCATAATGCCCGATTTAAACCTGGAATGTGTAAGACTCCTGCAACCAAAGGAACCGACAATAAAAACTCGGCCACATTCGGGGGGAAAAAAAACTCAGCCCTGAAAAACAAAAAAAAACCTTTATTCGATCACGATCTACTTGAACAGATTTTTTTACACATCGGTAGTCGGGAACAAAGATGAATCGACCAACCGGCCTGGCCAGCCGGTAGTTGGTAGTTGGTCGTTATTCTTCATTTTTGCAAGATGCTTTCGTATCTGCCTCAACCATCACAATACACAAACCGGATCACGGGTTTTGCATCCGCTTGAGAAACAAAACAAAAAAATCTTAAATTTTCCTCCCGGAAAAATGATTGCTCCTTTCGACGACCGGCAAGATGAAAAACAAAAACCGGCTCTCCGTGTGCGTGTATGTGCCGGAATGGAAAAGTTTGATTTTTCGCAACCTCAACCGGGGAAGGATTTTTTTTTCGCCCATTTATTCCTATTCCCACCCCACACGTTGGAAAATTCGAGGACCTACAAATCTCATCTCATTGTGGTGTGTTGAAAGGCTTTCGTCTTTCCGTTCGCTAGTCGCCGTCGGTCGACGAACTGGGGGAAAAAGAAAAGTTCCATCGGTTCGCGCACGCAGGCACGCACCCAAACGCAACGCAACATTTTGTTTGCCATCAATCAACAGCTCAGCCAAATGGTGGCCGAAACGTGTACACCAGGCAAAAAGACACGGACGAGGAAGGAAAAAACAACATCGCCGCTACCCCGTAAGGCAAAAGTTTTACCAACCAGCCGATCTTTTATTCTTGGGCCGAAGTTTTCCTCCAGTGTTCGTCCTAGGACAGCAGGGGAAAAAAAAGAAGAGCAAGACCACACGGATTTTCTTTTGAGAAAACTGGCTGCCAAGAAACAGTTTCGGTATTGTTTGCGAGGACTTTTACTGGCGCGTGGGGTAAACATTTTGCGCCTTCCGGTTGGGTGTGCATGTAAGCGGTGAAAGTACTGAGCCCACTTCCAGGAACCGGGTGGCCTGGCCTGCTCTCACAGCCCTGTACTGGCTGTGGCAATGCTGGGATAATAATTAATCTTATCGGAAAAAAACATTCCCACCAGTGTCTAGCACAATGGAACTACCATTTACAGGCGAATTTTCATCACCATTAGTGGACGGTGGTTTGACTTTTTGCCGATAAACAACAACACATCGGTGCGCCTTTCTTCTAGCTTCTAACTTAAAAAGCTCCCAAGGTCTTATCCTTTTGAGCACAAACCCAAACATGGTTCGATAGATAATTGGGCTGATTAGACGTGATCAGGTTTCAAAGCGTCGGTCGGGTGAGGGGAGCGAGCGCCGGCGGGAAATTATCGATCAACGGCATGCTGCCGTCCAATTTCGTGCCCCGAAAACCTCAAACACAAGACGCTGTTCACTTTACTGAAGCGTTTAAAATTCATTAATCCTTCTTCAGGTTCGTGTGATAGTAATCTTCAGCCCGTCAAACAGCCGCTGACAGGCAATAGGCCGACGGTGCCAACCTGAACCGAAAGGCGTTGGAACTAATTCTCAAATATCGTAGACACCCCCCTTCCTCATGCCTTCCGTCCGATTAGGCCTGGCACGTCAACCCTTGATTGCCTAAGCTTGACGGACGCACGTAACTGTTTGGATTGTACCTGTCCAAACGAATCATTGCCACACCACAAACCCAATCTGCTCGACATCTTGGGGAGAGATTTTGAGGTTTTTGGAATACGCACGGCTGTATCGGCAGTGGATGTGTATTTCCAGCTCATTGCCACTAATTCGGTACTCGGATGACACTGCTCCGGATCCGGTTCCGAGTGGAGTAACAGTTCAAAAACCACACTCTCAAAGGGATTCCTTATCCCCACCGAGGAGCGGATGTGTGCGAAGTAACTCATCGATAGGGATACAATTTACTGTACTTATCTGCCAACCGAAATACCGACGTGGTGTATCGTTGACTACAACCTCACCTATTTCAAGACAGTAAAATAGACACGTGTGGTTCGAGCGGGTTTGGTGTGGGAAGTGCAACTAAAATCCACTTTCGCCAGAGGTGCGTTAATGTAGCGGTTAATCGATTGCTTAACCACATTTTACCAGCAACCACAATCTCGTTGACGAGCGCAAGGTCGCATATCTTCTAGTTACGATGGGTGCTCGTCGATCATTACTTGGCCGATTGACAACGCCACTGACCACATTAGGATCTTGTGAGCCGCACCCGGTACGCCGATAAGAACTGCAAGATGATTGAAACCCAAAACCAACACACAGTATTTAATTTCCGATCAAAAGCCTATTTCCGGTTGTGTTACACATCATCATCTAAGCGATCCCCTTTGGCATTGTTTATCGCACATCGCACAGCATATGTTTGTACTGTAAGGTATATTAATTTCATGCTCGCATTCAATAGCTTCACAGCTTCAGGATCTTGCCCCGGCAGTGGAAAGTATTGAAAAAGCATCCGGAGATGGATACTTCTTCCGGTCTTCTGATAGGGCAATGCGTTCTACTCTTCCTGAGACCATGCAAATAAAAGGTGGGGTGAGATATTGACCACTTGCAATTGAGCAGGGCTCGACAAATCGTTTTGATTAATCGAATAAAAAATAAAACGTCTTTTATAACCACTCAGAGTAATAATACCACAGAGAAAATGGAGTTTAAGGCTTGTTCTATTAAGATTAATTAAGAGATGGAAAAATCTATATTGAATATTTATTTCATGCATTCTTTATGCAAATTGGTAGTAAATGCTGAGAATTTTAAAACTCGGATGAGTTGTCGTCCTGATTCAGTGTTGTTGGATAGAATAGTGTTCATGATTTGGTCAAGCTGAAGAATGGATCGTTGTTGGGTATATCCCAAGCAATCCATGAGTAGATGCTGACACCACAAAAACAGCATATTTGAGTATGTTATTTTGAGAGATTTGAGTGTGCCCTTTCCGGAAGCATTCATATGCCTTCGACAAGAGCCATTATCTTTGTGAGTGGTAGAAAACGGTTTTGACCTTACTGGTCCAGGTGTCAGAGACTATGTTTTTGGCCTAGAGAAGCAGGTCGCTTCTAGTTAGTGCGATGCTGTCAATGATCGGTCCTCGTCTGCCTTGATTGGCTAGAAAGTCTACAGTTTCATGGACAATTGCATGAAACTGAATAGCATGAAAAAGATGTTAGAAAGAACCAAAAACAACATGACAACATCAACTTTGGTCAATCCAGCGTAAGAGGATAAATTTTCGGAAAGATTCAAAGATCAGCCCTGCATTTTGAATAATTCAATTTGAAATTATTTTATACAGATTTTTCTCTTCCTTCTTCTTTCGCTTCTTCCTTGGCACTACAACTTCGAAAGGTCTCGATCTGCCATTTCTGGTTTCTGGACTTACGTGTTAACATTTCCTAGAGCTCCAGGTATACGTTGAGTAACCCTGCCACTCAATACACGGCTATCCATCACTTCTGTCTATCAGTATTTGTGTGGAGGAATGCTTCCTTGTTTATAAACCAATACCATAGACTCTTTTTCAGAATAAACACTTAGAAAGTAAGACTCTTGGAAGGAAATCCATTTTTATAATTAATTCTTCCCTTCTAAAAGCGGAAACAAAAGGGTTCTTTCAAATGGGAGAGCTCACTCTTAGAGGTGCATTCCTCAGAATGCAACATTCTCATAACCGATGGACACATTGTAAATACATCTTAAATAAACAATGCACACAGGAAGTCAAGAATTCTGTTCCCGTACCGTACCGTACTGGCCCATCATCGATCGGGGTATGGACATTGAAGTGGATCCATATTTTTTCTATTATGGATACAGATTGCTTGGCAGCACTCTTCTTGAATCGATTCATATCCATCTCCTCCAGCTATATTCCATACGCACCGTAAAACAGAGAGCTAAACTAATGTCCAACAATCAAGCGCCCAACCTGAACCGAGCATTTCAAGCAGCCACTTTTCATTGATGAGCATCTCCATACGGGGCACTTAAAATCAACCACCAAATGTTTCCAGCAGCACGGGGTTCGATTTAAAGACCCATCAAGCACACTGACCGGAAATGGATCAATTTCGGTTTGGGGTTCTGTCGGTCGTAAATCAAGGTGGGTTTGGAGAAGAAAATTGAAACTAACACTAATCACTCGGGTATTGCCGATTTCCTCTTCTTTTTTTTTCCTTGAGCTCACGTATCCCCCTCGTAAGCGACACTCAGGTGAAAGGCTAATTGACGTCAAGAGATGGAATGTTCTTACCAGCTGTACAACGAGCGGCACAATTTTTGACAAACCTTGTCTCATGTCATCCACACGCACTGACTGGCGGGTAATTGTAATCTCACCACGGTTTAAATACAACGCCTCAAGTGCTTTTCCAGGGCACCCTCTAATTCCCGGTTCGTGTTTCCCAATTATGTGGCCACGCTACACACACTCACAAACACATGTGGAACCCATAACTGTCAGCCGCTGGAGACGGTCCCTCGGGATGCATGTATGATGCATGTTTATGCTTTAAAACAATAAACAGCCGACCGGCGGTTGGAGGGCGGTGCAGTGAGGTGCTGTCGGATGTTTCGATGGTTTCTTCCCAAAAAACAAAAATCGAGCTGCGATTGAACGTAATAGCCACTTTTCGGGAGCGTTCTAAGTACAGCTCCAGGGCCGAGGGACGTTTTTTTTCGGGACAACCTTTCTTCCAACGTCAATTACAGTTTGAAATCGTTTTCCTTCGACGGCTGATGCTTCTGACGGGTCCTGCCGGGGAGAGATTCTCACGTTCCCACCAGAGCTTGTTGCGTGTGTGAGACCCAGTACGAGGCTGCAGCGTAGCGATTCCTGCCAATCGAGAGGGAATGATGATTGGAATGATGTTTCATTTCGTCTAATTACAAGCGAAATTACCGCTGTGCCCTGTGTGACGACTGTTCCAGGGAAGATTTGTAGCAACGACGATATGATTGCGCCTGCACTAAGCGAACCATGATTTGCAACAGTTGCATTGCTGGGCAAGAATGATGCATGATGAAAGATTTTTGCAAACAAATTACCGAGCAGTGGATTGATCTTTCGTGGGACACGGTTGCGGTTGAGGATGGTTTATTTCGCTGGAACCTGTTTGATCAGCTCGGTCACAGCACACCATCAATCAAACGGTCCTATATGGACGGATGGGTTTAAAAGCAACGAGGGCTTGTTAAAAACTACTTACAAAGCGATGACTTCAGTGGCTTGAGGCTGTCTCTTCTGCCACCACAGACTTCAGAGTAGTGTCATTCCTGTGTGATGACAATCTAGCTGCACACAGCAATAGCGAAGGAATGATTGCAATTTATTCACAGCCAATGAACCAATCACCTGGTAGAGCTAGTTATGATTGGCCCGGTACCCATGAAGCCAATCATTGCATTTAAATCAAATAGAGCTCCAGCACAGTTTCTCACCTCACATTCTTAGCAATTAACGCGAATATGATAAAGTGAAGCATGTATCATTAAAGTGTTTAATCACACCATCACTCAATTTCTTCTTCAAACCCTATCGAACAACATGTCGAACAGGTCCACATCATATCGCCCGGAGCATAACCAGCTCAACACTATCATGCTTCACCGATCGACACATCTTCATTCGCTTCATCGCCTGCCTGCTATCGATCCGACAGATAGATGTCACCCCGAATCGAACCGACGGCAATGAAATTGATCGTGAAGTTCGGTCCATCATCAATCGATAGTCCAGAGGGAAGGCACGCAAAGCATCCGGCAACAGCGTGCTAAGATAACACCGTTTGATTTTGACTCTCGCTATGGTTAGGTGTAGCCGGATACCAGGCAAGCCGATGCCAGTAATCAAACGGCCATTCGCCGGAAGGCTTGTTTAGAAGCGGGTGTTCGTTATCTCTGGCGCCTCGCTAGAATTCACCGTGAACCATGCCAAATGATTGGAAGAGCGAGCATTAGCGATATAAGCTTCCGCTTCACGTGAAACGATCCCCTGGGGGAGAGTTGGATAATATTTCGAGCCACAAATATCCTTAAGCAGAGCTGATGATTTACCGGGCAGATTGATCAGTTGTGCCTCAATTGGGGAGAAATTAATTATCAATTTTCAACTGAAACTGGTACGCCTATTAGTAGGTTTTCAGGTAAGCTTAAAGGAATTACTCATTTACTAATGAACAAAAAGGTTCACTAGAATGACATATGCATAGAGTATCATTTTACAATGAATTTAATTAGCTAGATAAATACGCATCAGGCTCAGAATTAACACAGAAGTCCATTCAAATTGTACTGGGAATTAAATTTTTGCTGAACATTGTACAGCATCCATTACATGTCTATTCAAAGGAACTTTTTTTTTTTTGTATCGGAAGGTCGAGGGTTTTAATCATAATCTGGAATCTAAACAGAACTTTAACATTTTCCGTAAGCCGATTTAAACATGCAGTTCATCATCATTCGTGAAATTATACTCAGCTGCGTTGTGATTAATACATTGTTCGTTAATATTTACTCCCTTGTCAATCAATCAATGAATTGAAACCATCAATTGGCTATGAATAATACAAAATTGCTAAATGATCTTTATAACAACATTCATCGTCATTATTCCCACAGAAATGTTTATAATCTGATACGCGAGAATGCTGACAGCTGTCATGTCATAACTACGCGAAAACCTTCGTAAAATATGTTTCTCTGCTGTTTTAATGACTTTAAAAACCATTTTTAAAAATAAAGACAACCTTTTCTCACACGTATCTATATATTTTAATTCATTTCATTAAACGTTCGATGCGATTTGTTAATACTTTCAGTGTTAGTGTTTTTGATACCGCATAAGTGTTTTAAGCCATTTTGAATTGCCGTTCAGAAAAAGTGCTTGCATTGAAGAGGTGACACTCACAAGCAAAATAAAAAAAAGCGGGAAGTTGACAAAATATTGGACCGAAAAGCGAAATTTAACAGAATATTAGAGCAATCAGATTAGTGATTTGAATCAAAAGTCTATAAGATATGAAATCTGTTCTACTTTGACGAAACGAAACGAATATTCGAATGGGAGCATCTCAGAAGAGGTTACAATGTTGAGTTCTACGAGCTTTAGGGTGATTTCAACTATTTTACAGGGAATCGGACTCACCGTGTTCCAGGAAATGGCTCGGCAAGATCCAGTATTTAAAGCATTTTCGTAGAACTAAACTGAGATGAAGGGATTGCATTGATGTATCCGTCGGAAAGGCTGAGATTGACACTCGACAACGTTAGACCCGTGAGCTGTTTGAGTGACTTCTGCCTCTGGTCAAGACCGAGCACCAGTTCTAGCACCTAGTGGAGTAAGGATAAGTTAGAAGTGGTCTGGTGGCCAAGGCGATAACGGCACCAGTCACGGCAGGACCGGGGTTTAAATCCCATCCAGCCCGCCTCCCCGTACGCCAGAAATGGCAGGACGAGACCTCTCGAGAGTAAAAAGTAAGGATATGGATATGAAGTGGCCATGTGGTATGGGCAATAATGGCGTCGGTCTTCACACGACAGAATATAAAATCCCATCCAGACCGTCCTTTTGTAGTGAGGACTGAACATCCGACTACGTATCAGGTATCAGGTAGTCTAATGTGCCAGAAATGGCAGGCGTGATCTAAGAGGAAACAAGTAAGCTAAGCTAGAATATTTAAACCATTTAAAGTTCAACTGCGACCGGGTATACTATAGTTAGAATAAAATGATTTGAACGTAGATGCGACAATCATACGTGCCTCATTTTATCGCAAGCCAATCCTCTTTCTTGTTCATCGTTTTATGCACAATCAACATAGCAGTTTGATACATAATCTGTACACAAACGTACCATTTGAAGCATCACATGCTTCTGTCACATCTTGTGCCACATCTTGACCAACGCTTCCGGCTTCATTTCTAGCCCACCTGTGCAAATATTAATCATTCAAAGTAATATCGCTCAAAGAATGTCACAAAGGGGCTTGCCAGCCTACTGCTGTGTGGCGTCCTTCAGCTAACCTCCCATCCTTACCAACGGCACGCTACCATATGTAAAGATAGATGACACACTCCAACCCACAACCCCATCATGATGGATGGTGTCTGTGTGGAGTGCACCCACATAGACATATCCGTGCAATTTTCAGTTCCGTTCTACATACAACACAAATAAAACAAACTCCTTCAAGCAATGTACCTTCAAGACAGCAAAAAACAAAAAGCTGTGTCTTGTATCCATCGCGTATGCTAAAATGCCGGGAGGCTGTTTTTGCCAGAAACATGAAAACATCTCCACACATTCACTCTGGGCCCCTTAAAAGCTCAACGCCCTTCCCGCCCAAACTACGCACGGGACAGATGGTGGCGTCGGGATGTTTTGTTTTACAATTCAACTTTATTTTCTTTCCGTTTTGCCTGCGCTGCCTCAAATATAATTCAATATTTTATCATCCCCACTCGTACGGTGCGTTCTTAGCCGTTACTGTGCGTAAAAATTACGTTAACACTAATGGTGCCACACGGTGGGAAGCGAAGGCGCCAAGTCACACGGTGGCAACCCAACGGAGGAAATTTGACTAACGAAGTGCTGTGTTTTGTTTCAAAGTGCCGCCGTTGCGCCGTTGCGTCGTTCAATTTCCGTTTTGTGTGCCCTTCGGCCTGCCTCCCCGGCGCGCCCTACGAGCGTGTCCTGCTGGGGCATTTATAATATCCTTTCGCCATTTCCTGGGGCTTTAAACTTTCGCAAAGCAATACGACGACGCATACGCCATTTACCTTCTCGCTGGTAGGATGGGGAAGTGCGTCGCTGGTGCTTATCTTCAAATTGAAGAAGCCAGCTTCTTCGCCATTGAGCCCAGAGCATCTGTACCACGTCTGCTGGACGAAGTGGCCAATAAAGGAAGTGGTGAAGTCGTGAAGGTACCGGTTTTTGTCTGGCACCCCCTCTCTCTCGCAGCGCATGCCATATTGTATTTTATTGCATCTTATCGTTAATGGGTGTGTATTCTGCTGCTGCTGCTGCTGCTGCTGGTCCTGATGGTGTCTGGTACAAAATTCACTTCTATAATTGAAACGATGCCGTCCATTTGCTACTCACTATTAAAGCACTTCTTTATGAACCCAATTTAATTCGCATCTTTTCTGCTATCTTTCTTTCAGGTAAGGCCAACCTCAATAACCGATCCATGGTGAGCTCACATCCTGCGCGAGCAATTTGGCCAAAATCAGGTTCAAATTTCCCGTGTAATTTCCTTCACCATTACCGATGTGCCAGATCGTCGTCGTCGGGGCATTGATTGAGGCATTGTTTGTTTTAGAAATTCATCCAACCGGAACGCAATCATTTTTCAACTGTTTGCGAAATTTTCCCCTTCAGTTGTGATGCAATTTAAACGCCTCGGGGTTTTTTAAACCATCTAGTGGATATAGGAGATATGTACTGCCATCCTTGAAGTCTAATATTTCATCTTAAAGTTTAAAGCCTCAGGGGACAAAACGAACCGTCTGACCTACCGTGTGGCTCCTGCCGTGCCCGCAAATGTCAGCCGCAAAGGATCGTGAAGACTTCGAACTTTGTGTGGGGTTTGGGGTTGAATAATTTCTTCCACGACTGTGCATGCCTGTTACCTGGTAGGTTCGGTTCGAGGTTAATGATTGACAGGCTCATTTACGGGGCTGCGTAAAGTACTGCGACAACGTACACGCACTTACACGGCGGCATGTGATTGCATGGGGCGGCCTTTCTATTGACACGGTTGAACGACACGCTACGTGTCGATGCTGATGCCTGTGCGCTTCATTAGCATTTTTGTGCTGTATTTTCGGTGATGCTTTACATTCCGGGGAAATTATATGCATACCTGCTTTGATTACTGTTTTCGAATGTTGAGAGAAAGAGGTCCATAAAAACGTAATGACAAAATTGTTCAACAAATCACCGCAATCGGGGAGCTACCCGTTTATCTGGAAATCCTCTTGGATGTTTAGCGTGCATAAAAAGAAATACAGGAGTAATGTAGCTAACCATTGGGATATATATATATATATATATATATATATATATATATATATATATATATATATATATATATATATATATATATATATATATATATATATATATATGCTCTTCGCTGCAAGTAAATTGTTGATAAGTGAATATCTTCTTCATGGGTTTCGTCAAATAATCACCCCTGAGCAATACGGGTGATATCCTCAACCGCTAGATAGAAATTTGGCCTTACGAAGTCTTAAGGTCATGACTGCCATTTCTAACCTACCAGACTTAATGATTCCAAGTAGTTTCAAAGTTAGTCCTCAACTACAGGGGTATGATCCTGATGGGATTTAAACCCCGGTCCTGCCGTATGATGACCGACACCGTTGTCGCCACTACCACCAGGCCGCCCGTTACTCCTATTCATGCGTCGTATCATAGAATCAATCGTACGATATCGATTCGGTGAAACTAACCTTATACGGAGTAACTTGTTAAAAGGCTGAAAAGTTGTCCCAAACATAGGTCAATCAAAGTAAATATTGGAGCGTCTTTCTGTGCTATTTTTTGAAAATTACTATACTCCGACGACTTTAAAATCTACGTACCTGTTACCAAGTTAGTTACAACGATCGGATGGTACCAATTTTTACAAAATTGTTTGATAGAATTTAGCGTATTTGGTTGTGCTGGAATTATGTTGAGGACAAATACGTTCTTAAAGATTGACCACGAAATGTCAGATTTAACGCTTCCTTGTTGTGATGACGCTCGTGATCCCTGAGTGCTTCTTGATTGCAAGTTTACTCTTCAGAATCTCTTAGACTAGACAATTTCAAAAACTCTACGTGTATAAGGTTTCGTCACCGGGTCGGCCTCAAGATAGGAAGTCATTTAGTGTAAATTAACAGAAAAAACATTTTCCCCGTAATGAAACTTTTCCTATCTACCGGACAAGATGTTTGTTTGTTGGACTAGGATCTTTAGAACATAGAAGAATGCCGGCACAGTGTATTTTGCTACACTCAACAATTATTGGAATTATAAACGCCCGGTTTACTCCCGGAAAAGTTAGCTTTCTTGCTCCAGGTAGATAATTAAGACCAGCTCTCTGTTACACAGGCAAATATTGCTCGATAAATAAATAAAAGAAAACAAATTTCCAGTAGAAAAATCTAACCCTACATCAAGCTTTAGATTTATTGAAAGCATACCGATCAATGCTGTTACCAAATAGTTTAAGGCTTTCACTGTAAAACCATCATTATTCAAATACAGCAACATCAAACCGTCCTAAACAAACAGCTTCATTCATATCAACCAGAATATGAATAAATTGAACCGGGGCAACACTGGATGCGGGAAAACCTCAACCTCAAACAAAATCATTTTCATCAACAACTCGCTCACTACAGCATGAAAGAACAAAACCAAAAACACACCCCAACTTGTGGTGAGATTTGTTTACATTCGACAAAAGTGTCACTGCACACAAATAGCTCATGAGGGGAAAAATGTTGGGGACAAATTGTTTACGTTTCCAATTTTCCCAATTTTAGCAGTACCGGTTGCCGGAATTGAACCTAACGGAAGAAAAAAACAAACAAATCAAATAGAAAGCAACAAAAAGGGTGAACAGGAGCGCATAAAAAAGATGATGAATTTCCACCACGGCCACCCCGGAGGGAAATGTGAAGTGTGACATTTTCCATAATAAATAAACATTTCCTATTGCTCGCGGGAAGGACCCGATGCCAGATGGAAAATGAAAACCCTTTGTTTTTGTCTTTCCTTTCCGTTTTTTTGACTGAATTGCAGAAAAAAATAACATTTTCCCAATAAACGTTCAATTCAGCACCGTAAGCAGTGTGAGAAATCTCGCACGCTTTGCACCGTGCCTTTATCACTGCTCCGCTATTCTGCTTCCTGTTGTTTTCACGCGGTGGCGAAGCCTTATCCTAACCTAACGTTCCCCGGATGAGAATCAAACGATAAAGGAAATCAAACGCAAAGGCATAAATTTCCAGCCCAAAACGACCGACACGAAACGGAACGGATATCATCGCGACTGGGCAAGAATAAGGCCGTATGGAAGAATGAATGAACAGAATGAAACAGAGGACGCAAAACACATTACTTTAAGCGAACAGGCGAAACAAAAACAAGACACCGGACTGGCCGGTTAATGTGGCTCACCGACAGAGGAAACCGAAAAGGGTTCCCCGCCATCGGTCGAAGCTGTGACAGAGGCAAGGCATTATAGGCCGGGCCTTCTCCTTTCTCGCCAGCTAATGCCCGGGCTCAGGAAAAGGACCGTGACCGTAGAAGCCGGTGGGTAAAGCAAACGATGCGATAGAAGAAAAAAGCGATTCCGGATCATTTTGGGACGTTTTCCCACGCCTTAATTGAGTTACGAAATGTATTATTGTTTTTTTTTTTTTTTTGTTGAACCCCGAGTTCGAACGCCCAGGGCGCCAGACAGAAGACAAGTGACGGAAAATGTCAATGTGAAATAATAATAACGCCCGCTCGGTGTGGATTAAGCTCGTGTAGGTTTCCCTACACATGGTGAGGAACATGGTTAGACAAAGAAGCAGTTTTATCAACAAAAATGTTCATGCAGACATAAACAGTTTGTTGTTAGCATAAAAATCGCTCAAATCGTTGTGCCAAACTAGCGCCACTAATCAGCATCACCAGTTACCAGGGTCACGAATGAAGCACACTGCAGTTCTGATCGGACTTCCCCTAAGGGACAGAACAAATCCTTTTAGGGACACTTTTTTCCCCGCCGATGGACACAAATTATGCTCAAGTTCCAAGAAGAATTCTTGATGCCTTTTTGTGTCCGAATATAACTCAATCACCGCTGGCGGTAGGCCACACGCTGATTCGCCGTCTTGCTTACTCGTCGGCTCGAGCTTCATAAACAAAGCTCTGTGTGGTTCTGTATGTCCTACGGATTGTTAAACGTCTGCACAACGTGATACTAATTTGGTAATTTTTTGTCCCTACTTTCAAACACTCCAACAGCACAATCGTTGCACAATGTTTACACAAGATTCGCTTTTGTTTTGTACAGGCACCCTCTCCCGCGGTGAATGGGGTGGACATTTGAAGTGAAAATACCAACTAATGAAACCATCAAGGGGGGATTTTTTTATGCCAATGCAGCAAAGTATATTCCCTGTTTTGTTTTCTTTTTTTTTTTTTTTTTGCTCACACTCCCGCTTGGGGACTCCCGGTTTAGGGACGCTAATTTGACGGTTGCTTTATGCCACGATTTATGCTGTCGATCCCTGTCGCCAGTGGTAGCGCTCTTGCTGTGCTGTGTGAGCATCAAAATATCTTAATCGACTGTTTCGCCAGCAGTGACATTTATATTTACAGTGATCCGGTAAGGAATGGCCTTTAGTTATTCCTACTCGAAAGCGACGGTGCCATGCATTATTGTTTACGATAAGGCTGATCAACAATCGCATCAGTGGCCGTTCGTTGCATGACCAAGAGATTTTGCATGCTTGAAAAAGATAAACAAACACTGGCAGACGCTGGCGGGCTGGCTGGTAGCTGGCTGCCGAAGTGACGAAGAACCCGTATAAAGCTTAAAAGCGGGAGTTAAAAACCCCCACCAGCGGGTGTTGAAGGAACTTAATTATGGAGATAATAAAATTGACATTTCCATCGAGAAGCAGCAGCAGCACCACACGTCAATGGATAGAATTGATTGAAATTTCACTGCTCCCACCAACCGATTCCGAGCCGAGTTCTTGCTACCGTCTTGAACGATAAAAGCGAGCCAGTATCATCATCAAACTTCCAAGCGACGATAAGACCCCTGGAATTACTTTTAACAACCCAGCCAGGCTTATCCCTTTTTATCTTCTGCCCATTCCTGGCTGGCTTCGGGATGAAGGGAAGGCTTTCGTTCAGCCACTTGGAACGATAAAACAAACAGATCTCAAGAAGCTGCTGCCTTGATCACGAGTCAATCAATCATGCATCGTTGGAGGTAAGTCGTACTGGCTCGGCTTGATCTGATTACTGAGCGAGCCCGCTGTTTGATCTGTGAAACGACCAGAATAAAAGCTAGCTCATTAATTACGAAGTCACCGCGCACCTTCCTGCTGGGTGGTTGGAAAGCGTCATGCGGTTTACAATGAATGACGATTAAGAATATCTCTGCTGGCATGGCACAGTAATGCTGCTCCAGCTAAAATCAATGCAAATGATATACGCTCAAAGTTCCACGAAATATGTCAGACTTGCTAGAACTAGGCTATAAATTTGATCGATTTGTTTGACTTGTCTAACAAGAATCCACCACCAACGGCAATTTACCTTGGTGCCAACTGCATTACTGCACACGTGTCAAGCCCATCCCATCGGGGACACGGTTCGGGTTTCTGCGAAAAAAGAGGAAATGGAACCTCCCCAATGTGTAAATATCATGTATCGTTCGTTTGCCCTAGCCGCAAAATGAATCCATTTGGTTCGGAAGAATATTACCGCCGTCAAACGAACCGATCCATCATATGCAACTGTGTCACTTGCATGTTCAATGCCCATAAGACAATTTCAGCTCTGACGCCAGGAACTGAAGCGGAAACGGATCTCATTTCTACCACCAAATCGTTACAACTTTCTTCCGAGCCAAGGTGATACACTGTTACTTGGTGAGAATAGAAGGATGACCTCGTTGATTCCTTTCCGAAACACCCGCGAAACATATGAGACGTGTGGATATATTCAAAAGCGAACCACACGCAAACACCGTTTCCTTATACCGGGGCAACATGCACACGATTCGATCCACCACCGGTTCCCACTCATGTCAATCATCATTTCAGCCGGAACGAACTCGGCAGCACAATTTGTACCACACTCACACAACATCCTGTTTAGCTTATCATTAAAAACCTCGGCGACTATCGTATCCGGGGGGGGGGGGGGGGTTTCGGAAGCCTTCGAGTGTTTGTGTTTTAAAAGCAAGCAAGAAGTGACCTCACAAAATTAGAGAACCCGAGAGGCAATAAAGAAATCTTACGCCAATCGGTTCATCCTATGATTATAGTGACTCAACGCGCGGGAAAGTTCTCGCCCAAAAGTAAAAGGAGTGAAAAGGAGTGAAAATGGCACATCTGAAAAAGGCCTAACGATGAAGCCGAAACGCTCGCACAGCTAGGAACGCTCGAGCCCGGTGACATGTCACGCAATAAATGTGTCAATCACACTAAACTAATCGTTACACGGGATGTGTGTTTGTGTTGTACAGAAGCGCTCCGAAAAAGCTTGATGGTGCCGAGGCGGCGCACCGATAAAGACAAAACACTTCCGTTGCTCGTTTCCGGGGTTTTGCCCATCGCTCCGTGCCAGTCGGACGCCTTGAGGTACGCTACGAACGTCACGATGACCCGTGCTTATACAGGCGGTGAGAATGAGTGTTCTGGGAGATTCGTTTTTTTCTTTCCATGAAATTTGTGCTCCATTAGTGTTCCCAATTTTGCTTGCAACTCAATTCCTTACGCCCCTTGTGTATTTTTTTTTTGGGCCGAACCGGAAGTTGAAGAAGTGGTGCAGAAAAGGCTTTGGATTATGATCGACAACGTTCTAATGGGGATTTGGGGGCAGCAACAGCAGCAACAGAAAAAGCTTTTCCGTTTTTTACTTGCCCAAGCGACAATGGACGTTATACCCAAAATCAACAAAAACTGCAATAAAATGTTATTAAAAGATCATAATTTTGACCACATCGCAATCCCACAGTGAGAAAAGTTCTTCCCTCTGCCCAATGGCCGGATGTTTGTAAGCCGTAGGATTTTTTTTTTCTTCTACGTTTTGTTTAGCTCCATCCTTTCTCTGTTTCCACCTCAATTTTCCGGATTCCGTTCCACTTTTAGTCATCCTGCTTTCCAAACCTTTCATAATCCGCCCATCAGCCTCTGTCGCGATGGTCTCGCCTTTGGTCGATGTCCCCAATCGGTCGTTTCGGTTTCGTTCGCACAGTCAGGCAGGATATTATTTATAAGCAAAAGTTTCACGCTGTACCGAGGACATGGGAGGCAAACCACGGCCGGCCTGTATCTCGGAATGCTACTCCAGCATATAAGTGCGTACACCGAACCTGGTTCCTGGTGCGCACATCGAACCAGTTTCCTTTTCTTCCCCCAGTGCGGAACACCGCACTTACACCGACCCTCTATCGAGGCAGAGGCAGTTTGTCAGTGCGTTGTGGTTTTCGTTCGAGACACGGACTCCTGCCTTCAGAAGCCACAAGCCACGACACACGATGCAAGCACAAGTTTGATAATTTATAGCACACAAAGATAATGGGTGAATTGATGTGGTAAATTGTTCATGCATCTTCCGCTGTCGTGCCGTTTGTTTGGGTCTGTGCTCACCACTTACCAGACCAGACACAGGGACACAGGGAAGGGGGGGCCCGAGACTATGTAAGCAGCGAAGAAAGTCTTGTAAAACCATCAACAGTACCTTGTGGGTAAATGTTGCACCAGAAAAACATGTCTCAAGTGTCATGATTCTAATTGTTCCCGATGTGTCCCGATGCGGTCATATATAAGCCACAGAGGGTACGGCTCTAAGGTCTAAGTACAGTATTTATTGCATGTTTGCGCTGTGGCGGTCCTGTTAAGAGCAGTGCAAACAAGGACACTACACGGTCAAAGTGAAACTAGTTCTTCCAGATCGTGTTTTTAAAAACACAACCCCCTAATGTGATGTGGTGTTGCTGGAACATTTCCACAGAACTCGGGGTTTGCACTAACCCGATAAAACTTGACCATCTGCCAAAACCCGGAACGGAATTAGCCTCGCGTTAAAGAAGCTAGCCAAGAAGCTGAGAAGCGTTCTCAAGGAACGTTTGCCAAAAATAGCCTCAAAGTACTACTACTTAGCACGGCGTACTGCTAAGTAGGGGACAAACTTTACCACCCTGTCGGACGCTGTCAAGATGTTCGATTCTTGTCCATTTACCCCGCTGTTAATGTTGCTTTCTTCTGCTGTCACCTCTCCTTACCATCAGCACCAAACAAACTATCCAATTCCGATAATTACATTTTGACACAGAAATCCAAACAGGATGGAGCCGAGCTTAGCCCTCCGGTCCAAAGAAAGCATAGTGGAAAAGTAAACAATTCTATCGAAATGTGTTTCTTTGTCCTTCTTTTTTTTCGCACATCCTTCCTGCACTAAAACACTCCAGCCGAAATTGAATCTGACACTGATCGGAAGAAGCGTACCCTACCAGCTCGTCCGCTTAAGCAAATGTGGTCAAATGAAGCTCATAAGTCAGGGCGGTTTGCGTGCTACACCAGCACGATTGACCACATTCGTCCGTTGTTCCTACGCTAGCAAACTAAAGCGGAAAAAACACCCATCCGCACACTTTCCCCTTAAGGACACGTCAAGATTGATATTTTGGTGAGGCTTGGGTAAACATCTCACTTTAACACCCTCTTTGTGTGTGGCCGGTCGATTCGATAAAAGGGCACCCGGTTGCATCCTTCCCGCCGGGCAACTCTTAGCCTACCCCAAGACACACTTGGAGTGAGTGTTGTCACTGTGGTGTTGTTTTTGTGAGGCCACCGTTCTTCCGACCTCCATGACGCAGGATAAGCTGGAAGAGCAGGAACAGAAGAACTATTTCTCTCCCGACGCAACACACGTGCCCGTACCCAAACAAAATTATCCCTAAGAGTCTATGGATGGGTAACAACAACAAAAAACACTCCTTAGAGCGGTCAAATCGAATGGCTTTTAAGGGGTTGTTACCGAACGGTTGACAAGCGTTGGAACAATAAAGCATAACAACGGTGCTGACCAGCAGACCCTTTCAGTCTTATTAGCTTCTGTTTCGTGTTGCACAAACGTGGAAGCCAGAGTGCGGGGGTAGGAAAGGACACTTTGAAAGAAAGTTTTGATATGTTTGCTGGTTGCTATAGTGCACAATACGGGGGGTAAGGCCGTTGAGGAGTTCAGTGAGGAACCCTATCTAAACACGAAAGAAAGAGGCAATTTTCTTTGCGGTTTTCAAGCACTTTAATCACTTTCGGTTTGATGTATGTGTCTGCTGGCAAGGCTGGCTGGCTAGACCGACAAAAAGGATCCTGAAATTGATGTTCATTTCCTTGGTGATAAGCTCAATCGATTGGTCACAGTCACAGCACCGGCAGCAGAGAACGTAGACAGATGCTTTATTAAGCCTTCATCTTCGGACAGCCCACGTGTTCCGAGTAGCCAATCAAGTTGTTAACAAAGTCGTTACACGATAATATTGCAGCTGAAATTGCATAACTTTAGGCGTTTCTGAAAGGGTAATTTGCTCGTGTGAACACCACGATCGCCTGAAAGTATGCAATTCGAATGAGAGAATGTTTCAATATGCCTTACTGCACACAGGAAAATTATCTTAAAACTCCAATAAATATTTTAATAACAAAGCAAGTGATTTTTCTCAATAGAAATGTACCGTAGCTTCTATTTGTGCTGTCTCCTGTATGCAAAATAAATATCCAAACACACATACACTCTCAACAACTTCTTCACTTGTGACTACTAAAAGACGTAGTCTGTAGCAATTCCCCTTTCAAAAACCCAGACCAAACACTTGGAACCCTTACCTCGTTGAACCGTTCCAGACGGAAATTGAACAGAAATTGTTCAAACACCGCACCCTGCCCGAGCTTTTCCGAGCGACTAATCGTCTCGGGCCCCGGGTCGCACCATTAGCACGCTACTTGCCTTTTATAATCCTTCTCTGCCCACGGGTTGAGCCATACCACAACGATGTTGCTGCGCTTTATTTATTTAAAGGAGCTGACTTTATTTGTCCTTCTATTTATTTTTACATTTTCTATATACAGCCAGAGCGCTGGACAGAAATACCGGGAAAATGGCGTGCGAGCCGGTGCGTACACCACCATAAAGGGTTCCGGTTTTCTTATTCCGTGGGCTTCACGGAGAGCCATAAGGACTGAATTCGCGTCAGTGGGTGAAATACGTGAAACACAAACATACAGTAGGGACCAATATCGGATGGGGGACCTGCTTTCTTGACGGGCATGCTCGAATAGCACAATCCGGAGGCAATTGTTTGTCAGTTTGTTGTGGAATGCTCTGTTTGCGAAAGACCAGGGCCGACAAAAAAAAACACACGCACACACAAACCGTACCTTGGACAAATGTTGAATGTTTAGAAAGCGAAATGGCAACGTCGTGACGTTGCCGGCTTCAAGTGGACAAACTTTAGCACGTGGCATATGGCGCGTGGATGACGTTACGTACCGAAGCTTTCTATTTACATTTCATACAACAATGAAACATGTGTAGGGAGTAAAAAGCTACGTTTAATGGTATTGGACACTTTTTGTTGTTCCTCCTAATAATATTACAATAAGCGTTATTGTTGGAGCTGAATTGACAGTTGCATTGTACACAGAAGTGAAAGTGACTGCGATTCAAAGCCTCTCGCTCTTCACCATGATAAATTATCACTTTGAATAACAAACACATCAGCGCCGAACAGAGCTTCAGCACACGTCTCAGCACAGCAGCCTATCAGTCTAAGTACTTTCTCCTTCCCCGCTGGTGGACTTCCAGGCTGCCAATATCCCGAAAAGACCTTACCTGTGCGGTGTCAGCGCCATTCATTGCCCGTCGGCTTTTACCACTCATAAAGCTGCCGCTTAATGATGCTAAATATTAATTACCGCTGTCTAACTTGATCCCGAACCTCTCGTATATGCGAAACCCGGGACCGCACACGAGCTCCTGGAACGAGGAACACCCACATCGATCTGTGCGTCGTATGTAAATGAGACGCAGCAACCGGGGATGAGGATGAGGACCCTCCCAAGGTAGGGAGGGTGCTCGTTAAATGCGGCACCAGCATCATCATCATCATCATCGCAAATGACAACTCGACCGATATTTCACCCTTTCCAGAGCATAAACATCAATGCTTCGGGTTTTGACACATCAGCACACTCGAGAGAGAGAATTCACACGAGGAACTGCGATCGAATGGCCATCCTTAGCGCTCGCCCGGCTCACTGACAGCCGGAATGAAAGGTCATTCCAGTAGCGTTGCATATATTGAAATCCCCCCAACTGAAGGGGTCGTGCTGTTGGGAAGAAGTTTTCGACAAATGACTCGCGATGGATGATACGGCGAACATGTGATTAATTTCTTCAGCCACAGTCTCCGGTTCCGAGGAGCGTTTATCCCGTCACGCAGAGTCGTGGGCTTGGAACGTTCCAGGAATCAGTATTATCGGCGGTGCGTACCGTGCGACTGACAGAATTGATGTCTCGTTCGTGAAGACGAGCTGCTTGAAAATGGCAGCCCAACCTTGCAACCCAACCTGCGGATTCAAACGGAAATGCATCTTGCGTATTGATTTTCAAACCGTTCCACTAAACGCTTGTCGCTTCTTGCTTTGCTTCGCTAAGTGAAGATACCGAAGATGATCAGTTTGATTTATGGACAATCCCGAAAAGAAGATCAAGCGGCAAAACGGTGGCTCGTCGCGTGGCTCTCACCGTGGGAATGAAACGTCAGCGTACTTCGTTCGTTCGCTGGACGATGTGCTGTTGTTGTTCCCGGCCCGAGGGCCCTTAGCTACACCTGGACATGCATGCTTCCGAACGATCCTGCCGTTCGAGAAATAATTACATCCTCCTCACAGTGGAGTGTGCTGCCGAACGGCTCATAAACGATCAGTCGCTCTCTCGGACGGTTCGTTTCATCCGGTTTCGGACTTGCCGGTTCGGGTCGTGATTAATTCTGTACATGTTTCCGAACCAGTAAACCAGTTCTCGGACCAGTCCGTCGGAACCCTCGGGCACGACGAAAATACTGCCGCAGCATCACACGATGCACACCACGCTTCCGGTTGCACCTGACGCCGGCGTCCCCGTCTCGTACCGTGCCAAGCATCGCCCGTAGAACGTTAATTAATTTTCGGAACTGGCAAGCCAGCTCTCCTGTTGCAGTTCTTCGCTCGCCTGATTATGGAACCGGCTGTATGGCGTCCAGGGTTGTGGAGCATTTGCACCGCAATTGCACTTCAGGTGCCATTAAGGGAGGCGTTCCTGGATCACTTTGCCGTCCATTCGTATTGGGGCGCTTTGTTTACTTTCGACGTAATTCTTGTGCCTCGGCTCCTTGGGCGTGTGTGTTTTTAATTTATGCACTCCAAGCCACAACACAACCGTCCTGCGTCAATCGGTTTACCGTATCCGGTTGAGTTGGAAGAATGTAAAAAGGTGCTTAAGGCGCTCAGCACAGAGATTGTGATGGCGATAAAAACGCCATCATACATTCCCCGGGCAGGATTCTGTATATTATTTGCGATAATCTGTCCCGGTGCAAGGTGACACAACTTCGGTGGCTCGTTTTTTGTTCCCCCGACCAAACGAGAACTACATCAAACTGCAGTGTTACAGTTTATTATCATGATGATCTGTTTTTTGCATTGCAGTAAATCCGATTAAGGAGGGCTTTTGTGTGGACCATAAACCGTCCCATCGTACATCACATTCGCTCCAGCTCCATCAAACCGTGAATCGAAATGGATGCTAATGGAATGTGCTGAACCTCAGTGCATCCGAACTATTCTGCTGCCTACCTTAACAAAATTGGTGAGTCCTAACATCACT
This sequence comes from Anopheles stephensi, assembly GCF_013141755.1. Lineage (NCBI taxonomy): Eukaryota > Metazoa > Arthropoda > Insecta > Diptera > Culicidae > Anopheles > Anopheles stephensi. The sequence goes on along the minus strand of NC_050203.1, from coordinate 55,897,487 downwards.
TTTCGACCGAATCAACATCAATACGGGTTTGCAAAAAAACACCAACCGTACTTCCCAATACGCCCTTAACGCTCGGCACCGCAATCATTAATTTTCATTCAAGTGGAATTTCGGTCCTTTCCGAGCACGATTTCAGGCATCATCTGCCTGAACAGAAGCATCCACCGGGCAGGGTGAATCTTTTAACTGGATCATCCATTACGATTAGATTTGATGGTCACCAAACCCCTTTTGCCGTCGTTGTTTCGCTTTTGAATCAACCTCTCCCAGGCTGGGGTAATATTTTATTTCTGTGTCGAGGGTTTTTTCGTCGAGTGCGCGAGTTCAATCCACATAAAGCATTTGGGCCTCCGGGCTTTTGTGTCTGACCCTGCATCCTTCTCAACAAGGCACAACGGTTTATCGATCGCTAAAGTTTCTGATTGAGGAGTTTGATGCTGTACAAGCTTTCGAAACTACAACCACCGACGGCGGTTCCGCAACGATGCCACAACACCCAACGCCCGAAACGCCGAACTGCTCATCAATCTTGATCTCTCGGTGCAAATGTTGCTCGCCGGGTCATTCGTTTTTTGTTTGTTCCTTCCTTCTTGCTTGTTATCCAAACTCGGGTTGCGTTTCGCTTGTGTGATTGTTTTGTTTTTGTTTTTCGCTCTGTATGTGTTGTACACATATTTTAACTTTCGCTTCCTGTTCTTGGTTCCACCGTTTGGTAGGCATTATTTCACGTCGTTTTCCTATTGAACAGAAGTTTGACTGTAGAACGGGGTTTTTTTAGATTCTCTTTTTTTTGCATCCGTAACATCTCACATGAGTGATGTATAAGCAATTGAGTAAATTTTGAGAGCCGGCTGTTATTCGTCTTTATCATGGTTCAGTTCCCTCAAGAATATACAACGCCCCGTGTATGACTGCTTATTGATGAGTGCTGTTGCAGTTTGCCCCTGCGGTGCTTTTTTGTCGGGTGCTGTATGGTGAATAAAAATATCCTTTTCCTCCTTTTATGAGTTGTGTTTTCAACAACAGCTGGGCAATTTTCAATCTTTACGTGTTTTTTTTTAATGTTCGATGCGATACAGCAATACTGAATGCAGCGCAAAGCGAAAGAAACACAAACGATCGATGCGCAACGGTAGCTTTGCGAAAATAAGCTTGAAAACCTGTTCAAGCGTAATAAATCAAGATCTTTTTTTCTTGGGTTTGTATGAGCATGGACCTTTGATCAAGCTTGTTAACTGGGACAAGCGGATAAAAACGTAAGGTAAGCATACAAGTCCTAACGCACATCGGGATCTAGTTTTTTCTCATCTTCTCTTATTATATCTGATTCTCGTTTCTCGAACCATGTGATATTGAAATTAATTTTTGATCATTCTTGGGTATCTTTATTAATTTTTTAAAAAATATGAGAATAATCAAGCAACGGATATTTTTTATAAAACATTTATTTACAAACGTGTTTACAAATAGAGACAACAATGCACAAAATTGCATTTAAACATTCAATAACAAATTACAAACGTTACCATTGTTTCCAATCATGTAACTGAAGTAGCAAGCCAACAAACGGAGGATTTTACTGCGTTTTCTGGACATCTGCCGCTTAGTATAGGCAAACTCAGCTTATCGAACGAAAAACCAGACAAAGTCGAGCACCCTGAAATCACGAGGCTAATGCATTTCTGCAGAAGCTGCCAAGCATCAGCAGCTCTGCAACAAACTACGGACTTGATGAATGAGACATAAAGGGCTGGAAAGTTTCGAGTCTTCAAAGCTTATTAGGCATATAATAATATTGGACGTGCTGTGGGCATAAGAACATTATCGTATACAGTGATGGACAAAAAAATAATACAATTTTTATATCCGATTTTCAATTACTGCTTTTGATACTCTTACAAGGTATTATGAAACCGAATTTAGGCTAAAGCATTCTTAACATCTTATATTTCTTTATAAAAACTTTTTTTTAAAAACAGGAAACTTTGAGTGAGAAAAATAATGAATAAAGTTCTACATCTTTATCACACAAAAAATCTTACTTTGTGATAGCAAAGTTTGACTTTGTTAAGGTAAAAAATAGATTAAATTGATATAGAAAACTATAACGAAAAAATTATTCCTATTTGAAACATGTTGAATAGTCTTACTTGATTGTATATTATGAGTTACCATGTTTTGTTCAGAAAGAAAAAAAAATACTAGGGATCGATTTCTTCCTTCCTTGGCAGTACAACCTCGAGAGGTCTCGGCCTGTCATTATTTCTGGCTTTATGTGACTCGGTTCAACCCGTAGTAAAGTAGTCATGGGATTACTAATGTATGGGATTTGAATCCCGATCCTGTCGTGTGAAAACCGGCGCCGCTGTCTGGTAGAGTAATGCAACATGATTTTCTCAGAACAATCTTGAATCTTTACAAAATAGGATGTAATTGAAGACATAATCCTTCCAGAAAGTTTCCAGAGTAATTTGAATACAAAATTGCCAGTCCTTTGGCTCTGTTTGCTAGTCCCAATTAAATGCCGTAAGAGAATTTGATTTATCAATCATTTATATTAACAATCTTATCATATTTAAATTCATGAAATTTTCAATCCTTCGTCATGCTATTTATGTTAACGTTCTAGCTTTGTGTTTTATAATGCTATGAAATATATTGGTCCAGAGCTCCTAGTCTTAAAAAGTCCTTTAGATAACGTAGGCAATACTTGCGGATAACTTTCAAAGCTAGATCAATGTATAAGCAATCATAGTATTATTTAAATACGACAGCTAAAACAGCATACCCAAGCAAAAAGAAAATGTTCTAAAGTGTAAGTTTAATAAATATTTCCTCATTTTCTCTCATGACACCCTTAAGCTGGTATTATGGCATAACAAAAATCTGAACTCATGTTCTAAATCACCGGAATAAAAAAATAAATCACAATACGTCAACCGTTAGGATCATTCACTGAAACGTAAGAAAAACACCAACTTCCTCTTTTCTCGCAAGCACACTCATATCAGTTTTCTCCCATCACATAATCCTACCGAAGCAAAGCCAACCCCATCACGATTTTTTCGGAAGCTTTTTTCAACGAAACAACAAGAAAAAAACGTGTACCACATTTCAAAGCGATCAGTATAAAAGGAAAAGAATGTATCGGCTAGAACATATTGCATGCATCAATAAGCACGAGATTGAAGAATGCGAAACGGATGAACAATCAGCAACAAGCGCAAAAACCAAACTCAACCGTTCATTCATCAGTGAGAGTGCTGGCAGCGCAAAGCAGAGAATCCCAGCTCCAACAGTCTCCTTTTTCGTGGAGCTGGTTTTGATACAGGTTTCTTTTTTGCGGTTCCCCGTATCGAAAGCGCCACCAACTTCAACTCGCACGGGTTCGTCAATTTTTTCGCGCTTCAACGCGCTCCGATCGCGGTACGATCTTAAGGAGTTGGGTTTTTTTTGCTGCGTGTATGCTTAATTTTAGGCGTGCATGAAAGACGAAACCTGTTCGCTTGTGCTTGCGGCTCATTGACTTTTTTATGAGTCGTGCGATTGTGGAAGATGTTTCTGCAAAAAGCCGCCAAGAAACCGGCCCCTTGTTTGCGGATTGGATCGGTGAGGTCTGGTGGCGTTTCTACCCTCTAGACGACACCGTACATGCTGCCCGGAAGACGTTCACTGGGTCGGGCGATATAATCGCACACGATAGTAATCGATTGATGGTTTGGTCGGTGTGAGTTGTTGTACCGGTTCTTCTTCGAAGCATGTACGTCTTAACGCATAAGAAACCGTGGTTCAATTTCAAGTTGTGTTTAATGGTGGCATGCGATAATCGTGGCCTGATAACGAGGAGATGATACCGACGGAACCTTTTCGGCATCCTTAGCTTAATGCTTCCGGTTAGGCGAGCTTTTTGTGTGGTTGAGAGGAGCAAATTTATGAGACGATATTTATTTACAGACAAGAAATTCATTCTATGCCTTATTGCATTTGTGGCTTTCAGCGTGCACACATCCAAAGAAGGGAGCACAGAAATTTATCTGAAGCTGTGAGGTATGTGCGCAGATCATACGAAGATTTATGGTATTCATGACGAAAGAACGATGTCAGGGTTATTCAATATCTCTTTCTTGGTTTTGTTAACCTGCAAAAAAGTCAAGATTCTTCTCGACAAACCTAAGGCTACGAAGTCTTATTGTGAGACACCAAATCCAAACAACACCGGTGAGCCAAAGCTTGACCCATTTCCCTGCAAATCTGTACCACACCCATCGCATTGCTCATCGCGCCGGAATCTGTGCTAGCTGTGAGTGTATTATATTTTACCCTTCATTTTCCTTCCACCGGACACTTACACATCAAACAGACTGATGGCATGTGCGAACTGCTTCTAGTGCCACTCACCATCACTGTCCTTCAAAGCCCATTCGTCTAAGCTCGCTTTCGAGACACCGAACAGAGTGTGATGGTGTGATTATGGACACACTTTACCTGGCGAGAACCAGACGAATGGGGTAAAGGAAATCTCTGCTAGTGCGTACGCTTCTTCAAGATGAACGACGTTGTCATTTGATGTGCATGAAAAGGGGACATGTTGCCATCACCCCGAAAGGATTATTGATTTCTCAAACACCTTCCCGAACACCGAGTGGCTGTGTAGTGCAGGATAATAGAAAAACTACGAAAGCTTAAGCAGAAAAATCCTTGTTCCGTCCGGGGGGAAAACACGTCGGGAAAATCTCTAGGATTAAGGCGACAAAGAAACACTCACACACACGCGTACAGCTGTGGGCCGAGATTACGAGTTGGTGCATAAATTACTTCCACTTGAGCTTTGCTTAAGGTGTCCGGAGGAGGGGGGGGGGGAGAATGGCGAAAGCAACCGAGCACGAAACCGAACACAGTAAGTCGCTGAGAAACACCTTGCTTGCTGCTGCTTGTGCATCTGGCAGGTACTTGTGTAGCGACACATCTGAGCCTTGGGGGGGAGGGGCTCATGGGCTCAAAGAAAAAGTCTCCAGAAAAGCTGCTAAGAACTCTGGTACACTTTTCCACCGTTTCAACCCCATTTTTCCTTTCACGCAAAACAAAACACCCCAATGTTAAAGAAATGTAGCGTCAAAGTTTGCACATGTAAACAAAAATATTCATCCATCCGGGCAGCACAGCAACACACACAAGGGATTGCATACTTTAAGGCGTACACAGCAGCTTGCTCAAAGCCTGCAACTGCTGCCAGTCATTGCGAACCGAGCCAAAGAAATAATTTCTCCCTAGCAGGATTGTGGTGGTTTTTTTTTTTTTTTTTTGCTTCACAGCTAAAAGGATTAGTGTTTTTTTATTTTTGTTGCGTTCCTTACCGATGTAAGACTTAACTTACGCAACAACAACAAAAAATCCGATCTCCTCCACGATTCTACAGCCACCCGGAAGCAAACAATAATTACTGAAAGGAGAGGGATCGTGTTGAGCTGGACGGTTTTCTTTTCGTTTTTTTCTCGTTTTTCTTTATCTCATCGCTTTGTTGACACTTGCTTCTTGACCGTCTTGAACGACCATTCTTTTGAACGCGCTCTGAAGCGCTGGTGAGTTAAATGGATTTTTAATTGAATTTTCCTGCCCGTGGTACTAATTTGAATGGATAAATAACGGGAGGGAAAGATCGTTCTCACTGAAGAAGTCGACGCTCAGTCAGCTTTCACACTTCACTTGTTTGAGTTGTAGTTTCGTTATTTGGGTGTCACATAAAGACTTTCTATGCCAGTTACTTAAAAAATATTAAAACAAAACATAAAACCTTTTACCTCCACTTTTCTGCATTCATAAAGGATGAACCAAAAATGAGAACAAGTTCAACTTTTTGAAGAATATTTTTTGTAAATTTGTAATCCGGTCTGCTCAGGCGGTGCGGACCTTATGGCGTCAAGCCGTCATAATTAAAATTAAATAAATAAAAACATAATTTTGCATTTGATTTCATTTCCATTCGATTTGTCATTTAATTGGGGATGTACTTGTGTACCTATTTCAAGGTTATGCTCTTGTACAAAGAGTTTACTCTATAGCCTTGGCTTACGGTCATGATTTTTATTAACAAATACTTACGTAACTGGTGAACATTTTTCATCTCCTGTTTATAAGCCACATGTTTGGAGAAAATGCTCCATCGTAGAAAATTATTCTTTATGACCTATTTAATGGAATACTACCTAAAAATTATAGATAAAAATGGAGTCTCGATAATATCAACTAATTAACAAAAACTTCTATTCAACTTTAGCTGTAGATGGATTTTAAAGAAAAACCATTTACAAGGTTAAAAGTATTTGCAGGAGAAAATAATGCGTATGGAGTAGAATATTGAGAAGATTTTGTATTAAAGGAAAACAGGATCATAGGCACGAAGTCCGTAGACGCTGCAAGACTTTCCTTATTGTGTCTGCCATTAGAGGAAGAGATGATTCGAAGTTCAAAATTGAGGAAGCTCTTAGGGTGGTTATTTATCATCTTTTTTAAAAACCTTTTCTATACTCTTTGAACAATTTTTAGATTGTTTGGGAAACGAAAACCCCAAACATTTGACCCGTTGGTAATTGTTGGAAGCATTACCTAATTGAAGAATATTATCTCGTTAGATAGTGAGAGAGAGAGGATCTTCTTTTTAATAATGGCTACAAAGTCATTAATGTACCCAAAGATTTAATCTTGATAATATTGAAAATGCTCTTTGAAGCACAATTTTCTCTCTGCTCCTTCTTGTCTCCCTTGGCAATACAACCTTGAGTGGTCTCGGCCTGTCATTTCTGGCTTTCTGTGACTCGTTTCAACCCGTAGCAAAGTTATCAGCCCTCTAGAGGCGGTCTAGATAGGATTTGATACCTACACCTGCCGAGTGAAGACCGGCGCCTTTATCTCCTCCGCCACCGAACCTCTCAACAATTGGTATTATCCCCAGCAGGCGTCTATTATACGGTATTTCCTTGCATGTTTGGTTGTCTCTCATATGAGTTCTGTGCTTGATGGGAGGCAAACAATAGCATGAGTCTTAGAGCTATTAACTCTAATTGTCTAGTCGCTAAGGTAATTTGTGTAATCGTCGAATTCTTTTTGCAGGTCAAAATTTTGTACAGTTACGAATCTTTGCGAAAAAAGTATGGCTTTGTCATCCACATTGAGTTAAAAATGAACTTTTCTATCAAGGGATGGAAGATCGCCTCCAGCACAGTTGCTGTAGGAATCTTTGTACATTCTATTGGAAATAAGCTCCACAAAAGCCATTTTTCCTTAACTTACTTTACCATTCGCTTTTCCACTGCCAAATCGAAATGAAAGATCAAGTGCGAGAAAAAAAATGTAAATAACAATCTCACAATGCATGTATTAACATCTACCCACAAACGTGCTCATTATTATGGGTTTACTGCATGGGGAGGAAAAATCACCATGCGCACCGAAATTCAACCGGCCTCGAACACCGGGCATACGAATCGCTTGTTCCTTTGCACTGGTGTAGCAAAAACACTTTTTCGTTTTTGTTCACATTTTGGATAACTTTCCACGATGCTTCCTGCCAAAGGAAACAACGCACCAGCCGGCAACTGTACGAGCAACGAGCAACGAGCCCAAAATATGCCAGACGTGCGGAAATCCACACCATTTCGACGCGTAGCGTAGGAGGATTTGTGGCACGAAAAATAATCAACAAAAATATGGATAAACTTCAATTAAAATTCAAATTCAAAATTAACAACAAACATCAAACGTTCCAACCAAAAAACGAAAAAAAAACCTCCCCGGACCTACAGCAGCGGCCAGCATACCGTTCGCTGGAAAGTTTCCGCGATTCTGCAGATCCTAATTCCCACCGTGGGGAGGGTTGCGAACCCCAACCCGTGCTGGGTGCCGGGCACCGGGCACAATTATTATTATCTTTACATGTAACTTTGTGTTACATATTTCCCATACGGTGGTAGAATTTTAAAAAGTTGCATCCAGTGTTGCATTCTTTCTGAAAGGGGTGTGTTTTCCACACTTTCCCGTGCGCGTTATGCGGAAAAATCCATCCCGTTAAGGATGCTAATGTTTTCATCTAACTCACCGAAGAGGAAGTTTTATTATCACACTTGAGAATTTTGGGTTTGCAGTACGCAAATCTCTCGTTCACCAGTAAAGTATAAATTGCTGTGGGTTAATCAGGGAATCAAAATTGAGAACGGAGGTCCAACGATTCCTCCACGATTAAGAGAAAATACCGGCTACACTTGTTTAACTGTTTGGAAAGGTTTAAAATGCGCCGCAGAAAGGTACGGGGGAAAACAACATCTAAAAAACATTCCGCACACACTGTGAAGAAGCGAACATTTTGGATAATGAATAGTAAATATTTATTCAACGCTCGGCCAAAGCTTTCCCTGCTACCGGTTCGACCGGTGCAGATAAGCAAGAAAAAAATCGTTTCAGTAAGCATATTTTTCCAATCTGTTTACCTTCCCTGATGGAAAATGGGGAAGAACTGCTTCCCGACGACCAACAAAAAAATGGATAATTATTTTGGGCTTAAATTATTGAACGAGAAATCTGCAACATTTGCGGGTTGGAGTCAAGAGGGAGTAAATTATCCACAAAGAGTAAATTATCCTCGGTCTTATCGTTTATTGGCTGCTTTTTACTGCAATCGCTATTGCGCGAACCTTTAAAGAATATTAAAACGAACTATCATAATCAGCGTGTCTGCATTTCATGTTCGTACGACTGCACTGACAGCTATTCCGGTACGTCCGTGGCAGACAGTCGATGGGTCGATGGGTACACCGATGCGCACTGCGCAAATCGGTAAGAACCGGATGAGCGGCAGGGATGCAGCAAATCGTGGCAATCTTCTCCTAATGGGTCATTCCCAGAACTACTCATGCTGCACTCGTCGCCGTAGTCGTCGTGCTGAATGCCTTTCCGGGAGGAAATCATAAAGTACCATTAAGAGCCACTTTTCGGAAGCCACTCAAGGCTAGCCACCGTACCGCGAGGGTGATGCTGAACGATGGCTGTTTAGTTGAGTGGCGTTACAATGTTACATGTTATGTACCTGCCACGCGTTGGAGGTATAAAAACTGGAATCAAAATTGTAGCATGTTTCTGGTTAAATGTTTAAAATGTTTTTCACTACGGATTGGTTCAAAGTTGCAAATAACACAAAATTTACCCATAATGTATTTGCCCTAGACCACTTTTCGCTTCAAAAAATGAAAGGGAACAGTTTAAAAAAGCGCCTTAATGTATGCAATACAGTTTAGCATTTAGAACGATTTACGAAAAATAAGGATCTTCTAAGCTAACAGTCTTTAAGAAAGGACTACCATTGCCTTCCAAACGGTTTAAATCAGTTCCATACGTTGAATCATGCTTCGCGGTTATGAACCCTATCAACTAACTGTCAGTAAAAACAAAAAGTTATTAATATTAATGTTTGCAACTAATGCAATCAATCACAACATAGGTTATTTTTCTCGAATGTGTTTTGATATTATGTTGCTCAAATGCTGCTAGTCCGTTATGCAAAATAACAGGCAAAATTAGAGCAACCCCCTTCCAGCCAAAGCAGCTGAAAATGCACGCCTAAATGTATGCAATACAGAGTAGGTTTGTTATCGTCATACGAAAGTTAGAGGTTGTCATGCCTAACAAACCTCAACCTTATTAAATCAACCTTATTCGAACTATGGTGGTATCAATGAGTCTAGAAAGCCAGAAATGGCATGCATGACCCAAGAGGTCGTCAAGCCAAGAAAGAAGAAGAAGAAGATTGCTCTTCACGTTCATGCACGTTTGGGAAGATTGGCAATAAACCCAAACGTAAACAAAGTATAACATTATTACAGAATTGTTGCAAGTTCATGACGTTTTAAGTGACCAGTATAAAAAAAAATGTGTCTTTTGTCACACGCCACCCTTAGATTCAAGTTTTCCCTAAGATTTTCGATTAAATACTGCATAACTGTGAATCAGAATCATAATCTGGGCAAGATATTTTAATATTTTCCCTAACCTCATCGTAGTCCCAATGTTACCACTCCTTGACCTCAAATCCATTCTCCCAGGCTGCAGATTAGCCGTACGGTCTCTTTGATATGACTTAATGTATCTCCTTCAAGATGCCATGGAATGTCTCAATAAAAACACCACACAATCCTCACAAAATACCACTCGAATCAAGAAGGGGCTCAAGCACAATCCAACCCAATGCAGTATCAACAATCATACAAATTGCTCACATATCGAACGAGCACAACCTTTGGCGGAACAAGAAAGAATGTTCCGCCCCATTCCAGCAGATAACCGTCAGCTGATTATGAGACACAATTAAAACCCTTCCCCCCGTTTTTTTTTTTTGCCACAATACTCGGAGAAGCGTGGGAAAACAAAACGGGTAAGGCAAATAAATTAAATTCTGCAAAGAAATCACGGCGACCGGAAATGAGAGAGCTGCTCCGTCCGTTTCAACTCATTTTGGTCCAGGTCTCTGAGCACTGCTGCTGCTGCTTGAAAAACTTCGGCGCAGATAGCGCATAAAGCATTGCTCTGCCAGCCTACAACGATGCCCGTCGCAATTCGATCGCAATTCCATGCTAAGCACCAATAAATCGCTCCTTTCTTCCGCTCTGTTTTCGGTTGCTTCTCCTGTTTTTTTTTTTTCTCCCCCGTGTCGATGCTTTTGGGCATCCTTTAACGTACTGTTTTTCCCTCGTGCGACAGTCGTGCTAAGCAATCTAAATTTATATTTTATTATATTTTATCGATTTCCATATCCGGCCCCTTAGGAGAAGGAGCGACTGACTGTTTTTCTCTCCTTCTTCCCTTTCTCGGCCCGTACTTTCCTCACATACAGTCTTCGTGTTGAATCGAAAATTTAAATCTGATTGTCTTGTCGCCGGTTTTGCCCCTGCCGTAGATAGCATATTCCGGTGTGGCGTGATGAAATTATGGCAAAGAAAAGCATTGCATCCTCTACAGAACAAACGAACAACAGCAACAGTGCGACGGGTACGGACCATAAGGAAAGCACTCGTTTCGGTGCAACAAACACAGAGCGGCTAGGAGTTGATGTGCAAAAAAATGATCACAGAATGAAGAATTCCGTGGGAGCTTTCGATCAATCGTGCCAGAACCGTGCGGCGGGTAGAACATTTGCAATAAAAGTCAATCAGTAGATATGAAGAGAAAGGAAATAAATAAAGGGAAACGATTTGGTTCAATGGTTCATGACGGTGCCTGATGTCTGCGACGTGACAAATTGTCTAATTTAAACTCTTGCCGGCTTACTGGGGTGTGCTGAATTTCGCCCGTTCAAAGGATAACGAGCAAAGATTGTCGCTGGTGAGCTGGAAGTTATAGAAATTAAACTGATGGTTCATGTTCACCTTGAATCATAATCAGATCCATCTATTGCATCAAACCATGGCATGTCTTTAAGAAGCGGACGGAAGCTACATACTTTTCTTTGTACGGAGAGCGTCATCAAATTGCCTTCAGTACGTCCCCCGCCCAAAACTGAACCAGGAAATGAGTGAATATTATTTAATTAAAAAACTTTCCTATAAATTATTGAAACGTGCCTGCAACTTTTCATCCGTCCGTCGGGTTTCGTCGTGGTTCTGATTCTACCGTTTTCGTCAAACAGTCAGTTTCCGAACCAGGGTTGCATTATTTCACTTTCAGTGCCAGGAATTTTTTTGTTAGTTTCCAATTTGCTTTTCCGTGTGTTTTTTATGAGTAAAAGCAGAGCAGAATTTAGCCACAGAAGACTGATAACCTTCTTTTTGCTCCTTCATCAAACGTTCCAAAAACGTGTGAGTGTGTGCGAACGTTCGCGTTTCAATGTTCGCCGTTCCTGGGAAGAATGTTAGCGAAATTAAAGCGAAACTTTGCCAACGCTAGCCCAACTGATGACAGAAAACTCAGCGAACGGTAAAGCTTCTGACCTTCCGTGCTTTGATATCGGGATGGGAGAGGAGGCGAGGTGTGATAAATTACCACGTCGAGGTTAGCTGACGTAATTATGGCGAGTCTTTCCTTTTTTTAAATAAACGGTCGAATCGAGCATTAGAGCAAGCTATTAAAGTTTAAAAATTTAAGTATACTTTTTTATTAAAAATGTGCATCTCTGAAGCGTTTGCTACGCAAAACAATTTCAATTTTAATTATTAATGTCATGTAGCGACATGAGCGTTACTTATGCCACTTTAGAACATTGTATAAATTACAATATTATGTGACTATAAGCCATAAGTTCATAAACGATATTACAAAAGTTCTGACCTAACTTCTATGATAATTTTGCCAAACATATTCATCGTGCTGATTGATCATCCTCGTCAAAGTTGTTGTTTATTTTTTGACAGTCAATGAGGACCTGGTCACACATGATCTTATCACTATCTTAGAATTGAAACTTTCTTAACTTTTTTAAGAAACAAAGTAACAAACAGAAAGATAAACGCAATACACATGAATAAAAACAAGCCTATTTCAAATTAATAGGTTGGTTCCAGTTAAACAAAGCGTAACGTAAATTAAATCGCAGAACAATCTTCGTCATAATGTCATTCTCTCTATATACACGCCTTCTACGGTCTGTTCTAAGTGGTCTATAATTGCTAACTAACTCTAGCCAATAGATAAGGTCAATCTATCTCACCAATGAGGAGCATAGAGATAAAGAGACTGCGTTACGCCACAGGGTGAAGTAAAAGACAGTAAGCTTAATGTATTTATTTATTTTATTTAAGGTTGATTTTGAAGGCTTGACTACACTTAACCAAAGCTCAATTTGTCTATGAACAGATAGGATACCATTTGTCCACAGTGGCGGATCAACCTAGGAGCGAAAGGAGCGACCGCTCAGGGGTTGGTTGTTTAGGTTGACGAGGGAAATTCTGTTCGTCTTGCTCACAAACGATTCACAATTAGAGGGGCATCAACTGCCATTCCGCTCGGGACCTCCAAAAACCTTGATCCGCCATTGTTTGTCCATTCACTAGACGAAAGGATCTATGGAATATTAAAACACAGTGTGGGTCATTAAATGCTCTAAACTGCTGCCGAATAATTCCTAGCATTTCGTCTCAAATATCACAAAATTGCTGAGACAGTTTTTAATCATAAATTTATAAAGGCTCAGAGACCTCTGAGACCTCTGACGCATTTTTCAGACAGAGACACTCAGAAACGCACCGGACAGGACGAAACAGTCCAGCGTCATAATCGTAGAATAAACAATCAGAACGGCCTGGCCGTATTGCTATTCAGAGCTAATACTTTGAAGAGAATTTCGTTACAAAAACAACACCTCATTAAGTGTTCTTTGCGCTTAGGTTTTCGAAGTTCAATCCTAGGGAATGCTACGACGGATTCAGTGTAGAATTCAAAACGCCTAAAAGTATGCAATATGCATTTTAATATTCAATCATTCGATGTACGCGTCAAGCAACCTTGACGAAGCGGCCTTTAATTCTTTGAACGCATCGACATAACAAATGAGATAAAAAAAGAATTATTGCATAAATTCTGGCCTTTTTGCAACCAGAACTGTGTTAAAAGCAATGATAATGTGAACACTCGTTAAACGAGAAACGATAAATAAAAGAAATTAAAATTCAAAAAAATTTGCAACAAAGCTAAAAGAATCACGCATTACAAATTTAGCGCCATAACGAACCCAATCTCGCCCCGGGGAATAATATTGGAACGATAATTAAACAGCATTCAAACAGAAATAAAAGAATATCGCTTCCACACTTGCAAACACTTCATTAAAACCCATTGCCGCTGCGCCCGGACTCATTATAACAGTGCAACGACGAAGGCACGACGACAATCGAATCACACACCCGGAACTCACCTTCCCAGCCGTACGTTGGGTAAGGTGCTCATCTCATCTCGTAAGCTCATTACATTATCCTCTCTCACCCAACCGCATTTCACTAGACACCAACCTCAAAGAGACAGTCTTTGTGAGAGCTTTTCGAACAGTGGAAAAAAAGAGAGACTCTGTTAATTAAAATGCACAAACGAAACAAGCAAACGTGCCGGTAAGACATGGCACGATACGCGTCAGTCTGATCTCATCTTATTGTCTACCTTCCTTTACCACAATTTCGACTTCGATTCTATCCACCGTTCGAGATGTGCTCTTTTTCATCCACAGTGCTGTGATGTGCTTTTTGGGTGGTGATGAGCCAACGGTTGGCCAGAGGTGGTTTTCTGCTTCCTTCAACCGGGGTTTTCGGGCCACTTCGCATCAACAAAAAGGATTACAATTGGCGAAAGTGCTTTCGCGTATAATTGATATTATTCCAGCAGGATGATTTACATTTATGGTTGGATGGGAGAGCGCAGTTGAATATTGGGGAGCCCATTTTCCGCAGGGAGATGATACTCTCTACACAGACACAGACAAGCGAGCGCAAAAAAGGGACGAATCCGGACTGCAGGAGAGCAAAACATTAATCGGTTTAAGTGATTGCTATAAATAAAATGCCCAAAAACTGGGGTTCCAATTGTCTTCTTTTTACAAAGGGAAAGGGAACCTTAAGGGTGGGTGAATAATAATCAACTCCACCATGGTTGGTGCGGTTGGGATGGGATGGGCATCCCCGAAAGCAAATCGATTGTGGCTGCTGGGAATCTTAAAATGGTAACGGGCCGAAAACCGCGTGCATTATAAAATCTTTAATTTTTCGGTAGGTGCGGCTGCTGGCAAAGTATGCAAATTGGAAACCATCCTTTCGACGGCACTTTCCACGCCGATGGTGTTGACAGGCACAGTGTCGAGCTGGAAGAAGGAGTGATGCGCAGTAGTGATGCTCTCTAACGGCTCCACCGGGAACGAAAGCTCGGAGTTCTTGTTGAAATGCAAAATATTATTGTACAGTGTGATTCGGGGAAGGACTATCCCGTAACACCAGCTTAATCGGTAAAGAGCTGTTAAGAGGCTAATAAATTACAAAACTACCACCGCTCCAATCAATCCCATACACGCAACTTTTGCCCTGTACGGGAAACGATTCCACCGTCACTCGGCCGCCGCTTCTATCGGTAACACCCAGTCAACAAACGATCCACGATCCGGACTCGGCTGGTTCGGTCGGCAGCAGAATGCAAAAAGGCAATTCATTTTCACCAACCCGTGCGAACATTTTGCGAACGAACCCGCATCCAAAGCATCCGCTGATCGGTTTTAATTGAAATCCTAATGAAAATGGTTCTGCCTAACGACCGGATGAAACCATTCCGCCTAATATACCGTACCGCCCCCGACGACTGCACCAATCCGCTCCTGCCTTTTCACCATTTTCACCCCTGTATTGTAGGTATGTTTGTAGCATCCCACAAACGGAAAAAGGACGATGGTGAAAAAAAGGACACGAGGAAAAACACTCCATTGCAATGATTATGAAATTTTAATTCCATACAATCTCGTTTTGCTCCTGCTGCTCGGCTTGGGTTGAAGGTGATGAAAGCTTATGGTGGCGATGGTGGTGGATGTTTCGGACGGGCACAGTAATGGACCAAATGGTCAGGCGTTGCGTTAGTGAAAAATATCCTAATAGCTCAGCCGATGGAAAGAATTTATATCCTCTACAGGACGCGTATTTTGTGTGCATATTTTTAGCTTCATTTAAATTGAAGCTTTGGGGCAGTTTAGTTTTTCCCCATTTCATTGGCAGTTGACTGAGAAAAACAAATAATAACATTATTATGAGAGTAAAAATCTTCTCCAATGTTCATTGCAATATAACTGAAATTGAAGGCTTCGCCGTAGTTAAAAGTGTTTCTCTTTCATGCAGAGAATAAAATAATGTTCCAATCCTTACGTAAAACTCATAAAATAGTATAAAATAATGTCCAGGTCTAAAAAAATAAAACTGTGATTGCGCCTTAATTTATGCTATTTGAAATTTAATGTGAATTACTTAAACTTTGGCTGATTTTAACGTTTTTTATTGAAATGAGTTGCAGCAGTGGCCGATGAATCGTGGCCGATTTAAGCCATCACCATAAAGCCTATGATATATCTGACTTAGGTGAAATGTTGCAAATAGTACTAATTACACATCGACTTCGCCATCTTCTTCTATATTTTCGGCACAAAAAGCATGAGTAGTTTTGGTAAACGTAACTAAATATTCAGTCTTCTGTAGGAGATAACAATCCGCATGAGATGTGATACTAAGTCCTGCCGAATAAAAGAATGGCACTACTGCCTCTTTTCGATCAGCGTGTCACAAAATGATTTCTCCAGGATAAAGCTAAGCGTGTTTAGAGCATTTGTAGTACCAGTACTCACAATTATTTCAGGATGAATGGACTCGACATGGGATCCAACATCGCCAAATTCTGCATAACCACAATCGAGAGTAATCCGTTCAGAAAAATCTTTGGCCTCATACATGTAGAAGGACACAGATACGTCCGGTAGCCCTTTAAGGCACGAGTCTAGGTAGTACTCGTGGCGCGGGTTCAAAGTAGTAATGGGCGGGTCAACCTGGTAGGAGGTAATCGTAAGTGACCTGGCATCATTCGGGTCGACGTGTGTAAGTCATCCCGTTAGTTTGCCGAGCTTGACGAGTGTAGCCAGTTCGACTCGTGAAGCTCCCGTGGGCTAGTCATACTTCTAAAATGGCACCGAACGACCCAACACATAAAATCCTTTAAATCCAGCTTCACCGACGTAGGTCCAGTTCCACAAGAAAGACCGTAGCCCTGACTTTTTTTTAAGAATAAAATTGATTTTATTTTACAACAATTTTAACATTAATAGGTCGCTTTGAACATCCTGACAGGTATCCTTCTATTTAGTGTTTACGCTGTAGTTTTCTACCGAATTTAATTAATTTGAAGAAAATAAGTCAGAAGGACTATATTTTCATGAAGACCAGATAAACTAGCTGGTAGAGGAAGGGCACTTATGCTGACTTCATGAAAGGAATCTTCCCATGTATTATTTGAATCTACTTAATCTTTCTGACGTACCTAACGTATCTAATAAACTAACCTTAATTGTCTTATTTTAAACAAGGCAATATTTACGATTTTGGATGAGAGACATTTGTGTTTAAGGTTATCCAGATATTGTTGGATCTGATCCCTGACAAGAAGTGTTCCAGCTTCCTTGTGAAGCTGTGTTCTGCGGTATCTTGGCTGGTGATTGAGGATCATTTTCAAAAATTTGTTTTGTATTCGCGGTACAACAAGCATACTCCTGCTGGAGCATGACCCCCAGATGTATGATCCATATAGAATTGCACGTAGTATAACTTGTTTGTACAGGATAAGTGTGCTTTCTATTGTAAGAGTGAACCGTCTTTTGATAAGATGATATAGACTGAGTAGAAGACTGCATGTTTTAGATTTCAGGTTTTCGATATGAGCTTTGAATGTAAGGTTGCTATCTAGTGTAATTCCGAGGTACCGCACAGTAGGGGTACTGGGGACCCAGGGTAATGACTTATTTATTTAAATCCAAGGACTTACACAGCAGCATCTTGAGTTTCAAAAAACAATTGAGAAATAATTGAATATTTACTACAACACTTCAAGCGACGGTTTGTGTGTGTATGTATATGTACAAAAAGTGAATATTTGACACGGAAAATTTATATTGAAATATCACAGAAAAGCAACGTGATTAGATCGAAAAAGTTGGATTAAATGTGAACAAACTAGTTTGATGTATTTCTATTCCAGTTTTTTCGTGGGAATATATTTCCGATAGTTTATTGATTAAAGCGAATGCCTTCCAGGAAAAATCTTCAACCATTTACAAAGCCTCACATCTGGTACTCATTGTCCAACCATTTCCCAGTCACGTGTCACCGCTACAACTAATTTTTGACAAATTCATTTACCCACGAAACGTCGGTTGCCTTCGATTGCACCCCGTGCTACTCTTTCCTTCGTACCAAAAATCCATCCACATTAGGGATTTCCTCGGAAAGCACAATCAATACAATCGGTAGGTTTGAAACACTTGACTGCTTGACCCTTTCCGGAAAGCCTCGCCCGGTTACAAATGGCAACTTTCGCTCACGTAAGCTTCCCCATTCAGCGTATCGTGCCACATCGGTACGTGGCAAATGAACAGCAAACAAAGTGGAAAAAGGCACATCAAGTGAAGAAAGAAAAAGGTCATCTTGCGGATGGGCCCCAACGACAAGCCCAATTCTCATAAGAACAAGAACCAAACCCCCGCCCGGATAACACAATTACACCGTGGTGCTCTCTTCGGCACACATGGCGTCCTGGAGACGTCTGAGACTTATTGTCTGTTGAAGCAGCATAAAACCGACACCGGGGCACGTACGCAGTTGCGGCGATTGCATTTGCGATCACAGGATGGGTTTTAGTGCGCGTTCGGTTATCCTGTTACCATTTAATTAGTGATTATGCTGACAGATGATCTAACCGTTCCGGTCGTGATCGTTTCGAGCGGTTCGGTTGTGTTGGTGGTTGTGTGTACAGTTATTTATCCCGTCGTGGGGGGTTATGATGCTACAATCGATTCAACCATGAACCACAATTTAATGCTACGAAAGCATAGAAGCTAGCCGAGTGACGAATAGCTGTTGCAATAGTAAAACAGTGTTTCGGTAGTGATTTATACAGCATGTTACATACGGCCACAAACATTAACTTTTCATTAATCAATATCCACAAACAAGATTTAACAAGAGTGGAATAAAAAAACGAAAACAACCTCAAATGTAATTGGTTTCAATGTGAAAAAGAACAGTTGCATAATGTCCACCAAACCAGCCATTTCGAAATGGCGCATTTTATCAATTAATTAACATAAACTCAATTAAACTTGTGATTGTGTGTGATGTGCGTGAGTGAGTGTGGTAGATTTGAAACCACACCGACCACTAGGAGGACTCACCAACAAAAACTCAACAACATTGCACATTCCAATAAATATCCGTTCTCGGAATGGCCCTTTCTATCCAGCATCGAATAATTTACCTTTTTTTTCACCCGAGCATGTAGATATTAAAATTTAAAAAACATTCCTCCACACAATGATAGTGTTCGTAGCTGGTAGCCACTCGGCAAAACTCCCAAATAGATATCGCATAATTGACACTAATTGATTCAATATTCAATGTGATGAGCTTTTGCTCACGATGATATAGTTTTTTTTGTTTCGTTTGCTCGTTTTTATCCCAATTTTGCTATCCTCCTGCTTTTCCATAAATTATCAACATTCTCCCATCCGAAAACACCGACGATCCGGCCGTCTGAGTGTCCGCAACTAATTGACGAATTATGTACGCTCTTTAGCTAACAAAATCTCGCGTCCCGATTTTGCATAAATACACTGGTGGGCGCGTCACCGCGTGGAAATGTGCAGGGCAGACAAAAATATAATAGCAATGTTGTTAGTCAAAGCATGTCATTCGTGTTTTTAACCCACCACACTCGCTCGCTTGCCAACCACCGCCACAAACAACCTCAACAAGCAATCCTCTTCTGGATAGTCCGCGTGCAGAAAGTGGTGAAAAGAGCGAGCGGGATTTCACCCCAAAATGCACGACCCCGTACGGATCCACGCATGCTTTTCCTCGCCAACCTCGCCCGAGGTGGCGTTACTTACGGAATGAAAATTCATCCTAATTACCTACGCCAACGAGCGCTTGATGGTTTTGGTTACAATTTTTCGCCATCCGGACGAAAAACATCGTGTTTTTCCCTCCAGTTTTTTTGTTGTTGTTTTGTTTTTGATACAACCAGACATCGGGCGGTGGTAAGATTGGTGGTGAAAAATGGTGGTAGGATAATTAAACGGTTCCATCAACGGCGTCACTGGTTTGGGTTGTGGGCTTTTGCACTGGTTTGGTTTTGTTTTGCAACCGAGTGGGCCTTGCGTCGTGGAGCGCGTGGCTGCACGGTGTGTTATTATTTCCGGGTTTGTGGTGCGTTGTAGGCTGCACGGGTTGCAGTGAATGCCTAGCGGCAGAAGGGTTGGTTAGGAAGGGGGTTGGAAAAGATTTTAATTACCTTAAACCACCTTAAAGCCTGACAATGTAAGGAAAACAGTAATGTGTTTCGCGTGGCGTTGGATTAACATCAAAGTAGACGGTAATTTATTGCTTTATTAGTTTGCTACTGTTGGCTAAGAACCCACTGAAGCAAGAGAAAAGAAGAAATTTGAAATAAATATTGTAAAATTGCATAGCTTCAGGCGTAAGCAGGCATAGCCCCCAAAGGTATGCAATTTAATTTGAAGCTTTCTATTCAGTTTGCCATTCTCTTCTTGGTATGAGTTGTAGAAAAGGTGTAGCAATTATTGTTTAGAATGGTAAATAACAATTTTTGTCTTCAATCTTCTACTCATGAAGCTAATAAAACATGGTTAAAACAGGACTCAATTGACTGACTGAGGATTATACAAACAAAATTATTCATTCTTAGAAGCAACCAAATCCCGCAAAGCCCTGCCAATATGTTCCCTTTCCATTATAACCCCCTCTCACGTCCCACAAATCAAACACATTTTCCAATCAGTTGCATATTTTGCGCGCTCGAATCATCAATAATCTGCCACGGGTTCGAAGAGTGCTTGCGTGTGTGCGGCCATTCGAAAATTATGCTTTTCGGGACCTTCCCTAATTGACCGCCCCTTCGATAATTGATTGTTATGCTGATTTATGAGCTTAACGGACCATATCTAGTCTGACCTTCCGAGCCGGACCAGACTCCCGGGCTCGACGACACCACGTCACAATCGGCACCGGCATCGGAAAGCGTATCACATACAAAACAATTCGCACCACAGCGAGACATCGTCGGCCAATCATCTGGTTGCGGGCCGTGCATCGCAATGCCACACACGTTCCCCCGGAATCGCGCGGCTAATTCATTTCCAAAACACCTCGTCACCTTTTCGCTGGTTTCGATTTCGACACTCCATAAATTCTTCGCACGCGAAAGAAACACACCACACTAATTTGTGCGTGGCTGGCAGAATAATAATGATTAGCAGCACGGGTGAAGTACGTGTACATTGGGTGAGCAGCATCCGTTTTGGTGGGGGGGGGGGGGGGGGGGGCGGTAGACGTGAACGTTGCTGCGAGCCACCGAATCAATCCTTTGTTTATGAGCATGATTTATTAGAGATTATGGTGGGTAAGATTTATTCTTCGGTGGCCGATAAATTATTCCACAAGAATGTTGCGTTGGCTGTGCCGTACAACCAATGTTGGACAAAAGGGTGTAAAGAAGGTAAGGCGGGCGTCGGGATGTGTTAACATTTTTACCGTCTGATTTATTTGCTGAAGTGATTTGTTTTTAAACCAGTGAAGGTTTGTTTTGATTTGTATTTTATAAAGAAACACCAGCTGTCCACAGTACTTGCATCTGTTCCTAACCTGGCAACCATTGACAATTATATTCGATTAAATTGCTCTGCCTTCAAATGATTTAAAAAAAAATTGTTTAGGAAGGTTTTTTTCCAAACCCGAAGGATGATTAGAATCCTGAAACTGCATTAAATGTTCTCGTTAAATTTCTGAAAATTTCAACAAGCGTGACAATTAAAATGTAAATTCTATTGCATACCTTTAGGAGTAATTTCGACGAATACGCCTAAATGTATGCTAACTTTATTTTTAAAGTGAACGAATCCAATTTTTTGAGTAATGAACAAACCCATGAAATAATCTAATGCTTCCATTAAAAAAAAATACGATGGGTTACAATAACAACGGTAGAAACACAAAAAACCCCGAAACGATCCGTTGTTAGGATTCGAAAGAGTTGAAACTTGCCATGGAATTTATTAAAACCTATACCTTGTTTCACAAAAAAACTGGTCAGTTTTCCAGAATCAATCTCATACCTAGAGCTCGTGTAAATATTTCAACGATAGTCCGAATTTCAAAGATTCTTGTAGCTTGGACTTTCCCCGCTGCATCCAATTTACTGGCTGGCTTAACTTAACTATCGCTTTAGGTAAAAGACTCGAGAAGGGCCCCCCCTGACAAAATTTGTTAGGCGCTGTAGGATTTACGCCTAAAGGTATGCCATCCGCAGTACACGTTGTGAGAGCTTCACAGTGAGCTTTCAGTGTGCTTTCAGTGTGGTCAAAATTGGTTGAAGAAAGTCGAATAAAATATTGTTATTATTTGATTAAAATCCCCTCTCCGCTAACCCTGCCATTCAGTTTGGGTTACAGGGGCTTCGTACTAGTTTTCAGTCGCACTAGGGGTGAACAATCGGGCCTAAAACATGCACGGCGTTCTCGGACGGTAACGGAACAGTAATTCGATGAATACTTGTTACCTTGCATTGATATTCAGAAAAGGAGGAAACATAAGAATTTCATAATCTCAAACCACTTGTTACAATGTATTGTATCAAGTTCTACTCGCTGTCTGTTAAAAGTATTAAGGAACAATGCACAATGTTTACATCAAATGGGTTTTGACCATACAGAAATCCCACTGTACAACAAAAATGACAGGCCACAGTGCTGCACACAAAAGATTCTAGGGGGGGCCTTCTCGAGTCTTTTACCTCGCTTTACCACCACCACTTGGCATTATCATAAACCGTCCATAAATTTGTAGCTACATTTCAACAATCACCTCCGAACGAATCCACAATCAAAATTCCCCTCGTTTTTTTTGTTAGTAATTTCAGCTTATCGAATAGCTACTACGCAGCACAGATTTCTAGTCCCCAACTCTCTCTCGCAAACATATAAAGCGACCCTACCCTGTCCAAAGTATCATTTCCAACATTGTGCACAATCCCTCGTACTTGCCATTACTTAATAAATGGCAAACGGGCTAGAACGACCACTGGAACTGCACTATCAGCGGGGATTGAACAGAAAAAACCCCTCTGCTTAAAGCTAGGGAGAAACGCAGCGGTCAACAGCCAATTCGAAGAATTGTTGCAGGTCTGCCGCTGGCACTAAAGTGTTACCGTTTGCCAGTTAAGTGGCTATTTTTTGCACGCACTCCCTGCCGGTTTTCAAGAGGGAGGTTGAGTTTTATGGCTCAAGCTTGCGGGATCGGTTGCAGCAAAAACAGCCCACTGCTCAGTGAACCAATTTGGAATAGCTAAAACAATTAGTTAAATGCATTTTCAACATGCGGCTGAGAGGTGTGCGTAGCAGAAAATTGAGAGCAATCCTGCGTAGATTGATTGATGCGGCTATTAAAGCCTTATAAACACTTTTTCACTAAAAATTTCTACAATATGCGATATTGTTTTCAAAATAAAAGAAAACAACGACTTCATCGCATTGCCTCCAATCGCAAGAAGCTACATTCAACAACCCTCTTGGCCGTCTTGTTCCATAACATTTGGAAATGAAAATTACCATTTGTGTACAAGTTAAGCTTTACGATGTACGTCGTAAAAATATTACATCCACAACTGAAATGGTGCCCTTTTTGCTTCCCCTATTGCCCTCTTAAAGCTCGCAAGCCCAGCAACGACGGCAATCATTAGCTAAATCATTCGTGCGCCTACAGTTGCATCTGGCGGAGAGTCTCGCCATAAAACTCTACATCAGAATACAACTGCGCATTATTTGGATGATGAAGCAGTTAGCATTAAAGAGCTTAAGCTTTATGAGGAAAAATTCCGAGCAAGGTTGCAACTCTAATGCTTCCTTCCTTCGAACATTCGGTGCAGTTTATGGGCTTCATGTTTACTGTAATTTTGAGAAATTATTACACCAACCGCAGCGTTGAACTGGAAAGCATTCTTTTGCAGAAATGAAAATTTTCCATAAATAATAAAGCCCAGTGTACATCTTAAATATCATGTTTCCCATTTTTGTATGAAGCAAAAATGGGCAATGAATTTTCAGTAAAAATCCATAACCCTATCAATCAAGTTTCGACTGCTAACAACAACTTTCTCTTGTTTTTCCTTACAGCTTCCAACACCAACCACCAACAGATCTGATCGACATCCAGCCAAACTCACGACGACGAGCAGAACAGTTTCCCAGCCCCAAAACCGCAAATGAAACCGATGATCATCGGACGTACTGCACGACACAAACACAATTGTCAATTCCGTTCGTATGTGTGCCTGTGCCCGCTACTGCATGTGTGTGCACCGATCAAAAGTGAAACACGGTGATGCATCCGTAAATGAACTTGTGTCTGCAAGCTAGTACAATGATGCTGTTGGGGGTTATGTGACTGACGTCTGGTATTTTAGAGTGAACTCAAACGAAGCGGCATTTGAAGTAGTTTAAGTGACAACAGTGTTAAGTGAAACAATAAACCGTAGTTATCACAGCTTTTAAATCCGCATTCTAGAAAAAAAACAGGTATGTAAACGAGATGGATGTGATTTATTAGTCTCGAAGAAGCCAAAAAGCAAGTTTATATTTATCTGTTTTATTAACTTTCATTGTGTTTGAAGTGGTGACGCCTGAAGTTATGCAATCACTCAAAAAAAATTACATTTAATCTTCACATGAGAGCTATTCGACTTTAGACGTTTAAACTCCAAACACGTACACTTCCCGTTGTTCAACTTGATGCAAACATTACTTTGAAATTTCAAAATGTTTACTCGAATGAATGCAATGGATTATTTGATTGCATCAGAGTGCTATTCAATCATACAAAATTCATTACATTTAAACTTTTGAACGAACTTACTGAAACGACTTTTAAAATTAGGTTCAACCCTCAATTGACAAGAATCAATTAAATTAAGCTATAGCTAGTTAGTAAAATAACACAATAACAAAAAGCTGTAAGACGCCTAAATATAGGCAATGGGCTGTAGAGCTGTGAATAATTCAAGCACTGTAAAAAAAACTACAATATCTGGAAGGTTGAAACACTTATTGTCAACTAATTGTCTTTTCTTATTTCTGTGCTTATTTTTGACAAATAGTAAGGCAATAAATAAATTTCAAAATTAATTATTCATTATACATTATACGCCGATTACTGGCCGGAAGACTGTCAGAATCAGGGCTTATTTGATGGTTTATTTCATATAGACTTTCTATGCTGGACATTTTTGTTGGGGAAAATTGCTGATGATGGTTCGGATTGAACGATAGACACCAACATCTTCGAGCGGTTACTTTCTCTGTCTCTCGGTTATAGCTTTTCCGATGAGCTCAAATAAAGTTTAAATACTCGTGATTAGCTGTGCTCTTAGACAAGTCAGAGTTAATCGTACTATTACTTACCATAAATCTGCCGTCAACCATCATTAACTCTTAAAAAAGTACCCCAAATCAACACAAAAATCACTAAGCTTTCGCTCATAGCACTCTTCAATTCAACCGAAGCACAACAGATTTCACGTTCCTTGCTTAATATGTTTAATGGCAAAATGTTTTTTGTGGCTTTTTCGTCGTGATGTCTTTTGATTCTTGTTTATCTCCTTCCCTCTCTGCCCTCACTTACTCACTCTAGCACAACCACACTGCTAAAACCTAACATTTCCGTTGAACGATTTTACATGCAAGCTTCGACGGTAGAGCAGCTACTGTAGCGGCAAAATGGTTGTCCCTTCTCAGTACAACGCCACAACAACGCAACAGCTGTCAGCCGGCACGGAGTCTTAAGTCAGTGCAAATAATCGAATCTTTTTCTTCGATAACACTCATAATTTGCACCTCATTCCGTTTGCCACTGTACCCGCCATGCTTCCACTCTCTCCTCCCAAGTAAACCTCATTTCATAATCTCGCTCAGGCTACAATGACTGCTTACGGGGTTTACCCACCCCGGGGTTCGACATATTTCCGAGGAGTTTTTTCCACAACTTTTGCTCACCGTCTGCTGGCTGTTTTTTCTCTCTCTCTCTCTTTATTATCACTCAACATCAGATAATGACACAAACGGACTGTGGTGCTTGTTCTAGCATAAGGATTTTCTTTGCTTGGGATTTAATGCTGTTATGAAACATCATAGCAAATGAACTTTGGTAGCCAGTGCTTGTCCTTGTGGCAACAGTTTTTGCTTACAGCACAACGAGACGAGACAAAATCAATGTACAAAGAAATATTCGCCGTAAAGATGAGACGACGGTTGGGTTTTGGATTATGAGACTGCTTTAAGAAAGATTTTCTTTCGGGTTGAGACTTTTTTCTCAAATCGGCAACATATTCTTTTAGTCAATTATCTTTCTAAATATTTAAAAGTCTTAGAAGTATATTCTAAGAATTCTAAGGTATTTTGAACACCAAACGTCCAACGTCCATTAAACTAATTGAGAAGAGCACACTTCACACACTTCTACTGAAAATCATTGCACCACTAGAAAGCAATATCATTATTCCTGAAGCAATTCCATCACTGATTGCGGCTTACGGTACAAAAACCTAATCCTACGCACATTCATCCGATCTGTCTCGATGCGAATGAAATATTGAAACGCAGCCTGCCATTTTCAATCTCCACTGGCACTACAGGTGACGTTTTTCGAACAGCATAGCATTCACACGATTCCAGCTAGTGTTTGATTTTAATCAATTGAGTGATTGTAAGAGGAAACAAGTCTTCATAGTGTACAATTGAGACGTAAATAACTGCGAGTTTTATCTACAGTGCAGCTGTAGTATTTCATCATATTTACGTATCAATTGAAGAATTGCAATTCATTTTACAATAACTCTATAAAGCTACAAAAAAACGTCAACTTGTATACCATAAATCATACATCGTTACGAATCAATCAATCCGTCTACAGATGGGTACGGTACGCCACCGCCATATTACAGAGCAAATTGATCGAAAACGATAGCAAATATTGACACTTCCAGTGGCAATCGTTGAACCGTAAATAAACCAATCTAAATCTAAATCCGTTCCACCACCACGGCAAACGTTAGTAATATTTTTACCTCCATCACGATCAAAAACTTTGCCATCGCTTCGACCGGGGTTCGACAGCCGACAGACAGATTTTTAGCTAACTTGTAACGCACGAGTACGCACCCACCTTTTGTAGCTTCGGGTAAAGGTAAACACGCCAACCACCAGCAACCAGAAGTAACTGAAGGTAAAACTGAAAAATCAGAACCGTATCTGTCGTGCTGTGTGCCATGCCCAACAAAAAAACCGATCCGCTTTTGCTAAATAAAGCGATATAAATCAAACTCAGGCCTAATTTATGTTCTAACGGCGCATCACGAAGGTAACGAAACGGCGGGAAACCCCGTTGGAGAAAGCTTAGAAGCTGTAGGAAAAATGGGAAAGGAATTGTCAAAGAAAATTCGATCGTTCTGATTGGGCGAGTCCCTCTCTTTTTTCTCTACCAAAATCAGTGAAAGTTGTCGACATTAAATCGGATAAGGAACGATTGTATCGTGACCGAACTGAATCTCCGGGCCCGTAGCAACGCGATGCTGAATCGGGGACGGTAGCGATTTTTCGGGCTTCTCGCAATAGCTGACTTGTTGAGCGATGATTCTTTTACGATGGTAAACATTTTCCCAGCCACTACACCGCTTGAAGCTTATACAAATAAAAACCCAGAGCCGAGGTAAACTACGGAACGGAACCGAATGGGACCTAAGAATTAAGAGTGATTGGAGCGAAAGAATCAACAGAGCATGTATAACTTATGCTCTTGTCCATTTAAGGACCATCCACCGTTGACCGGGAGGACAGTGAAAAATGGGAAAACCGGTTTTACTGCTGATTTCCCAAAATGTCCTCACGGGGGGGAGAGAAAAAGGCTGTCCTTGGTGGTTGCCTCAGATTTCACTCTCACATATCAAAACTCCACTGATTAAGACCTAAACTTATGTTGCAAAATAGAGAGAAAAAAGCCACGATACCTCTTCACAGTGAAATTCTTTTCAGATGCAAAGCATTTTTCCTCTTCTCCGAAGTAGGATAAGCAAAACCCAGCTTTCGGGAACCGATTTTCCACACCCCCACTTTTTGACAGCATTCCAATTCGTTCGATTTTATTTGTTGGGCCCGTTCTGCAACGCTGCTTTAATGCGACGCAACAGTGTGCACGATTGAATGCTCAAGCTTTTGCTGGAAGTTAATGCCGGTTGGCAGTTTTAGTTAGTTCCTATTCCCCACCTCCAAAACGCCCGGTAACGTCATGAACCACCAGGCGCCTCCATCGGGGAGCGCCGTGTGCAAGCCCGGAATTAGGGTGACTCGGTGTGCTGTTTTGTTCACGTTGCCGTGCTGTGCCGTTCCCCGGAGTTCGAGTCGAGCCCGTAATAAAACGTGACATTAATAGTCATCGATTTATGTGGGTCCACAAACAGTGCGTTTGCAGTGTGTATTTACATTCGATTGCATGTTGTTTAGCTTGCTCTGCTACACTGCAGGTTATGAATCTTCTCTCAGCGTGGTGATTTACTGTGGCTCGGTTCATAAATTCGTCCACCAATTTATGGATTCCACTGCGGGGGGAATGTTTTGTGCTTTTATTTTATTCTTTGAGCTCCATACTGCTGACGTTGGGGAAATTTAACGAAACATCACACTAAGCTGCAGAATGTTTACTGAGGTGGCTATCGTTAAACCAAAGAGAAAAATAAAGCTTTAAAATATTTACAGTATAACAACCACAAATGCTTCTACTGATTTAAAAATAAAATACTAAAACAAGCGAGAAAATTGATTGATTGTCTTTCAACCTGTTGTGAATATTGTATTCTACATCAATCGGCTCTTCATTATGAGCAACAAATAGAGAAAAAAAACTAATTCAATGTGCTTCAAATGGGCTTTCCAATCAACTTTTAATTAATTCCTTTTGTTTACATTTAATTACTAACACAAAGTACCACCTACGGGAAACATATGTAATTAATGTTAAAACCATGCGAATGGCAGGCAAAACTATTGTTCTAATTGTCCCTTTGGGGCCACGCAATTCATTACCGACGATTATTATTAAAATTTATTTCAAAAAAGGTTTCTATTAAAATAACAAATTCAATCCTTTATATGGTGCACGACGGTGGGTCAATGACGTAAAACCTTCAATAAATGTCATACTGCAACGTCCAGCACTGTCCACTCGAACGCCATCATCCATATCGAATGTTTTGTTTTTTTTTCTTTTATATTTGCAAATTAAACTTTTCTAACCTGTTCACACCCATCATTCTCTTCCAATCTTCTCCACAGTACCACAATGAATTTAAACATATCTATCCGAGCGACGGTACTGATTACGGTCCTCGCCCTAGTCTCCGGGACAATGGCAGCCAACGCAACCCGTAAGTGTCCCAACGATTGTCGCTGCGAGCGTGACAAGGAAGGACGGTACAGTGCGGTTTGCAACAAAGGTATGTTCAATCTAATAAACTCACACACACACACATATACACCACTTCGTTAGTCACTCGTCTGGGGGTTGGAGCTATCGGAGTCAAACACACTCCTTAAGGTGTTCGAAGATGATCAAATGAAAACAATAAAGAACAGTCTACTGCCAACAAATGAATGGCCTCGGGGCTGGCTGTTTCTTGCAAACGGAACACGCGTCTGCCACAACGAATGATCCTTCTCAAAGCCAGAGCTATGCGTCAATATGAGTGTTTTTGTTCTTAATTATCGGTAGGCAATGCAATGAACCTGCTAGTGCAATCATCATTTGCAGGCATGAAATGCCTTTAAGGTGTGGCTTTGAAGTAGTGTTAATGCACAGAACATGATAAAAGAATGTTGGGGTGTATATATCTTATTAAATCATTTACCTTTGTTTCGTAAAATATCATTTGAAATAGATACAATTCTCCGCGACAAATTTTAACAAAATTAACTTCAATTTCTGTCCCATACTCTCCTCCGCTTCGCAGTGGAATGGATCATCCCACCACTATCCCATTTCGAGCCGGACGTAGAGATACTCGTAATCTCGAACACGCGCCACCCAATCAACGTGGGACCACAGTTTCAGTTCTTCAAAAAACTCGAAATCCTACGCATCATTAACGCGAACATACCGTCGGTGGGCGATCGTTCCTTCTGGGGCCTGGTACGGCTGAAGCTGATAGACATCTCGCACAACAACATTACCCAGCTGTCGATGGAAAACTTTCGCGGCCAGGACAATCTGATCGAGCTCGATCTATCCCGCAATCGGTTGGACAATATCGCTAGCGGCACGTTCGGTCATTTGAAGGTAAGACACGCAAATGGTAGCGGTTGCAAATGGTTTCTTGATGATTTACTGCTTTCCTTCATCGGCAGGAACTGAAAAAACTTCATCTGATCGATAACTCCATCACCGAGTTCAATCAGCGATTATTCCTGCATCTGGCCAAGCTAAAGTACCTGGACCTGAGCCACAACTCTATCGACGATCTGCCACCGGAAGTGTTCAAAGATGTACAGGTACGGCAATCTTCCAATTCTTTTCTTAAAAACGATATCCATCTTGTGTCTTACATTTACGGTTATCCATGTCTTGCAGGATTTAAAAACACTCAAAGTGCGAGGATGTCGCCTGTCCAACATTAACCCACAGATCTACAACATTCTGTCTCACCTGACGGAGCTTGACTTGGGTCAAAATCAGGTACGGGCTAGACGACGATAACACAAATTGTACAACTTATTTGCTAGCTTAAACTAACTTCAATTTATTCTTTACTCAAAAGATAAAGTTCCTCGACCGGGAAGAGTTTAAGGACTTGGTGCATCTGGAAAAGTTACGCCTCGACGGCAACCAGCTGTCAGTGATTGTCGATGAACTATTCATTTCCCAGAAGGGACTCAAATATCTCGGTAAGTGGGCAGCACTAGCATTAGTCAATGTAGCAACTTTGTAACAACGCTCCATACTCTCCATCCAGATGTTTCCCGTAACCGGTTGGCCAAGATCGCAGACCGGGCGTTCGAGAACCTGACCAGCCTTATCTATCTGGACGCTTCGTACAACAAGCTGTCCCACATTGAGCCGGCCTGCTTTCGCCCACTGCGCAATCTGAAGACACTGAACATTAGTGGGAATTTGCAGCTGGACCTGAGCGAAATGGAGGACACGATACAGGTGTGTATGTGCGATCACCCCCATCAATACCTGGGTGGGGGGTGTCGCCCGTATGTATATTGCACCCCGTTAACAATAAATGTCTTTCTCACAGCAGGACATTTTTTTATTTACACAAAACATATTCCTTTTCTGCTTCTCACCAACCCCGATTTGCCTAGGTCATAAAGGACATCGAAGGGCTGATGGTGGCCGATATGGGTGCGCTGCCACCGAACCTCTTCAGCCCATTCCGGCATCTGCTCGAACTCAATCTGTCTGGCAATCATATCGATAACATCACGCTACAAATCATCGAACCATTGCACCACTTGAAGGTAAGTTTTCCCTGGAAAAACCCTCCGCGCGGGTGGTACGATGCGGAGTTCTCGGGGGTGGGGTTTATCCGTAATCACTCTTATGCGCTACAACTGACGATGGGCAGGCAGCTTTGCTCGTTGCAAGGTTGCACCGCAGCGGGGCAGATTCATTTTTCACTCACAATGGTCCTCTATGATGCAGAGGAAAAAGAAAGTTCGCACCACAGACCGAGCATTTCAATGAGCTGCACAAGATCGTGCATCAATATTAACAGCCGTAATTTTATACATCCGCAAACTGCAACCCACAATCTTGCACAATGATAAATAACCTCGGAATGAATACCCGCGAACCGGGTACTAAGGAGAGATCAATTTTCCATCCAGCGCGTTCCGCTGCACTGCAGACAGACAATCAGGCGAGGCTGCCCCGGGTTTTTGAAACATCACCTATCTGTCGGCGATTCATGATGCAAAACCTCGACGATTGTACGTTGCCGTACCACCGGCAATGATGGTAGAAAAGAATCATTGCTTCAAGTACAAATTTACACCCCTCCGAACCATCTCGGAAGCTCAAAGGCGTGGTGAACCATTTCCGTTGGTGCAAACCGGATGTATACTACTTCAAATCTTATCACTGAAACTCGGGACAGACAGCACAGATTCGAGAGCGCCCGGGAATGCAACCCAAATCTAAACTAGTATTTGATTTCCTTTTGCTACTTCTTGCTGGGCTCGTTCAATCTTCCACACACACACAAGATTCTCAATCAACCGACCCATTGTGCTGTGGATATGATTTACCGAAATGGCGTTGCTAGTTTTTTCTTTCTTTTTTTCGACTCACGTAGCTAAGCTATGCCACACGGGTTGAAAAGAAAGAAAAAAATGCGCAAATCTTTTCCGAAACTACACACCGCAGTTTGTGTGGGAAAGAATTAGGATATATACGTCTGCTGCTGCCTCCGGAAAAAGCCAATTTTCGACCGTAAATAGGCACACGAAAAACAAGCATTTTGGAAGCTGGAGAGTAGAAAAGGCTCCCTGAAAAGAAAAGGAGGAAAAACTAAATACACACCAAGCTGGAAAATGAAATATTTGATTTATACCATGTGCTTGTGTTTACTATCAAAGGCACACTTACACACACACACACACACACACACACACACACACAGAGGCCAAAGCAAAAACAGACTGAAACCACCGCAAGATAAACATCGGCTTTTTTTCCTTCGCCGCCCATACTGCAATATGTCGTTTTTCACCTGCATATGCCATTTTCAGGTGGTAATGCACTTCAACCGAGGCGAATATAAAGAAATTGCTTTTTGAGCTTCGGCAAGTTGCAAGCGTACACCACCGAGCGCCATTGAAATGCAAAAAGGTGTTTCTTTACAAAACTTAACGCTTAAACCACTCTTCCACATAAAGAAGTTATTGAATTTGAATTCCTTGCACTTTTCCCGGGAGAGTCTTGAGAACGTGTGAAATTCGATGGAAAATCAATTTCGGAAATGGAAATCGCATCCGAAACTAGCGGGCAAAAAATGCCTCGCTCGAAACGATCGAACCGATTTTTCCCTCAAAAAGGCACGCAACGTGAAAAACAACATAAATCGCTTTTCTAGTGTCAACCACCACCGAAGCGCGTTCAAAGTCAAATCGAATCAGGCAGTGGAAAACAACGAGCAGCACTGGCAGCAATTGACCTGTCAGCGAGCATGACCCTGTCACGCCGTTTCATTGCATTGCATCAAAGCGATCGCAAGTTACGAGATATCCCTGGCAAATGGGGCAAGAAGCTCGCTCGCTCGTACGCTGTTCATCTTTGCTGTCAGCTTTTTGATTTTCCACTACAGCAAGGTGGTGTATTTTACATCTTGTATCTCTCCACTTTCCCATTTCCAGTTCTTGGATCTGTCCCGGAATCAGCTGAACGGTATCCCGGAACGGTACGCCACTCAGCTCGCACGAATCGACGACGTCAAGCTGGAGAACAACCCTTTGATATGCGACTGGTGTCACATGGGACCGCTCATCACACAGACGAAAAAGGTACGTTACAAGCGCATCGCCGAGGTTGCATATGTCCACATCACAAAGATACGCCCGGATTAGAGAATACAGCCAAATCGGCATTCTCTTTCAACACTGGGTTAGCCGCTTAGCGCTAATTCCTTTCCCGCTTGGGCGGTTTTTTGTTCTCCTTCTCGCAGCTAAACCGACGTCTTCCGTGGCAGGAAGTTCCACGCTGCTTTCTACCGGAACGACTTCGCGAGGTGCGCATCGACGGCCTGCACCAAGACGGTGTGGAGGACTGTATGGAGGTGATAGTGGACGAGGATCATGATGCTGCCAGCACATCGCACAACTTTCTCGAGCAAGGTAAGCGAAAGCTAAGGGCTTATCGGCAAGGGGGTGGGCAATTTTCGAATCTCAATCTCGGCTAGCTTTTACATATGCCATTCTGTGTTTTATCTCCCACTCGTGCGGCATTATAGCGGGCAGCGTTAGCATACTGGCAGCCTGTGGGCTGATCATATTCATCGTGCTTGCCATCATCGTCGTGTCCACGGCGCTCTGTCTCTCGAGGCACCGGGCGCGCTATTACACGCACGAGGATAAACGAGGTAAGAGGGAGGGGAGGCTTAAACTTTACTTCATCTGCTTTGTGTAAGTTAAACTGACGGGTAGAAAATTATAAGTACATCGGCAAGCTTTCGCTGGTCCTCGCACATGGTCGCAAATGATAGGAACAGTGATGAGTCTATAGACTAGTGCTGTTCGTTCGTAGCAACGATTAGAATGTCATTTTCAACGTCATTATGCTTTGAAAAATTGTAAGGTTTAAATTTGTAAGCACTGTTTTACAGGCTCTCAGGTGACCTGAGATTGTAGAACCAGGAAAAAAACCGGAAAAAAATTAAATTTCCTATTACATCGCTTTTATAGAAACATTAGCAAGAATTCTCTAAAGACTCAACGATCTTTAGAGGTCTTGAGGTAATACAGTGCACAACACAGCAATAAGGTCTCTTGTTTTTTGAGAATAATTAGAAATGTTGGAGACCAAAGTAAAAATGATGTTCGCTAATTTATGAGTTTTCTCTTACTCTAAAAAAATCATTTTCTTTACTTTTTGCATATTTTATGCACATTAAAATGTTTTTTTTTTACTAGTTTGAAAATTGTTTCCTATATCAGAATTATAAAAAAAATACTTTAAAGCCATAAGGAGCAAGAGAGTCTTCCAAAGAATATTAAAACCGTTTTTAAAACATTATCTAAATGTTTAGTAAACCCTGGAACGAAATTATAGGGGAGTCAAACGCTTATTTTGATCCATTTTTTTAAATAGAAAACTACAAAATATGTTGAAGAAAAATAAATATCCCTATTACAGTCCGCTAAACATGTGCAGGAAGTTAAAAAAATTCTCTACAACTTTGCAGAACATCATTTTTAACCTTCGACTCCAACTCTTTAAATTTGTTAAACAAATAAATAGCTCCGACTAGTTGATCTCAAACATCTAGTGGCCTTATTTTTTTGTTACGCACTGTAGCTTTGAACGAATACGTTTAGTCCCCAACTCGTAACCTGTTCGTATCAACTCGTAATAGCTAACCAACTAATAGCTACGAGGTATTAATTAGTCCCATAAGTCATTATACGCTCGGCATAACCTTGGTCTTTTGAGCAGACATTTTTCCCTAACGCAGGACATTTAAATCAAATGCATAACAGTCATGTCATAGCTGCATGCCATGGGTCAATTCACCTGAATAGATTCTGCATCATGGCTACTATGGCATTCTCTTATACTTCCATACTGCATCAAACAAAGAGCGTCTAGAACTTATGTAGTCCACGTCCAATACAATAGAAAGTAGTATACATAATAGAATTCCAGATCGCATTTGAATAGGAACCTATTTCATACGTCTCAAATGCGTATATTATTCAAATAGAGTAGAGCTTCTTCTAAACGTTACAACAAAGCGTTAATCCGGCCTGACTAAAGGGAACCTTAGGAAAGTGACATATTATTTTAGTTTATGCATGTTCGACCTATTTTCCCAAAACTCGATAAGGGAAGGTAGAATAGACCAGTCAGTAGTGATACTTCAGGAGTAATACATTCAACCGATTGATATGCAGAAATCGACTTCGATTCTCTTCGATATTGGATCAGCAAGAGGAGCTGCCGACTGAAAGGCTCTTCCTGAACTGGTTTTGAATTGTTACATTATTTCGAGTATTTTTCACTTATGATCAATTAAACGAAGCCCTAATACAGTTCTCAACTATACACTACAAATTATAACTTATAGATAGATTGAAATTTGTATGTTATTGAATGCTGCGAAGTAGAATATCATCAGTTCTAAGTTCTGGTTTCTATAGTATTTGCTCCTAAAACTGCCATGCCGTACCACCATTCAATAGGCCAACAAGTCCTACCACTTCTATGTAACAAACATTGAACTACATGTCATCACTAAAGCAACTCTGTCGCAATTCTTCCATACTGTCGCAATAACAAAAATGTTCATTTCGTTCCAATTCCCCAGACACAATACTCGAGAAAAACGCGGAAACCCCCATTATCACGACGGGCAGCGAAATCAACTTCAAGTTCCCGTACAACGAGCGGGTCTGCACGATCGACGAAATGTGCATCCCGCCACCACCGCCACCGCCCGGCAAACTGGCCCCCGCCAGCATCGAACGGTTCGATTAACGAACGGAACCAGCGGTCCGCATCGGGGCGGATGGGCTACTGCCATCCTCGACACCCGATCCGGTCGCCGAAACTGTTGCCCTGATCGAGCTAACGGGCAGCCATCCCGGTTCCAAGGATTCGCTGCTGTCCGCAGCCGATGGGCACAGCACGCGAACCGTCACCATTAGCAGCATATCGCAGAGTGCCGACATACCGATACCGGATGCACCCTCGACCGGCGGTGGTCCCGCTGCGAAGCCCTTCACACCGAAAAGCATCCTCCGAAAGCGTACCGATACGGGGCTCTAGGTTGGATCCTATCACATGCACTTGTAAATAGTTCCATCCCGCTGACGGGGTCATCATCATCATCCGGATACGCCGATGTACGTCAGGTGAATTTTATGCATTAAGAAGCACCCTTCGGAAGAAAAAAAACGCTGTATCCGTGTCAAACGGGAAGCATTTAATCTAAGCGCAAGCGGACACCCGAATGCGTGCGAAGTGTGTTATTAGTTATTAATTATAATCAGGCGGATTTTTAGCGATGAAGTTGACAGATTGCAAACGTTTACGGTGAGGGAATTTCTGACTCCCATCGGCAACAGGGAGCCGTGACGTGTGCAGGTTTATTGCGTGAGAATCCAACTTGTACATACTACACACACACACACACACCCGTAAAACACACCCGATATTTCCTCGGATTTTGCTGCTCGCAGTCAAATGAACCAACCAACGTCAAGTGACTCCCTAGCGTCCTTTCGATCGTGCGTGCGTGCGTCAAAAATCCCTTTTGTTCAGCCGCCGTGGCTGATCCTGCTGCTGCTGAAGCTCTTGAAGCGGATATTTGGGAAAATCATCATCATCGTTCCGGTAAAGGCGAAGCCGTCTGCCCTCGAGGTGCCGCCTCCCAAATCCCTACGCGAGATTAATGGTGTGCGTTTGGGGAGGATTTGTTGGGTGGTTTTTTTTCCTTTTCCTGTGCGTATGATCCCACGCGCAACTCAACAGATGCTGATGGGTTTCCTCAGCAAGCGTGCCTGTTGGTTTAAGCCTTGTTCCATCACATTGTCACGATGACAATCATGATGGGTTTATAATTTTACAACCCAAATCCCTACCGGTCGACCCGACCTGGCTTGCATGTTGGCTTACACCCGTGACATGATTCAACGACCTGTGTGCCAACCCGGTGTTTGCGATTATAACCTTACTCCGTACACCTACGAGTTTTGGGGAAGTACTTCTGATGTTGGCGATGAGGTAGTGAAACTGACACGGAGCTTAGTTCTATAAAGTTCCCTTATTCAATCATGCCCAAAAATCAATGTCCGAGTATGATCGTTTTGGTTTTCAATTAAACCACAAATTTTTCATTCAGGAATCCAGGAATTTGACTGGGTGCACCCGATTGCAACCGTTAGATTTTGGGCGTTCATCACACAAAAAAGCTAACCAAACAAAAAGCCGCTTTTAAAAATGCAATCAGTTACGAAATCTACCGATGACATTCGTTTACTCAATAAGCTATCGGTTAGGGCGAACGAATAACAGAAAAAGCCCCCCCCCCCCCACCCCCCACTCCACCTAACAACAAAAACACAATCAAAAGCGCAAAAAAACCGTTTTACGCGAATCGCGAATAAAACTGTATCAAAGCCAATTCGCGCGTGCACTATGACAGCGATGCCGGTCGCTAGCTACTATCGTAAAATATATGTGTGACAGAGGATGGTAAATTTTTTTGCCCCCGGTCAGAGTGGTGCGGTGGCTTAGAAACGGTGGCCCAACACACAATAAGAACAAATGCGAGTTCCCATCGGAATGTTGTTGCGTCTACGCGTGGCGGTTTTTTGTTTCCTCTTTTTCGGCGCTTGTCAACATAAAACTCCGACACACGGTGGCAAACCGCAGCGGTTACTGTCGGTGGTATATTGGGCCCGCTACGCTCACAATAATGTTACCGATGGTTACCGACCGCACCAGGAATAGCAACAACAGGAACAGGAATAGCGCGCTGCAAGAGGAGTTCCACACCAACCGTTTAAGCAGAGACCGCCGACGCCAACCAAACCGAACTGCGTGTTTTAGAACCCGGGGGAAAAAAAAGTGTTCCGTTTTTTGGTGGATGCCATCAGGGAAAATGTCAACCGGAGTATTAAATTCTTTCCTTCGTTTTTTTTAACTGGGATTAAAAGTACTTTTCCTATTTATTTGGCGATGGTTCCCGCAAGCCCACATTTATTACTGCAATACAGTGTGGATGCGGAAACATCGAGCGCGAGTGTTGCATAAATCAGACAAAATGGTCAAACATTTCTATGGTGGGAATATGTCACCGCCCGGTACGGACACTGACGATTTGTGCTAACCGTTTGTGGGTGGGGTGATTCCATTGATCTAACAGCAGGCCATTTGCACTGTCTATAGACAGGTACTTGTGTTATGGACAGGATACAGTTACACCCAAGGAATTGATATATAGGGCAATATGTATTTGTACAAAAGCGTTGCTGATGGTGTAGCAACGCTTTGATGAGATATTTATTCCGGCTCGTTTACTATTACCGCACAACACACGTAGAAATGTGTTTCACTTAGCAAAGGTGCATCATCGTCGTCGAAGTCAATGTTCCCATCGCTAGTAGTTTGTATCTTACATGGAGTGGACTTATTTTTACTGACAAGCATGGCATGCATGGTGAGCGTTTACAGCGCCATATTTATAACCATGTTGACAGAATACGACCTTCCGAATGTCCTTCCCGACACGGCACATTTAATTCAATTGACTTCTCATTCACCATCGGCAAAAACCCCTTTGGCAGCGGCAATAACCATCCACCAAAACACACTCATAAACCAACATTAGTGTCATCGTTTGCTGTAAATAAGAATGGGTCTATGCGGCATGGGATGGCCTAGTCTAGTGGGTTGCTGATTGCCGTTAGAAGGAAACGGAGAGGAACGGAATTCGTTTTTCTTCACGCAACAAAAAAGGGATCATTACTTCTGCTTAAAGCTAAGAACCTTTCCATCGCTAGCGGTTCTTGAAGCGAAAGATAAGAGCGTTGGGTTTGATGGGGTTTTTTTGTCAATAATGTTACTTTTTGATGTGATGGTTCGTACTACTCTTTCGGTTCACGTTTCATGAAAATTCTTTAGATTTGAAAAAAATATGTTGAGCTAATTCTATCAAGTGTCATCCTAGCATCTCATCAGAACCGCCTAAAGGTATGCAATAGCCCGCGCGTGTTCATTTACATCATACAATCATACCAATCATGCTAACGACTAAACCGACAGCAAAAGTGAGACGAATTAGACGTGGCTACATTCCGCGCCGAACCAAACAAACCAACAGGGGCAGCCGGCAGCGAACGAAAATTCCTAAAATATTTTCACCCAAAAACTTCTGTCACAGGTAGCAGCAGCTTTGCCGGCGCAGCGGATGAATGGGCGGAATTTCGAAAACAAAACAGCAGCCCTTCCGACAAAGTTACGGATCCACGATCCGTAACGCAAATTCATCACCCGCCTGTTTGCGTCCTCCCCCTGCCCGACTCGGCTCCCTGTTTTGAATGAAACGACGAAAGCTCTTGGATTTCCTGACGAATTCCAAATGGTGGGTACGCAGAATTGAGGAATTAAATTTATCAAAATATTAATTCACTCGCTTGCGACGTTGGAGCTCAAGCCGACCGTTCTGCTCCCCGCGGAACACACGGCTCAGGGTTTGTGAAGCGGAGGGTTACTTAATTTTGAAATTGCCCTCCCCAAAACCGAAAAAAGCTCCACTTTCGCTAAGAAGCCGCGCTGACGCGCTGAAAGCTGAGGTATAATTAATTACCATGATAAATATTCACCGCCAAGCTCGTTTGGTATGAGCTCGGTTTTTTGGTTCTTTCGCCCCAAACATCATCCCATCACACATCATGGCTTAGCCGGGGAACCTGGGCACAGGCAGGCGGGTAAAAGGATTGTGATGTGTCGCGGGCGTAACCGAAAAGTGAGAGTAAATTAATGATAAACACAGCCGGGCAAAGGCACACGCACGACACCGGTATCCTCATCCCGTTAGGAAATCATCCTCCGCCTTTTTTTGTTGTTTCTTCATTGGGGAGAGTTCACAAAACTGGGCTTAATAAAGCCACTACTATATCATCAGCTCGAAAGGGATAGCATTTTGACGAAGCGATTCGCTTACATCGGCGTCAATGCATCAAAAAGAAACGAAAAAGGGACAAATCTCTTAGGTGACAGACACGCGAAACCGGGATCTGGAAAAGCTGATTATAGAATCATTACAAGGTTACGTTGTCATACCGGTTGCCTACCCTTAGGCACTTATTTGGGCAGATAATTGACAGACTGGTTTCGAAGGAGTGATTTATGCTCGTGCTTTTCAAGCATTCTTTCACAATTGCATTTTGCCCATAAAAAAGCATATTTTATAATACAAGCACCCGCAATTCTACTCCCCCGTAGTGGCATAACCCACTCAATTTTTGTACAAATAGCTGGGCCAAAACAAAAAGTTTTATCTCCCAAGGCACAGGCAGCAAACATTCCTCGGCACAAGTTTGATTTTTTTTTTGCTGTTTTTCCACCCGACGAATCGAGTGCACAACGAGTGGGAACGAAATGAGATCCACCAGTGAAAGCAGTGCGATTCGAGGGGGGGACGGGCCAAAAAAGGGATTAGACGCTGTGCAGTGCATCGTTTGCACGGAAAGGGAACATTTTTCAATTAAAATACAAACAAACAGACGCAAAAACGCGAAACGCACGGATCGGGAAAGGGAAAAGGGAGCGTGGGGAGCGATGAAATAAATAAACAAAAAATTTCCCTGCCACGAAACAACCCAGGAAAGCGGGAAAACCCCCGAATATAGGACCCGAAAAGATTATTTAAAAAAACGAAACGTTGCAATGTTTTAAGACAACTTTAACTAAAGGGAGAAGTATTGCAATAGAGCGAAATTGGTCGATAAAAAAATGTTTTTTGCAAGTCGAAAAACACAAACACACACACACAGCAACACAAAACAAGAATAGAAGTAAGGTTTAAGCTTAAGTAGATAAGTGAACCGTGAAAGGGGGAAGGAAAAAAAAGATTTATTACGAGTTGCGTGCGAGTTGTGAGTGTATAATCATCCAGATGTGTATAATGCGTGTTAGTAGATCAAGATCCATCCTTTCCCTACATTTCCCAGCCCCACAGATTCAGCCCCAAATCCATTTTACTACTAGATGATGTAGCGAGAAAAACAAACGGAATTATGTATAAAATGCGTTGGGTGGACGCAAACAAGCGGAAAATTTAACACACAAAAAAACAACAAACCGATGGAAAGAGAATTCGAGACTCGAAGATTAGAATAGGGAATTGGTAAGCTAACTTACACACCGATTAACACGGACATGATTTTATTTAAATCCGGTATTACATGGTTAAGCGTACTCTCTTTCTCTCTCTCTCTCTCGCTCTCTGTGTCTCTTGTTTGTATCATTGTGACTATTTCTACATGACCATTTTGTTGTGTGCCGCAGTGAATCTCTTGTTTTGTACTAAGCCATTTCCACGCTAACCACCCCAAAGGGCCGCGAAACTCTAGGCACAAGTAGGGGGTGCATGGGTGCAAAATCATTAACCCCGTTTTTGGAAGAAAAGTAATAAAACGGTTTCCTTACAAACATACACAAAAAACACGTAAACCACCAGCCATCTCGCTACGTTTAAACCCCCCCGAGAAACGCGAAACGTGCTAAGGGAATAATTCATTACATGGTCGACGATTCCACGGAAACTGGAAACGCAATTTGCAGTTAAATTTTCCTTCCTCTCCACAATGCGGACAAGAGTTTCGTGCGAAGGTTAAAAGGCGCGCAGGGTTCCCGAGCATTGCACGGGAACGGCAAGTGCAATTGTAACGGAATTTGCAAGGGAAATTACATGGCGAAGCCGTTCCGTTCGAGTGCTATGAGTTAGTTCTGACGGAATTGGAATTGGTGGGCTCGCAAGAGGAAGAGAGAGGAGAGAGGAAAAACAATAATAAACACTCTCACACCACACCACCATTACCACTATATGATGGTATTTGTATAAAAAATGGATCAATTCATGTTTTTTTAATAATTATATCCGAAAATGAATGGCCTGACTAAGAACTGGAATTAGATTCATTAACATATGTAAAGGTGAGTGAAGCTGCTTCGTGTAAGACACAGATTCTAAAAATTAGATTAAATTATATTCATAGACAAATTGAATAAAACAAACTTTAAAATACATTTTGCAGGGCTTTGAAATATTATAGAAATATTCTCGATTCATGTTTCCCGTAAAACAAGTCCTATTTTTGTCCTTTTGAGCAAAGTTTGGTCCGATAAACTGGTATATTTACGGAACATACTCAATAAACCGTAAAAAGTTTCTTCTTCTGATTTGGCATTACAATCTTGAAAGATCTTGGCCTGCCATTTCTAGCTTTCAGTGAGTTGATTTTACCCGCAGCAAAGTAGTCAACCCTGCGTATGGGGTAGCGGTCTTGATGGGATTTGAATCTCGGTTCAGCCGTGTGAAGGCCGGCGCCATTATCGCCTCGGTCCCCGCACCTCCCAGTTCGAACATCTAATCCCTAGAAAGATTTGAATCAGATTGAATCCTGAATAACGGATTCGAATCCTTTTCAGATTCGATAAAAATCTAATTATATTCGAATCCAATTTATATTTGATTGGGATTTTTTTAACATTCCACTTCGTTAAGGATTCGATCAGGATTGAGGATTAAGGATTCGTTTAGGACTCAATAATGATTCGATTAGGATTTGATTATGATTCGATTGGGATTCGATTATGATTCAGTTAGGACGCGAACGGGTTTCGATTCAGTATTGATAAAGTTTGTTAGCATTTTTTTTTTAATATATTTCATTAAAAGCACTGCTTGACTGCATCATTCTTGGAAGCTACGGTGGCCTATCAACAAGGAATATAATATGTTTGAACGGGGAAACACGGACATGATTCGAATTCGGATTCTGTTTTGTGTTTGCTTATTAGGAATGTGATTCAATGATTCGAATCCCCACTGGGATTCATTTTTCCCATCACTATTGCAATCATGCCAAGTAAGCCACTGCTTGCAAGCCAAAAACTTCTTGAGGTTCTAGAGCCATATAAGATGCAAATGAAGCAATATAAACTTATTGAATTTAAACCTTAGGCTTAGAAAGTAGGTTAAGTTATCCAACAAAAGGACCGATATTGCTCTTGTTGCATCAAAATTAAACAATCGGGATGCGTGCATAGTTCAGAGCAATGCAATATTAGAGACTTTTCCTTGGGTTGGTTAGTAAAGTTCTGTCTCATGTTGGAATAGTTGAAATATTCTTTGCCTAATGTCCGCATGTGATGAGAACCCTTGTCTAGTCGCTTAGCCCGCTATAAAAAGAAAATTCTTAGTTGGTTAGGTTCGTCCTGTTTTTTTTCGTAATGAACGGCCTGGCCGATTTGCTTAGTAAATTATGCATATCTGGCATAAAATGTTGAAAAATGTGTAAACTCTTGTCTTTTGCCAAATTTTTACTTGTGTGAGCTAATACTGATAATAAAACTGATGAACAACCTCACTCACTCGGAGCGTAAGTAGGTGGGAAGGGAGACAGCGGAACCGACCTTCACACTGCAGGACCCCGGGATTAAATTCCATTCGAACCGTCCCCCTAGAGTGAAGACTGACTATCTAACAACGTGGTATCAGTTAGTCTAGTAAGCCAGAAATGGAAGACATGTCCGAAGAGGTCGTTAGGCCAAAAAGGGAGTTATAGTAGCTCACTTCTCTCGTTCATTTACATCCACGTTCCTCGCAACACATCATTACTATCAACGATTTGCAACTAATTTAGATCGAAATAGAACACCCCATCCAACTGCATTGATGCTTGCAATAAAATATGAACATACCTCCTATACTGCCCTCTACAATCTTACTTGCGAATAAATTAACCGTTCTATTACGCTTTTTCCCATTCAGTTGTACACCATCAAAGCACGTACATCAAAAGGACGAGGACCTGTACGTATATTAATGTTTCACGTTTCACACACCTTCTCACTTCAATCACTCAATCATGCGATCGATTGATGAACGGTTGAAGAGGCTCAGCCAACGTACGCGGAACCTACACACACATACATACGCTCG
The DNA here is from genome assembly GCF_013141755.1 of Anopheles stephensi. Taxonomy (NCBI): domain Eukaryota; kingdom Metazoa; phylum Arthropoda; class Insecta; order Diptera; family Culicidae; genus Anopheles; species Anopheles stephensi. Next base: position 55,853,225 of record NC_050203.1, on the reverse strand, counting down.
CGCCTCAAGGACAGGTGAGTAAGGCCAATTATTGTCGTCCCGAAAGCGCACTTCAAACGTCAAACGCGTACATCGGTGCATTGCGTCCTTGTGTATGCAACCTCCCGCCAGATCGTTCCATCCTTGGAGACGCACCCGAACGCAACGAGGCAGGGCAGGGCCGAGACACTTTGTACAGTAATATAATAAAATTGTCGTCTATTAAGCAGCGCAGCTAGCCCATTGAACGAAGTTTGCTCTCGGTAGACGAGCTGCAGCAAAGGAGCGTCGTATCGTTCCATACTGCCAGTTTGCTAGCGCAACGATCGCAAAGTGTTTACCATAATTACATTTACAAGCGATGAACTCCAATAAAAGGAGATTGCAAGTGTCGTTTCCATGATGGCGCGTATATGTGACCGCGCTCGGGTGGGACCGTTCAGCTGGTGTTGTAATAGAACATTCGAGTGGTACAGCTACCAACTTTTATGACATTTTAATAAAGACTGCAATTAAGTAATGCTCTAGTAAAGCAAATAATAGGACCATATCTGAGGGCAATTAAATTAGCGGCAAGGAATTAAAAAAGATAAAGCAACAACCATTGCCTTTTAATGCGTGGATTAGGCTTGCTCATCATCACAAAAAGACAGTTCCAATAAAAATTAAACTTAATGATACATTTTCTTCATTGATTTAGTAATTGCTAAGCGTGTTCAAATCGGATTGAAATTTTCACCTAAAAACCATTGATCGCTTGTGACTTATGACAGTCGAAATGTTTAAACTTCAATGTCGTTCTGGTTCAATTAATTTTTCTAAGCATTTCGGAAAAGTATTTGTATTAAATGTTCTACATAACCTAAAACACGAACTACCTTTGCTTTTGGCTAATGAGCCATAGACATGAGCATAGTAGCAATAGATCGAGTGCAGAATTCTAAATTCTCAGCAAAGGTAAACGTCTGAAGTGACCATGCATCTCTTTAAGAGATATCGATTAAAATATATTTCAATCAAATCACACAGGCGTACAGTAGTGAGCCAGCCGAGAAGAGAATTATTATTACTTTTTGTAAAATAGCAATGTCTAGTGACCACAAGACTTGTGCCACATATTCTGTTAACCACTCGGAGCCGCACAATAGTCTCAGCCACTGCAACTTAACAAAGCACGTCATAGCACGAATTGGTTCAATATCATCAACGGATGAATATAAAGATGTGATCTTTAAGGATGAAATGATGTTCAATCAACACCTTTTTCAAGATATACCCGTAGAACCTGACGCAGATTTGAGTTAAAAAGTTTACTGTTTACAGATTGAAAGTTTGAAGAGCTTTTTCATTCCATGGAAATCTTCTTTTGACATGAATCTCGATGAGACTGAAATCAGAGGGCATTTAAATGTAAGCAATAGGCTAACTCAACCATGACGAGTCTAGTAAGGTCCCAGACTTTGGTAGAAAAGGTCAAATCCCATTCGAACCGTTCCCTCGTAGTGAGGGCAGACTTTTCAACTACGTGGTATCATTATGTCTAACAATCCAGAAATGGCAGGTATGACGGATAAGAGGTCGTGAGTAGGAATAGATTGTTTTAACATTCCAAACTGGAAATAGCAGTAATGGTAAGTAAATTTAGAAAATATTATCAAAAACATGATGGTGCTATGGTTATTTTGCTCAGTGTACTCTCGGTGCAATGAAGGAAGCTCTGGAAAATATAACAAGTGTAAAAATTAATCCCAAAAAAACCAATGCTTTTATGCTATTAAATAACTTCATCATAGCATCAGCATTATTCAATCAATTTTATGCTACAATATTTGCTTAAAAAACTGGAACGCAAATTATATTGAGATTATTTTGACGGTGGATCTTGAGCTTATGAATTCTATGACTTAAAAAACTCCTAGTAAATTTTCTTGATAACCTTCAATACAGGCTATTTTAATATTTTATTCGCTAAATCCTTAACATACCATTTTCTAAACCTATCGCTATCAAAAATCGACATAATCTTACTAGCTTGTACAGCTCACGTAATACAAAGCCCATAGCTCAATCATCAAAGCGCCTAAGACAACAAACTACGGACGAAGGAGTGTTGAACGCAAACAGGCACACATTCTTGGGCATTAAATTGACGTGCATCTTCAAACATCAGCGGCAACGTGCGCCACTTCAGAAGGCGTCACACAACACAAAAGACTACTACTTCAGCTTAACGACAACAGCATTACACCATTATTGTCTCGTTGAAACGCTCCTTGAAGCAGGACCAAAAAAACCTGACGTCCAGAGAGAGAGAGAGAGAGAGAGAGAGAGAGAGAGAGAGAGAGGTCCCGTGAAGAGCGTCGTGTTCCTGCTAACCGCATACACCATCATTTGAATCTGTTTGTGCACGTACAGAAGTAGACACTCTTGGTGTTTCCCTTGCAGAATGCCCACACGTGCCACCGTTCTCTATCATCAGTAGCTTCTCTAGCATATTCCCAACTCGCAAAAAAGGAAGAAGAAAAACGTTATCAGTATGCGGGTGACAACGATTCGCAGCATCTCATCGCAAGCGCTCGTCCATTGATTTCATCGACGACGCCCCGTACAAGCGTGATCGAGAGCGCTTTCCACTCGACGCAGCTGCTCATCTCAATCGTTCATAATTAACACGTTTCTTCGATACACAATATCTGCTACGTTTATTTCTTTCTCTATCCTCAGCAGAATTCACAAGCGCCTGCCGTTTGATGTCTACTGCTGACCTTAGGAACGAAAGGAAGCAAGAATTGTTAAATTATAAAACGAACATCAAGAACGAATATCGATAATATCAAGCCACTGGGGCTATCGGGTTCGATAGCGCCAACATTAACAAGAAGTTCGATGATAATCCGATAGAAATCAATTTCTTCCAGCTGCTCACCAGAATCCAAAAGAGAAGATGCTTTTTAAGCCTCCAATCGTCCCCAGCTGCAATTCTCACCGACACGTCCCGAATGATAGAATTGACCGCCGGCTATCACCTTCTTTACTGCTGCGCTCCCATCGCAGACGAAGCAATCGCAACAGCGTAGAATGCCGTGGGCGAACGGAAGACTTTGGAAGTTTTTGCTCCCCATTCTCAGAACAAGCGATTTGAATGCGTCCCCCAGCTTCGGTAATAATTGTGCGGGAAATTCCTAGAACCGATTTTGATCAAACCCACATTCACCCGATGATGGTGAGTTTTGTGAGGTGAGAAACGAAAGCCAATTACTCAAAATAACGCAAACGGACGAGAAAGATCATTATCAAGATCATCAACATCTTCGTCTTCAAACAATGAACCCTTCCACAAATGGTGCCAATGAAGGGGATGCTCTCCAAGATAGCCGAGGTTTTTATGAGGCTGTAATTATCGCGTTGCTGCGGGAAAGCTGTCTGCAAGCGAACTTCTCCGCACCCCATTAACAACCAATTTCAGGGCGTAACGATTATTAACTCCTTGTTATGAACAATTAATTGAAGCGTGGTCGTTCTTCGCTGCTCATTTGCGTTAAGATAACAGCGGTGGAAGCATTCAAACTCACTTCAAAAGTAAATAAAAACTTCGCCAAAACCCAATGTTCGTTTTTGTCCTTCACAGACGAATCACATCACACAGAATTGGCTGTTGGGTAGCGGCAATGCGAAAAATCAATCCCAAATCTTATTGTCATTCTCCTCCACCTGACGGACGAGTATGGCTTGTTGTGGCAACAAACTGTACCTTTTGGCCCGGGGCGCAATGGCAATGACTCATCCCGGAAAAGGGTCACAACACACGATGCAACATTCAATCGTCACCGGTGTGTGGCCGGTCGCTATGCAGTGCAGTTTTTTTATAAAGATTTAGAGCTGCCTCTATGACAGGCGAATGATGAATAGGCTTCCGACAGAGATGACATTGTGAAAAGGCTTCACCCGGGCACGTGGGCACGTGTGCGGTCCGTGCTTCAGAAGAATGGAGATTGCTCATGTTTTCGTACTGTGCGTGTATCCAGTTCCTTTTTTTGATCAGAATAAATGTGTGGACTGGACGATATCCTCACAACACTGGGCGCAAAACAAATAAAAAAAAAACGCGCCTTGTTTAAACCTAGTCAACCTGTCCTGTCAACGGGGCCGACCACAATCCACCCGATATTGCCGATGACGTTGACGGGGTATGAAGGATAATAACTCTAAGTCATCACCGTTCAAGGGCCGTCCGCCAAGCGGGCTGTCACGCGAGAATCAATAACCAATGCTTGCAGGTCACATCCGGACCCGCGCGGATGTTTTGATGGTGACGAATGGAACGCGCCGACAAAGAGACAGTATCCAGCAAAACGAAATCCAAAAACCCCCGATCCGTCCTACGAATGCAGCTGAAAATAAAGCAAAACTCGAATGTCTGATTCGATGGAAAGCAAATGAGGTGCGCACCTCAGCCCTGTTGACGTATTTTCCCATTTTAAGAGTTCGATCCGACAACACCGACACGGACACGAAACGAAAAACAAAACCCAATCGACCTCGGACGACGGACATCGACGAGATGATCGTTACGGCTCGGACGACAATCAACGCTACCTGTGACGGGCAATAAAATTCACCAGAAAAGGTCAAACCCGGCAGCAGAAAAAATTTGTGCTCGTCGTTGGCAACAACACGGCCAATACCTTCGAGGCGGATATTTTGCGTTTTGCCATCAATTATTGTGATCCCTGACAACCGGGGTTGTCATAATTGTCACATCGGTCGGAATGATTTTACTGGCCGGGAAACAACATAAATAAGCTGGCTTTTCCCGCGTGGAGCGAAATAAAACTTTGCCTAGCTAATCCTGCCATAAACGGATTAGGGTAATGGTTACCTGGAAGATCGTGTAGGCGAGAGTACGATCGCAGCCAATGTTACCTGGGGCTCTCCTCTCCAAGCGCAATAGAAGAAGACCTTGGCAACTTGGTAGTTAGCTGTTTTGAGAACTGCTAATCCTCCCAGCCGCTCATATCTCAACGCCATAAAGCAATATTGAAATCCTTGAGTCGATTTCATAACTTTACCTGTCCTCTCTCCCTTTCGACCGCTTGAGGTACCTTTAAACACATATGAAAGACGCTTCCCTAATAAAGAAAAATAGCTGTCAAAAATCATTATTCCATGTAAATCAATCACACATGATCAAACTCATTATCCACCAGCACACTTCAAACACTGCGTACCTGTAAATGCTATAGATTCATCTCATCAAAAAACACTATTTGTGGCGCTTTCAACACAAGCTTTTGCCCCGAAAGTACCCCTTCATGATGACACTCAACAACAAACAATCCCACCCATCATCACAACAATACATAGCATAAGAATCCTCCCGTCGTCGAGTTGCGTATTGCTTGTGCGACAAACTTTGCCCAGTGATGAGTTCTAAGAATGGGGCCACCCTCTGGACGGAGTTTGTCGCACAATCAGGTGCATGCTTCAAGTGGGGATTAATTTATCGTTAATTATGGCACACACACACACTTATCGACCCTTCACCATGCTCGCACACCTCGATGGCTGTGGGAAATGCCGACATTAAAGTACAACTACTGTGATATGTCCATAACTCAGATCACAGCAGAAGTTCCTTCAATGTAGACGCCCATTGTTTGTCTGTTTTTGCACGGATTTAATTCACATTCACTGGTTACAGCTAAGGCCACGTGTTGAGTTTGGACCGGCAGCAATATCAGGTAACTACCGCTGTGATATGGTACGGATTTACCAACATATCACACCGGGAGTTCCTTCGATCGCCACCCGTCAGCGTACTTCCTTGGGTGTACACGTTCCTAGAACAAACCTCTGCTGGTGCTGCTGTTCGCTGCTCCTATCTGCAGTGATGGTCTAGCTTTATGATGTCTAGCACAGTACTCATAAGGTAGAACACCAAAGTAGCTAGCTGCAGTACCGCAAGGCAAACAATGAATCACTTGAACTGCACTTTCACACACACGCATTGGACTGGTTAGGAGATTGGGTCGTTCGTTTAGGACGCGAGTGTTCGGTCTAGTCACTAAGGTGAAACCGAATGAATGCGACAGCGACTAGTCCGACAATCGCCCCAAATTAGGACCGCTTGTTACGATGGGAAGAAGATCACAGGCACTGCACTGCCAACTGCACTGTTCGCTGGTACGATCACAACTGATGAACTGTCGATCGTCTCCTAGGTGTTAAATACCATCTTCACTCGACTCTTACCTGTATGTACTCTCTGTCCCGTTCTTTTCCTTCCATTTGCTCACACGACCCTTACGTAGGAGCTACCTAGAAATAAGCAGCATATCGATCAGGTAGCGAATGAGAAGACACCTTCCGTTCGGGTTCTGCGAGTTTAACGATCATGCTAATAGGTACACAATTTGTCGCTAGACGTAGCACGCTTTCCACAAGCTGACGCCCCATTAAGATTCTTTACCTTTGCAGAGCAGAGCACTCAACCACAGCACAGTGTAGGTAGATGCTTCTAACCGGGCAAGTTTTAGCAAGTTCAACTAGCTGTATTTGTTTGGTGCTTAAGGTCTACCTCTTTGAATACAGTATGGAAATTTCCTAAACTCTAATTTAACGGTTTTCAACGGTTTTTCTGGCAAGGTCAAGCCACCGGAAAAAAATCTGACGGTTATTATTATTATGGAAGAGATTCATATTACCCCCGTGCTTCAGCAAGTACATCAATTTATCTGTATAAGACTTTCAAGCAATGAGGATTCTTTCACGTATTACCAGGACCAAGATTAAAGTATAATTAATTCTCAAAATGCTCAAAAAATTGAATTTAAGAAGCAAATGTCTTCACACAAGATCATTTAATCAGATAATTTCTTAGAGAGCCTCCACAGGCAATTCAATGTATCTCTTATGATGTATGAATACGATCTTCTTGGAGTCAACTTATGATTTTGGATGGTTATTGAATACTATAAACCTTACGATTACGAAGTCGTAGAACACTAGCTTCCAATAAACCATGGCAAAAAGTGAACTTTTTTCTTAAGCGTGATAGCACAACTCTTGTAAATGGGAGAAGAATGTGATCAACTTTCACCTTAGCGAGCACCTTACCCCATTAGAACAACACGAGGATTGCGGTTGAGCTAACTTGCTGCATAACCCCCTATCATGTAAACGATTTGAACTGCAATGTAAATGTAACTCGAACGCTTTTAATTATACCCTCTTACACTGATGCCATCAGCACGCCATTCGACGAGATTTAAATTCATTACAAAAATACCTTCGGTTAGTCGAAATCAGCATCTATCGTTTGTCGTGCACCAGCGTTGTAATCCATTTACAATAACGCTGCTAAAACTACAAGCAAAGTAAGTTCTCTTGGCAGTATGAACGGGTTTGCATATTTATTCACTTAGTCCGTGATTAAAACGATCCAGGAAGCATGTACTTAAAAGAACGCAAAAACTGCACAGGCTTAAGAAAAATTCACCAACCTCGGGACTTATGAGATGGCACAAGCTGTTGATTGGACGGACGGCGGCATAGCGTGCCCGACGGTCGTTAGGTGGTGACATTATCGCACGCTTCTGGCAAAAGGTCGGAACACCCCAGTATCTTGCACCATGTGAATGTATTTTGTGATATTTTAATTTAATTTTTGCATGCGCTGCTTTATTACATGCCCAACCAGAGTCACGGAGTAATTTTATGGGAATGAAAACATTTCAAGTAATTTTATGGGCCTGTCGAGATTTTATCGCAATGAAAAATGGGTATTTTTTTGCATTGGGCTGATTCAAGCTAGGTTGCATAAAAATTCGTTGCAACCATTAGGAGAGCTTTACATTTAAATTTTCTTTTACATTTATTCTTTGTCAGTTAGTCAGCTATCGTGAGCCTACACAGCAAAGTTTTAAACGCATCATATTTATTTATTACTTTTTTATTTTTTTAAATGCTCAGAAAATGGATCACACACTAAGCTTAAATGCGCATTTTCATCAATGGTTTTTCTGCACCGAAAAATGTTATTCTAAAGTCTCTTACAAATACAAATCTTACAAATGCCCCAGGTCTCAATATCCTAATAGGTGCCGAAATGCTGATCTTCTCCAGGATCGACGGAGCGCATTTATGTAAACATATGACCTATACCGTCATTTTCCTATGTTCGAGTGGTTCTAGTATAAATAAAAGGCATCTAGAGACATAGGACCATGGAAGACGATAAAGCATAAAACGTGTGACCTAGCGATGAATTGATTCTATCCTGTTAATAAAATGCTGTTGTGAAAAAGACAATGCTTACGAATGCTATGATCAGTATAAGTATTTGACACGAGATGGATGTTTATGATGTTTGGAAACATGTATCATGAAGCCTTGAATACAGACTGATTTTGAGATAAGCTGCTTGTAGTGTATTGTAAGTGTGAATCGCAAAGGACGCCAAGATCACGAAGAAGGGGGCAGAGGAAGCCGTTATTTTGTAATCACATTCAACAGGAGCTTTAAGTTGCTTTTGTTACTTTGCAACCACGAGTTGAATTGAGTCAAACAGTTTTGGGGTCTTTTGCAATCCGCAAAGTCAGATCTTCAAGTCGTTCAAGCTTATATTTACTACGAGCACGATTAATAACTAGTTCGTTTTGGTTAATGTACAAAACTTATGATCAAAGTCATGTCACTTTTATTCGATTTTGTGATTTTTTTTTTTAAATTTTAAATATCAGCTTATTGAAGTCCTTATCTTGTCCATAGCTTCATACATTATTTTTATAAATTGATAGTGAGTAAACCTATTGAAATCCTCAAAAATAAATTCCCAATTTGTTACAAAATATACAAACCGGTTGCAACAGTTACGCCTTCACCATATCGAACACCTTCAAACATCCTGCGCTGAAAAGTGGCTGGCGTACGAACGATCCGAATTCAATTTTAACTACATCTGGCCAGGAAACGAACAGAAACGGTGCCGAAATAACCACTTTCAGACAACTGACTGGGACTGGCAATTTCAGCATCGAGAAAGAGCCTCAACCATTACACTACCGAAACGGTTGGTCAGTTGCAACATCAATTTCAATTTACAAAATCATGCAACGCTCCCACACATTCGATTCGATGTAACAATTTGATACAAAAAGGGATGAGTTTTTGTAAAAAAAAGAAAGAGAGTGAGCAAAGTTTCTTTTTGCAATAAATGCAGCATACGATCAAGGTACCGTAAAGCACTAGAAGGAAAAGATGCAACCAGACCGAGATAACCCCCGGCTAAGCATGTTTTTATTGAAAACGATTTATAACGCTTTAACAACTTTTACGAACAAAGTTTGCTGTCTGTATGCTGCATCCTTCCATGCAAAGCCACATCAATACCACCACCCATCGGTTCCATTTGAACCGAAACGGTCCGACACGATTGTAAGTAACCAAAAAAAAGAAATCAAAGTAAATTCAAGAGCAAATCCGATCAGCGTTGAGATGTTTTAGAAGGAATGAACTCTTAAATCAAGAAGTTTTCTAAGCGCTTGAACCTTGGCGAAAGTTCAATTTTCTCCAAATATTGAAAATCAACAGTTCTTTCTTCGCAATTTACTACCCTTAATTCTGGTTACATATGTGGACATCCGTGAAGAAGTTCTGACAAAAGAATAATGAAAATAACTCTCCAATAAGAAACTTAAATGGTACAATATTCGCCGTTAAGCCTCCGCTTAGCTTCATAATGCCACCATCAACCTCCCCAATGGTTTTATGCTTCTTAACGCATCAAGGCGCCGGCTCTGTCACCAGTAATGCCTGCAGAAGATGTGAAGCCTTGCTGCTGCTGCTGCTGCTGCTGCTGCTAAAGTCATAACTATTTGATCCGGTTAGGATAGGTCAAGCCGATAAAACGGCCACTGCTTACCGCGGCGTAAGCTCTCGATAGAGCAAGGGATCAACGTAACAAAGGCAAAAACTTTTCCTATCCGCTTTCAATGCTTCCGAACGAAACGGAACAACCCGATCAAGAGCAGGGGGTGTGTTGGCTACACTACCAGCAGCGTGTGCAGAAAGGTGCTAATAAAATTTACCATCCCTTTTCAAGAGCCCTTACTAACCCGTCCCGGAACGTCAAGCAGCGACTAACAGGGAAAACAAATCGCTTTCTTCAGCCCCTCCCATAGCACCACACCCCACAACCAATCAAAACCCATCGGACGGTGGTAAGCTGTGACGTTACTTTAATCATGCATACGGACAAAAAAGCTCCGTTCCTTGCCGGCACGAGATACGGTTACTTGCTGACAGGAGCTGCGGCGGTACACGGACGCTACCCCAACTGTTGACTACTGTTTCATTAACACTGCTGACGGTGTTTTGATTTATGAAACTTTATTTATACCTTCCAGTAGCATCCAGGGCGTTCCGGTCGAAATTAGCTTAGATGAAGATGAATACAACCAACCCACCGAGCAGAGGCTACAGCAGCCGTACTATTGGTGAAACCGGGCTGACCGGGGTTTTTTGCAGCAAGACGTGCCAAATTTTATGGACCATGCAGTACATTTTACGATTTTAACATTACACCACCGGGTTGCTGGCTGTTGCGCCGGGCCCAGTCTGGCGCAGGCAAAGATCACTCAATTTTGCGATGATTTAAGCAACTAATCCGGACAACAAATTTCAGGCACGCACAAACGCGCATACACACGCAACACGCTAAGGAAACCTCGAGACCGGGTGCTGGAGGAGGACATTTATCATGCAAGAAAGTGCAGCCGGTGGCGCTTTTTAACGGGAAATCTGGGTTAATTGGATGGAACGAGTGTCGTAAATCAACGATTAAAATCGGGCAAACGGGTGGGATAATTTATTTACCGACGGTTAGGTTTGTCTTTCTATTAAATAATCTTTGAACGCACCGTCAAAGGATGATGTAGTGTCTGACATTTAACTTAACAAAATCTTGCTTCTGAAAAGAACATGTAAATTTTATTCTTATAAGAATAAACTCATCTTTTATTTCCATGTGCTCCACAACACGAAGCGCATATATGCAATCCGCAAAACAATTTTTAATAATCTATATAGTCATGTTTGAAATTTTCGTTGCCCAGTGTCGTTTTAACTGTATTTTTAACTGTAACTAAACATGGTACAGTTGACCATACGGCGTCAAGCCGTCATAATCGAAAATAAATACATAAATAAACATGGTACAGTGTTCTAATTGCAAATGATGTTTTGATTTACTAATACTCGAGAAATTAAATCCAAGCTTCATCTTCTTCCTTGGCACTACAACCTCGAGAGATCTAAGCAAGGTATTCAGCCCTGCGTACGACTCGGCGATCTGGATGGGATTTGAGCCGTAGTCCTGCCGTGTAAATACCAACGCCATTATCGCCCCTGCCACCGGTACAGCCCAATTTAAAACCTTGTTGCCTAACTTTGGGCGCTCTCCTCTTCAACGTAAACCAGCGGTTCGCGCCTCTCTTTCGTCACATTCAACGAAACTCGTTGCCGAAAATAGTCTACCCTTTCCGTTTAATGTTTTGACATAAATTAAATAAAACAGCCTAAAATGGATGTATGGTTTATAATTATTTTAAAATCTTTTATTTTGAGGTTTAAAATCGATGTTTCAGTCCTCAGACCACGGGCCACGAGCTCAAAAAATTATTCAAATTATAATGTTCTAATGAGTGTTTGTTTGAAGAAGAACCCGACAGCATAACAAACCAAATTCTTTTAATTGAAAGATGATTTTTACAGTTTGAAATCAACTCAATAGCCAGCTGGCCACTAGAGCTGAGCTGAAAAAAGCTTTTCATGCTAAAAAACTGACGATTTTCAGGCGTTTCACCTTTACCGGGCTCTATATAAAGGAGAAGAAAATAGAATTGTCAAAGGTTATATCTTCCACACTTGCTTTACGAAACGGTCGTAGCACTCAAAAACAATGTGTTCTATCTTGCCCTTCTTCTCTACAAAACACATTGCAAAATTCTTGTTTGTTTGTACTTAGATTTGTTTAAAAAAAATCCTCCCAAATTTCGCACAAAATCTTCGTTTCTTCACAAACGTTTTCAGCACTCGAACCGTGAGAGAGTGAGAGATGAAAATATTTGTCAGCTGTCGTGGCCGGGAGGTTTAACAAATGTTTTGTATCTTTTGTATTAACTAAATTAACCGACTTAAACTTTATTAACTTAACTCAAGTTTATGATATTCAATACATAATCAATTTTCCCGCGACCATGTCTCTATTAAATTACAGCAATCTTCTTTTTATTTGTCCTTTGCTTCGAGTAGGTGTTGCCAGTGGCTTTGTAAGCTATGGACCAGAGTCTATTCATTAAATAAAATATTTTTTCATTGACATCACAGCATTGACACCTTGAAAGTATTTTACATACAAAGATCGCTTATTAACAATTTCCTACCTGCATGATAAAGTTGTGCTGAAGCGTCAACCATGGCAAATAAATTCAAGGTATTTGCAGTTTTTATGTTTTTTTTTTTTTCAAACTGTAACCCAAAACAAATGAATTGGAAATATTCCACACAACACTATAAAAAACCAATAAAACCATATCGCCGACCAGCGTAGGCATCCTACCTTTAACATCTACCCAACAGGTACACCATCCGAACTGCATGTCTTTAGACTGGCTTGTGGCTTCCTAACTCACGCTTCCAACCACACGGACAGTAAACTTTCACTACCCCGGGAAAACTTTACCCCGTAAGCGAAATAGCTGGCACCCAGAACATTGGGTGCAACACGAACGAACAGGAATTGTCCTCGTAGTTCCTGTGCGTTGAGGCTGGAACCCCTTAACACAAGCAATCCATACACCTTAAGGATACACCCGGCGCGCGTGTGTGTGTGTACGTAGGTTCATACCTGTACCGGTGCAAACGTAAACACACCGTACCGTGTCGGGTCGGGTCGAGTGAACATAACCTCAAACACACCATTCCCCGAACGACATCCTACGGCACCCTTGCGAAACCACCTGTCCGAGCAACCCAAAAGGTTGATAAATTTATTCCAGCACGGTCGCCGGGTCCTAGAAAACCGACCGGGAAAACGCGGGTGAAACAACCGCGTGTAATCCGCGCCCCTGCGCGGCTTTGGCTCGGTAACGTACGCGCCTTTGGTGCTCGGATGCAAAGAAGCGGATGCAAAGCGTGCATTCACACAGCCGCATCGAGCAGGACCGAGAAAGCCATGCACAAAACATCGGCCACCGGTGAATAACTGCACGTGACGCGCACAGCTTACCCCCCCCACACACACACACACTAAACATTCCGACTAGCGGGTCCACCAAAGCTAACCGCAGCGGTAACAATCGCACTCGCAAGTTCCGGTTCAAAACTTGCCCCCGTTCCCAGCCCCGTCGCACAATGCGGATAGCCGAGTACGAGGAACTAACTTTTGGGGAATTTAATTATTCACAACTTACACCAAAGAAATGCTGACTATTTCTAGCTACCACATTCCCGTGTAATATTAGCACCGGTACGGTACGGTACAATAGGAGTTTACGGTAGCCTTTGCCGCTTCTGAGTGAAACTATTTCCACCCAACATGAAGAAACCACACGTACGCAGCCAAAATGCATATACATGGGCGACCAGGCGTCTCCATCGGTTTGGCAAGCGAAAGGCCGACACATGCTGGCTTGGTTGGGCCGACACGCACACACATCTTAGTGCGCCCCGGTGAGTTTGGTGGCTTAGCACGGGTCAACACGTTCACCTGCGCTGGTGGTAAAACTGATGTAACGACATTATATTATCATTCCATCATACATACTCTACCGTAACGGTGTACCGGGCCCGGTAGATGGGTGTTGACACCCAAACACGCCGGGATCGAGACCACGCGCGTTGGGTGATAACGATGATGTTTCCATTCCGTTTTGCTCCTTGCAGACTCGGTTCTTTCATCGCTAGTGAACTTCACAGTCAAAGCATCACCAACCCAAGTCACCAAGAACGCATGCGCCCGCATGCGTTCATCTGCAATTCATTCGAAGCAAAACAGTCAACAATCTTCCGCTTGTCCTAGGGGAAAACGCTACCACGCGCTCTCCTTCGCACTCGACGACCGTTTGACCGAGTGAACTTGAATGTAGTACTTGACTCTTTTTTTCTATTTTGTTTCCATTCCTATGTGTGTCAGTAGTGGCATTGCCGTCGTTTGCCTGATGCTGTGCACTGCACTAGCCATCCCACCAGTGTGGCACTTCATGTGCCACACGTTTAATCCAACACTACACACGTACCCTTTCTCAGTAGTGGAGATTTGTGGGTACCGCTTCGAAGCGATAGAACTGTTTATTTTTGCATTTCCGCATTATCCCTTCCCAATGCACTCTTCGTACACTCTCGTGCGCTTTCCCATTGCCAGCCCGATTACGCCCATTTATAGATCTTCATTGTTCGTTTGCAGCGGGCGAAATAAATAGCATAAATATAGTTTGGTAAAACCCGTTTTACCGCTTCCGTAACAACATTGGTCCATAAAATCGTGGGAGAGCTGGTATAACTGTTGCTGGATGCAGCGCCAACAGCAACACCAACAACGATGGTAGAGCAGCCCTTTTATTAGGCGACTCAACAATAGCCGACAGCTGGTGGTGAATCGGTTGGTGGAGCCGGGTGGCGACTGTGAAACATAAACAATGGTCAATGGTAAGGATTCGATGGTGAAACCGGTGATGCTGCTGCATCAGGCAACGTGCCACCACCGTTCGCGGTAACGATGTGGTAACTTGCTATTGATTTTCCGGTAGTTTAGCACCCACATCAAGCATTCATCCTGCCTGTGTCGGTTATGCGGGATGATATTGTGAAGCGTTTTACAGCACACAACAGATTTAAGCTTCTATTCGCGTTGAGGAGGAGTAATTTAAGCAAATTATTTCAAAAATTTTTGGAGCGTAAAACAATTAAAAAAGGAAAGAAATCGTTATCACACTAATCTCTTTGATGTCGATCAATTCATATGAGTTTTGAAAAACATGAATTTTTTTGATTGTTGTCTTAGAACAAGTATATTCAGCAATGAAAATGCAATTCTTATTCAACAAATAATACACAAAAAATTATTTACTAAGCGAAAAGACGCGAAAAAGGTGGCCAATCGTGAACGAGCCAGGTAACTCATCATTGACAAATAAACAGTTATCCTCAAATAAGAAATTGAAGAAAAAAAAAAGAATATATATACAATGAATATCTCTTGAAAAAATAGATGCGTTCCTATGGTAGAGGCGATAGCGTCGTCCGGCTTCACACAGCAAGAGGAGACGGGACCTAAATACCATCCCGTACCGTTCCCCCGTAGTGAGGACTGACAATTCAACTACGTGGTATCAATAAGTCTAGTAAACCAGAAATGGATGGCATGGTCTGAGAGGTTGAGCTCAAGTCTGAATAAAAGGTCGAATTATACAGCGCTATCTTAATATTGATAGTTAAACAAACAGATGATGAAAATTTCATAAAAAGGTCAACGTTTAAAAATATGGCATGAAAACAAGGTTTATACCTATTCTAAGTTTTTTTTTTAATTTCATTTCTTAAATGGCAACTATTTATCATATTTAATGGAGGCGCCTGGTCATTTGTGGGTGCATTAGTTACTAAGTGAAGAGCGGAAATTGGCAGTCAAACGGGTACGAGCCAAGTAACTTGAAAATTTCAACATTTAAAAACCATCGGCTTCTAATAAATTAAAAAAATAAAGTTAAAAAGCAATCAGTACGAAATTTAATTAAAATAAAATAAATTATATGATTGTCGCTACAAAAATAAAATTAAAAAGAAAAGCAACAAAGATCTCGAATGAATGATCATGTGACATTTCTCATTCAACGCTGCAACCAGAAACATGCTGCAAAATGTTCTGCGAGCGATAATCTTGCTTCACGATAACGAAACCCGGCTACGGCCAATTTTCGTCGCTATCGTCGCTACTTGTTCGCGCTGTAATGTTGTCGTAGCGTTTCTCACCGCAACCATCCCTCACCCTTCCCTTATCCGCCGTATCAACAAATACCAACAGGCCGCCGGGCCCCCGTTGTAGCACCAACCGCAAGATAAGATTTATGTCAGCCCGATAACAACGTTGTTTAGAAACGCTTTTTAATATCTCATTCCTTTTCCCATTATGTTCACAACTTCCCACCAGCCGGGACGGGACGCCGGTTTGTCCTCGACCCTTCGGCCAAAAAGGGGGGGATAAAAAAGCATCAAAAAAGCTGCCGGACGATTGTGACGGTCTGATAAAGACGCTATCGCTGCTAATGGCCAGTGGCGAATGAGTCAAGCACTGGCGGTTAGCTTTATTCAAGCTTGCCAGCAATTTCAAGACCGACAAACCGCAACTCGTACCGCCACAACGATGAACCCCTGATGACGGTCAAGAGTGAAGTCAGCGTCTAGCAAAGATAACCCACAGCAACCAACCACGCTGGAACGAGACATTCGTAAATCCTTTTTGTGCTTTTCTTTTCCTTTTTGCTCTGCTTTACTCACTCGCGTTTGTCCTTTTACCGCCGGCCACTAAATAACCAACTTGCCCCGAAAGCCACAAATGACCAGGCGCCTCCATTCACAATCAGTTCGGGAAGGGTTTCGGCTCCGGGTTTTCTTCACTTTTTCAAACCGAACCCATTCAAACGACCCCATTCCACTGTGCTTTCAAGTGTTTATAAAGTAGAATATCTTTTAATCGCGGCAATTATCATTAACACCTTTTTATCTCACCGTTACGCTTCACTCACAGACGCGAACGAGCGCGCGCGTGAAAGCATAAATAAATGTTGCTGCTGACTTTTGCTAGTGACAAAAATGGCACCAGCCACCAGGTGGTGGCACACAATAGACACGCGTGTTTCGTCGGGTCCGGTTAGGCATGGAGGGTGTTCGAAATGGTACAGTGCAGTACAGTGATTTGTGTGCTATTGCTGCACGGAACGCAAACAGCAACCATCATTACGCTGGTTTGGAACGCTCGTCGTGCACGCGATTTAATGGAGCGCACACCTCAATGGGATTGTCGTTTAAGGTTGCCACTGTTAGTGGTGAATGGACGATGAAATTTCAAAACGGCTGCGATGCAACAATGCTCGAACCGTGTGGTGGTGCTTTTCAATGCAGAAACGCTTCTATTATCACCTGTAAATGTGGGATATGTGCATCATTAGATCTTAAAGCTAGAAAATCCATTCTCAGATAGGATTTATAGATTGCAGTCAGAAAGCAATGTTGGTAATGTACCTATGAGCATTATGGGTGATTTGGGCTAAAACTGCAACAACATAAAGCAAACTATTCAGTTTAATTAAATTTTTTCAAATTTCAGCCATTAGCAATCCTGTACCACGGTCAACATAGTTCATAATGCATGTTAAACAATAGACAAACATCATACAGTAATTAAAGTAAATCTACTAAAGATCACTAACTGAGCTCGATTTTTACTTTCAAGAAGCCATCTGCAAAGAACTTAGTGTTTCCATCCCTGATGAACTTTCAGCAGTTCACTTGAATGACTATATCAAAATTCCTTTAAATACAGTTCTTTATGATCATTGGCTGTCACTTGCCAAGGTTGAATCAAGAGAGAATAATTAAGGTTTGGAGATATGAAAAAAAAAAATCTGATCACTACTGAGATCTGTTTTAATCTCCAGTACGCAAAACCATGTATCCAGCTACCGGTAGAAGCAAGTCACAGAAAGCCAGAAACGACAGTCCAAAACCTCTCGAGGTAGTAACGCCAAATCAGAAGAAGGAGATTTAGACAAATGATCTACTCCCAGAATATTTGAAACACAATTCAAAACCCATCAAGTGATGATGTCTGAAACTTTTTAATTATTCTTCATAACGCATTAGGATTCCTCAAGACTGTTCATTGGAAGGAATCTGTTCTCCCTTTTACAGAAATGAGCGCGCAACAAGGTGTTGTAAAAGCGCGATTATAACTGGTGGTCAGGATGTGTTGCGATGTTTCCTCTATATTCTATTCGCTCATGGTTAAAGTTCATTCTATGAAAATATTAATAAACTGTAAATCCTTAACTTGTTTCCCTACAGCTTCTTCAAACTAATTGATATCAATTGATCACTTGGTATCACTTGGGTTGTTGAAGCGTATGGCTCACGATCTTTCCGAATATTTATGTTTGAAGAATCAGTTTTGTTCGTTGGTCAGGTCCTTGCTGGAGTATTGCTGAGTGATCATGTAACGAGCTAATTCAGAGGACTTTTTCCAGACTTTTCCGCTCGTAAACTGTTGTATGATTCGGCCTCTATTCTGCCACCTTATGAGTCCAGATGTTAGCTGTTTGGCTGGAGTATTCCTCAAGACCGTCGTTTCCTTGCTCAATTCTCTTTCATCATTGTCCTTTAATTTGATCTCCGAGATGCTCCCGCTCTCGAATCCTTCATCTATTTCTATGTTCCTTCTCGTTCACTGCGCCCCTGTCCTCCTTTAAAGATCCTCACTAGGTGCTCTGCAGATGGTAACAAAAATCAAGTGCTTAGTGCTATGGTTAGCTTTGATATTTCGGCCAACAGCTTTGATTTTCATATCTCTATTTCCTACTTCCGTTCCCAGTTTCCTTTTAGTTAGGTGAGCAGTTAGGTTAGGTTAATAATTCAATAAGTAAAATTTGTTTGTAAAAATGCATTCCAAACAATTAAAACACTTTATATAAAATAAAAACCAATTTAATGTTCAACTTTACTCCTTATTCTTGCATTAAAAATGCATTCGACCACTTAAATTAGATGCAAATTATGTTGTTCCCATTTACGCAGTGTTAAACAATTTACTCCCAGAAGCATGAACGAACATTCCTCCCCCGTCGCCGTCGAAACGATGTATTCTTCTAGCCGGGGCGGATTGAAACATACTTTTCGAACCTTGTCGATTATCGACAGCACTGCCCCCGACATCAATTTATCTTTTGCGGGTGAGGAAACTCTCCCTCACTTCCCTCTCCCGTTTCCTCTCCGGTGCATATTCTAAAAACAATCTGTTTCACGACCCAGCTAGTTTGACGTCATGTGTTAACTCCGGATTTCCATCGCCGGAGCTCCGGAGCTCCGAGCTTCCGGCGCTCCATCCTAACCCTGAAAACAATCAACGCTAACAATGCACATAAAAACACACCGTAAATCACGCCCGACAGCCGCTTGATTAAACTATCAATTAGTGCACTTTTTCGGTGCGCCCGTTTTGCGTCCGCGGGCGATCGGTCCACGCCCCTAGCCAGCCAGCCAGCCAGCAAGCCCCAGCCGCAACATACATTCGCTCCCTGGAGGTGAAAGGATAAGTCACCTCCTCTGCTTTTATTTTTATGTTTTTTCTTTTGATCAACCACACAACATAACCACCGTACACAGCCGCATGTGTTTGTGTAAGTTTGCGCTGAAGTGGCATCAATTCCCGGTTCCCACTTTCTACGTTCCTTTGATCCAAAAACCTCCCCTTCTTTGCAAGCATGTTACTGCCCTTACTTTTTGCGCTGCTCAACCCGATCGCCAGCCCGATGCTGGTAAGATAAATTATCACGCAAAACTTTTCCCTTCCTGTCTGTGTTTGTGTGCGGAATGTGCATCCACGCCAGCGGCGAGATTTGCTCATCGTTTGCTCAACCCCGGACAAGATTTAGCTGCCCTTTCGATTGATAGAGTCATTCTACCGTTCAAGTACGCGGAGCAAACTAATAGATGGACTCGAAGGGGGCTTCGAGTGGTGTAGTTGCTTCAGAGGGAAGTAAAAAAAAAAAGCTTCAGAGGTCGCCCCACCGCGATTCTGGATCGCGTCCTGAATCCATCAATATGCCAGCCAGTGTGTCGTTGATGAAAGTTTTATGGCTGATTGTAAAATTGATAGCAAAACGGGAAGGATTATCGCAACCGAGAGAAAGCGACTGTGCCTGGGTACGCGGATGATAAAAAGCTGTGCTGCACTTTTCACGAAGGATAATCTGGTGCCTTTTTTGTTGTTGTTACTTTACCCTTGCTCCTCTGTAGTAACTTTGTACTTAATCTGCATCGCACTTCGAACACAAGAAGTGCAGCGGTACGTGAGAAGCTACTATGAAAATATGGATTTTTCTTTTTCCGACGCTCTCTTCGTACCTTTTGATAAATTGATTCATGTTTTACTACTAAAGTAGCTCTCTTTATAAAAAGGAAGAAAACAGTGGCAAGGCATTAAAATTGAGTTCGGAGAAATTAGTTAATAACAATACAAAAAGAATCCTGCTCAAAGTATGCAACCTTCATTACAAAACGCCTAAAGTCATGCAATCCGCGCAACACATTAATTTAAATCTTGCCAACGATTCTCCGAATGATAGATACACACAAGAAACAAATAATTGTCAATCAAAGCAACACAAAACTAATCATTCTTGCTCGTGCAAATCCTTTCCTCGATCGAGTGAATAAATTAGTTTTTATCCGGCACAAAATATGCTCATTGAAATAAGCTCAAAATGACTGCGAGCAGCGTTGCAGCCAGGGGTCCGAAACTAACACAAAAATCCCATTCAGCACAAAACTTTCCTCGTCGCCCACTGGCACTGACCACGCTGCGCACACCATCTCGGGTAGCCGGAGTCTATGTTAAAAAGTCGTTAAAAAAGTTCCCAACTAAAGTCAATCAATTTTACGAAACTGTTTTACGAAATTTCTGCACCTACTTGCATCCGTTCGATGCAAAGACGCACCAGCAAGTGCTTTGCATTCAGTCGGGCGGCTTCTCGGTTTCCGGTCCTCGGATTGTCTCCTTTGCAGCAAAACTTGGCCCCTCGCGACTTTTTTTCTATCTTTGTAAAAATGTAAACCTCTACACTTCTTCTGGTGGGCGTACAGTTCGCTTGCGCCTCTGTTTCGTTCCCGTTCCCGGAGGTTATGCTTGCAATGTCTTCACAGGACCGTTGTGACCGAGATTCTCCCGCCCGGGTGTGGGAAACTTTTCCATGGCGGAAAAACAAAGATAAACACATTTTCCACGCCCGAACTATTCGCCCAAGCCGGATACCCCAGTTGCTTGGGTGATAGTGTTGTGTGGTTCCCGCTTTTCTCAACTGTTTTGTCTTCCAGTTTGTGTGTATATATGGGGATGTTTTTTTTTTTTTTGGTTCGCTCACTTTTTTGGCCTCTACCCGTCGTCGTCGTCGTTCAATTTGTTGCAATGATTTATTATAAGCGGAGATCAGGGAAAAATGATGCCGTCGCCTTCACTCCCCCCATAGCCTCTTAAGTCATTTACCACCGAAAACACAAACAAAAATTTTGTAGAAAGTGAGCCAGTCAGCCAGGGAATCATCCACAAAAGAAAGGCGGTTCATTTTATCTCGACCGAAAAAACCTGACGAAACACTCGTATTTTTTGTTATTGTATCCATTCCTTCCGAAAGCTACCGAGTGGAGAAGCTGATACGGAAAGTTTCCATCTTTTTTATTGGGAAGGGTTATTATTTGATGCCCCAAAATCCTTCATCGGGAAGGTTGTTGTGTTGGTTCAGCTGTTCAGGATTATGTCAAATGCAGTGAAGGAGAGAGAGAGAGAGACGCGCGCGCGACAGAGTTTAGTTGCTGAAGCAAAGCAATCAAGTAGTGTCCAGCCGCTGCCAAGTTGACCTGAAAATTGTAACCGAATTTTCCGCCTTGAAGGACGCCAGTAGCTTCAAGGAAACGATAGAAAAAATTAATTTCGATCTATTTTTGAGATCAGAATCTAGCTGAGATATTTCAAATTAATATGCTTTGTTGTTGAGCTTACCTTGTCATTATAATGCATAAGACATTTTCAACCGTTGTTGCCGTAACGATTTTATGTTTAACGCTTTATTCTTCCTTAAGAAACAAAAAAAACAACCAACCAAACCATAGATCCGTTCTGCTGCCATAAACTGGCACATAAAATGAACGTTTAACCCTGGCGAAAATTCGCTAATTAATGAGCTGAATAACTTTCCTTTACGCAAACCTTTTTCCCGGAGGAAAAACCTTCGTGCGGTAGTGCAATATAGCTTGCGACGGTTTTCATAAGCAATGCGCGACACATACCAGTACCAGCTCTCTCTAGCCAACCATCCTCCAAACCTATTCCATTCTGCCCACTGTTGCACAATGCAGTAGAAACCGGAGCATTTAACCACCGTAAAACTGGTCATAATTTTACCCAAGGAGCACACATTTTTGCACACTTTGCCCCATCGGTCGGTTCTAAAACAAAAGTTTGAGTTTAAAATTTTCCACCCCGTTAACAGTGGGTGTGAGCGTTGGTTCGGCGTTTACTTTATACAGAAAATTGTTCAACTAGGTCCAGGGGGGGGGGGGGGGTTGGCCTTCGGAATAAAAAAAAAACCCGCTCTGACTGAACACTAGAACCGGAAACCGGCGTCCGTAGTGTGTCTTGCATTGTCTTGTCCGTAGGCAGGGAGGCGTATTTCCGCCTGCCAGAGGCCAGCAAACCGAAACAAGCACAAGCACCGAAGAGGATCAGTTTACATCCCACCATCTGAACAGAACGCGGGTGGCGCGCTCGAGTCCATAGACCAGCATGAGTCTCGTAGGGAAAATATTTTAATTAGAAAATGGAGCCGAAATTTCTCGATCTCTATTTAAACCGGCCTAGGCACGGGATTGGAACGGTCGTTGGTGCATTGCCAAACGAATGGTGTTTAATATGGCAAAGCCAAAGATTAGCTGGATTTCGGGAAATTATTCACCGGCCGTCGCAACTGAATCAAACTGAAACAAAAATCGTCCGTCAATCAGCGGATAGTTGGTAGGACGTTCTGGCTAATTTCCTCACGAATAAATTACTGTTGGCCGGGTCAGTTCAGATAATCCTTTAATCACGTCACTCTAACTACGGTCCTAGCTTTGGGACGGTTTTAATACACTTACTGGTAAATATTTTTTCTTAAAAGTATATCAAATTTAGTCACTAGGGGGTACCAAGGCCACTACAAAACAAAACATCCCGGATGATTGAAATTAAGCAAATAAGTTGTTGTTGTTCACTCTTGAATATTTTTGCATTTTTATATATTACAGTGAGATCACAAAACTTGGGATAAACCCGCTGCACAATCAAAAACGATTAACAAAAGCTGCTTATTCTTCAGCAATGTCATTTCAACGCACGAGTGCAAAACGCTTGTTGATCAAACTTTGCAACTTCAATCTGTGCTGTGTATCATTTCTACATCCCCAACCCCAACTGCTAAACGTTTACTGCGAAAGGTTCCCTCGGTAGTAGCTCAGGCCTAACCCCATACGACGGGTAAACATTCTTCAAGAAATATCAACAATAAACAAAGATCCGGCAATAGTACGTACTCTGTACTTCATACCGAGACACACCGTACACACTCACACACACCGGATACCGAGTAACCCGAGGAGCATGGTAAAGATCAATATCATCGGTAGCAGCATCCGGTAAGATGACACAATTTTGCTGACATTGCCGTTGGCAAATTGTTGCCCACATTCGTCTGCGTCACCGGAGCGTTCCCAGCGAGCGGCGAGAGATGATTTGATTGCAGCAGCAGGCTATGGAAAAGAAAGCAACAGAAAACTTTCATATAACCACTCGTGAAGCAAACGATCGTTGCAACTCTTTCCATCAACGCTGGCTACGGTGAATCCGTTCGATAGGGCCCTGGAGAAAAACGGTCGTTTGTTGTTGAAGTTCAACCCAGCACGAGGAGCTACGTAGACACACTGGAACACTGGGAAGAAAGTTGAAATGCTTTTACTTTTATTTCTTTCTGAGCAGCGACCGACTAACAGACTGAGCAATGACGACGGTGATGACGACGTCAACAACGACAACAACAACGCGGGCGCTGACAACTGCACCATCTGCAATTTTTCGTCCCTCACGGGGATGAAATGTAGAGCACCGGCAAGTATGTTAAGGAAAATTATTTTCTCTCCACACCAAACGCTCGACATCGTATTTGTTTAGAAGTTTTTCGCTGCCTAGAAGCAACATGGCATTTCATGGCAGCATCACTCAAGTCGGAGACGAAACGGTTGAGATATACGCAGCACTGATCAAGATTCATATTCAACTGACTCTTTACTGCTGGAGATAGGCTTTTCGTTGTACCGGAAGGAAGGCACACAATATCATATCTTTGTGACTTCATTCTTATAATATGGGTTTTGTTAGAGGAGGAGTGTTGGTTTTCTTTCTGCTCGGGTGAACTTGCAATTTAAACCCTGAATTGCATACTGCCAGGCGCATACACTAAGCGAAATAGGAATAGCACCAGCATGTTGTTTGGCAACCTATTTAAAACGTTATTGAATTATTACGTTGACTATTTTGAGAACCATTTATATTAAAGCAAAAAAAATAAAAAGGCAAATAGCACCACTGAACAAACTGCTATTTTTTTCAAATTTGGTGCTGTCTCGGAGCTTCGGTGAATCCGACTTCACAGAGCGTCATAACTCGAATCGATTAAATATCACCGAAAAATATATTTCCTACACAGAAACATGTAGATTTGATGGCATGAAACGAAATTCAACATAAGAGGTTTGAGTTTTTGACAATACTTTTCGAAAGATCTGCGTGAAGAACGCGATTCTTATATGTGTTGGAACATTGATGCTGATAAACTGATAAATTGGTGAGCTTTTTCATTTGAAGCGATGCTTTATTTGGCATGAAATTAAACGATACTGAAGTCAGAGGATATCTCAGTGTTCCAAATAGTCTTACTCGGTCAAGGCAATTCTTGTAAGGGTCCAGACTTCGTACAGCTCAAAACTGATCAAAGCATGATTTTCATACAGCATTTTAAAGGTTTTTGATTGGTTAGTATGTTCTACGGATCTTTGACCATTTTCTTCTACTTCTTCCTTGGCACTACAACCTCAAAAGGTCTTGGCCTTCCATTCCTGGCTTTCAGTGACTTGGTTTTACCCGTAGCAAAGTATTCAATCCTGCGTACGGGGAGGTGATCTGGATGGGATTTGAACCCCGGTCCTACCGTGTGAAGACCAATATCAAACCTCTAATCCATCCTTCCTTATCGAATGTATTTTGGCATAATTGGTCAGCACAATTTGCCAAACACACACAATTAATTGGACAGCTTTTTAAAGCTGTGACATTGTAATCGTGTATACAGAAAACCGATCGAGCTGCATAGCCTAGAAAATTATATTGGATACTTACACAAAGCAATTCGAGAAAATTACTCGTACACTCATTTTTTTGTAATGTAGGCCACTTTTTTCACGGGTAATTAGACTGAATTGTAAACAATTGGTAAAATAATCCTAGAATAATATAAAAAAGGTTAAAAAAAAAGCTATTTCAACATTGTGAACAGAATAAAGAAGTTGGAGGTAAGTAAACGTTTAAAATATTTCGAAAAACATGATAAAGCTAATCTTATGTCGCTCATTATATTGTATAATTTCATTCTATGATAGTCTGTTTTCTTCTGCTCGAGATCTTGCAATTTGAACCTAATATTGCATACTGCCAGGCGCATATACAGAACGCGCTATACACACCGCAATTAAATATTTTAAAACCTTTACTCTCTAACATTTCCGGACACGGAAACAATGTTAAAGAATTTAACCAAAACTGGCAAACATAATTCGCTCCACCAATTGACCCTCAGCTCCTTGCTAACGGAAATGAAGCAGTCTTCCCGAAGCATATCAGCTTGCATTTACCCGAACGATACGTTCCGACATTTTATCTTTTTGATAACGCATTACAACAAACTCAAACAAGTGATGTTGACTGTTTGGCGACCAGCATCCACTTACGCTACTTTGTACTACTACTTTGTACTGAAGCACAAGGCGGCACCGAGCGCGCACACACACACACTCGAATCAATTAGAAACAGTAGTTAATTGGTTTTCTAATTTCATTTCCATCTTTCACGCTCGGATCCCAATCGAGTAAAAGCATACCTGCCTTCACTGTACGCTCCCTGTTTAGTGCGACCCAGCACAGAGCGTGACTCTGTTTGCCGGTAAACATCGCTTTGAAGTCCTTCGGGCGGGTGGGCGAATTAGTTCGAATAAATAAACCCTCTTTACGAGCACTTTCGGTGGCGGTGGTTAGCAAATCGTCTTACGAGTCTAGGAGATGCTACCGAAAAACCTTCCTGCTCATACCTCTCACGATATCAAAAAAGCACCTGCTTCTTTTCGGGGCTGGTATGCGATCGTTCTGGCATCTACTTAACCATCCAGTCAACCGGAACCGGAACCATAGGCTGGTACGCTTTTCACGGCTTCCCGTCTAGCTTTTACTAGCCGCTCGTACATACACACCTCTATCGAGCCTTTCCTGTTGCTTTAGGGGCATTCCCAAAAAAAAGGAAAGACACCGAAACCTTCTGTTCCTAAAATCACGTCTTTGCGCCTCCCTCAATAATCGAC
The DNA here is from genome assembly GCF_013141755.1 of Anopheles stephensi. Lineage (NCBI taxonomy): Eukaryota > Metazoa > Arthropoda > Insecta > Diptera > Culicidae > Anopheles > Anopheles stephensi. The sequence goes on along the minus strand of NC_050203.1, from coordinate 55,826,762 downwards.
CAACCAACAACGACGACGATGCTTAACTTTTCTATCTTAACCCAAACACCATAAGCTAGTAGTTTCGGGTGGTGCATAAAATGAACGAAATTATTATCTCTACACCCTCTCCGAAATACCTTCCGGCTGGCTGTGTGAAACACACCATTTTTTCAACCTCGACTAACCCTTTTCAAGCAGCACTCTTTACAATCCCATACCACCGGGAAGGGCACGCGTTACGTGAGCTGGGCAAATTGGTTCAAAAGTGCTCGAGATTACAGCACTCGATTCCCCGTTGTACGGAGTTGTTTTAGTATTGCCGTGCAAAATGTTTGCACACCACCGTGACTAAATTAGTGGACGCAAGAATTGTAAAACCCTTTCCCATTTAACTCAAATTAGTGCCCACAACAGGTAAGGAACGTGGTTTACGAAACGACAACTTTTTCTGCCAGTGGGGAAACTAAAAACGTTACCAATGCTAGCGATTTTTATTCTCTAAGGTAAGAATTGGGAAACGGTTGAACGCACGAATCGGACAGCTTTTATTTTCACGCCGTTTTTAAATTTTAATTCATTCATTGCTAGAAAAAAGAGGGAGATGGGAGCATTTCGTCGTTTCGTCCGATATTGCTTCTACATGTAGACTAAACATTATTCAGTTACCGAACACACAAGCGAATGGTCTACATAGTCCCTTTTAGAATCATTTATTTATGAACAATCTATTTTAACGACTTGTCACCGTATTGTATTTTCTTCAATCAACGAACTGATCGTGTTCAATGCGATATACCAATACGATATTTAACTCTCTTGTGAGTTAAAACGAGGTGAGTGAGTGGTTAGTCGGCACGGAGAGTTAAATCATAGGTGGGTTGGAATAACTCTTCGTGGTGATTTAAATAATTTAATTCATTGCTAAGATTTAAGTCATTCACTCATTTTGATACAGTTTGCACGTCTCTAATTTACATACCGATTGTTCTATTTTCAGTTAAAAATGTTTAAACAATATTTGAATCATTACGATGAAATTAGTACAAAGTACGAATACATTACATTACATTATCTACAAACAACATTGTCAAGGTATTAAAATTAAGTATACGAGTCATTATTCCAATTTAGTTGCATATGGCGTGTCCATATTTCCAATATACCTTTATCCTGGCTCGATATGTTTTCAGTATCTACCAGTGCGATAAAATAGCTTCTTAAAGCTATCCAATTGTTTGCTAACTTCATAAATGCAATGAGGGAGGATGGATAAGAGGTTCGGTCCGTTGAAGTTGAAGGTCCGTAGGAAGTGCTTTAGTTAGTTTGGAGCTATAAATCGCGTAATTTTTCAGCTGCTGGGTGAACTCTGGACCCTTCCAAGGCATGCCATCGAGAAAAACGACTATTTCTAGCATTTAGATACCGATCAACTCCAGTCTCGTTGAATATCATGCCAATGGAAGCTTCCCTTGTAATCAAAATGCTCAATGATTTAAATTATCAGTTTACCCGCATCAATGTTCCAACACATATCAGAATCGAGCTAATCAAGAAGAACTAGCAAAAAAAAGTAGATAATTATCTAAACCATCAGAGGTAAACCGGAATCAAAACGAGTCCGGAATCAAATCAGATTCCGGAATCAATACGAGTCCGGAACTGGTCGGTTTTTTTTTAAATTAAATCTGACTCATTATTACGTGGAATCGGATCAGAATCGTGATTCTAACCCGGAGCACTCATCTCGGATCGGCTTATACAGCACCTTAGCTCAATTTATTCTCTCACGTATTACGAACGCGCAGCCGTATATGAAACTTTGGTATAAAACTTCATCTCCAGTGGGAACTGACAACAGAGTCGAAACTGGTTTAAAAATTATAAAAAATTAGCTTTGTTTGCCTAGTATGTTTCTCACCCGTTTTTATGATTTTTTTATGACATAACTGAATAGATTAAGCAATACGGCCAGGCCGTTCTTTATGAATTAAAAAAAACTGAATAGATTAAAAAAGAAGTTTTTTTTTAATCGCAACGCTTTTAAATTTCGAAAATATTGAGGCTTCTTCTTCTCCTTACTTGGCACTACAACCTCGAGAGGCCTCGGCCTGCCATTTCTGGCTTTCTGTGACTTGGCTTTCATCCATAGCAAAGTAGAAAGCCCTGCATACGGGGAGAAGGTCTGGATGGGATTTGAACCCAGGTCTTGCCGTGTGACGATCGACGCCGTTATTGAATCTGCCACCTGACCGCCCCAAAAAACAACATGCTGGTACTATTTTTATTTCGCTCAGTGTAGTAAGCTTCCCAGGGGGGACTTAATATGGCCTGAAGGGATACGAAATAGAACATTGGATTGGAGCAAGCACAAGTTTTACGATCATTAATGTAACGAGGACCAAGCTTAAATTATTAATACCTTGAAAACGAATTTTGCATAAGTTAGTATGTAAAATTGCATACAATAAGAAGTATACAATTGTTTTACTAAATAAAAACTGTTGACAGACAATTCTATTAACATTCCATATTTTGCAACCATTCTTCATATGCATTTTACCATGCTCTACGACCCCCAGAAACAAAGCAAAAACCCTTACGAAATGTTTGACCTATTGCCTGCAAAACTGCCTCATAAAACTGCATCAAGCCCAAGCAGGGAGGGTAGCCAAGCTCCGTTCCGAGAGGCGTGCGATTTATTGCGGTAATTTATGTTTGCCTTACTCATTTACACGATATGCACTCATTTTCGCACCACGGAAGTGCACGTTTCACCGGAGTGCAAACCCGGCAGCCAGCGAACTTTTGTCTAACTTCCCTTTGGCACACGGAAGCATTTTTGTTTTTCTCTCACCATGCGGAAAAAGCCTCGGAAGAAAGATAGAGAGAGAGATACAACACTCTCGGGCTCGTGGCCGGTGTGACAAGGGAGCACGCTCACTTTGGCCCCCTCTGTCTGTTCGCTTTCGCTCGTGATGCTTTAATTAATTATTTCTTTACCCTTAAGTAACCACACTTACACTGAGCAGCGGCGGCATGTTGTGGTGATTTGCTGAAAGCATTGTTGAGGAAAAGAATGCGCCGAGTACGGCGAAAACACAGGGAACAATTTTCCTGGAATTTTTAAGGATTTTCTAACCACCATACCTGAGCGCTGTGCTTTCCCTAAACCGGTAACGGAATGGCGTTACCAAGGCTGAGGAGTGTTTTTTTTGTTTTGTGTTGCTGCTTTGAGCCAAGAGGTTAAGGTGGAAGAACAAGTTCACCAGGCAATAGCCTGGTAACGGAAAATTACCGTAATTTGGTTGCACTTTTGCTTTGCTCCAGAGAGCACCGAAGGAAACCCGAAAACCTATCTTAAGAAAGAAAAAAACATCCAACAGGAATCCAAAGGCGGGCAAAATCAAATGAGATTGTCTGGAAGCTTAATGGATTCTTTTTCCAACGAATCTCTTCCGTCTTTCACCCAAAAAAAAAAGAAGATGAGTTGAGGGGGTACAACAAACTTTTCTTCCTTCCAAATTCTATTCCTGGCAGAGCTTTTCGGAAAAAAACCTCCCCGGACCTGCAAGAAGAAAAACGTGAAACGGAAATCAAACCAGCAGAGCCAGCAAGACGGAGACGACTCTGCTCGTGTGGTTGGCGCGCCCGGGGAAGGAATAAGTTGCACTCCCGGTCCAACTCGTGGAAAATCGCGAATTCGTAACGAGAAACATTTCGCGAGGGGTCATTAAAATTTTGGCACAGTAACATTTTTACGATGATTGCGTACAAGGCGGTGGCTAACGATGCAAATTATCGTACCATACACTTTATGCTGCCACCTTCTCGCGACGAACAGCTCCAAAGAACCGTGTGGAAGAAGAAAAGCTGCCAGACTCTGGCTCCGATTTCAAACCATCGAAGGAAGTGAGGGCTCAAAAATTGGATTCGTGGTAGGCAGGTAGCTGTTAGGTGGCGGGTTTCGCAAAAGGCTTCATGTATCACGTGTGAAGTGAAATAAAATTAATGTCTCTTCGAGTGCTTTTGCTGACGGCAGCTGAGGTAAATGGGCGAGTGTTAGCGTGGGCACCATCGTGGGCTCGAGTGTTAAGTTTTAAGTCGCACAGTAATCGCTTCCCCTAATCGGGTTATCAAAGCTCGATCGTGCGAAGAAGGTAAATGATTGAATTTAAAGCTTTGTCTAAATTGTTTTCTTAAGGCTTAAAGCTGGACTAGAAAAAGCGGTTGAAGAGTGGGATTTAACTTTTCGCTTTAAATTAACAAACTTGGCCTTCCGTTCATATTTAATCTTAAGAAACTGTAGGATCAACATCATTAATTCCACACCTTCAGAGCTCTAGAAAAGTCGATGGATTCTGAAGAATCAAAGGCATAAGTTGTGATGAAAATTGTTCTGAAAAAGCTTCTATGCTTTCAGCAGGAGCCACCGCCATTGCAATACCGTATAGGGAAGATACTGAAGCCTGACATGTTCTGAAAGCTCTGGATATTCTATCATCAAAGAATTTCACTAATCTTCTGTTCGAAACTTCAAATCGTTCTGGCCTGACACTCCTAGCAGGCTTCCTTCACTTGAATATAACCGTAGCTGGATAAGCTGTTCTCCATTAACTGATAGTACTAAACATTCTAATAATACTTGGGCTTCTTAATAAAAAACTTATTATTCATATTCATTGTAAAGACTCCTGATTGTTTAAAGGCACTAGCAGAACTAGCAGAACAAAGTTTATTTACTAACCAGGCGCTGCAACCGCTTCGCAGTCTTCACCTGCTACAACAATTGTCGATACTGCTCACGAACAAGCACCTTAGTCTGCCTAGTGGACGCATCAACCCCATCACTCCATCTCTAAATGGGATGTCTCCTGGCATGCCTCCTCTGCCCATGTAGACGGCCTTAAAGGACTTTACGGGATTGGTCGTCTAGTGTCATTCTCATCACGTGACCATCCCACCGGAGCCAGACGAGTCTAATTCATAGTCTAAATAACAGCTCGTCCGTTATGGTCAGAGTCCATGTCTCCGAGTCGTATGAGAGTGCTGCGACTTTAAATGTTCCGTACAGTCCCAGCTTCATCTCTTGCTCCAGGTATTCTGAGTGGAGAAGTTTCCTCAGGCTGTAGTATGATCGGTTGGCAGCCAGCTCCCGTGTGCCTAACTCAACTTCATTCTCATTGTCGGTGTTGACTTTTCATGCCAGATAAATTATGTTTTATACTACTTCAAAGGTACACTCACCTATCTGTATATCATCCCTGCGTAAGGAATCTGTATATCATCCCTGTACTGCGTCAGAGCAGTACAATAGTTCTTGCATTTATTTTTCAAACATTCCTCAGGATGTTGGACAAAATTGTACAGCGAAATTAAGAGAGTGTAAAAATGGAAGAGGCCCTGCATTGACCTTACTATTCTGCACCGTAATGGTCTCGTGTTGTACCCAGAGGATGATGTCATGAAAAAATCACCAAACAACCGCCCAGTTGAGTTCGATCCTTGGTTCGAAGGTCAAGGAAATATCTTGGACACCTTCCTCAGAAAACCATCTTGTGGCTAGCCTCCATTATTCGAATAATCTTACATTTTCCATAATAAAATTAAATTTACTCCCTTTCAATTTCACGCACAATTATTTATGTCCGGCTAAAAACCTCCTCCTACAACACCCTACGGGACAAACCATTATGTTCCACTAGCAATGCTGTTGACCAGCATATCTTAAACTGACTTTGATTTATTTCATTCGAAGCATTTCAACTCGCACAGCACCCGTAGGACCCCCGAACCTTCGTAATGAAATTACACTCCAAACCCGAAGTGGAACGATCCGGTTAATGAAACTGGAAAACTCCTTTAATAAATATCACGCCCGTTCTATATCCGGTGCCGACAGAAAACGTGGGACCAAATATTGCATGCTGTCTGCCTACGCGCACACATGTGCCACATCTGGCATATGCACCACAGCAAACAGACAACAAAAAACACAGGGGAGGAACCGTTAAGTCCACTCCGAGCATCAACGCCTGGAATGGCACAAAGTACCTACCCCGTACTGACTATCGGCCAGGTCCAGAGTTTTGGTGTGAAGCGAATCTTTCCCAAAAACGTCCACAACTCCGATTTAAAACTCTGTCCGTTTGAACGTCTTTCGAAGCCATCGTACCGAGTATCGTTTTGGTGTATGTTTTTGGACTCTAAACTGTGTATTGTGACCTACTTAACCTACAACGATACCCATAGGTTTGGATGGTACGATGGTCCTCTGTCTGTTCCGACTCCTATCCATACATTCGACTATAGACACCGTCCACAACAAAACTTCCAGGGACACAAAATTTAGCGCGCCACGTTCCATTTCACAGTGGCACACACTCCAAAACTGGATACAATTAATTCTATTCTCGTACTTAGCCAGGCGGTCCCGGGGCGCACCGTTTGCGTGTCAAATTGCAGTTCAAACGGACGATGGAGCGCGTCGGGTGGATACATTTCACGTTCACAGCTTCTTCTCCATCGCGGACCTTCGTTACGACAGAACAACCAACTTGCTGTCCAGTCCAAGCCGGAACCTATGCACGTAATCCTCCGGGTCCTTTCGAGTTGGGAGTTTGCGAAATGAAAATGCTGCGCTATCTCCATCTCGTGTGTGTGTGGGTGTCCGTGTGTCTGGGAACGGATGGATCCTGCGCTCGAGCTATAGCTAACCTTCACCGACTCGTCGACACGGATCGACATGCGTATCTGTGTGAGCGGGAAAAGGCAGTTCCAAACCAGATGCTAACACTGGCCAACGCTGTTCGACTTTGCGCCACTCATTTCAAGGGTTCAAAGGACTTGATGCTGGGCGAAAATATCTCACCCAAATGTCACACAAAAAGTGTCCCGGTTTGGCACACAAAACAACAAAAAAACCCAGTCCACACACACCCACTGTGTGCTTTTACCAGGAAGCAGGAAACAATGCATAAAGTAACGGAATTTATATTTATTCAATTTCAAAATAGCATTTCGTTTGCACTATTTACGACACCTCACGTGGCCGATGGGATCATCCCTTGCACGGAAGGTTGCTTTGTTTCAAACACCGGATGATGATGACATGGGCTCATCGTTTCATTTGCGTACGTGCGATGCTTTAGAGTAATTTAATTTCTACTCTTTTACCAAAAAACGGACCGAGACAGAGAGAGAGGTCTCGGTGCTTAGGCGAGTTACACTAACTTTGGCGAAATCTATGTTACGTGCATCGAGCTTATGTGCAACCCCTTCTGCTGGACTCACTCGTCCAAAATCTCATCAGCATAGGGGTAACATGTGTTATTAAAAGTGGATTAGAGTAAACGGGCCACTCAGTTATGCAACCAGTGTTGGGTGCGACCTATATAAACTCCATTTTGTGGTGTTGATTCGATACAAAAATGTTTAAATGTAAGTGCATAAGAGAGGACACAACAATTTTTTTTACCATTTTCTGTAATTTGTTTGTTGTTTTTTTATGATGGGATGGGCCTGGGATGTGATTGTATGTAATATGCTATTGAAATATGTGATTGTTTGGAGGACCGCCCAGAGGTAGATACAACCGCTCCGCCGATCTTCACACGCCAGAACCGGGGTTTCATATCCCATCCAGACCGTTCTCCCATAGCGACGACTAACTATCCAGCTTATGCGGTGTCAGTAAGTCTAGTAAGCCAGAAATGGCAGGCATGACCTAAGAGGTCATAAGACCAAGAAAGAAGAAGAAAAAGTATTTGAGTGTTTGAAAGGAAAATGGGGGGTTTCTCTGTTTATATATATTTTGGGTTATTGAGGTAAGCTAAATTAGGTAGAATTACTATTGCTCCTCATAAATAGATGTATGAGTCTCAAGTACTCCACGTCTCTCAGCGCTACCAGGTCTCTTATTGGAGTGTCTAGGGCAGTCACTGCACAAAGGAGTTGAGGGCGTATGGCACCGAATGGCCGACTTGACCACAATAAGTGATCGATATCATGATATCCAACGCCCAATGGGCACTCTTTTGTGGTCACAAGGCCTATGAGATGCAAGTGTGCGTTTAGAGAGGAATGATTGAGGATTACACGAGACATCGAATAAATGATCTTCCAATGTCAAGGTCTTTGAAGCAGTGTCGTAGGTTCACTTTCATCTCCATCTCCTGATGATATATTGGGCAATTTGTCCCGCGAGGGCAGCTACTTTCACCAGCCGATCGCCACGCTCGTTTCCAATTATTTGGTAGTGTGCTGGAATCCAAATTAAGGATATCGCACTGCATCTGTCCGACAGACCATTCAAAGTCACTTTTACTTTGAAGTTCCAATCGTCCGAGACTTAAAGGCTTCAATTGCGCTGAGGCTGTCGCTGAAAATGGAATATCTATCTGGCCGTCTAGCAGCAACAGCTTCCACTGCACAACAGATTGATGCAAGTTCAGCAACAAACACAGTGCATGGCGCTTCCGACTGTAGCGAAATGTTTAAATTTAAATGTCGTTTTGCTGTCTATTTTGGAGCCGTCGGTAGTCATATAAATGCTATCAAAATATGCTTCAGTAATTCTTGGTACTATTCCCGGGAGGAGCTTCCTTGCAGTGTTGAAGGAAAATACTTTTTCCGAAGAATCAGAAAAGCATGACAACCAACTGACCATAAGGCGTTGGAAGACAGTGGTCTTACATCCTGGAAGGTGAACTCAAGCCATATGCGAATGATTCTCGGACTACTACCGAAGGCTTTGATATGTTTTGAAGTTTTGCATCAAATACTCATTTGGTAAAGAATATCCAATAAGAAGTTTAAGCTTACCCTGATCTCTATCTCTCTGGACATAGAGTGCATTTTTTGTAGCAAAAACTTCTCCCAATATAGCTCCCTTTCGTGTACAAGTCCATGTAAATCTCAATCGAACAATTTCTGAACAAGCACTGATAGGAAGCGGCTTAGCGGCGAGAGTTCCTAGAGATAAAGGCCATTTCCAGCAACAACTAACAAAAAAAAACCCTCACAGACCCGCGCGCTAAACTTTCATCCTTTGTATCGTTCTCTTTGTTCCAATAAATTGTTCCAATTTGAAATAGAGATTGTGGTGTGGTGTGTGTTCCGTTTGAAATTATCGTACCATGCCTAATACCACTCGAACATTAAGCGATCGCCACAGATAGCCTTCTAACGACCATAACGTGCCATGGTCGTCCGCTAGCGTTTGGTATGTGGGTCGGGAAGATTTTTTTTTTTTTCGTTTTAGTTTCTTTCAGTTACCGGAAACACGTTGGTGGGTTCTCAAAAACGGTGAAAATTGAATATTCATAATCGTGAAAATGACTCATGAATAAAACATATTTGATCTTTTTTGTGCTTCTACAGTTTGGTTAGATGTTTCCATCTAACTCCGCAACTCTACTCGCGTGCAGCAGCATTAGCCGCACACCTTTGCCATAGAGCACGCGCGAGGTCCAATTCGACCGAAAATCCCGTTCCGCCGTATTAAAACATTGACGAGCGGGCCGGGCCACTGGTGTTTGGCTACCGGCCAGGTCCCGTTTGTACAATTTTTGTCACAGAACTCTGATGTCGATATAAATACGAATCTCTTTGGTGGAGTACAAGGCAATAAAAACAAGGCGTCCGGCGCCTATCGTTACGATCGCAGTCAAACAACACCGCCTGGCGGTTGCATTTATGAACAACTGGACCCAAACCAAAAAACAAAAAAACAAACCGAAAAATGGTGTTTCTGTTCTAAAACATATCGCATTTTTCAGAGGGGGGAAAACTAAACCATAGACGACCATTCGCACCAGCCCGACATTCCAGACACACGTGGAGCAGCATTCTATGCCAGAAGCACGAAGCCAAGCTAGAGCAAATTAAAATACCATGCAAACGTCCCGTGTGAATTTTCATTTCCAAGTCAGCTCCTCTATCGGTCGGTCAACTTTTTTACCCACCAAACGGGAACGGACGGGATTCTACCGTCGTCCGATTAGTGGCATTAGCCGGTGAATAAGCAAGTGGTTCACCGGAATGAAATCACCGTGTACCTTCTGAATTTGGAGTGCGACACGTTCCGAAGGGAATATCGACACGTTGCACCTCTGCCGCGATTGCAGAGGATATAGAATCGCAGTCAGATGGAAAAAAAAGTTGCCAGAGAGTACGCCTTCCTACCAAGCGCAAAAAAACGCCCCCCTCGTCTTTGCAGTCACTAGGCCCATGCGACGGATGGACGCCCGGAACCGGAACGGATGATACAGATAAAACAATCATATGTTAATATCACGAGGGATCGACACCGTGTATCGCGATTTCGGTACGGGTGCAATCTACCGTGCACAGCGGTGACGAAATCGGTGACTCGAAACGCGAACTTGCTGCTGCTGCTGCCACGGATCAGTGTGTGTGTTCAATGGTGTTGAATAATGCAACCAGCCACGGTACATTTCTTTGGCTGCGACTCCTAATGCACACATGGGCACATAGCAAAACAGATCATACGGCAGGAACGCTTCGTGAAACCGTTCGTTTGCGTAAGCGTTTTTATGTTAGAATCTGGATCAAGAATGAACAAGCAGCATACGGATACACGTGAAGTTAACCAGTGAAACATTTATTTAGTGATGCTAGGTGATGTCCCGGCATCGAGGAAATTGTTTTGTGTCAGGCAAATCAAGAAACTGTCAAATTTAATTTGCGTTCTTAAAAACGAAATTTTAGATTAAAGATTAGCACATCAACAGAGAAAAAGCTATTGAAAAGATTTAAAATGTTTGATTTAAATTTGATTTGTACTAATGTATGCTATCTGGTGGTGTAGCTACGCCAGTCTTTCGCTCGCCAGGACTGGATATCGGATCCACACCGTCCTTCTGGATTTAAAGATGCAAATGAAGGTCTCAGAGACCCATATCGGTAAGGTCTATTAATAAACGATTAAAATAAAATCCCTCTTGTTATGGTCCATCCTGGCTCGGCAGATCTGTCACGGGAACACGGGAACAACGGGACATGCAACGGTCACCGGTTGATCAGATTCGTCCTAGTGTTCACGCGGTTACCTCTGCCTGATTCAATGTAAGTGCTGCGCCCGTGCGTTTGATGTTTGCGATTTTCGTGAACTGTATACGTGTAAAAATTCGATGTAATAAATATAAATCCGTTTGAATGCAACAAGAAAAACATAAAACTATTGAATGAAGAAAAAAAAGTATCTTCTTGAGACAATGTTCTGCCGTTTGCTCCAAAAATAGTATCCTTACTTCTGGGATTAAATTTCAACAGGGATAAGGCACTCAAGTCCTCATTTGCTAAGGTTTAATGTTTGCTTTATATTCGCATTTTAGAGGTCTTATTGGCCATTAGGGCCTATTGGCCTTTACTACGGGTAAAATAAAGTCACAGAAAGCCAGAAATGACAGGCCGAGACCTATCAGGGTTGTAGTGCCAAGGGAAAAAAATGGCCATTAAATCCGCCATCTTGGTCACAGAAATTTCAGAAGAGGTCCTTCAATAGAGATATGCCCTCTTTATTTAATTATTCAGGCTGATGAAAATTTGGAGTATTTTGTGCTCGGGCTCACCGACTCAGAAATTTTACAAGAGTTTCGATTTGCATCCATTCTAGGTAAATGCCTAATGGTAGTCATGCATTAAATTACTAATCGTGTCCAGAATCTTCTTTACTATATTGATATATACCCTGCTTTTAGTCCTACCATGCGAAAGGCGAAATATACCAGGTTCTCTTTGATGTCCTCCTGCCTCTAGTGGCGCTAGTTAAATGTTTGGGAGGCTGGAAACTCGCCCCTTCAATGTGTTCTGATCTTTCTCTAGAAGTGAGAGAATTTTTGAAAAACTAACTCTTGTATATGACAATACGGCATCGGACCATAATCCTCAATAAATAAATAAATAAATAAATAACGCTTGTATAACTAGTGATTGGATAGAACCACAGAATCGCTTACCTCTTGACCATTTGAAATTACACAGGAAGGAAGCTGGAGCTGTAAATTCAAACAACGTTTTTGACGTGACACGATGAGTGTTTAGGTTAACGCTTCTCTAAATCCACTAATAACGTTATAAAAATTCTTATATTGATGGAAAATTTATAAAGCTGAATAAATAAGAAGTCTTTAAATTCAAAAATTCTACTCGTTTACTCGTCCTAAGACGCTTGAGAATAATTATGATTTTAAAGTCACATCTTCGTATCAAACTTTGAGTGACAATTTTAGGACACACGCTTGATCAATTTTACAAGAAAATGGGGCAATACCGGGAAAGTGACATAGTTGGTAGAATAGGTCAATAATGTAACACGTTCGGTTCAAATGCCGACTTGTTTGAAACTTCTGCCCTCTCCCTTAACGATGATTCAATTTTCCGATTGCCCAGCCATCGGACATGAAGGGATAAAACTTTAGCTGGTTGAAGACCCTAATAAGCGGAAGGATTGCCACCAAATATTACCTCCACACAATAGGCACCTAGGAAATCCACTTTCCCGAAAGCAAGTCAGTATGCTCTGGTATGATATTTGACCCACTGATATAAAACTAACACGAAATTCGGAACAGCACCAACTCCAGAAAAGGTTCCTGCCAGCCGAAGCAAAACGCTACAAAAGCTAGGCAATAATTACCCAAATGCAAATGCACTTTGCACACATTGTGACACAAAGCTGCCACAAATACAACCGTAATCGGTTCGCCTTAACTGTTGACTTCTCTGAAAACCGAAGCGTTCCGCTCTTAACACTTACAAACTAAATCAGCTACATTCTAGCAAAACTTACTTTACCTCAAATTATCTCCCACACACACACACACACACACTTCATCGAAGGGACGAACGACGCACCGTTAAAAAGGACGGACGGTTTTACGGCTAGCAAACTTTTGCCTTTCGAGCCATACGCAACATGGCGACACGGGGTACTTCTCGGTAATGATCCACACTCGGCACTAGGTCCGGAGACCTCGTCTAATGTAATGAAGTGTCAGCGTCCTGGCAATTTCAACCGTCGCCTATCCAACGGCACCACCAGCAAGCTGCGGGGGAAGTTCATCGTGGATGATGATCAAATGCCTTCTAACATTATTACCTCCGGTGGAAAAGTTACATTGTTAGTTCACGTGTTGGGAACGACACTGGGTACGCTTCGTTCCGCTGAACGGCTCAACACATTCCCAAAAACGTACTGCCCCCGTCCGAGTTGAAAGTTTCACTCCTCAGGAATTCTACCATGGTCTCCGGCAGTCTTAACGCAGTTTATTTCTTCCTCGCGCAATGTTCACCTTCTCCGACGGAACCACAAGGTGGAAGAAGTAAAGTCTTTAGTATGCTGAATCTTTCTTCACTACAGGCACACACAACGCTTCTTTCGCACCGTTTCGGTTAAATAAATGATGCAGAATTGGGCAAATCCACCGTCATGGCTTCACCGTATTGTGATGCACACCGCCACTCGCGAACAGATAACCTTGACGGCTAGACCCATGGTCACGGTCACGGTGGACACTTTTATCGTTCGCGTTTTCAGCACACACCAAAGGAAAACGCAAAAACTTAGCGAAAATCTTCAGCTGCTAGTTAAAATGGCACTTCCGACGAGACTGGGAGCAAAACACGCGCGTAAAACTTTTGACAGCTCAACTTTGTCGTTGGCAAGGTGTATGTATTTATATCCATATACCTTGGTCGTTGGCATGGTTGCGTCAACTAAGGTGGCGCTGACTGCCAAATGAGCGCAATTGTGATTGAAGCAATAAACGTGCGACACTCATCCTGCTAGATGCAAGGATCTTCCCGCCCGATATTCTTGGGTCAGTGTTCAGGCACAGCTAGCTGTAATGATGTTTTGTAAGTTATGCTCTTACAAAAACATCGTTAAAAATGTTCTGCATGCTCGATACGTCAGACCGTCCACCGAATGTAAACAGCAGTGGCCTACATTCTTCGCAAGCACATTTGTTATAATTAAATTTCTACTTTCTCACCATTTACTGGACGGAATTTGGAGTGTAAAATGGTCTACATTAAACTGAACACTCTCTCCTTGCGACGGCCTTGGATCACAGTACATCAACGCTCTAAATCACAGCACAAAATCTCGAACTTGAGCTGATGTACCGCGGCTGCCCTCATCCTGACCATCATAATTTACTTAGTCGCTGTAAAGAGCCTTTTCATCACACGCCTTCGTACCGGCGATTGGTCCTTTTTTTGGGGATCGCAATGTTTGCTACGGAAGAAAAGGAAATGGACAATACAAAAATACACGATGCTAAAAATGGTCAATTACATGGGCAACGAACCGTACTTCACTCAGTAGGTTACTTCAGCGAGGATTTATTGTTGTGGAATTTGTGTGTTACAAATAGCCTAGAAATACGGCCCATAGCAATACGGCCAGGCCGTTCTTTATGAATAAAAAAAAAATAGCCTAGAAATGGTTGAAATCTCGGAGTTGCCTTCCTGTTCATAGCTTCGGTAAATAATTGATGGAACGTAAAGGGCAAACAAATTTAGACTGCAATTCTCAACATTTCGGGACAAATACCCGAACAAAATATCAATTTTTATGACCAAATGTTTCATCCTGATGGTACAAAAGTGAGAATTGACCTTTTTCAGTTCAAATAGACTCGACCTTGACGTAAGCTAATTGATCGTAATTGGACTAGATGTTTCATTTTATTTTGTGGATAATATTCAGTAGCAAGCCTACGTGGAATAGGCTCTTGCTGAATTGACAAGTTCAAAGATCGAGTCTTCAGGGATATTCCTGTTACAGACACCATCAAGGACCAGTGTTGAAGGCCTCCAGAAAAACTGGATCACCGAGAAGAAATGAAGTTCTTATTCCATTATCTGGTTGTACGAGTGGTCGGATCATTCCAAACATCTGTATACGATTTTTCAAGGATAATATCAACGCATCTTATCGATCGAGATGTTTAATGTTTGTTCGTCAGCCGATGGACATGGATGGAACTCTCGTGATACCGTTTTACAGATATAAATACGAAAACAAATCGAATAGATTGATCGATACCGGACGCCATGAGAAGGAATATGACGAATAAACGAAAACACGGTCGATGAAATTTTCTGTCGATATCCCTTGTTCGAAGTCGCCGCTATACCGTCAGCGCACGCATGACACATCTAAAGAATCGCAACAGAGTTGCCGACTGATGTCCTACATCAGGAGACGGCTAGCATTGCCCGGACATAGACCTGGCTGGATCGCACAAATGTATTACTGAGAGGAGCATCGAAGAGTCCCAAAGTAATGCGGCCATCGAGGAATCCCGTGATAAAGGACAGTCTTCGCAGAGCTTCGCTCTCCTAAATAAGACAGACCAAGCAGCATGCACCTGGTCCTATATTCCAGCCTGTGATGCCAGAATTGCGGTTCTATGCCCGAGGCAACAACGGCTGTGATCTTCACACGGCAGGACCGGATATCAAATCCCATCCGCCTCCCCATAAGAAGGACTCACTATCCAGCTCTAGCAGAACTGACTATGGTCTCTAGACGCGCCTAAGGTAGAGTTAGGCCATCACACCAGTTGGCGTATTGCAGCAACGAACGGATCAATGAGCAATACTACGCTTTGTTGAAACAGCCTACTACAGCTGGCCACGACATGATCGAGCTGATCCTTAAAGGAAAGCCTCGTTTCAAGCAAGACGCCTAGATCTTTGACACACTGTTCCTCCTGCAAGGTAGTCATAGATTGACTGTCGTCGAGTGCACTTAAAAGTGATTGTCTACAACTTTTTTTGTAGAGAATGTTAAGGTATTATACTGGCAACAGGACCTGAAGTCACGTAAAGACGCCTGCAGTTGGGCATGGCCGTCGGGTCCGCGAATTATGCGATAAAATATTGTTATCTTCTGAAATAAATGTCAAACTACTGAAGCGATTTTCTGAACTGTTTACCGTTCAGGAGGAAAAAAAAAACAATCCAATCGAACTCTATCGCCAGCACATACTTCATTTAACCTTATCGATCAACCACAAGCAAAGAGTTGAATGCATTTATTTTCCCACATCAAACCAGACGTTCAAATATTTTTATTTAAATATTTTTCTGTTCACAAAAAATGAATCACACTAACATACGGCATGCTGTTTACGGTTCCCAACCCCCCCCTCCCCCCCCTTCCCTCGAAACGAAAATACTAAACAATCAAAGCTTAAACCGACCCACATACCCACTGAAACGTTTGTGCAAGGTTTTGGTTTAATTAAATTTAAATTACTTTTCCCCAAAATTAGTGCACCGTTATCCATTGGCAAATGATAACTAATCGACAGGATTGGAAGTGTGCATGTGTGTGTTTGTGTGTGTTATTGTATCAGGACACCGAGCATGGTACGTTGGTGCGACTCGAACACTAGGATTTATGAGCATCATTATTGGGCGACACGTTCGCCCTAACCGAGGTCCGTGTGGTTTTGTAATAGTTTTCCCCAGTGCGTATTGGGGTGGGTGCGTGCGGAAGCGGACGGGTGTAATTGAAAATGGTTAATGTTGTCCGACAGCACATTAGTAATGGCCCAGTCCCGAAAATTATTCCCATGAAGAGCTTCAAAAGAGGTCTGCGTAAAGGGATATTGGATATTGGTGTACATTAAAGGGATTCATTTTTGGAGTACCGTCTCTATGGACGGTTTAAAAAGCTTAAAGATTCAGGATGTCCTTGCTTATTTTTTCAACCTTGTCATTCACACGATTATAACAAGCACACGTTTTAAAAGACATTAAAAGCACCAACTGTTGTCAAATCAAATCGCTTCCCTATTTCCGGTCGGGACAATTTGATCGTGCCTGCCGAGGAGCAAAACAACGCCATATCGACACGCTAGAGCGCAACCGGCAAGAATCATCCCTCAAAGCACAACCGATTTGTCGTTGTCCTTTGCGTTCTCTGCTGGCACCGTTCGAAATATCCTTCCATCGGTTGTGTTTTGTTATATTTGATCAAAATCACATCGAGATCTTCCACACTTCCACCTCAAGGCCATACCGGCCTCTACCGGGCAAACACCGGCGGCTTGATTGTTTTTCGATCTGAGACACACATTTTTTCTCATCATCGGCCTACAAGACAAAACAGGCAGTCAAAACCGAATGCTTCACCGCCAGCCGGATGGATTGTGCCTGACAGAACCGACAGGAAATCAATTTCCTTCACATTTGCCGGAACGTCCAATACCTTTGCTGCGGTGTGCGATGTGAATTCAAATGATTTTTTATGGAATCACTTTCCGGCGCAGTTTCCTGTGCCTGATAACCGGAAACGGGTTGCTCCACCGATTGTTCACTCCTGCCTGCACGGATCGAACGCTTACGATCGAGGTGTTGAGCAGTGTGGCGAACGAATCGAAGTAGTATCGCTCGTTCTAAATCACTTCGAGCTCTGCCTGAGAGCAAGCTTCATCTTTAAAAATAAAAACAACCAAAGTTCGGGAGGAAGGAACAGATATAAAATATTCCGATATCTTATCCACGACACGACATTTATTTTCACAATATTTATCATCACCTTGGTTCAGCGACATAAGATCGTATCGAGCGACATCTGATATCGGTGTCACATCCTGTCGTTTGCCGGTCCGCTACCCCGGATGCCGTTTATTTAAATTGATAAAATCCTGTCAAATAAAGGCTAATAAAAGGAAAGGGACATGTGTCGTGAAAACATTGGGAAATAGTGCAATAAATATAGCTGACCTTTATCTGTCACATTCCTGTTATCTTAATTTTAACTTCAAAGATTTCATGAAAAATTAATTCTTCTAAATTCGATCTCCTTTATTCGCCACGCGGTACAATTGCAAATTAGTCTCCTAAACATCCCGGAGAAAGTGAGAAAAAAAACATCTCATCAGTAAAACAGATCAGTCGAACGTTCCATTTCGTTGTCCTATTCCTGGAGCTGCAGCGCCCTTTAAAAAAAACTCCCCATAAGCCTATTGCCCAAAAATAGGCCTTATGGCCACCGTTCGAATCAGCGACAAAATCATCCATAAGCAATGGGAGCGAAACGTTCATCTACATAGATTCCCCATTTGCATACATTTCGGATGTCGGGCCTGATAGCTTTCCGCCGAACTCGTCACCAGGTGAGCCCTGAGCCTCGCCAGTAATGGGTCCACGGTACACCTTCGTTTCGCATACGTGGAAATAAAAGCCCTCTCCACATCGTTCCCCACCCCCGGAACAACGGATCCGTTCCGTCGATCTTGATGAGTGAAAAATTTTCCACGTTTCCGAAACGCTTCCCGCAAACACTGGAAAGCTGGAAGCTCCGTACGCTCAAATTGTATTTGATGGCCACGCGAAAGCAATATACGTTCGAAGCAAAACAACATACGGTGGCGTTGAAGCGGGGCGCGTACGGAGCATACCATCCGAATTGATTACAGCCCAGCAAGTCCCTGTTGTGGTAAGGAAGTGTACGGAAAAACAAAATCCAATAAATTTACATTCCTTCATTTCATCAGGCTCAAAACAAGGTTCATGAAATAAATGGTAATTGAAGGTGACGCAAAATAAACAAAAAAAAATGGTGGAAAAATCTTCTGAGCATCGCCAAACCGTACAGTGGCATTGTTGTCGTTTGTGCGAATTATTCTGTGTGCTTTCCCCATCAACAACATTAATCAACGAACAATCTGTAAAGTGAGCAAGTGACAGGTGGCTGCCGTGGTTCACGGGCAGCATGGACTGGATATAAACGAAGAACCCGCGAGCTTCCCGAGTGTATGTAGAGGGACAAATAAAACCCGCCTCTTGATTAATTCATTGCAGTTTAAGTTCACTTCCAGTGCTTACATGAGACACTCGCGGGTGCTATTTTTAGACCAACGCACGGCACAACATGCAAGCAGTTACAAATGGGAAAAACTTGTCCGATTACGGTTACACACATTTAGGATAACATGGAGACCCTCAACTTTGGCTTTGATAAAAAGTACTTCATGTTAAATTGTACCAGACTTATTTCTGCCAAGATCAACTTCAAAACAACCACGATCACTATCTAACAAAATATGAGATTCGATTCGACCTTTGATTTATGTTTGAGCATCACTAAAATTATGGTGTATGGTTGAATATATTTTTCTTCTAAGTACTGGAACATCTTTCGCTCTAGGTGTGTTTTCCTGGAATTCTATTTACCCTGCGTTCGGAGAAGTAGCCTTCATAGCATTAGATACCAGATCTAACGTATGCATTATCAAAATTGACTGATTTGATATATTGTTCTTGTTTTCTTCTTCTTCCTTGGCAATAACAACCTCGAGAGGTCTCGGCCTGCCATTTCTGGCTTTCTGTGACTTGGTTTTCACCCATAGCAAAGTAGTCAGCTCTACGTACGGGGAGGTAGTCTGGATGGGATTTGAACCCCGGTCCTGCCGTGTGAAGGCCGGTGCCGTTATCGCCTCAGCCACCGGACCACCCCAATTGTTCTTATGATGTCCCTAAATCCCAGCGATCCAATATTCTTTTGTATCATGTCAGAATGCTTATCAGCTTATTTGGTCCCATGATAGCCAAAAGAGAAGAGGAATCGTGATTAAGAACTTGTCAGTGCTATAAGTTGTAACCCTAAGTAGATAGATCATGTAGATAGTTAGCCACTTCTTGATAACCGATCACACCTGCCTCTTCCTCACTTTTCTATTTAATTTTTAAACCTAATAGGGTACAAATTCCGACAACCCAACAGAGTTATAGAACTCTTCTAAAACAGCAACTTTATTGTTTCCTAGTCTTTTGTTGTTAAAATATCTATACAATACAATCTCATCAGGTCTGAACCTGATGTTTCTGGATTTCTGTGACTAGAATTAATCTGTAACCTAGCCTGCGTGCACGAAAACAGAGAAGAATATCCTAGACAAGATAGGCGTTTTTGTAGTATACTCAGGACTGTTATAAAAAAAACTCACTATACGTAGCTAAAACGAAACTGTCTACGTGATAATCATCAAGCGACTTCTTGTGCTTTTAAAAAATATATGTTTACGTTAGTGAGCGTATCGATCGACCGAAGAGACTCACTACAGGCCTCAACTATTAAATTTCTATCAAAACGCTGATCACTTTTGACTCCAGCTAATAGCCAAGACATATCAGGTCAATGCGACAAGGATTCTTGGGACCGAGAGGCAATTTTGGCGAAGAATTTTTCTTGATCGTGCGACTCGAGAAATACTTTATCTGTTGAGTTATCGGTTGCAGTTTTATGTTTACCACCGTTCCAACTACCTGATGTAACACTTAACTTTAAGAAGGAATTTACTCAAAAATGCTTTCCAAATTGATTTTTATGGGTCTTTTAAAGGAATATTTTGAAGATCATGTACGCTTTATTGGTTTTGCAGATAGTCTAACATATTGGCCCTACACAACGACCTTCGGAATGATGAGTCGCAATCAACGAAGTCTAGCTGCTAAAAAGCTGGAAAATTTATAGTTTAATTTCAAAGTCAATGATGCACTGTACGGAGCCAGGAGAAATCGTGTAAAATCGATGCGGCTTAACCAAAAGTCCGGGACCTTGTTAAATCTAGAATAAGTGAACTTGGACGAAGTGACTAGTTTGAAGATATAAATATCTCTTCTTATGTAAAATGCAGAAAAATATTTAAAATTTTATTAAAAAAATAAGATTATTTACATAATTAAACAAAACTAAGCTAAGTATTGATATGGTACATCAATGTCAAGTGTGTGTTAATTTGAAACCGCGTTCCTATTCAGCTGAAGCCCGGAATCCCATACACACCACACAGTGGTACGAAAAACTGCGATATAAGCTCATTTCCACGGGACACTAAGCCCATCTAGCCATCCGCATATCCGTCTCGCTTCCTCTGGCGGCAAGGCAAGGTGGTGGAAAACTGCCAAAAGATTTATACCGTCCATCCATCTATTCCGTTCATCCGTTTGTCCATCACCATCCATCTTGAATGTAACCGCCGGGACCTTTGATGAAACAACCGTACCATTACTGGTGCCGCATCACTAACATCAACCCACCCAGGTGGGGTGGTGTTAAAAAAACCCAGCACAGGGCAGGGCTTACGATGATGTGATGCAGAAAAGGGCGTGCAGGGCGGGAAAACATAATCGCACGTGATGGGACCACGTTAGCCACTTTTCTGGTCGAATTATTCACACATTCACGCTAGGATAGGTCCTATCGGGACGTGTGTGTGTGCGAATGTGTGTGTTTCTCTGGTGGGTGCAAACGAAAAAAAAACCAGCCACGGGTAAAAAGGACATGCCGGTGGTAAGGACGATTTACTTACGGAACCATCCTGCCGGTACCAGAAGGTGGAAACTCAGGCGCAAACACCCCGTTTCCCTAGTACCGGTTACCCCGTCGTAAACTTTTGGCCAAATTTTGTGAAAGGATAAAACCCGACTGCCCCGGTTGCACCCGGAAACGAACCATTTCGGATACAAACCACAAACAACGGTTCCAGCTTGTTCTGGGGCCTAGTCTGGTCGTGGCACGCACCCTTAAAATCCCCTTCCAACCACAAACGGTACGCACCGGCGATCCTGGCACGGATCCTTTTAAGCTCGGACCGAACGAATGTATGACTGGGAGCTGGAAAATGGTTTGGTACCCGTACGGAGAAGGAAAAAATCTAATTTGGTGCGTGTTTATTTTCTCCCTCCCAAAAGTTTTTCGAGCCAGGACTTAGGACTTGGGATCTACCGCACGCACTCCAAACAAAACAGAGGATAGAGAGAGAGAGGTCATTTCGGGTCGCGGATATTAGTAACACTCTGTTGCAGCAAACCATACGCCACATACAAACAGCCACCGTACACCACCCATTTGGTAGGGGTGTATGTGTGAATGGTCCACCCAAACCCCATCCTGTTGTGGTGGGGGGGGGGGCGGGAGAGCGTCGGTTACTAATGACATTTACAGTAGAACCATCACCACCATCACCACCAGTTGCTCTCTATTAGTAACCGCGGAATTCATCATTTCAGTGGAAAACACATCATCTTCCCGTGCGGTTGGCACGCAAACATTCAACCGCCGAGTGTTTCTAGCCGAGCAAAGCCTTACGGCCCCGGTTGGGCCAGTTTTGCACGGAGCAAAAGTTATGAGCGCGTTAGACGTTAGCGGGTTGGATGTTCGCCCCATCGAAATGTTTACTGTGTGCGCGAAAATACTCACGTCCTAATGGTTAGCGTTAAGCTGGGTTAACTAAGCGTTGTTAATTGATAACCATGCTTGATCTAGGATCATGTCTGATGGCGAGCGAATAGGAGACGGAGGGAGAGAGGGGGAAACAAAGGGAGAGAGAGACCAAGCTTGTTAGGAATCTGATTGCTTAACCCTTGCGGTTTGGAAAACTTGGAAAGTTTGTTTCCGACCATTGGTCCTCACTATGCTATTAGGTCTGATGTGGTGAGGACAGTGTGATTCAAAAACTACAAACATTGCTTCCCTTAGGTTTTAGGTTTTTGAACTATTGTTACTTTATGTTAACGACGCAATTGTTGACGAAGGAAGCGAAGGATGACGTGGTCTGGCGTGTCGATCGATTGGACGAGCAAAGGATTCTTCTTTGTGATCCTGACCAGCGGGTCAAGCGGACGAATTTTTAGTGGCTTGAAAATAAAAGTGTACTAGTGTACTAAAAGTATGTAAGTGGAGAATCCATTCGCCTTATTATTGCCGGTTAGGCGTTGCAATTCGCAACAACTATATAATCAAGATTTAAATACTAATAGCACTGAGATTGATAGAAAAAAATAAGATGGACTTAACTCGAGAACAGAAAAAGTCTCCAGTAGTAAGAGATTGTACTATGCATTACGATGATCACTTCCGACTAGAGACTTACTGCGACCGCCAATGCTGTGGTCATCACCACTTTCTTTATGTATGCCCATCTCTTGTGCAAAAGTTAGTGTTTCTATTTCATTTTCTACTTTCTTAGGGTTCTTAACCTGATTTAAAGCGTGCTAGATCGCTAACTAGTGGGTAAGAGGCTAAGCTAGCTGTTTTGAACAAAACTTGCCTAATAATTGACACATGTGTGATTTTATTTGCTGCAATGTACCGGATAACGCAATTTATGTTTTATTGTGTTATATTTCTTCTACTTTGAAGGTTCCTACAGCCTATTTCTGACTATGTTTGTCTCTTCATTTAAATTTTGCACTCGATTTATTCTTTTGCTTTATCAATTTTTTGCTTGTTTTCTGGTCTGATGTTTGTAGCTTGTATTTCGTTTCGTTGTAATTTTGTTCTATGTTGTAAACTGGTTCTACTTTTGTATTGTAAATTTCTTGTGGTAAGCTATATTGTGTTTCCAATACCAGCTCGTATGTATATCCTTTTCTAATAGCGAATCAAAGAAAAAGTTGATTCACTCCACCAAAGCGGACTTTGGTTCAAAAAGGTAGGTTGTCTGGTTATTATATGGAACCAATACAGACTATACAGTAAACTGAGAAAGAATACCAACAGAAGTACAGGAAATGCTAAAGCGGTCGCTGCCTGCCATTTCTGGCTTTCCGGGACTTGATTTTACCCGTAGCAAAGTAGCCAGTCCTGCGTAAGGGAAGGTTGTCTAGATGTCAGCGGTGGCAGCCTTCACACGGCAGGACAAGAGTTCATATCCCATCCCCATCATATCCCATCCGGATCGTTCATATCCCCCATAGTGAGGACTGACTATCCAATTATGTGGTAACAAAAAGTCTAGAAAGCCTGAAATGGCAGGCGTGACCTATGAGAGGTCATTAGGCTAAGAAATAAGAAGAAGTCATGCAGTGTTAAGAAATTACAAAAAAAAATCTTTAAGGTAAATTAACATACAAAGATTTAGATGATCTATCGACCAAAGAGTAACTTAACTTATGGAGAAGATATTCTACAAATCGACTTATTTTCTTCAGTAAAACTATGTGGTAGTTCTTAGAAAAAATATTTAACCATTCTATCAATAACGAACTACAATGTTTTGCTATTAGTAAATCTGACCAGGTAGCAATACGGCCAGGCTAACCTTCATGAATAAAAAAAAAATGTGACCCGGTTACAGGGCTACGCTACGGAAACTTCTTCGTATGCTTCCTTAGCATTCCAACCTCGAAAGTACTCGGCCTTCCATTTCGTTCTCTCTGTGACTTACCCGTTGCTATCTACGTAGTCTAGAAGAGGTCGTAAGGCCAAATTAGAAAAAGTAGCGGTACAAATGACCGTTGAAACCAAACCCATTTCGGCTTCAATTAGACAAAAAGTCGGTTTCGTTCAAAAGAGCCATCCCAAGCAAAGATATCTAGTTTGGGTAATATTACAGGGGTTTTCAGTTGATAAGGCAATAGCATCCATTGTTATTGTACACTCCTTCGATGAAATGGCAAACAAATCTAGTTGATATGGAAACGGCTTCAGATCATAGAGAAAACGAATACATTTTATTGTGATGTCCTCAGATGATACTATGATACAACGGCTACTATGACAATATCATCTGAGAACATCACAATAAAAGGTATTTGATTGCCCTACCATCTGAAGCCGTTCCCATGTCAACTAGCTTTGTTTGCCATTTCATCTAAGAAGCCTGCCATAAAACTGGGTGCTATTGCCTTATCAACTGAAAAACCCTCTATTTAATTCAACTCTCGCAAATCTCGCTGTTTGTGCATTTCCCCCTGATGACGAAGACCCATGGTAGATACATTTTCCGACCTGTCGCGTTGGGGGTATAATAAGTTTAACATTTTTCAATCAAATCCACGCTTAGAGATGGGCAGTAATAGAGCATTCAAGTATAATTTCACTACAAGTATAATCATCAGAACAGAGACAGGCCATACACTACGAGCAGATTGACTTTTTTCTGACTTTAGCTCCACCCGTGGTAACGAGACCAGCTGGGCATCCCTCCAAGAAGGTGCACTATTTAGCTGTCATGTTTGTCATGTTTACAAACTATCGTAACAAATCAGCTGGAAGAATAACATTACAGAACATGCTTAAACAAGCGCTAATCAACAAAATCTCATAAGCTATACATTCCCGTTTGCTTATCATTTATTTATTTTTACTGGTATAAAAGCTCATACTTTCTACCCTCATTACTGCCACTTTCATTCACTGCTTCACCGCTCTTCACCTCTTACAGTCAAATCCAAATAAAAATCGAAAATAGCCCTTCGAAAACTTTCCCCATCGTCAATAGCATCTTCCCGCTCGGCAACCAAACCGGCACCACCCCGCGAACTACTTCTGCCACAGGACAGAAAATTGTGTTGCAGTAAGCATAAACTTCCACACCCGCAAAACCACCCCACTACCACCTCCAAAGACCGGAAGTGAAAATTAATGCAACAACTGGCGCGACCACAGCTTTATGCACCGGGGCGCAATGGAAAACAAAGAAAGCGTAGGAACGAATAAAAAACCAGTCGCCTTTCGCCCCAGACAACAGTGGAAAACTTTCAATTGGTCTACGCCGCCGACAACGACAACGGAATTACAATTTGCAATTCCATTCGCCAACGTGTAAAGCGTGGAGTGAGGCACGGTACGGAGTGAAACAAGAAACCAAGAAAGGGGCCAAAAAAGCTCCCGCTGACACTCAATTGAACTGAAAATTGACAAAAATATAAGCGCGAGATGGAAAACGGGAAGGAGAGGGAAGCAAAGTACTCCGCCACCAGGAACTACGCTTTCGGATGAAACTTTTCTTTATTAGCTTCGGTGAGGTTTTTGGTTTGTTTCGTTGTGGTTTCGATGTGCTTTTTATTGGAGCGCGACATCCGATTTTAAAGGATTTGTGTGTGTGTGTGTGCTTTTTTGCTTCGTTCATTGGAAACTAGATACGGCCACTCTAAGGGAGTGGCACTATAAAACTATTCAACAAGGACATAAACAAAACCCTACCGTATTCGACGATGCATCTTAAGACCTGGCAACTGCTCCGTTAGTTTTGGATACATCCATGAGGATAGGGGCATTTTCCATTTTCCGTTGCGTCTGTAGAGAAATAAAATGTATCCCCTGTTGGATGTTGCACGATTGTTTCCTTTTACTTCTGTTTTACTGAGCTCACTTATGCAATGGAGAAAATTACGAGGATTTTTTTTATTATTCTATCAAAAACTATATTGCAGACAATTCATATAATCTTTTCGCAAAGAGAACTTAAAAAAAGCAAGACAGGACAATGTGCAGTGCATCTAACTCATAAGCGGGGTTGATCATGTCTTAGGAACACACCGGAGTTTCGTGAAGTCGGTCAAGTATTTTAAGGTTAGAGGTGTCGTAAAAGCCCCAAAAGAATTGAGTGATGCCAAGTCTAAGACAGCGCAGCCGATATAGCGCGTTACAAGTAATTAGAAGTATATCAAATATAAGTAAGTAAGTAAGTAAAAGCTCGTAAAAATTTTAGATCCTAGATCAACTAATACATGTCTCTAGCTTCATCAATTTGAAAAGCTTCGGTTGATCTAATTCCTCACTGGCTTCTCATTAACAAGCTACAGCAAGTTGGCTTCTACGTATCTCTTGTCTCTTAGTTTCGTTCGTATAGCATGTAATCGCTCCTATTGTGTTACATTTTATCGAACACTAGTGATCCTCACAGAAGTATCCTTAATCTTCTGACATTTTTCGTCGGTCAGCTCCGATGTCAGCTCTTTATTGGCTTACTTTTGTTGATGGTGATTTATACTGATGACGTCAAATCATTTTAATCTGATTTCATTTCCCTGTGATTGGTTAGCCCTCTAAAACGTCCATAATCGTTTTACCATGCGAAGTAATGATGTCATAATTGTTCTGAGTCCTATTAAATGTAACCTCGTTTACTCACTCCCGTTCTCGTTACCAGTTTAATTTTAGGTAACCATAATAAGGATATCGGAGTTTGGCTGTTTGGATGTATGCAGGGTTTTCCTTCCACAACCATTTCGACTCACTGGTCGCCAGAGTGAGGTAAACGCTTGGAGTATTACCAGTGATCTTTTATGCCTCAAACCGCTACTCTGCTCAACTGTCAAAGTTACTGTCGGAGTACTGTTTGCTAGTCTGGTCGCCGTCGCTAAAAAAGATCTTTTATGAGGATTCCTACTATAGCAAGACGCTTGAGGCAAGTTTCACTACACTTCCTCGTTACCAAGATTTGTGTTAATTGTCCAATCCTCCATATTTTTTTTCTTTTTTCTCGAACTCGCCATCATTACTCTCGTCGATCCCGTTCTTTGTACTCTCTCATTCCATTCGTACCCATCCTTTACTGTTCGTTCCTAAATCCAGATTTCTCTTACTGAAATGAAATACAACTAATGAGAAATACCGCAACATTTCCGAAAGCTAGAAGTCCAACCGATGCAAATGTTTCTGCCCAATTTACACTGGTGGTCCAATAGAACACCGCTCGAAAGAGTCAGGAATGATAACATCAAACGTACTTTGTAGTATAAAGCTTCCTGATAATACTCCTATATTATCAGTAGAAGTCATCGCTATAGCATTGAAGGAAGTCACGGGCAAATTTATCGTTATCTTTACTGAAAGAGCTAGTATGCTACTATAACTACTAACTAACTATACTACTAACCCCTACGTACAAGCGATCGACACCATGACAACGCATGGAAAACTCGTCCTCTGTTCTTATGCAGGATACAGCAATATAACTACTTTTACTCTAAACAAAAAAAATAGCTTATAATGTTTTGAACTTTAGTATGAATTCTTCTAAATGACAAGAGATCCCAACTACAATAAAGATACGAAAAAAAACTATTCATAACATTGTTCGCTCATACAAGAAAAAATCATGATGTTCCTTGAATTGATACACAGCTGTTGCGAAACCCAGTTGTCCATCAAATTCTGGCAAATCGCGCCCATCAACCCGTCCTGCAGCGAGCATACCATAACACACGGACGTAAAACAAGGCAAAGCTCATCTACGAATTAGTTCACGTTTTCCACAAATCACCGCCACCGGTACATTTTATATTATTTTAGTGCAGTTCAAACATTGCACCTCACTGTGTCATCATCGCACGACCATCTTGTGGTGGCGTGGTGCGGTGCACAAAAAAAAACTAACAAACAAACGAGCAGAAAATTGGAGTGCTATCACAAAAACGCCCCTCACCTGACACTCACGCTTCAACGGGTTCGCATGCGAGGGTATATTTCTCACGTGATCCTACCCCAATCTTGCACAGAGACAAGGAGTTTCGCTACAAAAGTGTACAAAATTCCTCAAGGAAAAATGTTCCACAGTAAGCATACCTGATCCTTGCAGCATCCGTAATCATGAAATGGGGATGAGTTTTACCAAAAAAAAAGGGTGAAGATTTGTGTAATAAATTCTTACCCACGTAATTATACCGTCATCCGTCTTTGTTGCGGACGAACCGCAAACAACCACCACACCGCTTTGGAGATGATTTTCAACCTTCAACCACCATTCAAACGCTGCAGTGCAAATAAGCAAAACTAGCGTACACGAGATTCATCTTCCGTTTTTTTTTTTTTTTTTTGTTCACACAACAACCATATTGTATTTATTTTTACAACCCCATATGTGTGCGCTCTCCACCTCCCCAAACCGGGCAACAATGGTGGTGCAGTGTGGGTTAGCTTACGCGGAGAGTACATTACCGGGTATGTTGCGAAACGCGAACAGCTACTTAAGCTCTTGCTTGTCGTGCTGTGGCATACATTGCGCTGGTAAAGCATACGGAAAGGGGGAAAAGAACCCCAGGTTTTTCTTACCTTACCAGAAGAAAAATGATTTTATTCCCCTTCAAAAAATTCATCCCCCATTCGGCCCGATGGATGCCCGAAAGGGAGTCTGCACTCGACGAATCGTTGCACCCGATCGGCGTAACGTAACCGGCTGCAATACATTCTGTGTACACAATGAAAATGTTACTTTATCCTCAGCTGGTTGCTGTACTGCTCCAGCCAATAATTAAACATCTGCATTTTTTCCCCGCAAATAAAACTCCCATGGCTGCATTATTAATGCACTCACGCACGCATCATTGCATGGCGCATTATTTGCATTTATGATATACAGTGCTCGCGTTCGGCGATGGGATCTTTATAAATCGGCCGTAAAACAGAAGCTGCCTGTTTGGCGAACAGCCCGACAAACAAAGATGTATTTTCACTGAACATATATTATGCTGAAGTAGTCTTGCGAATTTGATTGCCACGTGCGTAATGCAGGCTTCATGAGATTGCCATACTAAGCTGCGATTATTTGCTAGCTTTTTCATAATAATAGTTTCTTTATGAGGCGGTCGGGTGGCCGAGACGATAACGGCGCCGGTCTTCACACGGCAGGAACACACGGCAACAATAAGTCTAGTAAGCCAGAAATGGCAGGCATGAGCAGGAGGTCGTTAGGTCAAAAAAGAAGAAGAAGAATAAGTACCGGGCTTAGAACCCAAGATCCTCGAGTCAAGAATCCCAGGGAATCCTTCCGAATATTCAAAGTCGGCTGGCCGAACTTGATACTTCGCGTCAAAAGTCCCTCTGTCCATGGTATTGTCTTGAGATCTCCAATGCTCCAGTAAGGTAGATTTTCATTTGAAGTCCTTCCAACTGTCGGAACAGTCGAATTACAGAAGCTTTTAATTCGCCCTGTTCCGATTTCGTTGCGTGTGAGCGAATCAATGAGGACTCATTAGACGAAAAATAAAAGATTAAACTATGCAGCCCTTGACGATAACCAGTTACTCTCTACTGTTGCTTCCCTCTGTAACTGAGAGTGCTCCATGATCATGATTGACAAAGTAGATTCCACCGAAGGATTGGTCGGACGTTAGGCGCCGTCCTGGATTAACCAGGACCAGTTCGCAACGATGGACCTTACAATTACGCTTTTCCGGAAGATGGCTTCCCAAATGCCATCGAGTTAGACTGAAGGCCTTTTTCCAGGGCGCCAGGACAAGTTTCCAACTTGCAGTCCAGAACCTAAGAGGAAAAACTCCTAAGATTCGACTAAACCGATTAAGGTTTCAAATGCAAGTGATTTTATTAACGAAAATTCAGTCTTATATGCTAAAAACGACCTCGAAAGATCGGTTGTTAGAATGAAAAGGAAAGGTTCAAAAGAGATAGAATCTCTGTCTGTCTGTCTGAGTGTATGAGAAAACACAAAATATGTCATTTAAATGCCTTTGGACTGTACCGTCAAAACTGTAACTTCATCTATCCGTTAAATTTCCGTTGATAATTCCTCACAGAGTTTTAAGAGATGTTGGCTTTCTTGGAAAACTTCCTGAGGGAACTTACCGAATGACGAACATATTTAGCTCCTAACCTCGCATCTTTTGTCCGAGGTTCAAAAGCTTTTTAAAGTTGCAAAAATCGGAAGTTGCTGCCAACCGGCCATACTACAGCCTACGGAAACTGCTCCACTATAAATACCTATCGCGACGGACGAAGCTGGGACTGTACTGCATACCACATTCATCCTCCTTATAATCCCAGTACTCACATACGCCTCTGAGACAAGGACTCCAAAACTGAAGAAACTCTCTTAGCCGCGATCGAGAGGAAGACAACGGAGGAGCCGCTACAATGACGAGCTTTACGAGCTGTACGATGGTCATGTCATGAGAATGACACCAAACGAGCCAGCCTGTAAAGTCTTTTTAGGCCGTCCTAACGGACAGAGGAGGCGTGATAAACCCAAACGAAGATGCAGTGATGGCGCAGATGCGGCCGCCAGAACGGCCGTGATAATTGATTGGCAGACGACGGTGCTGGACCGTGAGCAGTATCGAGGATTGTTGAAGCAGGCCGAGGCCGCTAAGCTGTTCTAGCGCAAGTAAGTAAGTAAGTAAGTAAAAATCGACAATTTCGTCAGATTTCCACATGGTAGGACAACGAGGTCTTCACACGGGTACCATTCACACGAGGTCTTTGTTACGGGTAAATTCAAATCACAGAAAGCCAGAAATGTCAGGCCGAGACCTTTAGAGGTTATAGTGCCAAAGAAGACGAAGAAGAAGAAGGACTACGAATTCAGAATAGATCGTTTTCGTGTAAGCAAACCAAACTATCGGCCTACTACTGATCAGGTGAAGAAAGTCACAAATGGCAGGCAAAACATCCCGAGATAGGGAGCAATAAAAGTCTTCTAAAGCACAGACACTACTAAGTAAACATAAGCTATTCCGATTTTTAACGAAAATAAGTCATACAAGTTGACTCAATATTGGTGTCTTACTCTCTGTTTATTTTTTCCTGCCGCATCCTAGCAGTATTTAAATGGGCAAGAAAGCAGCCCCAGATGCTGAGCTCGCTGTACAAAACGGGCAGCATGTCAGGCATCAACGATGGGCCATCAATTACCGGCTTACCTGCCAGCCAAACAGGACCAGTCCATAATAATTCATATTTTATTTTGATCCTATCTCTCTCTCTTGCTTCACACACACACCTGCATGAATTCTTCCGGAAAAGCTCTTTGATCACGTGCGGATTGCGACGCGTCGATTTTCGCTAGAGTACTGCTCCACACCAATTAACCTGCCCGTACCTGCCCGTACGGTCAACCATAAATCATGCTTCCTCCCAGAGCGTCGTAGCAACAGTGCGGCAGTGTCTACGGAACAGTTTTCCCGCAGGAGCAAACTCAATCGCACTGATGCGTGAAATGAAAATGAGTAGCCAATTGGCAAACTTAAGCTTACCCATCGTACCGGTCAGCAGCAGACGGAAGGAAATGAAAATATGGCTAGGTTTGAGATGAAAACATTCATCACCTCCGGAGCACAATTAACAGAAAATGTTGCACTCCCCCATCGAGTACATAAAACAAATTGAAACATTGTTCGAACATGGGGGAAATAGTGCCCCACGTGCTTTGCATTATTGATACGGAGAACGAACGCGTAGCCGAGCAACGTGCAACCATAGTTGGCTGTGAAATTTTAAATTCAAACGCAACGGTAACATACCGTTTGTGGTTCTGGTTCGAGGAAATCCATTTTTGCATTTTACAACCCGTGTAAGTTATGGATTACACTTTACGGAAACCATGATATTTAATGCATTTTTTTTCCTTCTGGTAACCCCGTCTGAAGGTAAAACGCTAGGCAATAACACATTTGCACACATCATTGAATTTCGTTTGCCAACCCAAAAAATGTCTGTCAGCGAGCACAGTTACATCAAGAAAAACATGCCATTTACATGCTCCGCTGGCGTGGACATGGTTTCTGCTGCATCCATTTTCTTGGAATACCTACCTGCATGATGGACACGTACGCGCTGTGACTGACGCACAGGTCTGCACTATCGAAAGCAACGCACCAAAAAATGTATAAAACATGCATGTCATCATGACGTTGGTAGGATAAAAAAATCGCCCGATTTCCTCAAATGACCTGCCACCCATGCCATCAGTTCATACCGTTTAACCTACCCAATTGACTTTAATTTTAAGCTTTCCACCCTTGCTCGTACGTCCACGCCCACGCTTTTCCCTCCCAATGAATCTGAACAAATACATTAATTATGTTTTATGACGTTAAGCTAAAGGATGGCATGCGAACGCCCGCGCGCGTGTGTGTGTGTGGTGCTGTTGGTTCGGTGTGCATGAAGAGCGTAAATAATTGTTTTATTAAATTAGTCTGAACGATGTGTATGAATTATGGGCAGGCAAGCACGTGCCAGGCATAGATATCACATCGGACTGGAGCCCGCGTATGTGGCAGAAGCCGTAAGAATTGCAACGGCTCTCTATTAAAGTTTTAAAAATGTTCACACCCCGTTGAGATTGATTAAGTGAGAGAGTGAGAGATTTAAAAGGAAAATTAATATCAATTTCAGATAATTTTTTTTTTTTGAACATAAATTTCTTATTCCTTACGATAATATTCCCAAAATTTTTGATGCCTTCTAAAGTAGTTTCCTTACTTCCTGGATGCCTTCAACCTCGAAAGATTTGCCATTTCTGGCTTTCTGTGATTTGATACTACCCAGAGTTGAATAGTCAGTCCTGCGTATGGGGTCCTACTCGTGTGTAGATCGGTGCCGTTTTCTTTTCGGCCTCTGAACCGCCCTTAAGGCAGTTTTACTGGCAGGATGTCGAATCCCATCTGATCTGCCAGTACGATTCTACTGTAAGCCAATATATAAGAAAATATATAGCCAGGGAGAAAAATATTCCAATAAGACCAAGGAGTCCTTTTTGCATAAAAACCAGAAAAGGTCTATAAAATATCTTAAAATATGTTTATGATCTGAAATCTTTTCTATGTATATCCTTACAATATTCTTGTTGGATACATAGAGGAACACAATATGTTGGAATAGTGCCGTTTCCAAAGCTATCGTAGCCTTAACCTTCATCCGATGTAATGTCTCCAAACCACCGTGAATTGTATGCGTTTTATATTCTTGTTTTTAGCAATACGGCTAAAAAATAAATAAATAAATAACCTAAACCTCATTAGAAAATTTTTGAAATCTGCATAAGATCAGTAAAGAGAAGCTATTTTGATAGAATGGGAATTGAAGAAACATCTTCTAGAGTTCAAAAATCCGAATAAGTGCAGTGAAGTTGAATCTTTCATTTGTTCATTATTGGCTTCCGATGCAAATATCCAATACTATCATCCAACAATTCTAGGATCCTGGATACTTAAGAGGAATATGTCATATGGATAATGGAATTTCCACAATAGAATCTTGAAATCTTACAATAGCATCTTGCATACAGTTAGGGGACATTTGCAACGCACTTTTGGAACTTTGAAATCAGCTGTGGATTTTCTGCCGTGTGGTTGGTCTAAACCTGTCGAACTGTAACATTGCAAAACGTCATATCGTCACACCGTACTGTTCACATTTGAACGGATTTAACGCAAAAAGAAATAAGTGTTTTGGATACCTTTCCCATAAAACATAGCTGAGCGTAAATGTACTCTACCTGTATGCAATATTATATTATTATTACTATTTTTTCAGAACTTTTATTCCTCGCGACTACAGAAATGTTACTTAATGGCAAGTTAATCTATGTTATCTGCTACCCTAACAACTAACCTACCTTAGACGGGAAGAGAAGGAGGAGATCGAGGAGTGAGGATCAAAGCCATAAGCAGATCGATTGAAACTTGCTTGATCGCAGAGAGCCTAGTCTGGAAGGACGAGAACGCTGAGAACGAGAGGGGACTTAAAACTGGATTTAGGAAAGAAGAGCGGGGGCATCTAGATCTTTGAGAAGTAGGGAAGCGATGAAACGGCGATCTTGCAGAGAGCACTAGTCTGATCTGGACTCATAAGGAGGCAAAGAGCAGAGGACGAATGGCCCAACAGTTTCTGAACACGCTTCGTTCAATATGAACCCTAGCAGAGGGGATTCAGATGATTGAGCAGTAGCTCCTGGTCAACAAGCAAAACAGAGCTTTCAGACATAGAGAGTCAGTAAGATCGTGAGCCACAAGCATTAACCGACTAAGCGTCCTTAAACCGTTACCTATCACAGACATCAACGCAGTGGTGGGTGAAAATATTTGGAGGGCCCGAGCGGTATGGCAGTGATATTAAGAGGGAAACAACAGGATTTCCTTCACTCGACGAGACCCCAAAGTGGTGCAAAAAAGATAAACCAGAGTCGAATCTGACATCTAGGTCCTTGATGACGGAAATACGGAATTTCATCATTATATGATTTCACAGATCGACAGTAGGATTGCAAACCTTCCTCTGTAACTTTTCAAAAGTTCTATTGTATAGATCGATATCCTGGTTGTCTAATACTCTTCAGTGAATTTTTTAAAGTCGTTTTAGTTTAAATTAGTTTGAAGAGACTGAAAAACTATTTTGATGCCTTAAAACCATGTTGGAATGTATTATTTGCAACCCTTCAGAAAGTTAATCAGAATGTTCTGAACAGGTTGCCAGTTTAAGCGATAATTCTCTTGCTATCCTAAATAATAAAATTGGCAAACTTCCACCGAGATTTGCTTCTCACTCTTCACATTAAGTTTTCTAAACACAGGCACTAGTTAAGACTTTAAATCTCATATGAGCAACTAGCGAGACTTCACTGCGTGAAACAGGCGACAAATTTCGGTCACACTTGTACCAAATTTTCGACAAACTCCTCCAAGGCGCACACCACAGCTGCTGTTAAGAGGAGTATTAAACTTTTTTACAAACATTGTTCACAGCACTCACCAGCGCACATTGAAGCACATTATTTGCATTTGCACTATTATTACCCACTTCCAATTAGCCATGCAAATGTTGAGCTTTCCAC
The DNA here is from genome assembly GCF_013141755.1 of Anopheles stephensi. Classification (NCBI taxonomy): domain Eukaryota; kingdom Metazoa; phylum Arthropoda; class Insecta; order Diptera; family Culicidae; genus Anopheles; species Anopheles stephensi. Next base: position 55,791,438 of record NC_050203.1, on the reverse strand, counting down.
TCATCATGGAACACCCCAAATGTGTTCACGGACAGTAATATCCACCCTGCCGGAAGGTTAATCTCTTCTCTGCGCCGAAACCCGTCCCGAAACGCAACCAGCAACAAATTTGATAAGCATCCATCAGAAAGCCTCTTTTGATGCATCGTTCGCTAAATGCATCGCGACGGTATCCTACATCCGATACGACCGAGCCGACAAGTCACGGTGATCCGTCCACGAGCGTACCGCACAGGAAAATTAAATACTTCATAATGCTTCCGGGTATTCCTAGCAGGTGGAATGAAGCCCGGGCAAAACCTATCGCAAGCCAACGTTGCCAACCTTCCAGCTACGTTCGGTTGTAAACATTTCCATCTTGGTGCGTTCGTTCGGTTTTTCGGATGTGATTCGATTAGGTTCCGACGGCACACAGCACTCCGACCGCAGCTCGCAATGATCTGCTGCGGTTCATCAATGCACGATGCACAGTGGGCTCAAGGTGACGGTGCGATGAGTTCTCTATGAGTTTAAATTAAAATTCGGTTTATTAACATTCTCGTTTGATGCGAACATTGCATCCGGTACGTACGGTAAACAGCACCCGATAGCCCGGTTAGTGTATTTGATCTATTTTAACCAGCGCCACCGTGCCATAGTGCCTGTTCACATCACCAGGATGGGAATTAATGGCCACCATTTTCTGCTGCAGGACATTTTACAACTCAATCCGATTCGATGACACACTTACAGCAGGTACGCAAACAGGTCGCCAATGCTTACGCCAGATATCAGCATTGACGGCGGGGCTTTGCGCTGATGCATGTCATATGCATTTGAGCAGCAGGATCGTTGGTTTGCTTTTAAGCTGCCTGCCGTTAAAATCGTAACCTACAATTTTGAGTTCCAAGGGGGGGAGGCTGTACCCTTTAGTACAGCAATATGTTAATTATTTACGTGGCGTGTACATCATCAGAATACTTTGGTGCTTTCGTTGGTAAGCTTTAAGAATACAGGTTCTGCAAGGATTTATTGTTGTTAATTCATTTGATAATGAAATATTTTTTAATAATCTTCAATCGAGCAGAACATTAACATTATAAGATTAGACTTTTGAAAAAGGAAATTATCCTTCAATAGATACGAAACCCGCAAACGTCTTAGGTAACTATATCTCTCGAACGCAGCAAAGGGGATTTTTACAATGTAGTACAGCGTCAATATCCCACGGGCAATCTAGTAAAACTTTACGTAGAACAGGCTTTAAAATAACTATTTATCCTCTCGGGAGACAGAATTTTTTCAGGATTTCCCTTTTTTCCACCAGCTCCACCATAAAAGTTCAACAAAATAATGACCTCTAAGGACTTGACAGCAGTTTCTGGTTTACCAGACTTAACCACACCACGTAGTTGAATAGTCAGTCCTCACACTACGGGGGAATGGTCCGGATGGGTTTTGAACCCCGGTCCTGCCGAGTGAAGACTGGCGCAACTGTTATCTCAACCACTGGGCCACCTCTAACATTTTCTAATCTTTTATAATCAGTAAGACGGATGGTTTTCATGACAGGGAAAAATTTAGGGAAGAAGGAGTATTGAAAGGAGGCAATATAAGAGTGAAAATTGAAGAGATGGATGGAGTGGTTGAATGGTTGAAAGACAAACAAGAAAAGGTCATGACGAGTTCGTGCAGGAAGCTCAACGAGGACATTGCGTGGACAAAGGGAGCGGGAAGGTGAATAGAAAGGGATGCGTGAGAGGAAATACATTAAGAAACAACCCACCAATAAAGAGAGCCTGTCTGGGCACGATCTCGTCTACTTTCTTGCGACTCCAAACCAAGCTTTTGGCAACGCTCTTGGTAAGGAAGTAATGGAGCGAGATGTTGGCCAATAAAACGTCAGAAAACAATGCGAGAGAAAACAACGATGCTCAAGCTTATTAGTCTAGATCTAATAATCCAGAGGGGTTCCAAACCACACGGGCATACTCCAAACAACTACGAGACACAAGACAGCAGAGGGGGTATTTCAAACATAAAGGATCATAAATGTCAAGCGTTAGCCTACGTGATCATGACTGTTAAGTAGCACTATAAACAGAGCACTTTTTTTACATACATCTTACATTTTTTTATTTAACAGCAATATATTAGACATTATTCACGAGACGGCAAATCCTGTAGAAAATGGCGGAGCAACAGCTTCACTCCTACCATCTCTTTATTGATAATGATCCTATCATCTTTTATTTAAAGCTACATATGACAGCATAGCCAGGGTAGCAAACTATACGACGCAATAAGCTCTTTTGGAAGCTCTTGTAAGGCTTGTAAGAAGGACAATGTCCAACATCACATGTCAGAAGAAGGTGGATGGAAAACTTTCAGGGCCCTTTGCTACCACCAAGGGTTTGCGCCAGGGAGATGGGCTTGCCTGTCTACTTTTCAATCTGAAATACCTGTCGCGACGGACGAAGCTGGAACTGAACGTACAGAAAATTCATAGTCCCAGTACTCACATACGCATCTGAGACATGGACTCTGTCTAAAACTGACGAGGCCCTCTAAGCCGCGTTCGAGAGGAAAATGCTCAGAAGGATTGCGTGTGGCCCAGTATGTGTGGAAGGACAATGGAGGAGCCGCTACAATGACGAGCTCTGCGAGCTGTTCGATGATCTCACCATCGTGCAGCGAATTAGACTCGTCAGGAGACTTCGGTGAGCTGGTCATGTCATGAGACAGACACCGGACGACCCAGGCCCGTAAAGTAAAGCCCGTAAAAGTCGCTCGGAAAGATCACTTAAAAAGCTTGTGTCGTCGTAAACAACTTCCTGACGCAGAGTTCAACTCTCTTTTCTTTTTCCAACAGAAATATTTTTCAGACAAGCCCGATTAGTTCCAAGGTCCCAATGCTGTGGTAGTATCCAACGATAAGCCTTTTACAGTTCCAGGGTCTCGAATGAAATAGGTACCTTATCTTCTTCATCTTTCATCATCTTCATCTGGAACGCCCCAGATGAGACTTCAACCCCGGTTCTGCCGTATGAAGACCGGTGCGGCTGTCACATCTACCACCGGACCACCAACTCGTCCTATTACTTAATTACTTCATTTAAGCAGTACTGCATCACTTGTAAATGTATCACCAGGAGGCAGGGTGCAATACGGCCATGGCCGTTCAGCAGCAGCCAGGCAGCAGATAACTTCCTCGAAATCAATGTGGAACAGTTCAGCGATCTCATATTAGATGTTCGATCGATTAACTGACGTTTTAAACAAACAAATGCTCAACAGCAACAATCCAAACGCTCTATCAAGACATTAAGACACTCACTTTAAACTCCACTACTGAGCTGCATCATATACCTGTCGCCACGTATAAGCCACGCGAAGCTTTAAAAGGGTGAAGCACTTCTTCAAAGTCTTTTACACACCCCATTAAGGCTGGTTTGCTGGTCGATTAAACCCGTTAATTGCTACGGGATGCTCGGATTGCGAAAGCTTTCCTGGTAAGAATTAGAACAAAAAATATCTAAAGCTCCCTCAAACATAAACACGCTTGTAGCAATCGAATCGATAAATCCATTTCGGAACCCCAGTTTACATTACGATTTCGGGGCGAAACTCGACGAAATGATAGATTTACTTCCAATCCGCATCCTTCTCAGCCGTGGTTTTCCACGTGGATCGTTCGGTTCGGTTCGTACGGAACAACATTCAAATCCTTGCGGGAGCACCAGCCAGAACTTCGGTACAGTGCCGGTACCATTCCGACAAGCTTCTCACGGGGAACTGAATAATTGAATTAACAACTATTTCCGCTTACTCGACCGGCTGGGCCGTGGAATGTACGGTAAGGCAAATGCAGCTCACGTCAAGGACGCGACCACGGTGGTGGCTGGTTCCCGTTCCGGTTTCTGCGATACAGCGATCGGTTTTACCAATCTCTGATTCCCCAGCTGCTGCTGCAGTGCGGACGAAGATCGGGCAGCTGCAGCAGTGCAGCGATGCAACGGCGGTAACAAATTCAATTATCACCGTACAAACAGGAAACAACTCCGACACGAAGGTTTTGCGGGTCAAAATACGGCGGCAGCAGTTGCTTCGGCCTTTACACACCTTTCGCCGGGGGGAGTTCGCACATGGCGGTGCTGGGTCTCCCAAAAGCAATTTAAAGGCGCCGTTTACACGTCTTCCTTCGGTGGTTTTGGCTTAAGGAACGGGGCCATTTTCTCTGATCCGTTTCATCGATTGAGCAACAGTAGTGACTAACAGCAGCTTGTACTTTAAATACGAACCTAGCGAACTGTTACAGACTCTGTACAGCACTGTATCACTTTCGACATTGTACAGTAGTTCGGGTACTAGAATATCTTTTTAATCCCTACAACAAAAGCTCCTAATTCCACAACAACAGACACACCCACCCACCCTTAAATCCCATCGCCTGTAGCCATGAGATCCCACTGTAAACATGCAACTAATCCTTCGGCAAAGCATCACAACAGCAAATCAACGACCAAATCCCGCCCTGAGACAGCGATAAATTAGTGAAGTTTAACCGCTCGCTTTTTCGTGAACATAGACGGCCCGGCCCGGTCACTTTAAACCTCTCCCGGCTAGGTTAAAGGCCATTAATCATTAAAACTACCTACCGGAAGCGGCTCCCGGGCGCAAACGGGTGTTTGTATCATTTTTCTTCCGCCCGCTGAAGCGATACGGGAGGGATGCTGTTCCGGATTAGGATGCGACCCGTCCCGATTCCGGGCCCGGTCTGGCACTGTCTGCTGACAACATTCCAGCCATGGGTGGCATGCTAGGAAGCGTTTGAGTGCGACGCGAATAGCCTTGGCGTGAGCTGCCCAGTGATTGGTTCTATTCCCGAAAAAAAAAGTTTAATTGTTGAAACAAACTAAATTTTGTTTACTAAATTAAACTACCTCCTAAGCTTGGCTTCTCTAGCTCCTAAAAGTATGCAACTTTTATAACACAAAATCTTTTCTTTTTGCTTTTGTTTTAGAGTTGTCTAACAAGGTTGTCATCTGGGTTATCTGGGCGTTCCCATCTTAAGGTTCCAGTTAATCGTTGTGCTTCTCCAACAAGACTACAGCTACAAAACGATGCATCCTGCCCCCTAAGACACACGAGCTGGAATTACCAGCAGCTTCAAACAGCGGACATTCCATCCCGCATAGGTTTCTAGCGCATTCAAGCCATTTCATCACACAGCTAAAATGTTGCCCTTTTGCCCTAGTTTGTTCGTAGACACACGTGCACACTCACCTTTGCCTGATCCTTGAGCGCGAAATTGTCTCGCTTAACGTTTGCCATATTTTTGACTAGTACGCGAACAAATTCCACTCGAGGCCCGCGACGCATCCTTTAGATCAGACTGTTTTATACTTCTCCTCAATATTTGGGAAACTGTCTTAAGTCCTAAGAATTTAGTCCCTAACTCCTAAGACTGATCTAAAGAGGCTGGCTGAAAGAAGCTCAGGCACATAACCATTCAATGTAGTTTTCTTTAAATTTTCCTGATAATCCGAATCAATTTGTAGAATTAAAATAAATTACAACATACGAGGTTATTGGAAAAATGACAAGCAGCTTAGCAATCCTTATTAAAGTAAATATGTTTTGAATGATTGTAGTAAACTTCTCGGGCTTTCTGCTTTGCATTATTAAAGAGGCAACATAATATTTTTAGTATTTTTTTCATATCATACGTCTTCATTCCTTTTTGTTATGCATATGTAGTTGTATTGAAGAAGTGCATGATTTGAATTGACAAGCTTAGAGGAACGCTAAATTAAGTGCAGAAAATCGAAAACCTAATGTAAAAATAAGGAAACCTGTTTTTCATATACTTTAAATTTAACAGAGTTTTGTAAAAATATAACCTCTAACATTATAAAAAAGACTGTAGTCTATTTACTCTATCTATTAATAATAACATCACACAAGCAAGCAATTGGAAACACGTGGGCCGCACCATAGCGCGCTCTAGTGATGATGGTACGAACTATTACTCAAGACTCAAACCAGCTTCGAAGCGAAAAAGCGAACCCGCAAGCACACTGTTTACTTCCATCTTAGCTATAGGACAAAATAATTATTTTAATTTTACGCATTTTTAAACTAGAACACTCAAAAATTTAGGTTTCTTGAGCTAATTATCCTATAAAGAATATTTCAATAATTCGATATCTATATTCTTGTACAGACATAATACTCTTGGAGTATCTTTAGTTTTATCAGGCCCTCACAGATCAGCTGTTACTGGATAAAATTTTGAACCGTGTGTATGCTACGCCTAGTGTGGGGCGAAAACCGTATGTTTTTGTCCAACAGACCGACTGTCAATACAAACAACAACGTGTTTTTTGTTCTCGTCTGCAGTCTCCGTTTCATCTCTGCTTCTTTCTTTATTTCATTGCGTAAAATCATCATCGATTTCTATGCCAAAGTGCGGAAGTGCACAGGTAAAAAGTGTTACTGTAGCTTACATTATCTTGTGAGAAACGTGAAACTTGTCGTGAGCTACCAGGTTGCATCCTTAGTGCAATAAAAATTGTGCTTTCAAACCGAGTTTATGCTGCGTTTGGCATTAATCACGCTAAAATAAGGCCTTGCACGAGGAACTGCTTGTGAAGTACCGGCAGATAACAATGCACAACCAATCCCACCGCAACCGGTGTTTGAAGTAACAGTCAGCTGTTTTCAGGCGCATAGCCCTAGCTACAAACACACCACACACGCAACCCGATTTTGCGCAAAATTCCTTTCACGCACACAAACACACTCTTGCAGGGAACGCGTACGGGTAGCACCCAACATCTCACTCACACCCGTACGCAGCAGCGCGATCAAGAGAACCGTGCAGACGATCGTCGACAGTTTTCGCGTACGTATCATTTCACTATTCTTGATCAAGCTGTGCAAGACCTTCGTTTAAAAAAAACAGAAAAAGTATTAAAAGACTTAATTCCAACAGTGGCAATACACAGCGTTATTGCAAAGATAAGAGTTTGTGCGCGGTGTTGTGTTAAGGGGGCTTTATCGGGAGAACCATAAAAGCCACAATCTAATTTCGTACGCGTATCGGCGTCGGTTAGTGCTTGTTCATTACGTTATCGTAAGTGATTACAGTTTCGTAAAGAGAATTCATTGCTCCTTCTGGTGGCTCGGTGATCAATCAGACGCTCATATCAAGGTACCTCTACCTAACCCTGGTCCTTATAAGGAAGAAATTGTTTCTGGTTTTGGTAAACTCTTGCTGCCCATTGGCGGATGTTCCCGCGATTTGCGGGAGCAAAGCGGAAAATATTATTTTTAAACCACCCCTCTACAACCGAAATCCCACACACCAACTCACGGCGAATCGCACCGTTTGGAAGTAATGTAAATGTTTTCTTCTAAATTGCTTCGCCACTTGTCAATACATGCTTGTAATGCAGTTGTATGGTGGATCGCATTTTGTTTACTTTGTTTCTCTGTTGTTTTATTAGCGCCGATCGTGTCGCCTGCTGCTGCATCGCTCATGTGTTGGCATTGAAGATCTGTCCCCACCAGAGCGGCCTTGTGATGTGGTTGTGATCGGCGATCAACATACACGCACGGACAGGTGTAAAACGCACAGTCACACGCATGGAAACCGGTGAACATGGAAGACATTAAGGGTAAGAAAATTAATCGCTTTATTCTATAATTACTTTACTTGAGGTGTTTAATCTACCACCACTCATAGGGGATAATCTCGTAAAAATCGAACCAATGTGTTCTACCGTGTGTTTCGTGTTTTTGTAGCTTCCAACAGGGTAGGTCAGCTGATTGCGATGAATCGTAGACGACCCACCAACAAACCTGTTGATGATTCATCCTTTCTCCGGAAAGGAACCGAACGTTTCAGTACGTAGTGTGTTGGTGTGCACGTTCGAAAGTCACCTCTCGGTTGTTTGGTGCAACTTTCCCACCTTCCGCAGCACTGTAGAGCAAGATATAGTTGTTCCCTGTTGTACCACCTCGTTCCAGTAGTAGCACAACGTGTTCTCTCCATCCGTGTTGTTTATGCTCCTTTCGAACTAACTTTTTTGTGTAACTTTTGTCTTTGCCTATCTAAAACTCCTCCAGAAAATCTTATCCCCAACCTACACTTTGCGGAGAACGATGAGGAGGAGCTCGCGGAAGAGATTGGACCACCGAGACGTCCGACCATCCCGTCGCTACTGCAGCGCAACTCGCAAATCAACCTACTGGAACAGATGGATCATGAGCGGGGCGAGCTGCGGCAGCGCAAAGGTACGGTACGGTTCACCCAGTCGAAAGTCACCCGCCAGGAGCAGAAGGCCCAACCACCGGACGGGCAAACACCTTTCGGCGAAAGCCTCATGGTGCTGGAGTTTGGTGAGGATGCTCCGATCGAAGCGATACAATGGATCATGGACAAGATCCGTGGTCGGCGGGTGGACGGTGGGATGGAGTTGCTTGTGCGGAAGGAACCGTTAAGCAAGTGAGTGGCCCGATTTATCTTTCATTTGCTTCAGTAGTATAACGGTCTCCTCTTATTCCAGAGACAGCCAAACGATCATCTTTCACATCTCCGCCACACACATGAAGCTGCTCGAGATTGCGGACGATATGGGGTTCATGAAGCGCACCAAGACCGGCATCATACGCAACTTTAACGTGGCCTGCTTGGACGAGTTTTTCTACGACGAAGGTATGGCGCTCGAGGACATCCTGACGCCCGCCGACCGGCAGATCATCATCAAGTACGCGCTCGAAACGATCAAGGCGGCCGACGACGAGCACCGGATACCGGGCACCAAGATCATTCTCTACCACGGCCAATCGATCATACAGGCGGCACAGAGTGCCGAGCTCATCGCCAACCTGTACTCGCTGCACGATAAGCGTACGCTGAAGGAGCTACGCCACCGATGGATCAAACCGACCCGCGTACAACCGATCGACGAGATACGGGACTATTTCGGCGAAAGTGTCGGCATGTACTTTTCCTTCCTCGGCTTCTACACGTACGCGCTGGTGGTGCCGACCGTGTTCGGGTTCCTGCAGCTCGGCCTTTCGGAGGAAACGGAAACCGTGCCCTTCTTCTGCGTGTTTTACGTCGTGTGGATGAAGGTGTTTCTGGAGCTGTGGAAGCGCAAAAGCTCATCGCACGCGTACCGGTGGGGTACGATCACGATGACGAACCTGGACGAACCGAGGCCCGGCTACTACGGGAAGCTGGCGCGCGATCCCATCACCGGCAAGTGGACCCCACAGTACCCGAAGTGGAAAACGTACGTGCAGATGTACTGCGTGACGGCACCGATCATTATGCTGTGCATGGGCATTGCCGCGTTCGTGACGATCTTCCAGTTTTACGTCGAAGCGTACCTGGCCGAACTGTTCGGTGCGGATGCGTACATCCTCTACCTGCCGTCGGTGGTGAACGCGATCTACATTGCCGTATCGACGCTGGCGTACGATCGGCTGGCGACGTACCTGACGGACAAGGAGAACCATCGCACCCAGAGCCAGTACGAGCGGCACCGCGTGAACAAGCTGATAGTGCTCGAGTTTGTGAACAACTTCCTGTGCCTGTTCTACATCGCGTTCATACTGCAGGACATGAAGATGCTCAAGACGCAGCTTATGATGCAGCTGATCGTGCTCCAGTTTCTGCAGAACGTGTTTGAAAATTTGTACCCCTACCTGAAGAAGAAGGTTGGCCTGAAGATTGTGCGGCTGTTTGTGAAATCGAATGTAGGTTGTGCGGTTGTAGTGCACGGCTGTTTGAGTCACTTCTTCACGCCACTGTTGTGTCTTCTTTTACGTTTTTTTTTTTTTGCAGTACGAGAAGCTCAAGCAAGCGCATGAATCGTACGACGAAATGGGATTGCAGTCGCTGGACGACGATGATCCGCGGGTTGTGCAGAATCGCAAGGAAACGATCCTGGAAGAGTACAACACGTACGATGACTATCTGGAGCTGTACATACAGTTCGGGTACGTGGTGCTGTTCTCCTCCGTCGCGCCACTAACGGCCTTCTGGGCGATTCTGAACAACGTGATCGAGATACGGCTCGATGCGTACAAGCTGTGCAGCTTCTTCAAGCGTCCGTTTGCACGCCGGACGAAAAACATCGGTGCGTGGCAGCTGGCGTTCGAAACGTTGGCCGTCATCTCGATCCTTACCAACTGTGGCATTCTCTACCTATCGCCCCAGATGAGGTAAAGCGTTAAGCTCGGTGGTCCACTTGCACTAGGCTAATATTGTTCCCTTCCATTGCAGAGAGCTTGGTGCTGGGTTTACCCGCGAGGCGTACACACTTTCCTTCCTTATTATCGAGCATGTGCTGCTCGGGTTAACCTGGTTCATCTATAAAGCGATCCCGGATACACCGCACTGGGTGCGTGTGGCTTTGGCGAAAGCCGAGCACGAATCGCGCCAAGCGCTGAAACGCGAGGTACGGAAATGAGGCGAGCCGTTTGCGTGCGTGTTTTCTTCCTTTTCCATAACATTCTTTTTATCTACTACCTTTTACCATCACTATCAAGCCAACAGATAACAATAATAGAACACAAACACACACGAAAACCTCTAACGAACAAGTTTTACTTCACTTTGTAGGAATAGAACACACGAAACACAAGCACGTGCTTCGGCCGTACAGTTTGGACACCCTCTTACCTGTTGCATCGTTTCTATACCGCTCTTCATTCGCCAACTCATCTCACCTCAGCCACAATCACACGAGCGTACAGAACTGTTCGAGATCTAAGGCGATTTTAGGCGTAGAATCGATCGTTGCGACTCGATGTAAGCAGCAGTCGGTTAGCTTACTAACGCTTGTTTTAACCTCCAAAGAGTGCCTCCTAATCATATAGCAGCAACGATCGCCCGCAGTAACACGCGTGAAGTGTTTTGTTTCATACTGATAATGTACAGCAGCTTCGATGATGGTGCTTCGAACCGCTGCAAACGGAAGCTGAACCCGCACTACGGTACGTTTGATCTACCTCGGAGCGAAATCCTCAATCAAGCGCAACAACTTGCCATAGCTGTCGTACTATGCGCTAAGGCTGAAATTAAAGCGTTTGTGTAGATTTTATTGTGTGCCAACGCTTACCAAAATTTAGGGCCTGAAGCATGCTGTCGGGCAGCGAGCTTGTACAATGGTTCACCCATTATTATTCGTTACTTACAGAATGCGCAACGATCTCGTAACGTACTGTTTCGCAGATTTCGCAGCGTGTACGACACGCATTCGATGCTGAACTAAGAAGCGTCACAGTCATGGTTGCAAACGGGGAGCATAAAGACAGCTTCTTGCCGCTGTCGCTGAGAAGCGATCCGCAAGTGATTTTCAACCGCTAGACAACGGTGCGGATTTTAAGTATGTGAGAGTTTTTTTTTAAATTTATGTTCGATATGTTTTGGGTAGCTAGAATGAAAATAAAGTTACAGTTAAATAAGTCTCGAAAACTTGCCACAGAAAAGTATGATGACATGGGCACGCTTTCAACCTTTCTTAAGGACTGTATCGATCACGGTTGAAAAGCTCAACCGCGATTGGTATTTTGCTTTTTAAAAGACGGACGAAGCTCAGTTAATGCTAGCGATAAAGTGCTCTTCGAGAAATCACAACAAATTTACTATAGTTTCGTTGAGTGGAGCATGTCGGCAAAAGAGAAGTGAATAATTTGAAGACAAGCAGTTTCGCAAACTAGACAAAGCATCACACCACTGACCACTGGTTCAGTGGTCGGGAGAAAAGTCGTTAAATCAACTTAAAGTTTTCGTTTATTTCGAATGTTTTGCTCAATCAATTCTTCTTTCTTTCACCGTAAAACACTGTCCGTCCATGCACATCAAGTTTTGTTCGTATGTATGATTTCACATTGTGTGAAGAAAGATTACCAAATGTTGCGCAAATTATTGTGTGTGTGTGTGTTTTTTTTGTGCTACAACTGCAAGCCATCAAGTTTTGGTCGTATCTATCGTAGATATTAATTGTTTTCGGGTAATGGAGAACAAAAAAAATGGAAAATTGTAGTAATAATAAATAATAATAGTAAGCAGTCTGAAAAAGATTCTCACTTTGGGTACCTCAGTAGCGAAAAGTGAGTGCCAGTGAGTGGAGGGGGTCTCTCTCTAGCCTGAAGGTCCAATTGCTTCTGCTTCGTCCAGGTTAAATAAGCTTTAATTATACTCCCTTTCTTAACCGATTTATTTATTTGTTTTGTAAACTTTCACACATTAATGTTTTGACAAAAATGTTCTGTAGAAACCTCAGTTTTTAGATAATATCTATGTGTATTTTATTGCCTGACTAATTCGCACATCCACTCAGTTCGATCGCTCAACCTGTAATCCCGCTCATCAATACGGATCGTTCTCCCGTTGGCTGATGTTCGTCGCTCATGAGTGTCTCCAGTTTATCTGCTCTTTCTCACGGCGATGTCACTCATAACTTACTCACTGTTCTCTCTGTGGGCTGTCATCGCCGTAGTTCATATCCTACATGTTCTGTAAAGTAACTGATTGTTTATATTTTTGTTTGCTGCACTCAATGTCGCTTTCACTACTAAGTCACTAAGTTTCCGTTTGTGTTGTTTGTATTGAAACGTGATTCTAACCTCGAAAGGTCTTTGCCTCCCACCTCTGACTTCCTGTGTCCTTATGAAGGCGGTCTGTGAAGACCGGTGCATCAATCACTCCTTCATTACCGAAAGTTTTTGTTTGTGTATTAGCTTTTTAATCTTTATTTTTTGTTATACATAAAGAGAGTAAATCCGTGGGATGTAATATTTATTCTATGATCAATGTAACGATTGCCATTTTGTTTACGTTTCTTTTCACAGCTCGTAGCTTTAAGTATCCGATCGGACCAAGGAACACTTGTCTAGTTCGTCTTCTTTGGCACTACAGTCTCGAGAGGTCTTTAAGTTGATTTTACCCGTTGTTGAACAGCCTGCTTGTTCTCTACCTCTCTCTTGCGCTCTTACTCTATGCCCTTCCTTTCTTGCCTTCTTTCTGGCCCTGCTCAAACTGCCAAGCAGATCCAAATCCAAAATGCATATTGATTGATTAGTTAAGTTGTACAAAACTATACCATCACTCTCCCCCATTCCCCTATCATTGAGTAGCAAACCCTTACGAAAGGGAAACAGAGGAGAAATCAAACGATTATCAAATTTACGGGACTTGGATCGATTCGTGTGAGTAACTGGCGCCAGCTACACCACCGCACTACGGTAATGTCTTTTCTTAACTATCTTTTAATAATTGGCACAGAGAGGTGAATGATAATCAACACAACGGGGAAACTAATTCAACTTCCTTATATAAATCTAAAAATATAAAACCCGAATGTAAGAGAAAGGCGCTCGGTTGGAATTGTGAACAAATCGGTATTAGGCACCATTCGTTTTGTCTGAAGCCGGCTCATCGCTTTAGCTTGTGCGTTACAACGTGTTTCCTCTGTATGTTTGAACGTATAAAATTTACTGGGATCTGTTTTTTGTCTGCAAATGCGCGAAACAAAACAATACTAGCCCACGAGGGTAATATGTGAAGGAAATATCAAATGCGACAATAATAAAACTAAATATTGAAAGTTTTTAGGAAACAATACTGAATAAAAACTGAAAATCCACTTCCACGGGCTTCACTTTATGGGCTGGGTCGTCCGGTGTCATTCTCATGACATGGCCAGCACACCGAACCATGGCGAGTCTAATTCACTGCACGATGGTGAAAGGCTACAGTCCCAGCTTCGTCCGTCGCGACGAATCACAATTGTTGGTTATCATTTGGGCTTGCCGAACTCGAGGTCCGCTAATACCGATTTGTTCTTCATGTGTTTTGAGAAGCTTCCTTAGAGAGTCTGCGGTTTTGTACCGCATGATGTTTGGCTTTAGTATCTTTCCCTTTTATAATGGTATAAAACCGTCTTGAGCATCTGGTGTTGGTAGTATATGCATAAGTTGCTGCATCTAGGATGCATGTCTTAGGTTTAGGAAAGGTCGCACACGCAAAACTATTGATTGGCACCGGTGCTGGAGGGATCGATTCCGACCGATTCATCGAGCTCAACGGATAGTTTGTGTAGAAAGATTGCTTTTATGTAGCTCAATCCCACCTCGATTAGCAAGCGCAAAATGGGCCAACCCCACAGCACAGGATAATCGAAGATCGCTAGTGGCTCGTAAACGAAAAGACAGAACATATCGATGTAGAACCCTTCTAGACTATAGTCGGGCATAACTACCGTACGGCGATTCCACCTGGCGTGTGGGTCGTTTTCGTCCATATACTCGCACTCATTGCTGTTCTGGTGTTTGGGATGTTTGCTCTATAAGTAACGAATGGCAAGAATGATTTGTGTGAGAGAAGCGTAACATTTTTGATTGTGCTGGATAAATAAGCCATCCATACTTACAGAGCCGTTCATCGTAGTACAATACCATTCCTTTCCGTAGGTTTTTAGGAACAGGACGAAAGTGTCGAACAAAGTTCCCAAAAGTGGAAAGAGCATTTGTTTGATTGCTTCTCGTTGGAACGCTGCGTCGTCGAACAGCACGAATCGAATGAAAGGCAAACGTAGATGTTTCTTTATCGCGTTGATCCTGGTCGTGATTTGTTTGGTTTTGTGGTTTCCAAACAACATTAACGCCAACCGGCACAGTTCATAAACAATCGTGGAAACATAGCTGGAGTATGGAAATTCTCCCATCCACTGCTCCATCGACCATTGCAGTGCGACAATACCTGTGGCAATTACTGCCATCAGCATCATGTCCGTATGCCACCGTTTGTAGCCGTAGATAAAAAAAATGTTAACGCGATTGACTAAAAGCCCGAAACCCGTGCCGTAGATCATCATCCTGCGAGGCAAAGCACACGGTTGCTGATGCATGTTGAAGTAGACTGCTGTCAACGCGATCAGTACGCCGCCCAGCACGTGGCACACGATATTGGCAACGAATCTTATTTGCTGTCGCCAGCCGCCTAATCGTGCCAGAGACATAGTCTTTTGCCAGTATTCTAGACGATATGATGAAGCGGGCTGCATGTACAAAACAAATTGATCACGATTGAGCGGAATGTCGGTGCCAGGTATTTGATAACCATTGTTAGGCGCAACCAGTAGCTTGTAAAGTGTTGCTTTAAAGCAGTTGAAAGCGCTCTCAAAATCGGGTTGCTTTGCAGGAACACTGATATGAAATGTGGTCTTGTTGCTGGTGCTGCAAAACAGAACTCGAAACTGTTAGCCCAATCTTGTTTCATACGTGACGGTTTAATGGGCACATCGGTTTACCTTTTCAGTGGACGTTCGATTGATACCATACCACACTGTCGAATCTTGTCCACAACTCTGTTCATTGTTTCAGTCGAAACTAATGATTTGATCGTTAGTGCATAGTAGTATATTACGCTCATAATCGGTAGAATCTGCTGTCCATCCATCTTCTTGTCCGGTTCAACAGTGTATCGCTCTAGTCAGTCTCTAGTCAGGTGTGCCTGAAAAGAGAAAAGAAAGAAGCTATCAACATGCATACCAGCATGTATTGCATCCGTGCGGCTTCCCCCGCCATGAGTAAGGCCCAACCAACCAGGATCGACCAGAACTGAGATAGAGTAATAGCGTTGACCGGGAGAATGGTCGGCATAATGATTTTGCAGATTGAAGACTGCAAGCAGCAGACCAAGAGCGCGAAGCAGTTGTCCTTCAAGCACCTCGGACCAAATACCGCAGCATCTTCACCCCATCTTCAAAAGACAGGGATCCGTTAATCGAGAGTCAGCCAGCTGAGCGATTCATTCCAGCCTCGCCAACTGCGCCTTCAAATCATTCCAAACCTCATGTCCATCAGTTCCTCAGCAGCAATAGCTCCATCACACTTGTCACAAACGAAAGACTCATCGGTCTCGTACACTGACAGTGGCCGTTTTCTTACCATCGTTGAGTACGGCCTTTCTAATGATCCTCACATCATCCCTTCAAGGATACGAGAAAAACCGACCGACAGGCTATCGCACTGACGCAGATTGTCTTCGCCCAGCCGAATCAGATAGTCCGCTTTCACAGCGTGTAGCCGGCCGCTTCAAACTAGACCTCCATCACGCACAACGCACACTACCATAAAAATTTCCCCCGTGTTTTAGGAAGAGACGAGACGGAAGAGATATCGGCAAGATTGAGAATGTGTGGGTTATGCGAACTGGTGATATTAGTGGTGGATCAAACCCACTCCACTGGTGATCAACGTTGTAAAACACACACGCGTGCTGTTGGACCATTTTCCCGCAACAAATGCAGCCGGGGTAAATGATCGTTTGTAGCTGGAGGCGCCCAGTACTTCACTGCTTTTCATGCCCTTTTTGGAATGCACCGTTGCTGAAGTGAATGAAGTTGCTTGCTCAACATAACGATCATTGGCCATCGTCGTGCGTGTCAAGGTCGCGTTCGCAGAGCATCGAAGTTATAGTGAGCAGAGCACCGAGGAAATTCCTGCGAACCAGCAGTCATAGACGCTACAACAAATGTTTATTTCTGCAATGGATGCACGCCGGACGAGCAGTATAGAATGGGAAGTGTGTTTATGTCTGTGGGGTGTAGCGTCTCCCATAAATAGATTCCCAACAGGTTGGCACGGTCAGACGAAACAAGAAAACACGTGTCGGGAGGTAATTGGGGAATGCCTTTTTCCTGTTTCGCTAGGTCATGGCGATCATCGAAAGACACACAAACACAACCTTGTCTACTGGCACGTTTTTTCGCTAACATGCCCATGCGCAAACGAGAACGAGGAAGAACACGTTATGCGCACGTATGCTGAAGATTCTACACGAAGTGAAGACAGTAACAGCTGACGCTTAAGTGACGTCATCAATGATCAATTTGATCGAGACTGGCACAAGGTTGCGTCAGCGTATCTGTGATGCTTTTTCTAGTACAAACACTCACACACACACACACACACACCGAATTTCCACACGAAGCGATCTGTTTGCCGATTTCTGAAAGGGAACGGACGTTTTCACTGTTGCCTACCTTGCCTATACACCCCTTCCCGATCGTATCGTTTGCTAACCCATTACTGCCCAGCTCCGGTAGTTGGAAAGGATTGAAGCTGGACGCACACAGTGCACCAGGAAGACCCCACGCACCACCGACGTTCACGAACCACTGGGAGAGCTCTCAATAAGAGAGAGAGAGAGAGAATATCACCGAGGCCCGAGGATCGAAACGAAAAAGCGATGGCGATGGCGAAAAAGGAAGGCGATGCATCGTAATGAAAATGTGACGGAACAAAGAGAAACGAACGAAATCGATCGTGATACTATCGGGTCGGATCGGGATACTGTTCATTATCCCAACATTAACGATAAGGGGACCTCCGAGGACACAGCCGGCTGATAACCGGCTCAAGAGTATTCTCATGAAGCCATCATGAATCACGAGTATTCCGCTACACCTGCACACGTTGCACTTGTCTGCAAAGCTCGTCAAACCAGCCAGAGTAGTGTAATAGTCAGGCCTACGTACGGGGAGGCAGTCTAGATGGGATGTGAGCCGCGGTCCTGCCACACTTTGAACTGTGAACCACACTTTACACTTTGAAATTCTTCTTCCTTATATTCTTCCGCCCGATGCTGCCACTAGCCGCTGCTCGCGTTTGTGACCATACGTCTCGACAAGATGTTCATAACTGCGAACGGAAAGAGAGCTGGGTTGATATACAACCACACACATTACACGCAGGCGCAGCACTTTGTTCGGTGTAACGATATCAAAAAGATTGAGAATGTGTGGGTTCCTCGATCCGGTGATATTGGCGTTGGATTAAAACCGCGTCACTGGTGATCAACGTTTTAGCACACACACGTAAATGATCGGTAAATGATCGTTTATAGATGGAGGCGCCCAGTACTTCATCGCTTTTCATGCATTTTTTTGAATGCACCGGTTTAGTGATAGCTTAACAAAAAAGTAAGAACGTTGTTAAGTATTGAACTATCAGCTTTAGCATTAGCATAGGAGCGTAGATGTAAGAATACTCTGATTGTAAATGTAGTAGTGTTAAGCATAAAATTAAGTCAATCGCAAACCAAACTCCGGACGGTGTGCAACAATTTTTTTGTTAGAGCCATTTTCGCTACAAACGTATTTCTGCGTTTCATCATTTTTGTTTTCGTTGTCACGTCCGCAGACCTCTGAAATGGTAGTGGTCTGTACTGGCAACTTACGCCAGTGGCACAGCTCCGTCGTAAGGTTTTTAAAATTTTGTATGGAATTTGACAGATGGCCGTCGTACGACAAAACAATTGTTTCCATCGTACGACCATGGGGTATGTATTAAGAAGATGTATTTTTTTGTTCTATAAAAAATATGACCCCGACGTGATCCCTCAGTGAAGAGGTGCGAATAGCCATATAAGCCATAGTTTGCGGGTGAAAAAGATACGACTCGTGTGTGGAAAGTGTTCACTAGTGCCTATCGTAACGCTCTTTTGCGGCTCGCAAGTGCTTCGTGCATTTCCACGCGCATTATCGCAACCGGTATTTTACTGTGTGATCCTCACACTAGAACATTGCGACACGAGTTGCGCCATCCACGCCACAATGGGTGTTCCTGCCGCGTCACCGACGTTTTCGCTACACACATCGTGGTTCGGCGCCCGTTCCACGCCCCCGTCACCCGCGTCGTAGCTCCGCCATTGAAGCCGCATTTTCGACGTTCGACCCCCCGAATTTGAGCCGAGTCACGCCGTGCCCTCGACATCGTACCGCGAAAGAAAGCCGTCTGGGGCCAGTACATAAAACATCGACACTGTTTACTGTTCTCGTGCGGACGCTATATACTTACACCATCGTGTCCAAACCAGCGTGCTGTGCGAACGGCATTTTGTACAACAACAGCGCATCTCCGATCTTTCCACGCTCTTAAAGCGCATCTCCGATCGTCGCTAGAGCGAGACAGCCATATCCGCTACACATCGGATGCTGTCAGTTCGCAGACGGCATAGAGAGCACTGCAGTATAGCATGCTACATCTGTTAACAGCATATTAGATCATCCCGTACCTGCCTCACAAACCAAGAAAAGGGCAAGAACCATAAAAGAAACAGAAATCAGCATAAACTACCGCATGCCGATGCGACAATCGAAACATGCAGCAAATAGATCATAAACAAGCATAACGAAACATTTATTGTTGTCACTAGGGCCATACGCAAAACTGATACGGAAGAACCGCACTCTGTAAATAAGGAAAACACATTGTAAACCCAAAACCCGGAACAACTCAGCAGCCACACGTTTGCCAAACATATAAACATATGATGGACAAATGTTGGCTGACCATCAAAGAAAGCTTCAAATAAATAGAACCGCTCGAGAAGCAAGGGCAGACAGTGCCGAGTTACAGACGAAGCATGTTGCTGATGCAACTCGAGACTCCGACGTCAGTAAAAGTAACCAACGTCCAGAGTCTCATTTCAACCCGTCGTTGTTCAATCACGGAAGGGAAGCTCGATCCGACACCAGTTGTCTAAGTTCACCTCCGCTCGATGTGTCATCCCGTAAAAGTCCGAGTTAGCACTTTCCAATGAGTGCCGCGCACCAAATCGTACCGCGACCGTAAGCCATAGAATCGAACGTGTGCCGAAGCGTCATCCGAACGAACCGCATTGTTTACCACAGCACGTTCTAATCAGGATGCAACACACACCATCGTGTGCCCGACAGTGCCGTCATACCTTCGTGTTGTTTGCAGACAACATTTTGGTTCTAGCACGCACACCTTTGCATTCGCAATCAGTGCACTTTCCGACTATCGTGTGATCTGCTGACTGTCGTTGTGTATTCCATTTACGAGCCTTTTTGTCTGTGGCAGGATGACGCAACATAGCCCCAAACCACAGCGCGCTTCCCCAGCCCCGACGCTCACTACCGTCCTTGCGGTAGCCATCGTGGAAGACGAAAAGGCTAGCGGTCCTACGATGGAACCGCCTGCCGCACAACACGTCGTGGCCTGCCATGCCCTGCGATTGAACCTGCCCGAGATGGACCTGAACAATTTTCCGGCATGTTTTAGTGCCCTGGAGCATTGGTTCGCTGCATCCGATATTAATTCGAAAATTCCAAACCAAAAGCTCTTCCACATCGTTATGGCTCAGCTTCCGCTACGGGTGTATTCTGAGCCTCATCCGCTGCTAGATAGTGTACCTACAACGGAACAGTACGCTTTCGCAAAAAAAACCCATTCTCGACCATTTTGAGTCCCAACGCAGCCAGTTCCATCGTCTGATGTACAGCATGGAGCTTGGCGACCGCAGGCCATCTTAGCTTCTCACGGAGAAGCGGCGCACCGCTAGCAACGCCATGACGGAATCGCTGCTGAGCGACCTTTGGATGCACAATCTACTGTCATTGCCGTCGCACAGAAAGCTGCAACTAATCTCGCGAAAAGTGGAAGTGCTAAGCCGCCAGCACAACGGGCTCATGGATCAGCTCCGTTGTCGAGACCGCGATCACCCCCGTACCCGTACACGTTCGCGGCAACATAACTCTAACACAGTGACACGGTTTTTTCACCATTACAATTTTCCTCCGTTAGTCCACGTTGGGGTATGCATTGAATCAAGGTCATACACAGGACACACTATGAAACCCGCCCGTTCAGTTTACAATACATTCTTTTTTCGTTAGAAATGAAATCCACGTCACGGACGCTTCTCTCTCTCTCTCTCTCTTTCTCTCTCTTTCTCTTTTTTTTGACTGTCGCTAGGGATTACTTTTCTGTTGGCATAAAAAAATTCATTGATGAAAAAAGTTGGCATAAATAAATGTTTTCTCAGTATTCTTCTCGTAGCTTATGTATTGTCTACTCTTTTCCGCGTATCTTTCTGCTGTAACACTTGAAACAAGATCACAGATGGCGTGAGATCGTAGGTGATGCAATGAAACACACCTCCTATATATTACGATCATCGCGTTCGTTTCTCTTTGTTCCGTCACATTTTCATTACGATGCATCGCCTTCCTTTTTCGCCATCGCCATCGGTTTTTCGTTTCGATCCTCGGGCATCGGTGATTTTCTCTCTCTTTCTCTCTTATTGAGAGCTCTCCCAGTGGTTCGTGAACGTCGGTGGTGCGTGGGGTCTTCCTGGTGCACTGTGTGCGTCCAGCTTCAATCCTTTCCAACTACCGGAGCTGGGCAGTAATCGGTTAGCAAACGATACGATCGGGAAGGGGTGTATAGGCAAGGTAGGCTACAGTGAAAACGTTCGTTCCCTTTCAGAAATTGGCAAACAGATCGCTTCGTGTGGAAATTCGATGTGTGTGTGTGTGTGTGTGTTTGTACTAGAAAAAGCATCACAGATACGCTGACGCAACCTTGTGCCAGTCTCGATCAAATTGATCATTGATGACATCACTTAAGCGTCAGCTGTTACTGTCTTCACTTCGTGTAGAATCTTCAGCAGACGTGCGCATAACGTGTTCTTACTCGTTTACGTTTGCGCATGGGCATGTTAGCGAAAAAACGTGCCAGTAGACAAAGTTGTGTTTGTGTGTCTTTCGATGATCGCCATGACCTAGCGAAACAGGAAAAAAGGTGTTCCTCAATTACCTCCCAACACGTGTTTTCTAGTTCTGGTGATCAATGACCGCGCCAACCTGTTGGGAATCTATTTATGGGACACGCAACACCCCACAGACATAAACACACTTCCCATTCTATACTGCTCTTCCGGCGTACATCCATTGCAGAAATAAACATTTGTTGTAGCGTCTATGACAGCTGGTTCGCAGGAATTTCCTCGGTGCACTGCTCACTATAACTTCGATGCTCTGCGAACGCGACCTTGACACGCACGACGATGGCGAATGATCGTTATGTTGAGCAAGCAACTTCATTCACTTCAGCAACGGTGCATTCCATAAAGGGCATGAAAAGCAGTGAAGTACTGGGCGCCTCCAGCTACAAACGATCATTTACCCCGGCTGCATTTGTTGCGGGAAAATGGTCCAACAGCACACATGTGTGTTTTACAACGTTGATCACCAGTGGAGTGGGTTTGATCCACCACTAATATCACCAGTTCGAATAATCCACACATTCTCAATCTTGCCGATATCTCTTCCATCTCGTCTCTTCTAAAAACACGGGGGAAATTTTTATGGTAGTGTGCGTTGTGCGTGATGGAGGTCTAGTTTGAAGCGGCCGGCTACACGCTGTGAAAGCGGACTATCTGATTAGGGTGGGCGAAGACAATCTGCATCAGTGCGATAGCCTGTCGGTCGGTTTTTCTCGTATCCTTGAAGGGATGATGTGAGGATCATTAGAAAGGCCGTACTCAACGATGGTAAGAAAACGGCCACTGTCAGTGTACGAGACCGATGAGTCCTTCGTTTGTGACAAGTGTGATGGAGCTATTGCTGCTGAGGAACTGATGGACATGAGGTTTGGAATGATTTGATGGCGCAGTTGGCGAGGCTGGAATGAATCGCTCAGCTGGTTGACTCTCGATTAACGGATCCCTGTCTTTTGAAGATGGGGTGAAGATGCTGCGGTATTTGGTCCGAGGTGCTTGAAGGACAACCGCTTCGCGCTCTTGGTCTGCTGCTTGCAGTCTTCAATCTGCAAAATCATTATCCCGACCATTCTCCCGGCCAACGCTATTACTCTATCTCAGTTCTGGTCGATCCTGGTTGGTTGGGCCTTTCTCATGGCGGGGGAAGCCGCACGGATGCAAGACATGCTTGTATGCATGTTGATAGCTTCTTTCTTTTCTCTTTTCAGGCACACCTGACTAGAGACTGACTAGAGCGATACACTGTTGAACCGGACAAGAAGATGGATGGACAGCAGATTCTACCGATTATGAGCGTAATATACTACTATGCACTGACGATCAAATCATTAGTTTCGACTGAAACAATGAACAGAGTTGTGGACAAGATTCGACAGTGTGGTATGGTATCAATCGAACGTCCACTGAAAAGGTAAACCGATGTGCCCATTAAACCGTCACGCATGAAACAAGATTGGGTTAACAGTTTCGAGTTCTGTTTTGCAGCACCAGCAACAAGACCACATTTCATATCAGTGTTCCTGCAAAGCAACCCGATTTTGAGAGCGCTTTCAACTGCTTTAAAGCAACACTTTACAAGCTACTGGTTGCGCCTAACAATGGTTATCAAATACCTGGCACCGACATTCCGCTCAATCGTGATCAATTTGTTTTGTACATGCAGCCCGCTTCACCATATCGTCTAGAATACTGGCAAAAGACTATGTCTCTGGCACGATTAGGCGGCTGGCGACTGCAAATAAGATTCGTTGCCAATATCGTGTGCCACGTGCTGGCCGGCGTACTGATCGCGTTGACAGCAGTCTACTTCAATACGCATCAGCAACCGTGTGCTTTGCCTCACAGGATGATGATCTACGGCACGGGTTTCGGGCTTTTATTCAATCGCGTTAACATTTTTTTTATCTACGGCTATAAACGGTGGCATACGGACATGATGCTGATGGCAGTAATTGCCACAGGTATTGTCGCACTGCAATGGTCGATGGAGCAGTGGATGGGAGAATTTCCATACTCCAGCTATGTTTCCACGATTGTTTATGAACTGTGCCGGTTGGCGTTAATGTTGTTTGGAAACCACAAAACCAAACAAATCACGACCAGGATCAACGCGATAAAGAAACATCTACGTTTGCCTTTCATTCGATTCGTGCTGTTCGACGACGCAGCGTTCCAACGAGAAGCAATCAAACAAATGCTCTTTCCACTTTTGGGAACTTTGTTCGACACTTTCGTCCTGTTCCTAAAAACCTACGGAAAGGAATGGTATTGTACTACGATGAACGGCTCTGTAAGTATGGATGGCTTATTTATCCAGCACAATCAAAAATGTTACGCTTCTCTCACACAAATCATTCTTGCCATTCGTTACTTATAGAGCAAACATCCCAAACACCAGAACAGCAATGAGTGCGAGTATATGGACGAAAACGACCCACACGCCAGGTGGAATCGCCGTACGGTAGTTATGCCCGACTATAGTCTAGAAGGGTTCTACATCGATATGTTCTGTCTTTTCGTTTACGAGCCACTAGCGATCTTCGATTATCCTGTGCTGTGGGGTTGGCCCATTTTGCGCTTGCTAATCGAGGTGGGATTGAGCTACATAAAAGCAATCTTTCTACACAAACTATCCGTTGAGCTTGATGAATCGGTCGGAATCGATCCCTCCAGCACCGGTGCCAATCAATAGTTTTGCGTGTGCGACCTTTCCTAAACCTAAGACATGCATCCTAGATGCAGCAACTTATGCATATACTACCAACAGCAGATGCTCAAGACGGTTTTATACCATTATAAAAGGGAAAGATACTAAAGCCAAACATCATTCTCAATGCGTGCAACTAGAAACACACATGATCGAGCTGGCAACTTTTGTGCGTACAAAACCGCAGACTCTCTAAGACAGCTTCTCAAAACACATGAAGAACAAATCGGTATTAGCGGACCTCGAGTTCGACAAGCCCAAATGATAACCAACAATTGTGATTCGTCGCGCCAGACGAAGCTGGGACTGTAGCCTTTCACCATTCAGTTTTTATTCAGTATTGTTTCCTAAAAACTTTCAATATTTAGTTTTATTATTGTCGCATTTGATATTTCCTTGACATATTACCCTTGTGGGCTAGTATTGTTTTGTTTCGCGCATTTGCAGACAAAAAACAGATCCCAGTAAATTTTATACGTTCAAACATACAGAGGAAACACGTTGTAACGCACAAGCTAAAGCGATGAGCCGGCTGCAGACAAAACGTATGGTGCCTAATACCGATTTGTTCACAATTCCAACCGAGTGCCTTTCTCTTACATTCGGGTTTTATATTTTTAGATTTATATAAGGAAGTTAAGAGGATTATCATTCACCTTTCTCTGCCAATTATTAAGGGATAGTAAAGAAAAGACATTACCGTAGTGCGATGGTGTAGCTGGCGCCAGTTACTCACACGAATCGATCCAAGTCCCGTAAATTTGATAATCGTTTGATTTCTCCTCTGTTTCCCTTTCGTAAGGGTTTGCTACTCAATGATAGGGGAATGGGGGAGAGTGATGGTACAGTTTTGTACAACTTAACTAATCAATCAATATGCATTTTGGATTTGGATCTGCTTGGCAGTTTGAGCAGGGCCAGAAAGAAGGCAAGAAAGGAAGGGCATAGAGTAAGAGCGCAAGAGAGAAGTAGACAACAAGCAGGCTGTTCAACAACGGGTAAAATCAACTTAAAGACCTCTCGAGACTGTAGTGCCAAAGAAGACAAACTAGACAAGTGTTCCTTGGTCCGATCGGATACTTAAAGCTACGAGCTGTGAAAAGATACGTAAACAAAATAGCAATCATAAGCATCATATAGCATCATAGAATTAAGATTAAGAAACTAATACACAAACAAAAGCGTTCGGTAATGAAGGAATGATTGGGGCAGCGGTGGTCTACGTTGATCGCTTTATCGTTCGTGTTAGAAGAGTAATCTAAGAATGGTGGTAACCTTTGATTTATCATGCATGTTCATTCTGTGTTCTATTGCTTAATATATCAGACGTACTTTTCAATAGGTTATGAGCCCAGAATACGGCTCTGTTAGTTTGAAATTAAAAGATGCAAAGCCAGGTTAGTCATAAAAGGTTTCTCGCAAGTCAAAGGCGTGGATTACACCGAGTCCTACGTGTAAAGGCGTGGATTACACCGAGTCCTACGAACGGGTCCGACAGAGCCCCATCGTCCCTTACCCTGTACGACCGGTCCTTCAAAACGGAACAGAGCCAGAGAAGAAGGGCTCCACCGAAACCCATTCGCTCGAGCTTTGCCATAAGCAATTGATGCGACAAACAGTCGAACGCAGCTTTGAAATCTGTGTAAATGACGTCAACCTGCCTACCAGCGGCTGTGTGCGGAAACAGATCGATCATCAACGACATAAGGTTCGACAGGGTAGAGCGGCTCGGCACGAAACCGTGCTGGGAGGATGGGATTAACGGGGAAACAATAGGAAGGATAGAAGAGTAGATCCCAGACTCGAGGACTTTGGACGCTGCACAAAGGATGGAGATGCCTCGATAATTTAAGGGGGACGTCCGGCAACCTTTCTTAAAGACTGGGATCAGCCAGGCTGATCTCCAAAGAGAGGGAAAAACTCCTGTATCAACCGACCTAGTGAATAGGCGAATCAACACAGGAGCAATCGCCTCTCTAGCGTCAATGAGTGCGGAAGAAGGGATGCCGTCAGGACCAGGAGAAAAGGAGCGCTTGAGCTGACAAAGTGCAGTGAGCACCATCTGCTCGTCGATATGCACCGAGTGAGCGTTAATATAGTCCCGAGGAACACTCGAGAGCCCAGCCACAAGAGACGCGGTAGAGTGGGTCGGATCAACAAAAAGACCCGCGAAGTGATGGGCGCAAACAAATTAGATATTTCCAACGGGGAGGAAGCAGAGCAATCGCCCAACAAGACATATTTGTTGGAATACCGGAGGATCCACGCTGTCTATTGGCGTATCTCCAGAATGACCTAGGATTTGTATAAAGATGGGATTGAATGCGCGCGTTATGGGTACGAAGGCGGATCCTGTTATAACTGCGATGAGCAGATGCTGCGTATTTGAAGACACGCAGGTGAAAAGTGGAGCGGTGCATTCGATACGCACGAAGCGCACGCTTAAGATCCGCCTTAAGTGAACGAGTGTGTGTCTATCTGACCACAAGGGATTTGGAGGAGGGGTACGAAAGGGACAACACTGGGAGAGGAAAGACAAAATCACAGACGTAAACTTGGCTACAGCCTCGTCAATACTAGGAGCAGCGTCCAGGGAGCTCCAGTCGTATGTCGAGATGAGACGAATAAATTTTCGAGTTGTCGAGCTTCCTGAAGTTCAGCTCACGCGTCAAAACTAAACGAGACGGACGATCAGAGGGCGACGCGATGACGGTGATGCACGTCTCCAATGCTGGATGATAAGTGTCCTCGGGAATAATCGTCAAAGGCACTCGGTGTACTGAATCACAGTTCGCGGCTGCAGCGGAATTGCCAAATATCAATCAGGTCCAGTTGACGTCCGTTACCGTTAGTTACCCCTGAGAGTTGCTTCAAGTGGTTAAAGTTCAGACCGTCAATAAACGTCGATAAAACCACAGTTTATTATAGGGATCAGCAGTCCACGAGAATGAATATACATATTTATATAAATGAATATATGTATTTACCTTCGGCGTTTCATGTCATATTCCTACCCCCGAACTGCCACGCGTGGATGACAGTTTACAATATATGAGTGTGTGTGTGTGTGTGTTGCTATGATCTTCTTCCGTTAATACAGTACAAGCAAGCAGACGTGCGTTGTTTACGACCAAGTTAATTTTCACGATTGTATGCGAAACGTTTGTGGCTTTTAAACGTTTAGGTTCTTCTCCCAACACTACGCACCTGCTGATGCGGATTATGCGGGCCTGGATGCGGAGCTGAAACGCATTGGATTGGTACAGTCCAATTACGATTCTTGCGTCTACTACAAGATCGATAGAGGAAGTGTGCTGATTGTAGCAGTATATGTAGATGATTTCTTAATCTTCTCGAATAATGAGGGCTATGAAAATAACTTAAACAAAACCAGTTGACAAAGAGATTTAAAGTGAAGGATTTAGGTCTCGAGCTCTCGCAAATTTCTTGGTATACGAATGACCAGAGCAGATGGTGTAGTTATGCTGGATCAAGAACTGTGTATACAAATGAATTATTGAAGCGATTCAGTGCAGCTGAGTGCAACCCTGTACTTACTCCAGCGGATCCACGCCAGAAATTGTCCAAGGAAATGTGTCCTAAGAATGAGGAAGAGCGCAGACAACTGGGAACCGTTCCTTACCGGGAACTGATAGGCGGTCTGCAGTACTTATCAAGAGGAACTAGACCGGACATTAGTTTTGCTGTAAATGCTGTGAGTCACTGCTTTAATAATCCTGGCAAAACTCACTGGATTGCACCCATGAAGCTAGTATACGAAGCAACAATTGGCAAAGGCTTTGAAGGTTTTTTGTGATGCTGATTGTGGGGCTGATTGGGAATTGACACTGATTATCGTCATTCCATTACTATGACTATCTGAGGAAGCAATCAGGAGGTTCAGTTGCCTGGAATTGTCGCCAACAATCAACAGTTGCACTTTCGACGACGGAAGCTGAATGCATGGCGCTTTCAGCTGTCACACTGGAAGCAATTTGGTGGAAAGGTTTTCGAACTGAAGAACTGTTGGGAATCGAAGAGCAATTGACGGTTTATTGTGAGAATCAACACGCTATGACAAGCGTGTTCTATCACTTTTGTTATTATTAAAACGATACAGTGTAGCTTTAAACTATGATTCTTAAATTGGTTAGGTCGATTGTCTGTAGCGCTGTTGCTTTGTTATCATTAGCAAGTTCTATGTATCTTGCAAATATTTTCAAAACTTTTAATTTCTTTTCTTTGTTCATGTTGTTAAGCATTGGTTTCACCATTTCCTCAAAACTGGGCATTGTTGTGTCTATTTCGTTGGCTATATTCTTTAATTTTTTCCATAGTTTTTTAACTACTGTACATTATGTAAATTTATGTCTTAGAGTTTCGCTTTTTCCGCAATTACCACAATTGTCGTTATCAACTATTCCTAACTCAAATTCTTTTAATTTTGTATGAATTTCTTCATTGACTAGTGTGTAGTGTGTACTTCTTTCATTAGAATTCAAGCGATTATTATTAATGTTTCTCCAAATGGTTTTCCAATTCATGTTTGGTTTTTTTTTGGACTATGTGTGGTAAGGGCCAACAATTTAGGATATTCATGTGTATTTTTTTTTTTGCTGTTAAATCTTGATGAATTGAAATGGGTAACTAAGCATATTCTTTGACAATTATGGCTATACATGGATAGAGTAGCTGGGGCGTTTAGTGATGCTAGGGGGATTTTCAATCAATGTTTAGGAATTTCGCAGTGAATGGCATATATGGGGCGGTCCGGTGGCTGGGGCGACAGCGGCACCGGTCTTTAAACGGCAGGGCCGGGGTTCAAATCCCATCCAGACCGTCTCCCCGTACGTAAGGCTGACTATTTTTCTACGGGTAAAATTAAGTCACAGAAAGCCAGTGATGGCAGGCCGAGACCTCTCGAGGTTGTAGTGCCAGGGAGGAAGAAGAAGGCATATAGTTCTTTTGGTTTAAGTGACGGTTTACAAGAAGAGATTTTAATTTTAGATCTGGAGTTAATAAGTTTAGACCGCCGTTCGCTTTTGATAATGCCAACTGTTGCGTATGCTTACTTACACCAACAGACCAGCTCTAGGCCCTAGTGTGGAAGTAAGTTTGGCAATATGGTAGCTGTTTGGTGTAAGACTGGATCCTAGGTACCGTAACTTAGAGGTAAGAAATGTATTTGAAAGAATAACTCTTTGATTTAAACTGATGTCTCTCATTTTGTGTTGCCAAATTAATTGCGCGCATGTTTTGGTGGTGACATCCCAGTTGAGTTTAATAGTTAGTCTTAGCGAATTGGAGAACCATATTCCTAAGATTTTAATTTCGAAATCTGTTGTAATCCAGGGTATAACAATTTTGGTTTTGTTATTCACAAGGCCTACTAATTATGGATAAGTAATTATGGATACATCATCCGCATATGCGTTTATAGCATCAAGAATGATAATTGCATATTTCTTCTAGTCTTTCGAGAAGAGGATGAAGATTGCAACAAAATTGCAAACAAATGCATGGCCATTGGGTCACGCTGGCCGAACTGATATTCTAATGTGTATTTTCGGTTTTAAACTACCATTGATATATAAACGTGAATGAGAAGCTGAATTAAGTTTTACGAATTATGTTTACGAATATTGGATTAATACCTAGACCAACCGTAGCATTGTACAAAAAGTTATGGTTAACTCTATCAAAAGCCTTTGAGAGATCAAAGGGTATGAGTTTTCCTGTTTGTTTCTTTTCGATAATTTCCAAAATTTTGTCCTTTGTCCTTTGATTTTTGTGATGTAGTTATAACGCTGTGCTCGTGAAGGACTTTCGTTAGTCTTGCTTAAATTGCTTGTCTTTGTTAGTCTTAGTTAAATTTGCGGTCTTGATCTGCTGCAACAATCCTCGATACCGCTCATGGTATCGTGCTGCAACAGGCCTCGATACCCGCTCACGATGGTGAGACCATCGTACAGCTCGTAGAGCTCGTCATTGTAGCGGCTCCTCCATTGTCCTTCCACACATACGGGGCCTAAAATCCTTCTGAGCGTCTTGCTCTCGAACGCGGCTAAGAGGGCTTCGTCAGTTTTGGACAGACTCCATGTCTCAGAAGCGTATGTGAGTACTGGGACTATAAATGTTCTGTACAGTCCCAGCTTCGTCCGTCGCGATAGGTATTTAGAGTGGAGAAGTTTCCTCAGGCTGTAGTATGACCGGTTGGCAGCCAGCACCCTTGCGCGAAACTCAACATCAATGTTGTTGTCGATGCTGACTTTTGCCCTCAGATAGGTGAAGTTTTGGACGACTTCGAAGGTGCGGTCACCTATCTGTACATCACCCCTGCGTAAATCAGTGTTTGTTAGCAGGACCGCTGGTGGTGCCACCATCATTTTAAGTTTTCGCCTCGCTGATCTCCAACCCGAGGTTCTGTGCCGCTCGCTCGATTTATGGCCGGGATTCCAAAAGAGCTCATTGCGTCGTATAGTTTGCTACCTTGGCTTTGCGGTCATATGCGACTTTAAAATCAATGAAGAGATGGTAGGAGTGGAGCTGCTGCTCCGCCATCTTCTCCACGATTTGCCGCATCGGGAAGATCTGGTCAGTGGTTGATTTTCCGTTTCGGAATCCTCTCTGATCGTTTCCGCAGACCCCTTTAACGAATGGTACAATGGTCGGTCTTGTAGGAAGAGCGAGAAAATCTTGTGGCCGGTATTCAACAGCATAATAACCCCCGTTGTTTAAGTCTCTGCTACGCCTGCTTATACTATGACCGCCCTCATCAAATTCAGACAAAAATAGCCACGCTTGACGGAATTGCTCGCAAACAAATGTATCCAAGCGCTTTACTGACCTACCGCAAATAGAAAAGAAAAACTCGGCAGCGAGCACATGCTTCGCAAACGTGCCGTTTGTATCAGCAATTTTCTTCCTCGAGGTCTACTTGGTTGCGGCTGTGGTGCATGCAATATGGGTGCCGTGCCGTTCTTCGCAGCGCTCGCACATCATCGAACGCCGCTCTCTGTGATTATGATATTATTGTTCTTACCGAAACCTGATCTTTGTCGTATGTTTTTGGGTGAAAAGCTTTCGAGGTCGTAGTGCCAAGGAAGAAGAAGCAGGTGTACTTTCGATTACTTTCGAAGGTACAATGGTAGCATCCCTGCTATACATCTGAAATACACCTCATGGTAAACATACATTTCATCAACACGTACTTAGGAACGGTCAATCACACTTCAACCTTATGCAATAACTGTTTAAACTCAAGGATCCAAACACCCGTTGCAATAAGAACATTAAAAACCGACTAGCGTACTCGGCTAGCGAGTTTCTACCAAGAAGTCACTCAATAACGTAAAAAAGTGTTAAGACTAATTTAAGGCGAATGAACTAACCATAAGCTAAGAAAATTTTGGTATAAATAAAGCTGTCTTTTCCCCCAGCCAACGAGAGAGTTGGTTCTGGGCTGAGACTTGACGCAACTCAAAATCTGACGTCCAATTCCTTTCAAGAGCTTTTGAGCGTCCCCCTACCCAAGGTAAGGCCTCAAAGGCTCCAACGAGCCAGTAAGGGATATTCCCTAAGAATATCCAGAGTCACCTGGCCGACTCAATACGCCGAGGAGCGTCGAGAGTCCCCCTACCAAAGGTAAGGCCGCGATGTCTCCAACAATCCAGTAAGGAAGATTCCCATCTAGAATCTTCACGATTGCCCGGACAGTCGATAAAGGGAAGAATTGGTTCACTCACACACGCTTGTTTGTCGATCTCGTCACGATCCGAAGAAACCCCCGTAAGTACGGCGCGACACACAAATCGCATATGCGTCGCACGTACGCAAAAAGCGCGATCGATCCCGCGTTCCATATAACCATATAACAGGCTCGTTGAATGCTCACCTTTTTGAAGCTTGTTCAGTGTTTTCTCTTTTTGTATCTATTCACTTATAATCTATGCGTTGCGCGCTTGCCATGTGTCCGATCACCAACACCAACAACCGATCGAATGAAAGCTGACCGACGCTGTACGCAAACTAAGATCAGCTGTGCGTGTATTTTTGTTATTTTATTTTAAAATTTTGTTTGCCTCGAGGGCTTTACAAAAATGGAATACTTAAACGAAACGTAAACGAGACGTGCACGAAACGAGGAAGAGGACATAGTGAACATGATGGCAATGGCAGCAAGCAAAGGATCGCGCGTGCGACGGGAAGGAAGTGTAACCAACCAAAGCAGCGCGGTTATTCATAGGATTTGATGTCAACAAAAGTGGACAAATCGGCAAAACAGCGTTCATTGGGCGTCGCTACCGCAGATGCGTGGACAGCCAAAACACTTTTGTTATTTGTTTTTGTTTTGGCCTCCTCTCACTCTCGGTCAGTGTAGCACATCCGGGCCTGTTCGAGCGGGGGGCGCGGTTCAACTGCTCTGCTTGGCAACTTGGAACAATGATTGATTCCGAGTATGTTTTTCAACTCTATGCTTTCGCCGGGCTCGCCGCAATCTTTTTTTTTTTTTAATTTCCTTGACCTGAGTTGCCAATTGACCCAACGTGCTAATAATCGCCTCGGCCACCGGACCCCGCCCGACTCGCACACTAACCTTTACTATCTTGAAACTGAAGATGAATGTGGTTATTTGACGGTGGTCCATTGATCAAAAGATAAAGTGGTGCTATCTTAATGAATCTTCGAGTGGATCCCAAAACCCACTGCTTCAAATTAAGAATGTATCCAAAAGACTTGCTAAAGGTTGCTTTTACATTACATTACAAGTTTTACATTGGTTCCGATCAATTGACCTCTACTCAATATAGAAAAAAAAAATTTTGACGCTTTGCGATGGTGGATGTTTTGCAAGTACGAATGGGACCTAACTCGGGAAATATTTGAAAAAAAAACCCTTTGTTTGTTTCCTTATTCATATCCTATGACCTAATATATTAACCTAACTTACTATCTAGCTATGTACATGTGCATCTGTGTGTGTGCGTTTCAGAAATTAATAATAAATATCTTAGAAGAATGCATAAAAGTCTAACTACGGTGATATACAACAAAAGTTTATTTTTTTAAATTGAATTTTTGATGAAGCTGTACAATATTTTAAGCACTTTAGATCCACTGATCAGTTTTTCATCAATATGGTATTTGTATGTTAGCCTTCTGTCTAAATGTATCTCTAAATATTTGACACATGACACTCCAAGCAATGTCCCAATCAATTACTTTCCATTCGCTACTAGGAAGTTTTCTTGCACTTGTGCAGCGGGAAAAAAAAGATGGCTTCCGATTTGTCGCGATTGATTTTTAGTTTCCAGGTATTACAAAACTTTTCGTAATGTTTAATTGCGTCGTTGAGGTTTTTGATGGTTTTTTGTGAATCTGAATCTGACCAACTTATAGCGAAATCATCCGCAAAGCAATACTTTCTAACTGACTTTGTTTTTCGGTAAGTCGCTTGAGAAAATATTGAACAGTGGACGGGTGACAAAACACTTCCTTGTGGCAAAAAACGAAATCTGACTTTGCGCTATTTAATTGGACAAAGCAGCTTCGAACGGTCGGAAAATGACTAACTAAGGAGGATAATAAATGGTGGAAAATTGAATCTGATGAGTTTATGTACAAGTCCTTGGTGCCAAACCGTATCAAACGCTTCTTCTAGGTCTAGCATCACAGCATGCCATTGGAAGTTAGTTGAGGAACTGTCCTAGAACCCCCTTTGATAATTTTAACAAATCTCCATAGCCTACTCTTGTTTAGATCATTGTTCATTTTTTCCAAGTTATTGGACCAGCAGTTATATCCCAATTGCTGGATATCTTGTTGTACTTCGTTTTTTAAGTTGAGTATTACGCCTGTTACGTTGCCACAATCGTCTTGCAAAATTTCGAAGTTTTATTTTAGTAAGTAAGCTTGTGCATGTGATGCATGCCTAGGTCCGGTGGCCGAGGCGACAGCGGCGCCGGTCTTCACACGGTAGGGCCGGGGTTCAAATCCCATCCAGACCGCCTCCCCGTACGTAAGGCTGACTACTTTTCTACGGGTAAAAGTAAGTCACAGAAAGCCAGAAATGGCAGGCCGAGACCTCTCGAGGTTGTAGTGCCACAGAAGAAGAAGAAGAAGCTTGTGCAGAAGAATTATTTTAAAGTTGTCAGGGGACTTACTAATGGAACGGATGTTGTATGAGCGTGTTCAACTATTTTGTAGAAGTAATTTATCATTAGGTCTATTTGTTTGGTTCTATTTATCGTTTGAATATTGAGATTTATTGTATTAAGGAAGGAGTTTAAAGTTTTTATTAAATAATGTCCAGTTTGCCTGTGAATAGCTTGGGATACTAAAGTTGTGTTTTCAGTTTGCGATAAATTGCATTCGAAGTATACTGGTAAATGGTCAGAGGTAAATTTTTCCAAACATTCTATATTACTGAATTTTTTGGGGTTTGCTTGTTAAAACTAGATCTAAGGTTGACGCATTACGGTTTATACCACTTGGGTGGTAAGTATGCTCTTCAGGATGTACTATAGAAAATCTTCCTTTTTGATTTTCCTCAAAAAGAGCTTTCCCCATCTGGTTAGCCTTACTACAATTCCAAAGTCGGTGCCGTGCATTGAGATCTCCACAAATGAAATAAAATGATTGGGAATATTGCTTAGTTTTCCGATGTCTGTTTTTAGAACTAACATGATCAGTATTTCAGAACCAGGGTTGTAAATTGAAACTATGTGTATTTTACTAGTTGTGGTGTTTACAGTTAATCCAATTGCTTCAATCACTACAGGTAGTAGATTGCCTTAGCGGACAAGCTTTTGATGCGTGTTTACCGGCACATTTCACGCACACAGGAGAGAGGTAACAGTTGGCGCTACCTTGGCCGTATCGCTGGCAGTTAGTGCACTGTACATGGGCCCGTTTTTATCAGAGTAGTCGCTCAAAGTAAACACGCTGATGGTCTACTGCTCTAACTTGTTTCAGCTCGCTGAGGGTTATTGATCCTCGCGGGAAGTGGAGGAGATACATACATTGGTCATCGTACCGCTTCTTCTTTATCTCTAGCTTTTTAATCACGCTCGGTGTGATGTTTACTTCTGCGAGCGCAGCTTTGACAGATTCTGTCTCCTGTGCGGGTAACCCGAAGATTGCCACCTTTGTTGTTTTGTCCTCTGGTAGCTGGTGCGTGTAGAACGAATGGTTGTGTCGTTTTAAACCGTCCACTACTAGTTTGAAGTCGTTAGGTGTTGTCGTGTTCACCACAATACCTTTGCGTGTGCTGTTGGTGTTGGTGTTGGTGGTGTAGCTTACTACTCCGACGGAGATGATTTTTTTATGCACGTCTCCCTACTTGTGTGCCGGTGACAACAATTGATGGATTTTTTTTATTTTTGCTGTTTTGATGGAACCGATGTGGCCAGCGTTGTTAGAGCTTCTTCGTCTTCACTGAGGATGTCGTAGTTATTGCTCGTGGTGATACCCGACGGGACGTTGAAATATGAGCGCGAGGGGACTGCGTCACCTGGCGCTATTTTTTTCTTGCTTCGGCCCATGACTGAAGGCCGAGCAAGCTTTCCCTTTCCCGTCACTATAATTGTTGCTTGTAAGTGTGGTATCTCTATATTACTTATCGCGGATAACGATTAGACGCGTCCGATCGAGTCGGAGGCTGGCTCTCTGTAGACCCCCAGCGGACGTTTGTACGCATGTATTGAATCTTTTCGCGTTGAATGCTCATCTACAGCGTACAACACTAGCTCAGACGAAGGTGTGTGGCTGCGGCGACGGATTTCACGATGTCGATCACCTTCTGTTGAGCGCAGTCAAGAGCATTGGTATACGGCATAGCCATCACATACAATATACGTCACAGGACGGGGTCAAACCGTAATAATGAATAAATAAACAAATAAGACCGATAAGAGTGTGTCGAGTGTTATTGTAAGACTGTTCTCCGAAATCCGTGTTCGGAGGACTCGTCTAGCACGTACGGTTTTGCCATCGTTCAAGTCGTTCATCGAAACGCTGTAAGTCGTGAAGCACTGAACACACATCCATAGGAGGAGTCATCCAATTTATTTTCATCCAAACGAACAAAGCGTTTGGAGGAAAGCCAAATTGCCACATTACGCACGTGAGAACAACTATGTACTGCTAGGTGTCTCACTGTGTCACTCACTCACGCGCTCTCCTCCTCATAGCGGAAATTCCATTTCATTCCGCACCGGTGGGAATGCTGTAGATTCTATCAACTCTCCAAGCAAGCGGAGAGAGAGAGAGAGAGAAGGCGTCGCTAAGCGTTGTTTACATCAACCATTTGCGGACGGCACTGTTTCTTGATTGGTTGTTCAGCGATTTCGATCCATCGTAGTTGTGTACGGTGTACCTTCAAGTACGGTGCAATTGGCTGAGTTTCGTTTATTGTGACACTCATGGGCTCTCATCATTTGCTTTGAGAAATCTGAATCAACCTCTCACCGTGAGCAGCCACCATTAACTGACGAGCACCACTTTTAACGACCTGGGATTCCGACGAGGAGGTTCTGGATGCTTGGCGAATTCATACATTTTAATACATGAATAAATAAATAAATTGCATCTAATGACAAACTGACAACCGTACGGGGATCGAATAATGGCATTGTCTATCATTGTTGCCTTGAGCAACGTTTCAATAGCAGAAAAACAGTTTTTTTACAATCCGTTTATTATTCTCACGCACTTAACACACCGAGGATCGCAATTGAGGAGGGTAAGAAAATCCTGTCTGATCCTAGCTTTCAAAGGATTGCGACTAACACTCGATCAAAACGTAATATCCTTTAGTCCATCACTTCACTCTCTCACGCATCAACTTTCTCTCTCTCTCGCTCTTCGGGCAGCCAGGGTTGTCACACCCGTGGTAACAGTTATTGTTTAAAATTTTTCCTGCACACCAAGTAGAGAGTGAACAGTAAACCCAAACACCTATTTGAACATGTCGCCTGACTTGCACAATGTTTAAAATCCTGGTGGAATCATATCGACCGGAATGTCCACCTGCCGGCCGATCGAGGATACGGTAACGGAGAGAAGAAATAACCGTGGACTCAAAACAGGACCCTGCAGGACACCGAGGAACTTGGAAAACTGCAAAAATGAGAAGCAACCAAAATTTGGCAGCTCGTCTAAAAGCAGACCAGAGCAGAAATATGATCGAAAGCAGCCTGGAAGTCCGTGTGGCATCAGTGTGACACCCTAAATACTGTTTACAAGCTACAAAAGTTCTGCCAGAAATAAAACGGTGTTGCCCGCTGCTCACAACATGATATTTAAGAGAATTTTAAGGCTCAGGTCTGCCGGGACAAGGCATCCACAAATCCACCATAGGAAGATTCAGTGTCCACCCGCTGACCTTATGAACTTTGCCTCCTCCAAGCTCATGACCATTCATAGCACATTCTTCCGGTATGCACCTCCGCTCAGCTATACCTGCAGATCACCTTCTTCCTCCATCTTGGCACTAAAAACTCGAAAGGTGACGGGCTGTCACATTTGGCTATTTGTGACATGATTTTACCCGTTGCAAAGTATTCAACTCTACGAACGGGGCGGCGGTCTGGATGGGATTCTGGACCCCGGTCCTGCCGTGTGAAGACTGGCGCCGCTATCTCCTCAGCCACCGGACCACCCCTGGAGATCATCTCAGCAGA
The DNA here is from genome assembly GCF_013141755.1 of Anopheles stephensi. Taxonomy (NCBI): domain Eukaryota; kingdom Metazoa; phylum Arthropoda; class Insecta; order Diptera; family Culicidae; genus Anopheles; species Anopheles stephensi. The sequence goes on along the minus strand of NC_050203.1, from coordinate 55,753,454 downwards.
CATATTCCCAGATTGACCACGTTCTCATCGATGGAAGGCACTGCTCGGATATTATCGACCTACGGACCTACAGAAGAGCAAAGCTCAACTCAGACCATTTCCTGGTTATGTTGAAGTTATGTAAAAAACTCTGCGTAGTCAATATACTGCGCTATCAGCCTAACCCAAGGCTTAATACGGGTCGGCTGAGGCAAGCTGATGTGGCGAGGGACTTCGCGATCACGCTTGGGGAAGCGTTACCGGAGCACACCAATATCGAGACGATGTCCCTTAATGACCACTGGCGTACGGTGGAGCAAGCCTTCAACATCACGACCGAGCGAACGATTGGCCACGTGACACGTTTAGTACCGGACGAGTGGAAGCTGAGTGTAATTCACCCAGTGTACAAAAAGGGCGACAGACTATAGACTATAGACAGATTGGACTGTGCTAACTTCCCAGCCATCACAGTCCTCAAAGCAGCCTACAAGATCATGTCCCGCATACTGTCCCGCATACTTGTGCCCCTCGCTACAGATTTCGTCGGAAGCTGCCAAGATGGATTTGTTGAAGGGAAATCCACGAGCGACCAAATCTTCACTCTACGGCAGATCCACCAGAAGTGCCGAGAGCACCAAATCCCCACGCACCACCTGTTCATCAACTTCAATGCAGCCTACAATACTATGGATTGGTCCGAGCTAAGGAACATCATGGGACAGTACCTGTTCTATCCATATCCCTGGCTTCGCGGATGACATCTGCGACGGTGTGCGAGGCGTACACCCGACCAAAACTCGAGACCGATAGAATTGGAATGAGGATCAATGTGAAGAAGAGAAAGTAGCTGCTGAACGCGAAAGAGCACGACCTCGGAAGCAGAGTATTAGTTGACGGGCTCCACAGACTCCTGAGATTCAGAAGACTCCTACAAAGCACGAAATGCGCCATATATCACACCCGAAAAAAAAACGGCCAGTAGTCCTCTACGGGTAGGACGACAACGCTCACGCCATTTTCGAGCGGCAGTGTGCTACGGACTTTCTTTGGCGGTGTGTTGCGAACAGGGCGTGTGGAGAAGGAGGATGAACCATGATCTAGCTGAGCTGTTTGGCTATGCAGACATCTAGTGATGGGTATAATTGAGAATCAAGCGTAACTGGTTCCGAAAGGGTCCAACAAAAATTGGAACCAGTTCCGAAGGGTAGGTGCAATCGAACCGTCCGGAACCGTCCGGAACCGTCCGGAACCGTCCGGAACCGTCCGGAACCGTCCGGAATCGTCCGGAACCGTCGGAACCATCGGAACCGTCTGGAACCATTGGAACCGTCGGAACCGTCGGAACCGTCGGAACGGTCGGAATCGTAGAAAACCGTATGAACAGAAACATTTGCTTTTTTTTCTTCTTTTTCCGGGTTTCACTTTACGCGTCTCTTCGATAATCGGATCGACGATCTGAAATATTTCTATGCGTAGATTATTTTGATAATGAACGCCGTTGACTTTGTTGGGAACGATGCAAAACTGTTTTGCTTATGAAATTAATAGCTTATGAAGAATGTAAGAATGAAAATTGTGTTTACCTCCTGCCAGTGCGCTACATTAATTATTGATGAAATTTTTCAATACCGATGGTATATTTTCATAAATATACAGGAAATTATTACGAATTACACTTTGCAACATATGTACGCATTTTTCCTCAACATAAAAATAATGTTTCATAATATTGTACCATTGTTAAAGTGAATAATTATGATTTAGCAGTTAAAATTAAAAAAAGGATCTGGAAACTAAATCGAGGCCTCTTTGAATTAGTGCATTATTAAACTATGAATATTTCATAAAACTTTTTTTTCGAATCTTCAAATTATTATCCTAAGTTTCTAAGTTCATTTCTGTCTTTCTATAAAAAATAAATTATAGGTCGGCTATTTTTTCTTTTGCCGCTGTTATTCTGCGAAACTAACATTTTATTAGCTTAGCCATTACGAAGTATTTACATCCTATCAGTTCTTTAGCGATTATAGATAAATGTGCATTATGATGTATTCGTTCTTATCAGCTAATTACTAATCTATCTTCACTTTCACTAACCTATATGTGTAGTTTATTGTAATTATGTTTAATGAAAATTATTTCTTTTAATTTTTTTGAAGTCAACCTATTTTTTTCTCTGTTAATATATTACCTGCTTTAGAAAATATACGTTCACATGGAACAGAGGTTGAAGGAATACTCAAATATTGTTTTGCAAACATTGAAAGTGTCGGGTACACGGCTTCGGAAAATATTTCACATCGTCGATCCGGTTATCGAAGAGACGCGTAAAGTGAAACCCGGAAAAAGAAGAAAAAAAAGCAAATGTTTCTGTTCATACGGTTTTCTACGATTCCGACCGTTCCGACGGTTCCAGACGGTTCCGATGGTTCCAGATGGTTCCGATGGTTCCGATGGTTCCGACGGTTCCAGACGGTTCCGGACGGTTCCGGACGGTTCCGGACGGTTCCGGACGGTTCCGGACGGTTCCGGACGGTGTCGGACGGTTCCGGACGGTTCCGGACGGTTCCGGACGGTTCCAAGTGGAACTAACGATTCCTTTTCCTCGGAATCGGAACTGGAATGACACCGATCGGAACCGGATCGGAATCGTGGGTCCGTTCCAGGGAACCCATCACTACAGACATCCTGACGGTTGCCAAAGCCGGAACGATACGCTGGTTGGGGCACGTGGTGAACAGATGAACAGATGGCACGTGATGAACAGAAGTCACCGCAGCCATGGACCATGTTACCTGGAAACGGATTGAACACCAGGCCATGTCTGCACGACTTGCTCCACAGAAGCAGCCCTAGAAAGAAGAAGAAGTAATTTAATCTATCCAACTAACATCCCTTCTGGCGTCTGTGAAAATTCTGACCATTTTAAAATCCTCTATGAACCACCTGGCGTACGATCAATGTTGCGAGTCGCAAAGTATGGCTGTAATAGCTATAACTAGTTAAATGGCTTAGAAGCATCTTACTTGTCAATTGTTCGGATAGAGATCGTCCTCGTTCTTTCTTCTGCGGAGCACGCATGCATTGCCGGTACCGCCTGGCGGCTGTCACTTACATGTTTGTTCAGATTTTATTGTTTTTTCCACAAGCGCAACCTAACAATCGCTACTAATAATAGTTTGGTTGGTTTCATAATCCAGCTGGTTAGCGTTCGCGGACATCACTTATCATCATCATTTCTCTCAAACACGCTCTATAACACATTTAATAGTGAGGTCCTTGCTAGAGATGTAGAAACGAAAGGAGACAAAACAAAACTCGGGATTATCGTTACGGGGGGTGAAGTAAAACCCGATCGATCGATCGATCGACTATGACAAACAAGAAAACTTTACTTCCGTTCCGTCTCATGTCAATGCGCCCGGAATTGTCGACCCTCCCCCGCACTCACTCTCCCTGTTCCCAACCAGTTTATGGGTAAAGTAAACGGCTAAACTTATCTGAGCTATGAACTGATCTAAGAACAAAACGTAAACTAAGCGAAAGAAATCATTGTACGTACCAACCTGATTTGCGGGTGATTGCTGGGGAGGGGGTGGGGGGGAGGGCAGGAAACCCCTCTGCTGGGTGTGCGGCCCCAACCCACCCCTCCCCACCCCTGAACTACTTCCGTTCCTGTACATTCACGTTTGCTTTCAACAAATTTTCCACGTGTCCCCGTGTGCCGGGTTTCCATCCAGCGTTTTAGTCTCTCTTTTGTCCTCTCTCTCTCTCTCTCTCTCTCTCACTTTCTTTGTTTCTCTCTTCCAGGCGATATCACGTCCGACTGGATTTCTGTTTTTCATTTTTGAGTAAACGTTTGCTCTGCTTTATTTCATTCAAAAATGTATGTCTCTTTGTGTGTGTGTGTGTGTGTGCCTCGTCCTCTGAACGCATCACATGTTTTATAGTGTCAAAAATAAAGTTGCATTCTGTTGTACATTGCTTTCTTGTTTTGTTTTGGTTGTGTTTGCTCTACACGCAAACTCTCTACGTACTCTTGCGCCGGAAAATTGTCCCATCCGAACTGTTACCGAACCGAACCGAAGTGAGAAAGAACAGTCTATAGGTGTGCTTGTGTGTGTGTGGGGAAAGTGCGGACGATCTGTTGCAGCAACAACCGCAACACTTTCTGCTCCCTCTGTTTCAAAAACATACACACACACAAACACGCCACAATCACGGCTCTGTTTCTCGGTCTCTCTCTCTCTCTCTTTTCTATCTCTACCGTGCGCCAATCCTTTCGTCTATGACCAACAGGCTCTCAAACACTCGCATACACACACACACGCTTAATAATACATTCCCCGATTCTTCCACACAACACGAATGCTCGTTTAACACTATTTTTTCTGGCTCGTTCTATTCCATCCACCCCGGCGGCGAGTGGGTGTTTCCTGCTGCACCATACTATTTCTCGTTTCAAATGTTCTTAACACCTGGACCTCGAAGGAGGACATGCACAGCATTCGTAAGTATTGTAACGTCCCCCAATAAATGTAAAAAAAAACAAAACCGAACAAATAGAGACAAAAAAAAAACATGTACGTAGCAATGAAGCAAACCAATTGTAGGAAAAACTTAACTGTAAAAAATCTTGATGATCATCTTAGTATATTGTAACGTTTTGGTTAATGCGCGATACCCTGTTTTTCCCGGATGCGCGATCCGTTAAACGTTGCAATCGCTCGACACACACACACACAATCGTTACACACAGCACTGCAATGCTTCTCAAGATAAGGAACAAAATATTGGCTTAAAACATTTAGCTCTCGCATGCTCCATCCTTTCGATTTGGGGTTTTGTTATGCTCCGCTATCATCAGTATCCAGTACCGGTAGCAGTTGAGGCAAGTAGGATAAACATTTCTCTCCCTTCCCGACTTTCGAGGAAGCAAAGGTCTGCAAAAGGATTTCTTCAGTAAGAAAACGAAAGGTCAATTTTACCACGGCCTAGCACACAGTCAATCAACTCAAGGGACAATCTATATATATATATACAGGATTCCTTCTAAGGTCGAGTTTTAAAAATGCTTTACGGAAAGTTCTGTAAAGCGAAAGTGAAAAACAAATGATAATAGTAGAGAAATGGTTCGCAACCTCGCGAACGGGCGTATCGCCATAGATGGTGCTGCATCGGAAGGTACAGGCGTGGGGCTGGAGAAGGTGCGCAGGAGCAAAACATCTTCCGGCGGAGGTAGAAAACAGTTTGTCGACCCACCACGCGGCTGTGCGTTACAGCGCGCGATAAGAACTATGGCTAGTAGCATCGACACGCACACACAGACGGCGACACAGACGGGGTGTGGTTGGGTTTTAGGACATAGAACTACATGGCAAACGTGGTGAGCCCATCTGGGTGAGGACACGGTCGAGCCACTGCAGGGGACCGTTTAAATGCAGCTCTATCCAGCACGGCGTTGAGGTAACGGTCTGTCGACTGTGAAAAAAAAAAGAAACAATACACCCAGACAGATAGAAACGCCATTAACGAGTGTCACTTTCGCACTCTCTTGCCCAACGATGTGTTCGCTTACCGATATTCTGCGCCCCATCCCTTCACGAACGACATTCGTATTGTGCACATCCGGGTCAGCTGGTAGACGGCCTCAAAACCCGCCGATACGGACTGTGACAGCAGGGTGGCAAATTCCTGATTGTTGAAGATTTTTAAATTGCAGCCTGCAACGAGAGCGGCAGTAGATTAGCTGTCTGGAAGGGCCCCGGCGGAGTGGCGCAACCGCTCGTTTCGATATGCTTACCGGGTGGAATTTTGCAAACCGTGGCCGGATGCCACCCGTACCGCTGATTACAGTTTGGGCTCTGCACGAAAATGCTGGAATCGCTTAAACACTCGGCAAACACCTCACCGCCGATATAGTACAGCCGAACGCCCTTGCCGATGTGGCGTCGCGTTTGCTCCACTACCTCGTTCCTGTTCACGTTCGACAGTAGCCCAAGGCAGAATCTGAAAAAAGGAGTGAAGAAGCACGCCACATTAGAGGTGAATGTAACGATCGGCAATTTTGTTAGGGTAGAGTTGCCACAGTTGTATTATTTTTTTCGAAATCTAATGAGAGGCTACTTAAAATATTTTTCTCCTATTTCTTAAACCATCTTTTCTAGGGACCTTGATTGTAGCTTACCGTTCCGAGTTGGAAGGATCCGTAAACCCGTCGACCGTGATGGAAGGTTGGGAGGCGTGAAACGTTTCACCGACGCGCAGGTTCAGCTCGTAGTAGCTGATCGAGCACCAGAAGGCTGGTTCGTGGTACATTACGGGTTGTGTGTCCATTTCCGCTGGTGACATGCGTGACAAATCGGCTGCATATGTAGGCAATAGTGGAAAACAGTAAAAGCACGCATTAGTCTTTTTCGTTAAATGTTTTTTTTTTTGAAATCGGCATATATCACTACGATTCTCATGCGTTCATGAGATTGATCCGATGATCTATTTCCACTATAACATCAAGAAAAGAAAATCAAGAAAAAGATTGCCCCTTTGCTCTCAACCCCATTTGCGAACGATGGACGGCGAGCTTTGGACAGGTTTGAAAGAACGCGGATACCAACAATGACTCACTCATATTGTCATTCTGATCGAGCGGATCACCGTCTTCAGACATGTAGCCGGGCGGCGGCGTCTCGGTGTTCGGTATGGTGCCCACACCGACGCTAACCGAGTCCATAATCGTCGTGTTGGTCGGTATCTGTTGGCCCAGCGTTGCCTCCATGTAGCACGGCGAAGAAAGTTGCTGCTGCTGCTGCTGCTGTTGAAGTTGCTGCTGGTGTTGCTGATGCTGCTGCAGTTGCTGGTGTAGCTGCCGGGCTGATACTTGCGATGGTTGAGGACTGGTTACATAGTTATCACTAGAACGAAGGATATATGGAAAAGATTGATGTATTATTCATCAGTCGCAAATACATCAAACTACATCTCTACAGATGCTACACCTACTTTAATGCATTGTACTGTATGTTGACTGGTACGGTATTACTAAGATCGTCCAAGGTGTAGGTAACGGAGTTTTCTCCCTGAAGGTTCGATAGGTTCTTCGGAACCAGTATGGTCAGCGGCTGTTGTGCCTGCTGCTGTTGTTGTTGCTGCTGCTGCTGCTGTTGTTGCTGCTGTTGTTGCTGCTGTTGCTGATGTTGCGAGTGTTGCGAATGCGATTCGATGCGAGTGTAGTGATATGGATTAATGCACACCTCGTCTTTCTTTAGATGATATGCGTACTCGCATATATCGAGTGCTTTCAACTCTGTCTGACTCTGTGGAAGAAAAAAGGACAGATGGGATTAGTAAACAATCGAACAGAATGTTGCTCGCTCGAAAACTCACCTTAAGATCAGGCCAGCGCCACAGTCGACAGTATATGACGTGAGGAAGACCTTTTTTTAGCGCAACTCCATTTTCTCCGTTCGCTGAACCATTTCTGTAAATAAAAATAAAAAGTAATCAATGTTAATATAATCAATTTCAAAATCAATCAGGTGAGAAGTATTGCCCAATGTAAGCAAATATTGCAGCATCTGTAGAAGCATTTATCATACTCTCGAATAAGTGAAACTTCCCGCTATATGAAAATTTACGAAATAAAGTCGATGCTTGCACCAATAACAATCTTATAAGGAGACAACATCTGAAAGTTAATAATCGATTGTACCATGTGAAATTATGCTTAATTCCACCATTTTTTTTTTGCTCCATAATAGGTACAACAGTCGCTGGTGGCGTATTTGGAGAACATAAGCTATTAACACTTCATTATTTGTCATTGATGGAGTAATGAACGTGCTCACCTAATAAAACCCTTGCTTTGGAGCACTCACACAGAATATAATAACACATGTAACACAATGCAACTTTAAAAAAAAACGTCAAAAGGAGATACAGGAACACTTGCCAACGTAAAAGAAAAGGAAATTGGGGTAAGGAGTAGAATAGGTTCACAAGTTATACGGGGGGCAACTGTATGCAAGTGGTGTGAAAGTTCACGGTGATATGTGTGCATGAGTATTTAGGACATAAAAGTAATATTTAAGTTAACCGTTAAATAAGTAAAAAAAAAATATTGAAAGCTATTATAAGTTGTCATGGAAGTTTGCTCAAGTATTCATTAGACATTTTATCAGTTTTTATTAACTTTTTCAATGGTTTTAATAAGTTCCATATTTCTTACATATTCCTGATCCATATTTGTATCACTTTTGATAGTAAAAAAATTAATAAACTTTGTGTTTAAGTTTATTTTTACTAAAAAGTTTATGAACTTTCTAAAAGGAACAAAAACTAGATAAAACAGTAATTTCTAGCATTAATTACAATAATTAATATACATGACTTTATAAAAAAATATTTATTAATTCATAATTTTATCTAAAAAAGTGTAGAAAATTATATAATAAATATAATTACATTTTACCACGTCAAATGAAAATACTTTACATAATTTATGTACAAACTTACTGAGAGTTTAAATTAAATCATTTTGTCCTATCTTTTCATTTTTCCATTCCACTGTGCAGTCCCACGAAAGCTTGCGTGCGAGTGTGTTTTCCATGCAACTTGTGGGCCTATTCTACTCCTTAGTCGAAGATTTTATCCATTCTCTCGTTTTACAAACGGATAATGGATCGGAAACGTTAGCCGAGCATAATTAAGTTAGCTCGAGGAGAAATTGTTAAACGATGGTTTAAGTAAGGCTAAACATTATTTATTCCCATGAGCTGTCAATCACAGCCAGGCACGCACGTTCACTTCATCGACCAGCGACGTCAAAATGTGCACCCTCTCGTGGTGGTAACGGAACACCCCTGAAGCGAATCAAATCTTAGTCACATCCTTCAATTTAAAAATGAAATAAATTTATTTTCACACTTGCAACCGTAAATGATTCATTGTTTCAAAAATTCATTGTAATGTTTGTTGAGGCCCTTGTGGCATTTTGATCCGGCTGAATAAAAAACAAAACAAAAAGCCGGACGCTTACGGGTGAACACCACAGATAAGCGCTAATTGGTGAAGGCCATAAAAACGACGTTACCGCAAAACGACACGATTAAGTCATCAACCACAAGTGCAGCGCAATCATATTCACCACACAAGGAGCTGTGATCGTATTCCACTCTAATTGGGAGGTAAATGACCACAACTCGGGGTTTTAACAAATGTTAAAACAAAGGTGCATACAGTGCATTCGACTGATCCAAATATTATGTTGAAAAGGAGCGATAAATTCACTTTATAACTCCATACATAAATGTCTACCAACAAAAAAAAACGTGCTCAATCTCAATCTACGACAAATAAAGCGACTTTCTTCGTTTTGCGCCCACTTGGCCTGCCATGACTCACTGCTACTGCAACCCAGCCACCAGCCAGACAGACACCGTGTGCGAGTGCATCTTTCGACCGCCGTCTAGCAAAAGCTGATGTAATTGCCAACCGCCGAAGTACAGCGATCTTGGACCGGGCGAAGGACAGGAAGGGTAATATCAATTTATCTTTCTCTCGATTCCTGTACACAGCCTCACGACAGAGTGCACACGGCCCAGCCCACACCGGCAGTTCGTTAATGAAATGTGCCAATCTAAACACAGACAAACGTGGGTACACCTTGCACCCCTTGCAGAGCGCCGAGACAGTGAACCGGCCGACCGACCGACCGACCGGTGGGAGCGAACCCATTTCTTGTTCGCAGTACGCATTGAACAACGATCGAGGAAAAGCGCCACGCAAAACCCACGCACAAGTGTCTGCTGCCACCCTGCTTGCTGTGCCCATGGACCGCGCATTTTGACGGGGTGACGAAGGTGTCACGCTTCATCGATTTATGGAATTGCAAACTTTGCGCACACGAATAAAGGCACGGGGGGGACAACGAAGCTTTCCCAACCGGCTGTGGATGGAAGCGCGGTACACGCTTTTTCCACCATACACTAACAAGCCGGCAGAGCCAATGATCATACATCCAAATGCGTCGGTTCAATGCAATCGTTACAATCTATTTGCGCTAGGAATACTGTGGAACTGAGGAATTTGACAAAATGTGTTTATTGTGTTATTTATTATCACTAACTACGGTACAGGCCGCATGTTCGTGCCCCATTTGCGGACATGAGTGGAAGAGTTTTTTTTTCGATTAAAATCCACCATACAAAATGGAAAGTTGAGTAGTGAGCTAATTAATGTAACGGAGGATGATTTTTTGTTCATTTATCTTACTAATTAGAAGGTGGTTCAACGTATTATAAACAATCGTCCACGATTATGCATGCAAAACTGTTATCTCGGGCAAAATCCCTATGTTGCATGGGTGATTGGAATTTGAAGTTGGGTAATGGCAATAGCAAGCCAATGTTTGGACTCTGTTCCAGATGAAGAGGAACATTTTCCAGTAAAACTAGAGCCGTTTGCAGTCTAATGATCCTGAACGAAGAAGTTGAAAATAAGTGGGACAAATTCTTAACATTGGCGATGAGCTTGGCAACAGTTTCCCACTTCTAGGGAAAAACTAGGGAAAAATCTAATTTCATGCATTGATTTGCACGACCCTAAATGGTCGTGTGTGACATTTAAATGTAATGTAAAATTAGGTAAATCTCGACCTAATAGACTGATGGCTTAATCATCAAGAAACATAAATCTTGGTATGAGAGAATCTGTCCGATCAATAAACAATATCACAGTGGCTACCGATTGTCCTTAGGACCTGAACCAATTATTCGAATATTAATTTTTACGCCAGACAGGGTTTAATTTACAAGCTAATTACAGAAGGACCACATGGAGATAAGGTGCTAAAACATTTGTTTTAGAATCCTTCTTGAATACCAAATTACCTTGAATTTGTCTGTAATTCTTGTCTAGATAACTAAACAGTCGGGCTTGGGTGGTCTCGGATATACAGCAATGAGCATTAAAGTAAGACCATCTAATGTTTAAAAATTGTAAAAAATTTGGATTTTTGTTGAGATTGAGAGCTTTTAAGCTGTAAAATATAATTTAAGATTATGGGAAGACGATCATATAATTCATCATATCATCGAAGGGATCGAATCGGAGTTTCTTTTTCCATTTTTATGCATAGATGGTATAAAATTCAAAAATTAATACATTATTCTTCTTATTGTGTATTATTATTCTACTACAACTTCGAACGATTTTTGGCTTTATGTATGGCTTCCTGGCCTTTGATTTATCTGTAGTATTGTGTAGGGAGAAACGATCCTGATGGAAACTGATGCCAATCTTTCATATTATTCGTGTAATATAAAAAAATTAAAATGTTAATTAAAACGTTAAGTAAATAAAAAAATAAAACTAATTAAATAACCGGTTTCACAAATTGTCACCTAAAAACCAGAAATCTTACTAACCCCAATGAATTGAATTGTCTCCTTTAAATTCTCATTCTCAACTTTACGCCTTGACAAAGTTTGCATGGCCGGTGGTAAACGATCATCCTCATTACCATTCTTCTCTTGTACTGCACACTCCGACAATGCAAAGCGCCGCACAGCGCCAGGTTCCCCCACACCAACGTTCTTCCTGGAATACGTTTGCGCACCTTCAACAACAGCACCCCTCATTACCATATCCAATCCAACACGGTTCCAAGTGTGTTTGCATGGTGCTTGACGCGCTTTTAGATTTTTTCCTCCCCCCAGGATCGCATCATCACGATCGTCCACCATCGATCGATCTGTGTCGATCTTCTGGCGACGACGTTTGTTGGCAAATAAAAGGCATTGCTTCTGCCTCTTCAGACGCGCGCAAGAAAGCTGCACTCAGTGGGACATTATGACCCGCTTCCTGCTTCTAACACCTTCTCAACTCGCCCCCCCCCCCCCCCCCCCCATTCCACCGGAATGGGTTTCATTTCCGGTAGAGCAGACACGACCAGTGCACATGGGCGGATGAACAGACGGTTCTTCAACACATCTTCCCCACAAACATACATTCCTCAGACACACATACACAGGCACAGCACAACATTCTTCAGCACTCGCACCACACGGATACATACATTTTAGCGGAATGAAATCGAAATTAAAAAAGGCCACTACACTATCGCTTTTACTGCGATGCAGACACATCTCTTCGCCTCCGGTTGCGAGCACACGTTTCCCCTTGTATCATTCCGGCAGAAATAAGTGCCATTGGGAGTTATTTATATGCAGCAGCACCCAGGTACATGGAACGCGTAAAACAAGCTCCTAGTCTAACGGTCGGTGACATGGGCCTTAGCCTACAGACGGCGCGGTAGGCCCCAATTAGCAAACTAAACACACAGCAGAACTGCATTGCTAAAAAAGGTGCAACTCTGGCGCAGACACGCAATCGGCGCACATACACACACACACACATCTTGCATTATTTTGCTCCGCTTCACTAGACCAACGATTCCCTGTTGGCTGTCCGTTACTGTGTTGCAACATGTCCGCGATAGCATTTTATCATTTTCGCTGATAAACTCCACCTATCGAGCCCTGATCGTTTTGCTATGTTTTGTCTTTTATTTGATGAAGTATTAAAAGTGTTTCACACACACACAAACACACTTAATAAAAATAAAGGATGCTTTACATCTTGCAACTATTCATCGTGTCAAGTCGCATTTTCATTGTTTGTTTTTCAATCCAGGATCAATTCCACCACCATCGTCGTCTGTCCTGCCACCCGGGACACACCACACACGGCTATTGCACAATCCACTACAAACATATTCCACCCCTTAAAACCAACAAAACAGATACACATACACACACACACACAGCTGCAAGCACGCACACCGCCCGTCATCCTAAGCACCGACATTTACACACGCAACAAACCGCGAAAGAACGCGCCGTTCCGTCTCACTCACACACCGGGACGCGCTATGTCTGGCTGGGTGGGTAAGCGAGACAGCACACTTACACAACGACTGCGCGACTGGAAAAGCGCCTAGAATTTGCACCCGAAAAAAAAAACACCCGTGCTAGCTAAAATCACACCACCGGGGAAACGCAATCAAATATCTAGCTACCTTTGGAATCTTATAGATGTTGCCTCCTAGTTCACCGTGTAAATTCAACTGTCTGGGATGGAACAAAATCCGATGCACACAGAGATACTCTGGACCGAACCAAAACACAGTGTGTGTGTGTCTGTGTATGTGTGTCTATGGTTTCGAGCGGGTGCACCTCCATCCGTTCAAACATCCAACGCAAAACTGGCCGACTGCCGGTTTGGCTGACTCCTGGTGAGGCCAGGAAAAGGAACGAAGACCGAGACCCCCGTCATCATCAGTTATCGTCATTCGTTGCCTAAATGTGTGCGTACACATGCAGGCAGGCAGGCAGCGACACACACACACACAAGGGCAGGTCCGTGGGCGCGCATCTCCAATCATCATCATCATGAACAATTCGCTTTCGTTGGCCTGTGGGCGTTAGGACGAGGGTTAAGAGGGTTGTTCTCGGGGAGGGGTAAGTACACACACATACGTTCGCATGCCTTATGAAGAGCAGAACAACCCCAAAACAGAGAGAATTCGCATCGAGAACGCTCCAGACGAGAGAGAGAGAGAGAGCGCGAGATTGTGTGAGCTAACAGGAAAACACAATTTGGACAAGCCGCATGCAATGGCGGACGTTCGGGGCGGCATGTCTAGACATGCATAGCGGGCACCGACGGCATCCAAAATGACATGAGCGAGAGCAAACCCATTAAAGCGAGATGGAGCATAGAGAACATGCCACAAAAAAAGTGGGGAGTCTTTTTTTGGGCCATTTTTGATAGAACAATCTAGGGTAAAATGTATAATAAGTACGTTGTGCTCTTGTTCTACGTAATATTGTTAAATTTATTTCCTACCCTCTCTATTCCGTGAGTGTGCGCCTAGTTTTTCCCATCTTTAGTGTATTCGATGATGCTCATACTTTAAATAATACATGCGCAATGTGAAATAACATACCCTTGGCAAGCTTCGACAACACAACACAGCAAACAACGTTTTCGATGCGAGGTACACAAACAAACAAAAAACCACCCCGGCATGTACCCATACATAGAGAGAGAGAGAGAAAGAGAGCGCGCGCGAGAGAGAGAGAGAGAGAGAGGGAGACAGTGGAGAGGGTCAGCAACACACTGAACGAGAGAAGCAGCGAAAGTAGACAACTTAACTGGAGCACCCATACACACACACATGCATATGCTACCGTTGTTGCTCCCCCTTGTGCTGGCCACTCTCTGTTTTCCGTCATACCACCCTCTCCCAATCATCCCAACCTATACGTATCATCCCCTAATGAAAACGGCCAACTTTTTTGCACTTTAAATGATGCTCCCCTCGTCGGGCTTGTTTCGTGTCGTGTTCCCTTTTTTTCGCTTTTCTTCAGGTGCGGAAGAAGCATGTGATGAAGCAAAGGTTTTTTTTTCTTTATTAAACTTTTTACTCTCCTTTTCCTTCTATTGCTTCTGCTTAGTGCGTTCTCTTGTTTTTATTATTCGATTTTTTATTCATTGATCCGTGACCGAAATGGAACGAAACGCAACCGGTATAAAATAGAAACATGTTCGCCATATATTATTCATCCCGGGGGTTTCGGTGCTGGGCGATGAAAAGCGAAACAACAGAAATGATGAGTTGTTTAACAGCTTTACTCGGTTGTGAATTTGTAATTTTACATCATGGAGTACTGCACGGTGTGCTGGAATGGAGGAAGCCACACGGTACAACAACAAACACACCAATATAAAATAAATAATATAACACATTATGCAGTTGCTTCAATGAGGGGGGGGGGGGGGGGTTATGTTCCTTTTACACTTGAAAAAATTGTTTCAAAAATAAACGTTCCAAAACACAATAAAACTATCTACTTGGCCACCCTTTCATTCAGTATCAGCAAATACCCAAGTATGTCTAACAAGATGGCAAATCGTCTAACAAAGTGTATCGACTAGAATTCGACTGAGGTATTCTGGAAGCCTTTTCTTTGGAGATGAATACAATGGAAAGATTACACGATCACCGAAAGATTCCCATTTTAAGTGATTTTCTGGTGCATGTGTTATGCCTGAAAATGTCTAGTTTGGATAGGATCTACTTCGCCGATTTCGTCCGAAGTACTGCCCAAAGATGAAGAACGATAACACCCCCAGCAGCTGCCAACGAGTTTTCCTCGTCAGTTTCTGGAGCATGCAAAGGCAGGTTAAGTGGTTAAGGGTTAAAATTTTACTGCTTGCCTTAGAGGACACCCTAGTAGACTGCCTCTCATGTACCATATCAATTGGCTACTGATTTTTTAGTTAGAAAAGACGTTGCAGACTGACATCTCTGCTATAACTACTTCTAGACTTGATAGCTTCCTCTATTCGATTCCGCCATTCAGTGCCAGTACTTAGTTCTTGCGCTAGTTTACCTTTAACTGGATTATGGCATTATGGCATTATGAAATTTTTAAGTCTAAAGTTTTGTGGCTTTCTGGCAGTTCTATATCATCAAACTATTAATGAAGTTCTATCTTCGAATATATTGGCCATAGCTACTCAAAAACAATTGATAACGACGTTGTAACATATTTTGTTTTGAAAAAAAACATTCATATACTACCTACTATATGGGACAGATTAATGAAGCGCTCGAACAAAATATCATCACTTTAATAAAATACACTCATGTAAAAATGCACTTAAATATATTTTAAGTGTTTCAGGTCAGGGCATAAAACCTGACTCACCTCAAACCTCAGGGATTTTTTAAATTTGTTGTTAGTCTGGGGTATAAAACAATAATAAGGCGTAGACCGTTTGTAATATCAAAATCGATACATCAGTACATGTTTTTTAATTAACTGATTTAATTGTATTAATGCTCCAGAAATTAACATTTTTTTAAGTTTTATAAAGGAGTTAAATTGATGTTATTTAATATAAAAAGTAAGATAAAATGTCAAAATCTCCTATTTAAATTCCTAATTATCAATAATTTAGCTGGTTAATTTTTTTTTGTCCTTTAATTTTTCTCAAGTCCTCCACAGCCCAATTACTTCCGTTATAATAATGTGAAAAATGTGTGTTTTACACTTAACAATGGATTCCGATAAAAGAAAGCAATTGTCAAGCTCTTTTGAATTAAAGTTGTAGATCAAATTATAGCTTTCGATCATAAAATGATCCAACTTATCGTGCAAAATTATTGTACTACTAAAACTGTACACATGATGCAAGATTTTTAAATTTTAAACAACATGTCATGCGTTATGAAACAAAACAGTACAACTTTCCATTCCAAAAACAGTCTTTTTTCCAATCGATAGTCTTATTTGGCCATCTATTAGCCAGTGTCTAATCAGGCTTTTTTTTAAAATAAAATAACCGGGAGCGACCCAGTGGTGAGGCGACAACGGCGGCGGTCTTCATACGGCAGGACCGGGGTTCAAGTCCCATCCAGATCGTTCCCCCATAGTGTGAGGACTGACGACTATCCAAATACGTGGTATCATTAAGTCTAGTAAGCTAGAAATGGCAGGCAGGACCGTAAGAGTTCGTTAGGCAAGAGAAGAAGAAGAAGAAGATATAAAACGATAAAGAACGATAAAAGCATTTCTAAACTAGAGTTCTTACGATACAGCAACCATAAAAAGAAACCGCGCATTGACCGGGAAACCGGGAACCGAAGTTCACCATGCCCCCGGTATCGGCAGTATAGTCGCGTCCACGGCCACGAAATAGAAGCAGAACGAAAACAAAAGCCAAGCAGTGCGCGTTGAATGCGCGGTGTGTGTGCAAAATGTTTGCATGTGTGTGCGTAAGAGACGAGAAGAGCACAGGAACGCACACAACGTGAAGAAGTACGACGGGAGAAGAAAAAGGCCGGCCCCGGTCAGGGGTTGTGGTTGTGTTGTGAGAAACCTTGAAATCTGCAAACCACACGTTTGCCAAATTTTTAACTTCCTTTTTGTTTTTAGTTTGCTTCGCTCTTCTTCCAAAACACAACGCAGCGTGCGCTACGTGTACGCAGATACGTGATGAGCTCATACGCACAGTGTTGTTTGCGAAATTAGCAGCTGTAGGTATAATTATTGGGCATTAATTAAATATTTATTAGCAATCGCTGTTTTTTTTTCTTTAATTTGGAAAATCACACAATTCTTGCCAAATCGTGATGGACATCATTTAGCATTAGAACAAGTGAAATGTGAATCTCAGAGTTAGCTAGAATCGCCCGAATGCAAATGACAACAATCACCGCTGATGGAGACGCATCATCGCGCGTAAGTTTTTAGAAGAGCGTTTGACGAAATGCTTGAAAAGAAGAGCAAGATAGAGCGAAAGAGGGACAGCAAGAGAACATTGCAAAAATGATGAATATCGTTGCACACACGACACGATTACGGTGATGATGATGAGGGGAGTAAAGAGGAACGACAAAAATAAGCAGGCAGGACACCGAAAACCGATTTCTATGCTAATTTTGAGACATCGTCGATGCCGTCGTCTGGTTTGTACAGCCACACACACATAGATGCACATGAGATGCACACACAGGGTGCACCTGACGAGACACACGCTGACGATGAATGTATGAACGCTTCCGGCTCTCATCATCTTCAAACTGTACGGCACTCTCTATGTTCTTCTCTTTCTGTTTCTCTCTCTCTCTCTCTCTTCCTATATTCAAACAAGCAGAAGAGTAGCAGAAAACACACACTATGGGTCGATACTGGGAAAGGGTCGAAACTGGGAAAACTGGATGGCGAAATGGACTACCCTCTAGTCTACACGGGGTAACTGAA
Source organism: Anopheles stephensi (assembly GCF_013141755.1). NCBI lineage: Eukaryota > Metazoa > Arthropoda > Insecta > Diptera > Culicidae > Anopheles > Anopheles stephensi. The sequence continues at coordinate 55,735,641 of NC_050203.1, read as the reverse complement.
CTGTACCGCCTTACCAACACTCCGCAGTCGACCAGAGACCAACAATAGGGTAAGGGTCACACTACTAACAGGACCAACAAAAAACTGTCGCGACAGTGTGGAACACACGCACACACACGCAGACATTCCACCTCTCCAGCAGGCGGCGCGAAATGCCTTTTCTTTGCACAAACGTTTTTTTCCTAGTGGTGGATAGCGTAGGTTAGCAGCTATTTTTATCACATTGACTTTAAACCTTTTCTTTGCGAATCTTTTTTTTGTGAATATGTTCAATGCAACACCACTTTATACTATAAAAATAATTATTAAAAGTATTGCACATGCCTTGGCAAATTCTACTCAGTAGTACTTCCAAGACGCGAGATGTCCTGTGGTTACTTTTTGCTCTGGTGTAGTAGCTGGAACCAGAATCCAGCATGAAATAGAAAGCGGAACCACGGCTTGTCTGTCTAGCAACGATCACTACGACGAATTGCGTACGTGACACTTTCACTGTCTGCTACGATGTATAGAAACGGTATGGCACACTGAACGGTGGCAAAGCATAACCTGTTCTCGGTCCACAAGCAACAAAATACACCTCTTTGCACCCTTTACTTTCTTCCTTCCTTCCTCTTTCTGTTTGTATCCTTTTTCCTCCTCGAAACGACCAACTTAAAGGGGTCGTCCCAGACTAACTCTCCGCTAGAACTGTTCCGTGTGTTCATTTCTTCCCGGGAGTTCATCGTGCCATTACCTCCCCCTTAGAGGGTGAGCAGACACACAGCGACACGGGACATTAGAAATGGCGATGTGCGCGCGCATACATGTATGCTTGCCGGTACAGCGTTATGTTGCTTCCCTTTGTTGCCGGTTCTAGCGACCGGGTTTTTTTCTGGATGTGGAACTTTTTCCCCGTTTTCCCTGCTCCAAAACATTCATCCGCACAAAGCCAACTCCCGGCAGACGGACGGACGTACGGACGGATGGGCAGTACGGGACAGACAGACATACTATAGACGAAAGTTTTCCGCACACAGTCACGAACACACACGCACAACAGGAGTGTTGTTGACCTTGTCCCCGGGCGCCATTGGCGCAAAAAGGAGCGCGAACAATGCAGTTTATCGTACGCTAGCCGCAATATAAAGGATACTAAACTGGGCCGTAATCTACTATTATTCTTTTAAAAAAAACCCTTAACAAAATATTCCAAACTTTAGTTACAATATTCTGAAGATTAAAAAAAAGCGTCCACTAGCAAAAACAAATCATTTCCTCATGGAGGCGCCCAGTCTTTGTTAAGAACGCACCACATTAAAATAAGATGGTGTAACCGCTGGTGAAATTAACAATTTAGCGAGCGCTACAGGTAAATCGGAAGACAAACTTATCGTAGCAAAGTAATACAATAAAATTTTATTAACAAAAAAATTTCATGATAAAACATACTCCAACAGACCCCACTTAAAGCTCTTAAGCTAATACAGAGTATCCGAAAGATACATGACGATTTCCTATATGATTTTAACGCATTTTCCGGATAATTGTTAATCGACACTCAAGTTTTTTGACGGTTCCCTCAATATGTTTAGATTCTTTAAGAGAGATAGACTAAAAATAGAAAAATGATGTTATAGTTAAACATCATTGAAAAACAACCTCTTTTTACTATTTTTATAAAATTACTACTGACTATTATTCCTTTTTGCCAGACACGAAATTCCTGTCTTTGTTTTGCGTTAGGCCGAGAAGCACCTTACGGCTAAGAAAATTTTCCCTTTGTTTCTTTGCATAAAAATATCCTCGAAACCCCGTCCAAAATCGTGAATGAGGTTTAAAAATATTAGGGAAATCTTAAAAACAAAACCCAGGAATGTCCAGTAAATAGTATGGTCGGTAGAATTAAACGCTGCTTTAGAACTAATGTTATTTAAAATCCATCAAAAGGCAGCATTACTAGTGTTTTACTTTTTTTCTAAACGAAACAATACTAATCATTAAAAGTATAATAAGCTGAGCACATAAACCCCCAATTCCCTGGGTTTCAAGTGTCTCACAGTGGAACCATTTGAACCATCTCATCCCTTATCGGCAAAGAGTAAATATAACCCAGGTTTTAAGAAGAAAAAAAAACCCCGGCTTCCAACCAACAGCTGTTCACACAAAACGATGATGGTACAGCGGCTCTGCATCGATCGGACTCAGCGATGGTGACGCAATAGAACCGGCTCCACAACATAATACAACCATGACGACAACCGCAACCGCAACCGTCCTCACTTCGCTTTGCTATCCACTTGGATACATTGATTCGTAAACAAAAATTGTGCCGTGTCACATTTTTTGTTTGTAAAAAGATTCTTCTTCTTCTTCTTCTCTTTGTGAGGATATATCACGGTTCGGTGAGGAAGTCCAGCTTCCTGGGCCCTTCCGCACTACTCCGCGATTGTGATACACGATCCTCAATGAGTATGGACCGGCAACTAAAGGCCATATGTCCTTTTTTCTGATTATAATTGTACTGTTGTATCTTTTGTCGTTCTTGTGGTCACTTTCTGTTGGTATTCTGTATAGATGTTTGTTGACACCTTGATGGTCGGTCTATTTTGTTTATATTGTGGTGTTGGGTACTTGTACTGTTTGAGAAAGCTGTTGATTGATGAAAAATCCAGTGTTTTGAGCTGGATAATGACCTGAATAGGTCAGCCTTATCCCGGGCTGGCTCGGCATTGAGGGTTGATTGTGAATCTCTACAAGTATCCTATCCTTTCCTTGCCTAGGACAAGGTTCGAATTAACCGTTACGCTTTTGTTTGTTTGAGGTAGTTGCCCTTAGTTTTTTTCACATGCGTCTTTTTGAATTTGTTGTTGTAGTTTCAATTTCCTAACTTTCCTGACCCTCTTAGAACGTTATTCTATTCTCTTTAATAAATTTGGTTACTTCTTTTATGATGTTTGCATTCTTTGCTTTCCAGGCTTTGATGAAGTCTTCCTCATTTATGTTGCTGGAATTATTCCTTTCTATTGCATATCTTTGGCAGTAAAAGGTTCTATGGTTAGCTGTATCCGGTTCATCGCAGATTTCACATGTCCCATTCTCAATCAGCTTCATTTTATGAAGCCAGTAGTTCCCGTAATCATGTCCAGCTACTAGTCGGTTTATTTTTTTAATGTCTTTTGCTGGTAGGTTTAGTTTGTGGTGCCACATATTCTTTTCTATGCAATGTTGGTATCTAGCGAACTTTTTGCCTTTGTTTAAGCATAGATTTGTGTACCATAGGTCGGCTTCTATTATGGCTTTGTTTTTAAAAGTCATTATGGCATCCTTCATTCTTAGTTTATTTTGTATCACAGATTGGGATTTAAGGCCTTCCTTTGCCAGCTTGTCTGCCTCTTCATTGCCATGTATGCCGACATGGCTTGGCACCCATTGTATTTTGGCTTTGGTTATTTGGCAATTATGAATAATTCTACTAACTAATTCATCAATAAATAATTCGTCTTTGGTAGAGTTTAAAATAGTGCATGCTGCCATACTGTCGGTATATATACTAATGTTAACCCACCCTTCGCTTACTGATAAAGTGAGTGCCTTGTCAATTGCATATAATTCAGTGGTACATATCGACGTTGGGGAGTTGAGTCTGTACATCATTTTACGCACTTCTTGAGGGTTTACTATTATGTAGATTCCTATTCCACATTCGTTCTCTTTTTTACTCCCATCCGTAAAGATCTTAATGCCCTGTTGCCTGTTTATATTGTCCATGCTCCTTTGGTATAGAACTGCCTTATTGTGTTGGGTTTTGCCTGCATCTATTCCAGCGATTGATGTGCTTATTGTTACATCCTTCCAATCTTCTTTTGCGTGGTTGTATTCGTATTTCAATATGTTATTGAAAACCGTTTTGTCTGCTAGATAGGTTTTCTCTTGGGCTGTAATTTTTTGTGATGTGTTGGGTTGTATCTGAACATGTGTATTGAACAGGGAGTGGGCTATTGCTTTACATAGTTGTTTTTGAATGAGGAATGCGGATCTGACGTGGAAAGGCCATTCAGCCGCTATCGCATGAAGGGTATTGAGAGGGGTGGTTTTTGAGCATCCTGTTATTTTTCTTAGCGATTGGTTAAGTGTCGTATTCATCGATTTGATCTCCTTTTTATTGCCATTATAGCTCAGTGATATGCCATACTCTAGACTTCCCCTAATTAGGGCTTGGTGAAGTTGTTTGGCCTTCTCAGGATTGATGTTGAAGGTTCTATTGCAAACTATTTTTAAGAAGTTTAATTTTTTATCTGCTTTGGCGATCTGGCTTTTTATGTGGTCGTGGAATTTTAAGCCCCTATCGATAACAATTCCCAAGAACTGGTGTGAGTTGACTTGGTCGATAGGTGCCCCATTTAGTGTGATTCGCATTCTGCTATTATTTTTGTCAAATGTCATTACTTTTGTTTTGTCAATATTGATTTTAAGTTTCAGTGAGGTTAGTATCATCGCTAACTGATCAAAAGCTCTTTGCAGTTTTTGGTTCGTTGCTGACGCTGTTATTCCACTTTCTACTATCGCGAAATCGTCCGCATATTGGATTACTCTCATTTTATCCTCGTTTAATGTGTGACATTCACTGGTGTAAATGTTAAAGAGTATTGGTGATAGAACATCACCTTGAGGTAATCCCTTTGAAATCCTTCTCTTTATGGTAGTACCTTCTGTTGCTACTTCAATCCATCTGTTTGTTAGGAAGCCTACGATCCATCTGATATCCTCTGTGGATATCATATTGTTGGAGAGGCAGTTTTTTAGAATTTGTATGTCAACACTGTTGTATGCATTTTTTATATCCACAAATAGTGCTGCAGTGTGTTTGTTTTTTCTGCTATCATACATCAGTTTGTTCACCAAGCAGTCTACCGCTGATGTAGTGGCACGGTTTTTTCTAAAGCCAAAGGAAAATTCGGGCAATAGTCGATACTTTTCTACATCGCTATAAATATTTTCCAGTATTGCTGTGTTTGTTACCTTAGTAATCGTTGGTAACATGGCTATAGGTCTATAACTAGTAGCTTCGTTTGGGTCCTTCCCTGGTTTTTCTATAGCAACTATTCTTATCGTTTTTAACTTTTTCTCTACTCTGCCCGACTTATACATGTTATTGACATCATCAATAATGGCTTGTGTATTTTTTCTGTTTAGTTTTTTAAGCATATTGTATGAGATGTTGTCAATACCAGGGGAAGTGTTCTTTTTAGAGTGGATAATTCTATCCCATTTCTCAAGGTCTATGATATTTTTGTCACTATAGAAATGATGTACTTCTATTCGGCTTGTACTCTTTGTCGGGCCGAAATTGATGTTTAGAAATTCAGATGCTTTGGTTTTGTCTTTGGTGATGATGTTGTAGTTTTTTGAACTTCCCTTCATGGACCCAACTATTTTCCATAGCTTTGTGGCAGTGGTTTGGGAATCTACTTTTGCTTGCTTTTTAGTGAATCTAAACTTGGCCAAGTCTCGTTTGTAGCTTATTGCATTGTCCAGTGTTCTGTTTTGATTGTATAATGTGCGCGATTCATTTTTCTTTTTCCACGCTTTTTGCACCTCTTCCGTCCACCACGTCTTTGGTATGTATTTTGTCTTAATGCTATTTCTAATAAATATTCTTTGTATATCTTTGGTTAAGCTATTAATGTTGTTTCCTCTCTTGAATGGAAGGTTTGCTATCTGCTCGTCTATTTTCTTTTTTTGATAGACGATTCTTTGGTTGTTTAGGGATTGAATGCCATTATACGATGTTATTATAACCCTGTGTCCACTATTGCCAATATGTAGATCCGTTACCAGTCTCTGTATGCTTGGCGCAACCGACATCGTAGCTATAGTTAAGTCTATGGCTGAGTTCTTTTTTGCTGGGTCAGGGTTTATGAACGTTTGTTCTTTGTTGTGTACTAGCATCATGTTGGCTTCATTTATCTCTTCAACAATAGCTTTGCCTTTTCCATCGCAATAATCGTTTCCCCAATCTGTGTGGTGTGCGTTAAAATCGCCAACGATTATAACTTTGTTATATCTTTGAAGATTGTTCATAATTTGTCCGATTAGTGTCCTGAAACGTGCTATTTGTGTAGTCGGTTTCACATACACTGATGCTATAACTAGTCCGGACTGTTTTATTCTTATCGCTATAGCCTGGATGAGCGGATTGGGGGTAACGATATCTAACCGTTCGATGGTAAGTGTATTGCGGGCAATTATCATGCACCCTCCGTAGCCATCTTCTCTATTCTGTGTGAGTATGTAGTAATTAGGTAACCTTGCACTCGTTATGGAGTCTGGATTTAGCCACGTTTCTTGTAAACAAGCTACATCTACATTTTCTTTAATCAGTATTTCACGGATTTCCTCTTTGTTATTTTTAAAGCTTTGAATATTAGCTTGTAATATCTTGAAGAGGAGCAGTATAGGTAAGTAGATTTATGTATATAATTCTATATATATATATTTTTTTATGGAGTGTTGTTGTCTTTTTCTGTTTCTGGCGATAGTTTTTTTTCTAGTATTTTTGGATCAATTTTGTGTACAGTGTTTGTGTGTATGGCTGGCGTAGTCTCGGTCACTTCTTCGATGTATATCGAGTCCTGCGATTCGAAGGATGCGCTCGATATGTTATCTATGTCATAGTAGATTTTTTTATTTTTATGGTTGTTTGGTGGGAATGATGCATAGGCAGTGGTATTTGTATTCTGTGGTGTGGTGTGGTTTTCTGAATGTGGTATTAGTATTTCTGTGTTGATTTTGGAGCTGTTTTGTGAGTGAATTTTTTCTGTAGTGTGGTGTGTGTCGACATTATTGAGACTATTTGTCGTGGTAGTATTTCTCATTTTCTGTGCATAGGACACTTCTGTCGTGTAGACCCTAGGGATAGTAGGGCATTGTTTTCTCCTAATTCTTCTTGCTTCACCGTACGTCATTTTTCCTTCTGTTTTAATTTTGCTAATTATCATTTCGTCCATAAAGACGGGGCAATTTTTGTCTAGCGTGTTATGAGCGTCTCCACAAGATACACATTTTACTTCACTGCACGGGGTTTCATGCTCCGGTTTGCTGCAGTTGGCGCACGTTCTTTCCCCGCGACACCATTTCTTTGTGTGCCCCAGTTTCATGCAATTGTTGCAACGCATGGGACGGGGGATGTATAGTTCCACTTTAAGTGGGTAAAGGCCAAAATCCACCATCCGGGGTACCTTGCCTGATTTAAATGTAATGATGGCTGTACGGGTGTTTTTTAGTTGGTTGTCTATCTTTCTTTTTAGGATCGTGACTTCCAACGCTTTTTGGTGTTTCAATCCATCTAGAATTTCGGCTTCCGTTAAGAATTCGATATCAGGGCACCTTATCATACCTTTACAGGTATTGAGGGTCGGGTGCTCTGTTGTTTTTAACATAATGTCACCTCTGCAATCTGATATTTTTTTGATGCCCTGTATCTTATTAGCCTGTCTTGGATTTGCTACCTTTATTAGTAGCTTCCCGTCCTTTAATCTGTTTACCTGACGTGCTTTTTCCCCTATCGCATCGTCAATTACTTTCGCCATGAGGAATGGGTTCACATTACTTAGGTCCCTATTTGGAGTTACTGCCTCCATGATGAGGAAGACTTCTTCATCACAAGATTCATTTCCTACTAGCAGTGCTTTCGTCTTCTTTCCAACTTTCCTTTTTGGCTCCGTGTACTCTTCTAATCCATTGTAGTAGTTTCCGAGGGGAATCCCCCCCCCTGGGTCCTGGACCCCCATACCTCCCACTTCCACCTATCCTCCGTAGGTATTATTTTTTCTCACACTGTCCACTTAGATTTTTTTTTTCCACTTCACTTTTCTCAAAATTTACTCTTCCTGGGTTGATTTATCTAACGGTTTTTTTAATCACACGTGTATATTCTTCAGGTGCCAACTGTCGAATGTTGTAAAAAGATAGAAGTTAAAAAAAAATCTCCCGATACCCTTATCAGAGCGTCCTGGTCGCTGTGGTCCACGCGAACATGGGCACACTCAGCTCACTATCGGTACGATTAAATATTTGCCCTATTCTAATCTACCCGCCCGTTAGGGGAATATGATTCAATGACGTCATTTGCTAACACATCCAATCCAAGTAACACACATTCGTTACCTTGGGCACTCCGCCTCGAGTCCGCAACTCGTGACTTTACGATTGCATTCTTTGTCTCTGCTAGTGCCTCTAAAACATAAACCCAACATGAATTTCGGGTGCATCGCCTATTTGCTTGTATGCGTGTCTAATCATGTGATCAACGTCAACGTCGCCCAAACTCTTTACGTCGCGCACACAACGTCGTCAAAACGTTCGTGTGCGATGCGTGGAACACGGAAACAAAAACAAAATCGTTGTTTCGCTGAGTAACCACCTCAACCCCGGCCATAGTATGAAGTATCTGCCCTGCATGTGTGTATGTGTTTGTACGCGCCATGATATTCACTTCCAAAACACTGATTTTGGCCCGTGTCCGCGAGTGGTCCGCTACCTTTGTCCTTGATCTTTACGATACGAACGCATGCTTTTTTCGAGTGTGCAGTATTTGACGTTCCGTTCTCACGGGCGTGCGCACACACACACACACATACACGCATTTCTAATCAACATTTTACGATAGCAGTCGCAGGACAGACGGACCACACAAATTGCCCCCTAAACCGGGTATATGAATTGATGACTTTTTCCTTTTTATACTGCCCAGCATCACAACAAACCCAACCCATTATATAAGGCGGTCCGGATGTGGCGTAGCGCTTACCTTGGTATCGGTACACATTTCGTGTGGCAGCTCTGCACGGTCAGGGCCCGTTCCAGCTCCTCCAGGGCGCTCGTTTTCTTCATCTTCTTGGCCAAACTTTTGACCGCCTTTTCGCCCCATTTCCCTTCGGCCGAATCGTCCGACGGAACCTTCCGCCAGCCGAGCAACCGCTTCACGATCGGTGGCGTGAAGGGCAACATCGTTTTCACCGATTGGCCGACCGTGCGGTACGCGGAATCGAAACGTAGCAACACACACTACCTTTTGCCGGAAATCGGAGCAAACACAGCGAGAAACCAAATTCACGAACAAATTGGCGCACAGGCACACACTGGGGAGACTCGCACCCGTACCGGGCGGCACGGTTTACACTCGATCGATTTTTGTCGCCGTTTTCTATAACGCTATAACCTTCCGCTGCACATTACTTGTTGGCTTCACTGTTTGGGTTCACGGTTTAAACTGATCCTTTGCTGGGTTAGCAAAAAAAAAAACAGAGGAAGAGAAGACCAAACAAACAAAAAAACGCTAACGATGTGCAATATTATGAGGCAACCAAAAACCCATCCGCAGGGGTCGCCCTATCCTCGCGTGCGTGTGCGTGTTGTCTGGTTGGATTAAGAGTTAGAATTTGACAGCCAACGTTTTGGACCAGCGAAGAAAACTGGTCCTTCCACAGTCTCGGTGTTGGCTTCTCCGCCGTGATGGTCCTACGCACCCGCTTGCTGGACTGAGGCAACCTCACCGGGCTCACCGAATCTCGCCGAATGCCGGATTCGGAACAACTGTCGCCCGCCTGATCACACACCTTCACGCGGCACGGTTTACGGGGCTCAAGGTGTGAAAAGCATACGTTGCCCTGCTTCTGATCTGCCCGTCCGCCCAGACTACTGCGATCATAGCCCGCACTGACCCCAGGGCCGAGCGCGCACTCACTGTACACAAGGGAAGTATCTTTCTCTATATCACTTCTTGGCTTTGCCTTTGCAAAGATCAGCCTGCGTAGGGGCCAAGGGAAAAAAACGTACGACGTCAGACGAGGAAACAGTGCTAGTACCACCAACACCACCACTACGACATCATCACCTGAACGGTGCGCACTTCTTCAACACACGCACGAATATTACCCCAGGGAGACACGGATGCACTTTTATCTCACTTTACCAAAAACATTCCCCCGAGCGATTTAGGCCGATGCACGTATGCGTACCACCTTACCATGGGTATGGGTTATGATTATTTTTGATCGGTGCACAAATTATTACTCTAGCTCCCTGGTATTTTCTTTTCGTACGCTGAAAACCACAATTGCGAAAATATGGGTAAAATGGTGCTAGCGGTGGGCACGGAACGTTTCGGTCCGTTCCGCGATTTCGGAGCGGAACAAGTGTTCTTTTTGGGGTGGTTATGGATGGAAACAAAAGAAAACCCCACACACACTCGTACACACTCGCAATGATGGGAGTGATTAAAAAATTTAAATGATTTTTTTTTGTTATTACTTTTACTTAACAACTGCTTGGGCATCTGACGTAATTCTTGATCATTTTGTAAATTGTTTCGCGAGATCTCGTTCCAAAGCCGAGCGTAATTTGCACGTCAAGCGCCAAATGTCAAACTGAAGAACTGTCAAACCGATGTCAACAAACGAATTGGTGGAATGCGTACAAACTAAAAACATAAACAACGGGAGTTCGTAACGATGGAACGTATCTGGCCAGATCTCCCGGCAGGTTCTTTTGCTGCTGCCGAAGTTGTTTGTCACTGTATCTGCAGTGTAGTTGAAGGTCACGCACCACTCGACGAAGCATCATATTCCAGTCACAATATATCGACTTTGTGGTTTGGAATATGGTATCGTCCTTGACAGCAAGGGACAGCAAGTCTTTGCTGAAGCACTGTTCCTGGCTGGTTGTGTGTCCGGAATCCGTAGACTACAACTAAAACTCAGCGTCGCCTACGATTACACCATTGTATCGTATGTTTATACATATGTTTGGTTCGTGGCAAGTGATCAAGTACTTCGGCAAGCCACAACTATCACTGTTCAGCCTCAAACGTTTGGCAAGGGACACGGTGCGTGAAGCCGTCGTCTTGAACGGGAGTTTTGCCCATCATGACAGTTATCCCTTCAAAGGCCACCCTCCATCGCTCGCCTGATCACCTTTACCATCTGCAGGAGACTACACAGCGAGTCAACGCACAGCTAGATTGCTTGCGAACTTTTGCGTAATTTGCCCAAACTGAACGACTGAAATTGGCCGCACAATTTTCGGATACGGTTCCAATGTTTAAGTGTGCGGGAAAACAACACTGCTCGCTTTTCATATATGTAACGAAAATAATTTATTTTCTTCCAGCTTTTAGCGCATACGTTCGATTTCGATGTAAAAAAACAAAAATGAAATCGAAAATGCGACGTCGGGGTAAAGTTATGTTGAATCATGATTTTTAAAAGAAATCACATAAACGAACCTATTCTAGTTTACGGAATTAATTACAAACAGTTCAATGGTATAAGACAACAAAAAAGCCGAACCCCTCCTTTTTAGTGTGTGGTGGGAAATTTCACTTGTTCGCTAACGGCATAATCAACAAAACAAGAAGGGGAACTTAAACACTGCTCTTGAGTGTGTGTGTGTTGATAACACACAAGATGCTGTTGGTAATAGAAAAGGGACGAAGGGTGCGATAGTAAAGGTAAAGAGTAAATGTGATTTTTTTTGATTATGGATTGCTTTGGCGGATCTCAGATGAAAACAGTGGCGCGGCGAGACAGCGCCACTATTCGATCACAGTATTGATGTTCAGCGTTTGTTCTCGTTCGTCGTAGATACACTTTGCAAAATTTACCTTAAACGGAAACAAAACAAACAAAAAAACACACATTACTCATCCACAACTCTGATTATGAATCCTAAACCCCGGGGGTTGTACTTACATGGTAGCAAATCTTTTTCGCAATCTCCTCATTCTGGCAGCGAACGCGCGGCCTTTTCACCATTTCCGGTGCGCTGGGCGTGAGCGACGATTTGGATGGCAGCGATAGGCAGAACTCGATGTACGTCACCGGTTTCCTGCTGCCACCACCACCACCACTGGAACGACCCGAACCCTGTGAGGCGAGCTGTTGCTGGTCCTGCGGCTGTACGGTCACCGGTTGGCAGGAGATGATCTCGCTCATCGGATAGTTAAACACGATCATGGTGGTTTCGTCGTTCTTCGAGAAGCCCCACACATTCTCCGCCGACACTAGGAGCCGCATCTTCGAGTCCTTCGTATCGAGCAGGCACGGTTCGTACGCCATGAACTGTTCGGCAAAGTTGCGCTTGTTGATCAGGAACAGGTACTGTTGGCCGGTGCTTTGCAGGTACGAGTACGGTGGTAGCAATCCGCCCGGTGCACCGGTTACCGTGCGCGGTGGTCGCTTCCGCTCCGGCAGGATCCGGTTCGAACCCTTGCTTTGTTCGCGCACCGCATTGGCCGTTTCGGACGCAAGGTCCAGCACACCGATCACGGGCTTGGTTACCGTGCCGACCAAACCCTTCCCGAGCCCGGTGATAAACCCGGACAGTCCATCGGCCGCCGTGCCCTGGTACGTGTGCTTCACGATGCTCGTAACGCCGCCCAGCAGCCCGAAGGTGAAACCGCGAAAGCCGGCCACCAGATGATCGCCGGTCGTGCCACTGCCACTGCCACCCGAAACGTCCAGTATGCGCTGGCGCGTTTCCACATGCTCGTCGTCAAACACCACCTTGCCGAGCCCGTCCGAGATCGTTTCGGTCAGTTTGGCGGTCGAGTTGGAGATGCCGTGCGTGACGTTCTTCACCAGCGACGAGATCGAACCTTCCAGCAGCAAACCGCTGAAGCCCTCCGACAGATCGTTGGCAAAGCCGAGCGGATTGCCGAGAAAGTCCACGCTGCCCAGTATCGAGGCCGCCTGCCACTTGAGCTCCTGCTTGTAATGCGCCCGAATAGCGCTCAGGTACGCGTCCATCGTTTCGAAATGGTACTTGTGGGCAAACTGTTCAAAGTTGATGACCGCATCCTCGAACTTGATGAACGTGAAGCCCAGGTTGCGCTTGATCTCGGCAAACTCGGCCGTCAGCTTGCTCGCGGTCACAAAGCTTAGCCGGATCTGGGCGGGAATGATGCGCAGATCGCCAAAGTAGTAGCGCTTCACGTTACTGTCCAGCACTTTGTACACTATCTTCTGTGCCTCGTAATCCGTTTCGTCCGGCAGTGTCGTCGGGTCGACGGTCGTCTTGGCGAACCCGAAAAACTTTACCAGGCGCAGGAAGAGCCGCTCCTCGAGATAAACCACCACCGGCCGGATGCTCACGATAAAGTGTTCGAAAATGACCGCGTTCGTGTTGGGCGACGGCAGCTGCTTCACGTTCAGCTGCAACGACGAACTTCCGGCGGAAGAACCGGGCTGTTGGTGCTGATCCTGCGCACTGCCACCGATCGTGTACAGCATGATCGGGCAGGACGTTTCGAACAGCTGATTGTCGATCTGCATATCGCCCACGGAAAAGTCCAGCGAGTTGACGGCCGGTGTACGGATGCACTCCATGTGAATGTTTTCCAGCGTGACGTACGCCAGCTCCTCGCACGGCTGGTTCGATATCAGCGACAGTCCGATGCCTTTGCGCAGCTTTAGCTGCACGTGGTACTCCTGGATGTCCTTCCCGGGTTGGGTGCCTGCGTCGGACGATACACTGCGTCCACCGTTGAAGATGTGCGACACGTGCTTCCAGCTGGAATCCAGCATCAGCTCACCCCGGCCGCCCGCCTTTACGTCCCTTATCTGGATGGATTTGATCGGCCCGTCCATGCGGTACGACACGGACAGACAGCCAGAACCGGGCCGCAGCTTTTGCCGCTCGATCGCCTGCTCGTACGGTACGCCGCACTGCGTAAGCACCTTCGTGTCCGACACGCACATCCCGAGCACCGCTTCCGAGCCGGCCCGCAGCCCAAAGAAGCCGCCCCGGGCCTGCACACACATGTTCGAATGTTCGCACATCAACCGGCCATCCTCGGTGAAGTGCCAGGTTTGGGTGGATCGCCGCTGCCGGTTAGCTGGCCGCACTACCAGCCCAATGTACTGCATCGGTTGGGGGGGCTTTTCCAAATCCAGCACGTAGCGCGCCTGCTTACGGCCCGGTTCGCTCGGCGGTGACGTCCCTTCGTGCTCGAGCTGTTTGTCGTTGTTCATGCGCCAAAGCTGGGACCGATCGCCAGCCTGCTTGCGTACGAGCAGCACCCGACCATCCATCACCCCGAGTACCAGCTGCTGCGAGCGCACCTCAAACCGGCCATCCCCAGCGTCGTCGATCCCACCGGTCGTCTCAAACGTCTGGCTGAACGCGATGTAGATGAAGTTCTCGTACATCAGCCGGAACGGTTCGAACCCGTCCAGCCGGCAGTTAGAGTAATCGCCACCGGGAGCTTCCAGCTGCAGGTAGGGCGCACCGGTCGGTTCGTCCAGCACGTACGCGATCGAACACTGCGGTCGCACGATCGTCTTGAACGTAGCTTTCATGTCCGCCTGCGAGAAGGTGATCGGTACGTGCGAATAGTTGTCCAACCGGATCGGAGGCGGCAGGGCCTGCGCATCGCTAAAGATCATAAAGTACGTCGCACCGTGCAGGATCGTTTCGAGGCGCAGGAAGTGCATCGCACCGTTCATGTTGCGAATGTTGATGTACAGGCTGAGCCCGGTGCTGGTGATCGGTATGCCACCCGACCAAAGACACTCCGCCACCTCGGGCAGCCGAACGCACAGTTCGTGCTCGCGCTCCAACCGCGGCCAATGGAACGGAATGTGGCAGCCCGGTACAGCTTCAATGTATGCGGACGATGACGACGAGCTCGCAGCTGTCGACCTTGCCGCAGGATCATACACGGTCGTACTGTCCACCAGACACTTCTGCAGCACCTGCAGCGTGTAGCTGCTTCGGTTGTACAGCTGATAGCGCGGTGAAAACGTCACGATCGATGTTTGCCCGTACTTGCCTCTCGCGCGCCGCACCTCGATGCCAATGATGAACGTTTCCGACGGACCGCGCAGCTGGCGGTGCTGTGTGCCCTGCTCAAGCTTGAACGGTTGGCACCAGGCTGGGCTGGTGCCGAAACGGCGCCCCAGCCGCATCGTCACACTGCCCGAACAGCCCGGATCGCTGAACGCAAACATAAACGGCGTGATCATGCGCGCCTCCTCATTCTCACCGAACTGTCCCGAACACTCCGTGTCCAGATCGTCCTGACGGAACACCAGCGGCAGCCCGGTGCGGTTCACCAACCAGTACGGTGCACCGATCGATATCTGCACTCCCCGCCCCCGTACCACCACAATCGTCGCGGAAAGCTTCAGCATGCGGCCACCCATATCGAACAGCCGCACGTCGAGTGTCGTCGAACCGTACGTACCGGCCGGAATGGTAATGTGGCCCGCGTTTGGGTAACTGTCCAGCGTTAGCGAAAGTGCGATCTGCTGCTCAATGTCTACCTCGGTGATGCGTGCCGTTTCGGAGGATGAAATGCGTCCCTGGCTGCCGGACGGCAATCGGTACAGCAGATCGCACGGCAACAGATTGTGGATGCGCATCGGCGGGAAGATTGTAATCACGTGCCCGGGCAGATGGATGACGTCCTTGCTCGGGTACGGCTCCTTGCGTATGGCCAGCAACATCTTGCACGTTTTATCCCGCGGTCCACGGCAGCTGCGCAGCTCCTGATAAATCTCGCCCGGTTCAATCGCGTCCGCCCACTGGATGCCACGGTCCGTGAACTGGTAGCCACCATGTGCGACCGATTTCGGAATGTCAAACCGTTGCAACAGCGTCCAACCGTCGCTGGAGCTGCTCGCCTGCGATCCCGGTACAGGCGATGGTGCCGACGGTGTTAACGAATTCATCGCATCCTCCAGGGCCGCCCCAAGCAGCGGTCGGAAGTAAAGGACGGCGTGCACATGGGTCAGCGGTACGTGCAGCAGCTCGTTCGAATGCAATATTGCCGTCTTCGTTTCGGGCCAGTTGCGTATGTTCAGATGCCCGAACAGATGTTCCATTTTCACCAGCACCGGCAGATCCAGCTTGTTGATCAGCTTGAGTGCCGATCGTACGGTGATCAGCTTCTGGGCCGATCCTTCCATCGTCACGCCGAACACGATGCGGGCGCGTGGCGTTTGTGAATAGTCCGCCGGTACCGCGCTGGTGGCACTGCACAGATCGGGCCGTGCATGCCGGAAGTAGGTACCGACCCGATCCACCGACACCGAACCTACCTCCTGCCAACCGTCCACCCGGACCGCTATCTGATGCAGATTCATCTTGTGGCTGTCCCGATGGCGCGCTTTGTTGCGCGTGCCGTACGAAAATGTTGCCACACCGCCCGGTTCCACTAGTGTCCAGCTGGCTTCCGCTGGTACGTTCGGCAACGAACCGACGATACCACCCCGGCCGCGCGTTGACGAGGTAAGCTCGGACGAGATGAGCGTCGTGTACCACAACCGCACACCCGTGTCGTTCTTGATTGCGAACGGGATGAACGGGGCTCGCTGCCGATAGTTGGCAATCGTTGCCGTGGTGAGTGGCGATCCGCCATTCGGTTTCCCACTCGTTCCGTCCGATTCTACGTAATAGTCCTGCATCCAGTTATCCTTCACCAGGGCGAACAGTTCGATCAGGGTGCTCGTGATGTTCAACCGCAGCGTGTCATTACTCTCCACGCGCATATTCAACCGGTTGCCGGCTTCCGTATCGATCGCCAGACTGTAGCCCCATTTCGCTTCGAGCTTCCACGACTCAATCATCGGTTCCCAGCCGCTCAGCACACGATTGTAATAATCCACCGCAAACACACCGGCCATGCGGCCTGCATTGTAGCCCGAAAATGTAGCCGCAAGCACGTCCACTCCGACCGCCACATTCGGATCGGTAGTACGTGGGTCGTCCGGTACTACGTTGGTCGCCGCTGCTACCTGCGAACCGTGCAGCTGTCCAAGTTCTTGTCGCAGGTCCAGCTTACTCAGCGATAGCTCTACCAACGGCACATCCGCATCGCGGCAATCGTCAATAACGCAGATTGAGATGCAGGGTGACTTTAACTCGATGGCACTGATGTTGAGTGCACCGGACTGTCCCGATTGCTTTCCTGCACCCGCACTACCCGCGCTTCCACCAACGCTGCTGCTGTGCATTAGGCCACGTTCGTCGTGTCGGCGCGGCTCCTTGTTCTGCGTCAGCCATAGGGCTGCTTCGTCAAGCTGATGGCTGCAACGTTCCAACGCAACCAAACAATCGTCTCGTCGGAATCCCAAATGGACCAACTTTTCCACCGCCTTCGAATTGACGGGCCTTGTGCCGGTAGCGCTGGCAGCGGAATCCCCTCTGCCAGCGCCTCTCCAACCGCTTTCGTCGCTTGTTCGTCGGTCTTGCAGCTGCTGATCCTGCTGCTGCTTGTGATCGCGAGCGTTTTTCGTTTGCTTTGGCAACGATTCCAACATTTGCCGGAACATGCGCACATCGTGATAGGACAGCCGAATGCACAGCTGTTTCTGCATTTGAATCTACAAGCGGGAAGAAACGGGAAATGGTAATACAATTGTACGGCGTTACAGCATAGCACACACACTGGACGCATGGACACATACCTCCAGCACACTCTTCTTCACATCCATATTGATCGTAACCGGGTCGATGATGGACAGTGCCGTGCGGTCCTCGGCGCCCAATATGCAGGAAAACACCTCCAAATTGTTCAGATTGATCGAGAGCGTTTTGTTGAGCTCAAACGGACGGTAAGAAACAACGGTTGTGCTCTGGAGTTGGAAATAGAAACATTCACTTTCAATGCAAACCATTGCCCCCGATATTTAATATATTCGTTCATACCTTCAAGATGACCGCATTCGTATCGTACTGATCCGTTTTCTCCACAAACACCAACTCCGAGTCGGTGATGTTAAGCTTCAGCTCCATTCGACTATCTTCGACGGGCGTTGGCACCCTTTGGATGGCATTTCGCAGTCCTGCATCGTACGATCCCCACTGCATCATCCCGCCAGCACTGTCGCTTCCATCCACTAGCAGTGGTATCGGGGGCGGCGGATCTTCCTGCTGCAGTATGAAATCGCGTGCATTCTCCAACCAGTCCAAAATCGCCATCAGACGCATATTATTCAGCAGTATGGTAAATTTGGTCAGATCCTTACGCCGGCGACTATGTATTTCTGCCTGCACCAGCTCCGTGCCCGGTTCACCCCGTATCGGTTGTAAAATGTTCGGGAACACGTTCAACACTTCGCTGCTGCCAGCAGGCTGGCGTGGTAGGCCGGCACTTGCCTTTACCGGACATTCGCACTCTTCCGGCAGAAATCTCGTATCAATCAGTTGGATTTCCTGCGACACTAGATCGATGTCTTGGGCACCATCGCTAAAACAATCGACCAGCAGCTTCGATTTGATGAAATTTACACAGGCCAACGGTTTGGTACCGTAGCACCAAACATCATCATCATCCGCATCATCGTCAGCGATCGTTTGCACCAACCGCACGGATACATCGAGCAGCTCGAGATGGATGGAAAGATTTTTCCACACCTCTTCCTGCACATCCGGCGCATCCACCGCGTTCAGGCTGAGCGTGCTGTTGGGAATGGAAAAGGCGCGAAGGTACAGCTCATCGATCGCTTCACCAAGATTGTGCGAAAGGAAGCCCCGTATCAAACGATACTGTTGCAGATCGAGCAGTGCATCCAGCTTGGTCAGCTTTCCATGGACGCTTATATCCGGAACTGAAGTTAGGGAAAATAGAGATAGAGAGAAATGTTATTGGACAAAATAGATTGAAGGAGCGACCCGGAAGTAGAAGAGACAGCTTCATCTGTCTTCACACAACAGGTCCGAGATTGAAATGCCGTTCCCCTATAGTGAGGACTGAGCATCCAACTATGCGGTATCACAAAAAGTCTAGTAAGCCAGAAATGGGAGGCATGGCTTAAGAGAGGTCGTTAGGACAAGAAGGAAGAGAAGATTGAAGGTAAACGAAACTGTCTTCAGATATGGTAAGTGGCTAGATTATCTATGAAGAGATTGCAAATCTGCATCGTTCCCTACTAGTGATGGGCGCTCGGAATCGGAATCGTTGTCGGAATCGGATCTGGATTCCGGTTCCGATTCTGTTGTCCGTTCCGGGTCTGATTCAGGATATGGATTAGCAGAAGCCCACCATACATTCGATGGTAAAAGACTCGAGAAGGCCGCCCCTCGAATCTTTTGTGTGCAGCACTGTGGTCTGTCATTTTTTATTGCACAGTGGGATTTTTGTATGGTCATAACTCGTTTGATATAAACATTGTGCATTGTTCCTTAATACTGTTACTGGACAGCGTGTAGAGCATTATTATATACATTGTAAGAAGTGATTTGAAATGTAATTATTCTTATTTAGGTAAAAGACTCGAGAAGCCCCCCCCCCCCCCCTGACAAAATTTGTTAGCCACTGTAGGATTTACGCCTGAATGTATGCAATCCGCATCGCCTGAATGGGTGGTCCGGTGGCCGAGGCGATAAAGGCGCCGGTCTTCACACGGCAAGACCGGGGTTCAAATCCCATCCAGACCACCTCCCCGTACGCAGGGCTGACTACTTTGCTACGGGTAAAATAAAGTCACAGAAAGCCAGAAATGGCAGGCCGAGACCTCTCGAGGTTGTAGCGCCAAGGAAGAAGAAGAAGTATGCAATCCGCAGTACACGTTGCGAAAGCTTCACAGTGTGCTTTCAGTGTGGTTAAAAATGGTTTAATAAAGGCGAATGAAATATTGCTTATTATTCGATTAAATCCCCCTCCCTCTTTCCTGACTTGGATTACAAAAGCTTCGTAATAATTTTTGGTCACGCTGGGAGTGACCAATCAGGCCTACAACATACACGGTGTTCCCGGACTGTAACGAAAGATTGGTTCGATGGACACTTGTTAACGGGCATAGATCTTCAGAAAAGGAGGAAAAATAAGAATATTAACATTTCAAATCACTTCTGACAATGTATATTATCATGCTCTACTCGATGTCCAGTAACAGTATTAACGAGCAATGCACAATGTTTATATGAAACGAGTTATGACCATCCAAAAATCCCACTGTCTAATAAAAATGACAGGCCACAGTGCTGCACAAAAAAATAATTCAGACAATACGGCTTCAAGCCGTCATGATTAAATTAAATCCGAAATCGGAGCCGGAATCGGTTCCGAAATATGTTACGGAACTACTCTTCGGAATCGGATTTGGAACCGGATCCGGAATCGGTTCCGAAATATGTTCTGGACCTTCTCTTCGAAATCGGATCCGGAATCGGTTCCGAAATATGTTCTGGACCTTCTCTTCGAAATCGGATCCGGAATCGGATCCGAAATATGTTCCGGACCTACTCTTCGGAATCGATTCCGAAAAAATCGAAGCGCCCCCGAATCGATTCCGACCATACCATCATTTTGCCCATCACTACTCCCTACGGAGGTGCCACTCCGTCTGGTGTCAGCCTCTACTTTAACACAGTTTGATTGGAAGTATATTTAGTGATATTGAAACAAAAACATTACTTCATGATTCAGTTCACCGAATCTATAACGGATAAACTCTCTATGGCCTCTCTATGGGATAAAGTCTATGGCCATCTCATCTACTAAAGGAATCCGAAAGAGATGCTCCACTCTCTAAAACCCCCATTAATGTAGAAATGACGTACTTACCGAAATGGCTATTGAGCGAATCGAGATTCCTTTCCACCTCCAGCTTAAGGTGACACTTTTCCTTTAGTAAGCTGGGACCCTTCTTCACCAACCGGTACCCCTTCATATCGATCCCACCGACGGTCGATGCAGCCGAGGGAACCGTCACGAAACGTTCCTCCGATTGTGGTTCCATGCGTGCGGCAAAAATGTCCGTGTGGAACAGATTGACGTGCATCACATCCAGCACTTCGCGCTCTCCCGCACTGAGGCGGAACTCGTTCGTGAGCGTAAATTCACCCAAATCGGCCACAATTACTTGCTCACTGTTGTAGCTCATCGGTAGCAGAATGATCGGGGCTCCTGCATTGATGGCAAGACCGAGCTGTGTCGGACGCTGATTGTGGTAAGCCCGAACGTCCGATGGTTTAATCTTTCGCATCATAGGCTGCAACGAGATCAAGGTAAAGGATTAGAACGATTAGGTAGCTTAGGCAGCACAATACGACGACTGCGGTGATCGTCGGCGCCTCACCGTTTGCAGATGGGAAAATTCCTTGAAGAATAGCTGTATCTCCGCGATAAATCGCTTGGTGTGAATGTACCGCACCGACGCCATCGTGATCGTAAGCTGTGCATCCTTCTGCAGGCCTCGGACCGTGCCCTTCGCTGCATCACGCACGTACATAAAGCTGAGTGCCTCGGTACCGGTCGTCATAAACTTTTCCCTGTACAACGTCCCGTACGGCGTCAGATCGCTCAGCGTGATCGAGCCAAGGCTGCCCTCGACCTGCTTCGACTGGCCACGTTTCGAAATCGTTAGCTGTGCATTGGACACGTTCGCTTTGGCAATTTCATTGGTCGGTTTCGCTAGCACCAAGCTTAAAGAGCGTACCGTTATCTCTAGCTTCGACTGACCGGCGATCGTTTGCACATCTCCAACCGGTTCGGGGCGAACGGTTTCAGCTGCACCTTCTGCTCCGTCTTTGCGCCGCCTACCACCGTCACCTCGCGATTCGGTGTGCTGGGAAGAGGGCTGCGGTTGCGGGGCCTTTTCCGACCCGGATGTTGCGTCAACGTCATCCGATAGTAGTCCGAAAAAATCCAACAGCACGAACCAACTTTCAACCGATACGATCAGATCGAGGCTGTTAAAGTCGATCAGACTGGACTGCTGCAGTGAACCGAACTGCGTGGCAAACGTTGGACAGGCCGGATCCACCAGCACGGAGCTGTAGATGACTAGATTCTCCTCCGGCTGTAAGCGTGATGATCCTCCACCCCCCGGTGGCCTGGGATGTACCGACGGCGATGGCGGTGGAGTATCGGGACAAAGCGATTTGTTGGTGGCCAGAAATGAGAATCCCATCCTATCTTCCAGGTTGGTTGGCAACGAGCTGGGCATGCCGTCCCCCGTACCGAACAGCAATCCGACCGGGTTCGGGCAGGAGTGGGAAGCGAACGAGGAAGCGTTGTGGCGTTCCGTGTGCGAGTCCCGTTCGGCCGACGTTACTACCATGTATCGGGTTTTCGCCGTATCGGACTGTAGCAAATCTTCCATCAGCAGGGAACGGAGCGAAACTTTCACGTGCGTTTCGTACTGGTTGCGCTTGTCGAAATCGACACAGAAATCGCGGAACGAGATCTGCACCAACGCTTCGCTGCGGTTGCCATTCAGCTGGATGATGAATGCCGGCAGCTCGAAGTGTACCCGCACGCCGATGGCAGCGGACGTTCCACCGGCCGCCGATGCACGCTGCTCGACGTCCAGGCTGGACTGATAGAACAAACCTTGGCGGGCTTTCGACGGCATTGGGAAAGTGTGGAACGACAGTGATTCCTCCGCTATTTCGGTGACCTTTTCCAGCGTGGTCGGTACCTCGCTCGGTGGACGTACGAGATCTTTCGGTATTTTGAACAGATTGTCGATTGTCTCTAGCAATTGTTCGTACTGCTGGCGTTTGAGCGACAGCCGAAGGGGCTTTACCACGCAACCAACTATCCGAAAGGCGTCACCGTCGTCATCGGTTCCTAGCTGCTGCTGCTGCTCACCAGTGCCGTGTTCACGACAAATCTCCAAACTAAAGATTGTGTCGTGTATGATCGGGATAGCATTGTCCTTGCACGAGTAAAACTCTTCCGCTCGAGGCAGTCCGGCAAACCGGAACCCTTTCCGATTGGTCGTATCGAGCGAGTAAAGATTAATGTTTCGAAAGTCTATCTTGTACCGATCGAGATTCGATGTCCTGCCGAAACCACCACCACCACCACTACCGCCGCCGGCATCACCCGCTATGCTATCGATGAACTCCGTTGAATCTTCCTTCGCAAAGCGTATTCTGCTGCTAGCGGTATTGTTGTGATATCCCTCGGTTTCCCCATCCATCGCGGGCTCGTAAATGCCATCCAGATCGCTTAGATTACAGTCGACCGAGGTACGGTCGGCACCGCTGAACAGTAATCCTCCGCCCAGCTCTTCGGGCCCGGCTGCGCTGGGCGGAGGACTCGCCGAGAGATTCACCACGATACGGTCCCGGGAGGAGGAGGAAGGCGATCCGCCATCCTCACCGGACGCCGGATCCGTGTTGCTGATAGTAATCCGTCCCAGGTGCGCTACGAGTACCTGCGGGCTGCTGCTGCTTCGCGGAAGAATCAGCACCGGCGTGTCGAGCGTAATGTCCAGCTTAAGCGTATAGTCCGAGTTGAGCAACACGTCCTGCGTGCGCGATAGCGACACGGTTCGCTGTCGACGCACGCGCCTGGGCGAAGCGTAAATGCTCTCGGGCCGGCTGCCCGATAGGTCGGATCGCGACTGCACCAACCCAAGCGCCATGTCGGTCGCTTTCTCGCGGATGGAGCGGGCCAAATTCTTAAGGTAATGTTTAAACTCGGTAGCGCACCAGCTAAGCTCCTGCATGAAGCGGGCACAGTGTATGAACCACACCGACGCCATCTTGACGCGTATATCGATGCATGCGTGTAGATCTTTCGAAACGCAGAACGACAGTGCCTGCCGCTCCTCGTGCATGCCACCGTCATCGCCGCCGGTGGTTGCGGTGTGCTGCTCGCTACGCTTCGGTCCCATTCCGGTGCCGTACACCTCCTGCGCGAGCGACGCCATCAAATCCGGACCGGCCGGATCGGCGGTATCGAAGCGAGCCGAGGGCGGCACCATTGTGCTGGCCGCTTCCGTCAGTGGGTCTTTGCCGACGGAAAGTATGCGCTGATGGTTGACACCTTCCGGCGTTAGATCTAGCACTTGCAAACCGCCAAGCGATCCCTCCACGGTAATGTCACTTCCCAGTGTGGCATGAATCTTTGCCTCGGACATTGTAAAGGTGCCAACCTTTCGGCCGACTAGGTAGTTGTCGCGTACCAGCGCTCGCAACACCAGCACGTTCAGCCGATGAAAATCGAACGTGATTTCGAGACGCACCGGTGGGGCGGGAGGAGCCGTGTCGCTTGATGAAGATACCGACGACGGTCGACGGGTTGTGTCGGAAGCGGACGCTTGTGACGGATGCGTTGATGCCTGATTCGGAAGCATTTTTCCTGCATCATCATCATCATCATCATCATCATCACCATTCCACATGCTGCCGCTTTGATCCGGTGGCGCTGGCACAGGTACCGGAATGACACGTTTGACAAAGCCCAGCAGCTCTACAATTGTTTCTTGATTTGCTAAAATAAAGCAATAGAAATACAAAAAAAAACATTAAATCACACTACATTCAAGTGCCAGCATACGATCCGCTTACCAATAATGTCCAGATTGTTGAACTGAATGTTGGCCACCTGCAGCTTGTCTTCCGGCCTGTCCGCCGTCACGAACACAATCTCCACCGTGATCAGCGCATCTAGATCGCCCAATGTGGCCGCATTCCATGTGGGAGAAGTGGCTGCTTTGTTTTACAATGTTCGCATACATACACGCACACACGCACACACACATCATTCAAGGGAGGGTTTTTTTTAAGGTGCGTATTTTGAAAGGATTGTATTTTTCAGCGCGCGCCAAACCAAATTGTAATAGAAAACAAACGTAACAGCAGCATGTAACGAAAACCGCACCCAACAAACCAAAATAACCGGCCAGTGATCACCAGCAACACACACACACGAAAATGGAGCGTTTTTTTTTTTTTGTCCGGGTTGGTCCAATAATGAAACACATGAGAAGAAAAGAAGAGAAAAAATGAAGAAGAAAAGAAAGTAATGTAAATTATGCGTGCATGCAGTAATGGACACACGAGAGAGAAAAAAAAAAGCTTCACAATGAGTTCTAACGCGAAAAGGTGTTTAACATAGGGGAGTAGTAAAATCGCCTAAAAAATGCTTTGCCGTGTCTGCTTTTTCGTTTCAAAACCCATTAGAGCATACTACTCCCATTTTTAAAAGCTGCTTTCTGGAGCATCAAATTAAAAAAAAGCCTAACACCACCTAACATTACTTCCTTTAAAAACCGTGCACGGATGTCAGTGACCGCACGGTGTAATAGGTGATGATGGTTAAAATGATGCTATTTACAACGATAATCAACTATTCTTCTGTTACAATTTCTCTACTAGAATACGATCGAAATGGGAGAAGAAAAAAATACGCTCTGCTTTACCTCGCTGCAAGTTGCTTAGCGCTTTCGATATCGTGAGCGGGCTTGTTGGTCGACGGTACTCCATGTGTGGATCGGGCGGGGATGCCGGTGAACAGGGCGAGCATGGTTCACTTTGCCGTAAGCTTCCCGATAAACTGTCCATGCTGGAACAAAAAAACAAACAGAAAGGCGCTCAATTGAGAACGATTTCACCCAGAAGGATAGAAGCACACTTACCCTACGTGTCGATGGCTGGCAATCAGTAGCTCGAAATCCTGCCCAAACGACTGCATCGCATCGACCAGTAGCAGCCCGTGCACGGATAGCATTAGGCTGATGTCTTCCGGCCGTTGGTTGTAGCCGGCCTTTACGCCCGAAACTTGCAGCTCCGCCACACTACGACCGCGCGACTGCACTTCAAGCGACATCTGGTCGATGGTAAACTGAAACACGACTATGTTGGTGGCCGATTCCTTGTCCAACGAACTCGCACGACTCGCTTCTTCCTCGTCGTCGTTTGCACCACCGGGCGGCCCGGTGCCGGTTTGTTTCGTGTTTGTCGCCGTCCCCAGGTTTCGATCCACCTCATCAGATGGCGGTGGTGCTGCTGATGGTGCTGGTGGCGGTTGATTCCAGCTACCCTGATTAAATTGACCGGCTTTGCTTAGCTTGTTCACCAGCGTCAGTATGGAGGACACTTTGTACTCGTTGATGTGTGCGTTCAGCTTCGGAAGTGTGCCGGAAAGCGTTAGGCTGGGATACTGCGGGTCGCTCGTGTACACGACGCGTCGTTCCACCTGCAGCACGATGCTAAACCGATCGAGAACGTGCAAGTTCGAGGTGGTTTTAAGGCTCGCCGCCGTCCACCGCTCTTTGGCGTGGCACACCAGCACCTGCAAATCGGTCAGCTGCAGGTGATAGCGATCGTACAGACGCTGGTACAGTTGATACTCGTCCAACGCGTCACCGATCGCCGCTGCCGTAACCAGCCCCCCGGCAGCTGTCCCCCGATCACTTGCGCCCTGTTCCGGTGCCTCAGAAAACGCGCTCACCAGCGTGGGTGAATTCGTAGTGCTCGCTTCCGAACCGGGTGGTGTGGAGCACGGTGTCATAAATGCGTCGTCCTCGTCGTTTTCCGTCTGCATCTCGGGGGATATATCGCGCTGGCCGACAAAAAAGCCACCGACACTTGCCTTCGATGCTACCGATGCTCTAGCAGCCGACGTTGCGCCTGCTGCTGCTGCTGCTGCTACGTCCAGATGATTCACAATGCCTGAGCTAAACCCATTCTCGCCATTCGTCAGTTGCAGCCGTCCAAAATCCACCACCACTATGGTGCTGTTGATACGATCGCTAAAATTCTCTACAAAAATAATTTGCGGTGCCGATATGTCAAAATCCAGCGTCCAGGTTTTACGCTCACTCAAATGACCCTCGATGATGTAGTTCCAGTTTTTCATTAGCTCCTGCTTGGTTTTGTTCTTCATATCCTCCAGCCTGCGCCGGGCATCGTACTGTTGGTGGGGTTTGGCCAGAAAATCTACCAACCATCGTACGGCATCCACGTTGTACACGATGTCCAGCGATTCCGATTTCACCATCAGCCGGTAGTCGGTATCGTACGACAGTGGTTTCCGCTCGTACTGCAGCTGAAAGATGGGCTCGCTCGTACCCATATCGGCCGGCGGAAGGGATGACGCACTGAGCCGACCGGACAACGATCTCCCACCAAGCGGCGTGGTACCGGTTGGCGTGGGGCCTTTCAAGTTTAGCTCATCCTTCTGCTGCGGTTTTACCAGGTCCGGAAATTGCGTGTTCGGTGTGAGCCGATCCTTGATCAGTATCGAGCCGAGCGACAGCCCGACGTAATGCGAACCACTGCGTGGCCTAGACTCCACGTCCATCTTTAGATCCTGAAATAGAAACTGTAGCTTTGGAGCCATCTCGAGCGAGCTGCAAAAGTCGAGCGTACCGCGCTTCAGAATGAAGTTGAACTTCCCAAACACGGCGTCCCGTTTGAGCAATGAGTTTGACTCCACCGAACCGGCCAGCGCGTCTAGAATTTCGTCCTCGAAGCTACTGACCGGGCTTAGCTCACCGTCGTTGTCCCAGTAGCCGCTTCCATCCGCACCGCTGCCCATCAGCGCTAGCTGTTGACCGCCGGCTTCTTCCGTCGTGCCTGGAATGCCGTCATCCTCACCCGTCCCGGGAGGTGTCCCTTGTTGGTCCGATACTTCAGTGGTGTTGTTATTGTTGTTGTTGTTGTTCTTGCTGTACCACCACTGAGGGAAGTAGTGTACCAGCATCGATTTGCCCGTCGGTGCTGTCGATGGTGGAGAACTGGTGCTGCTTTTCTCCAGCTTTGGCATTTGCATCATGCAGACGTCTCGCAGCAATCGCAACTCATCGAACGTACGATCACGCTCGATCCGATCCTTAAACTGTTTGCTCGCACTGGACAGTACCACGTTCGGGTTGGCCACGAGGCGCATATAAATTCGAATATACTGCAAATTTTCGCTTGCTATCACGTACGGATCCACACCCAGATGGCGGCAGAGCCCGTGACACCTGACGGCGTAACGCCACCAGTCGCGTGCACTCTCACCCACTGGCGATGTCGGTCGCTGCAGCTTAAACCTACGGTAGCGTGCAATATCATCCAGCCCACGGACACACTGCATCATTTGATTGTATTGTATCTGGAAAATGGGAAATGGAAAAGAGCAAGCTCATGAGCACTGTTGTAAGTGAGTAGTGTTTACCGACTATCGATCGGATATCGGGTCTACTTACATCACTAAGCGCTATCTTAATTTCTTCCCAAATAAGATCACAAACTAACCGCGGGCGGCTGCGCGTTCTGAGCGGCGTTTCACTACGATCTCGCCTTAGCTGGGCCCGCACACTGATCGGACTGATCATGTGTACCGGTTCGTGCTGGGCCCGCGGGTCCCAGTACACGGCAAAGTTGGTCAGCTCGACCAGCTTGAAGGTGACGTGCTGCGTGCCCCAGTTCGCCGTCTTGCCCGGTGTCCAGCTTGCGTCACAGCTCTGTGCCGACAGTGAATCAATCCTGACACCGCAAGCAAAGCGTTGGTTCGGAATAGTAAGCCCATCCTCGTACCGCACATGGATCCCGTTCACCGTGAGCTGCAGATTTTCGATAATGTTTGTCACGAGCGATGTGCCATAGTTGAGCCATCCGGTGTAAGACGACGCATAGTAGCTGCCCTCGGTGACGGGTGTTTCGCGTTGGGCGCGCCATTTCGCCTCGAGCCGATCGAGTGCAGCTACCTTCAGGTCGAGTTCGGTCTGCTGCTCCACTTCAGCGTTCCAGTCCTGTTCGAGATCGATCGGGCCGCAGGTAACTTGCACATCGTCGATGTACAGGCACCAGGAAGCGGTACGGAACGCTCGTACCGGTACGGTTAGCTTCACCTTGCCGATCGATCCGCTGACGATCTGCAGCGGTAGGCCAAAGTGTCGCAGGGCATCTTTGCGCAGTGGGAGATTTTCTAGCTCTACCTGACCTGTTAAGAAATTAAAATGATTATTCAATTAACGCAACTATTGGATATTTATGCCAATAGGAGACTATGTTAAGGTACGCAGAGTAGGACAGAGAGGAGAAGAGGTTGTAGCTGCTACTTTACTATCTCTTCTAATTATTTTTAGTTGAATGAAATGACTTTCTCCCTACTGAAACTTTCTTATTTTTCTCTATTCAGGACACACCCAAGACAGGTGCAACTGACTCATTGTCGCTCAAGTTAGATGACTAATGGTACCCACCAGCATACCACCATTGAGCTTCGAGGGTGTGTGGCGTGTAACCGTTGTACGAACACACCCAAATTAGTTGGTTCTAGTGAAACATATCGGAATAACGGAGCGTCCAAATAACAAAAAAGGGTGATAAGAAGGATGATAAGCTGAAGCTAAAATGAATATGATTAGCAAACCACATGTCATGACATATGGCATTCTCATTCATTGCATCGTATCTTATCATCCGCAAGGGATCACATCGTCCCGAGGCCTGAGAGCGAGTGAGTTAGTTTTTCTCCATAAATTGATATTTTATCGTAAAGATTGGCACTGAACACTGAAGAAACCAAACATGGAATGACGCTCTGGTTTGACAAAATGTAAGTTAACCCCTCATCCCTATACCGAAATGCAACAGGTAGTGTCGCTGCTTGAGCTGCCTCAATTACAGCGGCCAGCTTGGACACGATCGCACACCGAGCCAGGTTCATGCTGAAGGGGTTTCTTCATTGACTGTGGACTATGGTCAGCAGCAATTACGAAGCACAATGCGGCGGGCTCGCTACTTTTGTGGAAGGTTGTTACATAACCCTGACCATCAACAAAAACCCATCAGTGTGTGGCGGCGGTGGGCCATCTACCGGTATGGTGAGTTTCCATTTCGGTTGCCGTTTTCATTTTCCCTCGTCCGTTGGTGCAAGCTACACACTGTTGCGTTTATCGTTCGCTCTTGCTTGCGCTGCTGTAAATTGCGTCCTCCTACCTGTTTCGCTTCTTGAAAACAATGCCGGAACATTACAACACACCTACACTCACACACGAAGTAAAAGGAAATCGGTGCGTAAACCATGCGAATTAATATCCATTGATCGTGTGTGGTTGAACGGACACAGATGTCCACCCGCGTGTGAGTGTTTTGAAGCGTAGCAACGGACAGCCCGTAGTAACCTTTGCACCACACACTTATGAGATCTTGCGCTAGAGACGTCGTAGTAGACGCGTCGTAGAAATCACGAAACGATGGCATCATCATCACCACCATCACCTACCAGCGATTTGCCTGTGTTCGTTTGCTTCGGGCCATCGCAGGCCAGCAGCGATAGGCAGCACCATGATTCGACTTACCCGATAGCAGCGCAATTGTCAGCTGGGCCGTGTTGAGATTTTCCACATATTTCCCGAGGTAGTTGTTCAACACCCAGGCAATTAGTTCCCGCAGCATGGTCGGGCGTTCCGTGCGGGCATTGGTGCTGCACCGCAGTTACCCCCCAAAACACACAACAAACTTTACTACGCACTGGGGCGCGCCAAATCACACTTCACTCCTGGGTCCGCTGTGGACCAAACGCTCCGGCTGGCCAAACACACAATTCAGGCACACCTTTACACTTTGCGTTTGCACCACCACGTCGTAGTAGTCTCGTTACTTGCTTTTCACCACTTTATTTTTCACTAGCACTCGGTCGTTTTTGTTTAGTAGTTATAGGATTTCGTTTGCGAAATTTGCTCACAACGTCGTAGCTTATATAACCTGCATTTCTTCGCTCGTTCGAATGCATTGCATTGAAGCACCAATATTTCATCACCACGATCAGCGGATCATTTGCACCAGTAACATGTTGAAACTCGTGGTACACGGAAGCGCAGGTGGCCCAAAGCAACAACAGAAAAAAACACTATCCGTCCGACGCACGGGACCCTAGCTTGAAAAGTGCAAACACCGTTTTATTCTTTCCTCCTACGCGGAATGAAGCGAATACCAACAATGATCGCTGCGACGCATTGACACTGACAGCTGCCAGCTGTTTGTGCTAGTGTGCGTGCCATCTGTTGCACCCGAGCTTCGCACAGCAAGATGGGAAGCCCAAGGTTGCTACAACTTCTTCAGCGCACCGTGTTTCCGACAAAAGTAAATAATTTACTTTTTAGACATCGCCTTTGGTATTGAAATGCGTTCTGCAACTATTGAATATTATGCAAGAAAATTATTGCATGCATTACAATAGCCCATTGAATGAAATTAATGGAACACAATCAATTTTAAATACAAACCGGTAGAGTGCCGCCTGATTTTGTTTTTATTTTGTATCGATTTGACTCGGCCATCTCCACCACAACAACACCTGGCTGTCAAACGCTGGTGCCCGGAAAATAGTCGGCTTCGAATTTTCGCCATACGCTGCAGCAAAAGGTTTTCTTTTTAATACAATCGAAAGGGAAAACAAAAGTGAAACCTAGCTCGAAAGTTGTTTAGTATTACAGCGAGAACATTATTGTGGTTTAGTTTAGTGAAAAAGGCGGCCCTACAAATTCGACGCCTGCTCGTTGGTAAGGTCGACAAATCGGACAAGGATACTATTGCCCCGTTTATGCTAAAAATCTTTTTATCGTTATGGCCGGATGGAAAAGGGTTTAGGTTTACTTACTAATTCTTTCCACACACACATAGGAAATGGAACAGCTCAGCCTAAGCATGGCTAAAACACTGCTAGTCAATCCGACTGACCCACCAATCGGCCCATCGAATACCCTCCCAAAAAAGGCCGCACGGAGTAAGAAAATGTTGAAAGAGATGGAGTGTTCCGTACCGATCGAGGAAGCGCTCAGGACGGAACTTGCTACGGACAACATGAAAACGCCGATATCCTTGCTGCAGGAGCTGCTCAGCCGTCGGGGCATTACGCCGCAGTACGATCTGGTACAGGTGGAGGGTGCGGTGCACGAACCCAGCTTCCGGTATCGTGTTTCGTTCATGGATAAAGATGGTACTGAGTAGTAGTATGATGTGTGTGTGTGTGTGTTCGTTATCAGTGGATATATTTTCTCTTATCTTAATTTTAATCCTTTTATGCCGCAGCAATGGGCACGGGAAAGTCCAAAAAGGAAGCGAAACATGCGGCAGCCAAAGCATTGATAGAAAAGCTGACCGGATCTTGCTTGACCGTTGTTCACCCCAGAGAACATGTGAAGCAGGAAATTTGCGAGTAAGGGAAAAACATGATCGAATAAGCTTTAAAATATACGTTACCTTACTTCACAACACTTTACAGCGTAAACAACGAGAAAGAAGCGATAGGCAATCCTATCGGTTGGCTGCAGGAGATGTGCATGGCACGACGCTGGCCACCGCCAGCGTACGAGACGGTAACGGAAAAAGGTCTTCCCCATGAGCGCGAGTTTACGATGGCGTGCCTGGTACTGAAGCAACGCGTAGTGGCCGAAGGCAAGAGCAAAAAGATCGCGAAACGGCAGGCGGCACAAAAGATGTGGCAACGGCTGCAGGATCAACCGTTGGAATCGAACCAGACGATGGCGCCATACGACGAGGACGACGATGAAGAGGTAAACGTCACAAGACAGGCAGGCCAGCCTGGCAGGGTCTAAGTCGTTTCCTATTATTCTCTGCCTTTCCGCCCATTTTCTGCCCCTTTCCTAATGTCCAAATAGCGCGTAAGCTTGTACGACAGAGGCATCAACTACGCCGAGCTTCTGGACGATATAGCTAGAGAGCAAGGGTTCGACGTGACGTACGTCGATATCGACGAGAAGACAGCCAATAACGAGTTCCAGTGTTTGGTGCAGCTGTCCACGATGCCGGTTGCCGTGTGCCATGGCAGTGGGCTTACGATTCAAGAGGCCCACACACATGCGGCTCGCAATTCGCTCGAGTATCTCAAGATAATGTCAAAGTATCATAAGGTAAGTGAGCAGGTAAATTTAGTATTTTATTTCTACTAAGGACAGCTTAACAAATGCGTTCCCTTTATCTTTTTAGAAATGAAAATGATTGGTTGACATCGAAAGCGGCAGGAAATTTAGTCCTTGCTCTGGCCGGCCAGTCGCGGCCACAATGCGATGTGCGGTGGGCGCAACAAACCCACCGGATACACCGTCGCTAGAACATTATGTTCACAAGAGAACGTTCGGAAACTGGAGATTTAGCTACTTCCGTTGACACACACGAACACACAATTTGCTTGTAGTTTTTGCAATTTAATTTTGATGCTCATGCTTATTATAATCGTTGTTTTTGTTTATAATTTGAATTCCTTAATTTTATTTGTCTCTTTCATATTGAAAAAGAATAACGTACTTTGAAGATGTTCCTGAACACAATTAAAATATTGAATGTAATTCTCAAATAATGGTAAAATGATAGTGAAATGATAACGATTTGCTCGAAGCTATATGAAAAGATTGGCTCAAGGTTTGAATGCGACTGGTTGAAGTATATGATTAACTCTAGCAAAGTCATACAACATCTCCCGAAAGGTTGCATGTTGCTAAAAATTGTGTATAGTTTGTGTTATCTTCCGACGAGAAACGAAAGTGAAGTTTCAAACTTTACCTAAAGGTAAGCTGAATAGGGCGAAAAACCCCTGTTTTGGTCACTTTGCTAAAATTGCCTTTTGATTTTCCAGTTTTGCATCTCATTGAAGTGTGAAAAATGCTTGTCTTGTCGGCCCTAACATTGCTACTACTGCCATTACTATGGGGGATAAACCACAAAGGAATGCAATTCGTGTCTAAAATCAGAGCGAAACAGAACCGGAGATTACGTGAAAATGTCCTACGTCTAATGGTAAATAATTAATTTATTTATTTATCTATGTTTTTGAGAACATCATTATAACTGCACCCTGACTGGATCCGAAAAAAGAGACATGGGCAAATAGCGAGAATGAGAGCCAATGCAAATGGGGTATAATCGTAAGTCGTATTGGATGTTGTATAGGTTCTCCTATTCAACTTGCTTGCTCTCCATGGCTCCCAACTCCAAGGTTGGGTAATTGTTCACGACCGATGTCTTAAGGTGTTGTAATGATACCGTACTGGTATGGTAATGAATCCGAACAACAGTATAAACCCTCTACACTTTGCTTCTACTCTATACGACCACACTGTAAAGAATTTCTACGCCTCATAGGCAAAGGTCTACTTCGAAGAGACAGTAAACAGATCTACCAGAGCTCGAGTGATGGCCATTAATCGAGCGGATATTCGGATTAAGAATTCATTAGGGCGGCCCGGTGGTAGATGCGACAGTGGCGCCGGTCTTCACACGGCAGGGCTTGAATCCCATATGGGCCTTTTCCCCATAGTGAGGACTGACTATCCGACTATGCGGTATAAATAAGTCTAGTGAACCAGAAATGGCGGGCATGACCTAATGAGGTCGTTCGGCGAAGAAAGAAGAAGAAGAAGAAGAATGTGGTTAAGATTACAAAATTGAAAGATCAATTAGCAAAACAAAATTTGGTAAAAGGCTCGAGAATGCCCCCCCCCCCCTCCCCCCCTGATAAAACTTGTTAGGCACTGTAGGATTTACGCCTGAATGTATGCAATCCGCAGTACACATTGCAAAAGCTTCACAGTGTGCTTTCAGTGTGGTCAAAAATGGTTGGATAAAGTCGATTGAAATATTGCTTATTATTCGATTAAATCCCCCTCCCTCTATCCTGACCATTTATATTGGCTTACATGAGCTACGTAATAATTTTTGGTCACGCTAGGAGTGACCAATCAGGCTTACAACACACACGGTGTTTCCGGACTGTAACGGAACATTGGTTCGATGGATACTTGTTAACGGGCACATATATTCAGAAAAGGAGGAAAAATAAGAACAATAACATTTCAAATCACTTCTGACAATGTACATTATCAAGCTCTACTCGCCAGTAACAGTATTAGGGAGCAAAGCACAATGTTTATATGAAACGAGTTATGACCATACAAAAATCCCACTGTGCAATACAAATGACAAGCCACACTGCTTTACACAAAAGATTCCAGGAGGGGCCTTCTCGAGTTTTTTACCCAAAATTCAAAATAGTAAATCCGGTAAAAGACTCGAGAAGGCCCCCCCCTGACAAAATTTGTTAGGCGCTGTAGGATTTACGCCTAAAGGTATGCAATCCGCAGTACACGTTGCGAGAGCTTCACAGTGAGCTTTCAGTGTGCTTTCAGTGTGGTCAAAATTGGTTGAAGAAAGTCGAATAAAATATTGTTATTATTTGATTAAAATCCCCTCTCCGCTAACCCTACCATTCATTTTGGGTTACAGGGGCTTCGTACTAGTTTTCAGTCGCACTAGGGGTGAACAATCGGGCCTAAAACATCCACGGCGTTCTCGGACGGTAACGGAACAGTAATTCGATGAATACTTGTTACCTTGCATTGATATTCAGCAAAGGATGAAACATAAGAATAACATAATTTCAAACCACTTGTTAAAATGTATTGTATCAAGTTCTACTCGCTGTCTATTAAAAGTATTAAGGAACAATGCACAATGTTTACATCAAATGGGTTTTGACCATACAGAAATCCCACTGTACAACAAAAATGACAGGCCACAGTGCTGCACACAAAAGATTCTAGGGGGGGCATTCTCGAGTCTTTTACCCAATTTACATTATCCAGCTCTACTCGCTGTCCAGTCACAGTATTAGGGAGCAAAGCACAATGTTTATATCAAACGAGTTATGACCATACAAAAATCCCTGGTAAAAGACTCGAGAAGGCCCCCCCTAGAATCTTTTGTGTACAGCACTGTGGCCTGTCATTTTTGTTGTACAGTGGGATTTCTGTATGGTCAAAACCCATTTGATGTAAACATTGTGCATTGTTCCTTAATACTTTTAATAGACAGCGAGTAGAACTTGATACAATACATTTTAACAAGTGGTTTGAAATTATGTTATTCTTATGTTTCATCCTTTGCTGAATATCAATGCAAGGTAACAAGTATTCATCGAATTACTGTTCCGTTACCGTCCGAGAACGCCGTGGATGTTTTAGGCCCGATTGTTCACCCCTAGTGCGACTGAAAACTAGTACGAAGCCCCTGTAACCCAAAATGAATGGTAGGGTTAGCGGAGAGGGGATTTTAATCAAATAATAACAATATTTTATTCGACTTTCTTCAACCAATTTTGACCACACTGAAAGCACACTGAAAGCTCACTGTGAAGCTCTCGCAACGTGTACTGCGGATTGCATACCTTTAGGCGTAAATCCTACAGCGCCTAACAAATTTTGTCAGGGGGGGGCCTTCTCGAGTCTTTTACCAAATCCCTTTGTGCAATAAAAATTACAAGCCACACTGCTTTGCACAAAAGATTCTAGGGGGGCCTTCTCGAGTCTTTTACCGGAGTGGAACTACGTTGCTAGGTTCGAAACGGTACGACCTACAGTAGTAGAATACTCCCTGATTTAAATTAATTTGACAGCACCATAACAAAACCTGGCTGTCAAACGCTGGTTCCCCGGAAAATATTCGGCTTCGATTTTTTCACCATACGGCGTACAAGAAAAAGTTAATTTCTTTAATCAAAAATATCTCGAAAGTGGCTGCCATTGGTTACAGGGAACCCATTGGCACGGTTTGGTGTAGTGAAACAATTGGCCCTTCGCACATTTGACGCCCGACAGTAGGTAAGTCCGCAGTTTGGAAAGATGCGCTTGCACCAGCCCAAAGCGTTTGCTTGCTTTTATTACTATGGCGGATGGCATATAATAACACTCACAAATTCTTCACAGACACCAAGCAAACGGA
This sequence comes from Anopheles stephensi, assembly GCF_013141755.1. NCBI lineage: Eukaryota > Metazoa > Arthropoda > Insecta > Diptera > Culicidae > Anopheles > Anopheles stephensi. The sequence continues at coordinate 55,699,185 of NC_050203.1, read as the reverse complement.
AAATGGAGCAAGAGGGGAGCTATTTGCAGGGAATGCCTCCAAACATGATTGGCATGCTGCCCGATCCACCGGTCAGCATGCCCAGCACGAATCAAGGATTCCCAAAAAAGGCTGCCCGTAATAAGAAAACCACGAAGAATACGGAACGGTTTCTACCGATCGAGGAAGCGCTCAAGACAGAACTTACCACGAACAACATGAAAACACCCATATCTCTGCTGCAGGAGCTGCTCAGCCGCCGTGGCATTACGCCGCAGTACGATCTGATACAGGTGGAGGGAACGGTGCACGAACCAGCCTTCCGGTACCGCGTGTCGTACCAGAATAAGGACGGTACGGAGACGGTCCTTCTTGACCTTGTCTATTGATAGCTAATTTTGAGTCTGACATCAATTCCATTACAGCCCTCGGTACGGGAAAGTCCAAGAAGGAAGCGAAGCAAGCGGCAGCCAAGGCGCTCATAGACAAGCTGACCGGATCTTCTTTTCACGATTTTCCCGGTGCATATGCGCACGAGGAGGTCCAAGAGTAAGAACCAAATATGATACGCCGTTTTTGCACAAGCTTAATTTAGTTCAACCCTTTCTCCCCCCAGCGCTAACAACGAGGAGGAACCGACGGGCAATCCTATCGGCTGGCTGCAGGAGATGTGCATGGCACGCCGCTGGCCACCGCCAACGTACGAGACGGAAACGGAAAAGGGTCTTCCGCACGAACGGCAGTTTACGATAGCGTGCGTGGTCTTGAAGCACCGTGAGGTGGGCGAAGGCAAGAGTAAGAAGATCGCGAAGCGGCAGGCGGCACAAAAGATGTGGCAACGGTTGCAGGATCAACCGTTGGAATCGAACCAGATGATGGCGCTGTTGGATGAGGACGGTAACGAAGAGGTAAGCGCTGGTGGATGGGCAAAAAACCCGGAAGAGGAGGGAACAGAAAGGATTAAGTGAACTGGATTTATGTAGCCTGGAGTTGGAATTCTACAAGTGTGTGTAGGTTACGATATTAACACCGAAAACAATTTTGTTCTGTATTCTAGCTACGCCAGACTGACCACGGTGACCGGTACGCATGCCTAAAGGATGTTTCCATACCGACACTCTCAAAGAGCCAAAGCGTGAAGGTGTCCCAGTTTCATAAGGCGCTAAAGTCGCGCGCGGGCAAATTGTTGCAGCAGCTGCAGGTGTGAAGATGCCCGTTAAACGCCTTCCAGCGAGATTTGCGCCTTAATTCTAACGATTCAATTCTTTCCCCCTCTAAGGGTCTAAGTCTGAGCGATAGGAATGTGAACTGCACCGAGCTGCTGGACGAAATAGCCAAAGAGCAACGGTTCCTCGTGACGTACGTGGATATCGACGAGAAGTCAGCCAACAACAAGTTCCAGTGCTTGGTGCAGCTGTCCACGATGCCGGTTGCCGTGTGCCATGGCAGTGGGCTTACGATTCCTGAGGCCCACGCACATGCGGCACGCAACTCGCTCGAGTATCTCAAGATAATGTCAAAATCTTATACGGTAAGTGGGATGAAGGATAAATACTTGCCACTAGAAACAGCTTAAACCGATGCGTTTTTGGTTCCTTTTTTTTTTCTTTCGTTTTAGGAATAAATATGATTCGTGGACATCGATAGAAGGAGGAAATTTAGTCCTTGCCCTGGCAGGCAGGTCGGCTGCAGTGTAAAATAACCATCGACAACAGAGCTGGGAGTTCGTTTCAGTTGGGGTAACACACAACTTTGCTTTTTTATTGTTTTGCGATAATTTTTTCATCAATTTGTGGATTTGTTTTACTACTTTATTATTCATCGCTTCGCCAATGCTGCCTGACGGTATTTTTGTTTTCTATTTGATCTATATTTCTATATTCTCTTATATATTTTTTTCTATTCCATACAAATGATTATTATCACTTTGAATACCGTTTGACATCATCATGGCGCAAGCCTTTTTGAATTGAAAACTTTTTACATGCTCCAACCAGACCTTTATCTTGCTCACATTTCTTTGTGTAAAATAATTTTAATGGCTACCGGCTACCGATACTACGCCGGATGAATTCATCGACATAATGTGTTATGATATAAAAGAAACAAGCTATACGTTACACGAAATTAGTGGATTTTGTTTTCTCATCCCAACAACAACTTTAATCTTTGTTAAAGAAGCCACAACAAAAGTGGCAGCTTAGTACAGTTTTAGCCGTTCCTAATATTTATATTCATCAAAACAAAAAAAAACTATCGATTGGTTGTACCCGACAAGCGTACCGTTTTTTTGTATATAATGTATTAAAGCGTTTTGTTTAACTGTGCCAACCCTGAGGCATTCGCACAAAACACAGAGAGTGTGTGTGCGTACGTGTGTATTTAATTAAGTCAGGAAATTATTAATACTTTAATTTATGCTTTATTTGCCCCTTGCTGCCACAGTAGGTAGAATGGATTTCTGTCGCGTTTAGTTTGTAAACTGCCAGATAAGATGTGTTATGCGCTTAGTTTTTAACTTCATTTTTTTCTTACTTGAATCGTTGAAAACTGTAGGACAGGATAGCCTTTTGTTGCAAGAAAATAGCTTACTCACAAGTGTTACCAACGTAAAGTACGTTAACGAGAATGGTTCAGCATATTGTGCAAAGAGAACAGCTTCAATACTTAATCATATCTTTTTGCGCATCATAATCCAACAACCCGGCTATTTCCTTTCTACATCACCAACTTAAATCTGATAGTGAAATGCATCATCATCGTGCGTATAATGCTATATCACGTATCAGCTATTGTCTCTAGCACTACGATATAAACTGTAAAAGAGGGTCATTGAATTATTGCAGTCGGCAAAAACGATAAAACAATAGAGAGCGTGTGTTAGCATTAGCATTTGTAACTCTCTCACCAACTCAGGTGACCAGTGACCCGCGTGTGTTCTTAAAGGAAATTGGACGTTTATTTGATGCAAGGCAAAGAGATTGGATTCTTGAGTGGATAAAATAAATACAATGAAATGAAATGAAAGATAATATTACATGCTGCAGAAAAGCTAAAGAAATGACAAATATTTAATTGAAATGAATCGTCTACATCTAACGGCCCATTTAAAACAAACTAGATCCAAGCTGTCATGTTCCAATTCAAACAGCTGTCATTTCTGACGTGTTGCTGGATAACTGTCAAAACATTTGCCGGCAAAAACACGCACGTTCTTATCTCCCCCAACAACAGTTACACCGAAGCGAAAAAGGGCCGCTAAACAAAGCAAAACGGTTTCGGGCAGCATGGATTACACGAGGCGTGTCGATCTGGTATCGACCTATGCGGTACCGGACACCTACCAGCCACCGGAAACATTACCCGAGCTGGCCAAAAGTACCGACTACCCGAACACGAACTCGCTGCACTACCGTCTCACGAAAGCGGTTCCTTTGCCGGAAAAGAAATTGCCCCCCTTCCTGGATCTGGCCACTGTTAGCCGGGAGGGTGGTAATGTAATTGTGGCGGGCAATAACTACACTGGCCGGCTCTGGGAAGGTGGCGTCTGTGGTTGGGACGCGACGGCGGATCTTTTCCAGGAGGAGAAGATAAGCTTCAGCCACCGGTGCGATGCGATCATAACGGCACTGTGCTACACGCTGGACGATGCTTTGGTAACGATTTGTCCGCAGCTAGTCGGCTCGCTTTCATACTGCCTCCCTACAGTACTGGTAACGATGTGCTTTCCCACTTTTCTTTTGCAGTTTCTTTTGGGCAATGATAGAGGATCGATTGAGCTGTGGTCCACGGGGAATGCCGTTCGTGGACCCGGCCTCTACATGATAGACAAGCGGAACGAACATATCGGATCCATCACGGCACTGGACATATTCAACCACACCGAGCGGACCGTAATTTCCGGCTCGGTGGACGGTTGCATCAAGCTGTGGGATTACAGCCAGGGCGATTTGCAGTCAACCAGCACGTTCGCACACGCACATCTTGGTGCAATTACGTCTGTTGCCACTGACTGCAAGCAGGACGCGTTGGCCGTAAGCTGCTCGAAAGATCAATCGGCACTCTTGTGGGACTTCCGGGAACCGAAACCGGCTGTGGCGCTGTACGATAAGCATGATGTCCCGTTTGCCACCGTCCGGTGGTGCGATGAAGGCGCCTGGAATCGACTGGTAGCCATCGGCGATGAGATGGGACGTGTGCACTTTATCGATACACGGCAACCGAACGTGTTTCTCGAGACGATACCGTGCTTCGACCGGAAGGTTCACCAAATATCATTCCACGGGTAGGTGATGCTGGTGCAAATATGCACAGTACATTCAAGCTCATGAGGTTTTTTTTAATTCTTCCCTTTTCTTTTTTATACATCTATAGCAAACATTTCGCGGTGCTGGGGAACACGCCCGAGGTTAAATTCTTCGACGACAAATCGAAGGAAATTCTGGTAGAGAACAGCGCCTCAAACTATGTGCGTGATATTGTTTGGGATGCAACAAACGATAACGACAGGCCCATTTCCTGCACACTGATCGGATGGGATAGCTATGTTAAGCGGTTAACGCTGGAGGACCGAGCAGCCGAGTGAGTGAACGGTATGTGAGATTGCTAAAAATGATTTAAAAAAAAGAGCAAAGATCGTTAATAAGCAGACAAAAAAATATTCTCTAAAAGCCTCTTGCTGGAAGCTTAAAATTGAGTTGCCACAAAAGTATATGATGACCCATGTGTGATCCATACCGAGACTTCTTCTGTACTGTACTGTAAAAACCGTCCAGAAGTGTCCACCTTTGTGAATAGGTCTGGCTCCATCTGATGTCTTGGCTCTTCGAACTCCCCAGTGGTTGAAGTGGTCAGTGAAAAGATCATGGACATAAGATGGACATTGTTATACTAATGGCACTGGCAAGTAGTAGAATAGTCACACACAAAGGGCTAACAGCGAAGGAGTTTGTAAATAGCAGTAACTCTCGGATGATTGGCGGTCCGGCGGTGGACCGACCATCAAACCGTCAAAGTTTCTTTTCTTCTATGGTTTCGTTATTTACCTGTTGCTTACCAACCACCAGCGCTTTTCGATCGTCCAATCCACCCACCGGGGAATACATCCCTGCTATCACCGCACTCCTGCCATAGACTGGGAACTAAAACACACTCTCCGGGGAACCGGCTAAAAGCAGCCTCATCCCCAAAAGTACCTTCACTCACCTCATCACCTGGATGAATAGCAGCACCATCATAATATCTTCACAGACCGCTCCGTTAATCGGGAGCGTCAGCCAGCTGAGCGATCCATTCCAACCATGCCAACTGTGCCATCAAACTTCCTAACCACAAATCCCCCCTCATCATCTGCCATTTCAATGAACGAGTGGCTAACAAAGATCGGCTCCGTCCAGCCGAACTACACAGCACTCTTTCACGCCAAGATGACATCCGCTTCACTAACGAAATAGTCGCTCAACACTGGAAAACCACCTGGCACAACGCATACCTCTCCACGAAACTCCGCTCTATCAAGCACAACACCCCATCCTGGGACGTTTCCGGTTCCAGCGACATTCGACGAGACCTTTCCCTTCTTCGCATCGATCACAACCGCCTGACACACTCCTACCTTCTCGACAGATCCAGTCTACCATTACCATGGATACACTACACACCGAGTCACCGGCCAACTTGATACCGCCGGAGCAATCATACTATCCGACCCGACAAACCACAGCAGAACCGCCTCATCCGATTTCTACGCATCAGCAACCTGTACCGAGAGGTTTTAATTGATAGCGCAATATTTGTCATTTTACCAGTACACGAACCATACACGCAACAGTTAAGCCAGACACGCAATAGTTGAACCACACGTGAATGAGAACCTCTGGGACGTAAAGCCTTTTCTGGCCCAACTCAGTGGACTAACTGGCTAAAAAGACTACATGAGTTTGATCGTCCGGTGTCATTCGCAAAACATAACCAGCCCACTTAGTGGCTACACGGTGGTAGATGCAACAACGGCACCGCTCTTCACACGACAGGACCAGGGTTCAAATCTCATCTGTGAGCAGCCTTTGTGATATTGATTGAGCTTTATTTGATCGCAAATGTTGACCCACGACAGTCAGCTATATCTGCCTGGTTTACTCGATTCTTTCGCTTCGCACTCCATTTGTGTTTGCCATCTTCATGAGCCCGTATTATCCCCATTGTAGTATTCGCAATTCGCAAACGCGGCCACCCGCCTATTGTGTTCACACCCATTGAGCCAGCAAATTCACACCATTCAGCTAACAAACCATCCACACACACACATTCATCAGTTTTCGACAGCTTTATTTTCGTACCGAAAGTAAAGGCCCATTCCATATTAACAGCCTACCACTAAATCGCGGTACCTACCTACCCAATGCGCTCCTTCCGTTTTTTTTTTGTTTAATGCTGTATTTAGAGTTCCAGCGGAATCGAAACACTCTTGGAATGTTTGTTTCTCTTTAGCGTAATAATAATTGCTTCGTTCGTGCACATGCCTAGCCTAAAAGGTTGTCCTCGGTCCCGTCTGCAGTCACGTTTCGTCTTGGGGTCCGTACAAGTCCGCTGTGTCTGTCCGCTGTGTCTCGCGCGCCACGTGTACGTATATATATCAGTGTAATAGTAATTTTTAACCATAATAAATGCATCCGTTTTTTCACAAATTCACGCTATTGTTGCTGGGCGTGTTTCACTAATCGCGCTCTCCTGACTCGATCATCATCGATCAGAAGACCCCCTATGTTGCTCTGATGTTTCTACTTATGCTAGCTACACACGCGCTATGCGCATTATCAGAACGCATACACTACCAGCATGCCCCGAAATGGTTGTGTGCTTGTGTGGGACTATCGTATGCGGAAGACAAAATTTGATATCTCCCTCTCGCTCGTATCTGCGTGTGCGTGTGCGTGTGCTGCTTTGCCTTCTGCCTGGAACCGGAATGTTCTCGTCTCGCGAGACTGCCACCACACCATCATCGCGTCACACCTCCAGGGCCCGTTGCGTAACGAGAAGAAGGCTTTTTTTTACGATTGGTACTCCTTCTTCATGACCTTGGCGATCGTGCTGAGCTGCATGTTGGTCGTACCCTCGTAGATGGCACCGATCTTACAGTCGCGGTAATACTTCTCCTGCGGGAAGTCCTTGGTAAAGCCGACGCCACCCATCCAATCGATACACTTGACCGTGGTGCGTTGGGCCACTTCCGACGCGTAGAATTTGGCCATCGCCGCCTGCTTCAGGAACGGTGCGCCAGCCTCCTGCAGCCGGGCCGCATTGTACGTCAGCAGCCGGGCGGCTTCAATTTCCGTCGCGATCGTTGCGATCTGGTGCTGCATGCTCTGGAACGAGTACAGATCGGACCCGAACTGTTTGCGCTCGAGCAGGTACGGGATGGTCGCGTCCAGGCAGCCCTGGGCCAGCCCAATCATCTGCGCCCCGATGCCGATGCGTCCCTCGTTCAGGAAGCCGGCCGCATACTGGTAGCCCTTACCGAACTCCCCGAGGATGTTCTCCTCCGGCACGCGCACATTGTCCAGGTGCAGCGTGCAGGTACCGGAGGCGCAGATGCCCAGCTTGCTTTCCCGCTTGCCCACGGTGAAACCTTCGTACTCGCGCTCGACGATGAAGGTCGTGATGCCACGGTACCCGGCGGAGGGGTTCGCATTCGCCATGATCAGAAACACCCCCGACAGGTCGGAGTTGGAGATCCACATCTTGGTACCGTTCAGCACGTAATGGTTGCCATCCTTCTTGGCGGTGGTTTTCAGCGAGAACGCGTCCGACCCAGCCGACGGTTCGGACAGCGCGAAGCTGCCACTGTACTCCTGGCTCAGCTTCGGCAGATACTTGCTCTTCTGTTCCGCCGTGCCGAGCTTGATCATCAGCGAGTTGACCAGCGTGTTGTGGATGTCGACGAACGCGGCCGTCGCCGGGCACACCTTGGACAGCTCCTCCACCACCAGCATGGTGGTCATGAAGTTGCACGCGCTGCCCCCATACTCGTCGCTCACCTCAATCCCCATCAGCCCGTTGTCGAACAGGGCGCGCACGACGGACGGATCGAACTGGTGCTCCTCGTCCATCTTCTTCACCAGCGGGGCGATCTGTTCCTGGGCCAGCTTGGCCACCGTTTCCTTCATCACCAGCTCGTCCTCGCTCAGGTAGGTGAGGGGCGAAGTGGCCCCGGTCGCCGTACCGAACGACGAGCTGGCGAACGTGCGCGGCGCACCGATCGAGCCGACCGACCGAACCACCTGGCGGAGTACGCTTTGCAGCATCTTGACGGAGTGTTCTTCCTTAACGGAGGAGTAGAGGCACACACACACACACACTAGGTAGCACGGAACCAGAAGCCAACCAACCAACCGGCCACGTACGAGCGCACGAATCAACTGACGCGCCCCGGTCGCTCGATCCACCGCGCAAGGTCTACCGAGAGCGGTCGTTCGCGAAAAACTTAAGTCGCGAGATACGGACAAAACATAAAACGGGTTACCAACCCACGATATGATTACGCGTCACGTCGGTGATAGTGGTGTGTCCGCTGCGGTTTCGTTGTGGTGGTGGCGGCAATAAAGCCCCCTAATTTGCGTTTGCGTGGAGGAGGCCCTGGAGTGACAGACAGGGACAGTGAGTGTGAGTGTACAGCATACATATAGACGCAGCAACGATCGATCGATCTAATGCCGCGCGCGATCATGTACCGATCGGTGGTGGTGGTTGCCATTAGAACATTAGAACGTGCGTCGAACGGGGTCACGGATGGTGTGGCCACAATGAGCCGGTTAGTTGTATTAATTGTGATTTTTGAAAATTATTTCCATAATAATTAGGAAAAGAAAGAAAATTCATCTAAAGATGAATGATTGATAAATCTTTTTTTTTGTACAAAATAAATCTCTAATGACCATCCATCGGCTCCACACGGTTCCATAGTTGCTGCGCGATCGTTTGGACAAACAACACACAAACAACTTTCCATCTTAATTAACGACCACGAACGAGCCCTACGCCACAGCGGGTGAGACGAGCCCCAGGTCGCACACAACGCCATACGCAGCGGAATGGAAGTGAACTCCGCCTCTACCAGCCTGTGTGTGTGTGTGTGTGTTGGTTGTTCCCTCCAAAAGTGAAAAAAAATAACACACAACTACCCCCTGTCTAATCGTGCTACCCTTGGGACGTGCCCGAGGGTGGGCCGTAAAGACGCAAATGGTTCACAAATTTTGCGGTACAAAGAACGAATCTTGGCCGGCGACGATAAGATAAGATCGCGGGGTGGCGCAGGTTGGTTGGCACCGTAAACACGTCTTGTATTTTTCTTTCCCCCTCAAATTTTATTGTATGCGTGTTTAATATTGGCCGCGTGCAGTCAGCGGGCTCCATCAACCCAAACCCAACCTTGAGCGATTGACACTGTCTGGACTCTTCCAGGGAGCAAATGCGCACAAATCGTCCCTTCTTTTCGGGTGTTATCGGACATATGGATAAGGAGGAGGAGGAGGAGGAGGAGGGCCTATTTCCTAATTCCGTCCACGGAGAGATGCGTAGAGATCATGTTTCTATGAGGGTTTTTGTTTCCTCGTGTGGTTGTGAAAATAGCAGTATCTAATCTATGAGAACTGGATACAAGCTATTTAAAACGTAAGTCGATCATACGTCATACAATTAGCAACTCTGACTATGTTTGTTGTCAACGTGCTCGAAGGATTTAACGAGCACAGTCCGGGATCAACCTAATGGCATGATAAATCTACCCAAGATGTATTGGATTTGTTATTGCGATCTTGAGCAATTGAAAAGCACGATCAACCAGATGTGTTGGACAGAAGTATATCTCCCCGAAAACAGACTGTGCGGTCCAGTAGCCGAGCCCTTTCAAGGATGTAGTGCCAAGGAAGAAGAAGAAGAAACAAACTGTGCGGTCCAGGAATCGTTCATCATTCATCTAGAGCAGCGTCCGTAACTCCTTAAGGGACCTCATATAATGTCTCCAACCAGTCAGCTGACGTTATGTGTCCTAGGGGCATCCATTTTTTCCCCTGCTTGGAACCTCTCCAAGGGGCTTGATCCGCCAATGCAATAAAGTCTTCTTGTTCTAACAGATTTTCTTATCATGGGTTACAACCGAATCGCTTAGAATGCCGATCGAACGAGCCCTGCCGCCTGCCTATCGAACAGTCAGGCATTCCTGAAGGTCGTGTAAACGCCGTCACTCCCCACCTCAATTTCTGGCTGCTCACAATGTCTAATCGGTACATGTGAATCCCCCCAAAGAGGATCACTAACGTGGAGCAAAGATTTGGTTGTAGCGATGCAATTCCGTCACATGAAAAAACCCCGAGATCATCTCTCATCCGAACAGACTACTGTGCAGCCTTTACAAGTAGCCTAAGGTCAGCGAAACCCATTAACCGAGAGGCCTGTTCCATAAGATCCAAGTGTCTTATCGAACCGGGTAATGAGCTACTGGGCTATAAAGGAAAACCTGCTGCAAATACAACATATAAATATAAGCTCAAAGTACTACAAACTTGCCTCATTTTGCCACGTAAACGTAAATGACCATCTAAAAAGATGCACAACACACCGACAACGACAGGCTAAATCAGATGATGGTGCATAATTCTAGCAGCACCAGCACCGCCACTTGGTCAAACATATTTGCAAACCCCACTATCTACAGTGTAGAAAGCGAATTTCACAACAACCGTACCTTCTCCTCCTCCTCCTCCGGGAGGAACCGATATGAGTGATTTGATCCCGCGGCAACGAAAACCCCGCCAATGCAATCCGAGTCGAATCTCTCAGCCCGGTTGTTGTATACGGTTGATTGAATTAAATAACATTTCATTTCGCTTTCAAATAGCGCAACAGTACGGCGCCCTTCGGCCCCGTTGTAGTTGGATCGCGAGGACACGCATACACACGCGCGCGCGTCCGAGATGGAAAGACAGCGTACGCATACCGGCGATCAGCGTTGCGCGCTGTTACCAGTCGCACCAGGCCCGCGCCAGAGCATGATGGTGATCGTGTTTGCTTAACCTTGATAGGCGAACCGTTCCGGAAGCCTTCTACCAGCCGACGGTTCTGTTGTTACCAATTACACAGTCCGATGTAGCAAAACGTCGCCTATCAACTATCACACCACTACACACATCGGCCGGTGCCGATTTGGAGGCTTGGCGGCGGCGGTTAAAAGGACGTCACGGAACCGGTTTTCTCCCTGCTTTTCGTTTCTCAGCGTTATTAGTAAGGAAGCAGTTTGATGAACCGTTTTACTGTAGGAACGTTGTTAACAACTAATATGTTTTGGTTTTATTGTGAGGTCATTCTTAGCGGACAGATTTGTGGCACATGCACCGGTAGTCATGGAATGAGAACCGTTAACGGACGAATACGGTTCACAATTAAATGATGCGCTGTACGCAACAGATCTGTTGTCGCATGTTAAAGTTGTATAAACAAAAAAGAATCGAAACATTAAAAAAAAAGCTTAAACTCACATCTAAACAACGACAGGCTGTTCCCTCCCTTACCGTTACATGCTTTTCCTTATTGCTAGCGTAAGTATTTCGGGTGAACAGGGGACGTCTTTTTTTACTCTACAGTTCCTCCTTTCTGGCTTCTTCCCTTCTGCATTTAAATGCGTAAACCCGTATGCGTGTAAACAGCATATGATGGACGGGTGTGTGCTATGCTAATGACACGGATCTTTAACCGATTAGTCTGCGTAAATGTAACTACAACCTTGTTCTCTTTCCTTTGTCGCAGGGGAAAAAAGTGCACGCATTTGTCCGAGAGCCCTGCCCGAATTAATAATGCTCCTGTGTTGCTTAATACTTCGACAGAGAGGATTGGCACGTGAACCGTGAGCGCGCAACTAATAATGAAATGTCCCATAAGAGTGGCACCACAGGCAGCTTTCCCATCGGAAAAGCCGGCGGGGGCCTCCCCTGTATGTGATCGTAACGAATGCGCCTTAACGAATAAAAAACGAGCTCCGTTTTCCTTTCTTAAAAAAGAAACCCCCCCCAAAAGGAAACGGAATCTTACCTTACCGTACTTATAGCCGCTTCCGCTTGCTCGGTGGTGCGAAGCTACTGACCGGCGACGAGCCGGCATTGTTGTTCTCCACGTCCGAGGCAGTGTTTCGGCCGGCCGGCCGTGGCGGTGCTTCATCCACCACCAACGGTATCTTCATCAACCGCTCCGCCTTGCGGATGACGTCCGGATCGCGCAGCCAGCTGCTCCGGAGCAGCGCATCGATCGAGGGGCGTGAGTTGGGATTGACGCTTAGAATTTCGTAGATCAACTTCTTCGCCAGCGGCGACACTTTCTTCCACACCGTGTGGCGCATCTTAAAGTTGGCCCGCTTGATCTGCTCCACGGCAGGGGAACCGTAATCGTCCGAGAACGGTAGCGTGCCGCTGAGCATCGTGAAGAGCACGACGCCCAGGCTCCAGATGTCGACCTTGCGCGTGTACGAACCGCGGCCACCGGTTTGCAGCACTTCCGGCGCCACGTACAGCGGTGTGCCGCAGATCGTGCGCATGACCGAGTTTTTGCGAACGAACTTGCTCAGCCCAAAGTCGGACACCTTCAGCAGCGTGTACTCGTTGTCGTCCTCGAGCAGGATGTTGTCGGGTTTCAGGTCACGGTGAGTTATTCCTGGCGTGTTACGGAAGAAGCAACAGGCGTTGCGTTTGGTTCAAAGTTAGTAACATTTTGGCTTATCAATCGTATCAACTAACAATTGCATCACTATTGGAGCTGCTTACGAGCTGCTTTTAACAGTACACTAGTGCAGGGCTTTCCAAACCATGCAAGGGCCACAGTAATATCTACTAATGCAATACTATGTAAACCATTTAAATATTTTAGGCTGGATTATTGTCGTAGTGAAAGTCATCCTACACTATACGCTACGCTTGAACAGCTCATTTGCTCAAGCTGCTAACCCTCTCACAAAAGGAATTTATTCCTCCGAAATACTTGGAGATGCTTAGCGGAATGATCTTCTCAATACAATTTATACGAATAAATATATAAAATGCATTAAATGACATAACATTTCATAATGACGATACACATTAGGACAAGGGAGACACTACAAGGGAACGGAATAAAGCAAAGGACATGCTATGGTCAAACAAATCACCTACTGCATTGAAGTCAGATAATGCGCGCATCCAAGGGTCATTTTGAGCAAACCGCGAGCGTCGCAATGGGATGGGAGGAGTGGAGGGCGAACGCGCAAGCGGTAGGATGGGACATAGATGGGAATGGCTGCCAGGAGGGTAGGGGAGTCAATGTTGGCAATAAATAGCCTGCGCGCCTGACAATGACGGTCTTTTAAGCCAACCAATCCCAGCAACTGACACCGTACCGAGTATGGAGGAGAAGCAGCACTGGGGTCGTTTAGGAAGCGCCTTACGGCGATTCTAGAAAACCTCCGACGTACCCTCTCCAACCTATCCATATAGGTGACACCTGCTGGGGACCAAACGACGCTGCCGTAGTCCAAGATAGGACAGACCCAGCAGCAACACAACGCCCTCAAGCACAATGGATCATGGACCTCAGCCGCCATGAGGCCCAATAATTTGTTGGCTCGCTCGACGGCTGAGTTGATATGTGGCTCAAAAGACAGTTTGTCATTGAGCCACACACCAAGGTTCTTTACCAGAGTGGCTCGTGGGAGTGGTGAGCCACCGAGCTGGTCGAACGAGATTACGCAGCATTTTAAAATAATAATTGAAAATTTATTTTATAATAAATAATTGAAATAAATAAAAAAAATTATTTAGCAAATAAATAATAATAATAATAATTCAGTGGAACTCTCTTTTGAAAGGTTAAAAACAAACTTCAAACATTTTCAATTTCCTCAATTAACCAATAGCCTGCAGTCTGTAGTCTATCTTCGAACATTGTCTCAATTTTATGAATTAGTTTGTAGATTTGGCTCCTGTAGACATTTGACGTTTGATTTAAAATGGAAAACAAACTGAAATGTTCTAATAAAAACTATACAAGTAATACGGCCAGGGCGTTTTACCGAATAACTAGTCTGTTAAGTAATTTCAACATGAATCCGTCAACAACAGTTAAACATACTGAAAACTGTTCAGATTCTGGTTGGATTTTTTTTTACAATTTTAGTCGATCTTTAGTCTGTTTCAGTTGCACATTATTAGTGGACTATTTTTTCAACGACGAAAACTGGGCGGACAGGTTTCGGCACACAGTTCGTCGTTTGGAGACCACTGCATCAGTAAAAGGTATGTACGAAGAAGAGACGAGATTTTCCGAGTAAGAGCTTGTACAGTGACATTGTACTGAATGATTAATATTTATGGTAATTTCTGTTTCAAGTTTGGTCCGTTAAGATTAATTATTCTATCAGATAAAAAATCCATTAAGGATCTTTTTTGGTGCGGTGTGAAGATCTTCGTTCGAGGCTAAGCTAAAAGGTCCATGCTTTATTTAAGTTGGTTTAGAGTACATCTTCGCCTAGATTGTTTAACAAAATACTCGACTTTACACAGCTTTCTACTAGAATACGGTTTATCGATCCCAGCTGATTGATTTTTTTTTGACCATGGAAGCTGAAAAGCTCAGGTTCACCAATAAAAACAACAAGCATTCGGTTCCGCTCTGTCTAAGCTGATCGTTGAAAATGTCTATCCAGCAAATGCCGGTGCCAATTTACAACACTTGACCCAGTGAGCAGCACTTTCAACTGTCAAGCAAAATAGTGAAGCATTATTAAGAATTGGAAATTAGAAAAATTCTACCAATTCCCGAACAAAGCTTTTGTCACACGAGGCATAAATCCTGGAGAAAACTAACAATGCCAACCATAAAGCACCCTTGTACAGTATTCAAAAACTTTTACATTTATAGCTTCTTCACACCGAGCGAGACTCGATGCTGGTTGGGGAATAGAATAATATCCGCCACATAATCAGCTGAATGAGGAGCCTTCAGGTTGTTCCTTTCCTGATTCCTCCTTCTACATATGTGAACTAAAACGAAATGGTAATGCGAAGGTCAATAACACAACCGATCGACGATCGAGCATTAACGAATCCTCTACCTGGGTCTCCAAAACAAGATCGCTGTAAACCACCTCCAGCGCCTTAAATCTCAAAGATTTGACAACCGACAGTATGCGAAGGTCCAGTCAAAGGGAAATGAAACAAAAAAACACACATCCCTAATCCCAGCTGTATACCGATCGAACCGTGGCTCGAAATCCTGCTGCGAAATTCGGCCATTCGATCGCTTTGTTTTGAATTCATGCATCGAGACCCCCTGTCCCACCCGTTCCACACTTACCTTGCTCGTGCAGGTACTTTACGGCATGGCACATCTGGAGGAAGAACAGCTTTGCCGTCTTTTCCGGCAGATACTTGTTGTTGATGATGCGCGACAACAGATCGCCACCCTTCATATACTCCAGCACCATGTACACCGAGTCCGGTTTGTCTACGATGTCGTGCATTTTTATTACACACGGCTGTTTGGTTTGAAAACGGAGTCACATACATACATCATTACCCATTACAAGATCATTCGTTGCTATTAGCCGTACTTACATGATCTAGGTTTTTCATGATGTGTACCTCGTTCATCACCCGCAGTGGATCGTTCAAAAACTTTGGCCGGCTGCGCTCGTTTAGCGGATCCTTCGCGACGTGTTTCATGGCGTACGGTTGGCAGGAAACGGTATCGTGCAGCAGGTAAACCGTTCCACACGCACCCGAACCAAGCTTCCGGCCGATGTGATACCGTTCGAGCAGCTCCTTCGCTTTAATCTCCACTGCAACGTTGTGCCGCAGGTCGTAGTACACAAACGCACGGATATTTACACCGGCAATCGAGATGATATCCTCGTGCTTCAGAATCATACACTTGTTGGGGCCTATCAGTCGCCCATTTACGTACGTTCCGTTGCGTGAATGATCCTGGCGAAAAGGTATAATAGGGGGACAGTTTTGTACATCAGCTAGTTCGGTTAATCTTGATTAGTCACTTACGTGTATGTACGTTGGGCTGGTCATGTCGGTCAGATCCTTTTTGATTGTGAAGTGTACCTTCGAGACGCGGCACAACTTTGAAGCCGGAAGGTTGATCTCGCTTAGCATAAGATCGCACGATTCCTCACGACCAACTTTAAACTCGCTGCGGCGTAGCTCTGCAAACGGGAATAAAACGATACAAAATTAAAAACGGACTCAACTGAACACTGATAGGAATTAATAGAAAAAGAGGGAAGAAGCAACGTTTGGATTGCAAAAAAGAAAAACACATTGAGTAGCTATAACTATGGGGTACCGTAAATGGTAGACGGAGCACGAGATACGTAGAACATAGGATATTTAGTACCGAGGCTTTTCGTCTTCACATGCTTTCCCAGCAACTGGCCGTAGCTGGGATGCTCGAACGGTTGACTTTCCAGTGCGGTATCCTGCGTCATTTGGGTGGCCGTTTGTGTATCCGGCATTGCTTCGCTGTTTGCCATTTCGTTTTTCGTCCTTCGATGCTGTTGTTGTATTCCCGGTTGCACCCTGCCTCCTACTCACTGTCCTCCCTGCGCGTGCACCGTTTAATCCTGGTGCGCCGGCCAGTAAACAACACCAGTTTAAAATGTTATCCTAACAAGAGCAACGCACGAACACGCACTGCACTACGCCGGCTAATGGTTTTTCACGGAAATTTGCCTCAGAAAGGTCACGAATTGCTACGGCATAGTAAAGGTAATCTGTTTTTTTCCTTCAAGCGCTCCCAGGAACACACGATCGCAATGGAGGATGGCGCTGTTTAATCCGAATGCGCCCTTTGTGTATGTGTGTACAGGAGTGTAGTGATTGTTTTCTTTGCTTTTTATCGTCCCCGTGAACTTAACGAAACTTCTCTGCGTCGCACCCACTTCTGACCCTCGTTGGCCCACACTTTTGAAGCGATTGACTAGCTCAACGTGTATTTACACATGTAGCGCGTGCAATACTATTGGTGTGTGTGTGTGCGCCAAATTTTGACAGATACAGTTTCGTTCCGTGGCCCACCAACCAAATGCTGTCTTAACAGGCAACCCACCCCAATAACGGTCCACTAACCCGTGTTAAGAGACCGTGCTGACAAATTGGCCATTTGCTGCTCATCTGCAGCTTTGTTTATCGAGGCTTTTGTCCTGGGGGACCGATTTATTCATAAGGCAAGAGAATTCGACCTACAGTCATAGACGCTTTCGTTTTGTCAAACTGTTGATAATGGGGTTATTACACGAGGAATTTTTTGGTTGGTGATTTTCTGTCAAATAGGGCGTTTGACAGAAAAAAACCAGCTGTCCGTGTAATAACACAATATGCTGCACAGATTTTTATTGCCATCATCCGAATTATTTTACATTTGAATTGTCCGTTATTCTAAAATGGAATGAAATATTTATCATTAACACGTATCGTACCATGCCGGGCACCGACTGACGATGCCATTATGATAGGGATACTTTTTCGTGACCGACAGCACTTCGGTCAGACGAACGTTCGGTTAGAGATTTTTCGGTTCAAACTGGTCCCAAATCGCTCTCTTTGCATTAACAAAACATCGTCTTCAATATTCATCTTAAATCACACGAAATAAACTGGACAATAATATTCAATAAAAATTGCGAGGCAAAACAACGCTTCCAAAATGTAAACAATCCACACTTTGACAGAAAAAAACCAGCGCGATCGAAATCTGAATTGAGCATGTCGAATTCATTTTTTCAGACCGGCATTTATCTGTCAAACGTGTTTTGACAGAAAATCACCGATGAAAAATTCCTCGTCTAATAACCCCATAACCGTTCATAAATTCAAACCAATGTGGGTTACGTGTTAGCTTCAAAACGATTTGAAGTAAATTTACTAATTTAAAGGCCCTTTCAGTGGCAATATTGTTGGTGCTGAAAATTTGTTCGTACCAGCACCCAACAAATGGTTCGGAATCGCGCATTTTCGTGTGCTCATGTGCTCTACCAACCTTGGCCCGCAGTCGACCTCGCTGTCATGCCACAGTGACAGATGTCGTACGGGTTTTCATAAGCAAGGAAAAATTGTTCAGCTGAAGTTTTCGCTGCTTCCTTCGAGAAGAAGATTTCCCATTTTTCCTTTCGAGCGCGATACCTACCACCAGCGGATTGTGTTTGCGGATAACACGCACGTAGGCGGGGTCTGGCTGCTGCGGGTGATGGTGTCGGTGTACAAAAGGTAGGGAAGTTCTGCGCCGTGTTTTGGTCCGCTGGCGGGAGTACATTGCTGCTGGAGGAAAGGAGGCAAAGAGAAAGTGTGCTGCTTCACCCGCTGCTGCATCATAGTTCTTCATCGTGTCCCTGTTGTTAAGCTGCCCACGATCCTCAATCCTCAGCACAACACTCCAGCACCATGTCCAGCAAGAAGCCGGAGATCGCCGACAGCTGGGAAGATATTGACGAAGAGCAGGTAGGTAGGAAGGCTCGTTGTTCTACGACGTACGGATGGAAGCTGGATGGAGATTTCGCCTCCCATCCATCACCATGGTGACCTTGTTGACTAATTGACGCTGTACGTTTTTTTTTTTTGGTGGTGTGCCGTGAACGTGAACCCGTGCTGTGATCGCATCAGTTGGCCAACGCGATAACGATACTGAAAAACTCAACCAGCATTGATGCGGCCAATGCGGACAGTACCAAGCCTTCCGCTGCGTCTGGAAACACGGCCCGGCAGAATACCCTACCGCAGATGCTGGAGGAGGAACTGCGCCCGAAGATAGTGGCCCGGCCAATGCAGATATTGAAACGTCCACAGACCAGCGGTGGATCGGAGGGGAAGAGTGCGGCGGACAGTAAACCCAAGACACAGATCAAGTCACTCGACCAACGAAGGCAGGAATATGCCGAGGCTCGGTTGCGCATCCTTGGTTCGGCTCATGACGACGAGGAAGCCGAGTAAGTGGAGCCACATGAGAGCGTTGTGGAGGAATTCCATTAATTTTGTTTTTATGTTTTGGGCTTTCACAGGACGAAGAAAACGACACCTACCACCAATGGATATCGAATAAACAATGCTAATAACAATGTCGGTTCCAGCGGAAATGGTAGTTCAAATGCGAGTAGTACAAGTGGAGGTAGTGGTGGTGGTGGTGGAGTCGTGGGTGGAGATGGCATGTCCGGGAATGGTGCAAACAATAATTCGAATAACATGTACCGCTACCACCCACCGTACCGGCAACAGGCCCCCATCGGAACGTTTCCTCCAGCGATGCAGAGCGGACCACAGGGACGGGGGCAAGGGGCACCGGTGGTGTACTATCCGACCACACCCAACCATCACCACCATCCGCATCATCCCATGCACAGTGCGCATCAGTTGCACCCGCACCATACGTTTCCACCGATGCCACACCACCATCACTTGCATCCGCAGCAGCAGCAGCAGCAGCAACAACCACACGGTAGTCACCCTTATCAACATCAGCAGCACTTTGCCCAGCATCTTAACCATCAGCAGCCGGGAGGCCGCGACGGTGCATGGTTCGTTGGCGGGCGCAATGGTGGCAACGTAACGCTCGGGTACTACGGAGGCGGTAAGGGATACGGCGAAGGAAGCGGACCGCTATCATCACCACTGCTCGGGCATGCACCGCCCGGTGCCATCCCGAACCATGCGATTTCGTACAATGGCGGTGGAGCTGGAACAACATTCGGACAGCCGAACTCTCACGGCAGTTCGGGCGGATCGAATATCACTACCACTAATCAACACGTGCTACGTTTGCCTGCCGGTCCGGACGGGTCGCAAGGCTTCAGCATGCGACGGTAGCTAGCTGATGTTGATCGTAATATAGCAGGTAGTGGTGGTGGTGGTCGAGGTGATGGACGAATTGGTGCTAAAGGTAGACGGTGATATTCTGATCATCTTTCCGGACGAAAGCACTAGACGCTACCCTGTTGCATCTACAGGTGGCCTCTGCCGTTCGCTTAAGAAAAACAAAGCAACCCAATGTTTTCCCCCCTTTTCCCTTTGCACCCGTTGTCACGGTGCACCGAAAAATGACCTTACTCATTTTTTAACGTTTCCTACTCATTTTTTTTTCTGTTTGCCTCATCTAAAGATGCTTTCGCCTAAAGAAGCAGTGGAAGAAATTGACAGTCCTTAATAGAGGCGCGTGACACGATGTATGTATGTACACCCGAGGGACATCCCATTCACGAGAGCTTCAATTCGTTCTAGTGTAAGGACTCGTTGATGTGTACAATGTTGGTTAATTTGTACACATTGCCGCTATAAAAAAAAACAACAACAATCATTTACCTTCTTTTAGTGCTTTTTTAAAAATATGTAGTATGAGTTATGTATAAAATGCGTTATAAATATTTGATAAAAGGTGCAACTGAAAAATGCGTGGCCGTTTCTCCCGGGGGGTTTTTTTTTTGGCGAAACAGCGCGGTGAAAAGTAATATCCGAACGTGCGTAGGGAGATTAGTCAGATAAAGATTTTTTGATTGGATGGCGACAGTAACCGGAGACAGTGGCTTGCATCTAATTTGCGACACCTGTATTGACTGAATTGCCTAATGGACACTGATTTTGTGACCTGGATTACTTATCGGGATTAGATTTCGCTCAGTCAGTCGGTTGTGTGAGCATTCCGCAATACAGCTCCATCGTGTCCCATTTCGCTAGTGAAGCACTGTGCACCTACTGCAGGCACCTGTTGCCATGGAAATGATGCTCCGATTGTCGCGCAAAATCGCGCCCTTCAACTATCGCAGGTTCGCTGTAGTTTCGCAAGACCCAGTACTTTTCATAAACAACAAAAAAACGATCGTCATCTTCGTGAGGCTTCACACGCGGCTTTAGTCGCGATTGCCATGTGGCGTAGGAATTCGGAGAGCGCTCGAATGGATGCTGCACGCACTACGGTGGAGCAGTGGAGGGGGCAAGAAAGCGGCGGGGTTGGGGTCTTCTCTCTTTCGCGCTACGAGCATCATACCGCGTTTGGGGAATAGAGATCGTGAGAGGAAATCAGATCTGCTGTGCCGGGTCTATAGGGCAGAAAGGGACAGAGAGAAGCCTGCATCAAACGCTTGAAGGCGCTAACACAGCCACAGTCAGTCGGTCGTGCTCATGGACCGCGAGGTTCGCTTCTGCTAACAAATACAAAAGTCACCGCGCGGCTAAGGAACGGTTTGCAAAGCGTCTTAATCCGTCGACCAGTGAACAACGTACGATCGCGACGCTAAAGGAACGTTACCACAACGGCAGAGGTGTTTGTGATCGCTCGCATTCGTTCGGCCCTCCTAATCAAACTCAATTAGTTGCGCTACTCTCCGGTCAGTCCCCGTTGCGACACAAAAGGGTTCAATCATGGTGCAGGACAGCGGTACCCTGAAGAAGGTGTTGGTGATCGGTGGCGGCGGTCGCGAGCATGCCATCTGCTGGAAGATGGCACGCAGTGAACGGGTGGAAACGGTTTACGCACTTCCAGGCAGTCCTGGCATTGCGGCCGTCCCGAAGGTTCAGCTAGTGGCGGATGTCGGTGTGAAGAACCATAGTGTAAGTGAGGATCATTTGATCCTTTAAAAACGGTGTTTAACGGTTAAAAATAATGGTTTTTTTTCCGTGTGCGTGCGTGTGCGTGTGTCTTTTCTTGCAGGCCATCGTAGCGTGGTGCAAACAGCACCAGATCGATCTGGTTGCGGTGGGCCCGGAAGATCCGCTGGCCGATGGACTGGCGGACGTGCTGCAGGCAGCCGGCATAAAGTGCTTCGGCCCGGGACGACGCGGTGCACAGATCGAGGCAGACAAAAACTGGTCGAAAGACTTTATGCACCGTCACGGCATTCCGACGGCCCGCTATGCCAGCTTTACCGATGCGTCCGAGGCGAAGGCTTTCATCCGCAGCGCACCGTACGCGGCACTGGTCGTGAAGGCGAGTGGGCTGGCCGCCGGTAAGGGTGTGATCGTGGCCGAAACGATCGACGAAGCGTGTGCCGCCGTCGACGACATCCTCGGCGAGAAACGGTTCGGTGCGGCCGGCGAGGTGGTCGTCGTGGAGGAGAAACTGTCCGGCGAGGAAGTTTCGGTGCTGGCGTTCGTGGACGCGCGCACCGTGCGCGTGATGCTGCCGGCCCAGGATCACAAGCGGCTGCTGGATAACGATCGGGGCCCTAATACAGGCGGCATGGGTGCATACTGTCCGTGTCCGATCATTAAACCCGCCCAGATGGAGCTGGTCGTGCGGGAGGTGTTACAACGGGCCGTCGATGGATTGCGAGCGGAAGGCATCAAGTACAACGGTATGTGTTTTTCTTTACTGGACGATACTGTTTGGTTGTTGCTGCTCAAAAAAACCAACCCCATTGCGATAAGAAAGCACACTCGAGGGCTACGGTTACTTCTCGGGAGGTCAGGATCGATCGAGAAAAATGGGAAAAAGTGAAAACAACCCCGCGTTATGGCAGAATGGCGGCGGTAGATGACGTAGCCGCGTGGTCCGTAGAACGACGCACGCGATCGATCCCTCCCGGTCGGTGATAACGGAGCGTGGACGCGCTACTATGTGATGTTGCTCCTGCCAACGGAATCGGATTCTTCGTGGTAACAGGCCGCGGGAATCGATCCAGTTTTGGACGCAGTATGTTTTGCTATTTGTTGTTTATGTTTGTGTCCGTTGGGTTCCCGGTCGTACGAGCGCATGTGTTTTTTTTCTGTTGTTGTTGCGTTAATACGTCTCTGCCTTTGCTGCTGTGAAGTGGAATCGATCGCGACTGCGAAACACACACTTAATTCAATAATTCAGCGTGACGGGTATTGCAGTAACGTTTGCAAAGCTAGCTTTCTGCTCGGCCTGGAGATGTTACAGCGCGGCCGTTTTAAATTATGACCGTTATGATATGTCTTTAGGGGGTGAAAAGATACCAAAAATGCTCTGCTCTGCTGAGAGATCTTCAGCGATCTGTTGGTGGAATTTGTTGAAGCTAGGTCCAAGTTCATTCAATCTCTTTCGATACAAATACGTGCTGTTCATTCATGGTTGTTCTAGACCTTTCTTGTGCTTCAGACATATCATTGTCTAAGTTCTGAAAATTCTATCAAGAGGTAGAAGTACTCAGTAGAGACGATAATGGCGTCTTTGCTATTACGTTTGGTCTATATTGAGCGATATAAGGCCGTGCTATGCGATTTTGCGATAGATATATACAGAATATTGTTTAGAATAGAAACAGAATATTGTTTCGATGGACCCCTAGCCTGTTTCGATTTGGATCGACCGTTTGGTCGAAGGCAGAGACGCGTTCGGTACTCTCCATCGCTTTCTTCTGTAAGGCATTTAACTGTGCAGATATTGATTAGACAACACTTATTTTTTAAACCACTCTAGGTGTGCTGTACGCCGGCATGATGCTTACCCCTAACGGGCCGAAAACGCTCGAGTTCAACTGTCGCTTCGGTGACCCTGAGACGCAGGTCATTCTGCCCCTGCTCGAGAGCGACCTGTACGAAGTGATGGAAGCAACGTGCGACGATCGACTGCACGAGATCAATCTCAAGTTCCGGGTCGGACTCAGTGCGGTCGGTGTGGTGATGGCCAGCAGGGGCTACCCGGAAACGTCCACCAAAGGATGCGTTATCAAAGGTCCGTTCAAAGTTTTGTTTCCCTTTTCGAAGAAGGAGGTCAGTGATGATGTTTGTTGTTTCGATTCCCAGGGCTTGACGCTGTAGCTGCCCGCCCGGAACACCTTGTGTTTCACTCCGGTGTGGCACGCAACGAACGGGGCGAGTTCGTCACGAACGGTGGCCGGGTGCTGATCGGTGTCGTGCTTCACAGCGATCTGAAACAGGCAGCCGCACTAGCCACATCCGCCTGCACGACGGCAATCAGCTTTGACGGTTCGCAGCACCGGCTGGACATCGCACAGAAAGCATTCAAACAGTAAATTATTGTTGGCCACCCTTTAGCTTTGTGTGAATTGGAAATAAATGTGTCCCATCTGTGTGTGTGTGTGTGTTCATGCCATACAGAAAAACTCACAAAACTCGAAAACGAAATCGCCTTACCGTCCATTATCTGTGTATTGTCCACCGTCTCATGTAAAGCCCCAATCCTACCCCACTGTTGACCACCCTATTTTTCCTTTCCATTTCTAGCCAAAGTTTGTCGTACAAAGCGAGCGGAGTCGATATCGATGCAGGAGATGCGCTGGTGCAGCGCATTAAACCGTTGGCGCGCGGTACCAACCGGCCCGGTGTGGTTGGTGGATTGGGAGGATTTGGTGGACTGTTTCGATTGAACGATGTAAGTTTCGTGGGATGAGTTCGGGACATTGCCGCTGAAGCTTAGTAACGCTTAAAACTCAATTTCAGGTAACGTATACGAATCGTGAAGGTAAATCGGTCCGGTACAGTGATCCGGTGCTGGTGCAAGGTACGGACGGTGTTGGCACCAAGCTGAAGCTTGCCGAAGCACTCAACTGCTGGGACACGATCGGCATCGATCTGGTGGCAATGTGTGCGAACGATGTGCTGTGCGCCGGTGCGGAACCACTCGCATTCCTGGACTATATTGCCTGCGGACGGTTGGAAGTGCCGACGGCCGCAATGATCGTGAAGGGTATTGCGGAAGGGTGTCGCGAAACGAACTGTGCGCTGCTCGGCGGAGAAACGGCCGAAATGCCGTCGATGTACGAGAAGGGCAAGTACGATCTGGCCGGATACTGTGTCGGTGTGGTGGAGCACGATCAAATCCTTCCGCGCGTCGATCGCATTAAGGAGGGCGATCTCGTGATCGGTCTGCCATCGAGCGGTGTACACAGCAACGGATTTAGCCTGGTAAACCGCATCCTCGAGCGCACCGGCACGAAGCTGACCGATCGTGCCCCGTTCGGTGAGGATGGATGTAGCACGTTCGGCGAGGAGCTGCTTACCCCGACGGCCCTTTATGTGGCTCCGCTGCTGCCGTTACTGCGCCAGAGCGATGCGGTGAAAGCGTTGGCACACATCACCGGCGGTGGATTGGTGGAGAACGTGCCGCGGGTGCTGCCGGACGGATTGGCGGTCGAGGTGGACTTTAGCGATGTGCAAATCCCTCCCATCTTCGGATGGCTAGCGGCGGCCGGAAATGTAAGCGAGCGGGAAATGCTTCGTACGTTCAACTGTGGCATCGGAATGGTGGTGATCGTGTCGGAGTCGGATCGTACCTGGAAGGAGAAGCTGTCCGCGCACGGTGCGGTACTGCTTGGGCGAGTGCAACGGAGGGCCCGTGGCACCGACCAGGTGGTGGTGAAGAACTTTACGCAAGCGATCACTAAGGTGGCAGCAGGCTACAAGCCGGACAAGCGGTCCGTAACCGCCATATCGTACAAGGACAGTGGCGTTGATATCGGAGCCGGCGATGAGTTGGTGCAACGGATCAAACCGTTCGCAAAGTCGACGAATCGGCCCGGTGTGATGGGTGGGCTCGGCGGTTTCGGCGGACTGTTTCGACTGCGCGACACGGGAATGAGCCTCGCGGATCCCATCCTCGTGCTCGGTACGGATGGTGTCGGAACGAAGCTGAAGATCGCGCAGGACTGCAATCTGCACGGTACGGTGGGCGTCGATCTGGTGGCGATGTGCGTGAACGACATCATCTGCAACGGTGCGGAACCGCTCGCTTTTCTCGATTATTACGCGTGCGGGCAGCTGGATGTGCCGGTAGCGGCGAAGGTGATCGAGGGCATTGCCGAAGGATGCAGGCAGGGCAACAGTGCACTGCTCGGTGGCGAAACGGCCGAAATGCCGGGAATGTACGCGAAGGGTGTGTACGATTTGGCCGGCTTTTCGCTTGGCATTGCGGAGCGCAGCCGCATGTTGCCGCGGATGGATTGTATCTGCCCGGGGGACGTTATCATTGGCCTGCCGTCCAGCGGTGTGCACAGCAATGGGTTCAGTTTGGTGCACAAAATACTGGAGTTTGCTGGCCATTCGTACGGTGACGTTGCACCGTTCAGCGCCACGGGCAAAACGTTTGCGGAGGAACTGCTAGTGCCCACGCGCATCTACGTCCGCGAACTGCAGGCCCTGCTGGCGGAAGGGCTGGTGAAAGCGCTCGCACACATCACCGGAGGAGGATTTACGGAAAACATTCCGCGCGTGCTGCCGGCCGGTGTGGCCGCATTCCTCGATCTTACCGAGATGCACATTCCACCGATTTTCGGCTGGCTGGCCCGGGCCGGCAATGTAACGGCGGATGAAATGCTGCGTACCTTCAACTGCGGCATCGGTATGGTGCTGGTGGTGGCCACGGAACACAAACACACCGTGCTGGAGCGTCTTCGCAGTGCTGGCGGATCGGCACTGGGGACGGTGGTGAAAAAATCGGACCCCCTCGGGCAGCGCGTGATTGTGCAGGGTTTCGAGGATACGTTGCGGATGTCGCAGCTGACCTGCTCGCTGCCGAAAAAACGGATCGCGGTACTGATTTCCGGCTCGGGCAGCAATCTGCAGGCACTGATTGATGCGACGCGCAGCTCGATCTTTGGCATTCGGGGTGAGGTTGTGCTGGTGGTGTCGAACAAGGCGGGTGTGTTCGGACTCGAACGGGCAGCCCAGGCGGGCATACCGTCGAAGGTAATCCTGCACAAAGACTACAGCACACGGGAGCTGTTTGATGCGGCCGTGTCGAAGCTGCTCGAAAAGGAGCGTATCGAGCTGGTGTGCTTGGCGGGCTTTATGCGCATCCTATCGGAAGGATTCGTGAAGCGTTGGAAGGGTGCATTGATTAACATTCACCCGGCACTGCTGCCGCGCCATAAGGGCATCCATGCCCAGCGGCAGGCACTCGATGCGGGAGATGTTGAGTCGGGCTGTACGGTTCACTTTGTGGACGAAGGCGTCGATACGGGCGCTATTATCCTGCAGGAACGCGTACCCATCTTGAGAGGTGATACGGAGGAAGCGCTGACCGAACGGATTCACCAGGCGGAACATATTGCGTACCCGAAAGCGCTACGGTTGGTGGCGAACGAAGTTGCAACCCTGGGACAGGACGGCACACTGCAGTGGATGAGCTAGCTCTGAATGGGGCCACACTAGCATGTGGAATGGAATTTCGCGTGTCGGGAAAAAAAAGACAAAGTGACACCGTTTGTTGCTAATTTTGTTACGCTGGTTTCGTTTTTATCTTTCCTACTTTAAGAACGTTCAACTAAACAATGAACCAATAAATCCTAATATACTTGACCTGCTACTACTGCCGGTGGGATCGTTTTGAGCTGCATCCGAAGCTTTGGTCCTTCTGCCTTCCAGCTCACTTTCCCCTACACGGTGTTTCCCTTGTTCAAGCACATCGTGCCCTATTCGCTCGAGATTCAACCGAACCATTTGCTTATTCATCATCGGCACAATCAGATTAAATTTATCGATCATTTTGTTAATCTTGGTCACTTCCTCCTGCTGCTGTTCGATCCATTTTTCCCACTGTTGCTCTTCGCGCCCGCTCAGCGGCACGGGGCCAAGCTTTGCTCTCACCCGTCGCAGATCTTCCTTGAGCGCTTCCACCGCCTGCCGAATGTCTTTGTGCAGCGTTATCCACTCCGGCGTAAACCCGTTGTCGAGCATTATTTTGTTCATCTTGTGCGTGGTAAAATCAACGTACGGATTTTGTGACTGATGATCGGGCAGCGGTTTGCCGAAGCCGGAAAGGTTGCTAAAGTCGCCCCGCGATATCGCTTCCTGGATGAGATCCTCCACGACCCGATCGTAGCCGTATTTCGTTTTGATTTCATGCTTCTTAAAATAGTCACCCTTCTTCATGAGTGCCGTTTCGGAGGCTTGCGCTTTCGAGAGCCGATGTTCGAGGACGCGTTCCTGCGCTTTGGCTGCCCGCACCGTTTGGTACTGCTTTTGGCGCTGGGCCGGCGTACCGTAACCGACACCATCGAAGCTGAGGTACTGGCGGTGCTGCGGCGCAGTGTGCTTGATGTCGTACACCTTCACCTCCTGCTGCAGATCTTCCACGATGCCGCGCCGCGCTTTGGCAAACTTTTCCTGCAGTATGCGGAAAGCTGAGTCGACCTCCTGGAAACGTTCAGCGCTCGCCTCCGGGTGGCCGCTGTCCGGGTGGAGTTTCTTCACCAGCTTTAAATAAGCCTGCCGTACGGTGTTCTGGTCGGACTGTTCGCTCACGCCAAGCAGACGGTAACATTTCTGGAAGACGCGAGATAACTGGTAGCGTGAGATGGTATGAAAACAAGGGGGGGATGCTTAATTTACCTACATTATATAATTCTCCCCGTCGTGTGTGAAACATCCGGAACTGCAAAGATTTCCCGTACAGTTGTAGCAACGGGACAACGCTGGGTTTCGGCGTGAGCATGTGTATGCGTTTCTGCAAACTTGCTGAAAAAAGGTACAATTAAAAGTTCTCTTTTTTATTCTGAAAGTGCAAACAAACAAAGCAACCGGCACCATGACCTTGACCAATGCAAACAAAGCACAGCAACACGGGGGTAATTGGGGATGAATTAAGCTTACCGCGAACAAAATTGTTTTGTGCTGATAGTAACAGCAAGCGCACCTGATGAACTTATCACTAATATTGCACAATGTTAGACCATTCTGAGCGTAGTTCCGCTTGGAACTTATTGCTGATGTTGCTGCAAACCAAACAAAAATAGATGTGAGCTTTTGGCACACAACAAAAAACAGCTGACCGGATAGAGTCTGCCGTAGCGAGAAGAGGATGAAGGAGAAACGTGGAGAAAGTAGTGGAGAAAGTGTCGCTAAAAAGAAAACGGAAGCTCAATGAAAAGTACAAAAAGCGGAATGAGCAACAGAGACACAATAAATGTGCATGATTAATTGAGGAATAAATCGAATAAAATGAAGCTCAATTAAGGAGAAACACCGATGCGGCAGTGAAGGTAATCAACCTACAGCTATAAACGCTCGCTCGTACAACTCCAAAAGCGAGCGAGAGAGAGCGAGCGAGCGAGCGAGCAAATGACAGATTCCAATTTAAACAACAAAAGAAAAACGCACACACACGCGCGTACGCTGTGCACGGGTGTCAAAAGGAAGAACACCGAAGTGGAGACGTGGAAAACAGCTGCCCCGTGGTGCGTGTTTGCGTATTGTTAAATCGGAATTGGCAGAAAATCGGCTCATCCGCGTGTGAGTTCACGCGAAGAATCGTGTTCGGACCGTGTGTGACCATAGTACGGAGTCGGTGAAGCGGGGATGGCGGAGAAACGTCGTGCAAAAAAGCGGAAGGATGTAAGTTGCTACAGACATCCGCCTAACACCGTGGGCAACCCAGCGGCTGTGGAAAGGTCAAGGCTTCGCGGGCTTGCTCGCGGCAGTGTGTTGTTAAACAAGATAAGGCCCCGAAAACTACGACCACTTGTAACAACACTAACCCGAAACCGAGTGGAACGGTTCGCAGCGGTGGTATGAACGGGGTACCGAGGGTGCCTCCGTGGCATGTTCCCGGGAGTAGCGTAGGGTGGAGAAAGTTTTGTTCTCCTTGTTTGCTACCGTCTTAACCCATTTTTATGCAGCTGCAAAGTAGGCGACGTCCGTCGGTCTGTGGACGTAATTGATTTGGCCTACTGCGTGAACTCCGCTGGTCAACTGGTTCTCGAACGATCGTCCCGTCGACGGATCATTATTATTAGCGGGATGGGAGAATCACGGTGTGCACTAGACGAGGGAAAAGAGGTCACTGGCTCGGATACGCTTGAGTGGTAATGCGAGAATCCGTCATCCGACGAGTTTTGCCGTGAAAAATGAGCCAAGAATTTGAACATCACCTGAACAAACATCATGGGTATGGTGCGTTGGTTTTTTTTGCTGTTTTGTACACGCCACAAATCCACGTCGTGACGGTGACGCGCTAGTTTGTTCCAGTGCCATTTCTACCGATTTCAAGTGCCGTATCGCGGGTGTAGTTGGTTGCGCTCACCCTGCGGCGCCACGTGTTCCACTCCAGTGGGAAGCTGGGACTTGTTCTTTCGCTAGCAGCAGCTAATGACGTCGTAGCCAGAGAAAGGCAAAAATGAGTGACTCAGAATCTTTCTACCCCGACCAGGAGTACAGTGGCCCCGGTGGCGTAGAGCAGGAGATCGAGAAAGCTTCCAAGGAGGAGTACAAGGTGGCAAAATGGCTCAAATCGAACGTACCGACGAAAAAGACCAAATTTCTCAACCACAACGTGGAGTACTTTTCCTGTAAGTAGTGATCGCCCATTACCTTCCAATGCAATCGTGCACTGTGATTCCCCCCGGCTAGCCTGGCGTGACGATGGCAGGACGATGCAGTCACTGTTTGCTTTGTTACCCTTGTCCCGTTTGCTAATTGTTTTCTTCTTTTATCTCCCACCATTCGCTACAACCTTTCCCTTTGTGTGTGCGTTGCTGCCACTAATTGCACACGGCCAGCTATCAAAGCAATCGATGCGCTGCTTGCGTCAAAGTTTGCCCAAGGTGACAATTGTCTCTTCCCGCACCGGCAGGCCGCGATCGATTTTATGGCCGATATGCTGTACCACAAGTTTTTCCACCGCGCCCGAAAGGTGCCGGTGAGCGAGCAGGAGCTCCGTGGCAAGAGTGGCAGCAAGAAGGCAGCAGCGGAAGCGGTCACACAGGCGGCAGCCCCACCGGCCAAGGATGGCGCGAAGGCAGCGAAAGAGGACCCGCGGGCGACTGACGCCGAAAGTAGTCACGCGGAGGGTGGCAGTAAGGTGGCGGTGGAGGTGGCGGAGAAACGCAAACGCAAGATCCGCCTCGAGATGCATCCGGAGCAGGTGTTTATCGATGGGCACGAGGCGTACGTTTGGCTGTACGATCCGATACCGATGCACTACTGGATCTTTGGTGCGCTGCTCGTGGTTGGGGCGATCGTGATCTGTCTGTTCCCGCTGTGGCCACCGCTGCTGCGGAAGGGTGTCTACTATCTGAGTATAGCGGCGGCCGGGTTTCTGGTGTTCATTCTCGGGCTGGTCGTGCTGCGGTGCATCATTTTCTGTCTGGTATGGGTCGTTACGGGCGGCAAGCATCACTTCTGGTTGCTACCGAATCTGACCGAGGATGTCGGATTCTTTGCCTCCTTCTGGCCGCTGTATAATGTAAGTAAATGGGGTAGCTGGCCGGTCGGTCGACGGTCGACGTAATCGCTCTGAACGATTGTTTTCTCTTGTGCAGCACGAATACAAAGATGGTCAAGCTGGTGCCACCGACAAAGCGGGCAAGAAAACAAAAAAACGAAAACGCGACAAGGATAGTGGCGGCGAGGAGGAAGGCACCACCGGCGGTAATATCCCACCGACGATCGACGAGGTGAAGGAGCGGGACACGGAGGTGGAAAGCGTGAAGCAGCCAACATCGGCCGAAGGATTAAGACATCGCGGTGGCAAGCAGCAGCAGCAGCAGCAGCCACAGAGCGAATCGAAACAGGTGACACCGGCCACGATCGCGGAGCCGATCGACGAGGAGCAAAAGTGAGTGTGTGTTTGTGTGTGTGTGTGGGGGGTGGTACCGGTGTATAAAATGTTAATTGGCCACCTTTCTTCCATTAGTTACTAACTGCTTTTAGTTTGGTGCATTGGTGTTTTACTCGCTTCCTGCAAATAAATGTTTCCCTCTGGTTTGTTTTTGTTTTACTATTTTTATTTGTCCTTTTTGTACAATAAATTTCCTTCTTAATTAAGTGTTTTTGATGTATTTTTCCTTATATCATCCTTTATGTAGTGCTTTTGTACTTGTATATATATGTGTGCCCTATTCTATTCGCTTTCTGTAGATACATATAAGTTACAACTTTTACGGACGTGTTTTACTTATATCATTTGTATATATGTGGCTTTTAGATTAAGTTTGTACGCTTTTTGAAAGTTTAAATTTTGTAAAACTACACCTAGAATTGCTGTTTTACCTCTAACAAATGCCCGCTATAGTAGCTGTAGTAGATGCCATTACCGATATCTCAACACGTGCTCACCATCGTTTAATTGCAGTTCCGGAACACCGTCGGAAAGCGATTCGGAAGGCTCGCAGCGCTCCTCGACGGGGAAGGACTTTGAGATGGTTGAACCCGACGAGGTGGACACTTCGTAAAAGGCAGACACGCACCGTTTTTATATCATCACCCATAATCTACCCACAACCTGATCACCATCATCACAGACATCATGTTTTTTTTTCTCAATACTTTCAAGGGCGATCACAAGAGCATGGGGACCAAATCTCGCGCCCGTTCGCTTCCGAATGCAAGGTTTGATAGTACGCGTCTAGGCGTGATGGCAGAGAGCAGATGAATCTCATCCGCCGCCGCCCTGTGTCCAGTCGTTTCGCAACCGCGCTCACACAGATCAGATCTCGGGTGGCGTTTTGTGTGTGTGTGTGTGTGTGTTTTGCTGTGATGCCCACTAGAATTCCGTCCGGCAGATTGTAACAAGCACGCGCGCTTAAAAGCGTTTTTATTGCATGACGGCTTTTTATTCGAAATTTTGATATTTACCCGCCAGATTGATCGTTGTTTCGGTGGTGCCGGTTAAGCTGAACCAACCGCACAGAGGCTGGATTTGTTTAGTTTTATCCGAGCGATAGGCGCATAGTGATTTGAGTTAAATCGAAGATAATTACGGTTCAAAATTTCGAGAGCACACGATGGAACGCCGTACCGTTGTCCGGTGTGTAAATGTAAGAGTTAATTGCATTGATAAAGCCAACAATGGCACGAGGCTTGTACGTATAATGTAATGTAATCGAAATGGACTGTGTGTCTCGTTCGGCGGGTGGATTATTCGATTCCGCCGAAACATTCGGAACGTTTTGCTCTGCTCTGTTATCAGTCGGCTAGGGCCATGCGTTCGTTATCTGTCCACTTCCGTGCTTTAGCATCAGAATGAAGCGTGGTGTGAGTGTGGTTTTGGGCAGTACAACCAACGGTAGACGCTGGTAGAAACTGCACAAAAGAACGATCGATGAGGTACCAGACATTTTGTGCCGGTCGCTACACCGGTATAGTAGCGTGTGTTAGTCGAACCGGGTTTTGGGTCCTGGATGTTTCGGAAGTGTATCGTCTGGTGCGGTGGATTAGTGGTTCCCTGTCCTGTGATCGTGCTCCCTGCATCCTATCTCATCTCTCTCATCCGTACAATCTATGTGTCCGATCGTAGGGCGGTTCTTTGCCGCGAACAGTGAGACCGTGGACCGACCGTGCTAAATACAAAACAAGCGCCCCGCATACATTATTACATTGGAAGCAGCTCTAAACACAGCTCTAAGGACGACCGCCCCGACCCCGACAGGGCGTGCGTGAAATGGTATTTTATGGTGAAGTGAAATGTTTAGCGTTGGTAGCCCGGAGGAGCAAGGGGATCCATACATAAATCAAAACAAGCTAAAAAGTGTACGAACGACGGTATAATGTAGTGGAGAGATATAGAGAGCCGAGGGAGTAAAAAAGAAACACAAAATAAGCATGTTTTTGTAGTGTGTGCAAAAGTTAGGTAAGGTTATATTATTCAATAAACTTTATGGTATGAAAAATATTAGGACCTTTGATTGTATGTGGCTTTTAATTTCGTTGTCTGGTTGTCGGCTGTGCAACAGGATTGGATGGTCATTTGAAGGAGCAGCTGCTGGAGATGATTATGAAGTGAGATGGTGGTATATAAGGAGCGACTGCGCCTTAACCGGTCGATAAATCATGAATTAGCTGCTCTTAGTAAACAATTTCTAGTAGATCCCAGCGTTTTAATGACTTTTTCCGTGGCACGTTGCATTAGATACACCGCTTCGATGAAGTCTCTTCGACGACTCCTGTTGAACGAAGCTATTTCCACTAGGTTCCTTTGATGAGGCTATTTCCGCGAGACACCTTTCGCGCCGCTCCTTTGACGAGGTCTCTTCCAAAATGCCGAGCATATTTCCAAAATGCTGCTTCGATAAAGCCCCTTCGACAAGACCTGTTAAAGTAAGCCCCTTTGACGAGACCCCTTCGACGAGACTCCTATGATGATTCCCTTTGGATGAGGCCCATTTGACGAGGCCCCTTTGACGAAGCACTTTTGAGGAGGACGAGGACGAGGCCCCTTTGACGAGACTTCTTAGATGAGGCTCCTATGATGGAACCCCTTGGATGAGACCTCTTTGATGAGGCCCCTTTAACGAGGCTTTTTTGACGAGGTCCCTATGATGAAACCCTTTGAATGAGGCCCCTTTGACGAAGCTATTTTGACGAGGTCTCTATGATGAAACCTCTGGATGACCTATTGGATCAATCCCCTTGGACCTCTTTTGACGAGGTCTCTATGAACCCTTTGGATGAGGCCCCTTTGACGCGGCACTTTTGAATAGGTCACTTTGACGAGACTTCTTGGATGAGGCTCCTATGATGAAACCCGTTGGATAAGACCTCTTTGACGAGGCCGCTTGCTCCAGGCCGCTTGCTCCAGGCCGCTTGGTCCAGGCCCCTTGCTCCAGGCCCCTTTGGACCAGGCCCCTTGGACCAGGCCCCTTGGACCAGGCCCCTTGGACCAGTCCCCTTGGACAAAGAGCCGTGGACGAGTTAACTTCCACTAGGTAAATTGAAGGATCGGTTGAACATGGTGGCGCCATCTGTTGTAAAATCCGTTATACTAAGCTAATCTTCAAATGTAGTAGCACATTCAAGCTAGTAGCACGCAGAAATCTAAGCTTTTAATAACTTTGTTTTTAAGTTTGTAAAGAAGTGTTTTGAGTATTAGTTTGTTGTGTTGTAGTTGTTAAGCCAGCACCCGCAACGCACTTATCGTCTTCCTGCTATGTACCACACTAGGCGAAGAGTGAAAAAGTACAGTATTTCCACCATACCGAGCACACTGAAGCCTAGGAAAAAGCCGGCCGTTCCTCCAATCGATACTGTCCGTGATGGTTGCATTTGCGGAAGGCATTTGCAAGACGAAGAAAGCATAATTATTGTGGATGTTGAGTGTGTCTGTGTGTGGACACGTGTTACTTACCCAACAGATCGGTAAAAGTAAACAGAAGCTGCCGGCTGAATCGAACCAGTGGATAACGCTTCACGACAATCAGTCCGCCGATGCTACCGATGAGCTTTTGCGTTTGCTTCAGAACCTGCAGCAGCACAGAAGGTGAACCGGTGGCTATTATTCCAGTGCACAGCACTGTGTTTCGTAAATCCCGGCGGAACGTGCTTTCGGTGCAGAATAATGTGCTCCAGGGTGTCAGTGTGAGGTACGGTGTGGACATAAGCGGGAGCTGGGATTAGGTGGGATTTTGTTGGGAAATCGATTTGCGAAACGGGTCGGAAGAGGTTCCGGTGCAGGTTCATCTGCGTTTGCCGTACCTGCCGATGCTCGATGATGACCTTCGAGTCTACGCAGTTCTGCTCGCAGTAGCAGGG
Source organism: Anopheles stephensi (assembly GCF_013141755.1). Taxonomy (NCBI): domain Eukaryota; kingdom Metazoa; phylum Arthropoda; class Insecta; order Diptera; family Culicidae; genus Anopheles; species Anopheles stephensi. The sequence continues at coordinate 55,663,759 of NC_050203.1, read as the reverse complement.
AATACCCTTCTTGTCGTTGTTGTCCTGCTTGAACTCGAGGAACAGCTTCTGGTAGCGGGGAAAGCACTTCATCAGCTGCTTGTAGTGGCACACTTTCTTCGCCCTCGGTCCATCTGAATGGAATGCGTGTGATGGTGTGTGGAGAAGTGAATCATTGCATCGCACTTCGCAACCGAAACCACTTACCGGGATTAGGATAGAAATGGGGTATGCAACCGCACAGCTTGTCGGCGAGCTGGATGCGACACTCCTGCAGACAGATGCCTTTAGTGTAGATCTTGTAGTGCGTCAGGTTGGACTCGTAGTGAAACCGGCAGCCACGCTGAGAGATAGTTGTGTCCCTAGAAGAAAAAAAATCTGTTACCGTTGGCGTGCCATCGAAAACTCTTACTTACTCTTTAAAATCTTTCGTGGTAACGATTTCGATCGAGAACGTTTCGTACTCGTGCGCTTCATTAGTCAGTGGTTGATATTTGGCGATGTTAAGCGTCTCGTACGGACTGTGATAAAAGATCTAAGTGGTAGAAAAAAAAACTGACTGTGATTAGTGGCATAAGCGTGGTGAAGCGGCTCTCCGTACCGTGATCGGTGGCTCAAAGCCAATAAAGCTGTACGTGATGTCCCCATCGAAGAGGTTCCCGTACCGAACGTTGTGCACGACACGGGACAGATAAAAATCGTCCAACGGAGTTTGCTTTCCGGTCAGCAGCAAACTGTTTTCGATTGGATCGGATTGGACATAAATGTACGGGCTTGCCGCGTTGCACTAGGTGCCTGTGTGAGGCGTACCACATTACCTGGCCGTTAAGTTGGACGAGATGAAACTGTTGGTGGTGTAGCAGATACCGTACTCGGTGAGTGTTTGATAGGTGCGTAAGTACTCGAGGTTACTTTGCGTGCGGACACGCAGTTCCGTATCGTCCAGGCGGGTTAGATCGCGGGTAAGGTTGTATATCACCATCATGTAGTTTTCCGGCTTTATCTGTAACATGTCCAGCATGCTCTGTCGGGTTGTTTCAAGAACGAATGGTTAGGTGCGAGTTTTAAATCTCTTTGCGAGCTTTAAAATGTCTTAACGCCTAAAGGTAGGCAATACTGATTCACCGCATCCTAGTGAGTTGTTGATCATGAGAAATGAAATTAATTGCGTACTTTTCGGCGCTATTACCTCCAGACACATGACGAATGGGAGCTAAGAGCAAAATGCACTGTTCCTACAACTGTTAAGTTATAGTATATTTTTGTCTGTATCGACCATCAAGTGTTCAACTTAAAAAAACTTCAAAGGTGTTCTGTCCAGAAGAAGTGTCCATGTTTTAGCAACAATTTGACTAACAAAAATTAAATATATTTTTTTAATTAAGAAAGGTTCTTAAATTTTGTTTTAAAGGCTATTTAGAACTATGTCTCAGAAAGTTTTCCGGATTTTCCTCATCTTCATTATCAAGTGTTTCGTTTCACATCATCAATCTCCTCTGTTAGACACACCGTTAGTACACCTTGTACACATTGCATACCTCCAGGCGTCAATTACCAACCGCAGGATGTGTATGGGTTAGTTATACTTACATCCACATTATCACTGTGCTTAATGTTTTGAAAGTTGAAGTACGATGAGTTGGCAAGCGATTCCAAAAAGTCGTACAACTCGGCTTGATCTTCCTCCTTGGAAATGCCATTTTTACTGCAATTGTTTATAGAAGAACAGTATATAAACATCCAACTGTGGGTGAGCAACATTGAGCCTCCGTTCACCTGCAGTAGTTGAGTAGGTAAGGTCGATAGATACGTTTGAGCGGACAGATTGTGAGGCTCGGCATGGAGGTGTTCCAGTAGTAATGATCCTTTTCAATGGCAACGACCGTACTTTTGCTTTGGTAGCGCTCCACAGACACAAAGCTCAGCACGACCGAAAAATAAATGGATACGACGATCAGTGCCAACCAGAAGAGCCTGTTACAATCAGAACTCTAGTAAGTAAACCATGTCCGAAGCGAAGATCGCACTCGAAGCTTACTTTTCCAGGATGTGTAGAAAGGGTTTGCCCAAATGTGCTAGCCCGTGGACGGCACCTTGCTCGAGAAAGATGAGCACGAACGTGCTGATGGACTTGAGCAGTCGCAGCAGCCATCCTATTGGGCCTTTGGTGTCCTGCTGTCCGATGAGTTTTTCCACCCGCTTTCTGCCACTCGGTGGGGGTGATTTCGCTTGCAAGCTCATCACACGTGTTCACTCGCCGAAACGGTACTAAAATCGGATGGTGATTTGAATTTCTATCGTAAAATTCCTACCTGGTTCGGCTCATGAATAGAAGCGATAAAAAGAGCTATAATTTAGTTGCCGGTAATGAGCCCATGCTACATGTCGGCTGCTAAGTGCTGCAGTTATTTATTTATTCACACTTGAAGCGGACGCGACTACACAACAATAAGGAGAAGCAACAGATAAATGCTCGTGATTTACGGCTGTTGGTTATTGGAGTTGCTCATTGATGTTTGTCGTTTTATCGTGCCGTTAAAACGTGTGTAATTATTCTTGCTGTTTAAAACATAAATCAATGCTGAGTGGTTTGGCAGACTGCTGGAAAGCTGATTAGTTACCTTGAAGCAAAAAACCAATCACTCTTTTGGTTTATCGAAAATGCATGGAGACGCCCAGTCTTTGGTAAACGTTTCATTCGATCTTAGTATTTTCTAGTGGGTTGAGCTTATTAATGTTTTTTTAATCAAAATAATTTTAATTTATAATATTTAAAAATAACCCATTTAAATCGATAAATTTAAGGGGATTTTTCACATTTCTACTCAAGTGTGCTACAAATTGTCACGTACTGTAGTGCGTGATTATTCGCCCCGTACGCGCAAAGTGTTAACCAATGTAGCTTCAGGAACTGTAATTATTGATCCTTACGTGAGTCACGATTGTTCAATGTTTCTCATGCCACAAAATACCTTCCGATGGGAAACTTAAGGTTTAAAATACATTTATTCAACATACCACCTGAAACACTTCACACACGAGCATTGTTGCGCCGCTCGTCACTCCATGTTCCAGCTTCATGGAGTTAACAATATTTTCCCCCCAGGAAACTGGTCCCTTTCCCGTTTTTGCTCCCAAGCCGAGTGCCGATACTACTCCGAATCGTCGACCGGTTGCTTCGGTCGTTTCGATGGACGGCGGCGGGAAACCTTCGACGGGTTGTTGGCCGGTTTCGGTTTCGGTGTTGGCGGATTCTCCAGCTCTTCCAGCTGCTTATCGGTAAGACGATCCTTATACCAATCGGCACTGGGGTGGAAAGAAGGGACAGGTTTGGTTTACAATTATCTCCAAGTGAGGTAAGCTACCCCTTAACCAACTTACCAATCCGGCACCTTTCGGGCCCATTCGCAGTGCTTGCCCAGGTCGTCGAACGCCTGTCCGAGCTTGCAGCCGTTGCGGCGCGGCGTCTCACCGTTGATGCACACGTAGAAGAACTGGCAGTCGTCCGGATCGGCGTACCGTGGATGGGTGGCGGCCTCCGTTTCGTTCACCTTCGGGCAGGTAAACTTGAACACGTCCTCCGACGAGCAGCCCTTCTTCTGTGCCTCGTCCGGCCAGGTACAGATACCGGTGCGAGGATTGAACACCAACCCTTCCGGGCAGGTGATCATGTTGAACATTCCATCGACACAGTAGTAGAACTTATCGCACGCTCCCGTTTCGCTTGCAAAGTAACCGTTCTGGCGTGGGCAGTGCAGGGAAGGTATCGGGGTTTCTAAATGAGGAGGAGTGTAGGAAAGGTTTTTAAGTCTTTCTAAGTGTTCAATGAGGTGTTCTCCTGCTCATGGCACCAATTGGGGCAAATAAACAATAATCATTTTGTCCATATTCGAACCTAACCATAACCAGAATCATTTCTCTTTTGATAATACTACTTACGCAGCTTCGGACGCTTGCTGCAGTCAATGTTGAACGGCAGATCGCACTTCTCCTGGTCGGAATCATAATCGTTAAACACCATACCGTCCGGGCAGAGCTTCTCCGTAATTTGTCCATCGCGGCACTGATAGTACTTATCGCACTGCTCCGCATCCGCAAAGTATCCGTTCGGTTCGGGACAGTTCTCCGACAGTTCCGGATCGATCTCGTCGGACGCGGTCGCCTGTACCGGGCCCTGCTGTCTCACCGGGCTGCGGACGGGCGGATCGGCTGCTGCGGGTTCACGGTTGCGGACAGCCGAACCACTGCCCGTCGTTCGTCGGTTTAGCTCATACTGCCGTCGGAGCTGCGTCTGGGCAGTGGATAGTCCTGCAAGAAGGGGACAGGGGGAGAGCAAAGCAAACAAGCAAATACGAAAATTAATTTTCCTCATTCATTTATTTCAATCACAACCATTCATCGCTGTGTCTCCGCCAATGTTGGGTGGCCATAAATTCACACAACTCGTTTCCCTGCGCCTGGCATCGGGATGCAAAATGAAACCATCACTCAATGCACGGTTCGGATCGGCGTGCGTTGGGTTTTTGAGCGGTAAGATGCTAAAAATATGATCACCCCGTGCAGACGACGATGCAATGATCACGCCGGGTGCATGCATGCTCCAGAGTTGGCCGCACTCCAGCGGTCTCCTTTTTGGCGGCGTTGCACTTGTCGACAGCGTCACGTGCGGCGAAAGGAACGCGCGGTGCAGTTGCAGGGCGGCGGCAGATAATTAAGCGATTTTTACGCTCTTCCGTAGGTTACGGAGGTAAAGGTGGGCTTACGAAATTTCACTTTCAATTAGTAGCGCCCATATCGCTTGCGGGACGGGCCCGCTAAACGATTTTCACATGCTCGCTAAACTTAGCGATGCGAACCGGTGCGAAGGGCGTAGGGTTGCCTCTCCCAGAACCGGGGGGGGGTGGCCCGAAGCCGGTCTGGACGTCGCAAAAATAAATATCAAGGTCTTGGAGGATTCGAAGCGATCGTCCTAAAGGGGAGCAACGGTGCCCGGGTCGTGCAATTATGAGCCAATCGTGCTCGGAAGTGGTTCGACAACTGTGTGCTGCTACTACTGACTGGGCGAAGTCTCTAGAGCAAGAGGTGAAGTTTGTTTCAGTGTTTTACGGCACAGTTGTTTACAATCGGTGCACGAATTTAGTGATTTGTGGTAACATAAAGTGGTTTTTTACCGTGGTGGTAATTAGTGAAAAAAGGTGTTAGACATTTAATGATTGTTGGCTGATTGATTATTGCGGATCTCGTTATTAAATATATAAAACTTGAATCGGCTGAATTGCGTGTAGTAAGCTGATAGGAAAAAAGATTAATTATTTGGCTAGAAAATCTAAATAATATTTCTAACCCGAATTCAATCTTCTTACACATTTTCAGTACAAGCCGACGATCTTTTAGCTGAAACATGTTACAGCAAACAAAGGGAATAGTTATTAACAACTTCAAACGAATAGATTGAATGAATAGAAATTTAGTTTTTCGTCGTGAAAATTTGCATTCATATAATGGATTCTTCCATACAGTAAGGGGAAATCTGTAATCACCTGCATTAAAAGCATTGCAAACTTCCACAAAAGGGCTTGCCAATATTGCACTCTCTGATTGAAATATTCTTCAAAGTGATTAATAAGTACTATAAAATGATTGAAAACGTTGCAAAAGTATGACAAAAAGAATGATTTTAGCTCGCTTCTGCTGTTGATGATCGGCCACAAAGTGCAAGGAGAGCCTAGTGCGATCATAGTAATGATCGTTCGTACAACAAAGGCTTCATATTTTGTGCCTCTTCGAAAACGCAAATTAATTATCCACCGCATGCACTTCGTCAATAATTACCAAAAGAACAACAGCAAGAAAAAGTGTTATAAATTACCCCCCCCCCCACCCGAAACGACCCAATTCATCATCATTGAAACAACTGTCTGATCTTTTCGTCGTTGTGCAACCTGTTCTTTTGATGTTTCCTTTTGAAGCCTGACGATGGGGCTTTTGCTGTGCCCTTTTTTATGCACCAACTGCAACCGTAAAATTGCCCCTAGTGTGTGTGTGAGTTGTGTTCGGTTCGTGTCTCGTTTTATAAGTCAATTTGGTCTTTAAAATTGAACAACAAAATGCATCACAAAAGAGCGAGAGAGAGAAAGAGAGGAAGGACGGAAACAAAAAGTGTAAAAAACCAGTTAATTTCGAGTTTGTTTTGTTTTTTGCTTATCGAAAGAGTCGTCTTCCTTGAGCTACGATCGTAGACATCGATAGGCTTTTTTTTACGATTGTTTTATCTTGATAAGAATATCCTCCTTGCGTCACGTGTCCGCCTGCGAGGTTGGTTTGATTTCTTTCCCGCCCTGTTGCCCTATTCGATAACAATGTGTGTGTGTGTGTGACCGTGATCTTTACATCCCATGTGCACCAACTTACACAACTCGTCTTCTGCAGTGACGGGATTTGTTTATAGCCCGCTTCGGCAGGAAGTTGTAAATAAACGTGCTCAGACAATTAGCGCCATTAAACAGTGTTAAACGTTCGCCGAGGAAGCTCGATGATGATTTTTGGGTGATCCGCATACATTTCATTTATCATTCACTTGATAAGAGTCTCTCGGGAGAGAGAGAGAGAGAGAGAGAGAGAGAGAGAGAGAAAACAAAAACAACTGCAGCATTACTTGCTGACGTTTATTTAATAGTGCATAACAACATGCGCTCTGGGTATCACACCTTGAGTGCATTACCAATTAGAAGGTGATCCACGGTGCATCTCACCACCGAACTGATCTAATTTTAACCCTGCATCTGAGCACCTGTACGAGTACTGCTCGAGCCACACATTGATCGACAACTAGGACAGGACAGGAAAAACTCTTCCCAAAACTATCGCCACCCGTTCCAGAAAGTGTGTGGCACGCATTAAATCTGTCATCTGCCGTTCTTCGAGGGAACAGCATCGGTTAGCATAGCCACCGGTTAGTTACACGCGACAACACCGGTTGTGTTTTTGGGACCGGTTTTTTTGAACACTGATCAATCTACCGGTTTTATGCGACAGGTTGCCGCCGGTGTGTGAGTTTCGGAATGTGAAACCGTGGTTATTAGCTACAGTTTTTCTGGGAGGGGTTTTGGTTTGATGCGTATTTAAGTTAGGCTTTTTTTCAATCGAACCATTGAACGAGAACCTCTACCAATCGATATGATAAGGCATATTTAGTTTACGGTGGACCTGAACCCCCCCACGTACTGTCGGTTAAAACAGTTGTGTCAATAGCTAACCCACGAGTGGGAAATGGATCCGGGCCGCGTACAAGTTGTGTTTGGTAAAGGTGGTATTATTTGATTTATTTTAATGTCTACAGCGCAGATACCTATACTATATAGCGTCGTATTAGAAATACCACGTTTTAACGATGGTTTTAGTACTAAAGAAAATGGCAACACTCTATCACCGTTTTTTTTTGGGGCAGGTTTATGTTGGTTAATTTTCGGCGCAAAAGAAAAAAATAAACACCCGCTTAAAGATCTCTAACCCGATCAGAAGATGCGACTGATGCATCGCGATCCGATGCCAATTATTTGCAGTTGATCAACCTCAAAATAGATTTGACTGTCAAGGGTACAACACTACTAAGCAACCGTAGTGAAGCGAGGGAGCGAGCGAACGAGAGAGCCATAGGGCTGATGAGAACGAGACGTGTTGTGGGTGAAGTCGGTGTGAGAAGATGAGTGAGGCTGTTATCTTCTCCTCACGCATGAGAATGTTGCGAAGCAAACGAACTACGCGCAGCGTGTTGGACGCTTAGAAAATTATGTTCGCAAGAAGGGTTGAAAGGGGGGGGGGGGGGGGATTAGGGTGTGGAAGTGCGGATCACCAACATGATGGTTTAGCATCGGTGACAGTGACCTTGTGATTATGAACGGTGAGCGTCGATATTAAAAAAAAAGTCATGTTCGTAACTCGTATCGAAGAGCCTTTTCGGGTTTCTTTTTCTTCTTCCGTCTATGATAAGAAGATAGACGAGAAGCCAGATTTGGTCACGGTTTGCTTGGCTTAAAATAGAATAGATAAAAATAGAGTACATATGAATGAAATAGCGTAGACACGTGTTGGTGTTTCGAATTCTTCTTTTTTACCATCGATTTGGCTGCCATGTTGAACTTTGTTGGAAAGGGAGACAAATCTCCATTTTGTAGTAGCATTAAAAAACAACACACATGAACATTAACAAATGGCCACATTTCAAGAGCACGTTGCGTATCTTGAACGGATTGGGAAATTGCGACCGACACCGTAATGACCCTGAAAGGAAGGATTCGTTTTTCTTTGTGCCCCTGTTTGAAGTAGTGCGAACCAAAGCAAGGAAGTAAAATGTTATGACAAATATAAGTTTACCCCTTCTTTTCAGTGGTGTAATACGGGGTGAGTGTGCGTGTATGTACCTCCGGATTTGTAGCTCTACACAACAATCGGACGCGATGGGACGTCTGTTCCCTGTTTCGGAGCACAACACAGTTCCCTTTGATCGGTTATGTCGCTGAAGTTGTAAAACCGATACGCAAATATTGGCCCAAGGTAAATAGGAGGAAAACCCTAGGAATGACCCTATTAAAAAGGGTAGTCAGAAGCAGAGAAAAAGGATGTACGCAATGGTACAATGAATGAGAACCATTGTTAACTGGATTGTAATGTGAGCCGAAGGGGCTAACGCAGGTAGGATGGATTCGTATGACGCATCGCCACGCTATTTCGTATCGTGTTTTAGTAATAATTCATTGTAGGAAAAGGTTAATCCAAACCTTGTGAAATGTTGCGAAACACTATGCATAACGCTGAAACGTGCTGTTGGCAGTTGATGTTACAAAATATGCACGTTTTTTTTTCTATGCAAAACGCATTGAATTCGAGTGGCTGTATCGCACTCTCTCTCTTGCCTAGCGAGAGAGACAAGATCTCCGAGTGAGTGTTCCTTATTTCTCACCTCATCTCACCGTCTCCTTGATAGTATACGTTATGTCGACCGCGTGCTGCGTTCGCTGGCAAGGATGTCGACGCACAGCCGAATAGTCGACAGAGTTTCCGCGTGTGGTACGCGTGTGCTTACGCACACCACCATCGCCGCCGAAACTGTTCGGTACCCAAAAACATGTGCGATACCGCTGCGTGTGAGAAACGGGAGGGTTGGCCACTCGTTTTTCCTTCGCGTAACGCCGCGAGACGACCCGCGCTTGTGATGCCCGCGCGAGTAATCTCTGGCGATGTCGTCTTCTTCGCTTCGCGCGCGCTGTCAGATACGAACGTTGCGCCGTGCTGGTCGTGTGTGCTTTTTCATCCGGAGGGGCGAGAACATCTACGGTCGGTCGCAGTGTTTTAGTTTTTGTTGGGCGGCTTTTGGGGGGTTGTTTTTTGTTGTTGCGTTATGTTTGCTGTGTTCCGTTCGGTCTAACAATCCGGTTTAACCAGTGGAAGAAAGTTTAAACAAGGAAGTACACGTGAAGCGCACGCCTAGCTCTGGAGGGCGAAAAATCACGGCACGGCAACAAAGAAACGTGGCTGTAAGTAAAGTGTGTGCAGTAGGATACGGTCGTCCTTCTGTTCTGCTGTTGTTATCCTTGCGAGAGTTTAATGTCGTCCACATCAAACGAGTGGTTCACCTTCACCGACCCGTGGGTGCCTTCTGTGTGTGTGTGTGTGTGTGAGTGTGCTTGGGTTGGGATTGCGAAAACAGGATTCACGATGCAGATCCTCTGCTCAGGGGGTGCAAGGAAGCAGTTCCGAGTGGAAACGAGCCCGACGGGAGCAGCTCATTAGTGCGATTTGTTGACACGGCAAGTACCTCCCTAATGTGCCTTCCTGTGCACAAGTGCACAATCGAGGCCGACGACGTCTTCACCGTCGCGGGACGTCACTTTTGTCATAAAACTTCTAATTAATATCCCACCAGCAGTAGCTGCTGGCTGGATCCGCCTAGGACACGGCGGACAGGCGGATCTAATAGCCCCCGTAAATTCGCCGACCACCATGACCGACGTGCCTAAGTACACAGTGTTCTAACCGGGTGTAATATCGCCCCAGTACGCGCAAAAGATGGTGTGACAAGATGACAATGGAGCCGTAACAAAAGGAAATCACGGCGGAAATCAACTCTCGGCGCTCGGCGATTCTTCGCATCAGGGGCGCAGCGCTGTCAAAAGCGAATTAACAGCTTGTCAATGTAGCTACGGCGTGATGTGCTGTGATAATAACACTGAAGTGTGTGATAGAGATTCCGAGCGAGTGTGTGTGTGTGAGTGAGAAAAGGAGCACCGAAAGGAATGTGACCGGCACGTCGCGGTGTGTATTTTTGCCGCCACCCATATTAAGCATAAGTGGGATCAGCTTGACGTGTTATTGTTATGTCGTTTATGGTTTAATGATGAGCGCGCGCTTGTTGGGTGATTGATGCCTCTGGCCGACCTGAGTGGGGCTAGGCAGCAGACACGCGGTCTAGCGCTACTTGAGCACTGACTTCCGACAGTACAGTTAGGCATGGTTGGACGCATCCTCCTGGACCTGGGAGCGACTACTGGGCCGTTCGTCCAGAAGACACTCTTGTTGATTATTTTATCCTTTAATGATACGATGGTGTTACAGATGTGTTACTGATGATAGAAGGAGGGTAGAGGACGACGATGTCGTGGTAATGTTGGCGAAGATGATGATGATGATGATGATGAGGAAGCGCTGATACCCAGTGCGCATGATCGTATACCACATTCGGATGAAAACGAGAGTGGCACTTTGTCATCTGCCTTGACCGACGGTCGACGGTCAACCGTTGTTGCAGTTCCGTGTGGTTTATTCCCAAAACTAATTTCCACCCCGTGTGAGTGACATTGTACCGGGCCGTCGCTTCGTATAAGACACAGCCATTCGAGAATGAAGCGAACGGTGTAGAAGATCAGTGATTCGTTAACACACACTCGCACACGCCCGCCAAACGTTCACTTCGCTCACACCTCCGGAAAAGCCTAATTAAAAGACGTGTCGTCGTACCACGTTGTGCGTGACATCACACATCGATGGCGAGTGTGTCCTACGGTGGCTTTACAAAGTAACTTCCTTACCATTACACATACATACACCGAAACCAATCGAACCGACTGTCAGTCAAAGCTGAGTTAAGGCAATTGGTTGGTTGTGTTGGTGGTAACGGTCTAGCAAACACACCTCTCGCGATAGTAACAGTGTGCGTGAGTGATGGATGTAGTACCACTACGGGGTTACTATCCAACAGGACGAAGAAAGAAAGGCTCGCCTACTGTTCGATGAAAATTCAACAGGTTGAACATATTAAGCGAGCCTCCAAACGTGTTGGGCAGGTGTTGTGCTTCCTGATGTGGAGCATACCTGTGTGTGCGTGTGAGTCCTGAAGTGTCTGCTGGTGGTTTGTTATTATCCTGTGACGTCCTTTTTCGAGGTTAAGATTGGATCGATGATGATATTAGTTTTCGTAGTCGGGAGTTAAATTTAAATTTGTTTCACTTATCGCCGACGGAAAGCTAGTTTGTTGAGATAGGTCGTTAAACATTTACATCGCGGCGGACATTTCCAAGAACAACCGTGTATGTGTGTGTGCGTGTGAGTGTAAGGATAATCGATTAAACGTACTGTAACTTGTTCGTGAACAGGGTGCGGAGTTAGGGACATCGTAACTCCCCTTCCTGGAAGGTTCGGTATGGGAAAGGCTTTTTTTTGTGCTCAACTTCCGGTACAGTGATGTCCCACTGACCTACTGGTACAATTTCCAATGCTGATATCCATTCCGTGGATAAACTCTAGACCGTTTGTACAGCGCTGTCTTCCGTTTCCGACAGCGTTCGTTTGATTTGTGACAAGGAGAACGGAAATTATGGAAGAGAAAAAATGCTGTATTTGCAGGAAATTAAACAAATCGATCCGACTGCGGTATACGGGCTTCCTTTAAACGTCACGGCTGCTGAATGGTTTTTTGAGCCTGTTTTCCTCCATTTTTCCCAACCGGTGATAAAACTCGTTTTGACGTTGTGCCAATTTTAGTTTTAAACTGGGGTTTTGTTTTGACCCAGCTCACGGTGCTCACGAAACAATCGCCGACCATTGTAATCGATCGGTTGGGACGACCCGGTAGGCAACAGGTTGAAGATTGACAGGTACATGTGTACACACAGTGGTAGACCATTTTTATCGATACCGTTTACAAGCGTGTTTCAAGCGATAAGGAAATGAGATTGATTTCGTGTGCAAAGAATTCGGAATTGGTCACCAAAATGAAGTATTCTTGCGCCGTATTTGCTTTCTAACACATTATCCTCAGTTAGCTGTATTTTCTCTCTCTCTAATATAGTCGATCACTGTTTGTATTTCTTTAGATCGTCCCTGTTGAGTGTTGCGTCAGTTTTTCCGATTTCAAGCATTGCTCCAGTACGGCACCGATCGACCACGACGAAATATATTCCACGATCACGTCTGGAGGCAGCAGCAGCAGCTGCTGCTAATCGTGCGATACCGGTAGCAGACACGCTGGCGGTCGTCTACTAGCTGTACGCGTACGAGTTTAACCAGCTGCAGCTTAAGTACGCGAGCGAACCTCGACGCGCGTCGGGGAGCGTGAGCATGCGGTGTTCTGCGACACATCCATCGTGCGTGCGTGAGAACGCGCGAGAACGGTGCGTTTGCTCGTCGACGCCTGCTTCGTTCGTTGTCGAAACGACGGTTGCACTGGCGAAGAAGCTGTAAAGATGCTGATAGCGTCAGGATGGTGCCGGCGCCATAACATAATCATTATCGACGACACGATACCACCGAGAAGGGAATTCGCGGAACTGTGGAACGAACGGGGCAGATAGTGTGTGTAGTGTTCTGGCGGGAGCGTCTTAACGAGCGAGTGTGAAAGTGATCGTAGTGAACAGACCAGTGACGAGGTTTCGCACATGTTTCGCACAGCACTGTGGGCGGCGTTTTGTTTGTGCGCGAGTGTGATGAGCGTGAGCGTGAGCGCTGGAGAGTGATTGTGCAAGAGCGTTGCGAGCGTGGTGAGGTGAGCTAGAACGGTTTGGTCCGTTGCCGTCAGTAGCGTTTCGCAAGTGACCAGAACCGGAAGTGAACGAACGGCCGGAGCAAGCCCGCGTACGTACGAACGCGGACGCGATGGAAGCCCTCAAGGAGCTTCATCTGCCGACGCGAAATGGTGATAAAACGACAGTGCCGATGGATCCGGTGAACGGGTATCTGCTAAGGACAGACGTTGAGGAGGGCACGGTGCTGGGGACGGCCGGCCCAGACCCAGCACACGGTGCCGTCGGTGTGGGCGATGTGGAAGCGTCCGGACCGTTGCTTTTGCGAACCGGTAACGCTGACCGTGCGGTTCCGGTTCCGGTGGTAGTGAACTTCGGAGGTCCCGGCATGGCCACCAAAACGAGCACGCTGACTGCCGTTGATCGGCAGGGAAGTCGTGGAAGTGGTAGTGGTGGTGGTGGTGCAGGTGGTGGTGGTAGTGGAAAGAACCCGCGGAGCATAACACCCGGCCGGGGTTTGTTGGGGCCACGGCTTTCGGCGACCCTAGCACGGCCAACAGTGTTCGGTGGTACGATGCTCGTGGTGGGCATCCTGATAGGCATCCTGCTGGTCTATCTTATCGGTCGCTACCGACAGCTGGACGGGAAGGCCTGTGGCGGGGATCCGTTCGCACCGGGCTGCTCCGTAACGGACGAGTCCCGGCTGGATAGTAACATTTGCCTGACGGACGAGTGCGTTAGGACAGGTGAGTTTGAAGGGTACGTTCCGGGTACGGGGGGGAAGATAAATTAAGGTCACCGTCGGAAGATTGACTGCAGTGCCGATGCACCGGCTGGCGGAAGGGTTTTCAGTATGCCCGGATGTGCCGTTAAACAAAGTCATTAATCACATCCCGGCATCCTCGTGCAGCACTTCCCGAGGCGTACCCGTCCATCACGAGTGCACTCGTCGGAGCACGGGACGCGCCGAGGGAATTCTGTCCATTCCGTCGGATGTAAGGATGGAAGCTGTTGCAATAAGCAAGCGGTAGAGTGGAAAATTAGTTGCATAATTGAATCGTTTGCTGATGGAATTAGCAGGTCCTGCTGCTCGTCCATCATCGTCCAGGTGACCTCCCGGCTCAAAGTTTACCGACGGGGGGGACGAGCTTTTTTCGAGTTCCTTCGAGATGAGAAATTATAATTTTATCGTTTCTCAGTGGACTGGATGGACTGGATGGCAAATCTTCCTTTGTGCCAGCGCTCTAGCGCTTGGAAGAGCGGACTTAAGCTTAAAACATCATTTTTCATGCATTTTCCCTGATTTCGTCTTCACCGTTGCAGCTTCATCGTTGCTGGCCGCCATGGACCGGACGGCGGATCCTTGCAAGGACTTTTTCCAGTTCGCGTGCGGTACGTGGAACAAGATGCACGTGATACCGGAGGATCGCAGCTCTATCAGTACGTTCGAGGTGGGGATACAGTGTAGTGGAGGATGATGATTGATGATACCGGAGGGATTACTTGGAGTATTTTTCACTCACCTTCTCGTTACATGTATATTCCGCGCGCTAATGGGTTCCGGTGCGATCCGCCAACGACCAAAGGTACTTGCAGATCAGCAGCAGGCCATACTGAAGGGCGTGCTGGAGGAACCGGTCAACAAGGAGGACAACAAGGCGACCAAGAAAGCGAAAGCCTTCTACAAGAGCTGCATGAACCTTGGTAAGTGCATTCGACGCGTGCTTAAAGTGTTTCGATCCATCCCACTAAGGTTTCCTTTTCTCGCTTCTCCACAAACGCAGAGCAAATTCGCATACTGGATGTGCAGGCGCTGCGAAAGTCGCTGAAGAAGCTGGGCGGTTGGCCGGTGATAGAGAAAAACTGGACCGTACCGAGCAGCAGCATCGAGCATCTGCTCGGCAAGCTGACGGGCGAGTACGACGAACCGGGGCTGGTGGAGCTGTACGTCGGCGCGGACGATAAGAACTCCTCCATGAACATCATACAGGTAGGCAGAGGCCGTCAACGCCTTCGCTGCCGTACTTGAGGCGATTAATTTATGCACAGTCTATGAGCAAAACCTTTTAACCCAGCTCAATCGCTTTTGCACACCGCACACGGGCACAGGTTGATCAGCTGCTGTTGGCGCTGCCGTCGCGCGACTACTATCTGAAGGAGAGCAGCGAGGGCGACATGAAGGCGTACCACCGGTACATGACACAGATCGCGATCCTGATGGGCGCGGACAAGGACAAGGCGGCCGAGGAGCTGCAGCGGATCGTCGAGTTTGAGGTGAGGCTAGCGAACGCGACGCTACCGGAGGCTGATCGCCACGATACCAGTGCCATTTACACGAAGATTACCCTGCCTGAGCTGCAGCGCCGGGTGCCACAGATCAACTGGAAGGAGTACCTGCAGGTGTGTAGACTGTGCCGTCACAAAAAACCGGCACGGCGGTGCTAATGCGTGTTGTTGTTTGCTTTTGTTCTAGACCACCCTGGGGACGGTGCAGCTACACCCGAACGAATCGATCGTGAGTTACGCGATGCCTTATCTGGTGGAGCTGGGCAAGATACTGCGCGACACCGATCGGCGAATCGTGCACAACTACGCCATCTGGCGGCTGGTGATGTCGATCATGACGCACATGATCGACGACTATCAGAAGGAGCGCGTCGAGTTTCGGCGGAAGCTGCTCGGCATCCAGTCGGAGCGCAACCGCTGGTCCCAGTGTGTCGAGTGGACGAACAAGAAGCTTGGGATGGCGGTGGGCGCACTGTTTATACGGGACAACTTCAATCAGGAGAGTAAGGAGACGGCCCTCACCATGATCCACACGATACGGGAGGCATTTAATGAGCTGCTGGCCGACATTGACTGGATGGACGATGAGACGCGGGCCGTCGCGAAGGAGAAGGCCGATGCGATGAACGAACGGATCGGCTACCCGGACATACTGACCAACGCGGATGAGTTGGAGAAGGAGTACGTGAATGTAAGGGCGGGGGACACGGTGTCCCAACGAGCGAAGCTTCTTAACGGCGGTGAAATTAATCATACTGTCTTCCGCTGCATTACAGCTCACGATACACGGTGGATTGTTTTTGGAAAACATCTTAAGCATTCTGAAATGGGAAGCCGAACGGAATCTACAGCTGCTGCGCAAACCGGTTGACAAAAACAAATGGGCTACGGAACCGGCCGTAGTCAACGCGTTCTACAACCCCAACAAGAATGATATCGGTAGGTGGACGCGTCTCGAGCGCAAGAAGCCGAATTGGTGGTCAATGAGCGTTGTTTTGGGTGTTCCGTTTTTCAGTGTTTCCTGCCGGTATCCTGCAGCCACTGTTCTACAGTCAAAACTTCCCGAAATCGCTCAACTACGGTGGCATCGGGGTGGTGATCGGGCATGAAATTACGCACGGCTTCGACGACAAGGGCCGTCAGTTCGACAAGGACGGTAACATGATGCAATGGTGGAACAATGCCACTATTAAGACATTCCGCGAGCGGGCCCAATGCATCATCGATCAGTATTCGCGCTACAAAATCGACGAGGTAGGACTGTACATGGACGGGCGGATGACGCAGGGCGAAAACATTGCCGACAACGGAGGTCTCAAGCAATCGTACCGGGTGAGCAGGAGCGGCCGACTGTTCGCTCGAACTCTATGCACAGCGGAACTGCGATCGATTAATTGCTATCCCACTTTTATTTTAGGCCTACCGCAAGTGGGTGAGCCAGTACGGGTCGGAACCGGATCTGCCGGGGTTGAACATGACCCACGATCAGCTGTTCTTTCTCAACTACGCCCAGATCTGGTGCGGTTCGATGCGGCCCGAGGACGCACTGACCAAGATCCGGTCGTCGGTCCACTCGCCCGGCATCATACGCGTGATTGGGCCGCTGTCGAATTCGCGCGACTTTGCCGAAGCGTACCGGTGTCCGCTCGGTTCGCCGATGAATCCTGTTAGTAAGTGTAGCGTGTGGTAAGGCAACAAGCTGGTCTTTAGGTGTAGTGTTTTTTTAACTGTAATAACATTAACGATAATTATTATTGCTATTCTTATGATTGCTGTAACTACTATGATTTCGTACAAAGGCACATATCAACAGTTGAATAGTTGAGCTATGTTTGTTCTAAGCGATCGGGTGTGTGGCGTTTACCTTTCCCGCTAAAGGCATCCGAAATGGAAGTATAGGTCTTATTATGGTAAATGTAGTAGATGTAGTAGAAAAGGACAATATCCAATCAAGGACAGCCGTGCATCTAGTCTTTCTCCGTTTCAGATGTTTCAGTGATGGTATTGATCGTTCAATATTAACACAAATTATGTTTCAAAAGTATGCTCAGTGAAATTTATGCCATTAAATG
Organism: Anopheles stephensi; assembly: GCF_013141755.1. Lineage (NCBI taxonomy): Eukaryota > Metazoa > Arthropoda > Insecta > Diptera > Culicidae > Anopheles > Anopheles stephensi. The sequence continues at coordinate 55,646,409 of NC_050203.1, read as the reverse complement.
TATATATAGTAGACAAACTTGCAACTAACACGTTCCAAGCCATGCAAATGACAATGTATTTCACAACTGTGGCGTTTAAGTGCTAGAGACGATGAACATGGTTCATTAATTAATAGATTAACAGAATCTACAGAGCAGTTAAGCGTTTACGGGTCAAGTGTTTCAACTTGAAGCAGAGAAAGTAATGTCTTTGTAATACTTTTGAAAGGCGATCGAAAGGAAAAAAACTTCTGTAGACTTTACCATTTAATATCTTTACCGTGAAAGAGCAAGACATTGCCTACATCAGGGGGCACAACATGACGAATCTTTTATTTACTTTCATTGCACACAGTGGGGTTTTAATTATTATCTCTTGTCATTGCACATTATCATATTTAAAATGTACAATTGCCTTCGAGACGTGACGTCCAAAAACGATAACCCTCTCTTAGCTACTTTGGAAAGTATTGTGCTCAGAAGGAATTTTTGGTCCGGAATATGTGAAAGGACAATGATGGTACGGCTCCAATGATTAGCTCTATCAGTCCTCTCGCTTTCTCTCTCTTTTTTACTTATGAGCTATATCCTGAATTCATTATCATGCAGTGCATTAGGATTGACAAACTCCTGATGGATTGTCATGTCATGAGAATGACATCGGACGACCCAGCTTGTTTAGCTTTGTCAAAGCCGTTCAGATGGATAGAGGGGGAATGATAGGCCCAAATTGAATTAGCTGATCGGATCGTCAGACAACCGTGAAAGACGGCGAGTGGCATAGAGGAGTTCTGTAGCAAGTGAAATGTATCGCCCTAAACAGAGATTTGACAATTAATCACAATAATTCACTGAACCAAAACTTATTCGCTATTTTTTCAATCGAATCGGCGACCAGATACATTTTATTTATTTACAAAGCTAGCGTCAAACAGCAAACCAATTTCTGTTAAGCAGGGTTATTTAACAGACAAAATTAGGCACATCTAGCCAACGACAGCAATTGCTAAAAATAACTTCCTCAAGGCCCTTTCCTCAAGCGTCAATTAGTGTTCACAGCAGTTTCAGCATTAGCATGCCAACTTGCACTGAAATTTGACTGACTCCAATTGTCTATAAGCGTTCATTACGGTGTTTAGCTAGGTAAGGTTCAAGCTCCACCGATCAAGCTACCACGTCATCTTGTGGAGCAGTGATTGACGCAGAGAATCCTACCCCTCCTCCCTCCACCAACCATCCGTCAATGGCAGACTAATTGCACGCGGAAAGCGCAGTACATTAACCTTTGCGCGATCGTAACAACCAACGTCGCAGTTGCTTCCAGCACTTCGGACCAAATGAATGATAAAGCGAAAGCAGTCGCGCTGGTGAGTGTGCGTGAAGCGCTCAAGGTTACGCAGGCAGGAAATCTGCGGTACCCGGTTGTCCTTGCGCGCGCGCAACCGTTTGCCAATGCTTCCCATTCGCCCAGTTTCTTACGGTTCCCTGCTCCATTGCGCGCGAACGACCTTCGGCTAACCACAGTTTCCCCACCCGGTGTTGCGCTGTGTGTGTGTGGTTTTGTTTTAAGGTTCAGTTTGTGGAGCCAGAAAGCCGATACCATCCAAATCGAGGACGGTGGATGGTGAGACCTACGATGTGAAATCTTCCCCAGCATCAGACGTGTTTTCGGGACCGTGGCTTATGTCACAGTCACCAGTAAAAAAAAACAACGATACCGGTTTTGCGTGTGGAGATAGGCCCGCCGAACGAGGTAAACGATCGTCTGGGGAATAATGTCGAGGTGGGTGAGACGATCAATTTGACGAACCATCTCACAATGTGACGTAAAGTCAAATAACTGGCCCAAATAGTGGTGCAAAATGTGTGCGGTGCACCTAAGGTGAAGCGCACACAGTTCCCTCTGTCGTGTGGTGCATACAATAGGAAGCAATAGAGCGCACAAACAATCCCCTTCCTTGCGAGTGGTTTGCGTGGTGAGGTGAGAGTGAGCCTTTATTGGTTGGGCTTGAGCATACCAACGGGACCGCTGCTGACAATACCGTTCGAGCAAGTTTTCGCGTGCCGTTTCCGTGTGGGTGGGTGAGTGGGTGGGTGGCTTTACTGCTAGTGTTGTGGTAGTGGTGAAGTATTATTTTTCACCACACCGCTCCACGATCGCTGGCTGAAGCAAAAAAGGTTCACTTTCTAAAGCGATCGCACACACAGCTGCAACCGGGGAATGGTTTGCACGATTGCTTGCTTTCAATGAATGTTTATTGCCTTTGGTAGAAGCTTTTTTGTAATGATAAATATAAACGAAACTCAAATTCGAAGAGATGAAACTCTGCTCGAAAATAGTATTCCAATTGATGTTGCAAGCATTCATCTTGCCGAGTGAGTAAAATAGAAAATCATAGCACTTTTCACGACTAACTTAAACATTTTTTAAACGGTAATGATCATAAGGCACTCCTAGAAGAACTTGTTCACAAAATGCAGCATTTTATAATCAAAAGATCTCACGAGCTCATGTGATTTCACCACCAGTTTAATAACTTTTTGAGATAAAAATTGAACTGATTTCACTAGTTTTACTCCAAACTCGTTCATACTTGCAATTACTTATAGCGCGCAGCACAAAAGCGCTTATTTTTCTGTTGGAAATGTAGCAAACAGCTCGACTCACCGAATATCACACTGACGAGCACTAGGAAACTGAGACTGAACTTGGCCACTGCTTTCATCTTGACGGTCGCCTCACGACTAATAATCATTACAATATATTGTTTGAAATATCAACAAGCCCTAGTACAGCGGGCGGGCCAAGCGAGTCGTGCCGTACAGAGATGGGGGGAGGGGGACGGCAACCTATGCCACAAAGGGGCGGGGGTGCGGGCTAGGTCTGGGTCCGGTCCCGGTGGGGGTCAGGAGGAAGTGGTTATACCACCGACCGGTCCGAAGCCGATCGGGCAAATCGGTACGGAAAGTTGGGCCGACAACGTCCACGGTGTGTGCTGCGGCAGTGGGTCGTGGTTCGTCGCTTGGTGTGTCTTCGTTGAAGTCTTTCGTCGTTTTTGTCGTTTGCCGTTCCTTCTTCTCGGTTCGCTCCGTCGCGCACGGATCGCGATGTAGGGTGAATGTCACTCACTTTTTTAAGTATACCTACGGTTACGGGTTTCGTCAGTGTTGGTGTTGGGGCACGGGCACAGTCAAATATATTGATCTAGGAACGTGCTTTTGCTCCCGCTTGTCGTTGTGAGGGAGGCGTCTTGCTTCTACAGCAAATCCGATTCACCTTTAAGCTAGCGATTCTTCTTTAGGCACACTGTTTTGTACACCGAAGGAAAAGGTTACGGAAACGAACACCCGGGGACCCACCGTAGCACCGTGGGCTAGCTTCGAGCGCTGAAAACCCGTTTGTTTTCGATCGGCTGGTTCGATTGATTGAGAGGCAGATTGCACCGAATGAAGCGTCGGTGGAAGAGCGCTGAATGAAGATGAGGCGATCGTATGAGCGAGAGAGAGAGAGAGAGAAAAAGAGAGAGGGAGAGAGGCAGTAACCCTCGAAGTGTTGGGAGTGTTGGGAGTGCACGGTGCAAACCAGATGAGCCACGAGAAATCATAACCGGAATATGCAAAAGCATATTCATGCGAACGGGCAAGTGAATGGCTGACCGATTGAGCTGGCCCCCCGGCTCGGAACGGTACCGAACGGAACAGACACAACAGAGCTGAAAACGTACACTGCTTGCCGAGGCCAGATCTGTTCATTCATCGCTGGTTCGTTCATTTGCGCTTCGAGTTTCTCTTGTTGGCGTGTTATGCAAAGTTGCTGGTTGGTGGTTTTTTGTCTGCATTGGAGCAGTGTGGTATGTGGCTTAATTGGTTACATGTAAGGTGTGAATGCAGCACACCTAATTGTTATGACAATGTACATTTGTACCTCAGGAGGAGCGGCTTTAATGATAGGCAGGATCGTAGAGCTTCCGGGAATGTGCTCAATTGGCTCGGGGAGAGAAGGTATGGTAATTCCGATAGCTTTTCGGTAGAATAAAAAAAATCTAAATCTTGTGTCTCTTTTTTCCCAAGATTGAAACTTCTTTTTTTTCAACGATTTTATTTATAATTACTGATTATTCTTACTACAATCTCGAGAGGACTCGGTTTGCCATTTCTGGCTTTCTGTGACTAGAATTCACCCGTAGCAAAGAAGTCAGCCCTGCGCATGGGGAGGCGGTCTGGACGGTCTGGACCCGGACCGATAATTATCGGTTACATCTCAAAATTACGATAACTGTGTTTAAAGTGCGGATAATAGTTTAGGCAAACTAAGCAAATGCCTGGGGTCCCGAGCTTTCAAGGGACTTCAAGGGATATCTACCTGTAAGCTGAATCCGAGGGTCCTGGGAGCATCGATCATTTGGAGGGCCCGAACTCCTTATAATGACTTGGCGTCCTACTCTGGTCCAGTTAGTAGATTCTAAATTTTGGGAACCTCTAACTTTAATTCGGCTTAGGGCTTCCAAAGGGCTTCATCCGCCTCTGTGATCCAGATGTTGACTGTGTATACTGTGTATACTACGTTTTTTATTCATCAAGAATGACTTTACTCTAGTAAGTTCCAGACCATTCATCCAATTAGAAGTCTTTTGACCAGCTTTTTTCTACTAAATGCATTCTATAATCTTTGCTCAAAACAATAGCTTCTTGATATACATAGAGAGTAAAAAAAAATTAGCATGATTTCCATGCGTGTAGGATTTGTACGAAACTCACAGTAAAAAACTGTATAAATGCCAATAAATTACGCTTCAGCAGTTAAGAGTAACTCTGGACTCGATGCCGGCCATATTATTGCGTACGACTCTTCTTTTTATTTAATAGCTCGACTCCCTAATGCTGCAAACTGTTGGGATGGGATTTTATTTCGCTATAACCCCCGATATCTACTATTATAATTAGACGTTTCATAAGTTGACACTAATTATTTTACCATTTTTTTCTTCTAGAGTAGTTTGGTTATGAAGTTTTTGATAAGTCTTGAATACAAACATGGGTTGTTCGTTGATGTAGTCCTTCCTAATTGGTGGCATCGGACAACAAGCGCTCTGGATTGTCTGAACGTATACAGGACTCTCGCGGTTTTAGTGCCAAAGGAAGTAAGCAAAAGTATCAAATCTCATCTACATCCTATTACCGTGAGCACGATTGACTATACAGCTAAGGGTACTTTAAGTAAAGGAGGCGAGAAATGGAAGGCAAAGACTTCTTGAAGTTAAAGTGAAAATTAAAATGCATTTAAATTTTTCAATTCAAATGCAATATGCATCTTATATAAAAAGGCCTAGGAAGAAAGGTTCCAACAATTGGAAATATAATACAAGTGATTTAAACACTGACTTTAAAACCTTCGGTACTTTAAAACATTGAATAAATTTTGTCTCTTGTGTTGCTCACACTTAATTTGTTGCAATTCATTCTTCCGTTCGTTAGCAAATAAACGAAAGTGAAACGATGTACAAACAGTGCAGATTAAATTGTACGCTTTCGGTAAGGAAACAGACTCGTTGCATGCCCATCGTCTGCTAAGGTTCCTTTATTTGCTACCCAAACATTGTTCTCGTTCGGTGTCCTTTTCGACGCCGTGTCTGTCCGGCTAATGGCCGTTAGAAGAGATAGAATAATGGGATACTCACCTAGGTATGCAAACACCCCGTAAAACCTAGGTTAAAAATCCATACGTGTGTCTGGGAAATAGCTTTGCTCCACATTCCGGTGTTTTTGTGTCCTCAAAGCCGAAAAGTGGACCATATTCCTGCCAAGGCGTAGAAAACAAAAAAAGGACGCCCAATTTTTTTCGATAGGCTTTTTACGAAATGAATGTGTGCTGCAGCCATTTCTTTCCGCAATTTTCCATCCACTTTAGCTTGCAGACGTCGCTGGTGCTCCATTTTACCTTCCCTTCAAACTCGATTCTAGCCTGGCAGGGATTACGGGTGCACCACTGGAAGGAGAAAGTAAATCACATAAAACTAAATTTCCATTTGTTATGCTTTATGACCGGCATTATGACGCAGGTTTGCAGGATCGTTCAGACGCCGAGTGCCTGTTGTAGTGTGCCCCGTATCATGCATATGCTATAAATATGCTTTTAATTTCGCTGCCAACCCTGCTAGTTGCTCCCACCTCACTTCGCTGTAATGTTTCTATGCGGAACGAGCTTTAGGTTTTTTTTGATTGAAAAAAAAAAGAAACTGGTGCAGCATCAAGCAAAGCCCTGTGCAGACTTTCGAAAGGTTGACGAACGCGCGGAAGGACAGAAAACGCAGCGAGAACGTTTCGCAAGGTCTTGCGCGATTGAAGGAACTGGTTGAGTAGGTTTCGAAGTGCCGATCGAAATAAGATTTGAACTTGGTGAAGATAATACGTGTCCTCTGTCCTGGTCTGAGTGGTTCCGGTTCCTTTGCCATCAGTCGATTCTGGCACGTTGTGTGATGGTTGTTACATGGTTTTATGTTGCAACTACTACCACAACCACCAAGGCTCACAAAGAAAAAGGGCAGAAAATTAATTAAGAATTCGCTCGAACGCTTGAATCGTCTTCCATCGGACTGGGGGTCAACCCGGCAACCATCATCATCCTTCATGCTCAATGTCAATAAAAAAAAACAGCAAAAAATACGCAGAACTGCAGGAAGATTAAAACTGGCGTTGAGGAGGGCCAAGAATAACCGGGTCATCGAAGGAGGAAGCGTTTTGTAGCGAAAATATGTCACCGGATGATTCCTTCTGGACCGTAAATCGAATCCGTGTGAGGGGTTGCCTGCGTTTGGGGGATAGAATTCGAACGAGAGGTTGCGGACAAACTGACTTGCAACCAATACAGACGAAACACTGCTCAAGAAAGGATGAAAGAAAAAAAAACACACACACACACACCCAAGCGATAAAATAAAATGATAGTGGCTGGCGGCCGGATTAATTGAAATGATACGTGAGCCGGCTGAACGCACCGCTTCTTCGGTTGGTAAGAACGGGTGGAATGTAAAGCTCGAGAGGGAAGGTTAATAGGAAATTGTGTTTACTTTCGATTACACCGGGCTTCTTGAACTTTTCCGGGGAAAGGCGGCTTGTTTTTACTGGCCGATCATGTTTAGTCTGTTCTGTTCGCTTTCCCCTCCCCCTTCCCGAGCTACAGTTTGATTGTGCTTTATTTTTAAGTAGTGTACACGGAAAAGCCCACGGCCGACGAGTAGATGTAGCTGATGTTACCTTCGTATTGTTCTTTCGTTTGCGGAACAAATTATGTGTCAGGTTGATGAGGCGTTTTTGCTGAATTTAGAGCTGAGACAACAATTTTAAGGGTGCTATAGCTTCGGCCGAGTGACATAAAAATGGTACCCCGGGGCAGTTGTATTAAACATGAAAAGGAGATAGAAAGAATGGGGAAAAAATCACATGAGACAAAAAGAGGGAAGAAAAGTGCGTAAAGCTTTCGGTCAAGTATAAGCGTAAAATCCGCAAATCAGCATCTCAAGTCCGTTTTCGTCTATCGCAATGTGTGATTTAGTTGAAATGTGTAGAAGACGGCTCCATCTTCTACTACCGCCTATCAGTCTCAGTACTGTCCCATCACCCTCATCTCTATCTCAATTCTTATTTTCGGCTTCCGTTGATTTGCTTTGCTGGTTCGTTTGGTACCAGAACCTGCGGCCACGATAAGACCGGGCCCGGGGATGAAGGAAATAAATCAGTTTCGTTTAAGTGATTCGGTACTTTTACGAGCTTCTTGAACCTTTTGGACCGCAGCAAACATGGGCGGAGAACGCAGGCAGGACATCACGCAATTGCGGCCATCGGTAGTAGGAAGGAGGTGCAGAATCCCGGCGATCTACTATGGTAGACACGAAGCATGTAGCATGACCTGCCAACGCTTCACTGTGGATATAATCTTCTTATGAGCTCACAAGTTTATGCTGCGCTCGATGTTGTGGTGGGTGATGGCTTTGAGAGCCTCCGTCGCTCCCAGGGAACGGAGCAATGGTGATAGAAACCGAATGCTTTTCTTTCGTTCGTGGTGCATTACACTGCATAGAGAGAACGGAATTGGACGCGCCGGTTGGCGTCGGGATGATTTTTATTTTGTCCACACGCACACATACACACACACAGGATTTGTTTGCCTTCGTTGTCGAGGACCTGAAAGATGAAGACGTGTGATGGATTTGTTTTACGATGGCGCTAGGATAGAATTGAGAAGCGGTAGGAATTATTTCACCTGCTTTATGCGTTCCCATTAGAACAGGTACAACATTTTGGGACGGTTGGATTTTTGTCCGGCACTTGCATTGAATTTTTCTTTGAGAGACCTGCCCACTATGTGAAGAATGCATGGTTTATCCGGGTTCGTGAGGGAAATTCCCATCAATGTGACCCACCCGGGATCTTTTCATCCTACAATACGGAGAACGTTTTGTGAAGGCATTTCACAAGAAAAGGTAGAGATTAGAGTGAATTATTTGTGTGCATGGCTGTAGATTAAGAGTGATGCTGTATCATACTTAGAAGCTTAACTACGATCAGTTGAGCGTAAAGCTAATTATTACTTACGAATATTGTTTGTTATTAGTGCTTGGTAGAGATGATGTAAATAATATGTAGAATCAAGAAAGATAAAGTTTTCATTTTGATAAATCTAAATTGTATTTTTGGAACTCGAATAAGGTTCGCTGCTGTTGGTTCCTTCAAAAACCAATTTCCCGCGCCTGACAGTATGCAATTGATGCTTTTTTTTGCTCGGCTCTACACACCTTGAAAGGACTAAGCTCCCTATTTTAATATTTCTTGGCATGGTTTTACCCATAGCTGGTCCTTTTTACTTACTGTTACTGTTTACGGTCTTCACACGGCAGGGCCGGGGTACAAATCCCATCCAGACCGGGGTGGTGGTACGTAAGGCTGACTACTTTACTGCGGGTAAAATTAAGTCACAGAAAGCCAGAAATGGCAGGCCGAGACCTCTCGAGGTTGTAGTGCCAAGGAAGCAGAAGAAGAAGGTCCTGTTTACGGTAGGACGCCCCGAACAGCGAATTAGACTCACCAGGTTCCGGTAGGTCCTTTAGGCCGTCCACACGGACAGAGGAGGCGTGGCAGGCCCAAATTGAGATGGAATGATGGCGTTGGTGCGCCCGCCAGAACGGCCGGGATAACGGATTGGAAGAAGACGGCGCTTTGTGCTTTTTATTTATGTAGGACGGGCTGTATTAACTGATTGGTGCAATAAGAATTACTTTTAGCAGTTCGCTGACCATGCAACAATTGGAGAATAAATTGGAAAAAATGTTAGGACAAACGATTACGTCGCAAGCAAATCTTGCACTGAGCTATCGAAGCGTTCCACACCACAAAATAAAGAATATTTGCTTCCTCTCGTAGAGCGCGTTTCCCTAAGATAGGCTTACGAAAGGAGTGAAGAGTGTAATAAATGTAATTAGTAATAAGAGTATTAATGTCGCAAAAGATGGGTCTCCAAGGCCGTAGTAAGAACGGGCGAATCAGTTAATAAAGAGTCAAAGGAAAAGGAGTCCAAGTCCAAGAAGTCCAATCGATCATTACGTAGGGGAAATCGTGTTGTGATTGAAGGCTTGATGGTCTTGCAGTGTGTTCAGCCGTAGCAACAGGCACATAGCCTTATGACATATGGAGGAGGACATCGTCCAAAAGTTTGAGAGCATAATTTTGTTGTTGCTCTATTTGTTCATATTTACCTTTACTATATTAATTTGCAATCAAGTTACAATTTACGATGAAAAAATATAAAAATTCCCTGAACAAATATCGGCTTGCTCAAATTCCTATTTGTGTGTTAAAATTAAAACTTTTTAGTTCAAAATATCGGACTCAGTAATCGATAAGATACTGTTTACTTTAGCAACTCTAGTGATTGATCCCGAATCGTAAGAGAAAACCACCATTCCTTTATTCCATTCGAAGCAGAAGAATAAAAATACGGAAAACTTCCTCATACTAGCCCTGCTAAAGCAATCTACTGTGTTTGCCAGCAAAAACACAAACGAGCCAAAACAAATAAAACAACTTATGGGTCTTAAACCCATTAGAAACTAATTCTCGGATTCGGTTCCCACTCTATCGGTCTGGGGCAGCTGCCTTCGTGCGTCCTTCGTGCACCGGGAAGGATAGTAACCGTACGGGATTAGATTAAACGCACACACAATTAACCAACCGAACCGTGCAGAGCGGAACGGACGGGGGCAGTAAAATTTGTACTCCCCTATTTACGGCTTTTTCTTGTTAGCTTAAGCAATCCGAAACCCTCCTCTAGTGCGAAACTATCCAATTGATCCACGGTAGACTTAGTTGCAGCACGAAAGGAAAGGAAAAACGGGGCGGTTGAGGTCTAGAGTCCGAAAGAAAAACAAAACTGAATTCCATATTCAAACTCGTCCCCCCTCCCGACGGGTCGCCCTGTCTCCGGTTCCGAGGGATCATCATAGCTCTACATTATCGTTCATGATAATGTGCTGCCAGGTTGGGCAACCGATCGTAAGGTAAAGTGGAATATATATGCTGCAGTGAGTATGTGGCCGTGCGTTTTTTTCTTTCGCTCTCTCTCTCTCTCTCTCTCTCTCTCTCTCGGCCGAGTTCCATAAAACGAACAACTAGGGCACATTTCAACCTCCATCAAAGCGAAACCACCATCGCCGGGACGGAAGGATAAACGGGGAAAGCACTTTTGGCGTTGGGTCAAATCGAATCAAAGTTTAGAGGTTTCGGAGAAGTGGGATCCGCATATCCCGCTAAAAAAAAAACCCACAACCTTTGACCAGTGCATTAGGTGAGCATAAGGAAAACGGGGCATTATTATTATTTTACCGCTTCCGCCAACGAATGCCGTGTGTGGTGCGGGATGTACCGGGTTTTGTAGAAAAGGGGTACCGGCAGGATGTGTTTTAAAATATTCTATTATCCAAAGTTTTCTTATAAATTAGCTCACTTAACGGGGTGCTTCGGTGTGCTTGAGGGGGGCTCGTTTATGGGCGAGCTTTCCGCATGTCCTGCATTGCCTACTTTAAGGCTGAAATGAACCGGTAATTTCACTCCCGTCGCAGTGATGCAACCAAACGGTTTAAAACGCGAGGAGAAAAAGCCGTTAGTAAAATCTGGAAGGTCAGGATGGCAAAATAGAGAAAAAAGGAATATAAAACCGTGCTATCCTTCTAAAACTTGTTCGTTCGACTTGTGCGCGCTCTGGAAGTCTATCCAGGGCAAAATAAAAGGTATGCAAAAAATCGACCAACCCGAATACTAAATAAAGCATTCGAAACCAAAAAAAAAGCAACTACACTCATCCCAACCGACGACGAAATGCAGGCAAATTGCGACTTCGAGACTGCACCGGATGTTTGCCCGCCGGGGCAAAAAGTATGTTTAATTGATTAGATTAAAAGTTTGACGCCAGATTTGCTCGAGATGAGACGGCGCAGAAACAAGGCTAGAGCTAGGCACTCAGAGTAATCCTGACTTCTTGAGCTTGTTTGTTTTCTTGTTCGGTGGGAGTTAGGGGACGACACGGGGTTGTTAGGTCAACCCGACCTGGAGCAGCATAATTCAAGCTCAAGCTGGCTACTTAACGGCGAAACCAGCGAACGGATGACTTCTGTCTTTTGCGTTTGGGGAACTTTGCACTTCCACTAACGGCACACTGAACGCTGACGGCTTGCTCCGACATGCGGTTTTTTTTCCTTCTTTTTTCGCTCGCAAACCGAAAATCGAGTTGAAAAGCTTGTCGGTTATGGTAGGAAACAAAAAAAAAAAGGGAGGGAGGAATGAAATAAAATTATACCGACCGCAATCCCCCAAAATACGGGATTGCAATGGAAAAGTTTTTCGGGGGCCGTGCTTCCTGTCTGAACCGATCATTGCAAGGATGGACAGAACAAGGGGAGCAAACCGACAACAGCAAACAAAAAAACGAGGAAAATCCCGAATGCAACAGTCTGCCTGGATGAGACGATGCACCCCCCCACCGAAGAAAGCTCAACAAGTTTAACTTTACGCGCCATGGTGGTTCTTCTCCTTCCCCGCGAAGGATGGATGCATCCGTGCTGGTTCGTGGCTGTTAATTCAAAGTGCGCGGAAGTCATAAATAAATATTATGCTGTGTACAGTTGCTCTACAAATGGTTGTGGTTTTTTTTGCTTGCTAGATGTGTGTGTGTGGCACTTCTTTTGTGGTTTACGAAAGAACTTGAGGAATGGCTTACATATTTCCGGAGATGTTTTATTTTGTTTTTAGTTTAAAGAATATAATGTGCAAAAAATTTAAAAATTTGTGTGAAGGTACTTGTACGTAAATTGCCCAGTACATTATAATTTTGTTCGAAATAAATATGACCTATCTTAACAATTGAACTCTGATTTAAATGTACTGTGCTAGCGAGAAGCGCCTAAAGGTATGCAATATTTTGTATTTTTGGTTGTATTACGACAACTTTCATATAACGGTTCGATAGTATTTCTGGCCCATTATTAATGCAATTTTTCTATCTAATTTATTGAATATAGAAGCTATATCTTGAGAATGGCATCAGAACATCCAACCCCTATAGTCCTTTTAGGCCTTCCGCATGGTTTGATAGGCCCAAATTCATGGTTTTGATGCATCCATGAGTAGGGTTGGGATATTGGATAGGATCCCATCGAAGACTGCTACAATAGGCCAAGTCTAAGGTTAGAATACCTGATGAATGAGTAAGTAAGTATTGTGGAGGCACAAGCCTGCAGGTATGCAATTCAGCAATAAGGCATCCTTATTTAGACGCATTGTAAAATATTTCTGAGGTTGTTGATTGAGGTGCAGAAAACTACTAAAACTCTACTACAAATAAAAAATATACGGTTATAAAAAGTCGTCTCTAAAATTATGTATAGCATACCTTCAGGCGTGTTTCTAAATACAGTTCTACCTCGGCGTTATATTAGACTGAAAAGCTGAACAGAAAGGCAAAAAAAAAGGTATTATATTTTCAAATAGAAAAGGGAAATAAAAATAAAAATTAAATAGAGAAAACAATGTGCCTGTTCTGTAATCAACTAAAGCTAACCACTGCAACTATCAAACCTTCCTTAGCAAATTGAAGTGCAAACAGAGTTGAAACACTTAAACATTTCGCCCCGCTGTAATTTAATAGTTTGACCTTGTTTGTGTGTGTGTATGTGTGTCTCTTTCTCCCCCCACCCCCAACCCATCTCTCGTTTACCCACAACAAGAAACCTCAATTCACTCAACTACTAACAGGAAGGATCGGTTACGGCTTATGGCAAGGGAAAAGTTGCCTCCTGATAAGAAACAGCAAACAGCAGTTTCTTTGGGTTTTGTACACGTTGAGGTCTCCGCTTGACACGCACCGCAAACCGGGTGATTGGCGGGACAGGGTGGGTTGTGGTAACTTTCTCAGTCCCACTAACGAATTTTTCCATTTTCCCAGACCCGTTTTTCTCCGCCCGCATGCTAATCCTTTGGCCCCTGCTCGCTCTATTGTGCCTCAACCCTCCGACCGGTGTGGTGTGAATGTCAAAAGTTTGCATCGAAAGTTGTTAACCACAATCAACACTCACACTTACAAACATACAAACACACATACAAAACGTACACAACTTTTACCAAGGCGAAAGATAGAGAGAGAGAGAGAGACAGTGAGAGCTTGTCTGTCGGTGGGTTTTATAAGTAGATGCACGAAATGGTTACAGTACATCGTCGTCATAGGTGATGTTTCTTTCCTTGCGTATGGGGTACTCTGCTGGGGTGTCGTTATCCATTTTGAGGGAGCGACTGTTTCTTTTTGTCGACCTCCCTCCCCGTTGGCACCATTGAACGGGACAATATTCTGCAGTGAAAATTCAACTTTATTGGTCCAATGCGCTTGAATTATGGCAAGGCACAACAACAACAAAAAGGGGGGAGCATTCCTTTCCCAAGGGTTGAAGCTCGTGAATGGAAGATTAGGCATTTTTTTCCCTCCCCCTGGGAGCATGATCATCCCACGGACGGAAGTAATTGGGGGCAGGGTTCCGGATTTTTAGCCGGAAGTATTAAATGTTATCTGAATCCTGTGCCGAGCCACACATTGAAGCGTCCATACGAAAAGGTAATGGAAGCTGTGTGGTACGGAAATATGAGCGTTATTTGTGGGTGCGTGGGAAATTACATATTTTTATTTAAAAAAGGGAAATGAAAAATAATGTTTTTTCACGTTGCATTCGACCTGCTGTGGTTGGGCTTTGCAAGAACCGGAAATAAAATATCCTCAAAGATCCCAACTAGCCTAATCGGTTGAGTTTCGTTTCGGAAAAAAACTGCAACGAGACGGGGTGTCGTTTTTGGGGCAAGCAATTCTTGGCCAGAAATTGAATGCGTAGGCAGCACTATAAATTATGGTTGGTTGGACAAAAGAAAATACCATTTTCCTGCATCGAACGAACGATACGATGCCGGCTATCCGTTCCCTTCTGATCATTCTCTTATGATTTAGAAATGTTTTAAAACCTTTTCCCATTTAATTAATACAAACATCCTATACCGGGGACTTCCATTCTTTTTTTGGGGGCCAATTTCCTTTTAATACACCAGATTTATGGCAAAACATATGTGGTCTCTCGCCCTGTTGGCTGTAAAATTAAATGATTTGGTTTGCTTCTAATCAACCTGCCAGTACGGACTTAAAACAATTTACGTTCAAATCTCAAGAGTATGTGTGTGTCGGAATTAATTCTACTGCACACGAATGCACCTAGTTCTCTGCAGTTTTAACACCCGTCAAAATGGTAGCTAGGTCACCCAATTACTACGTGGGGCGAGGGGAAACGTTGAAAAAGATTGCCAAAATTTTATGTTCTGCGATTTACGGTTATGAGTGTGTGGCGAAATGGCATTTCAGCTTGGAGCTGTTTGCCGTCGGACGTCCAGTATCGTGTGTGTGTGTGGACGCGTGTGGTTTTGGGAATTTTATGGTGTGTTATTCGTCATTTGGTCAGCTGAATTAGGTGGTGGGCTCTGTTGGATTTGACTTGTGAAACATTTTATATTTGGTTCGTATTAATTGAAATAATACCAGATAAGCTATTTGTTTTTTGTAAAATCTTATTTAAATATAAACGTTACGAAACCGAATTCCGGTAGACGTATGCCGTTTAAAATTGCAATAAACAATGTCGGCAGGTCGAGTGGTAAACAGTTTTATGGAGTTTGGATTTTTATGCCCTCGCCAGATGTTCCAATTTTCCAGATGGAACAAGCATGATGTCATTCAAGAATAAGTGGTCGATTTTTTTTTTAGTACATGACTATATTTTATATGTTTTGAACGGTCTGGAAATCGTATTTGGCTGGGGTCACTATTTGAATCCCTCCCATTCTCCGTTCAGTGGTGCTGGGATATTCGAGTTTTCTCGAATAATTTAGCTTTATTCACTCGCTGCTTTCAATATCTGTCTCAATATTTTAATATACATTGTGTAACAGAATAAAAAGGCCACTAGCTAACCACTAACACAAACTTGAAGAGCTGCTGCAGTCCGTAGCAAAAATCCTGAAAAAATATTTCTATTTTACCCAGATGTTTCTCATTATGTCCATTTTTGTGTATAAATTTATGTTTGATTTTCTAAATTTACGACTCACTCAAATCAATTTGTATCAAAAAAAGGCTTATTTTTCAGTAAAACCAAAAAGAGGTCTGAGCCTGTTATTTCTGTCTTTTTGTGACTTAAGTTTACCCGTAGTAAAGTAGTCAGCCCTACGTACGAGGAGGCGGTCTGGATGAGATTTGAACCCCGGTCCTGCCGTGTGAAGACTGGCGCCGTAATCGCCTCTGTCACCGACCGCCCGAATTTAATTTCTAATTATACAAAATTTCGCTAACGAAAACCTGTAATAATTGCGTGAAGTTTCACTAAACATTTTTTAATGATTGGAGCCTCCTCTACCTCAATCTGTAATATTTGTCCAATTTGAAAGTAATAATTTGCATAACTTCCAATTAATTTTCGTAAGTGGTTTTATTTTTTTAACTCAGCAAGAAAATATGCATTAGTATGCGTAACATTATGCAAAACCCATGAAGTAAAACTATTTTTTATCACTCTAACCTATTTCTTATACTTGTTTCTGTTATTATAAAAAAAACTCCGTTTGTTCTGTTACACAATACCTTTGATTTAATTTACAGTTTCTTCAATATGATTCAGCTCACTCTACATTATTTGAAATTGGTCCCACCAAATGTAACTCCCGATAATTTGATTGTATTTTTCCTCTACATGTATGAGTCATTCTTCACACGACAAGGACCGGGGATGGCAGATCCCAATCAGATCGTCTACGCGTATGCAAGACTGGTCATCCAGCTACGGGTAAAGTTCAAGAGAGCAAATCATCGCGAGCCTAGACGACTCGAGGTTGTAGTGCCAAAGAATAGTTTAACGCAAAAGTTATTAAAGCCTTATGATTTTATGGTTTATGCCTAACAAACTGATAGCTACTGATAGCTTTCTCAACTGCCAACTTTTATCTGTTTTCTGAAGTTATTCCGAAGTAAGAAAAATCAATCTGGGAGTGGGATTTGATACCCTCTCTTTAGGGTTAGCCCAAGACTCAAAGTCTTCTAAGACTTAAAAATTTTACCAGTTAATTTCATGCCCTCAAACTGTGAGTTTGGAGAGCTAACTTATAGTTTTCTTTTTCTTATAAATGGCCTTGAGAGCTCTGAGTAGTATTTCCAACTTAGTTTAAAGTTTAAATACTGTACATGGTCAGATTTCCCAGCAGAGTATACTGACGAACTTAAATCCTGCTTAAAATAGGTGGATTAATCAGCACTCTCGGTGGTCTAGATCTGTCGATGGGTACAGCGGTTTTGTGACGAGATTTTGTACATATCTGTGCTAAGCAAACATAAAAAGTCACATAAAAAGTCGCTTAAACTTGTACATGTTGATCCAGGATTTTAAACAATGTTCGCTCTTCGCTCTGGAATTGATTACCGTGAATAGATAGCTGATTACTAAATGCGTTACAAAATCCCGGTACCGGTTGCCGGATCCGGGCAACGGTACTGATCGATCGATCGATTTCTCCACTACCGGATACGGAAACCTTATTACGGTCGTAATATTATTATGCATGCAGGCAGCAAAGCAAAGCACTCGATTTGCCGTACGCCAGCGACGCTCCTTCGTTTACCAGGTTTGGTTACCAGTCCGCGCCGAGAGGACAATTTTATGGCTGCAGGAAAATGGGCTGTTAAGTTGTGTGTGTGTGTGCTGGTTGCTTCCGTCGTCGTACCGTGGCCCGAAGACGCTCGAAAGTAATCTGACAGATGAATGATTTATGCTAGACAAAATGCACCCACACACACACATTCACGCTGAACCGAATGCGAGTGGGTGAAGGATGAAGGGCAGAATCGTTCTAAGGATACATTCCAAGGACGGTATCCGGCCGCGCCGATACCGACATCGATACTTGGCGGCGGCTCGTTAGTGGCGACTTTGGCGACTAATTACTCGCGTAAATAATGTAATAGCTAAGCGCCCGTAATAGCTATTGATCAGGACGAATTGATCGTGGTTTATGGGGTGATGTAAACGCTCGGTTGTACGTTCGGGCTGCTTCTACTCTTAGCTCCATAATTTGGCAAACCATTCCTTCTTGCATTTCGTTTCCCGCAGGCCGGGATCGTTCGTTGCGATTACGTGGGTACAGTTTTACGATGATTACGTAGCCATGGATACGCAGCGAATCGAAGCTGGTACGGCGAAGAGCTTTAATTGTTGGCACAAGATCAAGATAGACATGAGCACGTTGGTGACGCTTAAAAGGAAGGCAAGCGAGTACCTAGTATCCACTTAATTGTACAAAACTTCAAATTTATAGTAAACTGTACGTTTTGGAAGTCTTTTAATCATTGTTGTAAAATACACGTTTCCCCGGAATTCCTTCTTTTGGTATAATATGTTTATTTATAAATACGCCATCTTTCGCTACTTTCCGTGGAGTAATTTAGGCTAGTTACTTATTCATTCAATGCCCACTCCCGGAACGGTCAAGCACGGCAAGCCGGTTGTAGTCGAGAGGATTTTCGCTCGTTTGTGCTCATTTCACTCGGTACACTGCATCCGGCCAGGAATGCAAAACGGACGGTGTAAAATATTGCTCAACCAGGTCCTCCAGTTGCTAAACTAAACGGGACTCACAGGACGGGACGTTGCGTTACATTGTTGGGATGCTTTTTTTTCTTCTTTTGCTTCCGGCGTTGGAGGTTGCGTCCGGTGGCGCAATAGAACAAGGTAAGCGACAGAGGAGAACGGCACCCATGAAGCTACTGTAAGCCGAACCCGGGGAGTGAGTTAACTTTCTGAAGTACTTCCGTACACGTTAGTGGCTCACGGTCCCTTCCGGAATGCTGGAATGCTGCGGCGGATATTGTCGGCCGGTTACTTGAACGCCGAAACTGGCACGGTGTCTGAACGTCCTTTTTGGGCTGCTGATCGAAACGGTGCGGGAAGCAGGTTTGGATGTGCTGATTAAAGTCTGACGGGGTTAGGGAAAGTGGCTGTGATTAGTTGCTCAATTGTACGTATTTTACGATAAACAGATTAGCTAGTTTAAAGGCAAGATAAGACATATGCATTGTTCGAAAGATAGGGAATGGAGCCCAATATTTAGCAGTATTGGAGCAGCACGAGTAAAACCCTTTCCATTCATTAACGTAAGCTTGACAGCTTTCAACTTACGCCTGAAAGTATGCAATCGCTGATGTTTGGAGAATCATCACTACGATACTTGTCCTCAGTACAATATTCTGCGCAACACATGGAGTCGATTGAACTTGTTATGCTGCTCTTCAAACGTTTAAAGAACGTTTATCATATTACTTAAAACTTGTTCCGTTCAAAGTTCAACAAGGCGAAAGAGTCTTGAAGAAGGTACTCTTGAGCGTCTTAAGAGATTGCATGCTTTAATCCATACATCCTGTACCAAGAAATCTGTTCCGCTTAATCGACAAACAATACGCATCCTGAATACCACATACACGTAAAGTGTTGAAAATGGCATTCCAAACGGTTTGATCAGTTCACACGCCGGTGTGTATGCTTGGGCAATTTCGAGAGCGATGGATTTCGTTCTTACGTTCGTTGTACTATTGGAAGCTACTGCTTGGAAGAAGCATATTCACTATACGATTCCTGCAATCGATTACAATCAATTTACGCCCAACCAAAGGTGAATCCGTGTAGCTGTGTTTGTTTCGTTTAACGCTCGCACAACAGGAACAGGTAATGGTTGATTAATTACGATCCGTATCGCACCGAACTGGCCCACATGCTAACAAAAAGGGTTGCGAATGGGAATTGTACACGGGATCGCTAAATAGCGACCAATTAATTGATATCCCGGTCCCGATGGATGCGTGTTAAGATAAATGGATGCATTAACGTTAAGATTATGTTGTGCTGTTTCCCGAAATGCTACAACGGCACGTGGTGTTGTTGTTCGAAATAAGATCTATGCATAACGCTTATCGTTATGGTTTATGTACGCGTTCAGTGTTATAAAAATAATACTTTGAGATCAATTTTAGCTAATAAGATGTGTGATTGATCACGAACCAGTCAAAGTTAATTATTTAATGAATAAAACTATCTCTGGCTCTAGATAAAGCATGATTGCCTAATAATTATGATAAATACACGAACATTGACCTCACATAGTCATAACACAGACCAAACTCATGTCCTTGATGATGCAATTCCTGATAAGGCGAAGTTGCTTAAAGACAAAATTTTAGCCTAAACTTGTTCCCCCGTTAGTGAGGACTGACTATCCAGCTACGTGGTATCATTAGACCTAGTAAGCCAGAAATGGCAGGCATAACCTAAAGAAAGGAGTCGTTAAGCCAAGAGTTCGCCTTCGTCTCTTCACTAAAATGAAGGAGAAATAGGTAGCACACGTTCAGTTCGTTCTAATAATATCTTAAACATATTAAAATCATCATTGTCGAGCTGTCGATTGACTGGTACTGAAGGATGCAATTGGTAACTAATTTGTTAGTGATAGATAATGTATATTTACACTGTAATATGTATATATTTTAAAGAGGAGTGATCAGCTGCATACTAACATGTGAGGCCTCTCGGTAGCTTCGTGTTTACTGAGGGTGAGGAGCATGAAGAGTGCAAAGGACTACCTCTTGAGAGGACTACCTCTTGAGTTCAAAGAGCCGGTTCATGAGGGTGAAGAGATCGCTCAGTGTGAACAGCTATTTTGTGAGGTCAGACCTTCATAGTGAGGACATAGTTTCATTGGGATGATTACTTCTGTCGAAATTTCGTTGAATTCGAAAAGAGTGCGGAGCTACCATTTTGAAGTAGAAGAGCGCGGTCAGTGCTCCTTATTTACGGAGGTGAGGCGGTTGTTCTCGAGCTCACTACCCAACTCTAGTCCAATCCTTGGAGTAGGCCCCTTGAAGTAGATCCTTTGCAATAGGCCCCTTGGAATAGGTTTCGATGATTAAGCCCTTTGGAATAGACCCCTTGAAAAATGCCCCATTGACTAGGCCTCCTTGGAGCAAGCCCCTTTGAGCAGGCCACTTGGAGCTAGGCCCTTGGAAAAGACCCATTTAACATACCCTTTGAACTAGGCCCGTTGGAATTGACCCCTTAGAGTTAGCCCCTTGGACTTGGTACCTTTAACTTCGCGCAGTCTTGGCGTGCTATTTCTGGATTTCTTATTTGATTTGTTTATGATTTAGTCGTTTTGTTTGCCACGCGGGCTGTACCAAGAAAACTTAAACGAGCCTAGTCTAGTCTTGAGAACTAATCTTAGAATCTAAAGCTCTGTAACTTGATATTACTCGTAGCTAGATTGTCGGTCCTGCGTACGGTGATGGTGGTCTGGATAGGATTTGAACCCCAGTCCTATGGTGTGAAGACCGGCGCCGTTGTGCCACCGGACCGACCCAACACTTAGATTAAAGATTGAGTTTGAACATTTTATATCTTTGCTTTAGCTACAAAGGAAAATTCTGCTTATACCAATACTGTTATATTATTTGAAAATAGAAATAGCTAAAGAATTTTATTAAAGAAAATAAAATTTAGAATGACTTTATTAAATGTCGTTATCAGTTAAAAAATCTAAAATAAAAATATCAGCACCGGTTGGATACTCGGAATTATTTTTAATGACTTTTTAGAATATCATTTTGAGCTATCTCCTCTAGCGTTTGTTTCATTGTCAAACCTAAGTGTTCGTATGCTTGTTTCATTAAGTCTTCACTTGTGTTTTCCTGCATTTGAAGCATTTCGTACGGTTGTCTTAGATCTCGGAAGAAGATATTTTATCCATTAGGAGTAAATAAATGAAGGCAATCAAATCATAAACGGAAGCGCTGAATAAATGATTAATTGCATGGACGGGGAAAGCGTTACACGGCAGCAAAGTAAAATAAATACAAACAACCGTAAACCCACCCACCTTGCAGCGCTCCCTTCACAACCGGAACCAACCGATCCGGCCGTAATATTATGCTGATTAATTAACAATATGCCTGACTTATTGATCTGCTGGCCGCAAGATGCAAAAGATAGCTCCACAGTCCGCCCGACGGTACGCTCACTTCAAAGGACTATTTGATCGATGAGTTATTACTATCGATTGATCGGTGGATTGTAGCAGCATAAATTCATCAGCCAGCCGGCACGTAGCCGACCCCCGTTACATACGTACCGAATCTCTGCAGCCGAGATTAGATAGCACCAGCAACTGAACTCGGTTATTCGTCAATTTGGTTCCATCCAACAGTTGCTGGCTTTAAGATGGAAGCGGCACACCTGAGAGGAGCCGACGACGTGATTGGAATTGAATTTTCACCCGGTGCAATATTCCTTTTCGACCTTGCCCGTTCCGACCGGCACCGAACGGCTGTAACGATGCCGGTGGCTTCGTGTGCGCTCAGTGTGTGCGTTTTTTGTCCCAGTTGTTGTTGGGCACGCTACTTGCCGCATACCTGATGATCATCAGCCTTCGTGTAGAGGATTTGTAGTTAAGCATATATGAGGGTGCAAAAACACATCATAAAATAAAGTAGAAATCTGCCCTCCTTTATCAGAGCTGTGCGGGGAAACGTTGGGAAAGCTGGAGACTTCTTCTTGGAGCTGCATACTGCCAACATCCTTCACACACGTACCACTTTGTGCGCCGGAACAAATCCTTTCGATCAATCACCTATCGGTGATGGTTCGTTGTTGCCCCGTGGAGCGCTTAATCACGAACAGCGAACTGGGCGTACATGTTCGTAGCTCGAGCTGCTCACTTACGCGGTGTGCACCTTTGCATGCATCCTATGCCTTTTTTTAAGCAGACCGAACTGAGTCTGAAGAAAAATCGATCCTCCCATCCGAAGGGCAACGCCTGACGTCTGGCAAGCTACGATGATGATGAACGTTACGAGAGTTGTCCTTCGTTGCGGGTGGGCGAAAGAGTTTGTGCTGCAGCTGCCACACGAAGACGGTTCTTTCGAGATTCTTTTCGACCGGCTCACCTGACACGAATGAGAATAGAATTCTGAGTGTACATTTTGTTAGCGATAAACTGATGCATTGCACAACCGTTGCTACATCTTTTATTAATGGTTAATGGGAAGAGTCTGAAGACGTTTTTTGTACGCAATTTTGATACGTAGATTGTTTTTTTTTTACGAAGATTGACGTAATAAATCATTTGTTAAGGTGAATCTTGCCAGAATCCAACACAGGTGTGCTGATCGCATCTCTTCGCAGGATTCTTTGAAGTGAAGAGGATGCTGGTTTGAGTTTAATAAAAATGTAATGGTGATTTGGTATTAAAACGGTTTCTTGTGTATCTTATGGATCAAATAATTGTATTCCTTTGCTAATTACACAATGGGTTACTATTGGCAATAAGGGTCTTCCGAAGGACAGTGTGGACAGTTTCCTGGTGATATAAATTTTTCTCATTCGGTTGTTAGACGGTTTAAAGAAAAAGTAGTGAGATGGTAAGATAATAGATGTTAAAATATCAACACCATAATTAAGGTAACCAGAAACATTAAATTGACGGACCGACGGGAGGGTTGGAGCAGCAGTAGCCGAAGGAAACCACGAAGCAGCAGTAACAGCAGCAGCAGCAGAAACAACAAGGAAGGACGACGCAGCAGCGACAACATAGTTGCATCGCACACACGAACCTGCATGAAGCAATACGCACATCAGCGTATCGGCAGGGATCGGTTCAGGTTGAGAATGGTTTAATGGATAGGCATCGGCTTCTTGGTCCGCTTCACTGCGGCTACGTGTTACGAAGAGTCCCTCCTGACCCAGCTCAAAGGATTCAGCCGCGACAGGGTCCTACATCTGGGTACCTTTTTAAGGTTCCATCTTCGTTAACAAAAAAAAAAAGGACGGCCTGGCCGTATTGCTTAAAGCAAAACACAATACAATTCACATCGGTATGGAGACATTTGCTTCTCCAAACCCGGATGAGGTGCCCACCTTATCTCGGGGAATCCTTATTGACGGATCCGATACGATTGGGATTTGATTGGGATTCGATGGGGGTCGATAAGGATGTGATAAGGTTGAATTAGACTGAATCATTGTTGGTGCGATAAAGTGTTTTATATCAGAAAGACGAAACAGAGTAGAACATACACATTTTGAGTAAAACTGTCCACAATAAATGAAGAAACAAATGTTAATAATTCTGTCAAGATGGCCTGGTCGTATGGCCTATGTGAACTGTCAGGGTTAAAAACCTGATAGGTCATGCCGGCTATCTAATGGCTTACTAGACTAACTGATATTACATAGTTGGATAGTCAATCCTAATTACAGGGTTACAAGTTTAGTCCTATCGTGGCCGTTGTACTGTTACAGTTTTTGTTTATCCTCATGAACATTAAAGTCCGTGTGGTTATTTAAATGACTTGATGTATAAGTAACAGTGACATAACTTAAGTTACAGTATATTTCTATTCGTCAGAAACGGCCTGGCCCTTTTGCATCAAGTTAGTATTTGAATGAGCCTAAACATACTTTGGACTTAAAATTTATTCCTCCTCATCCTCAACCTCCTTCCATCCTCAAACCTTACTGAATGATACGAGATATATTTTTGACTAGCATTTTTCATTATGATTTAGCCAGTGAATGGGTTAGCCAGGGTGGTACATGACCCGAAAGGTTATTAAGCCAATAAGAGAAAGAGGCTGTTTGGTCAATAAAGGGTGGGATGGATCCCCGCTAGTGATCTGGTAAACCATTAAAAAAACCAAAAGGATAGATTTAAAAATATCTGGTAATTTGCGCCCTAGTCATCAGCTATCCTTAAGACATTTTATAACGCTTGAAGTCTTCTGCAAATGCTTCAAATAATTTACAAGTTTCTTCATCACCATTCCCACCTAATTTAATTACCTTAAATTAACTTTAAATTTCAAATTCATGCATACTGCACCACAAAGCATTGTCCACCACCGGCCGACGATGCCAATCCAGCAAATGCAACCCTAATTCTTCCAACTGCAAAACCTCAAAGAAAGATAGTGGATGGTGCAGAATCCTTCTACAGAATGGGTTTGCCCAACACATTTCCAAACTCTAATTGCGTTTTGTGTTAAACACTGGCCCTTAACCAATCGACAGCAGCAGCAGCAGCAGCAGATACTTGTGTTAGCTAGCTTTCCCCTTTACTAATGCATGCCAATACTGCTACTACTGCTACTAGCTAGGTAAGGTACATTCCATTTCATCTTTCACTCGCAACAGTGTGTAAATCAATTTATGTGCAAGCATGCAAAGAATCGTTTCAAAAATGTTTCAAACCCGGCAAGCACTTACATCACATTCAGGCGAGTTCGGCAGCACCTTTTCACCTGCACCAGGGGGGCCACATGCGCCTGCAGACCGAAGTAATTAGATCAGATGCTGTCTGCCGGATTCAGTTCGTCCCGGGCACATCAAAAGACTCATCGAAACGAAGGTATTTTTACGCTACTACTCAACAACAAAAAAGGTGCTCCGAATAGAGAGTGGTAAAACATGGGAAAATAAAACATGGGTAAGCTTCCTTCCAGCTGTAAGGATGTTTGTAAGAAGGAATCGATGCGTGTACCGCGGACATTGGATGCTTCACATCCATGGCAAGAATGTTCCCGATGCTTTCGATAACAGTAAAGAGAAAGGTTTTTCTGTAAAAAAGAAAAAAAGTTGGGGAAAAAGGCTGAAATGAAACTAAAAACACCGCCCTCTCCTCACACAATCGGACCCACAGATCGGAAAGATGGTCGAGGCAGAGCATACCAATGCAATGGACCTTCTTTGGCACCTTTTGCGTAAGCGTGCGCCACAACACAACACAGAATGTGCGCCGATAAATCGTGATTGCACACACATGGTTCGAAGTAAATCAAACGGAATGGGACCGAAATGTGGCATTCCGAGTGTGTGTGTGTCAATGCTGGGCTGCATGTGTTACATGAAGCTGTCCATGCATGTTTTATGTTTATGATGAACCGGGCGCGTTCCGATAGTAATTCTTATCATACGCGAGTGTCTGTACTTTTGCGCTGCTTCCGTGGCAGAACGATGTTAAAGGATGCGAACACAGTGTGGCTCGCAACGAGTGCCATACAGCAGGGAATTGAAAGTGGTTTTGTTATTCATTTAGAACTTCCTAACCGAATCGCTAAGTTCGTAAATTCGCATTGAAAACAAAGTAAAATAAAGCCTGAATAGTATCAATGCCTTTTTTTTACTAGACGACAATAAAAAGGCATTACTGAATATTTAATTTACTAGCTTGTTAGGCGTTACTACCGCTATGCGCTCTCAGTTTAGTGCCGTCGTCTGCCAATACATTATCTGAGACGTTTTGGTAGATGCATCAGTTCGTGTCAATCTGGGGCTACCACGCCTTCTTCGTCCATGCGAACGGCCTGAAAGGATTTTACAGGTAAGGTCGTCCGGTGTCATTCTCATGACATGATCAGCCCATCGAAGGCTGGCGAGTGTAACTCACTGCATGATGGTGAAATCACTATACAACTCGTACGGCAATGGCTCCTTCCACGGCTCCATCTAAACATACGGGGCCAAAAATTCTTTTCCTCAAATGCGGCTGACAAATTTTTGACAGTTTTAGCCAAAGTGCATGCTGTATATTGTACATTGTAATGTTAAGCAAAAACATTCTTTGACCCTGTTACACCAAGTTTAAGTCGCTCATGAAAGTCGTTCAAAGCATTTCGATATTTTATAGGCCAGTTTTATAAAAGAATTGGAACAAAAATTTAGTTCATCAACAATCTTAACTAGGTAATAAAATAATAAAACGAGGTATGGGATAGCGAATCGATGCCTTGAGATTGGAATCTTGGTATCATCTATCCCATATACAACAAGGAAGATAGGCTAGAGTGCAGCAATTACAGGGGTATTACGGTGTTGAATACCCCCCACAAAATTTTCTCCCTAATCTTACAAGATCGACTTGTCCCATTCGTCGAAGAGATAGTCGTAAACTATCAGAGAGAATTCCGAAACCGAAAATCAACCACTGACCAGATCTTCACGATGCGGAAAATCTTGGAGAAGATGGCGGAGCAGCAGCTCCAATCCTACCATCTCTTCATTGATTTTAGAGCCGCAAATGTCAGCATAGCCATGGTAAAACTGTATGACGCAATGAGCTCTTTTGGAATCCCGACCAAGCTTACCAGGCTTATAAGAATGACAATGGCTAACATGGACAATGGAGGAGCCGCTACAATGACGAGCTCTACGAGCTGTACGATGATCTCACCATCGTGCAGCGCATTAGACTCGCCAGGCTCCGGTGGGCTAGTCACGTCATGTGAATGACACCGGACGACCCAGCCCGTAAAGTCCTTTTATGCCGTCTACACGGACAGAGGAGGCGTGGTAGGCCCAAATTGAGATGGAGTGATGGAGTGTTGATGCGTCCGCCAGAACGACCGGGATAACGGATTGGCAGACGACGGCGCTAAACCGTGAGCGGTATCGAGGATTGTTGCAGCAGGCCAAGACCGCAAAGCGGTTGTAGCGCCTGATAAGTAAGTAAGTATGTATCAATTTTAACTACCAAAAACGAGCTTATCCTTTGTGCGATTTGTTCGAGACACACTGTCCCGCAAAACCGTACGGTGCCAAATGATTCGATCACGGCAGGATCGTACTTAAGAAACAGCTCTCGAGTTGTAAAGCCTTATGCTAATGATCAAAAGGCGTCGCATTTCTGTTCTTTTTTTTGTGTTTGCTCCCTCGTTTGCTTAGATAAAAAGTATCGGGCGCCGTTTTTGCACCGCTACACATGATGAATAACGAGCATTTTTAGCACACCACCTTGTAGCTTTAGCAACCAACACGCCTACTGTGATGTTGTTTACAAAGTGGGAGGTACGGATAGCTTCAAATTGAAAAATATCCAATCAATCCCGAAAAGAAACGAAAGCTTTCACTGAGATGAATTTAATATAGCATAATGCATAAGCATCAGAACAAAATAAGTATAAATATAGCTTCTGCTCGGATCTTCCATGCCCATTCAGGCCAACTTTGACCACTGCTGAACGCTGTGGTCTAATATTGCTCGGCCATTTCGCTTTGAACAGACGCCGGCGTGATGAATATGATATATTGCATTGCACAGTTGTTACCCACCCAGTCAGTCAGTTATATATATGCATTGAAATATTGCACGAGTCCTTGAAGACGTGCACTGCACCAACGCACGTCCACTGCAGCATGCCCCAGCATCAGGCGTCATCGGTGCCAGCAGCCACCCTGAGACATACGGTCGGGATTGAAGCATCTACGAAATGGAAAATATGAACTGGGGGAATGCAAAAATGCACCGATTGCCATTGCTGCCCTCCTTGATAAATAAGTTATCATTTGTATGCGGGGATGATTTTTATTGCATTATTGGTCGGATCCGTCCCGTGCAAATGAAACGGTAGCAAATAATGAACGAATGCGAACGATGTGCGCCCGTTGACGGGATCATACGTTCGACTCACCTTACCTCATCGGTAAAGGACGGCCACGTGTCCTTCAAGCGTTCCGAGGTCTGGTGATAGTGGCGAGGCGAGTGTGAGGTTGATATTTGCTTTACGTTCGGTTCGGTGCAGGAGATTATCCATCACTTCGATTCGTGTGGCTTTGGTTGGGTTATAAAAATAGACGCGTAAGGTAAATAAACAGCTGAATCGAATGTTTAATAAACGGAAATAGAATTTCATTAGAAGTGTACCACCGCCGTCCATGGGTGCGGAGAGTTCTCCCAGGAGTGAAGAGGCGAGGGCTAGTTTATTTTTGCTTGATAAGATTTGAGTAAAATCGTTAATGGTTGAAACGGTCACTCGGGATGTTTCATTTCCATTTCAATGGTTAAATTCATGCTTATTTTGCACTGTTGGCGTTGGCCAAGAGTACGGATTTATGCTTACCGACAATAGCAATTAGCGGTACGATAAGTGCAGTGAAATGGTATGAAAAATGCTGCCGGGAAGGAAGATACCCTCGCCAGTTTTGCTTATCCACTATGTAATGCTGCGCTTTTATTGCATTAATTCGTAAGTTTTGTGTAAATTGGTTCTACCAAAGCTCGTTGCGTGGTTGGGCGATTTCGTTAAGGCAAAGTCGTAGGAGCACCTAGCGGTGGACCGGTAGAAATGAGAAAGAAGTACCGAAACTTGGTCCCGGCAATGCAGTCCGCGGGAAAGAATGGTGCCGGTTTACATAAAGAAAAGTTTTGCATATAATTTATCGCCGAGCAAAACATCTTGCGGTGATGGAAAATGGGAGCGTTTTGTTGCCTCTTGCCTAGAAGTGGACGGAAAAGTGCATTAATTTGTTTCTATGTTAGATGCTACTGTATGTGTGTTCAAGATTATTCAAGTTTCTATGTGATTAAAATTCTATTCTTTAATTTTAGAAACTAAAATAAAATTTAAAAAAACCCAAAATAAAATTTCCTGTAACGCTTCATAACGCTAATGCGCGCACCCGCTTGCGAGTGCGTTCCCGGTCTCTATTCGGTGAAACTTCAACAACAAACAGTCGTTTCGGTGTTGTTTTGATTTACTAAAATGAATATCGTTGAATCGTATTTGCCTAATTACAATACTAAATTAGCATCAAATCAAATATACCCCTTCCGACCTCCCTCCTCAGGTTTCTGCTCATTTAGATTACGAGAAGAGCCTTTTTGTGTTGCACGGCACAACTTTCGAAAAATCGGCCTCAACCGTCCATTCGAAACTAGTGGGAGGTGCACTGGTGTGAATAATGAATGCGATTAAACATTTCACACCAAACAACAACAGCCCACGCGGGTATCCATTGCAAATGCCGGGGCAGCTTGTTGTTCGTCGCAGTGCCAGTGTTGTATGTACAAATTGCCAAACATTCGTTGTACGTGGGACGCTTTGAAATGGGCAGGGTTTGAATAAAATCGATACTTTGTTTCCATCGTTGTAGTGAGTGCTTCTGTTTGTCCTGCAACAGTCCACTATGCAGTGAAAGGATTTATGGTAAGGCTTTTAAGATTATTTTTACGGTTGTATTAAGTTACGAAAATGGTCGTTGATTTGATATTACAATTCAAGAGCATTTAGCTGCATCAATGTTTAGTGTTTGCTTAGTTGTAATTTTGAATCTTAAAAAACATTTTAAAAAAACCTTTTGAGAATACCAGGACGAATATTTAAATTTACATAGCTTGCCTTCCATTGTAGGCCTTTCCTCGCATGGCATGCTGTTGATAGTAATGCAAAGTCAACAGTGCCCAAACTTTTGGCCATACGGTAGACGAACCACGCCAGCCAGCCTATAAACGGATGTGTGGCCGTAATCTGAGTCCGTGGCTCTCCCTCGCCGGAGTCCCGAACGAGCATAAAGAGAATTTTTCTTTTCACATTTACTTTTATTTGATGTTTCCCTACTGCATTATGTATCCATTTCCATGTTACGCCCGATACTGCCGGTCCACCCCAGAGTCCCAGTGCGGTGCGCGCGCTTCCCTTACGTTGGACAAGGTCGGATGGTTCAGCAGATTTGCTATGTTGCTCCGTACCATGTGCGCTTAGTCCGACTGAAGTTGAGCGGAATGTTTGTTTTACGTTTCACGTACAAGCTGTATAATGAGAGAGGATGGACGCTTTTTTTTGTATGTTTGTATGTTATCTTATTAGTCTCAAATCGGTGGTGCACACATGCAGAGTATTTTATCGGCATAGAATGGTTTGAAAGGGGTAGGTTATTGGCGGTTCTTGATGAATGCAATTAAAATGTACTGAAATTCAGCGACCATGAATTCCATCTGGTAAACAATTGATGTTTGGAATGTGCTGAAGAGAAAATCAATGCGAGTTAAACCGTAAAAAATCAAATAATGTTTAGTTGAATCGTAATCGCATGCAAAATTTGTGATATTTAAGCTGAAATTTTTTGAGTGAAATAAAAAAAATAAATAAAAATTGTTTTCCTGAGAGAAACTAGGGGAATTTTTCTATAGATATGCATAGATATGCAAAATAATTGAATTATTCATGCCATTTTTCAACATTTAAATTATAAAAACACAAATCAAACAAACCGTTGCAATAAAACTTCTAAACTCCCAAAATCACCATAAATCAAGCAGTGAAATATTTCACCTGAAGCCACTTCCACACCGTGTAGTCGCAGCTTGATCAAGCGCTAGCTGTCAAAAGTGCAGAGTGGGCCAACGATCATCTTTAAAGTTTAAAGTTGCAACGGCTTCAGATGTCAACGATCTCCCGCTCTATTCGGCTGCATTCCCCGGTCGCCATCGGAACAAGTGTTGCGGACGCATTACGACTGGCAAACGATTCTTGCTTATTTCGTTCCAAGTTTCTGGCGTGAGCTATTTGCTTTGTGAATTTGTGATATTTGTCGTGCGCATGTTGGTTGTTTAGTTAAACGAGCGATCGTAAAGCAAGGCCTGCGGTTCGGCATAGTAGAGTGTGAGGTTATCGCGATTTGTTCATAGCTGCTGGTACGGAAGCGCAATACAAAATGGATACGGAAAACGTCCCCAACAATCGCCTGGCCGCGTACAAACATGGCTCCAAATCGAACACGGTAAGGGAAAACGAATGGTGCCCTCCGGGGTGCTTCTTTCCTACTTCTAACCATTCTTCGTTGCTGGTTCTCCGTCTACCACAGGAACTTCGTCAGCGGCGCCACGAGGTAACAGTGGAACTGCGCAAGAACAAGAAGGAGGATCAACTGCTGAAACGACGCAACATTACCGAGGATGATGGCCCAACCTCACCGCTGCAGGAAAACAATTGTCAAAGCCCGGTGACGCTCAAGTTCGAGGAAATCATGCAGTACATCCGAAGCGGGCAGCCGGAAAAGGAGCTTGCCGCGGTGCAGGCAGCCCG
The DNA here is from genome assembly GCF_013141755.1 of Anopheles stephensi. Lineage (NCBI taxonomy): Eukaryota > Metazoa > Arthropoda > Insecta > Diptera > Culicidae > Anopheles > Anopheles stephensi. The sequence goes on along the minus strand of NC_050203.1, from coordinate 55,614,917 downwards.
CAAGATGTTGAGCCGGGAGAAGAATCCGCCGATTGATAAAATCATCGGACTGGGCATGGTGCCGGTATGCGTGAAGTATCTGTCCGCGTCCGACCGGCCGGCCCTTCAGTTCGAGGCGGCCTGGGCACTCACGAACATTGCATCCGGTACGTCCGAGCAGACCAAGGTCGTGATCGATGCGAACGCGATTCCACGCTTTATCGAGCTGCTCCGATCGCCATCCGTGACGGTAGCGGAACAGGCCGTGTGGGCGCTCGGTAACATTGCCGGTGATGGGTCGAAGGCGCGTGACATCGTGCTGGAGCACAACAGTGTCGATGCGATCATTGTACTGGTGAGCAATGGCAATACGCAGATCTCCTTCCTTCGCAACATCGTGTGGCTGATGTCGAACTTGTGCCGCAACAAAAATCCGGCCCCACCGTTCAACCGGATCGAGCCAATGATTCCGGTGCTGTCTGCGTTGCTGGATCACGAAGATGCGCAGGTTCTGTCCGATGCCTGCTGGGCACTGTCCTACGTCACCGATGATGATGTAGTGAAGCTAGATTCGGTCGTAGCGGCCGGTGCCGTGCCCAAGCTGGTCCGGCTGCTCGGAACAAACAATCCGGCCATCATCACACCGGCACTGCGCAGCGTCGGTAACATTGTGACGGGCAATGACACACAGACTGACGCGGTGATAGCGGCGAACGCACTGTCCCTGCTCACGAATCTGCTGCGCCACACAAAGAACACGATCGTGAAGGAGGCGGCCTGGACGGTGAGCAACATTACGGCCGGCAACCAGAGCCAGATCCAGCACGTGCTGGACTCGGGCATTTTTAACGTGCTGATCGACGTGCTGGCGAATGGCGACTTCAAATCGCAGAAAGAGGCTGCCTGGGCGGTCACCAACACTACGACGGGCGGCTCAACCGAGCAGATCATACAGCTGGTTGAGAAGTACCCGATCATGAAGCCGTACTGTGATCTGCTGGAGGCCAAGGATACGCGCACGGTGCGGGTGGTGCTGAGCGGGGTGGCCAACATCTTCCAGATCGCGGCCCAGATCGGTGGCATCGAGAATCTGTGCACACTGTTCGAGGAGATTGGCGCGCTGGACAAGCTGGAAACGTTGCAGAATCACGAGAACGAAGACATCTACCAGAAGGCGCTGCAGCTGATCGAGACGTACTTCTGCGATGCGGTAAGCATTACGACCTTATTCCCTATTTGGAGGTCAATTGATGAACCTTTTCGCCTTTTCACCCTGCAGGAAGACGTTAATCCTGAGTGTGCCCCGAAGGAAGTCAATGGAGCGCTGGAGTTCAACCCAACCACTCCACAGAACGGTGGGTTCTCCTTCTAAATGGCGCTGCTTGCTGCGCGTTTCCGCCCTTCCCCATCCAACCGCGGGTGGGCATAGTAATTTAAAACAAACAAAGCTTAACTCTAAAACAGGCCAACCGTGCCTCTCGTAGGGGAATATCGTTAAAACAGTTTTATTTTTATGTCTGTGAAAAATATTATCAAAATTCCATCGACTTGCCTAAAACTCGATCAGTGATCAACGCCGTCTTAGTGGTTTTTAGCTTACCATCTCCTTACCTGTTCCGCTGTTTGGCCACTGTGCATGTGGTCTGCTTCTGTCTGTTTCTCCATCGCTTTTATTAGCAAGGCGGTAGTTTTTTTTTAAATGTTATGTTCTAAATATGCAACCCTCTCCATCGTGTTTTACGCGGAACTGCTTTAAATACATTCACAAAACAAATATTGAAGCTAGCGAATAGCTCGCGGGGTTATATTGGATTATGTTGTTGTTTTGATTGAAGAAAGAACTAGTACATTATTGAAGTGTTGTGGATTCTTTTGATTAGATCGTTTGAAGTGTTCAAGGTTCTCAAGGATTAACGGGAGCGTGCTAGGTTCATGGTCTTGCAGTTCATCAGGGTTCCCACCTTAGGCAACCCACCTTAGGACGAATTGCTAGTTAAGCGATTGAATAAGTGCGGCTGGCAAGGCATGGCGCTTTTTTAACCGATACGCAACTCACTCAAAAGCATTTTTATTTAAAATACAACAAAACTTTAATTATGTTTACATTCAAATCAACTAGAAAATTATGTGAAGCAGAGCACAGAATGAATTTGCAATTGATTATTTATTAGATATTCTTTCCTTGGCGCTACAACCTCCAGGGTCTCGGCCTGCCACCAGCCTGTCATTTCTGGCTTTCTGTGACTTGATTTAACCCCTTGAGCCCTACGTACGGGGAGGCTGTCTGAATAGGATTTGAACCCTGGTCCTGCCGTGTGTAGACCGGCGCCGCTGTCGCCTTTGCCACCGGACCGCCCTCGATTTTTTTGACTTTGATATTTTAGTGTTTTTGATGGCAGTTGTTGTTGTTGATGGGAGTTGTCACGCTGAAGACACGTATCACTATCCATAGATCTACGGCTCACTTCACTCACAGGACCTTACATTTCGCTTCCAAAAGAATCCAAAAAGATTTGCTGACGGCGTCGTCGACCGTGCGCTGTGAAATTTCAAATATACTTTCCCTGCAGGTTTAAACTAATTACCGGTTTCAGCACCAGGAAATAGGCGGATGCCTCCAAAGGTCCTAGCAGGAAGGCTTGGCCTGTAATTTTAAATGAATGTGAGGCTTTCTGGTGGACGAGGCGATAGCTGCGCCGGACGTTAGAACCGGAGCTGAAATCTTATCCAGACCGCCCGCCTCCCTGTACGCAGCTACTGATTGAGGGGTGTATTCAGCTACTGGTTATATCAAGTCCAAGAAAGCCAGAAACGGAGACTATTAAAGGTTGTAGTGTAGTGCCAAGGAAGAAGACATTCGACGATTTGGTTCAGGACGGCGTTATGATAGTTACTTTGTAGCCCTTGTGACACCTTCGTGATCGGTTGATTCTCCGTCTTGCACACAGAGTGATAGGAAAAAGTCCAGCGATTTTGATTATCCTTGAAAAGTTTGTTTGTTGCAGAGGGATGTTTGGAGACACTCATATCAAGTTCCCTTTCACGAGCCTCGTCAGCAGCTAATTCTGAGAGACTGTTCATGTTCGGCGATAACGGCGCCGGTCTTCACACGGCAGGACGGGGGTTCAAATCCCAGCTTAGACACCTCCCCGAACGCAAGGCTGATTTCTTTGCTACGGGTAAAATCAAGCCACAGAAAGCCAGCAATGGCAGGCCAAGACATTTCAAGGTCGCAGTGCCAAGGAAGAAGAAGAAAATCATTGGTTAAAATTTGTGGACGGCTTCTGGAAAATATCCAGAATATTCTTCACCGAAGTTCTAACGCCAAGGTGCGGAACGACAAGGTCACCAGGCGCTCGGATTATCTCACCAGCCAGCCGGAGTATTTTATTATCCTTCAAGCTAGCTTAGTGAGCAGGTCTGATTCGATATTCTATTGTTTTCTTCAACTATAAGGGTTTTGTGAAAGCTTTAATTCGATAAGCACTTTGGCCATAGATAATGTAGTTATGAGTTGAGAAAATGTAAGCGACTCGTCTTCTATTTCATCACTTCCTTAAATGAAATCTATCTTAAACTGCTCAACATTCGTGTTGAGTGACATGTTTCCGTCATGCAAATTTAAAACAAACCATGCAAATGAGCAGAATAATTTGAAAAGCTTGCTTTAAAATAAGCTATAAACGCACACACGGGGTATCATCGCGGAGGAGTACCTTTTGCTTGGTGATGGGCCAATAATGTTAACAAAACAGTGAAAAAACAGCCAAACGACTAGCTCAACTTCTTCAGTTCCTGCCGTGTAAGGATTCACCATGCGCCCTTTTGTACGTCTGTGTGTGGACTTTTCGTCGTAAAAAACGCGTAAAATGTCACTGAATGAATATGAACGAGACGATGTACTACTGTGGACTTGTCAGGGATATTCTTGCCCGGGTTCGCCTGCACATGGTCACTCCAACCTACCCCAGCAGCATCGTTCGTGCGTTAAGACGCTACACTTAAGAGATTAAAACAAACAAAAAGCGACACACACACACACAACACGCCCAAAGACGGTGGAAGCGGTGGTTGACGCAGTTTCCACAACCCCCGGGGTTACGATTCCGATTGCCGTGCACGTACGATTACCGCGACTTGAGCATCATTTACTCAGGACAAAAACGCATACTCGCTCCTTCGCATGCTAAAGAACCGTACCACCTTCGAGAACGAGCCGTGTGCGTTTTTCCTGCTCGGTGCGTGTGGCCAGGAGGGCGCCTTGGTCGAAAAGTTTTGTTCGCATTCACTTAAGGCACAGATTTGCAGTCATTTGCGAAATTAGCCGCATCAGAGTGCGATGAAAGGCCGGCAACGGCCTCATCTCGACTATCGTATGGACAGCAGCAGTGAAGTGAAGTGGAAAAAAACGAAAAGCCGTCGCTCGAAAGATGAAACGTGCCTGGGTGATGTTCGTGAGCGGTATCTTTTCCTTTTTTGTAAGCTAAATAGCATTATATTTATTCACGGCGAACGAGACACGAATGGCCTTGAATTAGTGCGCATTGGAGGAACGCTTTGAGAGGCTTTCCGTTTTTTTTTCTATATATTCACCTCAAGGCTTCACAGGCTTATATACTCTATGTCAGCCCGCAAATTTCCAGAACAGTCCAATGGAAATGGACGGTCATTAAAGCTAGGTTGGGTGGTGTGTGGGATTTAAAAAGATTTTAAATGACTTTGGTTAAAGAATGGCGCTAATTTAACGAGGGGCCATAGTACAGTTCTTTGAGGGTAAATTTAAAATTAGTTTAATAGTTTTCTGATATTGACTTGATATGAACGCATAAAGTGTTTATCCAGTTTTTTAGCAAGATCTGTTTCGAAGCGTAGAGAAAAGGTATTCTTCGATCCATCTGAAGCGCCTAAAAGTATGCAATCGCTAGCGTTTGGCCTGCTTTTGATGGTGTAAGTTGCGTAAGGAAATAGCTTAAACGTTCGATTTAGTTGAATTTTCTCAAGAGCTTCCCAAGTGTCGAAAACCTATCGAAGGCTTAAAATGTATCGCTCATTTTTGTATAACACAGATACAGATTTTCCCGAGGCTTTTTCACGCTTTTCCATGTTTTTTTGTATTGTTTTGGAAGGCTTTCCAAGATATTTTTATTTTCTTTCAAAAGGGTTTTGAAATTTTCACAAAATCTGTTTTCTATTGGGGATAAAAAAAAATTATATTTATTACTATTTTATTCGCCTGATCTAAGTCGTAAGAGTCGGAGTGAGAGAACCTCTACTCTCGCCAAGATAGAGGAACCACTCCCTCCAGTGCGTAGGTTCTAAAAACTTTTATATTTCATGGGTCGAAAATATAAAAATTCGTCCTAAATATTCAATCAAATTTGTTTTTGATTGAATTCACAGGCAGGCAGGAATTCACAGGAAAGCAATACCATTTAACCGAGAATGTCCGAGTAGAAGGCAAATAACAGGGAGGAAATGCATTGTTATTTTTGTGAATTTGTAATTCGCCAGCACATGCGCCAAGCCGTCAGGCTCAATATATAAATCAGCTAGAAATACTAATAGTGTTTTTTAAATACGCTAACAGCATAAAAGAAACTTTCAATTCTATTTAAATAAGTAGAACATTATTCATCTCCTAAAGGATATGTTTTATTGTAAAAAAACAGGTAGTTTGGAAGTTATTCAGAAAAACTCAACATTAATTAAGAAAACCTGTAATATGGAAAAAGTTACTGAAAAAAATAGATTTGGGCAAGAAATACTAAACCGGTGTTATACAACGCTACTGTCATACAAGTGAAAATACAGAGTATTGCATACCTTCAGGCGCGTTTACCAAAAATCAACTCAGCAATTTAATTCCAACTGAGGCAGGATTCTTTTTACGCTTTATAATTGTGAAACGGTCACCAAGAAATTGCTTTCTACAAATTGTGTACCATACCATTCCAACTTGCTTTTAAGCTGCCTGCTTGTAGCAGCAAAGGCAAGAAACCCCCAAGAAATTACGGTACGAAACGGGCACCAAAACTTCTGCCCGTACTGTGGTGGCTTACTTTGATTTGATCGCTTCCCTCGTAAATCGTACCGTTCGCTGGACGTAAAGCGTTGCTAAGCACCAAACCGTCAGCATTTTGAACTGCTTTGATCATATATGGGGGAGAGCCCACGCATTTCGAGCGTAAAACCATTTGCTACCCACATCGAAAAAAAACCTCTACTAAATTTGTGCAGGTTTAGTGTTGTTTTTAATTTTTGTGAAGTAAAAATAAACCTGTTAAAATTTGGGGAAAAAAATTGGATTGAACGAAAGCTGAGTCTTACCTTAGGACTTTGTTTTTTATTGCTCGTGCTACGTTTCGGCATACGGAGTTTTTGGAAAAATCAAACGAACTTTTTTAATTATTTTCAGCTTCACACAACCACCGTGTGCACACACCCACACAGACGAGCGGTTCGGTCGGTACGACAGTTCCCGGTTCGTCGTTTGTCGGTGTGTGTGAGTGTTTTTTCTCTTTAATCTTTTTCGTGTGTTGTCGTTTTCCTTCACTTAATTTTCCTTTACTGTACATGGAGGAAACTAAAATTTTCATTTCACTTCGCTCTGGCTTTTTTGCACACTTTTTTCCACTATTTCTTTTTCTTGTTTTCTTCTTCTGCCGTCCACTTTCCTTCCTCACTCTTACACGCTTTCTCACTCACTGTTTGTCTGTTTTTTGTAATAATTTTCCTTTTCTGGTATGCATTTTCCAACTCAATTTTCGCCCTTTTTTATATATTTTTCTTTTCTTCTCCCTTTTGCTAGAATTTATAAATGTTGCACGAGACGAGGGTGAGAAGTTTAAGGAAATTTTGCTCTCTCACTCTCTCCCTCTTTTTTCTTCTCTGTTTGTATCGGAAAAACGGAGGTCCACTTTTGCTTTGTATTTGGTTGGTTGTTTGCTGCCGCCTTGGTTCGGAGAATGTTTTTCCCAATCTTACACATAGTTTTGCTAAAAAGAACTTTATCGTTTTCGTAAACAGAATGCACTGGCGCTCAACCCCGTCCGTGCAAGTAAAAAGGCGCTGGCGCAGAGTTTGCTCTGTTAGAAAACAGGGGTTGTTGAAGTAACACCTCTTTCTCAAATCGATTAACAACACGCACGCAGCAGTAAAAGGAAATAAAAAATAGAAAACTTTCGCTTACACTGCCATACCTGGTGGCCGTTACGAAATGAAACTACTTAAACTGTCGTCCATGCTGGGAACATTTTTTCGTATGGTTTGTAATTGAGAAAAAATCTATATACAAAAGATGGTTCTCGATCAGCCTTAAAGAGCTCATTTGTGTTGTTTTGGTATCATTTTTCTTCACCACACCCGATGGAAAACAGAAGAAAACAGATAACGAAAAGAGGTGTGGTGAGGCTTAGACGTACTTTGATTCCTTCCGATGCTTGTACAGGTGCGTATGAGCTCCACTCGCGCATACATAGGTGAGGATAGTGTGTGTGTGTATGTATTAAATTTGACTAATTATGTACAAACTGGACTACTATTTACAGAACACCTCCCATTCGTTTCTTTGAATATAATTACACTTACTCTTTAAACGAGTTTCCTGCCCTGTCTAACCATGTCTTCTTATCACTATTATTAGGTCGCTATAAAAACGCTTGTTTTCCCACTCTTTTAATATCTCGCTTTTCTTTCTACTTAAGATTTGTGAGTGTTTGTTCGTTCGTTTTGTAGTTATCCCAGCATTTTTTCCCTTTTTTTTCCTGTTCGCCCGTTCCTATTTCAACGCTAGTCTTTTGTGCAGTTTTGTAGTTTTATACTTTCATTTCGTATCATAACGTTCGTATCTGCTCCCACTCTTACAACCCTCTTCCCCATCGCGTGAGATAAAAATGGCGGCAGAAGATTTATTATCCGTCCGGGAATATAGGCATGTTCGCAGGAGGAGGACGCTTCCGTGACTAGTTTCGATCGTACCCCGCTCAGCTCGGACCAGAGCCTCGGGATTTGCGGGATGGCGTTTTCATCAAAGGGAAAACTAGTGCACGTAAGCGGGCAAGATAACAAGTCAGTGCGTAGTTCAGCATAAGGTTGATAAGTGACAATAGCAAACAGAAGGCAACTCACAACAGCAAACTCACCATCTCTGACTCTGACAGGTGAGACAAGCGCGAGGAGGTGCGGGAAGGTTTGCCCCTTCCCGTGCTGATGACGTGAGGCTCCCGAAAAGTTTGCGCCGAAAGATGGATGCGCTGGGAATGATGTGTTGGGAAATATCCGATCAATTAGCTTTCCGATTCCAGAATTCCAGAATTCGACTCATTGGCCTCACTCTGCGGGGAGTCAACAGGGGGAAAAAAAAATCTGGATCCCTTTTTGGAATTGAGCAGAATCGGTGGTGGATGATTTGGGTAGAACAAGACACATCCGGTCAGAATGAGAGATACGCGGAACCGATGGTCCCCAAATTCGCAGCATCATTCCATCGGGGGGAAATTTGAGTTTCCTTGCTCGTGTGCCCCCCCGAATGTTACCTTATTACATTAGCGCTAATTGCATGATCCCTCGACATCCCTTGCGCACCCACGGACGGGACCGACCGACGGGGCGAACGGAACGGAATAATGAAGTCAATCTTTGCGTCGTCCCGTTAGCGGAACGATGACGATGAACGGCGATGAAGATGTCAATATCTGGCGCTGGGATGATGAGAATGGTTATTGAATGAAATGGAGCGGACACGGTAGGAGAGTATTGGCCAATCTGTTCCATCCCATGCCACCGGTCGATCAGGGTGATGATTATGGGGGAACTGGTTTAACATTTGCTCGAGATTATTGAGCGATTAACATAAAGGATGAAACTATTGCTAAAGTTAAAGGAAACTTATCCTTTTTTTGAAAATAAATCTTCCTTTGAGATATGAAAAAGAGGAAATTACTTTAAAAACTGTAACAAATCAGTACAAGGGTATTAGTTAATAAGACAAACTTATCAACTCTTTAGACAATGGCGGTAAAGAATAAGTCTGGCATAAGGCAGATAACTTCAAAATCGCAGGACATTTTAACACCAGAATCAACGCCTTTAAAATGGTGTGTAGAAGTCAATAGTCTTATTTCACAGAGACAGGGATTTTACAGGGGTACTCATTCAGCGGATTATAGCACAAAGGCTACAGCAGACACAATCAGAGAAATGGAGGTAAAGGTAGAACAATTTCATTACGCTTATGCGTCATGTCTTGTGGTCTGCCGTCTAGTCTCTAGAAGTATATCTCCAGAGTATATTGTCTCTAGTAATATTAAATTGTTGATCTTTACTGCTCGTAGTTCTTTTGGTTTTATGAGTCGTTGATAACTTGTTGAACATTGGAGCGAACTCACAGTGACGGACAAACTTGACCAAACTTGATAAAAACGTAAAAGTGAGGTTATGGGTGTCGCTATTTCACGAATAAAAAATAGTTACTTTAGTAAAACTTGCTTGAATGTTTTGGGAAAGCGAGGCACTAAAACATCATCATTAAATCTATCCAAACATTGGCTCTGATTCACGTTGGTGCTCGCTCGACCTCTAAACCTAGAACCTCGAAAGGTTTCGACTTGCCATTTCTAGCTTCCTTTGGATTGATTTTACCCTTATCTGGCGAGTAAATTCTGCGTATTGGAAGACTATGTCGATGGACGTCGTTCAAAGACTGCCATCGATAACCAAATCTTTCACGGGACTGTCATGCTGAAGATATCATAGCCAAAATACGCGAGACTAAGCAATAAAACCATTCGACAATTAAAGAATTCCACAATTAAAATTTGCGACAACAAATTTCTATCGCTCGGGGTACCTTATTTTTAAGTCTTATAACTGTAATACAGACTATCGCACTTATTTATTTATATTTTTAGTATTACCAGACCAGATTAGTATTGTCAGACTATCGCACTTAATATGAAAGAAAGTTGTTAATCTAATATGTTTTCAGGCTTTCAGGATTATTGCGAAATAATTCGGCACAGCAATTAGATAGAAAGTTTGGACTGGGTGATTCTTTTTACACCTAACTTATGTATTGAAAAAAGTAGTTTAACAGCAGAAATTAAGCGCTAATCCTACTGTGTTGACCGACACTGTACATCTGTTTTATGTAGTCAACTGGACAGACATTTGTAGTGATGATGAAAAAAGGCTGCGATTCTAATGTGATCTGCTACGCTTACCGTGCCCATCTCACTTTTGACATACCCTCTGCCGCCATTGTCATAAAAGTGTGATGATTTTGTCTTATCAACTGAAAACCCCTGCAACGGTTTTTTTTTTCATTCCAAGTGGGTTGGTTGGATTGTAGCTGCAAGTTCACTCCCAAAACCTCCCCACCATATGCATTTGTGTATGTGTGTGTGTGTGTGTGTGTGTGGGTGTGTGTTTGTGTGCAAATATTTAACTATCTACTTCTTCAGACTCTTCGATAATTACTTCGTGAACACTGTGGCAAGTGGGCATTAGTGGTGCACTACTAATGGAGCCTTGCGATGCGGTGGATACTGCTCCCGGCGGCCCGGTCGTTGGTCGAAGCTGGATCGGAACCACGGAGGACGACGACGACGAAGCCGCCGTGGAGGAGGCCACCGTCGTATCGCCCGTACGGTTCAGCAGGTAGTCGAGATCGTGCGAGATGCGATCCAGCATCCCGTCGATACGGCCGCCAGCCCGTCCGTCCTCGGTCGACGTCACGGTAATGATGGGAGGTGGTGGCGCGGGCGGGATGACCGGTTTGTGATGCACCGCTGCACTGGGACCCGCTGCTGATTGCTCCGAGTAGTACGGGATGAGGGGACCGGCTGGGGAGGATGTGGCGGACGACGTGGTGGGCGTCGGAGTGGCTGACGATGTCGTCGTCATGATTGCTTTCCCCGGGGGTCGAGGCAGCGTGCCCGAGGGTTGGACCGCCGGTGGTAGCTGGGTGGATGATTCGATTACCGTAACTACCTTCTTGCCGTCGTTGCCGACCTCGAGCGCTTTGCCCCGTATGCCGATGATGCTGTCTGAGGGAGAGAGAACGAGAGACGGAAGCGAGCAAGAAAGAAAGAAAGTCCGGGGTTAGTGGCGTCGTAAAAGGCACTGCACTTGAGCGGAATGTTGATGGCAGACAAGATGTTGACGAAGATGTAGCCCAGGGCTCTTTTGCGCCTGGGTGCGCCGTTCTTGATACATTGTGTGCAAAGTGGCACGATTGAGAAGGGTTTGTGCTGTGTAATGAGATGTCAGTGTGGTTCTTGATTTTTGTTGCTGTAAGCGTGTGCATTTTATAGCGTTCTCGATCGACCTAGGACGATGGATGCTTAATTAGTGTCCTTCAGACTACTTGCTTCAAGATGCGGCCGATTTAACGGTGTTCTCAATGCATAAATTAACTACCTTGTCCAACGCCTTTCAGGATGTCCAGTGCACCTACGCCGACAAAATCGCCCGCATCGGCAGTCGGTATCGTGGGCAGGAAGCTGACGGTGGCCGGCAAAGGTTCCGGCCGGTGACCGCAGGCATGCGAATGTTGCTGTTGCTGCGGTGGTTGCTGGTGCCATTCGATGCTGACGCTGGCCGAGCTCGGTACGCTCGCCATCGGAGGTGGCCCGGCCAGCACTATGCTGGGGCTGGTTTCGATTGTGATGAGCGCCGTCGCCGGAACGCTCGTACCGCCGCCCGGCCCCGGTGGTAGCAGTATACTTCCGGCCAGATCGTAGCAACCGGTCCCGCCGAACGATGGTGCGGTGACGGTTGCATAGTTGCAGAGCCCTCCCGTAGCACCAAGAAACGTGTCCATACTGTGCCCGTCTAGGTCCACCTGCAGGCACGGTTCGATGGTGGTGATGTGCGGACCGGCGGAGGATCCGGGCTGTGAGGAAGGGCCCTGCTGTCCCGGCTGGTTGGCTGACGGTGGCGGTTGCTGGGAGGACAGTATTGTCAGAGGAATCTTCGTTGTCTTACCCACCGACGATAGGCATTCGTTATCCTTATCTAGTTCCTGATTTGTATAAACTGTGTGCAAATGGAGCAGGAAAAGGGAGACAGACAAATTGCGTGGTCGTAAATATGCGGAAAGTTTCTTGCTGACGAGGCGAAACACTTACAACTTAACGGACTATTGATTGATCCCGAGCAAAAGTTTTCGTCCAGACTATTTTTAGTGCTGGACTTACTGCTGGTCGACTCGGTCGTATCTTGCTTCAGTTCTGCCTTCACTACAAAGCTAAACAGTATACAAAATCCCTGAAACGATAGATAAGGAAAAGAAGGAAAAAAAGAAGGGTATGATTAATTTCATGGCTTAATAATTAAACAATGCTGTGCTGAAAACTTTGGGATTGAGACTGTCTAAGTATTGCTAATGGTTCATGGCGCACCATTAATCAACTTTAACAGGTAGGATTTTTGTTTGTTTTATCAGTGTGTCTTCACAAGGCAGAATCGGGTATCGAATCCCATCTAGATTGCCTCCTCGAACGCTACAGATTGCCTCCTCGAATCCTGTCACAGAAAGCCAGAAATGGCAGGCCGAGAGCTTTCAAGTTTGAAGTGCCAAAGAAGAAAAAAACATATAAAACTTGTCAAGGCGATTCAAAAGTTATTAAAAGTGATTTGATCTTATATCGAGTAGGTACATAAGATCACAGCAGAAAACAGAAAAGTGAATCACTTATATTATGGCAGGAAAATTTTATATTACACATAAGCTTTTAAGTCCCTATCAGTTGCTAAGTTAAGTCGTTAAGGAATTGTTCATCCTCACAGAATAATTTTCTTAGTTTTAATTCAATCACATTACTGATTTCCTCCTTATAAAGTAGAAAATCGATTTATATCAGTGAAACATTGCGCCTGATTGTATGCAATTCGATCGTCAAAAATGGTGTTTGTTCATTTTTGAAAAATAATTTAACAGTTTTTAAGGTTTTCTTACAGGATTTTCTCGACGATAAAACCCATTGTCAAAGATGGACAATAGAATAAGACCACCTAATTTTTATTTATCTTAAAATTGAGTTTCTGGTGCCGAGGGACTAGGTTTTTTTTTCTTTCGAAACAGTTCTGAGTAAGCACTTGTTTAAAATCGGAAATAAAAATGGCCTTAATCTACAGCTAACATCGGTTCGAATGAAGTCTCTGAATCATAAAATATTTCAAGAGAAACATATTAAAATTGAGATAAAACTTTCTATGCAATCGAAACAAAGCCAAGACATAATTTTTAAGTTCAATCAATGATATATCTCAGGATTATGGGATAAATCAATTTCTTATTTATCGGTTTCAACATAACTATCTTTCTTATCTGTAAATTGAAATGGGGCATTGAGCTATTGCTGTATTGCTGCTTGGGAATCAAGCTTTCGGTGCAGTTCTTGGAACAATCGCATTGCTTTAACAGAAATATCCATCACTGTGTAGAGATTCTGTAATAACTTTATTTTATTTATCTTATAGTGTTTAGTTCTATATTGTTACTAATTATGTGTTTCTCACTGCAAAAAGCGTTCTTAACTTTAATAGAGCCACATTATTAGACAATTAGACAATTAGATTATTATAATTAGACAATTTTAATCCGCAAGCAAGATGGACTATCCTTCTTCAGAAAAATAAGTTTAAAAAGCTAGAAATAGCGGACCAAGGCCTCTCAAGTTTGTAGCAACAAAGAAGAAGGAACAAGCTATGTTACTTAATTAAGTTATTGAAGCATCAAAATCTCATTCACAAAACTTTTCCACGAATTTATTCCGATTGTCCCTTCATCATGCAATCTACGATCCTTTATCCTCCTACGCCAGAATTGTTTGTTGCGGGCAGTGGGCGTGTGTTATCGAAACCACTTGTTTATTTCATTAAAATTTGCCACTCAAAATCAAACACTATTCCGCAGCCCGAAACCAAACGAAACTGACCAAACACACACACACACACATCACAAGGGGCAAGCAGTTCTGCTACTGCTCGGGTAGGACCAACGAATGGATGCTTAGTTTGATTCATGCATTTCCAATTAGTTTCGCGGCAAAGGTACACGAAGTACACACACACACACACACACACACACACACACATATCCGGTACAACAGACGATCGGTCAACTAATTGGCGCAAGCCGGAAGTACTTTCCCGCGCGCTGCCTCAGCGATGTGATGACGGTCTGTCCCATTTTCTCACAAACAGTCCGTTTGTTCATCGAACTCTCCGGTCCCCCTGGGGGTTGTGGAGTACGCTGTCCATCCACTCGACGAATGTCACGTTGTCACGTACTGTTGCGCGCGATGATGGAGCAGCTTGCTCGGCTTGGGAACCGTCATCTTTTTTTGTGCGATTCACATTCACATGCGGCTGAGCAAGGTATAAGCAAATCTAGTGTTTTCCCAGTGTGCCCTGCAAGAGACGGTTCTCATCGGTCCCGAACCGAGCCCAAAGTTCGAACCGTGGGTTGTTGCTGTTATAGCCGGGGTTTTTTGTTGTTGTTAGCTGCTTGTTTCGAGTTCGGACCACTCCACACGGACTCTCGAGCGTTTCGATCTGATTGGAAATGTAACCGTGGCACGACTCAATTAATGATGTGCTTACGTCATGATCCTGTTGCTGTTGGCATTTTTTGTTTTAGCTTTCGGCGTGTACTCCTGCTCCTGGAAATCCCGAGGTGCACGTGTATAATTGTGTTGGGATGCTGGTTTGATTTTTTTTTCCACGTTCTTCCAGAACAGATTTTCGGGAGGATTCGAGGGCCTCTTCGGTACTAGCCACCGTCGGAAGTACGAGTGACAAATGAAGTCATTAACCGCTCGGGATCGGTGTCACTCATTATGCATCAGTACAACATACGAACATTACATACAGCAGGCGCCATCCAGCGGTACAGCGACGCTGCCGATGCACGCTCCTCAAACAGGACAACCGTTTGGGGACAGGAAATGAGATACTGCATCATTAACAGATGTAGTCGGCAAACACTCGCCAAACAAATCGTCCCAGGCAGGCTTACTTTTGCGCCGGTGTAATGTATCGACGACGGTGGTCTAATGGGACACAGATTGTATTACCACCGTAAGCGTTCGCAGTGCGGTCGTGATTGTTTTCTATGCTTTTAAGTATTTGCAAAAGAAAAAAAAAACCGCAATCTCGTTAAACACCTGCAATAGTGAAGCGTGAGGAATTTTAGATGAATCGTTTAGGAGGTTTATTTGATCAGAAGCGTTTTAAATTAAGGAAGCGATGATATTGCTGGTGATTAAATGTTCTATATGTGGTTATTTGTTATCAACCAGGAAACTATTCGAAATACTAAATCATTTTCTCAATGTGGCTTCTTATTTCGAGAATCCTAAACCACCTCTTCACTACGAACTGTCGATTGCATACATTCAGGCGGTAACTGGTAACTAACGGATTTACGCTGTTTTTGTATACTTTTGGTTTTTTGAAGCAGTTTTCTTGCGGTTTTCTGTCATAGTTTTATTTTCGTCCGATGATTTTTTGACAGTGTCTCGGATAATTTAGTATACGTCCCTAGGTTTTTTTTTACCGTTTCCATAATATATATTAAAAATTGGGTAAAAGACTCGAGAAGGCCCCCCCCTGACAAAATTTGTTAGGCGCTGTAGGATTTACGCCTAAAGGTATGCAATCCGCAGTACACGTTGCGAGAGCGTCACAGTGAGCTTTCAGTGTGCTTTCAGTGTGGTCAAAATTGGTTGAAGAAAGCCGATAAAATATTGTTATTATTTGATTAAAATCTCCTCTCCGCTAACCCTACCATTCATTTTGGGTTACAGGGGCTTCGTACTAGTTTTCAGTCGCACTAGGGGTGAACAATCGGGCCTAAAACATGCACGGCGTTCTCGGACGGTAACGGAACAGTAATTCGATGAATACTTGTTACCTTGCATTGATATTCAGCAAAGGAGGAAACATAAGAATATCATAATCTCAAACCACTTGTTACAATGTATATTATCAAGTTCTACTCGCTGTCTATTAACAGTATTAAGGAACAATGCACAATGTTTACATCAAATGGGTTTTGACCATACAGAAATCCCACCGTACAACAAAAATGACAGGCCACAGTGCTGCACACAAAAGATTCTAGGGGGGGCCTTCTCGAGTCTTTTACCAAAAATTGTTTAAATATTTTTGGAAATAAAATAAAAAAACTTGAGGAGATGGACATAAATTATGATCCAGTTTGTAAACAAAAGTATTTTTATTGTTTTTGAATGTGTTATGTAAACCTTTTAAATTTTTTTTCGCTCTGTAGAAAATTCTTACTTGTAACTTAACTCTGAATAAACATTTAGGTCTAAGTTGATCTTGTTTCGACACGAATTCCAGAAATTACAGACGTGTCCCAGAAATTGCAATGAGTATTAAACTATAATAATGTTTTTATAGAAATACATTATCAAAGAAAAAACATCAACTTTGAGAATCATACGCCAACGAAGGCACTTTTGCGCTAACACTTCTTGCCAGGTTCAGCACAGACTTCTCTGCTACGATATTGGACACAGTCAGTGCCTAAATTTTTTTGATTAGTCCGGCTTTCAGGCAGTTCGGCGGATAAAAATCTTTCATTACGTACTGCTCCTCATTTCCATCGTACCATGCAATCCTGTTTTTTGCATCATGTTCCGATGCCAAATCTGGCCTTAGCAATACTGGTGGACGGTCATGTGTCCATCTATCATTGGTCCATAATTGATAACAAAAGTATCAAATAGTTGTTTGGCTACATTTCGAATAGAACTCTCTTTGTTATTTGTGAAACCCATTAAGATTTCCCGGTTAAACATGTGCTCCATAGGATCATGTTTACGTCCAATTTTCTGCGCATCCTAAAAAATGGATTGCTCGCAAGGCTTTCACCCACCACACCTTCCGATTTTATCAATTAATTCAGGGAAATGTTTCGAATTGAGCACTATTGTTCAAAATCCAATATTGTGAAACAGAAACAACAGTGCTTGGAAAACCGTCGAAAAATCGTGTGACAAACCCACAAATATGTGACGCAGTCGAGAAACGATGGGAAAACATATTCATTGCATACATTTTGGCGTTAAAAATTACCGAGAGATCAATAATTTGACAGAAAATCTGATCAAAATTCTGCCGTTAATTTGAACCTATCATTGAATCTCTTTTAATGCACTTCAAAGGAGCTCATTCCCTGAGCATGATAGTTAAAAACTTTAAACTGCAACATTTGCCTTACGTTACACAGCGATGATGTGTGAATGGTGCTCAGCTTTTTCCTTAACCCGGGTTTCGAAACGTTTTGTACACATGGCACATGGTGTTACACCGTGTACACCGGTAACACCAACCGATAAACGAACTTTACTCGACGAAAGCTCACTTCCGCTTCGGGAAAAGTGTGTTGATTGGAAGAAGAAAAGGCACTTTTTTGAGGAGGAAAAAAGCATTCTTCCCTTCAAGACGAGTCTGCATGTGCCGAGACAGACAGCTGGAGACCCGGCCATCGACGGCAGAGATTTTGTCGTGACGGGGTGTGTTGATGGCACTGATCGGTTTGCAATGCACCACAGCTTGCAGGTTGGTTGAGCGTTTCTTGTGAGAAGTGGCATAAAAGTACCCACGAAAAAAAAAACGGGGCCAAACGATCTAAAGGGAAACCAACCAACGATTCTAGTACGAGCTCAACACGACACTGATTGTTATGTGTGTCCCCGAACCGGGAGAAAAATTCCCCGATCGATTGTTGAAATGGAAGGTTCCCATTTTTTTTACGCTTCGCCCCATATGACGCGTTCGGGTTGATCGTTTGTGTGTTTTTTGTTGTACCTTACTGTAGAGTAGGAAACGAACGAAGGAAATGGTGGTTTCGATTCTCGTGGAAAGCTATTCCGACCCCTACCGTCTAATGCTATTTGTTTGTACTTGGTTTTGAGGCAAGGTGGGGAGGGTCACGTGCTGCCGAAACACACACCGGCGTTGATGCTATCGGTGCGCCGAACAAATAGGAGCACTTACTAATCGAATATTCTACCAGCAGCATTCGGGTGGTAGCGCTCAAAGGTGAAGAAGATAGTTCCTTTGCCCGTTGTGTTGCGAAAAAAAGTGGATGCTTTTTGGGCTATCTTGAGCCACCGGGCACTGTCGGATCTCCGGGTTGGTGTTAAAGTATGGATGGAGTTTGAAAGCGATTCAGCAAAACTTGTCCCACGAGACACTATCCCACGGACGGTTATCGGTTCCAGAGTGTATGAATTTTCCATTTATCGTGTGTTCAGGTGTTTTGGGGGAGAAGAATAGACTACGGCTTGCTCGCGATTTGGGGATGAGCTAGGGAACTCTACTACGGCAGGCAGGTGAATAATTCATAATTTTTCTGATTGTGCGGATACTTGGACAATGGTCGGTACCGCGTGTGAAGGAGTTTATTTCAGGCGAACGAACCTCGGTTCGTATTGACCGTGGGTAATCGGAAACAGATATGTTGAGCGAGCTTACGGGCGTTCAGCGCTGTGATTGAACGAGATAAATATTCAACGCTGATGTATATTTAAATGCTTGTTACAATATTTGCTCTTTTATAGAAGAAGTATATTATTATTAGTGTTATGAACCCTTTGAATGTACCTATTTTAAACGGCCTGACCTTATTGTTTAAAACTAATTAACAGATAATCCTCAATTCACTTTAAATGGGAGACATTTCATTCTCCTTATCCCAAGGTGAGCTCGGTTCCCGCGGCAAAGTCCTGTTCAAAGCGAGAGTCTGTGTGAATCATTATGTAGTCCATGAGAGAACTGCTGTCCTTAGGCTGCTGTCTTATGCATGGTTTGTATTCGTCGTACCGGCGCTTTGCAGTTCTAGCTGTAGCCTCCTTTTCCCTTTTCGCTGACTTGTCCGGTACGTTTTTCAATCGGTGCAATTTCATGTTCTTATTTAATAGCAAAATTTCGGCTGCCCTATACTAAGGCTAGAAATAAGTTGCCGACAGATAACGACCTCTACAAACGTAATCTTAAGCTCATGAAGTCTGTCAAATAGGCAAGGTACAAAAAGTATTTAGACGTCCGATGGCAGTGGAGGAAAATTCGTAGAGGTGTTTTGGCTAGTCTCCATATTAATTGGATATTCATTCGTTTCCTTATTAGAAAAATACACAATGTGGTCTAGGTTACTAGGTCTTTCTTCTTCGTCCTTGTGGAGCTACAACTTTGAGAGGCACAAAGGTCCCCTGTGTTGGAGACAACAGAGCTTCAAACGAAGATCCTTGATTGTTATGGCAATAGCTGGACTATATCGTGTAATGCTAAAATCTATGGTCACTTAACGATTTTGGGCTTCTACATTTATGTACAACTCATCAACCATGGAGCTCATCGTCGTGGTGACCTGTTCAGGAAGAGACTACAAGAAGGCCACCACATTAACTTTTCGATGCAGTACCTAGAAAGCGGCACCGGCCACAGAACGCGACGCCTCAGCACGTGGAAAGCTGGCGTGACCAACTGTGGTGGAATGGACCGCTGTGACCGCAGCTCCGACAGCCAGTTTGGAGTTGAAATTATTATAAGTTGAAAAATATCTGTTTCTTTATCAAACATTGAACAAACAGACAATGATAATAACTCAAAACAGCTGCTTGTTGTGTTGTCCTATCTCCCTATCTTCATGTGTATATTATTCCTGGAACAATTCGAGTGATTCAACATGCATTCGACCTGACCGGTCTGACGTGAATGCGAACCATTTCTGGGGATAGTTCATGTGAATATTTTACGCTGGTTTCCTGGTAGTAGTAAAACGAATACCATTCACTTAACCAGTTGTTTTGCAACTTTATGATTCGGAGAAAATATTGTTTTCGTTGCGGTGCTGATTATGATTCGCTCAGCGTAATGTGTCTGCTACAAATTACACTTTATCAAGCGTATCAACTGTTATTGGATTTAAAGTGTGTGCCATTTTGTATTGCCATCAACCACCAGCTGTGTTAAACAATCGCGGAGCGCGCTCGTTGTTACATGATTATTAAGTGCAATAAACACAGCATCGGTTAGTGTTTACTTAAAGGTGTGTAAAAGAGCAGTATTGGTATGTTTTCTCTGCAATTTCAAATACAGCTCTTTCACCAACTTGATCACAAACAAGCTCGCATCTAGCCACGCATCTTAATCCGCTAGTAGCTATTTAAATCATGCGCCTTTCTATCCGTCGGCCGTTGTTATCGTGGTTGAATGAGCTGTTTGAAATTCACTCCTTCAAATAGCATACCACACATTCCGGCATCCTGGAACCCAAGCGAAAGCTGGGCCAAACTACCGCTGCGCTGTGTGGTGGATAATTCGATTTCGGAAACTACTTCCTGTACTTACCAGTGCTATGCTGTTACCGCTGAACAGATAACCGCCCGACGTCAAACCGTCCGTATTGACGTACACCAGGTAGAACGTGTGGCAGAGCACATTCGACACGAACAGCAGCCCGGTCCGGTACAGCAATCGAATCCTTAAGGTGGTGGCCGTCCAGGAAGAGAATGAAAAAAAAAACGG
This sequence comes from Anopheles stephensi, assembly GCF_013141755.1. Classification (NCBI taxonomy): domain Eukaryota; kingdom Metazoa; phylum Arthropoda; class Insecta; order Diptera; family Culicidae; genus Anopheles; species Anopheles stephensi. Next base: position 55,594,373 of record NC_050203.1, on the reverse strand, counting down.
GAAGCAAACAAACGTGAATATTATACCAAGAAAAACGGAAAAAGAGCCTCCGACGAGTCTGAAAGGCACATCATCGTGTAAGTGTGATTTGTACGATAAAAACGGAAAGGCGAAAAGCAGGATGGAAACCCGTCCCCGGTTGATGGTGATGATGTTGCTGCTTTTTCTGCTCCCGGGGATTTAACGTGGTCGATGGATGTAAATCCCTGCCGTACATGGTAAGGCAGTAAAGCAAATGTTTATTTGAATATCGCACACGGCGCATGTTGCTTTACGTTTACGTTTTACGGCTACATTGCGAGGGATTCTAGTTCGATATTCTTAAGACAGCATCCGTGTAGAATACAAAGCAAAAAACCCCAAAAATGTATGTGCTTTTAGATGTTTCGTAAGCAAAGAGTACGAGCATCATTAACGAATGCGCCTAGAAGGTATGCAATCTGCGAAAACAAAATGCCCAAAAAACCCGTGCCTTTTTCCATGTCAAAACAGCTATGTTCTGGGAAGTGTATTTTTAAATGTACAGCAAATCAAGGCCACATCATCTGGATTCTGTTTCCTGTACCGAAGCAGGTGCCACTCGATTGACACTTGCTCAAAACGGTGTCTAAAACTCCAGCCACCGGGAGCAGTTGTTCCCGCCTAATGGTGTACAGGAAAACAAAAAGAGCCACTCGGTTTTACTGTCCTTGTCTATACTGATATCGAATGAAAAACAATTTCCTCCCGGCAGCACACATCCCAATACTATCCCCCCAGGATGAACTTGGTGTTCCGTTTGGGCATCGAATTTCGCTTGGCTAAAGTTAAATTACCACATCCACAAGAGGAAAGTGGAACGTGGTGGAACCTCAAACTAGTAAACATACACTCGGGTATCGGTCTAGTGTCCTCTCGGGAAGGGGTTTTTTTTTTCACCGATGGTAGACACATGGGACCTGGAGTTGAAGGCGTGCGGCAGTATAGCAGTTGGGCACAAATTGGGCACAGATTTGAAAATATCCCGGTAGCGCTGGTGAGCTGTATCAGCTGTCTTGGCGAAAGGACAGCCTTTTGCTTTGCTGCTCAGGAGGATGATGATGATGAAAGCGAAATGAAATGCTTGTGGTGATCATGCTGATGATGATGATGCGGATGCGGATGAAGCCATTCCGCTAGCAACCCGTACGAAGCGTAAGACATCAAACGAGGAAATGACAAAGTCATGGTCAAATTGGTGGGGTCCAATGTAGCATGTGTTAAGGGTTGGAGTTTTATTTTTCGTATTAAACCGCTCACTCCCGCTCGCTCGCCGCTGCTTCTGTTAGTGGTTCTAAATTTTCCTCTCCGTTGCGAATAGTTTCAATTTTGGATCGATGGAATTTTTAAGCTATTGAGAGTGATGATGATGAAGGGATGTATTTTTTCCCCCCCAATGAGTGTCGGCGTTGATGAAGTAGCGAGAGGAAAAACAATTGTATCGATATAAGAGGATATCAGTAATGAGCTTAAAAACTCCCAAGAGGCTAATGGGTACTGGAAAATGGACGAGGAGCTGGTGGATAGGAAGGTTGAAATTTTAATCAAATTGATTGCTCGTTTGTTTACTTATTGCTTCCAAGGAGGCAATTTAAGTAGCAGGAAGCTTCTTGGAATATCCCAACATGTGTTGAAGTCCTTTTGGAATTTTGTGAAAATTTTAATTGAAGTATTTGTTAATGAAGAGGAAAAATAAATAATAAACTAAATTCAGGGGAATGCAAATAAAATATACTCCCGAATTCTATTCAAGAGTGAATTTGAATATTTTTAAATTTTATGGAGCGCCTAAATGTTGGCAATCAGGTGTGCTTTAAGTGAGTGATAGTAGTATTTGGCTGCCAATAGTTTAGTTTGTTATAAAACAGATTAATTTAGGATGACCCAAACCTCTACAACCTGTACTAAAAATGGTGTTCTGAAAAAAACTTTCATCACAAACCTTCTGTCCCTTTTTCCTGAGGGATTAAAGATACCAATCTGTATTGAAGGTTAAGCGTCCCGATGCCACTATTTCTAGGGGGACAACAAAACTTTTTCGTCTCTATTACTTTGTACTGATACGCACACACACACACATGGCTTTACTTTACACACAATGTATGTAACCCGTCGTCTGCCCTGAAACCAGCAACGAGAATCGTCGTCCCTTCACCTGCAATCTATCTTATATTGTCTGGAAAGTTTTGCACACTCTTTCGAATCAATATCGTTCACCGAGGATGGACAGACGTTAGCTTCCAGGATATTCGGAACCGGGTTCTCTTTCATCTTTGAGGATTTGTGTGCTTAAGCAGCGCATCTGGATGGGACAGAATGAACACACAGAATGCGGTAAAAACCCACGCTTGTAACCTTATTTCCGGCAGCCCGGTTCATGCTAGCAACTGTTCATCGCTGTTGACAAACTGACAACTATTCAACGAATAAGCTTGTAGGGGGGGAAATAGGTTGTAGTTCAAAATAGGATGAGCTTGTGGTAGAATTTAAATCGTTCCACTGGATCCGGATCATGACTAGAACCCCGAATTGAAATATATGGTGTGTATGGTCAATTGAAAATGCGAAGCTGTTTGAAGTCACTATTGCCGAAACGAGCTAGATTTAATGTGGGCAAATCTTCATCTTGTCTCTTAATTTCGGTATTCTCAGGATAGCTGACATCACAAAGGAAGTTGATTTTCCCATCCAACATGTGCTTTTGCTAGTGAAAATACTCCAAATTGTTCCACAATACCAATGGGGCAAATATTTTTCGATTATCGTAGCACGGCACCAACCTGCTGCTTTCCGGAATTCTTTTCCCGACCATGCTTGCAAGGCCCGTGCGGGATTGCATACTTTACGGCGCTGGGAAGGTAGTATCACCGTAGTACACCGGCTAGTACATCATGATTATTATTGTCTTGGTGGGCGGATATTTTACATCCGATTGCTCTTTCTTTTACTTCCCAACCGACTTCCTTCCCAATCCAATAAAATCGAACAACGTGTACGTGGGGCAGGACGATTCCCAGAATAGGAGAGAGAAAAAATGTACTATCTTTTTTTCCCCTTACTACCTGGATCTGTCTTTAGGTCAAGATAGATGGAAAACGGGAATAGAACGTACAGCACAAACAAAAAAAAAAAAGATGGCACATTACGGGACGCCAGCACTAAACGATGCATCATCGTCCACGGGGATTTCACAAACGACTAACTTGCAAGGTTAGACTTTTGCCCAGGTTTATTTGAGGACCAAACCGGAATAACCAACCGTCACCACCGGTGGGAGAGTTGCCGGGGGTTCAGGTCAGTTACCGTTTGTTCATTTGATAGTTGAATACCACAGGAAGGTCAGTTTGGTTTGATTATTTTGTGCTCAGGTCCATGCCTGAGGGCTAGATCGTTCCTCAGCGTTTTCGTACCGGACACGGTTGACTATCTCTGCCGGACCATAATCGTTTGACTGTGCGGTTCAGTGGGTTTTGTTTTCACTGGCAGTTTTGCAAATTGAATTAGACGATTGCACCGTACCTTGGGCTAATAGATTGTACAACTCAAGGATTGATTTCACCGGAGCTCAGGAGTGGCTGTTTTCTCTATTGTCAATCATTGCATGTAGAACGTTTCAGTGAGAGAAACTTTAAGGAATCATGATCTTAGGGGGAAAATTCTGTTCAAAGATCCTTTACATAAATTTTTCGCTAACTAGAATGGATTATTTCATGTTTAGTTTCTTCACTAATGATCGTCAATTTGTAGCTGTCATGCGTACGGAAGGTATGCAATCCACAATGACAATGGAGGCAAACCTTTCTATCACAAGGCCTAAAATCCTTCCAAGAAAACCTGCAAAAAATAGTCTCAAACAAGCTTGACTCACAAACCCGTTCTTAAATTGATTGCCTCGCATTAGTAAGTAGCGCTTCGAAATTGTTTACAATTAGAAATGTAAATTAACGCAAATGTTGCGTCCTGGAACAGACAGCAGCAAATTGTAAGGGTAGATAAATCCTTTCTCAACACGCACACCAATCAATCCGGCGTCATTTGCAAGCGTCAACAAATCATGATCATTAAAATCAATCGCCTTTTTTTTTGCTGCGCCGCTGTCGTTCGTTCAAAGGTTAGTTATGCCTAACGAGCTACGAACGCCGAATAACACACACACCCCGTTTTGGCCAAAGCCACCCACTTCACACGGAAGAGGACAATTTGGCAAGGCGAAATCTCATTCGCCGAGCTGCCAGCGGCTTTGCTGTCGTAAATCTCGCTTTATCTGCATGATTGAAAGAAATCGTTTACATCCGAACATTGTTGGGAAAAGGTTGCGGTTGTGCCTAGAGGTCATCGGTGGTACAGGGTGGTCGGACAAAGCCGTCGGTTCCATAATCCTGGCCGGACGGGGACAGTACGGTACCGTAAGCGGTGGTGCTCTTTTGAGTAGCAGCTGAGCTTGCTGTAATGCTTGTATGCCTTCCGGGGCACGGGGGATTAAAAGCGTGTGCCAGCGACATGGGGTGGGGTTTCGAGAGGGATCTCGTTTCTTGGAATCGGGCTGGAACAACACTAGCCCCAGCTGGGTAATGCTGGTGAAGATTGCTAAGAAAACTTGGTACCCCATTCACCCGGCACGGTCCCGAAGGCTCGTTAAGAAGCTCTCAACCCCGGAAGGGCTGGGCTGGTATCGAGCAGCGAGCCCGAAAGTCTTACACACCGACTGGGTTGAAAGTTTGCCAGGCCGGCTGGTGAACCGGATGACCGGATAAGGAAAGGATTTATTTGGCTTTGTGTTGGCCCGGCTAGGGCTTGGGCGTATATGCATGCGCCATGCATGCGACCGATTGTCCTTTATCCGTCCGTTTATACAGTGGCGTGGAGCGGATTTTAATGGGGTTCAGTATCGTCTGGACACCAGACTATGGCGATCCACAACGACGGCCACGAATGGTATGCTTTACCCTGTGCGGTGGCATGGCCACTCTATGCAAAAGTGAGCCTGGTAATGGCACACCGTGAGTGTGTGCGTGTGTGCGAGCGCTTTTCTTGGGCATAAAAGTCTCGTCTCAAGTGTGCCGGGCGATTGCAATCACACTAACGAAGGTAACGAAGCGAAAGAAGCGGAATAACATAAATGCCAAAGAATTGCAGTGTCGAATAACAATGCGCTTCTGGTGATGGGTGCTCGGTATGCTGGATGCTGGTTTTGGAAGTAGAATTCCTTTCCAAGATATTGAACGTACCACCGCAACGTACCAACAACAAATGCTCGCTCTAAGCCGGGACATGGGAGGCAAACTTGCTGGATTTGTCTCGGCCAAGTCTTAGGGTCTACGTTTGAATTCTGCCAAAAGTTTTGATCGTACCCCGTGTTTTGTTATGCGTCTTTTTCTTCGAGAAACTTTGTGCTCGAAGATGTGGTGTGAAAATTGAGGCAAAATTCTTGTCCCATTCTTTCTTCCCGTAGAGGTACCGTAGCGCAGCGTCCAAAAAGTGTCGCACGAAAGAAAGTCTTACAGCAACTTGAAGTTCAACGAACTAGGTTGCGGGAAGTTGTTGAAGCAAAACGCCGGTCAGTGGAAAATGACACGACTCTGGCTTGTGTCCCAGAGTTTGTTCAAGCGCTGGACATGGAGAAGGAAGGAAAACAGTTTGCAGCACATAGTGGGAATAGAAAATATACGCTTTTGATGATACCGTACGAGCGGGTGGGTGTAAGCAGCAATAACGGGCCCGAGCAATACACCAGTACTGCTGTTTTGGCACCCGGAGGAGCAAACAAGAACAGTAAAAACCTGCAACAAATTAAACTTTATTTTCTGCCCCAATACCATTTCCGTTACGCTTTGCCGCTGTGTGTATGTGCTGGTGTGTGGGTTTTGAGGTTTGAAAATGTGGAATGGTTTCTACTAGTGCCACTCGAAATTGGTTCACCAAATCAGACGTCTTCAAGGGTGATTTGTTGTTCAATTGGTTGGAACGGGTTTTGGGAACGTTTCGGGAATCGGCGATTGAATGCGTCTAGCGAATGAGTGAGCGAACGGGAAATTGAAGCGATTCTCCTTTTCGGAGAATCGATGTTTGAACGTGTAATGGAAAGTAATGCTTTTTAATTAATTGCTCATGTGTGTGTGTTTGTATGCTTGAGGATGTTAGCCACAAATTGACGTGTGGAAGTAAGTAGAACATGTAATTAACTTGCTGTCTTGATAATACGTTTGATGGTAGTAGGAAATTTATTAAATCAAATCCGTTTAGTGAAGGAACTTTTGGCGCCACTGACTTGTATTATATTTATATTAAAAGCTGTTCAATCTGCATAAGCAAACCTTAAGTTTCGCTAGGTATTATTACTTTTTGTAAGAATATTGTTTAGCGTAATGTCTAAAATGTATTTTTTTGTCTTAAGTTTAAAATTAACCTTGGAAAAATCTACTACTCTCGATTTAAGCATAAACAGAAACACAGCATAACCAACATAGATAAACCAAAACATTGCCTACATTTCACCTATTTGTAGAATTATGTTACAATTAATCTCTCTTAACCTTGATGAAACTGGTTTACCTTTTTCTTCTGCACTGCTGGGCATTGGCATGATTCTGAATTGCGCCGTTTGTAAATGGGCTACAAGAAGACCCTTAGTTTTGGAGCGCCTAGAGTTATGCAATTCGATAACTTCTTTCAGCTACTTACTTACATACTTATCAGGCGCTACAACCGCTTTGCGGTCTTGGCCTGCTGCAACAATCCTCGATACCGCTCACGGTTCAGCGCCGTCGTCTGCCAATCCGTTATCCCGGCCGTTCTGGCGGACGCATCAACGCCATCACTCCATCTCAATTTGGGCCTACCACGCCTCCTCTGTCCTTGTGGACGGCCTAAAAGGACTTTACGGGCTGGGTCGTCCGGTGTCATTCTCATGACGTGACCAGCCCACCGGAGCCTGGCGAGTCTAATGCGCTGTACGATAGTGAGATTATCATACAGCTCGTAGAGCTCGTCGTTGTAGCGGCTCCTCCATTGTCCTTCCACACATACGGGGCCAAAGATCCTTCTGAGCATCTTCCTCTTGAACGCAGCTAAGAGGGCTTCGTCAGTTTTGGACAGAGTCCATGTCTCAGAGGCGTATGTGAGTACTGGGACTATAAATGTTCTGTACAGTCCCAGCTTCGTCCGTCGCGACAGGTATTTAGAGTGGAGAAGTTTCCTTTCAGCTACAGTCACTTCGTTTATTGCTATTTCGTGTCTAATCGATAGTTATTTAGCAGCACAAGCGAAGAATTATTCACTAATGACCAAATGACGCACTGCTAGGTTATACCACTCGAAGCTTGCTACTGGGAGTCTAGTCGGTGGTTGCACGACGATCGCAGGAGTTGAAGGTCGCGGGAAATAATTCGTATCAGACACTTCAGAACAGTGATCCTAGGAGAGTGATAGTCAGATGAAATGTGATAGTCAGACAGTCAGATCCGTTCGATGCAATGTGTAAAATAGTTAACAAAAACTACTCCATGCACGATATTAGTATGTAAAAGCCCGTTTTTTGTGAGCGCCTAAGAATGTTTCAGTGGAAATCCGGAATTCCTTCAATTGTACGTTTTAATGACTTTGATGACGATTATCGCAGCCCAAGGCTGGACAATCATGATTATAAATTATTGCAAATATTTACCTTACTTTCACTTTATCCTTAAATAATCGACTACTAATCGATTGTCAAGCCACACTGAAACCCCGGACGGATGAAATTATGATTATATTAATATTAATTCAAATTTTTCAAATCTGGTAATACTTTTTCAAGTTCCTTATAGGTCCTATTACATTTTAAATGCTTTTTTCGAACAATTTAACTAGCTTGATATCGATTTTAGAAACGAAAGGAATGTGTAATTTAACGTAATTTTAATCGAGATCGCAGAACGTAACCGTTAATTTGACAAATATAATTTAATGTTATACTACCGTTTGTGTAGGTTTAAAAATTTAACGATTTAAACCCCGAATGCTTCTCCCAAAATATTCACAAACAGACAACAAACTCAACCACAGTGAAAAACTTACACTGATTGAATAATAAAATAATAACACACACACACACACACACTCAGCGTAGATTACTATTATTCCCCATTATCATCGTTCCAACTACAACCATGAGGGCGAGTTTTTCGATAACGCTCAAATGGTTATTGCAGCAATGAAATACCGTACCAGTATGGGCCACGGGTGATACGGGTACACCACTCCACTCCACGGCAGAGCCGACGATAAATAACGTCGTTTATTCAATTTTCTCCTTCGATTTGCATTGTGAACACACAATGCAGAGCCGAGAGCGGCGGATCTGGATTTTCCCGAGTTTTTTTTTATTATTATTTTGTCCGCTACTTAGATTCGCTTCTTGGAATCTGGAATCCTTATATGAGTGTGTGTGTGTACGTGCGCTCTTGTTTCTTTACTGCAAGCAGTTTACTCGAAGGACGATAATGACGATCAGGTTCAGGGCGAACGGGACGAACGAGATGGTTAAAAGGTATTTTTGTTTTATTTTGTTGATCTGTGGCAACCGAGGGTGGGAGGGATGGGAGGATACATCCCCCCCCCACCCACCGTTCCCGCTCACAAAAAAAACACACACGTGTGAAGGCCTACTAGCACGATTCCAGGGAAATCCGTTTGCTTATTGTTTCTTCGGTTTACCACTGGCAACCGAAGTGGGTATTTGGCTCACTCTTCTTAGCCGAGATGGCGCAGGCACGCGTGATGGAAAGCGAAGACGCAAAAGACAGCAAGCAAGTCTGTTTCGGTTTTGAGGTTCATAAATAAATAGATTCTTGTGCGTAGGAGAGAAATAACATCCTTGAACCGGGTCCCCCGAGCCAGAACCGAAATCGGACGAGATCGTCGAGAAGATCTGCTCGGGGTGGGCCTGAAGAAGAGGCAAGAGAAATGTGCGAGTGTGTGTGTGTATGGTATCGATATAATCATTCTAGTGAATCCACCACCAAGCTCTCTGGACGGTTTCGGAGTAAGAAAGAGTTCCTGAGCAAAAGAAAAATCTACCCAGAAGGTGTATATCCCTACGGTTCAGATCTGGTCTGTACCAGGCTCAACAAGTCAACCCTTGGGGATGGTAGCGACGAACGGCCGTACCCATCACACAGACACGCCGCACATATATACGCGGGTAGCCAAGGTTTTTTGGGGTCGGAAAGGCGAACTGGTCTGATGGAATGATTTCATCTTCCATCGTCGTTGCGCATCCTTGCTTTCACTGGAACGTTCGATTTTGCCTGTAATCAGATTATCGGAAAGGTTTCCTGTTCGTGTCATCTTTTCCTTCACCCGTCAGTTGACCTCAGGGGTAACACTTTTCCGGTTCCCTGTTCCCGGAGTTCGGAGTGGTCTAGGATGGTGGACCCGCGCACGGTCTGTTAACCAGCGGAATCCATCGTAGGCCATATGGAAAACAAATTTAATAAATTCTATTGAACCGACTGAAGCCGTCTGCCCGAGGGTAGGCTGAATCCGATACGGAGATGGATGAAAAAAGCACCCACTCACACACACACACACATTCAAACAAAAGTACCAAAGCAAACTTTGTCTCAGACGTATATAGCCTGGGAGGACTGGATAATATCCAGTCCGTCCCGGGATGATGTTCTTCGATTGTCCTTTGTTGACCTAGAGAGAGCGAGATAAGTGTTTGCCGAGGTGTGTAAGGAAAGGGGGGAAAAAAAATCCGGACCGGTGGGTCCGGATCGGTTGTTAGGTCCCCTTTTGCGTCCCAATGGACGGTTATTATCTGCTTAAAGAGTTAAACGTGTCCCTCCGAGGCCTCTGGCATCGATGAATGTTATTTGCATAGGAAACGCCCATCGGTACGATGCTCACGAACTTTAAAGGTTAAATTGTGCTGTTGTCCCCAGGAGGACGGAAAGTGTGCCTCGGGGAGGTTAAATTGGAACACGTTTTGGAGGAAAAGGTTACGATTAAATGAAATGATAGAGAGGTTAAAGACAAAGAAAGGACCAATGATATAAATAACTTAAAGTAGGTTATCAAATTTAGAAGTAAAGGTGCATGATATTTGCATAAATTTAGGGGCTCCGCGAGAAGTCATCTGCCGTTTCAATACAATTTAATTTAGAAATGCAAGTTGCATATCACACTGTACTAAAATCTCTCGGAATTCAACGTCAAAAGCCTTTTTTTAACGTTACTCAAGGATGTGTGTTTTTTTCCTATAGCCTATTATTCGGCAAGAAAAACTGTTTTTTGGAACGGATTTCCTAAAATCACACGCATACATAAAAAGGCAAAATTAAAAACAAAAAACAGCCTTCCCATACATCACAACTTGGACTGCAAAATCAGGTCAAAGCAAAGGCACAAAAAAGCAGACAGATTAAATCTGATTTGGATAAGTGCAGTGTGCCCTGCACATAACCTAGACATCTGGCCCTTTTACCTGGGACGCATTTGTTTTTCGCATGAAAATGTTACACATTAATGGAATGGGGTTTCGATTGAAATGGAAATCATTCAATCGGCAACGGAAGCAAAGTAAAAAGCGTCTGGTAAACTGAACCTTCGCTCCCTAAAGATGGTGTAATGATTTTACCGCTTTCGAAACTCGAGTGCTCGCTGGAGCACTGGCTGGATGAAAGGAACTGTGTGTTTTCCGACCTGTTCTGAGTACGAGGGGCGGGAGTGAAAAAGCAAAACGGTTCTAAAAATTGCTTCTCAACGTCTCAATCGAAAGGGAGCATGGAGAATATTGCAAAACGAACGAACGAACGATTGGACGAATCATAAGCTTACGGTTTGAAGCATCTGGGGAGATGGGTTTTTTTCTTCTGTGCTTCAAGAGTTGCTGTGCGAAAGCAAAAAGCATCAATCTCTAGGATACTAATGCAGCAAGCAGTGGTGCGATGTATCGAATTTCGAGACGCGTGCACTTGGCCGGGTTGTTATCGTAATCAAGGAACTCGTACAAATTCCTGCTAGCAGTTACAACACCATACCGGACCGGGGACAGTGGCTGATACCTAGCGGCGAGCTGTACTTACCTGCGCAGGATGGAAGTGTTGTGCTTGTCGTGCTTCCGGGCCAGATAGAGCAGCCGCTTGATGAGCGTGATGAAGAGCAGCACGAACAGCACCACAAACAGTGCCTCGATGACGACGAACAGCACGAAACCGAAGGAATCGGACGCATGCCACCAGTGTGCCGGCGACTCGACCATCACGTTGTACACGAGCGGTGTCGAGGTGGCACAGAGTATCGGCAGAAACCAGCTCAGCCCGATGCTGCCCGAGATGCCGGTGGCCAGGTTGGTGGCGGCAATCAGTTTGCGGCTCGGGCCGTGCAGTTCCGTCGTCACCAGGACGGTGATGGCGACCAGCGTCGAGGTGCTCAGTAGCAGAAACCCGGACAGCAGGGCCATCACCAGTGCGTACCATTCCTGGAACAAGGGAAGCCGAGGGAAAAAAAAAACATTGAGAACGGAGGTTTTGTAAAAAGCAAAAACATTGAGTCGTCTTTTGATTCTTCATGGTGGTGTCATGGTTTGTGGGAATCATTTCAATTCACCACACCAGCGTGTGTGTGTGTGTGTGTGTTGTTGTGCAGTTTGCGGAAAGAGCCTCAATTTTCTTTTCCCGGTAAAGGAACAAGCGTTCCATTTTGAAGCTGACAGCTTGGGGTGGTTGGTCAAGTTATTAGAACATTTCTACTGCATCAGACCCGAGGAACTCCCTGGAAGAGACTCCCGGAGTGTAGTGAGATGTATCACAAGGCGTAGAATTCAAAATGCGACGCTATTTGTCCCAATTAGTCGGGATCTTAATATCCGGGCATGGACACAGAACGTCAATAGCTGCGTGTCTCCATGCCCCCGAGCGTCCGGATGGCAGTACGTCAAATTAGCAGTTCATACATGACTCCGGTAGTGCTCAATTAATTTCTTCGTGATAAATGAACTCACCGAACCACACGCCGCTAGAGACTGGGCTCGTCTTGTGGGTCGGTGCAGCCATCGGGCAATTGATGGACATCGTAAGCATCTTCCCGTTGTGGTTTCCCCGTTATAGCTCCAAAGCGGAGGGATTATAAATCCAGAATGCTCAGCAAGCGTAGCGGATGCATTTCCAATCGGCTGGTTGTGTGTCTCCGAAGAGAAATGTCTCAGAACTGACTGCTTCTGATGCTGGAGAGCTTGGTGATGATAGCAACTTAGTGTCGGCCATAAATCAAGCAAACGTATTTCTGCGGTTAAAATAAGATTCCAGTGAATATGATTGTATTTTCCCGCTACACGACAACGTTTGATGTCACTTGCGTGTACTTCAGCGTGCAATGGATGGGAAAAACGTTTTAAATGATTTATTTTAATATTTCAGGAAGAGGATAGAGAAAAAAAAATCACCGACATTTGATGCTTTTGCGAGTTCTGAATGTTGAGACACGTTCGTTCGAGAAAGCTTTCGATAATTTCTTGGAACACTGTGAACGAAACTTTGACCCGTAAGGTTCGAGTGTTGTTTCTACCAGGCCCTTTTGCACTGCCGTAACCGTACGCCCTTGGGGCGTTACTTTGAAGCGGTCGGGCTCCTGGAATTGGTTATCAATCAAGTGAAAATGAAATTTATTGGCCTGTTCGTACGTACTAACGGGGACGTTGAACCGGCACTACCGCAATCGCCTGAAAAGCCCTTCCCATCAAACAGGTCCACCTGTCCCGACCGTTCCATTTGGTGAAACGCAAATGCTGGTGTGCGGTTCAGTTGGCCGGTATCGTACGTGCATGGTCCATGGGAGGGTTCCGGCTCGCCGAGAGCTGTGTCGATGTGTCGGCACGAGGAAGTGATTTGAAAAATGGGAAAACTTTTCCCTGTAGGGATTTTTTTTTCCACTGTGTGTGAAGGGTTCTGGTAATGTTTTATGACACAAATTGAGTGAAAATAGGGGGAAAAAAATGTCGGTAAAACAAGTGGTACATTGCAACGTTGAGGGATGGCAGGATCGATTGACAGGACTCGAATTACCCATCTCGGCATTAGACAGTGGACCGGGTGTAAAATTAACATATAAATTGGGCAATTTAATTGAGTGATAATGGACACAGCTATTTTGTTGCCTTAAAAACACGGGTGACAAGCGGGCTTACCATTATTCATAAATTGCCAAATGATACAGTCATGGGTCCGGTAAGTCACGCACTTGAAATGGAGTGTTTTATGTGACAAGAAACAATGTTTTTTTTCTTCTACAGGCTTCCAGGAGAATTTTCCAGATCGAAATATTCTTTTTACCTTCAAGCCGAGGTCACAATCGTCATAGATGCAAGGGAAGATAAAACCCCCCATACAGATACAGCGCGGCAGCAGCATAAAACCTGGGAACACATTTGGTTCACTTTTCCGAAATTCATAAGCAATATTTGTCAGCTGGTGCATGTCCTCGGGGCCGCTTTTTTGTCTCGATTCCCTTCTATGTGCTTTAGATTCGAAGCATAAAAATGCTTCACTCAAAAAGCGTTGCACAAAAGCAGACGCTACAGTGCAACAGCTCGGGCAATTGCAAGGGATCATCCGAATATGAAGATGATGATAACGATGAGATGAGATGTCACAAGCTGGAATGTTGTTGCAAGGAGTTGCAGGGTTGGTGTGGGTCAAAAAGACCAAGACCGACCAAAATCCAAAAAAATGCTGCTTTTCTTGTATTCTGTGCTTTTCTTAGCATTCCTTACTATAAGCTGACAGCAAGGTGACGTGTGTGCAGGAAGCACGTTTCGTTTTCTAGCGTCAAGAGAAAAAAAAGCCTTGAAAAATGGAAAGGCAGAACAACAATCGTTCAAAAACTACAAATGATGCATTGGGCGGAAGGGAATAAATCGAAACGGAAATGAAAACAAGCTGCAACTGCACGGAAAAGCACGAAAACGTGCTTTGCGTGCCTTTTCCAGTTCGTGCTGGTATAAGCGGCAGCACAGTAAATGGTGATTTTGTCATATGCTTGCCAACACCAATGATGGTGAGTTGGGGCGGAAAAAAATAAACGCCATGACGAACTGCACAAATAAAAACGAAAGAAAAACTAGTCATACTTATTGAGAAGAGCTTAAACATGCTTGAGGAATGGAGGGACATTGCAGGAAAAATAAACAGCATTTGCAAGAGTAGAGTAGATGGGACAGTTTTCCTGTAGAAAATTCCTTTATGTTAAAGAACATTTAACGTACCTATTAAAATATTACTCATTGGCCTGGATGTGCCTTTAATAGCTTCCATGACCTGGACGGAGGTCTGCTATCTTTCAATGGTTTTGCGAGTATCTCCAGCGATCGGTCTAGGACTTATAAAAGTTGACTTTTTTTTGTGTTATATAGACCTAGGACTCAAGTCGTCACTTCAAAAAAGCTAACAAAAAATGGCATATTAATATTTATATTGTGCAGTTTGTAGACGACCATCGGGACTTCACAAATGGTAATGTAAAAATAGTTTCAAGATTTTCTAGTAAGGAATATTCAATAAAGCATTCTTTGGTATTTAACATTCAGCTTGAAGTCCATTCACAGAGGTTTCTGGGCAGATTTATTAGCTTGAATTCTTAAAGCCCTTAGGGCAAGCACAGAGCATTAAAGTGAAAAAGAGCTTGCTAGTGTTGGGAAGCTTAAAGCGATTATGCTATAAATGAATAGAGATCTTGGAAATCTGTTAAGAAGCAAAAGCTCAACTGGAGGTCAATACCAAGAGAGTGGAGGACAACATTGATGGTTCCATTACTTATAACCATCACTCAGATATGCATCTTATTTGAAAGCTTCAACATTCCTTTAGGTCTGCTCAGAGTTTAACATACTCAAGATGAGCCCTTGATCCAAGAATGTGCAATCCCTTGAACCAAAGAAAATCGGTATGCCATTACAATAATATGCCAAATATCCTCAGCATTAAGATACAATCATTTCGTTCTCAGGTCGTTAAATCATAGTACATTTTAGTGTTGTATGGGTGTCCGTTTTCTATCTTCTTCTTTCTTAGCTTATTAGACTTATAGTTGGATAGTCACTTTGGGGGAACGACTCAGACGATATTTGAACCGCGGTCCTGCCGTGTGCTGACAAGCTTCTACCACCGAGCCGACGTTACTAAGGACCTCGGCCCCAGGCCCTTATCTATAGCGATCTTACATTTTTGTTAAGAAAACTGCGCTGATACTGTCTAAAATCTAAAAATTCTCAAATCCAAATATTCCTTGGAACACCCTGAATTGCAATTTTTGTCTTTACCTCGCCCTTTTTTTAGAATCTCCACCTTGTGTCCTGCTAGCTTTGCAAATCAAGTCTTAGACGGTTTGATTATTCGCCAGAAAGTGCAGTCCAAACAATTGTCTGACGATGATGCTCAGGCAAATGAAGAGACTGAGCCAACCGATGCAACACTGCTGGTAAGCAAATGATCCACATACAAAGTTCATCCACCATTTGCCATTGTTTAGTTTCATCGTCCCCAAAAGCAAAAAGGCACGATCCACATCTTTCACTCGGTAACAATGGTTCGGTGGCAACATCTGGCAGTGCCGGTACATCCGCTTAGCCTTATTGTGATGCAAGTGGTTTCCTTATTTGCCTTACCATTCAACCAATGCACACACCGAACCGGATCGTTGGATCCTTGCAAGAAACAATGATACAGTGGTGAGATGCTCTAGCAGTGCATCTCTGTTGGTGGATAATAAATTAAGTGGAATTTATTGAAGGAATGAATGGGAGCAAACTAGCTGCCGAGCTGTCTCAGCTGTGGCAAAGGCACCGGTGAGTAATACGCTGCAGAGGAAGAAATTGACGATTGGTTTATGATGCATGTGCATGTGGTGCAGTGCGCCGACCTTATTGTAAAGCCGTTACGAGATGCACAGGAAGATTTGCGGCCAGTGGCTTAGTGAATGGCCAAGTACGTAGTTTTGTAATAATATCGAGCAGGAGTAGAAGATTTATGTGTCATCCATGCAATAAAATTCGAGATATGTTAATAATGGTTTTGCGAAGAAAGTTTCCAATTAGATCTTATGACTGGATAAGATTAATATTTACATTATTATTGTAAGCCACATAAGAAAATTACTCCTTATGAAAATAGCCCTGGTTTCAAAGCTAGTTAAATCATATAGACTTCGATTTACACAGCATAGAATTTTAGTTTTAAAAAGCTCTACACGTTGTCGCGAATCATTTCCACGCGAATGAGCGAGTTCAACATTATGACACATGAATCGTTAATCAATCCACAAACAAACCCCGCTCCATTCAGAGCACCGGGCATCATTAATTTTCATTCACAGCACAAACGACAGGTCCTCAGGAGGTGCAAGCGTGCATTTGGTCCGAAAATTCCAACGGTCCAATATTAAATTTTCATCGAAGTCAATTTAGTGTGCCAGAAGCAGGGAACAGGTTTCCCCCACGGACAACGGTTTACTTCCTTCAGTTCGGCAGTCGTTGCACGCTCGACTTAGCATGTCAACGACACATGCACTCACACACAGAGCGAACGATCGATTTATTGACTGCAGCGGCACTTGAACCGTGACTTCAAGCGAAACGTAAGTAATTGACTTTCAATCACATTTATGCAAACCACGCGCCAGCGCAACCCCCTTAAACGGATACGGCGAGGTACGCTGATGAGCTTGCACAACAGCAGATCCACTGACACACACACACTCGTGAAGGCTTTAATTTATTTAACCCATTCCCATTCTTGGTGAGCTTCTTCGGTGGGAAGATAACTCGCAGCACGGTGTCCATCATCGCTTCAGGTTGTTTTGGGGTGCACTATCTGTAGACAGTTAGTATCAGAGCTGCCTCCCGTTCGGTTCGGGTGACATATTTAATAAGGTTAATTACCCGTATGAGCGACAGTCTGACCGTGTGTTGACCGGTGTCGTAGGCGCATCCGTTTGCCCAAAGTCGTAGCTCGCATGCCCAAAGATTCAGGACAAGATAGTGCCGGAACCGGAGGACACAGAGCCATAACCACAGGGTGGGTGGTTAGGTGCTTTTTGATGATGGCTTTATCACTAAACACAGGATCTTGACAGCTGTATTGCGGTGATTAAGACGTCATGGTGCGCCGGACGGAGGACCGGAGAAGATGGCACGGTCAAACTGTCAAACAGCACACTAATTTCCAGTAGCTTTTTGGGATTATCCATTTCCGTGCCGGTCGGTAATTGATAGGTTTATGATTGAAAAGTTCCTTTCTTGCGGGAGATGTGTCTTTGTGTGTGGGATGCAGAAGTGAATGCTTTTGGGAAAATGCTTATTTAGGGATTGGTTACTCAAAGAATACGAGTGGGCGAAAGTTCAAATGTGGGCGAATCAGGGGGAATATAATTTTGCTTTCTATTTTGCTATTGACGATTTCGATTACTGAGAGTAATTACTTCTTTTATTTTTGGGTTTTGTCCATGTAAGATCTCGTTTCCATTTTATTTAGGAGCTTGTTTTAACCTGTAGATTGCTCACGAAAACTCTAGTTTATCTAAATAAAGGTAAGTTCAATTACAGGTTTGTATAACTACGATTTAAAGCATTAATTAGGCTAAAATATCTTGGCCAATGCCATGTATTAACACCTAAACAAATGGCTCTTTGAAACTCTTAGAGATGCTACGTTAGTGAGCATGTGCGTTTGATACGTAGCGTCTGAAAGTATGCAATTCGTCCTTGACATTTCAACCACGAGAAGTCACGGCCTACTATTGCTGAGGATCTGTGACTTGATTTTACTCGTAGCAAGGTAGTCAGTCCTACTTTTGGAGATAGGGACAATTGTAGTTGTTTATTGCGAGGACATCCGGGATAAGGTTGGCGCCTTTTCGTTTCGGAGAAGGATCTGTGCCCCAACTAAAGTGACATGAGCTGCTTGATACAAGATGCTTGAAAAATAAACCAAATAAGAATTTTCGAGCACTTATTTATTTATAATTCCAGTATTACGGCATGACGCCGTATTGTCAATTTTCGAGTACTTACAAGCATCCAATGTTTGGTAATTTACTCGAATAAAAACTAATTTTTTGGCGCTGGTCAGTTTAGCCGTCAGTTTGTATGGATTTCAGCTGCAAGAGGTCCAAACCCAAACGGCTTAGGTCATCATAGACTCCAGCATGGTTTTCTCGATATCGGGATACACTTTATTGGATGACGTTGAAATTCGTATTGCATACTTGCAGGCTTAAGGTATCGAGATGAAAAATTAAACTAGAATCAATACATCAAGATTTATTTAAATGGAGAAAGAGTGTTAAATACCAATTCATGGCAGAATAAAAAATATTCATTCATCATTTATTCATTGAAGCTGACCAATAAACAATAAACGGGAATGACACAAAAAATAGGAACAGCGATGGCAAAGTTAGACAACACTAACAAGGACAGTCATGAGGACGTTCCATATCACTGCAAATAATTTCAATTAAACTACCTGAAATATGCAATCGACTAGCCCGTTTCATTGGCCACCCTGGTAGGAAAGTGGCCAAACTGCATCCGTAGGCGTGTATCACCCGGTTTGGAGGTGTGCGTGCAACAGGCTTAAATGCCATCTCACCGTGGTTGAACAACGGCATAAATTATGCCCGTGCGTTATTTATTTATGAATGCGTGAAACATCATCCGTTATCCGTCCTTGCCCTCTCGATCCCATTTTCCCTAAAAGGGGGAAAAATTGTCCCCTTTTTGGTAGGCATCGTTCGATAAAACACGGTTCTTTGCCTTTTTGCATTCCCGTACCCATTTGACAGTAAGCATGCGTTCGTTTGCGTTACCGTGCAATGGCCGATGGTCACGGGTGTGTTGTGAAACGTGAGCGTGTGTGTGTGAGTCTGTTTTTCGTGCGTGGGGAAAATAACGCGTGCAGAGATGGATGGTTTTCTGCTGATCTGCGAATAATCTCGTCCAGCTTTATGTCCACTCTGGCTATGAGAGTACGCCTAGGGTGGGAACTGTGGGGGAGGGAACTGAAAACGAGACACTTGGGATGGAAAACTGCGCACTGTAACGGTTTTGCGTGCCGGGCTTTTTGCTAGTTATCTAACGTCGCCGGATAACTCGATATGGCACGGATTTTCTGCAGGCACGAACATTTCGAGACTTGTGGCGTGGTTCAGGTTGCTTCCTCGCTCTCTCTGTATCTCTTACAAGCCTTACCTTTGCACCGGTTACGCTGGACTCGCTTGTAAATGTGTGCGCCTTTTTATGATTATTTTGCCTGCACTGGAAAGTGCACGGCGTGCATATTTGCCGGGTCGGAAACGGATCGGTTCGTTTTAAAATCGATCGAACGATTCCGCCCTGACCGTTGGCTGCGGTGAGATAATGCGTCGGTGATGCATGTGCGAAATGTTATGAGCATTTCCGACGCATTCCAGTGCAGCGAAGTGGAACGCGTTCCAATGACCGTGGATGGTCATCATTACAGCGCTAGGCAGCAGCAGTGTTTTCATTATGCTCGCTCCCCATTATCGTTCAACGGGGTGAATTCGTGCGAGTGAATGAAAAATGGAGTAAAAGGTGCGCGTTCGGAGGGTAGTACGTGTGTTCACGCAATTAATTGCACTTCATGTTAATGACGATGCTCAATCGATTCATGTTTTTTTGTTGCGAGAATTCATAACGGCGGTCGTTATGAGTTTGATTTTTTTATTGTATTAATTCTGATTAATTGATATTTTGATTTTTACAATACAAATAAAAAAACTGAATTATTTTAATTTAAAAAAAAGTTGATTATACAAATCAAACAATTTTAACAAGTTTTAGTAATGTATTGTAAAAAAATGGCTATGCTATTAGTAATTTACTGGATTAGAGAAAACCATGAAGACTTTCCTCGATTGTTATACCGTCGTTGCGGTTGAACGCGGATTTAGGTCATTCGCTGGTTATCGCATTAAAATCTCGAAATAAATGCACAGCTGATTTATTTTAAAACGTAGCCCCGTTTCTATTTGGGCCCTCACTTAACAAAATTGCACTGCAAAACCAGGTGCACCGCAACCATCCGGCTGGCAAGTGCAGTTCGGGCAACTTGTTGACTTTTGAACGCGTTCATTCAAGGAAAATTGTGCTTGCTTTGGTGTGACGTGATCCGAACTGCATGAGTTCGCAATTTATGGCAATTCAATGGAACTGTGTGTGTGTGAGTGAGTGTGTGTTCGTGCTCTTTGCACACCCGGTGCATTTAGCGAAAACGATGCATTATCCTTCCGGTAGTGACAAATGTCACGGAGATCCTTGACACGGTAGTCCCGTACGCTAGACACTCGGAGCGTGCCGAGTGTGGAGGTGTGAACGCATTCATTTCCGAGCGATTATGGATGTTTTAGCAGCGTCAGGGTCGTCGGGGGTTTTTCCAGGAGAAACTGGTGGAAAATGGTGGATGACTTTGCGAGTTAGTTGTAGTATGCTTCACTGCACCGGGGAAATGTTCCACACGGATTGCATTGTGCGGGAGGTTATTTCTACTGTTTCTAATCGAGCGAAAGGACCAACCGTAGCTGTAATCTAGCTTTAATTATCTACGGTGGACGGACTTGTGTCAGCTGTAAGTGAATAGGGAAGGGATTAGTAGTGCCGTAAGTGTGAAGCGTGAGAAATTGTTTTAAATAGATTGCATTAGACTGTGTTATTCGGCGGTGGTGGTTGTTATGAAGAATATGTTGTAGCAGAAGGGTATTTTATAGAAATTAAAATTAAACAACAACAAGGATATGTTTAGCGACGTTAAATCCATTATTTAAGGCACAATTGAAACCAATTTACTTTAACATGCGTTGCGGTCCACATCGATGGAGACGCCTGGTACTTTTCAGCCTTACGAATATAAACGCTTAAAATTCCCACGCAGTTGAATGCTTTGATTGCGGTAGCAATTAAAAACTCATACAAATGACAGAATGTGTCCACAAGCATTCCACCACCAATATTGATAGCAAACGGAGCGTAACGTTAAATGAAGAGAGACGACTCTCGACCGCACCGGAACACAACACCGGCTGGCTGACTGGTTCATGCACCCAGCTCAGTATCACCCTCGCCCGTGTCAATATCTTTGACATTCGGCTTGTGGGTGATTTCGGTTCACATTATGGGGAAAATTTTGCGCTCCGGAGCCGCAAAGGTTGAATGATCGTTCGAGGTCATTCACGTTAAAGAGTTTCTGCTCGATTTGCTGTCACGGTCGGGCTGGCGTGGATAATCACGGTCAGTCTGTCAGGCCGTGTGCCTTCTTCTCACTATATGTGTGGAAGATTGTCAGCGAAAGGGAGAGTGATAGCAGTACGAAAAAACCATGGAAGAAAACAACACAGACCGTTAAGATCCGCAATGGGCCGGATTCGATGGTGGTTCATTTTTTAAAGTGAAAACTTCGAAAGTCTAATTGAATTACGGAATTTCTTGGATGCTGACAGTGGAAAAGTTTTCCATCCCGGTTTGATTCAATTTGGGCTACACGACCATGGGTGCGTCCGTTGCGGTCTGGGAGAAATTAATCGACAAAGAGTAGACGGGTAGAGGTGATTGATCCAGGAAGGGTGTTTTAAATGGTAACAAAAGCTTTAAAGGTAATAAAGGGTAAGCTTTAAGCTTAAAGTCTATATTAGTGGCGGAAGAATGGAGGTTTAAAATTGCAAAGATTTTTATTTTCAAATGAACAGGTTAGGTTCAATAAACTAATGATAAAGCCAGACACACGAAATGCGCTATATATTGTACACTGATATACCCGGTAGGATGCTGCCGGAAGATACCAATGCACCCGCCATTTTTGAGCGACGTGTGTTAAGGACTTTCTTTGGCTGTGTAGACGAAAATGAACCTTTAGTTAGCTTAGCTGTTTAGCGGAGCAAATATCCTGAAGGTGCCCATAGCCAGAAGGATACACAGGCTGGAAGACACAGAAAGCCAGAAACGGCAGGCCGAGACCTTTCGAGGTTGTTAGTGCCAAAGATAAAGAACAACTGATTTTCATGTGGGATAAATGAGCACCTTAAGCTCTGCTTGTTTTTGATCTCTTCACTGGGCTTATCTGCTTACTTTATAGTAATTCTATCTAATTTTTTATTTGTGAAGAACGGTTTCATTTCCTTCATATTTCATCGCTTTAATTTATAGAATTAAGCTTAATATTGTAAGAGCACCAATTGCGTATGGAACCAAAAAATCTCAATTACAAAATTACATTATCCTGTCGAAAAGACCTTTCTAATTTGTGACCTAATGAAAGGTGAAGTATGTCCTCTGCATTTTCCCACATCCCAAACCTGTAGCATCAATCTCAACGGGATGTTGAAGAGTGTTTCCTCTCAGACAGGAACAAGAAAGGAAATCCCACTCAAAGCACTCCGACACTTTGACAGTAAAATTGCTACAGACCGTGTACATTGTCTCACTTTGTCCCGTTTGGCTCACGGTTCCGTTTGCCCGCAAGACGCACAGCAACACCTTCTTGAATGAATGGCCACTTGAAAAGACGCTCGCATCCATTCGCAGAGTAACTGCTTGAAAAAGGCTCGCCACAACAAGAACAAAACGGCCCCGGCTGTACTACTTGTGCACTCAGTAGCCGAGATTCTCCTGGGCTCTGGACAAGTGTGCTTTGCCCGGTGGGCAGGTATGGGGCCGAGGATTGCTCCGATGATAAGTGAATTGTTTCGCTTAATTGATTGTAATTTGCTGAAGCAGACGTACAATCGCTCCACTCAAGCCTGGGAAGAGGGTTCTGATAGTGCACTCGAGACCAGTGTTTTACTCGAACGATAAAGAGCCGGGAAAAAAGTGTTTCTCGGAAAGCAGGTCATTAAACGGTGCGCTGACACAGTCTCAACACGGAACCACCAGCAAACATGTTTATTAACGAGGCTAAACGGAACTAGCTAAACATCGTCAGCTCTGCCACGGCCAGGAGCCCAACACCCCCCCCATTATCCAGAGGGTAAGGAAAACAGCTGTCAAACTAATTCCGAGCATGAAATAATGCATGCGCGCTGCTGCAGATGCAGTTTCGTTTTTGTCGTCCAGCCTGCGCGCGGCAACATGCGGGGCGGCGAATCGAGCACATGAGCAATGGCACTTCAGCAGCACACGCCGTCGAAGTTTAGTCTTCGGGAGGCAATCCGATCCCGTGCCGGTGCTGCATTTTGCACATGTGCGACAGATAGACGGAGAGGCCTCGTTGCGGTGCAATAACGACGATAACAAAGTTTCTCGTTATTTATAAGCATTTCATTAAACGCCAGCGGTGGTGAGCTTGGGGACCGTTTATGAGAAAGTCCAACCAGATCAGTGCATGTTGCGAGGGATCAAAGTTGCGTGGTGGGGTGGACAAGCGGAACTGCAAGGCAACTGCAGGCACGTTTGCTACGCTGGCAGAGGCAATGGATGAGGCAAGCATCAATTGCACCATCAGCACACGAGAACTCCGACACGCAAACGCTTCAAACCCGGCAAGAAACCAGCGTCCATGGGAGTGTGGAGTGGAGAACGTTTATAGGAAGGAAAATTTGCTGAAACGAAATGTAATCATCAGCCAGAGGAGCTTAAGCTTCGGGGTGGGAATCGAACGTAGATGACAGCCTGAAACCGCTCCCTACGGAACGCAATGCGATGCGTTACATTTATTTGAAGAGAGTTAAATAAATTGCAGATGCGTTTGCAAAGGATTTCGATCATCATGTTTGTTCTGGTGCGTTATGGAAAATCTGTTGACATATAACTTTCCCGGGCATGCTGGTAAAGAAGGTTTATGATAGTGCTGATGGGTTAGACATGGTGTTGCTGGAAGATAACGAAAGTTTAAAATGTGAAAGCTGCGACTCCAGTTTGTAACCGGTTTTGCAGGAGGAGTACCTTTCCATAAAATGATCGACATCAAGTAAAAACTTTGTGTTTGAGGTATCTTTTGGAGGTGTTGATGCCATTAAAACTTGTTGAATCATAATTGAAAACATACCTTGATAGTAACACACAAATTTTTGGATATCTTGGAATTATAGGTGGTAGAAGATTTTAAAACTCAAAGTTTAATTTGATTTGATAAAATTTTCTCAATCATCAACTGAACGAGCTTTTCTTGGGTATGACCAACTCATTCACTTCAGTGTATTTATCCTTGAGCTTAGCTCTTGACATCACACTGCAACTTACGGGTTAAGTGCTCTTTGTTGAACACCATATATCGGAGAATGTTGATTGTGTTATATCCATGTCAAGGGGCAGATCAGTGATTGCTGTTGATTAAAGGTCTAAGAGCATTAAGAGGGAGCAATGAAACTTGTACACTGGGTATCATATCCAAGTGTCTTGCGAGAACATCACATCTATGTGTCATGAAAATCTCAGTACATATTAACAGTTGTAGACCGCCCGTACGTAGGGTTGTCTACTTTACGACGGGTAAAATTAAGTCAGAGAAATTTCTCAAGGCTTAACGGGCTGTGTTGTCCGGTGTCATTCACATGACATGATCGGCCCACCTGAGCCATGCGAGTCTAATTCGCTGCACGATGGATCACCGTTCTAATCCTAGAGCTCGTCTATGTTTTTGGCACATCCACTGTTCTCCAACACATACAGGGCCAAAAATCCTTCTGAGCGTCCTCGTCCCAAACACAGTTAAGATGGTGTCGTTAGTTTTGGACAGAGTCCATGCTTCAGTGGTGAGTACTGAGACTTTAACCACGACGAGTGCTTTGAGTGGCGAAGATGCCTCAGACAGTAATATGGCCAGAAATACCGATATTGCCGGTATTCTAGTATCTAGCGGTTTTAAACAGCAGACAATACGTACTTATATGTTAAAGTGTGTATCTAATTTGTCGCCACATCATGTCTGATTTAAAATACCTACCACCGTCACTTGAATCCGCGAAACGCATCAGCCATAGTTCCGTGGATTAGTATAATTTTGGAACATTGCTAGTACACTCAGCAATACTGTTAGTCACACAATGCCGTTACATTCCACACCGTACTGTCTTCGCAGCAGTAAACCAGCTCGTTCCAAGTGAAATGAAAACGACAACTTTCGGTGTGGACCGAATTTACAATTTAATTGCGTGTACACTCCCTAAGGATTCGTTCTAGCAGCGATAAAAAGAAACACACTCTTACGAGAATTGCTCGAAACGTATCATGACGATGGGAACAACGAAACAGAAACACACACTCTGCACAGTGCTACTTACCGGCGGGAACAGCTGCAGCAGGCCGAGAATGAATATTGCCATCGCCATCGAGGTGGCGGAGCAGAATTGCATTTTTAAAAAGGTCACACAGCACCGCCGCTGATACAGGATCGGCAGCATGATGGCGAAGGCGATGCACGACTGCAGGAAGCAACATCCACAGCTGATCACTACCAGTATCGGTCGGGCCGTTGTCTTCGGTACCGTGGGCTAGAAAATAGAGCGTGCAGAACAGCAAAACAGAAATGAATGTCAAATGGGAAAACCAGTTGCCAGTGTGGATGGGAAGACGAAGGATTGGAGCGGGGGGTTTGCAGGAAATGAGTTCTTTTGCGTGGAGCGATGCGAGTGCGTCCGGCCTGAGCATAACGATCGAACATTCGTGGAGTAAAAGTTTTCCGGCAAAATCAACTGTTTTTTTTTGTGTACCGTGTGTTTGTTTAGAATTTTGTTTCACATATTCACACAGAGACTGACTATAGTAGTGTATACTCCCTCAGCGGGGAGTATGGCGAAAATTACATCGGCATTTTTGTGTGTGTGTGTGTGGCTGTGAATGTACTGTTTCACGTATCTCGTTTTAACGCAATTCCTAGAAGTTTCGAAATAGCCTCACACCTCGTTAAATGGGTTTGGAGAAGGATATGGTAAAAAAAAGTTTTTTTATAGTTCATGGAAGGAATGTTGTGTGGTATTTAGAAGGATACAAGGATCGACCAGGAATGTGGCCCCAGCACGAACAATGTGCCAGACAATTTCAACGTGCGGTTGGAATGGTTGGTGGTTTAGATCATGTGTGTAAAAATTTACATTATTTGGGAACTCGAATTGTACAAAAGGAAAAAAAGGATTGTCGGTGTATAAAGCTCATGATGAAGTGATAAAAATAGTCTAGAATGTGTGTTTTGAGCGAGCCTTTAGGATATTTTGCTTATTTCACATTAATTCTAAACGACTAAAAGTATGCAATTGCTATATATTTGAAAAGGTCGATAATCAAGCTGCCATAGAATACTATATTGCATACCCTTAGCCGTTTTACCGGAGAAAAACCACCCAATCGAAAGCCTTTCAAGTGGAGTAAAATACTGACCATTTTTCTCTCAAATTGCCTCTCAACAGCACAGTTCTTATACAAAACCTTAGCTAATAAAATATACTACAGGCGAAAGGGAACGCCATCAATTAATTTTGATGTGCACAAGCATCATCGAAATGATTGTACCGTATCCGTCGTAACGTTTTAAAATTCCTTTCCTTCGATCCACAACCAGCATCGAATTATACGTTAAATTGGCTTAGCGAGAGAGACAGAGAGCGAGATGGGGATAGTAATTTGGAAGCAATTAAAAATTCACTAAACGTTCCAGTGGTGGTGCAGCACTCGAAGTCGACTCTTCCTTGTGTCTTCCTACCTGCCCGGATGGAAGAAACCCGGTTGGATCAGGTTTATTGGCGCTTGATTGAGTGTTATTAATTTCGTACACCGGAGCTGAAGATGATGCCACACCATGATCAACACGAAAATACCGAAACGACGAGAAGAAAAGGGTGCAAATTTGTATCGAACGTGTATACACACTGTCCCATGTCCCTGTGTATTTGCGGCAAGAGATGAAAGGAAGGACAAAGAGTGGGAACCGAAAGGTTGGATTTTTTTTACAAGACGGCTAGCAGGTTGAGGGAAATTCAATTCAGAGAAACTTTTTCGGTGATTAATAGGGAATTCATTAAGCTTACGGTTCGTAGTTTAGGCAAGCATATTGCTGCTGCTGCTGCCTTTAATGAGCATGAGCCTCCCTACAACAATATTCAGGAAGGCGCTTAGCAGAAGGTAATTAAGACACTTTAAACGATCAGTTAAAGCAGTTTCCTATGGAGACCACCAAGGGAACATGTTGTCGCAGTCAGCGATAATAATATTCATGCGACGCACACAAGCAAACCTGCGCGAACAGGGGGGCAAACGATCTGAAAGATTGTTTATGCACACGAGCGTACTTTTGCATTAAAACTTTTCTACTTTCCCGAATTCCCAACGGCCATTTAAAGTTATCGATATTTTTTTCTGTCCCATCCCATGGTGCCGGACACAATGGAAGCGCTGGGGGGGCATCCGCAAACCATAACCTTATCATTTTATTTAACGTAAAAACCAACATAAAAATGGAAATAAACACCAATTCTGTGCCAGCATGCCGGACTGTGACGATTGTTACTGTGTACGGGTGAGTCGGTCCTTGGTGTGGCCAGACCAGGATGGATTGAATGAATTGGATTAGATTGTGCAGTGTCGGGTGGGGGATTGCGGTGTGAGCAAACAGAGACGGTAAGACGTTAAAAATCAACCCCCCCCCCCCCCCAGGCACTCGTTGTGCAAATCTGCGACATTCAATAAGAAACCAGTCGTATCGAAAATTTTATAGCTTGCAACATAAATTCCTCAAGCCGGAATTTTCCTCACGGGGAAAGCGGAATTCCTCACGGGGAAAGCGGAACGGGCTACCGGATGCGTGCGTCAAGGATGCTGCCAATCGTAAAAAGGAATTTGTTGAACGAAAGAGGAAAGAGAGGCAATAGAAGAAGTAGAAAAAAATACGAATCCAGCAAATCCGGTCACATTCTCTGCTATCGGTCGCTATCGACAAGTGTCGCTGAGTCGCTGTGTTGACGTTTGGCTGCTAGCTACGTAGTTGCTGCCCACTGAAGGTTGACACCGAAGTGGGAACAGATGGTGGGGGGAAGGAGGAGCAGGGAGCAGAACATTAAAAACTTTGTAACATCGTCGCCGACGTGACGTGATGGAGCTGTGGTGACAAAGAACGCAGGACCGCTGTGGTGAATATGCGCCAATCCGAAACTAATGCCACTCTCGATGGTGGCTTGTGCCGAAGCACGGTCGGTGGTGGTGAGATGTGGCATGTGAAAAGTCGTCGATGGCAATGGCCATTCAAGAAACCCCTCGAATGGTTATTGTGGCTGATGGTAGGGGTTGGAGCTAGCGGACGATGGATCGGGTAGAATAAATTTATGATTTTAAATGTTGCCAAGCAGCGTCTGATCCAAACCAGGCGACGAATAAAAACTGTTCTTTGCTTAAGAATCTCATATTGATGTCAGAAAAGCATCACATAACGCCTTTTTTTTCACTCCGTTTTGTTTTGCCTTATCCTTCAACGTCTAAGAAGAAGAGAAAGAGCGAAAGACATATTGTTTTATTCCCTCGCAAGAAAAAAGTGTATATGTTGCAGCTTTTCCTTAATGTATCATCGCTTGAGCCGGAAAAAAGGGGTATGTTCCCACCGCACAGTGTCGGGGAATCAAAAAAGCCGGCAGCTTTTGCCAGCGGAATCATCATCGTTTCAGTGTTTTATGTTGATGGTCATCAACGATCGTGGTTGCTTCCGGTTGTAGCTCCCGTTTTCGCGGTGGCTCCACATATTTCGTCTGCCATTGGTGTCTTTTTCTAACACTTTCTCGCGTACCACCGCCGCCTAGTGTGCGGAACACGCACGTTAATAATTTATGATAATTGCCCTACCGTGTGGGATGTTGCGGTATTACCATACCCATAGGTTTTTGCTGGAGAACGGATCGTTCTAGCACCACCGGTATGGTAGGTGAACATGACCGTGCCGAATAGCACGAAATAAGATTTGCATTTTTTATCAACGCAAAAGACCGCCCAGCGAGTCGGCAGGAATTTCCTTTCGGGAGATAAATTTCTATAGTGCAAGGGTGTCAAACATGGGTGGCGTCGGGGGTTTGTTTGAATAATTAACAAACGGAAGTATCTATAAGTTTAAGGAAAGAAAAACTGTTTCCGTACTTTGCGGATGTGATGCTGTGAAAAACTGTGATGCGAATTGCATACTTTTTGCCTAGTTTTGGGCATATACTGGAGGTTCGGGATAAATTTGACACTTTTGTAAGAGATAACAAAAAAATATCTTTGTATTTACAACAATTAATGAAATAGCAAAAACAATATGCAGAGTACATTATAACACACTCTAAAAAGTTTCACTCATAATAGATACCAATACCATGGCCATGCTTAATGCTCATCAGCTTTTCTCCAGCTTCGGAACCTTGAACTAGCTGCTCTAGGCGCCCAGCAAGGTACCTTACAAAATTATTTCAATTTTATCTTTTAAGTTGCATTACTGGAAGGGCGATTGGTGTCCTTGTCAACTGCGCTCCATACAAAGTAGTAGCTGTGGTCAAGGTGTGGAGAGTTTGGAGGTCAGAACATTTAAACCGATGTAGAGACTTAACAACGGATCGAATCTTGCTGTCTTACATGTGGCCTACCATTGACTTCCTTCTTTATCCAAGGCTTAAAGTACAGTGTTGTGTAACTTCAAGTAGTCATCTGGTGTCGACCTGAAGCCTTATTCGAAAAATTAGGAAACATCGCATCCTCTTCAGAGGATATATATATATATATATATATATATATATATATATATATATATATATATATATATATATATATATATATATATATATATATATATAAGAATACCAAAACAGTTTGAAGAAATTTCAGCATACATTACACGCGGAATATTCTAGCAAATCTCTAGTTAATGCCTGACTGTGTTTACTGTATTCAGAGAGCAAGGGTCATATTATCACTATTTTGATGTTCGGCACCAATTAGAAATGTGTTCGGATGTGGTTCGAATACCTGTCTCTTCAGTTCTTTAACGAGTCTTTTAAAAGATCATTTTGAAGCTTCCTCCAACTTCTAAGTTCTGCACTCTTGAAAATAGAATGTACAAACAATACAGCCAGGCCATAAATGATGACAAAAAAAAAATCCAATGTACAGGAAAATTCCTCTCAGAACCGTATTTACATTCGTTAGACAGCATCTGATTGGCTTCACCTAACTCCTGGGTAGATTCGTTCCCAAGTGTGTGTAGAATTGTGTACCCGTTTATCTTAGCATCTCCTGTATGCTGCAAACGAAATTAATTTCACCTGCCTTATCGTATGTAAATACGGCTGTACGGCTGTATAATCGTCCCACAGCACAAGTGCAGCAACGTATTTTGCAAGCAATTTGAATGTACAAATATATTCACGAGCCTTTGTCGATCTCACAAAAAAAAAAACTCACTCTATCCCCCAACCAATGATGCGTAAATGTATAATAGAAAATGATGATTTATTTATGTCCTCCCGCTGTTGGCCGTACAACCGACGCTCCCCACGTGTGGGCCTGCTTGCGGGTGGGAATAAATAGAGTGACAACAGATAGCAGCGAGAAGCATCGAGATACGATCCCATTCCTTCACGGGCCGCGTAATCCCTCTCCCGTGGCGTATGTTTCGGTGGGAAAAGGAAGCCGACACAAATTGGTGACACAAACACGAACACAGTTGCGCGACGACCGAAAACGACACGCATTGCGTTAGAACAGATGCGGGATAGCATATTTTGTCTAGCATAATCAACTCGCTACCATTTGAATCTATTTTCCATTTTCCGACGTAAATCTCTCCACACCAGAAGGCAACCCCGAACGTCTGCCGGCATTTGGAACCGGAAGCTTCCGGAAAAAGATGCTCGAGTTCTGCCTTGCCTTGTAGCCTTAACTCTTCACCCAATGGGACGAAGCGAAGCGTATGGCAGTGTAGCATCTTGCTAAATGAGAGAGTGAAAGAGAGATGGAGATAAGCAAACAACCGGATGAGAGGTAGCAGTTGTACCATGTAGATCTATCCCCCAACAAAGCTCATCAGGTTGAAGGAGTCGCTTTCAATTTTTATCTCCAAACCGAGAACCTCGAGCTTTTAGCCCACTGTATCCGTAGCAATGCCGTTTCTATTCCGGTTTCGTTACATCCGGCAAATGGCGCAAAGCGGTGGAAAAGCCATTTGGAGGTTTTGGATCGGTTCTAGTCAGCTTTGCGTGTGGGCGGGTGGGCACAGCACCAGCGTTGTGGGAGCAAATTGGGCCCGGAATGTATTCTAATGGTGCCTTAAGTATCATTAAACTGAATCAAATGAAAATTTATTGTTTTCCAGTGTAATAATTCCCGCAACACACATTCCTTTGCTTTGGTTGGGGAAGAAATGTCGGAGACGGAAGAATTGTAAAATTATTTCCAGCAGGATAAACGGTTTCGTTTTTTGGTGACGCTGGGACGGAGATCTTCGTAGGGATTAGGTAAGGAATCATGTGTGAGGTTGAGGTATAGCTTAGTGATAGGATGATAGTTGTAGATTGTGAAGAGTCTTACGGAATTAAGACTCTAGAATTCATCGGAAAAGTATAAACACATTTCGTCCTAGAAGTAGAATAATTTGGTCGAAAGTCTTAATAATATTGCATACCTTTAGGCGCTCACAACGCAAGAAGCAATATGCTAGGTTTAAGATTGCAGTGGCGTAAAATTCCACGAAATAATATTAAACATTCTGAAATTCTCACAAGAACTAGCGTGCGATTTGCAACGCACTTATTAATGCTCCCATTGCGTTCTTCTATATTACCTCAGGGAGGTACCGGACACAATTTCTCAAGAAAGTATCTTCCATTAAACAGAAATTGGAAATGCTTCTTGAAGACGAATGATTTACCGTTTGGTCCAAATATGTTTTTTGTTCATCAAGGCTACTCATACACACACAGAGAGAGAGAGAGGAATGCAGTTTTCGCATATGTGAGACGGTCTATCAAGACAGTCGGACAAAATTCCCTTGTGCACCATTATCTCCATCTCGCCAATCCAGCACAACCACTTCAATGCACTTGACATGAACGTATTACTAACGTAAGTGGCCGTATTGTCCGAAGCTTTGTGCGCGCCAAAAAAAAAAGGTCAATAACCTCGCCACTGGCAAAACATTCGTTCGCTTCTTTCCAGCATTTAGATTGTTAGCTCCACATAACTCATTGACCTTTGTGTTTGACACGCGTGCAAGGGAACGGGGTGCAAGATACGTATCTTGGAAATGTTTCGCTTCAGCGGATGGAAAGTACTCACGTTGTAGTTCTTCTTCGCCAGCAGTACCACGAACGTGCCCGACAGTGGGCAGATGCAGCGGGTGATGTTTTCCAGCAGATTCTCGGTGATGCATAGATCCGTACGCCACGTCGGTTCGAACGTCGCCTTTGAGTCGTAGCTGAGGAGCGTAAAGAAAGCAGAACATTAGTGGTGTGCCGCATGTCTGGCATGGCGTGGACAATGCAGACTAAAACCGAAAGCTCTTGTATCAGTGCAAGCGTACACAAATCTAGCAGAACTCGTCGTCGTCGAATCATCTAAATTGATTGTGTAGTATCGGTGATGCTGAAGTTTTGTTGTGTGCGTTCGGGTTTTGCCCAGGTCCGAACGGCATAGGATTTTATGAGAGCTCACAATGAAATAGGCTTTGAACCGTTCAAGCACTGCGCTTTGTGGAGTGTGCCTTCTAGACATAATTTCGAAAGAGGAATAAGTTGGCCAATGTACTTCGATTGCTGTTACGATTGGCGCCTGAGACAAATCCCACCCCGTGCGCGGGTTGGGGCTGAAGAATTCGCGGAGTTTCGGATCGAGGTGTGTTGCAATATTTACCAAGCGTCGTGTTCAGATTCCAAATTCGAAGAGAGTTATAATTGTGTTTTCTGCCCTATTTATAAACTTTCTGAGTGCCCCCCACGCGAGCGACACTCATCCTTACTCACTGTATACTTGAAATATTTCGTTTATCAAAAACTTGACGAAACTAGCTTTCGTCAAGCATGGTGTGACGTCTAAGCGTAAACAAAACATCTAAACGTAAACATACTCCCCCCCATGACAGAATGTCATAACAAAATAACTAACACGCGGTTCTAACAGAACGGTTTCGCAACAGGTAAAACGCAAATTTTCGTAACAGGACGAGAGACTAATCCTTTTGCCGTTTTCAGCTTCACTACTGTAAGTTGATCCTCTCCAGGGTGTACAACAATGATGCGCGCCAGTGGCCATCGGGTGATGGGGAGGGAATCGTCCACAAGGATGGCCAGTCTGCCGGGAACGATTTCGCACCGAACCGCAACCTTATTGTCCTTCTGCATTTCCTGCAGATACTCAGTGGTCCAATGCTTCCAGAAACGTTGCACGAGTAATTGCCAGGTAATCCCCATGTCAGAGCAGTTGGTTGCGATGATGTTTTGCTGTTGCTCACTCTCAAAAATAACTCATAACTCAAAAAATTCTTTTAGCGCGTGTGACGAACCTTCAAGTTGTTTACGTTGTCGGAGTGTATATCCGACGGTAGCCCGCGCCGGGCTGTGGAACGGTGTAAAGCGGCCAAGAACCCTGCAGTGGTGAGATCGCTGACCAGCTCCAGGTGAACCGCCTTGGTTGCAAAACAAAAGAACAAAAACAAATAACACTTGGCAGCGGCAGCTCTCTTGTACGTCGGCTTAAGACAAAATGGGCCGGCGTAATCTACTCCAGTAACAGAAAACGGCCGGCTCGGAGTGATGCGTTGATACGGAAGTTGGCCGGTTTGTTGTTGCACTAGGGCGGGATCCTGTCGTATGCAACGAAAACAATTACGGACTACTCCTTTCACTAATCTCCGTCCGTCGAGCGGCCAATATTCTTCTCGAATCTGGGAAAGTAATAGTCTTCCCCCGCCATGCATCAGCTTTTCATGAAAGTGGTATGCGATGAGACGAGAAAACGGATGTTTCTTGGGAAGTAGGATAGGGTGTTTGAACTGGTAGGGAAGCTGTGCAAGCTTCAATCGGCCACCCACTCGCACTATTCCTTCCTCATCGAGGAATGGATTCAAGCGCCGTAGAGGTGAGCGCCGCCCTATAGTTTCTCCCTTTTTCAGCAACCGGATCTCCGATGAAAACTCGTCTTGTTGCGCCAGGATGCATAATGTGAGTTTAGCTGCTTCCAGGAATTTAGGTGTGATCGCGGATGAAGTAACTTGTGACGATTGTTGTGTGCGTGTCCGACGAATTTCAATATCAGCTTCGGCCGCCAGCAATGAATTCGATATTGGCCAATCAAAAGCAGGTAGCCCCAACCACTCGGGACCACAAGTCCATATCGACCTTTTCAGCATGTCCACTGCTGACATCCCACGAGATACCAGGCCGGCGAGATTTGTTGAGCCGGGAATGTGTTTCCACTGACGAGGACGTGAATAGTTCTGGATCTCAGCAACACGATTAGCCACAACCGTTTTCCAGGTGTTGGGTGGTGACAAAATCCAATTTAGCGTGGTAACGTGTACGTTACTCGTCTTCAAACTTAGCCGTTTAGCGAGTCGATCGCTAGTAAGATTCGACTGCGATGCGCTGTCCAACAGCGCACGCGCAGGATGAGCAATTCCGAAATCATCAATAATATTCACGAAAGCAGTTTGGAGCAATACCTGCTCGGGTGCTTGCTGTAGTGCTGCTGCAAATGGGGGTTGTGTGTTATCGGTGGCTGTGTGATCGTTAGCGGTGTTGTGTGTGTGATGTTGCGGAGCTGTGTAACTAGGGCTATTCGGTGTGAAGTGCAGTTTTGTGTGGTGTGCCAAATTACAATACCGGCATTTGTAGTGCGCCGGACAATCACGAGCCGCATGATTCTCGCGTAAGCAATTTGTGCATAAACGCGCGGTCATCGCGAAACGATAGCGATCCTTAGGCTCCATTCCTTCAAATCGTGGGCATTTTAGCAATGAATGCGAGGAATTGCATAAAATGCAATTTGGCGTTTCATGTGACGTGGTACCAAAACAAGTTTGACGCGGAAAGGTTATTCGCCGCGAGTGACTCAGTTCGTGACCCTGTGACGTATGATGCGCGATGGTGGGAAGCTTGATGCCCTTGAGTGAGTTCGATCCAGTGCTCGGGTGCGCGGTAGGAGCTAGCTTTGCCTGCAGTTGAGATTGGACACGAATCAATCTATTCTCGAAATTCTCTCGAAATGCAGCATTCTGCGTTGTTTCTTCCAGCGTGGAAGCGGAATCCTCTAATTCTTGTTGAACACTCTCTAGGTCCTTGCATAATGTTTCGAATTTTCTTAAGCGAACCTCCACTTGTACTTGATCCCGTGCGTGAACGAAACTATCCAAAAATTTCTCGTACCGAGTAAGGGACGCCAGCAAAATTGTCCGACGGGACGCCAAAACGACGGGTGGTACGGGCATTGTGCAATCGTGTGTGTGTATGTGCGTGTGAGTGAGTGACCTGCAGTGTAATGCGTGATGTGGCAAAAACAGCTGTACGGTGCACGAAAATCCAAACCAAACGAAAATCCAAACCACACACAAAACGGTGAACGACGGGTCGATCAAACTCGCGAAAAAACACCAGAAATTCGAGCTATGTATCCTGGTCACGGCACCATGAAGAATTCGCGGAGTTTCGGATCGAGGTGTGTTGCAATATTTACCAAGCGTCGTGTTCAGATTCCAAATTCGAAGAGAGTTATAATTGTGTTTTCTGCCCTATTTATAAACTTTCTGAGTGCCCCCCACGCGAGCGACACTCATCCTTACTCACTGTATACTTGAAATATTTCGTTTATCAAAAACTTGACGAAACTAGCTTTCGTCAAGCATGGTGTGACGTCTAAGCGTAAACAAAACATCTAAACGTAAACAGGGGCTTATGATGCATTCAAGCAAATGAGCAGCTTTCGTCAATGGAATTATTTCATAACGAAATTTTAATCGTCTGACGAACGCTACTGAACGCCCCCGGGGCAAAACATGGGAGTGATTATTGTTATTGGTTATTTCTGTGCTGAGAGCAACTAATTAGAGAGGGCAGGTGTACAGTTCGACGAAAGGCTGACTACTTTTCTACGGGTAAAATTAAGTCACAGAAAGCCAGAAATGGCAGGCCGAGACCTCTCGAGGTTGTAGTGCCACAGAAGAAGAAGAAGAAGGTGTACAGTTCGAGCAATTTGGTTCACGTAAAGTCGTCGGTAGAATTAGCATTTGCGGTAATGAATTATGCAACGGTGATTTAAATACGAACAGCTCAGGTTGGTTATGCACGAACCGTACAGCAAATTATGCAATGCCATCTCTTACGACAAGTGGGCCATCGATGGTATTGGTAGCCAACAGACAGAGAGCAAAACCTTAGAAAAGCATGCTTTCCACGATTAAACGTGTAGGCTTACGTTTGTTGAATGAGCTTGAAGAAAGCGATAGCAAAGGTTCAGTGGTGTGAGTCAGGCGCTGTTCAGCAAAATTATGAACGTGTTTTCTATAGATGTAATTTGGGGTATTGTTTTTGTCGGGAATTTCCCCCACTTTTGACAGCTTTTTCACGAAAACAAACTGCTTACAACGGTTAAAAGCATGCTAGACATGCTCTAGAAGTGAGCTAAGCATGAATGAACGAACCGTCTACCCACACAGCACCGAACCATCCTATTTGGACACACTTTCCTGTAATTGCGCGTTGTTATACGGTACGTCCGGATTTTTCTTCAAGTCCTCTTAAAGCCGTCGGCTGTTACATGGATTTTAAGGGAACGCAAACAGCTACGGCTTCTTGTTTTTCTTAAATGTGTATTGTTTTCTCAACGTCAGCTTTCTTTTTTCCATCCCGCAACGCATCAAAAGCAGTCTGATTTTGCTTTGCTTTGTTTTTTTTTCCACCGATACCTGTCAAAGCAGACTCGGCTGGTTTGAGGTTTGGTTGGTGAAATTTGTTGCACTACAAGGCGATACAAGGTGCTTGGGAAAAATGGGGGGTCCAAAAACGTTCCACATTGGCTTTGTTGATCGTAAATCACGTGCAAAGATTAAGCAAAATTGCTAACAAGCAAATCGTTGGTATGGGCTGCTCCCGATATTGCTTTTCTTCGGGGGGAGAGTAGCCCAAGTTTGGGGCTTGCCCTTTTGGAAAAGCGTTTTGGTAGTTGACTTCAAAACAATAATCAGTTTAAAATAATGTAATAGGTTAAAATTATAAATAGAAACGGCATTTGTAGGTTGAACCGAGGAGTTTGTGACGGGACGTACAAAAACCTTCACCTTTCAGTACGTGATGATGAAAAACGGGATTGCAATCATTCCTTTTTCATTCATGAACATGGTCACGATTTAAAGCCTTCATTCATAGACTGAACCTCGTTACTGGACGGTATTTGAACGTTCAAAAACGACCTGCTCCATGAGGTTCAACACCTCCGCCCCTCGTTGTATTCCTCGGATTGGTCAGAGTATTGACACTTACCCACAGAGCGGTATCCATTCGGTGGTGGGTGAATTTTCATGCTGAAAAATGATTTCCACGTGGGCAGCCTCGAGCGGCACGTGTAACGGTTGGTTAGCCTCGCTCCCGGTACGGTTCGCGTAGTACAGCCAGCTCGAGATGATTTTCGACGCCGGGATGTAGTCGATGTCGGTGCCGAAGCTGTCGGGCGTAAAAATGGTACGCGAAATGATGTTAAATTTGGTGGTTGGTGGTGTGAAAATTATTTTTGAAAACCTATTTCGTTTGTACGGTACAATGCGACGAGCGTGTAGGCTCACGTAGGCCCAAGACATGCGTCAGTGTCGTCATGGATTCGTTCCGGAAGGCAAAGGCAAAAGGATATTGGCTAGGAAACGGATACGGATCCATCGTCGATACGGCGGATGGTTATGACGGTGTCCAGCTGTGTGTTTGATGCCTTTATTAGCTTATCGTCTGAAGCACAGCGAGACGTCCGTTCCGTTGGCGAGAGGATGCTATTTTTGTTTTGTTTCTTGAGCTTATATACCATGCAATGAAGGTTTGAGCGTGGTCAAACGAGCGTGGTCTTTGGTTTGATTGTGCGTGAAGCGTGGTCTGATAAAAATAAGTGTGTCAATTTTAAAGTAACTACTACTAGTGGACTAGTTTAGTTTAAATATGGTTGAACGGCTAACGGGGAACGTTTTTTTCCTTTGGATAAGAGCTATTTGTAGTACTTGCCTACATTTAGGCGTTATTATAGGGTGAGTCCTTATTCACTACATTCTATTAAGTGTTCAATTATTTAAATCTGCGGTGCTTAAATAGTTTTGGTGCTTAAATTTTTGCAAAATCTGAGTAAAACACAAATGATCCTACTCTTAAACTTTATGTAAACTGTCATTCTATCACTATTTTTCCTCATGCAGATGAAGCTTTCAGTACCACAAGAGTACATAGACACATAGCTTGGCAACGTAAAACTACCGATACCGAACCCTATCGAACGTCGCGTATGATGGTTTCAATTATGCAAACGGCTCCGATTTTTTTTGGTCACTCGCTCTTTTGCCACGTACCTGTTTTTGGCAAAATAAAAGCGGGGCAGAAAGCTGGTAAGATTTTTGTACGATATCACCGTCACCAGCACGGTCCCGTTGGCCACGATGTCCTGCAGTGAAGCGGAACGGTCCATTTCCATGTACAGCTGGTCGGAGTAGAGTTGATCGCTGAGTAGAACACACCAGGGCACCAGATGGAATAAACGCCAAATAAAAAAAGGACGAAAAAAAAAATTAAATAGTAAAATTCGTTTCCTGTAGCGGAAGCGAAAATGCGCTCCGTTGCACAATCGGCAACAAATCACAGTGAGCACAGCGATCTGGATGGTGGATGGATTTTATTTACATTTTAAATCAGAAGTTGGTGTTTTGTTTCGGCGAATAGTGTCACAGTCTGTACGAGGCCGGACATTGCATCTAATCAGAATTTAGCGTTCAATGCTAGCTGGCAAAGGATGGTTCAGTATTTATTCAATGGAGAAGGTGGAAATAAAAATATTGTTTTTAAAATACTAAAGTGATTTTAATTGTTTTATGATGACTAGCAAGTCTAATATAGTCCTCAAAAGAATTTGGGGTTCAAACAATTTAAATCTCTTCCAACTACATACAATTGATTTTGGTATGCGCCTAATGCTTTACAAATATCATTCCTCAAAAAAGGAATGCAAAAAAAGCCTCGCAATAAATGCCATATAAATACCAGACCTACCAAAGAGATTCTATAAACTGTGTGATAGCATATATTCAGGCGCCAAAAACCCTAGACACAATTTGGTGGAGTTAACTCGGTGGAAGTAACACAATCATCTAAGTTTTGTTTTGTTCTCATCTGATAGCTTTTTCAAACAAAATGTTTATGGAGAAAAAATATTGCTACTAAACCTCCTTATGATATTTCCCATTCATCGATAAAGCAATATGTTGTGGAAAACGTAGAAAAGCTTCTCAATTGCTTCCAGCCTTTACCGAATGAAAACGCAATAATCAAGAGCCTTAAGCTGTGCTGTGAAATCGTTTCCGTTCAATACCTACCCGTAAATTTGCAAATTGAACGGCAGGCCCTTGACCGTTTCCGTGTACAGATAGAAGGAGTTGAGCTGATGGGTGGCCGTGGTGGAAGCGGCATGTTTAACGCCTCCTGCACCGGCGGCTGGTCCGAGGGCCGACGAGGAGGAGGACGAAATCGGGGCCGCCATTGTAGTTTCGTGATTGAGAGCGGCTGCCTGTACCAGGTCCTGTAGCTGCTTGATTTGCTGAAAGGGTAATAACGACAGAAAGAGAGAGAGGGTTAGGAAAATTAGGAAAATTTTCCAATTGACTCCAATTGTGTGCCAATTGGCGCATACTGTGAGCAGTGATTCGAGCGGCCACGATCCGCTGCAAACAAAGTGGAGAAAATGATTTCCTTCACCCAGTGAATGATCAAACCTCCCATAGACCCGAAACGAGCCACGGTAAAGAATCGGAAAATTGTGCTACTGCACAGCGATTTGTGCAGTGTGCGCTAACGTGCTCGGTTCGATAAATTTCCATGATTGATGTTATGGCTCCGGTTCGATGAGTTTTCCAGTCGAAGTCAACGAACCGTTGGGCCGGATCATCCAAACGAATGGGCCGGGCTTAGAGCGCCGAGCGGTATTGAAAACCAGGAACAGGATAATCTATTCAAGAGATTGAGCTGTTCGTATCGATTTTCCAATCGTGAGTAGCAGGGAAATTAATTCCAGCGATTGTCACGGGTGGTCTTGCCGGGAAGCGCGAATCGTACCCGCAATAAAAAGAAGCTGTAAATGCTGTACATTACATTGCACATACGAACGCTAAGCTTCTGCGAGCTTTTACCAACCTGTTGACTGTTGAGTGACGCTTTGTTCTGCATCACGACGTCCACGATGCGTAAAATGATGTCCGAAGCGATTTCCTGCTCGTGACGCGTTCCGGTCGCTTCGATGTAGCTGAATACCTGTATCGGAAACAAGCAACGGAATGGAAGCATTTATTACACATTTCCCTATCAGATGTGGTGGAAGTAGTAAAGGGGGGGGGGGGGGGGGGGGCGTGGTTATCATTCACGTGTAGAAGGGTGTCATGAGCGGGCGTATGAAGGGCTGATTACAGTTCTCTAATCGAGGAGCTCTCAAACAAACCTTGTCTTATCACATACCGTGTGGATCGGTACTATGGTTTCGAGCTAGAGAAAACTTTCGTCAAGCTGGTGTTTTCGTCGAGTCAAGACAATCCTAGCTGTCAAAGTGATTTAACTTCATCTTCAAATAAATATATAAGAATTTACAGTTGACTTATACGCACTAGCCTAGCAATAGCAGAAGTTGGAATTTTGATCTTGGAACTTCCTCCCAGACGAACCTCAATCTTCATTGGACGAAATAGGGTTCACAAACATCACACCTCCTCCGGGACCATTGCGAGATCTTTCAGCGAGACGATGCACTACGTATCTCTGAATTAAACTTAAACCGCAAATGTCATCGCAACTTCCTCAACACCAAGCGTGGACGCAGTTATGGAGAAGACATCGAAGCAGATTTGTTAAGAGGGAATATTCGTCGTACCTTTCACTCATACCGATAGCGTTACCTCGTGAAAGGCACCAACTAGGGAAAAACAAGCCAGGTTAAAGACAGTCTCTATTCAGAACTCAAATGAACTATTAGTAACATACATCATAGGAATCCTTTGAAAAGGCTAAAAAATACACTAAAAACACTTCTTCTTATTCTTCCTTGGCACTACAACCTCGAGAGGTCTTGGCCTGCCATTTCTGACTTACTGTGAGTTAATTTTACCCGTCAGCCCTACGTACGGGGAGGCGGTCTGGATGAAATTAGAACCCGCCGTTGTCGCCTCGGCAACCGGACCGCCCCAAAAAAACACTACAAGACATCTTTTCCGATGCTCTGCACTGCCGGAGGGTAAAAGCTTTCGTTAAGTTTCAAGCTCACTGCGCTATCTAACGAATACCCACAATGTGACAAACACAATACCATTTTCTCGATTTAGAGAACTTTTGTCAAACACTCGAGCATGGTAATACGGGCGTACGGCGTCGGTGAGCTACATCGAAGCAGGATGAGGCGGGTTATTCAATGTTTGTCATTACTTCCATTACCAGTCGTGTGTTTCTGATTAATGGTTTCACTCGTGTCGGTGGAAAGGTAAATTGATAATCAAATAGATTTACTGTTTAATTATTATATCCTATTACCCGCATCCGTTGAAGCCGTTGTGGGAGATATTGCTTTGTGAATGCAACACTAATGAAAGGGAAGTACAGTACTGGTGAAACAGTAAATAATCGTGAATCATAAAGTAACACAGTAAACTCGAAACAACAGGAAAGGAAACGAATAAAGTGAAGCTTCGTTAAGCACTCCAGGCCGACCGGTAGAAGAATCCACGTACACGAATCTACAATCTTTCGAAACTAAAGTTTCGAAACCGCCTTTACCGACCGTCCGACGAAAGTTTCCTTTCCGCCGATCCCGGATCCAGCACGGCCGGCCGGACACGAAACGCAGTGCAATTAAATTTTCCTATAAATTATTCACTCACCATAAAACTTATGAATATTTAAATCGCGTTTGTAGCGTCTTTCTGCCACTGAGTGTGTTTCGCTTTTATGTACTTTTTTTCTTCTTGAAGCTAAAGCCAAACACAGCAGTACCGGTGAGTGCTGCCGCTTCCGGTTTTGAGCGTTATCCATATCCGATCCGATTCGGTTGGTGGTGAGGAGGTACCGGGAGATGCGGGGTGTGGACACCAGGGTTAAAATTCGGTAGCAAAATTTAGCTAGCAAGAAAGTCCCCAAGGGGAGCACTTTTTTGTGCTGTTGCTTTGTTTTACATCTGCCACTCCCCGTTGTTTTGCTCATTTCAATTCAACCGTGTACAAACATCCACTCCGGGGAGCTGGAGGGTTTGTTTAACCGACAATGACCGTGGCCGTACCGTTGGCCTCCAACGGTTTGCGATAGGCAATGCGAACACGAATGAAAGACCAGCTGACCCGGTGCCTCTTTGTGGGTGAAGCTTCTTTTTTTCGCCCTTCAAGTTGCAACAAGAAGAGAAGAAAAGCGAACGAAACGATTGCGAATAATCGTCCTCTCTGCGATGGCTGCAAGCAACAGTTTGGTGAAATGTGTTTTAGGTGGATTAGGTCCACCACCAACCGGGCTGTGTGCAGCGAGAAAATGTTTGCTGAAGTTAAATAAATTAAAGTAATAAGCTTGCTGAAGTACAAAGAAGAAGATATCGCTCATATCGTAGCAATCCTTGGCCTGGTGAACCTCTACACCTGCTTGAACCGACGCAGAAGTTCGCATGCGTGGTAACATTCAGAGGATTTATGTTTAAACGTACATTGTTGTAGTTACTGTACAGCAATTCTTTTAACACTCTAGCCCACAAATAGACAGTAAAAAAATAGAAAAAAAACCACACACACACAAGAGCGTGACTGTCTTGGGAGGATTAGAACAGTTTTTTTTTGCATAACTTCAGGCGTTTTGGGCAGAAATGCAAAAACGGTCGACGCCTGACAAGCTAGTGATGAATGGTTAGTTTTTGTCCCATTTAAATGCCCGTTTTGTTCATTGTTCGTGGTGTGGTTGAGTGTCCCTTTGTCGGTGTCTTAAGTAATGCTAGTAGCTAGTTCTGCCATCGGTCCTGTCATCCTTTTGGGTGGTATTTATTTGTGGGAGTCTTTTAGGAATAAAAATAACTACTTTCATTCCTGAAACTTTCTGGTCCGGCACTTACCTCTTGCAGCAGGCCCAACATTACGCCACCTTCGCCCGGCAGAAAGGTGGCCGCGTGGGTTGTAGCAAATTTCAAGCACGACTGCAGCACGTTAGACCCGTTCGTTTTCTGATAGCCGTACGTAAGCCCTCGGAACTGGCGATGAGTGTTGGGTCCAGTGCGGTACCATTTTGTTTTGTGTAGTTGTTTTACACCCCAGCCACAGAAGGTTCGTGTATCCATTTGTCCCGGCGAATGATCAACCGTGGCAGCAGGGCAATGAAAATAGAGAAAAATGGAAAGCGGCAAATAGTTTAGTATAAAAAATGGGTAAACGAGAACGATGAATAGAGCTGAGGAAAGCAGAGTTACTGTTACAACCGGGCGAATAAAATAGTGAAAGCCTATCGGGCGAGTGAATCGCACACATATTTCAGGGTGGTCGTGCTGTAAGGTTCATTTCAATACGTTTCAGTTACATGGTGGAATTCCGCATACGCGAGGATAAACCTTTTTACGCCATATTCTGTTCACACAACCGTTGGTTTTTTGTTGTTGTTGTTCCAGTGTCCGTCAACCACAGAACCGTGCTGGACTTTTGTGGTAGGCGTTTTCTATCGTTGGAAGTTACACAATTTCTATGCGTGTAGTATGTATCGTGGCGTGGTATTTAGATGAGAATAAAAAAACAGAATGCTGTTTTTGTTTTGGTGTGGAAAAAAGCATTCGTTACACAAGAGGAAAATGAAGGTATCGCTTTGTCTTATTCTTGTTTTATAGCTTTTTCTGTACTTTATAGCAGTGCGTAAGCAATTTGTGTTAGGCTTTTAAGCTTCATACACATCATCATGTTTTATGGAAATATTTTTAACTTTTACACACCATTCTGTCTGTTTGAATGCTATTTCAACCTATTTTATTCTTTTTAAATAATTATTTCATTTTTTTTTAAATTGTCTATATTTAAATCGAAAAAAATTGCGATTGAAAAGCAGTATCACCTTAACTTTTCTTTAAGGGGCCTACATTACAACAAATAATTTAATTTATTTACAAATCCGAGATTTTAGTTGTGAATGTACGAGTAATTAACCCAAATTATTAGAATGAGTCGAGGTCTTGTGGTCAAAACACTTTTTTCTAGTGTACACAGTTTGATTAGTTACAGCTTCTCCGAGTTTTCTACTCTACTGCTGGTTTCATAAATGCTATAAGG
The DNA here is from genome assembly GCF_013141755.1 of Anopheles stephensi. Lineage (NCBI taxonomy): Eukaryota > Metazoa > Arthropoda > Insecta > Diptera > Culicidae > Anopheles > Anopheles stephensi. Next base: position 55,549,881 of record NC_050203.1, on the reverse strand, counting down.
AATTGCGAATTTATAATGGATACCGATTGGTAAAACGTCTGTAATCCGTAAACTAACCAATAAAATTCCGTTAAAATTGTATGTGAACATCATTTTTTAGTGCCCCAATTGGCCCTCTCATGCAGTCGATTTGGGTTCAATCTTCACATGTCCGCCATCACCTACGGCGTTAAAACATTGCTTGTGCTGGGAATCTTCCAAATGTAGGCACTATTGCTTCATCATATCCGTGCCTTCGTACGGCGTTCTAGCACCTTGCACATCTTCCAACATCACTACCAAAGGCCTACGACGGATGATAATCGCCACACTTTTGGGTACCAAGGTGGCAGTGGAGTCGTCTTCCACAGACTAGAGAAGAATCTGGAAAAAAAGTCTCTAACCAAAAATTGTCATTAAACCAACGGTCCACACTGTACCGGTGGTCGCACAACAAGGTGCAACATGCTACTACTTTTCTTAGCCTGTACAGTATGTTCCCAGTTGGAGACTCTGGAGCACAGATTTTTCCTGTGTTCTAGGGTGCTCTAGTGCTTGGAGCATACTGATGCAGACTATAGAAGCCATCGTCCCAAACCACAACCTCAACTTCCCATCCCTCTTCTGACTTGTTGTAAGTCATATTAGCATAAGCAAGCTACATCATCCACATTGTTAGGAAGAAAACAATGCTCTGATTGATATCATCAAACATCCTTCGAAGTTCTTTGTAGAACCTGTACATCGTCCCTACTTGAAATTTGCTTTCTGTATGTATACTAGTTTGTTTTGTAAAATAAACTAGTCAGAATAGAGCTATAAATTCATAATGTTGGAGCTTGGTAGGGATCCCAACGATCTGTCAGTTGAAAAGCAAAGAAGAAAGATCGGAAAAAGGGAGGTCGCGCCTACCCGACGGGAATCAGCAGAATCAGTCAAGAACAGAAGTTGAAACTAAGTGTACTAATTTTTTAATTTCCGCAAGTAAAAGATTTCTACAAAATTCAATCGAGTTTCAACACATAATGAATAAATAAATAAATAAATAAATAATTAGAGCTATGAATCTCGTCATTCGTCAGTTGCTAAAGGAAATCTGGGAACCATACATTCTAAACTAATGCTTCAAGTAGATCTGATTATGTGTTCTCTGTACTGTGTAGAGTGATGTTGATCATCCAAACCATCCAGTTTGAACAACATTTCATCCTAAAAAATCGCATGTTTTAGGCAATATTGAACCGATTTGAGTTCTGACGCTCTTTGAACTTGGACTGACAGAGCCTCCGAGGTTGCTTCAAGTGTTTTTTGTTTAATAGAATACGCCGCAATGTCTTGTGGACACTTGAAATTGCAATTTGTACAAGAATGAAGAAAGCTGCTTTCTTCTGGTTCAATAATTTTCTAAAAATAACCACCTATTCTGCCCCTTAGCTCAGCTTCTCCTCGAACGGACCACTGCTCGGCAGCAATCATAGTGGCACTATTCTTATTTAACTTAGTGTATGAAAGAGAAAAATGGAGGTTTTGCTTCGTTTTATTTCCTTTACAAAGCTTTTTTTACGCAGTAAACAGGAGTGCCTAAGCAATTTGAGCTTAGCTGTTAGACTTTTTACTCACATTCGTAATCAATAACCCTCTCTTCACACTCGTTCGAATGAGAGCACTCGATCGACGGTGGTCGGAAAGAAAAACATTCCCATTTCAATGCGCGGTTTTGCCGATAACACAACAGTTGACAGGTAATTAGCGTGGCATTAGCAGTTGGGGACTGGTAGTTGTGCTTCGGGGAAATGTCATTGTGCAAACGATAACTAATGAGATAACGTGTCGGTGCATTTAGAGCTGATGTAATGCTGTTGTCGTTTTGCGGCGGCTGGCTTACGGCAAAACCAGTAGCCAGAGCGCACATAAAGTTGTGGTTTAGATCGTGTCTCGTTGTGTGGTGATAATGGGTATGATGCACCACCACTGTGATAGGGAAATAAAGAATTCTAACGATGACTCTCATAGCTAGTAACACATGTCATAGTGAGTTAGCTCCATTAATCGCTAGTAGGGGCAGATTGTGATAACAAGTTCCGATTCAATGGTTTTGATTTGTTGTACGTTAAAGTGTGATTCAAGCGAGATTTTAAATGATCGCCTCGTTAACGCAAAAGCAAAACATTAGTAAACACTTTGTAAGGATAAAGCAAATGCAGTGCAATTGCTTCACCAAAGCGATGCCTTACGATAACAAACGATAAACTGTCTCAAACCCGGTCTTTTCTCATCCAATTCCCGAGCTCCGACGAGGCAGGATCTCATAAAATACAACACTTCAAGCTTATTCGTTTGCTTGCGTAAGCTAAACTCGCATGCCGTGTGCCACCGGGGAAGGAGCATCATATGTTGTTCTCTCATGTGCCTGCATACACAACACTCATAACACTCATCTGACTTTATCTCCCTATCGCGCTATCGCTACACGATCGCGGGGCGCAACTGGGTCTCGCAAAACCGCACACAAGCAAACGAAGTTCTTTTGGTTTTATTTTTTCGTTTGTCTCAGTCTGATTTTTCGACTCCTTTTTGCACAACCCTTCCAATGTGCTCACGCAGCGCCGCAAAGACACAGCCAACCATTTGCTAGACGAAGTCTCCAATTTCTCCTATCCCTTTGCTTGACGGCATGGTCGATGAGCGTTTTGTCAGTAAATTTTCTGTTCTTGATCCGCTTTTTTTTGGGCTAACGTCACCGGCTTCTTCAAGTAAACCGGCCGGGGGTTGATGATCGGTATCGGTAGCGGTCGATTTGTTTCGCTGCGAAAATATGATAATGACATTGGTTCGGCTGTATGGGACTTTTGGGAGTAAGGGTGTCTGTGAGGATTTTTATTAGGGGTTTTTGGCCTTCAATTTTGTGTTTTTTTTTTGTTGTGCGGATGAAATTGGAAACGATGACACAGCAATCGGAAATTCGTATCGGTTTACGGGTGCCAAAGTGCGACCGAAACGATATTCTGATGTGCTTGCTGGTCGAGGTTAACCGGTGCTGTCGGTTGGGAATGTGTCTCCGTTTGAGTTTAAAACAAGAAATGTTTTTCGTCGCCCGGTTTTTGGATTGGAAATTACGATGTTCGCTTCGTGGATGAGACCGATTTGAAACGGAATGAGTGAAAACGACCAGCTTCTTAGTATGATTGGTTTGGAGTTTTTTAGACTATAAAAAAGAAATATTTTATACAGGACTTTAGCAATAAAAGTAGACAAAAAATAGCCAAAAGATACGAAGAAATATAATAAAACCAAAAAAAAGAAAATATACAATTTTAGGGAAGAAAAACTGAAACCCAACTCTCTCTCCCAAACTGAATCCAACTCCTACCTCATTGTCAATCTCGATCACCTCTTCCGGCACACAGTCGGAAAAGTCCGGCACCAACCATTCCGGCCGTCCAAAGTCTCGCTGCTCACAGATACGACTCGCCAGCCCAGTCCCCCGCTTGGGACAATCGGCCAACACGGCCGGACCGCTAGCGCTGGCAGGCCAACTCACACCGAAATCTTCATTCTGTGGACAGAGCGTAACCGTGCCCGGTTCGACCACCGTCACGTGTACGCTGCGTGACACGGGTGCCACCGAGTTGGACACAATGCAGGTAAAGACGACCGATTTCTGAAACACAAGAAACATGAAACATTATTGAAGAAGTTTTCCCTCAGACGATTCCGCTTACCTGTAGGTTGTTCACTTTAAGGATACTTCCGTCCGGGTAGAGATCCTCCCAGAGCTCACCGTGCGGGTCGGATTGAAATAGGGCTCCGTTTTTCGTCCAGCTGTAACCGAGCGTACCGAACCGTCGGTCGATGTCCTGGGACAGGCAGCGGATCAGCAGCGAATCACCCCGGAACAGTGTCACGCTCGGTGGATCAACGCGCAGTTGCGGTACCTCCAGGATCTGTACCTTCGTCGAACGGCACTGCTGGATGCCCATGTCGGAAACCTGCCGCCGATCACCGTACACAACGACGATGATGATGATGATGGTGCCGATAGGATCCGTTGGGCGTGATTGAAAGGAAAATTCACAAAAGAGGAAAAACATAGAAAAAACATGAGGAAAAAAACGATTGCGGTTAGTACAGCGTGTGTGTTTGTATGCGAAGGCTAATGAATACGAAACGAGAACGTGAGGAAGGAATCGATTTCCTGTTCGCAGAAGAACACACACACACACACACGGTGGGAAAAAAATCCCACCGTTGTTTTGCTTGTTGGGGATCACCATCATCGTGTGTTCGGAGAAAAAAGCATAAGATCACAAGAACACACCCGTGCTTACAGTTTGGATTTTCATTTGTTTTCGTAGTATTATGTTTCACCGTAAACTTGCTTTGTTCTTCTGCTACTACTTGACGGTCGACCCAACCAAACAGGACACCAAATGGAGCGGGGTGGGATCATTAGACTCTAACTCGGGGCCAACTTCAAGTGAAATCGCCAAGAATCGGTACGCCGGTGTGGATGTGCTCACACACGGGACTGAGTGGGTCTTTCGGTTCGGTTTCAATATCCGCCGGAAACGATCCCGTCAACGAGCTTGTCAAGAGATAGGAAATAAATGTGCATTTAATGGTCGCTTTGTTTAGTTTGCCCGTGCGAGTCGAAGACGTGTCGATGTGCTCGTCTCTTGTTTTTTGGCCGTGCTTAGTTTTCCGGCTAGCAAAGTTCATTTATTTCGGGACAATGATTTATCTTTCCGATAACGGTTTTGCAGACAGGTCCCTGCTGGGCACTGTCCAGAAATAGTATGCGAAATAGCAGAGTGCACTTAACGAAGGGAAGGGTGAATTGTATTATATTATGCAGAAGGTTGTGGTGCTGACGTGTGTGGTGTGTTTTTAAGTAATTGTCTTTAAAATTTAAACCAATTTTTGAGTTATTGATGTATTCAAATAATCCAAACTCAATTTAAAACCAATATTTTTATATTTTTGTTGATTGGTATTTACTTTGAGGCGATTTATGCAGCAGGACCGTGGATAGGCAGGAGCGGAGTTCAAATCCAGAACTTGATTAAAAAGAATGAAGCTGAGGAATTAAAAAGAATGGCTGAGGATGTGAAAAAGTATGTTAGCATACTAAGGTTTAAGAATAGAAGTGATCACACAATACGGTAATCGTCTTTAAGTCAAAGGCTCCGACTTTCAAGAGACCTAGTCATCTCATGGTGAAGCTTCATATATCGAGAAGACCCGTCAAGCAAACCTCATCTTCAGAATAATCTCGCACTCAAAAAATTTTCAGAAGAAGATGAGTTTAAGCCTCATCTATCGGAGGACCTTGTTGTTGGAAGGTGGTTGAAAAGCGCTCATCCACCAACGAATCTTGTCAACCAACCATCTTTCACCAAGAGATCTCATAGCTGATGAGGCATCATTTATTAAAAAGCTTTGCTATTCAAATATCATCTTAAAGCGAACCTCGTAGTGGGAGGAATCAAGTCATCGAAGCCATATTCACCAAAAGACGCCCACAGTCCAAGAGGTCTTTTATACTTAGAGGCTTAGATAACCGCTTAGCTGTTCTACCAAAAGTTACAAACGAATTTCTTACAGTCATTTACAGATCTTTCAATCGACCTCGACGACGTCAATGCCCGTAGGACTGACTATCCAGCTATAAGGAATGACTAAACAAAATCAAATCAATAGAAACAGACAATAAGTAGTCGCTCTTCATTCTGTTTCATTCAATTAAAAAGCTAATCAACAATATGCGGATCATTCCAAATTACATTACTAAACTAAAGCTATCAGTACGGTTTCGACACTTAAACCGAATTGAAATTTAACGCATAAAGCTTAAAGCCAGCGAAGAAGATTTACAAATAATTAATTCTGTTTCAATAGCTCTCTCTCTCTCTCTGCAACCAGTCCGCTTAACATCAACAGCACATTCAATTGCACCGGGGCATCTTGAAGTTAAGTGATGATGCAGATGAATGCATTGCAATGAAACATAAGCACCGGGCAACCGAGTACCGTGCATGGGGCTAACTTCCCACGAGAGATGCGATCTTCAAAGAGCCGAAACTTGCTGGAAGCTTTTGCAGGGTTTGTGCAAGATGCTGTGCTGTAGCTTTTTTCTTCTTTTCTCTTCCCGTTTTACTAAGAAGCAAACTCCGAACCGCGTACAAACCATGCTGCAATCTCAATCTCAACGTTGCTTTGAACTGTAGTGAAGGCGCTGGTGAAAGAAGTCATGAGAAGCGCTGCGTAGTGTGGGGAAAGCTCGGTTAGCTGTGCGATGGGGGGAGGAGAGTTGCACACTTTTCGGTTGCGAATGGCTGCAAATGCAATTGCGCTTCTGTCGGTGCAGTGCCAGTAGTTCGGGGGCAGTAGTGAAGCGAGCGAGAGAGAAAGAGAGATTGTTGAATTAAATTAAGTGGAATTGATTCCGTGCACTGGTAAATTGTGTGTAATTTATTACCACGCTGCACTTTTTTCTGTTGCTGTGTGTGTGTGTGTGTGTGTGTGTGTTTTGAACTCCCGACCAGATACTGGCACCCGGTTGGCCATTTCTTAATTCGGAACGGACGTAGATAAAACTACAATGTTCCACGCGATGTGTGCGATGAAAGATGCGGCGGGGCGGCGCTAAACCGGGCCAAAGTGGGGAAAGGCGATAAAAGCACACATCGGTCCTGTTCTATCTCACTGGAAATAGGTGTGTAAGGGTGTTTGTGTGCTGCGCTGGACCGGATTCTAGTGAGGCGGAACTGGAACAAGCAAACATGTGAAATGGAATTGATTTCCGGTTAATAGAATCGGGCCGTGATTGGACGTCGGGTCGATTACAATGTTGGTTGATTTGCTACGGTGAAATTGATTCAATGTTGTTGTTTGCTTATCGCTGTTCATTTATTAGTTTGAGCAGTGCGGGATGTGGCGTGGATGTTGTGATTATGAAATATTTATATTGAATATTTAAAAAGCCACTGCACACATCCTGTTTGCTTATTGATTTGATTAAAACTAAATCCACTATTTTTTTAAACTCTCACTCATTGTGGTTCAGTCGTTAACCACACAATAATCAAATACGTGTTCATTTTCGAGCATGTATTGCATACTTTCAGGCGCTTAATTCAATACACAAGATAGTACAGTAGCTTCCAGCGCCTACTAAGTAAGTGCCTTCTTGTCGCGTATAATTTGTTTTTAATAAACCGAAAATGTAATATTAATGACATCCCACCAGATACCGTTACGCATTACAAGCGTTACATTGAATTAGTCCTTTTGGTACGTGTATTAAAATTATCCGAGATCGGGCTGTCTGAGCGCTCGACACAATGACTTCTGAAAGGAAGAAACATAATCTCTCCGAAATGGGATTTCGTCTTTCCCTCGTCATGACTGCTGAGCTCACATACAGTCCTTCTCTCTCTCTCTCTCACACACACAGACAAATTTGCATAAAAATGTAATTAAGAACAAAAAACTAAGAACGTTAGCAGGAAGAAGCTCAGTACGAAGAGAAAGAGATTGCATCTTGTTTCGAACCGGATCAAATGAAAGCTTTTTTTGCTGCTCGCGCTTAGTGCCTTTCTAGACGTTCCGGCAGCTTTAGACTGCCAAGGCTGCTCCAACTCCCTTTCGCTTAGTTAGAAAAGGTTCTTTTGATGAAGATAATTTCCTTAGCGGGACGTATCCCTTTCAGAACCTTTTCTCCCATCGTACCCTTTCTGGCTGTCTGATGGGCAATCGGATGGGATGATGTTTTCATCTTCAAATGCATTCCTTAATGCTGTAGCTTTCCACTAGAATGGGAAATATTGTGCACCACCCCGTGAACGGAACGGATCGAATCATTAATGATTGTTAAGTGTGTTTTGACCTACTCAGAATAGAACATAGGACGTAAATTGCGCTACGCTCCCTCGCAACTCGCTCAACGCCCGCTTACATTCCACCCACCAGAGCTCCGTTTTGCGTCACACGCAACGTTCGCTGTGACCTCTCGCCGCTGTAGGACACACTTCAAATAAGAAACAGTTTTGCACCGACAGACAGACGCACGTCGCAGCTCGACAAAAGTAACGCGAACGCGCGAGATGTTCTAATTTTTAATTATTACAAGCTGCATAATTAAAGCGCCCCATCGTTCGTTCGTTCCACCCACCAACAGCAAGCTGTCCGTTGCTTGGCGCAGTTAGTTAACTGTGAGAGGGTGGCTTTGACAGCTGGATGTAAATTTGCACGCAGAGCCAACTCTTGCTGAGATGTAGTGGATAGTGCGCGATTCCGGAAAGCCGAGATGCCCCGGCCTCATCAAGCTTTCCGACCGGGATGGGACTTGGTTCGCTCTAGCGCTATCCACGGGCCGCCCCGTGCAAACGAACCCGCGCGAAGAAGTCATTCGCACAAAAGTGAAACTATTTTACGCAATCTTTGCTCATTATTCGCACTTCATTTTCTTTTGCGCCCACGGTGTGTCTCCCCAGCCACGGTGGCTTCGTCTTTCGCTGCTCTTTTGTCTATATCAGACGGAGATTAGTCGTTAGTCTTGGAGCGCCGGATGTGACCGGTCGTCGGTAAAGAAACCGTACCGCCAAGAAGGTGAATAAGCTGTGGCGGAAAGACATCGGTAGACAAAATTACAGTCGCGCGAAAAAGCCGGTCCATCAGAAATAAGATCCTCCCGTAACACTATAGGCGCTATTGTTCGGTTAGTTTTGCAAGCAGCGACCGGAGAGAGAGAGCGAAAAAATCGTCCTTCCACGACCAAAAGACAAAGCAGTAAGGCCCGGCATGTTGCAAAAGGCTAAGCTTTTTTTTTCGATTTAAATTGTAAATTTCACCGCACTGTGGCAAATGAAAATGAATATTATGAAATGCGAAAAAGTCGTGGCACGTGCCGCATCCGCCCATAACCAAGAAAGCGGCCAAGAACGGAAAATGTCACCTCGAAGAAAAAGGATCTCAGTTCTCGGCAAAAGATGGGGCAGTAATGGGGAAAAATAATGAAATCTTCCGTCCACTCCGGCGTTTGGGTGTTTGTTCCGGCGAAGTGTTGTAACGGTGACATTTTGCGTTTTGCAACAAAAGCAGCGACGGCCATTTTTGGGAACCTGTCAACTGAAAGGCTTTTGTTTCCAATGGTTTTTGGGTTGTGGTGGTCACATTGAAATATCCCCTTTCCTTAAGGGGGGAGGGGGGGGGGGGTGGAAGGATTATAATTTAAAGGTGGCACTAATTATTCGCCCATCTGCACTGCATCCGAAGCGAGTACGCGAGAGGGGTGGACGGGCAGGAACTAATTTGCAGACGTAGAATTTTGTGAAGGAAAGTTTTTCGGAAGAAATTCCTTTTTATTTTCCTTCAGCTTTCTCCCTACCCCTGCTTCAAAAAACACCCTGATGGGTGCTGTTTTGAAGGGCTTCCGTACAAAAAATGGGGTGAACTCCTTGGTAGTTAAAAATGTATAACCTCTGCTGGGTGTGCCATATGAACGCTTCATGGAATTAATTAAGACGAAAAGAATAATTTCGAGGAAATCTGGTGAGAATGTGACGACACAATAGACGCAGTATCATGCGTATCGTATGCTCTCTAGATCATTGTCTAGACAGGATAGTAGAGAATTTGTAATTATCTTCAACGTTCTACCCAAAAGAAACAAAAGCTGAGAATGAAAAATATACCAAACCGAACTTTTTCCAGAGGGTTTTGAACTTTGGTCTTTTCAGAAGGCTGCAAAATTAATTAAATAAAATTTTCTTGGAATGTTCTGTGCCGGTTTGTATATTCTCTCGCAGAATACATATGCATTTATGACAAAAGCACTCATATCTGATGCCGAAATTAGTTGAAATATGATGTTTGGCTTCTCGATTTAAAAAAAAGTTGTCTGGTTTATCAAAAAAGACTTGAATAGACTATTATTCTGTAGAAATAGCATAGTTGAAGATGTTAAGATATGAAGAAATTTGTTGATACATGCCTAGGTGTATACGAGAATAACGTCCTGAAGGTATACCTTTCACGTGATCTGAGAAGTTACAAAGCTTAGTCGCAAAAATGTTGCTATTGTATTTTATTATTGTATTGCTTTTGTTGGTATGATCAGATCGACGTGGGCCTTTGGGAAAGCAATTTGTCGAACGCACAGGGAAACTGCAATGAAATCGAAAAATATTTTCCATAGTTTCAGGCGTTTAGTTTCGTGAAACATTAGCATCCTGTAAGGAAGCGTTTGTGAAAATTGCATTGAAAGTGGGTTCAAATCCCATCCAGACCGTCTCCCCGTACGTAAGGGTGACTACTTTACTACGGGTAAAAATAGGTCTCAGAAAGCCAACAATGGCAGGCCGTGATCTCCTGTAGTGCCAAGGAAGAAGAAGATGCATTGATACCACCTTGTGTTATAGTCATTTCTAACTACGGTGGAGAGTTCCGGATGAAATTTGAACCCAGCGCCATCGTCTGCCAATCCGTTATCCCGGCCGTTCTGGCGGACACATCAACGCCATCATTTTATCTCATTTTGGACCTACCACGCCTCCTCTGTCCGTGTGGATGGCCTAAAAGGACTTTACGGGCTGGGTCGTCCGGTGTCATTCACATGACGTGACTAGCCCACCGGAGCCTGGCGAGTCTAATGCGCTGCACGATGGTGAGATCAACGAACAGCTCGTAGAGCTCGTTATTGTCCTTCCACACATACAGGGTCAAAAATCCTTCTGAGCATCTTCCTCTCGAACGCGGCTATGAGGACTTCGTCAGTTTTGGACAGAGTCCATGTCTCAGAGGCGTATGGTAGTACTCGGACTATAAATGTTCTGTACAGTCCTTGCTTCGTCCGTCGCGACAGGTATTTAGAGTGGAGAAGTTTCCTCGCTAACATCGTGTTACCCACGTCCAAAAACTCTAACTAAATTTTACTAGAAAGCTAACTAAATTAGTTGAAAATCGACATCATAACCTCAATGTTACAACTTTAAAACAGGTGACCTGCTATTGTCCACCACTGTATTCTTGATACTCTCTACGAGTAAAGTGTCTCACTAAAGAGTGTCATCACTAAAGACACCAAACTTAAGGTCTTAAAAAAACCTTATGCGAAGAGTAATCATATTTATCACACTTCAAAGACGCTTTAAAACTAGAACAAACGCATTCCATTTGCCGATTGGCGCAATTGTAGGTCAGGTTCATTAACACTTGTGACAAACTTTTCACCTTCGAAAATGTAACTATTATTGCTTGCCTTCCATGAAAACTTCTCCACAATGTGCACAGAACAACCCCTGGTGCATACTATCTTAAATCTGACACCATACACGGAAGGTTCCATCCAATCAAATCCTAATCCAATTGAGACCACCAGCGTCTGCCGAGCATTTTGTCTCGTGAGTCTTTTTCGGGCTTCCTCGAAAAATAATATCTTCATCTTTCGTCGACAAACTAACCCCACCGTTTCTTGAGAGCTCCGTTTGCTCTTGAAGCACCTTTTTGTGTTTTGTTGTCCGTTTTTCTAACAAAATGTAACGTTTTGATTCCCATCCTCTCAGCCGGTTCGACGATTTGCGCTTCATTACAGCTTATGCTCCTACCTGGCAGGTGTAAATGCCCTCGTCAAGACGATTTGCCCGGTTGATGCCGAGCAGGGCGGTGTAGTGATCCTTGGAGTCCAGCGGCAGCAGGCGGGTCCACATGTTCCTGCATTAATAATGACGTTCCGAAGCGCACGAAGGCAGACCAGTGTCCGGGTGTGGCGTTGTGGATGAGCGAGTGAAAGGAAGATAGAGAGAAGGAAATTCGTTAGATCGTGTGGCAAACCGAAAAAAAATGTGAAGAGAAGATGGTTTAGGGTAGTGCGGTAGTTTGCTTGTGCTGCCTTCCGAAGAAATAACATCATCTGTTGAAATAACCCCCTAGCCGGTAAACCCGGTATGTTGTCTCTTCACCGCTGAGGGTTACGGCTGGATGACATGTTTAACATATCAAAGGTTTCGGGCCTTCCAACCGTCCGGCAGTGGTGGTGTCTTCCTCGGGAGCTAATCCTAAAGTTTCAACCACATCAGACCGTCGTCCTGAGGTTGCCGCAGCCCATCTCCGTACAATCTCTGCAACAGTGGACAAGAGCACGCAGCCAACGGAGCGTTGTTTCGGAGCTGCTTGACGTGAATCTCTTCTTTTTCCGGGACGAGCATCCTGTCGTCCTGTCAGTCTTGTCCGCTTCCTTTTCTTGGACGAGCTTTTGAACTAATTTCGGTCGGCCTTTCTTCGGCCACTCCGGTTTCCGCGAGATGATGGATGAGGCTCAAATGGTCCAAAAGGATCTAAGCGTTCGGTAGGCCCGGTAGAAGCAGAAGCCCTGTCTCTGCTCTCTCCACACTAGTCATCCCACGTTCTTGATACGAGCGATTTACCTTGTTGCTTTGGTCACGTTCACGAAGTAGCCGTTCTTGTACCACCGGAAGGACATCGTTGATGAGCCCTGCGCCACACAGGACAGTATGAACTCGGTGTTCTCTCGGATCGGTCCTTTTTGATTGATGACCACCGACTGTGTGGTGGAGCGTAAGATGAAAAGAGAAGAAGAGAGAGAGAGAGCACACTCAGCTATACAAGTGGCAAGAACGATACACCTCAGTGGCGGGAAGGACTGTGCTTGAGCTGAGCCGGATGTTTAGGGCACCGGAAGTGAGAAAGAGTGTACAATTTTCCAAGCAAGAAGGCAGCGTTTGTTAATGGTTCGACGATGAGGTGGGCACCAATTTTTGACCGAAAGACACAAATTTTTATACATTACCCGGTGCCGTGCCGGTTTGGCTTGCTGACACTTGCGCCAAGTGGGTCAAAACTGGTGGTTCAAATCTGTGCATAAATTGACGTAAACGGAGGCTGGCATAAATTGGATGTTTGGGATGAAATGTATAGCCATCGTTATCGACTTAGCTCCGAGAATTGGATGGAAGGTAAATAAATTGGACACCAACATCAATCTTTGTATTGTGTTAATGTTGAGAGAAGCTTTAGAAAGAAGGGACATTTACAACATAACTGAGTCATAAACACTGTAGATATTGTAATTATAGGGTCAGAGAAATAAACCTACAAAAAGAAATCAAACAGAAAAGTGTACTTAAAATATTATTTCATATTAAGTCCAAAAAAAGAGGACATCTGAACACGGGTAGCTTGTTGGCTTCACTACGAGCGCCTGAAGGTATGCAATGTGTTTTAAGCGCTAGTCATGCGAAAAAGCATTTATCGTTATAGGCACTGTCTAAACATTATCCTAAAAACGTGCAGACAAACATCTCATGGAGATTGCATACATTTATTTATTTATTTATATTTTTAGGATTACGGCTTGACACCGTATTGTCAAATTGCATACATTTAGGCATATGAAACATATGAAACATGAATGAGACATGAGACCTCCAAAACATGTGAAAAACATGAACGAGACCTCATTTATTCTCAGTTTTAAGCAACCCAACCAAAACACAGACTAGTTTAAAGGTCTGTCTCGCTGGGTGATCATAAGCTACCGTTGCTTCAGCAGCATGCTTCGAGGAAGGACACTCGTCAAAGTCTATCCACTCCGTCAATGATGGACTCGCGATACGTTGAAGAGTGAAGCTGTACCATTCCACGTAACGGTTTAGTGGAAATGGAAGCAATGCAACCTTCTCGGAACATCAACCGGCAAGACTCGCCCTGCACTGTATCGCAAGGTCCTGGTCCACATAGCGCAAAAAAAAAACAAAACCGTGCAAACATGCACATTACCGTCGCTGGCTTCCTGACGGGGGACCATACAAAACTGAATGAATGCCAAGGCGTCCGACAGGAATAGCGTCGAGCGGTGAGTGTTTCGGTGAAAACGTAGAAACGTAACCTACCTGCAGCATTAAACCGACATCCTGGCGAAAGGAAAGCTTCGTCCCCGGCACGAGACTCACATTGCCGATGCGGCCCCGTTCCGTCATTTTGTCCATCGCTTCCCGCACCCGGCTGGAGTCGATTTTGGGGCCGAAAAATTGAAACATTACCTGACCACCTCCAACGGCCGCAACAGCTGGTCCACTCTTGGTACTCGACGTGCCCCCAACGGTTCCGGTAGGGATCGCGTTTGTCCTGTGGATTAAGAAAATGGGAGTAAACGGCAAAGGAAAAAGATCGCGTGAAAAGATCCGGCCGGTAAGGGTATGAGGGTTGGTGTATTTTTTATAAAATGTGAAATGAAAACATCGCCCGTGTTAAAGCCCACACACACGCGCGCGCGCCCAGGTGATTGAACCTTGTTTTTTCCAGAGCGGATGGGTACCGCCTGGTGGTGGCATGCGATGCAATTAGGTACAGCACATTACAGACATCGAGCCATGCTGTGACGGTGGGTATCGGCATCGCTTGTGCGCGCGGGTCAACAGGATCAAACGGATCTGGAATGTGATGACTTCATTCGAGATGTTCCGACACGGTTCGAGGGATGGGGTCGAATGCCGATGAGATTAGCGAAAAGGTTGCTTTCCCGCTGTGCCACTCTCGGGAAGCAAAGTATGGCAGGCTAATCTGAGAACCGATGGTCGGGATTTTGGTTACGTAGGTAATTATCGTTGGATGGAAGTAATTAAGCGAGGTGTTTTTGGAACATTGCCAGACGGCTATTAAAGCCATCCGAGGGTTCCGTTGGGACACAGGGAGCGTAAGGCAAAATTTAAAATCGTGATGGAAAATGAAATTGTTATGAATGGATGGGTGGCGTGTGAAAGGTAGTAAGCAATAAAAATAATACCACTCTACTCACTTCGTTGTGAATACTTCCAGATCATTGATTTTGGATAGATTGAAATTCCTCAAAAAGCGATTGATCTGCAATGAAAGAGAGGAAATAAAATGGTTTATTATTAATTTCCATGGACAAAAAGAGACTGTAGCACTGTTCATAGTGGAACAATCGAAGAAATCAAGAAGAATACATTAAATCACGTTTGTCGTCTTAAAAGACGACTCTCATATTTGAGAATGTCTACGATTAACATTTTTCCAAATTCCAAATTCCAAATTTAATTGAATAAGCATTAGATTGGATGTTTTGTATGAAATAAACCCCTTTTTGTTTTCATCCCCCTTTTCAATCCTGAAGCGGAATTCCGAAAATCTTCTGTCTCTTTAGTAGTCTAACCAAGGGAGGTCTTGGTCTCCCATTGCTGACTGCCTTGACATAAGTTACGCGTAGCCGTTTAGTATCAATTGTAAATAAAAATTTACTAAGAAAAAGCAATGCATAAGAAATTAATATTGATAC
This sequence comes from Anopheles stephensi, assembly GCF_013141755.1. NCBI lineage: Eukaryota > Metazoa > Arthropoda > Insecta > Diptera > Culicidae > Anopheles > Anopheles stephensi. The sequence goes on along the minus strand of NC_050203.1, from coordinate 55,534,586 downwards.
AGTGGAGCAACTTCTGTTGTGCAAAACATGGATAAAACCGGATTCGATATAGGAGAAGCTTTGGCGACACCTTTAAAATCTCGTTTGATTTATGAAAATTTGGACATGCGAAAGCGTGAGCGAAAAGCACAGTGTCACAAATAATCGAACACGATGGCCTCACTGCACGAATTGGGGTACGAATTGATGCCCCATTCATCTTACTTTCCAGATCTGGCTCCCAGCAACTTTTTTCTGTTCACAAACCAGAAAAGAATGCTGGATGGAAAGGAATTTTGATCCAATGATGAAGTAATCGCTTAATTAGAGGTTCATTTTACAGGCTTAAAAATATATTTAAAATGGAATTAACCAGATGCTCTTCAAGGCAATTATGTTGAACTAGAAATAGAATTTGACCAACAAAGAAAACCCTTTTTAGTTGTTAGGACTGAGACTTATGTACCCATTTGTTACACAAGTTGAAGCAGTTGTTGAGATTCCTTCTTCTCCTTCCTTGGCACTACTACCTCTTATTTCTGGACAGGATTTGAACTCCGGTCATGCCGTGTTAATACCTAAAAAACATCCTGCCGTGTGAAGACCTGACTAAATAAACGGGAGCCATAAAATTGACTTATTCCCATTGACATCAATAAGTTCAGTAAGCCAGAAATGGCAAGCATGACCTAAGAGGTCGTTAAGCCAGCCAGATAGACATTGCAATGGTTTGTGGTTCACGCGATCCAAATCGCATCACTCATCCACAAACTTCTGTTGCATGGTAGTGCAGGAAGAAGAGTTTTCCTCGGAATCGCCAGTTTTCCTTTGTAATCGCTAAGTCACGCATAGGAATCTAGCTATTTCACTTTACTGTTTCTGGAATTCCTCTGTAGTTCCTACAATCTACTCCTCGCAGAACCATTCGTGTTTAACATCTGGCAAGCTTTGAGTCTAATCCGATTGGTTGCTGTGATTGATGTAAATGTTTTTCACTTATTCTTGATACCGGTTGTCCCGAAGATTCCGTTCGCGTTCTAATAGTTTTTTGACGAATTCTAAGATATTTTTTTCAGTATTTTTTATACGTCCCCAGAAAATTTTGTTTATGTGCTGAGAATACCACTAAAAGGGACTACTCAATAAACTGTAATTTTTGTTTGAATTGATTTTTTAGCTGAACCGTGATTCTCTAACAGAGATGATCGATCGTTTTCCTATAATACTGAAAATTATACATACTAAAATGATTAAGTATCTGAAAAGAACAAATCGAAAGAATGCAACCTGCTAATTTGTTCAATAAATTAAAACATGAAATCAGAACTGCTCAGTAAACAATTCCAATTATTCTGTGAACGTTTCTCCTCTGCCCACGCACCTACTCGACGTCTCTATTAACGTGCACAGATACACTCAGACAATCGACCACGCCCGACGCAGTTTAATGTTGCTGATTTTAAACATTGCCAGTGAACGTTCTGTTCCCCTTGCTCACGGTGGTTATCACGCTACAATATGCCACAGTATTTCTAAACGTGGCACCAACGTGTTTTGAAGCAAGTCACAACACTTCCACACATCCACACCCAACTGCCCAACGCGCCTCGCCAGGAAGCGCAGGCCATGACCGAAACAGCCGATGAAGCGGGCTTACCCATTCCCCCCTCCGAAAGGGTGGATCTCTTTCATGTGTGTGTGTGCGTGGACGCGCGTTCGCTTTGGGGGGGAGGGTGATATGGGCTTGCTTTTGACGTGATCTAGAAAATTAATTAGCATATTCGTTTAATTATCAAATGCAAAAAGCCAGCATCACACGGGCCGACATTCCCGTGCCCGTACGGTACGGTTCAACCTACCGACGTGGATGGCTGGATCTTGGTGCGCGCGTTTCACCTTTAGCGCACGGGCCGATTTTGTGTTTTCTTTGCCCTTTTTTGTCCGTGACACAAGCTGGTGCGGCACTGAGCGAACCGTTGGCAGCGACAGCAAGAGTGAAATCACTCCGCAAAAGCTCGGGACGCGGACGTCCAACGGGAACGGTTCGGAAATGGTTTCGGGGCCCGGCCCGTCAGGTGGTTGTTCTCATTAAGTGGAAATCAAGCCGCCACGGCCGGTGTGCCGTTCGTGGCCGTTGCTGGTTGGCTGTTTTCACACGACAAATACTTCAATTAGCGGTTGTGGTTCGCAACAAACAAGCAAACCATCTCACACTCTCCGGAAGGTTTCGACGTATGGTTGCCGGCAGCAGCAAGAGCGTGGTGAATGTCGTTTAACCTGTGTTCCCAGCTCTCCCGAAAAAAAACCCACACGCAACAACAACAAGGTAAAGAAAAAAAAATCATTTTGCGATAGAGAAAAATCCATTCTTCAAACACCCTTGGGACGAGCGTACGAAAATTCAGGGCAAAATCAAAAAGGTAAATAATGTGCAGGTGCATCAAGCGTTCCTTCGACGGCCGAAGCTGAGTGCCGGTGTTGTGTAAAACCATTCGTCGTTGTTGTTGGTGCCTGTGAACAGCGCTGCATCATTAAGCTTCATTTCAGTGAAAAGGACTGGGCGTCTCCATTCCAGGGGGCTGGGACCATTTTCAAGCATGCACTTCACTGAATGGCTACCGCGGAGGACCGTGATCGAGCCCATGGAAGGTGTGGGGTTTAGAGCGCATTTCGGAGGTTTCTTTTGGGGTTGAATCATTAGGTGAAATGCGCTTACCGTTTATGGGTGAGCTAGGCTGGTGTGTAGGAAGGTGTTGTAATGCTTTCCGTTGAAAGGAATTTTCACAGTTCAAATTCCAACTGGTGTCTAGACGCCATCAGGCGTGTCGCGAGGAGGATTTTTTGTGAAATTTTTTTATGTTTCCTATGCGTGAATCAATGAGTGTTTTTTTATGTAGATGTTACGAGTGGTTAATGTTTAGGGATATGTAGGATGCATTGAATTTAAATTCTCTTTAGGCTTCTTTACACTCATTAAAATTTACATTCGCGTTTCCTGAAATGTTATGGAGGTCAGTGAAGATGCAATGCAATTTCGATATCATGGTAAAAAAATCCAAAATACAATGTTTATAATTTGACATGGGTCTCGACCAGCTGATCACTTCATCCTTAAGGTATGCAATCATCCAATCACCCTTATTTATTTCACTAACAAATAATCACTTGGGTGACTTATTAATTTGCGGTACGGTGGATGTGGTTAGAGCGGCTCCAATCGGCACATGACAACACCAGAATTCAAATCAAGTAACAGAAAGCCAGAAATGGCAAGCCGAAACCTTTCGTGGTTGTAGTGCCATATAAGAAGGGTAACTGTACCAGTTTTAGGCAGTATACCTATGGTAACATATACGCAATAACAGCATAATCATGGATAAAATCGGGTTAAAAATCATCATTTTTCATTCTTTCAATACGAAGTTTTGGCGCATACAGTAAATACGTCGTTGAAAGAGGTAACGGAGTCGTCCTGTGATAGTCTTTGCAAGCAGGAAATTCTCAGCATTTTTGTTACAAAATGTGATCATTTGAACAGGAATCAATTTTAAACTGACGGATTCTGCTCAGAGCGGGGCATAGGTTTTGGTGTACATAACAAAGAATCCGAACCATTTTTCAGCTACGCTGACCATGATAATAAGTGCTTGGCTCCTGTCGAAGCAATTAAGTCGATGAAAGCTACTGCCAGCCCTGCTTCTTGAAAGTAGTCTTAGAGGTCTTAAGCTCCTTGTTTGAAAAATCTCTCCGAATACCGATTGCTTGTTTGGTTGCCAGCTCATTGCAGTATTCTAGGTAATCTTCTTGATAGGCTGATTCTAGTACACAAGCACATGAGTGCCCCACAGTCTCTCTGCATAGCATAAGGAATGGCAGAATAGGAGGGACACAGATGAGCTCGGGGAAAATTTTATAATCGATCACTCTCCAAGTGTCGTTGAAGCCCTGCTATCTAACGAGATCGTGCATTCATCGTGTGAATAGGACGGGTCAATTTCAGAGCACGTGACAGCGGCCTCGGATATCATGACATAGATTGAGTGAAGTTCTATGGTATTGAGTGAAGTTCAAAGGTGATCGACCCACCTTGTTGGACGGAGTTCAGGACATTGCAAGATCACCTTTTGTGCCTATTTGGGATCTGCTGATGAGCGGGATGATGCATTCCTTTAACAGCTATTAACAATTGAAATAATATTACTTTCAACTAAAATTGGACATTGAAAGGTTTTTTCTCAGTATTTGATAAGCGGCTACACTAACCAACCGAAAACTGCTACATTTACCCTATTCAGGTTAACGATAACGAAAAGAGTATAACTCTTTCAATTAACGACATATTCTTGTCCAATTGTTCTGGTATTGACCCCAGGATAAAGGAATGTTGAAGGAAGATGTAAAACATTCATTTAAATAAAAGCACTGTCTTAAACACTCTTCAGCACCTTGATCGGATTGTCGGCTCAAAGGACTTCGTTGTTTAACTTCCTGTACAATCAAACCAATACACTCTCTCGCATAGGCACACACACAAAAACACTCGAGCACACCCACCCATTGCTGTTCAAATCATACAATCCTATTACGGAAACCTTTTTTAATGCCTTCATCCGATCACGCCCGGTACGGCTTGTGTACCTTAAGGCTTAAGTGAAGTTCCTAGTTTGAAGAATCATCATTCTTTTGATGCAAGAACGAGAAGCTCCTTTCGGGCCGTTCGATGTTTGATTTGGTGTTTGCAATCCTTCCGGGTAGTGTGGGACATATCCCTGAATCAACCGAGCCTGTGTGTAAACGCATAGGCATCCCAGCGGGATCGTTTGGTAGCATTTGCAGCATGGCAGAAGATTTATTTTCGAACGACATAAAAACTACTGTTTGCTTCCATATTGATTCGTTGAGAAGTTGTTGTATTTTTTCTGCTCCTTCTTGCTGTCGGATGCCTTTTTTCCCTCCACCAAAGCAGCTATGGCAACAGATAACATTCAACAGGAGGTTGGAGCCACAGAAAAAAAAAACAGAACTGAAACATCTAGTGCATTCTTCCCCTTTTCACACGCGACCTCTAATTACCTTCGGTGCCCATTTCACGTACGACGAGTCGGTGGGTACGGTACGCTCGTCAGCTTAATTAGTCGGTCGATGTTTTGCGACCGTGCAAAGCGCAAAACTTTGGACTTAGTCCGCAGCGACTCGTTAGTCCAGTTGTGAGCACGGTGCCGTGACAAGTGAACTTCTGTCAGGCGGGGTTTCAGTGAGAGGGTTTGCGATACAAAACTTCACCATTGTGAACAGGAAGACGTGGCCCACAATCGTTACGATGGTGAATCTAAAGGATTCTGACGTGATGGAATAGCGTCTTTCGGTGGGATCAAAGCTTTCGCGAGATCCGTCAGCCGCTCGCAGTGCTGTGTGGCGTGTTTTAAGTTTCCCCAGCCGAAAACGCTCCGAATCGGATGACGGTCGGAAGGGAAATTTTGGCGAACTTTCCATACCTTAAAAGCTTGGAGTGAAATAACTTGATCGTTTTCCGTTGTGCCTGTAGGGTGTGCCCCGAAGCGTGGAGTAAACTGTTCAGTTTGAACGTGACAGGACGCAGCTAGAAGTGGGGCAAGATGTGATGAGAAACATCACACCATAGCAGCTACCGATGTTCTCGCGATGTACCACGGTACAACCACCGATTTCGACGCCAACTTTTCCGACAAAGTTTTCCCCTCTTCGTACGCAATTTGCGTAAGCGCGCAACACTTTCCTGCGCCATTTATTTGCATGACGATTGCACACGAGTTGCTCTGTCCCGAGGATGGTGTAGGTGTGCGAGTGTGTGTGTGCGTGTGAAAAACTGTCAAGAATTAATTGTTCACTTTGATGTTTTCCGTGGGATAGGATAATTTAATTGTTACCATTTTTTCCATTGGGAAGTGTAAAAGCTCAATAACTTTTAATATCTCAAGGAAAAACATGAGGAAGGAAAATTGTGAAATTGTGTGTTTGTAACGTTTGTAATGGTTCCTGCTCATACAGAAATGCCTCTGCTCGGATAGAGTTTTCCTCAACAAATTGCGTTTTCTCATTTCCTCAGCCCTTATTTGTGTTTGGTGTTCCGAAATCTACAGCAAGTGAGAAGCGCGTGTATTGCCGTTACGAAAATTCAGTTGTAATTGCGTGAAAACTCGTTGCCTATTAAAAACAACTTCAACCGAGAGCAACCACACCGTGCAGTTCCCATTGTGCCGCAGAAGAATGTGTGACGCAGTGTGCCGTGTGCTGTGAACAGTGTGCTGCATGCGTTGATGCAGGAAGTAAGCGGATTAAACTCATAACCCCACAACAGCACACGAATCTGCGGAAAACTGTAGGTCTCCCCCCCCCCCCCCTGAACCTTTCTTGACCGTGGGTAAGGTTTTCTGCATGCGGTCTGAACGATGCCTGGAGTGGTGTTTCTTGTTTGTGTTCCGACGGCAAATTATGAAAGGACGTTAATTAACGGTAAGAACGCAAGCCCATTGCACATTCGTCTTATGCTTATGCTTTCCCTATCCCCCTCCCCCTCCGGTAGCTTAAGAATAGAGCCAGCCGGTTCAGGTGACCCCACCAGACCAAACACACACACACACACACTCTTGCGTCGTGAGGGTTCGCCTGTTTTCCTTTGTCGTTGTTAAATATATACTCAGCGCAAAATGAATGGCAGCCTTCGCTTAAGGGCTGTGGGATTGGGGGATACGTTGAGCGGAATGGGAGTAGGGGATACAAAAAAACAGGTTGTTGAACAATCTAACAAACATCTTCATTAACGGGATCAAAGCGTTGGCTCGAGACGTCAGCGTCTATTAGATCCGAAGGTTTTATTTATGTAAGGGAACCCTTGTTCCGTGCATGGGCAAGGAAAGTTCGAAGTTAATATTCGTAAATATTATATATAACTGGTTGAAAGTAAGCTAAGTTGATGCGGAAATATTGAACGAAATATCATCAATCATCGGTTTGATTTTATCTTAAACGAGTCACAATCTTTGTTGTTATGCTCTCTCTCGCTAAATTTACTGACAGGATAATAATAATTTCTTTAGGATTTTATGTGTTATAAGTACCAGTAGTTTAAAAGTTTTCGATTATTGGAATATTAAAAGGAAACTGTTTTGACTACAAAACTGTGACTTTCAGGTTGGAGCTAATTTGTAGATAATCAAAAGAAGCATATTGAAACAGAATCGATCCCCGAGAGCTTATCAATGTTTATGTAAGATATGTCAAAGGAAAAATCTCGGGGAAATAGAAGGAGCAATTTTTAAATGATGCGGCAATGGAAAGAAACAGTAATCTCTGCGGCCTATGGTAGTTTGCTGGTTAGCAATTAATAATGAGTGGTGAAGTGAAGAAGATAATGAGGAGCGAAAGAGCTCTATTGCTGATAATAAGACAGGAGTATCAATGAAGTTGGAAATGAGAAAGGTAGTAAAGGATATTGCGCATGTGTGACGAACTTCAAGAGTTTCTTAACTTTCTTCCTGGGTCATACCTGTCATTTCTGGCTTACTAAACTAAATGATACCCATGTAGTTGGATAATCCCTGGTCCTGCCGTATGAGGACCGGCGCCGTTGTCGCCTCACTACCGGGTTGCCCCAATTTTAAGGCATAATGCATCTGAATACATGATTAGGGAGGGAGCTAGGGAATAAATTAAACTGTCACTCTCCTAGATCTTTCGCTAGCCTGACTTAAAGTTTAGGTTTTCGTCGAATTAGATCTGGTGGTTTGAGCGACTAAAAGTGATGTTAAACTTTTATTTACTGCTACTTCAGATATGGCGCTTAGGAGAATACTAATTGTGAAAGGAATTTTAAAGGGCTTGTAGTGCTCTACATTCACTTGAAGAAGGCACGGGATAAAAAATCTATCTATGATTGATGATTCATTGAAATGACATCCTCAACTTACTCAGATAGATTGATGACCAACTAGGAAAGCTTAGGTTAGTATAGGATAGATGGCGTATAAAGGTAATATTTAATATATGTTTGATTGTAGCTGAAGAAATCCTTCAAACCTTGCATGATCTTCCCTTATTTTGCTATCTACTCTATCATGGCCTCTCTCTCTTCTCCTGGCCTTAAAAGAGCATAAAGACTGGGTCTTTTTAGGGAATATTAGGTTTCACACAGTAATCCCACTAAGTAATACAAAATTGTTCCTACCCCCTAACTTGAAAGAAGGTCCCAAACGAACAAGGGCATTTTTCCTTGAACAGCGCTCAGCGCAATCCACCTTATCGCGCCTACAGGCAGTTGTTCCAAATGCATCGTTTAGTGCGGAAATGAAGAGAAAGATTGCAGCCAAATATTTCAAAGGACCGTGGCACCAAAAACCACGTCTTCTTCGAAAGCCGTCTGATTACTTCCTGATGGCGAGCTTCCGGGCATCGGGAGTTTGAAAGGCAGGCAAATGAACTTACTTCTTACTTTATTTCGCGGGGCAAAAAAAAACATACACCCGGAACTGCATCTGATAGATAGTGGACGGAATAGTAGACTTCACCTTGTGAATAGAAATGAATCCGGGCATGAATCCATCGAGGTAGAATGTTGACTATGAGAATAAAGAGGGAACGCTAACCTCGATGCAGCCGTGGCCGGAAGCTTGATTGTGTTTGGTTTTGGTCGTTTTGTATATGGCAGAAAAATAAAATTCCTTTCCGTCATCAATCGGCGAATCGGAATGGCTGACTGAGTGCAGCTGCGCCCGGAACAACAGACCCGAGTCACTCTTGCTCGGTAGGTAAATATCGTTCTCCTTGCACCCTGTTATCATTTCTCCTTCACGGTTGGGTGTTATTTCGCGGTACAAGAGCACAGGTTCTGTCTTTTCGGTGCGGGTGTCTCCATCTCTTTCACACTCTCTTTGCTGTTTTATACTCCAAAAAATAAATCGGAAAAACGGGCATTTTTCATCTGCCACGGCGACGTTTTTTTCCTCGGACCATTCGATTCGTTGCCCTTCATTTGATTCGGAGAATCTTTCGGAGGGAATAACAGGGAGGTTCGTGAGACCGAACTGGAACGAACGTGGGGTAAAAAGACACGCACGGAAGTAGAAATCATCTACCAAAACTATTACATCCGCAGCAAGGTAAAGAAATAAGAAAAAGCGTCAGCTCTGAAAAGGAAAAGCGCCATCAGGGTGGTGCACTTCGTGCTTCACAAAGCGGAAAGCACACTCTCCACTGCTCCGCTACGCGAGGGCACTGGGTTGGGTAAATATTTGCAGATGAGTTTTGCTCCACTTTTGCACTCCGGTTTTTGTATGGTGGAGCCGTGGGGTGGGAGAAAAACAAATCGCACATCCCCACCGGGCTCGGTAGCCGGCTACAGACGGTGTACCCATTTTGGATTGGGGTCCCGCATTGACAGCAGACGGCAGTGAACCGATTCTACGTCGAGCGCAGCGAAGGACGAAATGATATTGTTAATGGATGCACCCACTAGAAATGGGGAATTGATAGCGAGTGCAGTTTGATTCCGTTCTACGGTGGTGTGGCGTTCGGTGTGGTGTCGTCGTGGGGATAGTGAAATTTCAAAAATAAAATTCAAGCTCAAAAATGCACACGGAAATACGAGTTGTTGTTAATGTGCATTGAACGTCGAAAACAAAAAAAAAGGCGATAGCGTCTTGATTTTCTTGCCATTTAGTGTAGGAGTTTGACACTAGTTCCGGACGATTCAAAATTAAATGGGATCCAGTTCCAGGAAGTAGGAGCAAACGAACCGTCTGGAACCTTAGCAATCGTTGAAACCATCAGAACCGTCGTAATCGTCGGAATCGTCGGAACCGTCCGGAACCCTGAAAACAGAATCGTAGCCAGTCAGAATTAGTGAGTTTGTTTCAAACTTTGGTAAATGGCCCAACGGTTTTAAAAGTTTCAACCGATTCCGATGGATCCGATGATTCCAACGGTTCCGGACAGTTTCGAACAGTTCTGGCAATTTTTCGAACGGTTCTGTCAAGACGATTCCAGATGGATCCAGACGGTTCCAACGGTTCGGACACTGAGGAAAGTTTCGGATAATTCCGAAGGATTCCACCCAGAACCAACGATTCCATAGCTTTACAGTCGGAACCGAAGCCTAACCGTCGGATCCGTAATGAAACAGTGGACACGTTCCAAAGAACGCATCCCTACTTCAGACACAGCGGCTTGAATAAAAAGCGTTAGATATGACAAATTGCATACCTTCAGGCGCATAAAAATTCCATTTGCAAACCATCCTTGACTCGCATTTAGAAGATTATATTTTGCTCTATCTGTATGCTTTTCGATGAATTATGCAAAATAAGGTAGCAAAGTAAATAAGTGTCAACTATAAAATGCATCGCTTCAAACATTTTTCTTCTCCCCTCTTCCTCTTTCTTGATAGGCATAAATTATGCTCCGAATAATGAACAGCTGCCACCACCGGTACCGTCCCATCAGCCCCTGCGTAATCTTAATATAAATCTCCCGGAAAACGTGCCCCACGGTCCGAGAGGGCACCGCCCAGCCGGAGACAATGCAGCCGGAAATGCAGTCCTTCGGCTTGAGGTTGAGCTGCGTGACAAACACGCAGTCCAGGGCCGTCGTACGGCAAACAAAGCGAAACCACCGAAACCACCGTACGGTGTGGCGAACGCGATAAAAGGACCACCGAACGATGGTGGATCAGCTGTCGCACCGCTGGAAAAGGTAAGCGAAGCTGTCCTGAGAGTCCCAACCCCAACTCGCAAAACAAACACAAACCGTTTATCAAGCGGCTGTTAGCGTGTGACGGTGTGACCAACCAGCGTGTCGACCGCAAACGTGAAGGATTTTCCGTCGAAAAACTGCAGCCCAACTTACGTACGTCCCCTTCATTAACGCGCCCGGACACCACGGATGGACGATATAAATCTTTGCGCTTCCCGCGATGGTTTCGGTCGGGGGGACATTGTCGTGCGCGACAAAGTTCGTGTGCTTTGTTTGGATAAGTGAAGATGGGTTTGTTTTTGGCCGAGTCGGTCGGGGAGCTTCGAGCTTCGAGCGTTGTTGCCGTTAGAGAAACATTCGTACGGGAGAAACTGCTTGTGAGGAAACTTGCCAGCAAATGAAAATATTTTGAGTGAGACTGCGAAACAGTTCCAAATCGAGCAAACAGAATCTTTTCGGGTTGTTATCCTCTCGTTTATTGCTTAGGTGTTGGACGAGTTACTTAAGAAGCTAGAGGTCGAACGCGTTATATGGCACCCGGACAAGGCGGGGCAGTATTATCAGGTGGTGTTCCCGTTGGCAGCTGGCGATCCTTGCGAGACAACACTTCACTGCCTAACGGAGCTAGGAATCGGTGTGAAGTACAACTCCAGCGTCAGGTAAGTGATAACAAACTCGGTCGTGTTTCTGGCTTGAAGCGCCAGAAGTTATGCAATCAGTAGTTTATAGGAGCAAACTTTAACGTTTTTAGAACGAATTTTTTTAAATCCATAACTAGCTGAAGTATTAAAATATAAATAGAAGAAATGGATTCATCTTCAGCTTCAAACTTCCATCTCCTTCTTTCAGCGTTCTTCCAGCTAGCGTCAGCTACGACGGCTCCAATGACACCAGTAACGAAGATGAATATGGGTAAGGGCTTCCTATTTCTCCCCAGCACCACCAGAGCTACCTCTACTCCCTTCCCTTTTCATAATTTTTTCAACCTTTCCGTACGTACATCCGACGCTCAATGTCCCGCGTTTTGGAAACTATCCAGTCGCTGACTATTATTTAAATGAAGAGTAGCGACTTGTCCAAGAGGAAGGAAAAAACAGGAGATGTCCTTGTGAACGCTCTTTTTCTCTCCTGTCTCTTCTACCTTCTCTTACGGTACGGTTCTAGTTCCCTGTACTGCCATTGAAAAAGCTTTGTTTCGTCTGCAGCGACTCGCTTTCTTTTTGCTCTGCTCCTTATGTCCCCATTTTTACATGTGCTGCCACTTAGTTCTTTCTTCGCGCTCGATCTTTGTTTGATATTGTTCTCCCGTTTGCCGTTCACGGCATAGTTATTGTCGATGTGCATTTGCATAATTTGATTAGGTTCACGTACGGTGCACAGTGCAACATTGCAACGTGCACCCAGGAAGTAACAAGCTCAAGGAATAACGAGAGAACAAGGGAAAAAAATAAGAGAAGAAAACGAGGTGAAACAAGAGCTGCAAAGCGTTGAATTCAATATACTTGCTCCACATCTATTAAGGACGTGGACAGGATAAAAAAAACCTTGAAAGGAAGGTTATCCATCGAACGGGTAAAGAGTGTCTCATGTTGTAGGTTTGAGTTTTCCCATATACACTTCCTCGCTCGGGTGAATATTAATTCCCTTATTTATTCGCATGAAGCGTAACCCCCTTTTCTTTCTCCACAGTTAATCCCATATAGGGGGGGGGGGGGGGGGGGATGATAGTAACGTAGTTGCTCACGACTAGCTAGTTGACTTTTAATTAAACCTTCCCCAGCTGCTTTTGAGCTGATTTTGACGTTGTCCTCCTTCGGAGCGAAGCGAAGGATTAAACGCTCAGTCATCGGGCCATAATTAAATGTCCTTTAAGCTAGTGAGCGATTCTGTAGCGGAAGTCCGATGAACGACAGTTAGATGACGCTTAATTAAACGTTCAAACATGTGTGTGCGTCCGTGGGTGTGTTCTCTCTCTCTCTCTCTCTCTCTCTCACCTTAAAACAGGGACGAATGTGAGGAAAACTCCAAATGGAACAACTTCGTCGACTCGATCCGGTCGAAGCTCACCGTCAAGCAGGTGGTCGACGGTGTGCGGGCCGGCGGTTCACTATCGTTCGACTACTTGCTACTCATCGTCACGGCCGAGTAAGTACTACCGGTTCATAACGCTTCGAGCACACTCCGGATGGTGAGCCACCACAGAAACGGTTTCCGTCAGCAAACGCTTCTTGGCTCTTGATCACTTACGCTCGTACGGAACATCTTTTTAGCATAAGTGGTAGTTTATTCATCTCGCTCTCTTGCACACTTTCACTCTGCTGCAGCTCACTGGCGGCCCTGGGACTGGTGGAAAATAATGCACCAAACATTGTGGCCGCGATGCTGGTTTCCCCACTGATGGGTCCGGTAATGTCGATTACCTTCGGAACGATCATAGCCGACCGCGAGCTGGTGGTAAGTGGATATTTTTTCCCACCTTTTTGCTATCCAAAAGCCAAACGATCATCATGATGCTCTTTCGTTCCATTCGTGTGCATAGTTCTAGCGAGAAAATGTTTCGATTTTTAGGTACACGAATTTGCTTTTAGAGTGTGATGATGGAACTAGGAGCAACTGTGTGTTGAGCTTAAGGTAGAAATTATTGTTTGGTACAATTTATGTTAAAAGTATGTTGTTTATACTAATATTCTGGTGAATAATAGTTCTTTTCATACCCCAAAAACGTATCCGCTGGTGTTTGGTTTGTGAGGTTGCTTAACCTCATCTGGCAAACTTCCCTTAAAAGTCCAATAAATTTATCCATCGCTTGGCATTTTAAAAACTCAGTTCCAAACCGTGGTCCAACCCTAAAAACAAAACAAAAAACCAGATAACTTCCTCGTTGAAAAGCGACGGCGAAAAGCTCGCCATTTTCCATCACCCAGTCGAGCGAACTCGCGGGTACATGAAGTCCGGGTGAAAGTTCACATTCATGAAGCCGACTTTTTGATACGGACGAAAACAACAAAAAACAACAACCAAAACACACACACAGCACTTGCCTTGCAATAAAACTGCACCAGGCGCAAGGCAAGTGGAACAGCAAAATAAAACAACACAAAAAAAGCTCTGCGGTTCTCAGGTGTGCTCAGTCGATGAAAATTTAAATTAAAACATTTTCATTCAACTCAACGCGACGGGGGAGTGTTCGGGAAGATGGATTTGGACGGGTCGCTGGATGGAAAGTTTCCCCGCGGTCACCCGCAAGCAAGGTTGAAAGCAAAACTGGCAGAAAAGGGAGTAGTTTAAAAATTAATTGCCTCGCGCTCGAGAGTGTGAAAGTGGCCCAGCCGGTACGGAGGATGGTGGGAGCCATATTTTGCACACATTTGAACACCCGATGCGCGGTAGCTTTCTTTCGATGCGACGGGAATATGAACGGTGTGTGTAGCGTTGCTGAGGGGAAAACTGTTTTTGCCTGATGCTGCACTCACTGGGTGGGAAACGGGCATTAGAAACGATTTCATTGCAAGCTCATTAAATTATTGTTTGATCGTTTTATTGGCCGTTTCTGGAAGTAATGGGTTGAACTGCTCTTAAAGGTAGATTAATGAAAAGATTTTTGGAAGTTAAATGTTTGTCTGAAGGATCTATTGAATTTAAATAGTAACTCTACAATGTCATAAGCATCGTGTTGGTGATAAAGTGAATGTTGGCTTAATCGACTGACTCAGGCTAGAGTATGTAATGAAGTTTGGAAGCAATAGGATTTTTTTGTTATTTAAAAAGATGTTGTCATTCCCCTTATTTCAATTTGTTTATTAGGGATCTATGAACGACCCACGACCTTGATGTAAAACTCTAGATTCTTAAAAGTGATTCGGAATCAGATGACAACTAACCGAATCATCAGGCATGATTCAACCTTAAATTGTTCTGTAAGATTCACCAGGGGATGCTATAGTGTTAGGATTTTATACAAGTTTTATGACATTTTTGGCATTTACAATAAAATTCTTTCAAAGAATATAAGATTATCACAGATTTAGTTAGCATAAAAATCTTGACTAGAGGATTCAATGATAGATTCTAGATGGAAATTCAACGCAAAAATTCTTATAAGTTAAAGCTTTAAAATATATTATATCTAGAACATCTATAAGTGGCTTCAATTAGACTTTTAGATTTTTGAAACTGAGTTTGATTGAAAAAAATAAGAAAATTCGATAGCCAGGTATTAATTAAAATTTGGGTTGGTTCAGTGACGTCGGTTTTGACACGGCAGGGTCGTGCTTTAAATCTCATCTGGGGCGATCCCCCAGAGTGAGGGCTGATTTTCCGACTTCAAGCTAAACTCTGTTCATTCCAGTCCTGATGTTTAGAGAATGGTCTTGAATTGTGCGTTGAGAAGTGTGTTGTCGTAACGATCACGAAAAAGCGCAGTCCTCTTGTGTACGACTACACATTAAACGGTTCTGATTGAGCTACCTCGAGCATCTCAAACACGTCGTCACCAAGGGCAGCCAGCTGATGGGTTTGCTTAAGCAACTTGCTCGCGACTTCACGGACCCGGTCTCCATCAAGACGCTCTACTGCTCCTTGGCTCGATCGGTGCTGGAGTATGCCTCCATTGTATAGTGGCCATCTGCTGCTCGGCCCCTGGCCCGTTCGGAGACTATTTATTGCGGGACTTTTGAACTACCGGATTGACTCCCCAACGCTACTCTCTGGTCTCAACTTATACGTCCCAATCAACCTGCTTCGCCCAAGGACGCTGCTTGACGTAGAGGATCGCCAATTACAATTTTGGCGCCTTTGATCCCTTTCTCCGTATGTTCCGTGAATATAACTGTATCAGTAATCGTCACCAACCGGATATGCCACGCGCTGCGCTTTTAAATTGTATTCGATCCGTCCGTGCTCATAACTGTTAAGTGTCTTCGCAATTAGGCTACAAGGGGGCTCTGCGCGGCCCGCTGAATTAAAATAACAATAAACAATGATCAATATTTGGTATCCATTGGTCTATTGAGCTGGAAATAGTAGGTGGTGGTAAATAAAGTTGACAAATCGTAATAATTATGAAATTTTTTGTTTAAAAGGCGTCGACAGCAAGTATTGTCAGTATAACGTTTATCCTTGTTTCGAAGCGCAGTCTTCTTGCTGATCGTTCTACTATATCTCCACTCTGGTGGAAGTTAACTTTAAGACTAACTTACAAATATTTGTTCAGGTTTTCGTTTCAATGTTTTTCACTAACCATTAATACCAACTCTTAGCTAATCCTAACGCTAGAGGTCAAATATCCTTTGCGTTGAATATTGCCTATCTGTAGGCGTAAGAAGCTCGATCCATATTCGATCCATCTCTATTAAATGTAGCAATGTAAGTTAGGAACAAATTTGCACGGTTTATATTATTATGAAATAATTTTGATTCTTTTTAAACGCTTTAAAAGGAAAACTGAAAAAATATACATATTGCATACATTTAGGCGCAATAGTTAATTCAAATTTTTATATGCTTCACATCACTGCTAAAATCTCATGATTCACAAAAATGCTCCTCTTTAAAAAAATTACTGACCGATACTCCTGGTAAAGCTTTAAACTTGTCGTTCAACTCACTTTAGTGCATGATGATAACAAAAAACACTGCTCACCTTTCACCAAAATTCCAGCGTAACGTTGCGTTGCTCAATGTTGAATGTTGAAACAAAAACAAAAAAAAAATGTCGACAACATGGTAAAATCGTGTTGAGCGATGGTAAATTGAATGTCAAAAAAGCAAACAACACATTCATCACCCAGTCAGATCACGGGCGATATCCAGCGAAGCTGCACGGATGATTCGAATGGTGATTAATCCTGTGTGTGTGTATCCCTCTCCACGCATTGAAAGCTCGTGCTTCCCGGATCGCCCCCCCCTCCCCCCCCACTGTGCTGTACTGTATTTGCAGTAAAATATTTACCCAGCCTTCAGGCTCACGCTCTTGCCCACTGCTAATTGATACCAGCGCACCGTCCACGCACCGTTTTTGTACAGATTTTAATACTATTTTCTTTCTTTCCGTTTCGTTGCACGCTTTTCGCGCGGTACTGTGGGTACCCTTCCCCAGAAGGTTGGCTTTACAGCGCTTGCCCTCGGTATGTTCATCTCGATACTGTTTGGATTCATTTTTGGGCTCATCCTCGGCACCACCGACATGCCGTGGGGATTCGGCGATTTCCCAACGGAGGAAATGAAGGGCCGGTAAGTGTGGTTTTTTTTTTTAAGTTTTGAGTTCTCCAATTTCGTTTGCCTCAACATATCCCCAAGCTTTCTCACACACACACACATGCGGGTATTGGTACTTCATTTCCTCATGCCTCATTTGCCTCCAGGCCAAGCGCGATGTAGTCGGGCCAGCGCGGATGATAATGAATTACAAATTCATCGTTACAGAGATGCGATACTCTAAAACATTGTTCCACGTGCCTGTGAGCGCACAACAACAAGAATGAAAAAAAAAAAATGGCCCGAGCAAACGAATGTAATGAATGAAACCTCCAATTGGTTGTTAAATATTCGTAAAACAGCAGAAATCACAGAAATCATACCGCTCTTGCCTATCCGGTGGGTATTTTCGAATGAATTAATTAAAGCAAAATAAAACATGCACGCCCCATCCCTTGGAGAGCTTTGCAAGAGTTGGGAAGGAAGCATTTGTTGTTTGCTACTGTTTTTCCCCCTCTTCACCTCAATATCGAACACTGTAACAACGCAGTGGCCAGAGCTGCCGGAAACTGAAACCCCACCGGAAATGAACTAGAGAATGGTGGAATTTGTATGCGGTGGATACATTACGCCATACCGTAATGGTAATAACCAACAGCAGCAGCAGCAGCTCGGTTGCCCACTGCCAAAGTCCTCCCGTAGCCGCACACCCAGACACACTGTGTTGATTTTTCGCTCACGCTCTCTCTCTCTCTCTCGCCCCAAAATTCCACTTCACAGGTTTCCGTGTGTGTGGTTTTTTGGGATGGTGTTTCGGTTAGGAAAATGGAAAATAAATACACAGCACCGTGCCACATTCGACCGTGAACGTGGACGATTGATCACCGGCGGTGCTGTCGGTGCTGGGATGCGGTGTAGTTTTCACTTAAAATGAGGCGATGAAATGTTACTTTACACCGTATTTTTTGCGCTCCAGCTGCGTTTTGGTTTTTGGATAACGGTAACTGTTTTAATGTATGGCAGTGGTAATTGTGCAGCATACGAGGTGGGAAATTAAATTAGAAATGCGCAATAATGGTTGAATGATTAACAAATTGATTTTATCTGGTTTAGCGCAATTGATCGCAATGTTGTGGTTGGAGAGTTTTCATGAGATGAAATGAAAATGTGCGTGTTAGAAACGATACAAAGTGCATTGTTTTAATTTTGTGGACAAATTTTTAAAATTTTCCAGGCTGTTGTATGGGAACAAAAAACATTTATCCGTTTTAGTTGATTTTTTTAACTTTCATCACGAATTAAAGTGAATGAGTAACAATTGTTAATTCGAAGCTTGATAAAGTATTTATTCTTAAAATTTTATATAGATGTATCTAGTATCTAGCCCCAGTGGTAGGGCCGATAGCGGCAACAGTCTTTACACAGCTGTATCGGAGTTCAAATCCCATCCGGAACGTATCCCCGTAGTGTAGACTGCCTTTCCAACTACATGGTATGAATAAGGTTAACATGCATTTAAGAAATCAATAAGAAGATTCCAATATTTAACTTAAATAGAACAGAAATCTTCTAGAAAGCTCATCTATATTTAAACTTAAAAGCTGTCGAATTATTTTCAAATTTCCTTTATACCATCCTGAAAAACAGAATAAATATTGAAGTTTTATCCAGAATTGTTCAGTTAGATCCACGATCATATAATTCATATAAATCGTTCATATGGCTCTTTGGCTCAAAGCGCATAGTTGGGGGATTTCGCCTTTGGGAAAATAGCGCCTTATAATATGCAATTCATTACTCCAAAAAGATCACACGACAATTTCAAACATAAGAACAAGTATCAAATAATATCATTTTTATACTCGCCCGTACACCTTGACTGGAGGGGCGAGTAATTGCATACTTTCAGACGCTACGAGCAATGATAATTGATCGAATACGAGTAATAACCAGAATATTATTTCAAAACGTTCGAGAAGTTTAACAGCCCTTTAATAACGACGTATTATCAAATTTATCTCATACTTTGTAACATATCCTTTCTCACTTAGTGGCAACGCGCGCTCGCTCTGGATGGGTATACTCTGGGCGCTAACATCCGGCAGCGGTGTAGCAGTGGCACTACTCCAGGGCTCGGCCGGTCCATTGATAGGTGTTGCAATTTCCGCTTCGCTGCTGCCACCGGTCGTGAACTGTGTAAGTATGGGCCAACGAATCAAACGAAGCCATTCGACCTTACCTTTGTGCACTGTGCCGAACCAACGGAACGGAACACTAACCCTCACGGTTCCAAACACTTCCAAACACGCAATAATGATGCTCCATTTCCGTTACAAACATGTGTCGTCCGTTCCCTGCACACCTTAGCGAATCCACAACCGATTACACGGCTTCGGTGTGCTGTCCACGATCAAAAGCACCAAATCCTTCGTCGCGGAAAGCCCGAAAAGCGTACCCGGTACACTGCCGTCGGGCCATATGTGCATCGTTTCGCGCGATGAATGCGTTCCGTGAGCGAGCATGGATCGGGTTGGCAGTGGCATCGGTGCGATATTGATAGAACGATGTGCATTCAGCTGCTGCCGAATGGATGCATCCTGTCATTAGGGGTGAACAATACGGTACGGCGGTTCGTTAAAATGTTCGAGCCTCAAGCGGTGCAATTGAATTGAGAACTTTTGCACAGCAGCGCCGTAGCTTCTACCCGTAACGGTTGGCACGGGGTTTCGGAAGTCCCTGAGGCGTTAATAGATTCATTAGGGATTATGTGATTTGAGCACCGGCAGTAGCCTTAGGGGTATTGCTGCCTTCAGGGAGGAGCTTTCAGGAGAAGCTTATTATCAGTTCAATTGAGCGTCAGTAAGCGAACGAATGTTCGAAGGAAATATGACCTATGCGAGGAGCTATTTTTAAACGCAAAATTTGGCCTAATAAATTTAAATTACTCAATAAAGTTGTTCGCCACACACCATGAAAATAGATATGTGAGACAGTATTGATTCTAGGAAAATGCGCTCTCTTGGAATCTTTGTGAGCTCCTAGCCCAACATCTCTAGATTTGGATTTCGAAGTCTTTGGACGGTGAGCAGTGGCGGATCAGCCTAGTAGCAGAAGTAGTGGCCGCTTGGAGCCTCGTCGGTTAGGGAAGGCCTTGTCGGCGAGGGAAATCGGCTTGGTCTTACTTATCGAGAACGAGTCAAAATTAGAGAGACCTCAACTGCCATTCCAGTCAGGGACTCCAAAGACGAAGTTTAGAGTCCTGAACTGAAGTGTTTTCCATTACAGGCTTTTTGACGATTAGGCCTCTTGGACGACAAGGTCTCTTGGTAGACAGTGCTACTACGATTATTATGTATCGCAACCCCAGCAAATTTCATTGTAATTATGTTTATCGGCTTTTAATCGGACTTTTAAATTGAAGTTTAGTTTTTCTTAATAATCATCAATAATATTACTCACATCCAAGGAGGATTTTTCTCAACGGAATACATCCTGCTTCCCAAGCCGTTGTTTTAATTAGCCGCATATACAGTCCGTCTCATCAAAGATTGAATTTGCAAATGTGTAACCCAAGGACATTCGGTTGCCAATTCTCCCCCGGGAGGGTTTTGTGCGTAAAATGGCGACAATTGGCAGCATTTCACCTAAATGATTCTCGCCTTTCTTCAGCTCTAACATCACTGTCAGCAGCGGAAAGCAGCAGAACCGGGGCCAAACGACGGAAGCAATTATACAAAAAGCATTACAATAAACGGGCGATGGAAAATATTACGATTCTTTAGCACCCCATTATCGGCCTTCGGTTCCAAGGGCAGGCATCGCAAAGCCTCCATGGGGGAAACTTTGCTAAATTGCAGCAGCCGTCCAGAGATAAGGGCTTGAAGAAGCGGTGGTGAAAAATCGTAATCGGTCTTACACCGGACCGAAAGGCCGTGCGCGTTCGATAGACCCACCCGGCAAGCAGAAGTCTACCACCACCGCCACCACCAAGCATTTGGTTTTATTTCCTCGTTTTAATAGCCGTTTCACGGGCATTTCTCTTCGGTGTGTGCGCGGCTTCCGCCGATTGTTCGGCGAAAGTTTCTGCCGGATCGAATCCAACGACGTCCGGCAGATGAGCGTCATCTTTGTCGACCAGCATCATCACCATCATCATCATCATCGTAATCAGCGCCTCTGGTGTACGCGGAAGTTTCTGTTCCAATCGGATGCGACATCAAATTGTGTCTATTCGTAGGCAGACAGGCTGCTTCCCTATCGTGAGATGCTTTTGTAGATTGAAAATTTCCATCCAAACTCAAACGCAACACGGCCGGAAAGAAGCATAACCGGTCACCGATAACGCCGAAACCCACCGAAAGGGGTTTCAATAGGCAGCCCGTCCCGACCCGACTAACATCCTGAGTGATGATCCCGGTTTTAAGCCTCAGCTTGGCACATCGCGAGCGGATGTTCCTCGAAACGAACGATGGCAGGAAGCGCGTTCCGTACCTTGCTTTTACGACACGTTCCCCGGAGTGTCCTTCGGCAGCTCAAAACAGCCAGCCAGCAGTGGAGTATGGTAACATTAATTTTATGACCTTAGTTTTGTATCTATCTTGCTCTCTTGACTTGCTGCTACACACCACGCGTTCGTCCAAGCCGGTGGGTGGATCGTAAAGTTTTATCGGCGTGTAAAGACCATCCTTTCGGTTGCGTTGCGTGCAGATGAGTCCGGGTGCGTCCGACTGAAAAGTTGACAAGTTTTTGGAGGAAGCCCGTGGTTGAGGGTGATTAGGGGCAAGCCTTATCTGAAGAGTGTCCTATATTTGGGAAAGGAGAGGAGGAGGGAAACACTCATCCGGACCTGTCCATATGTTCGAGGCCCGTGTTTGAGCAACTGTACGTGGCGCGTTTGAGACATGTTTTCAACGTTTCGAATGTTTTCGGCTAAGCTCGACGCATTTGTTTACGATGTGGCGCAGTGCACGATGGGGCGATATTAGTTTGATGATGTATTGTTTATGTTCGGAGGAATTTAGTTGTTTATGACGAGAATATGCGTGTGGTTTGTACATATAAGAGCTATCCTATCGTTTAAGCCACATGGGACACTAAAGGAAGATAAAATGCGCCTGTTTGCAAGATTATTTTTGGTTTGACAAGGTCTGAAAGTGCGACTGGTAATTAACAGTTACAGTGCAATTAGATATAAATATCATTTGCATAACTTTAGGCGTCTGTTTTGAGTGAATCTTTGAATTGAATGGGAAATACCCGTTACTATTTATATATTGAAATAGACATGTCGATTTCAAGCATTTACTCTAAAATTTGTAAGTACCAAAGGCTTATAGCTCGGCATTAACTGCCAAAGTAAACGCTTTTAGTATTTTCCCAAATAAACACTGTTTCATTGAAAGGTTACATCCTTGAAGGCTCCTCTACCCGCTTCCTACTTCCCGGATGTTGTCCAGCACTAATTACATCCAATAATATCTTCTTTGTTATCGATTCAGTAACATAAAGTTGCATAAAAAAAAAACGTTCGCTCCTCCTTTCACAGGGTCTTTTCTGGGCACTGGCCTGCATTTGGTTGATCTACAAGGAGGAAGATATCAAGATGCCGCACCTGAAGGGCGAACCGTACAGCGGTAACTCTAGCTACGAATTCATCTACACCAATTACATCCCCACGGAGTTTCTAATTAACGGCATCGTTTCCGGTCTGCTGACGGTGATCAACGTTATTTGCATCTTCATTACCGCCATCATCGTGCTGAAGATAAAGGAGGTAGCCGCACCGTACACCTCCAGCCCGGATTTGCGCCGGTAAGTATGTGGGGGGATTGGGGGGGAAGGGATCAGGAAAACCACGTCTTCAAGTTTCCCATTTCATTTTACCCTTCCTTCCGGAGGGTGTCTTTGTCACGGTTGTGGCCGTTTTAACCGCTGGACAACCGGATTATTTTGTGTTTGCGAGAGTGAAGCAACCCTTGGTGGGTTTTGCTTTTTGTACCGGTTTGCTGTTATTTGAAAGATGGCAAAATGTTATCATTTTTTTAGTCTACAGCTTTCTTATTTCTTTAGAGTTTCATGTAAGGGTCTTCCCTACATTTGTTCGTTGTTTCAGTTTCAATTTAAGTCATTGATATTTAAGCCATCATGCAGCCTTTAATTAGTTGTTCTTGAAGGAAAATTTTTATTCGACACCGTTGCTTGAATGAACAGACATCAACATGGATAAAAACTTTAATATATTTGTTGTTTTTCAACTCATTTAGTATAGTGATGCAGTTAAAAACACATAATTGGTTTCTTCCTTGGTGTACGCTTGAGTGTAGGCAAAACAATTTAAACTCACCAGATTAGATTTTTTTCATGTTTTCAGTATTCTTTAAATATATTTCAATATTATCTTTTTTTGGCCAACTAAAATGTTGCTTGCCATATCAAAAAACGAGTGCGGTGTCAGAGAAAAAAAACGAATCGAAAAAATGTGTCGAATGTGCATCGATATGGTGGGCAGGTGTGATACGGGCACCACAACAAAAAAGACTTCAAATCGAACTAAAAGCTTCCAGTCTGGTACCACCCGAAAAGTGCTTGCCAACAGTGCAGCAGGTGCATTTATCCGCATACTCTATTGTTAAATGGCACAGAACGAGGTGCTGTGTGTTACGTGAGATAGTTACGCTGGCGCGTGTGGATTGCATACAGTCAGCAACGACAACTAACAGGGGGCACACATAAAAGCGCACAAACACTTTCCGCAATCAACCAAACGACGCGGGATGAAAAACTAATGGGTGTAAAATAATTGGCTCACCTCTGCGATGTGCCATCGGCAGCTTTAGCCATTTGGCTGCACGTTGCACTATATTCCGAGGAGGATGAACGAGCCGTTCAAGCGTGCCCACAGCCCACAGGCGTTGCGTTTGCAGTGCGAATGGGCGAGATATTTTTCTGGCGATCGTTTTTGCTTTCCCCGATCTCTTTTGACTCTTTTTTTGCTGTAAAATCATCGCTTTCTATAGAAAATTGAATATTCCAAAATTACTCGCAATAGAGAATGTCCCGTCTCGTTAATTTGGATGCTTCACCCGAACTGTTTTATTCGGTTTCGTTCGCTTCCAAATGATGATTCAGTGTGATAGTTTTGTGAAACGTTACAAATAGTTTTCACGCATTACAATACTCTATGAGATGTAGAAATCGAAAACAAGTGTTGAAAAAACGCTGTGCAACAAACATCCAACACTTGCGTTAGCGAATGTGGCGTTCGCGTTGGAGTTTGTTCGGTACTAATAAAAAGCTTGGTATTACAAGCAAACCTTCCTTCCCCGAACGTCCAATCGTTCCCGAGCACTAGAGAAAAACTAATTTTCGTTTGTTTTCACAACGATAATCGCATGTAATACTTTTTACTGCTTAAAAACACAAACCCACTCCCAACCCGGGAATGGGCTACTAAAGGGTGGTGGATTACGGGTATAGAATCAACACAGGAACCCTCTTTTTGTCTTTCGATGAAAAGCGTGTGTTTTTGTAGTATTTTTTTTTGTTGCTCGAATTTTATACAAACGCCCAAGCCAGTGGGGCGAAGTGTTGCCCGTGAGCCGGGAAATCATAACAGACCGGGCATTTATGAATGTGTTCATAATATTTTCCTTGTGTTTAAGGTTGCACAACAGCACCGGCCACGGACCGTTTAGTGGGAAGCGATGAAGTCAGAAAACCGTCGACCGACTGCTGTCTGTTGTTTTGCGCGCCATGTTTTGTGGTGAACCGTTTGTGATGGAAATTAATGTACACTTTTCTTGTTTGCTTGCATTTGCTGCTGTAACGCACTAGCTGGAAAGGAGTTGAGGGTGGAATTAACTCCAAGCTGCAGTTTCAACTATGCTGTACGTGTGAAATAAACTTGTGTTTGTTTCTCTTTTAGCCAAATAAAACTTTTGTAGTACTTTAAAATGTATTACAAAAGTGAAGCAAGATTTTCTGCGTCTGAAAATACAACAGAGCAAAGCTTTTGTGAAACAGGTACAGCAAAAAAAACAAACAAACTGGATGCTTCATTTACAGCTATTCTAGGACCCTTTGAGATCATGATATATGAGGCAAAAAGAATATAGAATACAAAGGGGTTATAGTTTGTTACATTTTTATCCCTTTTTGTACGACCCATGACAGCATTTTAATAGTAATCATTTCTATAACTTTTTTTTCGTTTCATCGAACGCCTCGTGGTATACTTAAAATCGAAAAATTGCTAGACTTTTAGGACGGTTTTCTTTGACTAGATCTGGGCAATCATTGTTCTTTTATCATTCCTTTTTTCATGTTGATTATTGCAAAACGTCCTTGCAACGACGTAGCGTGTTTTTTTTTATCCAGGATCCAAGATAGTTCAACTCTGCTTTATCGTTCCCCCTTATCATCACACTCATTCATACATTCATCCATTCATCCAATCATTCATGATCATATATACAGGCGAGATACTGCACATGTAATAGACAAACTGTAGGAGTGGGAAGGAAGGAAGGGTACTTAACTACTGTGCCATTCACTCGACAGAACTCAAAAACAGAACTCAGTTAGGCAGCATTCTCACCCTCCAGCAGATCCAGAATAAACTTGCTATTAGTGTCCCACAAAATTTTTATTGAAAATCGGTTGCTACATGGATGAAATGGAAAAAAATATAGCAGAATGTTCCGAAATGAACGGAACGGTCGTATTACTTAGCATTATTATATGAAACGGGTAAAAAATTATACTTAAAATGGTTAAAATAGTCTGGTTGTCATACGCCAGGACCTAGGTTCAAATATCATCCGGACCGTTACTCCATAGTAATGACTCACTATCCAACTACGTTATATCCTTAACTCTAGTGAGCCAGAAATGGTAGCCATGACCCAAGAGGTCGTTAGGCCAAGAAGAGAAAGAGAGAGGTAAATGGTGGTTTTCCATGCCCATGCCATGAACATGAAAGTGCCACCGACTCTCCATTTGAAATGCGATGGGTATGAGCTAATCTGTAGGAACTTAGTTGATTATCGCTTCTTGCACAATTAAACAATATTAGATTATCAGAACTGCATAAACAAAGTGAGAGCTTTTTTTATGAGCCACTGCTATTGCCTCGGCCAACAGACTGCCTCGAGGTGTTTAGAGAGATGAGTGATAAAATAATGATTATTGTTTTGCCCTAGGCTAAGAAAATCGCCCTAAAAGTCCAGCAATTGCTCGATGCTAGGTGTCCAGATTTCCGTTTGAATCACTGTATTTCCTATTTTATCTTTCAAAACGCTTATCTCTAAGAAACTAAGTCCAAAACTCAAAGAACATAAAGCAAATGTATCCATTATACCGTGTTACATGTATGGAACTTACAAAAACCTTAAGTGAAAACGTTCACATACGAACGAACAAGAAGCGTCATAAATAATCCCTTCTTCATCACCACTTAAACGCCCCGTCGATTATTCATCCGTCGCTATCCACTTGTAGAAATTGAGTAGTATCTCTAAGAAATCGTTGGAACCGCACAGGATCTTAGCGATGGGCAAGAAAAGTCAAACCATTAGGTATCGATGTAAGTTATACGGAAACGAGCTTGAATACACTCGGCGACCAAAAACGCCCAAACAGAAGAGCTAACCACAGAACGAGAGCTGCATGAGCAGCGGATATTCCCAATTTCTCTTTTTCCTTCACGAGCATCCCACCTTTTTGGTGTCGCTCGGGCATGGAAAATCTTTATAATCAACTAGATTAGAACTTATCGTACAGCAACCGGGCGTGAGCACTGGAACCGCCGCGCTTACGAGTGGCTTACGGGAGCGACATGAAAATGAGCCTCGAACACCAGAGTGGGGTGTACGGTTTGACATGTTTATGGAACCCTTGGCCGTGGCAGTTGGGACCAGCTTCCAGGCCCACGATCAGATAGTGGGACGCCGTACCGTTCGCAAGTTGCGGTAATGGGCTCCAAATGAAACGATGCTCAAAATTAGACACGCTTAAGCGGGACCTGAAGCTTGCCATCTTGATGTCAGTAGGTCGTTACTTGCAGCGTTCACCTTGCGTTCACTGGCCGTTTATCGTGCTGTCTTGCTTGCATTGTTACCCGCGCCAAGGTTTTCAGTTTTTCCCGACCCCATCCCAACAGCTCCACACATCACAGAAACAAACTTCCGTTGTAATGCTACCAACGTTCAACAACAACCCACCCTGCACCGTCACAGGAAAGTAGGAAATTGGAAAAATCAACACCACAGCACCATGGCTTCCACGGAGGTCACCTAAACCGTGCTTTCGCTAAACTTTAATATTTATGATTGTTTTTCCACCTTTCACCCCGTGGCATAATCCCAATAAGATGTAACACACTATGCATCCACCGCGCGGTGGAGAACATATTTTTTGGTGAAGAAGTGCGTTTGAATAAATTTCGCGGCAACTTTCCCCTGCACGAGTCGCTGGTTCGGAAGAAGTGAACTTTTCCGCCTTCCGTACCGTACCGCGGTACCCAGTTCCCGTGGGAGAAGTGCGTAAATTTACATAAATAAATGTCAATTGCGGATGTAGGCGGTTGCCGTAATGTCCGCCCCTTGGTGCTTTTCGACGATGAGAAGTTGCACGACGGAGCAGGTTGGCTGGAAACAGCTTGCCTATCCGACGTTGATCTTCAAAACCTACCGGAAACCGGTTACAGTGGATGCGCTGAGGAGGATGATCGTGGAAAAAGGACTCGTAATTGGTATTTACGGTGGACGGAGCAGAAACTACCGCGACTTAATGATTTAAGGCAAAAAATAATTAAGAACGAGATGTTGGGTAAATATGAACAGCTGTCAAGCGGACGCTGCGTCGTACTATACAATTTTTATTTAAATCGCTATGGTTTGTCAGCAATCGAGCTGGTGGCATATTTTGCTGACCGGGAACCGGACCTTCAATTTATCACATCGATTTCGAAAGAAAAACACGCTACTTTGTATGGATGGAATGAACTTTCATAATTGTTAACGCTTTACAAAAATGCTCAACGGAATGCTCGTTTCCGAGTAAATGTCAATCAATCTTTAACCTTCAACATTGCGCCTCCATTTGTAATGATGAACATTGACGTGTGCTCGTTGGTTTTAATTACAGATTCTGGGAAACGGACATTCGCACGGCCCGTACAGCGAACCGTACGACGATTCGTCGAAACCGTGGCGGTGAAGCGGACATTATGTCGACGTAAGTATATATGACGCCATTTGACTGCTCAGCATTGCGAATTACCATGCCCGGGAAGTCGTTCACCGGACACCGGGGGCTTTCCCGGAAGTGAAACGCGAGCCCTTAACACTATTGTGCCCACTGACTGCGCAGTCCACGCGCAACCCATTTACACCGCGAAAATCAAACCGAAATCGAAAAAAAGTTTTCGAACAATTTCCCACTAAAAAGCTTCTTATCAGTGTAACCGGTTCGAAGTTGTGTGCGCGGGTGCGCTCTCTCCAAGCAGCGTCAAATGAAAAATCACTTGCAAAACACTCACTCTTGCCGATCAGTTTGATGAAAAGCCGGTGTTCCCTTTCTCCATCCATCCATCCACCACCAAACACACCGAGCCGAGTGGAAGAGCGGAAAAGTGCTCGAAAAGCGATAAAAAAGTTGCAACAGCGCCCGAGGAGTCATATTTGAAAAGTTAATAAATATTTGCAATTGCTTGGTACAATTTCTCGAGTGCTCATTCGAGGGTGGATGGATTGGATTTGGTGGGGATGGAGGACGGTTTCGGATAGCGCGGTTCATAAGCGGTTTAACAGTGGTCAATGCAGCAGTTACAGTCTTATAAAGGCAGGCAGTTCCAGTGAATAGTGAAGCTGAGAGCCCGACTCCCGGAGTACTTGCTCGTGGAAAGTTATTTGTCGGGGTTTGATTTTCACCGACAACTTCAACAAACCTGAAACGGAGGGCCAGCTCATCGTTGGCAACATCGAGGACAAATATTCCCCTCCACCCCCCGCCCCCGGTTCTGGACGATCTTCCGGGTTTTTCAATTTGATTTATTTCCCTCTTTGTATTTTTTTTTTGGGTTCCTCTCATCGTTCGTCTTCAAACACGCTTTACTTCCCGCTTCTTGCTGGCACAGTTACGCCGAGCTGGAAAATGACCCGAAGGCACGGAATCTGGAGAATGCACTCGAGCAGGCCCTGAAGGAAGCCGTCGACGATGACACCTATCGAAAGGTCAAGCGGATGAGCTATTCCAGCAATGCGGCCGGCGAGGTAAGTCAGGCCACTGCCACTGGCAGGTTCGATTTTTGCAGAGGACACGTTTACGACGGTTCGCGTGAGGTGAGCGAGAAATTAAGCTGCCAGCGTTGTTCCCCATTTTCCCAATCGCTCGAGCGAATCGTCAGGTGGCGATGGTTCGATGGGATAAATTCCAAAGTTTTCGACCCGGGCCGGACGTTCTGCTGGTCACGGCGAACGGTGAAGAATGTGTTGGGACCGTGACCTGCTGGCACTGGATCCGCATCGAACGGTTTCGGTGGCTTAAGTGCGGGGTGTGCGCTCGAACGTATTCGGGCTGGCTGCAGTAGAACGATTTATCGCTGTCCCGAACTGGAGGGAGATTCTTCCGCTGTCCGTGAAGAATAATGCTGGTATCGATGGAACCCTCCCCGGGAACGGGATCAGGTTCGCCGGGTTTTGACATATAGCGGTGAAGTATCGGTGATTAAAGAAAAGGTGCCCGGACCAGACACTGTAGCAGAGTGTTTTGCAGGTGTTTGTCCTGCAAAGCAGCTGTCGTACAGGAGTTGCTGATTTTATCACTTTGTAGTGTGTATGATGGAGACTGAAATATGCTCAAGTTATGTTATTTAAACGTGAGATGGAGAAGTTGAAAGCTACTTGATTTATTAGAGATACTTATGAAACAACGTTAGATGCATAAGAATCTCCAATAATTATTTGCTCAAAATTTCTATTGCATGCTGATGAAGTCCCCGAGTGGTGGATTTAGCATCTCCGCTGCTGCTCTCCATGAGTGTAAACTCTTTAGACTTATGTGTCATCAATCAATCACCCCGTAGTTTATAGTAAAAAAGGCTTACGCCTGGAGCTATTCAATTCATGTAACGCAGAAGTCTTTCAACCACAACCGATGAACACCGTTTTTTAACAGAAAATTGGACTATTTCAGTCAGCTCACCATAGCCGAGATCTTTAATAGGGAGTAGATAACTGTCTTGTAAATTTGCTTAAGAGGTAGCAATTAGTCACTTATTTTCCGTTATAGTTGTAACATTTGCAACAGTGCATTCTACCTTGTTTTTCTACTCTAGCAAAAATATGCAATACTTTTTGTTACAAATTATACTAGTCAAAGGATTTTTAATTATTTTTCAACCCCAACTTACACTCGACGCTCAAACAAAATAAAAAGTAAGTGCTTGAATTATTTTCGGTATCGTGTCAGATGTGAATGGATGGCTTTAATAATATTCAACAAAAAATATTCTTAAAGGTATAGGTATAGGGTTTCCATTCGTTTTGCAAGATATATTAAGCTTTTCGAAATAATCTAGAGGACAAGCTTATAATAATGTTGCTGCTAAACAGCAGGTCTAAAATTAAACCATCTATACCAAGTGTGGATCAAACGTTAAGGGGAAAACGCCTTAAATTATGCAATTCGAGTGACAAGCGTTATTTTACTCCTTTTCAAGGCTCTTTTCTTATTCAGGTAGAACGGTCTGGCCTTTTTCAAGGTTGTTACAATTTAAGTTAAATTTTAAATACCTCGCCATTGCTGAAGACCATCGAACGCCACGCATTCGACATAAACCGGATACTTTCCAACGTTTGTTCCAACCAAACGACGATAAGATTCGTCTCAAGCAGCATGCACAGTTAATAATGCATCTTCACGTTCCACGTGCAAACGCTCGGAGCGAACGAGTAAATGAAAACATGCTTCACATATCTCATGCCAAACAACATCCTGCCTGCCTGCCGTGGAAGCGGGGAAAGGCAAATTCTATTATTCCGCAATCAAGTCAGTGCAGATCGCCGACATCACACGCGAAAACAAACAATCTTCCGGTCTACCCTTCCCAAAACGCCCAAAATGCCGAAGGTGGTTGTAGCGCACTCCTAATGCTAAGCCCTCGGGACGGTGTAAACTAAAACAGACCCATCGTCCCGACAACAACGAAAAAAGAGAAGGTAAAACATGTTGGCCTCAACCTTTCAAAAGCTTCACACTGGGCGCATAAAACGGTCGGCACTTGTTATGCAGATTTGGCCCCGTGTGCAGTGTTGTGTCGGTTAAACCGGTGAACCGATTGGCAACCCGGACTCGCACACACACACACGGCAGCTGCTGTACAAATGATCGGCCATCAGACCACTCGTCGTTCGAGTCCCGCGTTTCGCCCTAACCGCGTATCCTCATACGTCCGTGATTTATGTCCGCACCAAGGGCCGCGGAAAATTGCTCCAGCAAAACGACGGTTTGGCGGTTCATGTTCAGCTTCGTTTGTCATTTTTCATGCTTTTCACTCTCGACTGATAAATGTTGATTTTGGCTTTGGCCCTTTCCGTTTTGTGTGCGTGTGTGGGCTAGGGGATTCCCGTTGTGTTTGTCCGTCGTGTTTGGTTTAGCTGTGCACGATGTGTGTGTGTGTGTGTGTGTGTGTGTGTGTCAGTACATTGTTACTTATGGCTGGTAGCATAAGTCACGGGGCACACAAAACTATACACACCCGTGGGCCCCCTGAACGTGCAGCAACACCGGCGACCCTATGCTGTGAGCCGTTGCATGTTTGCGGATGTACTTCTTCGGGTGAAGAAAACATCAGCTTCACGTTCTCCACGCTGTAGTGCTGGCATTGAATTTTATTTTTATCTCGAGTGCATGGGTAAAAGGAAGCACGAAAGCCATCCGGGCTGCAAAAATTAAGATGGTACACATGATGTGGGTACGAGCGGCGAGCGCGGTGAATGCAACGGAATGGGGGAGACGGTTTCACAAAAGCTTATGCTGCTCGGTTTCGCCAAAGGATCTTTATCTTGGTTGGGGAGATTTTTTTTGTGGAGATGTTCCTGCATGAAACATAAATAGAGTTTACTATGAGGAGCACGCAAGCATTGGACCGATGCTGCAACCCTGGGAAAGGAATATTAAATTCTTTCGAAAAATATGCTGTCATATATACTAATGATATGTATCACTTTACAATTTCTTTACATCAAATTATGTGCATGAAGTAAAAAAGGAGGAGGAGAAGTTTATACATCATTAAGTTCGCTCAAAACTAGTCGTTCATTTCTCGTTTTGTGAGAGAACCTTTTTTTTTTGGTGCCCGCTTTTCACCTCAAACAAGCCCAGTTAGTTCACCTCGTTAGTAATATTACGTCTGGGCGTATACCGCTTTTGTGTTGTCTAGATATGCATTCCTGGGTTTTCCTCCTCCTCGTTTTTTTCCTTCCAAAACAGCACCCGGGATTCTTTCTGGCTAACATTTCATATTAGTGCCAGTGGCTGTCAAGTCGTTATTATGTTTTCCCATTACAAGCCCGTCGAGCAGGATTCTGTGAGTAAGCTCTTTTTGGGCACGGTTGTTTCAGCCCGGTTGTGTCGCTTGTTGGGGAATAATAATGAGGATTTCTTTTTCTCTTTCCATAGCACAAAATTTTCCAGTACGTGTGTTAAACGTGTGCTTCCAAAGGGATAGAATAGAGCCAAGTACAATTTGGACCTTGCTTCTATGCGACAATTGCTAGCGGATTTCGGTTTTGTTTTCTTGTTCGGGACGACACATCCCCGACGCTTAATGTCTCACACGTACAACAAACAGCTGACAGTTTTGGGGAAGATTTTTTAAAACGGCTAAATATTACTAACGCTTTACGCTAAGAAACAATGGCTGACAGCTGTCACAGCTAATGCTGGGCGACGGGAGAAGAATAATTTACACGGCTCTCCGGGTCCCTGGGAGATGGTCCTTTGGTGGAATGTCTTCTGATTCTTTTCTTGATTTTTGATGTTTTTATGAGTGTTTCTTATGAATGTTGTCTACTTAAAAGACAGCGTACAACTGTCACTTGTTTTATTACTGCGGCCCTTTATATCGTTTCGTTTTACCATCGTCTATACGATTACTGTCTACCATTCGTCTAATATAATCCATCCTTTACAAAGCAAAGCTGCTAGCAATAAAATAAACAAAAATCAATAAACAAATAAAAGTAAGCAGCATAATCCGTTTAAGAAGGAACACGTTTGCGATAAAAAAGCTCAAACGCCGCGGAGTTACGTCGAGTCGTGCGTTGAATGTAAATGGTACACATTTCATTTCATCTGCAGAGGAACGCTACCGAAAGCTGCAGAATTGTTTTTCCTTTTTTTTGACAGTTTTGCTTGGCGCCAAACAGCAAAAACAGACGCACGCACAAGTATGACAGTGTGACAGGCGCAGATTTTGAGCCGCGTCGTGTGGGCCCCGGTTTTTTTAAAACTGATGGCTAGCAAAAGGCATATTTAAAAATCCTTACAGCTTTACATCCGCGCTTGATGTGTTCTGTAAACGATTTCTGCCCAATGGTGGGAATCAACCGGAAGGCTCTCTACAAGGGGAAAGCGTCACCCATTTCTGGCACGGATTGGGTGGACGGATGGATGCGTGAGCGAAACGCGCCACGATATATGTGACAGCAGGGGAGGATGTATTTGAAAAGTTGGACAGTTGTCTTGTCACGTGTGTATACAGGCGTGCGAAGAACGGAAGCTCGCGAACCACACCACACGGCACCCCGTGGGATGGTGACGAATGATGCATTTTAATGATGTGTTCCTTTGGAGTCGCGGTTCCGGCCGCACGCAAGGTTTGCTGTTTTGGTGGTGCTCGTTTACACAGTCACGTGCCGGAATAGCGTACGTTTGGCGCGTGCTATTCGAAGAGTGATAATTTGTTAAACAATCCTATGTTTGTAGGCAGTCTTTAGATGCGTTTAAAGTACTATTCGGCTAATAGAGGAATGGTTTACGATAGTTTCTTCGATAGATAGGCAGCATTATTGAACCATGGCTGACGAGTTGAAGATATATCTGTCATATCTTCTGCAGTCTGTCTGTATATGACATTACTGATAATATTATTTGTGTAG
Source organism: Anopheles stephensi (assembly GCF_013141755.1). Taxonomy (NCBI): domain Eukaryota; kingdom Metazoa; phylum Arthropoda; class Insecta; order Diptera; family Culicidae; genus Anopheles; species Anopheles stephensi. The sequence continues at coordinate 55,500,525 of NC_050203.1, read as the reverse complement.
CTTCTTGTCCTGGTGTTCAATCAACTTGATGTGTGTTAACGTATAAAAATTGTCTGTAATAATGTTCACTAGACAAACGACACCAACACTTTTCGATTCTAAATAAGGTAGAAACTTTATTCCATGAACAAACGTAATTCGAAATTTAGGGGTTCTGCTAGATTGTAGGATGACACCTCAAGAACATTACGAGTTAATAGCTTCCAAAGGTTTTCGCCTTCTAGGTTTTATTTTGCATTTAGGGCAGTAATACAAAACCTGGTCTATTTATTCTTCTTTGATACTAAAGCCTCGAGAGATCTTGGCGATTCCGTGCCTTGATCCTATCAGTAGCTAGATTATCAATCCTGTGTACGGAGAGGCGGTCCGCTGTCAGTTTATGATTTTTTTCCTTACAAAACTCACAGCATTTTTTCGTCTGTGCTGGATTTAAAGACACTTGCAGTCTTAAATCTTTAAACTGTTCAATCGTTCAACATTACAATTTGATAGTGTTATTTGGACATCAACGCAAAATAGCACTTCATAGAAAACTAACATCAGTGATAGGTTTATCTTTTGCCGTGGTTTCGTAACGCAACTTACCCCAGTTACCGTGCTAGATGACTGGTCTTAGAACTGAAATCCCTCCAACATAGGCGAATGACGGCCCAACACTTTTTTTCTATAAACGCTTATCTTCGGTTTCAATGACGCCCTTTGCATTATTGAGCAAATAAACTTCCAGGCTTTTAGCAGAAAATTTATACCAAGCATGATTTTAGATCGACTGAATTTGGTTTCAAATGCCATCCAGACCGCCTCCCCGTACGTTAGGCTGATTACTTTACTACGGGTAAAATAAGGTCAAAGAAAGCCAGAAATGGCGGGCCGAGACCCCTCGAGGTAGCAGCGCTAAGGAAGGGAAAGAAGAAGAATTTGGTTCTTAAGTTCTAATGAAAGCGCCTGAAAGTATGCAATTCGTAGCTGAAAAGTCATCGTGACATCAAAAATATTTCTTTTGACTCTCAAACTGTAACCTTCCATTGATCCGATCACAATTTAAATCTTAGTTTCACTTCATTTTTATTTATCAATTCACATCTTTGAATGACATTTGACATCCTATAATTAATAGGATTTTGAATCAAGAGCTACATTTCAAACATTTTCTTTCTTTTTCGCCAATTGCTTCAATCATGCCTATTTTACTGGGAGAATATCAGTATCAGCGGAGATTATAATTACGCTCAACTGAATTCCCTTTCCACAAGTTTTAACTGTAGGTCAATTTCCGAGCCCCCCCCCCCCACCAGTCCCATGGGTCCCCAGTCTATCGTCAACGTATGATGGCAATATGGTTACGGTTCGCTGAGCAACTGCTCCACCCCACGAATCGAGCGCATTTTATGAACAAGTATAATTAAGCCGAGTTTGAGTGAAAATTTAATTAGCATTCAATCCAGCGGCGAACACCGCCCTAGCTGCCATCGAACACTGCTTTTCTCCCGTCCCATTTTCTTTCGAAGCGCATAATAAAATGGAAGGTGCCATTTTGTGTGAGCACCACCGGGTGCGGGAGAGAACTAGTGTAGAAAATTTGTTATCGTACGCGTTTTCGTGCGCTTTTTGTCTGTTCGACCTATCATTAGACCAGCACCAGGTGTGAGTGAGTGTGTGAGCGGGTTGTTGATTAGAGAACCGGATAAACCGGCTTGCAGCTTGTTTTGGGATGCAACTGATACGCCATTCGAGTATGAATAGGAATTAATTGCAGATGGTCATCAGTGACCACCACGGTTCCGTTCGGTTTCGTTCCACTACCCCAAAGACATCACAGACTGGCCGTTGTTTTTGATGATGCGTAATGCTAACCTCGTCACCTCATCAATAATAATATGGAGCGAAACCATGCCGAAACGCTGGCAGCGCTAGTAATTGAATACGAGCGGTGGGTTGTCTTAACCCGGAGCTTCAGCATCACTAATGAAATAGTTCACTTGACCCGCTGGCACCGAACATTCCCCACGTCACCAAAACAACCATCACCGCTCAGTCGGGTTGAGTTTTTTTTTTCCATAATTTGAACTTTACCGAACGTTGTCAAAATAATGCCAATGAGTTAATTCGAGTTCGAGTGTCTTTTTAAGCGATGAAAAAACGCTTTCCCAACGACGAACATTAATTGCAAATATTATTTCCAGATTGCCGAGCGTCTGTTCGGCGGTTCCGGTTCCGGGACGGCGGGAGTGTCTAACAATGGGGGCCAAATTGGAAATCCCATGGCAACGGGCGTTGGCTCGAGCACGAAGACGACGGCCGATTTGAAGCTGTTGGAGAAACTCGTTACCTCGCTGCTGGAAACGCACGGCAACAGTTCCGCCACCGATGGCCGCGCAGAAGGACTTCACCGAAGCGGATCCGTACTGGGACGCTTCCGTCCGATGTCACGCTCATTCCGCTCGACAAGCTCACTGCGAAGACGCAACGAAGCGCCGACCGGTGCTTCCGATGGCACAGGTGGAGGAGGGCTGGGGGGTGGTGGTGGTGCTCCGGGCGGAGAGGGAACGATGCCAACTATTCAGGAATCTGGCACCGACCGAAACAGTGGCAGCCGCGGACGACGAAATTCCTGGAACGATCGGGGTGGCAATGTGCGGCGGGTGCTGAACTCCATCGCTAACGCGCCGCACCGGTTCAGCCAGTCGCTGAGTGGCGGCGGACCACTTCAGGATAACGACGACGAGGAGCGCAGTAATTTGACGCAGAACATTCTTTGACGGGGTCGCGACAAAGTTAATAAGGATAATGGGCATCGCGGAAAAGAAACGGCTCGCTGCTACTGCGAGGGACTTACTTCTTGCCGGAGAAAAAATGGCCCATCAGATTTAGCGTGACAGATGCGTGATAGTGCGCATCTGGGTAGAGGTGTTAAGAAATTGAGATAAACTTCACCACTTGCAATTATGTTGTAGCAGCAACGTAATATTTTTCAATAAGTTTTTAGTCTCTTCTATATATAAAAATATAAAAAAAATGTTTATAAATTTTATATATATAAAAAGAAAATATATCACATCACACATTCGTTCATCCTGCCGAGGTGTAACGCTTCTAAAGGGATGTTACTGTGGTACGCATAGAATCTGCATCAGTTTACAAATGCTTCTTCCCCTCTATGCCGGCAAGCGGATAAATGAATTTTAAAGGACCACCGCAACGACGGCAAACGGTTGTTCATTTTAATGAGATCGTCATACCCACTGGCCCAATGTCTGGCCGAGCGCCGGAGCCGTTAGCACCTGAAATGATGCAACGTACCTGCTTTTCCAGCACCGTCACTGTGTTTTCATTCAGCTGATGTTCACCGTTGTCGTTCAGTTCGAAGTGTGATGCGTTTGCCAACCGTACCGTCATCTCGTATTTGGCTCGTCCACGACCTGCCGGAGAAAATCGGAACGAATGGAAATCTGTAACTGTTTGTTGAAAGTTGAGCGTTAGAAAGTTGTTGGTTTTCTGTTAGTGTTTCTAATCGTAATTAAAGCAATTTAATTCCATTACTTCTTCAAAGAATAATATCCTGAAAGAGGAGAAAACAAAAATTCTTAGACGGATTCTAGCCCACCCTTTCATTAAAGCTTTCGGTTTTTGTGAAAAGCTCCGATTATAAAGAAAAACAACGCACAAACCCAACATGGATAGTGGCTTATCGTTCTGTTTATCCCATTCGAGCTATTTAGTCCCGCTTACACCATAGTGGTGAAATTAGTTTTTCATTCTTGTCCCCCGGCGCTTTGCACTCTCCTGCCTGCCCACGTCAGTTCCCTCGGCAGCAACCATTAGCCAACCGTTTTATGCCTTATCTAAGTCGTACTTTCATCAAAACCATAATCTTTTTCAATGGCAAATGAGAAAAAAAGGGATAAAGTAAAGAGTAGTGGAAGGAAAGTGATATAATTTTCCACCCGCTTTTCCTCCTTGCGTTGGAAATGTCAGGGCCAAAGCTGTGGATTTCGCTGACGATGCCTTTGCTACTTTCTTATCAGTGGCGTGCCGAGAGAGTGCCGCCATTCCGCACCAAACGACCGTTGGAAACAGTCATAATGAAGTTTGGCGAACAGTTTTTCCCCGCCCCAAAATGCTCCGAACCGATTAGGCGGCTGATAATCGACCTATTAAACTAATGCATAATTTACGCTTATGTCACACCCATGCTCCCGGGTGGGGGCAAACGATAATGAAGTGTTGCGGAACCGTATCAGCCTTTTCGCACAGATCTAATCCATTGGCTTAGCATTGGCTCCCGTTCTGTGCATTATGTATGCAAACAGAAGGAGAGAGAGAGAGCAGATAAAAAAGAAGACCTGCTGAATCATTGGGGCGAGAGGAAAAAAACCGAACGAGAACTACTATAGCGCACAGCAGCGCTAGTGATTGGACTGGCTTTTGATTTTTCCTATCAGTTGGGATAAAATATTCATCGCCGCTAGAGTTGGGAAAGCCGACCGTGAGGCCCGGGATACCATTAATCATGCAAACTGTTTGCTTTTTGCTGTTTGGGTAAAACCAGTTGAAGCTAAAGGAGGTGGAGCTCCTGTTGTGTCAACGATTATGCAAATGTTTGCCATGAGTTTAGTAAGGCGAAATGTATCACAGCTCCAGAGCGTAGGCGCATTATTAAATGACCCAAAAGTTTCCACGTATTTTCAATCCACCAGGATTAAGTGTTTGTCGTTGCTGGAGGAAACAATACGAGGACAACATCACGTACTGCCACGACCCGAGATGCATATCTCAATCAGTTAAGTAATCTTGTCGAGCGATTTTTGTCGCACTGGAAAATTCCTCGGATGGAATTTGTTCGAATTCGGTAAGCAAATAAGTAATCATCCCGGGGGTCACTCTTGCTCTCCCAAAATCACACACACACACGTACACTTTGTTTGCCGAAAGAATTGTGCATCCGGTCGGTGTGCGAGGAAGCTTAAACTGTTTGCTCACTGTGCTTTTATGTAAATTGGAGTGCAATTCCGTTGCCGGTCAATTTGTATTGCATACATTTAGGGGTGTGCCAAGCTGACGGAACACGCTTGCTGGTTGTTTAAGCTTAGAGTATTAAAGTCAAGCTAATCGTACAGTTGTCATTCGCACGCCCTGCTCGACGTCCTGCCGGCTGATTCTCAACCGATTTGATGCAATGTGACAAAAGCTTTCCTTTAAGTTATGAGAGGTTTGCTTTACCGGACGACCGTTCGTGTCGTCTCTATTCTCCCGAGGGATCACAAACTTTCCGGTCACCTCTTTCTGGTTGAAAACAAAAACACATTACACGCAACTCTCGGCACAGGCTTTCTTCTTCCCGTTTCAGCAGTAGAATTTGATCAGAAATTTACTACTTCCTCCATTCCCGTCCGGGGTAGCTTCTTGGGCTGGACGTAAAACATCTGAACTTTATCGCTTCCTGCCACGTGCCTGCTGTCCTGCCACGGTGGGCTACTGGGGGCACCCACCTGTCACGTGCAGAAGAGAAGTTGGTACTTCGATGTTGCGAAAAGTTGCAGCACTGGTTCACGCGCGAAGCAAGGTGAGGCAAGAAAAGCTCAAGAGGGTTCGATACTTACTCGAGGACGATATGCTCTGGTCACAGCGGCACACGTCGAGGCTGTCACCGGGTGAAATACACTGGCGAAAGCAGTCGTCGCCTTCCTTGTCGAGATTGCATCCTGCGGGAGAGCGGAAGAACAGGAAGAAGAAAGTTGGTCAAAATTGTATGCTTTTGCTGTAAGTTTTGCCTTTCTGTGGGCGATGCTTGTATGGGGTGGGTGTGGCATGTGACAGATGGGTGGGGAGGTTGACGGGGGAGTAGGAAGAGGACAACGCCAAACACCGAAAGGTGGAATGATATGGAAAGAGAATGCTAAAAATAGTTTCTGTCGTCGGCACAGGCGGTGGTGCCGTGGTAAGTCCATGGACCATTAACTCGAGGACAGTTTGATGCAGGTCGAGGACGCTTTTCCTCGGTGCGGTTAGGTGTAAAATCCGGCGAAGAACCGACCAAGCGAGCGTAGAACTCTTCTTCCATTCAGAATCGGTGTCACTCCGGGGAAAGTCACCGGAACGGATACGCGCGAGTGTGAGTGAGATCACTTTCGTTCCTTTGAACTTGAACAACTTCACTCGACACTTTAACTTTTGCCATGCCCAGTGTCCCACTTGGGCTGGGCATGGAGGTGCTTTACATGGCTTACAAAACTATACTCCCCAGGAAAGAAGTCATACAAATTCCTAACGAAGCGAGTACACTGATATCTGCGGGAGGTAGCTCCAGAATCACAACACAAAATGGGGGTGATTTAGACGTCCGCGCCCAAGGAGTCCGGGTGACATCATCATTAGCTGTGAACAAAACGGTATATTTACCAAGGCACTGGATGTGGGACTCGATCTTTTCGTTGCTCCACAAATACGCTCTGGACGTGACGTGACGCCCGTGTGTGTTGGTTGGTGGTGGTTTAATGATGACGACCACACAACACACACACACACACACACACACACACACACACGCGGCATACACAAATGGCCGTAATGTCGTGGTCGGTAGTTGCGGAATAAATCGCTCCAGGATTATTTTCCTTTTCCAGACTCCGTTGGCCTCCTTTTTCGCAAAAGGACTCTTCGCCAAACAGTTCGGTCATAAAACTTGGCCCCCAAGATTCGTTTACACTCAGTGGATGGCTGTGTATGCATGGGTGTGTGCACGTAATGGTATTGTTATATTTTATGCTTATCATATCGTGCTCATCGCTACCTGCACCAGCCAATACGCACCGAGGGGTTTGCAGGAAATGTACTTTTACCACGAAGGTTCACGCCCCCCAGGCAAGCGGCTAAAAGTGTTGTGTGCTTTCTTCGTCCTTGCTGGCACCGTCCGATGACCGATTCCACTCAATCAGCTTCATCCCTCACGCGGGGTGGTGGTCATTTACGCACTCGGTAGCTCGCTGACTACCTGCAGCATAAAAAGTGTTGCCCCGGATCCTCCCTATCGGATCGGAACGCTGGCGTGGTTCCGCATCGCTTGGCATAAATCATTGGTTGGTAAATATTTAACGAAGGCACAAAACCGACCAACCGACCGAACTAAGGGAGCGAAGGTTTGTGCCGGTGGCCGGGAAAAGAAAATAGCAATTTAAGCTTTCCGGGTTGTGATGTCCATTTGGTTTGCTGTGGGTGGGCGAGAGATTCTAGCATTTTTGTTTTGGGACGCACATTTTAGAACAATGTGTTCCGGCCATTGGGAAGTAAGGAAAGTTGATGTAAAATTATGATATTGGTGATTGCTGGTGAGCTGATTGCTTTACTGCATATTTTAATAGAATGACATATTCGGGAAATGTACGAGATGGGTCCCATGGCGCACCTGATAACTGTGTGGCCCAGGGTGAAATTTCATTGTCTGTCTTTTCTGCTTTTTTCCGAGAGAGTCCAGCAAGGTGAATGAAGTCGAATGCCTCCGGCAGTCTTTATAGTACGGTTTATTTAAAATTAATGAAAATAAATCATTATTTATTTATTATTACGGTCAGAAGCCGTTTTGTCATCACCGCGTGTAATGACTGCGAATCATGAATTCACACAAATACAATTAAAAAAGATTAACAAGACATTTCCTCCTTAAAAAATCTAGGTATTGTAACCATACGAGCTCTGGTTAAATATTGTTGAACATTTTTAACTACCTTTGAAAAATCAATTGAATTTAATTTTGATATGATTAAATTTCATTTGATTGAATTAATCAATCAGTTTTGGAGGTCATACATCTGAGAGAGGATGAACCAGTAGTAAGTAGTGAAGGACAGTAGAATAAGGTCAGCTTCATTTGCGAAAAACTAATATATTCAATACATTCCCTAGGCTTACCCTTATGAAATTTGGAACGCCATCTAATGTTTTTAACAGACATTTTATATTCGTTTAAAAACAACTGTATCAATACATAAAATAAAAATTACAGATAATGTTGATCCGCTGCATCGAGTCAAATCAAACAACACAACTTCTGTCTGAGACGTCACCTGGCACAAGGTAGATCTATCCACGGAATTCTGCTTCATCAAACACAACACTGTACCCAAACACGATCACGATTCCAGCCATATGCAATGGGTCCTTTCCCGTCTTTGCATCGGTCACAGCTGCCTAAATCATTCATACAATCTCTTCAGATTTTGTCCTCGATTATGAGGATTTTGTGACGTCAACATTACGATCCGCCACATCCCTGCCGATTGCGATGGGTACACTAAGAACCAAAACTCTGATTTTTACGCATCAGTAACTGAGATATTTAAATGTATAACACACTAGTTTAACCGCTTGCTATAACCTATTAGCCAATAGTTTTACCTTCACTTGTACCCATTAAAAGGACAGAGGCCAATGAGGTCAAAGAGATTAAAATCCTGTTTAAATGAATGAAAAAGGATCCATGTTGAAAAGCTTGAGGCATAAAAATATAACTATTAAATTATTAATCTAGGCTTGTGCGGGCCATAAAAAGTGTGAGAAGAGAATAGAGGTACTATGAACAATAAAAAAAATGTTTACACTTCGATCTTAGCCTTTAGGTCGATGTGGGTTGATTGGATTGATTTAGAAGATTTGGATGTTAATTTTGATGAATGTACATTTTTCATCATTTAAAGTGTTAACATCATATTTTGAAGTCAAAAGCAATAAGAAACATTGAGTTTATATCTCCCCATCATCAGCATCCCATGATTCGATCAATTTTTGAAAATCTGAGCTAAGTTTTAGAAATGAAAAAAGTTCAATATTTCGAAAAGCGGTGTCAAAGTCTCAATTTTACGCTTTAAAACATTTTGGTAGCCTTTTTAAACTTTCCGTCACTATATGTACAGTGTGATCGACAGCTAAAAACTCACATAAATCCATGTGAAGAGTGGGTTAAACAAGGGAGAATAGTTTAGCTTTTTATGTTGCCTCTACACGCTCTTTTCCAAACACCTAACACGCCTTTGATGATGTTTAAAAAGATATTTTTTTGTGATTTTGTTACTTTTTATAATCTTTTATTCACATTTCAAAATATCATGTATAGCAAAACTTTAAGTAAATAATTTTTAATTGATTACAACCGATACTTGTATAACATCTGCACTGAAAAGCAAAGACTTTTGGCACCTTTTTAATCAGTAAACGAAACTGAACGTTCTTGTAACACACACTTTTGACACAATATTGATTGAATTACAACAATTTCTGTGTTTCATTTTTGGCCACTAAAGCAGCCACCGCGAACAAAAGTTTTCTAATGGAAATTATGTTGTGGCTGCAGAACATCTCGATCCATTCTACCATAAAGAATGGAGTGAAAAATCTGGCTAAAAGAAAACAAAGCGAAACCTGTTACAAACATCATTACTGTACAACCGAACAAGCACAACTGTTGTAGCGCCAAAGAAATATAAATTTTATCACCACTTGGCGTTGATTCCAGCCGCGACTTACCGGACATACCTACACCACCGTGCGTCACTGCTCCACTGCAAAAGATTCGGTGGATGGTGAGCGAGCTGTGAAAGGAAAAGTTTTTCTCACCTAGCCACAATTATCCCAACCCAACATCACTACCACCACCAGACATCAGCTGGCCAGTTTATCGGCCCACCGACTGGAAAGTATTGTCCAAAGTTGATTTACGACATAATTAATGTCGTTTTCACTTCCGACGCACACAAACTTCCTCGGTTCGCTCGGTGTGGATGGTTTATTTTTTCGCTCCCTTTCACAGAAAGGAGAACAAGCTCCCGGTGTAGTTGAAATTTCTAAATCTCGAGTAAAAAAGCAACGGAGCCCGGTTGGAAGACAGCCGGCACAAAACGCCGGCCGCACACACTACATTCAGCCTTTCGATGGAATGAATTATTGACTTCCGATCGATGGGGTGGGCGCATTTGTCACCAATTTTTTTTTGGCAAGATCCAAAATTTTGTGTTGGTTTGAGTTTTTATTTCACTTCTTTTTAGTGGCAACGAACGCACCGACGTCTGTGTGCGAGCGTGATTCGGTGGAAGGAAAATCTATCCCACAACCGACCCCAGCCAACCCGAGACAGCTGAGAGTGAAGCAACGCGAGCCAATCGCTTGTGGATTAAAATGGCATTCCGACGTTCGTTTTCACCATTCACCAGCCGAACAATGCATGTTCGCTTTTTCTTGGCTGGGATTTTGCCGGTTAAACTTTCTCACTCACACTTCCGTGCAACCGTCACAGTGATGGCCCAAATTGCTTGCCCAAATGCGCGAGAGTGACAATATTCGTCCGCCACGAATGCCTGGCATGCGAGAGCGGCCACCCTTGTGGTCGTAATAAATTATGAAACTTTCCCAAATAAAACAGCAATAAATCTTGTTAATTTGCTGATGAGGAAGTGCAAAGTAGATGCCTCCTACACCAGGCACCGTCTTCGTGCCAGCGTCAGAGCCCCATCCAGATGATCTGAGTGAGCGAGTCGATGATTTTTCTTCCCCATTGCTCTTTAGATGGAGCCGACGGCGGAAGTGGAACTCTTCTGTAAAAAAAAAACCATTTCGGAAGGCATGGAAATAAGGCCACGCACACACACACTCAGACGTAAGCATATCCTTATGCACACACAAATCAGCATAAGGAGCGGTAATATAAAGATTTGCTCCGGGAAAATGGGACGATTTGATAAAGCGCTTTTGAGGAACTCCGGTACGGATGTGTGTGTGTGTATGTGTGTGTGTGTGTGAAGGCGGACACACCTTTTTCACACGACAGATGGCGAAATTGACATCCACGGTTCGGGAAGGCTGGTGAAGGTGTTTAGGCGCTGGAGTTTATTGCGTTTGGCGCGCCACTTGTATCATCTCTTTTCGGTACTTCTTCATCGTCTGCACAACCACCAGGAAAGGGAAAAAAACCAAACTAAGTGAACTTGGCGTGACTTGACTTTGGTGGGGCTTAAGCAGTCTCAGCCTGTTGAGTTAAGCTTTTGAAAATCCAATTAAAATTTTATATCATTTTGCAAAACTCCACCGAGTGCGCTGTTTGGTGGGCGAAGTGTAGGACAAAGACCAAAGGTGCAGTGGAAAACGAAACGCCGCCAACCGGCAAAAGCTAAAAGGTGCTATATTAAAGGGAAAGTTTGGAATAGTTGTTTTATTGTGGCGAGATATGTAAGGTACTGGATATAGAACTTGAAAGAGCAACTGGTATTCAGCGATGACGGTGACAGTGACAGGTGAATGCAATTCTGTTTGGAGTTGTACAGTTTGCTAGACGAAAGGACGGAGATATTCATTGGGAAAGTTTTACTTCTAGTTTGCTAATGGTTTATGTACAATAGCTAGTCCCAGAAATGTATCTCTTTTAAGTTGTTTTAGCTAGATTCTCAAATCTCGATCTCGAGAGATTCAGTTACCAGTGAATGTCTTCCATAAAGGGACTGACCACGTGTTTGCTTGCATCACATACATTAAAAGATTATTGATTCATATTCAATCATGGAATAGAACTTTTCCATGATTTTTATATCCTTTTTTTAGGAGGAAGATAGTCTAACGGAAAAAGGCCATCCCGAAGTTTTTTGAAACCCTCGGAGCGCAAGACTTTCATGTGAGGTGGCATTATTATGAAGAGGTGGCCTTTATGATCCGGTGACAAGGCGTCAGACGCGCCGGTCTTTAACGGCAGGGCCCCGGCCCCCGGTTCAAATCCCATCCGGACCGCCTTCCTGCACGTAAGGCTGACTACTTTAGTGTGGGTCAAATTAAGTCACAGAAAGGCAGAAATGGCAGGTCGAGACCTCTCGAGGTTGTAGTGCCAAGGAAGAAGAAGAAGGCCTTATTTTGGTGCAATTTCGATATAGTTATCCGAGAACTCATCCAAATGATGAATTTCCAGAAAAAGAACATTGTGATATGACTTAAAGACGATAGTCAAATAATCACACAACGTACGTGTCTAACAGTGCTTGTGAAAAACATTTCACGACTGCGGGCGCGTCGTTGATCGCACCGACGTTTAACTGACCTGTAAAGCGATCTTTTTGGGCAAACTTCTTTTGGAGGATTTGCATTGTTGCGAGATGCATTATTATGAGGCCAACGCTGAAGCCAAGAATCAAGACGTTTATCCTTTATGCGAGGCAAACCTTTTCTTGGTAACTCGGTCTAATTTTGCATTCCGTCAACCATGGCTGCATCTTATCTCTAGTAGGTTGGAATTGACCTAATCCAACCATCGAGCTCGTTGTGCTCTTCTAGGCCTCGTGCTGAACGGATCACTGACGAGCATCATCCTCGTAGGACATGATTCCGGCATCCTCATCACGTTCCCCAGCCATCATATACTATCGGCTTTGACCATCGTCAGTATATCAGCGCCGCTAAACAGTTCAGAAAGCTCGTGGTTCTTTTTCCTTCTCCATAAGCTGTATCACCTCGCAGGCATCACCAAACATAGTCCGTAACACCCACCACTAGAAAATGGAAACCTCCACCAACCATGACTTGTCCCCGCAGAAGACTATCGAACGCATCAGTGTGGGATGCATCGTGCATTTCGTGCATTGTTGTAATCTTCTGAATCTCATGAGTTTGAGGATTCCATAGAAGGAACGATTCTTCTGGATTTCGCTGCTTACGTTGTTATCCGAAGCAACGATCAAGTAAGTAAGATCGTCACCGTCAACTGATCTTCTACTCTATCACGGTCAGAGCCTCCAATCTACACCTACGAGCTAGGCGTTTCAGTCGGATGTACGTCTCGCATACCGATGCCGATGTCCGTCCGATTATGTCGATGTTATCAAGCAATTGGACGCTGATCCTGGATGTCCAGGCCCTCGCTTCGTATGACACCATCCAGAGCAACGTTGTACTACAAGCAGGAAAATTCGTTCCTTTGCCTCAGTCTTCATTTAATTTCGATCGATTCTGACAGCAAGTTGTTTTTTACTCATGGCTGTTAACTTTATGATTAGAAAACTATGATCTTTTTACCATGAAAGGCTTGAAGAGGTTATGTTTACTTGACTTTATTTTCCTATGATTAAACTTCTCAAACAATTTAGGTTGACGATTGATGTTGAATATTGCTTTCTGATGTACAAAATTTCTTATTCAAAGGCAAAAATAAAGATTTGTATCAACCGCAAATAAATGTAAGTACCTATTGCAGTGTAGACAACTTTGCGCTACAAAAAATTGAAACGAATGCATTTCCATCGCTTATAGACCACTTTATCAAAATATTGATATTGATGTAGTTTCAACTTTTTCCAAAAGCTCTCCAATTCCCTCACTCGATGAACGTTCAAGTGTACCAATCGTTTTGGGCAAAACGATACACCATCGTTACAAAATCACAACTCGAAAAACGAACCCGGAGCCATTGCAAGGTTGATCGAAACTAGTTTCAATTATATGCAATAAAATAACAAAAAAAAATCATTCTAGTTCCCTGCAGAGACATTTCTTTTGCTGTGTTGGTGTAGGTAAATCACACATTTTACCTTCCCATCAGACGAACGAACATATTCGCGTCCATTCGACCAACGCAAAAGTGCCACAATGTGAAGTAGTTGACGAGGTATGCTACCGCCATTTCTTTTTATGCTTTTTTACAGTTTTTTCGCTTTACCCTCCCCCCCCCCCCCGTGAATGTCACCATTGAGTGGCATAAATTTCGCTACCACCTAGCACGGCACGGAAACTCGCTATCGATCGTCCCCGGGCCACACTTTTCGGAGTGTGCTGAAGAGGTGGAAAACTTTTTCCGGACCTCTCGTGAGTAAAAGCGTTTTTCATTCAAGTTTTTTTTTTGCAAGCCCAGTGTGTACGCAACATTTGCTACACACGGAGAGCACGGTGAGTTGCCATGCTTTATGGTGAAGATGCGTTGGTTCTTTACGATGTTATAGCTTCGGTACGATGGTGGCGTGACGTAGACGTGGCTACCTGAGACCATCTGGCTTGAACGGGTCTACAGGATGGTGTTTTAGGTTTTCCGATGTTTTCTCTCCTTCCTCGAAAAAAGTTGTACATTACGTTGGCAAAGTTGCGCACAAGAGGGTGCAGTCATTGTGAGACAGTACAACTGGGCTCCCTCAAACGAATCGAATCGAAAGGCAATAGGGAGGACGATAGGCTATCGCAAACTTAATAAAAATTATTGAATTTTATCTTAATAACTTTTGGTGAAATTCTTTTTATGACTTTTATCAGCGTTACTGACAGGGTCAGCATAATCTTGAGGGTCACAAAATGGACAGAATTAGGGGGAAAATTGTCGACCCGATTCCCGCTTTCCTGAGGTACAAACAAAAACTCTCATTCATCGTTTTCTTTTTTTTTTATTTCTCTGCCATTATTGAATTCCCATAACCATTTTTAAGGTGTTGTCTCCCTTTCTTTTACACGTTGTTGAAAGTTAATTTTAAAGCTAATAAATTGGTTATTAGCGTTTTAATATTTGCAAAAAAAAATCTTCAAAGTGCCCCCGTTTCAGAGAACGTTTTCATACTTATGCTCCCTGCGCAACCTTTTTCTCCCTCGAAATTAAAGGTTGACTGACGTTTGGCAAGTGCTTTTAATGGAAGCTATCTTTTTCCGATGAATTCGACGAGCACATTCGATCGATTATCAATGCAGCAGACGAACTGGAACGAGAGCTCGCTCGTGCCGTGTGTAAACAATATTTGCTGAATTATTCATAACGAATTAAGATGCGTTTGCGGTGAAATTGATTTTCAATCAGAAGGGAAGAAAACATAAAAGCGAATGAAGGATATGATTTGGTGGAAGGCTTTGAACTGCAGATTATAATAGATTATTCATATTTTGTACTTGTTTCTATTTTTGTATGTTGTGTAGAACAGTGATCATAAATGAAAAAGATTAACCATGAAGGTCAAGTGTCGGTGTCTCTTGTTTCTAACATCGAATATTTCTTACATTTAGAAAATGTATCTGACACACGAGTGTTGAAATGAATGTGGTATTCACTGACGCGGTGAATTTTACTCAAACGTCCACGAAGTACGGGTTGTGACATACTTAATTCGTACGTGCTGCAGCTTTGGTTTAATATTTTAAACATGAAATTTAAGGGATCTCACTATTTTATCACTACCGTTTCTTATACGATTTTTTATCCGTTGTCTTAAAATCCAAGACGGAGCAAAACAAAAAATATAGTCAGGGAGAGCCAATGCTGTCAATTATCGTAAGGCCAGCGATTGGAGTCCCAGCTGCTTGCATTGAGATCCATCAAGTAGACCATCTTTTATTTCAGACTTCAGCCGAAATTTTCAAGCATGTTTTAAGTATGGTAATGAGAGGGCTAAAACTGACAGTCTAGTTACGGAGATGAATATGAAAACCGCGTGTTGAAGACGAATCACTTTTATGTGATTTGGCCACAGCATGGTAAATCAGCATGCGATTTACCCCTTGTGTTTGCAATTCTGCCTCCAGGATATGACGACACTCTAAATCGATGGCTGTCAATAAGTCGGTGCAGATGGTGTCAATTTGTTCCCCAGAATCAAGATTCCTCTTGCAGAATCTGACGAATCCGATGAATTTTGTAGAAGTGTATAATACGAGGATATTAAACAAGTACTTCTTTCTACATTTAATCAATTATGCAGTTAATTTTAGTCGTTTAGAAAAATTAAACATATTTGTACGACGAAATTACGGCTTACAGAATGTTTATCAATTTGAATATCTCTCACAAGTAACCATGAAATCTACAGAGCAGATGGAAATCGTTGTAAAATTCGGCGTGCTTAGCAGCAACTGCTCACTCCTTTTTATCTGTGCTGTAATTTAAAGTAATGGATGGATTATACCCAATTTTAGCATTTCGATAGAAATAGAAATGTTCCGTTCCAAATTCGGTGGCAACGATCACAAACCCACCGTTGTGCACATTAATTTTAATTAATGAAGATCAATGATTCGTATCATCCATCCGTCCAGCGACCGATGACTTGATGCTACGAGCGCGAGCGGGAGCCAGCCATTCGTCATCACTAATTGCCGCTTAATGAGTGGACCATTTCGAGTCAATCAATAAAATAACACTCAATTAAAGGAACGGTGTGCGCTGGATTAGATTGATTTGGAGCGCACAGTTTTACAGTAACTTTGCTACTGGATCGGCAGCGAAGCAGCGCACTGGAATGTGGCAGAATGGTAATGCACTAAATCAAGTTAATTGCTTCAAAGTGAAAACCGGTCTCCATTTGCCTACAGCTTTGAACATTGGCCACTACACTCGGGGACCCGCGGGTGCCAAATTAGAATGTCTCGCATGCCCATCAGCTTGCATCAGTATTTTTCATTGGGTCCTTTTTTCATTTGTAAGCGGGAATGATGGCTGTTTAGGGGGTGCGAAAAACTGTTGGAACATGCGATGGAAAATGTTGCACAACATGGAATAACATGGAAGGAAGGATTCAATGTTTTTTTTTATCATGCCTTGTACCTATTTAAGACTTTTGTTTCCAAACTGCATAAAGACTGTGTTAAATACAATATAATACAGCTCAAACACAAAACACTTGTCAGTTTTAATGATCTGTTTACGTGCTGCTTTTAACGAAGCTTTATCAGACGCGCCTACCAGTTTGGCCTCTTCTAATGCTTGTCTCGAAACTTGATATTGTCTTGCGAAAAACATTCTTATCAAACCATAATTCAGCCACAAAATGCTGCTGAAGCCAAAAGCTACCTCCAGTCACAGGATGGATTGGTACGCACACTTTGACCCTTGGTGTACATTTTCTTTGAATTTTGGTACCCCAATTACAGGTTTTTCTTTCGGTACAGTCACTTCTCAAACCACAGGAAATCACCCTGCACACACAGCCGCTCCTTTCCGATAAGAAGGAGATGGGGGAAGGATCCAAACAGCTAAACGAACCCATGTACATGTAACAAGCACCGACCCCTAAGCTTCGGACCGAAACAAGCGTACCTCAAAAAACGATCCCAAAAACGGTCCCCTTTACGACAGGTGGCAGGAAGTGCTCAATATGCGAACAAGCCTCGTTTCGGGTGTACTAAGTGCACTAAGCGTTCGCCCGGCACCGAACGTTGGAGGGCTGATTTAATTAAAGATAAGAATCAATTTCGTTTCGTTTTCAAAATTATTTTCTGACATTTCCCATCCACACAGCTGCCGGCGTCCGCTTCCACGAAGTATATGCTTATGTATGTGCCATAGGATTTTCCTTTTGATTTTCCAGCCCCGTTCAAAATTTTCGTTTAATCGTTCGTCCTTCTCAGACGACAAAGGGAAGCAAAGGCCACTGCTTTGCCACCTTTTGGCGGTACACAGCGGAAAGGTACAGTGCTGGATGGACCGATGCTGTTAAGCTGAATAAAGCTCCGACCAGACTTGAAGTACCGGGCGCCTCCATTGCCTTCTTGTGGCATTGTACGGAGGGAGCGTGTTTTTTCGAACATAAAATCACTTTCTATGAAATTCAGGTCAGCAGGTAAGATGGCCAATCGGTATGGAAGGCAGGCAGACTGGTAGATGGAGGCCGGTTGTACAGTCGAGCAACATGATTGAGAACAGCTTTTATTAATATGACAAGTTGGCACCCTTTGTCCGGGGCTCCGTTGCGTTGTACTGGGTTGAGAAGGACTGTGCGGCATGATGCCTTCAGTGCAAGATATTGTTTTCCCGCAAGCGATACATGACGAAGAGTAGACCTGTGATGATGACGACGTTACGCACCTGTGTGCTAAAGACTTTCCATTCAAGACGATAAGAAGGGTAAAAGCTAGGAACGAATGGTTGGGGCGAAGGATCATCTATTAGAGAGCAAAACAGCACACCATTACACTCTGCAGTGGTAGTTGACAGCGTTCGGGAAGGAATTATGGAAACATTGAGCATCTATACCAATACTTTATACTTTTCTTTCACGAAAACAAGCAATAAATAAAAACACTTAAAGCTCTCAAATTTCCATATATAATTGAAAATCACTAGACTGTTTACCGTTCGGTGTTTAAACAGCCTGGCAGCAACAAAGCATCGGTTTCACAAGAAGGTAGATAATCGCGGCAAGATGACAGTCGTTAAAGTGGCTAATTAATTAAAATCCTCTTTCATCAGCATTTCTTGCACATTTTCGGAGAATCCTGTGTAGTGACGAGATGAGTGTTAGGGGGAGCGGGAGGGAAGAAAATTAGTATACGGGTGGGATGGGAACAAGCCCTTACCATCCTCAATGCATCAGCGATGAGATGAGCGTGAGTGGATGGGGTGGAAAGGATGTTTGCCGACGACAAGCTTACCTGTGACCTCGTCGTACTCGTTGATCTCACATCGCTTGCCCTTAAATCCGGCCGGGCAGATGCAGATGATGGCGTTGTCACCGATGTGCCTGAAAAGCACAGCAGAAGGACAAGCTCTGTTTAGCGCCTATGTTTTGTTAATGAGCAAAGGTTTGCTGCTTTACGGCACACATATATACACACACACACACACACATAGACAGAGAAACAAAAGCGATTGAAGAAAACAGGCTTTTGGGGAAGGTATCACAGTGATACGCCCATTAATATTGCAGCCTTCAGTACAGTTGTGGTTGATATGGGACCGTAGGTGGCAAAAAGGACAATCTCATAAAGTGTAAAATGATGAAGCATGCATTTAACACTAAAAGCTGTTTCAAAGTGTTCGTGTGTGTGTGTGTGTGAGTTAAGGTGGGAAGGTTACAAAAGATTAGTGTTTTGTCAGTAGGTAATTAACAATATATTATGGAACACTTTTATGATGGAGGCGCCTGGTGCTTTTGAGTTTTTCACTCTTTCGGGGCAGTAGATCGAATGCAATTGTTTTTATTTTTAACAATCAATATAAATTTTTTAACCGAGCACACCCGAGATAAGGCGAAATATCAGGAAGGAAATGCCTTGGTATTTTTTTTGTGAATTTGTGTTTTTTTTTTTGGTACTTGTATTTCGTCTGCACATGCGGTGCTGACAATACGGCTTCAAGCCGTCATAATAAATATATTAATAAAATAAAAAATAAAAAATAGTAATATAAATTTGAATAAAGGCAATTTAATATTTAAATTGAAACAAAGCATAATTTAATCAAATTTGTTCTTGTATTTTGACTAACGAGTAGAAAAGGCCAAAAACTTGCATAGAACACACTATTTCGCAAGTTTGTAAGAATTTCCCAGTGGAATGAGCAAATGAAGAGTTTGTACAAATAATTTTATTTAATCTCACAGTTAAGTAAATAAATTTTGCTTTATGTTAACTTTATGCTTTTAGCGGAATTTATTTTTTCTATCAAGTTATCCATATTAGTTCTTTTCATAAGTACTCTTTATTACTATTTTATCTTGTTTTTGTAACGTTTGAATTAGTTTATCGGCAATTTATGCTTTGTCAAAAATTTAAACTAAAATACATTTTTTATATTTTTTAATGCTTTTAAAAGATTGCATGACAAATTATAACATTTTTCAATTACAGTTAATTTAAATGTGTCTTCTTTGTTCTTTATGTCGTATGTGGATCATGCTCACATTTTCTCCATATATGCCAGAAAAGTTGTGCGCCCATTCTACTCCTTTGCCATTTTTGACACAAGATAACTATCTAGAATATTAAAACAAAATGAAAATATGGCTTTGAGCAGTTAAAGTCGAGTGAAAGTAAAAGTACTAAATACTGGAAAAAACAAAAATAAACTCTTTCATTATTTTTAGAAATTCCATGTTCAACCATTAAACTTTTTTTTTCGTCTCTGTACAAAGGAAAATCAGCATGTTTGCGTGGTTTAAAAAAAATGGAAAACTGTAAAAAGTGGAACTCAAAATGTCAAATCGTTAGCTACATAACACTTACTTGCACGTGCCACCATTCTCACAAACATTCGCGTCCTTACAGAGCGGCCCATCGCCACAATCGGGACCACTAAATCCAGGATAGCAGCCACAGTAGTACGATCTGCAAATAAAAGAGAGACGGAGAGAGAAAAGAGATGAAGTAGGATTTAAATCGACGCTACCAAGACTGTGGAACACTTGCATCGCTAGGCTTAGCAACCGAACGAACCGATGACAAGTAAAAGTAAAATTCAAACCAACACAAGAAGGAAAAAACTCGGTAGGTTTGCACTAGGCGGATGCGGTGCACGAATCAGTAAGTGTGGAAACGAATAATGCATCTTCCAATTGCTGGAGAGATAAAATAGGAAAAAATGCAGCATGTGAACTACATTTCGACAAGCCGATTGGCTGTTTGTGGAAGCATCGTTGCATCCAGCCTCCTGCACGTTGTTTGTTAACCTCTCGATAAAGCGTGTCAAGGTGTATTATTTGTTGCTTCCTCACTGAGCTCGAACCTTCTTTTCCTCCCAACGAATGAAAGGAAGGAAGAATGCAGAAATTACTTGCAACCAGTCTGCAGGCGACTTCGATTGACGTACCTTTTCGGCTGACAATCGGGCCAGAATTTACTCCGCCACTAACAGTCGGAAAAGCTCTCACACACACACACACACACCCGTCAATCGCATTTTCCTTTGGCGTGAAGAGCAAATAAGTTTAGCCACCGCTGGTTCTTGCCGGCGTTAAAACCAAACCGTGCGTTTTTCCTCCCCGTCCGATTGACATTTTCTGAACCAGTTTGAGCGTCAGTAAATCTATTTTTATTAACTTTGCGGCGAAATTTATTGTGCTTTCATGAATATTCATTCTTGGTGTGTGAGTGTGAGCGTGCGTACCGCATTAGCATCGCTTTTACTTTTCCCCACTTTTCGGACGGCTGGCTGGTTTGAAGCCGTTGTCTATGCTCACCACCAAGATTAAGAGCCTCCGTTCCGTTTCCCGGGGATCGGCAAGGCAAGGGGGTGTGTGAAAAGACAGGAATGTGCGGTAAGAAAGCAAATGTTCCACGATCATCGTACCCAACCCCTTACGCACCGGCAGCCAGCATACAGCTTGCGGTTGTCTGGTTCGGCGGCTGCTTGTTTGCTCCATTTTGTTTTGCTTTAAAAAAACCCGGGAACTAGGGAGGTTCATTTGACCTCAATGGCGTACCATCTGTTTGTTGGGTATTTTTCGCTCACAACAGCGACTTTTACGGTGTCTTTTCTCTTGCCCTCACATTGTTTCCCAACATTTTCCGTCCCTTGCAAGGGGAGACAAATGAATTCACATTCTTTCGCGGCCACAAGCCGCATCCTTTTTTATTTCGTCCATCTCCCCTATTGGGCCGGTTTCGGGGGATTCACATTGTCTCGGTGGAGTAAGAAATTCAATTTGTGACGTTTCGTTAGATGGTTGACGGGTGGAAGCGCAGGAGACGCGCCAAATCCTGTCCGAGCATCCCGAGGGTATGTAATCCTTTCGCTTCCATTGCTTTAGCTGTTTTCTAATGCACACGGCAATGGCGAGCAAAGATGGAAAATGGAAACGAAAGATGCTTTCGAACGTAACTTCAAACCCATCTGGTCGCTGGTGCGTTACGGTGTTAAAGGATTTCAATTGCGTGTGCGGTAAAAAGTTTTTACGCTCACGCTCAAACAGTGCTTGCCATCTTTATCGAGTGCTTGTTTTTTGATACGGTGAGACTTTGGAACCAGCTATAGGATGTGAAAAGGGAAGATAATTTTGTTTTACCATTCATTTACTGTTCTTTGAGTGGTATGCGTGCAAATGTTGTAGGTTTCGTTGAGTACATTTTAGGCAATCAAAAAGTTTTTTATCACGCAATACACGTGTGTTTGTTTGCTCATAGAGTGGAGAACGATTAAAATGTATAAAAAATCAATTTGAATATTAATGCAAAAACAACATGAAACCGTAATGTCTAAAATATTAAAATTGATCAACAATTAAAACATGAGGCTTGAGTGATTTTAAATAAAACAGATAATAAAAAGAAATATATTTGTTTTTATTTTATTTTTTAAGCTATTCAAAACATGTGATGGGCACTATTCAAATCCTTCAAAACTTCACCTCTCTGGGATCTAAAGTTAGCACCAACAAGGAAATTACTTTTGAGCTACGTGCAATGTTTCTGGCTGTCAACCGGTCATACTACAGCTTGAGAAAACTTCCGCCTTTCTTCTTTCTGGGGAAATAGCTGTCGTGATGGACGGAGGTGCGACTGTATAGGACATTTTTAAGTCCCAGTACTCACATGCTCCTTTGAGACATGGGCTCTGTCCAAAACTGACGAAATCCTTTCAGCTGCAATCGACAGGAAGATGCTCGGAAGGATTTTTGGCCCCGTATGAGTGGAAGGACAGTGGAGGGTTCACGCTACGAGCTGTTCGGTGATATCACCATTGTGCAGCAAATTAGACTCGCCAGGCTAAAGTTGTAAGTTCCATGTTACCAAAAGATTGAAAATAGATAAATAACAATAATTGTAACTATTATCGTTGAAAGCACATCAAAACCAATAACGTTCATGGCAAGCCACAGTGCAGAAACAATTAGCAAAGCATAATTCTGATCATCTGCTTCATCATTCACTGCCTGAACGGTTGCACATCAAGTTGAGTCCATCGTGTCACAGCCGAGAGATGCCGTGCAATAATTTACACCATCAAATCCACCATCGGAGCATATTTCACATTACCTCAAGAGGTGCGCTCGCATCATCCCGCACATGCATCCCGCTTTGCATGCTGGTTTCATTTTAATCAATAATTAATATCCATAATTTCCATAATGGGTGCGATCATTGTAATCACACTTTTAGTGGTCCACCCATCCACCCCCGAGCCGGTCGACAGATTCCAACCACACGAGTGGACCAGTGCGTCCACTTCATTGCACACTTGTCCGGTGAGTGTGGTTTTCTGGACGAAGCATTTAATGACTCACGGCCCGCGTGTGTCCGCTGGGACTGGTGCGTGTGTGCATAACAATCAACGGGAATCATAATCAAGTCAAGTGCCATCGAGATGATGAAGCCGTCGCTGGAAAACCGCCTCCGGTACGTATGCATAAACAACATTGTATGGGTGGAACGGAAAAAAACACACCAGCGATTGCGTAAAATGAGCGACAACAGTTGAAAGAACGGAGAAAAAACAGTAACGAAAAAAAAACAAATCCTCGCTCACAGCCTGAAACGAATCACGATGATAATCAACAGCTCGCCACACAAACTGTCCCTGAAGTGGGTGCGTGTGAGTGTGTGTGTGGGACGGTCCGGTTCATTTTTGCGTCTCATCGGGCACTGCAGAACCATTAGTCTACCGAGCCGGGCAGCCCACAAAACCAGGAAGCACATAATTTATTAACGAATCATTGCCCGACACTCGTACGTCACTGCCAGAAATGGGCACATCGGCATCACATGTCCATCCATCGGCAGTGTGCGGCGACTCGCGCAGAGGCCATTTTTCTTGCTCTGGCTCCTCCCGGCTGGCAGCTGGCATGGGGACTGCCACGTTTTTTTCCTTCATTTTGTTCATCGAGTACGTCCCACGTACTTCTTCTTGTTGCCGTCCATACCGAGTTCTGGTAGGGATCGTGTCGGGCAGTAAGGTGGGTGAGTAATAAATGGCCTCAACTTCTCGGCACATCACACGGCACAATCGATGTCCCTTTTAGCGGGGTGTCTTTGCCTGCGCGGGCTGTCCGTGTCCGGGATGTTGATGCGTTTTAATTCATGACCGCGGGTGAGAAAATGGCCTCAAGCGCCATTAAACGCTTAGCGGACAAGCAATCTGCGACAGCAGCAGCAGCAGCAGCCGCGACGCAATCAGTCGTTTCGGTGAGATCATTTTCCGCATCATTTCGACGAATACATGAAGACGTGGAGGCTGGCTTTGCCTCGCATTGATCTGTGCACATATTCCTCAAGTCGCGTACTATCAATTTATCCTTGCGACACGGCGCGCGAGGTGTGATGCGTTTCGCCTACACGATCGTTGACGACAAATGGAGCACGAATTTTGGCACGTGCGTAAAGGAAACGATCAGTGTGCAGTTTAGGGGTGTTTTGTTTGAACGATTCGTTTCGTTTGATGTCTAGGGCACAGTTGCGGTGACGCTTGAAATTATCGGCGCGTTATTGGCTATTTGATGAGTTTGATGTATTGAGTTCGATGTATAAGTGTGTAAGAAGCTTTTCATTTGCTTTATTAATCTCCGAGAATTCTTCTATTAACCTGTTCAAGCTTAAAGAACTTTTTTTTGTTGATCTTGTTCCATGAAAATAAATAAGAACACTTTTTAAAACTCAAAAAATTATCTTGGCTATGAATAACGCTAGATATTTTGTTGATTGGGATACATGGAATTTAATGAAGGCGTACCTGATTTAAAAAAAAATCTTTTCTCAGACAATTACTATTGAAACAATTTTGATTGAGAAATTTTGCCACACATTAGCTGAAAGGACTTTCCTTTTGCTGTCTGACGAACTTGAGAAATTTCTCAAAAGTTAGGCACACGGCCATCGGCATATCGTCCCAGAACTTGTTAAAGAGCATTTTAAATACGTCCATAGTGCTAACTTAACGATCGCTTTGCTGGATCAGTATGTATGATAGAACGCTTACAGACCTGGGAACTAAAATTCTTGAGCAGGTTACAGCTGTCGCCCGAGAAAGATGGAAAAGTTCAGACTAGTGATGTGAAAAATAAATCCTTGTTGATATTGGAATCTTTGAATCGTTATCCCAGTAGGGATTCGAATCTGTTTTTGTTCCTCGCTTGTTTCTCTTATTATAGGACAGTATCGTTCAATAATCTCAGTAAAATCAGTCTTGTAATGCTCTTAACGAAATATATTTAACATATACTACTTACTAATATGTTGTTTGCCCAACAAAATTACTGGTCCATAAGAAACAGCCTTATCAAATCCTTACTGAATCCTAATCGAAACTGAGTATAATCCTAATCAAATCTCAATCCAATCCCTGTCGGATTCCAATCGATTTTGAATCGGATCGGATCCACATAGAAATCCAATCGGATTTAAATCGCTATCAAAAACGATTATGATTCTAATCAGTAATTTAGTCATTCAGGTCCTAAATTACCAATTAATAGCTCGGACCTTTTTCTAAGTTTTTCCACTCTTTCATTATTTTTTCTTTGACTTTCAAGTGTCATTTAAACAGTTAAACCATAACAGTCCTAAACAATAGTGCATTAAAATCCTAGGGTCTAACTTCCGAGAAGTTGGAAAATATTCATCTTGGCTTAATGAGAGCTAGGTCACAGTCGGCCACAGCGGTATGGCTCATTAGACTTCCCGGTATTGAGGGCTGATTACTCAACTACGTAGTATCATTCAGTCTAGTAAAGCAGAAATGATCTAAGAGGTCGCTAGGCCCAAGAACAAGAAGAAGAAGAAGGTTTACTACTACCACATACCTGGACAGTCAGTTCTCACTACGAGAGAACGGTCCGCATGGAGTACGATGTAAGGTCCTGCCGTCTCAGGGACCCTTTATTTCGCCACTCAAAATATTCAAACACATTCCTTCTATTGAGTTGCATCCATGCAATAGTAAGTTGTTTGAATCATGAACAAATATTCAGATCCAGAAAAGCTAGCTTGGGAAAAATTTTAATACAAGAGGCAAACAAAAACAAAGACTACAATTATAAAAAAATTAAATGCTTTATTTCAGTTTTATTTATAGGTTATCCAAATCCCATGGGCTTAAAAAGCTAATCTGCAAAAAAACCCCTCTTCTTTATTTTAATTATTAATTTTTTAAAAATCGCTAAACTAAACAGTTGCCCTTATTCTTCATTCACAAAGCGCGTCCAATCAAATACACCTTTCTGTCATAAAACATCATTAAACACGGATGATAATAGTTCACCTTAGCACCAAACCAACGCTAACCTGAACCTTCCAGCCACCTGAAACGTCGCTCCTTTCGTTAAAAACCGAGCAGACAACATTTAAACCACTGAACAACGGCACGTCTTTTGTCGGTCCTGGTGCGTGGAGAGAAAAAAAAACCCTTTTCACTGTGACAGCGTTTTGTGACGTTCCATTAGCGCCCGGCTGACGCGAGTAAACTGGTTCATTATTACTATGGCTACATTTATCCATCGCCGGTCAGCGCGTCAGCACGTAGTATCCGCACCGGGATAACAGGGAACGGATATCCGGGTAAGGAGGCTGTGATCGTGTTCCATCCGTACACTACGACATGGAACACCACCGACGAAGGGGTGGAAAAAAGGGGCAAATGACTAAACAATAACCGCTTCTTGGTAAACGTTCGTTACGAACACAAGAAAAAAGCGGTGTCGTGAGTGCGAGAGCAAATGAACGTTTCGTCCGACGGAGTGTAGCCTGGGTGGACGGTGAGGATAGCAAAGGAAAGGTGGAAGTTGCAGTGCAAGTGCTTTTTTTCCCATTTGCCGAACACGCTGGCAGGGCGAGGTGCAATAACAAATCAACCTGAATCATGGTTCTTTTCCAGGTTGGTTCCATTGTTTTTCGTACCTTTTTGTAATCGGAAAGGATAACCGACTGACCTAGCGGAAACGGTTTGAGACAGTACGGGACTTTTTTTTTGTGCTTGTATGGGAACTTCTACAAATAGTGGAATGAGTAGATAAAAATAACTCTTTTATTTAAAGCAGTATTAAGAAATGAGAAGAAGGATCAAATAGATGTAGAAGTTATAGCTCGGGAAATAATAAAAAGAACCTAGTGCAATCGAATGAAAATACGGTGTATCGCGATAGGAAAGGACTTATCCTGCAATACAACAGGAATACTCAGACGGATGCTTCTACTACAAGCTTACACGTCCTACCATTATGTTTCACCAATAGAAATTCTTTCATACATTTATGATTCGTTGCTCGGTACTAACCAATTTCGTCGAACGTCACCACAGTTGCTTTCAGCTGGTAAACATTTGCAAAACTTTACCCCTTTTTTGACCATTACAGGTGCAAAATTCTGAGAAAAATATGGCGGCTGTGTCATTTGATCTCTGTCCACATTGGTGAATTCACTTCGAAATACATTATTCCTCTATTTGTTTGAACTTTGGCTCGTATTGTGGAGAGCAATTGCTTCAATGGAGCGTGTACACATCAGCAGATATCCAACGATACTTTATTTTTATTTGACAGTAACGGCATGACCGTATTGCTTGTTCAATACTTTGAACAATTGATAATTTTAAGTATACTTCATTATGTGGACGGCTCTATATAATGCATTAAGTAAAGAGTGAATCAGCTCCATGACATCTGTCGGTTACGGAAATGTGGAGTGTAGATCATCAATATGCACGTGATACCTTAATTTATTTCTTTATTTCTATAGTTAACATCGGTAGACTAGATGCTTGATTATCCTGGTGGATCCCTGGAAAATTAAAAAAAAATCATCGGATTTTGAAATCATTCTACAGTTGGGATTCGTCAGAAGTATACCTCAACGATGCTGGGACGATTCTTCTTCCTTTTTTGTCAAATTTATTCACTTTCAAATTTGGACAACTTCAAAATTTCCCCCGTTATAATTGTGTCCTTTATTTACCAAGGTTTGCTGTGCGTAAATTGTTGATGATCGTTCCTCCGCTCTGTGCTATTCCGAGGACCTGACGTGTGTCGGTCCTGAAGTCGCTTCTAGGTCGTCGCTGCGTTGCCCAATCTTCCTGTGAAGCCGCACATTTCCTCGATTATGTTGAGGTCCCTACATTTCTTATGTCTTTCCGTCTTTATGCTCCCGTGTCCTTCACAACCGTTGCTCAATATTTACTCCTACACGTTTTACTGCAGTGAGTCGAACAACCGTCCCTTATTTTCGTTCTTGTTCAATAACCTCTATCTAAACGTTCCTTTACTCCTATTCTGTCAATAGTTCTTTTCCTAACTTCATCCTCCTAATAAGCAATGAAATCATATACCTCAGATGTGATTCTTAGTCGAATGACGAGAATGAGCTGAAGGCGCATGATTGATGTAATTATGACAGATGATATTGGAATTTGATTGATTCTGTTACTTAAGGGGCCATCTTTGCATGGAGATATATTTACAATAAAACATTTCTATCAAGGTATCGCAAGAGTATCTGTAGGGCATTTCTGGGAAAAGTCTTCAAAATCAGTATGATGAATGAACACATTCATAAATTCATGAAAAAATCTTAAAAGGATTGATTTTACCCCATTTTTCTATCAAGTTGAAAGTTACCTCAGGAAACATTAAGTGTAAAATTAAATTTTAAAATTTTACACTCAAATGATGGCAAACCTTACGTCAAGAAATTTCATTTCAAGCCAAAATGCGTTTAATATAGATCAGAATGCACACAGAAAATTAGCATCCTGGCTACCTACAATGCGCCTTAAATATCCAGCTATCTGTCCGTATTCATTAAACCTCTGGAGTAACAAGCACCGGTTGCTTTTATCGCAATGTTTAATAAAAAGCTAACTATCCTCCCTACCGGATGATAATCCAAAGCCGTTGGTCAGTACATTTGTACCACAAAACCATAACCCGAAAGCATCATCCAGCAGAAACCATGAAGCAGAAGGTATGATTTAGCTGGCCGTCCCAGATGGTACAATACTGGCCGCCCGCTCATCCGACACGGCCAGATGAAGCTTGCAGTTCAGTCATGCTCACACGCATACATACATATCCCCACATACACAATCCCATAACCACCAAATAAGGATAGTGAAGATTGGCTAGCCGTTTGGTTGAAAAGCTCCGATTTACCTTTAACCTCACAAATAGTTTCTCACAAATAAATGATTACGGTTGCATCGGGTGGCTCATGCATACTGATTTTTCATTCCGACAAACACAACAAGAACAAATGGATGGGTTGGGTTGTGTGCGTCCGTGCCGTTGCAGGCCCATTTGGTTTTCTACCCAAGGCAGCTAGCTCTGAGCATCAGACTATCAGCAGACGAAAAAATCTTCTCTGTCGGCTTGCCTGACGAGATAAATGATTGGAAAGAACGCATGCTTGATTACTATCAATAGAGCACACACACCAGAACCTTCGGGTTTGCATTTCCCTTTTCGTTTTCTGTGTGTGTGTGTTTTTGTTACGGGTAAACACTTATCCGATCCGAAGCATCGTATTTAGCAGCCGTGTACGTGCCAGAACGTGTGCTATTTAAGCGGCAATAATGCATCGTTCGAGAGCTTAAGTCGGAGTCGGCGTTTGATTGCCTTCGTCGTGGTGCGGCAGTTTAAGACGAGGGAAATCCTGATGTTTGCTTCGTTAATCGGAGCCTGAGCATGGTGGACGGAATTACCGTAAAGCAGACTTTGCGAATGTGATATTTGGTGAGTTGAAACGATTTGATTCGCTTTAATGCTTTTCGCCGCGATCAAAACCCGTTGAATTAGACACGTTCTTCGATACTGGAAACGAAACCGAGCACGGGTAATTGGACGACTTGGCGTTTAATGGTGCACGATCGGGTGAACGCCAAGAGCGATAAGAAAAAGTTTTTATCGAATTTTGTACCACCTCTAAGAGCGATTCCTATACGACAGCACACGAACGAGTACTTAAAACCCTGTCACTCGGTACCTTCTGATGTGGCCGTTAGTTTGAAATTGAATTTTAAATTGCAATACGATTATGCACGCTCGAACATAAACATTCTTCACTTCAAAGAAGGTGAAAAAGTTTAAAACCAAAAAAGCAACTCCAGTTTGCACTCTGCACTTGGCCGAGCGCTGCAACCGTTTATGCATCGGATAATGAGTTGCATAAATCAAAACTGCATTCGTAATGAAACCGCCTACCACTCAACGTGTTCGCACGGCACAAACATCAAAGACTGGAGATCCGGTTCGGTCTACTTTCTAACGACTTCCTGAACCCTGAAGGGATTGCCCATTTCCTCATGCGTCATTTAGTAGTTTCCTACTAGGAACTAGGAGCGACAGAGCGAGAGAGCAACACATCAAACTTCCGTTCGTCGCTTCGTGGTCGAAGAATAGTTACGCAGTTGCTCGGTCTTCCGGAATACACATCAGTTACCTTACCTGGCCGAGGTGCCACCGCTCGGCGAAACCCCTTACCGGAAGCGCTCATGATGAGCACGGCCGGGCGGCAACCGGGCGAACTTCTGCATCAGCGTCCTGAATCTCCTGTCGACCTGAATTCCGTTTCGCTCAAACCGTACGGAAAGACACCCGTGCATGAATAAATGATCTGCGGAGGATTTTTGGTTTTTCGAGCCAACCGGAAATGTAAAAGAAGTGAACCGGTTACGGGTGCGTGCGGGCTAGAAACGGGGGGGATAATCCTTTACAGCGGTGAAGAAGCGTTTCAAGAATGCTTCCGGCTTCGGGTCCCGTGCTTACACCCGGAAAGGCTGGTAAAGTCATCAGCAGCATCCACTTCCGGTGCATGGAACGAACGAATCACCTTTCGGCCGTGCCTTTCGGCTGAGCGGAGTGGAAAATTCATCTTCCCGGAATCGAAATCCTTTGCAGCACTTTCACCGAATGCGGGACTGAGTTTATCATATTTAATTCAAAACGAATATGACCTCAGGTTGCACGGAGGCTCGCACGGTGGTCGGTTGGCAAAGTTTAACCGTTTTGCTGCTGGAACGGAATGTATTTTTAATTTGCCGATGCCATCTCTGAAAGATTTCAGGTGAACGGGATTTTTTGTTGCTGCTGTTGTTCTGGGAGGAACCGACGTGATGATGAGTTAGTGAAACGGTAGTTAGAGCAGAGAAGTGATGATTTATTTATGAGTAGTTGGTAAATTACACCAAAAAGAGTTGGCTGAATATGTTGACGAGTAATGAAATTGATGTTCTGTCCGCGTGTTTAATCGTTTCATGGCTGCGTTTATCTTGTACTTGTAATTATTATGTTTCGATTGGTTTGATGACTTTCTGCAGTGGTTCTTGAAATGTTGATTGAAACATTAATTAATTCTAGATTTTTTTTTAATCTTCAAGGATGCTTTGTCCATATTGCAAATAATTATATATAGTAATCAGTCCATACATTGATGTAGTGTATTATGTGTTTACCAGGACGAAGATTCAACTTTTTAAACGGAAAAGCAGCACAGTAACTATAAAAACGATGAATAAAAGCTTCCTTCCATTGTTAACAGGGTCACCAAGGACTAATCAAGGGCCAAAGTCTAATAAGAAAAACAACTAGTCGTAAAGAAAGCAGGGTTGACCTAGGACAGAAATCTTCTACATGGACCAACGAAGGTTAAAAAAAAGGCTTAAAACAGATACCACAAGATTGACGGTACGGTTTTCTTCAACTGAAAATGATGTGAAACAATAGAGATAACCATTCCCAGTTAGCTTGATAGCTAACCCAGAAAGGAACTTTGTTTAATGTTGAATTCTTTCATAATTATATGTTTTTATTTTGCTTAGGCTTTCAAGGAGTTCGAGAGTTATTAGGAGTTCGAGAAGAAGGCAAGAGGCGAAAGTTGATTGAGCAATGAAACGACGGTCTTGCAGGCGGCGCAGGCCAAACAGCTGATCTCTGAACTCATACGGAGGCAGAACATCCAACAGTTTACGAGTGGCTAATCTGGTAAAGGACCTCAGACTCAGGACCCCTTAGCAATACTCTGGAGTAGTATTCCTGGCCTGACCTGACCGACGATCAAAACAGTGTGTTCAGAAATAGAAGGTCGAAGCCACACACTCCAATTAACCAAGCGTTCTCGGTGTTGAACCAAACACCTTGGTCCTTGATGACGGCAACACGATTAACGCAAACATCAATCAGAATATTTAAGAAAACTGTACAAACAATCGATTTAACACACAAAAAAAATCGAAAATTCTCATAGACCTAAGAACCATCGCATAGCCTTTTGGATAGATGTCTAAGAACCAATTCCATTGCGACCACATGACGAGCGTCAGTGCCTTTAACGAACGAGGGTTCTACATTCCTGGATAGCCTCAGAGAATTAGAGAGGACGCTGTGCACGTCTCGGACTAACAACGTTGTGGCACTGTTCCTGCAACATGCAAAGATCACACATAGTGGAGCTGATTGACTATCAAATGGAGTCGTCAGTTCTGCCTCGCCGCGATCAACCTGTATGTCTCGACGAGAACGCTTCTAGGAGGCCGTTCTAGGAGATCACTCGATAAAGAGCAACGCCGTTTCCGTTTCTGTTTTCAATCAATGTGCAACAAATTTAATCTTGTACAGCAAATTTAAGTAGAATTAGTTCCGAAAGTCCCTGCTCTCGCTGTGCTTGTCCAGCCTTGTCAAGAATTTGTACTGTTTATATCATGATCTTGCTTGTTGTGTTTTATCTACACTAGCTTTAGGCTGCTGCGTTAGGCATGTTAGGGGTCTGTTTAATTTATAAATAAATTAAAAAAAAAACTTGAACTGATATATGCTATTATATTTAAGCACCTGCCACCAGCTGACGCCAGACACAAAATAAATAAACAAAGGGGAACAGAATGTTTCAATGAACGAACGAAGATGAGGAATTAAAGCTCTCAATTTTCTACTCATATTATTTTGCTTATGAAGCTTAAAGTTATAGATCCAAAGCTTTTTTTACAATAATGCTCTCTTTTAGGAAAAACAAACAGGCGTTAATAAGCATACTTCCCTTTTCTCAAGTCATACCTGGAACTACTTATAATCTTCTAAATAAATGAATGTGTTGCGGAGGCTTCAAGATAATAGACATGCCTCATTCAGAGCATCAGCTATAGTAAAAAGGCAAAATGGTAGTCGAAAGCATTCGGTTTTTTTTCCAGCGCCAGAAACATTACCCTGAACACGTAAAACATTTCTATTCTCCGTTTTCCACTATTTATACTGAGTGAATAAAATGGCGCTCTGAAAATGGATGGAACAAGCCCCAAAGAAAAAAAAATCCACTCAAAGCAAGAAAGCTAAAAAGCACAATCCCTGTAATCACACGGCAGGTGCGGCAGAGAAGATGAAGTTGACACTGATGGGACTCCGCCCGTGTTCGACCGCACTATTCCAACAGGACGAACAACTGAACCCAGCGCATCACCTGGTGGTTTGTAGTCGTCCAGGCATACGCTCCCATGTAGCGGTAACAGCGTTATGGAGTCGTAAAAATGCCACCGGGCAAGGGAAAAAATGCCCAAACGAAGCACAATAATGAAAGCGTAGCGGAGAAAATCGCAATCGCTCCTCAAAAGCTTCTATTCACACCGGTGCGCACCGAAGTACGGATCTTGACCCAGTGCCGGTAAACCAGCGAAAAATCTTCTGCTTACCGCTACCAGGGGGAAGAATAATGGATAAACTTGAACCTCACTCACAGCTGGTTCACGGTCCACCGCTCGGAACAGACTCTGGTGGAGAAGAAAAGCTTCCATCCTCAATGCTAACACCGGAGTCGGCACCGGTGAGTACAGAACAGGCCGTGTTTCACTGGCCTACGATTACCGCACGATAATTGAGGAACATAATTTCGGACGGCTTTTCCTGGCTCGTGCCAATGGCCTCCAGGGGGTTGAAAATTGTCCGGTGCAAGCGGTTCGCCATCAGCTAGCTAGTCACGAAGGAAAGCTAGTCGAAGGCTAGTTGTTTGGTTCCTACGCAGATAAGATGGAGGTTTTCATTAAAAAAAACACCGGCCAACTCAGAACCGGTCGGATTCTTCAAAACGAGCTCAAAGTACATACCTGACCGTTGAGGAATGAAAGTGAAAATAAGTCGTTGTGCTTTCCTCCGAAACAGGTAGACTCGTCTCGAGATGGAAAAAATCTCGTACTGCACGTGCTTCGGAAGCTTTAAATTTTGCGTTTAACTTTTCAATTTCAAGGCCCCCGCCGTACCATTAGCGGCACAATATTTGCCATTGCGAACAGAACGAAATCCCGGATGAATAACAATCAAGAATGCAAGGAGTTAGCCTTACTTATTCATCGCATCTTTGTCCGTATTCGCATCCTCCAGTCTGCTGCTAAACATGCTCAGCATACCGGGCGCTTTCGCTCTCTCTCTCTCTCTCTCTCTCTCTCTCTCTCTCTCTCTCTCTCGCACCCAGTGACACATGCACACATTACAGCATCACACCCCGGAAAAATGGTAACACTCTGCTAACATTGTACCAGCACAAATGTTTACACACGGTGCGCGCGTACATCGGGACCGGTACACTTCATCTCTCTGCCGACGACGGACGACATTCTTCGACGCGGTAAAATATTTACCCAGCGTTGGCCTTTCCCGGAAGCTGGCAACGTGATGCCGTACGACAAACCAACCAACGCCACGCTACGTCACACCACGAGCTTCAAGACGATGGGTTGCGGGTGCGCCAGAATGACAGGAACATATTTTGCTCCGTGACATATTTGGTGCTCTCTTTTTTTGTTCGTCCCAGCGCCAGTGCCAACTTCTTCGACGCATTGCTCTCGATGACATGCGGATGTTCTTTGGCCGGCATGCACTACGCCACTGATAGCATGCATATGTCTCGGCCTGTCACCTCGCTACGGTCCTGTGAGCTGTGAAATTTCTTGCGGTGTGAAAATGGTCGCCCAAGACGGTCCGGGGCGTCGAGCATGCAAAAGCGCATCGCAGAAAATGGGGAATAAATCCCTGTCATTCGTTTCGGCACGATGGCAATTTACTTGGTACGGCGAACCGTGTTGCAGCGAACAGCCAAAGGAACGAAGAAATGGTGGATGAATGCTTGCTACCGTTTCGTGCTTACGATAACTGTGTCACCGGTACTCGGTACCTTGTTAGAAGCACCTTGAATGGCTTTCCGGAGGTGTTAATGCTAATGTTTGTGCTTTTCTTCCGTTGCCTTTCTCGACAGAAACCACAAGCCCGTCCCTGTCAGCCCGGTCTACAGTGACCGTGTCGGACCAACGTTCGACATAGGCAACACACTGTTGCGTAAATTGTTTTAATTAGCTTCATTTCTGAGGTTCAGTAGGTGGGTAAAAATGAACTGCAGAGCAATTATCTGGACTTGTGGTTTAGGTGTTCTGGACCCGACACCGACGACCACAAAACGTAGACGATGATCTTGATAGGATAATTGCACGGTATGGTACACACCTTTCGCATCCAGTACGGCTCACGTCTTGACCAGACGGGCACTACGGGCAGCAGCAGAAGGAAATTGATACGTGTGCGTGTGAGTGCGTGACCACCGGGACAGAGGCAAAACCAACCAACCAACCAACCAACCAACCAACCAACCAACCAGTGCGTTGTTGTCGAGCATAAACAACCAGCATCATCGTAATGCAGCACCGTCAAGAAGCGAGCTGAGGAAGCTTAATTCATCGTTCCTCCTTGAAGTACCACCGCAACCCCGAAGCATTAAACGATTAGAGCACGATTGCTCGATGTAGAATTACTGGGCAGAGGCTTAAGTCAACTGCTCGCTCCGTCTGCCTGCTGTATCGAACGCACACTAATTGAAGGCTCTCAATAGCAGCACACTAATGTTGGAGCGGAAACCCAACGAAAGCTCTTACAAGCGTTCAGCTAACCAACGCACGCTGTCAATAGGGGAAGCGAGCGTTGCCGCGTGACACCGCCACCGCTTCAACCCACAACAAAGACTTCAACCGATCTCCAACGGAGCCAACGGAGGGAGCTGACACTGAAATGGCATCATATCAGCTTCGTTCTGGCTGTGTTCGAAATAAAAGGACCACTCGTTTTTCATAGAAACAAGAACCACCCCAAGAGCAGCGAGCCACCATCAGCTCACCTCTGGCCGGATAGATTTTAATGGCGAAACGACGCTCTGGCAATTACCGAATAATTGGCAGCCCAAAAATGGAAAGGAAGTGTGAACGAAGACCGTACCGGACGGAGGGACACGTGTCTTGTCGAAGTGAAAATGAACGGCCAGCCTTACACTGGGCCGCAGTGTGCCCGCGAGTGACGCAATTGGGATAGATTAACGGGCACGACTGTTTTGACAGGTTGTCTTAGTGCTTCAAGTGTTCGGACGTGTCTGCGTTAAGCCGGTGGTGGAAAACTTTTCATCCGCAGCAATTATGATGGTAGTGATGGTGCCGGTAGGCATGGTGAAGGAGAGTTTTCTGTGCCACAAGGGCTGGCCACTGGCAGGTAGCGGGGTTAGAGGCGACCATTTCGTCCAAGAATCGTTGACTTTTATAAAGGACTTTGAACAATTGGTGCGACTGCATGAATTATGCCATCTGTTATGGGACGGTGGGAAGTATTTTGGGCATCTGGTAGTTGATGCAATGAAAATTCCAAGAAAACATCAACTTGTAATGCATATTCTTAAGGCTTGGTAAATATGAACTGTTGCGAAATGGTTCAACCACATTGTCGCTTGGGAGGTTATTTTTTCGCATGAGAACGCTTATTGACACGACAATAACTCGTTAAGTACAAATAGACATGATGCTAGACAATTTTACTGGTGTGTCCATCGCACGAAGCCCAAGTGTTTAGGGCTTCAGTTCTTGCTACCTACAATTAATCAACCAGCAACCAGAAGAGACAGATTTTTTTAATATTCAAAAAAAGCGTTCTACCTTAAAGTACGCTAAGGAAGAATCCAAGAGTTCGAGCCTAGTTGAGAGATTCCGGAGTTACAGAAGATTCAGGAGAAGATTCAAAGATGCGGGTCCTAAACAGATTTCAATGGAATTTAAGGCTAAATGACGGAATCAAATCTGATTCATATTTGATAAGAATCGAATTTGAACACTTATTCAACCCCATCAGGATCCGATTCCGATTCCGATTCCGATCCGATTCGATTGAGATCCGTTTGAGATTCCGATTCGAATCGATTGGAATTCGATTAGGATTCGTTTTCGATACGGATTTGGATCCCTTAAAAATTGGAATTCTAAGAATCGACTGGGATTGAATGGGATTTAACTGGGATTTGGATTTGGATCCCTGTTAAAATTTTAATTTTAAGACTCTAATGTGATATGACTAATTTCTCCCAAAATAAGTCGATTGTTAGGAACAAAAATTTACAAAACAAAGTGCAAAGTTTCGATGTATAAAGATTTTTTTCATATTTACATGCTAATTTGATTTTAAAGAATATTTGCCTTAGGCATGCAATACTTACGAGAAATCCTGCTTCGCGTAACAGTTGCCCAGAAACCGGCAGCGCAGCGCATTGCACGTATGAGGCTTAACCGTGTCCACCTCGTACGTGATGTTAAACCCGTAAACATCCAGCAACCGGTCGAGCGCGCGCAGATGTGTCCCGTACAAACTGTCCATGGTGAACCTCACCTCCAGGTACGGGCTGTTGAACCGTATCCACGGCACACTGGTCACATCGTCCTCGCTCAGCTCGTACACGTTCATGCTCGGCACCTTGTAGTCGTCACTGTAGTACATGTACTCGGTAAACCGCAATCCACCGAGCACGTACTGTTGCGTCAGGTACAGCACGATCGACACGTTCGCACCAACGATCGCCGATGCGTCAATAATCCAGGTGCAGCTGATCGGTACCGGAAAGCGGGCAGGAAAGTTGGGCGTCGAAATGATGCCGTGCGGTGCAGTAAGTGTACTTCCGCCGCACAGCTGCGACGAAGCGGACAGAGCTGGGCCCTGTTCGTGCTCCACCCGGATCAAACCGGTCTGGGAGGAACCGAGCTCGCCACATCCGTACGGCGTCAGCAGTGTCAGCAGCAGCAACAGCAGACGAGCATCGAGCACGCAGATCACCCTAACCTGCGATGCGTACATCGGCGATCGCAAGCCGCTCGTCCGAACCGAACCACTCAACATAACCTTACCGTGCGCGTTCGTACATTGCCGGGCGTGCTTTGGACTGGCAGCACAGCCACGTTTGACGTTTACTGTGCGTGCTTCACCAGCTGTCTAGGTGTTTGTAAACAGCGCTGACGATCGTGTCGAGTTGCAAGCGTTTTCTTTAGGCCCAAAACCGCACACACACACACAAAACTCACCCAATACGCATTACGTTCCCGGTACTTAATTTATGTGCCCACTGACAGGTGATTTCAATATTATGGCTCGTTAATCATTTGCGGTCGTCCCGGCCATCGGTCAAATGGGAAGCTTCCGGTTCGGTACGGTGAAGAAAAAAAAAAGATCTACAACAATTCACCGCAAGCAGCGATCACTCCGACTACCGGTGGACTCTGAAAATGAACAGATAAAAAAGGAGGACGTGTTTAATGCGATGGAGCCCAACAGTTGGAGATGGGCAATGGGGAAACAAGGATAGTGATTAACACAACATAGCAGTAGGGGCACGAGTTTAAAATTTAATTTCTCTCTAGGTTGATTGAAAATTGATGGCCGATGGTATTTGAGGTTAATGGGTGGTGTGTGTGTGTGTCGAGAGGAGACGAGACGGGAGGGCATGGATTGCGCATCGTTCCGGGGCTCAACACCATTTACCGAACTCCAACCCACAATCCCCGATCCATAGTCGCTTCCGGCTAGTCCACAAGTTGGCGGGAACATAAATCTGCTCGCTGCTATGTAGTTGTGTTTCCCAGCGCCCGAAAGTATGCAACCGGTCGCTCCCTCGTCCCGGCTTTCGAGCATCGATATCGTAAATAAATGATATCAATTCGTTTTGACCGTAAAGCACACAAACTATATTTGCTGGTGAGAATGTCCGCCCACAAGCGATGGACGGTGAGGCGAAGCACGATACTCTCGAAGCACAGCGGGTGGATCACATTAAATGGTTTTATTATTTTATTGCAATCCTTTCTTTCGCGTAATGTGCACATATTTGTGTGCAAATGTTTACACAATGCTAGCAAACACCCATGCCAGCCAGCATAGGTTACGGTGTCGCTAGAAATCGAGCCCACTATCCCCCTTTCGCTGCTTTTGTATTAATCAACCGTAAAACAGGGGGGCGAAAAAAAGTCGAAGCTAAATTCACCGATGAAAACCATTAAAGCTGTGCCGAACCGAGGAATCGACCGCATTTGTTTTGTTGGCGGTCAGAGAAATGTTAAATATGGTGTTAATTAAACCGTTTTAAGCGCGTTTCCGGTGCACAACGTCACATTTGCATAGGCCACACAAAGGATTTCGGTTCCGGGGAGGGAGGGCTTTAAGTTTTTTTTTTGGCAGCCAGCACTAACGAGCTGTTCGTGACACACACGCACGGGGGCTGGTGCACCCGTGAATGCAATTGAATAGATAAACTCAGTTAAAGCGATCTTTACGGTTGGCAGCGTGCGTTAATGCGATTGTGATGCAGCCGTTGCAACAATGAAGATTGTGCCATTTAATGTGATTTAAATTATTAATCATTGTTATGGTGTTCTGGTGTTTCTGAAGGTAGGATACTCAACGGGAAACAGTAAATCGTTATCTGTCGCTTGACCTCATGATGGGATTTTTCGATTGCGCATCGCAAGGGTTAAGCTTTGATAATGGGTTTTAATTAATTTAATATCTTGTGTTGCAGTTTTAATGGGCTGTTTCAATTGCTGGACTGTTATGTAGTAACTGTTTATTTACAAAAAGCCAGTATAGTATAATAGTCCAACAATGAATCCATTTCATCATCCCATGTCAGAACAGTTACCGTGATCGGTCGTTCAGTCGTCCACACCACCAACCAAATAACATCCGTCGATTCAGATCGAGAGTTACAGGAAATTCGCAATAAACCATCCCACCCCGGTACCCGTAACGAACGTATCGGAAGACGCCTGTCACTCAGCTCGGCCCGATTCGAATCGACGACGTAAAGCGTAGAAACGGTTTTGGCATTTGGCACGATGGAACTTACCGCACTAAAATGGAAGAATTCAATCTTCCTTAAACCAAGTTCATCAAGCTTCGGATCCGGAAGGTGCGATGCTTCCGCTGGATCGATCTATGGCAGCTGCTCCTTTCGAAACGCGCCAACAATCGTAGGAGCGTGCCAGCGTTTGACGTCCCGGCCAAAAACCTGCTACCCACTAGTTGGAGTAGAGGCTGCCAAAATGGCAACAACTTAGCGGATTATGTTACAGCATCCACCCCGAGTGTGCGGTTCGGTGGATGTACAGGCAGGCAGTTGTGGCAGGGGACGCCCTCAAAGCGTCACATTTATTTGGGGGTAGTTTGAGATAAAACTTTCGGGGAACTAACCACTGCCATATTCCTCCGACCAACTCCAACTATCCTACAAACGCATAAAACGTATCGCAAAGGTGATCTGTGAGGCTTTCATTCCCTTGCCAGACAACCTGTAACACGTTGATGCGTTCCGCACGGCACTATGTTCGAACGGAAACGATAGCGCCAGAGCACGGTAGGTTGTAACACTTTGCGTAACACGTGCTATCCAGAATGTGTAAAAACGTTACACCAAGCGCTAGTTGAAATTGCGCGAAATATTTACCATGCATTTTACTTCCTGCTGTGAGTGATGGGTGAGCATCCAAATAGCGAAGATGCTTCACGTGTCTTGCGGTTGAGAAGTAGCAAAGGGCTTACAGAGTGTCACCGAGGATGTCGACGTAACAAATTTAGCGTACCTGCGGGGGTTTTGTTTGTGTGCTGACACAGGAATTACTGCTTACTTCCCGGTGGGAAAAAACGGATCCATCAGGACAGACGAATGAAAGCAAATGTTAGAGCATAGTTGTTCCCCGGATTGCTCATGTACAGGTGGTAATGGTGGCAAGAAATGTTGTTCTTCGTCGGAAAAAGGCTTGCAGCAGTATTTAACATTGCGATTGTAGTTGATTACCACGGAATACCATGCAACACCGGTGGTTGTTTTATTTAACTTTAGCATTTCACTGGAATTATAAGGCAAGCAAGCGGGTTGAGGACTTATTCCTCACGAGTAATCTTTGAACGAGAAACCCTGAATTAATTACTGGGAAGATAGTAAGTACATCTTTTCGCATCAAATAGTTTTACGATTGTTTTGTGCTTAGTGCAGTTACCCTGACGATTTTCTAGAACATGCAACCGATGGCTTGCAAATAGCTAGCTGATGGCTAGCGAATAGCGATAGCGAAATGAGCCATTATGAATTTTAATTAATTGATGCTTAGACTCTCAGACAACCATCCAATCGAAAGCAATCGGATAGTAATGCATTACTTATTTCTTCCCAGCGATACTATCCTCGACAAATCCCATATTTATTGAGATGCGCCGCTAATGCCAACTGACCGATCCATTATCGTAACGAAGTAATTTCCAATCATATATACGCACGGATACGGGCAGTTGGCATCTTCTGTTGTTCTGGGCGACTGTTAAAATCTCATTTCCCGAATTCAATCAAATTAATCCTCGTGCTCGGTCGGGCCGTTGGAAGCAGGCCCAGGTTCGGGCAGGTTTAATTTGTCCGATGAGCCGCTCGATGTCCTACCGGAACAGAACCTAATGGCTAATCACTCTTGCAACAGTCAGCTTTACCCGCTAATGAACAATCTCGTTGATTATTCCAATTTTATAGCACCGGCATAGCTAACTCCCGGAATGGAGAGTGGTTTGCACTTGTCCACTTGGGATCGTGGACGCGACCATGACCCATCGCGACAAACTATGGGTGTGTGGATGTGTGTGTGTGCATCCGAAACAATCGAAACTCATCAACAAAATCGAACGTCAACTGCAAGTCCCGTTGATAGAACAGGACATCCCGAATTCTATGAACAAATAGCGTAAGCCCATCCTACGGACGATTCTCACCGGATCGTCCCTCGGTGTAGTAGTTGACGTCGGTATGTAATTATGCAAATGATATTTGTCCGAAAGTGAGTATGCCTGTGGAAGCATAAATTAGCTTCCGCAAGACCCAGGGATCGATGACACGTTTTGCCATCAATGTCAGTTGCGTTGCGTGTCCACACTCTTAACTCGTGGTAAAGTGACAAAACAAACCCCCCAAACAAAAAAAAAAAGGGGATCACCCTCCGTGGTGGAGGCCCACCAGCGTCGGGAGGAGGGCGTTGCTGTTTGGATAATGGAAAATAAACCAAATCAAAACACCGTGCCCGTGTTCGATGAGCGTTCGCGATGCGGTGGTATGGGTTTCGGTGCAAAAACATAATAAAACTTGTTGCCGGTGTTGGGCGGTTGGTGCGTATTAATTCAGCTGCAATCACACACACATACACCCACACACCCGGTCCAGCCACCGATGGGCAGTGGCGAGCACATGGCGAGCACCCATGCAGTCGATGTATTTACAAGCGCAAACAAACACGGCGCGTGCGAGAAAATTGATTCCAATTTTACGCATTTTGTCACGAACCCGGGGCAGCATTTTCATGAATAATTCCACCATTCCACCAATGGTGCCACCTCATGTGGGTTGCCGGGTGACGATTGTATGTTGATTTTATGACATTTATTTGATGAAGGAGAAAATTAAATGCCGTCATGCGGGTGAGGTGATTACAAAAAAAAAAAAAAAACGGAACGGAACGGAACACATCAACGGATAAAACTGGTTTCTATGTTTCGGTTTGTTTTGTTTTCCCCGCAATCAAAATTACATTCTCGCAAGGCTTGTTGGTGCACGACCGAGCGAATGGATAAAGCTGCTCGTCACTTAAAGCCATCGTTTGCGGATTTGGAAGAAATCTGAGCAGCAGCAGGAATGACAGCTAAGGACGGATGACATCGGTGTGTGTGCGATTCAATTTTCGATGCCACTTTTCCTAGAAAACCACAACCCGCATTCGATGCGGGTAAAGCTCGGTGGAACCTTGATTCAAATAAATCAAAATGATGAATATGATGAGTGTCGTCTCTTATCTGGCTTTGGCCACAACGCTTCCGCTATCGTGTCGCAAAATTGTATCAAGGCCGGGTGGAGAAACCGTTCAACCAGCAGCTTCTTGAGCCGGTATGGTAGAAGACCACATACCTCGACCCCGATGAAAGGTGCGACACAACACCGAATTCAATCATCGTCCGCGGTAATCGCAAATGTCTTTGCGATCATCGTCGCTGCGATTGCTTTTTGAGTGAGTGGGTTTCATACAGAACCAACACCACAAAAGCAGCAGAAGAAGAAAAGCCTGCTGTGGAAATATGTTAACCTTCTTTTGACACCTTCCAATTTATCCCACACGTGCGCACACAC
This sequence comes from Anopheles stephensi, assembly GCF_013141755.1. NCBI lineage: Eukaryota > Metazoa > Arthropoda > Insecta > Diptera > Culicidae > Anopheles > Anopheles stephensi. The sequence continues at coordinate 55,457,424 of NC_050203.1, read as the reverse complement.
ATACTAGTGATGGGTTTCCGAGAAAACACTCACGGTTCCAGTTAGGATTCGGACTGGTTGACTCCTGTTACGATTTCGAGGAAATGAAATCGTCGGTTCCATGTGGAACCGTTTGGATTCATCCAGAACCGTCCAAAACCTTCGGAACCATCGGAACTTCCAGATACGTCCGGAGCCGTCGGAATCGTCGGAACCATCAGAACAGTTCGTAACTGTCCGGAACTGTATGGTACTATTGAAACCATCGGAATCTGCTTAACCGTCCGCAACCTTAAAAAGGAATCGTACTCAGCCAGGATAAGAAAGTATGTGCCCACCTTTTAAAAATTGGCCAACGATTTCAAAAGTTTCCTAGGGAAGATCATTTTGATGACGCTTAAAGATGACGCTAGGGAAGATGCAGGACTGTATTGAAAAACAGTAGAATTATGCGGATCCGACGGTTCACACAGAGGAATGCGGTTCCACCGATTCCAACGGTTCTGGACGGTCCTGACGGCTCCGAACGATTCTGATGGTTCCGGACGATTCCAACGGTTCTGGACGATTCCGATGATTCCAGATGGTTCCAACGGTTCCGGACGGTTCGTTTGCACCTACTTTCTGGAACAGGTTCTGATTTTTTTTTCAATCTTTCGGAACCAGTTCCGTTTTTTGCCAATAATGCCCATCTCTAACAAACACACATTCGTTTTGCTGCCAGCCATCATTGTCGTCGACGAAGGCTTTGTTAGCCACAGCCACAACGTTAGGGGGGAAATCCAAAAACCACAACCCCGAAGAGAGACCTGATTTTCCCGCAAAAGTGAAATTTGGTGGTTACCGGGTTTGAAGTACCTGTCTGCAAAATATCCCCGGAATTTAGGCAGTCCAAACCCTCAAAGTTGAACCGATCGACTGTAGCGAGAAGAAGTACTGCCACAAGGAGATAATCGAGAGACGAATTTCTCGCCTTTCTCCGTTGCGTCGTATTACCTATTCCCCAGGATCGAAAGTTTAATATGTCGTGGCTGTGTACAGAGGACACCAAGCATCAAGCAAAAAAGCTCCCGGAGGGATATCTTATCAAACCAACGTCACAAGCCAGCCCGAGCACGAGCCGAACGATCCCCAAATCACTATCTGCCATCGGGAATGGGATAGGCTTCGATTCACCGCAACGGTGGCAAAACATTCGATTCCGAGCAGGTGTCTCGTTTTAGCAGGCTTCCGACAGGCAACGGCAGGTGAGAAACCACCGTACACAACCGACCGTACGTCGTTCGGTCTCCGAAAAATGACTCATCTCGAGGATGAAAGGAAGCAAATAGGAATATTGAACCATTTACTTCCGTATTTGTCACACTAAGTAAGGGCGTCCTCAAATCAATCCGCCGGAAGTAAAACACAAGTCGGATGGTGTGAGCGGATGGAACGAGGCGAAATGGAATCTTGCGTGAATGATTAAAGATTCCATCGAAGGTCACAACCAGCCTTTCACATTCCACAAGAAGATATGTAGGCCACACCGGAAGGATAAGAGGGCGTGTGTTTGTGTGAAAATGCCAAGAGCTCGATGGTATTTTTGATTTTGATGGTATTAATTGGACTCTCTTCCTGTTTTCGGTGTGGTGGTAAGGCATCGAAGACACAAAAAATGACAAATCGATGACATTTATGAAGATATTGGGTTTGACTTTCGGATTGTGTTATTCTCATCAATCAATAGGACATTCATCTCATCGTTTTTTGTGGATGCTTTGAAGCTTTTCCAATTTGGTTTTAATCAAATAGAGCTAGAATTCCTTCGCACTTCACATGAATATCTTTACACAACGAGATGACAAACATCATCGTTATGATTTAGAGCTGTCAAATTAAAGCGTCCAGGTTTTTTTCCCTTAAAGTCGACTCCTATTCCATTTCAGCCAACCAAGTTCCGAGGAAAAATGTAGTTCTTCAATAAACCGAAATTAAAGAAAGCCGACAAAACCCCAAAACGAACAAAGTACACCGAAGGCCGTTTCATCCCGGTCGCCACTGACCAGCTGGGGTAGTAGCTTAATAATTAAGCACGAATTAAGATAATCGTGACAGCGTCCGTTTCGGGATTGTTCGTGACGACGAAGATGGGCATGATGAAAATTAACGCCGTGAAGGGATTAAATCTTTCGCGGCGATAGAACCGAACCCACCCGTTCTGCTTCGTGGTGACAGCGAACGAGTAATGAACGGGTGTTACTTTACTTTTTGCCCAAGTGAAACCAGTAAAGATCGGAACGGTTGATATTTTATTTATGAGCGTGTTGAAAGTGATGGTAAACGTTTAAATTATGTTCAGCAGGAAAGGCGTTTTAAGGGAGGTCTGTTTGGAAAACTGAGGATAGCCTAAGAAATTTCTTATATTTTGTGTACTTCTTTATGAAGGTAACATAAAGCTTAATGTAACACAAAGCATAACAAAGAGAGCAAAAGTAAATGTCAGTATAACCGTCAAGTATTCATTTCCAGTATTCAGGATTACAGGGTTTCTCAGACTAGTTCAATATTGTAACGCTATATGTCAACAGTATTAAATGCTTGAAACCTCGAAATGTCTCGGCCTGCCATTTGTTTCTTCGTTTTGATTTTGTTCCCGTAGTTTCATAGTCACAAACCTGCGTATAGGGAGCACTGTATAATATTTAACAGTTTAACACCGAGCCTCGCAGTATATAGCCACGCTGTAAATCAACTAGAATAAGAATGATTCTTTTTCATTTTTTTTAGTCTTATGACCTCTTAAGTCATGACTGTAATTTTTTGCATAGTCAGTCCTCACTATGGGGGAACGGCGCAGTTGAGGCTTGAACTCCGGTCCTGTCGTGTGAAGACCGGCAACGGGTGCATCCACCACCGGTCTTCTCCGTGAGAGGAATTAACTAGGTTGAATTGCATATTCGATAAGCGTTTTATGCTGTTGACACATCGAGTTACAATGTTGAACTGGCTTGAGCAACCCTGTATGTGTTGTTGAGAGATTCTGTTACACTGTAGAACTGGCCTGAGCAACCCTGCATATTGCCATTTTCTTTGCTGATAGAGTAAATGACAGCATGCTTACGCCGCTTAAATATTACACTTATGACTCGTCGCAGGCATACAATAAACTTTCTTTTACGATGCCTTTAAAATGCATGCTTGGGCAAAGTGTTGTGCCGTAAAAATTGTGTTCATATGCTGTTGTAAAATCCATGGCAGAGACTATGTAAAATACTGACGCATAAAATGTCGCTTAAATATGGGTAATAATGGACAGATTTGAATTTTAAATTCACCTCCTGCCGTCAATTATGTCTCATCAAACATACTCCCATCCGAGAGATAAAAACCTTCCCCTTTTTTAATCCATTTACATCAACCACTGTTATTCGATTTACCAAAAAACGCCAGCGTCAAAATCGTCTGCCCGCAATCACACACCGATAGACTAATTTTAGGCACAACCAATCACTCTAGCACCAGCGATCAAATGCGTCACACTCAATTTCATTCTGTCTTGCTTTGCTCAAACATTATCAGTCGTCGTTACGGGCACAGTACAATGCTTGGAACATTTCAGATCGATAAATCTGATTTCTCTTTATCCTGCCGAGCTTATCGGAGTCGGTTTGATGTCGACTTTTTTGTCGCCGCACTGACGGCAACGACTAAACGCCGTCTGGCGAGAAGATGAACGAGCCCCTGAATCAGTTAACGATTTTCACTGACAGCTGATTGATGCGTGATAAGGACGAGTCGGTAACATATTGAGGCGGGCGAAAAATCATCGTTAGGCGTCGGTCGGAGCGCTCGTTCCAAAATAGAACGACACACAGCTTGAGGCGCAATGCAATGTGCTGCCTATTTTAGTAGCTCTCCTTTTTTAAGCTCTGCTAGAGCCATAGATATAAGCAATAAGCGCATTATACTTCGCCCACAGAACGTCTCGAGAACAAAGGCTGATTGTTTAAACGAAACTCAGTAAATGGACGGTTTTGTGAATGAACCATTTAAAATTAACCTAATGAAGACACATAGACTCCGGATTACTGTGCCGTGCTTTTCATTTGCATTTTAAAGCTGCTTTCATGCTTTCATAGCACTCGCCTCGTAAAGTTATGGTTAGCTGCCAGTGATAAAACTGAATTATTTATCTCGCCCCACTCGCCGACACATCACCACTTCCCGCGGTTCTCCCTTAAGTAGCTCGGGCAGACAACAAATTTTATCTTACCACAAGGCTCAAAAAAAGGCTCCTGGTGTCTCCTCACCAAACAGACCATCAGCGCTGGTTTTGGGAGTAAATACGTGACCAACCGACAAATGGCGCGAACTTAAGCAAATGAAAACAATGAAACCTCTGATAAGGTGAACCAGAGGGATTGATACGCACCGTGGGACTGGGACGAAGGATAGAAGAATAAAAAAAGTCACAACAATACTCCCAAAATAACCATAAACGCGTCACTTCAAGCAAACCGTGAAGCAGCAATGGCGGACAAAGCGGAAGCTTTCAAAGTTCACCATAAAATGAGCTATTCTTCAGACGAACAGCGTCCAACGCGTGTAGAAAGTGAGCACAAAGAGCAACCCGATGTTCAAGACACTTTACCGTTGGGGATTTTCAAATTTGTTGTTGTCCCGCTTCAAAATCTGGCCCCCTGTTTTTTGGGCCCCGGTGCTTTGGTCGTGCTAAAGAAATCCGGCAGAGTAGCAGAGTGGAGTGAATGTTGGATTTTTTTTTCCTAGCCTGGGTAAATCTTGCGGTAGGAAACGGTCTATTTTGTCACAGCATCTAATGACAGGTGCCATCAAGCAAACGTGTCACCGGGGATTGGGGACAACAGAAGAAGTTGGCGACAAACATGAAATGGTGGGTGAAAGTAAAACATTTTGCTACTGCTGCACACCTCTACAACGAAGCGCTGGAACCCCGGGATCATCTGGAAGGTAAAGTCCTCACACGAAAAAGACCACCAAAAAAACCCAGCATCCTCTTGGACGTTGCTCCTGTGACAGTGAATGTTTGTTGAGGGATTTTCCTATCGTCACGAGCGTACCGCGTTTGTGGGCTTGAAGGTAGAACGCCAGGTGAAAAAAAAATCTGGACACCTCACAGGCAGAAGATTGACACGACACCCACGGGTAACTAATGGGAGTGGATGAAGGCCAGCAAAAAAAATAAACAGTAAATTAAATGGAAGAACTAAGTCAATGTGGTACCTCGTCGTGGTCTCATCGGTGCCGTGGGTTTTTGCGAGACCGTGCTCGGAAAGGTAAACACAATTAATAGCATGTTTTTTGCTGTTTATATGCAGATCGTACGTTGGGTCTGTTTGGAACAAGGGTTGTTAGAACCAAACCAAAAAGTCCGACCTGCAAAAGATTAAAGCTGCTATCGAAGGAGGGTTTTAATCCATTTGCTTCCTAACGTAAAACATTACCTAAAAGATAGTTTTAATTATGGTTTTACAGTAGTTATTTTTAGCAAATTAGTTATAATTAACAAATTCTTCCTTATTTTGAGACGGTTAAACATTATTTATGACTATGAAAACAACATTCATTACAGTTCTATATCACAGCTATGAGATTGTTCTCACTGACCTAACGCAAAAAGTACTCTAGTTTGATCAAATTAATTTATTTTCTTCCCTTGCAAGCCAAACACCGATAGAAACTCTGCTCGCTCTTAAAACTGCTCCGTTGTCAAAAGCAATTTATTTTACCCATACAACGTCCCGAATCGTCGTTCAGCAAAGTTTGGCAATTATTTTTCTTTAATTGAACCTCAGCTACCAGGCGCCTCCATCGCTCGGTACCGTTGAACAACCAGGCGCCTCCATCACTTCATCAGCGTTTGATAGGAAACGGGGACAAAAAACGATGTAAAATCAATCAATATCGTACGATTAAAAAGTTTTTTAAATTCATTTCCATACAGTCAATTCTAGCCCACTCAAACGACTCCAACTGCAGCAAAACATATTGATTTGTGGCTACAATTTCAATTTCATTAGCGTGGTACCGAACCGCAAGGCAACCGTATCGTATCAATTGAAACTATTGCTTGCCGTGGCGAATTCACCAGCCCCAGAGTACATTATGCTTCGGGCTGAAGTGTTTTAACAAACTAAAACATACAGGCAAGACAAAAAAAAAGCAACTGTACACAACCATACGGCTAAATTTACACACCACACCCACAAACGGGGCGCACGGTGTGGGAAAAGCGGGAAAAATCATGTGGCAAATTCGAGTGATTGGAAGAGGATCCGCCACCGAAACAAAAAAGAAATAAAACCATACACACGTACATACACACTCATACACTGGACAAGTAAAATATGCCATCGAACGAAACGCAACAGCTTTCTCGAACTTTGTTTGCTAAAGCATGGAGGACGGAGCTCGATTTTGGGCGGTTTTGTGGGAATGGGGGTGTGTATGTGTACTAGCTGTTCCTTCCGGCCATCACCATTCCACCCGCTTCGATGGCCGCTTCTTTTGACGCTTTGTCAGTGGCGGATTTTTCGCCGAAACCGAGCCAAAGTGATTTCCATGCCGGGGGCCAATTTTCCATTCGATCGCAAGGATAATGAAATTTTCGGTCCGTACCGTTGGGCCTTCGCTGTGCCACGCTCAAAACGTTCGAGCGATGATTGTTCACGGTGCGGGGCCAATCATGGTGGGTTGGTGCGAGGCAGCGCCAGAGATGAACGAAATTGTTAGCCATTAATCAAAAATTCAAATTTATGCATTATCATGTTTGATTTGAACTGCTGTCTCTGGCTGTACGTATCGGCTTCGTTCCGTTTATTCGCGCACCGTTTTGTGGGTGACTTTTGAACGGCATTGAACCGCTAGAAAGTTGACCGGCACCGGATTTGATCCTGCTTGTAAGCTTTTGAAACGTCTCCAGACGGCAAACAGCCGTTCGGTGTGTGGCTTTTCTCACGCCACGTGGGTAACAGTGTGACAATTTCCAACACAGTACACAGTATAGAAAGGCCTTTTGCGGCATGGAAAAGCTCACAAAGAAAGGGAAAAGCTTCCACACGAAACCGATTGATTTGTATGCGTACGCATCCATTGAGCCGATTTTTCCTACCGAGACACGCACCGGAACTGATGACAGTTTGATTGGTTTTACCGTTTACTTCTCAATCTCGCATGATTTCCCCCCACCACCACCACCACCACCGAACTTCGTCGGATAAGTGCGATAGGCAAGCCAACGAAAAAGTTCAAGCACATCCTGCTGGACGAGGAACGTGTGTCGTACGTGCCACTATCAATCAACTGACCAGCGGTGGAATGTTGCAGCAATATCCCTCGATTACTGTCCGCCGGAAAGTGGGTCGAAAGGGGCCCTAATAGGTTTACGGTCGGCTGCTTTTCAATAGGGTGAACCGATCAAATGAACAATGGTGCGCATCAGATACAGGCTGACCGACGCATGTCGTTACGGTTGGGTGAGAGAGCAAAGGAAGAACAAAAACCAGGCTCATCGTAAAAGTCAAGTTAATATGATTATTGGACGTTTCCAGTCATCAAAAGTTGGAATCTATTGTGCTGTTGATATTTTATTTGTTTTAAAAGATAATGTTGGATTATAATTGTTCCCATTTGACAAAAAAAGGTAGGATTAAATGTGATATTTCCATCATGCTTTGGTAATCTCGCCCTTTTATATCCCTCTTTTGTGTCATTGTTGTTTTATGAAGCAAATTCCACAAAAGTACGATTTTACCTCTTGCTGGAATTTCCATCTCACCCGCCCGTTTGTCGGTAAAAATCAAGTGCGATCGGATCATTCTTTACCAGCAAGACTTTTGAAAGCGCCCACCGTAACAGTGTCAGCTTGTGAAAGATTTATCAAATGTCCGATGCTTGTGCGGGCAGTTATCCATTTCACCTTTCCAGCCGTATGGCATAGCCACATTAGCATATGCAAAAGTGGGACTTACACCGAAGATGTTATGGAGCCGGCATTCGCTGAAGCTCGGAATATGATGAGCCCAGCTGAAAGTTCTCTCCACAGCACCGTCCATTTGGTGCACATTCGAACGGCTCCCGTAACGATGGAATTGCGTTCGAAGAAGCCTTCCTTCTGCAGTTCGAAGCTCGTTTCGCAAAAGGGAATTTGAGTGTATGAGTGTTCATTGTTTTTTTGCTCATACCTTTCATACCTGCGTTCGTGGACACTTTGCCCGGGTGTTCGGAGCATATGTGTTTGATTATTCATTACCAAGTGCTATCCTTTGCATTCTATCGCATTGTAATCGGTTTTACGGCACTGCTAAAGCAAACACACGGAGCCAAACTGGTGATGTATTTGAATTTCAAAGCAAAGGGTGCATGCATCTCGTTTGTCGTACGGGACAGGGATTACTTCGGCCGGTGTGGAAAAGCATTATGTGATTGTTTTATTACATTTAAATTTTCAAATGAGACGTTTGGTACCGGACGAGTTACTATGGGGTTTGGAGATTTACTTGCATGCAGAGTTCGTTAATTGTATTTTAAATTTAAAATTTAAATGCAATAATTTAGCTTGTATAAGAAACATACAATTAAAAAAGACGGTTTTGTGCTTTAAAAGTATAAACGTTACTATTTGTTTCGTTTTATACATGACTGTTATGGATGTTCGGTTGAAATTTCAGAGGGGCTCATCTCAAATCAGAAAAAAATCATCTCTAATCTAGACTTAGGGGATTGATTGATGTTGCTTCATAATTTATAATTTTGGTAACCTAATATTCAAATTCGTGTATGCAGAGAACTAAGGGTAAGATTCCAACACAATGACTTATTGTGTTGGAACTTATTCCAACACAATTAACATACAGTATTGCTGATTTTGGTTTGATTGACTTATTGATGTTTGTAACGTATTGTTCCAAAAGGACATCATCGAGGTGAATATCTTAGAATGGTTGTTTTATTTGTTATCACAGTTAAGATACATCAACTTAATTATTGTAATGTTAGAAGATTTTAAGATGAGGTCTAAAACTACACAGAAAAATGAAGCAAATACTAATATTCTCATCAAGAGTTTATGCTGCTGTGCGAATTAAGGAGATAACACCAGATGACCCAGTCAGCAACAACATTTCAGGCTCTTGCCGTGGATAGAAGGTGATGGTGATTAGCACCCAACGGTTCTTCATCTTGCACGTTATCGAAAACATTGCAGAAGACATAGATTTTCAAGCGCTGAGAGGTTCAAAAAGATTAAAAAAAACACCTGAGATTAGAGGAAAACATTTATTCCAGCGGAACTATTCCCACTTAACGTAAATTTGTCAGTTTCAATTCAACAAAACACAAAAATAATGTAAGACTCATTAGAATTAGAATGTGTGCAAGGACAATGGAGGAGTCGCAACATGACGAGCTCATGACGAGCTCTACGAGCTGCACGATGATCTCACCATCGTGCAGCGAGTGACACTCGCCAGGCTCCGGTGGGCTCGTCACGTCATGAAAATGACACCGGACGACCCAGCCCGTAAAGTCCTTTTAAGCCGTCCACACGGACAGAGGAGGCGTGGTATGCTCAAATTGAGATGGAGTGATAGCGTTGATGCGTCCGCCAGAACGACCGGGATAACGGATTGGCAGACGACGGCGCTAAACCGTGAGCGGTATCGAGGATTGTTGCAGCAGGCCAAGACCGCAAAGCGGTTGTAGCGCCTGATAAGTAAGTAAGCATTAGAATTTCATTAAAAGTTTCAAACAAAATGCAGCCATCAGTAATCAAATTAGTTAAAAATGTTTAAAATAACTTGACGTGACAGTATATCGTATAAACTCCCGAGCAATATTTTTATCAGGCAAGACAAAATATTTAATTTTTAAAAAGAAGACGGATACCCCGATATGAAGTTGATTTTCTCCTAACGATGCGTCTCGTTGTAAGCCGTACTGGAACAAAAAGGAAATTCGAAAAACGGCGACAGGAAACCGCTCTATCCTCAAAGAACAAAAAGACTGGTTTCGTTGTGCACGATGTGGAAAACCATGAGGCAGATGTTAATGTCAACATGAGAAAATAATAAGCGAAAATATTCAATTTATCACCCGAACGACAACTAGTTTCGAGCGTCATTGGGTTTCGGGTGACAGCTTACCGGCCCGTCTAGCATCATCCGACCGACCGAGTCTTGTGTTTTGCTTCAAGGCGCGAGTTGGTGAGAACGAAAAAAAACAACGAAGACGTTTCACACGCATACTTACGCGCCCTTTGGCAAAAGAAGTCGCGAGTTTCATTTTGGTGTTGAGTAGGGAGAAGAAAAAAAAACCCCAACGCTCCATGTGAATGTCGTTGACGAACCACAAGATGAGGACTAGTTCCCTTCGACTCTGTCGACTCCCACCGACAACAACCCCGGCGCTGTAGACATCTCTCGCGAACAAGGTTGAAGTTTCCGATGGTAACGAATTGGAAAACGATGGAGGCTGATGGATCTGTGCTGCCAGCAGCGCATCCGGAGTGTTTTGTGTGTCCCATTCGCCAACGGCCCGCTGTCTCGTTGCCAACGATGATAACGATAATGGTTGATGACTTATCACATTATTTGCGCCAACAGCAATTTATTACCAGCTTCTTGGGCTCGTTTTGTTGCTGTTTTCTTCTTGGAACGTTTTTTTTTCACGGCTTTATTTTATTATATTCTGTTATTTATTTTTTTCTTTCCCTCGACGAGAACGAGAGCGAGCGAACGCGTTTGGTGCCAGACTGGCTGCAGGATACGGCCTATTTCCATACGACAAGCCACGTAATTATTGCGTGTCGCGCGCATATGATGAAGAAAGAGACCTTTTTTTGAGTGCTAAGAATGGCTCAAGGAGTGAAAAAACGGAATAGATAAAAAGCACACACACGCACTCACACACACATATAAAGACCGGCCATGAGATCGTCCTTGACAAAAACGGAACGTTTGCCACCGAACGGATGTGACAAAACGTGGCAATCGGAAGACGGTGTGGCTACCGACGCTCGTTTCCGTTTGACAACGGGAGCAGATCATCGCGCTCGGTATGATTAATGGCGAATAAAGATTAAATGTGTGGTGGTGGGGTGGCTTTTCGCAAAAGCTTTATTTCCGTGTGATGAAGCATGTTGTGTTTTTTTTATTTTCGTTGGTCTTTTTTTCCTTTTCGTTCCTTGATTGGATGCCCCATCTGAACGTGTGAGGGCGCCGTGAGGAGGTTTATCCATTTTTTAATCTCAGCAGGCAGCTAAGTAAGGCTGGCAGCTTTCGAAAAGGAAAGCACTTAGGCGTGTACGCAAAAGGTAACAAAAATGTGTGGTGGGAAACGATTTTTCATGGTAAGAAAGCCTTAAAGTAATAGTGTGCGTTCCGAGCATCCATCAACCTTTTGCGAGGAGCAACTGGGTCCGCTAATCCTGCGTGTGGTGTTTAGTTGTTGATGGTACGGTTCGTGTTAAGAGGGAGGATTTTCTTCTTCCCCGTCTTGTTTGTGTCGTAATGTGGTGGCTTAATGTAAGTAAAAAAGTGTGATTTATCTTCGGCCGTAATCAGTGGCGAGTTGGAGGTTTATTATTCCGGAAGCAAATTAATGCACTTACATCCATATTTTTGATTCCATCGAAGCGCCCCCAACTCAGGCATGGTCTGGAAAAACAAAGCATTTCCTACCAGAGAATTATCTTAATGAACCAACCTGCATCTAACAGCTTTCGTGGTAATATTCAATGTTTCCGCAAAGCAGACACATCAATGTAATTTTCCCGAGCACGCCCTCTAGGTGCTAAGATTTAGGAGCATGCGAACACGTATTCCGAACAACTGCCTGGAATGGCAGAGCAGAGTGGTCAATAAAATTGCTGCAAATTAATAAACCATCTTTGTGGTTGCCGAAACAAGCACTTCCATTGCCGAACCGACAAACACTTTCCCTAGAATCACTCGCCACTGGAAGCAAAACCCACTAATGAACTGCCAGCAGGAACAGCTATTTATTAGCTGGTGAACGTGAACCTATTGGACGACTTGAGTTCTCCGTTCGTTTCTTAATATTCCCAGCCCAGTCCAGGACTCACGATTTCTAAAGTGTCAATAAATCGACCCGGCCACCAGCGAATGGCAGCGTTGAAGTGTGGGAATAAAACTCGGCCAGAGCCTCTCAATAAAATGTCATCAAATCGGAAAGATCACTTCAATTCGATCGTGCTGCGATTCCTGCTGGTTCTGCCGTACTGTGCGCTGCCAGGTTTTCGGAAACGAAAACCATGCCACGAAAACACGAGGTGGAGTATGTTACGTGATTGAGGTTGTTAATTTTTTATTCGTTCGCTCATACGTCCAGTTATTCGCCCCGGGCACGATGGTTTTTGTCTCGTAAATTCTCATACAGGCGCCTCCGGTAAGGCTGCTCATGATTCCGTTGGGCTTTTCCGTACGAAATTGCCACTCCTTATCGATAACAGTCAATTTTATTTGCCAATTTATGTTCGAATGTCCTTCTGGGGGTGGTAATCTGGTCGTGAGTTGAGCGAGCGGTTCATCCGCCAGTGGGACCATCGGAATTTAAATTTAAGAATAGTGTTAGAGAAATATGAGGCACTTGAGGGATGGTTTCTTTAGAAGTTTTTTCGGGTTTTACACATTTTACTTTATTTTTTTTTTATTCATAAAGAACGGCCTGGCCGTATTGCTACATTTTACTTTATATTATCTAAAATATAATTGTGAGACAAACAATTCTTAAATCGTTATTATATCGTTATATTAAACGTATCGCTAATGATTCAATTCTCTAAATTATGCTTCAGCACTTTTTACCCTACTTTAAAAAAAAAAACTTTAAACTTAAGACGACGTAGGAGTCACATTTTTAATAAATAAAATGATAAAGCACATCATATGAAAACATCTTATTGAACATTGATATTTGAACATACCAAACAATTTACCCGCGCTTCAAATTTCATAAGCTTCAAAATTGTTCATCGCTCACTTTATTCTTCTATCAATAACATTTCTGTAGCCTACTGAAACTGTTCCCTGCTAACAAAAACAATTTCATTTGCTTACCAGAAATCGGCTTATTGAAAGAGGCAGTGTTTTTCATGGCTGCTTTTTTTTTAAATGCACACACACACACACACGAGTATGCTCTCCAATTCATCATGCTCAAATCGTGCCAACCAAAAAAAAAGGTGGTAAAAGACCCACTTCAGCTTACACTCCCCAATTTCCCACACCCAGCCAACTCCCGGTGGCAAACGGTCTCCCGGGAGCTTAAGACACAATTCCGAAAACCGTCCCACTGCTGTCAAAATGATGACAAAACTGTACAAACAGGGCCTCGGCAACGGTCTACGTCTGATCTTCTCCGCCAGCTTCTTTGGTTATTTTCCATCGCCTATGTACATCGGTACCGAGCGAATGGAGACGCCTGGTGGTTGGCTGGACGGATGGAGACGCCTGGTCGTTGATCTGTCACCGGGAACCGACTACCGTCCGTGTGGTAGCTGGTAACTCTCCGAGGCTAAATTTGTTTGTTTCATGCTTTGGAAAAACGTTCACGCTGTCCTAAGTAGGAGCTAGGGGGTTTCGGTTGCCTGTTTGGTTCCGATGAAAAATCCATACGGACGGGATCCCCCCCATACACGCTCGCCATTCGTTTGCCTACCGATGCATGATGATGATGGTAGGATTTAGAATTTGATGCTGTATTCAAGCCACATGCTGCACGGAGCGTGCTGCTCGGTACCGTATCAGTACGGCAACTTTTGCCACTCAAAAAGCGAAAAACCAAACGAACGCCATGAACGCTTCGAAAAGAATTAAGCACGACAGTGAAGCGGCTTGAGAATAGTGGGTGTTATTTGTGTCAGCAAATAAATAATTTATTTCCCTACGGTCCCGTGTGCTCGCTCCTTCCGCTGGGACGCTGGGTGTGTCAGCTGTGCAACAATTCGTTTCAGCAGGGGCGTCTAACGGCACTTGGCGGACTTCTGCACCGATGGCAGCACCCCCGGTGTACCGTGGAGCAGCTCTGATTGTTGTGTAATCAGAAAACTTTCACTCAAAGCCACCAGCATCGAGCAGATGCCAGACCCGATGGGTTTAACACATTTCCAGTATGCTACAATGTGAACTCTTTTCTGTTTTTTGTTTTATACTACTGTGTACAACTCACGCCCTCAAGCTTTGCCTCACTATATTCGATGAACGATGGCGTTGAACTGAAGAATCATTGAAGACTCAATTTTGTATGTATGTGTTAGTGCGGGTGAAGTTCCATAAACACAGAGAGGCTAAGAGGGCGCTGGAAGTTTAAATAGGGAATGCGCGTGATTGTAAGACAATTCCCGCCCGATTGTTTTGCCACTTCTATCCATCCGACCCATCATATCGCTGACGGATGACTGTGCAGTACCCGGGCACAGAAAACTTGTTGTCGCAGGCTTCCCCGTTCGTTATGCACCCTTCAATTCTGTGAAACTTTTCCTTCCGAAGGGCAAGCATCCGAAGCGTTGATTTTCAATTTAACTTTACGAATAATTTTCATGCAAACTAGTTCACTGTAGAGAAGAGGTTCTAGGGACGATGGGGTCGTCGCTGTTATTAACGCCCTTTCAATAAAATACGTAAGTTTAATTTCTGTGGCTTAATTGTGCTTGATTCGGTATTTGTTTTTTAGTAAGGAAAAAGTTTCCATCAATAGAGAGGAACAATAGATAATATATGTACTCAATTTGAGTGCGATGCATTCGTTCAGCCAAATTGAAAGAAAGCTTTATGATTTTTGTAATAAATTATGTACGTATATGTTAATGATCTGCTTTACCATGTTTAAAAATATGCTGTAACAATGCAAGCGTATGAGAGCTGTTAGTTGATCACATAATATCAGAGGTTTTGATTTGGAAGCGTAACATTCGTTTAGACTCACTGCATATTAAACGTTGTTTTACTTGTAGCATCGTTAAATATCCAAAATTTGTAGTAACGCTGCATTGAAGTAAGCCTGCTTTCTCCTGTTAAGTTTTATTTCTGAAGAACATGCCAACGCTTGTTTTAATTGTTCTAGACATAGGAAGGACAAAACGGTCCAAACGCAGTTGATAAGCAGCTAACCAGAGCTTTGGCTGATAATCGTAAAACCTACCTTAAGATTGCACGAAGAATCAACACAGCATAAAAGACTGTATGTAATTATCAGCAACATTTCAATGAATAATGTTAGCAGCGACCAAATCAAAAGGGAACTTCAAATTAACAGCCAAACAACAAGGAGGAAGTTGGCACGAAGCAACGAAACATCACTTGAGTTACTGCAAGATTTTAAGTAAAATCAATCTCCCAGTGCACGAATTTCGTGTAAGTCGTGTGATAATCAAAAATCAAGCTTAAACCTTAACATACGGGGAAACACAAATTCAAACCGATCCAAGATTTACTAGTAGCTCATGCATTAGATCATGCATAGAACCATGTAATATTTTCCAATGAGCAAATTTGGATTGTCTTTCCTGATACAGCTGTAATGGCCAGGGTTTTTGAGAAAACAAGAGGTGATCCTATGCACAAGAATTTTAAAATGAAGAGTAGTAATGATTTATGGCTCATTTTCCAACTATGCTAACCTTCCTTTCTGCTGGATATTTAAAAAAACATAATCAAGCTTTTACTGCACACATGATACAAAATAGCAAAACTTTTGGACATTTGAAGGATATTGAGGAGTTAGAAAACGTAAAACCATTTGAGAAAAGTAAAAGGAATTTACGATTGAATTTACTAGGATATACATCAAATCGTTGATGCGGCTAAACGATTGCACCACACGGTACAAATTTAGTCCTTTACTAAGGCCATGAAAGCGATCCGTGTAGCAGTAGAAATGTTTAACCTATCTCGACAAACCTACTGATGTCTCTTATTTGAAATCAGACCTGTGACCATACCAACATATGAAAAATCCAATAACGCCCACCCGGACCTAGTACAATAAACATCGTTCGGTTCCTTTTTCTTCTATTGCTGCAAACGAATCATAATCCAGTGAAGCTCTCTTTCTGTATCCCTTTACTTAGCAACCAACCCCGACGATAGCAGAGCGACGTAAAGGGCTTCTATCACTTCCTGTGTCGGTAAAATGGTGTTTGTAATGATATTTCCTGTACTGTTCATACCGTGCTGTATGTGTACAACTACCAAAAAAAAGGCTTCATGAACGATCCAATCTTACTTTTGCCGGGAACCAACCGGAACATCCGGAAGGGAGAACGATTTTGAAGGCATTTTTCCAGTCCTTTCCATCAAATCCGTAACCTAAGACGGTAGCCATTTTTCTGTTTGATTCTCATTCCGAAAAATCAACCAATGTGCAACTGGAAGGAGGGTGAAAAATCCGAAACCACTGCTTTAAATTTAAAATCACCCCGAAAAAGCAAGCCGCCATCGCTTGGGCAAACAATCATAAGTTGGTTGACTGTGAAGGTTCACATCGTCAAGACGTTGTGAAGATGGTCAGCCGTAGGGAAGATGGTCTTTTCTTGTGCCCAAAAGCTCCAAACAGCAGCACTGAGCAAATGCGACCATTTACTTTTTTCTCCTCACAGACGATCCATCCCAAACGAAGACAGCAAAACCCAACAGTGCGCAACGGAAACAAACAAACGATACAAAACGTTAGGCATAATTTCTTGGACAGTCTCCTATCGCCAAGTGACGGAAAACCGTTAGCAAACTACCCATTTTTTTTGGGTTGTCCCGCGCTGTCTGCTTCGTCGAGCCACTTCGCCTACCTAACAAACGACGCTACTAGCATCACGAGCGAGCGAACAACGGTTCGGTCTGGTTTTGTGGTTGCAACGTTAAAGTAAACCGGATACGGTAGTCTATTTTTCTGCAGTTATCTTTTTCACTTTTGCTTGGATTTCATTTTTCTTCCGTATCCTGCCGAAGACTTTACAGCTCCATATCCGCCCCGCAGAAGACCGGTTCGAGCAAAGAAAGGGGGAAACCAAACAAAAGTAAAAATATAAAATGTTAGTTTGGACTGGCCAAACATGCTATCCGTGGTGGGTTTGTGGTGCTTCTTTCACTTGGATGGAAGATGAGCCCAACCAAACAAAAAAAAGCAACCTTGAGCGACCCTTCGAAAGGGACACCGAACGGCCGACACATTGCTAAACGAAGTGGCAAAGGTTTGCCATCGATAAAAGGTCAAGTTATTACCCGTATCATGGCTAGGCTTTCAAATCAAAGCCGTGCCTGGCGGAAGAAGCCACCAAATTACATACTTTTAGTGCGACAAAAAGTACGCTCGGCAAACAGCGTAGACCGGTAAAGGTGCAGGAAACACTTCGAAAAAGCAAACATTTTAAACCAAACCAAAAATACATGACTTTAGCGAGCTGGAAGGGATGAAATTGTAATGCGGGATTGTATTAAATGGCTTGCAGGGCTATAAGCAAATTAGACATGACTTTTTAATCTAGCTTCGTTTCACAACGGAATTATTATGTCTAATTGTTGGCTTTTTTTACTAAAATAAATTTAAAGCCTGAAATTTACTTCTAAAATGTTTTGATTGAAATAAGCCTGTTTAGTTTTGCATAGTTTTTAATTAGTTTTACAATCGCTCCCTATACAATTTGATTTTAACGCTTGTGGGAATCAAATTAATGGAAAAACCCTTAGTATACATGAATATCAAGTACACAGGGAATTAGCATAAGATGGGTATCATACTAGAAGGTCAAAATGGGAAAAGAATGATCATTTACAATGCTTCATGCAATCATTGATCGACTTCCAGTCCTGGCTCCATTGTAATGCCTTTTTGCTAAGCTGATTAAATGTTTGATTTTAGCAACTGTATATTTTAGCTCTTCATCGCGGACCTAATCGACAACTGCATTGATTTCTCCAACGCTGCTTGTGGTAATCGGCTTGAGCGTGCCTGTCCGCTCAGTACGTCAGGGAACGTCAGACAACTTTTGGCTCCTATGCACCGTAGTTACACATTTGTCAGTTCTTCAACGCTGTTAGCAATGATTTTGAGTCATGCATTTCGGTAGCTAAATTCGACGATCATGTTGTGTAAAGCAGAGTGCTTACGTGTCAATCAAAAAGTGTATCATAAGGCCTTACATAAATTTTATTTCTTGTTCAGTTGTTTCAATCAATTGTTTAAAGTATTAAGCATATATTATTCAGAAGCATACTCAAGGCAGCTGCAGCGATTGTACTGAGACTTTCAACTACCTATGGAGTTCATCTCTCTCTTCGGCAGACGTTTGGCAAATTTTAATTTGAAGCATTTATAATCCGACTGAAGTCTTATCGCTGATTGAGATGACTCTTTTAAGATTATATTTAACGATGCAAATAGTATAAAAACTGCAACTGATTCCAAGAAAATATTAGAAGGAAAGAAGAAAAGTTAGTCATGGAAGAAGAGATCAAACACTACTAATATCAATGAAATCTATAGAGGAAAACCTACCTAACAGAGGAGAAAATTCATTAAACCCTGCATGAGATAATTTATTGCGCAGGAGTAATCATACAACCTGATCCCGGTGATCCGAAAACTGGACTGTCTCCGGGCAAAAAAAAATTCAATGGGTAATGCCAGACAGCTTCAAGGCTTGAACGCCAAGCATTTTTTTACTTCTGTTAACATGAAATTGAGTTCGGTTTCTCACAACAGTACAATATCTCCCAAAGTCTTCAACCTTTTTACTAAAAATTATAGAAATTGATAACAATTGATACTGACATCAAATCAACCCTAATGAAAATTCTACCATCATACGCACTTTGTGAAATACTTCATCTCACAGAAACAAAACTTTTGCCATCACTTCCACAAAAACCAGCTGCCAAGGCTCACATCATCATTGACACAATTTTGACCACATAAAATCATAATAATCATAACGAAATGGCACGTGAAATAACAGAAATAAATGTAATGTTTCGAGTTTCTACCACGATCTAACAATCTCGCCCACAGTACGCAGTCGAAACTACGTGGAACAATTTTCTTCCGAGGTTTTTTTTTTCGCTCCCACCCGTTGTGCCTTCCTTACATTCTCATAATTGACCGTTTGGCACCAAATGGCACCAACCATCGGCAGTGCGTACATTGGTCCATTTGCGTCGAACAGGCAGCACAACCACACAGCTGACTGCTGCTCCAATCAAGTCTCCGGGCGGATCCGCGGACACCCTGTCATTTATCACGGAAATTGTTTACTTTGCAATTACAGTGACTTACTCCAATCAAATCAGGCTCGCGTCGATTTTCGCTTCCTTTTCGCTTGCGCTCGCAAAGGCTGTGATAGAAAATCATTTTGAAAATTGTTTGTCAACGAAAGGAACAGCCACGGTAGAAAAAAATATCCGAGGAGCAGTTTTCTATTCTTGTGTGCTGATGGTTGTTTCCATCCATCGTGCCATCGTGCTGGGCGCTGGTAGAAAATTGACGGTTCTGAGCGAAAAATTCTGCGAAAAGCACTGCGTTCGACAGGACCAGCTTCAACAAGTTAACGATCCAGTAGATGAGCAGGGCAATGGAAAGGAAACGGAAAGCGATGAACGGAACTGGAAAATAAATTAAATGGTACCTAAAATAACATTTACCTAATGCCTTTCCATTCATCATTGGGCCATTTTTCAGTCCAGAAGAAACAATTGCTGGTCTTGCGCTCAGTCTCGGACGGAATTCGATTGTTTCGGGTGGAATAAAATTCACCCAGTAGATCATTTTGTATGAATTTCCAGACAGATTATCGTTGCCTCAGATACATCAACATATTGTTCTTTTGGAACCGAATTACCACTTGCTCCCCTGTCCTTTGTTTGCAAAGAAATAATCTCGCCAAATAATGGCTTCAAAACGATATTATCTTTCGTGGATAATCTTTTTTCTGTGCACACAGCTTGCTGATGCAGTACAACGCACACTAATTGAATTTCCAACACACAAACACGACAGGAAGAGAAATTGGAACTGAAAAGCAACGATAACAGTAGAAAAAAAAAAAACTTCATTAAACCAATAAACCGGCCTTTCAAGGGCGTTCCTACAAGCTGTTCTCTCATAGAAATAGGTGCAAAAAAAACATTTTCCCATCATTGAACCCAGTTTCTTAAATCTTTCTTATTTCTCGCCTGCATAATACTGACATTGTAACACCGAAATTGATTTCTTTATCGTTACTAAACCAAACGCTTCGCTATGGAAAACACTTCGCCGCTTTTGGGTGAAGCATCTTCTCTTCTATCTATCACTTCGTTCGCTCCATTTTCCCGCCGCACAAGGCTCGCTTTCGGCCGGCGTGTGATAGTTTGTTCAAGAAAAATCTCTCAACATTGCCCATGAAAAGGGAAGCATCTTAAGAAAGCTATATGAAGTGTGAAAAACTGTGATGCAATCGAGGGAGAGAATCAGGGCGAGCTCCGTTTTTTGTGGGATAATGGGAAAAAATGGTGCCACCCTGACCTCGTCTCATTTGCTGGAATGGATGAATGGGAAAATTGTAACGAAACGCAAAACTCATGCAAAGGCAAAAATAAATGTCCTTTAAATGCAACTTTGTAAGAGGTAGCACGGCCCGGATCCTACCCACGAGATCGAACCACACGAAGTCCTAAAAGGAGTCATTTTTCTCGTCCGATAACCAGACACCAAAAGCTCCATAAGTCCATGCTGAACATTGGGTAGGCCAAACTGGGAAGCGTGTGGTCGGAAAATTTGCTAATAGATTCCATCTCACTCTCTCTCTCTCTCGCTCTCTCCCGCCCCGGGGCTGCCGAGATTAATGGGCCTGGGAAAACGATGCCAAAGGTGATCCGATTTGTTTCTCCTAGGGGCTTCGGTTTTGTACGCACACGAAGATTAATGCATCTGATCGAGTACCTTGGGCTTGAACTTCGGTTTGCCTGCGTGAAAATGTTTTTCTCACCTTATCCCCGGTCGGTGGACGTGAAAGCTATTGAGTCATGCAACCGTGAAATGGTTTTATGGAGCAAGGGAAGTAACAAATCAGTGCTCACCTTTTCTTTGGCTCAGTAATATGATTCAATTGATTTCAGATTCATTTGTGTCACAGTTGACTCCTTTAGCTGAATGCTGAATTTCATTTTGACAATAAATCTTAGCATTAAATCGAAACAAATGGTCCAAAACTCTTCCCTAAGTAAAGGATAAAAATACACCCGTAGGCTGCAAACAGTTAATGCCGTTAACCCAAAACCCTTTGACATTCCACCCTTGACTGACATCCGACGCACAATCCGTTGCCAACCAGCAACCATATTATTGGTGCGTAATCTACGGAACGGAACCACAAAAGCTTACCAAACGTCAAGGGTTCTATGAAACCAATTTTTCGCCCTTGAATGGGCAACTCCATTTTCCGACCCACCTTCCCGTTGCTACCGGTACGCAATAAAGTCATTATCGTTCGGCTAGTGCCATAAATAATTGGACCACCCCGAACCCGAACCACAGCAGCCTCCCTCCTCTATCTCTATCACTCAACCCAAGACCGAGCAATCTTACTGAGCTTGGGACGCCACACATCAACACACGGTGTAACAATAAGCCGAAAGTAAGAAAAAAAGCCCCGGACAAGGCCCAAAAACCGCCGGCCTGTGGTTAGCGGCCTCAACCTTCTTGATGAATATCTATCCGAGATCAGGCTAGTGTTCGGTTCTACGCAACGGCAAAAAGGGAACCCATTGCAGAGAAAATTACTTCCCGATCAATTGCCTTTGACCCGGGCAATGGATTCCGTTTTCATTGTAGCTGCTGGGGATGGGATTTTCCTTCTCCGTAGGTCAATCACACTACACCTCTCGTTCGGGAAGGGGACATGTTCATCGGTTAGATACCGGCGACCGGGTTCTTCAGGCGGATCGACATCTTTTCCAGGAAATGGGAATTTACCTATTCTTGCTCACTAAGATGGATTAATCTTACCTTCCATGGTGAGAAGGGTATTGCCGAAGGTGAAGAGTGAATGGAAAGGGACTAGTAGAGCTGTATCATTGGGTCATGTAGAACATCTGGCCAGGGAATCAAGGTTGGAAAATTTATGGCCCATTTTAGATGTGGCTCCATTGTGTAGTAAAATGTGGTTCGTTGGTGTTTCTCGGGTGGTATGAATTCACACATCAACCAAGATGTATGCAACATTGCGTTAACGGATAGTTTTTGGGGTTCTTTTATGCAGTTTGTGCTGGCGTTATATTCATTCGGTAAGTTTGAATATAGTTCCAAAATTTGATCAGCTTAGTCTTAAGTCTCCGTCTCTATCAAGACCTATTTAAATAGTGAATATTAGCTCAATTTCAATTAAAAATTCTTGTGATAGTTTCAAAATTGTACTGAGATGAAAACAGATTCCTATTTATTAAGCCTTTTGTATCGTTTTCCAAATTTGTACGATAAAATACAACTTGGCAGCTAATTGCGCCTACAAGAAGACATTGTGGGGGACAGTAATAGTTTCTAGTGAGTTATACAGATGCCGTAAAAGCAGTTGAACTTACTGTATTATTTAATTAAAAAATAAATTTAATTGAATAAACTTACAAAACTCGACCCAGAAGTATAATGAGATACGTATACAGTTGTTGGATTGATGTTACGGATTTACACGTGTGTTGAACCTACGTTGAATTGTAAACTAGCTCAACACACTGCAATCATACACGTGAACATTGAAACGAGCCGAGTTTTTTCAGTTAAAATACATAAAGCGTAAAACATTTGTCTGGTAAGACTTCAGATAGTTTTGAAAAACCTAGCTTCAACCTTTTAGGAAAAGGCTACTCAGTCATGTTTTAATTCAATTTTCCATTTGTTGACGATTGTATTGAAAGCATGATGCTATTTTTTGCTCTTCATAACCACCCATATTACATACTGCTCTGATGAAGTATCTATTTTTTGAAACTATTTTCCATCAAATATTCGCTGAAGTATGCATGTAATAATTTCATTGAATTTATGCTTATATTGAAAATTGCAGTCACAATAAAATCATTCTGTACAAATCCAACGATACATTCTTACATTATCTGCATAACTCTACTAGTAGTTCTACGGAAAAAACACCATCGATTACTATTAGAAGCATTTAATTGTCATTCATCGTATCATTGTTAGGGTAAATGGATTAAAAAGGTTTGTTCTTTCACATCGTTCAAATTCAGTGGCAACGTACACTCGTTTACAGAATGCTATTGAATTGCGATGGGTTTGAATTGAAATATAATATATCAAAGCATGAAGTTATTTTATTCATGCTAAATTTTACAGCACGGCAACAATATAACCGCAATACGAAAGATTCTAATATTTTCGCTCGCTATGTTTTCAAGATACTTTATTTAAAGTGCCAATGGACAATAATGTTAACCAGGATAACTCTTGAACACAGAAAAAAAATTACTGACGTATTTTTCTTCCTCTTCTTTAGCACTAGAACCCCAAAAAGTAGACATAGCAAAGAAGTAAGCTCTGCGTACGAACAGGCGGTCTGGATGGGATTTGAACCCCGGTCCTGCCGTGATCGAATTACTAAGAATATAAAAATGCCTGGTATCTTGGTCTTGATGTAGTCCAAAAGTTCTGTCGTTTAGAGGTCTGCTCCAAGCGTAGGAAACCTCATTTATAACCATATCAAAGTGCATATATTTTGGCAAAAATTGCATTCCACTGGTGTGGTGTGTGATCTGAAGGCGAAAATTAAAAAAAATTCTTTTAAATAAAAGCATGATAAGCTCCTCTTTCTACATACAAATTCACTGTCCCTCTTCTTGACCTAACGACCTCTAGATTATGCTTATGTTTCTGGCTTACTAGACTTAAGGATACCACATAGTTGGATAGTCAAGATGGGATTTGAAGCCCAGTTCTGCCGTGTGAAGACTGGCGCCGTTGTCACTTCAACACCAGAGCGTCCTGCATACAAACATTAACCTAAATGGTACTCATTTTCCTAACTTTTTTTCTCTAGGTTTTCTATAGCGATGTAGAAATTTAATTTGACCACTCTGTATTGTATCAGCACATTAAGCCTGAAGCCAGTCTATTCAAGACTCTCTTTGATATTTGAGGATTTTCATTATTAAAAAGGAAAATCATCTACCACAGTCATACAAAATAGAAAACATTCAATGAATATTCCCTGCATTATAAGTACATTCCTATTTATGTCCTATAAAACATAAGGAGAAAATGTCCTTTTAAGCAACGCTACAAGCCCTCAGTTCCTGTAAATGTATCGAAAATAATTTTATTTGTAAATTATTCTCCTCTCGAGTGCACTTTATCTAGCACTCTCCAGACTGTTCTACCATTAGGATTATTCCATCCTCTTTGCTTCGTTCCACAGTTCCGTTCGAGTTCTTCCAGTGGTCGTAAATCTGCGCCAATCGAATGCGAGTCTTACGAGCTCAACTCGTGTGTGTTTCTTGGGCAGCTTTTAACACTCGATCGGTTACTTTGCAATCGCTTCGTTTCTCCATTCAAACGACTCAACACAATATTATTGCAGTCTCGACAGCCTCCACTTCCGAGTAGGCTAGACAGCATAAATACTCCCCATTGTTGGGGATGCTTTTTGAAATGCAAATGCCCAAACCGAATGCGCCCAGCATTCCCGGTGGTGCTCGTAATAGGCAATGTTTTACATCCGATAGCAATGTTGCCAAAAGTGTTGGCAAAAATCGATCGAACATTCCTACAAGACGCTACATAAATTTTAAACCACCCGGCCTGTTGACCCTCCTTTCCCTCGGTGTCTGTGTAAAGGGTGTCCTATCCTTATGTTTTCTTTTCTCAAGTATACTGAACTGGAACGCCCATTTCGATGGTCGTGTGAGTGCGAGATTTATGCATTATGAATCCGAAATAATTCAACATTCGGTATCGAAACGCCGTTTGGCCTTGACTTGAGCACACTTCCTGGGCAGAGTTGCGTCGGGTCGCTAGTATACATTGACGTCGCCCCAACCCCATTTTCTTAACGACGCCATGCTACCAAACGCACCATTATCTTGGCCACCAGAACAAAAGCCAAAGTTCATCCTTCTGTGGCAGACACTTGGCAGATCGGGATAGTTGTGGGTTGTGTGGAAAGCGGACTGCTGAAAACTAAATCCCAAAGTAATTTGCTGTTACTGCCCATCCTGCCTATAGCAGCACCACCGCTGGTTGGATGGACCGGTGTGCGAGTGTGCGATGAGTCGAACAACTTTCATTGAGCTTTGATGGATGAAACGAGTCCGAACGACGCTAGACCGGCTCTGCTCGGAGGCCAAATAGATCCGGGCGTCCGCATCAAAATCACTCGCATAAATCCTGCTAATTGAAACAAACTATTACGCTCTTATCCCCTTTTTCGCAGACGATAATGAAGCTTTCAGAACATCCTCGTTAAGCGTGTGGGATTAACAGGAAACAATACGCCGGCACCCGTTAACAGCCTGGCAGCCGGCTGCAGTGAGTGGATGGAATAAATGAGATTTTCGAGTAGCAGCCTGTTCGAGATGAATTCGATTGCACGCCAAAATGAGCATAAAGTGCAGAGTGTGTTCGTTTAATTAAAGTGCTGGTGAGTTAAGTGTGTTGGGTCATTTAAAAAAAATGTTTTAATTACATACCAGGGTTAAATGGGCTCGGATTCTCACTTGGAGAGCTTGTTTGTAACATTTTAAACATAATTCGTTGCACTGATGCAGTACATAAATTGGTAACGTAGACACATTAAAGTACATATTCTGAATCAATATACCGGAACATTAAAAACAACACGATTGTTGTAATGCAAATACTTTTAAAAGACTGATTGGCTTCTTCAAACACCCTCGGAAAATCTCTCATCTCATGAACTACTCAATGAATGAATGAACGTTATAATGCATTGCTATAGCACTGTTGAACTCTGAACCGCAGTTTGATGAAATAAAATCACTTGAAATGAAAAATTAAATGAAACTTATCACTACAACTCAACTTTCCAACTTAAAACTAGAGCAACTTGGTCTTTAGAAAACTTTTGGCAGTCCATATAGGCCTTAAGCCTTAATAATAATCCTGAACAGTCTTCAGAGGCCTTATGTCAATTATCTGAGACTAAAGTAGTAGCTGTTATACACATGTTTATTCTCAGTAAAACTGGTCTTTTTTTTCTTTAACGAAAAAGTTTAAAACATCATGTCGAACAACATCATCACAAAATGCATCTCTTCTTCTTCTTCCTTGGCACTACAACCTCGAGAGGTCTCGGCCTCCCATTTTTGGTTTTCTGTGACTTAATTTTACCCGCAGCAAAGTAGTCAGCCCTACCTACGGGGAGGCAATTTGGATGGGATTTGAACCCCGGTCCTGTCGTGTGAAGGCCGGCGCCGTTATCGTTTCCTCCACCGAACTCGCACAGGAAATGCATCTCACTCGTCACAAAAATCTGGATCGTCTAAGAGATGGACAGCGATATTTGTAAAGCAATGTTCATCTTGCCTAGAATATTTCCTACTTTTCGGTAGAGAGTTCTGACATCTAAACCCAAGACTCTTAATGCTAAACAAGATGGTGGGTCAAGATATTAGGAGGCCCCGAGAGTAATGGCAGATGAAGTCCCTCTAATTGTGATGCTAGAAGGAAACAACAGGATTTCCCTCACCGACAATGCCCCGAGCGGCCGCTCTTTTCGCTCCTATCCGCTGATCCATCACTGATGCTTAAGCCTCCAGAATGTACAGCTTGTATATATCCTCTTCAAATTCCTATGCGTTTGAACAGCACAGCATGAATCAAACACTGTTAGGGGGCAATGTCATAAAGCTCGAAGCAATAAAAACCTGTCATCAGATTTTGCCTCACTACTTTCATTTGCTTCCTTCAAATAGTAAACGCACGGTACGGACAAACCTTTCAGATTGTGTTTTTCAACTGATTTGGATTAAGCATGGTTGCTCCAAATATACTGGTAACGCTATAAAACGCGATTTGATATATAAAAAAACTAATAGTGATGGATAATTGGGTTGGTCGCTAGAACTCAGAGCCATCGAATGATACTTTACGGTATTTCCGTTTGTTTGCATTTGTTAATTCGAGTATTAAAAGAATAAAATTGACTACATTCTAGCTTACAAATAAACAGATTGAGCAAATTCTGAGTATAACAAAAGAACACTGATGCTCTCTTATTTCGCTTGTTCAACATTCGAATAGTATTTTCCAAATGTTTTGTTTTCCCCCTGCATCCAAAAAATGAATACTATTCCATTACGCATTCAATGTTGCATGTTGTTCCCTGTAACCATCATTTCAATTCGAAATTTAACAGGAACGAGCAACAGTTGGGTGAAGGAAAACTCTTTCGACTTTGCTCCACGCACCTACACAACACCATTACATTTGCTGCCCATCTTTGCCTTGGGCAAAAATCTCACCACAAACCATGTTGTGGTACAATTTTCCGAAAAACGCTCCAAAGCTGTTTAAAGCACAAGCAGCTACGAAAGCTCCACCCGCTCCATAAATTCAACCCTCCAAACCAGACCATACCAGTATGTTTATATGTTTTTCACCATTTTTCGTTCACGTTTTTCGATTGATGCGATTGAAGTTACAACGCCATCTCTGTTTTTTTTTTTGCTCGTTTGATTTTGCTGTTTCACTTGTCACGGTCACCTTCACCACATTTCGGAAAGCGTACGGTAGGAAATGGAAAACAACAAACGAAAGATAACGAATTTCCTTTTCCCGCTTCGCTCGCCACTACAAAGTTGTGCCCCGAAAGCAGTGCGCGAATTATGGGTGTTTTCTTTCCCGGGTTTTCCGAAACTCTCGGGCCCCACCCGGGTTGGATTGACATGAAGAAAATTTCAATTTGTCGTTTGCTTCTATCCTATCTCTCTTACTGTGTATCAGTGTGTGAATGTGCATGGTGGTATGAAAGGAAACTTTTCCTCCAAGCAATGAGCGATGAGGAACGAGGACACGGAGAACTTACTCGCGTTAGTGTGAAATTACTAGTTTCATCTCGAGTCCTTTGCACTCTTGCCGGGTCTTGTTGACTGCTTGATCAGACAAATTGTAACATTACGCTGTAGGCAACCATTTCCCACTGCACTTTGATTTTGATGTAGCAAATCAATATTTGATTTTTGCTCTTATTTTCGCCACGAAAAGCTTTAACTCAACTTGTTTTTGAACTCTAAATTTAAAATTAAAGACAGTCAGAAATTAAACATTAAGAACAGTATTTAATACAATGGAAAAAACTTCAGTTCAAAAAGCTTATTGTGACAGTTTTCTTCTGCATAAGAACTGGCGAGTAATCTCTTTACGTCATATGCAACTTTGAAATGTTTAATTAATATTTAATTTAACCCCTCATATTTGTAGAACGCTCCGAAAAGTTGCTTCTCACCATGCAGCTCGCACTAGTTGGGAGTGACAGTTCCATTTTCCCGCTGCAACAGTTAAGCTGCACACTAGATGCACTTTTCTCGCTCACTCCAGAACCGACTCTTCGTAAGAGTCGTCCCGGTGCACACAACACATTCCGGGAAACTTTTGCCAGACAAAGAAATCCCACACCACACGCGGAGAAAGCATGAAAGAGATTTAATCAATTAAATCATTTCATTTTATCCACGCTCGGTGCAAAGTTTCCCCGCACTAGGAAGGCTTTTCATTTCGCGCTTGCCTTCCACATTTCCGACCCTCTCGCTATATCTCCGTAGCGCTTTCTTACACTTTCCTCAGCTTAAGATAAATAAAATTTTACTGTTAAAAAGCACTAAAAAAAGTGGCGTGACCACGTACATTTCTCTGTTTGTGTTGTGCCGTTTGGCGGTGTGCTTCGTGCTTAACTTTCTTCTCTTCGCAAACTTTGCTTTTCATATTGGGGAATGTTTCTAAAAAAAAAAAAAGAAGAACTTTTCCGCCCCTGTCTAGGCAATCTCATCTTCAATGGCTCAACTTCTTCGGCCAAAGAAAGCCGGATGGACCGGGGCTGGGTGGGTGTCGAAGTTAGCCTAATTAATGCGCATCCCTGCTCGGAGGATTCATTTTACGACCGCGGAAAACATTGGCCCAGGCCAACGGTGTATGCAAACTTTTGCTCAAACACTTTAACTGACCTAGTAAACCGTGCAACGGGTGCAAGAACCGAGCGCACGAACGAATGTTCTGTTGGGGTTCTCGATGATTTGGAAGGTAAACATTGCTCTTCCGAGAAAGTGGGTCTGTAGCACAGGCACGGTCGGTTCGGTTTGTTTCGAGGCCGCTTGTCGTGCTGCATCTATCGATTAATGAGGGTACGGAAATCGGATCGTTTAATATCGGTACACAACTGTCGAGTGGTGAAAGCTTAACTCGATTTGTTGTGTCGCTTAATTACGATGATAGGATATCGTGTCATATTATATCACTGGTTGAAAATAATTGCGATAATGATTTAATTGAATTATAATTAGTTTCTTTTAATTTCTGTAAATTTATAAAAGAATTATAAATTGTGTTATATGCTTAAAAGTCATTCATATTTGAACGGGGATGCGGTATGGAAGGGATTTGAGCCTCTGTCCTCTGAAGTGTGAAGAACGGCGCATCTGTCGCCTCGGCCACCGAACCGCCCCACTTTCCTGACTATCCAGTTTATTCACTGATGATGATTCAAATTAGACTCGCCAAGCTCCGGTGGCCTGGTCAGGTTTTGAGAATGCTACCGGACGGCCCAGCCCGTAAAGTCCTTTTAGACCGTCCACATGGAAAAAGGAGGAGGCTTGACGCAAACAGAGATTAAATGATGGCGGTGATGGATGCCAGAACGGCCGGGATGATCAATTGGCAGACTTTACTGCTCAAGGTCTAGCAGCATCGTCGTCACCACTTATATAGCAGCAGCGCCATATCCCTGCCACTTTGAAGGACGCACTTATGACATCTTTGCGAGCGATCAAGGCAACTACGGCGCGGGTCTTCACACGGCACCATCATCCTGACCTCCTCCCTATCTAGCTACGGTCACAGGAATCCAGAAATGACAGGCCGAGACCTTTTGATGTTGTAATGCCAAGATAGAATAAGAAGAAGGATGGTTAGTCCTGCGTTCAGCGAGGCAATCTGGATTGGTTTTGAACCTAAGTCCTGCCATTTAAAAGCAATCACTCCATCCAAATAAGACCCTGCTACGAATCCATATGAAGGGCTTATGGACATATGAAGAACAGATATCATATTGATTATTTTATTCAATTATAAGTTTTATAACGATTTTAAACAGAAATATAAATTAAATATATATTTTCAGCTTCACACCACGGCAATAAATCATTTAAAAACTCATCTGCAAACAAATTCATCTAGTCTGGTTATCCGTCAATTTTCATGTATTAATCTCATGATTAAGACCTCTCGCCAATCGCATCTCCTCTTTCAGCTAATGACTTTCCATAGAACTCGCGGAAGATAAATGCTTATTAGCTACTCGAAGCGCAGCAAACCCATCACTCAAACCCCCACATGACCTTTTCCCTTTGTTTGTGTGAAAAGTTACCGACCGATCATGCACGATAGCTTCTGATGAAGTTGTTTGTGAAGCTAACCACTCAATTGCATCGTAATACGAGCTCTTTTTTCTCCTCTTTTTTCGGAGAACCCGAGAATAGCCAATTTCCTGCAGCAACCGATCTAGCTCCCCTGTCCGCCAGCTAAATTACCCTAATCAATTCTCACACCATCGCCCACAACCATCGCATTACTGTATCGATCGATTAGCTTGTTTTTTCGGAATGCAAATGCTACCCACTGTGCCGTGTTGATGGCTCGGAATAATGTTCACTGAACTTTGCTGCTTCGATCCAGCGCTGAGCGCATGGGTGGAGGCTCTGTGGTACAGGGTGGTCATTTTTAGAATGCTTTAAACAACTAAACCGACGGCACAAACTGGCGGAAGTTGTTAATTCACTTTTATAGCACTTTTTGGCACGTCAAGCGTCGTCAGTTTGGGTCGATTGTTTTCCCATGCTTGCCATTGGAAGAAGAAAAAAAAACGATTTCCACCACCACTTCCAGCTTGATTGTTTGGCCGTGCTTGATCGTTCAACTAGACGCACCGTCTGGCACCGTGTACTAGGCGAACCGAAAACTTCCAACTAATTGAAATGAGCACCACCAAACTTTGAGTATCGCCAAATCTCGGCGCGTGTTCTGCGCACTCTTATCGAAACGCGAAGAGGCGGGCATAAATTTTCCAAGTGTCTATAAATTTTATCATCCATCAGCACACGGTGCCGGGTTCGGGAAAGGCATCTTCGCCAAGGGGTCGCCATTACGCACATCCCCGCATCCAAATTCCAACCCCGGGAAGCCAACTCCACGTACAAAGCTGCTGGCTCGCAATGCTTTGTAGTGTGTTTTTTCTCCACAGTTCTCTTCCACCTTTTTTTTGCCCCATGAGACCAATTCCTCACTGCGACAGTGACTTCATTGTTTCGTTCTTAAGCTCCTCGGCGTCAGGCATGACGACAGTTTGGGGCCCGGCTGCACCGGGCTGGCTCACAAAATCAGGGTCGCGCGCCGTTGCGGTGTTTTTCGATATCAGCATAATTTTTATTCTTTCTGCGTCTCGTCAGTTCCTCGCCTGCAGGGCTGGGTTTCGGTTGCGTCACTAGTTGAGAAAAGCAATGAAATAGGCAACGTATTGGCGCATAAAAACTGGATTATTCGAAGGTGCTTTGGGACGTATACGATGCTGTGTTTAGGGCAGTATATGTAATTAGATGTTTGGTAGAAGGAAAACAGACTTGTTTTTCGAACATTTACATGCATACATATCGTTGCAACGTTCGAAGAACTTCGGTGGAAAATGTTTCACACATGCTGAAATGTTGCCTAAATCTATGCAATCTGCATAACAAAACCCCGTTAGACATGCAATTTGCATAGAATAATTGTGTTTAATGTGAATATCAACAAAAGCCAGACGCTATCTCACAAAAACAGATGAAAAAAAAATATTTCTAACGCCCAGACTTCAACGAAAGTATTTTTGTAAATCAAAAATTGTTTTACTGAATATCAATGCAATCCAGACGATACATAAATCATCATTATACAACATTGCATCGTTATAAAACAATTATTCCTACATTCCACTGATGAAACACAATATTATTGATTTACGTCTCTTCTTTTGAACTGATAATAAATAAAATCATAAAAGTTCTACACTCATGAATCTTACATCTACTCAATCACTCCTGTCTGTAAGATACTGTTCCACCGTTTACGACAGGGGAAAAAAGACCGTGCATTAATAAAGTATAAAATGAATATGTATTGAATGTAAATTGAGACACGTTACAAGCGGTTTTATCTTCCCATCACGGTAAGGGAAAAAATGCTCAAAATACCTATTCCTCCCTGTTTAAACAACCCTTTGCAGAGGCACTTCATTGGAAAACAATTAATAAACCTCGCCTCCCACACACACCCACTACAGCTTTCCTATGATTCATCGGTAAAACTTTGGCATTATCGATCAAAGCCCCACCGCTCGAGGGGTTGGATCATTTTTCTTCTCTTTATCCTGCGGTGATCCCATCGACCCCATCTCCCACCGTTCCAAATCAGGATCATGTTTATTCGTCTTCCTGCTGAAGTCTCTCGAAACCCGAAGCAAAACGAAAAGCTACACCAACCCCATCGAACAAAAGAAATCAAAACAAAAAGTAACGATGTACCGAAAATACTACACCGCCCATCGAACGCAACCCGAAGCGTTGTTCGATCCCTTATGGCTAGTGAGCGGCTGCTGCTGCTTAACATCATATCCCACCCAGGTTACAGATACGCTGGAATCACAACCGTTTCCTGTGCCGAGCCGTACCGGACACGGCCAAAGAATTAGCAGCAGGACACAACCGGCTACCGAGCGCTACCTGCCAAGTTGTTGAAGGACGGTGACCCGCCGGTTTTTCTTCATTTCCTAAACCACACACACACGTACACACACGTGCACACACCCTTCTGGTGCTATTCCCTACGGGCGAGGGATCGAGTTTTTCCGGTACACCAGCTTCCCACATCATTCATTTGAGCCATAGATAAACTTTCCACCCGGCTGCTACGTCTACTGCTGTAACCACTGCCGAGCTATGAAGCCTGAGCAGAAGCTATGGTCCCTTTTTTTTTTGCTGGTACCGTGGTTGGTGATAAGTAGGCTTAGTATGAGGCAGGCTCAGCCTTTCTATTTTCTCGCTCACTCACAATCTATCACACTCTTGCTCTCAAGGAAAAAAAAACTCGGGTCCTCGTTTTTGGGGGTCAGCTACGGAAACGGAAAAAAGTTGAAGAAAAGTTTTACCACACACTGCCACACACTTTTCCAGCCGGCGAGTAAGACGAAAAGAAACGAAATTCATTGGAAACACCACATGAAAGATATTTCTTTTTGAGAAATACATTCCAACAATAAAATTAAAAAAAAACACAATACATACACTACGTTTACAAGGCGAAAAGATATAAATAAATCGGGTTGAAGTTGCTTTTGTGTAAAATGTTTTTTAACCATTTTAACAAAATATAGGTTATTTTTTCATAATATTTTAAAATAAAAGAACGATAGATCTACATTGTGATATAACATTTTAAATCATATTGTGAGTTTTTTTTGCATAATTCTTTATCTATAATTACTTATAAAAATAAATTTTGGAGTTTAAATTTAAAACATAAAACTTAAAACTTAAAATTTAAAAAAAAAAAACACTTGATTGAGAAAATTTGCCTTAGCACCTTAGCAGTTTTGAATATAAAAAACACTTTCAAAATGATTAACTTTTGTTTCAAAAAACATTACATGAAAGAGAGAGAGAGAGAGAGAGAGAGAGAAAAAGAGAGCGAGAGAGAGATTTTATATAAAAATTATACTTTACCAGCTTTATTTTTTCGAAGAATTATAAAAAAATGTTAAAAGACATGTTTTCTGCTTAAATAACTCATTTAAAAAAATCCATTTCATTTAAAAGTTGCTGAGTCATTTCACAGTTCTTTCGAAGAGTCAATGTGATGTCTAATTCATTTTTTCTCGCGGGACAGATTAAATGCAAAAAGCATTCGCGGGCAACATGTTTCAATGAATAGTATAGATAAATGCTCGATAAATATCAACCAATTATTTTCTTTCTAAAATGTTCTTCTTCATTCTTATTAATCTAATTCTTAATTTTAGAACAAATGGAAATTTATATTAGAAAATTATTAGAAGCCTAAAGTTTGCTCGGTGGCGTGCAATTTCAAGCATTCCATAAATCTATACGTCGTGTAATTTGACCTCCGTCGTATAAGTCGAGTTGGATTTCGTTAGCTTAAAGCAATCAGGAGAGCGATGACTCTAACAGCAAGATACACAAATAGTTTACTGATGAGATCTAGTGACTTGGAAAACAACGAATGAATTCGTTTTTGCTAATATCAGAAATTATAGTTGATAGCTAAGGTTTTCATCCAGAAAATGTTGAATATCTCGGTCGAAGAACTCATGTATGTTTGGTATTCGTCCCAACTTCCTGACTGTTTCTCAGTAAGTATGACAGATTATCCATCAACCATGTAAATTCATTATAGAAATCCAGTACTGTCCATCCAGTCTTGAGACTGTAGAGCCAAATAATGATAGAAAGTATTTGTAAACACCCATGGTGTAGTCTACTTTACCACTTTCAGTTAAAACAATTAAGACGCAAACAAGCAATATGGCCAGGCCGTCCTTATATCTCCAATATTATCGCCACCCTTGATGGTATATCCCTTACTACTTTCACACTAGAAAGTAACTAGCGAAATGATTCTACTTTGTGACTCCTTGAAATGAACGCCTTTTCCAACCCTCCATCAAACTCTAACCAATTTCTTTCCCCTGCCCACGCAATTCATGGACGATGATTTGAAGTGGTTCATGCCAATTTAATATACTATCTGCTCGACAGTCGGTTCCGGTGAAGAATTTCAACAACTGCAATGTTAACATTCCTCCATTGGCACGGTAGCAACACCGAACAACTCAAATCCCGTCGAGGGATAGCATTTGATACAGCAATGTAAAGATTCAACATGAGCTGATGAAGCTGGTACAGCTTTCGTTTGGTTTGGTTCGGTTTACGGTGTGGGAAAAGCCGTACCAATCGAGCCATGGTTCCGCCAGACTGGGCTGGGCTGACATATTTAATAAACTTTTTAATAAGATTTTCGTCCACCCACTGCTGGTCAGGGATCTGAGCTTCGGGGGAATGATGCTGTCCCAGCTGATACGAGCGTAGTAACATTGATCCAGTAACGTCTCGCGCTGTATGGAAGCGATGGAGGCGCCTGGTACTGTGTGTGTGCTGAGTGTATTTAAAATTCATATTTTATTCCTTCTATTTTGTGTTAGACTTCAGGCGGTTCAGGATTTTAAGGCACTGGTTGAAAGCTTATTCTGGTTGAATACAGAAACGAAACAGAGCGTCTGTTAACTTAACGTACTTTCCGCCACATCATTCCTTTTTTCCGCATGCATTAACGCAAATCGAGCAGGACAGGAACGAAGCGAGGCAAGAGTAAGGCCGAGGACGTATCTGGTGTAAAGCAGCCGCTCACTATAAATTTCCTTCCAACCAATTTTGTGAGGATTTATCTAATGTATCCTAACCACCTAAAGCAGCGGCACTCTTCCTTCATACACCCCAGCCAGCACGGGTACACAACAATGGCGAAGATTTAACTAATCGATAACAGCCCGGCAGCACTCAGCGGCCATACGCTGCTTTCACATTCAGCTCACAATGAGACGATCCTTAAGGCAAAGGGCCAGTCAACTTCAATTCAAAAGAATAATCCACCTAATTCAGTTCACAAACTCATGTCTTCCGGCGCGAGTCTTCGGCGTCCATTACCTCAATGACTAAGCCTACTCTCGCACCCCATCTACAAACCGCAGCTCTCTGACCTCGACGGAAAACTTGACAACCGGGAATGTTGGCCATCGCAAGCCATCCCAAAAATCGATCCCATTCACACAACGGGTCAGTCACGGTTCCTTTCTCACGCACGCGGCACAAAATCTATCGGCCCGAGCTGAGGGTTTATATTCAGATACTGGGCGTAGGAAGAGAAAAAAAAAATTTCCACCCAGGAAAAGTTTTACACGCCGGACCAAGTGAAAGTGTCGGGAAAAGCGGTATATTCTCCCGCAAGAAAATGGTGCAACTTTTCCTCGTTTATTGAGAAGAGATGCGCCAAACGTTGCTCTATTTTACACAGACCGGGATGGAAGGACCAACACAAAAAACGATTCTCAGAGCTTGGGGTTGGGAGGGATGCAAAAAAACACAACACGAGATGATGATGGGAAAAACGACTTTTCGGAATCATCTCTCTGGATATGATGGAGATTTTTTTTCATTGCATATACGCACACACACACACATACACACATACCGTCTCGATGGTATGGTTTGTTGGAGTGGAAGCTTCAAAGGACCTAACTGCACAGTGCTGCTGTCTGTACCACCATTCCGTTCCCTAGCATTGGAAGCTTTTTGAAGCATTATGATAGCAATTTATGCTAGCTTATATTGAGAGACTTTAACTTTTTTTATTTCAATTGGACAAGAGAATCGAGGTACGGGTGAGACAATGGTAGAGTGCAAAGTGTGGAAGACATACGGACATTGAACCTTAGTTGGTGGCTGAAAATGTGCTGCAATATACAAAATTATTCAATTAAATTTCACGAGCACGGTTACAAGAATAAGTTTGAACATTCTTGCCGGCATGTGCTTTGCGGTAAAACGAAACAGATGCTCCACAGTTCTACATGTGGTAATGTTTGTGTCTGGAACAGAAATGAGGTGAATGTCTGGAAGCGGTATTTCGGTAGTCTATGACTTTTGGTCTGATTGTTACGTGGTAACGTTTGCTTCATGGCCCAAAGTTCAAAGAAAATTAGAGATATCCATGCTGTGATGCAAGACTTTGTACTTTTAATTTGTTTGTTTGTTTTGTTTGTTATTGTAGAGCCTATATAAAGAAAGAATAGTACACAATAAGCTTCCTACAGGCTTCAGAATTTAAGAAAAAACAAATATCTTAATTTTTTTAGAGAATCCTAATATCTTTTGTCAGACACCTGGAGATAAGAATTTGTTTTTGAAGAAATCCAGACACATTTAATTGAACATATATTAATGTAAGAGAGATCTTCCAGAGTACTATATTTATGCTAAAACTAGGTCAAACCAGAAGAAGTCTTTGCGCTCGCGAAAGGTCTCAACATATTAATTATTTCAAGCTTTATTTCGTTAAAAAAGTAAAAACAAATTAAAAATTGTTTTATTTCAAAAGATTGAGGGGTCTTTAAAAACTGACTACTGATATTTTGGTATCATTTAGTCATAAAATCCATTGTATGGCCGGCATAAGTCCATAGGTTGTATGAAGAACATTATTACTTATTAATAAAGACCCATTCATTTATTCAGAAAAATGCAAATAGTAAAACAGAAAAAATGATGTAAAGATGATGATAAATGATGCTTTTGAACTTACTAGACTAACAATTATTTAAAAAAAAGGTCTTCTACAAACTTTTATCTTTAAACCTGCAATCTCAAAAGGGCATAGCCTTAAATCTACAATACGACTTCAGAAGTTCTGACCAAAGTCAACTGAAAAGTGTGCTACATAAATAGCGATGTCTCCATATAAAACAATATCTCTGGGATTTCATCGAAAACTATGACAAAAAATGAAGCATTAAACAAGCTACAACGAAGTATATCGCACGATTCGAAATCTGGAAACTATCAGTCGTCAAAATTTCCCACTACGGTACATAAATAACCATAGATTAATTATACCATCCAATACACAAATCACCCTCCAGTTAGTGCTAGCTGTTTTGTCTGCAGATTTTTTTTTCAAATCGCGATTCTCCGAACCGCCTAATTAAGCACACGCCTCGTACAGAAGACACACCAACACCCTTACCGTTCCGTTTGTCTGCAGTTGACGCAAAAGCTACCAGAGCTTACGCTCGCTTTAGCCAAACTTCACCCGTACGGGACCGGGTGAAAGCATAAACATTTTGTTTGGCTCGTTTTCGTCTTACGCCAGATTCGGGTGCACCTCGGCAGGATGTGCGTGAAGCGTGAAAAGTGAAGTGACGTAATCTGTGCTGTAATCAGTATTTAGGGGAAGCCTGATTAGTGCCAAGAATCTGCAAATGAGGCGGCAGAAAATCTTTTGCTCGAAGAAAAACTCTCCCCTCTCTGAGTGTGTGGCAGCCCGAACTCTTTATTCAATAGCGCGACGGTCGGTGAGGTCGGTAGTGGCAGTGTGGCAAAGGATGTATAAGCTTCAGACGCCTACCAGCCTTTCAATCGCGGCTTCTAAACGCTCAGCAACGCTGCGTGTAGGTGTAGCTTTGATTTGGATGGGCCCGTTCGGCTCGTGCTGTGGGTAATTATTTCAGCTCATAAAGATGGTTTTTCTACGCCCATTTCCACATCATGCTGTGGCTTACAACTTGCCAAACTGATTTTTCCGGCAAAAGGATTACCACATTCGGAGCGATCCACTGCCGGGAAGTTGCTCGACGAGGAAAAGGAAAAAAAGAATCGACCAAAACGCGCTAAAATACCGGCAGATTTTAACGCCTGCCTTCTTTTTTTTTTTGCCCGCAAAACAAAATTTGACTCCACCATCCCGTAAATTATCTCCTTAAAAGCTTGCGCGTTCAGTTTCC
Organism: Anopheles stephensi; assembly: GCF_013141755.1. Classification (NCBI taxonomy): domain Eukaryota; kingdom Metazoa; phylum Arthropoda; class Insecta; order Diptera; family Culicidae; genus Anopheles; species Anopheles stephensi. Next base: position 55,418,594 of record NC_050203.1, on the reverse strand, counting down.
AACCAACAGGCACAAGCCGCGTCTCGGGTTTCCAACCACGGAAATCACTAGTGGTTGGAGTTGGCGCAGGTTTGTGTGTGTGTGTGTGTTCGTTGCGAATGATTTTCAGATTCTGAAAGCACTTTTCCGGTTTCGCCCCATTCCCATCGCCCTTACCACGCACGCACGCTGCAGTGAAAGGTAAGGTGAATACCGATGAGCGATTACATTGTCAGAGTGGCAGAAAGGCTGTGAAGCAGCTTTCCATCACTTGGAGATGCGTTGAATTGGATTGAAGAGGCCTTTTATGCTCGCGCCCGAACACTTCCAGAAGTGTGTCAAAAAAGAGGGAAAGCTTCCCATCAAAACTTGCTCCAAAACCATATAATGTGCATGCTATACGTACACATGATTGATTGATTAGTTTTCCTCCGGCGATCCATGACCTGACTCAAAAAAATTATGGAAAAATAAGACATCTATTCGTTTTTTCTTCCATTTTTCACTTCAACCTTACAAAATTAACATTTTATTCTTTTAACTACATTGCTAAGAAGAAAGCAGACTTGATCGTAGGTATTTTTGTCGCCCTAATGTATGCAATACGCATCACAGATGACTTATGTTTTATTTATTCAAGCATTTATCACATCAATGCTTGCAATAAGGCACTAGCAGCAGTTTGCAATGTAATGTTATTATTTGTGAAACAAATATTAAAATAAGAAATTTTGTTTATTAAATCAATGTAATTACACAAAATTCAAATAACTCAAAAATGGCATCGAGCTGTAATATTCTTCTCATTAAGAGCGTGTTTCAAGACATCGAGCAGTAGCAGAAAACTGGCAATCTAAATTTCTAACAGTTTGCCAACTCTCATCCAAAAAATAAACCTTCATTAAACTGGGTCATGTTTTCTCGTGATACACCGAAAGCTTTGCCTCTTCACGTCATCAACCAAACGGTCACGGATCATGGATCAAAATAAATCGTACCATCAACTTCCCGGTAGCGATAATAGGCAATTTGTCTCGCCATTCCCAGTCCATCAGCCCTTCCTGTGTGTGTGTCGCACTGTTTCAATCGTTTCATCCTTTCTCTTATCGTAAAGCTTTTCTCAGTTTTATCCCGATACTAGCAAAGATTTCACCAGTAGTATCAGGACAAACTGCCAACGATGAAAACGGAGCTCTCCAGCACCATGCTGATGCCAATGGCTAAGCGAGCTTAGATGAAATCTGATCGGAAATCGTTCTCCGGTCTTTACGACTCCCAGGACAATTTTCACCACCACACTAAAGCCGATAAGGGCAGACGAAATGAGCAGCTAAAGTGGAACTTTCTATAGGGGGAAAAATCCTCCCAAGCCCTCCTGGAGCTGAACTGGACCGGGAGGTTTGATGATGGTAAAAGGTGAACTTTCCCTGATAGACAATTGGGACAAGGTCCGCTTAAAGACGAATTTGTTGGCCTACACGGGAGAAGGAAACAAAAAAAAAGAAGAGAGAAAATTTGAAGTCCATCGACACGAATCCCAATCATGATGAAAGTGAGCAACATCACATCATCAGCGAGTAGATTTGTCAGATCACAATACTCTCTTGCGTACTTCAGCCACACCCAACGGGAGCAGCAATAGAAAAGCCACTTTAGGAAACATTTGTCAAAAATTCCCCAAAAAAACCTTCAAATCTCACCATCCAATCAAGCATCGCCAAAAAAAAGTTTTCCAGCAGTTTTGGAAGTGGTGGTCGGGCTTTTCTTTTCCTTCGCATACGAACTGAATGATTGCCAACATTTTTCGGTGGGCCACAAGCTGTAGGAAAGCTCAAAACGCTGTTCGTGGGCCGGGTTTTCTTTGAGCTGGCTGGAAAGCAAGGATGAGAAAGCGTCACCACTCCACTGTGGTAACCGATCGTTAGCCGTTTTAATTGATTCGTTATGAAACTTTTGCTAGCGAAAGGATGGGGCGAAAATTTTCGATAGCCTTTCCGGTTTGCTGGCAGCTGTTTCTTCTAGCTCATCGTCACTTCCACCACCAAGGGAAAACGCTCTCCCTTTGAAGCGTATTGCACTGTGGGTTTCTCTTGTTTTGAGAAGGGCAGTAAAGAGGGTGGCCAAAAGAAAACCGGGACCAAGAAAAGGACACAAATATCGTTCGATTTGCTCCCACAGAACATACCACGTTGGTGGTAGTAGTGTTGGCGGTGAAGTGTTTTAATGGGGCTCATAAATGAGATTTTATGCTTCCCTTGGAACAATCTCTTGCGCTTCAATTGCTTGCCGTGGTACCGGCTGTGACGACATCTCTTTGGCCCAACATTGCTAGCGAATAAAAAGTAGCGTGCAGAATGTGCAATCAAGAATTGGAATATCTGCGAGCTTACAACAAAAAATCGAGTTCCAAATGCATTAGCTTTTCGGTGTAATTATGGCGACCAGCAACTCTTTATCAGTGTGGAAAAGAAAATGTAAAAACTAAGAAAAGAAGAATCCTTTTGTTTTACTCTATGCTACGCAGTTAGGGGTTGGTAAGTTATAAAAATTCTCCCTAACCATTATAACCATACCATAAATATACAAATTACTTCAACGATGAGAATTTCTCCGTTTTTTCCATTCTATCCTTTTTTCCCATCTGGTTGAGAAAATTCCTCAACCCATCCCGTTAAGACACAGTAAAATTGCTCCCACATTTCTTCTCTACGGATGAAGCTTGGGAAGAAAATATTGAATTAACAACAAAAAAACAACACGCAACGAAAACACATCGTCTCGTCCCACTTTTTGCCTACAGTACATCATCATAATGCGAATTAGGTACAGAGAAACCCGTGAAGCCTGGCATCAAACGGGAACTTTTTTGTTCCTTTTACCCCGAATTTTGACATGCCTTCGATGACTTCCTATGGCTTCACCCCGTGACGGCCATCCCCATCCGAACGAGGCGATGGTTGAGTTTAATGATGGGAATTAAATTTCCTTTACGCTACCACATCCGCGAACCGAACAGCTTCCGCACCGGTTGCGTTTCAGGGCCAATGATTACAAAATCACTTTACATGCGTGCGCCTCATTGAGCTTTGCCCGTTTGGCTCGGGAGGGTGAAGTTTTAATGCGCTCGCTTCGCTTGCCTCCCTTTTTTTATGCAGTACGCCTGTCACATGCTTACGGGCCGTTTTATGAGCCTGGTTGCTCGATTCTTCCTTCTGTGCAAGCATGTTATTTGCACTCACACACAGCGGGAGCAAGAAAAAATTATTCTGCTCAGCAATTTCCATTTCCTGAACGGCTGTAATGCTTCATTTGAATAAACGCTTCGAAACAGATTGTGCCGAGTTTGTGCATGCGAGCGTGTGCCTTTAAGCTGTCATTAGAGCATGGTTTACGAGGGTGAATTTTTAACAGTAATTTTACAAACGAAACGCCGGTCGAACCATTCGATTCATTCGTCATGCAACAATTATTTCACCGTAGAGTAATAAATTGTTCATGAACGCATATAAGTAGCGGCGTAAAAATTTTATCTAGAAATCGTAAAGCAAATGTCGGTTGATTTAAATTTTGTTCTCACGCTGGACGAATACCAGTCCAACCATGCAAAACTCTTTTTGATTTGCCCGAAACAAAACAAAAACTCCATTCCAATTGTTCCATCCTGCACGACACGAGAGACGACTCCCGCATCGATAGAGCTGTCCGTCAGAGAAATTGTCAAAAAATAAATTGCACCGGGCGATGTGTCCGTCATTTCTGTGTCTTGTCATGGTTTTTGTCACTCACGTCCCACAAGTGAAGGCGAAACAGAACAAAACACTAATTCAATTCAATTTCAAATTGAAAAACTGAAAAAAATGTTTAGAAAAGAAAAACAAAGCAAAGGTTTTTGCTTAGGCATTCTCATACAGCTTTCATCTAGATTTCGTCGGAAAAGAATAGAATGCTTTAGAATAATTTCAGTGCACACTTTCACGGCTAGTGGGATTTTTTAAATTAGAAATTGCCTTGCTAAAATAAGAATTCACTGTAAACGTAGAACAATAAGTGGACTGAGAGGATCAGCACGATTTTTATGCTTGTGAATGAAGTTTTGAAATGCATGTTCTAAGAAGAGTCACAAAACCGACCTACACCAATAGTAAGTTATGAATCTTATTCGCACTAATTTTGTGTTCTACAATTTTCCGGTTAAATAAATTCCTGCATTATATTCATTTAATGTTATATTTTATTTATTTTATTATATTTTTAGTGTAACAGATATTCATTTTATGTAATAATAAATCATTGTTTATAATGAAAATGAATATTTTTTCCTGCATTTTGAATTCCTGGTTTTGAATTTGAATTTTTTTCATAGAATGAAAGGTTAATTATTTATAATTTTAATAAAATAAAAATATAAATAAAAAGACAATAATGATTTATTTATAAATTAAAAACGGTTTGACGCCGTATTGTCTGAATTAAAGGTATTTTTATAAAATATTGAAACATATTAAGATTTTCCTTAATATAATATAAAATTGTTTCTATAACTATTTTTAAGGGAAACTTTGTGATGATTAATTGATTAAAGTTTTCCTGCAATGGGTAGGTGATATTGTAAGTGTTGGCTCATTACAACAATACTGAATTTCGGATAATTTCTCTTACTGCAACATTTTGGCTTATTTTTTAAATATTATTTTTCTATGAAAAGCTTGTCGCAAGGAATCAAATTTAATTTTTTGTTTATAACTAACTTATCAAGTTAAGAATTCCTATAATATCATGGAAAATATTATGTTTTTAATCCTCTTTATCTTTAGAAAGTCTTTTTACAAATTTCGACTAAATTTTACCATGAGACAAATAAAAAATCAAATTTCACCGATTTTTCTCACAGGAAAACCATCTTGCAATGATATTTTAAAAGAGGATTTATAACAAAATTATCAATTATTCCCTTTATAAACTGCATTTTATATATTTAACTCTGAAGCATTCTCAACCATCTAGTAAATAATAAACAAAAAAGCCTTGTTTAATTTGCGGTTTTTACAAGGTTTTGAGGAAACTTTAAATCAGATTTAAAGAGTCCATCTCTGAAGACACTCATGACAGCAGCAGAAGATATGGATTTTTCAACATTGCTATCAAGCAAACAACTTATGTCAAGGCAAGACCTTTCAAGGTTGTAGAGCCCAATAAAAAAAGATAATAACGACAATATAAAAATAACTTCTGCTTTTGAACTTTTCTGAATGATAATCCCTCCTTTAATGAATGTAAATTCCTGACCCTTATCAAATTACTCCATTGGTAAGAGAGGGCACTGTACTGCTCATCTACCTCTAATACTTATTTGAAGACTTGCAATCAATGGCCATTTATCATACGAAAAACTGGTACCAACCTCGAAGAATTTACCGAAGACTGGGTATCACAATGGTTTTTTTCTACCAAAGCCAGGTCAACATTATCTTAATGCATACCTTTCCTAAAATATGTTGGATTTTCATTCACATGCACTAAAATCTCCTACCCCAACAATTTTCCCTTTAAGCAACGAAATCAACCATGAACACGATTTATCAAACTCCTCCTCCAGTTACTTAACAATTTCCCACAGACCACCCTATCAATTACCGGTTCCAATCGGTCCCATGTGGCCATAAACCCGAACCGACCCCAACACTCGCATCCGAAAAGCGTCACACCATAACCCAAACATTCCCAAGGTGAATTAAATCGCAATGAGCCAAAAGATGTGCCTGATAAATTGCATCCCATTACACACATTGTGCTTCCTTGCTGAATAAACCATCACCATTCGCAAGCAACGACGTGCCTCTCCCTGTTAATGTCCAACTTTAAATCCAATTAACACCGCGACCCATTATATTAAGATTCCCGCCTCGCAACAATTAACCAACGGACGATCGACCATCTAAGGGAGGAGGGCTAACGAAACGAAACACCACCATCAACGCAGACGCCATTGGGGAAAGTTAAGAATTTCCTATTCCGCAGAGAACCGACCAACCGAACCGAGAGAATTGGGGAAAGTTGTGTTAAAATGGCAAACGAGCATAGGAAACACTCTCATTAGCATAAGAATCTATTATTTACATTATTCCTGAAGGACGTCGTTCCAGCGTTGAGCGTTGATGAGCCGTTCCACATGCACGATTCGCTTTTCCCTGACCTGCACACCTTCACACCTCGTTTTGTAACGTTTCGCACTATTCACCACCATTCGAATGAAAATGCCACTTGTCAAGCAATTTTTTCCATAGCGACACTCAGTCCACTCCAATTTTACGGCCCTTTTAATGGCCCGAATTTTCCTCGATTGGTCAGACTCACTTGCGTCACCTGAGGACACACTTACACACTTTATTTACGCACGGCACTTTTCACGCCGCTTATTTAATGTGCGTTATAGCATCATCATCATCACCGCCTTTTCACCACTTGGCACACTTTTTTCTGCAATGGAAAAAAAGCTTACTCTTTTTCACTGCTTCGCTTCTTTACTTGGCACTGTGTAAGCTTAAATGATTTTTCCACACGCCTGCCTTTCACGTGCTTACGCTATTCATTCCAATTTCATCCATGGCAGATGGCCTTCCTGCACACTAAATAAACTTACAAGAACACACACCTTCTTCCGTACACACACACGCTCGCTTGTTACACTTACACACGAACTCACACTGCGTCAGTGAGCGCTTCACACAAACATACTCACGGGCACTCTTACTCCGTTTTCCCTGTTCACGCTGTCAATCTTACAATTACAGCGCAACCCCAAAGGCACACGGGGAACGCGGAACCGTTTCACTTCCGGCCCGGGACCCGGAGTGCGTTGGGACCGAATTTAAATTTCGTCGTTTCCGCTCCGCGAACTCACTTCCCGGAAGGGCGCTTTCCGGCGAATGTAGCTCGGTAGCACTTTCTTCTGGTGTATCTTGCTTCAAACGCGAAACGGGCGACCCGTCGTCACAAGCTGCTCGCTGTTTGACTTGATGGAAAACTTCACATGCATACTAGACGCTCGTTTCGCTTCACTACACGCGCTACCTTACGGCTGCTTTTCCAACAATCATCTAGTAGGCCAAGCTTACCTTCTAGACGCACCTTTTCCACACGCACTAATACACGAGCACACACACACACAGACACATGAAATCACTAGGGGTGAACGTTATTTCGGGGTTGGCTTTTGGTCCTTTTTATGAGATTTTATTTTATTCACCGGACTTTTATCCTTTTCGGTAATCTGATTGCGCTCGGATTAGCTCGTATGCTGATGAGGGGAAAATTTAAATTGATGACTTTTGTCTGCAGTTAGGCCAGGGGTTCACCCCGTTTTTCTTTTACACAATGCCGGTGACTATCAGAATCAGCTGGTAATCCGAACGGTAGCTAGGTACTGCAGTAACCTTAAGAATATTGCTACTACACCACGTTTCACTACACGGTGACAGTGGATATCCCTGGAAACGATCGAGCACTCTCGAGGAATCAATTCGAAACCATTTTTTGCAAAGCCTCGTTCTCGAGAGGCGATTGATTTAAAATCACTTTCTACACAACGCACCAACAAATCAAGTTGGAAAACGCCCCACTGCAAAACGCGTTAACCGGTGCCGGGAATACGTAGCCGCAGTTCGGGATTCGTTTCGTTTCGTTCGGGGTTAGTTTTGCCGTTTCACGTTTCGCGATCGGTTGCACGCGCACACAACCTCGGTCGACCCGGTTCCGTTGCCCAGCGAGATGAAACTGGCCCATACGGTGGGCGCCCGCAGTGACGGATGCTTAGGATGATTATCATCACCTTGCCGTGGCACGCGTACAGCATCACGAACGGCGCCGAAGATCACTTTCCCGGGCCCGAAGTACGCCAGTGCCCGAAAACAGGGATGAACGCAAGCGGCGAATAGGAATTCATTTTGCGTGCGCGTGAATTTCTTATCACTCGGGCTTGCAAGCTGGATAGAAGATAAGGAAGTAAGATGAAATCATTTATAGCAATGTAAAAAGTTACTCTGGAACTTTTAAATTTGCTCCTTAATCTATAAAGCTTTGAATAAGTTTTTTAGTTTTTGGAAATATAAAGGCCATTTTAGCAAAATAGTATTAAGAGATAAAAATGTAAACAAAGTTATGTATTCAAGTTTGGCAGCAAAAATACGTCACTTTCAAGCTTTTTTTGTATCTTTTGGATATTCATTGCCTCCATTGATTTCTAACAGAAGACTAATAATATTTATCTTTCAATGTTGCTGTTTAATCAAGTTTTGCCAAAGTTGCTGTTCAACCGGTCCAGGACCACATTTATTCTTGGCTGTCATTCGAACACACAACAGCCAAATAATCCGTAGGATAAGATTCTGATTGTCAGCTCCATCAACCGTGCAAAAACTTCAAGACTGTGCTACGAAAAGGTGGACACGTCATGAGAATGTCATCGGACATTTCAGTATTTCAACCGACACTCAACCGTGTGAAGGAGGATGAAAGCAATTGGTTAAATAAATTAACTACTATTGACTTAAATTTATAACAGTTTTCTTATGTTAAATTTGTTATATCAGTACGCTCAGGCCGTCCCTGTAGAAAAATGGAAAGATTATGCTTAACTACTATTTCTGGTCTCACACTGCCTAGCAAAACATTTAAGACCGCTAGCACCAGCTATAATATTAACTGCCGTTTCATCCCAGACGTACCAGCATGCTTTTCAATGAAATCACGACCTTCCCGAAGCCTGGCGTACCAGCACTCCGCCTGGGGAAATCACTTTCACACGTTCGGCCACGGCTGCGTACAGAGCACCACAAAACGTTCGCATTTCGCTTCTCACCAGCCGAAACACGATGCCCCAGTAAACTAGAACTTTGGACCAGAAATCAGTACCACCAATGAACTCCGTTTTCACCAGGACACAACAGATGAACCTTGTCGGTGAGCTGCGAGTGAGCTTCAAGGGTGAGAAACGTATCTTCATCCCGTGCCATGGGTTGGTTGCACCTGACCCCGGACACGGTGTTTCCGGTTGGCACCGAAAAGCGGATGCGTTCGCCCGTGAATTGGTGGCCTTGAGCGCCATCTCACCCGACCGCCTATTGTGAGGCTGTGGAATGCGGTGAATGCAGCAAAAGCTGGCTTTTTTTCTTTCTTTTTTACTTGTTGGTTTTTGTTGCTAAATGCAGTCGATGGCTGACCATGACACGGGGAGCCACAGCACCGTTTTCTCTGTTCCCCATCCCGGGTGAACGATAACGACGCGTGAAAGGTGATAAACTTTAATCCGTTTTGAGTGTTTTCCAAATTATTTAAATAATTTAATTTACCTTGTTATAAAATTATCGTCAGCTGGAGCTGGTGATTATGAGGGTTTTAAATTGGGGAAATAATTACTATAACGGGCGTAGGGTGTAGTGTACCGGAGTGAGTGAAATTTTGAATGTGGGAGAAAAAACAATTCTTGAAATTTTAAGCAATTTCCGCTCTCCCGCATATTATACTGGCAATGCTTTGGGCAGATTCAAAGAATCGGCATTCGTTTTCTTCCAACAAATACGCCTTCGTTGAAATTCATCGTGCACTGAGCATGTCACAAAGAAATAAGTATGTTGCGATGTATACTATGCCACAACATCGCATATCGCAACACATATGCAGTCTTTTCATACATAGGATAATTACGCCGAAGGAGAATTCTATAAAAAATATTTTCAAAAACTCATGTTCTAAGAAAAAATATTTAAAACGTTGTTTGTGATTCCTGTTCTGATACATGAAAGCATTTATTTAACATTCTATTTTAATAACTTCTGTTCTATTTTTTATCCAATTCTTTGCTTATAAGTTAGTAGAAAACGCGTCTTAGAAGATAATAATGGTTCTTTTTACTATTTTATATAATTCAGTACAATGTACCTTACCTGCCGGGCACACCCGGGAGAAGGTGTCCTTACACGGTTTGGAGAAGGAAATGTCTCCAAACCATCGTGAATTGTATTTGTTTTATAATTTAGTTTTGAGCAAAACGGCCAGGCATCGTGAATAAAAAAAAAAACAACTTACTTACTTACTTGCTTATCAGGTGCTATAAACTCTTCGTGGTTTTTAATCCTCAGTTCCTGTCACTGTCTAACGCCGTCGATTAGCAACCTATTGTTTCGGTCATTCTTGCTATAGCTTTTCCTATAGCTTTTCTCAAAACGGCCTACCATGCCCCATCTGTCTATGTAACCTGCATAAAAAGACTGTACGGGCTGGGTCGTCCGGTGTCATTCTCATAACATGACCACCAGAGCGTAGTGAGTCTAATTCATCATCGTAACGGTTTCTCTACTATCTTTCCCCACGCTTCTTCTTCTTCCTTGGCACTACAACCTCGAGAGGGCTCGGCCTGCCATTTTTGGATTTCTGTGACTTGATTTTACCCGCAGCAAAGTAGTCAGCCCCACGCACGGGTCAAAAATTTTTCTGAACTTCTTCCTCTCGAAAGATTCAATGAGAGTTTCTCAATTTGGATATGTAACAGTTCTTCTAAATTTTTATTATTGAAACATAATACACAACAATAAGTTTCTTTATACAAATTTGAGATTTCGCATCATCTTTATCTTAAAGGATATTTCTTAAAATGCTTTGTGGTTAAATTAAGGATTGAATCTCTCAATAATCGCCTAAAATGCTGTTAGAATTTTATCCACTGAAAATCAAAATTAATTTTTTTCTTAAATTAAAAAATTAACGTAGCGTGAACGACGCCGGTCTTTATGCGGGAGGACCGAGGTTCAAATCTCTAGCGAACCGTTCCCTCGTAGTGAGGGCTGACTATCCAACTGCGTGGTATGATTGAGTTTAGTAAGTCAGAAATGGCAGGCATGAGGCTCAGGACCTGGAGGGTTGTTAGGCCAAAGAAAAAGAAGATTAGGGACAAGCTTTATGGTAAGGATTATTTTTGACTCGATGATGTTATTTGTTAAATCAACTTAAAAATAACAATAAAATAACAATACTTGTGTTTCATTCTAATAGAACGGCCTGGCCGTATTACTATACGAAGTAAAGTTAATACAAATAGATATATCTCCTGTGCTTAATCAACTGATTTCAAACATTAGATATCAACAATACAAAAATACAAAAAAAGATAATTTTAAAATAAAAAAACTCCTAAATCTCTACATCAAATCACAATCAATGCAACAGAAAGTATAAAGAACATTTACACAAAGTCCTTGCTCTGCCCTGCAAGCAACTTGATACCGGTCCAGTGAGGATAATGATCTGAAGCATTGAAGATGAACCATTCTTGCAATATCATTAACGATATCATTGTTTAAATATTGGCATTAACTTTTTCATTATTTACAAAACAAGCTTATCAAGAATCGCGTCCACAATCCTTCTTCACGGCGGTATTTATTCGCCGATGGATACAAGCTCGCCTGACCATCACTTTCTTTTACACTTCGATAGCTATATTTACTAGTCAAACTGAATTTTTCCCCAACAATCTCGTCAAATAACAATCCCACAAATGACTATAAAACATTTTCAAGATAAATAAAACTGATCAAGATAAGCAGATTGGCGCCACCGTTTCGCTGTCGCATCTGGTGGCACAGTTTTGGTTTCCTATCTTTTTACTTAAGGCAGTGTGCAGCGTGCAAGCCAACCGTTTGTGCGACTGCCATTGCAAAACTGCATCCTTAAACTCGTTCACCAAACCTTCCAAGGTAACGTCACCACGGAGCACGGAACACACCCAGGAAGTGGCTGATGTATGACACGTCAGCTAAATTTAATCTTCACTCACTAACTCGCCAAGTGAGCAGAACTTTCAAACCACGATTCAATCCCAAACAAACCACCGTAGATGAAGCCCGGTGTGAGTGGGATAACCAAACCGCCTTCTTGTGCACCGGGAGGAAGGAAGTAAAAAACCATGGCATGAAAAGTGAAACATAGTTTCCGCTCGCTCTGATAACAAAATCACTTTCCACCGTAGAATGTGTGATACAAAAAAAAAGCTGCTTGCTGCAATGCCTCATGAGGAATGAGCTTTTTTCCCCCTTCATAATGACATGCAATTGCATTAGTAAGCGCAACGAACGGCCCGCACTGGTCCAGGCCGATGATGGTAGGTGCAAAAAGAGTGCCCAAACAGTGAACCCCCTGCTTCTAACACCGTACCGCGTGACTAACATGATAATGATTCATTACGGTGCTAATCTGATTTGTGGCAGCAGTAGTTGGTGGCGAAGGTGAGCAACGAAGTTTATTTTTGCGGTTAATGACAGTATCCATCCGGTGTTTCCCACCAGCCAGCTGGCTAATCTGGGTGGGGTTGGGTTTGGGGGCTGTAAACTGAAGGGGTGGGTGCAATTAAAAATTCAGCGACAAAACCATATAAGTTACCGCGCTTGGAATTGCAAATGAGCAATCAGTCCTTTTGTCTTACCTTGGGAGGAAGTGACGGCGAGAGCGAGAGAGAGAGAGAGAGAGATCATAAAAGACCCAAGCTAATTAATAAGCTTTATAGATCATCATAAAACGGTTTGGCGATAAAACTTTCAGTACGAACCCGAAAACGCTTCAACAACTGGTACACACACACACTCTTGAAACCCTCATTAGATCCCGATATCGGAGGGACCCCGAATGAGGTCCTCCGCCATCGTAAGCTCGTCCAAATTTAATTACGCTCCCTAATGGGGTTGGGATTTGTTTTATCCTTGTATGCAGCTCACCATGCAAATAAAAGCTACTTGATATTGCTCGCCCTTTTCATAAAACCTGCAAGCGATAGGGTGCACCACCGATGAATACTGATCAACAGAATCTCTTACACGTACAGGTGTTACAGTGTGATATGTCACCGAGCCCGCCCCCTCGGTCCCGAAATCAATCAGACAAATGGCAAATGAAAAACTCCGGTGCATCGTGATGAACGTGGAAATGTACTCATAAGATCCAATTTTATTGTTAATGCTCCATCGAATATCAAGCGCCCGCCGACAGGACTTTGGGAGGCCGACGACCAACACGAACAACCGCACGAACAAATGTAATAGATCAAGCGCCGCGGATGGAGGGGTTGCGAAACCGGTACAAGTAAAGCATGAAACTGATTAACGTTCATTACGGATGGCTTACTGGGAAAATTAATTCGGCACAGAAAATAAAAACAAAAAACGTTCCGCACTGGTTCCCGTGCATTGTGTCTGGGTTGTTGCCATTTTTGTGTTTGCTTAATGCGAGCAAATTAAAAATTAATATCCCATCCCGACATTTCGTCCGGCGGTTCGTCCTGGTCCTTCGGGTACTCGTCAAAGTTGGACAGATCGATATCGGACACGATGGGACGGATGAGTGGGGCCGGCATCGTGCGCTCCTTCAACCGTTGCCACTCGAAGCTACCGAACCAGCTGGAAATGGAGAGTAAACATTGTGGGTAAAGCTCGCTACATACGCTTAAAGCGAACCGGCTTTAACTCTTCCACCGGGCCGCCACACGAACGAAAACTATACTTACGGATGGTTCTTGATGTCGGCGATACCGTTCTTGCCGTAGCCGAGCCGTTCGGCCGCCGTCTGTCTGCAGAGTCGCTTGATCAGGACCTGTGCCTTCTTGGGTACGCGGGACGGCAGCTCGATGATGTCGATTCCGCGCAGGATGGCGTTGTACGTTTTCATGTGGTTCTTGCCGCGGAACGGTGGCTTCCCGACCAGCAGCTCGTGTATCAGTACGCCCAGTGCCCAATAGTCGACGGCCCGGTCGTGACCCTTGTTGAGGATGATTTCCGGCGACACGTACTCGGGCGTACCGGCGAACGTCCACGTCTTCTGGTTCGGTCCGATGCGCTTCGCGAACCCAAAGTCAACCTGCAAGCACGTAAGCCACACACGTTACGGATGTCTTGTCCGCAAGCAACGCGCACAGTTCCACGGCCACTTACCAGCTTGATGTAGCCCTTCTCGTCCAGCATCAGGTTTTCGGGCTTCAAGTCACGGTAGATCATGTTTCGGCTGTGCAGATACTCGAACGCTTCGACGACGCAGCCGGTAATGAAGCGGGCCGTACGCTCGTCGAAGAATTTGCTCTTCTGCAGCACGGTCCAGACGTCACCGCCGAGACAGGCCTCCATCAGGAAGTAGAGGTACTTCTTATCGCGGTACGTCTTGTACAGGCTGAATGGGAGAGCAAGAGAAAGAGAGAAAGCGAAGTTGACATGAGTCTAAATATATACGGAAGAAGTTAAGCAGTTTAGTACGAGGGAAAGTGAATTTGAGTATGCCTAGAATCACTCACGAGACACTGAACCCCTTGAAGCATATGACGCTAAAAGTTTGCTTTGTTATGTTATGGGATTTGTTCAACAAACTTAAGATGAATTATATATTTACTGCTGAATGAAATTCCTGATCGCTCTCGGACTCCTTACAAAAAGCCTTCAAACAAGTATAAAATATCATCGAGTGCAGATGATACTCGAATAAAACCTCTGGCAAAGCATATTGACTGACTAAGAGCAATACGTCCAGGCCGTCCCAAACGAAAAGAGCATAAAATTTTGATTGACCATTTCTTATTATTTTTTAAGATAATTGTTCTTCTTCCAAGCTAAGCGTCATACCTGGTCATGCCGTTCATAGAATGGCTTACTATACTTAATGGAGCCTTAAATACATGGGGACTATACTTAAACTGGGGAACAGTTCGGATGAGATATGAACTGCGGTCCTTACGGGTTAAGACCGGCGCAGTTCAAAAACAAATTACTAGATTTGATTGCAGTTTGAAATTTTACGAATTGGAAGACATCGATACTATCGCAAACATTACAAAGCCCAGTCGTTAGTTGCATTAGGAGTTAATAACGCTAAATATTAGTTAAATATGCTGTTAGAGTTAAATATGCCAAAAGGCCATCTTTTTTGCATTTTTTTCCTAAACCAAAGTAAACCCAGATTTCAGCTAACGAACAATGCAAAATTGTTGTTAAAATCCATTTAAGAACTCTGGCCTCAACTCAAAAGAGTTTCAAATCGCAGTTCTTAAACCCACAAACCTTAAACCCACGGCAGAAATGCCCAATTTAACAAGACTGCTTAGCCGTAAATCTGTTGATAAAATATCCGTTCTAATCATATGTAAGGCGTAACACACAAAAAATATAGAAGTATGAGTTTTTAAGTTTATCTAATTTAAAGAGAAGCGAATTTTAAAACTATTTTTTCTATAAGTCTGATAAATTTAACCATAGCTTCTCCCTACACCACGCGAACAATATCAATCGTATCCCATTACAAATGTAACTTCATGACCGCACTGTAAAGCGTCTCCTCCCTTTAGGGATGACCAGTTTGCTCCACTCATCAAAGATAACCTCCAGCACGAATCAAAGCTAGATGGGAGACAACAAATGCTCCCCGTTGGATTCAACCACCGGAAAGCAATAGAGCGCACACAACAACAAATACAGAGCAGAACGATTCGCGAAAAAAAAACGAGAGATAAAGCGAGAGAGATTCATTTTAATCTCACACAAAACGCACCTCGGTGTATCGGTTTCAATCGGCAACGCTCGAAGGGATTGGAGCCGGTTCGATCGCTTTCCACGAGCTCGTAATTCAATCCAAAGTGTTACCGACCCGTCGCACAAACCCGCGGTGTACGCCGTTCCTGATCAAAGCACACGGCGCGATACGCGAATTTCCCGAATTCTTACCCCTTCTAGCTCCTTTCCCTTTCCAACCTAAGGTCATTCCGTTCCGCTCCACTAGGGATTACTTTTCCGAAGTGGAAAACAGCCAACCTCCCCCCTCAATCGCACAGCTTGCCCTAATCGTTCAACCACGTGAATTCAAATCGGACACCACAAACGAAGAGGATGTTTGTGTGTCTGTATGTCACACACACACACAACTCGTAGGACGTAAAATCAAAACGCAAAACCGATGCCAAAACCCGATACGGATTGTCGGGCATGTATCGAATGGTTTGGGGGCGCTTCGAAATGCCAAGCCAAAAGTGAAACAAAAACAAGCATCCGGAGCACCGTAAAAGCCGACCGGTCCTTACCGTACGATGAACGGACTGTTGCAGCTCAGCATGATGTCCTTTTCGCTGTAGGCGTGCTCCTGCTGCTGCTGGCGTACCATTTCGATCTTTTTCAGATACTTCAGGGCGAACGTTTGGTGGTTTTTGTACTGTACCAGCTCCACCCGCCCAAAGCCACCGATGCCGAGCGTCCCGATGTAGGTTAAGTCATGCAACTGGATATGGTCGAACTCTGGGGGTGAGACAGCAAGGGGAAAAACGATGTACAAACGTAAGAGAATACGGAGTACGGAGAGTGGGTTTTGCGGCTGGCGGAGCGTCACAATTGTCACAGCGTGTTAAACGAAGTACGAAGCTCACCACCACCGACCAGCCCCACCGGATCTTCCGGTTTGGAAGATGCCTCACCTGAGACAATATTTGTCATCGTCGAGCTGCGTGGTATCGTGTCGGAGAGCTTCACCTCACGGAGCTTATCCAACCCGCCCAAGAACTCGTTGAATGCACTGTTGAGTGACAAAGCAAACAATACAATCAGATACAACGCATTCGTGGTCAGTTCGCGGCCCCACCGCTCGTCCACCTACATGCGGTTCAGCGTCAGACACTCGGTCCCGGGTGGGTTTGCTATGATGCTGGCCAATCGACGGTCCTCGTGGAGGAGGGCCTGCTCACCGAAGTACGCTCCTCGTTGAAGCGTTCCCACCAATCGATCGTTGCCCTTCTTATCGGTTTTAATCACGTTTACGCTGCCACCGCGTATTATGTAGAACTTGTCACCGGGATCCCCCTGCTGAATGATGGTTGACCCGGTCGCATAGAACTCCTGCAAGCATAACACCAATAAGTATCACGCTTCAGATATGCTTGCTTCATTCTTACCCTCTTTAGAAGATCCGATATTTTGTGCAGCTTCTCAATCTCCAGATCCTTCAACACCGACACCGTGCTCAGGAAGCGGACATTCTCTTCCCGCTCCTTCCGGCCGCTCTTCATCATAATCTTCTGGAACACCTTTCGCTCGAGCAACCAAACGCGCGCCCCACTCGTAACGCGTATCGAAGCGAATCGCTTCGCCTTGTACAGGATCGCCAGCTCCCCAAACACAACACCGCGGCCAAACGATTTAATCACCTTATTATCTACCACCACCTCGTAGGTGCCCTCTTCCGACACGAAGAAGTGTGCCCCAATGTCACCCTCCTTGATGATGTAACTGTTCGGTGGGAATGTCATCGAGCTCATGGCCGCCGTAACGGCCTGTAACCGTTCCTCGTCCATCATGTTGTTAAGGAAGTCGTTCGCCACGATCGCCGTCTTGATCAGCAGTTCTGTGTCCGGGCTTTTCGGGTGCGTGGGGATGACGATGTCTTTCGATTCCTTCAGATCGGTTTTGTCCGACACAACGCCCTGTTTGCGCGTTTTCTTTAACGTTCCGGTAGTAATGTCCAGTTCTTCGATCATAGACCGTTGAGATGATATCTTTCGTACTAACGTCTCTTTTCGCGGAGGTGCGGTGTGCGGATCATCATCCATTTGGCGGTCGGAATGGTGCGAAGATGGAACTGGGGGAGGTTCCCTTGATGGGGGCGGTACTGTTGGGAGTGGTATTTCCTGTAAGGATAAGAAATTTTTCCATTAACACACGATATGACCTCACCCTCACCGATGAGATTACCTTTTCTTCTTCCCGCGCGTTCACCGTCTGACGCACGATCGTTTCCTGTATCGATCTGTGAAGCGCTTCATCGGCGAGGTTCTGTTCGAGCTGACTTCTCGGAGGTGGTAGCTTCGGTGGCGTTGGTTCCTCATCCTGCGAGGTATCGTCCGCTTCCTCCACGTGGTTAACCCTACTCATACGGGGTGGCAAATCCGGTGGCAGTACCGTCGATCGGTCATCCTCTGAGCTTGGTGCTTCCGGCACTATATCGTCGTTCGATTTCTGTACCGGAATCACATCGTAGTCGGACATCTCTCCATCCTGCAGCTGCTCCTCGGGATGATTGTGCGGGATTGGGCTGTCTCTTTTCGGAGCTGGTGGTTCCACTATCGGTGGCTTCACCATTGGTGGGAGATTCGTTTCATACGAGCTAACACTGTTGTGCTGCTCATCGATCGTTCGTTCTTCCGTCTGCTTTGGGTCGCCGGTGGGTTGTATCGTCGGCTCGGGAGTTTTACTCTTCGCCTGCAGCTCCTGTATTTCTTCCTCCAAACGAAGCAGTGTCGCTCGTTCACTCTTCGACAACTGTTTGTAACCCTTCGACTGAAGTGCCAGCATGTGAAGAATCTTGTTTTGTAGTACATCCTTTAGCAGCTGCTCCTGGCCCTGCCTGGAAGGAGGTTCGATCGTGGAAGTCTCTCGCGAGCTGCTGCTTATTTTTGGAACTTCCGGATCTCGGGGTCTCGATGCTCGTCGCTCGACGGTGGGTGCCGCCGGTACAACAATCGACGGTACGGTCGGTGGGTCGGGGCTCGTCTGTACGCTCCACGTACGTTCCTCTGGTGGACCGAAAGGATCGGGCTCGCGATTAGTGTCGTTTGTGGTAGCGTTGCTTGTAATGTTTAATCGTTCATCCAACGATCCCAGCCCTGACTCACGTTCGTTTGATTTAACCACCGTCGGTGCGGTGATCACGGTGGTAGTTTGCGGTACTGTAGGTGTAGGTGCCACTGCAGGTGGTGCCACCTTCTCCAATCCAACGTACCCATTGGCACGAGTTACGGGCGGCACCGTTTGATTTAGTTCCTCGTCGTAAAGCCGCCGTGTAACACGTGTAGCCTGTTCGGGAAGAGAGCAGAGAAAACCGTTCGCCGACTTTACAAAGTTCCCGCTCAGAAACTCAAAGGGGATTGGCTTACAGAGTGGCCATAAACATAAACCCGAATCGACAGCTGTCGATTCAGCATTCCAACAGTAAGGTGGGAATCGTTTCTAGAACCCTCGTACCATAAATGGACACAGGAAGGAAAGTGTCAGAGAGGACCGGCTTGTCGTACAACGTTGTCTTTGGAGCTGACAAGTCTTTGTTAATCCTAAAATAGATCGATTCAAGTGCTTCACAAACAAACTATCTCCGGGCGTGCGATAAGCGATCAACTTAAGTCCCTCGTCAAAGATCGCCATAAATGAAAAAGATAAAGGAAGAGAGCGAGCAGCTCGACCTGGCTCAACTGACTTGAGACAGTGTTGCCAGTTTTTTCTGTTAAATCGATTGATTTAGTTTCAAACATTTATGCTTCAAAAGTCATTCCTTAGCTATTCAACAAGTCATTTTTCTAGTCACAGATGATAAAAAAAATCGATTCTTCGGCAAAACGCCCAAAAATAAATTGCGCCCATTCATTGCTGTAGCAGGATGACTTTTAACTCCTCCAAGTAAGCACGAAAGCACGGGCACAAACAAAACAAGACAAAAAACACAAGCCCATTTGTCATAATAGGTTGATAATGATGATAGAAAGGAAATATTTATTTCGTGACGTTTGCCTGATAGTAACCGATAAGATGCGACAGCTACGATGTACTGCTATCACAGGTTTGAAATTAATTTGGTTAATTAAATTTGGGTCACAGCAACGGCGGATACGCTTGGGGCACAAATTTTACCGCAAACGTTATGAAAAATTTGAAGACTTTCTCAGCTTTTCATGAAATCATGAAATATTCCTTAACAAGTTCCTCGTAAAGCAAAGTCCCTTAGTGTTGTCTCATTAATATTTTGTTTCCAGTCCTGGGACAGCTGCTCTACTTCCAGAGCATAAATCCACGCTCGAAAGTGACCTAATTGTAACTTGTGGCGTCCTGCTGTAGATACGCCCGGATAATTTAGAGGCACGCTCAATCCAACCCCGTCTTTAGTGCGTTTCTTCTCCTTCGTCCGAAGTGACTTAACCGTACCACACGTAGTACCATCATAAACGCTAATAACCCGAAACAGTATCAAGACCCTCTTGTGATTGCGGGTTGTCCGCCACACACCAAATGATAAGAGCAAAAACATCATTTACTTCACGTTCTCGCCACACGCTAACACGACCAACCGTCGTTCGAATGCACTACCGAATTTACTGTGAATCCAGGTGGCCCGGGAAAAGGGTGGTGTCGGATTTACCCCAGAAGCGCAATACTCACCACAACTTCGCCATCGCCCGCACCGGCACCGGGCAGATTGAACGAACCATGCTTTCTGCCAAAGATCTTTGCAAAACAGGCCATTTCGATGGTACGCAAACTTAAGCCAACCGTCTTCAGATCACTTATGGACCACAGTACACAGTTTCACTTCACATTCACTCTTTTAGAGTGGCTTGGAACTCTTCCCGATGCTTTAGCACCTTCACTGGGGTGTAGAATTTTCAAGCCAATTGCACACCCTTCAGTACACGCACCACACCATGCCACGTTCGATCTAGCACTGTATCGGAAAAATTGTTTTTTGATCGGTTTCGGGTACAACACTTGCACGATCGACGTGTCGAAATGTAACCACCTGCTCAGGGATAATGAGACACTTTCATTCTACGCGACGCACTCGAACCACACAAACACAAATCATCTGCTAAACACCTTGAAGGTTCGATCGATTTTGACACCGTTCTTTTAACCGTAACTCACAAACGTACCGGACGGTGGCCGCTCGATTCACTCGATTTCTTGCCCCGACCGCAGCAGCAACCGAATCTTGCCGACGTTCGAATCGTAATGAACCGCGGGAAAAGGGCAGCTAATTATTAGAAACCAATTACTTACTAACACAACACAATCATCCCCCGTCACCTTCATGCCGCACCCTTTCGATTGAAGCAAAGGGGGGAAAAAGGTGGACAGGGGCACTCACCACACAAACACCTTTTTCTTCCCCTCTGGCACATGGCACCCGATTCACACACAAAACAACACACAAGCGTCTTCATTCTTTTAAATTCCTCCACACCTCATCTATCGATAAAAAGGGTGCCACGATAGGTAGGAAGAAAGAGCAGGCACGGAATGGCTGGGTGGATGGCATGGTGGAAACGCGGCTGAAACGGGCGGCTACCGAACCGAACCGGAGTGTTGTCATCTACTATGCCACTGCCATGCATAAGATAGCTTTATCTACACACACGCATTTCTTCCTGTCGTCTTTTCTTGGCGCTTGGCGCAAGACCTGGGAAGCAGAGTGTTGGTGACACCAGTTACAGTGTGTCCAGCGATGCGTGCCTCATATTGACAGTGCATAACGTATCAATTGTTATTTTCTATTAATGTTTTGCTTTTTTGAAGTAATACAAGATCTTCTTCTATCTTAGGTTCTAGTAGTAGTTTTCTGAAGTAGTAGTATTTCTGAAGAAGTAGGAAAGATAATAAAAGATAACAAAACCAAGTTTGCTTAAAAAAATAGCAAAAATTAAAAAAATTGCAGAGAAGTAAAATACTAAATATTGTCAAAATACACATAAAAACGTATTTCAATCTATACAAATAATACAGAAAGAGTGTTAAAAACTATTAAGCACACTTTGAGGCAAATTTTTCATGCGAAACAAATTTGAAACAAAAAAAGCCCAAAGACTTGGGAAATTAAGAAAGAAAAAACTAATAAGTATTAAAAGTTAAAAAATATTTAAAAATAACAGGACAAAAATCAAAGAAAAGAAAACTCCTTTCCTTACCATCTCCGAAAGAAAATAAATTTAAAAAAAATTGAAAATTACAACAAAAAAAACTTGAAAAGTGAAAACCTCTGTTAAAAACACTAAAGCAAATTTTTAATTTAAAACTAACTTGAAACAAATCAAATATAGCAACAAATAAAATAAGTTTAAAAGGGTAAAATAAGATAAAAGGTAAAAAGCAGGCCAAAAGGAAATGAAGAAAAAGGTTGACACTTTTACAAATGGATTAACTTTAAGAATAAAGGTAGAATAGCAAAACAAAACACACAGTAACAGATAAAGTAGCAACTTCTCCACCTGCAACACCTCCAGAAACTAGCATTCTCAGCAGCATTATTCTTCCCTCATACACCCGAACGGTTGCAGTCGATCGCCCATGTGTGACGGTAGTTCGCAGGTGCTGTTGACACTGTGTTGTGCCGTGCTTCTTTGATGTCGACTGTATCACCTTACAACGCAACACCGCTCCGCCTCTCCAGGTACGGAGGCTCATACCGGTGGCGCAACACGGTGCCACTGCGGGAGTTCCCCCCATGCAGCACACACCAACACGGCACGACTTACACAGGGCTGGCCTTCGATGCACGGCAGTCAACTGTCTTGGTGGTGGCGTGGAACGCTTATCAAAACGCTACGCCCACCCTTGTGTGATAACGTGTAAGATGGCGTGCGCTTATCGAACCGAACGCACATTGCAGGTCGCTTGTAAACAATCGTTTGATTTTAAAGAAATTAAATTCATCCCGTTGCCCCCGTTGGTTGGGGTATGGACAATGGGCCCAAACCAGACCACCATTCCTGTGGGTCTCCTCACCAACACTAGTATCGTCGAAGTGGGAGAGATTTTTCGGGACCTTTTTTTGTGCTGCGTTACAAAAAAAAAATAGCAAAACAACACTGATACACAGTAACACCTCGGCTGATATGAATCGTCTTGACTGCATTCCATTCAGTGACGCCAGCACGCGATAGAGCGGGTCTCCTGGCTGCTAAACGGTTCAAGAGCGTCACCAAATCAGCCACTTGCCCTTTTGGCCTTTTGTTTAATGTAATGAAAATGCTTCACCTTAATAGACACACACACAGACACACACGCTTGCAGCACAATCGAATCGACGACGATATGTAGCGCGAGAAACAATCCACAAACTCTGCACGGGGAATCTTCATTGCACTTTGTACCGGTAAACCGGCTCTGCTGGGGTGTGCTGAGCTCGTTCATCGATTTGCGGATAAGCGCGTGCTCTAAATTGCTGTCACCCCTTGCTGGTACTTCAAATCGCGCTAGTGATTGCCTCAGCTACATTCGAGTGAAAAATGCTGCTGCCCTGTACAGTGTGGAAGATTAGCTCACGATAGTGAGACTTAGTTTATTAAGGGGTGTAGTGAGTGCTCTTCGTTGGATGGGTGGTGAATGCTGGCCGATAAATGCAAATACGACGAAATTGCTTTACTAATTAATTTAAAACAAATATGCAAAAGGATAAGAAATTCTTACCTTTTACCTAACGGCGAAATCACATGAATGCACAAAATTGCCTAACTTAAGGCGCTTATTGAAATCGTCGATATCCTGCTTGGGCATGTAAACCATTTCAAATAACTCTCTTCATTATCCTTTCTTTTTACTTTATAATAACTCGCAATCGAATTATTAACACGCAGCCAGGTTCAGAGGTTAAATTTCTTGCACGCCCATCATCCGTGCCGTGAACGATGTGGCCCGTGTGTCGTGTAAAGCTTAGCCCCACCTTTATCAATCTCCCATCAGCGCATACTTATTTTTTTATTGCTAATTATTTTATCTACAATGAAGCTAAGCGAACCACACACACACACGCACATCGCAGCACGAGCAGTACATTATGTCAAACTACTGCAGTGAGATCTAGTCGCTCACCGATAAGCCAGGTGCCGATGACGTTCCCTTAATCAAGTTAATGGACCAACGCGGCGACCGTAACGTCATCGGTTTAGTTGTAGTGCTTGATGTAGGATTAAAGTTTTTGGCGCATCAAAAGAGGATTGAGACGTGTGAATGAATCAGTTCGCTGTGTGCATTAATCCACAACTCAACATGGTTACTCAAGGCCATTATCCTAAAGCATATCAGTAATCTTGAAGCGATTCACTGTAACATGGACAGATTGAATGAGGCATTACTTGCAGTCTCTAAACTTAGTATTGGACTGTGACTGTCGGTAAGCACACAGTCCAATAACAGATAGGGATGTTCCCTAATAAACATGAATTGCACCAAATAAAAGTCCCAACTTTGACCGTAACTGTACATCAGATCAGATGTTTTTTTCAGCCATTGCTCCATGACTTGTACGATTCGCATAACGGTTCGGTACATCCTTATCGCTGCTAGCACTGTTTCCATTTCATATTCTAGTCGTTATTTGGGAAAGGAAAACCCGTAAAATTTGTATCGCTACTTTAACTGAAGGACATTTGAGCAGCGTAAGGAATAAAAAGAACCATACCTGCAGGAATCGAAGATGATACTGTCCTAAATTGTCATCCATTGGCGGAAGCTACAATCGTCTCGTAGTGGTTTTTCCTTTTCCAAGTATCAACTCCATTTTTCCGTTACCCGACTGCACCGAATGCGGGCCATAAATCAGACTGCAATTTATAACCGATGACCCAATCTGATACGTCTAGAGCGGAGATTTTTTTTGTTGCTTTCCCCCCATCGTTTCATCGTTCTACATAATGTCATCCTGCTTTTAGACGACTTTCATGGCAACATTTACTTAACAATCCTTCTTTTTTTGTTCTCCAACTTTGGATAGTGCGTAAAAATCTGCGCTTTTCCGGAATGTATTTATTGCACGGGACAGTTCATAAAGTATTGCCACGAAGCTGAGGGCTGAGTTACGGTTTGCGCACCATTTCGGTGAAGTATGCCGTCTGCAATCATAATCGTAATCATAATGATAGCGCTAACAATAGCACGGTAAAGCACGGACGAACCCAACGAGGAGGGCGAAGGTGAAAGAGACTCGTCGACGACGATTGCAATCTGGACTGGAACCAGAATTTGGTGTGTGACAGCGGCGCTGATTGTTATCGCGAATGTAAGGCCTCGTAATGCATCGTAGATACAACGGTTTCCGGTTTTCGTGACTGATCGGTGGTTCAAATGGTGTTGTGTAAGGGGCTTTTTTTTATTCGTGGGTACGATAAGACGTCTTTCCCTCACGAGCATAAACAATGGAAAAATGTGATAGTTGTTACTCCGTGCGATCAACGTTACGCTTAAAATAGATGCTCCACATAGATATTATTTTAAGACACGTTATCAGCTCTATATTCAAGTTGTTCGTGGAAACCACACCCGTCATATTCTCTGGATATTGCCCCGTCAGAGAACCACTTGTTCCGTTTGATGGCACATAGTCTGACCAACCCGCAAGTTACTGCCATTTTTCGATATGAGTTACTTCGAAGATTTCTTCGAAATATGAGTTCTTTATTTAGACAAGAAATACGTGAATGATGGAAAATTTGTACAAGGTTATTTTTAGGGATGAATAATGCCACAAACTCACGATTCTGTTGAACAATCAATGCTAAAATTGAAAATAAAAGTCCAGTTAAACAATGGTCATTCAATCACTTTACACAGTTAGCGGCCAAATTTAGGTACCCGTGCGTATGGCATGATTTGTTTCAAACTCCCGGTTAGTGATGAAATTGGCGTAGAGGAGCCAATCTATTCACACGGCAGCACCGGCTGAGTGAATGAGTATTTTATATCAAGAAAATTACAGACAAAGACCACTTTTCCAGGTCGTAGAACCATAGAAATAGAGATTTGAGTATACACATTGCTTCACCATTCGTAACCGAGATATTAATGTAAGTATTCTCTGGTCACTTATCGTACGCCGATGATATAAAACTGCTGCTCCGGAAATCGGATATCGATCTCCGAGATTGTTCGTCACTTCAATCCTTGCTCGACTTCTATTCTCGTTGGTGTCAAGTTGATCTATGTCCCATGCAATACTCGTCAGCCTATCCTTAATAGCTATTTTTCAACACCCTCCAACTTCACCGTGGTCACATTATACGCGACGTAGGTGTAACCCATGACTACAAGCTCTTTTCATCGACCACTTTGAAAGTTTGTTGTCCAAAGCTTTGAAAGTGCTTGGTTTTATACGTAGGCTAATGCCAGACATAACCTCTATGCTCTCTTCTTGTGTCTTATGTGAAGCGTTCTGGGGTATTTCTGTGTTGTCTGGAACCCCTCTGCCCCGATTTGGCCTACTATATTAGAGCAACGTCGCTTCTCTAGGATTGTTTTCAAGCATTTCCATAGTCGAAACTACGCACTACTAAAACCACTAAATGGTTGGTTTGAAGTCATTAGAAAGCAGTCGAGCCGTGCTCTTCTTCTCTTTCCTTGGCAGTACAACCTTGAGAGGTCTCGGCCTGCCATTTCTGGCTTCCTGTGACTTAATTTTATCCGTAGTAGAGTAGTCATCCTTATGTTATGTATATATCCCCTCACGCAATCCTTTCTTTGTCTCTTCGTCCTCGTATTTTCCTCGTTGATTTCTCTAGAAGCACACATGATGGCTCAAATAACCCGTTTCTTGTTTGCCTTGGCCTATTTTACCATTTTTTTAACTCGTTTTTTTAACTCTTCCTCTGCCTATTCCCTCTGCTCCTCCTTACACCCCATCCAAAATCATTGCCTATATTGAGACATAGTGCTTAAGGATTTTTTGATAAACTTGTAAGGTAATATGAATAAACATAAAGAAAGCTTTTTTGAAGAATAAGCCTAGTTTACTTAGATTCAAACCATTCAGAAATCGGTCGGCTGCTAAATTCCTAGCGAGCCTGAAGTCCATCCAGTGAAAGTTCACACGGCTTGCTTTATTTTCTAGGAGGACTCCCATAGATTAAAGTGACCGCTATGCGCATCCCGCCCTAGCTGCTCTGCAAGAGTGTGCCTGTTTAGAGATCTTTCATAACAAGTCTTATGGACTATTGGAAAGAATCGCCAGCTCTATTCTCTGCGATCAAGCGCTACATCCCGGCGAGAAACCTCCGAGCTGAAAGATTACTCGACATGGGAGGACGCCGTTGCCGTTTCGATTCGAATCACACATAACATCGTGAATTCAATGTTCTCCTTGGATTGCTTGCAAATCTTGGTATTTTAGCAGCAAGATAGCATTAAGTTGCTTTTCAAGGATTAGTTGTTTAACCGAATTTTTAAATATTTAATACAAATAAAATCCACTGGACAAGGCGATATAATTTATAGGGCTGTTATTATATGTTTATAATTGTTTACCATTGTTTAAGATAATTTATGTAATCCAACTCACACAATTTCAAAATGCTCTTTATAATACATTTATTCATTACAAACCACAGGTTCAGCATGTTTAATCAATATTCAGCTGTTGTGAGGAAAATTTTACAAATACCAAATGTTTTATAAGCTCTCATCCGTTTCTCTTCATAAACATTAATGATGTTCCGCTTGCGGCGAATGAGTGGAGTTTAAAAAAGTTTCATACTTCCGGTAAAATAATTGTTTCGTGTCGCAAAAACCTCCTGCCCGGTGCCCGGAACTATCATTTGCAGGCGAGCGAACAAATGTGCGGCGATGAAATTTTAATGGCACATTACCATCGGATGCTGCCCAAACCGTGGTGTCGAGCGCACAGAAAAGAGCGCATTTTAAAAATAACTATCACAACAGTACAATAATTACGTTAAAACATTGTCAACATTCGAGGACAACACGACGGGCAACGCTAAACACATTCATCATTTTGTATTTATCCAACAATGTTTCGTTTCACATTTCTCTCTCGAAAAAGTGACACTTTGCCTCATTGGGAAAAAGCTTTTACCACCCTACTGCAGCTATGTCCTTTTTGCCGCGTTACTGTCACTGACGCACGTCGCCACCATAACACCCGTTTGGAGCTATTCTCACGCCGCATAAATTCATCGTAAGAAGCTGCTTCCCGCACACGCGGAAGCTGTGCGCCACTATCAAAACCACTGCCATTGCTGCATGATTATCAGCCGCATATTTTAGCCGCCCGTCGCCTCATTCGGACCCGGAAACGCTCTCTCTGTCAACACGGGGCCACGGACACGCGGAGAAGAATCTTTTACGCAAGCCTGTACAGATTCCGGATATCCGTCGATCCGGTTTGCCATTTGCAGTCTAGGCCACGGCTATCAACCTGCCTACGCTGAAAAACAAAGCTAAAAGACACCCAGCCAAGGGAACACGTAGCCTTGCCGACCCGTTCTTACCCGAGCGCAAGGGAGACACGCGAACCGGGGTTTGTATCTGCAACGACCCGCGGGTTGTATCGTGAGCCGTTTTAGCCACCGCACCGGGCGGGTTGATGTGGAGCATGGAAATTGTGTCATTACCATGCATAAATATGATTACGAAAGCCCACGAAAGCCGTGCTACCGCTTCACCGGAAATGGGCGAAAATCGTTAGCACAAAAGCTGCAGCGCTTCGCCGTGGTCACACATTTCGTGGCATTTGCATGTTGGCTGGCACGCTCGCTTTGCTAACACCGGATAACGACTGTCGATGATCAAATGAGTTGGAATTCAGCGGAAAAGCTGCCGTTAGCTCGTAAAAGCAAGCAAGCAAGCAGAGTTGGTTTTTGCATCAAACAGCGCCCCGCAAAGGAAGCGTTCGGACAAACTTAGTTTCAGATCGACCTTTCACAGCGATGCAAACCAAAAATCCGTGGCCAACGCAATATAGCAATATGTTTTCACACTTTACAACCCAGTACAACCCGGTAGAACAAAGTCAACCAATAGCTAACGCGAGGATGTTCGGGGAAGGGGTTAAAAATCTTGCAACCGTTTTCCGGCAAACTTCGCGTGAGCAGTTCACAAGAAATCACTGCCGGATCATGGAGTGCTTCATAATTCATGGCCATGGTCTCATCCCTAGCACACAAAAAAAAACAAGAAACTCTGTAATCTGGGTTGAAAATTTCAACCTTTCCCTCACTACATCGCTGCAGTTGCATCTAGCTCGTACGTCAGCCACGGGGTTCCGCGATACACGGTCCTCATATGGCTTAACCGTACTCGAAGTGAATATTTTATTAAGTGCATCGCGAAGCAAAAGGGGCTTGCCTACGGTGTACGGTGAACGTGTTAGTGGCCGTGCTGTGTAAAGTTAGGTTGAAACGGCTCCTTTTTTAAACTCACAAACGCTTCTTTCACTAGATTCAGACGGGCCAAAACGGGACTCCTTTGTACAAGATATAAGTAATGTGAAATTGATTGTAAAGACGAGCATGTTTTGCCCATCGAGAACAAATGGGGATGATTATTTTAGTAAGCTTTCATAAAGCTCGAATCCAGTTACACTTTGGCTTGTGACATTGTGGTACAAGAAACAATCGGAATGGCTTCCCATTTGCTTATAATTCAAATGGCTTTCAATGGAAATATAATTTTAAATATTATGAGCTTGAGATGAGTTTGAATTCATAAATTTGAACTTAAAATAAAAAATAATAAGCAATTCTTCTTCTTGTTTTACAGTAGATACCTCGAGTCCAAATACGCCGACGATCTTTGTAGCGGAGCTCACCGCAATCTATTAAGCCTTATTAATCATAAACACTTGTCCTCCAGGCGAATTGAGCGCTGTCGAAGCTCTAAAATCTGTGAAGGCTATTGAGAGGTCTTAAGCTCCTTGTTTGAAGAATCTTTTTGAATATGCGCTCCCTTTTGATGCCCACTCATTGCGATATTCCAGGCAATGAAAGGGGCTAACTAATTGGCCAAATCGAGCATTTCGGAAGGGTCTCTGTTTGAAAGGCTTGTGGGATAAGCACTTTTATGTTCCACATTCTCGCTGCATGGCCTGGGTGCCAGAAAATGACGAATACCTAAGTGTCCTTAATGTCCCGATTCCTTGACATCTCAGGAGATCGTCGTGCGTTCATTAGTATGATGTCTAGGCTGAGGGTCTCCATCCCATCCAGACCGCCTCGCCGTACATAAGGCTGACTACATTATTACGGGTTAAATTAAGTCACAGAAAGCCAGAAATGGCAGGCCGAGACCTCTCGAGGTTGTAGTGCCAAGGAAGAAGAGGAAGGCTTAGGTCTAATCATTTCGCATTAGTCGCGCATTTTCAGCGTATAGGACCGACTCAGAAGCTTGTGG
The DNA here is from genome assembly GCF_013141755.1 of Anopheles stephensi. NCBI lineage: Eukaryota > Metazoa > Arthropoda > Insecta > Diptera > Culicidae > Anopheles > Anopheles stephensi. The sequence continues at coordinate 55,388,673 of NC_050203.1, read as the reverse complement.
GTGAGGCCTCGAATACCATGACTAAGATTATCTTCTATAGTCTTGTGTGGAGTACGAGGCTGGAATGCCATAGGCTAAATGCTCCAGAGCAACCAGAACATAGACAAAGCAGAGAACAGATAAAGTAGAGTGCTGGAGGATCCACTGGCTCTACATACCTATGGTGGAACACGAAAAGAACACTGCCCAAGCACTGACGGGAAGTGAATACCACGCCTGGTACCAACCCTAGAAATAACAACATTTCTGATATGTGCTTAACTTCACTGAGATCACATAATTTATCGAGGAATGTTCTCAAATATTAAAATCATTACAACGTTAAATTACACAAAAAATAATAACATAATCCTCCTTGCATCTACCCTGTCCCACCACTCTCTAGTGTGGAGTACCTTAGCTGCTGTTCATAAACAACAGCATTGTATCAAAAGGCTCTTTAACACATTAACCACCATGTCAATCACCGTTATCTGACAGCAAGCTCTTGGTTAACGCTACGTCAGACGCAAGTGACTGACAATGCAAGGATTTATTAGTGAATTACTTACATTAACCCATACTTCCTCATACCTTTTTGACGCTAGTAACAACCCGCCTACTGCTTATGATATTTTTCTTACGCATTAAGTGCGTGTGATACAAGTTGAAATTAGGACTGACGACGTGGTGTGTACTGGTTGTACAAGCAAAATCTGTTGAGCGGTTAACTTGTAAGCTAGACTGCTAGACTACTAGCTAGATGCTGACACAAAATTACATTAAATTTTGCCACAATTTCTACTGTCATTCTGATAATTGTAACATAACAATATGTGTTTCCAACTACGAAGAGAACGAATTATATATACTTACATGGCTGGCCAATTACTCAGGCTTGAAAGCAATTGAGGCTCTATTGAACGATTGAATTCGTTCATGCATTGAAAACTTTTCAAGAATTGGAAAGGAATAATCCACACCATAAAACGCACAGGCTGTTGAAGTATACTTTATAGTTTATTAAAATACGATACAATTTGAACAAAAATTTATCAGCAAAACATTGCATGTATCACTTTTCCTTGAACTAGAATATTTAACATGTAGATTCTACCTAGAATTTTACCACTCATCCAGATAAGACTACATTTGAAGGCAATAGTTGGTTAAGTAAAGCTGATCCTCCATTACCGAACCCATCAGACAAGCTTTCATCTACCTTTACTCGAACGAGAACATCAATAATGCTTTCTGCCGACCCGCTGCCGACCCATCCATTTCACCCATCGTCCTCCTTTATCGAGTGCTGCTGGTGATCGGTCGCCTTCAGCATGGTGCCGAACTTGCTGCCCGGCGTTCCAGCCAGCTGCTTGGGACATCCATCCTCCACGATGCGGCCCCGTTCCAGCACCAGCACCCGTTCGTAGTCAAACAGCGAATGAAGCCGATGCTAGCCGAAGGTGTCGAAGCAGTGAAAGAAACATTAATTGCAATTAAATACGGCCCACCCTGCCCATCCTTACCGCTATCGTAATCACGGTGCGACCCTTGAACGCTTTCTTGGCCGCCTGCAGTACCAGCTTCTCCGTTTCCGTGTCGAGCGAGGACGTTGCCTCGTCCAGCACCAGACACACCGAACCGCGCAGTATCGCCCGGGCAAGACAGAACAGTTGCCTTTGTCCGCTGCTAAAGTAATGCTTATCGTCCGATATCTGCGTATCTAGATGGGACAACGGGAGGAGAAAAAAAAAACCAACACCAGCCGGGAAACGGTTCGCATGTAAAACAGAGATTGTATTAATTGCCTCTGACGGCAGGATATTGGATCCTCCGATTGGGCGCTTACCCAATCCATCCGGTAATGCCTTAACGACGCTTTTCAGCTGCGCCAGCTCCACACAGTTCCACAGCTCCAGGTCGGAAAAGTGTCCCCTAGGGTCTAGGTTCTCGCGGACACTGCCACCGAACAGCATCACCTCCTGCGGGATGATCGATAGCCGCGACCGTAATTCATCCGTATGGAGCCCGGCAATGTCAACGTCATCAATCAGAATGCGACCGGCCGTTACCTCCAGCGCACCGAACAGGGCCAGTGCGAGCGATGATTTTCCACTTCCGGTACGTCCGCAGATGCCAAGCTGCAAATTGCAAACGGCGCACGAGATGAGAAAAGAGCACACGGACCTACACCAATTTAAACGTGACACAACGCGAAATGGAAAACAATCGTTTGAATTGTCAGAATTGACAGTTCCGAACGTCAACCGATACAGCCCCACTGCTCTCGATTCGATGACTAGTAGACGCAACACACTAAGAGGGCCATGACCATTGCAATGTTTTTAGTTGCTCGTTAGTGTTAGCACCCTTGTCACAAATCCTCCCCCCATAGACACACACACACCAAGGACTCTGGCTCCTCCGGTCGTAACGAGGTAAATGCAAAGTAGTTTTTAATTTCAAGATTTGTCACCATATTTCGCTCTCACTCGCGCTCCCTCTCTGCTTTCGACAGGATTGTACAAAGGAAACGGAAGAACCCGTTCGGCGCACGAACTAATTCCTGGCCATCAATTTCGCACCCGGATCGGACGGTGTTGTTGTTGTTGTCCCACCACACCACAGCAAACGATTGTTTCCGGTTTTATCGAGAGCGTATGAGAGAGGTTCCGCTTGGAAGCTTCCAGCAGAAGACACTGAGTGCAAACGCTGGTGCCGGGATGGTATCGTATGAAAGTCATTTATTTACTATTTCTGTTTTGCATCGCTATTGTTACAGGAATTGCACCGTCTCCGCTGGTCCCTGACACTGACCATCATGCTCGTTGGCATGCTGGTCCACTCGCTCTGCTGTGTGTATATCGTCCCTATCGGTTTACTATCGTTTCGGGTCGGGTTTGACCGACCACCACCTCACAAACGAGGATGTTTAACTATTGCTTCTTACTAAACATTCACCCGTAACCGTAGCAGATAACGGGCAACGCCTGGTGAGGCATCGGGGCGGGGCGAGATGCCAGCCAGTATTCAGACCACCGGTAGTCCATTAGCTTGTGACTACGGGGCAAACTTCAACTACCACTCATCCCCGTCAGGGAATGAAGTACAAGTAGTTGTTGTGAAAGCAGTAGCAGTCTCCGGTCCACCCGGCACACTGTATCGCGATGCCAACGGTTGGAAAGCTATCGGAACCATTCCATGCCTTTCGACTGTGGCGTACCAGGCGCGCTGCGTTCTGGGTAATGTAAAAGTAGTCATTTAAATAATTAATTGTACAACGTTGTTGATGGTGTGTGCAGCGTGGCACGAAAGGATGCCCCGAACGCAAAGGAATGACGAGCAGTGTTGCTTGTTACACCCCGGTTGTTCGTGGGTTCGTTTTTCCTCCCAACCCAACAACTCGAAGCAGAAGCCAATGGACGTGTTTTGTTTAACACTTTGTTTTGTTGTTTTTTTGTTTGTATCTTCCCGTTTTTTTTCACTTACCCGTTGGCCCGCTGGGATTGTTAAATTCAAATTTGTGATTATGTTCTCCTTTTGATTTTCGTAGCGCAGCGAAACACCCTCGTACACGATGTCACCCCTCAGTGGCCAGGATATTGGTACGCTCTTATCTGCAGCGAGAAACAAAGAAGGCAAACGCGTAAGGGTTGTGAGTGGAATGGAAGATGCTCCTGCTGATTCCTGAACCGGATCGAATGTTAAAAGTTGAATGATATTCCACGCTGCTTCCGACTTGTAATGGAAGGATCTCGTTCGAGCTTCCCGCATGTGATCCGGAGGAAGTAATACAACCGGACGACTGTTCCTCGCACATGTACCGAACCGATGGGAAACTGGTTGCCTGTACGTTACTGGTATCGCTTCGGTCATCAGTAAATATCTGCATAAAACATGCAGAAATGTAATAGTAACAGTGATTTTGCTGCAGCCTTCTTGCCACCCCTGTGTGCGGAAAGTATTGCTGGCTGATAGGAGTTTGATTATGTGCGGAAATGTATGCAACTATGTGGGGCGGCTGCCTTACTTGCAAACTAAAATCAATCATGCGAAAGCCAATCGACAGACAGCGTCGGCACAATTGCGCATCCGGTAGGTTTTGTGACCTTATGCCTAATGCCATACCGTACCGGTCACATCCCGCAAGACACAATAATTCATCAAAGATTGAGCATCGTTGAAATCTCGCCTTTTCCCACCGGAACGTACGACGACGCCTGCGAGTAAAGCATTTTAAGTCCAGTCCAGAGACTTACATGAAAGGGGTGCCTCTAGCGTGCCGGGTACGTCGGACCTCGAGCGGTGGCGTTCGCCACGCCCGCCCAACCGTCGGTGCCGGTGGACATCGGTCTCGATGAAGGATTGTATCCGCTCGACCGCACCACCATACATTTCCATCTCGGCGAACAGCTTCACGACCCAGTTCAGATAGATCGGTACCAGCATCGCGTAGTTGACCGCCAGCCCGATCAGCGACGAGCTGGTGGACTGTGGTCGCAGGCTCGCTGTAATCAGTGCGGTCAGGATGGCCACGAACACGATGATGGCTCCGAGATAGTCCAGCGCGATACCGAGCCACCGATTGCTGCAGTTCAGCGCAATCTGGGCCACGTTGTTCGCCTCCATGCGCTTGAACAGGACCTCCATGAACCGTGCTTCCTGACCGAAGGCGCGGATCGTCGTAACACCGTCGATGGTTTCGGAGAAGTGAGCCAGCACCGGCGAATAGGTCATGCTTTCAATCCGCTGCAGTTCTCTGTTGGACGAAAACAAAAAAAAAAAGAAATCATTTTCATGCGAGGCTATCGACCGCCGAGGCGAGTTAATATCGTATGAGTTCTTTTTGCTCGGGAACACAATAAATATAAAGTCCGATAGGGATACATGTTCCTCTAATGACATCCCATACGGCAAAGAATACGAGCAGCATCCATCAAACCCTTCTGCCAGTTCATCAAAGTTAATTAAACTTTTCTCAAATTTCAGCTTCCAACAACCATGTAGTTCGCCAAATCGCAACCATGCTGACCAGTGGAACCTTATAACAAGACCATGGAAAAGAATAAGCTTTATCTCGGTTTTGTGGCGATAAAGAGTTCCGAAAAGAAGGAGGAAACAAAGCACTAAACTTGCACAAACTTCAACTCGTCACTTGCTTCGGTTGGGCTAAAATTATAAAACGCCATAACGGAACCCATGTCACCGTCGAACGCAGACAGATTCAAAGGAAGTTTGCTGAACCCGCCTGATTTTCTTCGGTAATTCTCGCATGGTTCCGTTCTAATGGGGAGAAGGTTCCCCATCGATCGAACACGTGTTCCGGTTCCGTACAGAACCGACCTGCCATAGATCATGTCCCCGTAACATGTGGCGCTGTCCTAACGATACCACTTATGTCGTCTGGCGTTGAAAGTGCACACAAAGATAATCCGGTCCAGCGTTACTCTCGCTCACACACTGCGTCCACACTGCATCAGCTTTCCATTTCGTTGGAGCATTGTGTTAGTGTTGCTCCATCACCCCTTTGGGAGCTTCTCCTCCACGGACAACAGACCAGTACAGGGAGGGGATTAAAGTTTAACTATTTTTTCAAGAACAAGCAGCAGAGAATAAGGTCAACACTAGGGCCTGCAATGCAAAGCTCCATCACACTCGCCACACCGGTGCATTAATGTGGATATCTCGTGATTGAGTCACAAGGCCGGAACCGACGGAAGTGCATCCAATAGCCATACTTACTCTGGCCCCATACATATTCCCGAACAATCAAATTTCGGATTGTCCGAACCGACGGTGAAGATATTCATACGTCGTTAGCCGCAGCGCCTAAATTTATGCCAGCTCAGCGGCAACCAATTCCCCGACTGTCAATTTCCATACCATCGTCAGGCGACGTAATCAATTTCGCCAAAGTTAAACAAGCTTTTGAGCCGGAAATTTGTATTTCCCCCAAACGGTGCGAACTCATGCAGATCGCTCGTGTGAGAAAATTTCTCCACAAATTATAAATCAACGACTCTTCGCACCCAAACCTTGCTCTCCACCTCGCTGGGAGGGCAATGAAAAGAGCATGTGCATCAAAGTACGCTTTCAAGCGCGCCGTCCCGTTACTACTCCCCACGTTGTCTTAGTTTAGATATTAGATAACTCTGCACCTTTCATTGCATTTCGAGTGTGCACAACTTTATCCCAACAGACGGGCGAGAAGTTCATCTCATCGCAAACTTCTCCCCGGGTACGGGTACGGTGGCTCTTGCGTTCCTTGTTATAGGTTGCACACCCTTTCCGGACGCTTCCGGACAATGGTAAGATCCGGGATGGTGGAATGGTTTCCCCAAGAGGGTTATAGTGCAACCGTAACAAAGTGTAGCCGTACCGTAAGTAAATGTTTCACATACGATAAATTGGTTGTCAACGGATGGGAAACTTCATTCGTCTGAATGTGTCCTCAGCGGCTCGGTTCGGGCTGAGCAAGCAGGAACAGGCTGCCCGGAATGGAAGCAAGCAGCTGATTATAATGCTACTGGTAGAAGCCCTTTTTACAAGTACAAGAAAGATTTTTAAAGTTTACCTTTAGGTGCATTGCTTCTCTCGGCGGCTTAGCGCTGATGGGGATCTCTGGTAAACGCCTAAAGGTATGCAATGCGATAATTAATATGGGAGACCTTCTACTTAACAACGAGAGAGACAATATTAAACTATCATTGAGTGGTCTAAGCTTATAAGATTTTTTTAACTTCAAGAGCTACAATTTTAGAGGATCCTAATTTCATACCTTTAAATACCGAAATTAAGTACGTCACTGGTATTTTGCATACCTTTAGGCGCTAAGTAAGACGCAAATCAGCAAAATTACTAAATATTTTAAAACTCTACATTTGTGAGGAAAAAGAGAAGAAATTATTGGTTTCAAGCTCTTTCTTTCTTGCCCAATTCTTCTTGTGAAAAATCACCAAGCTTCTGAAGATGACCGTACCCAAAAGCTTAACAACACATTAAGCTGTAAAGAACAAATTCCCATCGCACTTCTATCTAGTCGCCCTTTTACTACACAGATAAATAGCCCCGAATGAAGCTAGACTCCTTGTGTGGGCAGTAGCAGCCTTTCTCACCATAATAAACAACAACAAAAAAGTTCATGGTCGAACGACTAATGGCCGGATGCAGCAGGGTAATCCAAACGAGATGCTTGCCAAAATCCAAACCGAGCAAGACGACCTGCCCCGGAACCCTGGTAGACGGTCGAACTGCTTAATCCCTTACCTGGACGATGCACGGTAGAATTTTTGCACCAAGTAGTAAATGCCACAAATTGGTATTGTTAACAGGATGAAATACGGCGTCACGACACTATTTATGAGTACGGCGCACAGACACAGCAGAATGAATTGTAGCAGCTTCTGACTTGTTGCAGCGATTTTCTGTGAATAGTTAAAGGAAGAGAAAGAGCAGAGTGAGAGCGCTGAGCAGCGGTTGCAGATTGAGTCGTTCTTTGAAGTGAAGCCATGAAGCTGTACGGAGAAATGTATCCCTTGCATCTGGGCGCCAGGAAGCGTGTGCTGATTTATGGATCAATTTGCCAATCCTTGCCAAATGTTACACCAAACCTGCCTGGTTCGTGTTGCGTGCGATCATGGGCGAGCTACAGAATCTCGGCCACCCTCTCATACCTTATCCACCACAGCCACGTCGACGCTGAGCCGATTCATGATCCGCCCCACGGGTACCGATTGGAAGAAATGGATGGAATTCTGAAGCACCGATGCAATCAGCTCCCGATGTAGTCGCCGCCGGGCATTGCTTCCCGCACGCTGACCGGCCGGCACGGAAATGGCCGCCAGCACGATACAAACGGCCGACAGTGCAACGTACGCTTGAAAGTGGCGCTGTATCTGGGGAGCAGCGGGAAAAGAAAGAACAATCCATTACCACCTGCTGAGGGGGTTTGCGACGATCGCCGCTTCACATTGGTATGCAAATCGGGAGTCAAATTTAGCATCGGCCCACGAAAAAGCGTTACCTCCAGCGGTTTCGGCGGTTGGCCGTCGACGATTTCTGCTGACCCGCTGGTTGGCGATACGGTCGACGTTTGATCCGTCCACTCCTGCAGCCAGAAGTCGGTGTACACTTTGAGGGCTTGCTGGGCTAACGCGCTCAGAAAGAAGATGGCCACCATTCGTGGACCGCACGATATCAGATACAGCCAGTACATGCGGGTCGGGATGCGGCCGTATTTGCGCTCGTCGTCGTAGATCAATCGATTGGACACTTCGGCTTCACCGCAATCTGTAACCGGGGAGAGCAACAAGGGAGGAACCGATCAGTCTGTAAGCTTAATCTGCAAATGATTGCAAACTTCTGATTGGTAGGGCGATTTCTGCCCAATGCTACAATTTTCGCAAATTCTAAATCAGAATAATATAAATGTGTGATAACTTCACAATTATTGCATTAGAACTGGAATTGGGAAAAACTACTTCAACTCTTTGGAACATTTCTAGATCGTTTTACGCCTCGCAGTCTTCCTTCCAACTTAAGGCTGCTTAGCACAATGCTCGTCGTGATTCGTGAATTGCATTATGCTTCCGCTTCAAACCGCAAGCCACCAATCTCTCGCCCAGATTCAACAATGTCATCCACTTAAATGCTTCTCTGCACTCGCGAGCGAAAATCTGGTGGTAATTTTCTGTCGCATACTTTATTCTATTTGTGCTCTAAATTTCCCAGACTAAATGGGAAGCGCATTAAAAAATATGCGCACAAAAACACACACACACACACACACACACACACAGCGAAAAATCCTCAACAGCACTCACTTGCTCGCTGCTGCGACAACTTGGTGACGTTCCAATTTATGATGCAATCGCGTACAGTCGCGCGACCCGAAATAACCCCGTCATGCCCGTCACAGTTCCCACAGGGACGTCAGCGCGTTCCCTCCCCCCGGGGGCAGCGCATAATGCACGATTATGCTAAAGCACTCTATCGCTCCGATGGCAGTCGCGACGCGGCCAGATTGGCGAGCGACATTCCGGGGTTTGCATTTTATTTTCACATCGTTTCTTTTCTCCTTTTTTTGCTCCTTGGCCCCTTTTTTGATTCGCCTCTGGTGGTCTCACCCTTCGCTCGATGCACATCGCATGCCACCGAAGAATCGAGCCATGTCAAAATCGGATTATTGAACGTTACACTTTCTGCCACCGTAGCCATCATGGCATTGGCATTGCAGCCCGGCACGACAGCTAACCGAATTGCTGCAAGCGCGTACAGCTCTCGCTAACCGGCCCGTACAACGACATAGCTAATCCCGCGGAAATCGGCACCGGGTAGCGAAGCGCACCCTCGATCTGCAGTTTAAACCACATCCGGAATGCATAATCGATAAAATCCTTCTGCCAAGTGTTTCCGCACACCGGGCTTCGGCGGAATCGAAATCCCGGGCACAAGGTGGGTGTGCTTGTTCGCGCTTCAAGTGGAATGTCTTGTGAAGCACGCAAATCTTTCGCATGCATGCCAACGGAAGAGTGGCAGTATACTCGAAAAGGCTGATCTTGCACTGACTGGATGACGATGTGCTGCACGCTGCTGGATGTCTGTCAGATGGAGAAAATCGGTTGAAAGCTAAATGCTTTAAGACGATGGCATTCTCTCAAGTGCCAGTTTTCTACTCTGCCACGACTTCAATCTTGCACCATATGAGTCCTTTATCGTTTGCTATTTGCCTCTACTTTGTATGTAATTTGCGTCTATGCAGCTGTACTGCATGCATTTCAAATCATCTCCTGTCGTTAAAAACCGTCTCGTAGAGTGTGGGAAACAATTACTAATTATGCATTTAACCTCACGTGGTCGATTCTGGGATTTTGTTTTTATTTCTTTCGATGGTTCGCTGCTCGGTTATATCAGGAATGTAAACGCCTAAAGGTATGCAATCTGTTTTTTTAAATAAGAATTTGACAATCCCTAGTGCAAACCTCGAGACACGAGTTTTCTTTTTTTTTTTTATTCATAAAGAACGGCCTGGCCGTATTGCTGAGACACGAGTTGATATCAGCCAAAAAAATAAAACTACAGCCCAATTGGATGCTTTCCGGAAGGGGCGGTCCGGTGGTCGAGGCAAAACTAGCCATGAAAGTTCATGACTCATGAGAAGTCAACGTTAAAAAATCAGGTCATTAGGACATATTTTGCAACACCTCTTGAAAGAATCTTGTGTAAAACGTCTGTCTCTCTAAGAAAAATATTAAAGCGTCTAGCGATTCTTCTTGTGCTGCGCCTATATATTCAAAGCGAATGCATGTATTCCCTTTCCACTATATGCTACGAGTAAATAGTTCCAATATCAATATTCAACGCACGCAGCCAAACCACTATCCGACCAGATCGTGCATTCTATCATGTTGTAAAGTTCGCACTCACTTACCAACGGAAGATTCCTCCGTGTCCTCGCTGCGGCGCGATATCGTCGATAGCAATCGTTTGATCGAATGATGTCGCTCCTTCGGAATGCTTCTGTGGAAAAGAACGCGAAAAAAAATCGACGAGGAAAACAATCAAACGAACTGGCACTGGCAAGATTGGAACGAAAAAAAAAGAAGAAAGGACTGGACATCTACACCAACGCACACCAACTTTAGCGAGCTCGTCTTCCGTGATGACTTCCTTGAGCCGCGCTCGCCGTACGGTCGGCCAAACTCGGTCGGGTTGGAAAACCGGCGGCCCCGAACGGACATCCTTCGCAGGAACTCTGGAATGCGGAATCCGATGGAGCTACGCTTCAAATCGTCGCAACTATTTCTGGCCTCATTCTGTTCCGGCACACCTGGTCGGTTCGGCCCGAGGTCCGAATCTCCCGTCGCCGTGTCGTCCATGTTGTCAAGAATTCTGCGAAGAAGAAGAAAAAAGCACACGCACACACTTAATGTGAGGAGTGGAAGACTTGAAAGAATTCCCACGATGCGATGAGCGAATAAAAATCCTGCCCACAGTGTAAATACCGTACGCATCCATACCTTTGCTGGCCGGACAGGGCCGACGGTCCCGAGGCAGTGGAAGCTAACTGTGCCGGGTGAAACTCACAGCCACCATCGTTGGCCCGTATCCGGTACAACTGATCGTCGGGGGCCGTACCAGCGCTACCCCTGCTCGTGGTCAGCGTGGTTGGGAATGAAATGTGACGCACAACGACCGCAGGTTGCCGCTGCCGTTGGTTCGCCGTCGGGCTAGTTGTTGCGTTGCTTCCGGCCCTGGAAGTACCCAGCTGTAGTGACAACGCGCGGAACACATTCTGATGTCCGGTACCGGCTGGATCGATGGACCCGAGCGGATCCTGGCGACGCAACACAACTGCCGACGAGGGCGGTGAATCCTTGCGCAATCGATTGGAGAAGTGTCGGCGTAGGGCGACGTTCGGTTCGTGACAGTCTTCGATCGGTAGCGGAAAGTCGTGGGTCGAGAAGCGGGATCCAAACAGCGCCCGGTTGGCCATCGTTCGGGGGAAGTAAAATGTGCGCTGGTGTGTGAAGAAAATAAAAACGACGGGATTTAATACCTATTGAGCGTCTCATGACACATTTTATAAGGAATCGAAGGACGTCCAGAAGAAGACTGATAGTAATTGATTATTTGAAAAAGACATTGTCCATTTAACGATCAATCCAAACTCAGAATTACTCATTTAAACTTCCTGTATTTTTAGTTCCACTGACTCGTATTTTGTACCATCCACATTTTCCCGGAAAATCTCAAAAACACATTCTAAACAAGGGCTCTTCTGCAAACAAATTGCTGGTAACGGTAGCATAATCGACTTTTCTACCACGAATTATCTTCCATAAATAGTGTGCTATCAAATTTCTGGAAAAATAAACATATCAAACGATTTCTTGAGCGAGAAACTTACACAGACCGGAAAGATCTTATCGTTGGACCATGGTCGACCACAATATCACTTTGGACTTTCTGCCAGCATCTTCAGCAGCCGGACGCTACGGACGTCCTGCCAAGGGTGGTCAAGCTTGACGAACAATTATGAAATCTTACCTGCCCAATCGAGCAATGGGAGGGTGGGGGGTTGGCGGGTGGCAGTAAGAAAAGATTTTCCCTTTATACCATGCAAGCAGACAAAAAACAATGCCACAACATATATCCCCCGGCCCAAAACCCTCAAAACCCATCCGAAAACGGTCCCAAAACGGAACTCATTCCTCCGAATTCCCGAGTTTCCCGAAAGGGCACAACAAAAACTTTCCATCCGCATCCGACGAAGAATCTCGCGCCCGGGTCACTGCTGGCAGATACTAACTGCTCGATTTGGTAGCCCAAACCACCAATGTACCCGACATTCCGAAGGTTAATCGGTTGACGACTTGCGAAGCGAAGAAAGGCGGTAGAACTTTTCTTCAAAACCCGAACCCCTACAAGGGTAAGGGTGCAAGGGGGGGTGTGTGTGTGTGGCGATGCACAAGGAACCAACTTTTCACAGCTCAAAAGTTTTCCATCCATCCACTGCCCGCACACGGGGCTCAACAACTTATCTCTTTATTTCTTTTCGGTTGAGCATATTAATTTGCCATTCCCATCGAACCGAACCCGATGTGCCCCATGCCGATTGGATGACTCGTTTCCTCCCCCCCCCAGGGCTTTCCGTATTGCTCTCTCCCCCATTGGAGTTCCACCAATCGGAACGATCGGTTTGATGGTGGCTGCAGCCACTCGATGTTAGTGGAAGCGGAAGAAAAAAAAGTTAACTCCACACTGCTAAATGAACATTCTCGAAAGTTTCATCGGGCAGTGGCTGTGAAATGTACAAAAACTTTCCAATAATCATTCGCCCAGCTTAGCCGCACCGAAACATAATCAAACGAAACGGACGATTATATGGTTGAATGAAGTGAACGAATGAACCGGCACTATTCGGTGGCCTGTCGAAATTACTACAGCGGGGGGAAAAATGACATGACGTAAGCAAATATTGCTTATATACTTGTTTCTGTTTGCTATTTAGAGGAAAATGAAGCATGAGAACGAAAAGAGCGAATAAAGATGTCCAAACGATGGGTATGGGTAAAGTCAATTGCATACATTTAGGCGTCCATACGTTTTAAAAGCTAACCATTACTCGCTCCAGCTTTCAAGATCCTGTTTAAGTACTGCAGGACGTCTCCTAAGAATTCCAAGGCTTTTCGGCAATCGACGGCTTTTATTATAAATGTCTTTAGACTGATCGCTTATATCCATAATAATCCTATTAATACTAATTGCATACTTTCCGGCGTTGAACGCCCGTGTACGTTCCTAGTATCAATCGAATTATGAAATTAGAGAAAGCATCATATTGCGGATTGTCTCTTTCCACACTTACCTCCATGAAGTCGTTCTCCTCCGTGGCATGATTCCGCTGAAAGCTGATGCGTGAAATGTTCTTGAACAGCTTCCATCGTTCCCGAGCCGTTCGTCCCGGACTAGGATGGATTTCGGACGAACGCATCACATCACCCGTTTGTGAGCCGAAAACGGACCAGAGAGAGAGAGAGAGAGAGAGAGAGAACGAAGAAGAAAATAAAAATAAAGGATCATTAACCACAGACCTCCGGCAATCTCCAGCACTCTTTCATTCTAGCACCGAACCTCATCGTCTAGAATCGTCAACAAACTGCACTGCCTGTTGCGCATGGCTTCTGCCGGAAACGGTCCCGGGTAAAGAAAAAAAAGACTACCAGAACGTGTGTACGTGTGTCTGTGTGCAGGCCCGGATGTTCCCGGTTGCCAAATACCGGTGCAACAGTAAAGACGAATCGTTACGGCCACGGACGCCGATTTGCTGCAAATAGTTCTTCTAATTACCTCGATTGTGCTTCGCTCGACTGTTGCTGCTCCTTCGCTATAATTGCATTCCACTCCCGCAGGATGTGCGGATAATTGTTCTCGATTTCCGTCAGCGAACCTGTTGCACTGACCGTACCGCCCTCCATCACCACGATCTGCAGCATCGTCCGTTTGCATGCGGTTCAATCGTCCGTCGTTCGTCCGCGTGCAACGAGCGTAACGTTGGAGTAGAGGGAAAAGGATGGAAGGATGGCGGCCGGACAGGGTGGGAAAAAAGAAACAAACGAAGAAACCAGAAAGCCATTAAATGTCCTGCTATCGAGCGGAACACGGTAAGACCATTTATTCGCTGGGCTAGCGTCCATCAGCCCATCCGTCAGGGATCGGTCTTTGGGGGTTCGGTTTGACTTACATTGTCGGCTCGATGTACCAGCTGCACCTTCTGGGTGACCAGGATGATGGTGCGCTTTTGGCGTGCCAGCATCCGGTGGACACCGTTCTCGAAAACGTCCATTGCGACCTCGTTGTCCAGGGCGGACAGTGGATCATCCTGGTGAATAGAAGGTAAGCGGATGTAGTCGAGTGATTGAGTGTAAATTCTACAAAACCCAATCGTTTGAAAGTATTTCAATAAAACAGAAAATTCTAAAACATAAAATAACATGTGATAAACGTAACAAAAAATCATAAAAATATATTTAAAAAAGGAAAATCTTTGTATGTCTGTGACAATTTGGCCATTATCTTTTAATTGAAATAAATAATAAGAATTTAATCTAAAATAATATCGTACAGGCTTGGGTAAAAATCATATATCGAACTGTATAACTATAAAAAATACAAAAGTTAATAAATATTTAAATAAATAAGTAAATAAATAAATAAATAGATAAATAAATAAATAAATAAATGATTACATAAATAAATAAGTAAATAAATAAATAAATAATTAAATAAATAAACAAATAAATAAATAAATCAATAAATCAATAAATCAATAAATAAACAAACCAAGGCTAACAACATAATAATATCAATAACAATCATAATAATAAAAAATAAAGGCTTTTGATAACAAGTAATCTAAATAACATAAAATAAAACGAAAAATGTTCAAACAATGTCAAAATAAACGTGCGAAAAACACAAAAGACTTTTCAAACAGTAAATAAATCAAACGTACACGCTCGCGCCATTCGCACTTACCAAAATTACCACATTGGCCGACGAGTAGAGGGCACGGGCGATGGCGATACGTTGCCGCTGACCGCCGGACAGTTTGAGGCCACGTTCGCCAATTTCCGTTCCATCGCCGGCAGGCATCAGGTCGAGGTCCGGCTTCAGTGCACAGGCCCGCAACACCCGCTCGTACCGCTTCGGCCGGAAGCTCTCGCCGAACAGAACGTTCTCCCGGATGGTGGCGTTCTGTAGCCACGGTTTCTGCGGAACGTACGCAATCGATGAGTATCTGCAAGCAAACGGACAAATGCAGCGATGAAGAAAGAAAAAGCGGAAAGGAACCATGACAACTGTTGGCCGACTGGTAGTTGTGGAAGTGAGACGGTCCCGGTCAGAGGACACGATACAAAACAAAAACGACACAACATAAACGATACATCCTTTTATTGGACACCCAACGGCTTGTAGTGAGCCGACCCGTGCCCAGGACCCGGCGATCCGGCAGTGTGCATTGCTTTCGACAGGTTGACTTGAGTGCCGGAGTCTATTGTGAAAGCAAATCGTACACACCCAATTACGGTCTGCCACGCATTCGGATGGATCGCTCAATCAACGGGTCTCGGGTTGAAGATCCATTATTGGGGTACCAATGTCTAGAGAGAATGACTTTTCACGGTGCATTGTATGCATACATTGCCTGCAACATGTTGTACAACTTAAGCTATTCTTAAATTCTTTAACGAGATTTTTCTGTTATATTAGTTAAATAAGTTTGCATAAATAAATGCACACTTTAACAAATCGTCACTCTCCTCTTATAGAATTCTAAATCTATAACTAAATCCTTACCAGCAATCACATCGCTCCGTCAGTCTGCTCTGTTTGTTAAGAAAAACGGTCAACCAAATCGCACACGACCGAACGCTAAACGATGGTACGAGAAGAAATCAAATCAAACGTACAAACAATTCTGCTAGCCCGAGGCCTTGCAACCCGTACCGACACCACGATACGCAATGACAATCAATCGTTATCCTTTCGCTACTTCGTTTATTTCATTTGTCCGACCAACGCTGCTCAGCAGCAACCGGCGACTGGCAAATGGCTTTGGCCAAGAGGGAAAAAAAGCGAAGCGAATTCGATTAACGATCGTTTTAACGTCACGCGGGGATGATAGCAGCAATTCATGCTGCCGTAGTGCTTCACTGCACGCTATGCTTTCAACTAAAAGTCGCTGATTGTTGTGCACTTGATTAAAAGGCAACTAGGCTGTTCTGTGCAGGCGTGTTTACAGGGAATGTGGTGTTTATGTTTATAAAATTGTAGTGAAACCATTTGCAATGTTGTGTTTGCTGAATGTTTTACACAGCTTGAATGAAATTTATTTTATAGTACTTTGCAGGAAATGTTTCTCTCTTTTCGCTAGTCGGAATATTTCATTGCAGATTGCAATACAATATTACTCTGCGATATTGTATAATTGAGAGAGAGAGAGAGAGAGAGAGAGAGAGAGATCTTCACATCTTCACATCACATACGCCTCTTTGGTATGGACTGAATAAACCATTTAAGTCGCGTTCGAGAAGAAGCGCTACGAGCTGTACGTTGATCTCACCATCGTCCAGCGAATTAGACTCGATGGGCTGATCATGAAAATGTCATGAGAATGACACCGGACGAACCAGTCCTTAAAGTTCACATGGAAATAGAGGAGGCATGATAGGCGCAAATAGAAATCATAACGAGTGATTTAACACAACGGAGAACAGGTTTTATTCTAGTTCTCCAAAAGCAATTGTTTTGTGCGAGTCATTCGCAGCCCCTTTGCTAGCTCTGAAATAAATGACTTTTCTCTCTAGTTCTAGAATATCCTCACAAAATTTGCATAGATGTTGGCTCTTTGGGCATCAAACGATGGATAGATTGTATCACGACTGACGTATGCCTGGTCTTTGGCCAAAATTATGACGGCTTCCGACACAAAATTAATTTAAAAAATAAAATAAAAAATAAACAAGGTCTGTTATTTTGCCTCATCCTGAGCATGCTTGGTTAGCTTTTAAAAATAATCTATTAAAATAACAGCGTACAATGTGAATAAGTTGATGTGGCCATGAATGGAGATATTCAATATTTTCTATCTGATATCTGATCAGCTTTACTGTACAGGAATGCCTCGCTTTTCAACTCATTTAATTCAACGCAAAAATTTATCAATCAATAAAAAATGTTACAGACAACCAGACAACCAGATACTGTGGGTAACAAAACGCCACGCTAATTATTCCGGGAATAAAGTTCCGTCAAGCTACAATCCAGTTGTTTTTTTTTCTTCTCTCAATCAGATCGAAAACTGGGCCACAATTCAAGTCAATTTAACGGTCGTAAAGCATCTGTTATGCTGCAAAATCCGATCATAAAGTTCATCCATCCAGCGAGGCATCACGATTATTGCATTCGCTGATTGGACGCATACATCACCAAGCAATAGCGTTCGGCCAGATTTCAAGAGCGCATCGTAATTTGCTTACCATGCATGCCTCGGCTACCGTCAAATCGATCGCCATTCACAGTTACAGCAGAGCTTTAGTTGCTTTTTTCTCGTTTCTTTTGTTGAACTTTTTTCTCACCCGGACAGCGAAAACTATCATTTTAATTCCCTGCTATCTGTTTAAAAAAAAATGCCGCTAAAAAACTCTCCACATTTCCCTATCACAGCTACGGGAATACGATTTGCAAGGCATCAAACTATTTCGATAAAATAGCATTAACGTCAGCGAACCACCACGGGTACGTGAAATCACAACCACCTGCCCCAAAAAAGTGTGCCATAAAAATTCGGTAAAATCGCTTTCACATAAGCGCACACACCGCCCGGTAGCTGAGGGCCACCGATTGACGATGGACACAAAAAAGATGGAGTGGGGAAAAAAATCAGCAACCAAACGAATCGTTCTACACCTCGTTGCAATAAATATGGACAGCATCCAGCATCCGAAACGGGAGATTGGATGGGAGAGCACGTTCCAGCTCCATCCGGCTACAATCCTCACCCCTGCCCATTATTTATGCTCACCGGACCTTCCCCTTCCGAGTCCGGATTTCGATGAATTGATTTTCCGACGAATTTATTGGCTTAACTTTTATTTATACATCCGCTTTAGTTGTCTACTTGCAAGGTAGCGTGCAAAAAAAAGATGGCGAAAATGTTCACCAGTTTTACTTCCATTCCATTTGTATTTGTTCGGCGCCCAAATAGAGGTCAATCAACTGGTATGGTAAAGGTAAAGGGGACTACCAACCATTCCTAGCCCATTGCTTGCCAATGTTCATCGTTGAGTAAGCAAAACGATGTAAATTTAGTACGCCTTTTTGTTTTCATGATGATGTAGTTAAAAACAATATTTGGAATCCATTTGCTGTTCAAATTTGATCCTGCTGAAATATTAGCACCCTAAACTAGGGCCATCGTGTATTGATCCTGCTAAATAGTCTAAACCTAGGGCTGGGATTGTTCATCACGTCCTTGAGTCTGTCGCAAATTTTTGATTGCTTTTGAAAAATACGTATCACTTTAAATAACGATAAAAAGGATTAAAAAAATCTCCTCAAGAAAAAAAATAGTTTTACGTTTTTCATAGCTGCATAACATTTTACAGCAAGAACTTATCCGGATGCCTTTTGAGTTTGAGTATGCAATCTCTTGTTTTAAACAGCTTCATCCAATACTGGTACCCGATACTTTGTCTGTCTTTGTCTAGGACTACATCCGTTCGACGATAGGTTAGTGTCCACATAATCTAGTCAACAAGATCGATGTGTTCCTCTTCATCTTGTGCCGAAGGGATAGCTGACGTGCTCTAGTCTGCTAACGTGCACATAGGTGTCTGGTATTCTCAAGAAGTGCCCCAAAAACCGTACCGTTCTGGCATTAGCCACAGCCGAATATCCAACATATGAGGTGAGAGCATTGGCGTTCTCAAGCAGCACAGTCCAAGACTACAGGATTCCTCGATGGCAATTTTGCTGGGTAGCAGAGCTACTCTACCTTTTCCAGATCCAAATCAAGATTCCTTATCCCAGATGGCGATCCCGCTTTGCATGGCGTCTTCCCAAGTAATGTTAAACAGAAGACAAGCAAGTCCGTCCCAGAATAGCCTCAGATGCTGCTATTCAAGTTTAATAAGCTCTTCTTCTTTCTTGGCCAAACGATCTTTTAGGTCACGCCTGCCATTTCCTCCTTACTAGACTTATTGATACCACATAGTTGGATAGTCAGTCCTCACTATGGGGGAACGGCCCAGATGGGAAATAAAACTCCGGTCCTGCCAAGTGAAGACTGGCTCCGCTGTCACATTTACCATCGAGCCGCCCCATTTACCAAATACTTAATATGGTTTCAGAAGGATTTTTAGCCCCATATGTGGAAAAGAACAATGGAGGAGCAAATAAAAGCTAGAGGCTAGTTCTAGGAGCTTTACTGTGATCTCACCAGCATGCAGCGAAATTAGACTCGCCAGGCTCCGGTGGGCTCGTCATGTCATGAGAATGACACCGGATGACCCAGCCCGTATAATCCTTTTTGGGCCTATGGACAGAAGAGACATAGTAAGCAAACTTTGTGATGTGACGGCGTTGATAATAGATTGCAGATGATAGCGCTACACAGCTACAATATAGCTACAAATACAACATCGTTGAATACAATAAATATTGATAATCAGAAGCAGTTCAATAAAGAAATATTTTTACAGCAAATTCAAATTAACGTCAGAAAACACTTCCACATTAATCATTACGCCCTTATTGTGCACTGTCTTTGATCGATGCCCAAGTAAACGTGATAGAATCTTTAAATCGAATAAAACTTTACACCAATCTATTCAATCTGTACTTTAACTTTCATTCGATAAAACTTTCACCCAATGCGGCATACCCTTCAGTACATTGCAAAATCAATTAAAACTCAAACCGACCACCGCTCCAATCAGTCGCGTAAGTGAATTTACGTGTTGATTGAATATCTGTCCCACCAACTTTTGGCCGCGAAACCAAAAAAAAACGAAAAAAGTACCCGCAGCAATTAATTTGACCCTAATGTCAACGCAAACCAAAACCCAAAAACCTTGTAACCAAAAAGGTAATATTTACAGCGTTTTAGGAATGTGCACCATTACCTTTTCGGGTGTCGGGTGGCAAAACCCCGTTTAACCGAAACTGTCCTTCCGCGTTTTTCATTCCCTAACCAGCATATCTTTTCTGCCCACAACATTCTGTCTAATTTGCTTCTTCTTAGTGACATTCGTAACCCTTTCAATTCGTTTTACTGATCTTCCTCGAGGAGCGCACAAATTTTGCCCCAAAAAGGGCGCTCCGAAATTCTCCCAAGCCCAAGAAACCGATTCCGGTTTTCTAACCGGGATAATCCATGTTTACTTCCAACCGAACGGGTTTTCACCGGCGAGCACACAAACGCCGCCTGTGCTCGCCGGTGCTAATCCGAAACAAAATCCGCTCCTAATAATCAGCCGATTGTCATACGGGCGGGTGCCCACAAGAATCTACTGCCCGGCATTCTTTCTATCATCCGGCGATGCAAACCATCCCCAGTTTTGCTTCTTCCCACTTCTTTCTGGTGCGCTAAATCACCATTCATACTTGACAAAAGGTGCCGCTTTCGGGCAGAAAGATTAGCCGTAACCAACAACAAAAAAAAGCTCAGAACTTACTTATTCCAGATCAGTTCGCCGGAAAGATGATTTATCTCTTTGAGCAGTGCTGCCAGCAGGGACGATTTGCCACTCCCGCTGCGTCCAACGATGACGGTCAGCTTAGCTAAAGGGTGTGGAGCAAACGACTGAGGTTAATTTCGCATTCCATGTTCGACAGCTTCCGGCTTGGCTCACCTTTTGGCACGGTCAGCTGCTCGATGTGGAGCGTGTACAGGGCACGGTCGGCACCCACCGTACCGGTCCACCGGAACCGAGCATCCTTAAGAAACACGGCCGCATGGTCGGGCAGCCCGAAACGCATTTCCCGTGCCAGGTGCTTCTGCTTCTGGCGACACTTCTCCAGCCGTGCGCTCACCGACAGCTGGCTGTTCTTCTTCAGCTTCACCCGTGGCCCGGGAGCCGTCTTTTGGTACTTGGCCGGTCGGTGCCGGCCAACCTGCGACCGGTCCATTACAGCCGGTTCCACCTGATCGGACCTAATCGACCGGCCCGAACTCATGGACGACTGCTGGCTGCAGCTTTTCCCACTGACTTCCGGCGAAGGACCATTGTCAGCAGCTTTCCGCTCGGTTTGCGGCGAACCGGTGACATTATCGGGCGATTTAGCGCGCTCGCTTTCGCCTTCGACGGTGCTGGGCGTTGCAGGCGCTGGTGCATCCGTGGCCCGGGCTTCTCCACCGTCCGACGTGTCGCCCGCTTCGTCCATGTCTAGGGAGGCATCACTTTTGCTTAGGATTCGAGCCATCGTGCGGATACCTTCGAGTGAACCACGCTCAACCTCGGGCTGGCTGAGGAAAGCTTCCAACCGGGTGGTGCTCACGATGGCCGACAGAGTGATGGGGATCGTGATGGGGAAGATGAACAGTGGCACGGTGAGCTGATTGAAGAGGGCCAGCGATGCAAAGAGCCGACCGGCCGTCAACTCGATCGGGTTGTTTTCGAGTGCGAGAAACACGGCTATCGTTACGATGGTAATTAGCACCGAGGAGATGTGGGTGAGCAGCACTAGAAACGGTAAACGATTAGAATGGTAACATTGCTGTGTAGTAATACAAAACACAATTAAAGTCAACTCTATTGTAGCTAGTCTACAGTCGGTTTTGTCAAATGTTGCTCCTAAGTCAACACATTTTTTGCTCATAAAATCCTATCAACCTATCCTCCTATAAGTCAAAGATCAGTCAATTCTGTCCTATTTGCTTCAGAGTTAAAAATAGTTGATTAAGGGACAACAAATTACAACTTAGCATCAAAAATTGGAGTCGAAGCCTGGGAGTCAAAAATTTATGCATGACGGACAAAAATGTATGAGCTAAAATTGGTAATTTAATTGCCACAATCTAGGAGTGTACAAAAAATCCGCTCTGTCAGTTTGCTGAGACGTTACTGTGTTAAAAACGGATGCCTGGAAAATAAAATAAATATCCACAGAAACGAAACGAGCAAGAGATGTCTGTTAGAGAAATATAAATTGCTGTATAATCCTACAGGTTCAATTCATGAGCCTTATCCTTGACGGCTTACCAATTGGTTAAACTTCAAACTATAGTTAATAATGCCAAGTTGCTGACTGGCCACATTACTAGATAATTAGCCCAACGCATCTCTCGATGATCTAGAGACGAATTATGTCTAAGGACTCAAAGTCTCTTTAAATTAACTAAGCAATCATCAGACTATCAGGGGTACAGGCACAGGGGAGCGGCCTGATTAAGATTTGATGTCGATCCTTTTTTGGTAATAATTTGCGCCGCTTTTTTATTCCTCCTAATTAAAACTCATATTAAAATTTTAAAACATACCAATTTAGTATTTCAAACTAACATACCAAAAATATTACCAACAAGAAAAGAATACATTGTACAAGATACATCATTGCACATGGAAACCACTTTCCAGGAAAATGTTTCCTCACCAATCCCACATCGTGCATCCTCTTCATCGACGAACGCACACACACACACTGCTCGAGTGCTTTCATACTTCAATCAAAATGTCACCTCACTGTCAGCATAACGGTTCTTCCGTACGTTACGCAAGCTGTCCTCGTTACTTTGTAACTAAAGGAAATGCATCCCTTCCCGATCGAGACAACAAAAAATAACAACAAACAAACTACAAAATAGAACAAAATTACTATTCGTTCGCTGTCGTCCAGCTGGTGTTGTGGAAAAAAACAAGGAATCCATCTCTAACCGATGATAGTTTTCCCGTTTTCGCGGAATTGTAAGACTGAGCTGAAGACACGATAGACCATCGTCCATTGGAAACAACCCGTTGCAAGTAGTTGGTAAACTCCACAGGAGTGGTCTTTTGAAAGAATATCATTTCAAACCGCTTTATATGGTCTTACGGCATAGTTATAATTATGTCAATAATGCGGGATGATACATTTATTCACCCCACGCAGTTGAAGCCAAGCATGAATTAAAGAAATGTTTGACAAACTCTAGCTCAGCGTTTTATCCCTTTCTGTGGAGACCTCAGAATACGCATTTTCATAAAAATGTAACGCTCAAAATGTTATTTTTATTAAACGACTTAAAGAAAAACGAGTGAGGGACACCATCGCACCCTCCTCATTTTTTTGTCTGCAAAGCTTGTTTTCCCTTATTTCATTTCATTAACAGTCGGGAAAATCTCATCTTTTAGCGATCGTACAGATAGCACATATCACCCAGCTAACTCAAACACACCACCGCCAAGGCATCACAACTCATCCCAGACGAGCTTCGTCCAACGCTGGAGAATGGAACCGTTTGGTGCTACTTACTCATTAATGTCCAGTAGATTGAGTCGAGGTCGAGATGGCGCAGCTCCTGCTGGCGGGCTTGCGAAATTTTATCTTTGAATACGCTCTCCCATGCGTTCAGTTTAATTAATTTTATCCCCAGCAGTACCTCGTTGATGCGCCGCAACCGCTCGTCGGTGCATTCCTGCATTGTGGTGATAGGAAGAAACCAAGAGAGAGTCGGGGCAAGTGAGAGAGATGAAAACAAAGAAGGGGTTGAAGAAAAATCACAGTTGAAAATGCACAGAAATTCAAAATGGACCGAACCGGGATGCTGCTGCTGCTGCTGCTGCCGTTAATGCTGATTTTGAGCTGATGCACCTTGATAGTGTTGCCGTGCGGAAAGTGGAAACATCGACCGTGGGGAAAGGCTAGGGGGAGGTTTTTTGTTACGGCTGTCTGGCACACAAATGAGTTCAACCTTTTTGCACATACACACTGGATCAAGAGAGAGAGAGAGAGATAGAGAGCGAGAGAGAGAGAGAGAGAGGGAGACAGGAATGTCGGCTGCAATGATAAGGAGGGAAGGACATTTCGGGAGGGCCCAGAATGTGTTTTATGTGTGGAGAGACGGTACGGGCCAAATATCGTTAAATCCAGAGAATATAATTCCGTGAAAAGCATCCGGGAAGTGAATGTGAGTGAGATTGTGGTGATGGTGACCGACACACGGGAAAGAATTTAATTCCTTGAAAATGCCTTTCCCGGACGCTTTTTAACGTGCAGATTGGGGAAAACAGCTACGAAAAGGTTAATGGATTCAATCTGGAACCTTTGGGAGCTAGGAGTTACATTTCAAGGCACAAGAAAAAGTCGGATGTATATAATATACCAGAAAGAAATTAGGATAAAATTCTCTATGAGCAGGTAGTGCTGCATATGACTTTTATACAGTTGGTTTATACAGTGTTATCCAAACTTTTTAACAAATTTTCTGGATAGACAGAGTTTGATTTTTTTCTGTTATTTTTTACACGATCATCACTAAAAAGAGATAATTTTCAATTTTCAGAATGCCATCACCAGCTCGTTGCCATTTCTGATTACAATGACTCAAACGGAAACTCAGATACATTACAATCGAGCAATTGCTGGACTTTGAGGACGATTTTCTTGGTCTAGGGCTATACAGTCATCATTCTATTTCTGCTAATCTATCTATACACCTTTCATATAACCATAGACTAAAAAGTTGATTGATAATCGGTTGATAAATCGTCAGAATGGACAGAATAGTGCAGGAAGTTTAATTTCACCGATCAGCAAATATTTGTTTTTATTTCTTACAGCTTCTAAAGCAGATTAAGAATTACTACTTATTTAGAAGCTGTACCCCAAGCTGTGTAGTACACATTTAAAATTGATAAAACTTCAAGTAGTGTCGCGCTATAGCGTTGGTTGACGTGGCATCATTATTAAGTCTAGTATGTCAATTAAGTCTAGAAATGGCAGGCTTGACCATTTAAGGGGTCGTTAGGCCAAAGAGAGAGAGAGAGATAGAGAGAGAGAGAGAGAGAAAGAAATATATGGTCCTAGCTGCTCTCCATTATTTAATATTTCAATGTATTACACTGGATTCATCATTTAGAGCTTAAATTTCTACCGATTTCATATGATGTTTTATAAGAAATGAGGTTTTACGGCTTTCGGTTTGACTTTCTGCATTATTTTGTCCATTTAGCAACTGATTTTTCATTTTTTTACCTTTTTTTGTCTATAGTTACTTCGAAGGTATATAAAAAAATGAGACCAAAAATTATGTTTGTCCAGTCCCTAGGCTAACAAAATCGTCACAAAAGTCCAGCAATTGATCGATTTTACGGTGTACTGATGTCCGTTTGAGTCACTGTATGCTAAATTTCGGAAGACAGTAGACTTTTAACCCCTCTGCTTTCCAGGTGTACAAAAACAGTGATCCAAATTTCCTGAAACGATGTATTCCAGTCCGAAGTTTGTACCCATACGGACGGGAAGTGCATTAGTTTTGTTTACAATATTCTGGAAGTGGATATGCCTCACATATGAAATTTCATATGTTGGTGCGAACAGGAGTTAAAAAGAGAATGAAGAAATATTCAGTAAAAAGCGATTATAAAACCGTATTTATACTGAAATACCTATTTTTATCGGAAATACCTCACCATCAATTTTTGCAATGAAAGCACTGTGAAGGATTGCCCAATCCCGGATTCGTTTTAACGAAATGATTTAAAATGTAGCTCTTGGCAAAAACCAAACAAAAGCTACTGATGACACTAGACGAGCTCTTAACAATACTCTAACATAATCAAATTGAATAGTTTAATGCACAATAGACGGGATAGTTATCTCTCTGTCATGTTAATACCTAACAGCCATTAAACCACAACACAACCATTCAAGTTAACTGGAACTTCAAAGAATCGATCATTGAATGATAGTGCATAAAACATTGATCACCATCCATGAGAGCAGATGCATTGCTGGTTTTTACCGAATTGCATTCGAAGTTATCTATCTCATTTAACACATTGATAGAAACAAAGTATTTTGATTACCATACAAATCAAACAAATAACAATTAGTATGATGGTTGAATCCGCAACGGTCAACATGAACACGAAGCATTGGGTGAGATCGCTTGTGGTAAGCACTACAGCAAAATGAATTTGCGAATTATTTTTCCCTCATTAAATTTCTCACCAAAATATCACAAATATTTCTATAAATGTCTCAAGCAGCTTTAGGCTAGGCATTTTAGGTACTTTGCTGTATGAAAGTACAATTATGAAAGGCTTTAAATTTAAATTCAATTTTTAATTCATTCAACGCTCGCCGCATTAAAGCATCTTGCTTTTTTCCCGCACGAGCCACCACGTCAACGCACGTTCGCCAAGTCATGTTTGTGTTTACACAATTTTGCAATCGAAATCGTGCCGGAGATAATTAATTAATACCATCCCCGCCCATGACAAAACCTCACTACATCTACCACCATATACCAGATACATACCGATGCTTTCTTGGAGTTGGCCGCCATCAGTTTACCGATCAGCAGTTGCAGCGGTGTCATCGTGACGATGCAAACGACCGATCCAATTACCGTGCTAATCCCCAGCTGACGATACAGCAGGTACATCACGACGGCGATCTGGAAATGTAATTATGCGGGAGAAACAAAAAAAAAGAAGGAGTGAAAGGTTGAAAGGTTACTTGGCCAGGAAGACACTGATGCAAACTAACAAGCCGTACAGTAATGAAAGTAAATAGGTAAAATAAATCATAGACACAAAGTTTGCGATGGGATGAGCGAAGAAGTAGAAAGATAGGAGGAAGAAAAAGCCTGAAGTAAGTACAACCACAAACATCAACCATGGCCCTGGATCGGTGTAGGAAAAACTTCTCCACCTTCCACGGGCAAGTGTTATCTTGCCCTTAGGGTAATGAATTGAAAATTGTTTCCACTCATTAACGTGCCCGAATGAATGAGCCAGGCGTCCTTCGGGAAGAGGTTTTCGGTGCGCGTTGCCTCTGTTGATACAACCGAGCTGAAGTAGCTCGCTGCATCAACGATACTACTGCGCACTTTGCTACTGCGCTATCGTCAGCATCATCCTCATCATCCTCATCATCGCCACCGTCGTTATTATTTTCATTGTCATTGAGAAAGTGCTCTTAAACCTAGATTGTGTACAAAACCGCGGCCAATTGCCATTCACCGCGATACACATTATTCCCGCGACGAGTGTCCCAGAATGTCTCAAGCAAAAAAAAAAAACAAAAACCTTCAGGACTCTCCTGGCACCCAATAGTAGTAAAAACACTGCGCCATAAGCTAGAATGAAGTGCTTAGCTGCACTCCCGACCAACCCAAAAACCGCCGGTCTAACTAACCATCTCGGTGACCAAAAACTTAAGGAAGAAATTAGTCGTCTTAAGCGAGTAGCACGCTTTCTTTTTACTGCTTAACTAAACTCAACGGGCCAACGCCAAATGATGATAAAGTTGCCGGTGAAAGAGGCACCGGCGGCAGCAACGGCGAGGCAAGCTTTAATGTCAGCGAGTAATTTGTAATTTCAAATTATCTCACTCCCGCCGACCTACTTTTCACCTACTTCGCCACCTAGCACCCGATCCGCCCAGCAAGCAGGAATAATTCTAGCATTAACTGGACTGGGCAAGGAAAAGAAAAGCTTCTAATTACTAAACTAGAGACCGACTGCGAAATGTGTCGCTTCACGGGGGTGAAGTGCTTTACGGTATTGAATATTCATTTTGTCACTACCTCTTTGCCGGGTTGGTAAGGTTCGCCGGTTGGGCTTTTGCGTCATGTTTTGCTCACGCCATTCGCTCACCAGAAAAGAACATTTTATCACTATTTAATTACGCTAAATTATCACATTTCGCTTTATTACACGTTGCAAAGGGGTATTTTAAACTTTCCTCAGCCTTGTCCCAGCTTTTCTACCAATGTTCGTGTGTCATCGGGCCCTTTAATGTGTTAAAAATGAAGGAGGAACGGTAAGACTCATATTAACTACAGAAGGGCGTACGATTCTGCACTTATTTACACAACAATCAACCAACACAGTTCCGGAAGCACGACGACCCCCAGAGATTGCTAAAGCTACCTGCACAAAACGGGAGAGGGGCCCCCGTGTGCCCGGGTTGGAATGTTAATGGGTACATAATACGCCATAATGGCCATCGCAGCTGCCGGCCACTGCTAGCGGCCGTAAAACATTCATTGGAAAACTTCCGAAAATCTTCCGAGCAGCGTGGCGGCAACAATCTTTCCGTGACAACAACCTGCTGGTCCAGCAGGGAAAGGTGGCACGAAAAACTTTCCCTTCAATCCTAATTATGCGCTCGACAGGCTGCAGTCGGTTGGTTCTTGTGGCCCTTTTTGTGAAGTCCCGCCTGTCCCCCCCGCGATCCATACGGTGACAAATTAAATCGAAACTAGCTACCAGCCTCTACCGGTGAACGATTTCGGGCTTCGGGAAACGCAAACCAGCAGCAAAATTGAAGCCGGTATGAATCGGTTACAGAATCGATAAACAAAGAAACTTGAGACTATTAACATGCTGCCCGGGGTTTTGTTTTCACTCTACCCGGAGGGGGAGCTAACGGGTTGCGAGAGTGTTTTCCACTTTTCCGGGAAGCCCGCATGGTAAGTAAGTTCGTCGTCTTCGTTTGCTGTACATTGTTTTATTGGACATACACTCCTTGTGGGGCTGGTGTTTCAAATGAAGCATAATCAAACATTATAATTTCCTTGCTTTTACTTCTTTTGTCTTATTGCTACTTATTTAAATTTGCTTTAAAATTAATTTATCTTTAGAACATATTGTTGAATCGTTTCTTGATTCTCGTTAAATTTAAACATACAGCGCTTTGATGTTTCTTGTACATGGACATGGATAGAAATTTAAACATATTAAGAAACTTCCCGGGTGAGATCACTCGTCTGAACTACTTATCAGACGCTACAGTCGCTTTGCAACCTTTGCTTGCTGAAACAATTCTCGAAGTCAATCACGGTCGAAAGTCATCATCTAGCTATCCAATATCTCAGTCTTTTGAGTGAAAGCCATCACTTCATCTCAACCTACCACGCCTTCTCTGTCCATGTGGACGGCCTAAAAGGCCTTTTCGTCTTGGATCATCCGGTATCATTCTCAGGACATAATCAACCCATCAAAGAGTCTGAGTCGCTACTTGATGGGGTTGAGACTTATCTGACAGAAGCTTACATTCGCAGCTAATGGAGTTGAAATTGAATTCTCCAGAAGATCCTATATTTTTGACATCACAGAGGATTTTGTGTAACAATATCGAACTTTTCCTGGGTGTTCTTCAATAAATAGACAAATGCGCATGACGTCCACGCTCTAAAGGAACGCGTTGCTGAACGATAAAGTCACTAGCTCCACCGGTTTTCTTTTTTAAACAAAATGTTGAGTCAAGGGGTAAGCGCTGCACGATGCATTTAATTGGGATACATAAGATGAATGTAGTGGAGTAGTGACCCGTTGGTGACAATGGCGCCGGTCTTCATATGGCAGGACCGGGGTTCAAATTAACCCCGGTCCAAATTAACTGCTCCAAATTAACTGAAAATGCTGTAAGATTTTGTCTTGCTGTGTTTTGTGGGAATTTCTTCTTCTTATGTGGGTCTACAACCTCAAGAGCCAATCTTGTGGAGCTTCTGGTGATCATTGCATATATCGATAATCATTCATGGGCACACAGTCAGTGAAAAGATAAAACATCTAAAATTGCCACACGTGCAATATCCAGCCAGATTGATTGATTTTCCACTCTCCGAATCTAACTTCGACTCAAGTTAAATTGAACTTGGCACCGCTATAGTGTCACGGCCAGCTTACCGATCGTTTTGTGAAGCAAACCAAAAAAAAACATCAAATGAACCTAGCAGACCAAGTTAACGATGTCAATTAAACGTGCCTGCCCCTTTTCAAAGGATATTTACCTTTAACAACCACCCGGCCTGTTCCGTTATTGTTTCCAATTAAGCCAATTATGTCGCCAGCTCAACTTAACCGTGAAAAGCTTTATGCTTTTCAAACGAACGAGTATTTATCGTTGGAAAAAAACACACACACACAATTTCTCCCTCGTCCTATCGAGCGCGTTAAATGTGCAACACGAAATCAGAACACCTGAACCACAGAGCACATCCGGCCCAAAAACAAATTTTGCTCAACATTCACACCAAACAAACGCAACAACAACAAAAAAAAAGGTTAAATCAATTTTTTCACACACATTCGTTCGGAATAATTGAATATAATCACTATCGGCACCGGGTGACGCCTTCGGTTGTGGGGACCCTTTTGACGTACGGGGATTGTTATCACAGCTGAGCCAGCAAGACCGGCCTGCCACACGGACCACTGCAACACTGCAGTGCAAGGTTGATTTTTTAATGAAATTTTATGACAAACTTTGCTGAAGCAAGTGTTTGCACCGGTCAAGGCTGGACGTATACAAAAAACAGCGAAGCTAAAGGGAAAGATAGAAAAACAATTTCCGATTGCGAATATTGGATGGTGGAGCATTTTGTATGTGTGTGTGTGTGTGTGTATGTGTGTGTGTGTGTGTGTGTGTGTGTGAAAACGGATCGGGTAAACGAAAGTGAATTAGTGAGTATATCGTGAATTGCGCTGGTCGAGTGGCCCGAAGCAATTTATGGGAATTTTATAGGTGTGGTGAATACAATTTATACTGAGCTTCTCATGAATATTTTGAAAATAGGTTACCCGAAACTTGTGTACAAACAATGATTAAGGTCGTTAAAAAAGTTACTATTTAGCAGTCTTTAATCAAATTATATCTAATGCCTGAATGAAACAAGAACAACGCCACCACGCTTTTTACAAAAAAATATATCTTTCGTTTACCTCTTCTTCAGTTTTTCTATTTTCAGTTCAGAATGTTAAAACCATCTATGTTAAACTTTTTTGAATCTTTGAGTTGAGATCTTAGAAAACCGTTTACATTTAAACCCAATAAAATCACAAAAAAAGAGAGTAATTAAAGCTTTCTACCTAATTTTTGACATGTTTTTCCTAGTGTTTTACTCAGTTGCTCTCAATTCGAATATTTTCGAAAGCGCCTCATTTAGTAATGATAGGTCATAAACAGCGTTGTAAGCTGTGAGGAAAGGTAAGGAGTTAACTAAATTTATTAATCTGGTATCTGACGTCGGATAAAATACTTTCTAATTACAGAGCGTTGTAACTACAATCAGTTTTTTTTTTTTTGGTTTTTATGGATCAGAAGTTTTTGATTTTTATGGATGAAATGAATGGTTGAGATTATTGGAAACAATTTTGGCAAGATCTGCGTCTCTCTTTCTCTTCTTTGCCTAGCGACCTCTTAAGGTCCTGCCTGCTATTTCTGCCTTATCATACTTAATAATACCACGTAGTTGGATAGTCAGTCCTCACTCTAACGATCCGAATGGGGTTTGAACCCAGGCCTTACCGTATAAAGACCGGTGCAGCTGACGCCTCTACCACCGAGCAAGATCTACGCTAAGAACCCAATCCTGATATGTGTTAGCACATTGATTCTGGTAAACTGAGTTTTTGGGAAGTGTTCTCATTTCAAGGAAAACTTCCATTGTCAACAATCTCAACGAGGTTGGAGTCGAAGCGTTATGAAATGTTATGTTAGCTCTGAACTGACTAAAGCATGATTTCTTTCAAGAACTTTGAGTGGTTACACCGTCGTTACTGGTCGTTAACCATTGTTAAACCTTAAGTCTATCTTTTCTTATCGCCTTTATAAAACTAACAATCATTTTGAAAGTGTTAAGAAGCTGTAACGTCGTACTCGTGAATATTGTGGACCGATCGAACTGTGTACCCTGGAAAAAATATGTTGGCTTCTTAGTCATGGCAAAAATATTAAAAAAAAGGTTTTACGCTGATTGTTTCAACATTCTTCTCTGAAATTAGAAGAATTCACTAAATTGTTAAGTAAATGTTAAAAATATTTCAAAAAAAGCCTTGTGGTACTATTTCAATTACTATTTCCCTCAGTATATCTTTTCCCTGGCACTACAACCTCCAGAGGTCTCGGCCTGCCATTTCTGGCTTTCTGTGACCTCTCTGACTACCCGTAGCAAAGTAGTCTGCCCTACGTACGGGACTCAGAGTATAACTTTGTAAATTGATTGTCAGTAGTATAGACAGGCCGTCGCTAACGAATGAAAAGCAACAAATCATGAAACCATCATTGTTCTAACGAATTACAGTGTACGTCTAACCCCGCATTTAGAAAGCATTCAACCAACAAGAATATCATGTACAATCCATTCCGACACAAGTTTACCCTTTAATCATTTGCTTTACTTTACAAAAGCCACAGTTTTCTCCGCAATAGCAATCCGGGCTGAACTGCAACAAAGTCTAAACTGGGAAAATAAACACCATCATAAAAGCTGGCGCTCCATTTAAAAGCTGGCAGCCCTTGATACATTGATAGAAATTGTTGCCGTTTTGAGAAAACCACTCCCAAGCTCAGCTACCGAAAATTCGAAAACTCTATTCTCACGAACCGAACATACCCAAAAACCTGCCACGCAAACGAAATCCCGGAAAAAGGAAACAAAGCCACATGGCCGTGTTCCGCGTTCCATTTTAGCCGGGGACACTCGAAACGTGCACTCACCTTTAGCGGGATGGCCCACACATAGTGTACCATCTTCACGAACGACATCACGTTGAACGCATCGTCCGACATTAGGTTCGTGATGGTGCCAGCATCGTGCGCAAAGTGCGGTCCATTCCGTCCCTGGTCGCTCGGTCCTTCCGCTGCCACTGCCGATGGTACACTCGTGGACGGTTCTTCACCGGATTGTGCATCACAAATCAGACGCTGCTCTGCTGCGTTACCTTCCCAGGTCGATCTCCGATCGCTAGCCGCGTGAACCCGATCGACATTCGCGGGCGTTGCATTTGGTGTTGGCCGTCGTTCATCACTCGCCGCACCGTTCGCGCTTGCAACCGATGTTTTATGTTCGATCACTTCCGTGTCCAATTCGGTTGCATCTGCTGCACGCCTGTTGACATTGTTCTCAACCGATGGTGACTCCCGGCGGTGGCGTTCCCCATTTTCGACGCTTTTCCTTCGCGGTTTGCTTTGTTGCGGCCGCCGGTCAGCGTCCGGTGCGGGCGGGCCGGTACGTGCCGGAAGTTTTTCGACCGCGTGAAAACAGCTCGAGCTGAGCAGCAACGTTTTCCGGTACACCAACCCTTGGAGAGCATTTTTGAGCCGTATGCCTTCCTCGTCCATCAGGTGAGTGCTCGCCTGGGACAGTGTTCCCTGGGCGAGCGAAGCGACCAGCACCAGCACGCACACGATCCATCCATTAGCGAACAGAGACGCCCAGGTAAGTGCTAGCGTATCGAGCCCTCCGCTAGCGAGCCGTGAACCATCCGTGCCGTCACCGGTTTCATCCAGGCCACCGGCTGTCGCCACAGGTGATTGATTTGATTTGCCAAAGCCGGTTTGGGACGGGTTTGGGCCGTTCCAGCGCGCTGTCTCATTGCTCGAAATTAAGGACGCTGCGGACGTTTCGCCGACACCGGCTACCATCGACTGAGCTGCTATGTAATCGACAATATTGGAAATGCAAAGTGGTCCCACCAGGGCGCACAGATCGCCGCCAAGCTTAAGGAGCCCTCCGAGCAAAAACATGCGCCACCCGTTCCGGACGTAGCAACGCCACAGTGATGCTCTGGTGCTCTTGAGATGAGAAGGGAGAAAGGATTGAAAGAACAGTATAAACACGTTAAGAAAGATTAATTGCATTTTTGGGGTTATTTTTAGGCTGAGGGAAGGGTCACATCTGTTTCTAAAACTGGCTGCTCAGGTGTACTGCACTGCTGAATGCTCCTAACCCGTAGAAGAATACCAATTTTGTGGATGCAATAACTTTTTAGCAATGACCCATATTGTAAAGAAAGTTTTCATTGAAAGATAGGCCAATGACCATGCGCCTCCATCGTAAAATATATACACTTGAAACACCATGCGCCTCCATCGGCATCGCATGAAGTACCAGGCGTCTTCATTTGAATTTTTTATTTTGTTTATCACACCTTAAACTTCAATTCAATGTTCCATTTCTGTTCATTCATTTCCATTTCAATGTTCATTTTATTTTGTAAAATAACCTTAAATTCGTTAACCAGCTCGTAATGAAACGAATAAAGCGAAACAAACGATCCTTTTCCCGGTCAGCTTGAATATCTCGACCGCACCACCACATCACACAAACAAGTGATTTATGTCATAAGAAAGCGGGTTGAGATCGTATGATAGAGCAACCTAAATCAGTGAACTTGAAGGGATGCTCACAAAAAAACACACCAGCCTCACACAAACCCTTTCAGAATAGCTATCTCTGTCCCACCACCCGACACACTCCACACAAACCGACACAAATGGGTTCCGGTTTCATAACCGAACGCCCTTTACCAAGCGCCAGGAAAGCTAACGCATAACAGCAAAAAAATACCGTTCCACCAAGCAAATGCGAAAAAATAATTGGACCTCAAGGCGGATAAACGAAGTCGATTCCGGTACCGGACAGCCCAAACTGCCAACCACCGCTAGATAAGAAAGGATCGAGCATACTGTGTCACACAAGCAAGCGCTCGTACGGTTGTGGTGGCAAAAACCCCTCCAACAAAGCTTGATTTGCATGACCGAGGAAACGCTTATCGCGCTACCCTCGCAGCACCCATTCGAGGCGCCGAATTTGGTCCCTCTCTGAAAGAGGGGTAGAGTTTGCAGGATTTTTTTTTTAATTTCAAACTCAAAACCCCATTCGTCTGTCCAGCTTTCTGCGGCTCGGGAGACCTGAAAATCCTTTCACTTTTTTTCTTTTAATTCTTGTCTTCGCTTTCCCACCCCATGGTTTTAGTTTACCCCATTGTTGACGGGAACTACAAATCCACCGGCTCAATTCGTAAAGCACAACCGGTTCACAAAAGGCAGGCCGAGTGGGATCACTGAATTTTTGCCCGACAGTAAAGTGGTGAAGTGAATTAATTATCAGCTCGTGTAATCCTGTGCTTCATCTGTCCCCGTTTTCAAAGGGAAGCGTTTCGTCCTCTCTCCTGTCTAATCCTAGGTTGCTCGCGTACACTAAATGACTGCAGTGATAGAATGGATCATTAGCCACCACCACCACCACCAAGTAAAAGAGATCAACCCACAGAGAAAACCAAAAAAAACCGACACTCATCCCAACCGAATTATAATGCTTCATACGGTGAATTGTCACCCCGGAATGAAAAGGGTCAAAGCATGTCCAACATTCACGCACAATTAGCGTCAGACGCGGCGCTAAACGGCGCGCGATAAGGCTTGTTCCGTGTCGATGAAAGTGCGGATGGCTGTAGATGGACAATCACGGTTTCGGGCACCAGGCGTCCCCTGGATTCACTTTTGTGGCATGAATAAATGTTCTAAATTTTTAAAAGCTGAGGTTATGAATTCAAAACCTTTTATTCTAAATATGAATTCTTTTGATTGAGCTAATTAATAAAACGCTTTCGTAATCATGATCACATTAACTAAACTTTGTTTAATACCTGGTTAGTTAGGAACATATGAAGGAATAGTATAACAAATGTCTAATTTTTTATCATTTTTATCATCGATTTTATCGATTATCATCCCCGCAAATCTAATGCAAAAAGACATCGACTGATGGAAACACCCTTAAAAATCACGAAAAATGGCTACCTTAAATATTAAAGAATTTTTTCGGGCAAAATAGCCACCAATCAACAGTTAAACTATTTAAAACGAAAAAAATGATGATCAGAATCGCTAGATATCTGGATTGATAAAACTAGGAATAAAAACCCAGATTTCTATCCAGATATTTTTTCTGGAGTAAGTAGTTAAGTAGTTAAGTAGTTAACTACTTAATTGTTAAGCAGGATGGTGCGTACACAAGTGGATAACATCCCGCAAAAAGAGGCCCGAGGCCAGAATGGAAACGACAGTACGGTCTGGA
Source organism: Anopheles stephensi (assembly GCF_013141755.1). Lineage (NCBI taxonomy): Eukaryota > Metazoa > Arthropoda > Insecta > Diptera > Culicidae > Anopheles > Anopheles stephensi. The sequence goes on along the minus strand of NC_050203.1, from coordinate 55,352,612 downwards.
ACCGAATAGCTCATTGCGGTGACACGGACCGCACAAGAATACGAAGTTTCAATGATAATACTCGTCAAAGGATTTAAGTTCAAGTAATCAACTCCCATTGCAGTTTGGAGCTAAGTTTTGTTCATTACTAAACTAATTTTAAAGCACAGTGAGTGGAGGAATTTGTAAACTACATTTATCCACAAAATTTGCTAGCAGCTGAACAGTTTTCCTTTTTTTTTCATTCTTTTCTATGATTTTATCTAGCTGGTTGTCTTGTCTCATACGATTAATGCTTTTCCCTCATAGTAAAAAACAACATCTCATTTTTATTAAAACATTTTAACATAGGTCCCTGTACGTAAGATCACCTATCCAGCTAAGTGTAAAATAAAGCCAAGGAAAGTCATAAACAGCTATACGTGATCTTTTGAGGTTGTAGAGCCATTTTGAAAACAAAGGTTTTATTTTATTAAATTATTTAGTTTTATTTTAAGAATCACAGCTTGATCACGTATTGCCAACACAGAATGTTTTGACGAATTACACTCAAAAAATTACAAGTCATTTCCTTCCTGTTACTTGCCTTATCCCAGGCATGATCGGTTGGGGAGTTGAGGTAATTTCAGGGTAGTTATCCAGCTCTATATTGGGTTTGTTTTTACTTATGGCGAAACTGAATGCTTTGAATGGTCTCGGTCTTTCTGTTTCTGAAATTTTTGGCTTTCTGTTGCTTGATTTTACCCGTTTTACCCTGCATAGCCAATCCTACGTACGAGGAGGCGGTCCGGATGGGATTTGCACCAATCACCTTCCTGCCACTTTACCGCCTCGCAAAAGAGTATACCAAAGCCGTAATGATTCCTGATTACTTCTACAATATTACTTCTATATTAAACTGACAAGTGTAACGACACATATTTAATCACGATGTTGTGTTTAAATCCACTCTTAAAAACTGTGATATGTGGCTGTATAACTGGGGCCACCAACAAAATAAACTTCCTCTTGAAGTCCCAAGTTCTTCAAAGTCTAACATTAAAAGGATTCCTCCACACCAGTGACATCGGATGTTCAATTAGTTTGTGAAAAGTTTTGACAAAGTTCTTAAAATGATGCACAATGGATATATTTTACTCTGCTATACATTTTACGATACTCTTCTATCGCTCCCTAGACGCTAATGACGTCATAAACGACAGCTCAACTCATACAAAATGGTTTCATGGCTAAAGAAAGCATCCGAACAGAAACAAAACCATCCCGTAATTGTCTCGCCAAACTCCTTATTTTGTTACGCAAAAAGGTGAAGACAGCAAACTATCGCTCGGGCAACAACTACACAACGAACGAACCACAACTTTAGCTACTTCCTTAGAAAACCCTTTACACGGCAAGGAGAATTAACGAGCCCGCTAGCTAGCTAGCTAACTCCATGCAAAAGCTCTCCCCTCTGTTCGCTTGTTTGCAGCATAATTAATCATGTCATTATTTCACACTTAAGCAGCCAGCTTCTTTCTTCCACTTTCGTCCTTCCCTTAGCTTCGCCAGCTAAGACCGGTAACTTGTCGACAAAGTGGCCACTACTTCGGTTGCTAAGTCCACTCAGGTTTCTGGAACTTTGGAAAAGAAAATTATCTTCTTCTCCCTCTGTTGGGTCACTTTCTTGGTGACATAAAAGCAATGGGAAACTATCTTTGCGTTTAATTTTTCTTACGAATGCGTTCCGCAAGTAGCTTAGAGGGTTAGTTTTGGAAATGCGAAATCCTTCACACACACTCACACACACATTCCTTCAAATACACAGTCCGACACGCACAATACTTGATTTATGGTCAGCACGTCACTCGAAACGAAACTCTTCCACAAAAAAAAAAAACAAACGAGCGAACCCCATCAAAGCTTTTAAGTAGCGTCTCTACTCGGTCGTCAATAAAAGAGCCCGCTCCCAAACTTGGCGCTGGGGTTGAGGCATTCCGTCGATGCAAAAACCGAAGGACTTGGAAAATTCCACTCCAAAACTCAAAACTATCCCCAACAACCCTGGCTCTGGCGCCACCCAAAAGCATGCCGGCCAACCAACTTACCTTGTAGCTTTGATAAATGAACAGAAACTGATCGTAGTGATAGCGACTGGTGTCCTTCTCGTGCAGATTGCCCAGATCCTCCAGTTCCAGCGGTTCCCGGTAGCCGCGCCACAGCAGCGGCACGATCCAGTGGAAGGTGACTTTCGACAGGAACGGCGAGTGAGGCGTCTTGTAGCCGAGCTTTTTCTCGCTCGACATTATCGATGAAACGTGCCGGCGGCCCGTGTTTTGCTGGTGCGATGAACATGTGCAAAAAGGGAGAAGAAAACATACACCCATAAGAGCCTGTGAGTTGGACCAGAGAGCATGAAAAAAGTAAAATAAACAAACAAAAAAAGGAGACCATGTGGAAAGGAAATTCCTCTTCGTAACAAGGCGAAACACACCAGCAAAAACGGAGCAAGAAAAAATGTCGTCCACGGTCAAAGAAAAATGAGTCCAAAATGGTTTCCATCGCTGAAAGGACAAAATAAAGTTATTAAAGCCGAAATCGATAGCATGATTAATAATAGGGACCCGCTTCAGTCGCTATCGATTGACGATCAACCATGGGGAGCATGGGGTTAGAGGACGAAGGCTAGGTCGTTTTGTTCCGCTTGAGTATGTCATCTTTGTCCTTGCGCCCTCTCTTGACTAGGTTTAGTTTTTTTTCCCCATTCGTTCCGCATGTGATGAAAGCCGTGATGTGATCAGCACTCACATAAATTATTTGACAGTTTTTGTGATTTGTTTTTTCTTGCTGAATAACTCTTCCAGCTGTAGCAAATAAAAAATCGTATACATCAAGAAGCTTTAAAGCTCGGATTTTATCTTTGAATCCTTTCATCTTTAACTATTAATCATTCCCGGACGAAAAAAAAAACACTTTGCAGCGCTACTCTAGATGACTTCTACGTAAAAATTCATCATTTAAATCCTTTTGCTTTATGTACCGTTCTAACATGTCGCTCCGTGACGCTGACGTTACAAAAAAAAAACGAGTCCAATCGCAAAGAAACATCCCTTCTTGCCCTTCACATTGTCGAAGGTTAGAAGAGCGCCATTCTGTTACACATCTCGTTTTTCTTTGTGCCATCATAATCGAAAACGATTCCTTCTTTGCGTCTACTCAGCGTCCTGGTTTCGGTCTTTTTTTTTTGATGGCCCCCCATACTCGATCAAATCAGCATCGATAATTTATTCATGACGTTTCACCTCGTTAGCACCGGGGACCCGGAGAAGCTCTGGTGGACTGGTTGTGTTTCGTTGTGCGTGCGCACACTGAACGTCGTCGTGGCTAGCGAGGGGATAGCAAGCTCTGATCCATTTCGAGTCCACGCTTCCACGATTTTCAATGATTAATAAATACGGCATTAATTTTTCCAAGACGTGAGGAAACTCACGTATGGAGCTTTGGTGCTTCCGAACCGGCCGCATCCCGAAGGAACACAGCGGAACAAAGCGCTCACCGTTAGGGTTGGGATTGATTTTGCAAAAATCGTTCTTAAGATCAATTGAGATGGAATAGGGAATGGATGCTGGCTCTTTTCGCTGCCTGTCAATAGAATAAATATATTTCATTACGAATACATCCATTTTTAGATAAATTTTTAAGTTTCTTCATAAACTACTACGGTATAAATTTAATAGTAAAGGCACGATTTTAAGATCAATAACTATTTCTATTATGGCCTTCTGATCATAAGTGCTTGTCCTCCAGACGGATATTTCATCCTCTTCGACAGCTTAAACGCTGTCGAAGCACTAAAGTTTGTGAAGGCAATTAAGAGCCCAGACTGCTTTATGAAAGAAATTTAAAGGTCCTAAGCTCCTTGTTTGAAAATTCTTTCCAAATATCTCTTGTTTGGTTCCCCACTCATTGCGGTATTCTAAGCAATGAAAGGGCAGATCAATTGGCCAAAAAGGGGGCTTGGGAAGGTTCTCTTTTTGATAGGCTGATCTTGCTTCACGAGGACATGCGTGCCCCACAATATCTCTGCATGGCTCGGTGACAGAGTATGTGGGTCACGGATGAACTTGGGATGTTTTTATATTCGATCGCTCCCTAAGTTTGCTTGAAGTTCTAGTTCCAAAGCATCTCAGGAGATCGTGCGTTCATTCGAATGATGTCTAGGCTTAGGTCTCATCATTTCGCATCGGGTGCGCATCTCCAGCGTATAAGACGGGCCGACCTTCTTTCCTTCCACTCCTCCACTGTATGTCTGTTATATGTGTTGTATCGCGCTTGTGTGTATGATGATGAATGACTGATTGAATGAATGAATGTATGAATGAGTGCAATGATCGAGGGGCTTGGTATGGCATAGGTGGAATATCCTGGATGATCCAGCACCAAAAACTACACAGCTGCAATGGCATGTTGCAACGGTCAATGAATGCAGACAAGCCAGAGGGATGGAAGAACGCTGGATCTCGACACACACAGAATACTGAAGATGGCATATCCCAAAAACAAACGGGATGAGATGATCTCTCACGAAACCGACCCTCGCTACCAACACTACCTCGAATTTGGATGATGGAATAGTTATTAACAGGATCGACCGAGCTCACCCGGGATAAGGTGCCCTTTCACGGTTTGGAGAAGGAAATGTCTGCAAACCATCGTGAATTGTATAAATCTTTGTAATTTAGTTTTAAGTAAAACTGCCAGGCCGTTTTATTGAGGAAATAAACAGTATTGCTACAACTATGATAAAACTTAAAATTTGTCTTGGGATATATACGATCTAACAAGGTAGAAGCAACAAATAAGGGTTTAAGTCTAACCGACGGTCTCCCAGAGTGTCTGGACTCAGCAGCTGAAAGCTAGAATAGTAATCAGACAGGATACAGGAGGATTTATCAAGACATTTTTAGCACCAAACCTGGTTAAATATATCGTTCACATCGATCCAAACAAAAGGAGACTTAATCACTAATCAATACTCCAACAAAGCCTTGACCAGCGAATAGCGCAGCGCTTTTAAATGCTTTGGATCGAAAAAATCATGAGCAATACCTTTAAGATCATCGATCATCCACCTGGTAAACCCAGGATCTCCAGAATGTCCAGGATGTCATCCGCTGCAGTTGTAATAATAGCCACTTGTATTACTATTCTTCTTCTTCCTTGGCCCTACAACCTCGAGAGTTTTCAGCCTGCCATTTCTGGCTCTCTGTGACTTGATTTTACCCGTAGCGAAGTAGTTAGCCCTACGTACGGGGAGGTGATCTGGATGGGATTTGAACCCCGGTCCCGTCATGTGAAGACTGGCGCCGTTATCGCCTCTGCCATCGGATCCTGGCACAATCATATTTACAGGATTAATTTATATAAGCTGTCAATTTCAATTCATTTCACCTTACATTCCGAGGTGTAAATGAAACTATTTATTCAAAAGCATTCTTGAACTATCGTCATTATACATTTTTTTAAATTTTGCAAGGGGTTGTACTATCAAAAGTAACCCGAAAAAAAATAAACTACTTCAACTTCCTTCCCATCTCCTATACCGATGTTAACAATCTCGTACACACTCCCAAACGTTTAGGTAAACACCGAACAGAGAATTCAAACCACCAGCAAAAGCACAACCAACGACCATATCCACACTCTAAAACTCTCTGGCCGAAAAGCTTATTCTGTGTCATCGTTTCACAACCACGAAAATGCTCGCAAACTCATGACCGGAACCGACTAACCAGATTATCGACGACATAAAATATTCTCCCGACTCTGCTCCCCTCCCGACACCTCAATTACAACGCTTACGGATGAAAAATTTCATCACGCACTGCCGACACATTTGTCAACATTTCAACCGGGGGGCCTTGTCGGGGTTATTGCGGACGAACCATTTTCGCCCTGGTTGAAGCCTTGCAGCCGTTCCCCACTCCCAACATCTAACCAAAGCTCGATAAAACAAGCATTGATTTATGCTGTTAATATTTCGATATTTCATCTACGCATTTCGCACAGTTTTTTTTTCTTATGCGTGTGTGCGCATTTCAACCACAACCGCATCCGAACTGATATCAAAAAGTTCGGTTCGGGTGTCTCTTGCAAATGTTTGGGGACCCTTTTCTCTGCCATCCCTTTGAACGCTGAAAAACGTGCTCACCGTAAGCATATAGCACACAATTGCTCTGCCCTTTCGGCTGTTTTCATTCAACCATCGATCAGCCATCACATCAGCCATCAAACACCTTTGCACGCTTCCACACTCTCACATGATTGGGCCGTTTCCATGACCGTGAAATGTTGGCCGGTTTGAGGTTTTGCGGAATCGATTTTACACCACATAGCACCGCATGCGGACGCGCAAAGCGAACGTTTATCGAGGCATTTGTTTATGTATTGCCACAAGGACCTATGGTTGCCAACGATCGGGTGAGATTGGACCGACAGATGACAGGCGGTACTGTTGTTACATCTGCCGATGGACCAGGCAGACCGATTGCCGGGAACTGTTTGGTTGTTGCATGTTTTTAGAGGTCAATTTTATAGCGTCACACTACCAACTTTGCTGTCTCATTTCCCTCAAAGGCCAATCATTATTATCAGTTCCCCATCCCCCCAAAGCTGCCGTTAAGTGCTATCAGCATGACAAAATTACACTTTAAGTGTAAAAATTGTAAAGTTCATCACAAGCACAAACATGAACTTCACCAGCACCCCTGAAGGTGGCCCGAAACACATCACAACCCTTTATGCTATACACATACACTAGTGAGCTCCGAGCAGAACAAAACGCCACGTGACGAACACACTGTGAGCCGACCCCGATTCGTGTGCCATGCAAATTCTACCCCAAGATGCAAAGACTCGCCCTAAGACGTGGCCAACCTGGGTCAACGAAAACTTGCTAACGAACAGTAAACTTTCCTTTTCCACTTGACAGGCATGAAAAGTTTCGCAAACTAACGAGAAGCGAGGCTGGACGTTACTTGTGTCCGTAAACAGGACAGGGGCACAATTTTCTCTGTGAGTAATTTGTTAGCCCAAGTTTCGGCTTCGAAACAAAGCAACAGGAATTAAATAAAGCGCAAGACTTGGCAATACTTAACGCAAGCAGTGCTTGAAGTGTGTAATTTAAATAGAAATTATAATGAAAACTAAAAGATAAAATCTGTCACGGGCAGTGTTGGGGTTCATCTCAATAAATTGAGGGCTCTGAGCGCGATCTTCTATTTGATTACAAATGTAGTTTCACACGCTTGTCGCATTCTCAGACCACTTCAACATAGCCAAGACATAAATGAAAAGCCTCAATGTCCAAACAACCTAGCTCTTTTTACATTTCGAGCTTTTGACACTCTTCGAGCTCTTCGCTCGAAGGAGGTAGATCTTGACATTGTTCAAGCTTGACAAACTCACGAGGTAGATTTTTGCACTCTTCAAATTCTTCACCTTTACAAGGATGCGTATCGCTCTCTTCGAGCTCTCTGCCCTTACGAGGTAGCCCCTGGCACTTTTCAAGTTCGACCCTCTCTCTAGATTTCTCTAAGCGCTCTTCAAACTCTTTGCCCGCAGAAGGCTGCTAAGTGTGCGCCAAGTGTAGTCGAACACTACTCATTAGTTAGAGTACAGAATGTTTACCAATAATTTTGGATTCCTTTTTAATAATCATTTTCAAAAATCTTAGTGGAATCTGGTGCCTTGATATGTTTACGCAAATAAATTTGCGTCAGGTCCTAAAAAGTTTCAATCGGTCTAGCTGGAGACAGTATTTAAGAATCGCTGTTTGACTCGGTTGGCTTTGTACCGGGCTACCGTGTTCTTGGCATAATGTACTGATATTAAATCACTGCTCTTGAATACTTGCACGACTTTTGGTCCAAGTTTTGGTTCACATAGCCCAACTGTATGTCCAGTTTTTTTTCTGCTCTGAAGCACACATCTTCTATTTTCATTAACTGGGAAAAATTGATGTACGGGCACTTTTTTATCCGTGGTGGAAACCTTTCATAAGGATCCAGTATTACGTTGAGGAAAACGGGACCACCCCCTGGGTACTGTCGGATTCTTACCGGCACAAACCACCACGGTCCTTCACCGTAACTCTAAGATTACCAACTAGGGTATTGCGTTTAGAGTGACAGTAAAGACGTATTTGTCCATAAGACACGTCTCGGGGCCGCGCTATGACTACCTGGTTAGGGCGTCTGGCGTGTCATTTACGCCCACCACCGGATGCTGTGTGAGCTAATGGGATTCCAGCACCTTAGGTGACATACTGCCTGTAGGAGTACGCCTGAGGAGTACAAAGCTTCACTACAGTTTACTGCTGAGAGCCTTGACCAACCTCAGTACCTTCCGTTTCAACGCGAATGTATCGTCGCTGCTGCAGACGCCAATTGCTCCGGCTGGACATCATCAATGCGACGACATTCGTTGAAGCCACTTCCGTGTTTACTTGCTCGTACATACAACGGCGAACAACAGTAAAACGTGGGCATTTAAAGAAGTCGAAATTTCGCGTTCATCCGGACTTTCTGGGCGATTCCTTGATGAGCTTCAGGTCCGCGAGGTGCGCCTGGAAGAAGCCGTGCCCAGTCAACAACAGCCTTGTGTAATGTAGCGGCACTTAAGACACTTACTTTGGCAGGGTAAGTAATCGATTAAGCTACTTAAATTGACCAATGGACGGAACTGGAACACTCTATAGTCACAAGAAATACTGCTGTAATTTGTACGCCATACCTATAGGGACTTAGTTTGATTGTTAGCTAGTGTTGGGCGAATCTGATTCAGACTCATGAATCTTTGAACTAGATCAACTTTTCTGAATCTTTATTTCAAAAATGTATGAACTCCCAAAGATTAATGAATCCTCAAAGATAAACGAATCCCCAGAAACTCACTAGTTCTCGGCTGGGTTCATCTTACGGTACTCATGACTCTGTGAGAATTAGTGATTTTTTAGGGATTAACGAACCATAGAGGATTCATTGATCTTTCGCATCTCATGATTCGGATAACTTTTCACCAGAGATACAAATTGACAACTTTTCTCATAAATTTTATCATGCTCAACATTATCGTTACCTTTTAGTGTGGATTCTTGAAGATTTGGACCATCTTGGACCTAAGATAGATGGTATCAACCACAATCAATATCGAAATCGTGCCTCACACACACACATACTTTCTTTCACACGAAATAAACACATTACATCATTTAGGTTTCAAATCGATGGCAGAGTCGTCCTTCCAATCACACTCAATACTAGAACCCCATTACGCTAAACAATCCTACATCATCCACATGAATAAGTTAAAGCTTTCGGCACCCTCAACCCACCCGGTCGATCCCACCACTATCCACCGCTTCGGTAATTCAGTTAATCCTTGCCGAAAATTACTACACCAACTAATTGTGCTCCATTATGTGAAACTATTGAGGGGGGGAAAGAGAGAACTTCGCTGCGGCAGGGTTTGCACGTTGGCGAAAGCCAAACTCCTCCCGTAACATTGCTGGCAAAACTTTTGCCACGCCTGTGTCGCATAGTTTTGCCAGCAAAACTGGGATGGAAAGCCCCGGCACGGCACAGCCCCAGCACAACGTACAACTTTTTATGTACGCCAATCTAATTATAATTATGAACTAAATTTCCCTGCCCTGCGCCATAGATATTCGAACACACACTCACACATACATAGAGAGCACGTCCAGCAGGAGGTCACATGAAATTTAAACTGTCCACCGGGAATGAGACCCGCTCAAGTTTGCAGTAATGTTACAGTTTTGCGGCACAACCGTTCTACAATCGTTGGCTGCGGAGGATTGTGCCCTTTTTTCTGGTTGTGTTTTTCGAGTACTTGGGAACTTCAAAACTGGCAACTAGTTCTGATGCTAGTGGTACGTGTATCACCTCACCTACACACATTAAGCGATTCTAAGCGGCGACCTGTATCAGTTGCGTCGTTATCCTGCACTAGACGTGCGAAGCAAACATGGAATCGAACCGGGATCAGGTGGATGGTGGAAAGTGGGGTGGATAAAGGCGAGGTGGAAAGGTGTTGAGGGGGGCGGGGTCTTTATCGAGAGTACAACAACCGCAGAAGCTCGTGCCTGGAATGTTACGAACGCTTGCGAACGTCACGGGTTGGGGACGGGTAGAATGTGCCGGATTGCGTTCTGACGTCCGGTGACCACGTGCTGTCACACAAACGGTGCACAGATCAACAGTGTTCGCGTCAAAGTCTGGCTCCCAGCCTGAAAGTTGGGGAACGAGAAGAAACCATTTGCACTGCAATGGTATGCACTTTTATGTTTACTTTTGTACTTGGTTTCGTTGGGATTTATTTTTTATTTTTGTTTGCTTCACTCTCCACTCACAGCGTGTCTGGCACGACCAGCCAGTGTGCAATCGAAACCGATGCACTCGGTCGGTATCACAACAAAAAATACAGATCATACCCTTGTGCTGCATTGTGCCATTGTGCGGGCGAAAAGCTCGTACCAAAGCACTGACGAGCGTTGGTCATGTCTAGACCACCATGAGAGCTGTCAGAACGATATAAATTCCACAAAATTTATGATATTTTCTATACATCCATGCAATGCACTTGTACCCACCCCATTTTTGTTTACGCTCCTGCTCTCACGGACGCTCTTGTGCGCATATAAACACGCGGGTCCAAAGGGTACAAAAACAAATTATGCTAAATGTATGCTAATTGTTCTGCAGCAGCACAGTGGGACGCGAGAGCGTAACAGCGAGTGAGGTACCAGGCGCCCGCTTTTTTTTACTGTTGCTGTTGAGAGCTCCCGCTTTTGGTCGATTTAATTCGTGACCCTTGATCACGTTGCAACGAATGAATTTGGATAGTGCTGGCAATATTTTCAAGCGACAAACGCTTTAACGTTGGCCACTAAATTAAATACCACCTACCGAAGCCTGCACCTGTTAATTATTGCTATTAGTTTCAGGCATGGTTTACAAAGCGGTCATTGGTGACACACAAAAAAAAACACGGCACTGAATGAATGTAAAGATAGATGATGTTTGCTTAGCTTAACAAAACGTTTAGCAAACGACCTTCCTCTCCTTCCATTTCTAAATCGTGGGTCAGCTTTAATCCTCTTTTATGTCACGCGAAACGTGAAAAAAAAGGGATAAATATGCGTTAAACTGTTTAGGTGTCATACAATGACCGCCATAGAATGGTAAGCCGATTATGTTTAACTTTTCAGTAAGCTGCTTAACACTTTTTTTGCCTTCAAGAGTGTTTAGAAAAGTGTTGCAATTGCCTTGGTCGATCCATAAATCACATGCATAAACCTCAATTGTTTCGGTCAGCAAACGAGGTGATGGAATGATGATTAGAAGCTGATTATGATTACAAAATAGCATTCTTTGCTTTAAGTAGCATTTAAAGTTTCACAGTCAATGCTGATGTTTGAACTGACGAACCTACTCAATTCGGTATCAATTTTTGAAGCTTCCTTCTTGGTTCTACTGGTGAGCTTTCCCTTCGCTCTCTCGATAATTGAACAGACAGTGTGTGACACCTTTGAAGCGGGATTACAAAAATACAGCAACTTAATCGCAGAGGAAGCAAATGATCATGAAGTAGGGCGCTCGTCTCGAATACAGTTAAAAAACGCGGTGTCAGACATCTTAGATTGGTGACGATCACAAACGACGTTGAATTCACGGCACATACATAAAACGAGGTCTGAGGCACTGAAACGGGATCGATGATCCCCTACGTCTAGCAACGATCAACGAACAAGCAGCCTCTGAGCATTGTACTCTCGCTAGTTTTGGGACTGGAAGGCTAATAGTCTAGCCACTCAGCGTCCTTCATATTCCACTTGGACCATCCAGAAGCGCACCAGGTGAGTTTGCGTCCAATGGATAACAATCGACGCAGGAGTCTGCTCGTCAAAAAGCATTCCTAACTGCCTAACACAGCTTTTGCGCTCAATGGAAGAGCCTTTTTAAAGTGAAAATATAGACTAAAGGATACCATCTTCCCTTTAATCGTCACGACAACACACTTCCCGAGGCAATATTCCAGATAATTCTTTGACCATAAGGTCTAGAATGCACTAAGAATGGCTTGACCGGTTGTGGATCGACAAGAATAGATTTTCATCGCTGAAAATATCGAGAGAGGGACGGTTCGATGGCCGAGGCGATAACGGCTTCGAAATTCACACGGCCAGGTCCTGCCGTCAAAACAAATCCCATCCAGAAAGCCTTCCCGTACGTAGGACTGACTGTTTTACTCCGGGTAAAATCAAGTCACAAAAATCAAGAAATGGCAGGCTGAGACCTTTCAAGGTTGTAATGCCAAGTAAGAAGAAAGTAGTCGTAGTAGTCTTCTCCCAGTAGTTTAAATTTGTTCAGACCAAGAACATGTTATGAACCAAGGTCGTGTATCGAATCCCTTCCGAACTGTTCCCTAGAAGATTATAGCCTTTGCACATTGAATCCAGCAATATGATTTAAATAGGCAAGTAAGTAATCAGTAAGTAATTATATAGCAAGTAAGACCAGGCCTTCCGTTAGGTCGACAAAAAGAAAGCCTCAGGGCTAAAAATGTGTCTCCACCAATAAAAATAATTATTTGCTTCTATCAATTCGCTTTAGAACTAAACTAAGAATGTAAAAAAATCGCTCATCCATTCATTTAATCCATTCATCCATTCGTTTAAACAAGTAAACCACAAACAAACGATAAAGCCCATCCTTCTTTATGAAGTAGTTCGACATGTACGAAAGACCCATCAGAGCATCACTCCCTTTCCAACAGCAAACTGTTTTGTCTATTTTGACGTATGCATTTTGTTCGAAGGCAAAAGTTAATCCCTCTTCGCATCCTTTCTCACTCCACCTCACCCAGTTAGGATTGAATGAATGAGCTGTCCACACAGTAAACCACATAACTTAACGTACGTCACCAAACCCAAAACTCGGATTACAAACGCATATACACGCAACCGGTCCCGGAACTTGGCGACAGATGGAAACCACTGGTGAAATGACAACAACAAAAAATCCCCAAACTCTTACCTCCATGTACAGCGTGAATCCATCGATGGTGGTGAGTGTGGTCGCAGCAAGCGCACCGGCCAGCGTCAGGAACACTTCCGGCGTGCCAAGGATGCTGCTCCCCGTCGGGATGCTGCCCGCGCGGCTGCCAGTGTCCGTGACATCGTTGATATATTTAAATTTGCACCATCGCACTATCGACTGGGCGCCTTCGGCCGCCACCACGGCGTATAATAGTCCTGCAGGGATAATAAATAAAAAAGACGGCTGGTTCTGTGAGAGCGAACCGCGGCAGCGATGGGCTCGAGGGCTCTCGTGCGGTGCCGAGTGTCAGTGTCCCTCAGCAGAGCCATCTGTCCTGGGGTTGTCTGACTGAGTCTCCCCTCTTTCTTCGATGAAGTTGTTTTATTTTAAAGCGAAAGAGAGGCAGCGAGTTAACGCGATGGTAAGCCTACAAGAAGCGTCAAGACAGGGAACGCTGGATCTTGCCACTAGAACACGCAGACAATAAGCAGAGAGGGTGTGTGAGTGTGTGAAAGGGTTAGTGGAAGAAGCAACAACAAAAAAATGGCTTAACACTAGTGCACCCCAAAAAGGACACGGAAAGGACACACGCCGTACAAGCGACAATATTTCGTCCTATTGGATAATGCGTAGCTGCTGCCGCTGCTCACTCGCACCATAAATAGTCGCTAGGCTGGTAGGGATCGCGCACCGGGGCGTAATATCATGCGACATGACGCATCGTACCGACACCAGTGCTAGAATGCTGACCCACAAAACGCGAAGAACGTGAAGAAGGATGGGAACCGTGATGGGGAAAACGGCTGGAGCCGGCACGGAGCGGAACGAATACGGGAGCACCCGTTTTTGGGGTGCATAATTTATGGACATGCTTCAGATTGAAAATTTATTTGGCGATGTAAATAACTTATTACTGTGTAGTCAACTCGTGCGGCCACTTGTGCTGCCCTATTCGCAGTGGGTACGCCTCAGCTGAGCTTCGCACCGTCAGTTGAACTACCTTTTGCCGGGCCCACCGTTAAGCTCCCATCCTCACCTGCGATGTCTTCTAGTGCTCCGGTGGGAAATATCGTGGTGTCACTTGTGGGATTTGGGATCCCCGCGCGTTCCGAGGCCGATCAGTCCCATCGACACACGGGACCCTACGCACAATAAAGCTATCAGAACCGTTGCTGACGATGAGAGACCGAGTGCGGGCTGACTCTTGTTTATAGTACACCAATTTATGAGCTTTTCCTATTGTTTTCACACCGCTCGATATCGAAAAACGGTACGCAACGCACGCAGCACAAATGCACGCGTACGCACCGTGCGTGGACCGAGGTGTGGAGATGGAAGAATGGCGTGGATTTGGTAGTAAAATGTGAGTAAATAGGTTGAGTGAGGTCAGCGACGGTACTATCACATCGAACTAATCAAGAGCGGTGTATAGAAAGGGCTTCCGAGCGTACTGATCTTTTGAACCGATAGCAACAGTATGGTGTGACATGCTACACCAATATAAGCTTTAATGCTATGGAAGCGAACAAAAAAAAGAACAATAGCATTTTTACATTCATTTTGTTTGATTCTTTTCAATTAAAATCAGTTTGTCAGTATCAGGTTAAAAATGGGCTTTAAATTTAAAAAAAACTTTCACAATTCATGTCACATTCATTATTTTCTTTTTCAATTACCGTAATAAATTTACCGAAAACAGTAACGACCGATTTAATTTAACTAGAAGCTTCATTATACTGAACAAATAGGCAAGAAATTTAAATTGCTACTTGTCGATGGAGACGCCTAGTACCTGACGCTCTTCTACAGTGTGTGCAAACTAAATATGGTAGTTTTGTTTTTTTATAACTCCTTATTGGCTTAACATATCAAAAAGAATGAGACCTCGTTCGAAAGCAAATATCGTGTGTTGACAGTGAAAAAAGTGTCGAGTGAATCAAACGAGTAGAACAACCCTCCCGAATTGTGGAAACAAATCATATAAAACGGTGATTCGCATCGGACAACCGAATCGGGGCATCATGATGGTTGCGCAGTGTTTCTTGAACACCGTGAAATCAAATCGAAGTGAGATGGAAAATCGCCTCGGGGGTTTTTAAAAACTTTTGTGAAAGAAGGACGCCCAGCAGATTAACGAATTGCGTTCGACCGACTCATTCCTGTCGAATTTTTCGGAAAAAGGCCTTCTTACTCTCTAGAACTCAGTTTCTGAGACTATTTTTTTTCTCATGGCGAAGTAAAAAGAGATTCCAATAGTACATTTAGCAACATCAAAGTATAATCAGTCACAAAAATAATATCTGTGTTTGCGGCCTTTCTCCCAGTCCCAGGGCCAGTGAGTGACTATATCCAATTATTTGAATAAAGGGTATAGTAAGCTACTACTTGTCTAAAAAGTGCTTAAAATAATGTTGTTCTTCCAAAACAAAAATCAATTTTTCCTCGGAACTATCAAATTTAGCTCGCTTAACCCTGTATTAATAATCAGTATTAGGCTAAAAACTTAGAAAAAAATGGCTAAAAGAGTTTAGGATATGTCAGTCAGTTTGATGTGAGAATATTAAAACGAGAAACAACTATCACTACAAAAGCTACTTAAATGTCAAGCATTTCAATAATATAGAAACAATTATCACATCGTAATCCAATATTCATAATCTCCTTATTGAACCACGTTATTAATACTTTGAATAGGTTGACTTAGTTTGGTCCTTTACAATCACAATCAATAATAATTTTACGTGCATGTAATACGTTAGCCTAATAAATATCAGTAGCTTTGCAAGCAAGTAAGTAAACAAAGCACCAAAAGCACTTAATCGACACCGTCACTAACCCCGTTCGACGAAGTGTTGGTCATTTACTGCTTAAAACCTCCGCTCACGGCACGCACCGTTAACGCGTCCACTTACCACACTTATCGCGTCGCTCGATAGCCCGTACCAGGCACGCCACGCCAAGATGTACCAGCAGCCCGAGCCAGGCAGCACCGAATCCGACCGTAACCGTTTTCCAAGCGACTGCATCTGCATCCAAGAGTGCTTGGCCGGTCGTAAACGCTTCCGATTGTGTAGAGTGCAGTTCCGGTCGCTTCGTTCCGCCGGTGCAGTCGACCCGAACGCGTCCCAACCGATCGACGGCCAGCCACTGGTGGCCAATTTCACCAATGCCGATGAGCAGCGCCACCAGCAGTACGATTGACCGCAAATTATGCAAAGCCAGCAGATTATGGCGCCTGGAACGGGGGAATGTTGAGGTGAGTGGGGGTTCAAAGAATGTTTGAACGGAGCGGGCACGTTGGATGCATATTTGCACATTTGCACACGGCGTTAGGTATACGACCACGCAGTAGTAGTAGTAGTAGTAGTAGTAGTAGTAGAAGCAGTAGTAGTAGCAGTTTGGGTATGAGAACGAGTGTGCCAGACGAAGATTCGAAGAAAGCCAGCTGGATCTTTTGACTTCAAGGTTGCTTTCAATTCAGACGCTCGTAAAGTAAGCAAACCGAGCGAAGCTGATGGCGCTAATCATAGAAAAACCTTTTGTATGTGAAAGTGCTATTTGAACGGATAGTTTCATTGTGTAGATAATGGGCATCTTCTAAGATGGGACTCTTGCTGAGGAATCCGTTTCTTTTTAATTGTTTATTTATAGAGGCTTTGGGTCTTTGAGCACTCATTCGCCTAATAGGGAATTCCTATGACTTAGATACATCAAAATGTGATGAAGTGTTAAAATAAAATCTACTGGCCTATAGTCTTCAACATCTTGCACTGTGCTTTTTATCTTTTATAATTGAAAAAATAATATTTTCTACTTGTATCAAAAATATGGTAACACGAACAATAAAAGTATCTCGACTCTGTTGAAGAGACACTACGATAAACCCCAATATAAACATTTAGCTTAACTTTTCATTCCACATCGCTTTAAAAATGTTCATTGAGCCAAGCTCTCATGGGATAAGGTGCACTTTTATCGTCGTTAATTATACTCTATACTGTATTCGAACGGTCTTGGGGCGGTCCGATGGCCGAGGGATTCAAATCCCATCCAGACCGCCACCCCGTACCCAGGGCTGACTACTTTTATACGGGTAAAACCAAGTCACAGAAAGCCAGAAATGGCAAACCGAGACCTCTCGACGTTGTAATGCCAAGGAAGAGAGAGTATACGGCCAGACTGACCTTAATGAAAAAAAAACAACTTCAGTGCTCCAGTGGCGTAAAGGTTTATGTACCGGATGCTAACATGTATGGATCAGTATTAAATCCCCTCTAGTCAGTTTTATCGCATTCAGTTGAATAGACAACTGTAGCCATTACCTATACAACTATACAAGCAACTTCTTCTTCTTCGATGGCACTACAACCTCGAAAGATCTCGGCCTGCTGTTTCTGGCTTTCTGTGACTGTATTTTACCCGTAGTCAGCCCTGCGTACGGGGAGCCGGACCGAATGGGATTTGAACCCCGGTTCTGCCGTATGAAGACCTGTGCCGCTGTCTCCTAGCTCACCGGACCACCCAAACTAACAAGAAACTAACCTATGAAATTAAATATATTATCGTTCTCACGCGTTCTCTGCTTCTAATCAGTCGTTACAAATGTTTCATAGCCTTCTGCAGAAGTCCTCGCTACTACTCTAGGTCTCCGATATCCCACCCAAACATGGGGCATTCTAGTGAAAATCTTCCTGTCCACGTTGACATAGAGAAATTTTGGACAGAGTTCATGTCTCGGAGGTGTATGTGAGTACCGGATCTGTAACTAGACTGGAACTATTTAGAGTTTATAGTGCCAAAACAAAATAAGCCGGTGTTTTGATTGAAGATTTTAGCTGCTAATGTCAAGTGACAGTTATATGACCTTTCTGTTTTGCTTTCCTTCCAGCTACAGCCTCTAATGACAATCTAATGCAAGAGATTTTCAAACAGGTATATCTTATAAGTCTTCAAAAACGTCATCTAATTTGACTCCAACAAATAACAGAGCAGAAATTCCTTGTTGTTGTTACCTTTTTGGCTTTCTTGGCTCGATTTAACCCTATATGGATAACATAATGAAACGGGCTGGGTGGGATTTAATCTCCAGTCTTGGACCGTCTGTTGTTTTGCTTCTCTATTTCATGATGTTGATCTATTGCTTCCTTTTCAGGCTTCCTTGACTTCATTCCCCCGTAACTAAATAGTCAAACCTGCGTACGTAAAGCTGGTCCGCATGGAAAACGATGCTTCGTCCAGCCGTACTCAAAATTAGTAGAATAGTCCATTGGGACGATCCATTGGCTGCCTTTATAATTGAAAATTTGTTTTTATCAAGTTCGTAAAATGAATTCATTGATATAGAAACACATCAATACAAAATCATTCTATAATTCATTCGTAAAACGGCACCACAGCAACACACAGTGAAATTAAATCAATTTTCCCATTTTCACCATTTCACTTCCTTCCAAACCCGAAATTCGAATACATATGAATCTCCAACTCCTACTCGACCAACTTCATCCCTTTCCGCACCCGGTTCGAGGGTGTAGTTTTTGGAACAATAATAAATCATAACAATCCGTTGAACGTTTGAAGAGGGTTTCCTAGTACAGCACGGCACAGCGTAACTCCATCCCACGGTCACTGCATTCGAACCATCGGAAAATCACAACACATTTACCGACACTTTTCCCGATTGTTTACTTCTCTTCTGCTCTCTTTTGCTGCTGCTGCTGCTACTACTAACACCACTACTGCCGGCATTGTATTCTTCTCCTAGCCTCGCGTTTAAATAAATCTCACCTTTGCTCGTACTTCCACACGATGTAGCCGAGGGTGGAAAGGCAACCGACCAACACCAGACCACTCACCACCACACCGACCACGTTAGCGTAGTACAACTGCTGAACAACAGCTGCCGGCTGCAACCGATCGGGCGACCCGATCATGGTCAGGAACGCGGCCATTACGACCGAACCTTCGCTCCCACCGTTGGTCCACTTGCAAACCATGTTTTTCTTTCTCTCCTCGCCACGCGGGACGTGTTTTTCTTCTCCACTAGTTTCACTTCACTTCACCGAGCGCACGCTAAATTCACTTGCTCGCCGTGCTTGTTTCACAGTGAGCTGCCTGCAAACAACTGCCCTGACATGTACCCATCACACTTGCCAACACTGGAACAAACTTCTGCTGATTGACTGTACAACATTACCACCCAGAAAACGATCGCGCACACACATTAGGTCGTACGGCCCAGCGGCAGCCACTTTGGTAAACACATCCAAGGAAGCACACTGTTAGCACAAAGCGCACAAACACCAGATTTATGCTCTCCCGTACCTGTCATGCTACGGGGTATTCCCAGCGCACTGGGAAGATGATCTCATTTCTATCACTCACGCTGTCACGCATGCCGTGCGCGGACATAAGATCCACTGGCCATTCCCAGTCATTTAATGCACTGTTAACATGGTGCTGTAGAGTCAGCCCCACCCGGTTCACACGCGTTCAACGATCTTACACACCACACAGCACGATCACGACTGAAACGATCGTGGACGAACAGCTGGACAACTGTTCTTCACCCGGACCCGGAGACCACACTACAATTCCTTCACGCATGCCCACCACAGTGTGCCGCGATCATCATCCCGATTGTCGATCGCGTTTGGGGAAAATTAATCCGCAAAAATCTGACGCCTGGCTACTGCTGCTGCTTCTGGGAGTGGAAAGCATGCTCATTCACTGTTTCTATTTTGTGATGCGGCACGCGCCGTGCTTCGTGCGTATGGTTCAAATTTCACGATCGCGAGTGTGTTTTGCTTTAATGGTGCGATCGAACTGCACCGAGGTGTAAATGTCTATGAGGAGGGCGTAGGTTTGAAACAACGGCACGGCACGGGTATATATGTGTCAAACGAAATTGATGAGATGCAAATCGGGGAAGGTTGTGCTAAACATGCAAGCGAACAAGTATCATTCAAGCGATTGGATTTTTTGCCTAAGATTGTTGTTTTGTTCCTTATTTTATTTCACAGTTTCAACTATAGTTTGTGAGTAAAATCAATTTCAAACCCCTTAAGTTTCTATATAATAATATTTCAAAGATCGATACGATCAAAAATGTTGTTCGTATGTTTAAACTTTTTTAAGATAAACTGTTGTGATCGCTGATCGCAACTGTAAAACGTATGATCATAGTGTATGGTCGTATCGTATACAGTGACGGACAATAGAATAAGACCACTCCGCATACTGCACTCGATACTTCAAATGATTTTTTATATCAATTTTACTTTTACTTTAAAATTAACAAATCATCTAGTAGAAATCAATTAACCTTAAAAAAAATCGAAACAAATTCTGCTACACTAGGTTGAGGTCAAAAAATAGAAAGAGCGGATGCCTAAAACTCTAAAACAAATGGTGTTGGAATTTTAAATTCAATGATTTGTTTTAATTTATATTGTTCATTGTGTTTTAACCATAACTTGAGAATTGCGAAAATTCTGTCGAGGAACTGTAATCGAAGATTTGTTTCGTACTATGAGTGTTCGCCTGAGTCACATCCTGAAGGCTGGTTATTACCACTTCGAGCTTCGTATCTGTTAACCCCTTCTGAGGCAAATTCGTCCATGACACAATCACTCAGAATGAGTGGCTTTGTGCAGCGCTATTTTGTGTTTTTTTTCTCCTTCCGGAGCTATAATCTCAAGAGTTTTTGGAATGCAATTTTTATCTCAATTTGAATTTTGGTCCTCGGTTTGATTGTATTCGTGCTGAGTCTATCTATATTTTCAGACTGTGATTGTTACGAACGGTTTGAACGGTTGTAAATTATTTTCTTAAAAAGATCTTGATTCTCCATTCCTCTCATACTGCTATTGAACACTACCCAATTATTATTTCTTTTTTTAAGCCATAAAAAAACATCTCAATCTGTTTGTTTATCCGAATCAAACACCGAAGGGTAACGAGATCTTTAGCAAAAAAACAGTGACAACCATTATCAAACGATGTGTGACTAGCGGAGCAGATCTTGCCATGCGGTAAAAGCTCTCTTCCTCCATAGCTGTACTGACAAGACCCGGTAACAACCGTGCTGTGTGACTAGGGGGAAGAAGAAGAAAAAAACCCATTCCACTATAGCTCACAGTTCGGCAGTTCACTTTAAACACACATTAATCATAACGCGTCCAGGCCGGCCGTCAAGATTGGTTTTGACTTTATATTTACAGACTCATCACACTGCAGGTGGTGGGTATGCACGGCATCCCCAACTCCACTGCAGAAGCGACTCTGTGAGGGCATCGCCGGCATAGTTTACTGTCCAAAATATGAGCGGCAGATGGGAAGAAAGAAGCATTTTTGATCACTCACATTCCACGCCACACACAGCAAGCCAGCGGGCAAAGAGCTTTATGTATGGCGGGAAAGAGTACATTGGGCGGGTACCATACCACGCGTACACTTCCTTATTGGCCACGCGCAAACGCAAGTTGTTGCCCGTGATTGTTTACGCCATCACCCTGGAACGAAACCAAATATGTGTGTGTGTGTGGTATTTGAGGGGCCCTTCCTTCAAGCGCGTACTGAAATGAACTCATGACTCAGTTGTGCGTCTGCTTTTTGGGGCCGATTTACAGAAGTACAGACTACGCGCACTGAAGGTTCTCTTCTTCGAAGCACCCTGTGACGTCGTTTGCCAGGAAGTGTCCAATTGTTTGTATCGCCACCTTTAGCACACAGCTCTAAGGCAAGCGCTTTGAAGTGTTGGGCACAGCTTTACGTTTGATTCTAGAGCCTGGCAAAGTGTACTTTTGATGACTAAATTTAGAAACATCATCATTAGAGGTTTAGGCATCTGTTAGTCCCTGTCTACCCATGGAATGGGTAGATTTTGGATGCTGCATGAAAGCTGTAAATTGCTGTTACTGATGTCTGATCGGAAGCGTCCGTTAAATTCAATGTAAATATTATGCCGCTAATTTAGTATCGAAACGAAGCTACACCAAAGACTGGATGGCCTGACTGGATTTTCATTAAAATTAAGTAATGCCTAATAATGTCTAATGACAGCTAGCGAATCATTTAGGATTAAAAAAATAAAATTTTACCCAGGGTAGTTTTCAGGTCTGGTCTTCATTCGGCCGGACCGGCGTTCAAATTCGATCCAAACCGCCTCCCTGTACGCAAGATTGACTATTCAATAGGTCAAAATTAAGTCACAGGAAGCCAGGAATTGAAAGAAGAATAAGCGTTAAAGTCCTTAGGATGACAAATAGAAAGCACAGTATATGTTAATGGGCACCATAAAACATTAACTGTTCTCCAATTCTTACAGACGCTTCAACCATAAAGGGAAAAATTTAAATCAGATTTTATTTCTTTTATTTTGATTTAGCCTTCTATCGATTAAATTGGAAATGATATGAAATATTTAGTTTATTTTTTATTTTAATTTTGAAAAATGGGCATTCAATATTAATTAATAATTATAACTTATTAAATTATTTGTTTTAGCAATAGGGTCAGGTCAAATCCTTCTTGCGGTCATTCTTCGTCAAAAAGGTTGTATAATTTACCAATAATGCTACAATTCTATTGACTGGCATACTCTCAATTCGAGCATCTATGGTGACACCAGGTGGTTTTCAAATAACTCCGCTATATTCCACGATAAGACGTACCACTGGCTACAGTGTTTGGCTTTCATGATCGGGATCTTCTTCTTCTTCTTCTTCGGCACTACAACCTCGAGAGGTCTCGGCCTGCCATTTCTGGCCTTCTGTGACTTAATTTTACCCGTAGTAAAGTAGTCAGCCTTACGTACGACGGGAAGGCGGTCTCTGGATGGGATTTGAACCCCGCCCCTGCCGTGTGAAGACCGGCGCCGCAGTCGCCTTTGCCACCGGACCGCCCCCATGATCGGGATCCAGAGGGATATAAAATCTCGTAAGCGACATGTATGATGTGGCCAAGAGTTCTATGTACCGAGTTTCCCGTGCTCAGGATGTGATCATCAAAAGTAATGAATCGACAATCCCAAAAACACGAATTGATGCCTCACAAAGTATGGGAAAGCCGTTGGTCATAACACATGTAATATTAAGCAGCGCATTTGCCACACCACATTCCAATATCTTTTACTCCAAAGCCAAAAAAAATGACACAGACCAAACTAACTATTTAAGTCCTTATCATTTAGCCTGGATTTTTTCAAAGAAGTTACAGCTCCTAACTAAGACATTCTTACGGCTCAGTGTTGTGATCCGGCAGGTAAACGCTAAGGGAGGTGTCAACAAACTTCGAACAAAAAGGCACATGTCTTTTGACAGCAAAAATAAATTATTAAGTTCGATGCTATCGTATGCTATCATTGGATTATTTCAACATCAGTCAACCATCTACTATTGAAACTTGTGATCAATTTGTACCCTGTTTGAAGATGTTTGACAAAGTATGGGCTTGTCCTTCACCTTCAATTATAACACTTTCGAGATTTACTACATTTTATAACCCATAAAGAAAATTTTAAACTTTTTAGTGGGAGACAGATTTCGACCTTCAAAGCAGAGTTTGAAGTCCGAGGCTTCTTTGGCTACGAGACTTTATCGTTATAATACTATGATTTACGAATTTCAAAACATCCATCAATTCGCGGATAATGTCCTGCCAAGGATGGAAATTATAATACAAAACACGCTGTCCTTGTCCAACCACGTCGGCTTCAGCTCAGAGCCGTTTATGTAACAAACACTTAGATTGGGCGACTCACGGGTCTTATTATACAAAATATCTCCTTTTGTATACGCGAACCTCGGGTTGGAGATCAACGAGGCGAAAACTTAAAATGATGGTGGCACCACCAGCGGCCCTGCTAACAAACACTGATTTTTTGCCGAGAGGATTTTTGGCCCCGTATGTGTGGAAGGACAATGGGGGAGCCACTACAATGATGAGCTCTACGAGCGCATCAGATTCGCCAGGCTCGGGTGGGCTGGTCACGTCATGAAAATGACAACGGACGACCTTTTATGGATGGAAGTCCTTTTAGGCCGTCCACACGGACAGAGGAGGCGTGGTAGGCAGACAAAATGAGATGGAGTGATGGCGTTGATGCGTCTGCCAGAACGGCTGGGATAACGGATTGGCAGACGACGGCGCTAAACCATGAACGGTATCGAAGATTGTTGCAGCAGGCCAAGACCACAAAACGATTGTAGCGCCTGATAAGTAAGTAAGTAAACTAACAAACCAGCATTTCCAGCAGATTTATGGATATCAACCGGTTTTCTACATCATTATTGAAGACGTTGTGCAAAGACTTACTACAGCTTTATTAAACAGCAAATTACAAGAAAAACTACCCGACTTCACCTTTAGCCATTTTCGCACGCTCTTGCACAATGTTCCAACATTCCTTTTGCTGGAGTAAGTCAACTAACTCGACAGCACTTTTGCACCATGCCATGGAGTTAGCACTACGCACGTGAAAATTCCCAACAGCACGATCCATTTTCCATTCGTTCGATTACCACCACCGGCGGCCATCACAGTCGAGGCATACACACATACAAACAATATCGTTCGATAAGCACCCAGAATCGGATGCTCCCCCTCGCTGAAACCTGTGACCTTCCAGAGCCGCGGTGCGTAAGTCGGTATCGATAAAAGACCACCCCACGCCATTTTCCACCCGGGAAAATCACCACCAAACGCACCAAACCCGATCTGTTTCAACGCAAGTCGCATGTGTGTAGCGACACCATTGTTCCAGCGAGGTGGGTAGGGTATTAGATTAACATAAATTTCACTTGCCCCTCACCCGTGCCCTCCCCTCCCTCTCCCCCCCCCCCCCCCACTTTCCATCAACCACTCTTTTTGGCCTATGGCGCGATTGCAGTTCGAAAGCAATAAAGCTTTCCACCCTAATGGATCACATGTGCATCGTTTTCCGGATGGAAGGAGGACGTTCGGGGCCACGCTGTGTTAAGTGACCGGGCCCGGGTTTTGGCCCGCTCAACTTCCACCATATGGTTGTTGTTTTTTTTGCGTAATTTCCCGGGTTTCCCGGTACTAAGGGAAGAAGCGTTCTTAGTTCACACCCTACTTCCCCGAAAATCTCGGTACCGAATTTACACCAATAAGAAGGGAAGTGGACAGGGGTGGGGGGGGGGGGTGGAGCTGGAGCGAGGTGGCTCGTAAATCCGTTGTACGAGCAGAGATTTTCCCGCCGGGTTGCTCATGTTTACCGTGTTGATTAAGTATTTAGCGAGTGTGTCGGAAGTGTTCTGGACGATCGATGTGGACCACACCCGAGCACTTGCACGCCAACTAGATTCGCTGTCAAAGATCGATAGTTATAGTTGAAACCATTTTTTTTTTTTTGTTTGCTGGAAAACGCTCACCAAATAATCGATCGAATGCAACTGGTACGAAGGCTACCGAGTGGTGGCAAACATTGTAGGGTCTCGTTTTTCAATCACAACACCTCGCAGCAATCGTTGTTGTCCGAAGACTTCATCTATTGGTTGGGGTGCAAAAACCTAGTTCCGTGTCATTTGCAGCCGCACTGCAATCGACCGGGCAGTGCGCGAAATGGAAATTTACCTATTTTTAGATACATTCACTGGACACACAATCCACCACGGTGTGTTCGTTGTGTGCGTACAACCCATACCGGGCGGCTGTTTGTCCAGGGCAGGAACGCACAAACACGGCCAATTTGTTCCGACCGAACCCGGGGTACAAAAGAATGCACCACGGTGAATGCAACGCAGCATTGCAACAGGCTCACGTGGTCGGGCGCGAGGTCGGGTAATGGCTTGGCATGGCGTAATACTGACCTTTCCGGTTTGGAAAACCGGCAGCCACACGTTGACGCTAGCCTCAAACGGGTAAAGTTCAAACCACTGCTTTTTCCCTTGCTTCCATTCCCGCTTTTTCCACCGGTTCCAAATTCCACCACGATCCGTGGTTAGTTTTTGGATAAAAATAAATATACTCGATCTGCTAGATTGGATCGGAAAGTATGGCTTTCGTAAGGGTTTCAATTTATTTTGGTTTCAGCTTCAAGCAAACTGGTCGGAATAGGAACAAAAGCAGCTATTTGCACCTGTTTCAATAGACTGGACGATGAACAAAATGGGCAACCATATTGAAATTGCTTCACGAGTATTTGTAAAACGCTTAGTATTGAACACTAATAATAATTATGGAAAGCAATACGGTAAAACCGTCCTTCATGAATAAAAAAAATGGATGTTGGAAAAACTGCATCTGGGTATCGAATGACGCACGTTAGGAAGTGCTTTCAGTATCCTGTGAATGCACCGTTCAAAATCAAGATCATTTTTTAAATCACCACATAATACAATTAAAATGCACCTTTCACAACTTAAATAAAGTTACGCACTTCACACAGCTGTTCACATCGACTGATGGAATGGCGAACGCTTCCCCACTAGCAGACTCAATTAAATCACAACGAACAATTAGCTCCCGGTTAGCCACCGCACACCGCTAAATCACGCCAACCACAAACTGTAACAAACGGTGACCATCATTGCACCGATCGCACGGGGTCGAACGTTCCGAACCAACCGATCGGTTCCACGGTCAACAGGTTGACTGACTGATAGCTGATCGCTAGCGACGGTTAGTCCGAAACATCGGTAAAACCATGTGCTACTACCCGTTGAGTAT
The DNA here is from genome assembly GCF_013141755.1 of Anopheles stephensi. NCBI lineage: Eukaryota > Metazoa > Arthropoda > Insecta > Diptera > Culicidae > Anopheles > Anopheles stephensi. Next base: position 55,325,841 of record NC_050203.1, on the reverse strand, counting down.
GGCGTGAAAATGTAATTTACCCACCCGACACGCCAGCGAGCCGACAATCTGGTTTAATTAGATTAGGTGCTACTTGCTCCCGATGGGTGGCCCATCGGTTAGTATGTGTTTGTTTTTTTCCGTCTGCCGTAAGTAGAGCAGAAAGTTGCAGTAATCAGAACCTGGGTGAGAAAAACCAAAAGCTAAGTGGTAGCATGAGACGTGCTGTCGAACGAAAACAACGCTGGTATTGTACAACGCTGGTGCGGTTTTGATGTGAGTGAGGAAATATTATCGAATATTACGTTTCATACTGAACTATTTAAAGTATTTAAATATGTTTGAATTTCGAAACATAATTTTAATTGATTTTACCTTTGTTTTACTCGTTATTTCACATTCGAGGATAAAAAAACGTTGTTTTGCATTTAAAAATGTTGAAAATTTTGAACTGCTCGATCCGTTCGACAACATTCGAGCACTGTGCTCGACTTTCGCACATCGGACGCAAACGTACACATTCAACGGGCAAAATCGCACCGACGGGCAGCTTCGGCTTCAACGAAAACAACAATCAGCTGTCATCGAAGAGCCCGCGCTTCGGTACGCGCTGTTGTAAACACCATTTTGTAAGCTCCTTTTTAATCGTGTAATTTGTGTAAATATCAGTTCAAACCCGCCATGGAAATTATAAACCCGGGTCCGTCCTCACATCAAACAACCGTTGCCGATAAAATACGTTCCAAAGAAGCTGCACGACGCTTCAAGTACGGCTCACCGAAGCTGGTGGATCTGATGCGTGAGGTAATGGGTATGGTGGTGATCCACCTCGCTGTTCCTCCCTCCTTAATATGGTCATTTTCCTAACGTAGAAATGTCGTATCCGCATCAAAGAGGCACGCAACGATCAGTTCCTGAGAAAGCGAAACATCATTCAGGAGGAGAAAACGTTTCTGGAATCGATTGTACGCGAGGAGCTGTCCGAGCTGGAACACGACATTGAACTGCAGGAACTGATCTACAAGGAGCTGATGCAGGACACGGAACAGTGGTTGTTTTACGAACGGGCGGAAAACTATCTCATCGATACGTACGAAACCGATTCCGTGTTTTGTCCCATATGCGAACACAACGTACTGCAGCTGGACCAGATTGCCCAACGGCTCAGCTGTGTCTGTGGCGTTTTGCTGCGTTACGACGGGTCTCTGGAAACGTTCAGTAAGCTTGCAACGGAAACGATCGCCCAGCATGCAACGCGCTGCACAAACAAACTCCAGTTTTTCACCGAGCCCATCGTAGATGCGGATTACGTGCAGTTGAACGCTTTTTGTCTCGGTTGTGACTTTTACCGCGATCTAACAAGTTAGAGACGGCGATTGAAAACGTTTTGTTATTTTTGTACGGTTTTAGCTTTTTAAAATTTTGCCGCGTGTATTGGTCTCTCTCTACGTTTTCATAAGCCTATTTGTATTACTATGACGCGTCTTGAAGGTGGTGATTAAATGTTCAAAATAAATGTGTTTGTGATCTTTTAAACGCTAGATTTACTTTAGAACAATCGATAATGTGGTATTAATTAATCTAGATAAATGATATAAAAATTAGATTCATATAAAGATTGTTTTTAATCATCTCAATTTCAAAACAGCCGTTCTTATAGTCGGAAGTAAAAAAGCGTTGTAGCCTAGCGGATAATTTTTTAATCGCTTCAGTATTTTGCAGATGTGTATACATTTTATTTTCCTCTACAACTGTGTTAGTTTAAGCAAAATATATCTTATAAAATGTCACACATATTTCATCAACCGCATGTCTCAACACGTTGTGCCCCACATATGTACGTCACGCATGGAATGTTTGACAGCTGTGTGCGAAAACAACCAAACACACAGCAAGAAAAGGAAAATTAATCGACACACTGCTTTCTTGCCCAACAACAACGCAGCATAAGTGCGAGTCAACCGAAACAACCAGCATCGTGCGACGCATCCGCTTAATGCTGTTGCCGCTGCTGCTTGTTCCGTTTCGGAGTTCGGTGGTGTCGTTCCCGGTCGCGATAGTTCGTTCCCGTCTGGCTGTCCGTGTTCCATCGGTTACGCCATTCGCGCTGCCCTGCGTTCAGCCGTAGTAGGCCCCCGTTTACCAGTCCGTGCGGAACCGAGAACGAGATCACCCGCGAGTCACGATCTTTTCTCCCGTGTGTGTGTGTGTGTGTGGCTAAGGTTATCAATGTCGTCGTCGTCTTTGCCGTCATCTTAGCCAACAGAAAGTGTGTGCCTGGTGCGTCCCGAAGGGAGCGCACAATCAACGCGAATCTATCCCTAGAACGCATCGACGGGATTTGTAGTTGCGTTGAGCAAACTAGGAGAAGAGAAAAGCAAAACGATAAAGAATGTAATCGAATGTTCCACGCGAATGTTTGGTATCGCGCCGCTATCTTTCCCTCTCGCGTCACCGCATCCGCATCGTCGTCATTGACGGGTGCTGTTGGAACGGGCCCAGCGTTTCTGTAGCCTCATCATCCTCATCGTCTGCAGCATTTTTTCGAGAAGAGACCCCAACGGGTACGTCACAATTACGTTCCGTTTCGGATGCGTACAGGAAGTAGCTACGGTTTCCGCTCGCATTTCAGTGTGTGCGCCTGTCTCTAGTGCAAGTATTTGGTGCTGTTCGACGCGAGAAAGATAGTTCGCGGGTGCGCCAACAGATTAGCTGTTCGTTTGCTACGGTTTAGCTGCGTCTTCGGAATTCAGGCTCACACGATGGCCGGATGGAGAAAGTCCTTTCGTTACATTACCTGCATTTTGGCGTGCATGTGTACGCGCTAGCATGGGATATCTCGAACCATCAAGTAGGCGTCCAACGTTGCTGTGCTAGAAAAAACGATTCCGGTAAAACAGTAGGCCCGTATGTTGAGCTCAGCGAACCATTCCCAATCGGTTGGGAACTATACTATCAGTGCAATTGATCTGTGATAAAGTGAAAATACCCGCAGGACCAGGACCACACATCCGATCGTCCTGTCTATTTTTCTCAATAGTATGTTTACGCGTGCGTGTGTGTGTAACAGTGTGGTGTGCAGATAGAAGAAAGTTGAACCACAGCTCCGGAGCTGTTTGTTTTGCTTTTGCGTTGCTTTTCATCGGTGTCGTCATCGACACGGTCGAGTGTGTGTGTGTGTGTGTGGTTGGTGCTCGTGTAAACTGGTCGCCTAGTGTTCGTGTAGTTTGGGTGTGAATGTGTGGTTGTGTGTTGGATGAATTGTTTTGATTCATACTTAGATTCAAGTGGTTGAAAACTGCAACCCTGCGCCAAGAGGATCGTGTTGCTAAGTTACCGTCTGGACAACCTGTGCCCGATCGGATTCGGCAATGACTCCCGGACCAACAACCAAAATGGATCGTTCGATGGTGACGGGTGGTGGCGGTGGTGGATCGAGCGGTACCGAGCAGCGCAAGCGCTGCGGGGAAACGATCCACTCTGGCCAGTTTATGGTGTCACACTTCGAAACGGAAGGTGCTGAGGATGACGACGACGATCTCGGTATGCAGATGGAGGAAGTCAAACCGGCGGATCTCATTGCAACCGACAGTGCCGGCGTAATACTGCCGGTGTCTGCATCGGGTGCCTTGTCGGATGTGGCCGCTTCCACCTCTTCCGGTGCGCTGGTGCCGCTCGGTGCCAGCATTGGATCGACGGAGAACCAGAACCAGCTTGCCCGATACGTGCCAAGGCCCTTCGGCAACCGTACCACGGTATCGCAGGTCGAGATCGATACGGACCTTTCGACGGTGTTCAATACGCTCAACGTAACGTACACGTAAGTAGACACACTAGCTTTACCCCCGATAGTGGCGTACCCAGCTTGGATTCATTTTAGCTCCCCGTTCCGAATGCCCGAACACGTTTTTACCCGATGTATGCGCTGAGATTCCACTCGCTGCAAACGCTTAGAGAAAAGCAAACCAGCTAGCTGATAAGGAAACGTGAGACAAAGCGATAGAAAACCCACGAATAGCCCTTCGCAGACGATTGGAATTGATTGGAGTTGTGCGCTTATCAGAAGCTTGAGCATGTGCTTCGGCCAACACCACCAAAACCCGCCACTTTGACCGAGGTGCGTGTAGATGTACCCAGCGAGCGAACGCTGGTGCACCAGCGAGGGGTATAGCCTGCCTTTGAAGCGTCACAGGCCACTCTCCTAAAACAACTGACTGATTGCATCGGGGTTGGTTCGATTAACATGAGCCAAAGCAGCACTGCCCATCCCTAGTAGCGATTGTCGCGACAAAAAGAACATGATTAGGCGATAGGTTTCTGCGTCGATCAAATCGATCGCGCACTGCGTTGCGTTCCGAAATCGATTGCTAGCTTCTATTTAATCGCATCCACGATCGATTGCTTATTGTTTTCATAATGCATGACGGTTGTTAAAACGACCCAGACGTTAGAGGTCGCTCTGTAGGGCAAGCGTTATGTAGAAACGTAGCAGGAAATTAATATAGCACCGTGTGTTATTTCCAATATTGTATGCTACAGGAGCTTAGCAAGTTTATTTAAGAACTTGCGGAGAACCGGTTGAACTTCTCGCATCTATAATTTGTTATGTGATAAGTTCAAGCTAGAACCTTTGATCAGTTCCAGAACCCTTGTTTAGTTTAAATCCGTCGTTGATTTTTTATGCCGGCCATTCTATAGTTTACTAGACTTAATGCTACCGCATAGTTTGATAGTCAGTCCTCACTACGGGGTAACGGTCCGGATGTAGTTGATCCCCGGTTTTGCCATGTGAAGATCGACGATGCTATCCCCTTCTGTAAGTAAGGGCTGTACGTAGCTTCAAACGATCATACCTATTGAGTAAACATTTCGACATTGCAGGCGAAAGGCTAATTCGCGGGCCAGCATGATGAGTGTTAATCATAAAGGGGTTTTGATTGCGCGTTCCCCATCTTATTGATTTTGGCAGGCAGTTGAAATCGCTTTGCCGCTTCATGTGGGACTCCAAGAAATCAGCAAACACAGGGCGCTGTCTATGCTCGTCAAGCTTGAGCTCTTGAGCTAGTCGCACACTGTAGCCGCCACGGAGTATCTACCAATTGGAAGTTTGAAGGAGTGTTCTTGATTGACTTTGAGTTCTGTTAGAGTCGACTGCTTGAATTTCTCATTCACTCTTGCATACTGGGACATTTTTCCTGGCAGATTGATTCTATCGAATTTCTTCTCCATCACTGAAAGAGAGATATTATTTAATGAGTGTAATGCTAGGATTATTGTAAGTGAGTGTATTTTTAGACCGCCAATCACTTTTCGAAAGGCCCACTAAGTACATACAATCTGCTTGTAAAATAAATAAACTCCTTGATGAAAACCCTGCCGGATTATAATTAACAATTGTCAGGTATTATTTGCGGGCCTGATTAACAGAACTTGCTGGACATAGTTCACTCTAAGGACGCCACTAGACTTATTGATACTGGATAGTTGGGTAGTCAGTCCTCGCTATGGGGGGCCGGCCCAGATGAGACTTGAACCCCTGTCCTGCCGTGTGATGATCGGCGCCGCTATTGCATATACCACCGGGCCGTCCCATAAAAAAGTTATAATTAGTAATTAGGACACTATGGGTTCCGAAGGGATAGCATACCGGTCTTACCAACGGAAGGTCCAAATAAAAATCCCAAACTTACTTGATCTTTCCTCACTTAATCTGAAACCCTCGGTCTCGTGTCGCCCGGCGCTTTTCTCATGACATGACCAGCCCACCAGAGTCAGACGAGTCTTATTATCTGCTCTGTAGTCAATGTTCAACTTATCAACGTCACCTAACATCATCTCTAATGCGTTTTGGAAGGAGATTTGGAACATTAAAAGCATCCATGGTCTAGCTTTCGTAATTGATTGCTGTTTGCAAATAAAAATTTTCAATAGTCTGATATTCAGTTTTTCTTGCGTATAATAGGACGCTAGAATCAATATCTGATCCTGTTAAAGGCGTGCTGATGATGCTCTACTCTGTTATTGTATTAGCCATTGAATCTTCTTCTTCTTCTTTGGCACTACATCCCCGAAAGGCCTCGGGCTGCCATTTCTGGCTCTCTCTGACTTAATTTTACCCCTAGTAAAGTAGTCAGCGCTACGTACGGGGAGGCGGTCTGGATGGGATTTGAACCTCGGTCCTGTCGTGTAAAAACCGGCGCCATTATCGCCTCGGCCACCGGACCACTCCCAGTCGTTAAAAAGCTGAATAAATATCAAATGAGGTTTGCAAAAGTACGAAAAAATGAATTAAACTGATCTTCAGTTTAGCGTTTTTCCCATAACCCAACACTAAACGTTATTAGATGCATTCGTTGTCTATGCGTTATGTTTTGCTAAGATAGAAACATTCCGTTAATCCGATGTACAGTTAATTAAAACAATTCTTTTTGACGGCTGATAAGACTAAGGCTATACACCTTTCCTACCCAGCACAGCGGATCTTCTTGATCGTCGGCTAGCCCAGTTTTCAACCCTGAAAGCAAACAGTAGATTCGTGTGTGCCAGGGTCCACCACACCGCTTGGGCTTGTGTTTGTGCGTGTGGGTTTGAAAACTCCGCCCGGGATCGTACCCCGCCGATAACCTTTGGGGCGGCCCTCGATGGTTGCAGTGGATGCTGTGGCATCAAAACAGTACGGGTACCATGTGCGCTACTGGTCCGGCGAAGAAGACGCCGCTTCTATCGGCCAAACCTATTGATGGCATGGTCATACATATATTTATAACGCACCAACACCAGGTGGATTGAGACCCGGCGTCTCCTACAACGCCGCTGCCAACGATCCATCACAGCACAGCTGATGAGCAGAATGCCGCGGATTCGGTCGCTTCGCGCCACATAATCACCCAGCTGGTGCGTGTCATTGCATCATCGGTGTTGGTGAATCTCTCTGAGCAAGTGAGAACGGTCGCTTATCACGGACTTCAACCTTCAAGCTTGTCGAAGGTACTATTAAAATAATCGGTCCACTGGTGCTTTCCACAAAACCCGCCAGTAGAACGCTGATGCCGCGAGTTGTTTATAGAGATGTTTTTCACGTACACTTAAACAAATATCGTACATTTATCCTGGAGCATCCAATCATACACTGCGAACTCGTGGTTAGAATTTCGCCACAATTTCGCAATCGTTTTCCATCCGTGCCCACACCCCGTCCGCCCTTTTCCTATTGCGCAACGGCAAACAAGAGAACAAGAAGGAAGCAACAGCACCTCAACAAGCGAACCGGATTCAACTGGATGCGCCGTTGGTTGTTGCGTTACTTCGCCACACCTCCAGCGTCAAACGGCTGCTGGTCGGCGCAAACAGTGACCACCGTTTCTGCGTGAGCGCGCGTACGTCATCGTCGGGGTGCGCAAAGAGGCAATAAAAATTGTACCGCCAAACGTATTTTTAGGCCCCGCAGTTTGCTTCTCGGCTCCTCTAACTAAACGGCGGGCAACAGCGCACACACAGGCGCTGCAGCGTTCTCTGTTGTTGTTCTCTGCGCTGATTAGGGCTTCACGGTTTGCAAAACTTTATTTGCACAAACAAATGATAGACCGTAGTGTGTGTGTGTGTGTGTGTGTGCGATCATTGTTAAATAGTGAACAACTACCGTCACTGGCGAGACATGACGAAGTTTTATTACTAGACAAAAAAGCAACAGCAGAACACAAGATTCAGCCGTATAGTAGATGATATGGCGAAAGAGAAACCAACACAAGAATATTCTCCATTTTAGCATTGCTATGTGGTGCAAAACATGATTGGGCAGTTATTGTTGGGCGCGAACCCTCCCGGTTCGGATTCCATCGCCGAAACGCGGAGGACCCTTGGAGCGGAGTGATGGAGACTATATTTTTAGCATCACTTCACGCCAATTTTCTCGTGTGCTGAGGTATGAAATGCGCTTACCCACCAGCGCAGCAGCGTGTACAACCTGCCGACCTGCCGAGTACAACTGTTGTTTGTTCGTATCGATTGCACAGCGTACCGGTGCGAAGCGGTTCGATTTGTGTTATTCATGCGCTTGACAAACAGTGCGATGGGGCGAGGGCAAGCTGACGAGTGATGTAGTCGATGTATGGTGCCTACATCAATGGAGGTAGGCTTTTTTGGCGAGGTTTTGCTCGGTGAGCCAGTTTCAAAAACCTAGGATAATAGCGTGTACCTCACGTGCGAAAACCAGATTTCTGCTCCCGAAATCAAGTTATCGACTTGGAAGTCCTGGTTTGAATAGTTGGGTGCAAAAATGGATGGATATATGGCTATGGTGCTCAATTTGAAGGATTGCACACTCTCACTGGAATTGGATCTCTTGGCGATCGTTGTGGAGCCAGACTTGACGAGACATCGGTTTGAGATATTCTAACTGTGCAACTGTTTTCGTTTTCTTCTTTAATGGCCTAACGACTTCTCTTAAGGTCATGCCTGTCATTTCCGGCTTTCCAGACTTATTGATACCGCATAGTTGGATAGTCAGTCCTCACTATCGGAGGAACGGCCCAAATGAGATTTGAACCCTGGTCCTGTCATGTAAAGATCTCTAGTCTCCTGGCTGTCGCAACCCCTTAAAATTGATGTCAAGTCTCCCTGTACACGTGGACCCAATTTTCAGAATAGCCACGTGCCTGATGACGTCCTACAAGAAGCATCAAACCTGACTTTTTCTTCAGATACTTTTTACTTTCAATATGGACAAACCTTGGACATCATGTACCCTAGCTCGTCATAAAGATTTAAATCTCTCCGCACGTGGTGATGCTACAAGAATTGCTCCAGCACAGTGAATCATTAGAAAACATTCCCAAGAAACAGCATATTCATGCCGTCCTTCCTGATTGAATGTCACTGAACGGTGCAGTAATCTCCCCGTAACCGATTGCCAATCGTCCATATAACATTATGGCTTCAATAACCTTCAACTGGTCGCAGATAGGGGTCTCCCCCCATCTTATCTCCCCAAAACGTTGTCATACGCCAGTGCGTAATCGAACCGGTCGTAAAAGTATCCAGTTTTGGCGCACTTAAACGCAGACGGTGAATCGGGTTCCCAACTTCACATTGAAATTTTCCCACTTTCAGGCAGGTTTTGATAGTGGCAACGTGCTACTCTCGACCCCCTTATTACGCATTTAGCATTCAGTTCCAAATGGCGACGCACACGGTTTCCTCGCAAAAAAAAAAACACCCAACTTGCAGGCGAATCGAAGTCCACTGGCTGCACTTGCAAACGGCGCACGGCGCTAAGCTGCGACGTACGTTCTCACGATCGCGTCCATCTAAATGTCTTTGTGTGTGTGTGTGTGTGTGTGTGTGTGTGTGTGTGTGTGTGTGTGTGTGTGTGTGTGTGTAGTACGTGTGTTGAATGTTTTGGCATTAGTTTGCTAGTATTTTCCCTGTCCCTTGTTGAAGAATGTTAAAAATGCATCTCCTCCTATCGATGAGTCGCTAATCGAGGGGGTAGAATAGTGCACCACACCCGCCACGACGCCACCCCGAACATTTCGCAGTGTAGTGGTGTGTGTGGCCCGGGTTTAGTATTGTTTTGATAATGTGTCTCTATGCCCTTTTCCATGACACAGAGAGCGCGCGCGCGCACACACGGCACAATCACATACAAGCGCACGGACACGCCTTCTCGCTCACAGCGATAGAGACCGTATTGCCTGCCCGGATGCACCGAGATGCACACACCCCTCTTCGAGCGACGTCATGCAGCAGTAGTCGGGACACGGGGGGTTTGTGTGTTAATCTAAAAAGAGAGTCGGCGAGAGTACATCCAAGCGCTACTACAACTTCGTCGCCCGGGGGCACGACTTAATGTTGGATGCACGTGGCCATTATTGTTGGTGCAGGCCTGCCTGATCTAACGGGTTCGTTGCAAGATCGGCGCTTGATGCGCTTGAACACACTCCCCTTAGGAGTGTGTGTGTGTGTGTGTTTTTTTTCGCTACGGAATGTGGGATGAACTGGGTGGATGTTTATTTGTTGGCTCTGTATGCTTTTTTTTTTTCGTTGCACATTAAGCGCTATCCGTAAAGATGCGCGGCTAGTTGTCGGTTGATTGATGACGTTGAACATAAATTATTCTTTTTCTATTCATGTACTACAGCTGATCCACTTATATTGTTTGTTGATCCTACGTTGAGGGATATGCTTCGCAGGTACTTATTCCTTATTATTTTGGGAATTTGAAGAAATAAAGAATTTTTAATATAAAACTAAATATCAGTGTAAATTGTAAGAGCTCTACTAACGTTTCGTTATGAAACGACATAAATTATAAGATCGGGAATACATAAAATCACTGATCGTTGCACATACAGAGCGATGGATAGCGTTGAGTTTTATAAATCCAATTTTTTTTTTTGTTGAAATTGAATTGAATCGATTGATCGATCAGATACGATCGATAATATTATAAATGTTACCATTTGTCCATACTATTATGCTAAAATATTGAGTATTTAGCTATAGCTGCGTCGATCCATCTTATAACAAGCCCGTTATTAACTCCTTTTCGGCCCAATCCTCCGTAGCAAGAACCCCTCTATCCTGTTACGTGATACAAATGATAGTCTGTCGTCTCTCACAACTATAAGGTCAGAAGTTGCCGAGAAATACTTTGCTACAGTCTATGTGTCGGCCCATCAAACCTTATGGATCTTTGATCAAGCTGAAGATCACGTTTCAGTGTACACATGTATAAATAAATCCAGCCAATAATCGAGAAAAGACCTAAGCGAGTGAAGTCTAGAGTACGATTGTTAGGTTAGCATCATCTAGCAGTTCGTCAGGAGTCTAAAAGATAGATATCTGTTAAATAACAAACTTATTGTAGACTGAATATATCGACATTTGAGTAGAACTTTGCATTTCAAGGTGTTCTCTCTAAATCCCTCATCTTTGCCTAACGCCTTCTTAGGCCATGCGCGCCTTTTCTGGCTTACTAAACCTAAATGATACCACGTAAATGAATAGGCAATCCTCACTACGAGGATTCGGCCCGTGTGTTCAAACCCCGGGCCGCTCCAAAATGAACTTCGTGTTTTGAAATGCTAAAGTCAAGTGAAATCATCACTTAGGGATTAATACCGATCGAAATTTAAGCATTTAAACTGTTACTTCTGCATTTGAGATAATTGAATATGAGATAAATGAAAAAAAATGATAAGGAAAATTCAAAAATAACAATATCATAATATAAATGACTTGGTCCAAGAGTTCCGCTCGTTTCCGGTAGAGGGCGCAAGAACCAGGAGGTATAAGGGTAAAAGAGGCCAGGAGATAGTAGGGGAAAAAGGGGAGTACAGTTTCAGAATTTTGTGAAAAAAAGCCGTTTAATAACGCTTGTACTTCGAACTTCGAATCGTACAGAAATTATGCCGAAAATTTGATAAACATCTTACTGTAACAATCAGAATAATTCAGTGAGTTTAATTATACTATTCAATTTATTTATTTAAATTGCGCCCACATTTTGCGCGCTTTGTTGCTCTTTTAAGAATTAACTTTCAGTACTCGAATAATCTTTCGTGGTAATGCAAGATTTATTATAAATAAAATATTCAATTTGAGTTAACGATACATATCTTACCTTAAAACGTAAAAAATCTACTAATCTACTAAATAGGTTCAATACAACCCACTAATGTCCCATATCACCGTCTTGAAAGCTTTCGCCTCCCACACATACACAAACACTGCCCCGGTTCAAGTTCGCCCAGTACGCGTCCATCCGGGGGGCAACGGTTGCCCCAAATTGCAAGCACTTCTCAACAGCAGCAACCTACAAAGTATCGCGCTGCCCGTTGCAAGCGATGGTCTAACTCTAGGCGTTTCTTTTCGCCCGGCAAAACACGAGACACCTTCGCCCAACGTTCATATTTATCTCCTTATCGACCTCGCGCTCGCGATTTCAACTCGCGCGCTACAATGTTTCGTTCGTGCCGCTTCATCCAGTGGATAGCGCCTCGATCCACTGACTGCAAATCGTACGATTTTGTGACGCGTATATAGCGTCCACATTTTTTAATGTCTGCAGAATGGTGATTGCGCCACTATTGCCATCTTCGACAGCGGGAAAGGCTCCAAACAAGCCGTAAGATTGAATAAATTGCTATGTTTGTGGGACGTTTCGCTTCACCCGTGATTGTTTTGGATGTTTCCGGCTTCCACCTTAGTCGGGTCGGAAATTGGGCGATATAGTTGTAACCGAGCTCGGGCAGTAAATATCGTTTACGACATTCTAATTACTGCTAATTGGCATCTGTTTCGGTGCGTGCAGCAGTAAAGCATGATCGTTGCGATCCTCATAAATTTGTATAATTTAAACCAACGTTAAACTATAACGCCTATTTTCTTCATTAACCTTTATCGTTGGAATTTTTATTTTTCTCACTACGTACGTACTGGCGCTTCCTTATCTTTCATAATGTGGTGAAATAGCACTGGAAAGGGTTTTTTTCGTTACCATCGGCGGCGTAGAGGATAATACAGCGTTGGGCCAGTCTCCTATCCAGAAATCCTATCTTTTCATTCGCCAGCACATGACAGAGTCGTGGGCGCTAACCCTGCAATTTCTAATTATATTTCTACGATTTCATGTTTTACTTTATATTTAATTATCCAACGAATGTTAGAGGGCTTCCAGGAAAATCTATTTTCAAACCACCATGCTAGAAATGTCTCCTAAACATCTGCTTCTTTCTTGCTTTCTCTTCGTTCCAGGCAAAAGCTGACGTCGCCCAAATGGAACCCTTTCAAAGGGATCCGTTTACGGTGGAAGGAGAAGATCCGTCTGAACAATGTTATCTGGCGCTGCTGGCACATGCAATGTAAGTTTCCATCGTCCCTCCCCTTTTACCCACAACTATCCGAGACCGTTGGTGCAGTGGACACACACTCACATTCGCCATGTTTGCCGAGGCATATTCTGGCGTTCACCTGCACCTGTGCCTGTCTAAAGATTATGCCACACAGCACGGCCGAGTCGCGCTGTCTCCAGTATCTCTGAAGAGCTCCTGTTGGTGTTGGGCACAAGATATATACTTAAAATAAAACTCGCCAACGTCGCGAATCGTGCATCTTCAACCAACTCCGGCACCTGCAGTATTAGATAAACAATCAAACATCGCGTGACAAGGGGCCGGTTCCAAACCTCTCCCCCGCCCCGAACACTGAGCCCTGGTCCGCGGGGACTTAATCCATCTCAATTGCTGTCCACACACACAAACACCCCGGGACCGGCTCTACCCGGCTTCTGCCTTCATCCCTACGCTGCTCCAGAAGCGCGCTCCAAGCGACGTCGTTAGCGTTTTTCGCACGATTCGATGCGATATCTGGGCGATAGCGAAGGCCCACTGCCCCAGGAACAGTGTTGCATCAAAATTCGGGAAAACACAAAAACCTCGTCGTCGGTGCTGTTATCAGAAAACGTACCAGCACGGTTCGATCCGGTTTTTGTTTTTCGGGCTCTATAAACGGCAACGGCATCGGGCTGCAATTGAATGCAATTGTACCTCGTCATTCTAATCAACATATAAATCCTGCCCTTGGGCCGGGTACGGACTTTCTTCCTCACGTTTATCACTATCGCATCGGGGAAGAAGCTCTCCTCTGCCAGGGGCAGCACTTGTTCACCTACTCGCGGAAGCGTTGTTTCGATCCAACGCCTTTGCATAGGGCCTGATAAGCGGTGACCAAATATTAGGCCCCAGGCACCACTGTTCGGTGGTAGTGTGGACTGCAGCAGGCGACTACAATCTCTCATCACCCAAACTCGGCAGACTCTTGCCCTGCCCGCCCCGTTTTGACCATGGAAGAGTTTGTGGCGCGAAAACATGGGGATGCGTCCCGCGCTTGTATGTGTCCCAGCAACACACCACACCGCACCGGTGGTATGGTGGTTGAGGCAGCAAAGAGGTGTACAGCAACAGCCAACGGCAGTACTGTACACCTTCTACAGCTGCTGGATGTAACGCTGGTTGGTGGTGGTGGTGGTGGTGGTGGCGGGTTTGTGGAAAAATCCTCCCTTCGCCTCCGTCGGAGGAGAGGAGATTGATGAGAGTCCCGGTCCCGTTCCCTCCCGTTCGGCGACCGGATAGGCTGGAGCAGTTTGTCTTGATGGATGGACCACCACCGTTCAGCGGGGGTTGGGGGGGCGATAGAGAAGCCCGGGTTGGGTGGCAGCAATGGACGGGCAACGTACCGGCAATAGTCGAGCAATCTTCGTTATCAAAAGTCCGCCCGATGGATTTGAGTTACCCGTCACGGGAACGCTGTCGACGACGTGTTGCCCCACTCGCAAACCATATCGCGGCTCAGTTCGCGTTCAACCGAAGAGACGGGATCGTCTAGCGTCGCTTTCAGTCATACTTTTCACCGTTTGACTTTCTCCAAAGGAATTAAAATTTGCACATACAAAATAAGAGGATCCAGGATCCGGTTGTGAAGTTCCGGTCGTGGTTTGCTGTACCGCGCTTAGGGAGGGTAGTTTTCTTCTGTATCGTCAAGCAAACGAACAAAGTGTATAGAGCACCGTGGCGTTGGAGTGATCGTACGCGGTCGTGCGGTGTAGCGGGAGGCAGTGTGGTGTGGCATGGTGTTGCAGTGAGGACGTGAAGATAGTGCTAAAAACGGATCGTATAGAACGATTCTAGGTTAAGGAGATTAGTTAGTTTGGGTGTAAGACTTTGGAGAGGCGAAGCGAGATTTTGAAAGCTGCAGTTTCGCGCAAAACCCCGCTTCTGCGTGTGTGCAGTGTCCCGTATAAACTCGTAAGCTATATCCCAAAGATATAGCTTTGTTTTCTCTCTCGCTCTGGTGCCTAAAACCATCCTGCTGGCTTCGTCAAAGGCTTTAAAATACACTTCACACATGGTAACGAAGATGGGCAAGAGAATTCCTGAATTTTGCGTCCTTAGACGCACCCGATACAAGAAAAGTCAAAAGAGACGCTTCCGCTTGGTAAATATCCCTTTCTCTTCCGATTAGCTCAAGGTTCTTTTAAGGATAATCAATCACATCACAGAAGACCTCATTCCATTGGAGACTTTAATTTTACTTTCCCTTTTCTTTCATCCACAGTTATCATGAAGCGGAAAACTCTAGTCTGTCAGTTTGCTTCCCCACTAGACGTAGACGTTCACAGTACTCCACAGGTATGTAACACTTGCATACGAAGCAGTGCCGAAAATTCAAGCATCATCTCCCATTCTGACGATTGCATTGCATCTCCATCCATCCCCTTGCAGGCCATTTTGTTGGAAGGAAAGTACTGGAAGAGAAAATGCAACGTAATCAAGGCGGAGTACAAGAAATGGCGACGGTTTAACGTAAACAGAGCATTAGGTGCAACAAACATTGTCGATACGGTAAGTTCTACCAGCTGTACACTAACCCTGTTTAAGCATAAGCATACCAGGCAAGCAATGTTACCTCATGTTTACCGAAACTGTAACCGCCACATTGTCAGTGTACATGAAGATATGATTGTCCCTGCTATCATTGCCCGTTTTACAATATGTTCTGCGAAAACATACATGCGTACCCGGTTTATGCACCATGAGTCGACAGTTAACCAGGGTTTTTGGAGCCATGTTTATTGCTTCCGTGGCAGTGATGTTCAGTTGGGTTTTTTTATGCAACGTGCGAAAAACGGCTTTTCTCCATTATCTACACGCATGTTGCCAAAAAAAAAAACGACCAACTAAAATCGGCAGATACTCTTATCACAGAACGCGTTTATCAGCAATCAAAGCTCCACAGCGTTCATTCACATCCAATGTACCACGAGTGTATGTGTGCATTGTAATGCGTACGCAATGGGAACATTTATTTGAGCATTTATGTAGGGTGATGTGTGGCTTTCGAACGCGCCTTACCGCCGTACCGGTGACCTTGATTTTCTGCGTAAGGTGCTCACTATTCGTGTATGACGTGTCGGACGTTCCATCATATCATACGACTCCTGATAAGAGTGTTGAACGGTGCGGATGGCAACACAGCTGACAAAAACGGACTTTCCGGTGCAAATGTTTGCCCATAGGGGTTTGTTAGAATTTAAATAAAATGTTTTACATTTAAAATGAAAGCTCAGAAACGTTTCCGAATGTGATGAGCAGGTCTTCCTCATCAAACTGCCGGAACTGTATTAATATAACCAAGTAGGTGACCATAGATGTCAGTGCCTGTGTGGATGGGGAAATAAAGATAATAAGCTATTAGATGTAGGAGCAGATGACGTTCGCTTCTCAAACCCGTGATTTTTTTTTACCATGCAAACAAGCTTGTTGTCAAGCACAAACAATCCACCGACCGTAAACCGTTGCCGGTGTTTCTGGTATAAGGTTTGAAGATGAAATTGATCCAACCGCTTCCATACCTGCACAGTCCGCGCTGCTCCAATGTCTGCTCCAGTATAGTTCCGTATGGCGACATTCACACTGTCGATCTGGAAGCCAAAACCGGACGAGATGAGAAAAAAAGTGTGTCCAATTTCCAACCTCTCCTACTCACCTGCTCGTGACAGCTATCGCACGCGTACCCAACAAGAAGCAGCATAAGCAGGAATGAACTCTCCCACATTTGCGTATGCACCGTAATCGCTACACTAACCGCCGGACTGTTCACCACCTGAGTGCTGCAGTACAACACAAAGGCCTGATTGGAGAGCTGCACCTGTACCAGCACCAGGATCATCATCAACAGCACCGAAAAGTTATCGTTAATCTCATTCACCAAGCTAACGCCTAGCTGATAGTGGTCCAGAAACATTCTCCACTGCCGGTCGGTGTTGAGCGATGGACTAAACTGTTCAACCCTTTCCTGTATCTGTTTGAAGCGCATTTTAATGACCAGCACACACACGACGTACATCAGGATCGCTACCATCGTCATGTACAAGCGGACCGCTTCGAAGAAAGTGGCATAGATTGGAATCCGCGTGATCGACTCCTTGCCTGTGACTATCAGCGGAAACAGATAGACAACCCCTCCGATGGTGACTGTGGTCGTAAACCTTCCCAACCACAGGGACGAAACGTACCAGCTGTCGGTACGCTCACCGAACAGTCGCCATCTTCTGTCCGTGAACAGTTCGCTGTGCAGTATCGCAATGCGCGCTCGTTTGGTGTACGAGAGCAGCTGCATGTACACGATGGTCATCGGGAACGAGACAATGTGCAGCAACAGGAGGAAGTTGAAAATGCGTGACATACGATTCCGGTCACCGTGCCATACGTGAAACCAGTCGAAGCACAACTGCAAACTGCACAGAGATAAATTGATGACGAACGCCAGCTGGCTTAGCTTCGAGTTGGACTCAAACTGATCCGTTTTGCTGTTGTAACGGCAGGGCAGAAGATGGAACAGATTGCCCACGAAAAACAGTACCCGTAGATGGGCGCAAAGTTGTGCCATCCTCGGGCAGAAGGCCACATCCAACTGGACCGGGGTGCAACCATAATTTTGCACGCTGCAATTTAGATTTTAATCTCTCTTCCGTGTGCTGTACGTCAAAACATTTATTACCTCCGTTTGCAACAGAGTGCGTTAATTGTTGATAATGCTACTACCAAGCTAAAGAATTTTCAAATTCACAATTGCTCCCAGTTGGCCACTAATGGAACGTTACTGGTTCAGTTCGTGTACGACAGGCGTTCCGGTTGCAGTTGGTCGAACTGGATCAGGATGACCATGTACGTAAAGATGGAGCTAAACAGCTGCAAAGGACAAGATAGAACAAAATAGACTTTCTTCTTAGACCAGCAATCGCTCGAAAGCGCCGTACCATGTGTAGCATCGCGTAATCAATGTGAAACATTCCGCACGCCGAAAACGATGTTTTGCGATCGAGGTTTTGAAGTAAAAATCGTTGTATCAGCTTCGCCACGCGCGAGTTTCGATTTCGATCGTCATCAAAATGCCGTACCAGCTGAGCCGTTTGCTGAAGCTGTGCAAATAATGCAAGAACGGTTTATCGGATGCAGGAACACTGCTGCGTGCTCTTACCTGTTCGCAGGTGCTTTGGCAACCAGTCACTGTGAGCAGCACCACGGCACCGTAGATAGTTTGCCACATCTGGCGCAGTGTCCACTGCAGGTAATCTATTTCCAAATTTTCCATATAGGCTGGCCGGCCGAGTTCCAGTATCGTGAAGAGATCGAACATCAGGTAAACCATCTCAATCAGCACCAGCAGTATAATCATCGTCAGTGGGAATGAAAAGCAATAGTCAATCTGCCGTAGCTGTGCCGCGTAGAGATCGAATCTTTCGATAAAGTAGCGGACCGTTTGTTCCTGCGTGTGGCGCACCTGATTCAGCTGGTACAGCGCCCTCAACTGTGCCATACGTACACCGATCGCTCCCACACAAATCCGGTACAGAATGGTCAGATAGCAAACGCCAAAGATTTTCATCGACACACTCAAACTCAGCAGCCGAATTTTGATGTCCCGATGGTACAACATATTGCAGCACACCATGGTGCTTAGCGCGATCATGAATCCACCAAACGGACGCCGGTTGTCAAAATCCTTCTCGGGGTGTTCGTACCGATCCAGCAACCAGTCGGCATGAAACAGTACGTTGAGCATACGCCTGTACCGGTTCCGCCTGCCAAAAGTGTTCAGGATCGTGCAGGCCACGATCGACACGAACAACGCAATCTCGATACTCCCGACGGCCGTCATGATGGGCGAAATGTTCTCCAGGTAGAACTCGGTCATAAATTTCACATCGACGTACCAGAACGGTACCGTCATCATTATACCGAACGCGAACGCCAATTTGTTGGAGACTTGCTCCTCGAACTGGTCCGTTTCGCGATTGTAGCTGCACGGTACCAGATAGAGCAGGGCGGCGACCTGGAATATCCTTGCATGCCGGCGATAGTAGCTGGACATCGAAACTGAACTGAGGGAAGGTTAACGAATGCAATCCAGAAACAGTTGTCGGCAAACGACTGGACGCATTGTGGCACTGCCCGAACGCACATACCGTTGGTTGGAAGGTGAGATGGTGCTCGGTGACGGCGATCGAACATCTGGTTGGGTTAGTTTGTAGTGTTGATGTTTTACTGCGACAGTTTTTAATTAGCTTGCCAGACATTGAGTAAAATATTCATACCAATGATGAGCATGTGGCGCTGACGTACTTCGCTTACTAACCTCACTCTTCAATTTTTGTTCTTCTAAATTGCTGTTTTCGTGATATCAGTCTGGAATATGCTTTTTCGAAGAAATTGTCTTCACTATCTCTTGTGACGCAATCCGGCTACATCCCTTTCATTTAGTTAGTGTATTGTAAGCAAATAGTGTCTATTTTTAAAACACAATGTTCTCAGAATATGGAAACTAAGTATTCAATATTAAGTAAGTCTACTCCACCTCGAAGCATTGTTCATCTATCACGAGTCACCCAATTACACAACAGTAACAGGTGTCTGTCGTCTAATCTCCTTCATCGTTGGCAATTAAACCTCGAAAGATCTCGGCCTGGCATTCTGACTTTCCGGGACTTGATTTTACTTACTTACTTACTTATCAGGCGCTCCAACCGCTTTGCGGTTTTGGCCTGCTGCAACAATCCTCGATACCGCTCACGGTTTAGCGCCGTCGTCTGCCAATCCGTTATCCCTACCGTTCTGGCGAACGCATCAACGCCATCACTCCATCTCAATTTGGGCCTACCGCGCCACCTCTGTCTGTGTGGACGGCCTAACAGGACTTTACGGGCTGGGTCGTCCGGTGTCATTCTCATGACGTGACCAGCCCACCGGAGCCTGGCGACCTCGTCATTGTAGCGGATCCTCCATTGTCCTTCCACACATACGGGGCCAAAAATTTGATTTTACCTGTAATAAAGTAGTCAATCCTACTACGGGAAGGTGTTCTGGATGGGATTTGAACCCCAGTCGTGACGTGTGAAGACCGGCGCCGCTGTCACCTCTGCCACCGGACCGCCGGAATATAGAATAGAATTCGGGACTTTAAGTATTTCTACTCAATTTTTTATGAGCTACTAGTTGTAAGGTTCAAATCAGAAGACTCAAGAGCTTAGAGTGATCGTAAAACATTTATCTTTATAAAGTGCACTACTTTACATGAGATAAGCAAATGTGAGTGATAGTGATCAAAAATGCACTTTGGAAGCAGATCGTAGATTGAATAAATGTTATAGCAAAAAATATATATATTTTAAATTATGTGCATACCTCATTTTCTGAAAGAAGAATTATTATTCCTTTTGTTATCCCCACAAATAAGGAAAATTTTATTGAAGCAACTTTGTAGATACAAAATTTCAATAAGATTATTGTAGTATAGAAAAGTCTATTTCTTTTTCTTTGATACTATGACCTCGACTGGTGTCCGACTGTTATTTCTGACTTTCTTGTCCTGATGTTACCAGTAGTTAGATGGTTAGTCCTGCTTACGTGTTGACAAGCCAGAAGGGATACGATATCCGCGATATCCGAAGTGGAGGTTAGCTATTCTTCTATACTTTGTTTGAATATTAGTCATTGAGATACTGTTTGTGTATAGTCAATGCCGAAATGCTAACAATTACTTACATTAAATCGGAGAAAAACACAAGGTTTCAATGTTTCCATTGATTGAAACACTTTATAAAAGATGCATACAATTAGTAGACACAATAAAATTGATTTTTAGCAGAATTATACATTTTGGTTCTCAAACAAGAACAACATATGAGTATATTTGGTGGTACTTGATGACTTGAGATGACTGCGGCTTTAGAGCAAGCCTCCATCTTCTTCTTTATTGGCCTAAAGACCTCTTTAGATAATGCCGCCCAGTTCTGGTTTACTATGAGCGAATGACCCAGATGAGATATGAACCCCGGTCCTGCCTTGTGATAGCCAGCCTTATTTAGGATATAATATTGAAGAACTATTTTGCTATTTACCTATGTAATCTGCTGCGAGATACTTTAAATGGCCAATCGGTATTTATTATTTGTTACGTTCGTCATGAAGCAAAGTAAATGTAATACAATACGATTTTTTTAATATAAGATCATTACAATGTTGTGCCATTGGAAAGAGTGTCATATATTAGGAATTAAACTTTTTGTCTGCTGAATCGAGTTGCTCACAGCAGTATATGTTTGCGGTGTTCAAATAATTTACTGACTCCAATGAAAAGAAAACAACAACGCCCTAGCTAACTAATAGTGTACCACAGTATGAAGTTCCTTAAGATACCACGACTACACTAATTGTCATAATTCGTCACGTTGCTCGTACCATTATAGTTGCCCTGGGACTGTGTTAGGTCGGTTTCTAGCTGTTTGAATTGTATCAGTATTACGAGGTACGTCACGATGGAGCTGAATACCTGCCAATTAGATCGGAAACGAAGTACACGGTTGAAAATTGCGATCTGGTTCGGTTGCGATTGTAATGCGTGTCATCCTCCCCTACCATGTAGATGACGGTATTATCGATATCGAAGAACCCACAAGCGGAGAATTTTTTCTTCTGGTGAAGGTTTTTTAGCAGGAACTTTTGAATCTGCTTTGCCGCGCGAGTATTCTGCAGCCGATAGTCGTCAAAGTGTCTGGTACAAAGGGCCGTTTCTTCTACCTGTTAGTGGACAAGAGAGAGAGAGAGAGAGGAAAAACAAATACAAAGAAAGTGATTTTTCATCAAGCGCAACATAATTCAATCCCTTCGGTTGTGTTCCGAGAGCTTTGGGTTGCAATTACACTCCGCGGTGGTTCTTTCGATTTGTACCTTTCTGGATGTGTCTGCACAAGCCGTTATGGCATAGAAACCCAGCACACCGTAAAACGTTTGCCATAACTGACTGAGCATGGAGTTGAAAATGCTGTTCGTTATCGGCATCGGTGTGCGTGTTTCCAGTATGGTATACCAGTTTTCTGCCAAGTAGAGTAGCTGAACCATCACGAGAAGAAATATCAGTACGACTGGCAGCGAATAGCAATGGTCAACCTCTGCAATCTGTTCGGTGTAGCGATCGTAACGATCCAGGAAGTGGCTTATGTTGTGCTGAAACTCTTCACTCGCACAAAGCACCCGGAGCTGTTCCATGCGCTGCTCGATCGCTCTCGCGTGGAACCGGTAAATAAAGATTAGCACCCATATCGCAAGAAAACGGCTCACGATCATTATCGTCAGAATCTTTGTCTCGATCGTCGAATGGTAGGAAAATTTAAAACAAAACATTATCACTATAATAACCGAGAACGTGCCTAGCTTTCCATTGTCATTATAACGATCATGATTTTTCGTCGTGGGACTGTACCGATCCAATATTCGGTCCGGAAGAAACAGCACATTCATGAGCTTGGTAATACGTTTCCGCTTGATAAACACGTTCAGCGTAGCGCATAACATAACGCTGGCGTATATTAGCAGCTCAATGCCGCCAACAGCGGCGAAAACGGTCGTGTACGTGCTGAGAAAGTTGGTTACCATCAGCCGAACGTCGTACACCCAGAATGGTATAGTAACCGTCAGCACGACACCGAACACTACCGTATTCCTTTTGGTGGCCACAAACAACCCCCGCTGCTCGTTGTAGCTACAGGGTGTGAAGTATAGTAGTGAGGCAATTTCAAATACTCTTTCATGCTGCCGGTATATTGAGGACATTTTATCCTAGAACAGTTCTTTGTGCTAACATGGTATATAGAGGACTGAGGACAATACATAAAGGTACACAGAATGTTTCAGATGGGGACATCTGATGACGTCACAGTGGCCCATTACCCTGGCTGAACTTGTTGAACCGCTGTACATAATAAATGTCGTCGATCTACACACACGGCTGAGTGCTAATTACTTCACCTCATTATGATTTCATCAACAACATAGTTCTTGGTACCCATTATTTGAGTGTGTAACAACAACCTACGTGGTTCCCATTGGTTATTAGATATAGGCTTATTCATCCTATATTTATCTCTACTTACGACTACGCCGGGACTCGGTCCAGATTAGATTCGAATCCCTAATCTAGGGTGTACTAGGTCAAGCGCGCTAGTACGATACCGGGAAGCTGCCCCACGGCAACACACGCAAACAGGGGCCTATAGATTAGCGCTTACCTCGTTCATCGCGAGCTCACACGAAGGTACTATCAGTAGAAGAAAGTTCCCGTACGTCGATTGCCAGAACTGGGTGATGATCCAGTCACTCACGTTACCGTAGTTTACGTCAACCACCTGGCGCGTACTTAACACGCGAAAGCATTCGTACGAGAAGTATGCTAGCTCGATCATCACCTGCAACAGCATGCCCAGCAGTGGCCCGGACAAGCATTGATTGATCCGGTCGATCTGGCCAGCGTAACGGTAGAATCTTTCCGTGAAGAGACGAAACAGCTGCTCAAAATCGGGATCGCACTGGTTTTGAAGAAAAAATGCTTTCAACTGCTTCATTCGCAGCTGTACCATATTGACGCACAGATGGTAGTGATACAGAAACTGGGATGTCAGTATGAATCTAGAAAGCAATGTAATCTCCAACAGTGCATGGGCAGTGTTGTTCATGGTCGTAAAGTTGTAGCTCGACAGCAGCGCAATGACCACGTACAGGACTTTCATGTAATTGCTGAACAAGCTCGACAGTTGGGTATTTTTCACTGTATCACGACCCACTTCCAGTGCATTGTCGTCCACGAACAGTACGTTCAGCAGCTTTACGATCTGCTTGCGGTGGATAAAACAGTTGCACACCGTACAGAACGGTACAAGGCAGAACACCAGCAGCTCTATGACGAAGACAGCAAACGAAAAGGCCGAAACGCTTGGGGAATAGTTTAAAAGCACAAACAGCAGATCGTGGTATATGTAGCCTAGCGTTATTAGCAATCCAACGCCGAACGATACGAAGCTGGACCACCGTTTCACGAAACAATTCGTCGCCGTATCGTAAGCGGCGGGCAGAAAGTAAATCATGGAGAGAATTCGGAACGTTATACGGTTGCTTCGAACACAAGCGGACATTTTTGTTAGCCCATAAGTCACCAACGGGATGGCAAAAACGAAATGAACCCATCCTCCAATCCCGATGACACAGCACTGGAAAGGGGACGCTGTTGTAATTAACGAAACGCTAGTGAATAAATTATTAGCCAAATTGTTATTGTTTGTCTGCTGCATCTTTGTGTGATAGACATTCCACTGGTCCTTAAGTGTCTAGAACAAATGGAAATTGGTGGATGTATTACCTGCATGGATGTCAAATGGCTGGTGATGCAGATCATCAAGACGATGACCGGGTATATCGCTTGCCAGAGCTGTCTGAACAAAAATCCGAACAAATTCCACCGCGTCATATCATATATTCGGCCAAAGTTATCATACAAATCGTACGCTGACACAGTACGTTCGAGCAGAATAAGCAACAGCACGCTTGTTAGTGGAATGGCGAAACACTGATTCACACTGTCGATCAACTGGTGGTATCGTTGAAACCGCTCCAAAAAGATCTGTACGTTACTATCACTTTGCACGAGCGTTATAAACGTCTGCAGCTGCATCATGCGCTCCCGGATAGTGATCACACACGCCCGGTACAGCTCCACCAACAAAAACATGCTGCAGAATCTTAGCAAAATGAGCCCGTACAGTTTAAAAATGGTTCCCTCCTGGATGAAGAAGAAAATGTAGAACCAGTTGGATACTACGAGCAGTGCCAACGCGATCAAGCTGCCACTATGATGTGTCGCTGATGAGCGGACGATCGCGGTGTTCGTTGTCCGTTTGATCGCTGCCCACTCGAGTATCCAATCGTCCTGGCCGAATAGTGTGTTGAACAGCTGTATACATGTTTCCCGATGGTAGAGCATATTGATGGCAAAGACGAACAGCATTAAGGCGTACGTTATAATGTAAATTAAAATAATCCCGAACATCACTAGTGACATGTGGCCGATGGAAAATTCAATAGCCACAATATCTAACCATAGACCGAGAGAGTAGAACGTAATGTTCACCACCAATGCCACTGTATGGTACCAGTAGGTTTCGAACGTTCTTGTACGGTAGTTGTAGCTACACGGTAGTAAATACATAACGTTCGCCAAGATGAACAGCGTCCGGTAACGCTTGATACACGATGACATGTTGCCAACTGTGTAGTGAGGAGGCACAAGAGGCCAATGAAAACCTCGGCAGAAGAAGCAGCAAGCATTCTTGACAGGATTGGGGACAGGGAGTCCAATCCCGTTAATTGACATCGTAATGAAATAGTCATACGGTGCTCATATGTTTCAACCTTGAATATAGTAGCATCCATCTGCTGCAACGCGCCTTGTAACCTCCTCACTGATATTAAACCCCGCTGTGATGCTCGTGCGAAGGCTAGATTCGTAAATACTTAATCGCGTCAGAGTTAGATGAAGTATAGCAATGAAACAAAAATGGAAGATATCAAGCATTTTTTCCCCAAGAAAACAGACATCCCTTACCTTTTGCTGCGTGCTCTCACAGGACAATACCACCGGCAGTAGAAAGTTGCTGTACAACGCCTGCCAAAACTGGCTGAATATCCAGTCGTGAAACCCATCGTACATGTCACGATCCGGAACGCCGGCGCTCATCGTATGAAAGCATTCGAACGCAAAGTACGACAGTTCGACCATCCCCAGCGTAAATACGGTAACGATGGGAAACGAGAAACAACGATTGATCTCATCGATCAGCACCACGTATCGTTCGAATCGTGTTATGAACTGTTCGAGAATGTATTCAAAATCCTCCTCTCGTTGCGTTCGATCAAATACCAACTTCAGCTGCTGCATCCGCAATCCTACCATGCCGACGCACAGATGGATAAGGTAGACAAACTGTAGCACAC
This sequence comes from Anopheles stephensi, assembly GCF_013141755.1. NCBI lineage: Eukaryota > Metazoa > Arthropoda > Insecta > Diptera > Culicidae > Anopheles > Anopheles stephensi. Next base: position 55,299,982 of record NC_050203.1, on the reverse strand, counting down.
ACGCAAACCTTATCACGTACGTTGTGGCTAGCATTTTGTGTGGCAAATTTTCGGCAGAACCTAAAGTGACCACCTCGAATAGTAGTATCAGCACTATCACTACGGTCATGTACAGGTGGTACGCACGGTCCATTCGAATGCTCGTCGAATCTAGCAGCTGGTCGTCGTTGAAGAGCACGTTCAGTAGTTTCGTCATTCGCTTACGATGGTAGAAACTGTTCAAGACTATAAACAAAGGAACGGAGGCGAACAGCGCCTGCTCAACCAGCACGATCGCAAATGAGAACGGTGGCAGATCGTCCAGGAACACGTTTTGTATGTAGAAATCGTGATAAAAGTACCCGATCGACATGAGCAATCCGATGCCGAATGATACTCGATTGAAGCGTTGCTCAATGAAACTGTGCTCATGGTGGTTGTAGGTAGCCGGTAAAAAGTAGATCGTTGTCATGATCCGGAACATGAAACGGTTCTGTCGAATGTAGCCAGACATGTTTTGTCCGTATTCACCAATTAATCGTACGCTACTATCGGAATGTCGTAATGATGACAAAGGAGTACGACCAGACACAGGACCTCGGAGCGTTCCAAGAACTCGCCTGCACATAAATTATTACCAACGTTCCATTGTTTGTTCGTTTGCCACGTAACTGTTGCGTGTATCATGTAAACTTCGATATGCAACGCAACCAACATACGACCGAAAGGTACGAAGATGTCGGCAGCTGATGGGACATGGGCTTAGAAAATTGGATGTTAATCTGTATCGCAGTTTTAAATCGTCGTAAGGATCATTTACCTGAGCACTCGTTGCGTCGCAAGTCATCGCCAACTGTACCAACATTGCAACGTACGTAACTTCCCAAATCTGGCGGTAGAGAAATCCATAGAAATACCTAATCTCCATATTGCTCGCGGGTATTGAATTGACAAACGCATCGTACGCCGCTACAGTCCGCTCGAGCACAATCAGCAGCAGAATGTTCGTTAATGGCAAGCAGAAACACTTATTCACATCATCGATCAGTTGGTAGTATCGCTCGAATCGCTCCAAGAACATATGCACAGTATGCTCCACGATCGCTAGATCGTCGGGCTTGCCTAGCGTGAGCAACACTTTCAGCTGATTCATGCGCTCCTTGATAATTAAAGCGCAGGCCCGATATAGTTCTAGGAACAGAAACATGAAACAATACCTTAACAGAATAATCAAGTCCATCAAAATGGTGGCATAGTCGTCCACAAACAAGATGTTGTACAAGCAGTACAGCACCACCAGCCCGATCAAGCGGCCCAAACTACCACTGTGCGTTGGTCTGTCGATGCCATCCTTCGCGCAACGTATCGCAATCCACTCTAGCATCCAATCGTCGTACGCGAACAGATCGTTTAACAACTGAACAAACCATTTCCGGTAGTACACTCCGTTCAGAATGATACAGTAGATTAGCAGGTTGTACACCGTCACGTCGATCGCTATTATACCGACCAGTACCGTCGGCAGCGTGGTGTTAAACTTTAAAACCATTAAGTAATCGTACCAAACAAAAAACCCGAAAAAAACACCGATACACACACAAGCGACCGAATTGCGGTGCGAACATTCGAAGGACCTCGTGCGCACGTTGTAGTGGCACGGTACTATGTATCCTAACGCAGCCACAGCCAGCAACGATCGATAACGCTTCAGCAAGGCTGACATCTTGTCCAACAGTGCATTAAACAGGTTCAGCAAATGAACCAACGCAGCTGTTTCCGTATTATTTTGTTTTCTCGGAATCGGACTGGTAATCAAACTAATCGAACATCAGCGACACATTGCTTCAGCTGCTCGCCATTAATATTTGTCATCGATGTAAAGACAACCGAACCATATGTATTGGCTGCATTGATTGTGAGACGCGTTATTACAATCCATTAACCATTTTGTATACTAGCTGTGGTCATTTGTTACACCAAATCGAGGGGCCAATCGAAGCGATGTAATCTTATCATCATTTGATACCATAGCATGTATCACCACACTGGAATGTTTTTTTGGCGAGCAATTCCTTTCGTTTACGACGGTTTACAACAGATGGCGCCACTGTTACCTAGTGTTAGTAGTGTTTATCGCCCTCAAATAACTACGACCAGAATCACCATATCGAAGGAACAAAAGGGTTGTTTTGTTATTTACTAGCGCATGTCCCTTCCGTGTTTCAAGGTAATCAATTGTGCCCTTTCCCAGTATTTCAACTCCCACAAAATGCATTACCTGTTGCTGCAGCAGCGATGATGAGATTGCCAAAAGCATAACATTTTTCATATCACTTACAATCCAAAGAAGATAGATCACTAGCGACAACGTTTTTTCCTCATTTACTATTCGAAACCCCATATTCATGTTTTCCATCAGAAACGCAAGCCATATCGTCGCACTTTCATACAATACATAGAAACTGTGAATTACAACGAACGAACCATACACTTTACTAAGGTTAACGCTGATCAGTGCTATGATACGATCGATCAGCTGCATACACGAGCAGAGTGCTGCACAATCGCGCCGACAATGGCGCTCATTCACGCCCAATGCTTGGGCTATTTCGTGCAGAAAGGACCACAGCTGTATCTGGGTCGTGCAACAAATTATGATGATAAAATCTATACAACCATTAGCGTACAGCAACAGCAACGTCTCAATGTACATCATAACGAACGTTTCGTACTGATATTCGTTAACTATGTACGCAATGTGCATAACGATCACATAGAAAATGGTGCTCCAAAGAGTAAGCCATTTTGTTAACCGCGCGACACCGCCACCGACGCGTCTAGTTCTAATCAACACTGACAGCTTCCGTTCGATGTCCACCATACTGTTCAACAGGTCTACATGCACTTGTTTCTGGTAGTATCCACAAATGGACATTTGCAGCAGAGCCAGCACGAGCATCACATTGCTAGCAAAGTTTGTCACAAAGTCAAAAAAGCTATCCTTCTCTGAACGATCCTGCACGTCCTGCTTGGTGCGAAGCAGTGTGTAGCAGCCGCCTGCAACTATACCAACAATCGATAGGCAAAATTTGAGAGTCACTTGCTCGGGAATGATGAACTTTGCACTGGCGGAGGAACAGTATTTCACGTAACAGACGCCCAATGTTCGGGCTGTTGTGAGACTCGGTTTAATATGTTCGGCAAATGACGAAACCATGCTGGTATGACGAAGTTCGGTTAGGGGTACGGCAATGAGAATTTTAACGGATGAGCTACGAAGCGGAGGGTTGTTAATGGATACACGCTTATAACTTAATTAATCATCTTTACTATCTAGAAAGACAAGCGTGGGGCTGCTTTCAATTGTAGCATAATTAATAAACCAGTTCGATTGACACGTAACAAATTGTTGTGCTTGCAATGAGACATAAAATATGAACAATTAAATACAAGTTTTGTGCCTTGAACGCTACACCTCCTACTACTCCTGGTAAGCGAATAGTGGTGAACTTCAACGTAATAATCTGTAAAGTCCGATTAGCTCACTTTGGGAACAATTTGGGAAAATGATAGGATTGATGGTTAAGCTACCAAGAAGATGCAAGCAAGCGGATGATTTCACTCACAACTCAATTAATAAGTCAATTCGTTTGAGTACTTGATTTGACTTGTGTAATTAACATCAAATAACACGCAAAGAAAATGATGAAACTCTTACCTTACGGGTTAAATATTCACTCACCAGCATCAAGCTAACAAACTTCTTAACATCAAACAATAGCCACAAACAACTCAATGCAAGTATCGGCAGATCCCCAGTACCATCGTTAACCGCTCCCCAGATGTCGACCATCTTTACCGCGCACTGTAGCACGAGCATGGATGTAAAACTCACCACCAGCGGTCCATAGTACACACTAAGTCCTTTGCGTACGTCAATCGACACTCGGCCATACACGTTGCAAAAGTGTATCAATATCTGCTCGAATGCTACGGTCCGTTCGCTGGAAGCTTTCAGCAGCAACTCATCGATGGAAGCAAGCTGTTGCGCGCCAACCAACATCACCACACAACAGAGCCCGAACGTCCACTCGAGGCTTATGTCTAGCAGCAAATAGATACAGATCGACAGATGGATATGAACGAAGGTGTCGTTCTTCCAGCATGTGACCACGTAGCAACAGTAAAAGAAACTGAAACATGCTAATCCATCCCACAGGACAATGTGGGATAATAAGGTCGCGTGCTTGTAGCAGGGCGGCGATACACCAGCCACCAGCACAAACGCTCGCCGAAGAGCGCATTCATTGCTTAGGAGTGCGTTCAAGCTTCCAGCCAGCGCCATGTGCCTGCAGTAGCACTGCACAGGAACAATAAGACAAACGATACACGAAACTACCGTGTTGATGATGAAGATGCTTATGTCGAACATTTTACTGTCCAGCTTGTACACGATGTAGTCCATAGGACTGCGCCATAAAAGGTAGCAAGAGCTCAGTAGCGCCACAGTGAAGCAGATGGCAAATTTTAACTGTCCATACTGGGCACTGTTGAACGTTTGATTTTTAGGATCGTATTTCACCATAACTATGCCTAGCCGTCGCATGTACTCGAGATGTATCCGTATGCACCTCATCGCCACCATCACGTATCACACGTTCGCAGCGTGTACTGGAACTCTTACGATCCCCAGATGGCTTCCGTTCGTCTATTCTAGCAGAATTTCTTTGTACAGGTGTCAGCAAAATACTGAATTATGTATTATGTACGCCTCTACACAACAGAACATAAATTAAGCCATTAGCCCACCCGCGCTTAATTGGAATTGGGTGCATTAGGACGTTCACGGACGGGGGGTGGGTGTGTTTTTGGACATCCTCTCGATCGACTATTCATTCCATCATTAAAACTGTGAAGACGCTAAGTTTTGTAGTCTCTGTATAAAAATACTAATTACACTCCTAGACTTACGCGTTGCATACTTTCAGGGGTCATGAACCCTGCACACAGCACAGAGGAATAACTTGCAAAGACGATTTGCCTATAACGCGATTATTATATTCCTCATCACCCATGACAATTTACTACTATATGTACTAAGAAACATTGAATTATCGTACAACAACTCTTGCATTCTCTTACCTTTTGCTTAAATACCTCACTCACGTACAGCAGGACGACCAGTTTCTTGCAATCAAAACACAACCAAATCCACTCGATAACATTTAACCATAAAGGCCCATACTCATCCATCGCGTCTATGTCTTGCAAGTGGAACAGTTTAAGCGATCCTTCAAAAATGACCAACGGACAAAAGGCCACAATGATTGGTCCACAGTACTCGTAGATCGGTTGCGCTATCAGTGTACAAATTCGATCGTATATCGCACAAAAACAGTGCACACGTTCCTCCACTCGTCCAGTGCGTTGTTGCGTCAGATGCGTTTGTAGCAGGTTCGCTGCACAGGACAGCTGTGCCACAGACAGCAACAGGACAGTAGAATAAAACCCAAACAGACACGATAAGCATAAATCCTCGTAAATGTAAACGATGATAGGCAGGTAAAAATACCACGCTTCGGGATTCAGCGAAAAATAGGCCACATATCCACTGGTTAACAGCAGACAGCACAGCATACCATCACATTGGATCATCCGGGCAAAACGTTTTGCCTGCTGATAGGACAAACTATCACTCATCCTCATGGTGGCAGTTGCACGCCGCAGCTCGGCATCGTTCGCCAGCAAACTGTTCAATGCACAGACCAACCGAGCACAGCGCATGTACACGTACACGGGAACTACCAGCCAAATGACGCAAAAGCTCGCCGTGGTTACGAGGAACAGTGCCTCGGCTAGTACATAGTCCTGCAGTACCGTTATATCGAAATGCTCATAAACGCCCACAATCGCTACACAAACGCAGAAAAGTGCGTTCAGAATCTGAAGAGCGGATCTGAACACGCTTAGCCTTAGGTAGGTTTGACGCCGTCCGTCGTATCGAACCAATGCTAGACCTATTGCGCTCATGTTGTAAACGACCGTTTGCAACCACTCCATTGAGGTAAAACAATAGCAAGTTTACTTTGTGCTGTTGTAAAGCCTTATTCCTTTCGTTTGGGGGATTGTCAAAAACCAATCCCCCATTGTCACGTGGCTGCATAATTGATCGGTAGTGAGTGCGATTATTCATTAATCACCTGGGTGTGAAGATATCTTCTATTTGCCGGTTTTCGATAGCTATACCAAATTAAATTTAAGTGATAACAGTCACCGAAATGTAAACTGTTACTTTCAAAAAGGACGCGGGCTACTACCTAGTTACTTACTTTTTAGGCGCTTCAACCTTTCTCCTAGTTTAGACTGTCTTAATGTTATACTAAAGGGAAGCTAAGTCATCTCTTTCTCTCTTTTTAGCCTAACGATCTCTTAAGGTCATGCCTGCCATTTCTGGCTTACTAGACTTAATGGTTCCACGTAGTTGGATAGTAGTCTGTGTCCTCACTACGGGGGAACGGTCAGGGTGGGATTTGAATCCCGGTCCTGCCGTATGAAGAACGGCGCCGTGGTCGCATCCATCACCCAGCCGCCCTAAGCTTAGCCATCTTGTAATGTAAATTGCATAACTTATGAGAAGCCTGTCAATTTATTTATTTATTTATTTATAACTACGTATAGTCTGGTGGTCGAGGCGATAACAGCGCCGGTCTGCACAGGGCTGGACCGGGGTTCAAATTCCATCCAGTCCGCCTCCCCGCACGCAGGGCTGACTACTTTGCTACGGGTAAAACTAAGTCACAGAAATACAGATATGGCAGGCCGAGACCTCTCGAGGTCGTAGTGCCAATAAAGAAGAAGAAGAAAGCCTGCCTGCTGGCTGAACATACGAACAATCTACTTAAAACTAGTTAATGTTAAATTTAGAGGGAAGGGAATGAAGTAGGGGAATAACGAGAAGATCTTAACATGGAGCGGAATGACGGTAATGAGTGGTGGAAAACAAAAACATGAGACGAGGATTTAAACAAACGAAGTGCACGCAAGAACGGGTCGTTACGACCAATCGAGATACGGCCTTGGTATTACTAGACTAGGCGGACGAATATGAAGGGAACGGTTGGGAACATAGAATGGGATGGAGCAAAGCAGAGAAGGGGCATCAATACAATCGAGCAGGAGGGAGGCGACAAATATGGTTTGGGAGTGAGAACGACGGACCTCAAGAGTGTCCAGACCCAGCAACTGACACCTAGACTCATAATCGAGCAGGGCGCTAGAGGATCTTCCATGCATGTTGCCAGCCGCAAACCTGGTGAAAGATCTCTGCCCCCGCTCAATACGTTCCATGTGGAACCGAGCCGTAGGAGACCATATTACTGGACAATACTCCAGCAAAGACCTGACCAATGAACAGTATAGCGCTTTCATACACAAAAGATCGGAAAAGGCACGAGATACGTTTAAGGATACCCAGTGTTTTCCGGGCTCTGGCAACCGTAGAATCCCATATAGGGACGATAAGGAAAGTCCACTATCGAGCCATATCCCTAAGTCCTTGAACAAAGAAACTCGGTTGACCTGAACCCGGTCCAGCTCATAGCGATAAAGAAAAGGAGTGCGGGAACGGGAAAACGAAATGACTTGACACTTAACCGAACAATTAGTGAGGGAATTACGAGCACACCAAGAGGAGAATCGGTGAAGAACATTTTGCAGACAAACACAATCCGCCTCCGACGAGATAGGGAAAAATATTTTCACATCGTCGGCGTAGCAAAGAAAGTGATCATGTGGCAGGACAGTACTGATATCATTGAGAAACAATACGAACAAGAGAGGACTTAGGACACTGTCCTGCTACCTATAACTACTACCTATAACTGAAGGCGTTTTTAAGCCAGTACCACATGTCCGCACCAATGACAAAATGGTGTTAATTTATAGCGTTTCCCACGACCAAATGGTATTGTGTAGTATCCCAACTCACAAAACTTACCATGCTGTTTGTCCTTTCGCTGAGCATAAAAACGGCGGCCAATTTCTTGAGGTCACTGATCGGCCACAGCACGTTGGCCAGAATAAAACCGTTCGAATGTCCCAAGAAGCTGGTCGTATCGCCAACGATCGCCAGCACGCAGATTGCTACTTCCAACGATACGTACGTACAAAATACGGCCAACAGGGGTCCGAAGTACCGGCTCAAGCTGTGCCGCAACGCATGAACAGTACGACTGTACAGTGCCAAATAGAGCCGAAACACCCTATCGCGGTCGGCTGTTGTGCCTTGCTTGAGATCCCTCACAAGCCACATTAATCGTTCCAGCTGAAGTTGGGCGATCAGCAGCAAACAATCGCACAGCCCCAAAACGTATTCCATGGCCAGATCGGTGTAGAGGAACAAACAGCTCACCATGTACAGCGACATAAACATATCGCGACCAACGCCTAGGAACTCATCAATGTAGTAGCAATGGAAAAACAAATGCAATATCACACCGTTCGTGCAGCATACAGCTGCCAGCAGTGAAACTATTCGACTGTTGCTTTTGTGTCCCGTAAGCCCTATTAAATCCTCCTCGTTACGATTGAGAGTGTTAATAAGGTTAGCAAGCTGTCGGCGCTGTAGGACGGTTTGCCACGGTAAAATGCAAAACACTGCACAGAATGTAATGGTATGGGCGATATGGAAAAATGGCAAAATGGTCCGATTACCGATGGCGACCATCGCAGGATAATCGATAACGTTACGATACATCGAGTATCCGCTCCCCAGCAGGGTTATCGTGAAGAAGATGACAAACTTGTGCACTGCATAAGGGATGCTTTCGAACGAGTGGTTGCCACTCTTCTGCTGTATTGAAAACAAACCCAACCCGCGAAGGCAGCGAACTAGAACACGCATGTTATCGCACACGCTCATGATCCGACACTGGCAGTTGAGTGCGGTTTTTGGTGTGGGGTTAGCAATACTCCTTTAATTAGGTTAAAACCTCACGATTCCAGCGACAGACGAGAGCGCTCCATGAAATATTCAAAGTAAACCAGCAAGGCAAGCCGTCTTCCAACACCGGAAAACACCGTTTAAAAAATAATTAAGGGTCCCACTCGGAGTACAAATCGAAAACAGTGAACAGAGCGACATCCCTGACTTCTGACTATTGTGCAGTTTTTTTTTTTTCACTTACCATCGCGTTGACTCCTTCACCGAGCAAAAAAACTGCCATCAACTTTTTCATATCACTCAACGGCCACAAAATGTTCGCCAGAATCGGCATTATGTGATGCTGTTCGGTAATGTAGCTCATCGCATCCAGTATGCAAATAGCTACCTCCAGGCAAACGTACGAACAGTGCATCAGAACGATTAGTCCAAAATAGGGGCTTAAATAGTCCCTTAGGATGACGATGGTCTTACTGTATATGGCAACATAAAACTGAAACAACCGATCCGTCCGGGTAACGGAGTCCAGATTTTTCGCTATCCACATTAGCCGTTCCAGCTGGAGGCGAACGATCAGTAGCAAACAGTCGCACAACCCCAACACTAACTCTATTGCCAGATCAACGTACATGTATATGCAGCTCGAGACATACACTGGAAGGAACGGTTTATCGCCCCAATAGTGTTGCTGGATAAAGTACAAGTGAAAGAAGGCATGAAAGATCACTGCATTAAACACGACCAAACACATCAGCATTTTCACTAAGCGATAGTTGGTGACAACCCCGGTAAGTTTGCTCAAGCTCAGCTCATTCTCGTGCAGCGCATCCATCGCGGCTGCCAGTCGATCGCGCTGCCGAAAGGTTTGCCACGGGAGAACACAAAACACGATACCGTACGAAACATTGTGTATGATGAACACAAATGGCCAAATGTTACCTTCGATACGAGCATACGCATCATATTCTTTAATGCTACGATACAGTAGATACCCACTGCCCAATAAGGAAGCGCCAAAAGACAGCACGAGCTTCAGTGTCCCATTTTGGACGCTTCTGTACGAAGGGACCAAATTAGTGTCGATGTGTTTTTGAACAGAAAACAAACCAATCAATCGCAAACAGCGGAACAAAACCCGTAAGTTGTCGCACACGTGCATGCCTTTCTACTGCAGAGCAGCAATGCTAATAAGCGGGATGCAACATGTTGGTAGCAGACAGATAATTCATTTATACCTCTGCCCCGATCAGAAATGTTTGCTGATGTTCAGATATTTCACGTGACAGTTGCACGAGAGTTGGATCCATTCTGAGCGGTCTACGTATTGCATCAATTATTACTCTAACATTGACGTAATATGGCTGACTCTCTGGTTTGCTTACCTTGGCGATGATTAGGTGACACATTCAGTTGTGGGAGGTTAATCGGAAACATCGTCATTAAGAGGTAGACTTCTGTCTGATCTTACATATGAAACATATACAATAGTTCAAAGAATAGTGCCTAAAATCATTAGTATCACTTGAAGAAAAAAAATATGAGAGAGTTTAAAGTCTCAGCGACTATCAGGTTAGCTAAGGTACCAGAGTTAAATTATACTCCCTAGACTCTTTTGGCACCATCAAAGAATTAATTTAATCCTCCATATATTTATACTCCAATCACGGTCAGGTCGTATTTTGTTCCTCTGCCAGTGAAAATTTAAGTGAAACGAGGATCTCTTTAAATGGCCATTGCGTTGACTCGATTGTATCGTAAGTAGACCTTAAACTCGTGAACAACCACCTATCAGGACTTCCAGGTTTTCAGTGACTTGCATTTTTTGTTTTTGTCTAACTAAACACAGAAGAAGGCCGTGGAGCAAACACATCAGTTCATAAAACATTTACCTGGGCAAACATGTGGGCTAAATAGGCCCAACTGGTCGATTGAACATATTTCGTTAGAACTTTATTTTTAGTGTGAGGATAGCTAATGAATAATATCAATGAAGAAAAAACTGAAGGAAATCAATGAAGGAAATTGCGCAGTCAACACTCACAGATTAACATGCTGGAAGCGAAAATACCAAATTTCAGACTAATATCAGATAGATGCCAGATTAAAAAAGTGAGTTTGACTAGGTTTGGGAATGTGTCTAAAACTCTTATACTAAGCCCAACGAACATCAGTACGACTGTGATCAGATCCAACCAGATCACACCTTTAGAAAAGCAGTTAAGGTTCTCACTCACAGTGCAAATGAAAATGTTGCTATTTATAGTAATGTGCAGTGTTTCACTTACCATCGCGTTGACTCCTTCGCCGAGCAAAAACAGTGCCGTCAATTTTTTAACATCACTAACCGGCCACAAAATGTTCGCCACAACCGACAGAAAGGAGCGCTCGGTAGCGTAACTGTACGCATCCAGCAAACAAACAGCTACTTCGAGGCAAACGTACGAACAGTGCATCAGAATTATTAGTCCAAAGTAAGGACTAAGGTTGTCCCTGAGGATGACGATGGTCTTACTGTATATGGCAACATAAAACTGAAACAACCGATCCGTCCGGGTACCGGAGTCCAGATTTTTCGCTATCCACATTAGCCGTTCCAGCTGGAGGCGCACGATCAGTAGCAAACAATCGCACAACCCCAACACTAACTCTATTGCCAGATCAACGTACATGTACATCAGGCAAGAAACATACACTGGAAGGAACGGTTTATCGCCCCAATAGTGTTGCTTGATAAAGTACGAATGAAAGAAGACATGAAAGATCACTCCGTTAAAGACGACCAAACCCACCAGCATTTTCACTGAGCGATAGTTAGTGACAACCCCGGTAAGCTTGATCAAGCATAGCTCATTCTCGTGCAGCGCATCCATCGCGGCTGCCAGACGATTGCGCTGCCGAAAGGTTTGCCACGGGAGGGCACAAAACACGATACCGAACGTTGCATTGTGCACCACGTACACAAAAAGCCAAATATTACCTTCGGTAGCAGAAAATGCATTGTAGTGTAGGATACTAATCAACAGCAGGTATCCACTGCCCACAATGGACGCGCCAAGGAACAGGACGAGCTTCAGTGTCGCATTGTGGACACTTTTGTACGAAGGAACAACATTTTCGTCGCCGTGTTTTACTACGGCAAGTAAACCAAACAGTCGCAAATAGCGAATTAAAACTTCCAAGTGGTCGCACACGTGCATGCCTTTGTACTGCAGAGCAGCAGCACCGGAGCGGGATGCACCAGGTTGGCGATCAGATAAGTCATTTATAATTCCTGCCCGAACCGATATGTTTGCCCGATGTTCTAATTTTTCTCGTGGCAGAATTTAATGTTACATGGGACAGGTGTATTATGAGCCTTCCAGGTATTGCATCAATTATTACTCTAACATCAACGTAGCCATATTAACGTTAGTTAATAGCGTTAATAGCTGGTTAGCTCACATTCAGTTGTAGACAAGTTCGCCAAAAGCGTTGACATATCTTGTATGTAAATCATGTGTGGACATTTCCAAAAGTTAAATGAATAGTGGTAATGTCTAATTACTGTCACTTGAACAGGTATGCTGCTTAATTATATTGGTGTAGTGCACTGGAGCGCCTGGAAGAATACAATTACTTATCACTTTCCACATCGTGTTAGTATGTTTCATTGTCACGATCACCGTATATACGCAATGAGCTCATAAAAGTGATCCTCAAAATGGTGGTTGCATACTTTCAGGCGCTATTACCTGTGAGTGAGTGAGCTTCTTTAAAGACGCTTAGTATAGGCAGTGACAGTCCATCAAATACTTACCATCGTTTTAACACCTTCGCCGAGCAGAAACAATACCAGCAATTTTTGAACATCTATTAACGGCCAAATTATGTAGCCCAAAACTATGCTACCGAACGTTGCTTTGCTCACAATAAGCTGGTATAGGTCCAGTATACAAATCGCCACCTCAAGGCAGACGTACGAACAATGCAGTACGATCAATAGTCCAAAATACGGACCCAAGTTGTGGCTCAGCAGAGCGCGAATTTTGCAGTAAACTGCTACGTACAGCCGTAGCAGACGATCAGCTGGGATACCTCCAGCACCAAGATCCTTCGCAATGCGCACTAAGCGTTCGAGCTGAAGGCGAACCATAAGCAACAAACAATCGCACAGCCCAAACACTAATTCCATCGCCACATCAACGTACATAAACATACAGTTGTAAATGTATATGGGGATGAACGATCTGTCTGGACGGTAGTATACATTGATGTACAGTGTTTGATAAAATATATGCGCCATGAAACCTTTGCATATAGTAACGATCGCTAGCAATCGTACGGTGCGATAGTTAGTGGCTTTGCCTGTCACATCCACTAGATACGTTTCATTCTGGTGAAGATTGTTCAGAGCGGCTGCAAGTCGTTTTCGCTGCCGAAAAGTTTGCCACGGAAGAGAACAACACACCCCACAGAGGGTAAAATTATTCACAACGTACACGAATGGCCAGATTGTAGTTCCTGGGCTCTCTAGCACCTTCAGGGAATTGTCTTTAATGCTCAAAAAACTTGAATATCCACATCCCAGCAAGGCTGCACCGAAGAGAATCACAAACTTTAGGGCCGCATAGTAGGTACTTTCGAACGAGCAGCTCGTTGAACGACTATTGCGTGCATTCTGTTGTATCGAAAGCAGACCCAGAACCCGTAAACTACGCAACAGGACATGCAGGTTGTCGGTAACGTACATGGTTTTCTACTGCTCAACTGAACACAGAAGTAGCACTAACTGTTTGGCATACACTCAGAAAAATCCAGCAGCAGGTTACGAGGACTCAGTTGAGTGTCGAGCAAACACATAAATTCATTAAGTATTTAGCTTATAAAAGCATGTGGGAAACCTAGCCCCAAACTGGTCGATCGATGCGTTACATGCACTAGCGTTATTTATAGTATGGGGACAGCTGATGAATAATGTGAATGAAGTACATATTCCGTGGCAGAACCTTGACCGAATCCTAATTCTCTAAAAGTATTCAATTTCACCCAGATCTAAATTCCTGTTGAAGTAATGCAGCGTATACTCTCTTCTTCATTGCAGAATAGCGAATTAGACTTTTTGGAGTGGTCTCCGATCAGTAATGATATATTTATGATCACCGATAATATGCCCACGGATACGCTGTTCTCTACACTAGCCCAGTATCCGTTTCCCGACTCTAGAGAGATAGGTAAGCGCTTGCAAAACTCCCTGACGCGGGTCCCACTCCCTGACAACACTAACCGTTTTCTCCTTCAGCTCGTGGTGCGGGTCGGGCCGACTTCATTCAGCCCAGCTTGGGCCCGCTACAGCCCAACCTAGATGATTTGATGGATTTGGACCTAGACTTCCTGAACTTCTCGCGACTTGCCCCAGTACCGGAGGAAGCATCGGATGATCTGCTGAAAGCGATCGACTACAACTATCCACTCGGTATGTACACAGCCACCCGCGCATCCCCGCTAATCTTCCACTAACGTACACCTGTTTGAACCCATTTTCTGTCCACCAAGGATCCAACCAATTAACCAGCACAGGTAGTAGCATACAGGAAGCGCCGGAGACACTGGCAGTCTCCGGCAGCAATCAGCAAACGAACCAGGCTCACCAAGCGAGCAGCTGCATCCAGCAGCACCCACCACCGCCTGGCATTCAATACTCGGCTAAGCTCTACGGCCAAACGTTGCAACCGTCGGGTGGTGGCGGTGGATCATCCTCGTCCACGGTACAGTCCTCCATTGCTCAGCAGCTTAGCAACGCAATCGATTCGTACCTATCCGATCAGCTTATTGGTGGTGCGAGTGTCAGTAGCAACAGCCAGGGTTCTGCGTCCCTTGCCTCAACGCTCGGGTTAGGTCAGGTGGCATCAGCTCAACCGCATCAGCAGCATTCATCGCTAGCTAGCGGCAGCGGCGGCAGTAGCGACGATCTGGCGCGCAGTGTTAAATCGAAGTTTTCCCGCGGGTACGCCAAACACAACTACGACCCCAAATACCCACCGACGCCCCATCAAACGATGGCATACAACATGGTTTCGCAACCGCACATGGGACAAACGGGGACCAACAGTGCGGTCCTTGGGACGCCCGGTCCCTACGGTAGTAACACTTCCATCGGTTTCCAGAACGTAATTTCTTCATCTGCCTCCGCCTCTGCCGCGGCCTCTTCCTCCTCCTCCTCCTCCTCCTCCTCCTCCTCCGCGGGCATTCTTCAGATGGGTTCGGGTGGCATCCCTGCCTCCCTGACGCCCAGCAGTATGCAGCTACACTACAACCATTCCGCTTTGCAGAACGCAGCTAGCAATCCTGTGAACCTCTCCAACAGTCCCGGAGCATCGGGCGCTGGTGGTAATGGCAGCGGCACCATACGGACACCGGCACAAATGGGCAGCACCGGTGGCGGCGCACAGCAACCGCCGAATAATGTGTCCGGTGGCTCGGTAATGCTTATGCAAAGCATGAACTCCAAACTGTTAACACACAGCCAATCGCTACCGGTTCCGGCATTACCGCAAGCGAAGCCAGCACCACCGCAACCCCGCTCAACCTCAATGCCGACCGGGCCGAACTACAGTCAAATGTTGGCCTCGCAGCACTCACCTCCCGGCAGTCTGCATGCATCGCAGTCGGGCAGTAGCTACAAATCGTACCACGGGCATCAGCCGCAACCGTACAAGATACCGTCGCAAACGGTCGGTGCCGGTGGTTCGTATGCCAGCGGTGTGCGAGCGATGCGCCATTCGTCCCCGCCGCACGGTACCCTGCTGCAGCCTACATCCGGATCTTCCGGTGGAGCCGCAGCGATCGGTATGAGCTCGAGCTCCGGAGCACCCGTTGGAATATCGAACGCGCTGGAGCAATCGCAACAGCAGCTGCAGGATCTGCAGCTGCAACAGCAACAGCAGCAACAGTCGCTCGTATCGTCAGCCGGTGCCCTGCAGCAGCAGCAGCAGCAGCAACAGCAGCAAACGCAAGCCAAACGTCATCCACCACATCCCACCAAAGAGATGTTCCGCTCGAACAGTCTTCCGATCAATGCAACGTTTCCGCTTCCACCGAAGGAGGCGGAAAACTTTGCCATGCCTCGGTACCACCAGTCCTCGCAGAAGCCCAATGCAAAGTTGCGCACGCGCAGCAACTCCATGATCATGAAGCAGCAGACCGGCGTCATAACGACCCCCGGTGGCGGCAGCATGGGGATGGTGTTGGGATCCGGCGGTGCGGGAATGTCCGGTGGTGGAGGTAACACGCAGCACATGTCACCGAGCCTGCACGCTACCTCCAGCGAACCGATGCTCAACGTTACCAACAGTGCGCTGCTTGCCCAACTACTAACCACTAATAGTAAGTACGAGTGCGCGGTAAATGAAACAAATGGGAGCAGGAGCGCTTGTGCTTATTTTGCTTTTTTCTCTGTTTTCCAGACGCAAGTACCTTACTGAGCAAACAATCGCACAGTACATCATCAAGTGCCATAAGTACCTTAACGCAGTCGTCGTCGCAGCAGCAACAGCATCAGCAACATCAACACCAACAACAGACGAGTCTGTTCCAGTCGATGTCGATGGGGAATACGATTTCCCCATCATCCTCACAGCTTCAGTTGCATCAACTGCAACAACAGCAGCAGCAGCAGCAACAGCAGCACCATCACCACCAAATGTCCAGTGCAACACCCGGCCCATCCAGCAGCAGCGCGATGCGACCCCAAGCGAGCCACAGTTCCGTGCTGAACTTTGCCTCCTCCACCGGCATGTCGCTATCGCAGCAGAGTCTTTCGCCCGATTCGGCCCACGACACGGACGGTCCCATGTCGCCAACCGGGCTGGGCGGCAGCGGCAGCAACAGTACGACCGGAGCCGGTAGCAAGTTTCCGCGCAGCGACAGCCAGCGCCGTACCGGGCACATTCACGCGGAACAGAAGCGTCGGTACAACATCAAGAATGGGTTCGATACGCTGCACTCGCTGATACCGCAGCTGCAGCAGAATCCGAATGCAAAGGTAAGGCTCGATCATTTCAATTTTGGGGGGTGAAGATTCCGGTATAATAATACGCATTTTCGTTCTCTCTCTCTCTCTCTCTCTCTCGTTCCCGCAACAGCTAAGCAAAGCGGCCATGCTGCAGAAGGGTGCCGATTACATCAAGCAGCTGCGCTCGGAACGCACGTCCGCTAACGATCAGATGGATGCATTGCGCCGGGAGATTGATCAGTTGAATAATTCATTAAAGTAAGAAAGCGCTTCGATGCAAATCGACCGACCGACCGACCGACCGTGTACCTTAATGCCGTTCCGTTTGATTGTAGCAATCTTCACACCGCACTGCCTGCCAGTGGTGCACCCGTGTCCCGCCAGCGAACCGGTCGCGTGAAGGAGCTGTACCAGCACTACGTCCGGCAGCGAACGCTCGAGAACTGGAAATTCTGGATCGTAAGTAGTGGTTGCCGTCGAGTGGCGATGGTTCTCGTCTTACCCGTCTCGTCACCGTTTACAGTTCGGGCTGATCTTCGAACCGTTGCTGAATTCCTACAACCAGACGGTTTCCGTCGCGAGCATGGATGAGATGTACCGCACTAGCCAGCTGTGGGTCGATCAGCACTGTTCGCTGGTGGAGCTAAGGCCTGGTAAGGAATACTTTTTGAGGGAAAATTTTGCGTGCTGCTTCCATTTTTCCAAATTTTTGGATTTTTTTTTACTAATTTTCAAACAAAAAAATGATTTTTCTGTAAGTGTTTAAAGAGATGTGAATATGCTAGAATGTTGAGCCTAGCCAAATAATATTAACCTCTCAATAACACCTTATCCGCCCAACCAATACCGACTTTTATGCCACCACGGTTCAAATTTCAACTCGCGTGGATCAACCAAGAAGCGGAAGGAGCGACCGCTCGGGGCCTTGTCGGTCAGGAGGGCTTCGTCTGCGAGGGAAACCTTGTTGTTTCCCTTTAATATCACAATTAGAGGGGCCTCCAAATATCTTGACCCAACACTGGGAGTCATTGCTCTGTCGTAAACGACTAATTGTACAATCGTTTTATGGGATTTCAACTGTCATCCGACTAGCCGTATACGACCGAGCAATGATACCATTTTAAGGATGGCCTAGGCCTAGGAGCGCGACGAATTCAGGCTAATCCATGGGTCGTCTCGAAATCGCTACGGGTTGACTCGGACTCGTCGCTCCCACGGGTCGCCTCGAACCCATTACACGCCACGGGTCGAACTCGATTCCTAAAAGGGTCAAACCATGAAAAGAGTCGTATGACACATCACTAGTCTCCAGTAGTAATTCGACGCATGGAAGTCATACTCACCGCCTTTACCGTCAGCTAGCTAACAAGACTTCGGTTATTAACCTTCCCACCGTCTCATTCTTAGCCGTTTCCAATCAGCTGCGCCAACTGTCCACGACGACCGATGTCCTGTCGGATCCTCCGAGCTCACTGCAGGAGGAGGTACTTAAGGCGATCTCCAACTCGAGCAGCAACTGTCTCGTACCGCGCGGTTCCGGCAAAGGAAGCAGTCGTGGAGGAAGTAGCACCGAGACGAGCCCCCATCGATCATAATCCACGTTCCCATTTCCTTGTTGTTTTGTTTATTCTGTCCTTGTTTAAAATAACGAAGAACGAGCGAGCGTTGCAACATTTTCGATTACAACACGTGCTAAGGTGTATCAGCGTAGCAGGAAATCACCTTCCGTGATGAAATGCGCTCAAATAAGGGAAAATATTGGTGTGAAGCTAGGGGGAAAGAAAATACACCAAACACAATGTAAAGAAACAGTGCCTTCTGCTGCTACCCAGCCAACCCCCCCATTTAAATCAGGTGTTTGCGATGCATAACTAAATGACGTTACCATAATCTCAGTGAAGCTAGCTAGCAGATCGCGGACCGGAACTACCGTCGGGGTTAAACAAGAGAAGAGTCTAATTTAGTCTATTCGTTCGTTGTTATTCGTATTTTGTCAGTACGAATTTTGAGTTTTATTACCCTAATCATCCTACAAAGCGTAAGCTTTTCTATCGTATCAATCCTAACTTTTTGCACACACCTCTTACTAGCACCCTTTTCTATGTTTACGTTAAGCCTGTCGTCATTAGATTGTTGTTAAGGATTTTTGTTAGCTTTCTTTTTCCTACTATCCCCACTCTGGTTTTACTCTATGTGTCTTGTTAAGGAGTACTTTGCGCTAATGCGTTCAGTTTAGCGCCAGCCTGTTTCATCCACGAACGAGGCGTTAGCGGAAAGCGAACGGTTTGTCTTAGTTGTACGATGTTAAGCACAGCGTGTAGTGTTAATCTGTTTTTTTTTTTTACTAGCTTTAGGCATCGTTAGTAGCTTGTTAGTGAATTGTTGGATATATCGTGAGCAGAAGGCAGGGATACCGTTGCTGTTATCGGTGTATCGTGTATTGCCTTAGGAGAGGAGTAGGTGGTGAGCAGGGTGGTGATGTATTCTACTGGCTACTGCTACATGCGACGTAGTTGATCTTAACTGACGAAAAGCTTTGATTTGCATCCGTGGGGTATGTATGGCTCATGCATGTTTGTTAAACAAAATCAAAGAGAGAATACAAAAAGGCTGTTGTGCTTTGCGGTACACATCACACTCTAGGTAGGGAAAACACACACAAACACCACATCAAATCTTACAATCGTTAAATGCCCAGGCTCATGCTCCCAAGTAGGGTAGCAGCGAGTACGAGAAAAGTACAATTAGGTTCCGAAATGTGTTAGACAGGGAAAAACAGTGTATGGTTGAGATTTTGCTATCGTTTAAGTGCGAGTAGAAGATCAAAAGTAAACGCATTAAAGGGAGATGGATGAATGTGGGGTGTGGATTGGGGAGTTTCGTTACTATTGTAGCGAAAATTCTCAGCTCCACTCCAAAGCAACAAGTTGTCAGCAACTAACGGTTGATGGTACATTTTGACCGCTTTCTTCCAGGAGTGTCCGAAATTGCTTGCACCTGAGTGACGCCGACTTTGCCAGTGTTTTCCAGACCATAGCACAAGCCTCCACGTGATTAAAACAAGATCTTAGATTATTGTAATCACGTCCGATGCATTGCTTTAAACATTAGCACACTGCTCTTACCCTGTATAATTCCACACAAACACAATAATATATTTCTTTATCTCATTTCATTCAAGTTTAAAGGATACAGGTAACGAACAATTCTTTCTAAGACTGATCCTTATCAAACTGATCGCTAAGCACAGCGATCCAGGGTTTCTCAGGTCAGTTTAACATTGCACCACTATATGTCAACAGCATAAAACGATAATCCGACATCGAATATTGCAATTCAACCTCGCTTAACCCATCTCAACCTGGGCAAACAGATTTTCAACTCCGTTAAATCCCAACTCGATAATGGAAAGATAAAAGACTTGAGAAGGCCCTCCCTAAAATCTTTTGTGTGCAGCACTGTGGCCTGTCATTTTTATTGCACAGTGGGATTTGTGTATGGTCATAATTCGTTTGATATAAACATTGTGCTTACTGTTACTGGACAGCGTTTAGAGCATGATAATATACATTGTAAGAAGTGATTTGAAATGTTATTATTCTTATTTTTCCTCCTTTTCTGAATATCTATGCCCGTTAACAAATATCTATCAAACCAATGGGTAAAAGACTCGAGAAGCCCCCCCCCCCCCCCCTGACAAAATTTGTTAGGCACTATAGGATATACGCCTAAAGGTATGCAATCTGCAGTACACGTTACGAAAGCTTCACAGTGTGCTTTCAGTGTGCTTTTAGTTTGGTCAAAATTGGTTTAAGAAAGTCGAATAAAATATTTGTTATTATTTGATTAAAACCTTCTCTCCGCTAACCCTACCATTCATTTTGGCTTACAGGGGCTTCTTACTAATTTTCGGTCGCACTAGGGGTGAACAATCGGGCCTGAAACATGCACGGCGTTCTCGGACGGTAACGGAACAGTAATTCGATGAATTCTTGTTACCATGCATTGATATTCAGCAAAGGAAGAAACATAAGAATATCATAATCTCAAACCACTTGTTACAATGTATTGTATCAAGTTCTAATCGCTGTCTATTAACAGTATTAAGGAACAATGCACAATGTTTACATCAAATGGGTTTTGACCATACAGAAATCCCACTGTACAACAAAAATGACAGGCCACAGTGCTGCACACAAAAGATTCTAGGGAGGGGCCTTCTAGAGTCTTTTACCAACCAATGTTCCGTTACTGTTAGGGAACACCGTGTATGTTGTAAGCCTGGTTGGTCACTCCTAGCGTGACAAAAAAATATTACGTAACTCCTGTAAGCCATTTTAAATGGCCAGGATAGAGGGAGGGGAATTTAACCGAATAATAAGCAATATTTCATTCGACTTTATGAAACCATTTTTGATCATACTGCAAGCACACTGTGAAGCTTTCGCAACGTGTACTGCGGTTTGCATACATTTAGGCGTAAATCCTACAGTGCCTAACCAATTTTGTCATGGGGCTCGCCTTCTCGAGTCTTTTACCTCCTGTTTTATAACGCATTCTTCTTATTCCTTTTTGAACCCACAACCTCCAAAGGTCTCGGCCTGCCATTTCTTTCTTCGACTTGATTTTTTCCGTAGCTGGATAGTCAGTCCTGCCTACGGGAAGGCGGGCTGGATGAGATTTTATCCCCGGTCTACGGCAGGACCAGAAGACTGGCGCCGCAATCCCCTCGGTCACCGGGTCACGGAATTTAACGTCTGTTTTCCGGTGTCGGAAAAGGGTTTCAAGGTTGAATTGCAGACTAAAGTCTGAATAGGGTTCTCAGACTTAAGACGAATTGCATAGGATAAAGCTGTAAATTTCCGAAAACAAAAACAAACAAAGACGGAATTGTTAAGCCTTTGCCCTCGGTCAAATCACCTACTAAGTTTGATAGAACCTTTGGATGAAAAACCGTACGAGGAACCGCTCGAGCTGTGCCACCAGCTTTAACGTGTTAAACTGTTGACAAATAGTGTAACAATGGTCTGAGAAACTCTATAAGAAGCCACCCGATCGATGAAGTCTAATCAACTGCCTGCCTCTTGCTATCTCAACCGCTGGTCACAGCCTTTGCCCATCTGTTTCACGGCACTCGGTTTTCATTTTCAATTTCCAACTGACGAAACTGTGTGATAATCACTAGGTACGTTACGACCGAACTAATAACCTGTAACGACATAAAGTTAACAACATTAGTGATCGCTTATGAGTTATAGTAAAGGCATAACTAAATGCTCACCATATAGTTTAAGCTGTTGTCGATGGTAAACAATCCGTACACGGTAAAACGAACGTCCTGAAACTGGCACTTGATGAGCAGCTTATCGAGCATGTTGGCCAGCCGCCTGTTGCGGAGCGAAGCAATACCACAGTGTTGCGTTAGTTGCGTTATCTTCTTTACCTAAGACGTGATAACGTGATAAAAGTGTTAACAAATCGCTTGTATTTCATCCGTTAAACCCCTGTCTGAAATGACCTCAAAACATTCGCTGTTTTCCTTCAAATACCTACAGCTTTGTACCGTACAATGTGTTTAAGTAAAATAGTCTTGTTCGTACGATGTTTGATCCTGTGTCGCAGTAATCCATACAACTATCAATCGTGTGTTGTATCATGCCTGTTGTGCCGCTCGCTCGATCCTTTAGTAAGCTTGTGCTACATAGGAGCGCCTCAAACCAATGATGTCTACGTCTATGCAGTTTCCACCTCCGAGTCACGGATGGCTCTCTCTCTCTCTAGCGCCAGACTGAAAAGAAGACAGGCAAGCCCATTTACCTGGCGCAGGCCCTTGGTGGTAGCAAAGGGCCCTGAGAGTTTTCCATCCACCTTCCAAAAAAGCTCATTGCGTCGTATATTCTTCTTCTTCTTTGGCACTACAACCTTGAGAGGTCTCGCCCTGCCATTTCTGGCTTTCTGTGACTTAATTTTACCCGTAGTATAGTAGTCAGCCTTACGTACGGGGAGGCGGCTTGGATGGGATTTGAACCCCGGCCCTGCCGTGTGAAGACCGGCGCCGCTGTCGCCTCTGCTACCGGACCGCCCCGTATATTACCCTAGCTATACTGTCATACGCGTCTTTAAAATCAATGTACAGATGCTGCTCCGCCATCTTCTCCAAGATTTGCCGCACTTTGAAGAGCAGTGATCAGTGGTTGATTTTCCCTTTTCGGAATGCTCTCTGTTCTTTTTGTTTTATTGATCTTTTACCAATTCTTCAAAATCTTGAGCCCAGCGCGAGAGGACCTCTGGGCTGGCAAACTGACCACATCCCAGATTCTTATTCCGACAGCAAGTCATCTAAGGTCTGAAGTTACTTCGGCGAACCGCATTTTGCTGGTAAAACTTTCTTCCTGGTCCTTAACGCACTCTGATTTCTTGGAGTTAAGGATCATCTTACTGCCGTGAAACCCATGCCCAGGATGGGATAGGTTGATAACAATATAGTCTACAGCAGAGTTAAGGATAGATTCGACAAGAGATTTTGTATGCTAATTGGATCGAATCTTGTCCAGGACTTGTCCTTTAGAAGGATGCATGGCGCGGAACGACCATACATGCTGGTCCTTAATTTCTAGCCGTTCTTGTCTTTCTTCAGAAATGAGAAGGTAATTTTAAAATCCGAATACGATTCGATTGTCTGAAGATGTTCCAAACTTCAGGACACACCTGACAGTGATCCTCAAAGTACTTATGCTGTAGATTGATAGCTATTAGATAGTTACGATTCTACATTTGTTGATGTTTGCGGACGTATCTCTTATCGAGCGTCCTGGCTCGAGGAAGTGTCGTTCCACCTAGCTAGATCTGCGCATCCGATCTTCTCTCCTACTAGAACTACGCAACCGATCGTCTCTCGCAGTAGTAATGGTACTTTGCTAACAGTTGAGTGGTAAGTGCTTCTGTAACTCACACATAGATGACGCCGCGATCACTACAACGCCATAGCTATTCCACCGAATCAACTAACTCCACACTCAAGATTCACACACACACACACACACACACCAGACATGATACACAAGACAATCGACAGTCGGATAGCTCATTAAGACACATGGTTAAGGATCATGGGAAAAGATAAGCTGTGTTTACCTGTTCCGCAACTGCTCCTGCTGTGGCCAGCAACCCAACGACAAGCAAACTTTTCCACCCCACCAGCAACAAATGGTCCAAGATGTACGGATGGTTCGGATTGTACTCTAGATTGCTGTAGATAAAGTCGAAGTACACTATGCACGTGATGGCAATGAGCCAGGACGCACTGACACCGAGAACCAGAACCGCGTGAAGACGATTCACCAGCCCGACGCAGTGCAGCAGATCGTCCCGCAACCGAAGGACCGCACAAAGCTCGGCCACACTGTCACGATCTATCGCGTCACGGCACATCGAGCGCAAACCGGCAGCACACTGTCCGATCGCGACCAGCAGCAGCAGCACGTGGCAAAGGTACAGGTCCTGTATCAACAGTTCCCAGCGTATCTGTAGCACCAGATGAACGTCGAGCAGAAACTGGCTATAGAAAACGAACAAATGGTACACGATGCAGAGCAGCAAGGACAGCAGCGCAAGCAAACGGTACGGTGGATCGGACCGCTTTCTTTGCCGGGCCGCCATCCACGCATCGAGCGCGCACTCTATTCGCCCCAGCAATTGCACGAGCGTTTCGAAACTGGCCGCATTAAATCCGTTCGTAATGAGCATCGCACTTATCACCAGCGTATCGACCATCGACGCAAGAAGCCACAAAATGTACGATAGGTGGTTTAAGAACAGTGAGTAACCGTTAAGGACGGCCGCCCGGAGGTACGCCACGAGACCGATTATCAGCAGTGCTAGAGCTATCCGAACCCGGTAGGAACGGCGGAGCCCTGATGTACTGCGGTTCGGTCTCGTTTGCCGGGGAACGTACGGAATTAGTGCGCACCAGTGCAAGAGCGTTAGCAGCACGTGTAGCTTGCGGAAAATAGCCATCGTTAGTGGCGCGCAGAGTAGCGGGCGTTGGGCAGCCGTACACGTTCCTTAATTATTCACAGACAAACATTTTCGCTCACTTAAATGATAAAATCATTCTTCCTCCACAAACAATTCGAAAACGTTTCGCAATCGCAATATTGAATGTGGGTCAAAGCTATAATTTATTTACCGAAAGACGCTTGCACGATGCTTAATAGTGTCCGTTTTATCTAAAATATAAAGATGTATCACGACATCACGAACAAGAGATGGTGTATAATTTAGATGGAGCAATTTAGACGAAGGAAAAAATATATGAAAGCTCTCTATACACACACACACGCACGTACAAAGAACTGTGGCAGTCTGATACTTATGATAGGGGGAAAATATTAGTCTAGAAAATTGCTACGGACAAATGAACTGTTTGGCGCACAAACAGGCCACATGCGGTACGGATGGAATCCGTACGAATTCACCTATAGCTAAGCTTTGCTCCGCACCATCAGGCCGGACGACTTGCCGTGCTACACCAGCTGGCTGCGCTCTTCGCTCATCGCTCTTTGGTGGCTGCTGCTGCTGCTGCTGACCGTTGCGTACCCGAACAGGTCGAACACACCTTCGTGCGGGAGCAACGAAAACGTGAAGCTGCCGTAGTACCGCGGTTTGATCATCACGAATGGTATGAGCAGGCCGCGCGTTTCACTCTTTCTGTTTCTCCAGCCGTGCGGTCGGTACAGGCTGTGGTGCACATCGTTGCTGCCATCGTCCAACAGTATCCGTGCGAGCCGTTCCCGCTGCTGCTGAATCTTTGCGTACTCTTCCTCGTCCGAATCGTCGTACATGCCGGGGGAAAACGATCGCTCCGTTGCGACGGTACCACCTTCCAGGTGCTGCTCGTCGGCGAGCTTCACGTACCGCTGTTCGGCCCCCGCACGGAGCACGGCTGGCCTTCGGCTTGGGCGCGTGTAGCATGATCCGGCCGGTTCCTTTAGCACCATCAACGATAACGGTGGTCCGCTCGGTCGTGATTTTACCCAGATCTGTCGCGTGTTGCCACCGTGCGGAAGGGACGTGCTGTTGTTGGGGGTGACGGTGAAGGGTGGTGGTGGTGGTGGTGGTGAAGGGTGGTAGTAGGCATCCGGTTGTTTGCGCCGAGCGAGCTCATCCTCGCTCAGTACGAGCAGCGTTCGGTTATCGCCAAAGACGGACGTTAGATCGTCGCTCGTCACGTACAGGTACGATCGCAGCGCCGAATCCTGAAGCAGCATTTGTGTGCTTTTGCTGATGGCTTTTATCTGGCTCTCGATGTACGCTTCGCGGAGTTCCAGATTTCGACGCACCCGCATGTTTACCCCGATTTGGCGCGCCGTACCGAGGCAAGACTGTGTCGTCGGTTCTTCGCCGCTGCAATGGGAGCATGAGAGGGAACAATTTGTAACGAATCGACATTCATTCCACAATACGCAGCACATGAGAGCATGCTTTGGACGTGCGCATGAACTACGAAGCGCGCCATTCGACCGCTCGGTTTGACAGATGCACAGATCCGACCAAACAATAGCACAATGGCGAAAGCTACTTACATCCATTTAATGTGGTTCTTCACTTGTTTTTTGACCAGCCCGATTCCTTCCAGCACGTTCGTCACGTCGTAAATGCGTCGCTTCTGTCGGTTGGACAACGTCGATGAAACCTGCAAATTAAGTTTACATGAGCCAAAGAGACACTCGCGCGCTACATGCTCGGTCATACATCACGCAGATACAGCACACCGTCCGGCGTGTCTCGCAGCATCTTCACGACGCTTCGGGTCAGCATGGTCAGCGATTTGTCGTACCGTCGGCTGGATGTCGGTTCAAAGTCACCATCGTCTTCATCCTCCGGGTTCGGTGAGGTGAGCGAGCGGTCGGCATGCTGCAGCAACGCGGCGTTGGACTTCTTCTTCTTCGTAACACGGATTTTCCGCCGGTTGGGTGATTTTCTCTCGCTCATGATCACACGCCCGGCTGTGGGAGGAACCGGTTGCCTCGTTGACGCGTTTCCCCTTGCCACCTGTTACCTTACATACGGTGTGTTGGTCCGTGCCTTGTCCGTTGCTTTGTACCGTCGCACACACATTATGTTGCGGAACCAGCGCTTTATCTCCGTGGCATGTTGATGTACTGATGATGGAAATAAGGTAAACAGGCTAAGGAATCCATGTACAATCTTCCCAATCACACATCACTCCAGAAGGGAATCCCGGGCAGTGCTTCTTCTTCGTCTAATCTTCGGCACCAAATTTGGGAGTGTTCGGTACGACGGGGAGGCAACAGGGTGCCGTTCACCGCGGCGCATAGATTGTGGAATTTACCAGCGACGATTTACCGTCACACAGATGATTTCTTGCCAGCACCTACCTGCAACTGCAGCACACGAATAGTTTAAATTAGTCAGAAAACACCGCCAACAACGGAATGCTTGTTGTCACACTGTTGTGTTGTCCCGCCAAAGCTGGTGCTAAAAAATCCGCCATTGGCTTTTTTCGCTTGTCAAAGCTTTTGCCGCTGTCAAATGGGCGACGTGCGTGTGTTTTCAAAACACGTCGAAGCGCTCACACGCACACAGACACAAGGGCGTTCGAAAGGAAGGAAAATAGAGATTGAACTGCATTTTGTTTCTCATGATTTCATTGTCATAATTTTTAAACTTCATTTCACCTCTATACAAAAGTGAAATCTGGAATAAAACAAAGAAGAAAAGAGAAACGGACATTTTTCATTACCACTGTGCTAGGTCCACTGCTCGAACTCGACCACTTTCGAGCAGTTCCTGTGTACGAAGTTCGACCCGGGTGTATAAACAACCGCATCACGTTGACAGCTTGTTGTGTTTACACCCTATCCAAGTGCACGTTGTTTCATTCCGTCGTTCCGTCGTGTTTTCCGATTTGCGGGACACAAAAATCCGCTTTTTCTGGTCTCGTTTTTAGTGCCTTTGCACCCCAAAATGTCTAGCTCGGAAAGTGACGATATGTCCGATGTGGAGGAAGCAGCAAGGGCTGCAGCGAACGGGGACGGTGCTTCGTCCGACGAACAGGAGAACGGATCCGGTACCGGCAGCGATGACGGTGAGGCGAAAGACAAAACGGCCGAAAATGGTACCGAAAACAAGCAAACGTGGGAAGATTTAGTAAGTTGGAAGCATTTTTTAATGTTTCATGCACGTATTCAATGCCTTTTCCTCGCCGCAGGGACTCATCGACATTCTCTGCCAAGCGTGCCGTGGTCTCAAATGGAAAGCGCCGTCGAAAATTCAGCGCGAAGCAATCCCACTCGCATTGAATGGTAAGGACATTATCGGCCTGGCCGAGACAGGTTCGGGCAAAACGGGTGCATTCGCGCTACCCATCCTCCAAGCGTTGCTGGACAACCCGCAGCGCTACTTTGCCGTCGTGCTTACGCCGACACGTGAGCTGGCGTACCAGATATCGGAACAGTTTGAAGCGCTCGGTGCGATGATCGGCGTTAAGTGCTGCGTTATCGTCGGTGGCATGGATCTGGTAACGCAGGCAATTCAGCTCGCCCGCAAACCACACATCATCATCGCAACGCCCGGCCGGCTGGTGGATCATCTCGAGAACACGAAGGGTTTCAATCTGAAGGCCATCAAATACCTCGTGATGGACGAAGCGGATCGCATCCTTAACATGGATTTCGAGGAAGAGGTGAACAAAATCCTGAAGGTAATGCCCCGCGAACGTCGCACCTTTCTGTTCAGTGCCACCATGACGAAGAAGGTGAAAAAGCTCGAACGGGCGTCGTTGCGCGACCCGGTCAAGGTGGAAGTGTCGAGCAAGTACCAGACGGTGGAGAAACTGCTCCAGTACTATCTCTTCATACCGGCCCGCTTCAAGAACGTGTATCTCGTGCACGTGCTGAACGAGCTGGCCGGCAATAGCTTCATGATTTTCTGCAGCACCTGCAACAACACGGTCCGCACGGCCCTGATGCTCCGTGCGCTCGGGCTGGCGGCCGTCCCGCTGCACGGTCAAATGACACAAAACAAACGGTTGGCCGCATTGAACAAGTTCAAATCGCAGGCCCGCCAAATCCTCATCTCCACCGACATTGCTTCCCGCGGGCTCGACATCCCGCACGTGGACGTTGTGCTCAATCTGGACATTCCGATGCACAGCAAGGACTACATCCATCGGGTAGGGCGTACCGCACGTGCCGGCCGTGCCGGTCAGGCCATCACCTTCGTGACGCAGTACGACGTCGAGCTGTACCAGCGCATCGAGCATCTGCTCGGCAAAAAGTTGCCCGAGTTCAAGTGCGAACAGGACGAAGTGATGGCACTGCAGGAGCGGGTGGGTGAAGCACTCCGGACGGCACGCGTCGAGCAGCGGGACATCGAGGAGCGGAAGGCAAGCAAAACGGGCAAGGGCAAGCGCGGGGCGGACGATTCCGACGAGGAAGACACGGAACAGTTCAACGGTGTACGCAAGCGGCTGAAACCGGGCAACGCGAAGGGTGGCGGCAAGGGTGGCAAGGGAGGGAAAAAGTCCCGAAGGAATTAGGGGCATTGCCAGACGCCCGTGTGCATGTACAATATAAGAAAATAAAAAGCAGCAATTAACAAAAACGACGAAAAAAAAAACACATTCACTTATATTACGAAAACAAACGTTAAATTAATCTTACTTTATTTGATCGGTTTGTTCTTGAGCAGTGTCCGCCAGCAACTTTGTTCAAAATTCAAAATTTCGCCTCCGATTTGTTCTATTACCTATATCAATTCCATTGAAATACACGTCGTCGTGCGGTTTCCATTTTTTTTTTTAGTGTTTAGTTCATATATTATCAATCGCAAACGAAAAACAACGAAACTGAAACGAAAAAGGAACTGTTGGTTTTGCGTACACGCACGCATTACATACTTTTGTAAACAAAAAAAAAACACAACACATAGCCTACTGCGACCGTTAGGACCGTTTCCTA
Source organism: Anopheles stephensi (assembly GCF_013141755.1). Taxonomy (NCBI): domain Eukaryota; kingdom Metazoa; phylum Arthropoda; class Insecta; order Diptera; family Culicidae; genus Anopheles; species Anopheles stephensi. The sequence goes on along the minus strand of NC_050203.1, from coordinate 55,270,089 downwards.
AACCACGTGTGTCGTCGTGCATTTGAAAGTAACGCCGTTACGCCGTTACGCTGTAACGCCGCACCTAGGATATGGTGGTTTGAAATTGGGGAACTCTCGTTTTTATCCACTGTTTTTTCTTCTCTAATAATAAATAACTAAATTTTGGCCATAATGAAAAGGTAATGCTTGCTTTTTTCTTCTTCCATCGCGTTCCATTGCGTTACTTCAATTAATTGAATTAATTAAAACGAAACCCCGCCGTCCATCACACACGTGACGCACGCAATCGGAAAGCATGGGGGCTCGGGCGCTAATTTTTTTTAAGAGAGACAATAACATAATCCACATAACCGTACGCAATAATATCACGCAAATCAGAATTCCTCGCCTTCCTTATCTTCGCACGGATTCGCTCACTAAATTTGCCGCGCTTGTAGTAAAGAGCGAAACTACAAACGACCGTGTGTGTGTATGTGTGGGGTGTGTGAGTGTTTTGTTTTTTTGTTCTTTAACGCAACTACATTATTACTTTACATCAGCATTGCAATTCATTAAGTATCTGCGAACACCGCGTTACACTCTAACCCGATCCTTCCGGGATCGTAAGGAACGGAGTGGATATAGAAAGATTGAAAGTAGCTCGCGCCGGCGTGCCACCGGAAGGACACGCCCGGGGACATCTGTTCGCATCTATTTTAGTTACTAAATGTATATATAACTAGGCTCTACAAGAGTGATTGAATAGAGTGATTGTATGTGGGTGTGTTGGTATGTGTGTTTATATGCTCGCTTTCTTTTTGTTTTACCGTTAAATGTACTTACTAACCGGTTAGTGAATAGTTCAGTAGTGAAACAGCAAAAAAAGGCACTCTAAGTGAATGGGCTGCTGCTCGACAGCTCAACAAACGGCCGGTCGTTTCGCGCGTTCGAGCGTGCGCGCCCGGTCGCTCGATCTCTACTCATCCCATCTACCCCGTGAGCTTCGTGATAGGCTAGGCGCCAGGTTTCCTTCCTCCTATTTTTGATAATACTATGCATTTGCTTTTGTGTGTGTGTGTGAGTGTTCAATTTAAACCTCTATTTGCTATCGAACCGACCTACCGTAGCGATTTGTCCCTTCTATTGCCTGCGAGTTGTTGCACCGTGGCCTATGTAAAATGCTTGCTACCGATGGTGGTAAGGATGTCTGCTCTGCTACTACTATTAGTTCTACTGGATCAAGTTGAGAAGGCAAAACAGCAGCTTCCAGTCTTGCGAAACGAACGTAAAACCCAAAACCTAATACCTGCTAATACACACCCGGGCAACGTATCGCTTAGCGTAAACCTATCATGCGTTTCTTCGGTCCTTATGTCTCTATAAAATCAAGCGCTCAATGCTTACCGTAGTAACTAGCCTGACTGGCTGATAAACAATTTGAAACCAAAACCGTCGTCCCGGTGCGTGTGCACCGTCGTTGTCCTCCTGCTTCGCGTAGCCGAACGTCGCGTCGTTCAATCTATTTTTCTTAAATCACAGATGCTACATTGTTTTCCTTCCTTCCTTTTTTTATATGCATTGTTTGGCATTGCTTTTCTCTTCGTGATAATGCATGCGTCTTCTGCTCGTACTTGCTGTGACAACTTGCAGCTCACCGATGCACGATAGCAGCAGCACGCCCCAATCGAAGTGTCGAAGTCTCACGAAACGCTGTACGGTAGCAGTGGGTTAAAGTTGTCGTACAGTTCCCGCTCGCTGGTAGCATTCCGGTAGCCCCAGCTTCGCATCGCCGACACGCAGCTGTCCTGTATGATTTTTACCTATAAATAACAAAGATATCAAGCACCGAAGGAGTTAGCTAATCTTCAAAGAGGAAACAAACAAAAAACGAGTGGCGCGTCTCATACCTCATCGAACGTGAGATCCTTCGTCCAGTGAAAGGGGGCCGATTTGGAGTCGCGATACGTGGAGCTAACGCCACCGACGTCCTGCTTGGTGTGCGTGTCGAGAAACATCTTCACCTCCGGATGGTATGGAAGCCCGTAGAACTGCAGTATTTCTTTGGTCATCTTGTACGGATTCAGCGACAGGTCCTCGTACCGCACAACCCTGAAAAGCAAGAGAGTGAGGATAGGGGAAAAGGTTTTACATGCGCTTAATTAAGTTCGCAATTAAAAGTTTAAAGTACTAATCATTAAGAGGCTGTACCAAGTGGAAGAAGGGTTGTTGTCATTAAGGTTTAAAAATACTATTTCCACATTGATTGCATTTCATTTCTTTGGTCTGCACCGCAACGAGATGTGTCGTATCGCCGAGGTTTTATGCAGACGTTACTATTTTTAAGACGCATAACCAGGCAGGAATTGTGCTACAGTAAGCTCTGAAGGTAGGCTTCAACAAAGGCACAAAGATATTCGAATCCGACAACATTGACACCCCTCAGTCAACTACTAGGGATGCCTTTATGAAGCCCATCTTACTCTTCTTCTTCTCCTTCTTTAGCCTAACGAGGGCTTGCCAACCATTTCTGGCTAATCACTGGACCTACAACCTCGAGAGGTCTGGGCCTGTCATTCATTTTACCCGTAGCAAAGAAAGTAGTCCTGCGTAAGGGGAGGCGGTCGGAGATGGGATTTGAACCCCGGTCCTGCCTTGTGAAGACTATCGACTATCGCTATCGACTCGGGCATCGGGACCGCCCCAAATTCATCTTTAACATATTTTAAAATTACAGGCTTCACCGTTGTGTCCACTTCTACACAGAGAATTGAGACATAATCCTTGTAAATCGATTTGCATTCTCGGGAGATAGAGCTAATAGATCAATAACTATATCCACAAATAGGGAAGGACTCTCAGCCTGGATGACTTGACTGACACTCCCTATTGTATTGATTTAGGGAGTTAAAAATCTCTTGATTTCTAGCTAATGGATCAGCTCTTATATGACACAATATTTACTTCAATCGCGTGTTGGAAGCACTCGTAAAGCATCTAACATGAATCGATCGTCTAGTCGATCATTAGAAATCTAGAAGAGATTGCTCAAACTGAATGCGTTCGAATCATCGAGGACCTAACGTTGGGGGTAGTGCGAAAGACTCGTGATGCTCTTCCTTCCTTCACTACTAACTGGAGTGGCACAGACATTCAGGACTCACATTATAAGTAGGAGGACTTTAAATGCCCTCGCAATCAGAAAGCGTTACATTACGCTAGACATCTTCATCGTCCTGTCAGTCTGACGAATTTGAAGAGGAACAGTTTGTATGAACAGCATGGTGGTGGAACGTTCCTCAAAGATATGTTACAGACATTTTAGTGGCTTGTGCAGGCATAACAAGTTTAAAAAAGTATTCAATTACAGTAAAAATAATCTAATACACTTTCATAGGATAAGATAAGATGTTTTTTTTGGGGAATATAAATGCTGGTTCGAAAGGTCTGGGCGATCTCTGGTCTTGAGACGATCTGGACGGGATTCGACACGCCGTTCGTGCCATATCCAGTGGCGGGTCAACCTAGGAGAGGAAGGAGCTGCCGCTCGAGGGGGCCTCGTCGGCCACGGGGGAGCCTCGGAAAGGGAAATCCTGTTGTTTCGCTCTAACATCACAATTAGAGGGGCCTCCAAATATCTTGACCCACCACTGGTCATAGGAAGACCTAATTGCGAAAACAACTTTTGGCAAGTGAAAATAAACTACTAAGATAGTAGAAATGGAGTAGAATTTAAAACAATCGTATTACGTATAATAATTAGGAGAACAATAGGAGATAACATAGGATGTAACATTTAAAGAGCAGACTATCTAGAAACCGATAAGGCCAAATCATATTCAGTTACACCAATTATTGCCCGGCTATCTGCAGTAGCTTTTAAACTGTTGAGTTCACAAGAAGACTGATGGAAGATTTCAAACATAAATAAGTACTACGTCTTAATCATCCGGCCAGTAGTAGGTCTTGAGTACCCATTCAATATTAAAGAGATCTTTGAGTTTGATATCTAATAAAGTTTATGCAATTTTCTAAGAGTGGTAGCAGTTTGGACCATCTTCTGTAAGTCAATCCAGATCCTGGCATACGCTGATGACATAGACATCATTGGTTTGAGGCTCTTCTATGTAGCAGAAGCTTATCAAAAGATCGAGCGTGCGGCACAGAACCTCGGGTTGGAGATTAACGAGGCGAAAACCAAAATGATGGTGGCACCACCAGCAAACCCTGCTAACAAACACTGATTTACGCAGGGGTGATGTACAGATAGGTGACCGCACCTTCGAAGTCGTCCAAAACTTCACCTATCTGGGGTCAAAAGGCAGCACCGACAACAACATTGATGTTGAGTTACGCCAACCGGTCATACTACAGCCTGAGGAAACTTCACTCCACTCTAAATTTCTGTCGCGACGGACGAAGCTGGGACTGTACAGAACATTTATAATCCCAGTACTCATATACGCCTATGAGACATGGACTCTGTTCAATACTGACCAAAGAGGGCTTCTCTTAGCCGCGTTCGAGAGGAGGATGTTCAGAAGGATTTTTGGCCCCGTATGTGTGGAAGGACAATGGAGGAGCCGCTACAATGACGAGCTCTACGAACTGTACGATCCGGTGGGCTGGTCACGTCAAGAGAATGACACCGGACGACCCAGCCCGTAAAGTCCTTTTAGGTCGTCCACACGGACAGAGGTGGCGCGGTAGGCCCAAATTGAGATGGAGTGATGGCGTTGATGCGTCCGCCAGAACGGCCGGGATAACAGATTGGCAGACGACGGCGCTAAACCGTGAGCAGTATCGAGGATTGTTGCAGCAGGCCAAGACCGCAAAGCGGTTGTAGCGCCTGATAAGTAAGTAAGTAAGGTAGCAGTTTACCTGAAAGTTAAATAATAAACAAGTCTAGGAAGCTGTCATATGGTTTGTATGAATTAGCAAACACCCTTTAAGAGTTTCAATATGAAGTACTTTTCTTCTCACTTATCCTACTTTATTTTAAACACTTTTACATGGATAGAATTCTTAGAAACAAAGTCTGGCTCTGTAAGATAGTAGAAGAAGGTAGAATATAACATTGACTGTGGAATTACAATGTATCTGAACAGCGCCCGTGACGGAGTAGATAAGGTTTTACGACCACTGGGCCAACCATTTCAGTGGGAGATAATTTATAATTAGAACAGATATGATATATTATTCCATTATACCGTAATTAACAGAGATATAGCTTATATAGCATGCGGAGTTGTTAACGTTATTCAATATCACGTTGACGCTCATTAGCAGTGCTGCGAAAGATTCAGCAACCAACGGTCCCTCGCTCCTGCCAATAATTAGAACCAATTTGTTCAAGGCAAAAAAAAATAATACACACAAAGCAACTAAACGGATGTAACAAACAAACCGAAAACAAAAACACCTTTCCTTCCCATCCGACACATTATCTAAGGCATCGTGGGATTCGCTAAGCTCACCGCCAGGGAGGAGATCACCATGGTCAGTGAACTATTCAGGCGCGTTAATATCGAAGCGGACAGAAACTGGTCGAGAAGAAGCAATGTTGGATGCGAACTGGCCGAAACGGTGGGATTGGATGAAGCCAAAATAATTAGAAAACATTATGAAGAAATATTTCATCGCACAAGACCAACCAACTCCCCACGGGATCTTTCCCTATTTTCCTCCCTCGTTTTGGCCTTTCACTTTTTCGGTCGATGATGGAGCCACATCGAGCGTTTTGTGTTGCCTATTTCTTCCCATTTTGTTTTGTGTGTGTGTGTGTGTGTGTGTGTGTGTGGCATTCCAAGTTGACGAAGTTGTCTTCGGCATCACGCCAGCGACGGGAGCGCTTTGATTACTGTCATCAAATCGAAGGAAATGGAAAGGTTCAAGCAAAAGACGCTTCGGCCGGCCAGGTGGGAACCACCATCCACCAGACTAAGCGCACATTACAATTTTACTCTTGCACAAGGGCATATAATCAATCTGTCGGTGTCGGTGGTATGCATTCAGGTGACTCCGTGTCGAACCCGCCACACAGAAAACCGTATGCCGTCGATCACATTCGCATGCAAATCGTGCATCGAGCAGTGCGCCGCCGGGCTGGATGGAGGATCGAGAGGATCGATACGTTTGCTGAATCCAGCCGTGCTGAATGACTCAACGGCAAATCGTGCTACGCGTGTGCCATTGACTAATCTATCCACCTGTTAATTGGAAGCACGTCGGGAGTAGTTTGATAGAAAGCTAGCCAAAAACTTTCGATTCCATTCGCCCCGCAAGCGCACTAGCGGCAGGGGTGAGCAACCTACGAATTTTGAATAGAGATATACTCAAGAATGTATCCAATCTGGAAGAATGAATCTGGGTAAAAATATAAATATTAGCTAATATTAGAATAGTTATTTAAATTTTACCCTAACCTATACCTAAACTTGAGGTAACTCAGATGCGAACATTAAGTACTCTTGAGTGGGAGATCGTTATTCAGACGGCTAGAGGAACAAAAAGTGAACTAATAAACGATTTGTTTGAAAATTTCCTATTTACTTAAAGTTTTTCTTTTCATTAATCTAATTTTATGTTTTGTTTAAATACATTCTTTACTTTACTCTATTTTCACTAACCTTTTAAACGGTTATGTTTTCTTTTCCGTTGAGTCAAAGGTAATAATGTTGCTACTTGAAGGCTAATTTTCAATTGCCTTTTCTTCATAAAAAAAACTAAACGCCAAGCACTTTCTCCTAAGTTCTAAATCGATTATTCAAATTTAATTTTGAATCTGCATAAAACGTGCTTGACTCGAAACATTTCTTTAAACAGTGTTCAAATCACCATAATCTAATAGTAGTCACGATGTCGGTGGGAGATATATTGCAGAACCTTTTCTTGCTGACTTCATAAATATATATCCGTTTCTATTTCTCCGTTCAAAGAATCGATGATAGAGAGAAAAAGGATAGAATGATATGGATTGTCTTCAGGATACGTTGCAAACAGACTGAACCAGTGCCAGTCGCTTGATAAGCGCTGATACGTTTCAGCTGTTCATATGGAGCTGTAGAAATCAGTGGCATTTGCAAAGCAACTATTTGTATGGTTCCGATTGTACCAAATCTTCGCTGGCTTCGTTACTGGCTGTTGGACTTGGCGGTCTTCACACGGCAGGACTGGAGTTTAAATTCCTTCCAGGCCGCCTCGCCGTACGCAGGATTTGACTGTTCAGGTACGGGTAAAATTAAGCCACGGAGAGCCAGTAATGGCAGGCCAAGTCCTCTCGAGGTTGTAGAGGCATATAAGGAGTGCCCTGGTGCCCTAGTAACTATGGACTAGCTCTTTAAAATGAGGGGTAGTTTAATGGCCATAAAGGTTGCATGGCCAGTTACTAATATGCAAGAACCGGTGTCAATTTCCATTTGGACTACTCAGGACACAGACAGGACAGAAAATCAAATAAGAAAGCCGGAAATCGGCAAGCCAAAAGACCTATCTCTGAAGCTTTCGTTCGTTTGGATCCATCTTTGGGAGGATTCATTCTAGCCCAAAATCTGTCTATGCTGAGTAGCGAATAGCTGAGTAGCTGTCGGTAGAATTGATTAACAACTAGAGCCTTGGATTAACTTTTATTAGGTTAGTTAACTTCTTATTAACCTGAACCAACACAGAGATCCCTTTTTCCTATTTGAATTGGATTGCACTGAGCAATATGCCAGGCCGTTCTATTAAAGTGAAAAAAATGGATAGCACTAACTGAAATTTTAATTATAGACAATCATCCTGCCAGCATCTTAAAAATTTTATATTCAATTTACGATTTCCAATCACAATCACAAAATGGTTGCTCATCCCTGACCCGAGAGAGTTTAGAGTGCAAAACAGCCAGTCAGTCAGTCGCACAGGATGTTATAAAGCTTTACGACCCTTTTCTTTAACGTTGCTTATTTTGCCAAAATAAATAGCACAAGCCACGTGTGACCACAGTCATCAGCGCTTCCTTCCCAAATGTTGGAAGCTACCAACTACTTTCTAACCAACACGTCGCTATACTGGGTGGCATTTCTCTCTTTTCGCTTATCATAAATGTTTCTTATCATTCGGAGTGTACACCACAGTGCAATCAAAGTCAGCAAGGCTTCGGAGTGTGTGAGATCTTGCGGCACAACTTAATTGCCCCCTTGTTCGGCGCCAAAAACCAAAGCAAAGCAACAACTGCAGAACGAAGAATTCGCAAACACTTTCCGCAGCGGTTTATCAGGCCGTGGAGTGTGATTGAGGCTGGGCTGGATGGGTTGGTGCGTAAACAAGCGGCTTAAGGAACCGTGTCGCTTGTTTACTTCCGTCGTTCAAGCGTTGGCTGGGAGTTGTACCCGTACATCTGTTTCGATCGTACACACATGCGATGATACTGATTTGTTTAAGTAACTTGTCAAGAAAGTTGTTCTTCTGTTTCAGTTCCCAGTCCAGTCTTTACTATGCAATTACCGTCTGCTTCTAGCTACTTACCGAAACCTTCGTGGAAAACGCTGGCTTAGCTCAATGGCCGCCTCATAGTCGAGCTGCATATCACTGCAGACCGTGCTGGGATCATCACAGTCCGGCCGTCCGGGACACCAGACACGATGCTTTCGCGACTGCATTGACCCCCGTGGATCTCGTATTAGCAGCACCACACGTACATTAAGGCTGTTAGGAAAGACAGAGAGAGAGAGAGAGAGAGAGAGAGAGAGAGAGAGAATGAAATGAATGCAAAAAAAACTTACAAACAATATACAGCAACAGTGTTATCAGCAATGTTTCGCAAATCCGCCTTTCGTTGCAACACCATCATCTGCCGAGGGTCATTAATTCGTCAACCAAATGGCAGCCTCTGTACTATGTTCCAAGCCCGGCATGCATCATACACGCTGGGATTAGTGGAGGCCATCGTGGACGTCAATCTCGGCTGGCGAATGGCCGGCCGGAGGTGTCCAAATCGGACCGGCACACACATCAATAATGCTAAAACACGCGCTAATGGTACATTAATTTGCCTTTGTTAGGTATCGGACCGGAATTATCTATCTTCACGGACAGCCGGACAGCTGGGTCCCATGACAATAACGCCGGTGAGATACTGCCGATAGAAGCTAGCGCACGAGACGAGAATAGTCGCATCCCAATGGCATATGATTTGTCACGACATATGGTAGATGCATGATATGATTTTAATGAGTCGGCGAGGAACAAACCTTCCCAATCGTTGTTTTCATTAGCTGGAGTGAGATTTGGTATTACTTCATTGTTTTTTGGTAGTGTGGTAGCAGTTTGCAGAAGAGTCGAAATTTTAAGCCTACAGCAAGACCAACAACATTTGAGACTTGAGTCCACTTCGTGAAGAACTGATAATATGTCCATGGAAATTCAACTCATACCGTTATCAGCCATAGCCCTGCTATCCTGCCTCTCTTGTTGATCGGAAGAATATTTTGGATCACATCTGGGACCTAGATATTCAGATCTCGCTCTTATCGGTATTTTTACTATAAGAATCGCCCAAAAAATAGAGCTTCAATACATCAATAAAATCAAAATGAAGTAATCAGAAAGCGTAGTTCCCAACAAGCAACAATCATTAGCCATTGTATCTGGCTCCAATTAATGTATCATCTTGCTTCTTCATTCTCACTGACTCCACAGCAATCGGTCGAACTGTAACTGAGGTTATTTATTTACTTAATAGACACTAAAGGCGAGTTCAAGGCTGCTGTTCTATTAAGTTTGAGATATCTTTCGTCGTTTTGCTTGTCATACCTATGTTTTTGATCAAGTTATTGGATCATTACTTAGGCAAATAGTAAGATCTGGCTATGAAATAGAGAACCGTCGAAGATTCCATCCCACGGCTAGTTGTCACCCATAACTTGGGACAATCAACATACTCTCATGGGCACGCAGAATAGTACCGAGTCCTACCTGTATTGACGAATATCTCAAACAACGATCAAGCTAATTTTAATAGACTAGAAGATCTTCAAGCTCTCACCTACCGTGATTTAAGGAAAAGAAGTCATCAATTTCGACACTTCACCCCAAAACCACACGACCCTCAAATTTTCAATAAGCGTTAAACTTCAATATTAAGAATAGCCAATTAAGAGCGCTAATTGGTAGACGTTGATAAATTGCTGCCGTGAAAAATTGATTTGGGTGCTATGCGAGCCATCGATACCGGGCTTGTCTTTTCTTCTCTGCATTAGCCACATTTTGGGTAACAAGCCTCCAGCAGTTGGTCTCAAATTCAAACGACATTTACATGAAAAACAAGCACGATGTATGTGTAAGGAAAATACACATCAGCTAAATGAGCCAGACATTATTTATCACACGCAACTGAACTGAATGCTTCGAATGAGCTGAATCCAACGCCTCCCAACGCGCCGAGCGGGCGCGTTTTTTATCAAAACCACAAACAAAGTGCCCACAGATTATTGATCGATCTGTTCTGATTGACACTAATTGATAGCCATCGTGCTGCACTAATAAGCTCGTTGGCTATCGTCTTCGTTGGAGGATGGATCTTCTCCCGTCAACAAACCACAGCTTCGTCTTACCTTTCGTACTCCCATCCCATTGCCCGTAGACAAATGGCTCGGTTTAAATGATGCCTTAGAGCCTCGCAAGCAACCCCCCCCATCACTTGCTACCGACTTGGAGCAGCCATTTTCAAATAATGTCAAGGGCATCGTGCCACAAAACCCTCACTACACTATCGGCGGGCTACTCACTCGAGGCATTTGTGTTTGGCAGGCTAACTTTGCACACAAGCCGCATCCCACCTGATTGCTGGCCGACCAACCATTGCAGACAAGGTTGTCTCCTTCTGCCATCGCATTTGTCCGAAATGTTCCGAAAAGCTTTGTGTGGCGTAAGAAATTCCAACACACACACACACTTGGTAGCAAAAACGTAAATCCATTAGCCTACCGTGGTGTCCGGAACGGTGTGCACCTGGCAAAGACACAATTCCAGTGTGCCTAACCTACCCCCCCTTCAGTCTGCCCTGCATTCCCAATGAACCCATGGAGTTATTGCACCCCGAAGACGGATTTCGGATCCAATTATAGGTTCCGGATCCCTAAAAAAAAATACATTCCTCTATTACCGAAGCACCCAGGGAAACGCGGACCAGCTAATATAGCTGACCACCACTTTCGACCGCTTCTAATGGCAACAGCACGACGCAATTGTTTTCCTGCGCTACTTGGGCTTCTCTACCCGACCCCGAAAATCAAATATCTTCATCGAACCGCAATCAATAATACACACACACACACACAAGCCATACTAACTGATGGTGGCCGGGTAATCACGAAGAACCGGCCAGAACGAAATGCTGACGAATCCCAGCACAAGGCACGCGAGGCATCGAGCAAAAGCGCTCAATCTAACCTGCCTGATCAAACCCGTCGGCCCAATAACGCCCAATGTGGAAGCCTAGAACAGCTAAGCCACCCACAGCTCCCCCGCAAAACCCCAGCTTTCTTCACCACTCTACTGTCCCCAAATCCCAAAAGCATTTAGCAGGCACTTTAGGAACGGGACGATTTGATTTACGGATAAATCAAATGCAGTGCCTGTCGTGTTGCTGTGTCCGGTGTCCGATCGTTATTGATTTTCGAAGCCATCGAAGAATGGGGGTGGGGGTGCCTTCATTGTTTCGGAACCTAATTTTAGGTTAGCCAGTGGGGGTTGGGTTTGCCGAGCCAGGTATTGCTAATGTTGGCTTGGTTTTCTGGTTCATTTGGTACACGTTTCTATGATCGTGATGCGATAGGTACGGCGAGAGGTAGGTTCGAGAGCATTTAAGATTTGCGGGAGAGAAGTCAAGTAAAATATTGTGTTGTGTGTTTGCTTCTCGCACTTTTTGGTAATTATTTGTCACGATTTGTATACCATTAGTCAAGGTTAAGCAATTCGAAGCCATAAAAAGCATTCGATAAGAGTTGGTTGGTTTTGGTTACATTTTAGAAACTTTGAGTCACTTGTCTTTATTCGTCATTTTCTCTCGATAAGAAACTCCGAATGATTCCTACTAGAATCCATGGTTAGAACAGGTCGAAGTTTGTCTATCTCAGCTATCGATTATGGATTCAAAAGAAAAAGCATTAGGAAGCGGACTCGATGCCGATTACGATATCACACTGAAACATGGCATATGATGAAGTTGTGAGGAACATCATCCTCCTAAGTTCAGTCAGGTAATTATTGCACGGGTAAATCACATCAAACATTCAAGTTAAACCACTTGAAATCCGTGGATTTCAACATCTTCTTCAGCTTCTTTACCTCGACAATTTCAAAACTGCCAGTTCTTTAATTAAGAACTACCAGAAAACGACTGGCACGAAAGGTGGACTATCCGGATTAAACTAAAGCTTTAAACTAAGCAATGTATCGTTCTTAATACTCTGGAAGTTCGGTTCTAGGAGTTCGAATGTCACGTAGACATGCTAGAGTTAGTTTAGACATTTAAAGAAAAGGAACGTTTAGGTATTCAATTATTGCGCTATTGCCCTACGATAGAGGCATTTTCTAGCTCCAAGAATTTTCCCTACTGGTTAATATGCTTTAACCGATATGTGACCTGTGAGCACCCAGACCCGTAACACTTGTGGCTCATTGGGATTTTATCTACGATACAGCGCTCCCTATTTCTCTTGCTCTCCTTTATTTGATACACGTGTCGTACATAAATGACACAAGATAGCAAGTGTTTGCAAATATTTAGACAACACCACTGTTACTACGCTCTATAACTCCCAAAGAGACCCCAAACAGGGAGTGAGATAAGACAAGCTACAAGGAGAATACATGGAACGTATGTCAGAACAAGAAATGTTGGTTTATCTCTTCTCCGTCGGTTCCACCTGTACACGAGCGGTATGTCAAAACTGTCTCTTAATGTCCCAGCAGACATGAAGCTGCACTTTACAGTACCGCAAACAACATTTTAAAACAAGCAGAAATAATACACTTAAGTTGAACCATGTTCCTGCATGTATCCTTTATCATGTATCCTTACCAAAATACTTTTGGATATAGCTTCTTTCCTTACCAAGGACAAGCTGTGTTTAATCAATAAACAAACTTTCAGAAGCTTAACATACAAGTTAAGTTCAAGGACTCGAGGTAAACGTGTCCCAAACTATCGAACAAACAAGTGTTGGTCACATTGTTCGTACATCTTCTCTTTATCGATTATACGCAAAGATTTCGTCCTCCTTTTTTAGTGCATCTCTCTTATAGTAAAGAGAAAAATAAATGTGTCGATTTAGACCAATGTTCAGACCTTAAACCAGACATTGTTCAACGAGGTTTAAAGTCCTCATTAAGCACAGGGCTACCTAACTAACAGTCCGGAAAGGGTTCATTTCACTTCCAATCGAAACGTGCTGCTTTCTATAAACAGCTTCCCAAACTTGAGTTTTGTCGGTGAAAGCGCTTAGCAATTTTTGGCGTGGCAAACCTTTACCATGCGTGCCGAATCTTCCGGGGTTAACATAAATTAATGTAATTCCCGCACAATAAATAACCCTTCTTATTCCCCTATTCTTACTAGAGCATCCAACAGCTGAACATTGCAGCTAAAGTTAATCCGCTTAACCATCTCACCAACTTTAACGGGGATTGGTTGGGCGGTGTGGCCCAAAACACCAAAACGAACCTGCAACTCCGTTAGACTGATTTAATGTGCGCTATGCCACAGATATCGACAAACAATGATATTTTCTTCTTTTCGGGGCTGGCGAAACGGTACATTCGCCCCAACGGTGAAGTCCGCTGCAACAAGCGTCCAGCTGCTGTAAGCATTCGCCAAGACGATCTTGGTTAACGAGCGGTTACGATGGGCTACTTATCCCGCCTTCAAGTTTCTCTCCTTCCTCCCCCTTGCTAGCTTCCGATGTTAATCAGTCTTCTAGCTTAATTACTTGTGTACCGACCGACTGCCCCACCAGCCTCATCAGTTTCTGGTATGTGCGGCGTACTTACGGCCACACCTAACCGATGAGCGAAGTAGATTCCGTGATCGTAAGCCAAGATCGGCCACAATTACTATAAAGAATGTGAATGACGGACCAGCCTCACCCGAACGATGCTTCACTGCCGCCGGTGCGTAGGTTTTTGTCGTTCTTGGCTGGCAAACGTTCGACCAAAACGTTCTGCCAGTCGAACTGACACAAGTTCAGCCGCGCAGCGATGTCACGATCGAGATGAAGATTCCTGTGGTGGGCGCACAAGCGATCACTAGCCGCGTGACGGTGATCTCATTCGCGCAACTGGGGTTGCGCACACACACGCAGAGTGCGGTCTTGCAACAGTGGCAAGATTATTTAGCCGCCAGCCGATTAACTTGGGCAAGGGTGTAAGGAAGACACCTCCTGCCAGGCAGTGTTTTTGCTGCAACGCATATTCTTCGTCACGTTACATTCTTCGCCAAACGCGCAGCGGAACGGTCTACGTCAGCAGTAGCCTCCGTTAAAGGAAAAGATGACTGACGAGCGTGAATATGTACGTGACGGGCCGGTAAGTCAGGGGATGGCAAAGCATTCGAATCAAATCTGTAACTATTTGTAAAGGTTGCAATTTTTAGCCGTTCTATCAGAATATATATTTGTTATATATATTTTTTAGTTTCTTTCTTTTTTGGGGCGGCCCGGTGGCCGAGGCGACAGCGGTGCCGGTCTTCACACAGCAGAGCCGGGGTTCAAATCCCATCAAGACCGCCTCCCCGTACGTAAGGCTAAGGCTGACTACTTACTACGGGTAAAATCAAGTCACAGAAAGCCAGAAATTGCAGACCGATTCCTCTCGAGGTCTCACCAAGTAAGAAGAAGAAGAAGAAGTTTCTTCTCTGTAATCCAGCACCACAGTCTCAGGAAGACTTTTAAGCTTCCTTACTAGAAATATGGCATAACTGAATAGTCTTGAAGTATGGAATAATCACATCAGAATTTAATTTGACATCATTTTGTTCGTGTTGGCGCCGAACCCACTTTTTCAATGGAATAATTCCAATTTGAGGGATTGAAGTGTTCCCTCAATTGAGAAGAAAAAAATTATTTTCTTCAATTGTGATAAGTAACCTACTGATTAAATTAAATTATTAAGCAAATGTTGGGTCTATTTCCGATTTGCAATTCAATTATTTGTTAGAAGATCAAAAGGAACGATCTTTTTGAATAGATCTGAAACTCTTCAAAAGGATTCGACATAAAGTTTGCCAAGTTTAAACTTGATTTCTTTAAATTTTGCCATCGTTCTAGGTAAACATATATAGCAAAGGGATAAATGAGCTGTCCTCTTTACTCTAAATAATGTGATACTTCTACATAAATCCCAATAACAGAGAACTACACTACTGCCAGGGGCGGTCGGGTGGCAGAGGCGATAGCGGCGCAGGTCATCACACGGCAGCACAGGGGATTAAATCCCATCTGTGCCGTTCCACTTTAATGAGGACTGATTATCCAACCACGTGGTATCATTAGCTCTAGTAAGTCAGAAGTAGTAGGCATGACCTATGAGGTCGTTAGGTCAAGAAGAGAGACTACTGCCAATGTAATTCCCTAACCTTCTTTAACATTATCGTATAGCCCCAGTTGCTAACATGAAGTGACTAGAATCAAATCCTACATGGAACTTTTCTCCACAGACAAGACAAGCTTTTCTGCTTTCGCCAGCAGAAAATCAAATGAAAAATGTTAAAAATGGCAGGTAAACACTTCTCGCGGTTTCATCAAAAGCGTATAACTTGCATGGAAAGATAGTTAGTTTATAATCATTATTATTCATTTATTTACAGGGACTTTGGGTTTCTGAGATCTCATTCATCTATTAATAGTGTATAATCCTTAACAAGTTGTAAATAACACAAACTATTTCAGAATTAAATAAAAGTTAAATTATTTAGAAAATCGTTAAAATTACACCCGTTTATTTTATAATTTCTCTAACCTATTTTCAAGTTTGCCAAACCCTGGCTTTAGAAGATGTACACACTTGCTAGGCCGCGGTGCCCACACGCAGCAAACCTATATGCGCTACAACAGTAGATATTCGCTAGGTTCGCCGTTTCATGCCGTCAGGTTGTACGCAACGCACATACGAGATACGCTTTGGTGCCGGCTTTGGTACACGGACGAGAGATCCGGTGAAGCATTAACCGGTTCTTGTACGTTTCGTACACGGTACGTTCTCCCCGTGTAATCATTGGGGTGCCGAAGTCAATGCCAAACTGTTGCAGCCAATCTGTTCACCCATCAGTGGTTGGGTTTCTGTGCAAAAATGTAAAGTTTTTTGTGCGAGATTTGTTGGTTATACACAAGAAGTACCAGACAGGTCATCCTATCTTCTACCGGCAGGCTAAATTGAAGTGTTTGACGATCCTTGAAACATTACTTTCTCTTATTGTCCATGGCGTGCACGATGATTTCGAGGGTCTCAAATACATCACACGGATTTTTGTTTGGCTAAGCAGATAAGGATGGTGTGTATTGGACACACAAAGAAGGCGAGCTGACCTGTAGGTTAGCTCTGCACAAAATTAATCATCAGCGAGGCATTAATCGCTTCCGCATGCTCTCTTGTATGTTTGCGTCATGCATAACAAACTTTAAGTTTAATTCACGGTGGTTACACACATAACTAAAACATTCTAACTGTATCGAGTTCTTCCACTCATTAAGATGTTCCAAAATCTATCTGTTTCCTCTTGTTCGTAACCGTTCAGTGCAAATCGAGCACGACACGGTTCAAGAATCTACCGCAATTTCGCTCAAAACCATACAAAATGCATCATTTTTCCATCATCCCGTTTTCCGTTCTCCTATTCCAGCCAGAGCTACCCGGTGAGCGCAGCGGGATAGCACCGATGATGGCAAACGACAACAACAGCAAAAAAAAAGGCTTGCGGAAACGATAGTTAATTCAGGATAAAATTTCTTCAACAGGTTTCCAGAACCGTTACCGGGCGCGCGCGCGCGCTTACTTCTTAGCTCAGATGCGAGTTGCGAAACGAACCGTGACGTCGGTTTCGCCTAAGGGAACGAAGAAACCGTACCCGGTGGTCACTAGCTAAACCGAACGATTGTCTACTGGTTGCACATACGGAATCCCATGGCAGTGGCTTCGGGTTGAACGGAGCGTCTGTATCGTTTTCCAGAAGTTGTATAGAAATAATCTCTGCCAACGTCAGATTATAAACAAAAACAAACAATAGGGTAAAACAAGTATCAAGTGATGGGAAATCACTCCATCACGCTGTGTTTGGAACTGTGCAAACAATGTGTTAATCCGTCGGGATTTAAATGCGCTCCATTTGCTTATCGAGCGCCTGAAGGTAGGCAACCGCTGGAGAATAGCTGGGTGTCCGTTAAATGTGAAATATGATACGAAAATTCTAATAAAAATGCGTCAGAAAAATATGAAATTATTTTAATTTATGTCTTATTTAGTAAAACCGTTCACACACCGTTCTATCACGACCGTTTAAAGACCCGTAATAAAAATCTCCCTTTCACTTCACCAGCGATATCGAAATCGACGACCGATCCATACACACATGTTGCGATATGATAATGTTATGCATAAACCCCAACCACGGAACTCCGCCATCACATCGAACGAAAGAGTGAGAGTAGTGTGGCGCGAGGCAAGCTTTGTATAGTTTTTTTTTGCGCAACTATGGAACTCGAGCAAAAATTAAAAAAAGCAAAAATAAAACAAAAACAAAACCCTGCCGAAAACATAAACCGGTTAACCGAAATCTGGTTTTCTCGTCGATGTCAATTGGAATGGATTGGGGGGATTGGTTTTGAACATAAATCTCTCTGGTGTGAATTTTAACTCTGGTTGAGTCTTGCTTGTTTTAAATTTTTGGCAATCAATTCTCATTTATGACATTACTTCGCTCAACGTTTTCCCAAATAGAGGTGATTTAAAAAACTTTAAAAGTTTTCATGCCTACAGGATACATAAAACTAAGGAAATTGTTCCACTTTTTTTCATTGAACTTTCTACACTCTCCACAAAAAAAAATGTGTCCAACCTACGGCACCCAAAACTTGGCAGCTGCAGGGCACCGTACAAAATCGTGATTTGAATATTTTTGCAATATGCAACCCGTCGTAAACGACAAAATGGGAAAGAAAACATCGAAACCAGGGCACACATTTCACCACCTTTCTTCGCTGTGCTGTCCAAACCGATGCTCCGAAGCAGCCGATTATGTGGTGCTTCCGGCCGTACTTGCCATATTTCAGGTCAGAATGCAGCACTAAATTAAAAAAGGAGCCGAAAAATCGATTTGCACACAAACGGAAACTGACCCGCGCACACAGATCAATACAATCGTCCTTACCTTTCATCCTCGAGCAGGGGCGTCACAAGCGCGGCACGCAACCGTACCACCTTCATGCTTTGGCGCGGAAACAACCGGCAGAACGGTCCCAGAAAGCGGGGCTCGTAGCAAAACTGGGGAAACCGTACGCACTGCTGCCAGAGCCGCGTGTTGTGGCTGAACAGATAGTTGTGCGTCCGGCCAAAGTCGAGGTAGTTCTCCATCTCGCCGTAGTCGCAGTGCAGCAAATGGCGCAGATTGTGCAGCGCCACACTATCGTTCGGTGGGCCGCGGATCTGCACGATGTCAAAGTCGAGCAGCGGCTCGTAGTGGTAGTAGTTGCCGGGCAGCGCGTTCAGTATGTCGCCGAGGAACGTGGACCCGGAACGCCAGGTGGTGATGATGAGGCTGCGCGTCGGCTTACCGCCCGTCTCGAGCGTCAACCCGTCCGGAAGCTTTCGCTCGCCGTAGGAACTGTCGGTACATTCGGCCGCTATCAGTGCCCGCTGATAGCTTAGCACGTCCTCGATGCTGATGGTGGAGTTGTGCGCCGTTGGCATCGGTGGATACGTGTCGTACGAGGTGCCTGCTCCACCGGCTCCGCCACCCGCCGCTCCACCGTACGATCGTGACCTACAAAGAGAACCAGAAGATCGGACCGGACCGTTAGTATACCACCTAGTAGCAAACGGCCAACAATGAATAATAATTTTAGCACGTTTAGAAAGAAAATCATTTACTTAACCATCCCGACCGACCGACCGACCGACCGTGCAAAGAATAGACGTGAGACAAAGCGGCATGAAACAATTCGTTTACTGGCCGTTTTTGCTTTGCTGTGAGAAAGTGCAGTACGCGAAACACTGGCCCAGCAGCTCCCACGCATTATCCGCGTTGCACCAATCTCGGCTTCCAACGGTGTGGTGCCACCACACGGAAAGGCCAATGGACTCTCCAGCCAGCCGCTGCACCGGGGAACAACATTTTCGCTATTGTTTTTCCGACAATAGTGACGAACGTGTGTGTGAGTGCGTTTCTTCGGCGCGCGCAGTAAGCGAACTAATCCAAGAAGAGTACATGTTTACATGCTTCTCAACAATGCACTCGGTGGGGTATTGTCAACGCAAAAACTTTTCGCTTGCGACACGTGCGCAAATGGGTGAGAGACGTCTCTCGTTTGCTGTCTAACGGGCAGGAACGAAACATGCGAAAGGTGATTAATAATGCATTTAATGTAAAGTAAAGTGAAGGTAGAATTGGATCAAGTTTCGAAGGGATTTTCCTAGTGCAAAGGAATGGGCAAAAGACATAAGAACTGAAAGTAGTTTCGTAGCTTTCACTTCTGAGGGTGCATTCGGTTGTGAGAGACATTTCGGAAAGCTGAGTTGAGACTTCAGAATATTCAAGCCTTGATTTAATTTAATTAGTGAAGTACAGCACCTTACTAGACTTAATGTAACAAGCTTTACCCATTTCCTTATTTCACTCTTCAACATTTGAAGGTTTTGGCCTGTCTAGACGCTTGCGAAGATGACTCGTTCGACACTTGGACACATCTCTTTCCGCACCACAGGTGCACTAGGTAGTTAATCGTCTTTAAACTCCAAAGTTTCTTATTACTTCTACTTGATTTGAATAATAATCCTCTCTTAATGATTTGCCAGACTTATATAAAAAATTATAGCCAAATAGTCAGTCGGCTTTTCTGGGGGAAATGTTCCTGTTGGGATTCAATACCGATTCTGTCAAGTCGCCACATCTTAAGTTAGTATTTAAACATTTTGCACGATTTCGAAGTGCTTGTTGCAAGTGCTTGGCGCATAGAATCCCATACTTTCCAAATTGACATAGTGGCCAATAAACTAAGTTTTCTAGTGACAGTTTTAGTTATCTCTAGCGAACCTTTCAGGGTAATATTTTTCTCGATCCATGTTACAAATCGCACCTAATGTATCAGTAAAAAAAACTAATTTTAACTTTCAGCCCTTTTTAACAGAGCCCCGATGAGACCAGTTTGTACATTGAGAGGCACTTTTTACCTCTCCTATCCTATTCTTTTTAGAGAAAAATAAATCGTTGAATAGAGTAAAATATTGACAAAATGGCGCAAGCCGTCATACTTCAATTATAAATTAAAAATCGAATAAAATATGTTCCATTAGTAGTAAGCCCCACCTAAGGGGCAGTCCAATGCGACAGCGGCGCCGGTCTTCACTGGGTGGGACCGGGGTTTAAATCCCATCCAGAAATATAGCAGGCCAAGGCTTTTCGAGGTTGTAGTGCCAAGCAAATTGGCTGTAGTTGTAGTAAATTGATCATTATCTTCTTTAAAGGCTCTGATTTTGAACGATACTTTACTTGCTCTTATAACCCCTTAAACCATCTTCCATAAAAAAGATAGAATTATATAGTATGCAAAAAATTTCCACAACACCGTACGTCATGTTTTTTTTTTATTTTTCCTCTTAAGTCGTTTATCATCATCAACAAGAGCGAAAGGACTGTGTGTAAAATTATAAAAATTAATTACCAAGGCTTGCTAGACAACTCACACATGGTATCAAGGTTTTGTACCAAGTAATATGTAATTCGAGAATATCACAAAAACGGGAATTCGTCGCATTTTAAGATCGTTAGTTTAGAATCTTATGTCTTCTTCTTCTATTGCGCCGCTATCGCATCTGCCATCGGGCCGCTCTAAAACATCCAACAATATTTACTAAACTAGTCTAGAAAGATATGCCGATAGTCGGCTCAATGTATGATTATGACAGTTCTACGACACTCCAAACATCTCATAGCTCAGCAATGCCCTGGTTATGGCCATACCACAATGGTGGACACATTCTTCAAATTGTCTACGACTTAACAATCCTTCAAATTCTTCACTCTCAGGCTTATTGTTTCCTCTGTTGATCTTTATGTGTGTTTGTTGTTTCCTCTTGTAATTACACCTTGGAATTCAGTTACACGATTTTTCCGTTCTGCTTTGGCGTTCATTGCATTTATTCTGCCTGCAAGCAAGTTTCTTGCCTTCGCTTTTAGAGCATTCGGAGAAGGGAAAAAGCGAATAAGGCAATCGAGGTATATTGGAATAACATAAAGGTAGGAACCCTTACAAAGTAAAATTCCATTAAAGTTGTACAACTATCAACCGCATTTTTCTTATAAAATTAAAGTCATGATATAATTGGAGTTTGGAAATTAAGGAAAAGGAATCATTTTTAGCAATAAACCTAAGTGCTGCATCGCAGGAAATTGGCTACATATGCCGAGTAAGATGGCACGAGTAACATCAGACGTACAAAAAAATGTCTTCCGGTTGTCTTACTGGCCATGGAATCTGTCCAATTTACCGGTATAAATGCAACAATTAACCGTTTCATGCAGTTCTAAAGGTCAATGCTTCTGTACACTGAATGCAACGATAATGACCCAAAGATGAGTGTCCAGCACAACAATCTTATACGAAGTCTTACAAAAACAGGTGAGTAAGACTGATTGAAAGGGTGCAGCAAATATGGATTTCAATTCCAAATTGATTTTTTTCATAAAATTGTAAATTCTATGTCGTAAAGATGCAAGGATGTGGGAGCTGAATATGATTAATCAGTGCGACAAAGTAATTGTTTTGTATTTTAATGGTAATAAATAAGTATTCTTTGGATTTTTTCTATATTTTGTATCCTAAATATTGTAATAATATTTCTTATCACCAATTTATACATATTCTCTCAAATATGCTATAACATATATTCAAATGCTATAACCTTTTTTATGTCATTGTACAAGTTGTACTTGATTTTTCCTGTGTTTTGTCTACATAACATACAAACATATTCAAAAATATAAGAACAACGTTTGAGATGTCTTAAAATTACACTAAAAAATAAAATAAAATAAAAATTACATTTTTTGAACATTCTTCATACTAGTTCTTAGCTTCTTATTCAAAGTTAATAAGTTGCTATTGTTCTTCTCCCCCAGTATTAAGCTTTTGCGCCTCGGGGCAAAGACAAAGTATTTCAATACTGCAAAGCTGTTTCCTCGTGCATCTTTGTTGCTATACAGTAGCCCGGTTGGACCGTGGTGGTTGGTTGCTATGGAATTTAGCAACAACAAAAATTTGCCGACAGATGCCAAGAATCTGCACGAACCGTGCAAGGAACTTCCTACACAATACAATCATAAAAAGTGTAATTTTTAGCAATCTTCCGGCTAAGAAACGATAGGAAGCATCCGTTTGGTTGATGAAAGAGACGCATTTTTTTTCTTCGTCATGTTGATCCCATTCACGATCTGCAGCAATAGGAAGACAACAAAAACATTCCTTCATCCTGCAGCTTTTCCGAGCGGAATTTTAGCTCGAAGCGCTCGGATTTTCAGCGGCCGCATGCCGTAATTTTGGGATTGCTTTCACGTCTCTTTACACTTTCCGGTCGACGGTCGCAGTGGGCTGAAAGGAAGCTAGAGGAAGTGTATCGGATGCATGCCGCTTACCCGTAGTACTTGTGAGAGTTGAGCATTCGCAGATTGGCCGGACGTTCCCGGGGCCGGAAGTATTCCGTGCCGTAACTGTTGGACGTGTACCGCTGGCTGGCGTACACCACCAGTATGAAGACGACGGTGGCCGCACACAGGCCGGCAAGATTCTTACGACGCGACATCCTTTCCCGCGCGGCTGCTTGGCTGCTGCCACCACTGCTTCTCCTCGTGCTGTTTGCGTGACCACCCGCCAAGACAGCAACTTTCTCCATGAGTTTGCGACCAGCACCGGCACAACGATGGGTGGGGGTGGTGGTGGTGGTGGCCCAGCTTTACCAAGCTACTTCCGCTGCCAGGGCGCTCATACGTATCCAGCTTCTGGCACGCGGGCCTTTGTCAAAGTGTTCTACCCGTGTGGCCGTTTCCACCATGCACACACACACACACGCTCACACAAACACACCCTTTTTCCCGAAAACAAACACACACTCACGCACACGAGACAGTGCAAGGCACTTCTTCTTTTTTTTCGGGCGCTCTATTTTTCCACTAGCTGACCCGCTTTTCACAGCTTCCGCAGTGCACCGATAGGGTGGAAGTCGCTGACTGAAGGATGACCCCGTTTTTTAAGCTTTCTTTCTGCACCATGACCACCTTTCCCGCACCACTCACGACCACTCACCACTGCAACGAATGCTGCAGCACCACACCATACCACACCGCGCACGCTGGCCCGATACGAAAGGCAACACCCTTCCGCTCTGACCCACAACAAACCCAACAGCACCAGCCACTGACCACTACCGCACTCCGGAACACTACACCAAACGGACCTTATGCATCTGAAAACCGCCACTCACACAATTTCTTGGTCTGGGACACGATTTATTAACTAACTATTTTGAGGCAAATGCACAATTTCCGTGCCACACACTGCACAGTGCTGACTGCGTGTATCGCGGAATCGAAACGTTGCACTTTGTAAACAACAACAATCTTTTCACTGGTTTGTCTCGGTAGCCGCGACGCTGTTCGACAATGCTAGCACCCTCGCAATGCAGTTCCAAACGTGAAAACCACTGGGCGAGGAACGATGAACACAATAGGGCCGCGACACGAAATTCTACCAGCCCGTGCGAGGTAAAGTTTCACGCACCAAATTCATCACAATAATGAGACATCTTTGCGGAATACACTTTTGGTGTGGTTGACGTTTCGTGCTGGAATGACAGCAAAACCTGGTCAGATCATGGCGCTCTTGGTTTGTCACTTGGTTTGACAGTTGCGATCTGGCTAATTTTCGCTTAGGTTGTGGTCTATGATAATTTGTTTATTTTTATCTGTTTTATCTATACCAGCAAAAAAGGCAAATCAAATACAATCTGAAGTTCGTTAGGGGTTTAAAGACATGTTTCACCCCTTGCAGAAGCAAAGCAGTTTCAATCGATCGTTGTTATCGTTTCATAAATACTATTTTGTCCACAAAGATATCCAAAAATGGCCTGTTGCGGGAATGGGGCTGGAACAAGACGATAACGCTCCTTGAACGACTAGCTAGGACAACGACTAGAAGGTATATCGATGGAAGTCAGATGTATTATGAAGGATAATCTTCCTTGAACGACTAAAATCCTTGGGCAACCAAAGCCATGACGACAGTCTTCTTCGAACATTGGCAAACACACCTTACGAATTTTACTACGGCATCCTTTCCCGTTTCAATCTGGTTTTTGTTGTACATTCTTACTGAGTGAAGTAATTTGTTAAATAAGCCCCAAATAAATGATTTTTTTCAGTTAATTTGGTCAAAAACCTGCATTCTGCATCCTTTCAATGTTGTTCGAATGTATGTAATGTGTTTATTTTGTTTGATTTATACTAAAATTAAGAAACATTTATTGTGTGAATACCGCTGCTCCAATCAACCCTTCACCTCACCGCAAGCAACGATTGTTACCTTCTGCTGTACTCGGCCGCCCTTCGAACCACAGCGTTCCATTTTTCGCACCACATCCGCACCGCTAATAACGTTCCCGAAAACGACATGCTTTCCATCCAGCCAATCGGTTCTGTAGTAATAACGGGGAAAAGAAAACGACGACGTTACTATTTGCTTCGTAACAGGTTTGACCACAAGGACTAGCTTACTTTTCCGTGCAGATAAAAAATTGTGAACCGTTCGTGTTTGGGCCGGAGTTTGCCATCGAAAGCACACCGAACCCGGTATGTTTGAGGGTAAAGTTTTCATCCGCAAACTTTTTTCCGTAGATTGATTTTCCTCCCGATCCATTGTTGGCGGTAAAGTCACCTCCCTGGCACATCTGAAATTTGAAGCAGAAAGACAAACATTAAATTTGCTATAGATGAAAGTATTCCTTGAGAGATGGTGGTCCACTTACAAACTCCGGTATGATACGGTGAAACGTAGAGCCCTTGTAACCGAAACCCTGCTCGCCCGTACAGAGCGCCCGAAAGTTTTCCGCCGTTTTTGGCACCACATCCGCCCGCAGCACCATAATGATGCGTCCCACATCGTTGTTTCCTATCCGAATGTCGAAGTACACCTGTGGATTGCGTTTCTTTTCCTCTGCCGCTTTCGGTTCGGTTGGCTGTACCTCGCCCGAATCGGTATCCATCTGCTGGTCGCCGTTGTTATCACCACCACCGTTCTTTAGCGTTGCTCCCGCATGCTTCTGCAGCCAGTTATCGTCGGCCCATACCGGTCTGTTGCTGCCCTCCTTGATACGCTGAGGTTTGGCCGTGTTCACGCGTATCGTACGTCCGCACAGTTCCGAATCGTTCATGTTGTCGACGGCAGCGGCCGCATCTTCTGCGTTTTCAAACTCGATAAAAGCGAACCCACGGTGCTTCTGCGACTCGTAATCGATCGGCATCTGTATGTCAACGAGATCGCCGAACGGGATGAACGCGTCGGTGATGAGCTTTTCTGTTACCTCTTCCGAAAGGCCTCCCACGTACACGGTGCGTTTATCGTTTGCCATTGCTAAGAAGCGTAAACTACTAATCGAAACCTGAACACTTCTTCTTCTTCTTCTATTTTGTTGAAACAGGGTATAGCCTTCTATGCGTATGAGCAACTATTGTTCCCCCCACATATTCAAAGGTTAACTGTTTCGTTTGGGCTTTCGACTGAGTCCTAGGACTGCTCAAGAGTCATCTACCCGGTTGCGGAGTCTGTTGTTTTTCTGCTTGGTCTGTTTGTCAGATGAGTGGTGTTATGCTTTTCGTTTATGCTGCATGTTTCATGTCTTGCTTGGTTCTATTCAAAGTGAGATTTTTGTTTCTCGTATGAATTTGGTTATATTTTTGACCATGCGTCCGTTCGGCTCTTTCCATTTCTCTAAAAATGCGTCGAAGGAGATGTCGTATTTTTCTCGTTGGGTCTGGTATCTGTTGCAGTAAAAGATGTTATGTGTTCCTGTTTCGGGAATATTACATGCATCACAGTTTCCGTTTTCGGTGATTCTCATTTTGTTGAGCCAATATTTTGAGAGATCATGTCCAGCTATGATTTTGTTTGTTGTTTTGATGTCGTGGGGTGTGATGTTTAGATTGTGGTGCCACGGTTTGTCTTCGAACTCTTTTTGGAATCTTTGGAATTTTTTTCCCTTTTGCTCACACGTTTTTTTGTACCATTCTCTAGTTTCTTTTTTCATGTTTTCAACTAACATATGGTTTACATCTGCCAAACGTAGTTTGTTGTTGTATATGTCTTTTGCGTGCACTCCTTTTTTTGCTAGTTCATCTGCCTTTTCGTTTCCATATAGACCTAAGTGTCCTGGAATCCATCTTATTTGAGCGTTAGAGTGTTTGCATCCTCTGAGTATATTATAGACTATTTCGTCGATGTGATCGAGGTTTTGTGCGTTAATGAGGATTTTACATGCAGCTTGACTGTCTGTAAGGATGATTGGGTTTTCTATTTTTTCTATCGTTATGATGTTAATGGCTTTTTCTATGGCTGCTAATTCTATGGACGTAATTGGAGTTATGTTTTTTGTTTTGAATTTATGTGCCCAGTATCTGTTATTGTTATTATTGTGAGGTCTTATGTATATTCCGATTCCGCATCCCTCATCGCTCTTGCTCCCGTCAGTGAAAATTAGAGTGTTCGTTGTTCCTAGCTTTTTTATTTCCTGTTCGCAAAATTGTTTGAGGTATACTTTCCCTGCTGTAGAGTTTTTTGATATGTTGGGTTCGATTTCACAGCGAATTTTTGTGCTTCCATTGATGTCATTTGTTTTGATTCTTGCTGTTTCTTCAAAAATATTCAGATTGTTCTGGAATAAATTCTCCATGTATGATTTGTTTCTTGATCTGGTTCTTGAGTTTTCTCTCATGGTTCTTCTCATTTGGTCCCTATGGATCGGAGAGTAAATTAATGAAACCTGAACACAAACGCTTCCTTGCTACCTGTGGGATGGATTTGTTTACA
The DNA here is from genome assembly GCF_013141755.1 of Anopheles stephensi. Taxonomy (NCBI): domain Eukaryota; kingdom Metazoa; phylum Arthropoda; class Insecta; order Diptera; family Culicidae; genus Anopheles; species Anopheles stephensi. The sequence goes on along the minus strand of NC_050203.1, from coordinate 55,242,811 downwards.
TTCGATTGCCCCCAAGGGGAAATTTTAGAGGATAAATATCTCCCTCTCTTTCTATTTATACACCTCTTCCGCTCGCACTCATGGATGATTTGTCACACACTCGAGTTTGGTTCATGATGACCTAAATGTTTACATTTTGCTCTCCTTTTATTATTATACCCATCTCGCTTACGCCTATAGATTCACCTTGTTTGGGTGAATATGTGTATGGGCATGTGTGCACTCGTACAGGGTTTGTCTCGTTACTTTACGATATGAACGGCATATATTATACCGTCATTATTGTTTTTTCAATTCGTTCGAGTATTTTCATTCAATCCCGAAGTGTTTTTAGTTCTTCAATTTCTTTCACATGGTTTTCGATATGATTTTATTGTCAAGACGGTAGGTTTTGTTGAAAAAATGTATATCACAAATTGAAACACTTTGTACAAAATATGCCGTTCGCATCGCAATGTGAATAGGTGAGCCCTGTATCTTTGATCGCTGATTTTTGGTCTGGCTGCTCATGGAGAAGGGGTAAGAGTTAATGCGTGATTTGGTTAGAAGAGAGGGAGAGGTTGACAAATCCGATCGTCTTCGTTCTATCTTCTCCGCCAATAAATGTTGCGGAAAATTTTATTAGGTTTCAAGTCGTGCGATTTGTTTTGAGCAATTTGTGCAGGCAATGATTTCGTCAATAAGAAAGGATGCTGCGGATCTTTCGATCGTCATAGGGATCGGCTCAGGATATGCCTTCAAATTCCGTTACTACATTAACCTTCACGACGACCATGTTCCGGACATAAATGGGGACGACACTGGAGCATTTCTTTGTCTGGTTCAGCTGGGCAATATGTACGTGATGCATTTCGCTCGTTCATGTTTTTATTGGTAAGTAAACATCGTAATTCTATAACCTTTATAATCGCCTCTTCTGTATTAACATGTAAAGTAACCATTTTATATTTACATCTTGTATTTCTAGCATCTAACACTATCGCACTGAGCGGCCGGGATGGGCCTCCGGCTCGAAGGGAACAATAGACACCAACAGGAGATTGACTACACTGTGTGAACCATCCTGTCCAGTGCAACCAGGCAACACAACATTCCTCTTCAGCAACAGCACCATCACAATCCGTGCTAGCAGCAACCATTGCTGTCGGGAGACTAAAAGATGCAAAATTGATCTTAAATAAAAGCAAACAAATTTGTGTAGAATGATGATTGATCAAACTTACTGTTAATGGAAGGCACTTTATACACAGAAGGACGGTAGGAAGAACTGAACGGAAAAAGAACACCCAATGCTGATTGCTGGCAAGCCGCCGGTAACGTAATGACCAATTTGGAACCCGTGATCGAGCAGAGTCAGTGTTCAGGGCCAAGCACGATTCCGGCATACGATATGCATTCTCCGATACCCATGACCAGGTTCTCCTACGAGGTGCAGCGTGTGCTCACCCGCTAACTGTAAATGCACAATCCGTTGATATCCTCCTCACCGCATAGTTGTCGTGAACCTTTTCCCGCTCTGTCTTCCGTGCCAACACCTCTCAACGTTCACCATGGCACTGCAGAACTAAAAGGCAAAAAAAACTATAAGCCAGATAACTGGGATAAAAGCATATAATTATATTTACCTGATTAGATGCACTCATCGACTTTGTAGAGCAAACAGATTTTTGAATCTGAAAAATAAGAAAATTTCAACCGATACAAGCCATTCCAGCGTCTAGTACAACTGTAGCACTGCTTCTTTATTTCTTCTTAACCACACCATGATCTGCTACGCGCAAGCGTACCACGCTCCAATTTATATTACGTGTATTTCATTCCTGCTCTGAGAAAGTCTGGTGGTTCAGTCTTCAGGCTGAGGTATACATGCACACGGCATTCTGTTTCTAATCTTACTCCTACTCACCCGTTTCAGCACACCGAAAAAGTTTCACACGCACAGATCACAGCTGATAAACAACACACTCGACGCCCACCCCCTCCAACCTTGCAGCGAAAGTTCCGTTGTTACACACAAACATACCACCACACAACGCGAAGAGTCTACGGACATGAAGAGAAGCAAAGCAAAATCACGAGAGAAAAGAGCAAATACAAGAATAGAGAAACTCCCGAACACACATGACGAGACACGACAAGACACAATACATTGACAAAAACTTATCCTCGAATATTTGTTTACATTTTCCATGGCTATCCTCGAAAAATTTATCGAAGCATAGATTTTTCGAGGATAGTGAACTTTTGTTTATCTACATTCGATGAACATGGTTCCGGTTCATTTTATGACAGGGTTCATTCAAAATGTAAACAAACAGAATCAAAACAAAAACAAATTATCCTCGAAATAATTTGGAATCTCGTAAATCTTTTCGAGGATATTTCGTTAACGAATGTATTTACCAAAACATTTACGAAAACAAGGGGTATAGATAACTTGGGCCGGTTTGTCAAAACGCAGACAGAAGTAAACAATCGCTTTTGTGAGTACGCGACTAGACAGCTGTCACCACCAAGGTTGTTAGAACATACAGTTTGTTTGCTCGTTTAAAAACCATTAAAAATCTATTCAAATGCTTCTTTGAAGGTTGGAAAAATCTCTTTTGACTACGATTGGCTTTACAAATTGCATATTTTTGTGAAAATTTCAGATTATTGCATAGATCTTCCGTGCAAAACACCTGAAATGTCAAAACTAATTGTCAACAAAAAAGCCACGGTGGACTTACCTGTTCTATGTACCCTACGGTGGGATACGTGGAAACTTTGTTTTGCTTTCGCACGCAGGTCCCTTTCACCGATTTGGCTCAACATCTGGAAAGTGTATTTTATCAACGATGAATGTAAGTTTTTGGGCTGTTTTTGTTGTGAGCAATGCGTAATCCTTTACAATTTCATACTCCCTCCCACAGGAAGCAGATATTCCGATCGACATCGCTGCAGGCAAGTTGCTGGATTGGTTGATTTCGCGACGAATCGTTGATAAAAATTGGCACCTGCATATACGCAACATTCGTAACAAAATTAGCAATGCCATCACGGACATGCCCGCTCACGACGAGCTGCTACAGCTACTATCCGGAGCACGTAAGATTCGACGTTGTTTCCAACCGAACGGCTGTTTGTGTGTATAATTTTCACCCATTCGTTATCACCCCCTTTCCAGATATCAACTATTTCCACTGCCAGCGCATCGTGGAAATCCTCAAAACTACCGAGGCTGATTCGAAAAACGTGTTCGGCCGGTACGGTAGTCAGCGGATGAAGGAATGGCAAGAGATCGTTAAGATGTACGAAAAGGATAGTCTGTACCTGGCGGAAGCGGCTCAGATATTGGTGCGCAACATTAGCTACGAAATTCCCGGCATTCGCAAACAGATCAAGCATCTCGAGCAGCTGAGCGAGGAGGCCGAAAAGAAGGTGGAAGATTTGGAGCGTTCCGAGAAGGTGGTGCTGGCGGAGTATCAGAACATGTGCAAACATTTGGGCGTTTCCGGTGAAAACCTACGCCAGGAGCTGGTGGACAAAGTATTTAACGATCTGCCGGGGATGCTAGCCAAGGTTGCCGGTTCGGTGACGCCACTGAAGAAAACCGTAGAGCTGTACGCATCCTTTGTGACGGATCCGGAATGCTTACCTTTGCTGAAGCACGTCCTCGCCAAGGGCAACACTACGGTGTACGAGTACGTGTACGGTGAGCCACCGCTGTCGATTGAAGAACCGCCGGTACAGTTCGTCACACAGCAGGCCGATTCGCAGCCGGGCGATGATGGAGCGATTGATTTTGGAGACGATGGCGGTGCGATCGATTTCGGTGACGGTAATGCGCTAGATCTAGATGCACCGGTCGAGCTGGAAGTCGGTGATATCGATTGGGGTGCAGCCGAACCGGTAGCCGACGACAATGTGATCGATTTCGATATTTCACTCGAAGAAAGCGGTATAGTGGTGGAAGAGGATGGCAATCTGGGTGGCGTTGCTAAGGGAGACGAAGCGTATACCGTACTCGACGCACAGCAGTACCGCGATCGGTTCATAAACGATATACTGGAGCTGCAATCCTTCCTGAAGATGCGGCTTCATCAGCTCGCAAGCGTGGACAAGGCACAAATGCTGTCCTTCACCATGATGGACAACTTTGCCGCGCACGATGAAAAGTCGGTGGCAGGCATGTTGGCCGAGGTGGAAATTGTGTATACCGGTGTGACGGATGAGCTGATGCAGCATCTACTTCAGATTAAACATTCCCCAGTGTAGGTTTTGTTTTGGAACAAGTGCTTTCAAACCGTCGTCTCTAATGACTTTACATTTCTTCCCACCAGGTATGTGGACATTCTAACGTCGAACGTGAAGCAGAAACTATCATCCATCGAGAAGATGAAGGAAACGGCTGCGATGAAGAAGGAAAAATCGGTCAGCTTTAAGCAGCAAAGTGTGGAACTAAAGCCGACCATGACGAAGGTGATCGAGCAAACGAAAACGCTCCAGGGACAGATTGAGAGGGACATCTCGAAGCGGTACAAAAATCGTCCCGTCAATCTTTACGGTACTAATTTGTAGACCGGGGATGATGTTTGTGTGTTCACGTAATGTCTTTACGAAGTTGTTTAATATATGAGAATGTGCCTATTTGGTTACAAACGCGTGTTGAAGTTTAATGTCTGCCTCCGATTTACTCTTTCTGGGATTGCAAAGAACGTTTTAGCATTTTATAAAAGGTGAACGCGTACTGCTGTGGTCGAATAGTCGAATAGTTTAAATGCTAAGTTGCTAGAATGTTTTTTTGCGATCTTCTCCTGTTGACCTTCACAGTCATCTTGTGGAGATGACGATTAAGATGTTCGACTCCAAGCAGCATCGTAGACCTTCTCAGCAAAAAATAGTAAGGCTGACTATGCTGCGGGCAAAATCAGACAGAATGCCAGAAATGGCAGGCCGAGATCTCTTGAGGTTAGGTTCACACGTAGTTCACACATGCCGAAAATGGAAAGAAGGAGATTTCAATTGAAGTAAAAGCAACGAACGTCCTACGAAATGGAAAAAAAATCACTTCCTACCCTTTCCTTTTTTTTAAAGGGTGAAGCCTGAGAAGATAAACGGCTCCCTCCATGACTGTTGTTTTCGATGTTGTTTTCATTTTTACTTTTCCGGACGGCAAATGTTTTTCCCCTTGGACACAGAGACCACCTGTCAGTCCTGTGCACGGGGTAATGGTCAGGCTGTTGTTCCTGATAATGGTCTGCTATACATTCTATACATCTGCTATACATAAGGGCCAAAAATTAGCTAGGTTATTTTTATTTTCGAACTCGATTTTTGGGAGCTTTGCACAAACGTTACGTATTAGAATTGTAAGTGGTTCCTGAAATCACGTATTTAATACAAAGGCGGCACAATGCTATAGTTATAGTGGCACCAGTCTCTGATACAGCAGACATCGAATTCCATCTGAACCATTCCTCCGGTAGCAAGGTCTGACTAAGCGTTAAGGAGTCCAGATGCAAGGTCTCTAGATCAGCGAGCTTCTTGGAAGATAGGCCCCTGGATGGAGGCCTCTTTGCATTCCTTAATACCCTACAAATCCCACAAGTCGGCTGGTGGCAGAACTATTCTAGGTGAAGCCGGAGAGGCTTACCGCGATTATTCATCGGCGGGTTGTTAGGATATGGGACCAAGAAGATCTACCAGACAAGTGAAGGCCGGGAATCATTCATCCAGGCGACAGAGTGAATTGTGCTAACTTCCGAGCCATCGCAGTCCTGAATGCTGCCTACAAGATCCTGTCCCGCACACTCACCTACAGACTTGTGCCCCTTGTTACAGATTTCATCGGAAGCTACCAAGCTGGATTTGTTGGAGGGAAACCCAGGACTGATCACAAATCATCATTCTACGGCAGATCCTACAGCAGTGCCGAGAGCATCTGTTCATCGACTTCAAGGTAGCCTACGATACCATACCAGATCGGGCCGAGCTATTGGGGCACGTAATGAGGATACCGGACTCATGCCCTTCCAGGAAGGTGCTCGTCAGCGACCCGTTCGGCACGAGGCTGGATTCAAGTGAAGTCAGACCTGAGAGAGATCAAAAGCAGCCGGGGGTGGATGAGTGCAGCCATGGACCGAGTTTCCTGGACACCAGGCCACGACTTTTAGACTTGATCCATAAGAGTAGGCCAAGAAAAGAAGGAAGGTACCTGGAAGGCTCGGGAAATTCTTAATTCTTTACTTAAATTACCTCTCTAGCTTCAGGCACCCACACGAGCCTTTGGTGGGTTTCTACTTCATAGGAAAACTGTACAGCAATAATACACGATAACGGCCTATTTAAACAATTGAACTCTACACAAATTATCATGCCCGTAACCGGCCTCGTTATTCCATCAGCCCAAGAACCGTTACACCACACGGTACGCATGTGCCGGACTGGACAGCTCCAATATCATCGCATCTCAGGACGACGCACGTAACGCACGCAAGTGTGTTATCTTTCTTATGCTGCTACCTTCCTCCCACTTGTACATACGCCAAGAGCGAACAAATTTTCCCACTTTCCAGGAGAGAGAGAGAGAGCGCGTGTTCGGCAGTGAGAGAGAGAGAGTTTTTTCCCTAAAAAATTCGTCCACTGGTGTGTGGATCCGCCGTTCGGTACGGATCCGCAGTTTGGTTCGGGAATGCAACGACGAGCGTACGGCAAACCGTCCCCTGCTGGTGTGCTGGTCTACCCGGAGTCGTCCCCGTTGTTCATTCATCTACATCGGTGCGGTACTACCGTCGGTGGTGGTCGGTGGTGGTTATAGTGGGCCGTCGGTGGTTGCGGGAAGCAGGAAGCAGCTCCCCCCTCCCCCACGAGTTCGGTCGAATTTTTCAACCGTGGTGGAAATCTTCTCTAGATTGTCCATGTCTCGATTCGATTGCTATTGCTGCCACTCATCGGAAATAGAAGGCTACTGTAAGTGAGCGCGCGCGCCTGTGTGTGTGTGTGTGTCGATTGGTGAAGTAGTGAGAGCAGTTCGGTTGTGCAGTGTGATGGATGGCAGTCGATTCATCCTGCAGGAAACTTGAAGGATACAGGTCTTCCCCCGGACCACTCGACGGGAGCAGCAGCTGCTGCTACGGCTGGTGCCGCAGAAGCAATAGTAGAAGTTAGCAGCAACCTCAAGGCCTCTCGGCAGGCAGGGCACACAACGTTCAGCGGCCAGCGGACGTGCTGTCTGCCGTGTATTCCGTCCGGGTTGTTCGTGGTGGGTGGGTTTTTTGGTGCCCTGCTGCTGTACGATCGGAGCCACCCGTGAGTGCGTGATTGTTCTTCCCTTTGGTGGTGGACCGATTTCCCGTGAATTCCTTTGTGGTAGGTAAACGCGTCATGGAAGCTCCATCCATCCTTCCGATACAGATTATTCTGCTGTGAAAATGAAGTGTCTGTTTTGTGTGTGTGTGTGTGTGTGTGGATTTGAGTGGCTGAACGAAGAAAAGTTACGGTGTGCGCATTCGGTTCCATGGTTGGGTGGCGTTCCGACGGCGACCACGTTCCCGTTGACCTAGTACCCAGGTGAAAGGTGACGGCAGGAGGCCCAGGCTAGCCTGAAAGATAAATCTTCTCCAGCACAAAAGGAGTACAGTGGTATAATTGCTTTGCCTGGTTGCCGCGTCACACACATACGCACATGCTGAGAAATGATTTTTTTCTGCACCCTTTGGAAAATTGCTGTACTGTGACGGCGTGCGAAAGAAGGCTGCGTGAAGTGGAGCAAGTGTTTGGTGCAAGGCAAAGGATCATCCAGAGAACCCATCAGAATATCCCCGCTAGATGAACGTCCTGGCATAGCGTGTGTTTGTATCTGTCACACTCCCCATTAACGTACGCGGTCAGTGTGGACCACATTTTCGCGCGCACCTTAACATCATTCATCGTCATTTATAACCACCGCAGCAGTAGCAGAAGCGAACGTGCCACAAGAAAACCTTCCCGACTGTGGTGCGAATGAAGCACTGAAAAATTGATCCAAAGAAAAGCGATCCAACCTGTTCCGGGGTTCGGGCGTAGGGGGGAAGGGGCAGGATGGGCGCGAGAGTGGAAAGGAAATTGTAGGTCACTCACCACATTGCGTCCATGGTGGTGCTTCATTCATAAGAATCATGATTCGCTTTTCCATCTTGCTCCCCACTCCCGAGTGCTCCCTACTCTCCACCGCCCTTTGCACACCATGCGCTAGTGTGATTGGATGCGGACTCCCGTACACATCGAAGGAACCCGGGGAAAAACACGTACACAGGACTCAACATCTGCACCGCCGTGCCGTGGTGTGTGAAGTAACATTTCGACCTTCCGTGCTCACAAAAGCACGCTCGCATTCCAGGATATAGCGATGCGTGCCCGATGCTCCCAGCGCACCAACACAACCACCGTGCTGCGGTGCTCTAGTATGCGTAACCCAAAAAAACTCGTACGCACGTGTGTACGCGCTCTGTGTATGTGTAGACGCAACGTGATGTCGACTGCTGCTGCTGCTGCTGCTGCTGGTGTCCTTTTCGAATCCCTTTTGCATTTCTTACCAGCGAATCTCGTTAGATGATTATCGATCTCTTTGCATGCTTTTCAAAGAAATTTGGTGCTCGTCCACGTTTGCGTGTGTGTGTGTGTGTTTCGCGGGCACGTGGTGTCCTTCTGTCTGTGTATTGCAAATTCCAGTGGTCCCAATTACAATCCGCAAAACGTTCATTTTCCCTATCCGTATCTTGTCACATCAAGGAACGCTATGCTTTTTGTGAGTGTATTAGTGCTGCGTGATTCATCTACATGAGTGTGAGTGTTTTCCCTATGTGTGTGTGTGTGTATTTTTTTCTGTTCGCGTGTTGTGATGCATGTACGCTAACGGACAGAAAAAAATGGGTAAAAAGCGAAATCAATCAAAAAACCACCAGCAGAAGGAAAAGTGCCGTCTTTTCGTGGTGATGGGTTTTCCGTTTTCGTGACACATTATGAAGTGTGCATTTTTTTTGGCTCTTTTCTTCTTCCCTTCGCTGACATTTTCCCCTCACCACCACACTCGCTCCTGTTCTCTCTTTCTCTGTTTGTGTGCTCTTCATTTATTCTCTCCCTCTCTTAGTACCCTCTCTCTCTCTCTCTCTCATCATGTGCACACCTTTTGCTCACACAGGCCGGTGGTGAATTTTCCGCGCCTTCACTACTCTCACGGTGAGTAACGGAACGCACTACAACTCTCACTTTTTGGCTGCGTCCATTGCTCACCATCGGATGGAGGCGCCTAGTGTTTCTTGTACTGTGTGGTATCGCACACATTCAAGCACAATAGCGCACACGGCGACGAGGGGGCGGGAGGATGCTTTGTTATGTAAAGCCTCCCCGTTTAGTATGCGCTTCATCCTGCCAAACGTGGCTTTCGATGCATCCGTTCCGCGTAACATCTCCATTTGCCATCATCACACTTCTGACAGGGTAGCTGCGAAATGGGACATTGGGAACCGCGGTCGCTTCTGCTCGCCGAGCTGGAATGACTGGAACCCACACACACACACGCACTCATGAAACCTTTCACTATCTACGGTCGTCGTCGTTGCGGTCGTCGTCGTCGGATGAAATAATTTCATTATTTTTGTGCTCACCCTGTCAAACTTCAAAACATTCCAAAGTGGATGTCATTCATCCCTTTCATTCTCTCTCCCACTCCCTATTCTCTCTCTCTCCCTCTTTCGGTGGACGTGTGTATGAGTATTTTCTTTTTTCGATGCCACCCATTTTCCAGCACCATAGTGACAATGCTTAATTAAACGAGTCTCTGCCTCAAGTGTGCTTTCCGGTGTCGGTTTTGTAACGTTGAACGGGTTTTCGTTTTTTTTTTTTGTTTTTCGCGCTAGCTTTGGCAACCGGACCCAGTATCGTGTACGGTGATGGGGGAGGGCCCCCTGACGGGAGATGCAACCACCCCAACGTTACATACCGTCAGTTTCTGATTTATACGGTACGGACGAAATAGAGTTCCTCCTGGACGAAATACGGGATCTCGAACCAGCCTGCTGTCAGCTGGAGGACATCCAGGTAAGTCTTCCGCTTTCGTCCCTCCGTCACACGCGGACGATGACAAACCATTCATTGGCACCGGTTCGGTCTGCTCCCACATTCCACAGGACTTTGAAATAGCTGGCAGCAGAGCAGGGGAGCTTTCCATATCGCTCGAATCACCGATCGGCACGTGCACGTCCTGGGATTCGCATGCACATTACCGTCAAAGGATAGGGAACACACCGCTACCGTGGGGCGTTGCGCTACACTGCGACGCCTCACATCTTACCAGCCCGACCGGCATCGTGCGGATACTGCTGGTGGTATGTCAGAATGAAACGAAAAACTCCTTTCCCGGCACCCGGTTTTCCCCTGTTTTCGCTGTCCCGTGTCCGCCCGTGTCGAAAGCTGGGCAAGCTGACCCAAATACCTAATGGTGTGTATGTGCTTCCGACATTATTTGTAGGTCTCATCCGCCGCATGTCTTGCCTGTGAGTGTTCCGCCGGCACGGTACAGGTCGGTCTGTTTCTACTGCCATTGATTGGGCGCCTGAGGTTGATGGTAAGTGGACATCCGTAAATGGAGGGGGGGGGGGAGAGGATGGTAGAGTTAAGAAGAGGCACTAAAAACGCTCTCCATTCGATAAGCACGCTGTTGACACGTTTAGCGCTGTTGACACGCGGTAACAGGATTAATGATGATGGTGCTGATGGCCCGATAAATGGTTCTGGCAACCGGACCGGGCTAGAATCAATGATGTCGCTTAGAGTAGGCCACGGGGGAGAATTTAAATAATTTTTACGAAACTTTGGCATGACATCACATGCGGGTTTGGCACTATTGGTAATGATAGTTTCCTTGAATTGCAGGTTTTTTGTGCCCTGTTCTCCTTGTTAGTAACCTGTTTGATGCTGTTTTTGGATATCTCACACATAGCATTGATGTTTCCCTTCAACTGGGGAAGGTTGGTATGTATCTGCATCGAGAGGAGACATTCCCAACAATTACGGTAAGGCCTTTCTATCTCGCCCAAACTCGTTCCAGAATGCATGGATGTACCTGACGATTGGTTTATTATTTATTGTGGGCTCATCGTTGCTAATACATATGGTGTTTTTCGCTGAAGAATTCATGTGGGTGCCAAAGCACTCCAAGGACACACTATTCATATCAGCGGTAAGTTTGCAACGGACAATTCAATTCCTGCAGCATTGGAGAGTAAAATCGCCTTCCGTTTGGCAGATTCTTGGATACATCTGCTCGATCGAAGCGTTCGTACTGGCGGCCCTGACGAAATGCCCATCCCAGTACCGGCACGTGATCGACGAGTACAGCGACATGTGCTTGGAGGAGCGCGAACTGAGCCCCATCTGTAGTAACGACATCACAAACCACAACCACACTACGGCTTCGAACGATCTGTCGAACCATCGCAGCTATAATAAAATCGAAACGGGTGATAGCATTACTCCAACGTGTAACCAAAAACCTTATATACCAGGTAAGGGATGGTCGAATCCAAAAAAAGGAACCAACATCCTCACCCTTGCTCCGTCTATTCCAGTTAAACGTCCCGACCAATCGTATAATCAGCGACCTACCCTAGGTAATATGCAGAAGTCTAATCATCGCAATCGTCAGGGTTACCACTATCAACCAATAGCCTCAACGTCCCGGCAAAGTCCAACGTTCGTGCTGGACGAGGATGCACTGCCGGGCCCATCGTCCCGCTCGCTCGACTACTCCAGTGCGTGATGCATCCGGTATCGGGTATCGGACACTAGTTACCGCAACGCTGGACACTTCCCGAGCGCACCGACCGCACCCGCGCGGTGGTTTTATCAGACAAAAATATCGAAACATCGTTGGTTTCCGTTTCTAGAGACGTTTGTGTCGGTTAAGTATTTCCTATAAGTATTACCGGACCCTCAGCAAGAAAAGACCCGCCAGCGTGTTTGGGACGAGGCGGGGGGGAGGGTGGTTTTATTTCCGAACACTGACTGGGTGGTCGTTCGGAGTGGTGTGTCAAATTGGTAGGCACAATGCAGGGTGGAGGAAATCGGTTTTAACATCTATGGCCAACGCTCGCCATTCGGGTCATTGAGGTTGTGGAGTGTGTTTTTAATGAAAAATTTAATTATTCCACTTATCTCTCGGTACGGCACCTGTTAACGGAAGGTATAACAAGCAAAACAAAACCCCTTTATAGGCATGATAAAACAAAATGTGTGGCTTTTAATTACTTTTCTGTTAGTAGATCGACAATTCTTGCAGTCCTAAGATCCCAAATAAGAAAACCACACAAAAGCAACCATTCCCCACATGATCGTAAGAGCAAAAAAAGAAAACATATGGTGTGCTCCAAACAAATAGATTAGTTTTCTTATTTTGGGTGGTTAAAAGTCCGATAATTGGGAATTCTTCTGTTCACATCTCATTCTTTCTCTCTCGCTATAAAATCTCCTTCTCTCTCTCTTGCTATTAAAATCCCAGCCAAAAGGTACTGAATTAGCTCATTCCATTCTAAAAGAACAGAAATTGAAACCAAAACCCGACATACTCTAGCGTCCGTCCTATATTTTCCCATAAAAGAACTAAAAACAAAGAAATCCACAATACGAACCGGTAGCAAAACAGTGCAGCAGCGTGCGAAACGAAAGCATGATATATTTTTGTACCAACATCTTTTCCAATGCCAATGCCCCGTTTTCATTTCGCTATCCTCCGCCAGATGGAGCCAGCGCGTGTAGTGCAACCCGCCATAGTAGCTAGAAGCGGAACCATTTTGTGCTAACGTGAGGGGGGATGGGAGTGAGACAAGGACAAACGAATAGAAGCAAACTGGTCGAAAAACCGAACGAACGGTGGCATTTGTAGTTTCTCTGTGAGAGATTTGTTTTTTGACTCGTCTACTACGAACGTATACTTAAATGCGTAGCGTTTTTGCTTATAGGTGTGGTACAGCGCGGAATTATAGTGAAACCGGTGGCCCTGAGTTTCATCTCTTTCTTTTTCCTATCTCTTTCTCTCTCTCTCTGTCTCCATAATCTGCCGTCCAATAAATAACAGACACATACACACACACAAGTTGCTATTAGTAGCTGGAAACGTACCGTGCCGATTAGTGTTTTGGTTGTTTTGTAGTGGAAAGCATATAGTTCGCAGTACTGTACACACACATACACCCACACACCCACACACGACAAATGCGCCTGATACGTTTGTATAAATAATTGTGCAATAGATAGAGATGTGAGATAGATTTAAATTGATTCGTGCACAACGTGCTGGCAGTAGTCTACTTTCTTTCCTTCCGTTTTTGGGCTATTTGTTTCGATTTGATGACGCACAACTTAATGATCCTTGGGTATGCAAGACAAAACAAACAAAAAACGCGAATAAGCACACGGACTTAAGGTTTGCTGTGGTGTCCAAAGTACGAATGGTAATCGAGCAATGGAAAAGAAATGATAGACAAAACCCAAAACCCTGAAGCCCAGTTTTGACAAGCAATAGCGTGTACTCCTCGGTTCGGTGTAGCGCACAGTGTGTCCTTTACGTTTCGCTGTGTAGATTATCATTTTGTTTTTGCGTTTGCAAAGGTTGGCTTTTATTTTCTGTCGTAGCTATTATCGTTGTTTAGTGTTTATGCGTTTTATGCCGGGACGTTAATATACCCAACTCTAGTAGGGGAGAAGCAAAGGCAAACACTTGTAATCGACAATAATCCACAACAGCAACAAACAAAACTTGAACAAAACGAAAAAAACAAACGGGAAACCCATATACGCGCCATAGACGCGCACTGCATACATCTACCTATATATCACAATGGATTTCGGAACCGAACAATATGGCGCCCAGTTACAAAATGACAGCGGCACTGTTTATAAGTAGCACCGTTTATAGCACGTCGGCAGCAAACACTTGCAGCACATGAAGTAAGCACGCAGACCGGAACCTCGAAAATAATCGTCACATAGCACAAAGCGCTTAGAGCGGTACCTACTTAGATTGTCTACCAAGAACCCCACTCACTACTCTGTTCCGGTTTGGTTCCCTTTCTTTCCCTTTCTCGCTTTCGCTCCTCTGTCTCTCGCTCTCGCTCGCTCTCTCATTCCTATCCCATTCTTCTTGCACTGGTTTATACGGATGGTTTGTGTGCTCCTACCGTTTCAAACGTCAAACAGTTACGATTCGTTACAATGCTCAGGAAATCAGGTGTTCTAGATGTTATAGTTATTAGTACTTACTACCAAAACCAAACAAAAAAGCAAACTAGGAAACCAGACGGAAACATTTATACCATTTCTTTCTTCTGCCCTCGTGCAATCACCTTGACACGATTTTAACGTGAGGACCAGTAGTACATTTAAATTGCCAATATGTTATTTCGGGGCATTGGAAAACCCCTCCTGCTAGCAATGACGCACAAAAGAGCGGTGTGCACTTCTAGACATGTTTTTTTCTCTCTCCATAGTATGGATTTAGTTACTAATTTTAGTTTAGTATTTTAGGAAAATAAACGTCTTTCTTTATTATCGCCCTTACTGTACTAAGAGTCACCAATCGAAATCCGGCGCGTAACACGATCTTACCGCGCCATCGGTTCAGTACGTTTACGAGCGGGTTCATCAAGGGGCTATTAGGCGCCGTACGAATTGTACATAGTTTAGTTTTTAGATAGTTTTGCGAGAATAGTAATCGACAAAGAGACAGAAACACTAATAAACAGAGAAGCAAAAAAAAATCATGTTTGGTGCATCGATTCACCGCGCTAAGTTTGAGATGTTGGGAGGGAAAAGGTCGTTGGTCCGTATTGGTGAGAAACTAATGAAATATACTGCCAAAGAATTTTGCTAACGTAGCGAAAAACCCCACGCTCGTCAGCGTTTAGTACTAAAGTTGATAAATCGTAGCGTGTAGGGTGAGACCACTGAGCAGGGTTCCCCACACACCACAGAGCAAATAGATTTGGAGGTAGGTGGGCAACGCAGCAGTTGCCACAAAGTCACAGCAACGGTGCAGGCAAGACAAGCCAAGGAAAAAAACAAAAACAAAAAAATTGGTAAAAAATAGAGCGAACTGCTAGCGAGCACGTAATTTAGTCAAACGAAGAAAGAAGTCCACTAGAGAGCTGGTATGGTAGATTTTTTAGAAACACGATACAGATGCGGTGCAGTTTTGGAAAAAAGGTAGCGAAACAATAGAGGCAAAAAAACGCAAGTGGGTGTGGCGCATTCGTTTCGTTTTAGGCGTAAAATAATACAGCGTTCGTGCGTTGGCAGGTTTTTTTGTTACCACGCCATGGTTTTTAATTTAATTTGTGTTCTCTTTCGATAACAGTAGCAAAAACACGGTGGTCAAAATTTGCACGACACGAACGGCATACATTTGACCTTAGGCGGAGTGATATAACACGTAAACCACGGAAAACCCCAATTGATATCAAGTACGATAGCGTAACGCTAAGGTTGTTAGTAGATGAGTTTTCAACGACGTTTCCGTTTGATGCCACCACGCGCAAAATTCACGCGAATACCGAATCGGCCATAGGAAATATTTTTACAGGGTAAACGAGCGAGAGAGAGAGAGAGAGAGAGAGAGAGATGTGTGTTTTGTTTCGAGGAGAAGGACGAGAAGGAGGAGAAAAAATGTGATTGAAAGTATTACAACAAAAAAAGAGGCAACAACAACAACAAGTAGTAGACAAAACGAGAAAAAAACAAACTAAAAATGGAATATGAAACAAAAACATGCGAAAACTTTACAAAAAAGCGATAGCCTAAATGCATAATAAGCGGTGGAAACGATGCGATGGATGGAAAGTATATTTGAAGACACACACAAACCAGACACACACAGAACGATTGCCGTTGAAGTAGAAATTGTAAAAGCAAAAATAATCATAGGAGTAATAAACAAGCAAACACAGCCATTTATCGAAATGAAACGATGACGTACGTACCGGAGCAGGAGCTCCGATTTCCGGGTAAAGTAAATGAAAGTAATCTAATACATTGGAGAAGAAGAAGGGGTAAACAAACATAGACACTCAGCCATACTGTAGATAGATTTGTTAAACGACAGAGAGCGCATTAAAGATTTAAAAAAGTGAACTATAAACCGCTATAATGATATAACAGAACAAAAAACAAAACAAAAACACATACATTCATTCCTACAACATTGGTGTTGTATATAGCCAGCAGAAATATAACCGAAAGGCGAGATTCTTGGAGCGATATCGTGATGGATGGATGGAGGAAAAAAATTGGATTTTTGTACAGCGGTACCGTAGAGAGTCGGAGCAACTAGGCGAGAGGATGAGCTAACGAAACGATGAAAATTATTACCAAATTACTATAAATTTTTCTTTTGTGCAAATTTATGCATTTTTTTCTTGCAATTTGAACGGATATTTAAATTTTTTCAATTAAATTTTTATTTTATTTAGTTTGATTACTAAAAACTAGTGGAACTCACATGAAAAGAGAAAATGAGAAGAACAACTCTCTTATTGTTAACCGTTGACGCCAGCCATCTAATCGAACATAATCATGGCCAGACCGAAATATATGGTGGGGCACGTATATCCCGTGTGCCGCTGCCTCATTTGCGTTGCGGAAGCTCATTGCGTACCGCAGTAAACAAAAAAACCCAAATAAACGACGACAAAATCTCAGAAGCAATTGAATGAGGCCGACGTCGGTGAGGAAGCATTACATCAAAATCAAAACTCATACATCGTGAAAATGCCCTTGGTTTCGAACGTTTCGAAAGGTACAGTAATAATTGTAAGCCTACCGGGCGCCTCCATCCAGGCTGGACGTTTCAGTTTCAGTCTCAGAATTTAGCATTTGGAAAGGGGTTAACGACACACCAGACAAAACAGACAGACAAAACTGGTAGACTCCGAGTTGGAACCGTGATATGGGGGGCAGTTAGTGGAACCAAGATACAGGACATACGATTTGGCACCAAACGATGGAGCGAGGAACGTGGAACGAAAGCATTAGTAAAGACGGCGCCGGCTAGCGCTAGCAAGCAGATCGGTTCGAAGCTGGTGAAGAAAACAGGAGGTTTTTCAATCAAATTTATATAGGGTGAAGTGCCTAATGTATAGACAATATAGTTCCCTATAAATTCTAGCACCAGGAGGATACAGCAACTAGTAGACAAACCTGTGGAACAGTGGAACCGACGAATGGCAATTTCGATCCGTTAGCCCCGAAAGGACGGTAAGGACTTTATAGATTGAATCCGCAAACAAAATGTAAGCAAACCCATCTTCACTAGCTTCACGGCCAACCGAGCGGTACTCGCAATATCCGAACCCTGTTGATGTAGCGTAAGCGTGTGTGTGTGTGTGAGTGAGGGCATAGTATAGTAGCGATCCTGTTGTTATCACATTCGGAACAGAGACGGAAGCAAAAACAAACAAAAAAAAACACCAGCAAAAAGCAACTAACAGTGACGGTGGTTGGTTTTACCTAATCTTGAGCACCTTTTTCTTTCTTAAGAACGATGTAACGGATGTACGATCGCGACACACTTCGCTTCACTCTATATACTCCAGCACCGAATATAATTTACACAACGAAACGGACTTTTCGAAACGTTAGAAAGACATAAAATCACAACACTTTTCTGTTTGTGTCCAAATTTCTGACATCAACCACCACCAGTGCGGTACGTGCGAAGGGTCGGTGCTGTTGTACAATTCACTAATTGAATGGCAGAGCAGAGCGCCGATTGAAAGGAATTCACGTACTGTCCAAAGTCAGGATCTTTTTTTGTTTTTGGTTGTTTGTTCGTTTGTTTGTTAGAAACTCGTAACGAAGAAGAACAGGAAAAGAAAACTGTAGCAGCAAAACGAACAAAAAAAACGAAACGAACCCCGACATCATTGTATAAACGAGAAAAATAGACAATTCATCATTCCCAAAATAAATGGCGGGTGTGTATGTGTTTTTATTTTCATTTCATCGTGAGTAAACGATGAATTAAAATGGGCATTTCAAATGGCAAAGAAAGTAGTAATTCGAGCAGGACTCGGAAGGCATTTTACCGTAAGGACAGAGGATCAGATCATGAAAAGGGCATCTGTTAATCTAGATGGACTGTGTTGTAATATCATCACCATTCGATACAACTGCCTGTATCCATTGCTCCCTTACCTTTTATCAGTGAGTGTCCTCAGATGTTGGGTAGGTTGGACAACAACAGACTTAGTGTTGGTTTAAGACATACCTACCTAATAATTCATAGTCAGTATAGTGAATCCTGCGTACAGGGAGCTGTGGTCTGCATGGGGATTTGAACCCCGGACCTGTCGTGTGAAAGTAAACCTTATAAATATCACTTTAACACAGGGCAGGTAAAAAGCAAGAGAAGATCTGAATGATGATTGTTGAAGATCTGATGATTCTGTTTCTTCCTTGGCACTACAACTTCGAGAGGTCTCGGCCTGTCATTTCTAGCTTTCTGTGACTTAATTTTACCCGTAGTAGAGTGGTCAGCCCTACGTACGGAGGCGGTCTAGATGAGATTTAAATCCCGGTCCTGTCGTGCGAAGCCCGGTGCCTCTGTCGCCTCGGCCACCAAACTGCCCCATAATTGAACTCAGCACTCTAAAAAGTTAAATCTCTTGTTCCGCATTCCACTATCACAACTGTAGTGAGGGGATAAAAAAGGAACGGAACGGAGCTGAGTTCTTTTGGAAAAGGAACGGAACGGGAATGGAAAGTTAGCTGACATGGCATCGTGAGATGAATATACCGAGCGAAGGTAGAGGTGGGGAGGGAGGTGGTTGGGTCGTTAGGGCAGTTTTTTTTTCCTATCGCCAGGTCCTTTTCTTTCACCAGCTCTTCTTTTCCAAGAATAGGGAGGTGATCTGAGGTAAACCTGATCTAAATTTTGAACTAAAATCCATGAACTTGCTAGGTTCAAAAGAAATCGAACCTACTTCCTATCGTTCCTTTTGAGGAACGGAACGAACCTGCCAGGTTCAATCCGGAATGTGCATCGGCTGCTCATAGTTAAAATTTGTCCAGAAGGACAGTAAGATGGTTTGCTGTTAGCTCAAGACATCGACGATTTGTTGCTTCTATGTCTTAGGCAAATATTTTCCTACTGAGGATTGTCGAAAAAAACCTATTGGTAACCAATGCAGAGAGTTGAGCGACGCTATAAGATCATCTAGCGATGGCGTGGTTACTGATCGAATAAAATTTGTCCTCAGCTTTGATTTTAAATTATCGTCTACTGCTCAGACATGCACAACTATCACTTGCAATGTTGTATCACAACGCCCAGCTTCTCCAGAATTTTATTAACCAAAAAGGTGGAGCAACAGAGTACCCAGGGGCACGAGGTTTCTCAAAAGTCACTGATGCATTTCATGATCTTTCAATAATTTTGAGTAGCAGTGAGGCTGTCTCTATTGAATAAAAAAGTCTTTTGAACGACAAAAACAGACTTGCCTATATGTTTAGCTTTCTTCAGAAGGGATAGGATATTGTCAAGAAGTATCTGAGGAACTCCAACATTGTTTCCTAGGGATAGAGCTTAAAGAACGTACAATTCCTCTCGTACGAACGTACAAGATCTACAAAGTGGAATTGAGCATGTTTTGATTGCTTCAAATTAAATTAAAAACATGGCACTAGTTGGGGCGGCCAGGGGTGAGGTGACAACGGCGCCGGTCTTCATACGGCAGGACCATAATTCATAATATCCCATCCGGACCATTCCCCCGTAGTGAGGACTAGCTATCCAATTACGTGGTATCATTAAGTCTAGTAAACCAGGCATGACCTAAGGGGTCGTTAGGCCAAGAAGAGAGAGAAAGAGAGAGCAGTTTTAATCGACCTTTCGGATAAGATCTACAATTGTCATACGTGCATGTGAATGATAGTTGCCTCTTTACTTCAGGAGTTTAAGGAACACAACCAACCGTACCCGGTAGTAATGGACAAGAATTGTAGCAAGAAATCATAATTTACCTCAAACGTTTTAAGCCCTCGGCACCAGCGACATCAGAAATATCCACACCGAGTAAACATTGCACGGATAGTCCTTAATGTAAACGCCAAGTCCAAACTCCACCGTTGCCTCCGAGTTCAGATGTATCCCGGTGCCCTTCACATGGGCCACAATGGTGGACAGATTGTTGTACGGCAAGTTAATCGGGAACCCATTCACCTTGTACGATACGAACATTTGACTAAACGTCTCACCGAGCCGTTCCGTGTTCGTTTCCAGGCAGGTATCCCGCTCCAAGCTTATCAGGGTGCTTCGAAGGTGGTCGCTGATGTAGCTGAAAGAAGAACAGATACTATCATCACCAACCTAGTCCAACTGAAATCCGCTGCCCTCACACTTACCGATTCCAAACCGTTTTCCGGTGCGTACGCCATGATGCGATCTTTCGCATCAGCTTCCGCTCGATTGCACGCTGCAACTCTTTCGCCGGCAGTGCCTCCCTAAACGGAAAGCCACTCTCCTGCACGCATCCAACCGGTGGTTCGTGGAACCGATTGAACAACGAACGCCAGTATCCGGACTTGCGCACATCAAGCTGCGTCAGGAACACACGGTTCTCCTTCTGAATGTTGCCCCACACGTTGGTTTGTCCCACGATCAGATAGATACGATTCAGCGGACAGTAGGTGTCGGTGGAGCTGTACTTCTTGCCGCTGCATGGATCGATGATGAAGAATTCTCCTCCCTCCAGCAGCAGTACGAAGGTGGTGTCCCCCATCAGGACACTGTTACCGAAGATGAGCCACACTTCGTAGCCTAGCTGCAGGTAGAAGCAGGCCAGCAGAACACCTAGATCCTTCGGTGAGGCACACATCATCGTAAGAATTTCCTGTCGCGGAAACCGAAAGTACGTGCATTTCTTCGCTATTCCATTTATCGACTTAAAACAGTTTAAATACCTTATTCGTGAGCCATATCCCGTTCAGCTGCGAGCACGGATCCACACTGTAGTGGATGGGAATCAGGGAAACGTAACGCCGGATCATGCTTTCGGTCAGCTCGTCGATCGAGAACGGTATCGGTAGTGGACCGAGCAGTCGCGTGGCACAGATTCGCTTCCCTCCCAGCAATGTTACCATCGGTGGAACGATGGCACGCGTCGGAAACTCGTGCCGATACTCCTCATACCATAGATAGATGCGGGACCTTATCCGTTCTAGCTCCACACACTCCAAGCTCCCGGTATCAAGTGACGGTCGCTCAATCAAGGGCTCCAGGCTAATGAATAGGGTCACGTGGGTTAGTTCACGCATGTCCGGAAGACCACTACCAGTCGCACTACCAATCAGCCCTATGGGGTTGCCGTAGCTGTCCACAATTTCTCCTCCTTGGTGGTCTTGCATCTGGCGATCGTAGCCGAACAGGATGGGCGGTGTCTTGATCTCAAACGTTCCTTCCAACTGTTAAAACGAATGTAGTCAGTAGTGATCCTCTCTGATCGGCGTATCAACACTCACCCTTTGATTGAGATAGATCGTGCTGATGGGGATGCGTAGCTGACCAAGCCACCGGCTGGATATACGTTGATACACTTCGGTCGGCCGTGTACGATCGTCCTCCAGTAGATCTTCCATGTACTCGTCGTACAGATCGATGTGCAAGTGCTTTCGAATCTGGTCCGTACTGCAGTCCAGCGGTATCTCAAGCTGTTCGTTCCATGTCGGGGCCGTTCCGTCAGCGGTCGAAGTGCGGAAAATACGATCCTTCAACGATACCGCTATGTACGGCCGTACGTTAGATGTGCGAAAAGCTGTAAAGCAAGAAAGACTTCAGTTGAGAAACAACCGCAGCATTTGGAGACAAAAAAATAACTTACAGAATCTCCCGTTCGATGAGGACATGTTGCTGTTCCGCCGGCCGATCGAGCCAGCCTGGTGGTAATCCTCCATCCGCATCGGTATGCCGAACGCACGCACGATCGTGACAATAATCTTGAAGCGCGTCACGTCACTTACCCGCACCGAGGCACGACTGTTGGGCGAACGGCGCGACGGTTTCAGCGGACGCCGCGGACCGAAAATCTCCAGAAAAGCTAGACTAAGCGAGCCGAACGATGGTACCTGATCGCCTCCGACCAACAGATTTGCATTGTTCACCTTGTCCTGGTTCAGCACGCGACAGTGATTGCTGATGATGTCGTACACCTTCTGCAGGTACCGTTTGCCCCGGTGCCGCTGGAGATCGATCGGATCCGTACCGAGCGTTTCATCGATGATCTTCATCTGCTCCTCATCCTCCTTCGACGATACCGCGATCGCTAGTTCGCGCTCGGTTTGAGGAATAAATTTAGCGTCCCGATATTTAAGGCTGCGCTGGAACCGTTTGCTCAGCAAGATAAGACGCTCGTTTTGTTCTATAGCTTCCGTGGAACAAAACGCAAGCTTATCCTCATTGAAATGGAACTCCGCTTCGTCTGACTCGGGCGGGACGGAATCTTTCGAATGGCGTCGACCGTGATCCAGTGCGATCGCTGCTTCGCCATCTCCTTCTCTCAGTGCGCGCAGCAGCGCCGCATCCGTATCGGCATCCGGTTGATCTTCATTTTCCAAAGCTCGCTCATCGATCCAGCGGCGCAACAGTTCCTTCGGTATGGTGACACGCTTCGGTAGCGTGCGACGTTGGCTGGGGCTGGGGAATGTCCCATCGGACGGTTCTAACCATCCAATCCGTAGCTCTACCGTACCGTTGGTGTATGTTTGGGCCGAGTACGGTTTGCCGGATGCAAACTGATAGTCTACCGATTCCACGCCCTCGTACAGCTCCTCCGTACTGGGCAGGGGAAGGAATATCTCCGCCCGCAGGCTTTTCATCATCAGCCGATTCTTCTCGTACAGATGCAGTGCGATCGTTTCGGGTATCTTCGTCGTTAGCTTGATCGAGAAGGATGTATTGAAATCGATCATGGTGCGATCGTCCAACTGAAAGTGTCGCGCTTTGGTCGAAGCTACATGGTTTCCATCGATAAACAGCTTCATTTTGAACAGTAAATCTCGTCCGGATTGATGTCCACATTGGTCGGCCGTAACCCCTTCGGGATCACGCCGCAAGACAATGTGCACGAGCGGCTCCCCCGGAGCACGGAATGTCTCATCAAACAAAACTCTGAACTCCTTTTTGATCTTCACAGTGTCCGGTTTTTTAGGTTTCTGCATCGCTGGAGCTAGATCGGTAGTGTCCGGCTGTTGTTCCAGTGCGAGATCCCGCAGGTATGCCTTGTACTCCTGCTTATCACGCAGATACAATTCATGCTCTTCTTCGAATGTCTCTCTCAGCTCTAGCTCGTACCGTTCCTGCCACTCACTACCATCACGCTCCTCATCCGTGTCCTGACTGTTTACAGACATTTTCAATCCACACTCCCCCTGATGCTTCGCTTTCAACTCTTCCCAAAGTTCCAGGATTTGCTTCGCTAGCAAGCGCTCGGTACGTATCTCTTGATACACGAGATTTCTATACTCTCGACGTGCCATTTTGATCTGAAACAAATCAATCGGTTCCTCCTCCGGGTCGTTCAGTTCCGTGTCGTCCACACCACGAGCCCGAAGTTCGTTCAGTTTTGTCTGCAAAATCTCTTTCCGGTTTAGCTTCCGTATGCGGTAGTACTGTCTGTACAGTTCCTCGATCCGTAAACGCACACGCACCACTTGCTCGAAGGACGGATGTGCATCGAAATGTACTCTGCCGATCAGAATCTTCACCGTACGTTCCATCGGCAATCGGTCCAGGGTTTTAGCGAGCGGTATCGGTTCCACAAAGAACGGAACAAACGTTTTACTGCAAAACCCACGGACACGGGTTTTGCTTTTGAGGAAGGAGCGGAAATCGACCAACTCTCCGGTCGCATCGAACCATTCCTCTTGCTCCTCCTCCAGCAAACGATTCATCAATCGGTTCTTGTTCGCTAAACTGACGCTTGGTTTATCGATCGGAGTAGGTTGAGCGCCTTTTGCACCATCTTCACCCGATGCCTCATTGGGATCGATAACACATATCTCCTCGAGTGCTGCTCGTGATTCGGGTAACGTGCGTGCGGGTTGATAGTACAGAAGATCCTCATCACAAAAGGTGTACTTTTGGGTTTTCCACGGTACCACCACCGGTGTTCCCTCTTCGGCGTGAAAGTACGACGATGCTAGATGGGTCGGAGTGTCCGCCTCATTGGAAGATGATGAGCGAGGCGAAGGCGTTTTCTTTCCGTCGGTCTCCCCGGTTGATTCGAGTGGGCGCACCATCCCCGGATCAGTATCTTCAGCATCGAAAAATTCTTCATCCGGTAGCGTATCGGTGAAAAAGAGAATCGCTCTATCGATCTCATGCAGCAATGGCTTGGTGGTTTCACCATTACCTTTGGACGATGCCACATGTAACCGCTCGAGAGATGCTATTACCTCACGTTCTTCCTGGACAAATGTTGGATCAAGCTTCGACTTTCGTACCCTCGGTTCTCGTTCCGCTTCAACGGATCGTTCCCCGGCCGGTGACGTTGTTTGTGTCTTTGCGAGGGTTTTTGAAACGGGAGGCTTACCTCGCGCTGATGTCTCTTTGCCGGATGATCGTCGACGATACCGGTGTCTGGCCCGACGTTTTTTCGGTGATTTAGGAACAGCGGATTCGTTCATTATCACTATCGGAACTGTTTAAACAGATCCGGGCGATTTGTTTACGTGCCAGCTTGTGGATATCGGAAGAGAATGTCTCGTTCGGGTTGTTTGTTTGTTTGTTTGTGCTTGTCGTACGGATGTAGCAACGGTTGCTAGGCAACGTGGCAGCTTATTGGAAACGGTTCGTGCGAGTTTAACGTTCTATTCGAATGAACGAACTGAGCGGTTTCCTACCCATGTTTTTGTTTGGATAATATAAAATATTTGTTTAAAGCGAAAAGCCCAGGCTGTTAGTATTAAGTGTATGAATTTAACCAACATGTACTCACTATCTCTTTTTGTTGGATTGTAGGCTCGGGGAGCAGCAATCCTAGTGGGAAAACTGACAGCATTTGCTTTCTACTAGCGCTAGCTGCTGTAAACATTTAGACAGCATTCATTTTATATGCCTGAAGGTATGCAAAACGCAGCGCAAGCTTAGTAGATCGCGTAGATTGCTTAGGTTATTGAACGGAAAGTTTGTTTGTTTTGTAATTAGATAAAAAATTATTGCTAAATAGTTAATAAAACCCAGAACAGAGGATTTTTTTAATGTTCAACTATATGCTGAATACAATTATAAATTACCGGCGACGTTATCGCCTCGGCCACCGGATCGTCCCGGTACTAGGAACAAGGCTCGCTAAAAAAATGTACATTGGCAGCAAAAACTTCCAAGGCCGCTGATAGACTTTTTTGCCATAAAAAACCCGATAAGTATGACATCACTGGCCTAAGCGAATCGCTTGTGATTTTTTTGAAAAGCTTTCTGCTGCTGGAATTAAAAAAGAAACGTTCGCATTGCGTACACAAATCAACGCGCACTGTAGTACAGCAGGTAATTCGCAATTCCTCATAGGAAAAAAACTTGTACAAGGCGTATGGCAGCACAATATGTGTTGGAGTTGCTTTTTCTTTATTTTAGAAAAAACAACAGATTTCCGATAAATCGTTTGTTACACAAATAAAATCCAGACATTTGCGCGCGATAACGTTTAGACAGTCGTTGTATGGTTCTAGGTAAAATAGACTATTTCTTCCCGTGGTGCGATCTTTTTTTTTTGTAGCGCTGGGTCAACGTACGTAAGAGCAGGGAAGCTGTTCTCTATGATGAGTTGGGTTTTGTCGCTGTATAGCTGTTATTAGACAGTCAATAGGAAAACAATTTACTTATCGGGTATGTTAGCATATTCACATACTGGAAATAGCTCGATATTGTTGCACGCACTGAATGAATGAATGGATCGAATTTGATGGTTCTCAAATCTAAGGGCTCTGACTGGAAAGCCGCAGTGAGACGATCGTAATATTGTGTGTGGTGAGTTCCGATGCTATCGCTTTAACATGTCTTGTAAGGCCCTGCTGAACATGGGATTAATCGTGCATGCACTTTGAAGTACAGTTGTAGACTCAATAATTCCGATTAACACTTGTTTGGGGCGGTCCGGTGAACGAGGTGACAGTGGCGTCGGTCTTCACATGGCAGAACCGGGGTTCAAATCCCATCCCGACCGTCTCCCCGCGAGCGGAGCTGACTACTTTGCTACGGGTAAAATCAAGTCACAAAAAGCCAAAAATGGCAGGCCGAGACCGTTTTTTGGCTTTGGAAGGTTGTAGTGCCACCGAAGAAGAAGTAGAACAGTTGACGCTTCTTCTCTTAAATTCATTTTGTCATGTATGTTTTTTAACAACCTACACTCACATGAAGTTTGCCAGCCGAATCTGAAAATCTGTTGCTATAATCATCGCTCGTGACGCATGCAAACGTCTTTGCTATTTGCTCAGATGTTCCTTTAGCAATCGAATGCGGAAAAACATCGTTCTAGACTAGCTTTGTGCAGTACAAAAAACGTTGAATTATTCCGGATTTGTAATAGATTTTGGGGGGGTTTAAATACCGGGAAGGATCCCACAGTCCTCACAGTTGTAACCGACGATCGAAACGATGAAGCAAGTCATTGGTCTAGTACTTTTGGGGCTCTTCTGCTGCAATGCACTACCGGCAGAAAACACTAAACCGGATGGACCTTCGCAATCTGGACGCATTATCAATGGCAAAGAAGTGAGCATCTCCAACTACCGGTATTCATTGAGTCTGTGGGTAGACAACCGGTACTCCTGCGGTGCTAGCATCATCACGGGCTCGCACGCCCTAACCGCTGCACACTGCGTAAATAACATTGCTGCTTCCAGGGTGAGTTACATCGCTAATATTAGCCCTCCATCAAAAGAACCACTAACCTGACGGGTAATGTTTTCAGGTAACGTTGTACGGAGGAAGCTCATTCCTCAATCGACAAGTGGTCCGCATTGCCGTGAGTAAAATAGCTATCCATCCCAACTACAACCCTTCAGTTTCCAAGAACTACGATGCGGCTGTCATTACGGTGGCCACGAACGCTTTCCAAGGCAAGCCAAACATGGCCCCGATCGAACTGCAAAACACCCAAGTAGCAGCTGGCACGAGATGCTCCGTCGTTGGATGGGGTTGGTACGACAATAACATTCGACAGGCATCAAACAGCTTGCGTTGCACCGACGTGCAGATCGTGACGGAGTCTTCGTGTTCTGCAACGTTCCAGCAGACGATTATGCCTGAGTAAGTGTTGGCCATACCGGTGAAATCCAAGCCAAGAATCATAACCTCTCATAACCTGTTTTCCACAGTCAAATTTGCTCGATCAACGGCAGCAACATAGAGGTTTGCAAGGGAGACAGCGGCAGTGCCCTCGTGTGCGGTGGTCGAGTGACTGGACTCGTTTCGTTCGGCCGTGTTCCCTGTACCAGCTCTGCACCAGCGGTGTACGCGAAGATAATGGGCCCCAGCGTTCGCAGCTTTATTCGAAGCCAAGCGGGAATCTAGAAGTAAGAGTAATGGGGAGAAAATAAAAACTGAATGTCACTTTCATTGATGGCACATCACGACATGCAGTATTATTGTATATTTAGCTATCCATATATGACGTTACAATGACGATGCTCTACGAGCTTTAAGATGATCTCTAATTGTTTGTAGCGCCGGATAAGTAAGTAAGTAAGCTATTCAAACCTCCAATCCACAAGAAATGGATAGAAATTCATCCCCCAGATCCATTAAAATGTTGAGAGTATGCGCGAAGACGTATGATCTCGCTCCTACGAATTGTGCGCTGATGGAGCTTATTTTTAACCTAAACTTCTTCTACTTTGGCTGCTCACAGTTGAGTGAGTCGGAATGACTTAACTAGGCCATCCGAATCCGATTCGACAGAGCATCTCCATCCTAGGGGACTACTGGATAAATCAGTGTGCGATATACCTTGCCATTCTTGGGCTGCTGTAGTGCTCTGGATGACTCAAAGGTATCCGAATTAATCAAGTACATCGTCTTCTTCAATCCATCCTTGAGAGCCCCATATTTAAGTAGATTATATGGCTGGTAAACCACCAAAAGTTTCATAATAAAGATTTCATCCACTAAGCTAAGGGATTGGATAGATAGGGTGAAACTAGTATCCTAAACGACGCAGCGTTGATCACCTAACAAGCGATTTCTATTGCCTCAGTCCCTGATAAGTTTCGATTGGTGCTGACAGCACTTTCAAACCCCTCTCCATCAATCACCACAAACAGTTCAAGCATCAAGATTAACAGGTTGGTTTCCTGTTTCTGGCATTCCATAGTAGATCTGCCATGGCGTGAAGACTTGATCGATGATAGATTTTTTCTCAATAAAAAAACATTTTGGTGGCTTTCGTCGAAATCTTTAGTACTGAGCCGAAAAAATAACGACAAAATTAGTACGGATAAGGTTTGATGATAGAAGAAGTCAGTTATAAGAATCAGAGCCTCTGCCAATGAACCACCAGGCGGCCCCATCATCCCTGTATAAATTAATAAGTATCATCTCGTCTTGATCTATGTTGAGCTTCGGATTGTACTGGTACTGTACCCTTTTGTCAACGCAAAGATTCTGGCGTTCTGGGTCGATGCTTACTCATCCGTCAACTATTCCTTGCCATAAATTGTTTCATCCTCCCAAGCGATTGGGTTTTCCCCGGTATACTCAAGCTCAGATATTCGTGAAGACATATTACGGGTTTATACGCTGTGAACGTATCGAGTTTGAGCGGGGCAATGGAGAGGTTTCATGTAAGAGGTTTCACTTTTCAAGGCACATCATATGTCAAGTAAAGGTGGATAGAAAACTCTCATGGTTCCTCTGCTGCCATCAAGCAACTTTATTGCAACTTTATTTTTTTAGTGAATAATCCGACTCCGATGAGTATGACATCACAAGGTTTGATAAATTACATGATGGTTTTTTTAAAGAGATTTTTTATCCGACACTGAGAGAACCGTTCGCAAGCGTACGTAAATGCACACACATTGTTAGTACAGATGGTAGTTAGCAATGCACTCGGTTACAAAGAACGCAGTTCAGCTAAACATATGGCACCACCATTAGAGCTGAGAACTGATAAATAAACAGATTTCTGATGGCTTGTATCTAAAACAAACAAAATCGAGCCATTTGCACACGATGGCGTTTCGGTAAACAAAATATGGTGGCAATGTATGTCAGAGCTGTGAAATTGACTTGAGTCTCATCATTAGGCAATGCGCTAAGGTAAGTCGCATTGCGCTGAGTCGTCTCTACGAGCGATAACATTCAGACGCTAGCTGTCATGAGATGTACGTGCTGCTACAGGGCGCAGCCATCGCGATCCTGTAGCAAGGAGCGGATGGATACAAGACTTCACAACGGGCGTGCGAACGGGTTGGGTGCGTGCGTGTGCGCTAAGGGCTCAGTGCGTTTTAGTTTTAATATAATATGTGTTTTTATATTTGTACGACCGTGACTTTGTTTTATTTGTGTTCATCGGAAATAACATAAAAAGACCGAACACGCCAAAATCACCGGACGACCTAAACTCACAGTACAACCGGGTCGTCTCGAACCTACGGGTCAAACTCGCATATGCTTTGCTGCACATACAGGACTCGTTACACCCACGAGTCTACCCGAACTCGTTAGAATTAGGGGTTAAAGACTCGAGAAGGCCCCCCCTGACAAAATTTGTTAGGTACTGTAGAATTTACACCTAAATGTATGCAATCCGCAGTACGCGTTGCGAGAGCTTCACAGAGTGCTTTCTGTGTGGTCAAAAATGGTTTAATAAAGTCGAATGAAATAATGCTTATTATTCGATTAAATCCCCTTTTCTCTATCCTGACCATTTATATTGGCTTACAGGAGCAACGTAGTAATTTTTGGTCATGCTAGGAGTGACCAATCAGGCTTACAACATACACGGTGTTTCCGGACTGTAACGGAACATTGGTTCGATGGATACTTGTTAACGGGCATAGATATTCAGAAAAGGAGGAGAAAAAAAAGAATATCAACATTTCAAATCACTTACAATGTATATTATCATGCTCTACTCGCTGTCCAGTAACAGTATTAAGAAACAATGCACAATGTTTATATGAAACGAGTTATGACCATACAAAAATCCCACTGTGCAATAAAAATGACAGGCCACAGTGCTGCACACAAAAGATTCTAGGCAGGGGCCTTCTCGAGTCTTTTACCGAATTAGGAATACTACCCGTATGATTCCAGGACGCTTACGCTTACATTATGGTACAATATATGAATACAAACGCTTTTGATCAAATCGACATGTGGTTTGTGTAAGCCAGTGATGTCATCAGCTGTCAGTACTAGAGCATACACGAGCGCCCTAATCTACATACCACCAGGCGGCTCCATCACCCCTAGATTAATTATTATTTGCTATTCTATAAGAATTGCTCTATACAATTGCTTTGCTCTATTGCTCTATTCTATAAGTTGCGAAATTTGTGTGCCGGATGGCTCATTGAAAATTAAACATTAAACTGTTAGCTGATAATCGACCGGCTTCTAATGCATTTTCGAATCCCAGACAGGCACACCATAATGAGGTGAACCTACGTTTTAACTTCGTCCAAATGGTCACATGCAATTCAGCGAAGCATCACTAAGTCCAATTATGATCGGAAGAAATGTTGGCCGCTCGATGCTGCGCTCCGATTGAGTGAGGCACGGCCTGCGAGACCAGCCGATCCGATCAATCAGTGGGAAGTGGGAAAATGATACATGGATCAATTGCATAATTTATAGACCAAATATTGACGAATAAATTGGAATATAGACGAAAGTTAGGATCTAAACATCAAGTGGTGAGGGTCGGCTCAGCTTCTTCAACTTTAAGCTTTGGGCGCGACACGCACAAGTGTTCTCGCTAGTGACTGTGGTTGGCGATGTGAGCAGAACGAGAATGATCTTGACGGTGGCATAAGCCGAAAGCATAGTTGATCAGGCATGGAGGGATAAGAGGAACACCGCGGGATCATCGACTAGAACACATGGCGTCAAGCTGTCGGTGAGAGGGCGCTTCCCTATTCGACCTCGCAATTCGTTCGCCATAAATCGGTATAAAGCCATAAAGGTATTAGGAGTTATTAACGGAGTTGCAGTTCATTTTGCTTGTCATCTTTGTGTTTACAACTTTGCCCGATGCACGCCTTACGTTTGCTTTTAACAGTTGCATAGGATGTATTTATTTGTAAACATTTATCATTTAATTAGCCTCACGATCACAACAAGCCTCATTTTACCATTTGATTTTGTTTTGTAAAAATGAAGCCGTGTAACAAAAAAGCAAGTAAAAAAGCCTATTACGAGCCATCGTAAAATCATCTGAACTCGGTGGATAGTTTTGTTTGTATGTTCTTTTTTTTGTTAGTTTTTGTTTTTGTTTTTTTTTGTTTTCTGTTTCTGCGCTGGGTTGAGTATAATTTGTTATTATTTATGTGATCCAGAACGATCTTGGGCGTTTCGCTAGTCTCTCGCCCATTCGGTAATGCTAGTTGCCTACCAACAGGCGTTAACACATATACACAGCCAAACACACATATACACGATACCGTGAATTACATGCAGTGATAAGTATGCAAATGCCAACTTTCCAATTGACGCATTCTACATGAAGTACATCATCGACGAGTTGTCGCTATAGATGAGATAAAGTTTCATTTCGTTCGGAATATCGAGCGACTGGAGCCGTCCGTTCAGGATGTACACTTTGTCCGGTGCCAGGCGGTTCATGTAGCGCCATACCGTCGCACGGACGGTATCGCGCGCGAACCGTTTCAGCGAGAACAGCTCGAACTGGGGCTTACCTAAAATACTGGTTATCACTTTCCAGGTGCCGAAGCGATGCAGCAGCCACTGGTAGGACGGCTGCTTGGCCATTACATCGCTAACCCGGCGGGCCAGAAAGCCGTACGAGCAGTACTGCAGGCAGGGGAAAATTATGTCCAGCTTCGCGGGACCAGTCTCGGTGAGTAAATGTTTAACGAGTGCATCCATATCGTTGCCGTACATGAGCGCCATCCGCTCGACGGCTTTGCGGTACTGATCGAACAGCACCGAGTTGAGCTTCACGCCTTCCAACGCGTACAGCTCCTGCAGCACCGTTGGCATCACGTTGCGCACGGTTTGTTTCATGGTTTTCAGCGAGGTTTTAGCAAATTCTACAAAATCCATCAACAGCTGCGACACCGCCTCGGCCGGTCTGTTCGCATCGCCTCGGATGAAAAATGTTAACAACCGTACGAGGTCGGCTGTTAGCAGTGGGACGCAGCACACCAGCGGCCAGGTGTACTCGAGCTCCTCGCGCTCGATCGTCACCGGACCGCACTCGCACAGCACCACCATCGCCAGCAGCTCGTAGTCGGGAATCAGTCTTTCGTACAGCGAGCGAACACGGGCCTGGCTTTCCCATTTCAGTTCCGTTTCGATGAAATACGGGATCAGGGAGGACTGGGAGCGATAGCTTAGCAGGGCCGGCTTCAGGATGTCGTTCACCTGGTACCGCTGGCGATACATATGGTCCGGGTGCTCGTAGTTGTACAGAATTTTGAAGCAAGCCACCTTGTTGCGCGCCGAGCACGGGCCCCGTGCACTGAAGATGTCTATGCCGTTAAAATCATCCGCCTCGGTCAGAAACTGCCACTTGGCTTTGGCGATGAACAGTAGGTAGATTAAAATTTCGATATTGCCCGTATCGAAGGCGGCCGTATGGAGCGCCGTTTCGTCCGCGTAATCGATCAGGTTCACGTCGGCCCCGTGCGCGATGAGCAGCTCGACCAGATCCAGCCGATCGTTCGACACGGCGTAGTGCAGCGGCGTGATGCTTTCCGTGTCCCCCGTGTTCACCACGCCGCGATCCAAACGCAACAGGTAGCTTACAATCTCGGCCGACACGGACTGCTCGCAGGCGCGTGCCAGCGGTGTGAGACCCTCGTAGCACTGCGCGCCAGTATCGGGCTGAAAGTGGTCCACCACCAGCTTCACGCAGTCCAGATTGCGACTCACGACGGCATGGTGCAGGATGTTCCAGTGATGGTTGTCGAGCCGCTTGCCAAAGTCGGGCCGCGGTGACTTTGCATGGGTTAGCTGGCGCAGCTTCTCCATGTCGCCCTTCGTAACGGCGTTCCACACCTCGTTTGCCTTCATCGTCGCTGTGACGCGCGCAACGGCGTGCCCGTCCAAATACACCTGCAAAGCGAGAAGCAAACTCAATATATCCGTCCCCGGGCGAAAAGTGGATGGGTGGGGGGGGGGGCGGCGGGCTAGCCACTAACCACGGTTGTTTACCAGCTGCAAATTTTATTGCGTTTCACACAGCTAAACTTTTTTCAAAATACGTCAACCCATCCTTTTGTTGTGTTTTGACATTTCGACGAAAATGCCCGGACCTGCTCAGTAGTGGGCTGACAGGCGCTGGAGCAACACTTTTGACAGCTGCCCAATGGCTGCTTTGTTTACAAATCGCGACCCGTAGGCAAGGAGTCTGTCATTACCAGCGAGTGTCAAAAAACGTGTCTTTCCGTAACGGACAATTTTTGCGTAAAAAAGAGAGGATTTTGATTTGAAAAATGTCGGTTAGCGACAGAACCTTTAAGGTGGATTTCTCGCAAATCCCAAGAAAGCCCACACGCACGGAAATTTTTAGCTTCCTTACGGACAAGCTAAGCCTAAAACCGGAAAAGCTGGAAATGGTACAATTCCTGAACCTTTCCACATCTGTGGTGGTGGAGATGAAAGAGGAGGGCGATGCTCTCTTAATAGTGGAGGTGCATGATAGAAAGCACACCATCACGTGTAACGGTCGGGATCACGCGATCCCAATCACAATGGAGGACGACACCAAAGTCGTAACCATACAGGAGGTATCCGCCAAGGTGACTAACGCGGATATTATATCAGCTTTGGAGGCCTTCGGGGAGGTGAAGGGGGCAAAGGACCTCCTCTGGGAGGAGCCTACGCCTTTTCCAGGCGTAAGAAACGGCAACAGAGCGGTGAAAATGTTAATTAACAGGCCCATTCCATCATACATCACCATAAAGGGTGAGCGGGGTAGGATCACATACCGCGGGCAGGAACAAACCTGCATGTACTGCGATCAAATGGTCCATTACGGTGTTTCCTGCACACAAAACAGGAAAAATAACAGCCAAAAGGCATCAGGTGTCAACCAGCGCCTATACTCGGCAATAGTACAGGGCAACCACACTACGGCCAAAGAGGGCTCAACAGAAAAAGTGGTAACCACAAAAAGTGTCCCCACCCAAGTGGGTACAATTACTAGAAAAAAATCCATTGACGAACCAGGCTGCAGCAAAGCACTGGAACGCATAGACTACGGTAAAAGTGTCTCGAACACTATGACACTTAACAAAAGAGCAATGTCCGACAGCTCCTATCCAGACACAGACGAGGAAAAAGCAGGGGTCTCCCAGCATGATTTTAAAAAGTCACACAAAAAAAGCACCAAAACGAACGAACGTAGCATACTATAAACTGCCAAACAGGTTTTTTGTTGTATAGGTTTTTGTTAACATATAAAAAAAAAGAAAAGATAAATTTGTTCAATATTATGACATCCACATTAAAAATACTACAAACAAACATAACCAGCCTCATTAAAAACAAAGACGAGTTAGAAAGAATTCTACTCGCACAAGACATCACAGCAGCTTGCATCTGTGAAACTTGGTTAGACGACAATAATCTACATAAATCCAAAATCCACAACTACAACCGCATAAACAGCAATAGATCGGACGGCTATGGAGGCACTGCAATTTACCTCCAAAAAAACAAAAAATTTAGAACAATCAATAGACTTAGTAACGAAAACATACAAATCACAGAAATTGAACTCATACAGGATAAATTCAAAATAATTTGCATCTATGCAGCCCCTAGGACCCCGATTCAAGACTTCAAAGACACCATTACGCAAATAATACACAATACAAACAACAGGAAATGCCTAATAGCCGCAGACCTCAACTCGCATCACACCTCATGGGGAAACCCTTGGAGCGACAATAAAGGTACGTTTATAATTAACGAAATAGACAATACTCAACTAACAATTTTGCACAAAAAAGAACCTACATACATCCCCACAGACTTAAACAAAAGAAATACAGCAATAGACTTAACATTCGTAACAGAAAACATAACCGATAAATGCACAAGGGTAGTACTAGATCACCACATGGGAGCCACCAATCACAAAACAATTATCACAACTATAGAAACAATCAATCACAAACAAGCCCGACTAATAACAAACAGGAAAAAACTTTACCATGAATTAAAACAAATGGAAATAGAGGAACACACCTCAGTGAAACAAATTTTCCAGAAAATAGACACACTAGTAAAAGGAAACACCTCTAAATCAAAAAAACCACTAAAAATCTGGTGGAATAGAGAAACGGAAAAAGCTTGGAAGGTAAAAAACAAAAGTAGACAAATTTTCAATAGAAACAAAACAATAGAGAACGAAATTGAATTCAAGAAAAATCTAGCTAAATTCAGACTAATTAAAAGAAAACACAAAATCCAAAAATATGAAGAGAAACTTAGCGAGATAAACAATTACACTAACACCACAGAATTATGGAGATTTATAGGAAAAATCGAAGGCAAAAAAACAAACACAAAAGATGAAAATCTCATCCACAACAACAAAGAGGCAGCAAAAACATTTTTAGAAGAAAATTTTCAAAAAAATAAGAAAGGGAACAAAAAACCTTATCAATATGCTAGGCCATTAAACAATATCATGGACGAAGAAAGATGGCATAACATTCTAAAAAAAAAGAAAAATACAGCCCCAGGGCCTGACAAAATCTCCTACGAAATTCTGAAAAATATAAATAGACCATCGGTCAGTAAAATAGTAAAGGAGATAAATAACATGTGGGAAAAAGGAAATTTAAAAAAGCAATACAAACACATAGAAATAGTGGCGATCCCCAAACCAGGGGCTGATAGAAACAACGCTAAAAACTATAGGCCCATAGCTATGATTCCGGCTATCACTAAAATCATAAATTCAGCAGTATTAGAAGACCTCAACAGACACTGTCACAACAACAACATTATACCAACAACTTCTTTTGGCTTCAAAAAAAACTGTACCACAAACCAATGCGTCAACTATTTAGTGAATGAAATTACATCCAACAAAAGAAAAAACTGGTTAACTGGAATAATGTTTATAGATTTAAAAAGCGCGTACAACAACGTACACACAGACTCGCTCATACAAATTTTGGAGCAAAACCAGATTCCGATAGAAATCATTAGATGGGTAGGAAGTTTCTTAAACAACAGAACGATAGAAATAAAATCAGAAGGAGAAAAGCTAAAAAAATTAGTGTCAGACGGTTTACCACAAGGGGATGTCCTCTCACCCACCTTATTTAACATCTACACCAAAAAAATCCACGAAACACTCAACAATAGCGACGGAAAAGTTTTACAGTATGCGGACGATTTCGTAATCATTCAAAAAGGGAAAACAGCCACAGAACTGGAATATAAGATGCAAACAGCGATCAATAGTTTTTCAAATACAATCCAGGGACTAAAGCTTCCAATTAACATAGACAAAACAAAATTTATGATCTTCAGCAAGAAACCCCAAAACATCACTATACAAATAAGAAACCAGCGAATAGAAAAAGTTACAGTTTACAAATATCTCGGAGTGTGGATTGATGGCAACCTATTTTTCAAAAAACATGTAGAAGAACTCAAGGATAAAGCTAGAAAAAGATTACAGTTAGTGAGAAGGATATGTAACACCAAAAACAACCTCAGCCCTACGAAAACCATTACTGTACACAGAGCCATTATAAGGAACATTTTGGAAACTGGCTCCCTGTACACTCTAAATGCAAAAAAAAACTTACTAAACTCAATGAATTCAATTACAAACCAGTCACTCAGAAAAGTAACGGGTTGCTCTAAAACAACCCCTATTAACACGCTAATGGCGATTGCAGCCGAAACCCCACCACACATTAGAGCAAGTTATATAGCCAAAAAGGACATGGTCAAAACATTAATTTACTCTCCGATCCATAGGGACCAAATGAGAAGAACCATGAGAGAAAACTCAAGAACCAGATCAAGAAACAAATCATACATGGAGAATTTATTCCAGAACAATCTGAATATTTTTGAAGAAACAGCAAGAATCAAAACAAATGACATCAATGGAAGCACAAAAATTCGCTGTGAAATCGAACCCAACATATCAAAAAACTCTACAGCAGGGAAAGTATACCTCAAACAATTTTGCGAACAGGAAATAAAAAAGCTAGGAACAACGAACACTCTAATTTTCACTGACGGGAGCAAGAGCGATGAGGGATGCGGAATCGGAATATACATAAGACCTCACAATAATAACAATAACAGATACTGGGCACATAAATTCAAAACAAAAAACATAACTCCAATTACGTCCATAGAATTAGCAGCCATAGAAAAAGCCATTAACATCATAACGATAGAAAAAATAGAAAACCCAATCATCCTTACAGACAGTCAAGCTGCATGTAAAATCCTCATTAACGCACAAAACCTCGATCACATCGACGAAATAGTCTATAATATACTCAGAGGATGCAAACACTCTAACGCTCAAATAAGATGGATTCCAGGACACTTAGGTCTATATGGAAACGAAAAGGCAGATGAACTAGCAAAAAAAGGAGTGCACGCAAAAGACATATACAACAACAAACTACGTTTGGCAGATGTAAACCATATGTTAGTTGAAAACATGAAAAAAGAAACTAGAGAATGGTACAAAAAAACGTGTGAGCAAAAGGGAAAAAAATTCCAAAGATTCCAAAAAGAGTTCGAAGACAAACCGTGGCATCACAATCTAAACATCACACCCCACGACATCAAAACAACAAACAAAATCATAGCTGGACATGATCTCTCAAAATATTGGCTCAACAAAATGAGAATCACCGAAAACGGAAACTGTGATGCATGTAATATTCCCGAAACAGGAACACATAACATCTTTTACTGCAACAGATACCAGACCCAACGAGAAAAATACGACATCTCCTTCGACGCATTTTTAGAGAAATGGAAAGAGCCGAACGGACGCATGGTCAAAAATATAACCAAATTCATACGAGAAACAAAAATCTCACTTTGAATAGAACCAAGCAAGACATGAAACATGCAGCATAAACGAAAAGCATAACACCACTCATCTGACAAACAGACCAAGCAGAAAAACAACAGACTCCGCAACCGGGTAGATGACTCTTGAGCAGTCCTAGGACTCAGTCGAAAGCCCAAACGAAACAGTTAACCTTTGAATATGTGGGGGGAACAATAGTTGCTCATACGCATAGAAGGCTATACCCTGTTTCAACAAAATAGAAGAAGAAGAAGAAGACCCGTAGGCAAAAATAATCGGACGCTAGGAAAAGTTGGTTCACGTTTCGTACCAAGTACGAACGTGTGCGCTTTGTGCAGTATTTTCAGGGGGGAAATTGTAACGTAAAACGAGTATTAATAGCAAGATGACTGTGGTAGAGTTTTTTGGCTGTAGCTTCCTAGCGTTTGGACCGCCGGTGGCCATGTTTGCGCTCACGATAGCGCACGATCCGATCCGCATCATCATACTGATCGCTGCCTCATTCTTCTGGCTGGTATCGTTGCTGCTTTCCTCCACCGTGTGGCTCGCATTCCATCCCATCACATCACGCGTTACCTTCGGCTTGATATGCTCCGTCTTCATACAGGTAGGGTCACGACCCGATTGCCTTCATCCGTACACCCTATGAGTCATCTTAACGCGTTCGGCTCTGGTGATCTGCTTACAGGAAGGATTCCGATACCTCATGTACAAGGTGCTGCGAAAGACGGAAAGTGGTCTGCAGGAGGTAACGGACATCGTTCGAATCGCCGACTATCGACACATTCTCTCGTACGCTTCCGGGCTCGGATTCGGCATCATAAGTGGAGCATTTTCCCTGGTAAACATTCTCGCTGATTCGGTCGGTCCGGCTACGGTGGGATTGAAGGCGGGTTCGGACGTGTTTATGCTGATCAGTGCCGCACAGTCGCTGGCCATGATTCTGCTGCACACCTTCTGGAGCGTCATCTTCTTCAATGCTTGCGATGTGAAAAACTACTACCACATCGGTTACGTGGTGACGAGCCATCTGTTCGTTTCCTGCATGACGCTGCTGAACGCGAATGCACTGTTCGGAGTTACGCTAAGCATCTCGTACCTGGTGCTCTGCATTACCGGGGTAATTGCATTCCAGGTGGCCGGTGGTACGGTACTTTCCTTCCGAAAGTTTCTCACTTGCAAATGAGAATTCTTTCCCACCAGCACTGTGGTATTGTAATCGGCTGTTCAATGCAACATCTTAACATCGTTTGAACATCATCCCCCCTCTCTTATCGATACATCCATTAATTAATTAGTTGTTATTCTTTCATACGAATATCGAATAAAATTATAATCACATCTAATATTAGCTGACCACATCCGGCTGTTTTATTTCATCAATATCAATGTACAGTTTATCCGCAACGCATTGAGAACGAATCACGCCAGTCGACGACCAACTTAATGGAGGTTGTGGTACGGTGAGCGCCAAGATTCTGCGAATGAAAATAATTACTGAAATTATTTGCTGATTCATACACAGAAGTACGAAGCGAATGCATTAGTTTCATCTTATTCAGATAGGAGCGAAAGACCTTGCCATAGTACTTGTGATCATGGTTTTGGTTCATATGAACTATATATCATCAAGGAAAATAATATAACATTAGTTGATAGGCACTTCTAGCAACTTATGAAACTCACCTTAAGGGAATCTTCCTTCTCGTTGGAAACACTGGACTGAATAAAATCAAGTCAAGAAAGCCAGAAATGCCAGCAAGTCGACGAAGTAGCAGCCATAGAAAGAACAGATCCGTGTTAGAATATATCCTGCAGAAAAAAAAACAAATATTTTCATGTAATTTAATATAAACAACTACATAATTTTAATGCAAATGCATCATATTACATAAGCATTACACAATTTCAGATAGGAGCGAAAGACCTTGCCATAGTACTTGTGATCATGGTTTGTTTTGGTTCATATGAACTATATATCATCAAAGAATAATGCATAAAGCAAAGTAAAAAAGTAACATCAGCAAACTACGAAACTCACCTTTCGTTCGTTTGGTAGCACCTGTGAGTGAGCTACCTAGTAGACCCATCATCCGGACCGCTGCTGCCCCGTAGGAAGGATCAACTATCCTAGCCGTCTATTAAGTCTAGTGAAGAGCATTGCATGGCCGCCGGTGTTAGCTGGGAACATCCATCGTCCATGCGAGAAGTGTAACCAAAGACTCTGAAATAAGGAAAGAAATTGTTTACATTAGCACTCTACTTGTCGATTTGTTCTCTCTCTCTCTCTCTCTCTCTCTCTCTCTCTCTCTCTCTCTCCTGCAAGTAGTACTTCTATCTTGTTCAGAATCCTTTTGGTTATAACGTATGAATGTGTGGTATCGATCATTATGCGTCTGAAACATTTTATCATCAGATAAGATAGGAAGTAGAACGATGTTTTTTTAAATTTTATTCCATCACTAACTCACCTTTAGAACGACGGATAAAACCCCGAGTAAAAAGTGGAAGCGATGAACACGTTTCAATGCTACAATCCATCTCGATCTCATCCGGATCTGGAGAAAAAATGTGGAAGAATAATTCAGATTAGATGTATGTTTAATTGTTTCTAGTCAATATTGGACAGAAGCTTAAACGTCGTCAGTTGGCCGTTCTTATTTCGGAATCATTATGATCATATGCTAATGAGAACATTCATCATTTGAAACTAATCAGATATTATTAACAAGCATGTGTGGATTTATAGCTTACCTGAAACAAGCGTGGCGCCGACTATATCCCTCCCAGTTTTGGCCATTTTGGCCATGCGATGCCTTATCTTCCAGCACTCGATTCGCTCTGGCCACCACTCATTATGCGCTGGGTGGTTTAAGGAACTTCCCCTGGACGAATATTCTCGGCACATCGATATTTTCCTTCGGATTGATCGTGCGTCGATGAATGTAGCTGTTCACCAGCACCGTGAACCCAGCCTGCCGGAACAGTTCGGACACTTCCTGTTCGGCGAAATAATAGCTACGCGTGCCGTCCTGTCGCATGTAAAAGTTTTCCGCTATCTTGTGACCCGGCTTAAACCGCAGCTGAGCCATATCGTACAGCCCGTAGTCGCGGAACAGCACAACGCCGCCCGGTTTCAGCAGCCGGTGAATGTTGGCCACCGTCGAGCGAAACTTGTCCGGATGAATTGCGGACAGCACGAAAATTAGCGTTACAATGTCCAGACTACCGTCGGCCAGCGTTTCGAATACTTGCTGCGTGGTGATGTCGCACGCGAACGCCTTCATGTACCGCTCATCGTACAGGTTATGTTTCTGCACCAGCTCGACGGCACGTGGTGAAAGATCGCAGGCGTAGATGAAGTAATCACGATGCCCGTCTTCGATCAGGGGAAATATTAAATTTCCAACACCGCAACCGATCTCGAGCAGCTTTTTGCCGCCGCCGCTGCCGTCACTTTCCCCATTGGCCGGGATTCCGCTATGCGGCGGTGTTGAGGAGGAACCGTCGCTTCCGGCTGATTCTTCGCCGGACAGCAGCTCACTAAACTCACGCGTCGTCCAGTGCCGGTCTTTGAAGAAACGGTTCTCATTCCGCTTGTAGAACAAATCCCAATGTTTGCGGGCCTCTTGTTCGAGCTTCAGCGCTTGGAACGCGGTTACCATGCGCTTGTTCTGCTCTTCCAGTTTGGCCTTCTCGGCGTCGCTGAGAATTTTCACGTTTTCCGTCACTACATCGCCTAAATTGAACGCCGCTTGCTTCGGAAATCGTTCCTTGCTCGTCTCTGCGTCGATATTATCTTCAAGCCGTTCAGCCATCGTAGGACGGATATCAATGTCACCTGGTTACTAGCGGGCAACATAGAGGCTTTCGTTTCAATGCAAAGACAGCCATCAACACAGCTAGATCACCGCACGTCCGTTCACTTTGAAATACGGAATTGAAAAGAAATAGTATCGATAAATGCTACAACTCGCGGTATGCGGCAATCCACGCACACACATACGCGTACAACTATGATTTCGAAACGTGTTTCGAAGATCCGGCAACAGGATGTTTCGATGATGCTTTGTTGTTTTGCTCTAGATTTGTTTGACAGCACCCAAGGTATATAGAACGCGTTTGAATGAGGTAAGGTGTGCGCACGCTGTGGAAGCGGTTGAATAAAAAAGGCGGTTATTTTGTAGAAGTTTTATTAGCTTTATCTACATTTTTCCACTTTCATGTTGCTTTATTTTTTTTCTGAATGCACGAAAATCGATCTTTTGTTTTTATGTAGAATGCATTTGATATTTTAGTATGTGAAAATGTGGTATAAATGAGTCGTTAATTACGTACCTACCTATCCGGTGCTTCGGCGTATCTAATTCAATGCACAATGGTGAGGATATTGAACAGCTCATATAGCTCGTAATTGTAGTGGCTCCTACAATGTTCCTCCATACAAGTCCCGTAAGTCATGTCAACAATATTACTGAACTGCCTCCTCTCGCGGCTAATATGGTTTCGTCAGTTTGAGAACCACGTATGAAAGGCGAGAAACTCAGTAATTAAAAAATTGTCGTGTTTCTCCGTAGTTGCGTGAAGTAATTAAGGCTAAGCTCGCAACTAGTAGGTTACTCTCCGTTCGGGCAGCCGGTTGCCCATTCCTGTTTTCCTGTCATTCTCTACCTTCCACCCAAGGTTCAAGCAATATCCCAAGCTGGGAAATGCGATGGGTCAAGTTGCCACTCTGGCTGACGAGGATGTGATGGAATAGCTGTTGGGTAGGAGAGCCTGTGGGACCTCACACGGAGTCTCAGATCATTAGGAGAGCAAATGAAGCATCTTGATTAAGAAGATTACAAAGCTAAAATAAAATGAAGAAGTGTTCCGATAACCAAGACAACAACGAACACGGCAAGATCGGGGATCAAATCCCACCCATCCCATCCCATGACCACGATGCTCTTTATGTTAAGAATGAAAAGAAGAAGAAATGTTAAATATGATCAAATTGATTGAATATATCATTAAAGTTCTTGGTTTAAAACCATTAAAGTATTTTGGGATACGATACGGCCTTGATCAAGTTAGGCGCCGCTACCGTTGTGGCCACCAACCATCATCGGAGAGAAGTTTTCAAAATAGAGTTTACAGTACTAGTATGGATTTCTAAATTCAAATCAATTACATGCAGTTTCAATTTTATTGCTTTGCTAACCTAATCCGAGCTAACTAGAAGCTTTGCAACTGTTTCGTTTCTGATTCATTTACAACTGATACCATTGACATCATATTGTATACTGTCAGGCACCCGAAAGCCAACTTAAAGTCTCACCCGCTGTCTCGAACATCTTACATTTAAATAGTTTGACGATACTCAACAGGTACGTTTCGAGAAGCGTGTGAATTTGGAAACCGACCATTAAGACAATGGGTGGCTTTCGAGAAGAAACAAGGAGAGTGAAGGTGCAAGCCGTTACCGAAAATGGGCCAAATGGTGTCCAGTAAATTATACATCTTCCAGTTAAAATTCCTCACCGTCCGTCACACATTTGACTGTCTTCAGGATAGATACTCTTCTACTTTAGCTGTTTGTTTGGGTGGGTAGAGAGAGGGAGTGAGCACGGTGGTTCAGTTAGTTGGTGTGTGCGTGTGCCTAGCACGAAAGGAAATAAAAGAGCAGTCCAGT
This sequence comes from Anopheles stephensi, assembly GCF_013141755.1. NCBI lineage: Eukaryota > Metazoa > Arthropoda > Insecta > Diptera > Culicidae > Anopheles > Anopheles stephensi. The sequence goes on along the minus strand of NC_050203.1, from coordinate 55,198,855 downwards.
GGAAGGACCACGAATATTACGCTGGCATACCTTAGCGGCGCAACGGCATAGCCCCAACTAACTGTGGAGGTACTGCCGAAGCTTCCTGCGGGCGGGTGGTGTTGTTGCATCGCTACCACCACAGCTGATTGACTGACCATCGGGAAGCAAACACTCCGCACGCGGGAGTGTGCAGGAACACAAATGCATCCGTCAGTAGCTATTTATACCTCGTGAAGTGCACACGCGTGAGGTGTGACTGCCGGAGTTGATGTACGTGACGGTTGTGAGGAGTAACTTTTCCGTTACAAGCACGACAAGTGTGATCCTATTGTGGAACTTTTCCCACCATTACGAGCGAAAGTGAAAACAGTGTAAATCGGTTTTTGTTTTTGTGTGCAAGTTCCTGTGTGTGTGCAAAAGTTCGTGTAGGTGAGTTTATTTTTAAACAGCTGTAAAACAGCTACTCAAAAGGTAAAGATCGGCGTCTCCTAGTCAAAACCTGAATAGAGCAATGTAGTGCATCATGGTGCCAATGGTAGTATTCGTTCAATTGCTAACCTACCGGTAAACAAAGTTGCACCAAGTCGGTGAGGCGTCAGTTGCGCCATTTGATGGACCATTTCGGGTACTAGAAAAGCCAAGCGAAAGTTTTCCCGGAGTTTTCCCGCCGGCACTAGCACGCTACACCAAATTTGGCCGGAAATCGGTTTTCGCGTGTACGTTTGCACCCTTTTCGCGCCATCATTATTACACCGGCCGATGTAGGACGGTTCGAAGAGGGGTTCGAAAAGCTAAATCTGATCCCAAGGTAAGCATGTATCGTGGTGATGGTCGTGCTTGATCAACAACATAAAAACAGGCGGAACGCATTAACACTTTGCACGTGTAGTGTAACGCTCCATCCAGGGGGAGCAGGAAACAATTTTGAGCCGGGTGCTTTGTATTGTAGCTTACCGAGTGTCAAGGTCCTTCGGTAAATTGAGCTGATTTTGTGGCCATCGTGGCACGAGGTTGCAGTAGGGAAAATTGGAAAGTTGCAGCTATTGCATCAACTCAGCTGCCTATTGAATCCTTTGGTGGAGGAATTGAAAATTACGTTGACAATCGTTATTTAACTGCGATCGATACGAGCGGAGAGGAAAGGGCAATTTATCCAGGCCAGGCAGCACGAGACAATCCAATCTCGTGCAAACCAATTCCGAATGGACGAGGCAGAGGTTTTACTGAGTAAATGTATCAATCCAATTACTGAATGTATTATTGCACTGTTGGAGAAAACAGAAAATGATGCTTTTAAAAGCTAGAAAAATAGAAAGCTCTCTTTTGTCACACAAATGCTCAGAATCAGGAGAAGTAGTTTGGGTCAATGTCAAACAGCGGTTTAAAACTCTTGGATAGCCACCGTAATGGATTTGGCTGGTGACAACATGCGACCTGTGTAGATGACCTCAGGATGGGTTCTGCATTTAAATCGCTCACACTCACGAGATAAAGGTGGGAAAAACTCAAAATCCACATTTTGAAACATCCCAAAAAACAACATTACTTTAAGCCGGTTTAACAGTCAAACTTATTGCTTAATCCTACTCGCTTTTCAGAAGGCTTTTAGCGTGCTTATTCTGTTTCAAGCTTCACTCCTAAGTCCATCTTGTCCACTGGTCCGATTTTTTGCTCTACCAACGAGACAATGCTTTGTCAACGGACTCCATGCTGTCTCTCCTGTGTTTGGAAGCTTATCGATTGCAGTCCAGTGGTCCGTATGATGGCGCGGTGTGGCGGTGTAGCTGTTGCCAGCCTGAATGTCTGTCCATTGACTCGAAGCTTTCCCCCCATTTTGAACTATGAATTCGGGAGCGGTATGTGAGACAGTGCGGAAGGAGAGGACTTTGCATTTGCCTGCCCATCATCGATCGATGATGATAATTTATCGAAAAGCAGTACGAGTAATTGTGCGGAAAGCGAGTGAATTGGCCGGACCGTTTGTTGAGCCATTATCGTGTTGCTACTCGGGCATGCACGCCCGATTTGCTTGCGAACAGGAACCTGAACAAAAATGCGTACGTACGCAGCACACCTTTTGGAAGCAATCAAACTCCATCCAAGCAAGCCGTTCTACAAATATTGACAACAGGAATGTGGGTCCAATTAACGGCGCAATAGGGCCGTTTCTCGGTGTTCTGGGAAAGCGTTGATCCGAGTGTGCCGATTTACGATAGGCATAAATAAATGAGCCTTTTAAATTAAACGAGCCCTTCGTTTGCCCCTCACTCCATTTCACAGGTCCCGTCCGTAAGCCACAGCACAGTTTGGAAAACAATGAGCGCTCGATGTAATTAGAAGGTAAACAAGGGGGTCCAACATGGCGACCGGCCAAAGAACCACGCAAGCTTACGAAACTGTTTACTTTCTGTAGCGCACAAAAAAAAAAAAAAAACAGATAGACAGATTGATGCTCTGAAGTACAGCGGGAAATCCCATACGTACAGCATGGTTTGCAAGAACCGGTAAACTAACCTAGCTAAGGTGACTCGTCTTTTTCATCGATGGACAACACGGTCCGCAACGCGTAACGGAGCGTCACCCAGTCGAACTCTTCCGCTGGTGGTGTAGCAGTGTAGACGTGTGCGTGAAAGCTTTCGCCAAAGGGCCCCAGTAAGCTATGGCAACACTTCCGCCACTGCCTGGACCACCGAACGCAGCTGCACGGGAACGGCATCATCATCATCACCGTCGGCGTGCTCACGGGCTGTACTTCCATTCATCACCACCGAAGGGTAAGTTTGTTTGAAATTGAAAGAACCCATCCGTCATGCTTCGTGTGAGTGGGCACTTTTTACCATTTTTGCGCTGTCGCTTCTCTCTATCATCGCCCGCCTGATGCGCACGATACAGACATACATTGAAGGCGTATTGATTGGCACGCACGCCGATGGAGACGCCCAGTGATTTATGATCATGCCACGTGGCAGGAGGTTGGTTATGATTTTTTTGAAGGCTATCAACAGTTTTTCCGTTACTTTAGGTCTAGGACATAAAGTTTGCAATAGTTTCTGTATTGGTGGAGAGCGAAAAAAAACAGATCGTTAAGTACGGGGCAAAGGTGTAGGGATTTAACAGAAACATGAGCTTTTTTATGTTAAAACACTTGATTTTTGTGTTCTCAAGTTTTTTTTTACTTTTTTAACACAGCTTAAAAGCACTGGGCGTGACTTGATCGTTAGTTAAAATGAATTAAAAAGATCAATTATGTACATTCATCTGCTTCTCGATGCTTGTCGCGCACAAATCTATCGCAATGTTCGAGATTTTGGAAAACCGGACCCCGGATTTAGAGGTCAAACCGTGTCTAATTAATCTATTTTAAATGTCATCCGCGCACCAAACGACACTTGTTGACAGTTATTACAGTTATTTCGATAACCTAGATACATCACGCTGAATAATCCAAACCGGCCGTTTTTCGAGACATGTTCGATGCCGTTTGCCGGCGTTACTGGCGTCATTCGGGTTGCTATCCCGAGTGCTGGTAGGCTTAATAATTGATAGCGGCTCGAAAATAACACTGGTGGCGGCTACCCACACATTAATAAGCCGCAAAGAAAAACGGTGTCACACATCACGTAAAGTGTGTCATTGCGGGCCGACATCGAACCAATACTGACCGGAAATAAATTACAGGCCTATCGTACATATATCGGCCTGTGAGAGACATAGTGCTTTAAATGTATTAAACCACCACAAATGTTCCTAAATACTGGCGATGGGAATGGGATCAGTCTACGTGCTGATGACTATATAGCGGCGGCCGCTTTTGTTTATCTGTTCCATATTCTGATCGGCCGGCAGCACCCAATGACTCAGACATGTCCAGCTATTTAATAATCCACTGTCACGCCAGCTTGTTTTCCACCCTCTCTCTCTCTCTCTCTCTTCATCATCGGACTGTTGTTGCTGCTGATGATGATAGCTGTGGCCTCGAGCATTCGATCAGGCTCTATTTTCTACAAAGATGTCACCAATTTTAAGAACATCGATGTATGTATCCTTCTGCATGTTTCTCAGCCCTCAGTATCTTCAAGGTGAGAGTAGATTGCTCCAATGCCATTCGGTGCTCCGATGCACACCCTCGGGATATGCTATTAACCCGTTTTAACGTCATTTACACGGGGCGACTCTAACAAAAGCTCAATTAAGTTTATTACGAGTCCTTGGAAGATACACGCTCGCGCTCGTCTAAGAACTGTCATCTAAAAAGACGGGTTGAGGACAGGCTAGTTAAGTAAAGTACCTTTGCTGCTGTACCCCGGTATTCCCTGACACCGCATCAATAGCGATAGTTTGACCTTTCGTTTGGAAGCCACTGCTCCAATGTCAATCATTTCGATTTACCTTTACAACGTGTCAAAATCAAGGATCGGTCTGTCGGTCTCACGGACACTCACGGCCAATTTGTAAAAGTCATTCACATTCGAAGGTCATTGGACGGGCACTTACGCATCGGTGCGTTCGAACTGTCTTGAAAGTGTCATTCACTTCCTCAGACCGGATAGCTCAATCCTGCCGGGCATGTTGAACCTCTCTAAAAGCACCACTTACCTGTGGAACGAATGATGTCTCAAATAAAATGTGTACGGCAGCAATGTCTGTGGTAATCTGTTGGATAAGGGAATGATTTTGATGGATTATTTCTTAGCAATTGGACTAGGGTTCATTCTGAAAACCGGGTTTCTGTACAAGTTGCTGTTTAATGCAAAGCGAAACGGAAACGGAGTTCCTTCCATTCACGGGAAGCCGAGAATAATGAGAATGACATTTGCCCGTTGTCTGTCGGGTGGCGTGTGCAGTCCACTCTATGCAAATAACAATTTACTTCGAATCGTTTTCCACTGTAGCACGTGGTTCGGAGCGAATCGATAAATCATTATTTTCAAAAGGAAATTAAATAATGATGTGCTGTTGACTGTACTCAGAGGCGCAAGCAGCAGCTTAAAGCATGCGATTGATGGTCAAGACTGTCGTTGAACTGCAGCAAATGATGGAACTGCAGATCTACAGTCTTTTGCTCGCCTCTAATGTTACGAAAGTGGACACACACACACACACACACTTTGATATAAGTGCATTCAATACGCGCCTAAAAGTATGCAACAGTCGTTAATTTTGTCTGCTTCTTCATCTTTTACCCAAGAGGTCTTGGCTTTTTTATTTGTGTGCGGTATTGTCTTAAAAGCAATTAGATAATTAACTATGATCCCAAAAACTTGCATCTTATACTATTAAATCGCAATAGTTTGATTTACACATTGAGTAAATCAGAAGTTGGACAGTAAACAGGATAACGTGTTGGGAATGTGTGCAGGAACGGCAAATACCTGTGAGCGCTCGGTATCGCCTCCCTCTTTGTGATCCATGATCGTAAAACTTGGCATAAACTTCGATCGTGCCTTGTCAGCCGTTAACGACGTCGAGCAGGCTGGCTGCTTCATCCGCTGATGCTGTGGTCTTACAACAATATCAGTGTAGAAGGAATATTCATTGTAATTTTGACTTAAATTCAATTAAATACTTTCACATAAATTCGATATATGTATGAAACGACGAAAGTATTGTTTTGTATTAAATTAAAAGGTAAAAGACTCGAGAAGGCCCCCCTAAGAATCTTTTGTGTGCAGCACTGTGACCTGTCTTTTTTGTTGCACAGTGTGATTTCTGTACGGTTAAAACTCGATTGATCAAAACATTGTGAATTGTTTCTCAACACTATTACTCTACACTGAGTAGAATATGATAATATACATTATAACAAGTGATTTACCCAGTTTAAATTCCGTTTTTTCTCCTTTACTGAATATCTATCCCCAGTTACAAGTATCCATCGAATAAATAATCCGTTACCGTCCAAGAATGCCATGCGAGTTTTAGGCCAAATTGTCCACCCCTTATGTGTTCGAGATTAAGTAAATAGAAATTTCAGGCCAAAATGACTACTAAGGATTGAGGGGAGAGGGAGGGGAGCGGATTTAATTAAATAATAAGCAATATTTCATTAGACTTTATTCAACTATTTCTGACTACACTGCAAGCACACTGTGAAGCTTTCGCAACGTGTACTGCGGTTTGCATACTGTTAGGCGTAAAACGTATAGTGACGAAGAAATTATGACAGGGAGGAGCCTTCTCGAGTCTTTTACATCAATTTGATAACACTTTAATATTTTTTAGCATACTTGTTATTTATGAGCTTCGAGAGGACTTTGTTTCCCAAGGATTTCTTTCTTCTGTAAAGCCGTGTCTGTGCGCAGCTTTTGTAAACCAAATTAAAGTAAATATTTCCGTAAAACGATGAAGAAAATGACAAATAGCTCAAGTACATTACGATCCTCAATTCCCCGAAGCAGAGACATATGCTTCGTAGCGCCGGAAGGTAAGCAATCGCTTTTTTCGATTTTCTTTTAATAATTTTAGTATACTTGAGAAACAGGTCAACTACGAAGAGAACCAAATCCTTCTTCTTTTTTTTCTTTGGCCTAACGATCTTTTGGGTCCTACCTGCCATATCTGGCTTGCTGGACTTAATGATACCACGTATTTGGATAGTCAGTCCTCACTACGAGGAGGTGGTCTGGATGGGATTTAAATCCTGGCTATGTCGTGTGAAGACTGGCTCCGTTATCGCCTCGGCCACTGGACCGCTTGGTTTTTTTAGCATCCTCATTCTTTAATCGGTCTGACATGATACGAGTTACTTCACAGTGATCGTCAGTATTAGGACTCTACTATACGTATGATTCTACTGTTCAAGACAAGAAAAGTTCTGCAAATAAAATTGTCAACGTCGACCGTCTCCTAGATCAGATCTCAGCTAATAGCTTGGATCGCGTCTGCACCATAGCCTATCGCTTATTAGTCTCTTGTAAACGGTACAATCCTTCATCGTCAATACTAGCTGGAGCTATCTTCAAAATCAATTCCATTCGCGAAACAATTTCTTCCCATATCGCACTTTAATCGGATTGATTTCAAACGTGCGATACATCTCAGTCAACAGCTAACCTTGCATGTACCCTTTCCAAGACCGTATTCGTGCGTATCTGCAGTCACGCCATGCCTCTTCACAATTTTCTGCACACACACACACACGCCCAACACCTCGCAATATGGCACGCCCCAGACTGCAATAAAAGCAACCACCGTTACAGCCGAATCAAACAATCGAACGTTAATCGACGGAGGCCGGCAAGGACAAAGCGCCGTTTGAGTGTTACTCATTTTCGTGCCGAGGTAAAGGACTGAAGGTACACACGTGTCCTATGTACAGCGCAGATGGAGATGACACGCGGAATGCAACCATATCCGTCGGGGTCGGTTCGAAGCAGTGCGGGAGGCAAGCAACCAAAACAGAAAAAAACGGACTAAAAGCTCCACGAATAAATTATATCTTTTGGGGAAATCAATTTCCAATCTATCAAACCAAGTTAAGTGGGAAGGAGACGCGGCGGTGGACTGTGGTGGTGCAGAACGAATAGAGGAAATAGATTCTTACGCCTCTCACGCGTCCGTGTAATAATGGTTGACGCCTTTGGCTTTGTTTCCTTTTTCACTCTCTAGTCCTCTGTAGGCAGGCAGGCAGACGTTACATGGCCACGCTCGGTAATGGTACGTCCCAGTCTTGTTCTGTCCGCTGTCGGTTCCTGACGTTGGAACAGTTTGACGTGCCTGCCCAGTGAAAGTACACTTGAAAGTTAGTCCTTACTCAGGAACCGCATGAACCGGTGGATAGCCTGGTACAACCGTGGCAAACACCTTGAACCACATGTGGCAATAAGGAACGATAAAATTCAACTCAATCCATCGATTCTGCCAGTACAGAAGAAGTTTTACTTTCTACCAGCTTGGATCGCAGGGTCCCCCGCGCACCGTTCGGTTGTTTTGTCGCTTGCCACTTCAGCCGTGTGTCATGTGTTTTCGGTTCTCATGACCTATTTGTTACTACATGTTTTGCTGCTCAATTGCCACGCATAACACCCATGTTGCGCGGGCTGGATGATTAAATGCTTCTACGAGTGTTCTGTTGTGTGGTGACTCGTTTGGAGTTTTGAGAAAGAAATTTACCGGCAAAGAAAATTGTTCACGGTTCATTCGACCGTCGAAAGTGAATGCACAGCGAAGGGCCATCGTGTTGATGAGTGTGTTACCTTTATTGACAACGGAAAGTTGTTTGTGCTACGTGTAATTGGTGAATTATTTAATACCCCTGTTCAAACTGGAACACGAACAAAGTTTTGTTTTGCTTCTACTTCGTTTTACAGCACGAGATTATGTGAAAGTGTTTAAACATTCTTAAGAGACGCTATTGACGCTGAAGAAAAATTGTTGTCAATCGTTAAATATTGATCCGTGGTAGAGGAAAAGGGTAAGAAAAAGAAAGACTTCATAGAGTAGTTGTATTTTCTACTGCAAATTTCTATGATGGAGTGCTGTCTGCCTCTTTTAAACTTAATTAATTATTGTGGAAAAAGAAATGTGAAAAAAGTTGACCAATTTCCATATTCAAATGAATAATTTGCCTTCAACGCCTAAATGTATGCAATTGCTTTCAGTATGCAGACAATGTGAACGATCTTCGGAGAGGATTTAGTAAAGGTTGAGATACAGTTATTATACTTTTCAATCGCTTATTTTTAATTTTGAAATAAAGACAAAAAAACGTTGAATAGGCTTCATAGGCTTCATTAGCACTGAAAAACAAAAGAACTATTTTTTATATATTGCATACCTTTAGGCGCCACACAGTGAATGCCGTACTTGTAAGATGCTTATTTTTTGCACTCGTTTCGTTTCTACTGCAGTACTCCAAATGAATAACCACTTAGCAGCAAAGGACAACGATTACAGGAGCAGAGACGGTAAGTTCCGTTCGCATCCCATCTGCGACACGCAATCCTATCGATCGATCGATCGATACCGTTTCCTAATCTCATTTATTTCGGATCGTTCGTTCCATTATCGGGACACCCACACTTCGACAGCGATCAAACCGTCCAACATTCGAATATGGTTGCATCACAAGCAAATGTCCAAGCTGGCGAAAGTGCTGTGGGCCGGTCAGGGTATGCGGCTGCGGACGGAAACTTCACACCATCCGCGTATGAAGCGGTTCCTGGAGTGCGTTCCGCACGTTATGGTAGGAACGGGCGAGTGATAGGCCGTACCGAGTGAGGGACTAATCGAGCCTCTACTTACCGCAGGGTGTAATTAAAGACATTCATCAAGCCGTAATAGACAATGATCTGGATGTGTTGAAGGAAAAGACGGCTCCACCGGCACCGAGAGTCATACTTACCAGCAAGGATGCGAACGGTTTGACGCCTCTGCATAAGGCCGCCGGGTTGGCGCACACACAGATCGTCGAATACATCCTATCCGTGTGGCCCAGCCTTTCGTCGGATGAGGATCACACCGGCAAGACGCCGCTCCATTGGGCGGCTAGCGCGAAAAACAACGCGCGTAGCTTTAACCTGCTCGTGCAGGCCGGTGCCGACGAGACGGCACTGGACGATGTGAGCTTCGAAACTGACCGCTTAAAAGCTCCGATTACGTTAACGAACTTTGTGCCCTTTTTTGTTTACCTCCACAGCGCCACAAACCAGCCGAACACTACAAGAACAAACCGAGCGATATTGACCGATCGTTGCTGTCCGTCATCCCGGAAGCGCCCCGAATATCGCAGCAGGGTTTCCCGGCGTACTTCGATTGGGCCATGTTTACGCTCCCGGACGATTCCGATGAGGTAGCTTACGGTGTGTTCCAGGCTTTCTTCAGCCCGATTTCTTATCCCGACCAAAAACCACAAAAACGTCCCTGTCCACCTACCGATCTACCGCATCCGTACCACTCCAACCCACCTGCTGGGACGTGCTGGGCTGGGCTGGATTCTCTCGGTGGGCGGTGGGATGGGGCGTTTTTTCTTCTTGTTTTTTTCTTTCTCCTTTTCTTGCCCATCTTCGGTTGATCTCAACGCACCTTGCATCGCATGCTCGCAGGGTTCACAGCCAACGCGAATGAAACCGTTTCTTTCGCAGAATAATCTACTGGATGCGGAAACGCCCGAGGAAGGTGCCGGGGTGGCCGACACGGTCAGCAAATCGAAATCGGTACACAATCTCACGAACGGTGTGCTGACCGAGCTGGGTCGGGACGAGCAGCAAAGTAATGGAGTGGAAAGGTATCTATGCAAGGGCGTCGATCAGTTTTGTTTCCTGTGGAATTGAGCGTTTAACTCTATTTATTATTTAGCACGGAGGAAAAACAAATTGAACAGGGCGAGGTAGTGGATGATAAACCGAAGGAGGAAAACGATACTGAGCAGGAAGCGGCACTGTCTGAGAAGGAGGACAATCGTGAGGAAGCAACGGAAGAAAAGGTAACAGTTTGGCTTTGAGAAACATTCCGAAATTGGTTTGGATCGTTTCTTTGTCCTTTGTTTTTCTTCATGTTTCTTTGATTCACCGAGTCGTTTTCTTTTTCTCGGCATGTGACGGTCCGCCTCTCTAGAACTCTTTTCAACAACTAACAATGGTGACGGTTATGGGTATTTAGAAACGGGTGTGATTACTTCCGATTATTTCGATTTCCGATCCTCATAGTTTCTGGGAGGTCTTTGGGATCCTTTGTCGGCCATCTCTTCCTATCTACGATGTAAAAAATGCTGAAAAATTTTAAATAAAAGAATGCTTCGTGTATAACAGTTAATGGTTGGCGATAGAGTATACAGCGCCTAAAAGTATGCAATATTCTTTTTGCTGCGGTTCGCAATCAAGCTCATCAAAACGCATATAAAAACTACAAACATTGCATACCTTTAGGGGTTGTACACTCGCAAGATCAGTACACGACAGTAAGATAGATGGTACAATTTTCCAAAAATGAGGCATAAAAAGGCATGAAAAGTGCTTTTCGTTTAGCAAAACCGACTGTTTCTACTTCCGTTCGATACTTCTTTTTCGTGGCTATGAATTTCGTATTCGTGACGTTCCATTTCAAAAAATATGTCATTCCGAGCTTTGTTTTACTCCTTGCAATATTTCTCAATCCAGTGAAATTTAATTGTACTTCATGACTAAAAAAAAAGAAGTTTATTTTAAAATCTGGTGTAATCAAAAGTTTTTTTTACTTTTACTTTTATCAAAAGTTACTTTCTTAAGATAATGATTAAAGTTTAGTATTGAGTAATGGTGATCGTTTTTATCTATTTTTTGTGATGTTGAAATAGAACGCCACGAAAATTGAATTCATATCCACGAGAACGAAATACTCGTTGGAAGTTCAAATTCAAATAGAACTTTGCTTTGAACTTTCCAGACGAAAAATTAGCCTTAAAACCATGTTATTCTTTACAATAAAATAACATCTTTTACCCGTATGATATTTATGTTTCTAAATAAAGTTCTGGCGTATTAAATAAATCGTTCGTACCGTATTGTACAATACCAACACTAATACAAAATCCTTAGGGTGTCGTCGTCGAATTACTGCAATGAATTAAACCAATCTGTCCAGTCTCGTTTAGTTTCACTGGCGCTTAGATATGCTGCAATGAGCAATGTTAGATTTTCTAGCAACTGTTTTAGTATCCTTGCGAGGAGCGTGACTTAGGCTGTACATGTGCCAACCATCACCCAAAAACACCATCGTACGACAGAAGCCAAAGCCAAAACAGTACTGGTGCGGGACTAGCGACCTCGGTGTAAGCGTGTCTGTTGCACCACTACTACTTATTCTTCTAATAAAACGTCTACCACTATCTCTCCTTCTCTCTATCTCTCTGTCTGTGTACTAGTTTTGTCTTTCATTCTCTCTTAACCGTGTCTGTATGTATGAATGTGCGCATTTGTTGTGGGTCTTACATATTTGTTCTGAACTGTACATACTGGTATCAATGTCGGAATGGCTAGGAACAAATAGTGTGTCAATTTGTCTACTCCACAGGACGGGACGGTAGTGGAGCATAATGAAGAAATTAGTGTTCAGCCGCCGGACGCAGCTGAAACCGATGCCCCGGTCGTATCGAACGATAAGGTAGATGGGGACGGTGATGATCAAGCACAAGAAACACAGCAAACCGAATCGGATCGTGGGGAAGCTGAGGGAATGTCTGAACATAATGACGAACCGGATATAACAGATTCGGCGGAAGTAAAAGAAAACGGTCATTTAGATGCACCGGAAGACGAACCACAAGTAAGCCGTAACTCGTCCGCTAGAGAAGCTAAAGTTACGGGCAGTGCTAAAAGCAACGAAATAGACAGAGCATCCGATACGGAGATCGAACAGGAGGACAACCCTTCACCGGTCGCGCTTGAAGAGGCAGAGGTGTCAAAGGACAGCCTGGAACAGGTTCTAGCGAAAGATGACGAAATCGAACTGGATAGTCTCGGAAAGGATTTAGAACCGGAAGAGCTTGTAACGGGTGGTGATCGCGGTCCTTCTGCAGCATCCGCTAAAGGATCGCTTAAAACCCCGGACTCGCAGTCCGGTTCTAGGGTAACTACAGGGAAAAGTATCAAATCAACCATCACCGTGGAAGAGCAAGCTGGTGTAGAGGAGCCGATTAGTAGAAAATCTTCTGCTGCTGTTGTTTCAAACGGATTGACCCCTTCTAATGGCGTGGATGGACATTCTGAACCAGAAGACACGCCGGACGTTAATGATCTGGAGAATCGTGACGAGCTAACATCCGGTAAAAGTGGACGCCATCGAACGTATCCAAACTCAGCGAAGGAGTCGATAACATCCACATCGCGTCCACCGACCGGTACCGATGCTCCATTGGAGGCCATGTCACGGGTGGCTTCGTCAACGCTCACACCCACCACCCGCCCATCGGGCAATCGGTCGTCTCATTCATCCACCAAAAGTCGGAAAGCATCCATCGGTTCACAGAAGTCGGTGACCTCCACCGCCAGTAGCGCAACACGAGCGAAAACGGTTAACCAGGAGGACGGTGATGGCGACGATGATGGTGACGATTCGGAAGCAAACGATGATTCAAACAATGCCGATGTGCAGATCGCTAGTTACCGTACGCCTGACGAGGTATAGATAAACTTTGTCCTTTGAATGACGTACCACATCCACTGTGGGGACACATTTGTACTTTTGGAAGGAAGAAAACCCTCCGCCAGAGGGATTGTCCCATCGTTTTTTTTTTTGTCTTGTGTAGTGTCTAGTAATTGTAATTGGGGGCGAGTTTTTTTGGAACTTTGTCACAAAATTGGGGAAAATGGGAAAAATCAACCCTAGAGCAAAACCGATCATTGGATCTGTAACTGTTGTTGCTGATTGGAGTGATAGAACTTAGCAAGCGTAGTGGACAGTGGAACATGATCTACACTTTCTAAATTGAAAGCAAATCTACCTTCAAAAATCTCAAGAGCTTCAACTACACGTCCATCAAGTAGAATTGCAATCCTCAAGCCAGATATAGACCGTAGCCAATTTCATTACCAATTTCATTCATCGAATTGTGAGTAGCAAAGGACTAACAGTACCTGCAGCCATTGAACAACTCATATCGAACGATCCTAGATCCAAGGCTTTGCCGTCACATTTGTTTCTGTTTTAATCGTCAATCAATACTACCGATCGCTGTCTAACGCGAACGTGTGTACGTTTGTATGTGTGCGTGTTTGTTTGTAATTGTGTGTCCGTGTGTATCGGAGAGAAAGAGGAAGTGTCGTGCCCAATTTCTTTAAAAAACAAAACCAAATCCTATCCAAAACACGCCAGCACCTCTCTAGTAAGCTTATAAACAGCAAAACACACACGCACACACACTAATGTACTAGTGCGCTTAGTTACTAGCTGCTGTAGAGCTTAGTATCTCTTTACTGTGCCTTTGTATCACACGCCGTTGACGTTTGTGCAGGGTTGTAGTAGAACGTTAGCAAGCTTGTTTGTGGACGTACAACACGTAAACAGTTCAAAAATGGAAATCCGTACAAAAATGGAAAACATAGTAAGCATCTCTGAATCTGAATGATCTGAATGAATGATACAATGTGAACGCTCACTAAACACACTGTGATCGACAGCTACTGGGAGGAAGAGCGATAAAAGGAGGGATTGAGCGAGTGAGAAGGACAGACAGAGACTTGTCTTGTGCGAACGAGAGAGAGAGAAAGAGAGCGAAAGTGTGCGCAAGTGAGCCCTAAAGTTCGTTTACTACATTTTACACTGTTTTGTATGTGTGTTTGTTGTCGGTGTTGGTTTTACTCAAATATAGTACCAAGCATTTCATGTAAAACGTCTTGTTCTTTTGCTTTCGTTTTCTGCTACTCATTCTTTTTAATGCAATTTCACATTCCGCTGATGGCTACAAGTAGTTTTGCTGCTGTTGTATCTTTGCTCGTTTCTTGAGGAACTCTATACTACCCGTGTGCCGTTGTTGCGTTCACTGCGTTCTCTTGCTGAATGCATCCAAATGCGTTACTATCTATGCGGTGAACAGTATTGTTTCGCCCGAAGATGCGTTACACAGATGCGCTACTAATGATTACTAATGGCGGAATGGTATCGTTCCTTCCCTTTTTTCATTGGATTTCTTATTTGCATTACTGTTAACTGTTTACTGATGAACGATTGCTTACTACATCATCGGTACCTCGGGCGTAGAAATCAACTACAACGCGATTAGAAAGTGCTGCGAGCGTTAGAGAGCAGGATCCTGCCAACCAACCAACATCGGCGCAACAAATATTAGAGGAATCTACAGAACCATCCAACGAGGCAGACACAGCAACGCAACCAACAGCGAAATCCGTCTCACCAAAATCAGCCAACGGTACTGAACTTTCCAGCCAAGTGCTGGAAATTGAAGGAACAGTACAGGGAGAACCAGATCAAGGACAGCTCCAGTCTCAAAACGAACCAGCAGTAGAACTTAACGAGCAGCCGAATGTAATTCTTGATTTGTATGGTGTCCGTTAGTCGTTGTGTTCCGTGTAGTGTCTCGTTTCGTATTAGTAGCTTTCGTGTAGTTTAGTGAGTGTCGCTTTTGTTCCACGAGCAATTCGCTACTAAGAAACTCGTTTGAGAGCCATTCCGTTGTGTCCTATTGCACGGAAACGATCTTCAACACAGCTCATTTATTCACATCGTATCGATCGTCCTAGATTCGTCGTGCTTGGTGTTTTGTGTGCTGGTTAGCTAGTGTGCTACATTGAAGTTATGTTGTATGGACTAATGCTGATTGCCTTCCCGCTTTTTTGTTATGTGCTCTTATCTTTTGTAAAACAGATACAGCAAACAGTGCAGGACGCTATTGATGCTGCAGATTTAGAGCAGTTGGCTGCAATCGTGCTTAACGGCGAAGGAAAGCAGTTAATCGGACGAAAGTCGGAACAGTCGGAAATACAGGCCTTTCTGGACAATGTTCCGGCGTACATGGTAAGTGCAGGTCGTTGATGCATTTAAACATTTGTTGCCAAAGCTTAATAATGTGTAAGCCTCCAGGGTTTAAATGTTTCCCGTGAGGCGCTTGAAGGTATGCAAGATAAAGCGCCTGGAGGTATGCAATGTTAGGATCTAGATAGATTTTATTACAGCTGGCCGAAAAAATCTAAAAACGTAAAACTATGGAGAAAATCTCCAGAACTAGCTTGAAATTTCTTTGGCTAGAATCTGTCTCAGGAATAATAGTTTAAAATGCATTATTGTATACTTTGAGGCGTTGTTAAACACTACGGAAACTATCCGTGAGACATCCCGATTTTTTTGAGGAATGTTCAAGTTGAAACGTAACATTCAATAAAGAAAACTATTCTTAAAAAATATTATTGATTAATAATTAATGATATTAAAAATATTGTTATTATTATTCCATGTATGCTTATTGCTCATGCTTATTTTGGTTAGATGGACCGAGATGCCAAAAGTAACAAGAGAACTTTGAAAAAAGCCTGAAAATTATTCAACCAGAGTTTGGTCAAACAAAATTGTTCAAAAATTAGACATTGCATACTTTCAGGCGCTTTAAAACAATTAGTTAACTATGCGATACACATCAAGATTTTTTTTGGGTAATTTTCAACTAGAAAAGTAAATTTAAACGTGGAAAATTATCCTTGGTTTGATGACAACCTAAAGATGAAGTAAAAATCACTAATGTATTGCATTGCCGATTTTATTTGATGGGCCAAGAAGACAAAAAGCAAAACTCCATTTTGAAATGTCTTTAACCAGTCTTCTTCTTCTTCTTCCTCGGCACTACAACCTTGTGAGATCTTGGCCTGCCATTTCTGGCTTTCTGTGACTCGATTTTACCCGTAGTAAAGTAGTCAGCCCTACGTACGGGGAGGCGGGTCTGGATGGGAGTTGCACCCCGGTCCTGCCGTGTGAAGACCGGCGCCGTTATCGTCTCGGCCACCGGACCGCCCTAGTCCAGAGTCTGGCTCGGCAAAATTTCAAATAATACTATGTTCCATACTTTTAGGCACAAAATTTTAAATAATTTTAAAATGCATACTTATAGGCGCTGTTGAGCAAACTGTTCGTTAGACATCAAATATGAGTTTTCAAGTAAAAAACTAAATTTGATCATAGAAATGTGGGTTGATAAAAACCCCAATTTATTTATTAGTTTCTCACTTTACCTCTCACCAACCCAAGTACAAAGATTTTATGATTTAATATTCCCTAATGGTCATTTAATTTGCCTCACCTCATTAGCCCATTGTACGGCTGTACATCTGTTTCCCCGCCCCAAACCCCTAACGCACCTGTCGTTCACTTTTGCAGGGTAAAATACGGCGCGTACATCTGGCAGCACGCGAGGGAAGCCTGCGTGATTTACAGTCGGCACTGGACAGACGTAAATTTGCCACGGCAAAGGATGAGGTATCACCGCACGGTGCAACACCCCTGCACGTGGCGACAATATTCGGTCATGCAGGTACGCCACCTTTTCTCTTGGGTCCTTCCGAAAATTTCATCTCACAATCTACCCGATTCGACTGGTCGATACCGTGGTCATTATTGGTGCAGGAGCTAAACAACACCTTGCCACCAGCACGCTTGAACGTAATGAGCGTCAAAATGGCTGATGCGTCACGTACACCTGTGTAATCGTTGTCTGTTCGATTGTTTATCGATTGTTTTACATTGCGCGTTCCCGTTTGCCGGTTGACAAATCAACTCGGCTCGGGAAGCCGTTTTCACGCGATGCATACCTAACGAGGCCAACGAAGGACACGAAACACGTTAGCGTGTCTTCTTCTGTGTCATAATTTTGTACTCCTCACCGTCCTTCAGGGCTGGTGCGGTGGTAAAACGGTGACATCCCGTTTTACCACCTTGGGGTGTAAGCGTAAGAAAATGCGTCTTCATTTGTGACTGTTGGGTCGTCCGGCTAGCATGGCGCACGCGGAAGAGAACACACTTTCTTCACCCATCGATATAAACGGTCCCGATCGGTCCCAAAGGTGACTAATTGTGGGACAAAACCATTCATTTGTTTCCGGCTCTTATTTGCAGGCATTGTCCGGTATCTGGCCGGTCGCTTTCCCGAGACACTCAGCGCGACGGACGACGATGGACGAACGCCGCTACACTATGCGGCCACGCTGAAGGACAACGGCCACTTTTACAATCTTCTAACACATCTCGGAGCCAACCCGAAGGTGGAGGACAATGTAAGTATACAGGTTGTGCGGCGCTTAATCATTCATAACACTATGCGCTAAACTTTCGGGCGAGCCGGGACCGCGAAGCGGATTGTGTATGTAAATTATATGTCACAACTTCTACCGAACCGACATTTACCAGTCAGAAACGTACCAGCAACTTAAAGGGTAAACGATGCAGAAGAGTTCCGTTAGATTGTGGTTAAATTAAGTGCATGAAATATGCAGCTTCACATCGAGCATTCTATCGATCGAACTGCATCGAATTGCAGACAGCACCGATCGATTCCAATCGCCCGACGAATGTGGCGGTGGTGCATGCATCTAACAGTCACTTTCATTCCGTTCCGATCAGCTCAACCATTCGGCCGAATACTATCTGGGTCACGTGCAGTCCCAGGGCATCCTTTCCCATCGACAACTGTTGCGCGACTATGGTGCCAAGGAGGAACTCGCCGATGAGATGCTGAACGATCAAGGTAAGCTGGACGGATCGAAACGGTGGTAAAACAGTGATAGAAGCGAATGTTGGCCCCCCGGCGGGCGTATTGTGTTACCGTGTTTAGTGTTTTTTCCCCTCAGTTTGATAACAAACAAATGAACTCCATGCCGAGCGGTGCCAATTGTGACAGTTTACTTAATTTTAGTACCGCCTGTTTCCGTTTTTGAATGTGCGCCATTGTGAAAGTTACAAATGATTACGCTTTTTTCAATAGTATTTTTGCAAAGTTAGATAGTTTTGGGATGATTTTTCTAAGCAATTGTTTGTTGAAAGGAAGCGCCTGCAGTTATGCAATTTTGTTCACAAACAGCCTTCAGTTATGAAATTTGAGACAAACAACGACACTTTTTCAGCTGATGTTTCAAATAGTTCAACGATGTTACAATGTTAAACAATGTAGATAGAAAGACGATTTCATCAATCAGTATCTTGTTTAACGGGCCAAATGATGCCTCGTCAGAGTATCGACCGGGTAAAAGAATAAAAAAAACACTCCGTCGAAATTTGTTCATCTCTATACGAAAAACGCCTAAATGTATGCAAGTAACACATTTCACAACGATCAAAGACAGTGTCTAGTAATCACAGTACGATCTAAGAAAATATGGCTATATATTGAATTGGCACTTTCTCCCTTCAATCTTGAGCACTCGATGACTGGGGGCTATATATTCAATCTTGCTAGATAATCTAGGTAAAGCTTTTCCAAGTCTTTTACAAGGCGAATATTAAACTGTACTATCTAATTTAATCTTTAAATCGAATCACAGTTTGTCCATTTGCTGAGGCTTCAGATGCTACGCATGCATAGTTCATTGCATACTTTCAGGCGCTTTTAAATTACAAGATATCCTAGAAAAGGTTAATACACATGGTTTTTCGTCATTGGACTTTTGTTTTATAAATCCTCGCGATGGCGCACACAATACAAACCTTAGTTTCGAAGTCCTTTGCACAGTATCCGTGTAACAGCAGTGCGAACAGCGGTAGCGAACTTTGAATCGTTGGTTTTGCTTTTTGAACATTCATGTCATTTTACTTTTCCCATTGCTCAATCACTGATAAATGATAATTCCAGCAGTACTACCGTACCGTAGCATCGATAAGGAAAATTATACACTATATTTTAACAAAGCTTTACTAAGCCCGTAAAACACGCCCTGCCCTGATTGTTGATAAACTTAAATGCTCTTCAATTCAACACACCCTATCCCGCCGATGGAACAGTTCCGGACGATCTGCACAGTGCCCGCCGTCCATTGGACGATGTCGACACGCTGACCACACTGGAACGATGCTTCAAAATCATCCACGAACCTATCGACGATCTAGTGAAAGCGGTCGGGCTGCCCACCAACAGTGTCCCGGGCAGTGCCTCATCGCTCCGCATCCTGATCACCTCGTACCTGGCGCGCTTCCTCAAGCGAAGTGTGTTCGATAAGGTGAAAAAGCGACAAACCCGTCTAGATCACAATCTGTTCGACGTGATATGGCCGGCGATGAAGAAGGCGACCAAGGAGAAGCGGTTGGATGAGGATTTGAACGTCGGTATCGTCATACCGGACTACGATGTGTTTGTCGTGTTCCAGGAGTTTCTCGTACCACTAATCAAGGACGTCCACTGTATGGAGGCGACGCAACCGTTCATGCCTCACCCTGCGATGCAGTACTTCCCGCGCTACGCAATAAACGATCAACAGCCTGAAACAGGACCTACCTCAGCATCTAGCAGCAATGGTAACATTCTGCGCGAAAACCCCGACAGTGTGCAGCTAAACCTGGACACGTCGGGCAAGTACATTACCGGCTGTGTCATCGAGTGTGCACGCAATCTGGATGCATACGAGTTTCCACTCAACCTGGGCATTGCCCAGCTGGAACAGGTGGAGCGTGTCATTACCGCGAGGGTACTGTCGATGGATTTTGTGCGCGCTATCGGTGAGACGGAACTCGGCACGTACTACAGTATGAACGAAATATTGGAAAACCCTTCGGAAATCCGCACTGTGCTGGCCACCAGCGGACTGCTCATACCGTTGCTGGATCATACCGATCCGTACCAGACGGCCGAATCAATCGCCATTAATGGACGGTACTGGCCGTACGGCCGGGGTGTGTACGTCAGTGTTGACGGGGGGCTAGCAGTGTGGGTCAACACGCAGGACCACCTGAGGTTGCTGTGCTGCACGGAAAGCAAGGATCCAGCCTCGATTGGCGCAGCGTACTCGAAAGTTGGCCGTGCCATGAACTACCTCGAGGAGTGGATCCAGTTCAAGCACAGCTACTTCCTCGGGTACCTCCTATCGCGGCCCTCATTTCTAGGCACCGGTCTAAAGTTCACCCTAACGCTTGTTCTGCCCCATCTGCGCAAGGAGCAGGAAAACCTGCGCCATCTGTGCGTTGTACGCGGCTTGCATCTTCTGACCGACGATGGACTTCCCTCGGTACGGATGTGCAATATGCGCAGTCTCGCGCAAACCGAGTGGCAACTGTTTCAGGACTTTAGCAGCGCCATTACGAACGTCGTCGCACTCGAGAAGGAACTGTCGATGTCGAACTCGTTGCACATTGCCGCAACGTTGCTGCGCATATTTCGTAAGAAGAAACACAGCCTGGCTGCGGAGGGCTCTGTACCGCAAAACTGAACGTTGCCCGTGCATGGCAAGGAAGATCCCGAACACTGTCCGTGTACCGACAGCGTAGCCACGTGCCGAGCAGTTTGAACCCCTTGTTGTTTCCCGCGCAGCTAGTGCGCTTTGCTGCCTGGCGCAATTAGCGGGCGCAAAGTAGTAGTATGTACGCTAGTGTTTCCTGTGTTGTGGTAGTGGTGGGTGTGGTAGTTATATGCGAACTTTATGTAAAAAAAACCATCCATATATTGTCCTCGTGTGCGACATTCATAAGAGTTTCCTCGCCTATCGCGCATTGCGCTCTCCTGTATCGTTACCATAGTAACAGCACGCGCGCAAGTAGTAAACCGATACGCATGCATGCGAAGAGGAGAAAGAGACAGAGAAAGAAGGAGACCCACGATCGGGTGTGATCGTGACGGGAGGAAACCAGGGAGGAACACACACAGACAATTCCAGCTCCGGGTTAGTAGAGCCATGCCTTGGTTTTGCGATGAGTTTAGTTTAGTACCTTATTTGTGCATCAATCATTCCTACTCTATCGCAAAAAAAATAATTCGTTGTGGCCATGTGTGACAATTCGTTGTACTGTTCTATTGATGGAGTGCTGTGCGTGTGCGTGACCGACACTGAGCAACCGAGTTACTCCACGCTGATCATGGGCCTTGGTGCTGCCATGACCGGAAAGGGTGTTATCGTAACTATTTGTCCCCACAACTCCTTCCCGCTCCTTCTTTCTGCCTGCCTCTTTATCTGTCTCATTTCACAGTAAGTTTGCCCTCATTGCTGTAATTACAACTCGCATGCCTTCCTGCTGCGTTCATTCTGATCTAATTATTTCTTTGCGAGACATTTCGACTGTCCTTGCTAGCAATTGCTAAGCCTGGCAGTGTTTTACGCAACAAGAATTAAACATGACAGTTCTTGCAATCGTATAGCATAAGCCATCTATCAATCACATTTTTCATTATAATTTGCATTACTGTTGGTAGTTTGTTCACTCTGAGTACCTTAGTGCTTTCGCATCCGCATAACCCTGTGCTATGCTTAAGCTGTATATGTGTGCTGATATTGTTGTTGAATGCTCTCACTTTTAACGTGAATCGAAAATTTAAAATTCTTTTCTGTTTATGTTACTCTTTCTTCCAGAGCTGGGCGAGCAACAGGTTGAGATACCATTATTCCGTACCGAGGAAGGACGATACTTGGCTACATGTAAGTACCATACCGTGATTCCCGCCCATCAATCAATCGATTACTGCCATAGATTGATATCGTCGTCAAACTTTGTCTGCCCTTTAGCGCTGGGAGATCCGCTCATCAAGGGACTGACGGAGGTAGCGAATAAACGGCCGCCTGATCCCATCACCTATCTAGCAAACTATTTGTTCAACTTTGCCAATCAGAAATCCAAAACGGTGCGCAAGGAGTCGGATAACGATACCAACAATAACTTCATCGAAGGTTCCGTTAAGCAAGCGGCTGAGAAGGAGCTGGAAAGCTCGAGCAAGCAAACGATCCAACCGGAACCGGTTCAAGGGACGGTGGCTCCTGCCCAACCGATGGAATCGAACGCTCGGGATGAAAATCAACCGTCACCCGATGAGCCGGATTTGGTACCGGCACCATCCGATGATCGGGTACAGTTGGCAGGAGATGAGATTACGGCTTTAATGGGGATTAATCCATTTAAACGATCTTTTATTTTACAGGATGAGCATGGTCAGAGCATGCTACATTTTGCCTGTGCTCGATCACATGGTAGAAACGCGCTCATTCAGCTGATTGAGGAGTCCGGCACTAATATAACGTATCGGGATGAGCTGTACCGTACAGCTAGAGACGTTGCACTGCAAGCGACCCAGCCCGATAATGCCAAAGAAATAGATCGCTACCTTATCGGGCTGGTAGCGAAAGGTATGAGCTGTAGTAGATTAGTCGTTTATCCTATGCGTTTGATAGTTCTCTTGATAACAAGCCGTTTCTTCGATTAATAACGCCAAACGGTATGCAATTTTTGAAGAATAACGAGTTAAAGAATTTCAGTAGTTAGTACAATAGTCTTTGAATTTCCCCCTATCGATGACACCTAAAAGTATGCAATTTTTGAGTAAAATCTTTAACTGGTATCAGAATTCTTCAAAATTTGGTCAGACATATCATGCGTTTGCATACCCTTAGGGGCTGGTTATTCTTCAGAAAGTGTACAGGCCATCAAATTTAACAATGACTGAAACTAAAACTGGAGATTCTGAATCCTTCCGTTCTCCCCTCAAAATCATCTCCTTAGGTGATCTTGATGCACTGAATGGTATGCTGCTGGAAGGGTACGATCACATCATGGATGTTGTCGCTCCGGATGGGACCACCATCGAACAGGTAGCTAGTTCTCGTGGGCATCAGGACATTGTGCGATTTTTGGAAGGAATACGTACATTTGAGGTGAGATACTTACACAGCCCTTGCATTCGCAACACTAACGTAATTATTTTATTGACTCAGGAAAATCGAGAAAACTTGCTCGGTGCCATAAGGCAGAAAAAGTTTGAAGCCGTTGTCAATCTTTCAAAGTTGCCGGATGGTGCCAAGCTTGTTCGTGCAAAGAACTATTATGGTAAGTATTTTTTCTTGTAAGCTATTAGCTCATTTTATATTTCTTTGTTCTTCTCTAAAGGCCGCTGCTCGTTGCACATAGCCATACTGATGGAAAACGAAGACATAGTCGATTATTTGGCGAGCAACTTTAAGGCTGCGCTCAAGATTGGGGACAATGTACGTTACTTGCACGCTATTGGTTTAAGTGTATTCAAGACTGTTCTTTTCTTTTTTTTTACAGCTGGAACGCACCCCGTTGCACTATGCAATGGGAGTAAGCAACGTGGAAGCATTGAGCCGTATTTTGATTAAGAATGGCGCCAAGCGTGTACTGAAGGATTTAAAGGGACGGCAACCGAGCTACTATTTCATGAACAAAGCAGACATTTTGCGTTTGCAGGAAGAGGAAAAGGAATGAATGGGTGGTCGGCTCTGCGTGCATTTGTTGATACAAGAGCAAAATTGATTGTTGCTAGAAAATCTGTACACATCCATGCTAGAGGCATGGATGTATGAATGTTTTGTGGTAGTACAATTCTCTTCAACGAGTCAGCTAGGCGTATATACATAGTAATAAAAGCTATCCGGTAATTGGTTTCTGGGTAAAAGACTCGAGAAGGCCCCCCCTAGAATCTTTTGTGTGCAGCACTGTGGCCTGTCATTTTTGTTGTACGGTGGGATTTCTATATGGTCAAAACCCATTTGATGTAAACATTGTGCATTGTTCCTTAATACTGTTAATAGACAGCGAGTAAAACTTGATACAATACATTGTAACAAGTGGTTTGAGATTATGATATTCTTATGTTTCCTCCTTTGCTGAATATCAATGCAAGGTAACAAGTATTCATCGAATTACTGTTCCGTTACCGTCCGAGAACGCCGTGCATGTTTTAGACCCGATTGTTCACCCCTAGTGCGACTGAAAACTAGTACGAAGCCCTGTAACCCAAAATGAATGGTATGGTTAGCGGAGAGGGGATTTTAATCAAATAATAACAATATTTTATTCGACTTTCATCAACCAATTTTGACCACACTGAAAGCACACTGAAAGCTCACTGTGAAGCTCTCGCAACGTGTACTGCGGATTGCATATCTTTAGGCGTAAATCCTACAGCGCCTAACAAGTTTTGTCAGGGGGGGGCCTTCTCGAGTCTTTTACCGGTTTCTGTTTAAGCATTTCGTTTGTTCGTGTTTTTTTTATTTTTTTTTATTTAAAAGAAAATAAATTGAACGATTTGAAATAGAGCGTCCCTACCTTACTATATGAATCTTGGTCACGTTGACACACCCTGTCAATGTGTGTTTACCATTTGATTTAAAATGTAAATAAAGACCAGCGGACAAAACAACCCCTCAAAGAATCGCGATCCACGATGAGCTCGTCGCCCAATTCTGACGAGGATAGGTAATTTCAATTCACCAAGGCATTTTCTTTCTCCACTACCTCTATCACGGTTTTACTTTTTCTTGTACAGAAAAATCGATTTCAATCCGCTGCTGCTGGCGAGTGGCAAAAGGAAAAGTGCCTTCCTGCCCTACAAACCATCAAACACGGTGCTAACAAATCTGCAGCGCGGAAACACCGAAGCAAACATTCCCAGTGAAATTTGCCTAAATTTTCACGAAAAAACGGGCCAAGGAGAAATAACCGAGGAGCAGGTGCGAGCCGAACAGGCAGTCGATGCGGTAGATTCTGACCATTTTACACCACTACACTGGGCGTGCTATTACGGCCAGCTGGCTGCAGCCAGTATACTGATAAAGTACGTATTTTGTTTCTAAAATCTACAAACTGTTAACTACTTCAAATGGCATGCCTTTTAGGTGTGGTGCAGATGTTAACAAGCAGGCAACGGATATGATCACACCCATCCTGTTGGCCGGTGCCGGTGGGCACAACGAGATCGTACGATTGCTGGTGGACAAGGGAGCGGTTGTTAATCACATGGACATTGTGGGCAATACTGCGCTCATGTATGCGGCGGCCGGCAATCATCCGCACACTTGCAACGAGCTGTTGAACGCCGGGGCCAGCTTTACCGATACGAACGAAGATGGAGAGTCCGCCTACTCACTGGCGGTGAAAAACAATGCCAATTTAGCGCAAGCTGTGTTAGAAAATCACATCACGGCACTTTTGATGACGTGAATGATACTGAACTGCAGAGGGAATTGGTGTAATATTTTGTGATAATCAAAGAACCATCGAACAAATTCATGCGGCGTGTTCGCTAGTATTGAATGTACAACAACAAAAAATGCTTCTTGGAAGCATCTAAAACATAAATAAATCGTTATGCGGTTGTCTAAAACTATACCTACTATTATGGCACGCCCTGTAGACACGTATCGCAGCATAACAAACGGCTGTCAAACCGTATGTTTTCTCTCGTCGTCCCGCTTTGAGCGTGAATTCGTGTTCCGCGTTTTCGTTTCACCCGCTGTTTCGCTTGCAACCGCAGCACACTTTATCGAATTTCGGTGCTCGATCCATCCATTCCTTCTTTTCTGTGATAACTACAAGCTGTTGGTGATTATCTAGCAGTGCTGTTGGCTTTGTTTGGTTGTTTGTTTCTGGCCCTGTTAATCATCAACACCGGGCGGAGCATCGTTTGTGTCCATCCCTGGTTCTACTATCGCGTGTATCTCCCTTCCTTGTGCAATAGCTGGGCCTTCCTTCCGCAGTCGGCCCACGGTATAATTTAATTAGCTCCCTTTTATTTGGTCAAAACAATAAAACAAAAACGCCCCTACCGCTATGTCTTCCGACTGGGAGGTTGTTGGCAAACAGAAGAAATCCCGTAAACAGACGGGCGGCGGCGACAAAAAAACGCAATCCCAGAATGGATCCGAGAGTGCTCCAAAAATAGAAGATATGGGTAAGTTTGGAACGCCGATGGATGCGTGCAGCAAGCATGCATAGAATTAGCAGCAGAACTGACTCGCGGGATAGGCCGAATCGTGCCGGCTTCTTTTGTTGCCGGTGCCGGTGAAACATACTAACCCATTCCAATCGTGCACGCCGAACCGTGCTTAGGCTGAATCAAAATTCAGAATCGGTCGTACGTGCGGAAGCTTAGAAGATGCAGTTCAGTTGCTAGTTTGCTCTTCGTGCACGCACAGTAAAACCGGCACAGAGTTGGTTGGTAGCGATCGAGCTATAGTGATTTATCGAGAAGCAGATTCTGAAACCGTGACGATTCCGTGGCTTTATTTTTAGTTGATATGGATGAAATTTGTTCCCTGTACACCGACGTGAAGGACGATGTGTTTGCAAAGCTTCACGGCTTGAAGGACGCGGCAAACGGCGGGAAGGCCGACCCGAAAAAGACTGCTATCGCCGCGAACGGCAAGCGCACGGCAACACCTGTACGCGATCCGCAGCAGCCGGGCGGTAACAAAAGCAATCAGAAGGAACCAGAACCCGCCAAACAGACGGTTCCGTCGAAGCCAACTTACAGGAATTTGGATGCGGCCTTACGTGCGATCAGTGCCCCCGATCTGCACTCCCAGCTTACGGCCGTGAACGTGAGCTTCAAGGACAATCATTTGATGCTGCTGAAGGCGCTTACTGGTGTACTGAACGACAAGCTGCGGGTGGACGAAACGGACCCACTGTACAGCAACAAACCGGCCAGCTATCCGTACAAATCGATGCCCCAACCGTTGCGCGATGTTATCGACGATTGTATCGCGAAGGCTAACGAGGAGAATGGGAAATACTTTTACGACCTAACGCTATCGAATTTGGCCAGTGACATGAACAAGGGTTTACCCTATCTGGGCCACAAGCTAATACTGCAGGCAATAGCGATCCACTATCCGGCGGCGTGCGTTAACAATCTGGCCCGCAATGCAATCCTGCGCAATTCGTACCAGAATCGTAACAATATCGGGCTCAGCTTACTGTGGGCTTTAGGGCAGGGTGGGTACAGTGATCTGGACGTGGGGCTGAAGGTGTGGCAGGACATTATGGTGCCGGTGATGGAACTGAAAAACTACAACCGGTACACGTGTGAGTACGTACAGCGTATCCTGAAGCTGCATCGATCGCACAGGTGAGTTTTCGCATTTTAAACCAATAATTATCTAATGGAGCTCTTACACTGTTAAAAACAACTGCTTCGGCTAGGAGATTAATAAGTGGAGGCTCAAAAATTGGTCAAAGCACTTTTTTTTTCGTCGATTATGATCGTGTCGGTTTGTTGGAAAATATAGAGTGTTTACCCTAGTGCGTAGCTCACCGTAAGCCCTAGAACATCAATCTTTCCACAGAAAAGAGATTAATGGGTTTCGTCGTTCGTTCTTTGTCTTAAACCGGTGTTGTAATCCTCCCGTTCCGTCACGGTAGCCCTTTTCGAACCACAACCTGTTGTTCGCTGCCCGAAACGTTACGAAATGTGGATCACATTTCAGCTCGCTCTCCACAGCTGCCGAGTTTGGTATTTTTATTGAATGCCAATACGGACCCAATGTGCCGTCGCGATACTGATGCGAATCCATAAACTTCAGTTCAAAGCTACCCCGAAAAGACCGATCCTTCCATACTAAACCCGCCACCCCACCGCATCGCAACCTATTGTGTTGACTGTTTGTGCTTATTTATAGACTCAACCTAGGCGGCAGCGAGTTCCTCACCATCCTGAGCTCATTGACGACGCAGCCGAAAGCGAACCGGGAGCTGGATGAAGCCGCCCAACTGCTGGTCGAACGGTACGTGTTTAGCGCGCCGAAAGCATCGGCCACGTTTGCGATGCTGTTCAAGAACGTCTCCTTCATCACGCGACCGGAAATGATTTACTACGGGCTGGCGCTGTGCCTTTTGGAAGATCCTGAAAGTGCTGCCGTGTGGTTGGGTCTGTACCGGCAGAATGTGGAAACTTCGCTCGCAATTTTGAGCTACCTAAGTGAGTACGAAAACGAGTTTAAACATCGCTGGTGTTTGAAATGGTTGTGTAGGTGCTTATCCAAGCGTACCATGCGGTTCTTGTTCACAGATACTTCGACTCAAAAATATTGTAGTAAACTATTAGGGGAGGATCACTTTATCAGATTTTTATCGGACGTGGATAAGCTGAACGAAGAACTACTACAGTCGAAGAAGAAACCGGAAGGACTGAAAACGGTCACAAGTATACTCAAGGTAAGATAATTTTAAAATAATGTATTATAAATAATATTGCGATACGCTCGGTTTTTGGTAAAAATCGTGAATGAATTTCGTACGCTCTGAGCGTTGAGCGGTACTGTCTATGCATTTGTAGTTTGTGCAACTGCCAGCCGATCTGCTAGACCCCAGCATGGGTTGCTAAATGATTGGTTTGGAAAAAGAGGAAAAACGTTTAATTGTATCAGATTAATTTGATTCATACTGTATCATTTAATTTTAATTTTATGGCTCAATTTACACATTTACAAAAACATTTGCGATAAAGGACAACACAATCCCCCGTACTGATCCTTTCCCATTCAAACGAACCGTCACACCGTCCATAATCACGTTTAAATTCAATTCAACTTCAACCATCGCGTGTAAACCTAATCGCTTGACGTTTGCGGCTGCCAACTCGAAAGCCGTTTTGACAACACGACGGTTTACCTCCCTGTCCCTGCCCCAGGACTCCGCACCCCTCCCTTGAAAACCAACAATTCGGTCGTTAACAGCATTTTTTTTTCACAACGCACAGTTGATTTTCTGCTTGTGCATCGTGAAGCCACGCATTTTGTCGTTGCCGATTTTTTCTTCGCACACCTTTCCAACGACGGAAAACTGCTAGGTTTAGCTTGTTTAGGCCCCCCCCAAACACTACACGGTTGCTACGGTTGGTTAAATGCGTGCGTTTTGCCCCCAAAACGAAGGATATATATTGGTGATAAAGAACTTTCCTCCGCTTTCCACGCTAATCGCGACGGGTGGTTGAACAGAAACCGCTTGCACGCCGCGTAATAGCGTGCCGAAAGGGACAGGAGGGGTGCCAATGGTGCCGACGCGATGACGATGATGATGATGTGCGCTGCTCAATGTAACTCCGCGCGGGTCGATTGACCATTTTCATTGATCGTGTAAATGATTCGTGTTGTGTGTGCGTGTGTGATTGCTGCGATTCAATTTTCCCAGCAGCTTCCCTCGCCTAAACGTGCGCGTGTGTGTGTGGCTGCGTGTGCGTGTGTATTACCTCCGCCCCTGGGTGGACAGAGAGACAACGGAACTGCAACGCTTTCCGGAGGACGCCAGCATACCTTCATAAAAAAGGAAAATGCCACGAAGAAATTCACCTTCCAACGGCACACGTTGTCAATGATGTTGTGTATGTGTGCGTGTGTGTGTGTGTGCACGTAGTGTGAGCATCCGGCAAAAGTGTGTCCGGGAATCAAGAGGAGCCTGAAAGCAGAAACCTGCCCCGTGATCTCCTAAAACTGGTCCAGAACCCCCCTAGCTTTGCGGGCGGCATGTGTTCTATCCTTTCATGCGTTTTGTACGGCACGGGTGGGAAAAATCGATACGTCACGAACATCCCCCTCCTTACCCGCCGTATGCCAGGAGGAGGAACTGAGAAGAAAATTTGACTTTCATACGTCGGAGCAGGGCTATCAATTCGTTCTGGCACTGGATTTTGAATTCAAAGATGAAATGTGTTATTCAAGACGACTCCTTGCTAATTGAGCCCTTTCAGAGGGCGGTAATAGTACGCACTAGCACTGTGGAAATGTGCTTGGCGCGCAGATACAAGACAACAAGAGAGTTTTTCCAAACCAGGCGACAGTAACCTACTTTCCACAGATAACATTTTCTCACCAAAAATCACCTAGATGTATGTGTGTGTGCGTGTATGTGCTACTGTACTGCCCATACCTTAAAGCAAGTGCACTAAGCCGGCTGATGGTAAGGTATTGTAGGCCCAACTGCATGATCAGTTTTCTTTGCGATCAGAGCAGGCATGTACGGAATGAGTAGTAGTACGCGTTTACATGCGAAATGTGATGGTTTGCGTGTATGGTACGA
Organism: Anopheles stephensi; assembly: GCF_013141755.1. Lineage (NCBI taxonomy): Eukaryota > Metazoa > Arthropoda > Insecta > Diptera > Culicidae > Anopheles > Anopheles stephensi. The sequence continues at coordinate 55,168,456 of NC_050203.1, read as the reverse complement.
CTTCCTCACCCACCCCACCGGTAGTTATGCATGCACCCGTACTGTAACTGCACCCCACCGTACCCCTCTGACGAGCCCGTGTGTTGATTTAATGTGAGAACTAACAATCGGCCGTCAGTGTTTCGTGCCGCCGGCCCCAGGGTATGGGCGGATTTCACATCTCGTATCCGTGTGCTTACTTTCTTCTGGGAGGTGGCGAGCCTTCTACATCCCGGACCGAGCCTACTACTGGGTACACCGGTTGTTTAACACATAGCAACCACCACCCTGCCCCGTGTTTTGTACAGCGTGTCTGCTCTAGCCCACCGGGGTACGCACAGCATGCTATGAAATTTGTCTCGTAGTAAGCAAATCTTCACCACGCAAACGTGCAAGAAAGAGAAAAAGGAAAATAATCTTTCCGAGGCTTCTGAATGTTTTGAGTTGTGTGCTGCTGTTATCACTTTCTTTTATCTTGTGCAGTGGTGCATACTTTTAAGTGTGAAGGTTGCTGACCTCCGCCTCGATCGAAGGTATGCTCGAATCGCCATGAGAATGTGTTCCTTATGTAATGGGAATCCCGAAAAAACTCTATAAACTTTTTCGTAAAAAGTTCGATAGTACTAAACTTACCATGATTAAACTTATACAAATACGCATATCCAAACACGCATACATAGACAAGCGCTTACTAAAGTCTCGCGCAGCATCGCGGCGAAATAGAGATCGCGTGGCGTACCCCACATCAACGAGAGAAGACGACGTCTGGACATTGGCTACGCGATCACACCGGCTCACATACGCGAAGCAGGATTTCTCTTGCATATCTTCACACAGACACACGCACACACACACACACACACACACACTTTCTTGTTCCGTCTTCTTCACTCACCACTTTATCGCTTCTTTCAGCTCATCGGTTGCTAGATCGTTTCACCCGTAGAAGATGATAGTTGACCGAACCAAACCTGTCGCGTCTGCGGGCACCCCGATGGATCTTCGAAAAGTCTACGGGGTTGGTTGCCACGGTTGCGATTCCAAGGCGTTTTTGAGAACCTAGGGAACAGTTCCCCGTGTGTCTGTGTGCGCGAAAGCAAAGATACCGTTAAATAATCGACGCCAGCAACCGGAGAGGGGATGATGCGTGTGGCTGCAAAACGTGGTTTGCGGCCAAAGTCGCGATTTCTTACCAATTTGCCGTTTCGTTTTTCCTTCTTACGTCAAATCCACTTCGTAAAAGGAAGAGCCATTGGCCGGGGACCGGCTGGCAGCTCATTTACTGCCGGTAGGTCTCGATAATGGCTAATGCCATTACGTGGTAGGCCGGGTGCGAACGTGACGATATTTGGCATGCAGAAATTATTCACCGGCGGCACTAACCGTGCTACGGTCGCCGGCCGTGGCTGTGTGATGTTCGTAGCCGATTAGAAAGTGCATCGGGCATAATGGTGGCTTGGTGGTGAAGCTTGAAACCTGTAAACAGACAACACTTTGCGGTGTTCCTGTGTATGATGTCAACCGGTCATATAGTATGGTCGGTAAGGCACATCTTAAGAACACACTGGACAATTTTCACACAAATTGTGCGACTTTTTAAATTTTTTCCAGCAGCTTTGGAAAGAATGTTTTTCTTCGGACGCCCCATATGTTGCTGTGTATCCGATGCCAATATTTGAAAATCTCGTTGAAAGACACCGAATTCAAAGGTTCAATCCAACTTTTGAACATATATCTTTAGTTGAGTGTTTCGTGGTCAGTTATAAAAAAATGCAAAGAATTCTGCACTTCAAATGATTTCTATAAGTTCCTATAAGCAAAAATGTCCCATCAGCCGAAAAAGCTAGACATGTTTGATATAGACATCACGATCGGTTTTCAGATCTCCCAGTGTGGAGTAGAAGCTAGTTTGATCTTGCATTTAGTCATTATACTTTTTGTAATTGTAGATCAAATACGAAGAAGAATTTTAATAAAAAAAACACACACATCCAGGGGGATAGGAATGGCAGGGCAAGGCCCGCAAAGGTTGTAGTGTCAAAAGGAGATGATAGAGGAATTAATCTATATAAAATTGTAAACTAATCTTTGCTGAAGGTGATGATCATGATTTTTTAACTATATTAATTGAAGCCTTCCACGAACAAAGCTAGATACAATTTTAGCATTTAGTGTAAAGTAATGCTCCTTAGAAAATGATCATTGTGCGATTGATGATGTATTCCTGCCGTTCGAACGGCATGGTTTTGCGAGTGGGTGTGAATCTTGCGATTGTAATGGTACCAGACTCAACCTTCGCACTGAACAGTCGTCTCGCACCTCGAAAAGATGATCAAATCCAACACACAACAACACAGCCATGCACGTCAACGATAATTTGTGCTTACTGCTTGAGCGCAGATTTTGACGACGTATCGCACCGGAGATTATTACTCGTAAACAGAGTTTATTTATTGATGGTTTAACCTTTGGTACCGCAGTCCTTTTCCCCGTGTTGCCTCGGATAACATCGAATCGGTGATCGAGATCGAGATAATGCTTTGTCCACGTTTCCCGCAACAAATCGCAAACCGCCAGCCAGCCAGCCTGTACATTAACCACAGTAACAGGCCACAGATTCGTGTGCGAAACAGCTGTTTTCGGTCAAACAGTCGAAACAGTGATGTGGCCGTTTCCGAATGGTCGAACTGCATCGGGGTGGTGCGTGATAAGACAGCTAGCGCGATTGATACCAAGCTGCAAGTGTGGAGTGGTGTGGCCGCTTCCCTAGTGGCGCACTGATAACAAAAGCACCACACCGGGATGCAATCGAAAGCGAAATTGGAAAATTGTAACAAAAACGCTTACCGGCCGCGTGGCACTTTTGCTCGATAGAAAGGACTGGAAGCAGGGGGTGAAGCGAACGCTACCGATCACGACAAGTCCGGCTTAAGTTTTCAATTAATTTTAAAAGCAATTTACGCATAATAATAACAAACTTATTGTATGATCAACTGTAAGCTAACGTTTAAGCTGACACATTTTTGCTTCATAAATTTGGCACACTTAAATGAGCAAAAGCAAAACTGATGATGCCATCAATTTATTGGTGTCGAACACACGCTTCCGTCGGTTCAGTGCGAATGACATGATTGTAAAAAACAAAAAGCAAAATCGTTTCAACCGATGCCAGTGCACTGCGTTCCATAGCGGGGTCTGAACAAGTGTCGTCGAAGGGTTCCCTTTTTGAGGAACTCGTACTTGGTTCGCTGGACGAATTCTAGAGCAAGGATGTGAGGCGCTTTTAGAAAGGATCTTTTTTTGTGGCGCAGAAAAGTTTTTGGGAAGATAAATGCAGTTTTTTCAATAACAGTCTGAGCTTACACAGCCAAAGCACGTTCATTGTAATTCCCGTACAAGTACCGGTTTGTATGTGAAGCTTTGCAACCTACCGTTTCTCGAGGCTTTACAAGCGTAATTTACGCCCTTGGCGTACTTACGTAATGAGTGCCGCCGTTAACGTGCACGTACTACTACTCATAGAGAGCGCGAGACACAAAAAGAGGGGGGAAAACGTTTCCACTCCCACCGATTGGGGTTCGAATCAAACGATATATTAGGGTTTTATGCGTATGATGATCGGGTCTGGCGCATCGACAGCAGCATCATCACCTATGCTGTGCTGTGGTGCGTGCGCATGATCGATCGATTAATCGATAAAGATGTTATCTGAACGGAGCTAACGTGCGATTGGCAAATCTGGGTGAGGTGACGAAGTTTTATAAATAAACCACCCTGCTACGCACTTTTTAAATGCTGCACGGTATCGATTTAAATAAATCGCAGCTCAGCGGGAAGAAATATCGATTCGATCATGGCGATCATGACGATCGAGCAAAGTCGGTAAACGACGATCGCAGCTTTTGCTTCCAATTTGTATATTGTTGCGGTTGCACTACAGACATAATTCAAATAACGTACAAATATTTAATGAGAGTAATTAGATCAGCAGAGAAATTTGTAATCATTGCAAAGAACTAGGTCTTCACACGACAGGACCGGGGTTCAAATCCTATCTGGGCCATTCCGCCCACAGTGGGGACTGACTATCCAACTATGCGATATCAATAAGTCTAGTAAGCCAGGTAAGAGGTATGAAGAAGAAGCAGGCACCGTCCAAGGCCTTTCGGCGTGTGGTTTCATCCCTTGGGTGCGCTGTCTGTCTTTACTGAAGTAACTTCATTGAAGTGTAGTCTCACGATCATGTCTTGTTACTATGAGGGCTAATAAGACTCCTTCTTCTTCCTTTGCACTACAACCTCGAGAGATCTCGGCCTGCCTCCATTTCTGGCTTTCTGTGACTTAATTTTACCCGTAGCAAGGTAGTCAAGCCCTGCGTACGGGGAGACGGTCTGGATGGAATTTGGACCCGGGTCCTGCCGTGTGAAGACCGGCGCCGATGTCGCCTCGGCCACCGCCCCTCCTGGAATAAGACTCCTTAAGCGCACAAAAACCTTCAACGACAGCTATTCACTCCAGAATAAATGGCCAGTGGTATAGTACAATAGACAAGCTGGTTGATGCGATTGATATTAGATTCAGCGCCAGAGACAGTCAAAATAAGTCCCGAGAGATAGTCCTTTATGGTACAAATCGTCGCTACCACGCCTCTTCTCTCCTTGTGGACAGCCTCAAAGGACTTTATGGGCTGGGTGGTACGGTTTCATTCTCATGACATGACTCGCTGCATGATGGTGAAATCACTATACACCTCGTAGAGGGCCTCCATTGTTCTTTCCCACATACGGCGCCCAAAAATCCTTCTGAGCATCTTTCTCCCACACTCGGCTTCGTCAGACGGTTACGTTAGTCTCAGCTCAGCTTGTGCGTCGTGCAGATATTATGAGCGAAAAAAGTTTCCTCAGCCTTTAGTATGACCCCTTACCCCTAACTCAAAATCATTGTTGTTATATTTGAGGATGTTTGTCCCCAGATAAATGAAGTTTCTGTGAAAGTTGTTTGGAGCGGTCCGGTGGCCGAGGCGATAGAGGCACCGGTCTTTACACGGCAGGATATTGGATTAAATCCCATCTGAATCGCATCCCCGTACGTAGGACTGATTGATCCAGTGACGGGTGAGACCAAGTCACAGAAAGCCAGAAGATAGTTTTCAGCTATCTCTTCGGTGAATGGGGACAGTTGAAAATTGGCCTTTCAAATATGTTTTCTACAACAATCTACAAGTTGTTCCCCTTCGACTTTAAGACACCGTTGTCTCTTCGTCCGCTCTTGTTGTGATGCCCTGCTGCGATGGATCGTTCCGGCTCCCGGTGAGTCTAGTTTGCAAATGATTAGCGAATCGTTTAGCAGCAGCAAGGGAGGCAATGTGGATGCAATCCTTTGCCCCTTTCCGCCCTATTCTACCTGCCCCAATAAGGCTCTCCTGCCTCCTCCACGGCACCTCCACACCACGATAATGTTAATCGGAGGCTAAAATTCATCCTTCTAAAACACTGCACGCAGCGCAGTTAAACTTGTCCTTTCGGTCGAGCATGACGATGGGGCACAAACAAGTGCACACACACACACACACACACACACACACACACACACACACACACACACTTCCGCCGTCGTTCGATGAAGCGATCATAATGGTTCGATGGTATGCACGTGATACATAACCTCGTGGAGCCTTCTCATCGCCTTTATATGATCTTCATGCGTTGCAAGAAGTAGCTTTAATTCATTGCTTGCGGTTTGCCAGCTCGATCAAACACGTCTTCAAACAAATAGCTAGTTCCTTCCGATAGCTACGCAAGAACACACCGCCGCAGCAGCACGGCGATATCATCGTCAAGAATCGTTTGCTTTCGCCGCGGAAACCAATCCCGATTCGCCGTTGTTTGATTATTGTTTGGTGTCGTTTTTGTACTTAACATTTGCACTTCCCTCCCACAAATTAGTTGCATTCCCCCCTCTTGGTCGTGAAACTGTGCATTCCATTTACCTCGTTCGTGTGTAAAGTTGTGGTATTTGATCGTGCAGTGTAAAGTGTAAAGTGTGTAATCGATTTTTCGTACATACATCCCATCGAGAGAGAGCGAGAGGGAGCAAGATCGTACATTAGGAGTTATTTACATATATAGAAGAGCCAAACCAGAACGTCCCCGTCTCGGCAATAACCATGGCCTCGAAGTCGTCCGCTGACAAGAAAACCCAAAAACAGAAGCCGCAAAACGCTAACCAAAACCAAACCCAGAAGAAGGTAACTGTCGTGGGGGGTGCATTTATTTAGTTTAAACATTAGATACACATTTTGTATATAATCGTACTAAATATGTGTTGTTCTCCTTCTGCGTTTCAATTCGCAGGAAGTTCAGGGCAAATCGAAGAAGAAGCAATCGTCCAAAGCGAGCAGTAAATCTTCTTCCTCGGTGACGTCCGTCCTCTGCAGCTTCCTGCTGGCCACATTCCTGCTGTTCGGTGTTACAGGCGCCCTCATAGGCTACGACACGTACCGGGCCGGCGGCAAGTTCGAGGCTTCGTTCACCGGCCAGACGCTGAAGCAGGCGGGCCTGCTGCCGGCAGTACAGGACGCATGGACCTGCACGATGAAGTACAGTGCCCGCGGCTACAAGTGGGCCGAAGCAAACGTACCGGTGTACTATCAGGCTACCAGCAAGGTAAGCCCCCGGTCGTGCGTTTCTCGTGACGCGATGTGAACCCTCCTCCATTAACCTCCTCCCTCTGTTCCAGGCCCTTGGACCATACGTAGAATTTTCGATAGATTTTGGTAAAGTTCTCTGGAATGGCACGAAGAAGGGTTTCGCCAATGCTAAGCTGCTGGTCGAACAGAAGCTACCAGTGGTGGCCAATTTTGTAAGTAGTACCCGGAAACAGCCACAATACACCAAGCGGAAGGGACAGTGTGAAGGAACTGTTTCTCATCTTCCTTTCTTTTGCTTCAGATCGAACAGTACGCACCGGGACTGCCGAAGAAGATCGGGGATGCTTCATGCTTGCTGTGTGACACCGTGAGCACCTTCGCGGTCAATGCGTACAAGCATACGTACGAGTTCTTCAAAACACAGGTGTTTGTGTAAGTGTGTCGCTTCGCGCTTGGCAGTTGCAGAAAAAGCTTCGTTTGGTGCATCTTTCTTTTGGGTCGCTCTGAGCTTTTTCTTCTCTGACCAAGGCTTGTAAAGAGTAGCTTTGAGCGTAGGAAGTTAGGGAACATTCGACGGAAATTGTACCATCCTTGGTGCGGCAATCCTGAGCCATAGATGTCTTGATCATCAACGGCATTCCCGCTTCAGTGCTGAACGACTCTAGAGAGGTGTTGGGTCCCACATTGACGCGCGCCTTTTCGCGAGGTCGGTTAGTATGGGAGTTTTTCCCTCGCTTTGGAAATCAGCCTGCTTTGATTCCGATCTTCAAGAAAGGATGTCGCACTAGCCCATCCAATTACCGAGCCATCTCTATCCTTTGTGCTGCGTCCTAAGTCGTGTCGAGGTATGCTCTCTTCAATCCTTCCTATCGTCCACTCGCGTATCCCTTCTTCCCAGCACTTGAATGCTGGTAGACAGGCTGACGTGTCATGTACACGGACTTCAAAGCTGTGTTCGATTGCTTGCCTGGATAAGCTGAAACGCTTAGGTTTCGGTGGTTCACTGCTTCTCTGGTTCTGTTCCTTTCTGAAGGACCGCACCTACAGGGTAAGGGTCGATGGTGTGCTCTCCGATCCTTGCGCAGGCAAGTCAGGGGTTCATCAGGGCTCCTCTAACGGGCTCATCCTTTATGTTGAAAAATGCTGCGCAATCTCGTTCGGCCGCTCTCACAACAAGCAACTATATAGCTACCAGCTCGGTGGCCTATCACTCCCACGAGTCACTCTGGTAAAGGACCTTGGTGTGTGGCTCGATGACAAACTGTCTTTTGAGCCACATATCAACTCAGCCCTCGAGCGGGCCTCATCACCCGAATGGCGTCTACGGTCCGTGATCCGTTGTGCTTGAAGACGTTGTATTGCTGCTGGGTCCGTCCTATCTTGAACTACGCCAGCGTCGTTTGGTCCCCAGCAGGTGTCGCCTCTATGGATAGGATAAACGAGCACGGTCCCCAGTGCTGCTTCTCCTCCATACTCGACACGGTGTCAGTTGATGGGACTGGTTGGCTGAAACGATCGTCATTGTCAGGCGCGCAGGCTATTTATTTGCCAACATTGACTCTCCTAACCTCCTGGCGGCCTTACCCATTTACATTCCATCCTACCCCGCTGGCACGTTTGCCCTCCACTCCTCCCATCCCATTGCGACGCTCGCGGTTTTCTCAAAATGACCTTTGGATGTGCGCATTATCTGACTTCAATGCAGTAGGTGATTTGTTTGGCCACAGTAATACCTTTACTTCATCCCTGTTCCCTTGTTGTGTTTACCTTGTCCAGTTTAAAATAAATATTAATAATGTTCCTCCGTCTTGTCCACCGGATGGTTTGATAAGATTCTCCGATAGAGGATTGCCTCAAATCTGCTCAACTCAATTTTGAGTCTGATCACTGATCGTGGATCGCAGATCGTGTCATAGGAATTTTCCGCATTTCAATTTTTTTTGGTCCATCTTTTAAAAGCTTTCCTCTGCTACGTTTGTTTGTTTTGAGCGTTGGTTGCAATTTTGCTTTGAAGCTGATGCACGATTGTTCTAAGCCTCTAACGCGTTTGCTTTCTCCATCCAATATCCGTACAGTGGGAAACTTTCCATGGAAAGCTTGGGAAAAGCCTTCAACAGTACCCAACAGGCTGCTGCACTGTACTATAGTTGGTTCAACGATCAGGTGGATTTCTACGCCAAACTCAAGTAGAACGAGCGTCATACCGTCAGCAGTAGCAGCAGCAGCAGCAGCAGCAGCAACCACAACAGCAAGCACAGCCGCTACCGCCACAATATCCCCTAATCGAGCTCCTTGGCGCAGCACCGGAGAGCGCTGCTGTGTTTTCCGACGACGGTACTGCGATTGTTCCGTCACCACCAACGTCATCATTACCATCGTACGAACCGCGCAGCAGCTTAAGCTAGGGCAAAGGAGCGTTAGGGGATGGGAAAGTGTGTATCATTTAGGGAAAGTGAAAAGTGTGTGTGTGTGTGTGTGTGTGTGTGTGTAATTGTTTCTAGCAATAAGAAAATGAGCGAGAGTAGGGACCGAGACACATTAAAAGTCATATGTACGTACGTACACAAAGCGGACGACGAAACCGGGGGGCGGGTTGATCATCTTCCGCTGCAATTCAAATGCTTAACACGTGGGAAGGAGCAGTCAGCTCACTCGCCATCAAACCCGCAAGGGACGGAGAATTTTCCTTTTTAATCCTCACCCGGAAGGAGTGATCCTCACTCTAGACTGTGTGTCTGTATTGTGCGTACGTATTTTGGTATGTTTGCTGTATGCGTGTGCGTATGTGTGTGTTTGTTTGCGTTAAGCTCGTTAGTGAGTGTTTCATACAATCAACATCATCCATCTGTCCCCTCCAACCCCTTAAGCCCGCCCCCCCCCCCCCTCTCCCTCACACATGTCCTGTCTGCATACTAGTATGTGTGCATTTTGTTTAGTGTTAAATAATGACCTTGGAAGGAACAAAAATCGCACGGGGGACAGACTGAGACACGGGACACAGTGGCAAGCAATTTAATTTGATGCGTGGCAAGACAAAGAAAGACGAACGATCGAACGTGTAAATGAGCCATAAAGTAAAACAAACTCCCCCCCCCCACTCCTTTTTTGTACGGCTGCTAGCTAGTGAAGAGACAAGGAAAAATGCGTCAGTCAACATGCAGAGATGCATAGAGGCAAAGATTGTGTAAAGTGTAGCGTTTCCCCCCCGAGAGGCGGGTGGGGACGCTTTCTCAGATAGACAGACTTTTTTTAAAAAAATATTCTTTTTCTTTCTAATTTAAGAACCAATACTACTCACACACACACACACACGTACACTCACGCATTGTAAAACGCATCAACAAGTCAATAATGGGCGCTGTATGTTAAATGAAACGTTGATTGAAACAACAATAGCTCGCGCAACTCTCTCTCTCTCTCTCTCTGTTTCTGTGTGAGCGAAAGTGTTAAGCCGATCCTTCAATCTGCCCCATACCCTCCACCCACTCCCCCACTCCGTTCATATGGTTAACCACCATCGGCAGCATGATGTCGGATCAAAATTCATACCATGAAACCAGCGCGAAAGAGACATTAAAATTGAACTACAAACTGAGGATGATGATGTTGCTGGTGGATATGATCCGCCGTTACGAATTTGGTTCATGATGACTGGTTTGCCATAGTAGGACAAGGCTAGAGGGTTAGAGGAGTTGCAGTGAGCTCGTTAGCTGGATCAAGTGGAGCCAGACCTGAGGAAGATCGGGTGGAGGAGTGTAGCCATGGACCGTATTTCGGATTGGACACCAGGCCATGTCTTTAAGACTTGCTCGATAGGAGCAGGCCAAGAAAGAAAAAGAAGAAGAAGAAGAACAGTCCTACTACTCACATACACGCCTCTAAGACATGGACTCTGTCTAAAATTGACGAAACCTTCTTAACCACGTTCGAGAGGAAGATGCTCAGAAGGATTTTTGGCCCCGTATGTGTGGACGATGGACAATGGACGAGCTCTACGAACTGAGCGATGATCTCACCATCGTGCAGCGAATTAGACTCGTCAGGCTCCGGTGTGCTAGTCATGTCATGAAAGTGACACCAGACGATCCAGCCCGCTAGGTCCTTATGGGCCGTCTACACGAACAAAGGAGGCGTGGTAGGACCAAACAGAGATGGAGTGAAGACGTAAGTGCCCCCACAGGAACGGCCGGGATAATCGATCGGTAGACGAAGGTGCTGGACCGCTGGACGCTGGAGCTTTATCTAGGATTGCTGCAGCAGGCCAAGGCCCTGCCACAGAGATACTACCTAGAGTTGAGGCGCCGGATAAGTAAGAAATATGCCCAGAACGCGCATATTTTCCTCATATACAAGAGGGGAGAAAAGCTACTGAAATGCCACATAGCCATAGTAGAAGACGGCAGAGCGGTAGGTATGCTTTTAACATATCCTCGTTGACCTCAGCCAAGTTCGCAATCCTTTTGTGAATTACCAATACCACCAAAGAGGCCACGCGAGACCCGGAAATTGAAAACTTCGAAGGACCGTCTCCTAAGAGTCGCTGCTGATTCTGGCAAAAGCTAATGCCCTAGACATCATTATTTTGGAGGCTCACCCAGGTAGTGTAACTAGTGGCACTAAACCTCGGGCAGGAGATTAATGAGGCGAATGTTGCCGGCCGCTACAACAGAAATAACTCGCGACGACGATATAGGACTTTTATAGTACTTCTCCGAGAAGTGGACTATGTTCAAAACCGTCAGAAACCGAAAAGATCCCTGAGATATTGCAAAAGCCAAAGTAAAACACTGCAAAGCCTTCATCCATCAAAATCCCAGAATCTGTGGGATCATCGTCCAGAACCCATCTACTAAGCGGCATAAGCAGCCACATTGTCTAAACTTACTTGACGTGTAGGCATCTTATTTTGAGCACAGTTTCAAACTGTAACTTTTCTAAATCCATAGAAAGTGTACCGATCCTGGAATTCTACGATGTATTTCGGGGACAAACACATAGCACCCCCCCCCCCCCCCCCCCCACCCCCGCATGGCCACTTTCACTGAGTATCACCGTGTACTTCCAACAGCAAACAACGTTGCAAACCAGACGAATGCTTTAAACCACGCACTTTCGCCTAGATAACGGATGAATGTATTTCAATAGTAATTTACAAGGAATTTATGTATTCCCCTATAGCGCGGTCGACATCGCCATTCTCCCAGATTCCCGTTCTAGTAGGCATCGACACGTGGCGGTGGTGCGTAATATTCGTCACCCTTGCGTTCCCCGTTCCATCCCTGACGATGTCTCTCCATTCGCATGGCCTACAATGATTTGCAAACAAGGAAACATGGTGAGCAATAGTCCCAAACACACATAATACCGGAGGCTGACTCGGTTTGTGTACATACCCGGAACCGTGCAATCTGTTTCGCCATGAACGCACACTCCTGGAAGTCGGACAGCAGATCGGCACACTTAGTCGCACCACGCACGGTACCGTACGCTTCCAGGCAGTCGATCGTCGCCATCTCCAGCTCGCCACACTTGTGGTACTGCTGGAAATTGACCATCGAAGCGGTCAGATCGGTAAATGGCGAGCGGAAGAACGGTCCCAGAGACATCTTGCTAGCCTGTGCCGGGGTTTCCGAGAACGACGAAACAAACAGGTTAAAATGGTTAGTAAACCTTCACCACCGGTCCTGCACTACCGGGACACAAATCTACGTCCTGCGAGGCGAGACATCAAAATAAAGCATTTGTGATGTAACGTTTACGACAGGCTGGAAGAAATTGATGCACATTACTGCCGAATGAAATGCTAAATGCATAGGTTTCTTTCAAGCACATTGCACCAAAACAGCTCCAGATTGTGTTAAATGTACGGAGAGTGCTCTAAAATGCATAAAAAATGCGATTTATCACGAAAATTGCTCACCTTCCTCGATTTGTGAACACCAGGGCTTTATTATTATTGTATTTTTTTTCTTCCTTGGATGTGTCAAATTTGACAGCAGTGTTGCCATAGACAGAGATTATTTTTTAGATGCGTTTCGCAAAAGGCCTTTTCGCAATGGCTCCGAATGGGGAGTCGATTTTCCGTTTGATGTAAAGAAATGTTCAGGAAGAAGAAAGCTTTCCACATAAATTTAGGAATTAAAAAAATCTATCGCTTTCGCGTGTAAAAGAAATGAGCATAAATGAATCGTATAATAGAAAAATCTCTATTTAGTCTAATTGAAATATTTCATTTAACTGAAACTTAACGTATTTAGTTATTTCCTCAATGCGCTAATACTATGGACATTTCATTCATTCATAATCACGCGAATGGCGGGGCCGGTCGTCGTACGAACGATGAGATCTTTGGTAGGGTTCGTACTTAAGTTGGCTGGAATCGTAAGATCGACTGCTACTGCGATGGTATTCCCCTTGTCGATCGTATCGTCCTCTATCCGTCTCTACTTTGTACCTCTCCCCACGGTCATCTCTACGGCTACGAGAAGCATCATACGATCCGCGATAGGTGTAACCGTCGTAATGTCCATCGTAAACGTGGCTCTTTCGATCGCCACTACTTGTACTATCTGATCGTGACCGATCACTGGTACGATGGGAACTCCCTTTTGATTCGGGTCGGTAACTCGTTTCATCCTTAGCCTCATACCGTCTGGAACTGGAGCGGTCTTCAAAATGTCTGTCTTTGCGGTGTCTTCTGCTGCTCGAACTAGACGCAGCGTCGTCGTAGTCACTCGGACTTTCCTTCACATCACGATGTCGAGTCCTTGAAACTTCATGGCCAGGCGGATCATACTTTCGCTCAGCATGTTCACTGCTGGCAGCATTGTCCTCCAAACTTCCTTCCTCGCAACTAGCCTCTTCGGCATCCGGAACGTCTACCTGGTGCGTTTCGGCCAAAGTCGCAGCAGCTGCCTTCATCTGTCCAGCAAACTTGTTCGGATTGGGCAAGATGAACGTTTTGCTGTTCTGCATCTTGGATTTACAGCTCGCCAGCGGATCGTACGCCTCGTACGCAAAATCATCCCAACACTCGGTGTCGTCCTGAAGCGACCGTCCACCGGTCTCGGTTTTCTGCCTGTTGGATTCATCGGTGTTGTAAATAAGATTCGCGGCTGGATCATCCAGCCTGTCCGCACCACAGCCAGTAGTTGTTCGATCGATGGTAGTTTTGTACTCAAGCAAATGATTTCGTCCGGAACATGTTCGCATATGTTGCTTCAGCTCTTCCTCCTTCACAAGATGGGACGAGTCGAAGTAGCATTCGACCAGCTTAATTTCCGGATGCTGACGCTTGCACTTGACCAGATGTATGGCGAACGATTTCGCCGAAATTATGTGTAGAGGATCGAACGGACACTGGCGTACGTTGGACATGGTGTTAAGAGCTGCTACCTGGAAAGACACGTAGGTACGTGATAGTAATTTACAGAAGACAGAGGCAACTGCAGCGCGTTCTTACCAGTGCATATGGTGTGTTGCTTATTTATGCTGACGCTGTTGTTTATGCACTCGCTCGCTAGCCAATAGCCAACAGGTAGTCTGTGTGCGTTATGTACAGCCTGGGTCGATTTTGCCTTGCTGATAGGTGTACACAATACAAACGGAATAAGTGTAAAATGACAGCACGAGCGATGCAGTGGCTGGCAGCACTGATTTTTGTTTTGGCTGATTTTGCCAGTGTTGCCGCTTTCTTCGATTTTTAATTGTAATACGAATGGGCAGTTTAATATTTAAATTTGTATTTAAATTTAAAAAAACTCCACGTTTGATGTAGTTACAGTTTTGCACTTTATTGGGAACAAAACAACAACTTTTCCCCCCGCCATTATATCAACCTGCGCTGGTTGATTTTAAACAGGGTGCAGAGCAAACACTTCACCTGAGTTACACACACGCTTTCGCTTGACGAACAAAGTGGGGAAGGGGGTATTTATGGATACAAAATCTAAACGAAAAAATAAAAGTTTAACAAAAACGGAAGGTTTGCAAATTAAACACGAATCAATTCCAACAGCGTGCACGTGCGTGTGTGTGTGTGTGTGGAAGACAATCAGCCTGTCCCGCTTTTTTTACACAACATTTACACACACACCACACACAAGGTCCTATATAGAGTCCTAGCTACTGTTGTACGGCTAAGCATTTAATTTCTAGGCGGGCAGAGCACGGTGTACGGTGCCTTCTAAACCGATGTCCGGTGGGCAAGGCCGACCTTTTCCGCAAAGTTTCCTAGCAAACTGCCGAGCGCCGAGTCCGGGACCGATTTGAATTTGAATGCGATTGTCGAGTAGTAGCAGTTGTAGAATAGTGTCCGCACTTGATTCAATCGTTCACGACGCCTGCAATGGGAGAAGGGAAGATTAGAAAAAAGCGATCGGAAGCACAGGAACGCAAAACCACTCAACTTACATCGCGTAAAAGTCGTGGCTGTAAGACGAGCTGAAACATTCATCGTCCAGCAGCGTACAGCAGCTAGAGTCTTGGGATTGCTGCATGTGGTGCAAGTGAGGCGCAGCCGAAGGCGGACCATGCCCCGGACCGTGATGGTGGTGGTGCTGATTAGCGTTGGGCGTCGTTGCGGTCATCGTATCGGCAGTTGGTCCATGATTACTTCCGTACAGATTACTATATACATGGTGAAACGGGTTCTGCTGTTGTTGCTGATGGTGCTGGTGGTGGTGATGATGATGATGGTGGTGATGCGCATTGTGTGGTGCAGCTGCATGGTGCAGTTCCGTAGCCGAGTCTGTACTGCGAAGGCTACCGGTGCCGGAAATCATCTGCCAACTTCCGACGGACAGCGAAGACGTGGATTCCTGCCGCTGTCTTAATCTACTCGCTACCGGCACCGAGACGGGACTAGTTCTGCGAAGAAGGAAGCAATATGCCACAACATTATTACAACAAAGACGAAGAATGAACTGTTCAACGAACGTTTTGTGAAAAACAGTTCTATCTATAGTGGGGATATCAATCATAGGTAGCATTGAAATCCCATTGCATGGAGCTGAATTTTGAAAGGATATGAAAGGTACGGACATAGAAGGAGAGAATACATGAGAGAGAGAGAGAGAAAAAACATAACTACTAACCTTTTCGGTTGCGGTGACCAAGCGCAATGATTACTGAGATTAGTAGTACTATCGTTCGATATGCATCCAATACTGCTATTACTACTATCGTGACTATGCGCTAACCAGCCATTGCTATCCGGAGGCAAAAGATTTGGAATATGAGATGTGTTTGCATGTGTGTGTGTGATGTGTGTTTGGTTTGGTTTTTTTTTTATATCATATAAGGTATAGGCATGAGGAATGCAATAAGGAAAGGAATCGGTATGGTAGAGAGGAAGAGAAGAAATAAAGAAAAGCATTGAAAAGGGTACTAGATGAGACAGAAATCGTGCGTGTAGTGGCGTCACGCGTGCAAAAGGAGCCAGATTGTACGAAACTAACGTATGCATGTAGAGGAATAGACTAACTTAGGATGAGGATGGCAAAAATTTAGCTTGAAGCCTATAAAGTATAAGATGCAGATTAAAGTTTCGCTTAGGGGAGAGAGCAATTGATTTTTTTAACCTCACAAACCTACATGACCGATATAATTCAGGATGCTGTAACCTATACGCTTTGACCAGGCTTCGACCGGATGCAGGGCAATTGCACTGAAGATCGATAAAATCAATCTATTTTCTAAGGCATAAGTACGTCCAAAACGAGGGAATGTGAGCTCCTAGAGATTAAAGACGCTTCTATGCCTGTTTCTGTTGCGGTGGGATTGTTCTGATAGTGAGGCTCACTAGACTTTCAGATAATGTGGAATAGTTGGAACTTTAAAGAGATTAATTCGTGGCATTTAACTGCAAACTGCTTAACGAATGTATATTTTTGGAAATGCTGACCCTCAGCCATTAGTCCAGTTCACATGAAAACACTTGATCGAAAAGCTTATTGCGATATCAAGAAGAAGAAAGACGAGCAAAAGAGGCCAGCATAAGCAAGGAGCAAGCAAAACAATTGCCTATTTCCGACAAACTCAACCGCTCTCATGAAAATGCCACAAATTTAAATTTAACGACCTGCTAAAATCCTTCGAAAACGAATAAAAGGGATAAAAAGGATGGTGATTGCTATGCTATTTAGGTTTTGGGTAGCTAAAAGGGGGTACATTGCTTCTCTTACCCATTGCTCGCATTCAAACTGTCGTCGTGCGAGTTGTGAACACCGGCCACAATCGGGCGGCTACCGCTCGTAGCATGATGATGGATGCTGGAACCGCCGATCGTTACGTTAATGCCACCGCCGCTACCGGGCTGGCCACTGCCAACGGTAGCACCGTTCGCACCGACACTGATGCAGGTTTGGGTGTCGTGCTGGGACGAGCTGCGTCCGCTCAGGCAGCTGCACGTAGAGTTGAGCGAAACGCTCGAGCCTCTGCTTTCCCCATCGAGCAGTATACCGTCGAGCATTGATTCGCTGTCCGTTCGTATCACGCCTATGCTGCTACTGCCACTGCTGTTGTGCTTGCTCTTGTACCTACGTACGAGAGACACCGATCAATCATGCGAACCAACGACACACACACACCTGGCCCATGGCCAGCCGCTTACCGTTGTCCCAAAATGCTATACTCATCCTCGGCGATATACTTTAAGGCGTAGAAGCAGAAGAAAAATATCACCTCACCCTTGTTCAAGCGATCCGGCAGATTGTGCCCGAACAGCAGCCAATCGTACGCGATCGTAAAGTAAAGGATCTGTGCCGCACTCAGCGACTGATGGATGGCCCCGTCCGCCCACAGCGAGAGGCGCAACAGCGACACAAACAGTGGCGTACGGTCCCAGCCACTGATGCAGTGTATCAGCAGCCCCGAGCTGCTGTCCTGCAGGTAGCGCAGCAACAGCTTCAGATAGTTCTGCGTGATCTTCACCAGATCCCAGTCCTTGTAGTTTTCCCAGTCGATCTGCAGCTGGGCCGTCACCGTATCGTCCGGCACGCCAATGTTCGCGTCGACGTGCGCCTGCGACCAGTCGAAGACGAGCCCCTCGCCGGAATAGTTATTGTCACGGTAGTCGCGGAAAAACTCGCAACCTGGGTACGGTAGCGAGATGATCTTGAACTCGGCGTACCGATTTTCCTTGTCCACCTTCTCCGAGGACGTGACGTTCATGCCGAACTTGACCTTCTTCTTCTCCACCATAAAGTCCACTATCGTGCCGACGTTTAGCGTTTTGAGCAGCTTAATGTCCTGGCTGCGGACGCGATCGAACAGCTGCCAGTCACTGTTGGTGATCGGTTCCTCGAACGTATCCTCCGGCAGCGAGGTTTCGCGCGCTTCGTACGCTTCCTCTGCAAATTTGTGGGAACACATAAAGGGGGACATTTCATTTGAAATTTGCTTTGAAAAAGAATCGCCGCACCTGGCGCCGCATCTTACCATCTAACGTCGGTGAGGTAGCTGTTGAGTCTAGGCTGTAGAAGAGGTAATCCAACCCGGACCGTCCGTAAATCTCTGGCCCCCCGGACAGTGTGGCCGAGCGACAGATGTACTTGCCCTTGTACAGTATGACCGGCAGCGGGAACCGTGCCCGGCACCGTGCGAATCGGGCCTTGTTAATAAGATCGCGCAGCTTGTTACCATCGTACGTCGCTTCGTAGATGGTTTGCTGTCCAGGGCCGGCGGATGGAGCGGATGGCGGTGGTTGGGTTTGTGGTGGCGGTGGCGGTTGCTGTTGAGGCGCTTGTGGCTGGGCCGACCGTGTGAGAAAGTCGTTGATGCTGGCGAAACCATTGTTTGGGCCGCCGGTTGTTGGTGGTGGTGGTGCCTGAGTATTGTTGCCTGAGTTGCCGGAGAGGTTTTTGTACTCGTACTCCGGTATCAGCAGCGTGCTGGGATAGTGCGAGGATAGTTCACCGGTTGTGTTGCTGATCTCGATCACGCTGTAGTCCTGCTGGAGTAGTACGTTACACCGGTGCATAACGTCATTGCCCTGGCGAAGAAAAAAGGCGAACAACAAACACACATCAGATTGGGTAAGCTCGCGTGCGGACTGCCAACCAACTGGGCCCCTTTATAGTTGGAATTAGGCTATCAAATAGCGTGAGGGAATGCGGTGGTATATGATACAAGAAACTTGCACATTCGTTTCATGATTTGATGAATATAGCTACTAATGAGCACTATCGTGCTATGGGCAGTAACTGTTGGTCGATTACTTATGTTTCTACCTTGTAAGGAAGCTCTATAAGTTGAATGGAGAATTGGGTCCGAGGATTATATTCTATCTTCCCCCTACACCGACACAGAGCCATATGAAGGGTTTTAAATGCTTGTGGCAAAAGGTTAAAGTTAGACTTTAGGAGAAGATTTTAACTTTAGTGCGGGACTATGATTCTTGGTTCAACAAGATCTCATAGATCAGATCTTCAGGACGAGGATTCGTAGTGGAGGTTCCTTGGAGTGATCTCTTTGCTCAGAGGGCTCTTAAATCTCGTTTTCTTGGTTCCAGTAATAGGGTTCAATCGTGTGTTGGGAGGATTGAATAGAAAGGGAACAACGTTTGACTTGTTTTCGGTACCTCGGTGGCCATCCTCTTAATTTGTTTTAATGTCTAAACTTCGATTCTCTGGAGGACAGACTCTATTTGTTATGCATTGTCTACTGGATGAGATTTCTTAAATTTGTTATCATTGCCTTCTGCTATCTACAGTGTCTGACAACACAATCTTTATGGTAATAAAGATGCAATTTACGTCTGCATGTGCCTCGTTAACGTCTTCTTCTTCTTCTTCTCTGATTCTACATATCGCCTTATAATACATTTTTGTCCTGTACAAGAACTGAAAATTCTCAGTGTCAGTGTTCCAGTGTATTCCAGGTCATAAAAGAAGTGTACACAAGTTTAAAATAATGCGGAACGGTTTATTATTTTAAGCACTTTGACACTTTAAAAATACTCACTTGGCGTAACCATTGGCTACTTGATTAGAAGTAGCAGCATGAATAGCATGAATGTGCTATGAGTGCTATGTTCAGTGCTGGGTTTTTGAAAAAAAAACCCATGCAAGTACAATCAGTCAGCTGTTGTCTTTTTCTTTGTTGGAAACTTTTCACACACATACACATTCACAGGACCAAAACACCTTTAGAACTAAAAATAGCCCCCGTTTGCAAATATTAATCACACAATCCCAACCCCTTTTTCAACACGATTTTCTTCCTATTTTGCTTTGCAATTTTAGCATGAACCAGAATCAATTGCGATGTAAACAAACAACGCTAAAATGGTGCAGAACGGTGTATACACACTACAGGTGCTTTGATTTGCCTCCCGGGGGAATTCCTATTCGATATCGTTTGAGGTTTTTATCAACAGCATCCAAAAGGGTTGTAGATTTATTCTACGTGTTTGTTCGAATTAGTTTTAAAATAGCATTCACTTAAATGTTGAGGACTCACAAGCCGGCTTCGGCTTCAAAAATTGCCTTGAGCTTATCACAACCTTCTGAGCATTCTTCTTCTGCAACTAGGATGCCCTTCGGTATAAAATGTAATCAAGCTCTACCCACTCGAAAAAGGACAGGGAAAAGAGCAACCTGTGAGGATGACGATATATACACACACACAGGGTGAGTAACCATGGGAAAGTTGGGTGGTTGGGTGATGCGGTGCTTTGGATAAAAATAACAATCCGAAACGTGTCCAAACACACAAAGCATCGATAGTGCCGCAACAAAGAGCAAAAGACGAGTTGTGTTGTTGTTGTTGTTGTCTGGCCTTTCTCCCTCTATTGGGTGTGCTGTTACGTTTTCGCTTTTGTTTGCTATATACACACACACACACACAGTCAAGCTGCGAATAGTCCAAGAATATCATTTCCGTACTGTCGCGATTTCCGTCCAACCTCCGCCGTTCCGTACGCGTACGTCGTTGCCGCCGCGCTGGATTACTTAAGCGCGTAGTAAATAAAGTGCTCCCACCACCCCTTCGGAGAGTCTGTGCAAGGGAGAGAAAAGGACAGCACGTGTATTGCTACAAATTAGCGAATTGCTCACTCCTCTCACACACACACACACACACACACACACACACTCGCTGTGTGTAGAAGGCGGTTTGTGAATGCAGTGGTGTGCGTGCGTGTGGCTGCTTTGATCGAGGGCACACAAATTTGACAACGTTTCACAAAATGCTTGTGTCTGCCAGCTTCATTACCCCACCGCCACCACTACCCATTATCACTTGACTATGACATCCACGTGTGTATGTTGATATTATTCAAGATTTGCTGCTAATTCCCGTGGGATCACCAATACACCCACCGGAAACCGGACCATAGCACAAGGACGGTGGCGCCAGCAAGGTCTTCGCGTACGGCTGTGGTTCCGCTTATCGCGGAATGTACTTCGACACAAGGCCCTGCTCCGCCACCCCCCCCCCTCCCATGTGCTGGTGAAAAGAAACAACAAATTGTGTGCACATGGAACACCATCAATACCACCCCAAGGGATCAAGTAGACTGGGCGTGCGATAAACGTCAACGTCACGCGGAATATGGGTGAATAGGTTATGGACGGTTACTGTGATGGGGCTTCTTCTTGTGGCTCTCTAGCAGCACCACGGCCACCTCCGTCGTGTATATGACCTTCTTTTTGCAAAATTTTGCAGCTCGTCGATGGTGTTTGCGCTACCATACAACTCCACACTGCCCTTGAGGAAAGACATGGGGCGACACGATTATTCCCACACCATATCGATATTACCCGTTCACGTACATTTTCACAATCCTTCGCGCGGTACATGTTCTTGGCGAAGTATTCCAATAATGATTGGATGTCCTGCGGTAGTATTTCGCAATTCATCCTTGCTGCTGTACATTGACGACGGTGGTTTGGAAGCAGGAGCGCGTACGCGAAACACGGTGCGGCCGATGCTGCTGGTGACGGTGACGTGATGTGGCGGCACAGAAAACCGTATCACGCGCGCTCTAATCAACGCAACGGGTGCTGCTGTTGATATGAGCTTCTGGATGGTCTGGGACTGTCCCACAAGCTGGGTGCTGTCCTGCTGCTGCTGCAAATGCCACGCGAAAGGATACGAGAATCGCGGATAGTGCGCACGTGGGGTCAATGGAACGCTGCGGTCCACAAACCACTCTACCACCACTACCAGCAGCGAGCTGATGACGACGACGACGAAAGCAATACGCAAAATACGGAAATCGCCCGTCTGCTACGACGCAACAGCAATCCGCAGTGTTCAGCAAAAGGGGTAACGCGCTTGGAACGATTGCGGTGCCTTTTTCGGGAACGCGAGCTGATAAACAAAACAAATCGTCGTGTCTTGTTTATCGCACACACAGATGCAGCAACACACACGCGCACGCATATAAGTGGTTTGAGTTGGCGTTGATTAAAATCACCCGTTCTCTTGCACGATTTGCCCGTAATGAAAACACACGAACCGCGCGAGAGGGCAACACTTCCACAGATCACTTGCAGGCGGTGCAACGCGTAAATTACGCGACTTTCGATTCGCGTGGTACGATTTTCTGTGACCGCTTGGTGCAGCAGGGCAAGACGAATAGTTTTGCGTGTTTCCTTTTGGCTCTGACTTTCCCACTGGCAGGAAGTTTTTCTTTGTAAATAAAAAGACAGATTCGCGTAGCAGCGTAGCACAGCGGTCGGTTGGTATGGTCCTGGCAGGTGACAGCTAACATAATGACGTTTTGTAAATGTTTATTGGAATTTTTGACAATTTTTGTTGGTTTCTATGAACATTAAATGGTTAAGTCGTAAGATTACGAAACAAATATTTTTCGTGATATTTTACGATACAAGTTATATTTTTATCGGCGAAATAGACATGCCAGACAAAATTACGTCAAACCGTAATTCTAGAAATATACATAAATAGGCATGTCAACTGGGGCGCCAACTTCCTACTGCAATAATGAACGATTTTTATCTACTTTCATGTTTTTTTAATAGGAAATTGTTTTCATACGGGCTTCCCACTGTACTGCTCACCTAAATAGCTTCCGCTAGTGTCCACAGCGTGGCGCAATTCTACACACCTAACAGCACTGATAACTCAGGTTCATTGAAAATTTATTTAATTTAGTTTCCATTAATGAACATACAGAAATTTGCATTTAATCTGAACGAAATGAGAATCATTTCGATTTCAAATTTATTCATCAGATGAAAGGACATTTTATTCTTAATCAAAGTGTAAAAAAAAATATTGACAACCCCGTTGACAGTTGACAGTTCGACCACAACGCGAACGGTGTCAAAATTCGTCACTTGGGTATTTTTCCATCTTCCGCGGAGTTCGTTCGATTTTCCTGGCTGAAAATCTTTGCTTTTTACCTTGCATATTTGCGTATCAGGTAATTAAAATTGTGCTTAAACGGCACGTAACAGCGTGCCCCGTGTGAAAACGGTCGAGTACGGTAGCAAACGTGTATGGAAAGTGTCGAAAAATGTTGTCAAAAAAGTGGCCCGTAAAGAGCAAAGGAAAAAAAAATTCGCTATGGTGGACGGCTCTCGAAGTTTTTTTTTCGCTGCCCCTACGTAGCTCGGATTCGTAATCTCCCTCTCTCGCTCGCTCTTTCGCTTTTCCGCTTCCGATCTCGCATACCGTAAGCGGTCATCTCTCTCTGTCAGCTGTGAATGGTGCATGTGTGGTGCTCGCTCTGTTGCTAGTCTTTTTTTTTTCGTGTGCGTCTGTCTATCTCCCTTTGGCCCGTGCTGATGGCTACGGCTGCTCCCGTTCTCCCGTGGGCTGCTTTGTGAGGGAATGGCGATGACGACGACGGAACCGACGTTCCGATTGTGATCCGCTTTCGCCTCCCCCCGCCACTTTGGGGCTACCGCTAGCACCACCTCTCGCAGCCACACGGGCCATCGATGGGTCCGGGTTATGGCAGCGAACAGCAGGCGTACGGTTACGTCCTCGTCTCGCCGCACGGTCCATAGTACGACGAGAGTAAGCGGATATGTATTAGTAGCGCAGCACTGATGATGATGATGATGATGATGACGGTTGTGTAGTACACACATCGGTAGTAAATGCAAGAGCGGCACAACAGCGGCGGACCCAGCATCGTCAGCATCCGTGCACACCAGAGCAGAGAGGGATACACCGTGTTGCCGTGGTAATTGGTGTGATCGTTCGTCATCGTCGCGCGTGTGTGTTTGTGCATTGGTGAATTTTGTGTGTACGTTTCATGTGCGAAAAGCAACCAGCAGCGCTGTGTGGGAGCGGTGGAATACATTTCTTCTAGTGATTTCTGACAAAAAGGGCGACACAGAAAACATGAAGTGAGAGGGACCTCCCCCCCCCCCCCCGCTAATTGTCGCCCAACTCGGTTGTCGGTAATTGTCAGCTGTTAGGCGCATGAAGGTTATTTTATGCAACAGTTTTGAAGACCCGGCAGAGGAAGATGAAAATTAAGATAATGCTGCCCCTGGAAACCACCGAAGCAACAATGGATATTGTGTTAAACTACGCTAAAGTGATTCAGAAGCAGATGCTGCTAAACCATCAAGGTTGTCCATTTGATCAATTTAAGTTTGTCCTGCAGCACACAGCAGCAGCCCGAAGACATGTGTGACAGAATAGCACCGAGCTTGTGGCCTACTCTCGGAATCGGAATCTGCCAGCGAACGGTTAATCAATAACCCTTGGTGCACCGTTACACATCGACCGAGATACGACACACACACACGACAAAGACGACACATGTAAAGGGTTGCTGCAATTCTGGAAAGATTTCATCGATCCAAGCAGCAAACTGGAAAGAAAGAGCGTGTGTGTGGCGCAGCATGGCAGCAGCGGAAGCGAGAGAGACAGAATAATGCAACCAACCTGCCAGAAGCGCGGACGTTCAAAAACATATTTACATCCGATCCTGTTCGTCGTGTGCTGGTTGAAACAAACTCAACGCAAACGGAAAATGGATTAGCGAATTTTTGGAATGTGTGAGGGCAATATTCGATCGCCTCCCCAACCCCATTTTCCCAACAATTCAACCGATGAAACAAAAAATACACACACACACACACACACAAAACGCAGACAGCGCATTGAAGCAGCATGAAATGGGCGAAAGGTGGTATACATAGAGCTGTGTGTGCAGGAATTGTAGCAGCGCATTAGCGCGCCTCTTCATCCCAAATCTTGGGGTTGTATTGGGGCGAGTGTGTGATACCGCGAGACGATGTTGTACACTACTACCAGCGTAAATTTGGTTGTTTTGTTTTTCCCTTTACGGGAAATGTTCTTGTCGTTCGTGCGCTCTCTTCTTACTCTTACGAGCAGAGACGTTTTCTTTTGTTCGCTGGTAGTATTTTGGCCCTCCGCTTCCTTTTCGATTTGCTCTTTGCATCTCGCGTACTATCATATTTTACTATTCTATGTACGTGCGCTCGCGTCATTATGTATCATTTGTTTGTAGAGATTTTATTAGTACTTTTTTCTTCTCACACAGTTACATGTGCTCGTTTTTGTAAATGAATGAGATTGAATGTAAATAATCAATTATCGTGCGTTTTGTTGATTAGGGAAGCGAGCATAATTAAGAAAAGGTAGACAAATGAGATCTAACAACATCGAAAAATGTTGTGTAAAAACATAAAAAACCAATTACACACTAGTGTGTGTAGTGGTAGTGGTGTGCTGGTGTGTGCTGTGACAGACGAATGCACAAGGTGGTGTTTGTGTATTTTCCCGACCCGTTCGCTATTGCTTCGCGATTGCCTTTTATAGATCGCCAAGAAGAGAGCGGGAGAGAGAGAGAGACAAAGTAGGCGATATGTAGCATAAGGGCAAGCGCACGAGACAGCATTACCCGCAGTGAACTTATGTGTGCACGTGTGTGTGTAGGGCCGTGCAAGCAAGCAAAAGGGTGTCTGTGTGTATGTGTGTCGAGCGTGCGTAAAACATTACGAAGGAACTGGATAGTGAAAAGTTTATGATTTGTAAATTTGTTTACTCTTTTTGTTCTTGGGCTTGGTAGGACGGATGAATTTATTAATGAATGGTTGTATTTATAACCGGATGGACCGCGGTTTTCTTTATAACCAACACCGTATCAGGTCGTTGGGTATTCCCTTTAACAGTCGCATGACTGTTTGCGAGTGTGTGTGTGTGTGTGTGTAGCTGTGTGGCTAAGATTTGAATGACAACTTCACACACTGCGTGCCTAAACAAAGAATGTAGTGCCGCGTATGAGGGGAGTTTGTGTTGTGCGTTTGTGAACCGTTGTCCGGGAGGGTGGCATGAACATGAAAGGGAGGTTCTGTCCTTCTCCATGACACCAACACTAATGCAAAGCAGCGAAACACACGCACATACACACACACGTCAAGCACTCATACTAGCGTGGCAAAGCGAAACGTACAAGCGGTACCTGTTTGGTTTGGTGTACCGTTTCTGCTTTTCCAACCGTTGGTTGGGTTGCCTATGCTGGCCGTTCAGTTATGGCTGCCATTCGAGAGCTGTTCGGTCGTGATTGTTGAACACCTTCGCACAGGTTTAAATGTCAACTGGGGTGAGCATTACTTTGTGTATATTGATTGCTGTATCCCACTACGCACGTAAGCAGAAGCAGTAGCAGTGGTATTGTGGACTGAGTGTGTGTGTGTATTTCATAATTCTAGCTGTATCTTTTTGTAATGTAGTTTAAACTTTGCGTTCTAATTTTTGTGAGTCTAAAACGCATTGAAATACCCAAGATCTGGCAAATGTTATCAACGTCGCACAGTTCCCCCGAAAATGGGACGGCATGAGCGGACATAACGACGTCTCCCATGGTGTGTGGTAGCAGTGCTGCAGTTTCTTTGCCTCATTGTTGCGTGTCCAAGAACAATTAAAAGAGAAACACAACACAACTATTGGCGTGCGAAACTTGCATCGGTGCACCTTTTTTTGTTGTGTTGATGCCAAAGAGAAAAGAAAATTACCACTCTACCAAATAGGAGTTGGGGAAGAAATAGTGGTCGTGTACGAGTGTTTATGTGTGTGTGTATGCGCTTGGGAGCTGTTTAAAGTGTTGGTTGATATTATTGTTGCAGAATATAGTCACCTTGCTACCGTGCCTAGAATGCATCGAAATGAAGGCCCCATCGCCCAACCTGAGCAGTGACGAAGAGGTGCCCGCAGAGTGGTTTTGTGCGTACGTGGCATATCGCGCGTTGGGTACAGGTTTTGTAGATGGTTGACATTTTCTGCCCATCCACACACCGAATGCAGCTAGTTCAATCATTTTCAACGTGCATGACAAACAATCACACACACACACACACGCAGAAACTGGAAAAGAAGTTGCACCAGTATATTTAGCTAATTGGTGGTTTGTTCTGGTTTCCTGAAGAAGAAGAAGAAATGTCAAAACCAGCTGATGAAATCTGTCGACCCAATTGTACAGACAACATTATGCAAACGATTAATGAATGGGTTTTTTTTTCTATTCATTGTGCACCTACAATTAGTGCTGACATTTCGTGACACAAACAATAGCGCACTTACCCTGTCATTGCATTTGTCCTTTGGAAATCCCAACATGACAGCAAGCTAAGCAGGCGACGAAAGCATTCAATTTATTGGTCGCACAAGCAATGGCCACACTACTTCGATTGATGTGTGCGGCCAGTCGGCCAGTGTGAGTGAGAAAAGTTTGCAGAAGAAAGAAGGTGCCATCGAAGTGCAGGCCGTGGAAAAGTGAAAACAGAAACTGGAAAATTGCAGCGCCTGTAGAAGAAGATCGTAAAAAAAATGTG
This sequence comes from Anopheles stephensi, assembly GCF_013141755.1. Taxonomy (NCBI): domain Eukaryota; kingdom Metazoa; phylum Arthropoda; class Insecta; order Diptera; family Culicidae; genus Anopheles; species Anopheles stephensi. Next base: position 55,141,042 of record NC_050203.1, on the reverse strand, counting down.
TTGCCTTTTCGCGTTTGGTGTAAATCTACGGGAGAAGTTTTCGTCGGTGCGTAATATTGGTTTGTTTTTCCTCTTCGTTTGGAGTTTTTGCTTAACAAAAATTACCAACGACCGTCGGCGACCATCGGTGCCCTGTCGATATAGAAAGTGAAAATGAAATCGCCAAATCCGCTTCCAAGCGTCATCGAACTCTTGCCATAGAGTGGTTGGAAACAACGCGCTTGCAATACCCACACACACACGCTTTAATAATGTTCAACACTGTGTGTAAAGGTGGGAAATGTGTGGCCGGTGTGACGAGGGAGAGTGCGTCTTGCATTTGACCAAGCTAACAATGCAACATGCCATTTTCGACGTAACACAATGGCTGGGAGCATGTCGGAGAACTTCAACCGGGAAAAAGGTGGAGAACTCAGGCAACAGTTCCAGACCCCCCATCGCTTCCAAAGTTCCACTCAAAGCATTGAGCGAAACGAACGAAGCAAGTGAACGTGCAGAAAAGGCGAAAACTTACGGCATGGTATTTGGAAACAAGGATTATCTAGGCTGTAACTAAAGCGCCCAGTACGGCCGTGCATCATGCTAGGAGAATGTCGTAATGTCAACCTGCTTTACCATGGTTACAATCATGTCTTCACGTTACTGCAGTTAGGAGACTCTCTTTTTGATCGCTTTATCGGTTGGACAACGATTGAATGGCATGTTCTAATTTGATTATTCAAAAGCTGCTTGAAGTTTACGAGTTACTTGGGCCCAGATTGAATGACATCCTAGCTCTGGTAATACTTTACAGACGAACGTTATCATTATTCACCAGTGTTAACCAATAAGAGAACTACATAGAGCTTCCAACATTTGAAACATTCTCTTCAACGTGTCAATCAGCTACACCGCCTCGACACTGTCTGGAAACACACCTTCTAATGGTCGGTGACTACATTCAATATTTATCCTGGGCAAATTGTTGCGTAACGCTGTCGCTGATTCGTGCATGCGGTCGGTGGTGGTGGGACCCACAGTACGCCCACCACCGACCGTGCCAGGATAAATCGTTGCAAGCAGTTGCAGCGTACGGCGTACCAAAATGAGAGCGGAACGTAGGAAAAATCTCGGCTCTGATTGGGCCCTTGCAGTATTGCCCTTCTTGCTGCCAGTTGGTGCATACACAAAGAAACAGCTTCTTCGGTGCTTCTACCACCTTCTATCGGTTTGTGTTCGATCGATCCCGAGCACGACAGGCAAAATGGATTCATCGAAGCCGGTGAAGGAATGCATTGCGAGTGAAAAAGACAGAAACACGACCGTAAAGAACGGTCTGGATTTATGGTGAATGCTTGCAGCCCAGCTCCACCCATGCACCATATAACCCCACGACCAAAAACCGCCACGACAAAAGCGATCTTCGATCATTACAGGTTCGCTTACGATGCTGCTGCATGTAAGTACATGCTCCTTCATAGAACGGTAGAACCATAGGAGAACGACTGCATTATGCTATCGTTTCGTTGTGCTTGTGGAGGTGTGTATGTTGGTTAGGTGCTGTGGTTGTAGGCTCCAAACATTAGGATTCCGGTGTTAATTCACACTCTGGCAGAGTACGTACGAATGGTGTTCTCTCGGTATTGGGAAGGCGCACCAAAGCAGGTTGCGGTTACCTTCACTAGCGAGCTATTCTGATTTCTTTGCAGTCTTGCTATCCTCGGTGGTTATGGCTCTTCGGGAGGTAAAGAGGATAGTGTCGATCTGCTTTTGCACCACCATCAGGGCAACAACTGGTTTGCCTTCTTTTTTTTTGGTGGGTTTTACGTGTAAACTCCCTCGTGCAGCATCGTAGCTTGACCTTTATTTACGAGCGAACGAATGATACTCACTCTCTCTCCCTGGTGTGGGATTTAATGATACGATGTCGAACATCTCTTGCTTAGCGTTGAAATGTCGACTTTAGAAATTGGAACGCTGGTGGTCGTGGAAAACTACGCCTTGCTTGTGTTATGGTTGAATTTTAATGTGTGGTTTTTTCATGAGTAATTTTTATGGAAAACTATTGGACACGTTTGTGCCAATGTCCAATGTCTATGACTATGAGGCCTCTTTATACATACTCTACATATCGTTCCAGTTTATTTTAAATTGATTTTCCCTGACAAAAAGATACCCACGAGCACATTATAATCGATTCTCGTCTAATCGTACTAGTTCAACTTATAAACTATTTTAAATGTCCATTGTGGTAGTGACTATCAACCCTTAAACTTAGATAAGCTTTTATTCTTCAAACACTCTTTTCGGAGTAAAATATCTTTTTCGACGTACTGTATGTGAATGGGGGGCGGTCCGGTGGCCGAGGCGACAGCGGCGCCGGTCTTCCCACGGCAGGACTGGTGTTCAAATCCCATCCAGACCACCTCTCCCGTACGTAAGGCTGACTACTTTACTACGGGTTAGATTAAGTCACAGAAAGCCAGAAATGGCAGGCCGAGAAGGAAGCAGAAGAAATATGTGAATGCTCACTTAACAAATGTTTAAGTGTTTCGATACGATATTTTCTAATCGTGTCGACCGTGTAAATATTTTCGTAGCGTGAATCCCACGTTCAATGTGCTATGTTTGCTGCACACCTCAACCCTTTTTTACGAACCAACACGCAACGATTGAGCGTTAATGTTAATCGGTCCAGGAAAGTGCGCGATAAATTGTGGTTGATTTCGCGCATGTATTACGCACGGCAAGCAGGTGTTTTTATCAAAACAAAAACCAAAACACACATCCGCTGGTTTGGTTCTGGAAAACCCGATTTGGAGTGATGTCGCTGCACAGTATATCAGCATGATACGATGTACAACTTTTCAGATGCGCGTCGCTTGGACGACAATCGAATGGAAAATTACCGCGGGCCGAGGATGTGATAACGAACGCATTAATACATTGAGGTGTGAAATGTTTGTTTTAGGTCGGTCGGAACACAGGAACATGCACGTCGATAGGACGCCCAGAAAGAGGTCCACGCACACACATACTGTGGTGGGCGTATTGGTTTCTCGACGACTTTAGGCAGACCCCACCAAGATGTTGCTTGGTCAGTGCGAGGCGACAGAAGAGCACCTCCGTCAACCGATTCCGTAACCCACCCGGGGGAACAACCGTCACTGATTGACGTCTGCTTGAATGTTGCTTTGAAATGCGTGAAAACTGTTAGCGCGCGCGTGGGGGTTAGTCACGTACCGACAAAAAAAGCGAAATAAGTCACGCACACGCAATAACGCCGATTATTCGGTGTGAGTGTTTCCAACATTAGCATGAGAAGCGAAAGGGAAAAATGGTCTGGTCGAGCTGACCGATGCTGACCACCATCGCTTGGGGACCGACGCGCCGGTTGCTGCAGTTTTAATGCGACCAGAATTGAAACATCTTCCCCCGGGTTACATACAACCGCCCCCCCCCACCCCCCCACCCCCCCGGAGTGATCGAGTGTGATCAACCGTGGTGCATTTGCTTGCCGTGGTGGTGGTGGTGCTGTCCTCTGCCTGCCTGCTTTTGGAATGATCGGGAAGGAAGATGGATGATGGTCCGCGCACAACCGTTCGCTGCGTTAATATTCAACGTGCGCGAACGTTTTGCGATCGTACATGTGCGTGTGCATGTGTTTGTTCTTTCGAACGCGTATGCAACGCCGAGCGCGCCCGCTTGCGCACATACAAATTCCGCGTTACTTAATTTTGAGACGCAATTTTTGCGCAATCGCTCTGAACGAAATGCGTTCGATGTTTCTTCGTTTTGTTGTTGCTGCTGTCCTCAAGTCGTCCTTCCGGTAATGGGTGGGAGGGGGTTGAAAAGAAGAGGCCTGTTCAACAGCAGAGTCGTGCTGTAGCTATCGCACAGCAAAACTCGCATCTGAGCTGCGCTTTCTGACCTTAAGAAGCAGCGGGTGTTTCTTGCCCAGCCAGCTAGTCTTAGGGTCCCTTGTGTTCCGTTTGACCATGCGATAAGGCTTATCGGGTTATTGGGGAGGAGGGAAACATTGACGGACTGATAAATCGACAGCATGGCTTTTTTTTGTCAGCGAGAGCTACGCAATTAAGGTCGACGCAAGATGCAATTGTTGTGCGTTAAATAGTTGCATTTTTTATGATAACACGTTTTCCATGTACTGATATTTACATATTTAAGATAACAGAAACTGTGTTGCTCTTTTCAAGTGGAACGGTGTCATTTTCATGACTTGACCAGCCCATTAGAATATGTGAAAGTGAATTGATCACAGATCCAAGATTAATGTTTAGCCAGCTTGATCATACTTTCGGTATCTCGTGTTAAGAAAAAAAATTAAGGGCTTTTGGCCATTGTCTATGACTATACATCCTATGCAGTTCAAAGATGCTTGCTTGTTCAGTTTCTTATACTATGAACGTTGTATTATGTTTGTTCATCCCAATTTGAGTACCTACTTACTTTGTCTAGATCGGTGGCCTCACATTCTAGTGTCATTCATATGGCAGATCGATCTCCCAGTGGCAACAGTCTATTACCGACCAGCTTAAACAGATAATACTGCTCCGCTTGATTGATTCGCTTAATAAACAACATTCACCGGATGATGCCGCATGTTTTTGTAATTGTTTTCCCCCCCCCCCCCCCCACAATGGCCGGCTGCGCTACTACAACACCGTATAGCTTCCGGTTGGGATTGTATTTCGCATACCCGCCTCTACCACTGCGAGTAGTGCAAGTGTGCAAACCCTCGTCGCATGAACGGAACGTTTCCTATTTTACGGTGAATGTGTTCGTGGGCTGTGGACCTATTTTTTTGTTGGTTTCATTTTTAGGCCAATCTTTGGCTGTGTTAATGAGTATAATTCGGCTGGATCGTGGTTGAAGAACTTTCGATTTTTCGTTCCACTCTACTGAAGACCACGAATGGACGACGAGGTACCGAGGTACGTACCGTCCAAACATCTTTGATTGTGCGTTTGTTGTCTTTCCGCTGCCCGGTGCTGCACGGGGGTTGAAGCGCTCCCCCCCCCCCCCCCCAAAATGAGCCGAACTCTCACTTCTTGCTCTCAGGTCGAATAGGTCGCCTGGTTTCCTTCTCCGTTTCGGATGGTGTATATGTTACTCCCCCAGAAGCGACTTCTCTGTGGTCAGCCGGTGTGGCTATTGCAGTACAAAAATAGTACACCATCAGCATAGTACGAGCCAAAAAACACGGTGCAGTTTTGGATGGATGTGGAGGGTTTCTGGGTGTGTGTGTGTGCTGCTTGAGGGAGAGTCGTCAATAAAAGCGTATCTATTAGTACCAGATGCGATGCGCGAAGGTGAAACGCTGCACGGTACGCTTTCGACTACCAATTTCTAACCAAAACTAACTGATTGAAGATGAAAGATGAGCTGAGCGACTGGTGGTGCGGTTGGTTTGGTGCTTATGGGGGAAAACAGCAACACCAACCCAAACCGGACGTGAACATATAGAGTAGAGATCACACGGTTCATACAAAGCAGTCGCGTCCATGTTGTTTTGTCCGAAGTTTTGAATTGATAGTGAATGACCAGATGTGGGGTAGCTGGATCATTTGTTTTATTTAGGATCTTGAAAGAGAGATCCAATGTTTGTGCAGAAGCAATAATGCTTCTGGTTCTTATAAGACATCTGGGCATCTAGATCAGTATCATGTGCGAGAGGTATTTATACTAATAGGAAAGAACCCAATATTACTACTTTTATCTAAAAGCCTGACCTGAAAAAAAGAGCCTGATTAAACATATTGCACTCGTGTACTTTCCATCTGGTCCGTCAACTTTGATAATTGCAACTCCAATTAGGCTTTGTAGCTGTTGGAATCAGACCTCAAATATGCTTGATTTGGGCGATTCTGGAACCCATCAATTTGTGAATGAGAAGGTTAGTTAACAAGCGTAAGTGTCAAAAGTTGGCACAAGACAAATTCACACAAAGATCACCATGACGCTTTGTATCTCCAGAAAGTCATTATTTGGTATGCGTTTTGTGGTGAGACCGGCAACAAGCGATGATTCTCCTGGTCAATGATGTTAACATACATGACATGACTGACGATAATTGTCTCGTGCGAAAGCGAGATGACAAGTAATCGCCAAGATTTTGTGGCTTAATCTCAGGTCGATGCTAGTTAGTCACAAGCTATTGATGCCCTGAAAACCAACATTGCCATCAAATCATCGCTTATGAACGCTTAGCTGATAATATAGAATATTTGCATGCTGCACACAAAAGCTAGTTTGGCTTGTGCTACAATCAGAATTAGTTTGATAACACTGCGTTGGATAGAAGAGGGTGTGGAGAATTGACATTGCGACACTGCACGCAGAGTTAGCATCTGCCTTAATCCATCATTCCTGTTGGATTGAATGGTCTCTTCCCTGGAGCACAAATCCCAACGGTTGATGTACAAACCAACTCACCATTCACTTTTGAACAAACTTCGTTCTTTTCGAGAAGAGTTGGGGCGCATGTCATCCATTGCAAAACCTTCCCGAGGGAGTGATTCACAGTCCTTCGATTTATTTACCATAAAAATGGTTTTAAAATTCCAAACGAAAAGCATTGTTGGTGTGCTAAAAAGCTAGATAAATTCATAATTTGGACGGTGCAGAGACGACAGCCGTGTGCCCGACCCCGAGGTTTTTGTTGTTGTAAATAATGCAGTCCTAAGCAGCTTTGGAACGTACAGGGCAAAGCAGCTTTGGGGCAGGGGCAAACTTTGCTTAAATTGAAGCTGATTGCTTAAATGTTTACCAAAGCCAATTTTGTTGTTGTTGCTGCTGCTGGTAGTGCAAGTGTCGTACCGATCCGGAGTACGCTTCCCGCCAAGGTATTTTTGTGCACATTTTCAGTCGCGTTTCGAACCAAGCCCCGCGGGTTGGTTTCACTCAAACGTCGTGGAATATTTTTCAATGTCATGTCGCGTCGTGGGGTGGTGGCAGATTTTTTTGTTGTTTAAAGCCGCTATTTCGACTTTTCTCGTTTTCTTCTCGTTGTTGGTTGGGGTCGTGGTAAACAAAGTTCTACGTTCGCGTATCCTTGAAAATTGTACCGCGGACGCCTAGGCCGAAATGATTCAATCGCTTGTTTTAAAGTCAATTATGTGGTGCAGGTTTATGTTAAGTAATAAGTATTTGCTATGCTGATCTAATGGAAGGATATCGTTCAGATCAGGTAGAGTACCTCCACGTTAAGCATTGGTAGCATTATCAGTTCATCTATCTTGTTGGCTTTTATCTGTCGTTGGGATTACTTTTCCCGGTGATAAGATACGTTTTGGCAGTTAGATTTCGGAGAATGGCCGCTGCCAACGATAAGATAACTGAGGAGAGATTGTGGTAGCAGCAGTTATGAAACATTCGATGCTTGGTGCTGGTTGCGCGTGGCTCTTTCCATAATCCCTCTTAGTGCTCTGAACTCCGCATCTCTCCAAATCAACAAAATGTTCCAGAACCTTGGTGATGATGATGGGGTACAGGATGGCAACCGAATGCAATTACTACATTATGCATCAGATGGCAGAGAGGAATATTGAGAGAAAGAGATAGGTAAAAAAGGGCGAATCCATTGCGCACACCATATACACACATACACGGACGGAGAGTTCTAGAGTGTTGGTGGTAGTGGATTTTATTGTAAGATTGTCTGTCGTTGCACATTAGCAACCGCGGAACCTCTTCTTGTGCGCCACAGAAGGAAGGGACGACGCTACAGCTGCAGGGCAGCTGTATTTCAGTTGATACGTGGTGTAGGTTTTGTGTGTTTGTAATGTAATGGCAAATTGTTTTTGTGGCTCTCCTATCTTCAATAACCAGAGAGAGTGAGTGATATTTTGCCTGTTGTGAACTGCCTGCCGTCGTGGAACATGACGTGTACATTGGGGAATCGAATGCTTTGTAGGTGCACTAAGAGAGATGTTGGTCACTACTGCAGTATGTGTATGAGCAGGAGGAGCTTCGAGGACTTTAAGTGGCACAGCTGAGATCTAGCTCACCCAGCAGTTGAAGAGGACGAGCACGATGAGTTGCATAGTGAGTGCACACGAATGCAGTTTTGTAATTTTATTCTTCGATTGCACAACTGCCACGAGTGGACGAGTTAGAGCGCTGAATACAGATGATGGTGTCATTTGGATTTTTTTTTTGTTTGCTCCTGTGGCAACGCTGTTTGGTGTGATGGTGGTTAGCGAGAAGGAAGCCATCACTTATTAAGTTAGATTTTAGTGTTTGTGCAGAAATCGTTTTGACCGGGTTGTAATGGTGTTGTACGAATCTACAAACTGTCTTTCTCCTCAGTCAGTTTATCTTCAAACATATCAACAACAACAAAGCGTATATAGGTTCCCGGACACCGGAAGTGCGCAATGGGCAGCTGCGCAGCAAATGTAGTACTATGTTTTCTTCTTCCTACTATTTCACGCATATACTCCTCGAAGTGTACTCACACACGCAAAGTAAACGCGCGCCACACACACACGCGCAACCTCTTGTTCGGCAATCTATGACATTCTCCTTCCAACACTCACCCCTGCTGCACACCGCGCGGCCTATCGGTGGAGCAGCTGATTTTGACAGACATGTCGAACAAGCGATGTGACGGACGATAACGTGTAGGGTATGTGGAGAACGGGGTGACCCCGCGCACGTTGTTTTCTTTTCGCTCCTCACGGTGGCCGTTTCACTTTTGCGTTGCTCCACTTTCTCTCCGCGTGCAGCGTATTGTGTGGCGGTCCTTCCTCGGCCATACAGTTCCCATAGTGCCTACGAACAAGGTGGGTAGATGCAGGGGACGGTGGCAGGGAGAGCAACATGTGAGGTGTGGACGATGGTATTCATTTCCGAAGCGGAACAACCTTGCAACATGTGAATGGAGGAAAAGAAAACAAAAACAATTAACCATCAAATGAGCTGTCAAACCGTGTGTGTTGATAGGGTTTGACGTGTTTTGTCACCGTATTGCCGTGTCTGGCTGGTATCTGACGGGCGACAACAGCAAGGAATCGCAGGATGCTGTTGTTAGGGAACAACCAGTAGCAGTAGCTCGTACGGTACGGATTTGGGTTGTTTGGTAGGAGAAGAGAAGATAATTTATGGAAATTGTGATCCCGAACGCAGAAGGAAGTAGGCTGCCCATTGCACACTGCTGCCACTAGCTGACAGGGTAAGGTTTTATAGGAATGGTGTGGGTAGTATTACCTTACCTTTTCGCACACCGCGTTCGGGAAGGAAGGAGACACATTTGCGATTTCGAAAGTTCAAGGGCGGCCATATGATGGTGGAGTGCAGTGAAATGCTTGCTAGCGTTTACGTACCGTAAACGTATGTATGCTTAAAGTTCCTTTTGTACGTTGGGCATAGATGTGGAGGTCAACGGCAAAAAATGAACCGGTGGAACGGTTATTTGCGTGTGTGTGTGTGTGTGTGTATAAAGAGCACCGATCAGCCGGAAAAGCCGGCAAAGGTCAGCCTTGATCCGCTGTTGTGTAGTGTGTTTCGAACGAACGGAGAACGAACAAAGCAACCAGTGCTCTTTCGGTGTGATGGAAACCAGACATCAACCACATTCCGGCTGGCTTTACTAAAATCAATGTAGGCAGCATCTAGTTTCGGTTCGTCCGAAGTGAGGAGCTGTGAAGCACACACTGCATGCTACTGGCGCCCACAAACACAAGCAGCAGCCGGTTTGCAACGGTGTCAGTGCGTCGTGCTAACATATCGCACTCAGCCTCACCACGCGTGTGTGTGTATGTGTCGTGTATGCTGAAGTGTAGTGCGAGAGAGAGAGAGAAAAAGAAAAGCAACACGCAGAAGAAGTCGCGCTTAATGCATAAACCCTCGCGATTTTGCGGTCACGCATGAATCAGCATCTCGCGGGACACACGTCGACGGGGGTAATGTTGATGATGGTGATGTGAGATGCTATTTTAGCCACCGCCGCCAGCAAGGCGCTTGTATCAATATATTGGCAGAGTATTCGTTTCCCGAGTGTGTGTTTGTGTGTGCTGCGGTCATTGAACAAATCCACGGGCCGGTTTTGTTAAGGAGGCAAATTTCAAGGCAGAGAAGACGAGGTGATTGTACGGGCTCCATCCGTCCGACTTCGAACTTTTATGAAAGTTTTCTAAACATTGCATTTTGCGGGTACCACAACGCTTGAAGGTGGTGCCCTTGAAGCACCGAAAGGTACGCCTTGATTGTCTGGATGTCAGCGGGAGCAGTATCTCGGGTCCAATTGCCAATCTACCAAGATGCACCGCTTAAGAAAAATGGCTGGCGTTTAATGGAGGGAAGCAGAGGAATCATTATGTAGTGCACATGGACGCTTACGCCTGGAATCTACACTAAAATGGCTACTAACTAGATACCGAGATGCAGTAACAAATGGCTGGCTTGCTGCAAACAAACTGGAACTGCGGGAGCGAAAGAGATCAAGCACGCCAGCATAGTGTGCCACAGCCAAGTTTCCCCATACGCCAAGGCCATCACCCTCTCATATCCATCCACTGCAACAAAGATCCATAATTATGCGTTTTTCTTGTCGTGGCCGCAATTCCTACTTTTGCCGAGATAAACGAACGCTGCGAGCGAACGGTGCGGTGGTCCATCGTTAAACCTTCCTTCCCCAGCGCGCGCTGGGCATTGGAATCAGCTGCGTTTCAGACGCTTGAGAAGCACAACATCGGTAACGAAAGGAAAACGGGCGAGGGTGAAAAAAAGACAGCGAGTGGGAAACTGGCTTAGTATCCGGTTGGAGTTTCCTTTCCAATGTTTGCTGGTTGCTCGGCAACAGCAAGCTTGCGTCTGATGTCAAACGCGCCCAAGAGCTTACTATCTTCTCGCTAAACAAAGCATCTAGCGTGATCGTCATCATACTGTGCAGTGAATAGTATATTTCTTTTAAGGGACTAGTGAACAAGACAAGGCTCTGTGTGGCACCGCTTAACAGCTGAGTGGGCGAGAAGTGGTGTGAATTTAATTAGAGTATAGAATTTTGCATCCTTCTCCCGGGGGGGAGGGTGGCAGTACGTTGACAGAAGTTGGTAGGAATGCGATTTTCTGTACGTCATTGCGAGCTCCACTCACGCATAATTCCGTCACCTGATTTATGCCATGATGACCTTACATGGCATCAACGAAATGGTGGTGGTTCATTCGCGCCACTACTTCAAACGAGAGCTGCCCATAGGTACATAGGGGGTTAGCTAACCTTCTATTCAACGCCATCCTTTTGGCAGGTAACGGTGGAGGATCCTTTGATTGTTTAAGGTTTGCTTCCCATTTGTAAGTACGGCACCATAACCGCTGGCATATCATAACGGGGTTAGACAGGTTTGCCAGTATTTGTGAGCAAAACTTCCCCCAAAGTGCGAAATCGAGCGTGAGTCACCGTGTGTTGCTCGTTGTTGTTGATGCGTGGCAGTTGAATCGATTCCAAAGAGCTATACGAATATTATGATTTTTTTCTATGTGCATGAAGAAGCTGCATAAGTCACTTCAAGTGAACCCGATTTAGAGCGAACAGTTTCAGTGGTTACATTTCCGTACCTTACACGTGGCTGCTCGAGACTCTTCTCTAGAATCTTCCAAAAACGTCATCTTCCAGCTGATCAAAGAAATCCGTCAATTGCTTCGCCACTATCACACAACACACAGACATATACAAATGTGGTGCACCGAATGCAAACATAAATTGCAACACCACCCCACGTTCGGTCGGCTGCACTCGTTCGGGTTACTCTTCGTATATACGGCGTTAAATATTTGTACAACTCGTCTCTACGCCTGAGCGTCTCCGTTTGTGTTATTGTTATGGGTGTTTCGGTGTGTGTGCCGTCGCTAAGAGATGTGTATCTGCTCCACTAATATAAGCGATTAAGAGGCGAAAAATGATGGTCAAGGGATCGGGGTCGAACTGTCGTCGCGGTTTGGATGAGGTTTTTGGTTTGCTTTTTTTGTATTTCTAGTTAGGCAAGCTATATTTAGGTTTACTCGTCGGTTTTCGAGAATGAGTAAGTTTTGTTTTGCTTCTGTCTACTTTTACTACAAACGAACTGTTACGGTGTGTGACGGCCGGCCGTCTATTAGTAGCACCGTAGCGAGTGGACGACCGACAAGAGTGGCCATTTGTAAAGCATTTTAGAACCATTGAGAAGATTGCAGTTGAAGTTAAGGATGTGAATATTTTTAGCGTAAGCAATTCGAGGATCCGGGGGTTTTCGGCGCGAACAACGCAACGCGATCGTCCAGTATAGGTCGTCAGCGATTTCTTGGAGTTCTTATGCTAGCTTGAGTTGGTGTTTTGGGAGACCATAATTGTAACATAAACAAATCGTATCGAATATACTTAAGGTCGGATTGTTTCCTTTGCGGAGGGCACAACAATCTTCGGGCCTTTTTGCTTTTTGAAGTAACACTAATATATTTCATTCTTTGCAATCCTTTCTTTGCAGATTAAACTTGTACAAACTAAGCTTATCGTGTGGTGAAAGAAGAGGAAGCGTAATTTTGTTGTCAAATCGGTTGCACTACCGATACGAACCGCCCCCAACACATACGTACCTTAGTATCGGTTCGCAGATACAGGTAGCAGGTTCCGTTTCAGTGAGAGAGAGACCGCGTGTGCTGGTGTTGTACCGTCGACACAGCTTCCCGCGATCGATCCCCCCGATCCCGGGCCAGCCGAACAAACGAACGGGCAAACGCACCGAAACAAACCCAACACCACAAACCCAGCAGTATTTGTTGCAAAGTGATCCTCGCTCCGTTTCGTGAGCGACCTTTGTGAGTGATTCTCTGTAGTCGAGGCGGCACTGTGCACGGTGCCACCACGGTCCTTCCGGTTTCTTACTTCCGTTTCAAAGAAGGGAAATACAACTGGTCGAATTGTTCGTTCCGGTAGGTGGTACATACACACTCACAGAGACACACAAACGCATTTGGGTGTCAGAACATTGCGGCAGTTTGCACTAATTTTCTCTCTCTCTCTCTCTCTCCCCCTCTCTTTACAGGTGTTTGCATCAACCTACGGGTGCGCTGCAAACGTTGCTGCGTCCGTCCGTTCGATAGAGTGACATTTTTGTTTCGTGTGTGTGTCAACGCTTCAGTGGGTGCGTGCGTGTGTGTGTGTGCGAAAACAGAATAGATCGGAACTCACTTCGTTGTGCGTTAGGTTATTCGTTTCCGTTTTCCGCAGTTGGTCATCATTTTGGGCATGATGAACAACAACAGCAGTGGTGATGAGCAGGTTGAGTGTCCACTGTGCATGGAGCCGCTAGAGGTGGACGATCTGAACTTCTACCCCTGTACCTGTGGTTATCAGGTAACGTGTGGGTGTGGGCATGCGAGGGAAAGGATTAACACTGGATGCTCATTTATAAATTCCCATCTCTCGATTCAAGATCTGTCGCTTTTGCTGGCACCGGATCCGCACGGACGAGAACGAGCTGTGTCCGGCGTGCCGGAAAGCGTACCCGGAAAATCCGGCCGACTTTACGCCCCTGTCGCAGGAGCAGATTGCGGCGTTCAAGGCGGAGAAGCGGCAGCGGGACCAGCAGCGAAGGGCGAAGATTTCCGAAAACCGCAAACACCTTGCCAATGTGAGGGTGGTGCAGAAGAATCTGGTGTTTGTTGTGGGGTTGCCACCCAGATTGGCCGATCCGGAGGTCAGTGTGTGTGTGTGTGCGGCGCTCTCATGAACGTGTGTGTGAAAATTGGTATTGTTTGTTTTGTAGATTCTGAAGAAACATGAATACTTCGGAAAGTATGGTAAGATCCATAAAGTGGTCATCAACCCTAGTACGACGTATGCTGGTGTGCAGGTAGGTTTTATGCGAGTGGCTGGGTGGGAGGGTCGAATCTAGCTGCAGTACTAACAATGATTTCTTTTGCCTTCCGTTTGACGCTTTTCCAGGGTCCTTCGGCGTCGGCGTACGTGACGTACATCAACAACAACGACGCGCTGAGGGCAATCCAAAGCGTGAACAACATCATGATCGATGGTCGACTGATAAAGACGAGCTTAGGTACGACGAAGTACTGTAGCCACTTTATGAAAAACCAAACCTGTCCCAAGCCGGACTGCATGTACTTGCACGAGCTGGGCGACCAGGAGGCTAGCTTTACGAAGGAGGTAACTTTCGAGGATGTGTGAGATCGACGAAAAAAAAAACGGTCGATACAATAATGCTTTCGTGCCTTGGTTTGTCTCGCTCCTTCCCGCAGGAGATGCACCAGGGGAAGCATCAGGAGTACGAGAAGCGGTTGCATGATGCCATGCAGGCGCAGTTAGGTCTGACGTCGGCGGCAGCAGCAGCATCGGCAGCAGGTGGCGGGCATAGTCAAAATGGTGTTGGCAGCAGTAGTACGGCGGCGGTCACTGCCGGCGGTAGTACGGCTGCTACCGCTAGCACGATCGCGGTGTCATCTAGCGCGGCGGCAGTGGTGACGGCGACGGCGGCGGCAGCAACTACGGCAGCGGCGGCCGTTGCGGCAGGAACAACTGCAGGTGCGTCCTCCTCCACGCTGGTGGTAAATGGCGGCAGTGCGGGTAGTGCGGGTAGTGGTGGTGGTAGTGGTGACAGTGGTGTACCCAGGTCTGGCGGCGGCGGCACTAGCGCCCACAGCAACACCACCAGCGGCAGCGTCGCAAGAGGAACCAGCAAATCGTCGTCCGGCAGTGATATAAAACAGATTAGCGACATTACCAATGGACCGATACCGAGCAAAGAAGCGTGGCCCAGCTTATCGACGACGCCGAACGGAAGTAGCAATAAGGAGAATAAGCTTAACGGTAAAACAGGTGTGTGTGAGTTACCAAAAAACCCTAACGACGAGAGCGCGGCTAAGAATTTCTCGCTCCAATGCAACAGAACAGTGGCCTGAAGTGAAGATAGAAGTGTGTGTGTGTGTCGAGAGCTCGTTTAGTGGCACGATTTCATCCTACCACCTACATTCCTTTTCCACAAATAAGTAATCAACTGTCTGGTCGGTGACTGTAGAGTGACGGCAAGTTGCTCATGAGCAGGTCTCATGTTGTGCTCAAGGATATCTTCGGCTGCCCTACGACCATAACTCAAAGGATATTGCTTTCACTTTTCCTTCACCCGTCGTTCGTGCGTGCGTGTGCAATTTGCTCTGTGTAGATGTGAATTGTTTGTGAAAGAGTAGTGGCGAATTAGAGGCAAATTACAACTTCATTAATGTCTTGTTGTAGTGTACAAAAGTCACTTTTATCCGTTATTCTCATGATAAATGGCAATTAATCGCTCTTTTGTTGCTGTTTTGCAAACTTGAATTAGTTGACCAGTCAGGCTAACGGTTCTTCTTTACGAATCAATTACGACGGTTTGTAGTATTATCTCTGATTTCGATACTTTGGCGCGGAAATGTGTGTGTGTGTGAGCTGCATACAGGATACGCAATCGTCACTGTTATTAACGACCTACCAACCAACCAACCAACCAACCACCCCACCACTTTGATTATTCTGCACGAGGGTGCTAATTGATTGTACTAAAAACTCTCCAAGAATGATCGTGTTCAAAGGCTTAAAGGGCATGAATTTAATCGGCAATCTGCCTCTCGCTTGTTCTATCCCTCCATCTAGCAGTGAATGGCAGCAGCAACAAGGAAAACACGAATCGAACCGACCGAAAGCACGAAACGAAATCTCGCACTAAAGGAGGCAAGAACAAGCAGCAGCAGCAGCAGCAGCAGCAGCAACAACACAATAACAAAAATAGTCACGACAATTCCAGTAATCATAAAGATAGTACAAGCAACGTGACTAGTGCCAACGGTGTTGTTGCGGCAGCTGCCAAGGGCACCAGTGCGGCGTCCTTGGTGAACGGAAAGGGAGGCAAGGCTGCGGCGAACGGTACCAATGGCAAGCAGCAGCGGAACGGTGCTAGTGGCCAGGATGCCCACGAAACGGCGATCGTCAACGGAAGCAGCAAGGAAGCGCAGAACAACACGAAGAACCTCCGACAGCAGCGCGAACGTGAACGGGAGCAGCAGCATCAGGCACTGCTTAAGGGTGATACCGGCGACCAGCAGCAGGCGCAGGGCAAGAAGCGAGAAACGAATGGGATCAGCAATGGCACGACGGCGGCGACCAGCATTAGCAATGGGACCGCACATGGAAACGGTCATATTATCAGTAACGATCTGGACGATGATGATGATGAGCTGGACTTTGAGGATCTGGACAACGACGCGCTGTCGTCGGATAACGATGGCAAAACGGATTCACCTTCGTTAAGGTAACTGGTGCACTGTGCTACTAATTAACTTACAAACTAATCGTTTACTTACGTTAATGGGGTTTTTTTTTGGTTGCTTCATACTTGCAGTAGCTCAGCTTCGTCCCGGAACGGTGTTGACAGTGAAACGGCTAGCGGCAAGAGCACGCCTGGTGCGTTTGTCGATACGCTCAGTAGCAATGGTGACAGCAACGTGATAAACGCTGTGCCCGAAGGTGACGTTGCCGTTGCGAGCACCGCCGACGGAAGCGAAACGAGCGCCATACCGAAACCGAGACCGGATGCGGAATGCGCCAGTGAATCGAATCGCAACTCCTCCTCACCATCGTCCAGCTCGTCGTTGGGCGATGAAAAGGCGGACAGCGAAAGCACCGTGCTGGTGGCTTCCTCATCCTCTACTACAACCTCGTTGTACGGTGGGTTGGATGATGGTGCGGAAAGCAATGCGGCTGTGATCGAGGCGTCGATGGGCAAGTTGACCGTCACCGACACCACCAACACCGGCAGCAACGGTGGCATCATGAATCAAAAGTTTGCCAATGAGCTGCTGGACATGAGCGCACGGTACAGCAAGCTCGACAGCATACTGGACGACAATAGCAGCTTCTTCTCGTACAACGCGTTCGATCCGTACGGCAAGCCGGGTGTGACGGGCGTGACGGATCTTGGCGTGGACGGTGGTAGCGGCATACCGAACGTTGGCCTGACTTCTTCGCAACTTCCCGATCTCTTAAGCGGTACAAACGACACAAACGAACAGCACGCAAAGGAGCTGTTGAAAAACATGGGCAATCTGCAGCAGCAGCAGCACCAGCAGCAGCAACAACAACAGCATCACCAGCAGCAACACCAACACCAGCAGCATCAACAGCATTTGCTACAGCAAGTCGCCCGTTTGCAGCAGCTGTCGGGTGGACTTATCGGCAACGGTGATAGCAGCATGATTGGCGGCGGTGCTGCCGACGACCTGGACCCGGCCCTCAGCAAATGCTTACTGCGGCAGAAGTACATGCTGGAGGACCAGCAGGAAGAGTGGCTTCGTCTGCAACAGCAGCAGCAGCAGCAGCAGCAGCAACTACAGCAGCACCAGCAGCAGGAGCAGCAGAAACGCAACCACCTGAACAATGGACTGAATGGACTACCGCCATTCCATAATTTTAACGGTAAGCTGTTGCAAGAGTCGATCATTTGGGATGCGTTTAAAATTGGCTTACCTTCAAATTCTCACTTTCCGTCTGTTTTTGTTGCAGAATTTGGAACAAATGATTTTTGGCACAAAACACTCGCTATGCGGAACAACTTCCTAAGCCAACAGCAGCAGCAGCAGCATCAGCAGCAGCAGCAACAGCAAAGGCTACACACAGACATGAGCCAGATGTATGGCAATGCAAACATGTCCAAGTTGAACAAGTTCTTCGACTTTCACAAAAACCAGCAACAGCAGCAACAGCAGCAGCAGCAATTTTTACTCAATGGACAAACTTCAATCCCACAGCAGGCGCTAGACATGAACCTGCTAGCGCTGGAAAGCAACCGTTTAAATGGCCATTTCCTCGAACAACACAACGAAAGTAAGTAAAGTTGAACCATCGTGTTTTTGGGCAGACTTCCACTGCAGACTGCTATAAGCATCAGCATGTTGTACTTTTTCCTCCTCCTGTAGGTTTATTAAGTTCTCAGCAGCTTCAGAAGCAGCGACTGCTTAATATCAATCTCGGCACACACAATCCGCTGTTAAACGGTAATGAGCGCTCGATGCAGCAGCATAAGGCTGCGGTAGCGGCAGCCGCCGCCGCTGCAGCAGCTGCGGCTGCATCGCAACAGCAACCGCCACAGCAGCAGTCGGGCAACAGAACTCAGCAGCAGCAGCAGCAGCAGCAGCAGCAACCCCAATATCCCCAAAATCCGACCGTAGACGATGATCTTGGGTTCGATCCGTTCTTGGAGACCCAGAAGGCACTGGCTGAACTGATGAACGATGAGATGAATCAGCAGCAGCTGCCCCAGAGCGGTACCAACCATAGCAAGCTGCTTGAAAACGTACAGCAGCAGCAACAGCAGCAGCAGCAGCAGCAACGTACCCGAATGCCGCCACCAGGCTTCAATCACATGAACGCTTTCGGTTACGGTGTACCCCGGGCACAAGGTATGTCTACTGTCTATTGGCGGGACAAGTCTGTCATTAGGGGCTCATTATGAACAAGTTACGCTTGGTTGGTCTTTTCAGGCAGCAAAATTTTGCCATTCATGAACGGCGGCGGCATGCAGCAGATGCCCAACGGACAGCAACCACAGCAACCGCCCCAAAATGGCAACTGGAATCAGCAGATGCAGCAGCCATTCCTAGGATATCAGCAAAGTGAGCACATGGCACAGCAAGCTCAACAGCCAAACGGTCTCAACAAAGCAGGTAAGCATTAGGAAAAGTTTGTTGTAAACAAAATCAATTTCTCGGATGTTATTCGGCGCTTCAATCGCTTCGCGGTCTTGGCCTGCTGCTCGATACCGCACACGGTCCAGCGCCGTCGTCTGCCAATCCTAATTCGCCGCTCAAATGTGTGTTTGTGTATCCACAGCAGCGTATGGTAACAATCTCACCGACTGGACGTCGATGGATCCGGCCATCGTTTCTTACCGTCAGTTCTCCTTCATGAACGGTCCCAACCAACCGGCCGGGGGCGACATGTTTCTGAACGCTCAGCAGCAACAGCAGCAGCAGCAGCAAATGAATCAACAGCAAAATCTTCAACCTGGACAGGGTGAGTTACAACAACAACACGCTGCATATGGGTTGACAACGTTGCATAAACGCATTGTATTCTCTCTTGCTTTGCTCTGGTTAAGGTTTCGGACACCATGGTCTCAACTTGCAGTCGAACCTGATGGGTCAACAGCAGCAGCAGCAGCAGCAGCAGCAACAGCAAGCAAATCCACAGGTAAGCACCAAACCATATCGTACGAATCGTCGCAATAGCAAGCAAACGCGTCGTTACTGTGAATTATGAGGACAGAAGGCATATCGCACTGAAGGGAAGGCAGGAGAAATTTAAATGGAAAGAGAGAAATTAAATTTCATAGTTGTTAGTTGAGGAAATAAACTGAAACTAACAGTAAGTGTTTGTGATGTAGGTTTGAGATTGTGGCATCAAATATCGTCTTCATTCGACGAAGTCTATTTGCAATGCGTGCACTTGAACTTTTTGTCGAACCCTTGTAGGTACAAAGAAGAACAAAAAGGAAATATAAAACAGGACGAAGGAATGAAGCAGGATGTGCACGAAAAGAGAAGATAAGGATATAGAAAATTCAAAAAGGTCGGCAGAGTTGTTAAATTGCCTAATTGCAGCAAGAAGTTTGTCGTCTGAACCATAGCGCGTACGTCGTGTAGGGAGCGCCAACGTAGGGTGAGGACAAAGGGAACGGGAAGAAGACAAAGGGCGCGTCCGTCTCACCGAGAATTAAGCCGGCAATTAGAGCTGCTTCTAGAGCCTGTGAGCGGTGGGACTGTAGTGTGGGAAGTTCAAGTAATTGGCAGTGAATTGAGTAAGGTGGTAGAGGAGCAGTTATTTGGCCGAAAAGTCGTATGCGAATGTGAAATGTGAAATGAAACAGCAGATAGGCAAGGGTTACTGTAAGATTTAGCACTGCCAATTATAACTCTTTTGAAGTGCGATTGGACAGGTAGGACGACAGTCAATCAAGTAGCACCGATAGAAAAGGCTGGTTGAATACCATGACACACCCGATCAAAAGCGGCCTGAAAGTCGATATGGATGGGCATCGACCTGACCCCCCCGGAATCAAGATTCGAGGTGTTACATACGAAACAAAGGTTAGAAGGTTCGGCGTCGTCGAACGGTCAGACATAAACCCATGTTGAGCAGGGGAATAATCGAGGATTTGCACTGGGAGAGTAGTGCTGGGAGGATCACTGACTCAAATAGCTTTACACTAGCGCATAAACACGATATGCCACGATAACTGCTGACTGTTGAGCGAGATCCTTTTTTTGAAGAGATAGGCAAAAGCCAGCTTGCCTTCCAAAGCGATGGAAAAGCTAAAGATTCTAACGAAATAGAAATACGCCGCCAAGAGCCGCTTTTCTATATTTGTAAAAAACTACATTTGTTTTCAAATCAATAAGTTTAAAGGGTAAAGAGTAGCAAAGACCCTCAAGTTGTAAGGAACACATTTCGTCCTGATGTGTTTTGTCAACAACAACAATACTAATCTGTTTTCCCCCCGTTTTTGGTTGCAGCTTAACTTTTCTCACGTCAACATCATTAACAACGAGCGAAACGTTTTCATGTACGAGGTGGCCGCCAACTGCGGTTTCCCGAACGGTTTCGACAAGTACTCGATCCCGATGCCGCCGGGCTTCCAGAACAACGTCCCCGGCAGCAACAAGCAGAAAACGGAGTGCATCAACTAATAAACATCTGGCCGCATGTAATACACCAAGCAAACCACACACACACAAGTAATCACACATTTTCCTGCTCGTCGCCGCCGGGTCAGTCGCAGCATCAGTCAGTCAGCCCCAGTCAAGCCCAGCCAGGACGGATACAGGCGGGGACTGGTTTTTATTTTGTTTTTTTTCCCCCTCCTCCAAAACCAAATCTTCCCAGTTAATATGGCGCTTTGTTTTCGATTTTCCCCGAATGGGAGGATAGCTACACAACGGATAACAGAAGCCAAAAACAAAAACAAAAATGCGAAAGTGCGTGCGAATAAGGGAGAGAGAGAGCAAGCAAGCAAAAATGTGCAGTAAGTACCTCTAGTCTACGACTTGGTTTTGTTTTGTAAAGAGCATTAAAATTTGAAAACCTCAATAAGCAATCAAACACAAACACAACAGCGCAGCAAGCGTCAACTTTTCATCCACACCGACGCATTCCACGGGGTGAATGCCGAGGACACGAGGGTAGTAGGGAAGTGCAGGAAGTGAAGGGCCCATTGATTGTTGTACCCAACAGTGAACACCGGCCAGCTTCCTCCGTCTGAGATAGAGCGATCGTTGACACACGATAAGTGAAACGAAGAATGGAAAAGTTAAAGCAAAGCGCGCGCGCACCATTCGCCAGTCGTTCGTATGTGGTATTTTTGTTCTGTGCAATCAAGCACAGATTGATTCGATTAGTTTTGCATTGCCCAGGAGAAAAAAAAACAACCCAGTACGAGCGACAACCACGGGCCAATGGATGGTTGCGTGCGGTGGAGAGCTTTCGACGAGCAATCGACACATCGGTAAAGAAGCGAAGCAAATTAAGATTTCAGTCGGGTTGAGTCCGGAATGCGGTGAACTCAATGGTCAAACTGGGTTGGTGGTGTTCTTTTGCAGGAATACTACTGCTAAGGGAAGACACAGGTCAGATTCGGAATCTTGGTTGGGCGGGTTTTTTTGGTGGTACAGCGTCTTTGTGTGTTGTGAAAGCAAAAAAAGAGGGAGCCCACGTATGCCAAGCTGCGTCCGCAATCTAGCACATTGAGAAGGGTCAGGTTGAAGAAATTTTTAAACGATGGTTTGTGGCCTGTAGTGACCTTTTTTGAGTTGAGGGATTGACACAAGCAATTCTGTTTTTTTGATACTAAATTAACAAACTAGACTAACTCAACCATCGGTCGGCATCGGTTGGGCGGTTTGGGTACAGACGATTGGCTTCTCAGTGGGAGGTTTTTTTAAACGGCAGTAGCATGCTCATTGTTTAGTAATACAATAAGACATTAATGTTCCAATTTGAAAGGGGTTTGGGCAAAACTTTGTTTTTATTCCCACTTTGTTTTTCGTTTTCACTTACCTTATCCGGACCTTACCTTAACCTGGATAGTTAGTCGTTGCCTGCGGGATTGACGATTTCGGGTTGATCCCACTGTATGCCGGTCGACCATCGGGGCTAGCCTCAAGTAAAAGAACACAGTGGGGAAGAGAACGGAATAGAAACAAAGTTTTGTCACATTTCGGACAGTTAGTTTATCATTATATAGCTCCGATCCACCCAGCGAGAACGTCGTTTGGTCCATTATGTTGGAAAAGATTTAACCACCTAGTGGATTTTGGCCACTTAATCCACTAGACGGTTAAAACAATTCCCCCCTTTGGCCTGAACGAAACACCGTTCCCTTTGTGTGGATCGAAACCACCCATCGTTCTGTTAAAAATGTCTTATTATATTAATGTGTGAGCGTCCATCACAGGCGCGTAGAAGCTTTCCGTCTGTACGAAACCCCGCCACCGCTTGTTGAACGGCGGTTGCTTACGGGCACATAATAAGCTTGCCATATGCGTTGTGGACTGGCATTAGCATTAGCCAGCAGACCACCACCAATGAAGCATTTTACCACCCCCTTTATATGGCGTTCTCGTTGGACACATTGGATGAACGTTTGTTTCCCATTTTTTATTGGCCGTAGTTTTTTTTTTGTTTTATTTTTGTTTTTGATTTCCCATCGACAAATCTATCTATTACATTGCCCCAGCTGCGCTGCATTGATGTTGGGCAACAACGAGCGAAACCGGCGGGATGTGTGATGATGAAAGTACTATATTACTATATTTCACCATTTATTATTGGTTATTATTGATTACTGAATTTATATTACGAAACAGCAGCCAACAGCAAGCAAAAGCGCGCCCCCCGAGAGACAGAGAAAACAAAAGGAAAATTGGGTGCGAATCATAAGCTCAGCGTGGGTGAATGACATACTATTTGCAATATACGCATAGAGTTATATATACTACAAGTAGCGCTATATACGGCAACAAAAACACCGCTCTTCATAATCTCTACCACTGCTGCATTGGGTTGGACGAAGAGGAAAATGGCACACGAGTTATACAAAAACACACAAGAGAGAGCGAGAGAGAGAGAGAACGCTCGATGAAATTGATTTTAACGATCGCTTTTCGCTGTGTACTCCATCGTCCAGGCGCAGAAGCATTGGCAAGCACTTTTCCAATTTCCTGTAGCCCACCAGGGCAAGAAGCATCCTGCCAGCTATTACAAAAGGCATTTGAAATCCTGTTGTGCGTGTGAGATTGGTGTCCTGATCGTTGCAAACGTTAAGGGTGCAACGGTGAACACATGTGTCGGACTTTCTTAACCATTATCAGCAGGATTGATGCTTCCCGGTGGTGCGTTGATCGCACAGACGGGAAGCAAAATCGCACCGTAGGGAAAGCAGGGGACTCCTAAACAAAAGATCCCCCTACCCCCCCCCTCATTCACCACCTTTATTTGGTTGGAGAAAAAAAGGGTTGCTGGAAAGGTGCTGTGATGTGCTGTGCGCAATATCTGCTGGAAGGTGTGGAACAGCGAAAAAGCCCCCCGCTGCACTCACGGGGAGTTTCCGTTTGAAAAGCGGAAACGAAAATGAGACAGCAATGATGAGAGAAACACACACACACCTATATACATATATATATAAACAAGAATCGTGACTGTACATTGATGCTGCTGTTGAAATGAGCTGTTATAGGAGTTGCGAAAAGATAAACAAAACAGACCACACAACGCTATGCGAGCGAATTGCTGAAGTTGAAGTTGAAGCTGCTAAAACGTTATATTGATCAAGACGATAATCCTGCTATCATCATCTACTACTACCACTTCTACTACTACTACTGCAGCTACTTCTATTCATTCAACCATCCATCACCACCACCGGCCCCGATATACAGACTTGATGTACGAAAGCGGTAAAGTAACTCCCGAAGCGGTCGATATCGATGCATTTTCTAAACGCTAACAAAGTGCATCGCAACACGAGCGATAGATCGAGCGAAAAAACACACACACACACAGAGAGGAAACTCAACCAAATTAGTAGCAAATTAAACCGCGATCGGCCGAGAAGGAGTGGAGTAGCTAAACGTAATCGTAAATCATCGTAAACCGGGTTGTCCGGATGTGCTGTGGTGTGGCTGGGTATGTGTGGTTGTACGCGTAGCAAGAAGGAAGCAGAAGAAGAAGAAGAAGAAGAAGCTAGGCAATGTCGGTCGGGACAGCAACAGTCCGAACAGCAAGGAAGGGGCGGGAGGAAAGGACGATATAAACCGAAGAAGCTATAAAGGGAAGATTTACAGAGATATAAAATGCGAAAGCAACAAACAAAACTGCAAAATGGAAAATACTATGGCAGAGAAAAACCATAAAAATATACTTAAAATTTGAAAAAATGTGTTTTGTGTACATCAATTGAATTTGGAGAGTTCAGTGCCGCAAACGCTCCACAATTTGTTGGATCAGAGTATGTGATAATTAGATTTACTATATTTACAGGTGGTGTTTCCCGATTCCCGGGTTGAAATTGTCTCAAGCCAAAGTAACGCGTAAGCTACAACTCTAGGATGTTGGGACAATGGTGAATACTGCATATCTTGGTGGAACGTCGAATGCCTGAGAATATAGCGCGGAACTTACGATCCCAAAATGTCTTAAATGTGGCCGCAAAATCTCGTCTGTACAGACACTTGCAGACTCCTCTCCATGTGATATAAGAAGCTATAAATTTTGCTGAAATATCCCACAGCCATGTGGCCGGAACATTCCGAAGACAGGCGTCAGTGGATTCGGGATGCGGTTGAGTAAGTTTATTTTTACACTTTCCGATGTATTATTGGTCCGTCCCGAAGTCCTCGAAAGGTGTCGGTCTGCCCCGTTTGTGGCTTTCCTTGGCTGGATTTTACAGTAGTTTGGCAGTCAGTCGCTCGTACGAGAAGACGATCCGGAATCGATCCTCTTGGACCTGTGGTGTGGAGGGCGGTGTGAATATCGCTTCGACCCCTTCAGAACACTTCAAAGATTTTTTGTATGGAACATTTGGAGCCCTGTCAAATAGGCTTTTCAATGCTTAGGTTTCGGTGGTCCACTCCTTCTGGTTCTGATCCTCCTGAAGGACCGCACCTACAGGGCAAGGGTCGACGGTGTGCTCTCCGATCCTTTCGTAGGCATGTCAGGGGTTTCTCATGGTAGCGTCTTAAGTCCTTTATTGTTTTCTCTTTTCATCTCGGACTGCATCAGGTCTCTCCCTCCCCGAGGATGTCCAGTTCTATCTTCCTCAGTCCTCGTCTCAAGACTTCCTTTCCCTGCAAAGCTACGCTGATGCATTTGTGAATTGGTGTTCCTCTAACGGGCTTAACATTAGTGTAGATCGAGTCACTCTGGTAAAGGACCTTGGTGTTTGGTTCGATGACAAACAGTTTTTGAGCCACATATGAATTCAGTCCTCGAATGGGCCAACAAATTATTGGGCCACATCACCCGAATGGCGTCTGAGGTTCGTAACAAACACCTCGTCTACGAAGAGGCGTTATCATCCTAATGCCTCATAGACCATAGGTCCGAATAAACTGAATATATTCGTGAATACGAAAATATAGCTGTAAGTTCTGATTTTCATCATCTTTGCATACAACACGCTACTTGCAAACAAACATAAGCACACAAGTTCGCATGCAATGAGCTTTCGCAGCTTTTTTATGTGCTTTCGGAGCATTTAAATTAAGTTAATATTAAAATCGAAGTAGCGTTGGCAGTGGAGTTAATTAACATTTAAATATTATTCTATTTGCCTCACAATTATCAAATATAACTTTTATTTATTTAAACCTCCATTTAAAAAAAAGAAGCTATGTTGTACCTATCAACATTCACTAAACATTGTAAGTAGATGATAAAAAGCGTGCGAGAAAGAACAAAAAAAAAAGTATAGCCTCCACGCATCGCATATCATCAAGCACGAAAAATCGGACGCCATCGCCAAATTGTGAAACCAAAGTGAAGTGAGTTTTTAATTAATTTTCGCGCCCGTCCGTCTCCCTTAATCGAACGTAGCGAAGGGAGAAAGACAAGGGCTGTGCGAACAATTCTGTCACTTCGCACTTGCCTTTGGTCTAAGTGAATCGACAAACAACAGAAAAAAGGCAAAAGGCAAACAAACATCCAAACTTACTACACCAAGTCCTGGAACGATTGGTTGTGGTGTGTGTGCAGTGCAGCAGAAAGAAAATGGGGGGAGTCCGTAAAATGCATCAAACGGAAAAGAAGATAAAGCAAAAAATAAAAAATGAAACGTGAAGGGAAACTTTCCTTCGAGCTTCAATTGTCTTTCAAAGCTGTCATGTGCCTGGATTTTTGTTCTTTTCCCCCCCGGGTTGTCCTTTACCGCTGACCGGAAGCATGGGACCGGAACCGCCCGCACTTGCGAATTGTAATTATGCGAACGAAAAACTTTCGAACCGTTTGACATGTGTTGGTGGAGAGTTTATTGCGAATTCCTTGGAGTTTGGATTTTCCGGTTTTTTGGTCAACTGCTCAGCTGCTTACTAGAGGCAGGGTAAAGAGTCTCGGCAGGCGATTGGCATGGAATTGGATGGCGTGGGGGAAAAAACTCGAGAGACTAACGAATGGAGTCCATATTGAAGGCATTAATAAGAAATTGAAAAACCCTTTTATGGGGTTTTATGTGTTTCCTTATAGAAAGGTAAATCGATTTAAGTGACTTACAAAAGCACTAAATTTTAATATACACCATTTATCTATTTCGCCGTAGAAAGCTCATCTACTCACGTCAGGAATCATTAACATTTGCTTCGAAAATAGTGTCCATATTTGGCCCATACACGGACCAAACTGGCTTGGCTGCTGAAGGGACACACATTCTTCGATTTATTCCCAACCTAACGGAGGAAGAGACAGGGAGAGAGAGAAGCGGCCAGTAGCCAGTAATACTGGATCACACAAAGGCAGCTGCAGTAACGGGAAGCAGAAACAAAAAAGAAAAGAAGATCCCCAAAGAAGCTGTGATGTACAACAAAGAAACACTTCCGGCTGTTTCCCCTTCGGTAAGCAGCCCAAACCCGAAACGGGGCAAGCTCGGCTGCCTTGACCATTAGCTGTTAGTGTTATTGAAAAATGGAACATATGGTGTTCATTTCATTTCGGTACGCCCCTCCCTCGAGTTCCCCCCCTCCCCCATTACCACACTGTCAACCGTTCTGTCCATTCATGATTTGTCCATTTGTCTTAGTCGCCGGGGTTTCGTGCTGTTGTACCGGAAGTGCTCCGATAGGGGGGGGGGGAAGCTAACTTTGGTCGAAATTTGAGTTCGATTTCTGTGTCTCTGTGAGAACTCGTTGAATGTCTTGTTAAATCTTCTCCCTCGTTCCCTGTAACCCCCGGCTGCTCTGGAGTGGAGCTGTGAAAATATGGCCCCGAAATTTAGAATCGTAACCGTCGAACACAGACGGGGGACCACCCTTTTCACTCTGGTGGTCGAGATGGTGGTGGTGAGCGGTGGTCTAGAATTTTGGCCGCGGAACCGGAACACATAAATAACTGTTTCGAGATCACTTCCGGCCGTTCCGGGTGCGAGAGAGACAGAGCGGGCGAGTCTGATGTCTATTCCAAGGATTGACGCTCTCGCTCCCGGTGGCGTCTTCGCCGCTGCCGACACTACTGGGTCCGAGGAACTGTGCATGGGTGAATCAACATTGGCCAGGATTCACCATTGTTTGGCCTGTGAATGTGAGTGTTGGAAAACGTGAAGCTAGAAACAAAAGCAATGCAAGAGCTTCGGATACCGATAGCGATGAAATGACATAAGTTTATTTGTACTTTTAGGGGGAACGCTTTATGGGGGGTAAAGTTTGCTGAAAGATGTCACCATTGTCCGCTCAATCGTTTCACGTGGGTGAGATTTATTTTTTGCTCTGTTTACTTTCTTTGGGAGCTAAAGACTCGGTAAATGAACATTTTCTTTGGTTAATTTCTTATGAAGAAAGTATAAGTTAAAGTTACATGGAACTGGTTCACGAAATCTCTCGCTGTATCTCTCTCTCTCTCTTTTTTATGGAGCACAAATAAGGAAAAGCAGCATTTTTCCAGTGAGGTCCTTACTGGCAATTCAGTTCTGGCTGCATAATGCAGCTAGCCACCCATTCCCCAGGAGTGAAATGAGATATGAATCCAATTCAGCCACCTCGAATTCCCGGACTGTCCCCCTTCGGTTCTGTCTCTGTGTTTCTAGGATTTCTTCTTCTCTCTATTTTACTAGGTAAAGGAAACTTTCCTGCATGGGAAATTCTCTTTTTTCCACCAAAACTCTGGGAAAATCTCGAATGTGTGCTTTCCTGCTTTCCTGGCTGGTGTTTTTTTTTGCGTGGTGGTAGTCTACAAAAAAGCACCGTCGATGGTGGTGCATCCACACACACACACACACGGATTCCAAAACTCCCGGGACAGATTCCGTCCGTCAGCCGTGGCGATAATAGTGCGAGCTTTCCTTCGCTTGCTGCTGCCACCGTAATACCGTGATTTACTAGTGTGCGATAGTTTTCAGCAGCCTCCTTCTGCCATTTTCTGCCCATTTGCAACAATGCACCGAAAGTGCATTTCAGTTCCACGGAAACAGAGGAATGGATTTCCATTTGCGAGGTTAAAAGACAGGACTATCCCCGGCGCACAAAGTTCGTTAAAGTCTTCTTCTAGTGTTGGAAGGATGGAGAGGATCATAAATTTGGACTGCAGCTTGAGGTTTAAATGACCCCATCCAGTGTGGCAGGTAATAGTTTGATATATTTGCGTATCCTAAAACAACCGAAAATGATCGATACATTCAATTGAACATCATGTGGTTCATGAGGAGGTGCATGAGTATTCTTAGTGATGGTGGTGAGAAATACAATACTGTACTATTTTCCCTCTCAATCGGTTTACGCTGTTTCAGTAGCTCAATCGGGTTCTCCCTTTAACTTAGCTATTAATCATACCCTGGAAAAGCTACTTCACGGTTAGAGCATATTTTTTTCTAATAATTAGATAGCAAATTGGAATGTAACACCTTCTTGTTTGCAGTCTATGAATAACTAATTCAGTCGATTCCGTCTGGCTGAGGACTATAGAAAAAAATAGTCGTTAAGGTTATTAAAAGGTGCAATGAATTGGCTGGTTGGTTCCTTACATGTTACAGTGTTCCGGGTTACTTAAATGTTTGATTCGAATTCATTCTACATATGACACGAGGATTCTCATAAGTCCGAATTCCACAATGCAACATCATTTCCATCTTAAATTTATAGTTTCTTAAGAATAGTGCTGTAAGACAGGACCGGGTCGCTAATACGTATTCAGGAATCTTTGTGCAAGACTGCATTCCTCCAACCACGGCTGCATCCGATCTTCGAGAGGTAAGACTCCAGCGAATCCAGCCAACGAGCTCGCTATGCTCCACTTCGCGCTCATGTTGAACGGGTCGCTGACGAGCACCTTCCTGGTGGTGCACGATCCCGGTATCAAGATATCAGCGCCGCCAAACAGCTCAGCCAGCTCATGGTCCATTCTCCTTCTCCTCTACCAGTATAGTATAGTATAGTCCCCAGTATAGTCCAATACTCGGACCTGTATAGATCTACCGGACGTATCTGAGCCCATAGTAGGCACGATTGCGCCTATAAAATGTGCTTTTGGATTTTTCTGTATACGTTGTTATCCGAAGTTACGATCGTACCAGGGTAGCAGGGTACTCCTCTCACACCTCAAGATCGTCGCTGCCAACTGATATTCCGCTTCCGAGGCGGGCTCTATCACGGTCAGAGCTTCCGGCAAGAATGGGGGTTTGTCTTTGTCGTATTGATCCTCAATTCAATCCTAGGAGTATCGAGTTTCAGTCGGGTGTACGCCTCGCACGGCGCCGGGTTTACGCCGCAGATGTATGTCCGATGATGTCTATGTCATAGCGCGAAGGAATTAGAGCGAGCGAGTGTAAATCGTGACCCGTATTTTGGAGCCCGTGATTTATAAATCACACATGAGTTTACCCCCTTGCCTCAGTCCTCGCTGAGATTCGACTGATTTTGATAGCATGTTTAACCTTGCGCTACACACCGTTCATTGTGGCTGGCTCAACAGTCGTATCAGCTTGCCAGGGAATCCGTACTGCTGCATGAAGGCATGGCATTCGGGAGCATCGAGCTGTTTGAATTTGACACAGAAGTGATTCCCCAGCGAAAACAGGCTTAAATCTATATGATACTGATTATCCAGTGAAACTAAGCCCATCATCCAGCATTAATCTCGGTAAGGGAGAACGAATGAGTTCGCTCGGTTTAAGAAATCGCCTGATTGCACCCCAGACAATATGATGCTGAATTTACACTACGTTGTTACTGAAATTCAATACCCAGAAAAGTAGTTGCACAAGATACATGAATATTTGAGAGAGAAGGTTGCATTGAAATGCTTTTAAGACAAAGCTTATGTACTACCGTAGCCCACGTATCATCTACATAGTCCGATTTGTTCCTAAAAAATCAGTTTTTGATCGATCGAAATATCAGCAAGAACTCTTCCTAAGATCGCACCGAAAGATAACTGAAAGAAAGAGTAAAGTTCAACGATTTGTTGCCTTGTAATGAGACCAGACGATAAGCTCTGTAGCGTGGTTTGGCTTTGGCGCTCTTGGAAATAATCGACAAGATGACTTCAGAGGCGTCTTAGAAGGTACTTTAACCAAGCGATTGTATTTCAATTTCTTGTTATGGCCGTCCCCTAAAGGCTGGAGCCCATGGTCAATTCCTCGCTACGAGTCTTGAAACAGATGAAGTTGAGCAAATTTTCCAGAATCTAAGACTGAACGACAGCATTAGAAATAATCTTAGTGTCTTGGACATTTGGCAAAAGGTCAGGAGAGATAGGTACGATAAGTAGGAACCATAAGTACAAAAAAATGTCCGTGGCTGTGTATTTTGTATTTTTAACTAGATTTTTTTACACGGAAGTAACAGGGAAAACTTCATGATGTGTGTCTCTCTCTCTTTCTCTCTCTCTCTCTCTCTCTCTTGTTGGTTTAATAACCTCTTAAGGTCTTGCCTGCCATTTCTGACTTACTAGATCTAATGATAACCACGAAGTTGTATAGTAAGTTCTCACTAAGGATGAGCGGTCCGTGTGGGATTTGAACCCGGGATTTGAACCTGCTGTATTAATCCGCCCCTGATGATGATCATGTTATGAGCATGAAATAAGGCAGTCTAAGGTCTAAGAAATAAGGCGTTCTTTGCTGACTATAAATATTTGTATAATATATTTATAGCTACTTTAATACTTATGCTTTCTCGGTAAATAATACTTTGCGCGTATTAATGCAAGTGTAATCTGGTTTTTATTGCACTTTTAAATCCTTCATTTGTGGCACAATTCAACAACTCCACAATCCCTACCTATAACACTGCTGCGCTTTAACTCTCGCTCACTTCCCACTCTCTGCCACTCTTAATGAAAAGTAGCCTCCATTTTCCAATGATGAAAAGTCGCCCGCTTACCTTGTTCAGCGGTCACCGGCAGGAAATGCAACATAAACTGTCCTCATTTTCCTGCGGAATGCATATGAAAGCTCTGTGGAGGCGCCTCCCCCCCCTCCCCCTGTGTACGGGAAAACAGGCAATAAGCTCAGAAAAACCACGGGGGAGCAAGCAATTTTCACTAATACCGGAGTCATATGGTCAGCAGAAGAGGATAAGCATTCCCCAGGACTTGCTGCATTCTTTTCACCGGGCACCGAGCTCCATCCTCGTTTCCTCGTTGCTTCGTCGCCGCTCCTAAGCTGGCGGCTAATCCAGTGAAAAGCCAACAATGAAACAACGACTTTAACAACCACAACAAACACACAAAAACACACACCCGTACGCTTCCGCCAGAATGCATTGCGGAAGGGACAAACGGAGCGATGGGCACCGGAGATGGGAATGGCGAGACGATGCAAATGTTTTCATGCGTCTATGCTCGAAGGATTACATACTTTCTGTCGGTTTTTCTCACCTATCTAGGGAGAGTGGGTGTGTGTGTGAAGATTTGCGGAGAAAGAAAAAAAATACCCAGATTTAGCAGGAAAGAGAGATAAATATTTAAGCATTTGTGGTTTGGTTTGCAGTACCGGGTAAAGCATTGAGCAGCATAAAGGATTTATACCGTAATTAAAACAATCCCGACATAATGGGTGGCTTAGCTTGGGTTTCAACAATTTTATCCTATTCCATCATATTATTAAAAGTTTTTAAATCATTATTAATGCTATTTAGTGTTCAGTTTACAGATGATTTACAGCCAGAATTACTATGCTGAGCCATAACATAGCAACTTTTTGTCGCATTTTTTGCACAACATGCGGTCGAGATCCTTGTTTGCCAATTTTAGTCAATAGAATCAGTATAAAACTTTATCCAAAACTAGTGCAGGATTGTAACCTACGATGACGTCCCGGATGTTCAGTTGTTTGGTATCTGCGACTCTGGCATGATCTTCGTTACATTAGTGGAAGCGATGAACATTTCGTTTGGAGACCTTCTTTGTTTCAAATAATGCTTTTGTTAAAGTGAATCTCGACAAGGCTGAAAGCGGCGAATTACAAGGAACTGCTTTAAGTAAGTTTAATTGATCACAGCTAGTGTTGGGTCATCTCCGCACTAACATGCGAGAGGTGAGGCCTCCCTGTAGCTCCGCACTCACTGAGGGCGAAGAGGTCGAAAAGCGCGAGGAGACCGAAGAGTGCGGAACTACCTCTATGAAATTGAAGAGCGCGCTCAGAGCCCTCATTTTATTGAGGTGAAGCCTCCCGGTAGCTCTCGAGCTCACTACCCAACACTAATCACAGCGCGTCATTCATGTTTCCAGATTTCGTTCTTCTTTTTCTTGACATAACGACATGCGCGACCATGCTGGCCATATACGCCACCGCTATCGCCTCGACATTCATAGACTAAAAAATATAAAATCTCGCATAAAATCGGTCGTCCGGTAGAATTCTCTTGACATAACCTGGCTTCGCTGCACGATAGTGATATCTCCCTACAGCTCATAAAGATCGTTGCATTGTAACAACGGAGGTTTCGATCGTGCTTTTCATACACAAAATACCAAAAATCCTTTTGAGCATAGTTCTTCTTCTCGAACACGGCTATGAATGGAAACTCGTCCGTTTTAGACAGATTCTATGACTGTCCCAGATGTGTATGTGTGTACGTGTATACATTACCCCGTACAGGAGCACTGACAATCCTGAATGCCAGACCAGACCTATAGAGGTGAATAAGCTGTAAAGAAGAAGCTGGTATAGAAGAAAATGTTTCCTTTTTTTAAATAATTTTGTGAACTACCAGGCGCCTCCATTGCTGTTTGAGCAAAGTTGTAGCGACTTGCATATCATACATTTGATTATTTTTGTACGCAGAACAATTTATTGGAAGAATGTGTTTTCCTTGATAAAGATATTGCTTAAAACTAGATAAGAATTACGGATAGTAAGAGAGGTTCCTCAATAAGCTAAATGAATGTAGTCAGAGAAATAAGCAGTTTTGCGATATAAATTGCGTTAAGTGCATCGTTAGTTTTGAAAACCAAAGATAAAATTATACAAATATTAAGTCATAATGAGGTTGAGGCTGTCCGGTGGCTGAAGCGATAGCGGTGCCGGTCTTCACACGGTAGGACTGGGGTTTCAAATCCCATCCAGACCGCCTCCCCTTACGTTGTGGGTAAAATTATGTCACCGAAAGCCAGAAATGGCAGGTGCGTGACTTCTTGAGGTTGTAGAGCCAAGGAAGAAGAAGAGGTTACGTACTGTATGGTCTCAAAAATATGCTGGACATTTTTCTTTTTTTTTCACAGTACATTAATGGTCGGTAAAACACTTCTGTTTTTAAATTATAAATTCATAAACTAATGCAACCCTTTACAGCCACATTTATTGACCACCGAAGTGCAATACGCGAAACTATTAATTTTGATACTCAAAATGGCACTTCCGCCAGTCTCCAGTCACATTCCAGCCATGGGAATCACATTCATAATTTAGCAATAATTGCAGCAAAAGCTCGCACCACTCCCGGCCACTGCCATCAATAGCATTAAAGCTAATGGGATGATCATAAACCACCTCACACACACACACACACACACACACCCACTTACGGTTGAAAAACACAATCAAAAATTGGAAAACAAAACCAAACAAAACAACAAAAAAGATCATACATCATACAAATCTTACCACAAACGCGCACAAATGCGCACAAAATAGCCAACCGCGGACGGAAACCGGGTAAAAAACACTTTCACACCACCGAATGACAATCGGTGCCAAAAGGAGAGCCATTCGGTGTTTTCATGTGTGTGTGTGTGAATTTATGTCCTGCTGGAAGGAAGGGGGAAAAAACCTATGCATGAAGTAGCTAGACCGGACCGGGGACCGGATGGGGGGAAGGCAAAAATCATGATAAATCAAATCAGCTGACAGAGAATGGAAATATTTTAAAGCCATTCGGTGGCTGCCTGTACTGCCAGCTGGGAGCGAGCGAGTCCCAACAACCACGCAACGGAAAACCTCAAAAAACCGTCTGGTCGAGTTTACAACAATACCACCGCGCTGACATCACTCCCCTCCCCGGGGGAAAAAAAAACATGGCCGGACGACGGCCGAACATTTGTAACGGAGTTTTTCCATCCGATTTCCTTCAGCCCACCAACCTCGGAATCCCCCCGCCCCCCGGGTGTATTCATCGACAGAAAGTGAGATCGTGTGCTTTTTGTTTACGTGTCCGTTACACGCAAGGTAATGAGAGCAGAAACCGACCGGTGAATGAAAAATTGGTCCAAGCGGGGTTGGGAAAAGGGACGCGAGCACCGCATTCGGTCCACCAATGAATTGGCCAATCTCGTAATCCGATTCGCTCTCTGGCTGGCTCTTTCTTGCCCATTTCCAACCATCAACAACAACAACAACAACAACCATGGGGGAAAGTTTCGACCTCCATCACCATAACTCCTCCTCGTCCATGGCTGCAAACAACAAATGGTTGGAAAGTCACAAAAATATGGTCATTTGTTAGGAAACATTTTTACTGCAAACAATTTCACTCTGTACGTGTGTATGTGTGTGTGTGTGCCCGTGTTTGTGTAAGGGTACTTTTGTTTCACCGTTACATCCATGGCCATGGCCGAAGCGAAATAAAACACCTTCTCATGGTATGGTTAGGAGTTTCGGACAATGCACTGATTTTCGCTTTTTTCCGTTCCGGGTCTCACCGCAAGTAGAGATCGGCGTGTGTAAATGAATAGCGTTTCGAGGCGGCCCCATTCGGTTCGTGAGTTCCTGTTCCACCGGTTCCACCGGGATGAAGGGAACGGAGTGTGCAGCAACGAGATATCTCTTCCGTTATTATGCCTCCGAATGCTCTTTGCATGGCCACCTGCAAACCACTCCGAGTGTCGATCCAAGAAGCGCACAAAGGGTGGTACGGCGTCTTTTTTTGCCACCACGAGTGTGTGTTAAGACTTGTTAAACGGATCTGTGGCTGCAAATGGGAAAAAAAGGAAAGAAACAATGTAACCCCATGCACGCCAGTGTTTTTCTCTCCACGTGCGCGCGAAACCGGGGGCTCTCTTCAGAATGCCGGAATGATGGGAAAGCTTTTTTCCGCCTTTTTCCCCATCTGCCATTCGAAGACGGGTAGAACCGGATCGTCGTGATGTGCTTCTTTGCTTTGTTTTTTTGTTTGCTGTCTTGTCTCGCTTCTGCTCCATGGTGGATGCAATTTGCGGGTTTCCATTCATTAATAATAATTTAATTGCCTGGTATTAGGCATCCGGGCGGGGCGTCCCTGGATGGAGGCTTTTCTTGTTGGCTGTGTGTGTGTGCGTTTTTTTTATTAAGGTGAGGACCTTATGGAGGACTTTTTTGTTGTTGCTTTGCTAGTAAATCTTGCGAGGTGAAGTATGGGTTGAGAGCTTGAAAAAACTGACATATTTTTTATCTTTTGCTGAGAAAGTGTATGAAAGAATATAAGAGTGTATAATATATTATGAAGAATTCGCGGGGTTTCGGATCGATGTGTGTTGCAATATTTACCAAGCGTCGTGTTCAGATTCCAAATTCGAAGAGAGATATAATTGTGTTTTCTGCCCTATTTATAAACTTTCTGAGTGCCCCCCACGCGAGCGACACTCATCCCTACTCACTGTATCCTTGAAATATTTCATTTTTCATAAACTTGACGAAACTAGCTTTCGTCAAGTATGGGTTGACGTCTAAGCGTAAACAAACATCTAAGCGTAAACATATTATGAAAGGGAATTTGACTATGTTCTTTGCTGTAATTAGCAAACATTTGATATCGTAAAGCTTAGAAACTTTCTTAGTTTGGCCAAAGTCTGTTGAAGACAAAATCTGTCCTACTCTACACGAAATTATCTAATACAACATTTATTACTTTTAAAACTATTAAATGTTTTTGGTAACAGACTCGAGAAGGCTCCCCCTAGAATCTTTTGTGTGCAGCACTGTAGCCTGTCATTTTTATTTCACAGTGGGATTTTTGTATGGTCATAACTCGTTTGATAAAAACATCGTGCACTGTTCCTTTATACTGTTACTAGACAGCGAGTAGAGCATGACAGCGAGTAGGCATTGTAAGAAGTGATTTGAATTGTTATTATTCTTATTTTTTCTCCTTTACCGAATATCTATGCTCGGTAACAAGTATTCATCAAACCAATGTTCTGTTACCGTCTGGGAACGCCGTGTATTTTAAAAGCCCAATTGTCCACTCCTAGTACCTAATTTAGTACGTATCTCCTGTAAGCCATTTTAAATGTTCAGGATAGAGGGAGGGGGATTTAATGGTGCGATAGTTTTACAATTAAATCGCTCTTGATTTATCATTTATTAAGTATCAATTAACAGCTTTTGAAGTTTGATGATTTAAAAATTAATTATTTCTTAGTAAATGTGGTAATGGGGCGGTCCGGTGGCCGAGGCGATAACAGTGCCGGTCTTCACACGGCAGGACCGAGGTTCAAATCCCATCCAGACTGCCTCCACGTGCGTAGGACTGACTGCGCAGCTATGGATAAAATCAAGTCACAGAATGCCAGAAATGGCAGGAACTTTCGAGGTTGTAGTGCCAAGGAAGAAAAAGATGAGGTCATGCAATTCTTACGAGCACGTTAAGATTTTTTACATGTTTATATTTTTAGCATTTGTGATATTTTAATTTTTTTTATTTTATAACTGTTTTAAACTGCCTTTCAACACATTTTTTCTATTGAAGATGTAACACCCATAAACAGTGCAAAACATTAATAAGGGCAAAAAAACTTGAAAAATATCGAATATACCTCGCTTTATATGGGTAGATAAAATTGAAAACGTCTTGTAAAACGAATATGGAATTATAAGATTTAACATTCTAGAGTTCGGGAGTATGGATTTTCGGATCCGTGGTTCCATAGTTTGTGTACATTCCAAACTTATGCAGCCTAGCTCTGTAATCGGAATAAAATAACCAGTAACCACCACAGTACAGTACATCACTCTTGAACAGAACAAACAGCAAGATACTAACGACTAAACAAGACACTACGTTGAGGAACACCAGTGACGAAGCAAAAGGAGTGGGATAATAGTTATGTGCTACTGGCATTATCACTCTGCCGGATAGTAGTAGCTAGTGAGGTTGCCCATGCTCAGCACTGTTCAAGCTGATTCATCAGATCCGATAGCGATCTGGCTGTTGGAGAAGCCAAGATCTGTAGGGAGACAAGAAAGGCATAAACTGCTCCTTGCTTCCTCCCAAGCCTCTGCCTAACGTTACCAATAGATATGGTGCTTACACTGAAGAGTTATCACACACAGATGCTGTATTTTGCTCATATATAAGACTCTGTTAATTTCTACCATTGAACGGCTGGTGCGCGGAATTTTAGAAGCCAAGACTTTCTACCGGTTTAATGAAATCTAGCTAGCTTAGTGCGTTCACAAGCCAGATAATTTCTCCCTAGCAAAACAGCCTAGCGTCAGATTTAATCTATCTGGATTGTCTGGAACTATCCTTTAGCTGCAAGATAGTTGGTCGTTCCTGCTGGTATCTTAATACTAGTTGTTTGCATTTCCAGCTTCATATTACCGTGCTCAACACGCGTTTCTAAGAGTATTTGATACTATCCAAGTTGACACAAGCTCCTTATTCAGTGTGGAGATCATCATCCTTGTACGAAGGGTTAGATGAGACTTTGGGTGCTGATTTTTCAATAACAGTCAACGAAGGGTATTCTTCTAGAAAAAAGAGAGCTTTTTAATTCTAGCAGACGCTAAAGTGTTTTACAGCTCGGTAGTTCGGTATCATTCGCATGGAATACCCAGCTTCTTCTATATTACTTTTGTAACATTTGTGTTATTTTTTTATTTTTTCATATTGAAACAGCCTCAAATGGTTCCAACTCTACCCCCAATATTTAGCTTCGTTAATCGTGAAGTCAATATTTTTTGCTGCTTTAATAGCTGTTTGTTAAATGCCAGATGCATTGGTGCCAAATGGACAAAGAATACTTGCGAAGGAATTGTCAAGAACCTAAGTTAACACATATCTCAACTAGTTCTTGTTAAATATTTCCACCTATAAATTGCACCACACACGAAGGGCGGTTGACATTTTTCTTTGCATAACAGTTATGAATTAGCACGTACTTTGCATTCACCCGAAAACCTCATAAGGCTTCAATTTACATCTGCAGCATGATATTTTTCACCAGAACACATCTCATACGGACGTTCTTCGCTCGGCTCCCTCAAAGTGCCGAGTCCCATTTCAATTCCCAATAAAGTCCCATGTGTTCGTTCGGTCCAGAATATTTGTGAAATATCCATGCCGAAATCGAAGAGCTTATTAAAATTATTGAAAAACGGCCTCAAATTCGTAAATTCCTGCTGCCATTCCATTCCCAGACCGTGCTCTCTCGTACGTGCAATAAGCTCTCGCCTGGAGAACTGCACCAGATGCACTCACTTCATCTTCAGCGCCGCATCCTTTGAAGCTTTCCAACATCTTCCCATGCACCAGTGCGCCTGCCAACTTCATTCTTCATTTTCTCACTAAGCTCTCACTGGCTAGACAAGGGGCGGGGGTGGGGGGGAGAACGGGACCTGGCAGCGGTGGTACCTTGGACACAAACATTCCGACGACATGATACCGCACACATATATTTTCGCTGCAAATAAAACTGTTTCTGATTTATTTCTTATTGCACATTGGGAATTGGAGACCGGATGACGGGATTAGGCAACGGGGGAGTAGGTAGTGTGCACCGCCACCGAGAGATGGACAAGTTGTACGTGCCACACGGCTTGCAGTGCCACACGCTACGCTACTGGTACTGGTCGCAGCATTAGCAGCATTCGGTTCGCCTTTGGGGTTTTGACTTTGGCGACTGGCGATTGCCACCGGGCGAGTGATTTAATGCGGGTTTACTTTGCACACACACACACACACACTCCAACACACTGTTTGTGTGGCTCATTCCGTATGCTGGTGTCTGTGGCGAGCTTTTATCTGGCTGCACTCGAGAAAGATGGTGCCACTTATCGTACGGAACATGGCACTGTGTGATTGTGTGACTGTGTGTGTGTGGCCGGCATCAATATTACGAAATGGTCATTTTTCAAGTTTTGTTGCAGTTCTAAGAGAGGGCAAAAGATGCGAGCAGATGAAGCTTTTACTAAGAAAAAACTTGAACGCTGCTTTGATGCTCGTTTTTAGGGATGGGACGGGGCCTTAAATTAGATTTGATTGATTTTGGGAAAATTTTGTGTTTTTGAGATTTAGCTTACGTTTGCACGGGAAAAGTGGAGAGAGAATACAAGTTATTTAGCAAATCTTCTTTCGGGCGGCATTATAAATACTGAGAGACGATGTGCTATCAGTTGCAATTTAAGTGGGAATTATAATAAGATGACATACTGAAGCTTCATGAATTAAAATCTCTACTAAGAGATGAAATTCCTCTTTTGCTAAAATTCAGCTAAAATGGTAGAACAGGATAAGTTACTGCAAACTGTGCAACTTAAAAATGGCTTTCGAAGGCTGTTTTATTTGAACATCACAGTCAACTACCAGGCGTCTCCATCGCTGTGCAGCGTAAACCGAAACATAGTTTTACTGGCTGTATTGGGTAGATGCAGAGACTTAATAGTATGTAGTAATTTGTTGATAAAAAATAACTTATAACAAAACACAAATAATTTAATACAATCCTTGAAATCTGTAATGGTTTCCTTTGTATTGACATCAGCCAGTGCATGCAAAAAACATCACAGAATAGTTGAATGAAACAGTAATTATATACATAACATATAAAATTAATAATTTTCTCTTAAAATTAAAGAAGGTTATGTGGAAAAGCCGGCTTAACAATGCTTTGTTTAAATATCGATCCACCAGCGTGTTACATTTGGTTATCATCGTCAACTACCAGGCGTCTCCATCGTTTTACGGAGTGAACCGAAAAATAGTTTTACTGGCTTTACTGGGTATTTTTACAACAATTTACATCAATATTTTACGACCATTCTTTAATTCCATAATGGTAGTCCTACGACTTGTTCCCTTTCGTAAGCAAAAATCATCCAACAAAACGAAGTGAATCTTCTTCTTCTTTTTGCTTGGCACTACAATCTCGAGAGGTCTCGGCCTGCCATTTCTGGCTTCCTGTGACTTAATTTTACCCGTAGCAAAATAGTCTGCTCTACGTACGAGGAGGCGGTCTGGATGGGATTTGAACCACGGTCCTGACGTATCAAGACCGGCGCCGTTATCGCCTCCACCACCGGACCGCCCCAAGTGAATCTTAAACAATTTAAATTAATACATTTTCTTTTAAATTTCAATAAAATGTGAAAAATCTATACAGACACTGCTTTGCTTCGCTAAAAAATTGATCTAATGTTATGTTGTTTTGTTATATTTTGGTCAACTACCAGGCGTCTCCATCTATGTGCAGTGTTAAGTGAAAATTGCACATCAGATGCAGCGACTGAAGAGCTATGCTGCCATGATTAACTTAAATCAAATTTATAATTAAAAAATAAATAACTTAAAGTTTTTCTCAAAATCTCTCATGGGAATCCTTCGTATTGTAAGCCAGCAGGAACGAAAATCGTTACAAAAATAGTTTTATGCAACAATGTTAAGTAAAAAAAAATAAAGAAATATGTAAAACAGAATCAGACACCTAGACTGTTGCTTAGAAAATGATTCGACAGACGGATGTTTGTAAATATTTTGGTCAACTACCAGGCGCCTCCATTGCACTGTTTGACGAAGGATG
Source organism: Anopheles stephensi (assembly GCF_013141755.1). Taxonomy (NCBI): domain Eukaryota; kingdom Metazoa; phylum Arthropoda; class Insecta; order Diptera; family Culicidae; genus Anopheles; species Anopheles stephensi. The sequence continues at coordinate 55,099,617 of NC_050203.1, read as the reverse complement.
CAGCGACTTGGTAAAATTGGGATGTAAATTTTATTGTGAGATAGGTTTATGATTAAATTGCACTAGTTCTGTTATTTATCAACTGTATATTAACAAGTTTTGAAGCGTCATAATTTTACTATAAATTATTTTCTAGTAGATTTCGTACGTAGTTCGACTACCTGCATTGAAAATGTCCACTAAAATTGATCTAATATTGTAGAAAAATATTGAAACTTGTTTGAAACATATTTTTTTGCTTCTTGTTTTGATGAGGTGGCTTGAAACGTACCAAACATAATAATAAGATCACATAGTTTTTATCATCAAAAAAATCTGTTTAAGCTTTTAACCTCCCGAGCCAGGAGTTGTGTGCGGTTAATGTGTGGAGTGATCTTATTATTATATGGTCACACTTTTTCAATCTTCTGGATCTTTTTACAGATATTGGAATGATGTTCGTGTGATGAAATCTTCTAACCCCAATGTACACCGATTTGATTTCAACATTTCGATGATTTCTATTCAGATCCGATTTCATAACAGTTATTTGTAATCTTCTGTGCTCGTCATTCACCATCGCTTATCTTTTTGTATAATTACTATAGGCACTAGTACGAAGCAACGATTGATAACAAGCGCCGATTGTGCTTCCACACGTAGTACTTTAAAAAATCATCAGCCATAAACTTCAGTTTATAGCCTTAAAACATGGCAGTGAATGTGCAAGCTTTTATGATTGTTACTATGAGACAGTAAACTGTTAAACAAAAACCTGACTTCTAACATCTCTCGTTCGACGTTCTCTGATACGAAAAATTTTATCTACAAAACGCAATTCACCCGTGGCCAAAATTTATACATCTCGATTTAATCGATGTCACTCATTAAGACTCTGTGCTGCCCACTCCACCTCAATGAGCGTGACATTGTTACCTTCAAAACATGTCTTAATTACCCAAACTGCTTCCGAGGACCCGACGTGAGCAATTGATCTTACAAGTTTACCTAAGTGGAAGCGGGAGCATCGTACCGAAAACCGGCACGATTATGTGCTCCGTCGAAAACTGCAACCGAAAGTGTAAAGTCACCTTTTATGGGGCGAAAAGGAGAATGTGCATGGGTGAGGGAGGGGGAGCAAAAGGGGAAGGAGAGGTGGGAGATAAAAAATGCACATTCATTCATCTTCTTTGCCGCTTTATCGCACCACCGCCCCACAGCCCCACTTTCTCTCCCCGCCATCCATCGTCGTTATTTGTTTAGATTTGTCTAAAACCGGGTTTGCAGCTAGGAGGGCGAGATTTTGGCCCGGAGTGCTTTCGGCCACAGCACAAAAACCACTCCAGCGGTGTGGAAAATGAGCTAATTTTCGGTGAGTGAAAAATAGGTTAACTTCTGCGTTTCCACACCGCATTCGCCGTGCAAGGTGAGCAATTTTTCTTTGCGTCATACAGCAGCGAACGAATGCAAGCGAACGAGTGCAACAAGCGACCGACCGATGTCGACGATGTGCAAAGTGTTGCGTTTTTTTTTTTCGGTGGTTGTTGTGCATGTGCATGGTTTGCAAACATTGTTGCAAATTCCAATCGCTGCACGGCGAACTATCGTACCTGGTTATGCAGTTGCACCGACAGTGGCGGGCTCCCGGACGCTTGATTGGAGGAAGGCTTAAATGAGGCGAACGTGTTAGAGTTGCGTCTGAGTAATTCCTACGATCGTGGTGCAGTTTAATGGCCGCACAGTGGAACTATCCCATGAAGAGGGGCCTCTGTTGCGGCTTAAAAATTATAAAATTATACTTTAAATGTTTATTGAATTGAAATTTCGAATAGTTTTTATATTTTGTAAGAAAAATAATTATTTGTAGAGTAAAATCATTAAAAGTAGTTAAATCCTTCGCCATCTCAAACTTGCTCACTGTACTGCTGCTAAGTTTGATACCGGCACAGCCTAACTTCAGCTCAGCATGCAACGAAAGCAAAGTACCATTTCCTGCTGCTACTGGTTCTACTACTGGCTGGCTGGCTGGGCTGGCTTCCGGACGTGACGCATCTACGCGAAACTTCCAAATCATGGCCACCCGCCATGGTGCACCAACCCCCAGCTAAGAGAGGGGCACCAACTTTGGCCGCCGGCGGCAAGATTAATTACTGTCATAATTTGAGTGGCTTTTTCCGTTTTTCGGCGACAAACCTGCCGCGGTTATGGCTCCTCTTCTCTCGGGCTGCCACGGGCCACCACAAATTGGCACTCATGCATCATCGTCAAAGCTCGCCGAATGCGTGATGTGAGCCGCGAAATGGAGCGACGAACGACAAGTGAGAACGATTTGGCGCGTACGGAAGTTTCATTGCCGCAAAGTGCCGATGGGTAAATTCCATCCAATCCTTAGCGCGGCGTTGATCGCGTGAGACAGACGGAGTACAGCGGGGCAATAGCAGGGGAGCGGGTGTAAATTGGGAAAATTCATCTTCGACACTAGGCCATTAGCGTGCATTGACATGGAGCTGCTCGGTGCAGTTGATCGTGCGGTGCTACTTTTAAAACCGCGGATTGAAATGTTTGATAGTGTAGCGTTGGGGTGGGTTAGGTTGGAACCCGGGTGGCGTTGGTGGCAAACAGCAAATGCCGCACTGGATTGGACGCAATTATCGCTAGAAAGCTCTTATGAAGTGTGTGGTGTCGCAGAGCTTTTTTATTGCATATAGAAGAATCTGAACCCGTATTGCTCACTGAACTGATATACAGCGAAAAGGCAATTCATCTATGTTTGGACAATTTTTTTTCTCTAATCGACGAGATTTAACACTCAAGGGCAATAAAATGTAGGTGCAAAAAAGCTACGTAGTGATTTTATTCGAACCTAGTAGCGACTTATCCCGTCATGGTCCTATCTTGTCTGTTTTAGCAATCGCTATAAGGCGCACGCCCTTACAACGATCTGTTGCGGTATCGATGTACTAAGCTTTATTGAAGGTAATTTCAATGTAAAGAGTATTTTCACCTGAAAATAATTTTACTGATGACTGACTAAGCTGCGACGATTGAAGCACGTGACTTATAACTCATGGAGGCCACACCTAGTGCTCCTAGCTCTCCGATATAAAATATTGAATCAAGAGGATCTTATCCTTGCTATGAATAGGACTTCTCTCATGAATGACATCGAAGCGTCTAAATAGCTTCTCACGACATGGACCCTCACTAGGAACAGGCCTTTGCCTTTGGATGATGAAACAGCACTCAAAGAAATAACCGAGCACACCAGGGATAATCTGAGCTTCGAGCGGCCCGGTGGCAGAGGTGTTAACGGAGCCATCTTAATTCGATAGGACCGATGTGCAAATCGCATCCCCACTGGTCCCCCATAGTGAGGACTGTCTATCCAACTACTAACAAATAAGAAGTCCAGAATTCACTCGCACTCTTCACAAGAAGTACACGATGGTAAGGGCCAGATGAAAATAAACAGCTGTCTCTCTGTCTTCGGCTCTCGGGCGATCCTCGGCTATCCGGCGATCCTGTTTCGCCCTCTTTATCACGCGCAAAGGAAGCGCACCTTACCCCACAGCAATATTCGAGAAAGCCATGAGAAAGGAAGGGTCGGTGGTTACTGCACCGACGGTCCCACAACAATATACCACAAAGCGCTTACAAAGGTTGGGGTGTGCTGTCGATGCGCTGCTGGGTTTTGAAAGTGACAATCTTCGAACAGTATTCCAGGAAGCTTTGACAAAAGCTGGCTCCAATCTTTCAATGGGGAAACGAACTTCTCTCATAGATGTTTCTACTAAACACCTCCCCAGGAGCGTCGCTTATATTTGACGAGATACCAGCAGCATGGCAATTGTGGGTATCCTCAACACACTTAAACACAGGTCACGAATTGGAGATGTTGTTATTTTAGGTCAACTTGCTCAGAGCAGAGTTTGGGCCTGACACCCGAACTTAGCTCTGAGTTAGCTGACCTGTGCAATGGCGCTGAGGGTTAAGCGGGTAATGGTTCGAAATTATTCAAGACATCACTCGAATAAACGAGCGTTTCATCGTTCATGTCTTGAAACTAGTGGTATATGCACCTTTGCCATAAAATTAACCTTAGGTAATATTGAGTAATTCAGTCATTTAAAATCACCTTCATTTTCGGATTGCTTCCACTCAGCTGACCTGTGCTGCCAAGGCACAATCAGCAACTCCTGCGGAAAAATTGAACGCACCAGGATTTGGTCGTGCGCAGCGGGTGCTTTTGTCGAATAGTCTAATTTCCAAAATTGAATCCCTTGCGGCTTTGAATGTATTGAAGCTTTAGCTCCCATCGCACAGAATATTGCCACAAGTTCTGAGAAAAAGTAAAGTGGCATGGTTCATCGAGCTGTTGGGAATTATTAAGATCAAGTTGAATAATTGTACATCTTGTTTTTCAACTGATTTATTCACTATTTATTTTGAAGTTATGTATGAGTTGCTCATTTCAAAGACATCAAAAATCCTCTCTTGGAAGTTCCCAATGCAGGCAGTGCATTTTTTCCAAAAGTTCATCTAGCGCTTGTCCACTGAGGATAAGATGTGGGGACGATGCTTCCCTATTCGAAGGCTAGTTTCCTTGCCCAAATTATATTTTTGTATAATTATAGTGCCTATCAAAGCTTTGAGTAACAGGCTGTTAGTCGAGGGCATAATTCCCATTATGATACGATATCACTGATTCAAAATTTGCTTCTGACTGCAGATAGGCGTACTGAACCTCCAAGGAAAACATATACTCCGGTGCTCAAGGTTATGAGTTATTGGGTCGAGAACCCCATAATGTACTCGTGATCGATTGTGAGATTTTTACACAAAATGTGACTAAATTTCGCTCTTGTCTAAAGATCTACTTGTTGGGGTTTTCAAATTGCTGCGCCTGAATGTATGCACCTAAATACATGCGCCTGAATGTATGCAATTGAATGTCTTTTCCTCACCTGCATCTAAAAGCTCAACTCATCCGCACAGGTAACACTCGCCCTTTTATTGTCCTGTTTACTCATCTTCTTCTATAACTTTAGTGTCATTACAGCTTCACTTTTGTTCATCGGACATCGGGAGCCTCTCTCAAAGCAACCGCACAGCATAATGTACCGCACCCCCATTGAGGTGGAAGTGAACTTGTAATTAATTTACGTCGCAAATCAATCTTTCCTAAACTCTTGCCCCGCTTGCACTGCTGTTGTGTTGTGCCTCACGCGGCGGAACAGTTTGCGCAAAACACTCGGGTTGTCGAAGGGGGTCGCCGTCAGCTCACCCGCACGAAGATGGGGTGTCGGGTGGAAGCTCGATCAAACCCGAACCCATAATCGGTGGCGCACGCAAAACGAGCAGCAAACAGCAGCAGCGGCGGCCGCATTCGCTCCCAATTTTCACTCAATTTAACGCTCTGAATGGAAAATAAATTCGCGCTTCTTGCGGCCCATTAATTTCGAACAGTGATAGTACAAATTTCATTACATCCGCTCTAGTTGTCTGCGCCACCAGCTGCCCGTGAAAAACCAGGTCCGGACTGTGTGTGCGTGCGTGCGTGTGTCTTCCGGCTTCCCGACGGCTTCCGATGTCCGTTGAACAAGGTACTTCAGATGAACGCGCGCTGGGAAGGACTTTGGTTGCCGGATGTGAATTAAAAGGGACAGTTTTAATTAAACGCCACTGACCACCGCGATATGATGTGCGTGTGTGCGTCCACGTACGTGCCTGCCTGTGTGTGTGTGTTTGTTTGTTTGTTTGGTTACGATGAATAAATAGTCAATGTGCAACAAATTCGCTAACAGGAGCTTTTATTTTCGGTGCTTTATAAAAGTGCCAGCCGAAGGGAATGGTAGCTTGCTGACGGGATAAACCACGGCCCCGATGCGATTAATGGTTGTACGGTGAATTGGTTTATTGGTCGCATTGTAGACCTGATAGATTGATCGGCTGTTGTATTTGCGGTTGGCTCGATTATTAGAAGTCTTGCTGGTCGTTCGTTCGGGCCGGTAGCAATGGTTAATAATTAATATTCGATAAACTTTCCACGAACTTCCACATCACACAGGATTGCAAATCATTATGTAGTGCAATGTGTGTACAAAATAAGCTTTTTTTTCGTGAGGTACAAGTACTTACTATTGCATACATTTAGGCGTTGTAACCTTTTTGCGGCTAGACATTGTGCGATTGTGACATTTTTAACCTAGCTTTTATATTTGTTTGGGTTTGTTTTTGGGTTTTACTGTTAAAAGTTCAAGTGATTGATTACGGCTTCCTTTACTCGATACGTTACTTATAAATGGACAGAATGGCATCTTCTGTACCAGAGAACCATCCACATGGATATTGGCACAAGGATATTGGTGATTTAAATCAGCCCTGCTACCCTTAAACCATCAACCACCTTTCACTTGTTTATAGAAGTTTATTTAAGTAACATGTTGGAAATATTTAAGTGATGGAATAAAAATTAAAGCCTCGAAAACTCTATTGGATCTCTAGGCCTCAAAGAGCATGAAACAATTACCAATAGTGGTTTGTGAGGAGTACAAACTTAAAGAGGGTTCTCATTAGCAAATATGCTCTATTTAAAAAAAAATCTGTGTGACACTCGCGTACAACTCACTGTAGTGAACCGTAACAACCCCTTGACAGAACAACATTAAGCAAGTTTTCGATCGACATTTGTCATTATACATAATGATTGTACTAATTGACTTAGATAATGTTTTTTATATATAGAATATAATATATAGCCTGCAGAATAACTTATTTATTAAAATTTGTGGGGTCTAAATTGCCTTAATTGTAACAACTGTTGAGGGCGTTCATGATGCTAGAGTTAGCTGCAGTTAGAATGTAGGGAAATAGTATCAACAGGTAGAATATCAGCTTACCTTAGCTTGACTGTTAACTTTAACCTTCACTATCCCTAACCACTGCGCTCCATCGTTTGAGAGGAGTCGTTTGAGTTGAGGTGTCAGTGAGGACTTCAAATGCATCGTCCAATGCTAAGACACCGTGGTGGGATTAATTGGCATCACTTGATTACGTCTCGGCTTACATCAAAGGCAATTTGGAAATGTCCATTCTCTCAGCTGTCCTAACTTTCCAACTCTCCAAGGAGTTGTTTGTACCACATTGTAGATTTTTGACTAATTCTTATGGCTTAATATTTTCATATGATACCTGTTTGAAGCGTTATGCATAAGGTTATCCAAATCAAGAACTTTCTTATCTTAGCATTTGCTAAGGAAAGAATTTGGGCCTAGCGGGGAAATATGGTCTTATACCTCTTATGAGTGGGTTTATGATTTTACCTAGGTAAGATATGTTTTGTTTTGGAACGAGGAATAGGAAACAGATACAGAATAAAAAATTAATTGAAAAATTAATAAAAGTGTATAACCAATCTAGATTAGAAACATGATGTTTTATGGCACAAAAATTCTACGACAATAAGGATGAATTCTTCACGATCGCTTTAGCTCAGCATGTTGGAAAGGTAAAACGTATTTAGTATGGTTTTAAAATGAGCGATTTTATTGATAGTCTACAATCGTATTCACAATAGTTTTATTGTTCTCCTCATTTCAGGCGTGTTTACTGAACGGACAACCCGACATCTCCTTCATTTTTACAATCTAGGACAGCTACGTCAACTATACGGCCCTCGGGTTGGATGCAACCGGCAAAGCTTTTCAATATGCCCCGCGAAGAAAAGGCCAAAGGCTAAGAACAAACAAAACATATCTTTAAAATCCATTAATTTGCGAGAGAGAGAAATTTCAAAACTCATTTTCACGATATTGGTTGTGTTTTGTTTCATAACAAGCGACAAAAAATGAACATATCATCAGAAGATCAAAACACAGGACAATACGGCGTCGAGCCGTCATGCTGAAATTAAAGATATAAGATCCAAACAAAGCTATAAGCACGTGGAGTAACTGTGAATTTGAAAAACTATTTTGCATACCTTTAGGCGCATTTTTTAAAACGTTTAACCGTCAAGATGGTTAACAAAAAAATCCATGAGAATTGATGTGCTTCTCTCAAAACATTAATTGCACAATTGTTTTATAATTTCCTCAAAAGCTTCAGGATTACAGTCCGGAAGGCACCAGAGTTTATGTTAAAATTCCAATAAGGAATAATACATTATCTCGATCCTCAAAAATAGATTTGTGTTCACCAGACACACATCCGACACGATTGCCAGTAAAAGATCGCCTCACATATGCATTGTTTACACTAATCGAGTAATAAATTTCCATTTCCAATTGAAAAACTTTTAACTAAACAATGGTTTGCGGACCCTGGAGATAAGATGGTTGGTCCCACGCCCCGGGGGTTACGCTTCTCCTTTCATTCATTAAAATTATGTCAAACATAGAAAGTGATGATGTAAATGCTCCATAAATTGTTTTCCCACTACTTCACGCGCTTATAAGGGGCTGGGAGTAACAGTTTACCCGATAGAAGTCCCCACTAGCGCGGTGTTGTAACCTGTCACGGAAACCATCCTAAGGTACGGGCACTGAGCTTCCAATCTGTCCGACGGTGTCGGTTGCCGGCGTGCGTGAACCCCGTACCACACAACCGTCTCGTCCAATTGGAATAATAAAATTCGATTTGCATAAATTAGAATAGTTTCGTGACAGTTCACACGTAACGTTTAGCGCTGTTGGTTGCGCGTGACGGTTGCGCTGGCCTGTGCTGGCCAGGTTAGTGTACAGAGTGTAGTGAAAGTTAAATTGACGAAAACCCTTCGCTCCCGGTTCGGTACGACCGCAAAAGCCAAGAATTTGTTGGGCGGAAAATTTTGTGGCAGCTCTCACGGTTTGGTGCAGCGATTTCGGGAGTGCTCCGGTCGGTCGGTCGGTTGGTTGGTCAGATACTTGGCGGTGCGATTGTACTGTGACGCTCGGCAAAGCAAATGCCCGTGCCAGCCAGCTGGCGGTGGCGATGGTGGCAACAAAATTGGCATGAAGTGAAAACCATTCCCGGTCCAGTAAATGGTGGCGCATCTCGGACGCTTAGCTCAAATTGGAGATCAGCTCGGGACGAGTGCTCCCGAACGGCAGGAATCACGTGCACCTTGTGGTGGAATAGGTGTTTCCTAATTTTCTTACCGTTGTACGGGGCAGGGTGGCGAACGACGAGAGGGTGATATTGGGACCGAAAATTTACATGTGTGAGGTTATGCAAATAGTAGTGGCGCGGGCAGTAGTTATCAGGAAGGGTAGTTTACCTTGTACGACATGCGGTCCTTTGCCGTCCGAATGGACCGGACAGTGCACGTCGGCAAAGCAACTTTGAAAAGCGCTAAAGCCCCCGAAAAGCTTCTGACCCGACACACTAGGTTGGAAGGTGTCCAATAAAAGTCAGTCATCCGTACGATTGGATGACAGTTAGTTGGTACCGTCCCGGCAAGTGAAGTCTGTCGAACCGGGTCAGTACTCGTAGTAGTTTTAACTTGTAATGAAATACCTTCCACCGTCGCGCATGGTGAATTGTTGAGTGGAAAGAAATTAATAGAACATCCCCGAATCCGGAGTACTTTTGCAGTTAATTAATGTGCAACCAAGTGTGTTCGATTTGTATTCAAATCGGTCAAACCAACTCTATTCATCAAACCTGGGGCGCCGGGCAAAATAATCACCTATTTGTTCAGCTTTCCGGTGCTAATGTAGTAAACAACGTCTTGCGAGGAGGAATCTGTTTCTTGTACGGCGAACATTGTGCTCGTAAATAAACTTTTCGCTTTTCATATCTAATTTTCCTCTTGACAGTCTGTTTTGGAGAAGGAATACAGGTGAGAGTAAGGCTTTCTATATGTAAAATGCGGTCAAAATAGGATTTTTTGTTATTTAAACATCCAAAATTGTGTACGGACCAACACTTTGTAATAAAACAATGTTTTTCAGAAAGACACTTAAAAGACTCAGCGAGAGGATTCAGTGTACAGTAAGGAAAAGCTTTCATTTGGATCACTTGACACACTTTGCCTAAATGTATGCAATCTGCTGTACAGAAGATAAAAACATTTTCTTCTCGGGAAACTTGTCAAAGGGAACCACTTATCTCCTTCGCTCGCTCGCTTCTCTATTTACTAAATTTATCATAAAACACGTACATTTTGTTGTGCCTGCTAGATAATCGGCCGTGGGACCTTGCTGCAGCAACACTTGCGCGCCCAAGTCTAGACATTATCCCGTAAGGACTTGAACCTGGTGCAGCATCACACCGGACCGTACCCTCCACTTGTTGGCGTGTATGTGTGTGTGTGTACACGGTCAAATGCCATAAATCGAAAACAATGCGCCTTCGCAGGATGCAACACTTTCCTCCGGTGCTCGTCCTCTCGCTCTCTCTCTCTGCCTCTCTCGGGTGTACGTAAATCAAGTGTCCGGGACACTGTTGATAAGATAACCGGGTCGACCATTGGAGAATGCTACCAGATTCCCGGACTCGGGGAAACAGAAAATCTCATTCTCACACGCCTTCGTACGTTCGTATCGTTGGCCGCTTGCAATATGGCAGAACGACATCTTCGCTGACGGGGTGGCCGGTCACCGGCCACAAGCTATTGTTGCACGTGGCGTTGTTTTGTCGAAGGCATGCCCCTGTGTGGACTCGTTAGCAAAGCTGGAAGCCATCATCGGTACATCATTAACGGCGGTGGTAATGATGATTGTTGTAGCGGTTGAAAGCGTCAGTGCAAAAAGAAACCCCAGTCAGTCTCAGTCCCTGTGGACCGGAAATCAGTAGCCACCAAACCGGAAGCCGAACGGTAACGATCGGCATATGGGTGGGCCTACCAGAGGTCTGGGATGCAAACGAATAAGATGACGATGCATCATCTGCATGGTGACGATGGCCACTGGGAGATAATAATTAATTATGAAAATCTCGCTCATCCAGCGTTATAATACGATCAGCGACGATGAAGTGCCCTTGTTGTAGTTACTTCTTGTGCGCTTGCATGGAGGAAATATATGCATTTCAGAGACTGCTTTATGCAGCTGACCTCTTGTGTTGTGGCGAAAGCCTCCTTGCTTCCAAAAGGGGATGATTTGATGGAGTAGATGAGAATATGTTACTCGTGCTGTGTGTTACCAGCATCATCCGAGTCACAAGTCCGCTTACAAGATGCGGCGAGCTACAATCCCGTTTGCCATGCGCTGTTCATGTCACATTACTTCTTGTAAATATGGCTAATAAAACCGGCACGTCCAAGGCGTGTGTCTCTCAGCCTTTATAAGACTGCCGAGCATTGTGAGCCTTGCAATATTTTCTACACAAAAGGGGTTTCTGTTAACCTTCCATAATATTAAAAGCAAACAACCGCCACCATTTTAAGCGATGCGGAACAATCACACCTCCGCTATGCTTCCGTCGCATACTTTCTACGTGGAACATTGGCAACATTTTTCGTACATACAATCGAAACAATATTTGAACATGCTTGTCAGCAGCAAACACTGTCAGGCAAACGGTTCCTTTCGTCGATGCTTTCCGAGAACCCCAGTCCTTCATCCGTACACCATAAATTGAATTGTTTAATTCTCACTTTTCTCTTCCCGCTGCTGCTGCTGTCACATACGATTGACAGTGGTGAAACAATCACACTTGTAACGTGCTGTAACGCAAACGGTAAACAATAGGCGATGGCTTGCGTCAATTCCGCGATGGAAAGCTTCGATTGCACCGTCGTCGTCGGCATCGTCTTTGAACACACATTCGGCACACAGGGCGGAAGGCAATAGATTTGTCTTCGACTTCCGGTTCCCACGAACGTTTTTGATGCGCGGGCGGAGTATTTTGCGAACGGATTGAATCATCAAAATAAACAGTACTTCATTCGGCAGCATGAAGTCGTTTCCGGTTGACACCCGTTGTGGCAGTGGGATAATTGGATGAGTAAGCTGAGCATAACGCGCGGTGCCTATTTCTGCGATGGTATTTATCTCTTATCAGAGAGATATTAAGCGTGGTTTGATAAGTGTTTTGTTTTGCTGTTAGTGGATTTTATTTGTAAGTTTATGTTAATCGAGTAAAATGTTTTTATCAAATGAAAAGAATGGAAAAGAATTGCAAATAATCAAAAACGATTCTAACTGAAATGAAAAAACGCCTAAAAGTATGCAATCTCTATTCATTCGGTTTTCAGGCGATAATATCCTGGGTTGCTGGTTGATATTGTGTAAACAATTGTTATTCTATTTATTTATGCAAGTAGAATTTCTTAAAGGTTTTTAATGGAAACTGAATCAAGTACAAGCAAGCAGCATTCATATGCGAACTTGATCTAACACACTTGACACTCGAAATTTCGGTGTCCATGAAGCTCCTCATGCGTCCGATAGTGAGTTCACCGGTTGCTTGCAATAAAAATTGTATTGTTATTTAAAAAAAAAAATAAAAAAAATCAACAATAATAAATAGACAAATGTTATGTGTGGCCAATAAGTAAAGAATAAAACTATTTAACAAAAACCGGGAATTTGAAATTGTTCCTCTTCTCGACGCTTTTCTGACATTTTTTGGTTTGTTTATAGATTTTTTGACGGTTTTTGACGGTTTTCGAGGAGTTTTGTTTGCATCTCACGGCTTTTGGACCGTTTTTCAAATATTTGAAAAGTCGTCATAAACATATCAAAGATGATCTTAAATTAAATAGTTTCGAAGCATATTTTGTTTATAAAATCCCACAATTCAACCGTTCTTTGTATAACACACAAAAAATGGGTTAGAGACTCGAGAAGGCCCCCCCCCCCCCCAAAAATCTTTTGTGTGCAGCTCTGTAGCCTGTCATTTTTATTGCACAGTGGGATTTTTGTTTGGTCAAAACTCTTTTGATAAAAACATTGTGCGTCGTTCCTCCATAGTGTTACTAGACAGCGAGTAGAGCATGATAATATACATTGTAGCAAGTGATTTGTCTGGCTTAAATTCTGCTTTCTCCTCCTTTACTGAATATCTATCCTCGGTTAAAAGTATCCATCGAAAAAATACGCCGTTGGCGTCCAGGAACGCTGTGCAAGTTTAAGGCCAGATTGTCCGCCCCTCATGTGTTCGAGAATAAGTACATAGTACACCCCGTAAGCCAAAATGACTGCTTAGAATTGGGGGGAGAGGTTTTAATTGAATAATAAGCAATATTTCATTTGATTTTGTTCAAAAATTTTTGACCACACTGAAAGTACACTGTAAAGCTTCCACGACGTGTGCCGCGGATTGCATACATTTAGGCGTATACCGTATAGTGACGATCAAATTTTGTCAAGGAGGGGCCTTCTCGAGTCTTTTAACGCTCCTGTTCCTAATGAATAAAAAGAACCTAATTATTACTCTTCAAACAAATTCGAGTATTTGAAAAAAAAACGCATTATTGTTCATTTATTACTGTTACTATTACTGCCAAATAGTATTCAAAAATTTCAAACGAAAAGCGTACGAATCACCTTAATATATGTAATACAGGCGTTATGACTTTAAGTACTCTTCTGCTTCTTTAACTGCTTAAGGTGGAGCACGTTCATAAGACATACCCATGTCGCTAATCTTTTTCCATGGAACTCGGTTCAGGGTTGCTTCCTTTCAACTCCGGCTCCGTCCGATCTCTGACCCGTTAGAATGATCCTGTCAACACGCATGCTGCGCTCCTCTACGACCTTCCTAGTGAAATTTTTGAGTCCGGCTTTAGGTGCTGAATGGAATGTTATCAATATGTTTGGATATTTTTCAAAAAAATTTTGTCAATAACCAAGGCTCTTGCTCGACAATTGCAGATATGCAAACAAATTAATACCTATCTTTACGTTCCTTAACAATGCTTCCATAAGCTCAACAGCTTCATCAATAGCTAGTCAACAGCCTTTTCAAGGTGTGTCGTATAACACGTTTATTGCTGTAAACTTAATGCGGGTTTCAGATACCCTCAACAACAACAAACACACCAACAAGCAACAACTATCGGCAGAAGAAAGAATACATTATGTTTACAAACTATACCAATGTCACCTAAATCGACTCCTGGAATCGGCCATACAAAAACGGGAACCGAATCAACCGAAACCCACAAACTCACCTAGAAAAAAAAGAAAAAAAGTACGAGCACATCTCGCCGTGTGAATCGCCGAGAAAGTTTCACGTTTAAATTTACATCACGGAAGCAGGTGTAGGAAATGGCGAGGGAACCGCTAAAGAAAAACGACCGACACGAGGTCAAAGGAGCGGTGGAGCGAGCGTGCGAGCGAGCGAGCCACCGAAAGATGCAATCAAACGAGAAACATGCACTCTCCTGGACAAAAGTTTTCCATTTCCCTACCCAAACACCACCACCACTGTCCGCCACTACTGCTCGCGGTGCAGCTGGATGGCAGCAGTTTGGGCCATTTTCGCCAAACCATTCGCCATATCAAAAGCATTTTCAACACAGGTAAGGTATTTGCGTATTTCATACCGAGATCTCTAACAATTCCCTTCCCTTCCTTGCCCACTCTCTCCCACCCCCTACCCACCATGTGACGATTTTTCCCACGAATGTCCAAAATAAATGCCGACACGGCCACGGCCATCGCAAGAAGCTGCACCGGTCGGCGAAAAAAAAAGGGAGGGAAACCGTGCAAAGAAAATCGGACCTACACAATGCAATCACACACCGTAGTACGTTGGGACGGTGAAAAAAACCTCCCGTAAAGCACAGAGGGATATGTATTTGCCATTGAGGGGGGTGGAATCGACTCGACTCGTTCCTTGCGAAAACAGGCTGGCCCGTGAAGGCAGGTGGCGAAGCAAAAACTTTCCCAACTAATGCATTTCCATGCTTCTATTCATGCCTTTGTTTGATCCAACCGGGCGACGTCTCCATTCAGCCGACGAGCCTGACGCTCTCCACCGAGCGCCGTTGTCCTTTGCCACCGGCGGTACGATTTCTTCGCATTGCTTCTTTGTCTTCGTTTTGCACTGTTTTTATTGCGCGTGTGGGTATGTGGAAAAAGTTTTCCTTCTTTTCTCCCCGGGCACAAAGCCGGGAGCCGGCCACTCCAACACACTAACCCCGGGAGCGGGACCGGGGCAGAGAGAGAGAAAAAAAAAACCGGAACTATGTTTTAATGTTGATGGCCGGATTCCTTTTGCTGGTTAGTTTTAAATTGCTTCCTTTATGATGCCGAGCGGCGGCTGACTGTGAGGCTAGAGTGTGCGTGATAGAGGTTTTTGTATAAACTCTAAGCAGTGACATGGCCACCGACCACCCCACCCCAACCCCCAAGAAGCGCGTACGCGGTCTGTTGGTACGGCAAATAAAATCATTACATGAGTTGTTCCACCACCCAATCGTCCTGGCCCTCTCTCTTACTGCTAACCCATTTATTTAAGCAAGGGTCAAAAGGATATATTTTAGGATAGGGTTAGGTCGTACGCCCGATTCACCCGGGAGTTCCATCGGGGAGTTTTCACATTCCCATTTCGGGTGACATTTGGCAGCGGCTCAAATGCCGCTGCCGAATAATTAATTGATTTTCTTTCAGATGGCACTTTGATGGGGTCGTTTCGACGGGGTTTTTTTTCCCGTCGTTCGAGGTTGTTCCGCGATTGTTCCGGAACCTTCGGCGATGCTTTTATGGGGGTTACGTGTTTGTGGGATTTTTTTTTCACATTGCAATAGCGAGAGAAGCAATTTTTTAATAGACGTGTAATTTGGTTTTCATTTATGCTGTTGGTTTTTTACTTGGAGTAGGGAGTGAAAAATAGATGTTTTTGTACTGATTTACAGGCAGATTACGTACCGAGTTTGCATACAATTTACCTTGAATTTTGCCCAATGATAAATTGATTCGAACAGAATGTGAAGAGATCCCCAGCGGGAAATGTTTAGTAGCCAGTGTATGGTGCTATTTATCTAAAATGGGATAAGCTCAAAACTTTACCACTCTTCTCAATCGTTGGAACTACAACCTCGAGAGGTCTCGGGCTGCAATTTATGCAGTTCTGAAATCTTGATTTAACACGTAGCAAAGTAGTCAGCCCTGTGTACGAGGAGGCGGCCCGGATGGGATTTGAACCCCGGCGATCCCTGCCGTGTACGGCGTTATCGCCTCGGGCACCAGACCGCTCCGAGTAGAATACATTATTCACGTAAAAAGATAAAATTTTAAATATGTTCAGATTTTTTATGCATTTCGATCGGCCTGCAAGCCACCGACATCTCTAACCGGGTTTGAAATTATCAGAAAATCGTATTTCGATCCTCACAGACGTTCACGTTGACAACTGCATAGCCTACTTATAGGCGCAACAATTATACTTAGTCTGTTTTATGACTTTTAATTGAGGT
This sequence comes from Anopheles stephensi, assembly GCF_013141755.1. Lineage (NCBI taxonomy): Eukaryota > Metazoa > Arthropoda > Insecta > Diptera > Culicidae > Anopheles > Anopheles stephensi. The sequence continues at coordinate 55,083,290 of NC_050203.1, read as the reverse complement.
TTTAGCCTTTTAATCCACCTGACAAAATAAGTTTGTTTTACAATATATTTTAATGGTCTTCTCCTTATACTTTAGCCTACGCTTAGAAGAGTTTTGAGGGTAATACGCTAAACTTGTGGTGATTTACGCACACGTTGCTCGGAGTAATGTTGACATTTTTATTGCTGGGAGCAAACAATGATTTGAACCCTTACCGAGATGAGAGTTTGAAACCTTACCTTGGGTAAGGGAACACTCAAAGCCCTGAAAAGAATTGGACTTAAAGGTTTGAGTAGTGTCAAGTGAACAACATTTAAAGTGTTTATGTGGTCCTTGCCAGGGAGACTGTATCGTCAGCTTGTTTGAGGTATCGAAGCAGAATCGAAGCAGCTATGATCGATGCTGGTGGTGACCGTTGCGAATAAATTCTTTTGGAAGTATTGTAATTTGCACTGCGTGTAATTTTGTTTTTGCCAATTTACTCAATGTAAACGATACAAACATTATCCCGAACACAGTACAACAATAAATACGGTGTATGTCTCCTTGATTGCATACTTTCAGGCGCAGCATACCCTTGCTGATTTGAGTTTCATAAAACTTCAAGGAATAGTTGGCTGGAAAGATGAAATTCCTTCCATAATTTTACCTTGAAACCCATACCTTTGCTAAGGTTTATTTATCATTTCATGGAAATTGACTTAATTTACTTTGTGAAGGCTAGATGATTATAATAGACTGCCTTTGATCGTGTTACTGAAGAAATTTCCACATTACTTCATGTGTTTTCTACGTTATTTGGTGTAACATAAATTACAGTTATTTTATTGATAAGCTGAGAATGTAGGCGATAAACTGAATCATTTTCATCTCATGCAGAGTTACAAACCGTTGTACAAATCCATTTAATTCTCTGAACTCACTCGGACGCAACAGGTTCAATTTTGTGCCAAACATTCGTTGAATTTTCAATAGTTTCCCTGTCAAATCCAGGAATCCCCCGCCCCCCGCCCCCCAAACGCCTGCCAAAGTTATGCTATGTAAGCGCACAAAACAAACAAGCTAAGAGTTGGGAAAAGATTCCCGAACGCATGTGTCTTTGATGTTTTTCCGCTTTCGCTCCCGTTGCATATGTGCATCGGTGCATTCGCTGGCTCGGTTTTGTATCGAAAGCTAAAAGACACCCCACCGACACGGACCCGATTATGTAAGCATTTTCTTCGGAATGCAGCCTTAATCGCATTGGCCACCCTTTCTGTCAGAGGGTCCCCTCAACGCAGCTGGGCTGCATGTGCGTCAGCTGTGCATGTGCCACGCATCAATTGCAATGTAAAATATGGAATGCATCCATGCAGTATGCAGCTTTCACATTCCAGGCATCAAAATCTTGTTGCTGTATGCATTCGAGAAAGTTCATTAAAATGGAATTACGTGCAGCTATGTGCAGTCCTGGCGGGGGGGGGAGGGCTTCCTCCCCAAAAACATTGCTTCCTCCCCAAAAACATAAATACACACACACACCCGCACACCTCTACGAACATTTAGAGTCAAAGATGTTGCCGTACTTCCGGCCTTATTCTTTTCTTAGTTTCGTGGGATGGACCAAGGGTTCGGAAAAGATACATTCCTTCCCAGCTGCATCCGGCCACGCTCTCTCACAGACACACACACACACATACAAAATCTGCAATATTATACGTGAGGTGAGTCGAAAGTTAGTCGCTTCGGGCAACGTTTCCAATGAAAATCGGAAACGTTTTAGTCCGTCGGTGCTGCCCCCAATCTCCCATCTGCCCAAGCGGGCCACACAGAACAACTTCTCGCATCGACACTCTCTGGCACTCGGGAAAATCTTTTCCAATTCGAAATCGAGTTCCTTCAAATCTCCGCTCCGGACAAAGTTGGTGCGTTTGGTGAAGTTTCAGCTAAACCAACATTTAAAACGTGCTGCAAAAGCTCATCCCCGAGTTTAAGCTTGGTCCCAAATGAAATTCCTTCAGCTACGCAGAGAGAGAGAGGGAGAGAGAGAGAGAGAGGGAGGTGGGACGGCGCATCAGTGACGGACGGGTTCGATGTTTAAAATTAATTGGTTGGCAGGGAAAAGTTTTCCCTTTCGTCTGCTGCTTTGCTAACTGGTGGCTCGCTTGGTTAACCTTTTTGTTTTTGTGCGTTGTTGGCCAGGAGGATGATCACGGGGTTGGGAAATTGGTTTCGCCGTTTACGCTGCACCGTGCATTAATTGAAGGGTTTATCCCCGAGTTATCGCCGTATCGCTGCTGTTCGCTGTGCAAGTGTATTGACGGGACAGTTTGGTAATGGAATATCCGCTTCGTTCGCAGTGTGTGCTCGTAAAAGTCGGGTTGATGTAAATAATTTTGAATAATGTTAAGGGGGAAGAAGCTTCGTTTAGAGTGGGTTAGGAAATTCAATTTTGGCGCAACTTTAATTGCAGCACAGCTTTCGGCGGAATGAAAAGGAAGAAAGTCACATTAAAGAGACAAATTGAAGGAGTTTTGCTTACTTCAGTACTCTAATGCATCACGCTAGGGCTCAGCTGTCTTAAAATAGTACCTTAAACCCTGAGTAGTTAAGTTGGCCTGTCTGCTCAGACTGGTCAATGGTGGAGAGAGCTGATTGTAGCAAGCTAGAAAGCATGTGGCGGAGGGGTATGCGTCGGACGACAACACCGCAATGCCCCTCGGAGACCACTGGCGTAAGGTGGAACGAGCCATCAGCACCGCAGCCGAACTGAAAATTGGCCACTTACCACGCAGACAACGGAAGGAATGGTTTGACGAAGAATACACATTATCCGAGAAGAATGCAGCACGCGCCCTCATGCTACAGCATGAAACCCGTCGGAACGTGGAAAACTACAAACGTCTTCCAGGAAAAGAAGCGCCACTTCTAAGAGTCAGATGAACAACTGCTGGAACAGCTCTCTCAGTCGGGAGACATCCGCTCGTTTTACAGGAGGTTGAAAGAGGCACGGAGTGGATTTGCTTCTAAAACCGCGATGTGCCGGTACGCAGACGGAAATCTCCTGACAGACGAGCGAAAGGTGATCGAAACGTGGAAGTGCTACTTCGAAGGGCACCTGAACGGAGCAGAGACAGAAGAGGTTGGTACAAGTAGCAGAACAAGCCAACAGCAGCAGCAACACAGCAAAAACATCGGTCACAGCAAGAAGTGCAGAAGATGAAGTGCCTCCGCCATCTCTGGATGAGATTGCCAGCGCCATCGTGCAGGTTAAAAGCAACAAGGCTGCTGGTAGTGATGGGCTGGCGGCCGAGCTGTTCAAGATGGGGCCCGCGAGGCTTACCGTAGAAATGCACTAGCTGATCACGAAAATCTGGGAACAGGAAGAATTACCGGAGCAGCTTTACTCATTGGCAGATCCTCAAGAAGTGCCGAGAACGCCAGATGCCTACGCACCACCTCTTTATCGACATCAAGGTAGGCTACGAATAGGAATGAACATCATGCAGCCTTGGAAGATCATGCAGCGGCACCGCTTTCCTGGAAAGTTGATCCGGTTGTTAAGGGCCACCGTGAACGGGGTGCAGTGCAGAGTGTGCGTATCGAACATGCTGTCGGAGTCGTTCGAATCTCACAGGGGTCTGAGGCAAGGGGACGGACTCTCCTGTCTACTGTTCAATATAGCCTTGGAAGGTGGTCATACGAGGCGCGGGGCTAGACAACGACATCCGTGGCACGATTCTCTTTCGGTCTCTCCAATTTCTTGGCTTCGCGGACGACATAGATTTCGTTGGCAAGACGATAGCGAAGGTGTGTGAGTTATCGCCTCGGCCACCGGACCGCTCCTTAGCCAGCTGAAAGGTCTTAGTCAGCTGAAAAAGGCTTTCTTAACTGATATTAGCCAGAGACCCAAGTCTAATTCCTATCGGGGAGATGGCTATCGCTACAGGTAGTAGACCAAGTCTGAACGATGAAGGCTACTCGTTCGCTCGAAGAGTAATAAGAGGTGACACTAAGAGAGTAATACACCAGCCTCCCAGAGTACCCTTGTCAAGCGGTTACAGAGCTGCACTGATGCGTATCCACTTGTATAATGAGCGTATATAATACTTTTCATTTTTCAAGAAATATCCTATAAATAGTCAGTTCTACTAACGGGGTACGGGCAAGATGAAATTTGAAATTTAGTTCTTCAGGCTCGAACTGTATATTTTTTAACTTTTGAAGTATTGCAACTAACTTACTAACTGATTTCCCAACGTACCTATGTAAAAAAAGCATAAAATAAAACTGCATAAAAATTGCTACAACTTTCTGCCTTTATAAGCTTCTGTTAGGCTAGTGAACAACCCTACTATATTACAGCTAGATACGCTTCGACAGCTTCGATACGTTTCATACAACGGCCAGTCTAAGGACTTCACACATATAAACCATATATTAAAAAAAGATCGCTCAACTCGTATGTCATCGTACCTACCGGTTCTACTCTAATACTCTTACATACTACACTCCTATCTGTACGTATAATGACATACATTTAAAAACATACTAGGCTAGGGTACACAAATCGCAAACTTTTTGACATTTTTTTCTGTTAAAATTAATATTTTTGCTTCGTTTATCGGGGGGTACGTAAAACAAGACAGTAACTCTCTGCCTTTCGGAGCTCCTGTTAGTTTAGTGACCGACTCTTCCATCTTTTATTTTGTATTCTTCTTTATCACTTTTTTTTTTGCGTATTTTTTAGTTTATGCATAAGACCATGGTAGCTATCGTGCGTGAATCCAGATGTGTTCATAAATGTGTTAAATTTAACACTTATTTCACTTAGTACGTCTGGTTGAGGAGATAAGTGAGAAGCCACTACATTATAGGAACTTGTTGAGTTTTGCTAATGGTTTATTGATCGATACACTGTTGTGAACTTATCCATGTAGGTTTGTAGTATCTACACCATATCCAAGAAACTTAGACATACTGTTTGACTTAAGGAGGAGCATAAGAAACTCTTTTCCTTTTGAGTTCAGTATAAGAGTCTCCCGTTTATCAATTTGTTTATTTGTTACTTTGTAAAGTTCTTCTTAAACTTTAAATTTTCGAGGGGTTTCCAAAACAAAATGGAATTTAATTTGATGTGTGAATTAAGGGCACTTTTCGGCTGTTTCCTGTCTAGTTTCGTGGTGATGGGTGGACATTTTTTAGAAGCTTATGAGTTACGAGTAGATGATGTTTTCGGATAGGAATACTGCAATCTTGTGAAGCTTAGTAAAAAGGGAACATATCGTTGTGAAAACGAAATTTTGAAACTATCCTAACATAACGATTTGTTCTAATAACAATTATTACATAGTTTTAGACGTTTTCTTCTACTGAATCACTATTATTGCATACTTTGAGGCGGTTTTCCTCTAATAAATATATTTCATTTTAATCCAGTTCTTTATGGATTAAGAAGTTTAAAGCTAAATATTTAACCAGCTTTAAAACAGCACAAAACATTATCCTTAGTTGCAACATTACTTTCAAAATCCCCGGGGCAGTCAAGACAAATTTCATGTTTTTGACCACGAACTGAACGAACACCGGGAAGCGATTAATTTGTCCGTATTACACAAACAAACACACACTCTCCCGTACGTGTGAACGTCTTTCCCGTGTGCGCCTTCGTTATTTGTTATCTCATCTTGCCGATGCTTTTCCTTCTTTTACCAACCGAAAACGTTTACTCAGCATATGATCACTTCCCACGGGATCGAATGAAAGCGATGGTAAAGGCGAGCCAGCAAAAAAAAACTTTTTCTTGGGAACTTCCAATCATGTAACCGAAAAACGGAAGAAAGCAAAACACCTTCAAGGTTCTTTCTTTCTATTTCTCTCTCTCTCCCTCTCTCTATCTCTCGCCGAAAGACAAACAAGATGAAAGGTTATCGCAATCAGATTCAAATAAATTTCGCTTCCTTTTGCTTAATCGTCCCTAACGGAATCTTCGGGGTGGATTTTTCTTCTCACACCTCGCAAAAAAAAACGGTCAAATGCTTGGGGTGACCGATCTGTTCGTTTGTCTCACATTCGGATGCGAGGATATGTAACCATGTAAGGAAAGCCACCACGGTCACTCACACCGGCACCAACAAAGCTTAACTGGCGCCACGCTGGGCCGAACGGACACATTTGTTTGTCTGCTCTGGTTCGAGGTCGCTTTCAAGGACCTGAAGTGCACACACCAGCTCCTATTAGGGGTGTGTGTTGAAGGCCACCCCCAAAGGTGGAATCTGGTGGAGCCACCGGGGACTCGATTCAACGTGTGTGTGTTTGTGTGTCATTTTTGTTGTTGTACGCTTTCTTGAGACACACTTCGAACTGTTTTTTTTATACGTTCTCCTTCAACGAATCTATCGCTTTGACGCCCTAGAACGAATGTAGCCAACCAACCGTAACTTCGGCAGTTCGCTTGCTTTGGCGAACTTCTGAAGCTTTGCTTCTTGTTGACTTTTCCTCCGCACGTCTTGAGGATAATTCGAGGGGAGGCTAGCTCAAACTACCCCCAGTCAAAAAAGAAAGCAGTAGCATTGGGAGCTAATGGAACGGAGAGCAGAGAAAAACGGGAAAAGCGAACAGCAAACGGAGCAAAATCCCACGCTCGAGCACCCGGCCGGTGTAACGCGGAAGTGTGGAAATTTATCAGTGTCGGAATTTTCTGGCCAGTAACTCAATTTATGCTTATTTATTTACGACGAAGAGATTTACGCTCGTTGACTTTTTTTCCCCTTCGCTGTGTGTGGCCTGTGCCGGCTGAGAATTTGGGCCCGCCGTACCATTGGCTGTTGGAGTGTTTTAGGTGTTTGAATAACTTTCTTTACCCCGAGCGCTTTTAACGGCTAGTTCTTGTCTTTGCCATAGTGTTGGTTTGGTTTTTGCACGCCGTACAAGATGCAATCTGGTAGATAAGAGTTCGTACAAATGTTCCATTGTTTGATCAATATACAAGAGGCGAGTAGTGCTCGACGAGGTGAGGGTTTTTGTTGTTTTTAGACGTTGATGTTTTTTTTTGTCTTAATATGGACTGTAAGCTCAAGTTTATTAAAATAAAACGCTACCTAAGTTGTCGTTACAGATTATCTAGACGATCTTTGATGAGCCTTCGGTTTTGTTGACAAACCATTAAGTAGACCACACAGTGTTAGGAGAGCTAACAAGGTATAAGGCTCGGTTGGGTTAACCGCAAACTGGTAAAAGGTGATACTGAAAATGATTATATTGATTTATGCAACAATTGTTTGTTCATTGATTTTTGTCTTAGGGGCACAATTATTCAGAGTGTCACAAGAAAAAAAAGATGAAAACTTAAATCCTGTGCATTCTATCAGGATTAATGAAGACTTACTTAGGTTGGGCATCAGGTGTGCTATTGATTCCTCATAAGGACTTCTTTCTAAAATTTGAGTTGTTTTTAATGCAAACAATTGGGATCGTGCATATCAGCAAAGGGGTTGAGAGTTCTGGTCTGCGTGGACCGAGAACTCACCCAAAGAGATTTCCAAACGCGAAATACGTCATTTAGCCATAGCTTGTCGGAATGAAAAGAGTCTACTGGGTGGTTTTAAGTCGGTAAAATAAGGTCTGGGGACAGTTAAAGCTAATGATGTTAATTATAATAAGACTGCTAAGGTTCGAGCAGGAAAATTGATGAAACAGCTACTATATCTCTGTTCAAGCTGAACGCTGACCATGTCGATCGGCACTCATACTAGCGAGTGAGTGAGGATAGTACAGGGGTAATCAATCTCTTTGGAATATAATAAATTCAAACAAACTTGTAATAAATCTCTCTCACAAAAACGAACAGAAATTTAGTGTAAAAATTTACTTCTCAAATCCCAGCTTATACCATGTGACAAACATGTTTTTAACGTCAGAACAGAAGGTGTGACTCGTTGGAAATTGCTTGAAATTGGAAATTCTATTCCCTTGCGAAAAACTGCTTTGTGCTAATGTTTTCTTCCATACCCGCACAGAGCGCCCAATTTCACCAGTAAAGCTTGAGGATGTTTTCAGGAAGGTGACTGATTGCTATCGTGAATGTGTATTTCGATAATGTTGATGTAATTGCATAACTTTAGGCACACTTTCACGTACAAATTTTCTTAAAGTATTCAACTACTTCCAAGGCTGTGACCAGTGACCGAGGCAATATCGACGCAGGTCTTTTTTTTCTTGGCTTAATCACCTCTCTTAGGTCAAGCTGGTCAATTTTGGCTACGTAGTGGAAAAGTCAGTCCTTACTAATTGCATACCTTTAGGCGAGATCATAATTGATTAGAAACATCCTACTCGATGCGCCATTACAGCCATTCAATGAGCTTAAGAGAGTTCGTTTTAAGAAAGGTTTAACAAGTGTAAAATACATTAATCAAATTGGTAATGAAAATCACTGTCTTGTAAATTGTTACTGTTGGTAAAAAATGGTAATAAATACCTTGCATAGCTTAGCTGTTTAATGCGTTAAACTCAAGCATCTGAATTGAAATAGAAGCTTACAATTATATATTAAACCCATCACAAGGATGATTCAGATACTTCCTGTGTATAAAATATCTCAAGGTGAATCAGCTTAAACCTCTCGCTTTCGCTCCATTCTCAACAATAACTTAAAACTTTATTAAAGAGCTATTAGTCTACGCTTCACTCTTCATTATATCTTCTCATACAAATCTCTTTCAATTTCACCTCTCGCCTTTCGACACAATAATCAGTGTGCCTTAACTTTTGCCAGCAGGAAAATAACCCCTCGAAACACTAATTGCAGCCATTTCGTCCAATGCTTGCACGCCCTTCAAGAAGGTAACAAAACAAAACGCTCCCACAGGGAAAGTGTAGTTTTTGAATAACACTCCCAAATGGACGCTGCACCAATTTTCGGTGGGGGGCAGATAAAATGCAGACCTGCAGAACTGAGAAGGGGAACCCATCCCAATACCGGGGGGAAAGGTGGCCAAGGGCGATAGTGTCAGTGTGTAAGTAAAATGAGACTTAATCTCTTTTCTTCGCTTCAAAACACTTCCGGTTCAGCTCGCCCAGCGGGACATTCCTGGAAACGAAACTTTGTTGTGTGAAGAAGATCGGGACGGACGGTCGTTGGTTCTTGGCCCGAAATTGTGACACACCCGGAACGCACCCGGGATGAGCTGGTGCACACTCGCAGAGCTGTAAAGAAGAGAAATTCTTTTTAAACCCACCCATCCATGAAGCCTGCCTCGCTTCGGGGAAGCCCACGGAGGCAACGAGGTGGGTCGTGCAAAGTTTTCAATTATTTTCTGCACTTTTAAAATTCAATTACATGTAGATGAAGACACAGGCACGCGCCTCCATTTGGATTGCGTTCTGTTTGGAGTGGGGTGGAGTGGCCAGAAGAAAAACAAAAGAAAAGCGAACCAAAGGGGGGAACTGGAAAACTGGATAAGTTCCCCTGAAGCGTCCTCGAGGGAAAACTCCTGCTATCATCAACTGCTTTTGCCGAGTTGGCCGATGATCTTAAGCGGATCAAAAGTGCACGCGACCGACCGGGCCCGCCCAGGCTCGTGAGGTGGGCTAGAGGGCTAAAGCGAACAAAAAAAAGGTTCCAGAAAGTGCAACCGCGTGCCGGTACGCGTTCGACGGTGCGCGAAACGCGAGAAGCATTAAAATTAAGAAAATGTTGTAAGAAACGTACGGCCAAAGTGGATGTGGAAGCGAAATAAAGGAAACCGAGAAAACAGCTTCTCTAGAGGATGATTCCGTTCCGCCCGCTGTTCGGTTCCCCCGGTCTAATCGAGCCAGTAATGGTACGGCTATCGGTAATGGTGGTGTTGATAGTCGTTGGTGTCCTTCCTGTTGCTTCTTTCTTTTCGGCCGCTGCTCGGGGCAATTGCAACAATGTGCACCATCGTCGTGCCACACGGACACGTTCGGTTCGGGAAAGGCGGGTTGGGAAAATAATAAATAAAAGTTGTAATCTAGAAACTGCCAAGGTGATAAGCGTGTACGTCGGGGCCGTTCTCGGAATGGTGTTTCGCGTTGGTCGCCACGACGCTCGGCGAATGGGTGATGCAGTTTTGCATACATCCGGGCTTAAGACAAACGAGTTTTTATTGAATTTATTCATCGATGCTTATTTACGGTTGGGGGGTTGAGGAGGGGGGGGGGCTTCCTTGTGCTGTCGTGTCGGGCAAGTATCTGCTTTTTTATGGTTTAAGCTGTTGGAATTGATATTTAATTTAACAGATTGCGGGCTTAACGCAACGCGGCCAGACGATGAGAGGAGATCTGCTGTATTACAGTGAAATGCTTTTAATTAACTTCATCCTTGCAGTTTGATAGTTATGACATCGATATCGTGTTATTGAGTCTTGAGCTGGGTGATTAAAATTTGTGGCAGTATATCTAATATTAATTTTATTACATGCTGTAAACGTGGACGTGGAAGTATACGAAGGTCGTGTTGATCTGCGTGCTCTGAAAGTCTATAGGGAATTGCTGTTAGAACAGGTAACTGAGAATCATACTGGTTAAAATAGGATATTGTTGTACTTCCCATACTGCTGTCTTCATATAAGTTAACTCAGTGTAACTGCAATCTCTAACCCATAACCTTATTCACTCAATAACTTACTTTCTTACTTATCAGGTACTACAACCTTTTCGCGATTTTAACCTACTTACTCTGAGCCTACACGCCTCCTCAGTCCCCATAAACGGCTAAGCAAGACTTTACGGTCTGGTTCGTCCGGTGCCATTCTCATGACATGACCAATCCATAGGAGCCTGGCTAGAACAAGTCACTACATAATGAACTACACGCGGTTCATCCATTGTCCTTCCACACATGTGGCCTTGGGGAAAAAAAATCTTAGGAGCAATACGAATGCAAGACTTATTTGAAATATTTGCTTCGGCCAATCAATTCAGCTGTAGTGTCCAAACCCACCCGTATCTTGTCGTTTGCATATACATATTTTTTTAAGTGTTATCGTAAAGCTTTCGGGGATTTTGAACAACTATGTGCCTATGAACTGTGTTGAAGGTAAGTCTATATAAAAAGCGAAATATCTGAGCAAAGAAGTTGAAGATCACGAGGATCTTTCCCGTATCCAGCTACCCGTAGCTATTGTCAGTCATGCGTACAGGTTGGCGGTCTGGATAGGATTTGAACTCCGGTCCTGTCAAGCGAAAAGCTATTTTGAGAGCACACTCATCATTCCTTAGCAGCATACAATAGAATAGTTTGGTCCTGCCTCCACTAGAGGAACTATACCTTAAATAACCTAAGTCTCGACTGAGCTAGAAATGTCGCCGTCTGCAATGTCTAAGAAGCTAACTGCCGGTAAGCCGTGTAAGAAGAAGTGACACTTTTTTGAGGTCTTTTAAGCTAGTTATCTTCTGAAGTTGACTGGTGATCACCATTTAAGATTATTGAGCCAATTTTTCATGGATAAGTAACAACATAATTATTATAATCATCCACCCTTGTTGGATTATTGAAATACTACCAGCGTGCTTAATTCTTAAGCTGCTTCTGACATCTACTTGAGAGAAATGTAAACAATTTAGCAATAGAAGATCTTGCAGAAGCACTAATTCCAAGGATGGATAGATTTACAATAGAGGATTACGAAGGATGGGATAAATTTAATGGTGGATCTATAATTATGATCAATAAGACATTATGGGAATGACTTCTAGATGTTGTCATCATCGTCACTTTTTCTTCTTCTTCTTGGCACCACAACCTTGGAAGGTCTCGACCTGTTATTTTTTGACTTTGTGACCTTGGTTTTACCCGTAGTAAAGTAGTCAGGATTGCTTTCGGAAAGGCGGTCTGGTCTGGAAAGGGATTTTAACCCCGGTCCTGCCGTGTGAAGAGCGGTGCCGTTATCGCAACGGCCATCGGGCCGCCACTATCATCGTGACTAGATGACAATAAATAAATCGGATGCTGTCGAAGATTGGATGCAGGTTGTTAGTGTTCTACTGCTGCCATGGATGAAGCGAAAAACAAATGTAGATGTAGCGCGATTTGTTTAACTGTGAATAGGTTTAAGAAAAGATTTTTAGTTATATGCATACCAGACTTCTGTCCAAAGATTTTTATTGATACTAGCAAATATATGACCGGGTAGAATCTCAGTGAGATCTGTTCATTGCTGTTGTGGCTTAAGAACATTTTTCTCATTTGTGTTGAAGAAATTAACGCTATAATAAATTTTAAAATTATTAAAAAATTATTAAAAATTATTTAAGGAATATTAACATGTAGGACCGGAGCACAAATCTTTTCTGAACCGTACCCCACAATAAGGACTGACTATTCAACTACATGGTTCCAATAAATCTTATCAGCCTTACTTATAGCCTGAAGTAAAAGACGTGACCTTAAGTGATCGTTAAGCCAAGAAGGAAAATTGAATTACCCTGACTTATTAGAAGAAGGAGGAAAAGTCATTTAAAACCCTTATTTATCAGCTAGCGAAAGAAGTAAGTCCCTATTATAAAGCATGTGACCAATATAATCCATATCGCTCCTATCCGATTGGAGTTGAAATTGTGTGACCGAAACCGAACAGAAACCCTTATTGAGTAGTTAACTTATTATTCAGTAAATTATAATTTTACATTAAGGCAACTGTTAGCAAATTAAAAGCACGTTACGAAAGACATTAGTGGGAGTCCTTTCGAGCGGGTGAAACTTTCACATCATTGCGTCATTTATCATTTTATGGTAATGCTTCGCCGATGAGACAGACTGCGAGACGGTTTGTGAAACTTTTCTCTTTCCCTCAACCTTGGGACCGCAAGGCAAGAACGATATGCTTCCATGTCCAATATTTACATAACCTCAATAAATCTAGCCGGAAACCATATTTCCACCTCTCCTAACGGGCACAGTCTTGGGCCTTGGGTGTTGCTGGGTGTGAAAAAGAAATCCATACCCGAACACACACCAACTATCCGCAAGATGCGACAGACTGCCCGTGGGGTAAGGGTGAAGTCTGGGCGAGTAAACTTTTTTAAAAACAGCTGCTTCACCTTGACTTTCTCGCGCGGAATTGAGCTTCCGCTTGAAGTGAGTTTTGTGGGGAAGAAGAAAAAAGAAACCCGACTAGAAGCTATAAAAAGGCGGCCAAGTTAAAGTGAAAATCCGGTGTGAATAATCCTTCGCTTATCTGTACCATAACTCAGCCCGTACAGGCTTTCAGTTGTCCAACTAAAGAGCCATTGCATGTCGAAACAAGCCTTAAACCGTCCGCCGGTCCGCAAGGGGTTCACGTACCCTGGAACGACTTCGCCCGTTCCACCATCGAACCGCAAACTCATCGCTCGGCACGAGATGATGTATGGGAACGCGTACGTTTATCAAATGCTCATCTTAATAGACTTTCGTGCGGTATAGCCTCACACAGTTTTTTTTCCGCTCACATTCACAGCATTCCCTCCAATCTAAGCTGGAACGCTTGCCTTGACTTCGTTCGAACCGGTGTGTGTCCTTCGGTGTGAGCTACCAAGGGAAGTATGTTCGCATAGCCCAAATGTAGCACACAAATTCACTTGTTTGGGTGCCCGTATAGAGGAATGCTCCATACTCCCGTTGGTGAGTTGATAGGAATTGGTGACACTGTGAAGCTCGGCTAAAAAAGGCGAAATAAATCGACCTGCATTCGGTGATTGTATTCGTGAATCGGTTGGGAATACACCAATGCAATAACGAAAATCGTATGCCTATGTCCTTCTTTTTGGGTTCGGTTGCCAATTGGTCGTATCGTGGCTGAAGGTTCGTTTTTTTTGCTGAGCGTTGCTTTATTTGCATAAAAGTCATCAGGATTCATTTTATGATCTTTCGTATTCGATCAGGTTCTTTTCAGGAGTTGCCCATAGGTGGTGTTTTATGGATACAAATGTTTAGGCGCATGTTGCATTAGAAGATCGTTTTCAAAGCAAATGAATGTTGGCATTGTATGACAATGGCCTAAAATGGGAGTTAAAAGTTGTTCCATACTGGAAGATGTGTTCCATGGCATTAACGTATGCACATATCATAGCCTTGTAGTATTAGAATGATGTAAACTTCTATGCCTGATGGGGCGACCGGGTTGTGAGGCAACAACTGTGCCGGTCTTCATACGGCAGGTTCAAATCTCATCCAGATCGTTCCCCCGTAGTGAGGACTGACTATCCAACTACGTGATATCATTAAGTCTTTGTATTAGTAGTAGTAATAACACGGTCGTGATGGTTTATCAGTCATCGCTCAATAAATAGAGTTATATCTTAGTGTGGGCTTATCACGAATCCTCTGTTTAGGTGACGGCCTAAAAAGACTCGATGGCGAGATTGTACAGCGCATAGCTATACGAACAGCTATTATTAGCTACTGTATCGTCCTTTCACGCATTCAGAGCATCTTACTTTGGGATTTGGCTAAGAGGGTTACTTCAGTATTGGATCGAGTTCTTTTCTCAGAAGCGTATGTGAACAGAGTAAAGGTTTTACCCAAAGATTTAATTAGGTTTTGTTGTTAACTTCTTTAAAGTCTGCTGCCACTCGTAAAAATTTGGTGCCTGAGAAAATTTACATATAAAGAGATCTGACAGTGAAACTAAATGGATGGTCCTGTCTAAGCTTAGACATGGAACCAGAGCTTCAAGCACACTTGGGGAGATCTTCACGAGGCGGCAAATCTTGGAGAAGATGGCGGAGCAGCAACTCCACTCCTACCATCTCTTCGTTGATTTTAAAAATAAAAGTGTGACGCAATGAGCTCTTTTGGAATCCCAGCTAAGCTTACTAGACTTGTAAGAATTACAATGGCCAGGTGAAGGTGGATGGAAATCTCTCAGGGCTCCCTTTGCTACCACCAAGGGTCTGCGCCAGGGAGATGGGCTTGCCTGTCTCCTTTTCAATCTGGCGCTAGAGAGAGCCATCCGCGACTCGGAGGTGGAAACTTCGGGGACTATCTTCTATAACTCAATCCAGATCCTGGCATACGCTGATGACATAGACATCATTGGTTTGAGGCTCTTCTTTGTAGTAGAAGCTTATCAAAGGATCGAGCGTGCGGCACAGAACCTCGGATTGGAGATTAACGAGGCGAAAACCAAAATGATGGTGGCACCACCAGCGGCTCTGCTAACAAACACTGATTTACGCAGGGGTGATGTACAGATAGGTGACCGCACCTTCGAAGTCGTCCAAAACTTCACCTATCTGGGGTCAAAAGTCAGCACCGACAACAACATTGATGTTGAGTTACGCGCAAGGGTACTGGGTGCCAACCGGTCATACTACAGCCTGAGGAAAATCCACTCCACTCTAAATACCTATCTTGACGGACGAAGCATGGACTGTACAGAGCATTTATAGTCCCAGCACTCACATACGCCTCTGAGACATGAACTCTGTCCAAAACTGACGAAGCCCTCTTAGCTGCGTTCGAGAGGAAGATGCTCAGAAGGATTTTTGGCCCCGTATGTGTGGAAGGACAATGGAGGAGCCGCTACAACGACGAGCTCTTCGAGCTATACGATGATCTCACCACTGTGCAGCGAATTAGACTCACCAGGCTCCGTAGGGCTGAACACGTCATGAGAATGACATCTGACGACCCAGCCCGTAAAGTCCTTTAAGGCTGCCCACACGGACAGAGGAGGCGTGGTAGGCCCAAATTGAGATGGGGTGATGGCGTTGATGCGTCCGCCAGAACGGCCGGGATAACGGATTGGCAGACGACGGCGCTGAACCGGTATCGAGGATTGTTATTCACGAAATAGTCTGGGCTCGAAACAGCTTTCACATATCTTAGTGCGCCTTCGATAGCACTTAATTTGTCTGGAGGGCAAGCACTTATGATTAATAAGGCGTAAATGATTGCGACGAGCTCCGCTACAAAGATTGAGTATGGTCGGCGTAGTTGGAAAAAGGCTTCTGGTTATATTTTATATACTGCGAAACCGAAGCCATGCTCTAAGAAGGAGCATTTGATATAAAATAGGCTTCTGTTCAAATGGCCATACTTTTCCACAAAAATGCTGGAAATTGTCGTTCTGTGAAGACTATCGGAGATAGAATTTGTTTCCTTTTTAAAAGAGGTATCAATGGTTCAATCAATCAATCCTTATTTATGGTATAAATTGCTGGGATAGTAAAACAAAGCCAAATAAGCAAATACCTCCTGACAAATCTTAAGACCTCCTGAAGATGTGGTCCAGCGAAGAAGAGTAAAAATCAATTTAAAACTACATTCATACAACTAAATCTTGCAAAAAAAAAATAATAAAACTATGGTTTCCAAACGACATCGAAGAGACCATAAATTTAAGCATCGTTCCAAAACTCTTTAAAAACATTCTCCTACAAAACCTTTTCTATTTTCCTTTACTACCAAGGCTACCAAGCTACGGAATCTGTCCCACATTTTTTCCTCTCGGGTCTAATTTTTCATCTTCCTTTTTTATGGAAGGAACTTTTTTGACCCGCTGTCGCAAAACGCACCCGTTGACATAGGTCTCGGGCAAAGTGAAGGAAAGTAAAATACATCAAAATCTTTCAACATTCTTCACACACCGCCTAGCCTTTGACCTTCCACGTCCAAAATGATGGTCTGTATGAAGGAATGGTTCATGGGATTTTTTCCCCGTCCTCGCACCCACAACTCTGTATTTAAGGTTAAATCCAGTCCCCTTTACGAGGTGCGCTTAAAGGTGGGGCGAAGAAAACGAAAGGATTAATTACCCTTCAACGCACCCGATCCCGGGCCTTAAGCCCGCTCGTTTCGCGTGGCTAAGATGAAGAAATGAAAAGGGGAAGAAAAATGATGTTCCTTTTTCACGTTTCACCGCATATACTGTCACTTGTTGCATGGCGCACGTTTGGGGGAAAAAATCCGCCCATGGAGTATCCCTTGTCATCCTTGGCCCTGGGTACGCGGTAAACGTGAAGGTGCATTATCTCGGGCCGCTTTCTTCCGTGAACTATTTCGAGCGCAAATTGTAAGCTGCGATCTTTTTTTTTTGTTTTTTATAATTCCGAGCAAAAATGGATGGAAAAAATGAGCGGGAAATGAAAAATGTCACCAAAGCGAAAGGCGATGAGATAGGTGCAAGATTGTGGTGATTTTGGTACAACAATAAGCTAATGATAAAATATTTCTCAATATGCATGCTGTTGGCGATTAAGTAGAGCGGGTTGTTTTGTAAATCCTATTATGGTTCAAATTTTTATAGTATAAAGAATTAAATTTGATTTGAATTCAGCGCACACCAAGAATCAGAAGCCTCGTTATCGTTATTGCGCATCGTTATCGAATCCTTCCTTGAACACTTTGCCATCAGTTCCTTGTCAACTTACGCCAGATTCGCTTGGCAACAATTTTAAAGCAAACTACATTATCGTTGCAGTTTTCCATTTCTTTGATAGCAACCAAGAGTATAAATGTCCATCTTGTTCGTTAAGTACATTCATTCTGCTACTTTTGGATACCGATCAAGCTCGCTGGAAGTTCATTTTCAACGAGTCAATGTCGAGCAAGCTCACCTTTCGCTTCGATCGAGCTTTGAGCCAACGGAGATAGTTTATTTGATTTCACAGCCCTTTTTGTGAGGTTGAAGAATGTTTCCCGGAAAACAATCACCTCGTTTTTATCACGCCGGGAACTCCATCCGGTGGTATAAACTGCTGCTGGCATAAACATATTATGTCATCTTCCAGCTGCTTGCGCATCGTTCGAACCAATCAAAGCAATCCTTCATGCATGATAGTGGTAGCAGTAGCAGTGGTTACCCTCGGAGTTTCTGGCACATTCAACATCGCTTTCTGTCCATTCGGGAGCACACATTTATAAAACGGGGTGGTAAAAGCGAAGGTAGAGAGAAGCAAAAAAACAAATGCATCGCTCTGGAAAATGCATCATCTGAATCCTGCCAAACGATGAAGATTCATCGCATCCAGACACACCAGACACTGGATACTTGCTCCGAACCGGTCGTCCCAGCGCGACGTTTCACTCTTGAACGAACCGAAGCAAAGAAACCCCAAAAACAGGCAAACTAAACCCCCAGAAAAGCAAGAAAAGACGCTGGAAAACATTCATTTGAGCGTTTGTTTTCCATCCCGATTTCCATGCAATTTTCCGACCGTAGGCAAAGGAGAAAGAAGAACAAAAGGAGAAGCCCGGAAGGGACGAAGCGTGGAAGCACTAGAAAGTAAGTAAATCACAGTCTCACATTTACACCTCTCGCTGCGCGATCGTTTACCATGGCTTGCCCTGCTCGCGCGAGTGCATTTGCGCGTTTTCCCGTTGCTACGTTCGATGGCTGGTTTAAGATGGCCCGTAGCTAAAGTTCCTCCGCCTGCCGGTGTGGCCCAGCGAATGCGGCCCTTTCCAGAGGATCGGTTTACGCTATCTTGCCATCAAAGTGTGTGGAAGTCGTAATGGGTTAATGCAATTATTGCTATCATGCACTTCTTGTGGCCGGGTTCGTTTCTTTTTCCCATGGCCACACACACACACCAACACGTGTCTGCACACAAACTCTCACTCGGTGAAGTTGAGGTCTAACATTTGCTGCACTTTGGTGCACTCGAGCACGACCTTCTTCCAGTCGGGAGTGGTGGCAGTAGTGAGACAATGAAAAAGTTTGCCAACCATTTTAGGTCAAAGTGGAACTTTTCTTGGCTGGAATATGCAAAATTCAGCCACTATTGAACATTATGTCTAATTTCGAAAATAACTCATACTAAACGTCTATTCTACTAACTGTCAAAACAAAAGTGACAGATCTGTTTTTGGCAGACACGTATCCATTACCCACAATCGCTTGGATGACAAATTGATGTTTGCAGCGAATACTTTCATTCTGCCATTAAAATTTTCCCCCGAAGAAAAACCTCATAAATTATTTGATATTAAAATGACACATGGCACAGCGTGGCTTCGGTCGCAGTTATTAAGTTATTTACCCCACTTTTTCCCGTCTTTTTTTTTCGGCCTCCCATTAATGTGGTGAACGCAGTCTCTTAGTGCGGTGCACAATCTCTACCATCTTGCCGGGATAAAACACATTCCAGCGGCGGTAAACTACTTTGAACTACCGAACTCACCAGCCAGCGCCATCCAGTAGCACGAGCTTTCCGTCGCTAAACTTCTGCTCTCTGTCTTAATTTTTGTGTTCGTCTATTCACTCACTCTCGCTCTCTGTCCCGGTCTGTTTTTCACCCGTCCACTGTTCACTCCTTGACACCGGGAAAAGAGCTGATCTCAATTACGGGCATGCCACTTTTGCCAGTTGTCGGAATCCCGGGCGCAACCAAGATGCCTTCAGCTCTGTCGGTGCATTTTGCTTCTCGCGATAGGAACGGGGGAACATTTTGTGTGGGCTACGTCTTGTTGAGACCACAAACACAAAGCCCCAACGGGTTGCACACTGACACACATACATACGTATAGAGCATACGCACGAGCAAGCACACTCAGGCACAAGGCAGCAGTTGGCCCCGTTGCCCCGTTGAACGGACGGAAGCTCGTCCAGGCGTGGCACTATCACTTTTAATGGTCCATGTAAAACGAATTGCACTTTTGTTCCGAACGATCTTGCACCCGAGCTTCACGGAGGCAAAAATTTCGCAGATCGAATGTTAAACGAATTTCCGTTCAAGTTTTAGTTTCCAAATTGGATAAAAGTAAGCTTAATCTTGCTGAACGGCGAAGTCGGAGCGCTCCAAGTCGAACTGGAGAAGATTTATCGAATTTAAAAGATTTATACAGCAAAAGGAAAATACGCTTTATTGAATGTAGGAATAAGCATCGCAAGCGCTTTGTTAAAACTTCAAGCCAAAAAATGTTAACAGGTTGAGCAATTTTAAACTTTGATAACAACTTTAATTGCACTCATCACCATAATCGTTGACTTTAAAGGCTGTTGAAAATGGTCAAAGCACACCCGAAACACCGCACTGCACTGCTTTATGTAGTGCACAGGCAAAAAAAGCATAACAAAAACATGATAAGAAACCGAAACCCCCCCCCCCCCCCTCCCGCTGGGTCCTGTTCCCGTGCGCCAACGTGGAGGAAATCATTTTTGAGGTCACCGTTTCCTTATGGTCCATTTATTTTATGTGCATATTTTATGCTCCACCGATGGTGGTGCCGACACTGCCCCACCAAACCACATCCGTCCGAATGCACTTTCCCTACCGGGCGGCGTGCGAACAAAGTGCAATAATTTTGTCGAAATGAAACACGTGCTTAAACAACGGAGGATATGCGGGCTACAACAGTAACAAGAACAACAACAATGACCGCTCACCGTTTCCGGCAGCCTTTTCCCGTCTCGGCCAGCTTTCTTTCTGGGGTGTGAAAGGATTTCACAGAACCTGGAGGGGGAAAAAAGCACAACGGTGACGGTGAAAACGTGGCTGCACGAATGCTACATAAAACAATGGAAGGACATGATGTCGGTATGTCTTCGGAAGGAGCGCCGAGGAAGGCGAACAGGCGACGGAAATGCAAAGCAAACAATAAACGAAAACAACACAGAAACCGAAACCGTCCACGGCACTTATTGTGAGTAAGCCGAATAAAATGAATCGTGATAAAAACGAACCAATTCCGGACGACCGAGTTGTAAATATGCAACTGCAAAACCGAATCGACGGAATGGCTCGAACCGTATCGACGGTCGGACGGGTGTGGCTATTTAAATAGTGAGCTGTTGAATGTGCTGCACTGTGACGAGTGGGAACCTTGTACTAGAAGGAGGACTGTGGCGAGCAGGTGGGTGAAGAGTAACCGCCATTACCGCTGGACCAAGACGAAGCCCGGGTCCACCTTTGTAACGTCCGGCAACATGGCCAGTAACACATTGAGCTACATGAATCACTTTTTGCTGTACGATAAGCGATAAACAAATGTACACACAAACACGCACACTTGTATCGTCACGTTTCCATGCAGCCAGTTATTGTATTAACGACTAGCGAAAGTTGCATGTTACTGTTATGCTGAGGTTCGCTTTTTCGAGCTGTTACTACCATCCGGGGTGTATTGTGTGGAGTGGATCAGCGATATGCTTGCCAACGATTCAGGAATATTTCTTAACGATGTCTGATAATGCCTCATAAAAAGATTTTTTTATTTGGATACTATATGCTTCTCTATATGCTTCAAAAGATAATTCTAAAATAATTTTATCATCTCTTTGTTGTAACTACGTGCAACGTGAAGATCTCTGTGAGTTTTCCCTGAGGAGTCTGAGAGTGGAGCGTTAGAACAGTGTAAAATATGCAATTACTAGGTTTAAATCACGTGAAAACTTTGTCTTATGAAACTCTCTTTTTATGTCTTTTTAGATACAGTAGCATTTTTTCTTGGCGTTACTGCTACTATTTAAACTTAGTACTTACCGCTTGGCCGCTACTATACAAACTTTACTTTTAGTACCCTAGTTTTAAAGATAAAATTCAGCTATGGTATATTGGTATAGGGAATGCTCTTGCTTTCAACGTAACTCCTGTTCCTAATATAAGGGAGATTCAATGATCGAAGCGATAGCGGCACCGGTCCTCACACGGAAGAACCAGGTATCAAATGCCTCCCGCATCCACATTCCCATATTCCCATGGCATGACTGATTTTTCAGATTTGAATAGAATAACTTAACAACGGCAGAAATAAAGGCCTGTAACCTCTTGAGGTTACAGATTCAAAGAAGAAGGAAAGAGATTAAGTTATAATCCAGAGTCAGACAATGTCGATACTTTGCTAGATCTTACTAGAAATACAGAAACTCGTATTGCATCGATCGTTTCATTTGTATAAATTTATCTATTATCCAATTTCTAGCTCCAGATACCTGTTTCATATTACCAGGTTATTGTCTTTTCACATCTCACACCTGTTAAAGTGATTCATACGATGCACTAGTTCTATAGTCCGGCGTTAGAAAAACTGGTCTCATAGCAAGAAAGATATCAAATCGCTTTTAAACAGTTCTACAGCACCGTACTGACTTCCTTGGTACGCGAAAATAAAATCAAAGAGGCCAGAAATAGGAAGGCCCCGACCTCCTGGAGTTGTGTTAAAAGAAGCGATGGTCACTCTTAAAACATCAAACAAGATTCATTACAATCGAAGAGAAGAGACTGTATTCACAGCATTATTTACTCCTTGCGTCAAAACGCCTGGCAGTGATGGGCTGGTTGTGAAGCTCTTCAAGCTAGAACTTTCGGGGCTCGCGAGATCCTAAGATGCTTAGGATTATTTAACCAGTAAAAAACGAAGGTACTACTATAAAACCCTTTCTTCTACTCTGTTCCACAGCCTATACTCGTATGAAAACGAGTTTGTTAGTAATTTTCAAGCCGGGTTCTTGGGAAGAATAAAGACTACGGACCAGATATTTAACATCCGAATCTCCAGCAAATGCTTCAGATATGGTCCACCTGTTTGTGGATTTAGGGGATGCATACGACATCATAGATTGTGCAGAGCTTTAGTACAATATTCGGCAAAACGGCTTCTCTGGGCTCACGCTATTAAGCTCGTACGACTGCTAACAGCAGTGACCCTTTATAGCGTGATGCCTAGGGTGACGATCTCGAACAATCTCACTGACCTGGTAGAGTCTCACCGTGGGCTCGGGCAGGGTGATGGACTGTTCTGTATCCTGTTCAATATTGCGCTAGTTATTGGAACAACACAGAATCATAGATACAGTTATCAAAACTATTCAACGATATCAGTCCCAAACCAACATCGTCATCCGGTCAACCGAGCGTCCGTACTTGATCCTGCATCTTTTCAACGGTATCAGGCCTAAACCAACACAAGATCGTCATCCGGACGATCACCGCTATCTACGTCCCTTCTCTATATCCTTCCTTTCATCACCTGATTCCTTTTGAACACAAAAACTATATTTAAATCGCAATAAAACAAAAGGACGATACTCTCAGCCTAACCGCCTTAGAAGAAGGAAGCGTTCGGCTTTCTTAATTTTTTTACGATCCGAAGTGATAGTTTCGCTAACTCGCTCAAAGAAGTACACGATCAGTAACAGCACACGATCGGATCATACCACAAGCGAGAACCGACACTGCTACGGCTTTCTTAAGCTTCTGAGATAAAAAAAAACTTCATGATATAAGACTAGCTGATTCCTTAAGTATCACTATACGGGTAAGATACATCGAGGACGATAATCAGGCGTTGGGTGTTTTGTAAAGCAGGGCATTGCGGTTAATTTTCAGTAGTGTACAATTTGGTAGGCTTTATTATCATGGAGTGTCGAGTATAATCTAGAGCCACGGATCTATACAAATGCGCTGACTAGAGCATAACGTGCTGCTAGATAACAGCAACCCTTCCAAGTTGGTGTTTTGCACCAATCCGGATGGACGATGGCTCGACTGATTACTTCCTAGAAGCGCTTCCTAGAACAAGTTTGTTAGAATAAGCAAAACATGCTTTTTCTTAGAACTTCATGAAGTCAGGTAGCACGAGAAAGCCTGACCTAAACCTCTTTTGGTTCGACTGTCCTGCTCAGATATTCCTCCTGATACGGCAAAGTCCGACATTGCGAGAAGCTTAGATTGGATTGGAGATGCACCATATTTCAGATGACATATCTACTGTCAAAACTATCTATTATCATATTTGGGCTGTTTTGATATGGCTATCGCGAAAGATTTACTTGGTGATGCTTGGGAAATCGATTCAATACAATTTACTCTACTTTACTTATCTTGGTTAGGAGAAATCGTTTTGATCTGCCTAGTTAGTTGAAGTTAGCTTAGTTAGTTTCAATAGCATTTAAATCTTTTTTTTGCATTCTGAATGGATAAATAAAACACTGAAATGCTCCAAAATAATGATTGTGTCATAATGCAAGAAACATTCGAGCAAATTTTGTTACTGGAGTATGATTAATTCCTCATTGCATTTCCCCCCCCCCCCCCCCCCCCCAAAACAGTTCCTACTCCACGCTCTAGCCTCAATTATTCTTGTCTCATTCACCATGCGTTAATGTGTAGCCTACATTCTTGCTGCGAAACTCAGTTTTCCACCCATTTTTAGACGCGAGACTCAGCAAGGCCATCGTCAGCTCAAATGCCTTCACGGACCACGGCCCGGACTCCATTAGTGTGGTTGTGTGCCATTTTTTGTGGCGGTCTCATAAAAGCAAACCGAGTTGCAGACATATTTAGAGCTCGGAAAAGTGGAAGAGTTTCATCCGCCGACCCACCGATGCACACTACGCTCACTGTTGGCTCACTTACCACACCGCACACAAAAACATTCCGCACTGCTCGTACACGCTCATAATCCGACCGACACCGAAAACGCACGCGCCCACCGTTGCAGCTGCAGGTAAATTGAGCGTAAACCGGTGAAAGAATAAACAACCGCTTAAAGTACGGCTCAAGTGCAGTGAGGCAACTCCTGGTTTGCGCCCGGAACCGTACCACTCTTATAGGAAGGAAAATGGTGCCGTTACCAGTGGGGTAACGTGGCCGCAAAGCTTCGTGCGAGCCTATCTTCACTTGGCATCACCTCTTTAAAAGGAGCGAGCCCGTTGTTTCGGGCGTTTCGTTTGCCATTTGCCGACGGGACAAAGAAACAACTCCGCGCTGAAATCGCGCCCGGCGCCCCTGAAAGAAGGCCGGTGTACGGTTGTGCATTTTTCTGCACCCTTATTTGCACGGCCACACCACGGGCAACTCGGTTATGAAAAGGAAGCTCTATTAAAAAGAACATACTTCTAGTGCTGACCTGGCCCCCGGGTTCGGCCCGAACGCATTGTACGCTCTATTATGCGCTCCGAAAGGCTGCAAGACCGTATCCGGGCATGGATCCGGCCGCGAAGGAGGAACGACAGCGGTGGCGATGATGGCGACGCTCACGACGGAAGAAATAAACACAGTTTGTGACAATTGGCTGCACTGGCTTTGTCGAATATCGTTAAATTCTTCTGGTTAACGCGTAAAAAGTAAAGCTAATAAATGCAGCACAGGAAAACTAGCACAATTGGCCGGCAGGATCATGCTCGGACAGGAAATCTTGCCTGCCTGTCTCTTGGTTTCCGGCCCACTCGTTCGTTCGCCCTACATCTCCCTCTATCTCGCTCTCACACAATTTCTGCATACAACATCAAACGATCTGCCATGAAGAAAGGATATAGCGTTGGCTTTTTAGCGCTTCCAAATTTGGTGTAGGGCGGGCGGTTAGTCGAAAAATGAACCACCATTTATAGTTGGGCTGACGCGTGTGTTTCCGTCAGTTCAAAGGTTCAGCTAGCCTGGTGGGTGGTGGTGGCTGGTTTTACATTATTATCATCATGATGTTTCGGGTAGCTGGCTGTTCCCGGAAATGCTTTCGGGTGGGCTAATATGGGTCGTTCCGTTAGGGCCATATGTGAGCGTTCGGAGGAAACGACTCCATTCCGGAGTCAGTGTGTAAACGCGTACAGGGAAGTGGGAAATTGTCGTTTATGTGTACCTTCACACACCCAGAAACGATCTCAAATCTGGATCAGTGTCGATGGTTTAGTCTGTCATGAACGTGGCTTAACGTCACATCCAATCTGAGTTTAAATGTTATCCCTATAGCGCGGTAGTTACGCTGGATATATGGCTCGTTTCAATATGTATTCTAAATACGCGCCTAAATTTATGCAACTGATTTAGGTAATTTTTAGTTATTAGTTTTAAGTAGTTTTAACTACTTGTAAGGGGCAGTACGGTGGCAGAAACGTTCATACAGCAGTACCAGGTACCAATCTCATCCAGACTGTTCCCCCGTAGTAAGGTTTGACTTTCCTAATATGTGGTATCATTAAGTCTATAAAGCCAGAAATGGCAGGCATGACCTTAGAGGACGTTAGGCGAAAGGAGAAGAAGAAGAAGTACTAATTACCCGGCAAGCCAAGCGAGGATTTTTTCTCGCTCTTTTGGTCAGTTTGTGGGCTCGAAGTAGGAAGAAACCCATTGAAACGGGCGGAACCTCTCGGCAGCGCGAGCGAGAGTGCACTTTATGAGCGAGTTGGCCCAAAATATGAACAAAACGGCCTGTTGAAGCGTGTCGTGTGTGCATGTGTGCGGCCTTGAGCAAGCGAAGCTGATTTTTGAGAACTGTCAAATTTTGGGTATGATTTTATCTCGCTCTCTACTTGAAAATTGCCACAGCTGTACCACTCTGGCATCTGTCAGAAATTGTATTTCTAAATTGATGTTTGCCGTATTGATAGTTTTAATTCGCTTGCATATGCGTGGAATTATCGAAGTTTTGTGCAGTTGCTAAGCTTCTTGTAGTTGGAGAATACCTGCAGTTGTGTATAATTACATAGTGTTAAAAAACATGTATTCATTTGATCGTGTTTCACAGCTTCTAAATGCTGATATAAACGCGTACTGTTAGATTGTTTTGTTGCTACCAGCTTCTGCCTTTCCTTACATTTTGTAGGCTAATATATGCTTTTTATTGATGGTTCAAGTGTAGTTAATTGGAAATCAGTGCAAAGAAGTGCTAAGCAATGCATTGGAGATAAATTTTTGCTTTTGTGCACAACGTAAACAAGCTCGCCGCAACTGCGCCGCACGAGCGGTGGCGGAAACACACGAGAAAGAGAGTCCTGCATACAAAAACCCGCTCGCGGCGGTGTCTCTCCCGCCGCAAATCTGCCACAAAAAAGTCTATGCGGCCTCAGCTGCGGCGGCGCTTACTCTCGCAAAATTCCATACAAAACAATCCGTCCTTGGCCGGTCGGGTAGGCTGGTGGCATAGCTCCATCGTAGGGTTTTTTTTTTGTCGTACGGTTTTCCAAAATTTGTATGGGATTTGACAGATGGCCAAGGCTTAAGATTTCAGTCGTATGATGGAAACATTTTTTTTTTGTTTCCTTCGTACGACTGCTAATTGTCGAATCCTATCAATTATTCAAAATAATAATTGGTAATTACCAAAGACTCGACAATACGGCGCCTGCCCGTAATAATAAATAAATAAATAAATACCAAAGACTGTTAAGACTAAGTCCTATTAAAGTAAGTACAAATAATTCCCATAAAGATCATAAAGACTCAATTTTACCCCTTAGCAAGCATTCGTTTGAACAGAGGTTTCGCAATTCAAGCAAACTGAAATCCTTTAAAAGTTATTTTTTAGCATTGAAACATCGAGCATTTGAGTTCTTGGAGATTAGAATAGACGTATAACAGTTCAAATTTGACATAAAAAGAGGCATCTTGAAAGTGTTGAATGTTCTTTTATGTTCTCAAACATTATTCTGAGGATTTGGCCATATGAGTAGATGACGTTGATGATTGAATACATAATTAAAAAGCTGCCTTCATTCGCAGACTCAACAGTACTACTATCGCCATAATGCCTTATCGTCTAGGACATATCATCTAACAGGTGACCATGACATCCGAAGGACCTTGTCATGTAAGAGACCTAATCAATTAAGTAACGTTAAAGCCAAAAGAACCTTGTCGTAGTCAAACAGACCTTACTTTCCAAAAGAATTTTTCACAAAAGGACTTTTTTTTCGGGTAAAGAAATTTTAGAATAACTCCCTGCTATGTTTTTCTGTGAATATTTTTTCTTACTATCTAAGAGCGTTACTTCAACAAGGAAAACGTTATTTTTCTTGTGAAATAAATTATCTGGACATCATACTGAACATCCTATATTTCTAGCAGTATAGAATGTTTCAACAATATTTACTCTTCATGCAAAACATCCCATGAATTTTCATCACTGCACGATGGAAACATAATTAATGGAACGAATCCTTCCCGTAGCAAGTAGCAGTCATGCACTAGAGTACAAATGTCGAATGACGAAAAACATGTTTTTCATCGGTACGCATAAATCTGCCCACTGCGCACAGGAAATGGTGCGTACTTGGTATGTTCTTTCATAATACAGTTACAAACCTCGGTGCCAAACTTTGCAAGACGTATCAAGCAGTGAGCATCGGTCTCATTTGCGGTCCCCTGGACACTTTTGCCTGTCGAACGACATGGACAAATTGCTATAAACCACCAGCATTCCACAGGACCCATGATATGCGTTCCAGCTTGCCCTGGCTGCTTTAGTAGGAGCACCGAGCCACCGAGCGGCACTAATTAAATATGTTTCAACTCGCAATTAAAACACGATTTGCAGACCCATCACAATTGGACCGAAACCTACCTCAACCAGGTCAAGAGACCTGTACCACACGCTACCCGATGATGCCACGGTGGACCATCACATTTCGGCACGCAAATGGATGAATTGAAAATTTGCGGATTGTAGCGGAAATGATCCGGCAAGTAGATGTGTGTGCGTGTGGTACTGCACACGAGGGAAAAGAGTTCGATTTCGGCTCGCAATGGCTTAGACCTCGACCTCGAAAGGGGTTTTGTTGTTTAATATTTGACACGGTACATGGTAGTGTGCGCTGCCGAGTTCAGACATCGGCAGCACACCAGGACTAATCTGCAACACTGTCCTTTCGGTGCGGATCGTGTGCTGTATGCGACTCTGGCCTATCGAGCAAAACCACAAATGCGCGAGTATTTTGCAATCATGTTGTGGTACGCTCGTGCCTCAACACACCATCCACTTCCTTGCAGCTGCACCTCCCCAGAGGATGCACGGAAAAATTCAGATCTTGATTGAGACTAGTTTGCAAGCTTGACGGTTGTCACGAGACCGTTGTGAACGTACACCCGGCGTGAGAAGGAATTAAAAGTGGATCTGATGATGGCTGATGCGATTGTGGATTTGTAACAACATGGATAAATGTGATGGGTATATGACGAGGATTAGGATGTGATAATGCGTGACGAACAAAACGTTCACCGATGGATTAAGTTATCCGTGAAGTGTAAAATACCAGGCGTCTCCATTTGAAATTTCATTTCTTTGAACGTAAAATACAAATCATAAGGGCTTGACAAAAAAACATGCAATGAGTGAAGAAAACAAAAAGGATAAAAATAATAAAAAAAAACATTATAATATTGACTGATGTTTAACACATTTTAGTAGCAAATTAAAATGAAGCATCATGCGCCTCCATTTGAAACAATTGCTTAAAAATCTGTTATGTTCCAAGAAATGTAGTCACGTAGATGATTAAAAGAACGCTTTTAATTGAAATGTCCCATCTGTTGAAAGAATTTTGCTTATTATTTCAAATACTTAAACCGACTCGTGCTATTTGACCGAAACTTAGCATCAAAGCCTTTGCTAAATGAGTTGCATTTATGATTCTTCATTCCTTCTGTTGAACACAACTCAAGATTGCAAAATTTTTCAAAGTAAATCTAGTTGTAATGCATAGTTAAAGTAATGCATAGTTCCATAAGCAATCAACCTTTTAGTTTTATTACTACAAAATTATAAGGTACCAGGCGTCTCCATTGTACTGGAATTTGACATTCTATGAATCGGTTTTTATTTTGTTAGATATGCGCAGTAAAAATTAAAAATCAAAACAAACTTATGTCTCTTATACTTTCCAGCAGCCTAAGGTGATTTTGTAGCAAAATGGGAAACATGTCTTAACTTACCTGCGTAAAGTAAGAAGTACTAGGCGCCTCCATCAGTCGCATGATTTGTTTAAGTGATCCATAGTCATTTGAAATTCATCATTATGAACGACGCAGAGCTTACGCCAAAAAATGAAATCTCCATTCAATTTGCAATTAATTAAAACATCCTCATCGTCCTATCCAAACGTAAAATCGTATTTTTCGCCCGCTGAACATTTCCCCACTTAACGCATTCATGCTTATCCACGTTTTTACAGTGCTGCCCTTTTTATCATGCAAGTACTGGCCACCAGCACACACACAAACACATGGCTTGTAGAGGAGAAAAAACGACGATCAAATGCAAGTAAAGAGACTGTACATAATTAATGAAGTGTTATATCCGGCGATTATCGCTGCTCGTCGGATGGAGCAGTTTTTCCAAAAAGAAGCTCCAATATTGGATGTGCCAATAAATAATCATATTAATAAGCTGGAAACGAAACACGCTCAAAGTAGTAAAGAGGATGGTCTGTTTTTTATAGCGTTGTAACGAACTGTGATGATTAAAGAGGAATTCATCTTTTTAATAGGAAATCGTCAATCGTTGTGAAAACCGTTTAACGAAGGATTTATGGAGAAAAAATTATTATCGCTACCAAAAATACGTCGACGTGATGCTTGTATTCATTATGTCTCTTCATTATTTGCAATGAAATGAAGTTCATCAGTGTGATCAGAAAAAAAGAACATTACCTTTTACTCGCATTGGCACTCAACAGAAAGTAATCAACCTCGGAAATATACCCAGTGAACAGTCAACAGCAGCAGAAAAAGGCACCAAGTTCCACATTTTCTCAAAACCTTCTGCTACACAATGAAATGATAACCAACATGAAAACATGAAGACTGGCATGTTTATACCAGGGTTAGATTATTTATTCGCAAATACTTTCATTAGTCGCCTACAATACGTCGCTATACATCTTATACAGTCGTCTGTGTGTGCGTCTCTCTCTCTCTTTCACTCTGCCTCACTACCATCATCACACACGATTGATACATTCCCTAGACATCTTCCTTCCCCGATCGGTGTCCCTGCGTGTGTGTGTGAGCTTATATGTATGTCTGTGCTTTATTCACTCAGGCAGATGGGCTGAATGCTGGCTCACATTCCGAACGAGTACGTAGATATTGCCTTCCTAATTGTCACCTTTTATTTCCTCTCGGCTCGGCTTATCTATCCCGGGGTATACGCAACTGTACGACTTGCCTTCCATATTTACACATCCTTCAACGCGCGGCACATCATGTGGATTTTCTGCTCAACTCGTAATAATGTACCGTCTGCTGAAGTCCTTACCGAGCTCGGGACAAATAATTTTTCCCAACCCCAACGCATCGCAGTAGGATAGGTATAGGAAATTACTTTCCAGCAAAGACAGCGCTGAAGTTTCCTAGCGACGCGTATACACTCCCTCGACATAGCAGGTCGCATAGCAGGGATATATGGTCGCAGCCTGCTATTGCTGGTACGAATGGCTCCGCTCTGGATACACTGTTTTGTTTGTCTTTATGTTATCCTACCCTAGCCTCATAGTGACAGATATTCAATATTACTTCGAGTTTCACTGCATATTTTCCTCGTATTTTGGATGGTAAATAAAAGAAAAACACTCTTTATTTGCATCTTTTCACTTTAACTAGCGCACAGGGACAAAAAAAAATCTGTAGCGAATAGAATAGTGACGGGATCCGTCACGATTCTTCAATGCTGCGCCACCATCACGGGGTCATCACACCCAACCGAATCGTGAGGGAAAAAATCTGCTGAGACACTGACAGAAGAGATTTCTTTTTATTATTAAATTTGCTCCATTCAAGTCTTCAACCGCCAGCGCTTGGGGCGCACTGAGCTGTCATTCGCTTTGGACGATATTGCGTCGTTTCCGTTCTCGGTTTAAGGTTGCATCTTTCAATGACCGCTAGTCACTCTTTCCACGTTTTCCACGTTTCAATGACCGCTAGTCACTCTTTCCTCTTTCCACATCGTATCCTTTTTAATGCGGCGATCACTCGCTGTTCCACTCCGAAGAAAATCAACCCAACCTCAATCTCTTGCGGGATACTTTCGTGTTTGTGTTTGTTCATATTTTTAAATACCGAACTGCTGTTGCTGCTGCTGCTGCTGCGACTTGTCCAGTGCGACGCAGTGAACCATATTTACATTGCACAACAACGAAATAGAAATGCCCGCTATGGTTGACCCTTCTGCGGTCGGGTTTTTTGTTTATTTATTTATATTTTTTCTCATTTACTCACATTCCCATTTACTACGATTTTGATGTTTTTGCGTCCCGTTTGACAGTTTCTTCTCGCGACACGAAAACCGTTGCTCGCCCTTTTCCGACTGAATGGTTTTTTTGCGGATTGCAGACCATCTCAAAAAGAGGGAAATCGAAGGGAATGAAGGACATTTTTGTTTTCTGGGCTGTCTCCCACCACTGCTAAACGGCCCACGCTGGACCATTTCCGGGGTGTACTTGGAAGCATCAGGGGGAAAAGCTGGAAACCACTCACAAATGCAAACCGATCTGACCCACTAACCACGGGGCACCACGGGTGAAGGGCGCTGACGACTATGACTATGTTCACACCACGACCGCTGCACGGACCGTTCAGATTGGGAGGAACCGGGAGCTCCGGTGGCGACCGCAAGACGCCGGCCGTTGACCTACAGCCCATCCGGACCCGGCAAGCAGTGTCACCACGGTCGAAAACACTATTTGCATAACCGCTGCCAGTGCTGTCCGGCTGCCAGAATGCAGACCGCCGAGCGTAAGGATTATTCGTCCCGGTTCTGAACTGGATGCTGAAGATGACATGTCTCCTGGATTGGAAAAGAGTGACACAAAGAGAGGGAAAGAAAGAAAAATGTTAAAATTAGAATCATCATGCGATCAGGAGCGTCAAGACGCGGGGGAAGGGCCGCATGGAATGATTAATGGACGAGGGTGTCAAAATATGGGCGACGATAATGTTTCCCGCAGGACTCGCTAGCAAGTTCTCGGATAAACCGCACGCTCCAGAAAGGGTAAACAGTACGCCATTTTTTTCAACATTCGGGCTTTAAGAGCTTGTTTTGAATATTTTATTTTGAAAAATCTTTTGAAATTTGTGTAATTCATTCGCTCCTGAGAAATGAGTTTTATTTTTACGACACAAAAAGTAAAGCTCAATTTTCATAAAAATTGCTATATAAAAAAGAAACTAGTTTTCTGTAATATTTTCTTTAGTCAATGAAAAGTTTTTAATTAACAAATAACGGTATTCGATTACTTTTGAGTAATTTTCTTGCGATCACCTGATATGATTTCCCGTTCTGGACATCGCTGAGTAACAGATTTTGAACATCCATGGGCATTTTATGTCATTATTTATTTAAAGTATTAAGTATGTAAAGAAAAGTTGTTTTTTTTTTTAATTATTTAGAAGTATTCATGATTCTTGATTAAGCGAAATTTTTTGGGTGCAGTGATGCTCTTAGGTGATTTTTATTAATTTACAGGGTTTTTCAGTTGATAAGACAATAGCTTCCATTTTAATGGCAGGCTTCTTAGATGGAATGGCAAACAAAGCTAGTTGATATGGAAACTGCTTCAAGTGACAGGGAAATTAAAGACTTTTGATTGTGATGTCCTCAGATGATATTCTCATAGTATCAGTTAATATTATCAACCGCACTTCAGCGCTCGGGTAAGTGCGTGCAATATCACGCGAGCAATATACGGTTACTATGAGAATATCATCTGAGTACATTACAATAAAAGGTCTTTGATTTTCCTGTCATATGAAGCCTTTTCCATATCAACTAGCTTTGTGTGCCATTTCATCTAAGGATCTAATCATCTAAGGCCTACCATAACAATGGATTATATTGCCTTATCAACGGAAAAACCCTGTAAATTGAACTATTTTTCCTTCAAGTAGCAATACGACCATGGGGCGGTCCGGTGCTCGAGGCGATAACAGCATCAGTCTTCACACGGCTGGACAGGGGTTCAATTCCCATCCAGACTGCCTCCCCGTACCGTCCCCGAAGGCTGACTACGTTACTACGGGTAAGATTTAGTCACAGAAAGCCAAAAATGGCAGGCCGAGACTTCTCGAGGTCGTAGTGTCAAGGAAGAAGAAGAAGAAGCAAGGCGACCATTCTTATTCAGTAAATTAAATTGCTTTCAATAAAATAAATAAATAAATTAAAGATTCGTCAATAAAATTGAGCTACTCAAAATATTACAATGTGGTAGCTTCAACACAAATAATTGAAGTAGTTAAAAATTGGAAGAATTGGGCACTTTATTTTGCTGATCACTGTAATAAAACCCGTTGTCGACTTAGCCGACTATGATACAACACGTAGCATACATTTCAATCTTATATTTTCAACAACTAATAAACAAGCAAAAGTGCTTTAAAAAAACTTATTTTATAGAGACTTAGAGTCTTCGATGGCAGTGCGGAAAGCGCGTCTTCTTTGTCCGGGTGATTGTATATTTGATTTAAATTGAGACTGATTAGCATTCAACTCAATAACTTAACAAATAATCTACTTAACTTTATTTTATTTGAAAATAAATGCAATGTGTAAAGTTAACCAAGGAACCCCTGGGCGAACTCACAAGTGACTTCAAGCTCATAATAGTTCTCCCTGATTAGCTGATTCGATGTAACCTTAACTTCCATTCCGCTAGAATCTTCCAAAGCTAGAGTCTTTATCCGCCACCGAAAGGCTATGTTCAGAACTGGTGGACTGATCATGGAAGTACAAAAATAAAACAAATATCTAAATATCTATTCTGAACTGATGACATATCATGCTGGTTTATTTTCTTGGAAAACGTAATACAGTCTAAACTAACAATTATTGGTTCACAATAATACCAGAGTATTTGCTCTTCTTTCAAGAAGGATTCCAAGAATGCTGGTTTTACTGTTATTTAAATGTAATACCTGGTATCTCAACGGAATATTTAAATTATTTCGTGTTTCTCTTTTATCCAATAATGTTTAGTTTTCCTTTTCAGTAAATAGAAAGATTATAGCAATTATAACTAACGATAGCTTTGTTAACAAAACCATCTGGTGAATTCCGCGAACTTGCGAAATTTGTTAACCTAAAATGCTTCCTCAAGCAACTTTGGGGAACAAATCTAGTTCAACAGAAACGCACAATCATGCTCAACCTTTCCATCATTGCCATGACCTACGCCACACACATACAATCTGCGTGCCATTTATTTGATCGTGACGTTTTTCCTTCCTCTCCCCATATTAAACCATCTGCAGCATACATCGAATGCAGATGGAAAGCGAAGCAAATGCAAAGCAAGAGAAACGCAAAAAAGCATTCCCACTGATGTAAGGTTCGACAAATATGAAAATCATTACGCTAAAAGTTTTTCCCCCGTCCAGTAGGTCAAACACCCGCGTTTCGCTTCGGGTCAGTTCGGTTTAATTTTACCTCGTTCGCGCGGCGTGCATCTGTCCCGCCAGTCCGAGTACTTGCTGGCCGAACGATAAAAAACACAAATTTCCGAGTGAAATGATTCGTTGCCTGCCTGCCTGCCTGACTTTCTGCACTGGCAGTTCCAGACTGCGCCGTGCATAGTTATGTTTCCTGGAACCGTTTGGCAGGGTGGTATGGAAACTGTTGACATATCAACCTTTCATGTTTGCTCGCATGTTCCGAACGGTGGCAACCCTTCAACAGATTCCGCTCACACACACACACACGTACTGTTGGTGATGGATATAGAAACTAGTAGAGGCTAGTTTTCTGTTCCGGACCGCTGTGAAAAGCATGGGAAAGGTGTAAAAGGAACACGAACAAAGGCCTTTGTGCCCTGCATTTTAGCCACGATCCTTTTTTATTTTCGCAAAACGAGCATGTAAATGAAACCCCTTTTCAGTGCAACGGTCAACAGGCTAGGTGTGACCGTCTCGACATGGTTGGCAGGTTGAACATTTTCCGGTGGACGACACGTTGGCCGTGTGAATAATCGAAAGGAAATGTAATAGGCTTTCTATCACTCGTCTCGTCTATAAAGAGCTTACGGACGATTGCCGGGCAAGGAATGTAGCGTAAGCTTGTCCGTGCATGCTACGCGAACGAACAGGCATGGCAAAAAGGGGGTGTCGAAATTAGCTTCATTCGTTGTTGGTGGTTGTAATTCGGTTCAGGAAACGGAAACTATCGTTCGACGCTTGTAATTGATATGGACGATACTTATTGATTGGAAGTAGGTAGCGAATTGAGATGAATTGCCGTGTAAATGGCTGTAATTGAGAACGTGACAAGCAGAAAGAAGTTTGAAGCCGTTCGCAACTTACTAAATTGTTTAACTGCACCGAACAAAGCGCGTAAAGTATGCAATCCGCATTACAAAACGCCTAAAGTTATGCAAATTCTATCTTTTACACTTCCAACGCTATTTTCCTTTTCTAATGTGTAATTTCTTAAGGCACAACGTCATTGCAAAGTCATTAATAAACTTGCACAATAGTATGCCAGTTCCTACCCATCATTACTTCCTCCCAAAAAGCACATCGATCTTTGGTAATCTGTGTGAGTTTAAGGTTTCAAATTGTTTCATTTTGACTCGAGTTGTAACAAGTACAGCAGCAGGCTTCAGTTACTTATTCTCTTACTTCCAGCCTTCCTTCTCCACAAACTGTTGAAAGGCATACCGGATAGCATACCAGCTACCCGCTTTTCAATCTACCAGAAAATGCAATATCATTACAATGTCGGTCAAATTTGCATCACCGGGCACGAGCTGCAGTGAGCATTTTGCCAGCCCGCACAGGATGCATAATGGTTGGTAATTCGGCCAATGGCAAAACGTACCTCTCGCACACACACACACAAAAATCCTCCCCGAAGGAGAAAAAAAACTCCCCGACGAACCAGACATCTTGTGATTATTCGTCCGATGATCGCTACGCCCCGCCAAAGAAAAGGTGCTGTTTTAGCGCCACGCGGAAACAGGCAGATCGGTTTTGTCGGTTCGGTCACGTAATAACATTTTCCCTTTTTTCGTCATCGACCATCGGAAAACGCTTGCAGCGTGCATACAGGCCCGCGTTGAGGTCGGCTACCGGGGCGCCTCCATCCGTTAATGGTGAGGACGGGTGCAATAAGAATCGTTGCAATAAGAAAAACAAGACACACACACACACACCATACTGAGACAGAAAAAACGTGGAAGAACGTTGTTCTCCGCTGTAATCGACCGTGAAAGGGCGAATGGGCGGTGGTTTCGGTCGAGGTTCGGTTCACTTTGACTTTGAGCTTCCGTTCTCATCTGCATGCGAACCTCGCGATGAATGTGCCGTTCTGCAAACTAATTGAATTCGGTGCCTTCACATTTTGGCAAAGACAAAGAGAGAGAGAGACTGAGGCACCAGACACAGGCGACAGATGGGCAGTGTAAACGTGTACGGGGAGTTCCACGAAAAATGTTTTGGCACAAAACCATCATTGCTGAAGCGTCGTCGGCGGGTGACCTACCGAAATTCACCGTATCCACCGTACTTGCATGCGCAAGCAACGAGTTCTCTGTTGGTTTGACTATTGGTTTGGCATGCTTCAACAGGGTCTATTAATTTTGGATATTGAACGAGAGTTTTCAATAGAAATTGTTGAAATTATAAGGAAGAACGTTTAGCTTTTAACGCAGTCAACAATATCGCTTCTAACCATTCTTAAATTACTCATTCGTCTAGTTAAAGTAACAACAATCATTTTTGGGGAAAATGTCAATCAAGTTTGTAAATTTTAAGATCTGTGATCTTTGATGATCAATCTAACTCTCTTTTAATGAGAACTGTTAGCAGTCATTTTTGGAAATTTGTTCTTAATCATTCCCATTTTCTCTTAACATTTTTGGTGACAAATGTAAGCAATAGGAACACATCTCACTGTTCCTGTGATACAAAGCTTTCCACAAAACTAGAGGTTTATGTGCATTGGCTGTATAGCTTACAGGAATCTTGAAGCTGTTTTCTTCCACCAATGGTACTCCATTTCGAAGAGTCCTAGAGATATCGTAATGTGAATCGTGATAAGCACATAATATTACATACGACGTTAACGCGAATATATGATATATGAATCTGGGTTTAGATGACAAGCTCATAGATTTATCAGCAAACGATCTGCACATTATACACGCATTTCTAAACCGAGGAATATATTGTAAGCGTTTAGCGTTCTCAGGATCACTCCTCGCATTATATCTTGTGCTATAAGATAGGACCAATATAGACATATTCATTCCAGGAAATCGTCATATGCTTTAAACACCACTCATAACCATTATGATCTACGTACCCGTCATATACTTCAAGCAGAAATTTATAAATTATGAATTTAATGAATTATAAATGTTAAACCTAGCCAAGGGCAATTCGTGCCAATCCTGCCAATTAAACGATTTTAAATACCAAATGCTCATTTCTCCAGAACACGGAAGGCTGATTGATATTCCTAGAAAATGGGTTCTTCTCAATAACCTTATCTTTCCTCTGTGCACGTCTTAAACATCCCTTCTAATGATTCTACCTCTCAACTTTGATATCTTCAGTAAGGTTCTATTCTTAGTATTTAGAATTGAAATGTGAATGATTGCTAACAATTGGTGGATTTAATTTGTGCAGCTAAAAATTTTGCTAAAACGGTATAACGATTTTTTTAATTTATTGTACACGAAAATGTACTAAGAATTCCTTAATCAATTCTCCCATAAAGGAACATATTGAAAGTCAGCCCGAAAGTATGCAATCTGCATGACATATTTATCTCAAATTTCTTGCTTATTTTTTTTGTTTTCCCACCACGGCAATGGGAAACATTTCTCATCGTTATCATATTTCTTCAACCATCAAATTACCTTGTATTTGCGTCATGTACGCATCGCTGTTCTGATTGTCGAAATCACTGCCGTCGTGATGATGGTAGGAAGATGCGGCCGACGACTGGTCGTAGATCGAGTGTACGTAGTTGACTGGATTCAGCCCGACCGGTGAGGCCGAGGCCGCCATCAGCTTGGGCCGCTCGTCCTCGATCCACCGATCGACGCGCTGCTCGTAGACGTCGTGAATTTTAGCAATGCAACTAAACTGCAGATGAAAGAAAATCCACGCACGGTTGAGTTAGTTTCTGCCGGCTTGCAATACGACGGAAACTGCTGAGTGGCTTGCCGATAAACATGAAACAAAAAGTGCGGAAGGAAAAAAAAGCCTCCAAGATGAAACAGTACGCAGCTAACTAACTAACCAACTAACGAACCCATGTTTTTTTTTGCTTCGTGTTTTTGCTAATCAATGTCACGCATCATCGATCGACGTAAACAGAGTGTCGAAGGCCTGGGGAAAGACGCCCGATGGGTTCGCGGTACACGATAGAAAAGATAAATAGCTGGAACACAAACGAATCCTTTGCCACTTTTTCCTCGCGTTTCAACCGCCCAGCGCCCCAACGAAGGCGGGAAAAAACGGCGGCAACTTTCCGCCTTTCCTACCGACGGCACACGATTTGTGTGAACATGAAAGCGACTGATGGCTGCCTCTTGAAGCAAGCGATTATTTATGTTTGCGGAAAAAAGCACCAATGGACGAGCGGTGGAAAATAGCGGCTCGGTTGCCTTTCGTGCAGAGCGCGCTCTTTCTACAGATGAAAGCGAAAAGTGTGGCGGCTGAAAAAGTCAACTGACAAACGGAGTGGAATGGAGAAAACGAACTCGTTACTTCTTATCTTTCATATTTGTACATCTTTTCATGCACGACACTTTCACGTCCCCTCCTACCACCCCGCATAGGAGCGTCAAGTTGGAGTCGCAGTTTTCCTGGTATGTCGTCAATGTGGCGGAAAATGACGATGTTGTTTGTTTCCGGCAGAAGTTAGACTCTGTCAGCTGAAAACAAGTGCTGCGACTGTTTCGTAGCAAAGTCAATGAGGCAACATTCAATAAACGAGTGAAAGTATGTTTTGGGACACATTTTATCCAATTTTTGGGTTTGAAAGTTTGAAGTTACTCATTTAGTTTTCCCGAGTGAGCAACTGATTCTCTTGTTAAGAATCACATTAAGCATTTGATAAGTAAAATTAGCAAAGGATCGTTATAAGAGCTAAGATTCATGTTAAGACCTTAAAATAGTCTATTAGTCTGTTTGAACATTTTATCTGCAACACACACATCACCTACTTTCAGTTTACTTCGTCCGAGAAAGTGATGGGAAAGGTGAAAAAACAACCCGAGCGTTGACGTGTCGAGTCCGCTTCGATGATCCTTGTACACCGGGTATTGCATCATTTGTGATGCATTGACCTGTAAAAAAGAAAAGAATGAATCCATTATCAGACATTATTTTACAGCAATTATTTTCGATTTATTCTTTAATGGTTAGTAAGCCTTTCAAAACCAATAAAATCCACTAAGTGACTAAGATCCACTAACAACATAAGATCCCTAAGTGACATCGGGGTTGATTTATTTTTAACACAAAAATTTAAGAGAATTCAATGATCAGGTCTGATTGGCTGAGTATTGGCTGTTTTTTTTCGGGAAGATTTTTGAAATTTAACCTCACTGATCATGCTTTTAACCATCGACGCAAATCTCATATATCTCCTCGACAGATTAAAACTTCATTGAACCTGCTGGTCAACTAGTCCAAATGTAATCGAGTGGTGATAACCTGATAGTGAAATATCATTTACAACAAACAGTGAAAGGTAGAATTTTTGAATTTCATTTTTCCTTTTACATTTTAACCGGTTTAGCATTGAGAGACTGTCAGGCTTCTTGATATTCCTGTCATTTGAGATCTATTCCTAGTATTGAAGTCAGCTAATCTAGCATTTAACATGGATCCTCTTGAAGCAATTGTTAGGCGTTCAGTGGCCTTCTTTCACGTTGACGGTTGAGGTCGGCAAAAAATACCACTTTTTAAACCAATTTCTGTATACCCAGTGCTATCGATAGCATTGAAGATGGGGTAGACTTCATTATTGTTGGGAGATGTGCTCCCTGTGGCTTGCCGAAACCTTCTGATCTCTCCTGCATTACATGTGCTCCTTTTTAAGTCTGCTACAAGTGCTAGTCGCGCCTTATTCGACAGCCCGTTGATGTCTCTTTTTAGGTGCTTGTTGTTACGCTAGTAACATGGAAGCTACAGCATTATCTCCTCTGCACATTTTCCATCTATCGATGGGCTCAAAGATTTAAAAATTTCTTCCACTATATTATGGCAGAACATCAGACATATTGCACAACGATCACAACATTGAAAGTGAAACAATTTCGCACAAGTTATAAACTGCTGTATTCTGACGACTTGCAGGCTTGAGAGGCTGAATCTGACATTGTTAACTGTGCTGTTCTCCTCATTCCACATGTTGCTTGTTGTTCTGGTGCTCAATGAGCTTCATGTGCTAACGTATAAAAATGATCCGTGAAAACGTTCTCAAGAAGAAGATTACCAAGACTATTGGTAATAACTTAATTATAAATTAGCTGGCCACTCAGCTCCGCGAATTAGCGTAATGAGTAATTTAAGTGTACTGTTAATCAGTTCAACCCTTCAAGAGCATTACAAGATGATGATTACCCAAGCGTTTCGACTATTACTTCGCGAGTAGGCAAGGATTTTAAGGGCCACCACAGCCTTGAATCTTCAATTTATGCTATTGTTAAATCAATTTTGGACACCAACACAACCCTTCAACATCGATAGGTTGGAATACTGGCAAAAGAAATGTGCACGAGCGATATATAGTTACGCATAATAAGACACCGTCAAGTCGCCACGCGCGCACTTTCCGACGCGCATGTCAACAGCGAGCTGGCAACCGGACCCGACACGTGGACACGCGCTTCCGCTCCACGACAGCCGCTACCAGCGAACCAGCCAGGTCAGTTTAACGCCAAAGCGGGTCATTTGCAAAATATTCCAGCCGATGTTAGTCAGTTACGATTCAGAGATCAGGGAATAAAGTAAGCTTTTTGTAAAAAGTACTCCCACTGTGTCGTTTCTATAACTATATTACCTATTGCCTTGGTCTCGTGACGCTATATATCAAAATAACCAGGCTAAGTTCTCATTATTCTGAATCAAATCCTTCCAAAATAACAAGAGCCAAACGACGAATCAGTGCAATTTTACTTAAGCTTATCAGTACTGAATTCAAATCAACTGAATTTGGTTCTAAATATAAAATTTTAA
Organism: Anopheles stephensi; assembly: GCF_013141755.1. Classification (NCBI taxonomy): domain Eukaryota; kingdom Metazoa; phylum Arthropoda; class Insecta; order Diptera; family Culicidae; genus Anopheles; species Anopheles stephensi. The sequence continues at coordinate 55,041,491 of NC_050203.1, read as the reverse complement.
AAATGATTTCTTCTTATCTAGCTCTTGGATGACTCAAACAATCTCAGCATTAGTATAAACAATTTTTAATTAACCTTGCGTTGTACGTGTTGCGTCTTACAAAACCATGCTTTTATATTCTTCTATTTATTTACTTGTTTGCAGTGAAGTTTATTGCAATTTATGCCTTATTGTTTTGCTAGTATAAGAAGGTCATTCTTATTGTTGGCTGAATGAGCTTCATGGTCAGACCGATCATAAAATGGCTTAGTACACTTCCTGTACAGCTTGTAGTTAGATAGCCATTACCCACTAAGGGAGGATGATAAGGATGGAATTTGAACCCCAGTCCTGCTGTGTGAATAACGGCACCGCTATTGCCTCCACTGCCGGTCCGTCGCAGTTTAGGATAGTTCTATAGGCAATATTAGGCTATATCAGTTTTATACAAAAATAAACAAATCGTAAAATTCTTTGCTGCTCTACGGATACTACAATTATAAAGCTTAAGGATCCAACTACCAAATAAAAAAGCCATGTATCTGAACTCTGTCCCGAAATGATGAATCTTTGCTACAATTTCTTCTCATGTTTACCTCGTGCCAACAAAATCGCTTCACAACTCAAAACCCGTCACACCAGAAACGCCACTATCACTTCTTCTTCCGGCGTCCGATATGCGCAAGGGGCTGGTCAGTCTGGGCGGGTGGGAAGCAAAATTACATGCACACTATCGCCGACTCAACCCAGCTTCCCAGCCGGTACAGTATCCACCTCCCCACAGGGGATTTAGCAGGGTGTTGTGCATCGTTCAAGATACTGTCCAGGCCCCGGGAACCTTATCCCACAAAACATTAGCACACTCACACGAAGGAAACACGTTCCAACATACACAAACTCCATCACCGGCTCGAGCAAACACCGACACATACTGGGGGCAGCCATCTGGAGCCAACACCGTACGACACTGTTTCCAATTCCCCAAAGGGAACTCTGTGCTCGCTACTCGGCATCGTCAAACCGAAAACCACCATCCTTGCCCAGCGCCCGAGCACGGAGTTTACGGGGTAAATAAAATACAAACTGAGCAACCTGAGAGTGGCTTACGAGAGTGGAGATTTAGATTCGTAATGCTGCCAGAATTACTGCCTGGTAGCATTTACTATTTACTACGGTGCAGCATTTGCCGTGCGGCGAACTTTCTCTCCCCCAAGCTCTCCCGTCACGGCCCGGGCAGCTTCTAAACACATCGCTTCCGGGGCTGGTTTCAGGGAAAGCGACGCAAACGTTCCATCATGCCAAGGGCCCGTTTCTTGTCGCAGTGTGATGACAGGGATTTGTCGACACCGGAAGATTGATATTCCGAAGGATTAAAGTTTTAATTAAATACATAAAACGATTTCCCATGTTGATTGAATTTCTAACTCCTTCTATCCCGCTTACGCCCTCCCCCCCCCCCCCCACCACCCCATACGAATGGCCTTCGGGGGTGGTGAAAGCTTTCGCTCCGTACAGCAGACACACAAACCATCGGTTCCGTATCGGATTTCAATGTCACACGATCTAAGCCCTCCGGCTTCGGTAGCTTCCTGGAAGTGAATGCGTACGGCATCGCCTCCTTCCAACGATACGAAACGAAGGACATACCTTTTTGTCATCCAACAGCCAGGTAAGATTGGCAGCTGGTTTCGAGTTGTAGGACGTGCAGTTACCCAGCACTACGTCACCTATTCGGTAGAACTGTTTGATGCCCGTAATTAGCGGCTTTGTAACAGGAACATCTGGCGGGGGAAAAAATCGAACAGAAAGATATTAATGATGACTCGAAATTTCAGCACCAACAATCGATTATCGCTACACTTACCGACAACTTCCATCTCGCTGGATACGATCATCGTATCGAACGAGGGCAGATCGGCCGACACTTCGCAGCTGTATTTGCCCGTCGCCGTTGGCTCCACGGCCATCAGTGTGAGATGGCTACCGTTCGACTGTGGGCGCTGTTAGAAATCAAATAGAAAACAGGTTCCCAGATGAAAAATGCACACGAGTTTCTCCCTCTCTTTTTTTTCACAGTTTTCTCTTGCACGGGGGGACACTTTTTACTTCCTTTTTGCCAACATCAAACATTTTAGTATAAAGCGAGCGAGGACAAAAAAAGACCGGGGACTTGTTTGCAGAAGCGTAAAATCATATGCAACTGGGATACGACTAGTTTTTCACACATTTGTGTGTGCGTGTGTTGCTATAGTATCAAACGTACTGCTTTGTTTATTATTGTACCGTACACTGACCGAGCGCTGTTTGCTGTCAATGGTTGATCTGTCAAGCGGAAGAAAAACTCGCGTTTTATCGCACTAGTTGTGCTGTTAGCGCTTTTGTGTGATGTTCTTTTTTTGTCCTTCTCTAGTTTGAACATATTTTTATTGATCGTTTGAAACTTAAATGAACTTATTGTGCGTTCCGTGTGGCAGGGTCTGTTTAACGACTTGTAATTAAAATACATTAATTGACTGAAGTTTGATTGAATACTGGTTCCGCTCACTATAATTGACAGCAAACTATTTTACAAAAACGCTCGGATATTTTCTCAAACTTTCTCTCTACTGTGAGATTGGGACAGCAGCGCAAAACGTATTCAATCGAATCGAAAACACATTTTACAAACGACCAGCGCGCAATGAGGTAGAAATTTGAAAACTGCACCGACAGACACATCATAAGTGTGCAACAGTGCAACACAATCAGGTCATTATACGATGCCGCTCCATCGACTAACCCAATTCCTCTTCCGGAAACTAATTGTGCACGGGCCTTTTCTACTCCCGAGCCGCCATGTAAGCCTGGCGAGCCGATTCAGCATCGTTAATCAGAGCAACCAGCTGAAATGCACCGACTGCACACAGTCACTGCAAAGAATGGTTTTCGCAGTAGAAAAAAAGCGCGTGTGCTCGTGAGAGAGAGACAGTGAATGAGAGACAGAATGGTAAAAAACAAACCACCACCAGGCACAACAAAGGAATGATAATTATGATCCCGTTGATCTGTGTAACAAAATTGTGCGCAAGTGTGGGAAGAAAATTCCCGATTAGAAATCATCGTCATCCGGTGCAGTGCGCTGCAGCCCTTTCGGTGATGCATTTCCAACCCCTGTACTGACGTTCCGGCTGATTCGAACCCGTGGCAGACTTGTGGCTTCCATCCCGGCGAGAGCAGTAGCAACCGCTGCTGGTAACATTTCTGCATCTAGCTAGCTTTCGCAGAAGCGATTCTCACAACGGTAACGTGCGCCAGATAAGGGAAAGGAAGGCGGGTAAATCGTGACTTCCGTGCCACAGCTTCACCAAACGAACTCACCTCCACCGACAGTCCCGCGACGACGAACGATTTCAGGGCGGGAATTTCCTTCGGTGTGTAGCGGAAAAACTCGCGCTTTCCCTTGTACCACTTGACGGAGTACAGCTCGGCGCCCTCCATGTCGTAATGGCAGATCAAATTTGCATTATCGCCCCGCTTGATGGCGACCGGAACACTGACGCGCACGTCCTTCAGCGTGATGACGAGATCTGCGAGAATAGAGAGCGAGAGAGAGAGAGAGCGAGAACGAAATCGGGATGAGCTAAAGATCGTTTGGTGATGGAAATTGCATTTATGAAAAGCTTCACGTGAAGGGTAAGCGGTGGACGGATTAGTGGTGGCTGGGGGCATTGGCACATGGATACCCAACACCCGATGGCAAAGCGAAACCCATCTGTGCCCGCACGCTCGGGTGTCGATAGAGTCAATAATCGACTTTAAGCGATTTTGCCGACGTAACGATTTGGGATCGGATCGCTTAACGATAAAAATAGAATGAGATAAAAGTGTTTTTATGCACGATAATGTTCACACCAAAAGCGCCGTGTTGGACGGTTTAGTACTGATCGGATTTGTTAAGCGAATGAAAGAGTGAAACTTCATGGAATTGCAACTGATAAGGTGAAATCGATGCTTAAGCCTTTTTTTGTTGCTCGTTTAGGGAGATGAAAGCGGTTTACGGTAACTAATCGAGGAATTATGTTTTTCAGCCCAACTCGTTCATATTTGTATGAAAGAATTAAGGATTCTAGTGAGTCCGATCCGATAATCCGGCAAGCTGTGAATCTAAAACCACTTCAAACAAAACCTTTTAGTAACAAAACATTTGCTTTTATCCAATGGATGTTTTATTAAACATATTTTAAGGGATGATTTTTTAATTTTTTCATAGTTTATATTTTCATACTGCAAATCAACGTAAGAAAAGGAGACAGGCATATTCGTCTGCTACGGTGCTGCAAGTCAGTCCACATTTGATACAGCGGGTCCACCTGTGTTGGCGTTGGGCTCGGGAGTGGTCACCGGGTACAGCCTCGTAAACAGTGGAGTCACTCCAGCTGTTGCGAGATGGAATCTGCCGATCGCTGTGAGTTCGATGTTGACTTGGTCGATCACGGGCTGTGTCATTGCTGGGCTACTTGGAGAACATTGCACGCAGAATTTGTACTGTCCAAATAACTGTGCTTGTTTGTTTCAGTCCAGACCCAGGATAGACGACCTGAACAAACCAACCCTCTATCAAAGCCATAGCCACAACAATAGAACCGGACCAAAAAAAAACCAAAACATACATATTCACATACACAATAGAAATGGACAACAACCACCCATCTTCACAGCACAACCGAGCATTCCCGGGATATGGCAAATAGCTAGAAGGAAATGCTTAGTTAATTTTGTGTAATTTTGTTATTTGTGAATTTAATTCGCATCCACCACATGCAGTGATGGCAATACAGCATCAGTCTGTCATACTTAATAAATAAATAAAATATATAAATAAGTCATATAAATAATTCATAGATATCCATGGGGCGGTCCGGTGGCCGAGGAGACAGCGGCGCCGGTCTTCTATTAGCAGATGTAATTTACAGTGCATTTTCATTGCTGGCCTGCAGAGTAGAAATATTGATTTACCATTCTCCTATAGTCCTGCATCGACTTTAATATACCAATGTCGACCTCTCAGGAAAAGAGACTTTTTCTTCATCTTTTTGGCCTTACGACCTCTCTGCCTGCCATTTCTTCTCCTTTCGGGACTTATTGATACCGCATAGTTGGATAGTCAGTCCTCGCTATGGGGGAACGACGGCTCAGATGAGTCTTGAACCCCAGTCCTACCGTGTGAAAACCAGCATTGCTGTCACATCTTACTGGTAGTATTTTATGGCTTATTATATCATATTGTAGCTCTATTAATCTATGTCAAGTATACAACAATAATTATAATAATAACCAGTCAAACGCTAGTACAAACATATACTAAGGAAGCTCTTTAAACCATTTAAGATGTTTCCTGGGTCCATCTTGCTGTTAATTTATTTAATTACTTATATACTAGCTCTGTATTTTCTTTTTTTCTTCTTATACGACATTCTGATACAAATTTCTTAATCCTGTATCTCACAAAAAAAATAAAGATCAAGAACAAGTCACAGTATTCTTGGTCCAGCATTTTTTTATTATTTATAAAGCACGGCCTGACCGTATTGTTTAGAAAATTTTTTATTAGGTTAAGCAAGGTTCGTCATGAAATTGTTGTTTAAGTTAACGAATGAAAACTAATGTACTCTTTCATGTACTTTGTTTAGTAAAGCAAAAAAAAGACATGGTTTACGCCTAAATGTAGGCAATACGTTGTACTGCAGTTGAAGGGATACGTTGCACGAGCTTTCACGAAGCTTTAAGATAACTAAAGTAGCAATACGGCCAGGCCGTTTCTTACGAATAAAAAAGTCGAGTCTTTTACCAAAAAAAAATATTACCATAAAGCTACGGGCACATAAATCATACTTGTTTGTTTAAAAATGATATCATTAACAATACACAAACGATTCTTTTCTTCCAAAATCAACACGCAACTTCTTCCATTTCCGGCCGGCTGTAATAAAACTCTAGCCTCATTAATCTACCTTTAGCATAAGCGGTTCACTTTAAGTTCTGTTTAACTTTTCCCTTACTACTTTAACTAAGCTAAAGGTAAACAACGTCTCACTCCCTCATTACCCTTCTGGGGAAGGGGGTAAAAAATGCAGAAGAAAAAGAGTAGCGCTACGGAAGTAAGAGTCCGGGCGATCAAACGTACGTAAGTCACCAAAGCAAAGTTTTCCTGCTTCCAATCAAACAGCCAAGCAAACTTCTCATTAGCCAAGTCGGAATTTTAAGCGTTTCCTTCGCTTTTTCTTACACAATGTAACACTTTTTTCTCACACACTTTTCCGAACTAGTTTAAAAGCTTTTTGGGGGGGGAGAAAAACTATTTCGTACACCGGCCAAGCACGACCACGGTACGGATATGTATGTCGCTGGAAAGTCGTCGCACAATGGACGCTGTAAAAACCCCCCCACTCCAGAACACAGCGCAAAGATAAAACAAAAATTGCTGTAAGTCGAGCACCCGTGTACGTGTTCGTCGCAGGCAAGCGTTTCAAGTGTAATTACACCGTTGGAAAGTAATTAAATTTCACTGTTACGCCAATTTCGATGGCGAAAGTCTGTTTTTAATCGACTACTACAATTTGTCCGCTTGTTTTTCTGTCTGTGTGTGTGTGTGTGTGTGTGTGTGATGGCCTTCATTGAGTACCGAGGACGGTAAAGGAGATGTAGCTTCGGTGTTGAACAGCCACAGCACGCCCCACGCTGGGGGTTTAGATGGTGCAGATTAAAGATGGAAACAATGGCCCTTCGACAAAACACGCAGCTTACGCGAAGCTTACGAAGCGGGGTGGGACATAAAATAAAGATTTGTTACCATCGTGAGATACCGGACAACAATGGCCCACTAAAAACGAGGAAAAGAGGTTGTCGCAGGATCACAACAATCTCCGCCGCACTGGCTGTGGCTCGCGGTGATTGCCCAAGTGTCACACGGTTCGCCCCATTTGACAGATAACCGTTTATCTGGCGTGCCAGGATGAAGCAGGACCATCCGAAGCTGGTAATAATAAAGACGTCTTCGCCTGACTGCCATAACAATACGATTGGCAATTGTATCGCTGCTGCGTGAGATGGCAAGGCACCGGCACGTACCGGGCTGCTGATGCGTTCCCGCGAGACATCAATTGTAGTTGCCAATTAGAAGGGAACAAGTAAGAAAACGGTTGTCGCACTGGCTGTCGCCCATTCAACCAGTCTGCCACATGTTGCACATGTAAGCAAGCACACGGGCTTTGTTGTGCACCTACGGCTGGACATAAATCCCGTGCAGCACATGACGATAATCGCAAGGAGGTGAGTTCTTGTGGCCAGATCTTGATCTTGTCTCTGGTGGCGAATACATTTCGCTTACGTGCCATCGACATTCCGACTCCGAACTGTACATGGTGCTTCGCTCACTTGATTGTGATGGAAAAATTGATAAAATATGTGAACGACGGTGGCCATAAAGCGGCCATCTTTATAGGCCGTTTGCCGGTGTTACAGACAGGACGACACCCTTGGTTGGGGATTTCGGTTCCCAAGTCTCCTCTTTTTTCTTCTGCAAAGCTCACTACTGTAGCCTGGTAGATGTGCAACAAAATGACAACCTTGGCTGGTGCCAGCTTGCTTGCCCCCCCAACTCTAAACCGTAAAGTGTTCTGCTAGATTTCACTTCAATTCGCCATATTCTTTTCCTTCTTCCTTCTCGGGACGCTTTATTTTTTTGGAAAAAGGGCAACACAAACTTTTGATCATTAACGAGACATTATCCGAACCTCGGTGCTGGTGAACACTATTTTGCACGACTCCTTGAAAGATTTTTCGGCTCGAGAATTTCTCCACTCCAGTTGCTGCTTTTCTTTTCTCTGTTGGCGTAAGTAAACTTTCGCCTCTCGCGTTGGACAAAGAAGGGGGTCGCTCCTGAGCAAGGAACAACGGGCACGGGCGGTATCCCGCTTTCTCTAACTATGAGCTCAAAAAGCCATTATCCTTGTGCCGCTCGTTCGCGTACCATTTGCTGGATGTGGGGAAGTGGTTTAGTTTTTAGTGCGCGAAATCGAGCGCTGCAGTGTAAAAAGTTTTCTTTCTCCGTTTCCTGGTGAAGCAGCCGAAAGCAGGACCTCGATTTGCTCCCCGGCAAGGTTTATCACTGGCGTGGCGTATCGCGCTCATATGATACCGCGTCCGGTGCAAATTGAGATCGAGCATCGTTAAATTAATGGACGGCCCTTCTTCTTCTTCTCCTCCTCGATGAACTAAGGTATAACGCACCGCCGGGCGTAAGTTCTTCGATACACTCACACCCCCTTTCCCTACATGCAAATCATCCCGCAAAACGAATCGCATCAAACTAAAACCCTTGTCTACTGGTGGAGTTTCCCCCCCAAACCCGGATTCGTTTCGCCATTTTGACTCCGTTTAGGGAAACCGTTTAGCGCGCCACATAATTTATGTGTTTTTCGTCAAGATTTATAGACATTTCAGGAGCAGTAATTTGATGCTCCAAGTTGTCCGCTGTGAGCTAGGTGAGCAAAAACTAGAATCTCAAACCCAGTTCGGTTCCAGTTCGGCGTAAGATTCATTTCTGGATCACTTCCAAATGAAAACGTAGATCGGTTGTTCGTGCTGTTGGCCGGTTCGCTTTGTTTTTGCTTGCCCCAGTTCCGAGTTTCCGAGACGGACGGCCCTTTCGTTCGGAACTAATGTTTTAATAGGCTAAGCGCCGGAATGGAGAGAGAGAGAGAGTTTACGGCTGGCTTTTCATTTTGTTAATCACTATTTTAGAAGCACTTTTTGTGCTTCGAACGAAACGGTTTCGAGTGAGATGGTGATAATGTTGGGGCGAAACAATCGGATGGAAAATGGGTGGAAAAGTGGTGGCTCAACAATGGCCGATTACTTTGCTTAATGGGAAAAGCATAAATGGATCGATTATAAGTAGACATTAATAAGGCTTAATTGTAATCGCAGTATCGATAATGCGAACGAAGGGATAGTATTTAAATCTATTTACTCGCCTTTAATATGACGTTTTGATTACGTGTAATGCTTTACGGAATTATTTTAAAGAAAGGGAAGTAATAGCTCTCGTATCACTAGATATGTAACTCTAGACATTCCAAGGTAGCATACCTGTTAGTCTATGAACCTCACAATAGCTTGGGATAGAGGATCTGCTTAATTCACAACTGCTTTAATAAAATTTAATTGAAGGTTTGTATTATACTTTGCGATGTGACTGTTGGTTCCCTAAGGTAATAGATCTATTGGATTTGTATCTTAAATGATCTTCACAATAAGCTATTTTATTCAGACGGTCCAGTGATATTGTCAGTCGCCGGTCTTTAAACGGTAAGACTGAGGTTTTAATCCTATTCGGACCATTCCGCCGTAGTAAGCACTGACTCAAAAGAGAATGGTAGTGACATAACAGTTCAGGCGCTAATACCTAAAATACTACCATGTCCCTAAGAACGCAAAGCTAAAATTTCCGTTGATGTTGTGCTCGTTCGAGCATCAAACAAGACAAGTTCGATGGGCAGCACTGCCACATGTTTATTGTCTTTTGGAATTGTATAGGCTAAGAAGAAATAAGTTTTTGAGAACTTCTTCATCTCAAAATGCTGGTTAAGATCTAGCGAAATCTTGGAACGACGTCAAATTGTGACGAATCTATGCTATCATCCTAACACGATCATGATTTTCACGGTAAAATCAACGCATAAAAATATTATTACAATGTTGATTGCATACCTTTAGGCGCCATTGCATCAATTTAACAGAGTTGAGAATCTGAAATTGGGCGGTCCGGCGGCAGAAGTGATAACGGCACCGGTTTTCTCACGGCAGGACCGGTGGCACTACAACCTCGAAAGGTCTCGGCCTGCCATTTCTGGCTTTCTGTGACTTGATTTTACCCGTAGCAAAGTAGTCAGCCCTGCGTTCGGGTTAGCGGTCGGGATGGGATTTAAACCCCGGTCCTGCCGTGTGAAGACCGGCGCTGTTTTCGCCTCGGCCACCGGACCGCCCCAATCCTGAAACCTAGCACGTTTATAATACACGTTAAAATCAGCACATACAATTATGACTGTGATGATGATTGCATACCTTATGGCGCCAGAATGTCGATTTGAAAGAGTTGTAGTTTCAAGCAATTGTCTTGTTTATTTATTTAGATTTAAAGTCATGATCCATATTCTTTTGGGGTTTAGCAAGTGTTGGGTGTCCCTTTTAAGAATGAAATCACTATTTTTAACGGATTTTTATTATTTCTATGCTCTTTGTTCTTGCCTATTTGACCACAGTGATTCGTTGATCAAATTTGTCCTAGGGCCGTTAACAGTAACGATAAGCGTAAGATAGGTGTTTAGAAATGTAAGTAAAGCTTTCAACAATAACCAACTCTTGTTAAAAAAAGTCTCATATTTGTTATTTTAGCTTCTTAACCTTCGCAAGGCACAACGAAAATAGTAATAGATTGGAATACACATAAAAGTAAGGAATTTGAAAACAAGTCTTGGAAGAGAGTAAAAATTAAAAATAAATAAAAACACTTAAAATATCTTAATAAAGTTTAAAAAGCAGTTACAATTTAGATTTCCAACCATTTCAAAGGAAACGGATTCATTAATGAGAGTGCTGTTAAAAAGCAGCTACAGCTGATGAATTCTGAACTGCGCAAAGAAAAGCTTAAAATGATCTTCAATCCAAGCTCAAATTAACATGAATACACTCATGTATCAACTTGAAACTTTATTTCTTACTGCAATGAATCATACTGCCTTCAAACGCGTTTGATCGATACAAAACCATTGCTCAAGTTACTGTCGCTTGGAAAAAACCACATTAAAAATCCCCCAAGAACTTTTATATTTACTATCCATGTTTATCTTCCCATTATTCACAGACAAACAAGTGAGGAAATGATACGATCAGGGTGGCAAGATAACAACCATCTCTTTTTTCTCATTCGTTGCCTTTGTTGCTTCTCGCTGTTTATGCCATCCAACTACACCAATGCAACGAAAATCTCGAAGGACTCTCAACAGGGCGCCAATAAAACTAGCAACCCCACTCGTACACTTACGCCGTCTAATCGAGCGTTTCACCCTTTCGCTGTTGTTGTTCACCCCTCCCTTTTTACCGTCTGGTGGTTTTGGCGGTTTTGGCCCTACCCGGAAAACCCATGGCACAGTGGTGAACGCAATTGATTTACGAGTCGAATAAAAAAAAACAAGCGCCATTTGTTTTATGTCCAACTTCACTGCCTTTATGCTCGCCATTGCTTGGCATTGGCGTTACTGTGGGTTTGATGTTGCTGTTTAGCCGCTCTTCGATTTCTTTATTTTTGGGTCGTTGAGTCGTTGGCCAATCTTTTCCACCAACTTTTTGGGGAGGTGGGTTTTTTTTCTTTCGTTTCTCATGGCAAGGGGAAACTCCCAGCGAGCGCGTGGTGCAAAGGAGCGGACAGAACCCGATCATGAGCTGAATTCAATTTGTTATTTCGCTACGGTTACTGACAGGATATTAGCAGTCAATGTTGATAAATGGTTTTTAAGTTTATCGATTACCGGACGGATTTTGTTTTGCGCTTCGGACCGGGCGAATGAGTGGTAAAGAGGTAAAAATTGTTGTTTTCCCCTTTTTGGCGAAAGATTCCGACCCAGCGCCGGAAACTCTGAGCGTTCCGAGTCGGTTGGGAATAATACATCGAACCGAACCGATTTTCCTACTCCGACCAGAACGAGCGTAGATATCAATCATATTTCGAAACATTCGTGTGCGCCGGTGTGCATGGGCTGCAATAAAGTGTAGCGCCACCACCAGTGCGAATGTACTTCCCTTATCCGGAAGGTACTTTATCATTGCCTTTTGCGACTTACTCAGCAACTAGCTCGGGGTAGCTCAGTTTCACTCCGAAACCACTCGGGTGAAGTTCAGCAATCGAACAGGTACGATATAAACGCACACCGGCTCCGGTCCAGTTCGGATCCGGGTGGATGTTGAAGGAATTTTCCAAACCACATGAAAAGGTTCCCGAGTTTCCGCCTACCTCCTTTAGTCCTCCGACAGGCTGGCAGCAACTGCTGATAAATAAGATTAATATTCTCTCTTACTCACTCTCTCCCCCTCGCTTCATCGCCCCAGTTTCTCGTAGACTGTAGACTATCGCTCTGCCTATCGACTCTTGGTAACTATGTTGGTGGTTGGATGATTGAAAAATTCACCGATTCACCGGTTCGGTATCTAGGTTTAGTTATCTGGGTTGAGTAGTTGCAATGCGTAAGGCAACACTTCAAAGTGAGCGTAACCTTCCACACTTTGTGTAGTTTCCAGCAACAGGATCAACCTAATGAACTTTACAAGTACCGGTAAAACTGGGAAAACGTTAAGCAAAGAGCTGACTCAAAAACAGCCAGCAAAACTTTATGTTTCATATCTTCAACGTAAATAAGCTTCACGGTATCTAGCAGAAGCGAACCTGCTGGAAAATGTGTTTTCTTATTGCTATTTTATTTTATCCACTTGATTACTTCGAATCAAAACTTTTCACGAGCTTCCTTTCCAATGTGGATGACATGACTGACACCCACTTTTTTGTCGGAATAAATCTTCCAACTTTGTGACGCACTATCATCCTCTCGCAGTTTCATGGCTTTTAATCCACTTGCAATAAGTCAATATGCCATCGAAACCAGCGCCGCTCGGAAATTAACCGGCTTAAGCCAGAAAAGCTGCCCCGGTGTTGTTCTTTCCCAGCAAGTTTTGCCTTTACACTTGCCACGCTGCAACACATTTGCAACGATCAAAGGCCAAACGATGGAAGGCTGACTAGAGGGGGGGGGGGGGGGGGGCTACTGGTTTAATGCAATTATTGGCCACCCCCACACGTGCGTGTGTGTGTGTACGGGTAAAGTTTACGTTTGACAAGCATCTCAACACCGGACCGGTCGGAACGGGGAACTTTTTCTTCCAGTCTGTTCCATTGCTACCAGTACTAGGAGTGTGTGTGTGTGTTGAGATGTACATTCGGTCGAGGGTTTTGTTCAGATTTTTGGGGTTTGGGGGGAAATTAGTTTACAGAAGCTGCTATTATCCAATGGCTAAACAATGTGAATGCTTCGTTAAGAGGATCCCTTTTATTTACTTTCTCTTCATCTTACAAAAGTCTTTCGATTGTGTAAAGTTTGTATGCGCCTGAACGTATGCAATACCACAACTCGCATTCGTCAGTCAGTGTCTCATGTTTTGGATGCCTACCAAAAAGAGCTTTAAAACAGTGATTGCATACTTTAGGGCGTTATTAGTCCAAGCTATTTCCACAAACCTTTATTTTGTTTGTCTGAACGCATTATGCATCAGAAAAGATAATTTAAAAGCCTTAAGAAGTGTAAAGCACTTTTGGCAACCTAATTCTGCTCATAAATCCGTGCTTCTTTCTAAGACGGCTACCGAGGTTCAATGGCATCAGTGCAACGCACCGGCAAGTGTGATGTACGTACGCAGGAGCATCATCATCATCATCATCACATCATTACAAATCAACAAACAAACCTCTTCAGATGCCATTCCCGCATCGCATAAAAACTCATCGCTGCTGCTATAAATCGAATCAAAACACGTTTTCTGCACATCTTAACAGCGTTTTGCTCCGTAAATGTCATCCCAATGCGTTGCTTTCGAGGACCCAAAAAGAACAGAAATAATTCAAAAAAGAACTAGAGAGGGAGTGTGAGAGTAATTCCTTCTGGTGTTCGTGTTGTGCAAAAAACTCTGAACAACTTGTCGAACGCTCTCAATCTATCAACCAACCAGCCAACCAAGCTGCAGCTAAGCACCACGTTTGCATGAGTGTTTTTTGCTGTCTGGATACGGTGTGTCTACCGATCGGTGTGTGTACTCCATTACGCCACGAATCAATTTTGAGCTCCTCGGAGATGCTCACTGCTTACGGTGCCAATGCTTCCTGCCAATGATAAATATTTGCCACCGTCACAATCGGGTTCATCGTCATGCGGTGCTACGGGTTACCAGGGATGATGACTTGTAGAATAAGCGTTAATGTTTGCGTTTGGCAAAACAGGGGGTTGCTTATTTTCACCCATCTCGTGAGGCGGTTCGGTTGTGTGGCGGGGGCAGAGCGAATTCGCGAGAAGTGGTAAATTAATTAGCAAATTTAATCAAGACTTAAAGCATCATAACCGGGGTGATTTCTGGGTATGCGCTTTTCAAAACTATAATTCATACATTCTCAGAAAGCTTTCCTATTTGAAATTATTGAACCATACGTTTCCCTTTGTAGTAAGTAAGGGTTTTTCTCTTTGTAGTTTTTCAAGTTGATTTATCGGACTGATTTCGGGGAATTATTGGAAAATGATCATACCTTCACCTGTAATGAACAGATATAAAGCATAAAATCGACCAAAGCGATATTCGAGTCCCGAGTGCCAACAAAGAAAAGTGCACAAAAGGACTTTAAATATTGTTACCACTTGCGGAAACAACGGTATTATTAATTTATCAAGAATATGTTTAAAACGCTCAAACAAGAACCTCTTCAAAACCAGAACGATGAGTAGAACAACACGAAATTGTTGGATTCATTAGCAGTGAAAGAACAATATTGGTGAAGAAGGAATACCTGAATTTGATGTGCAAATTCCAGAATTACAGGCACATTGCAAGTATAAGTTCAAATTAAATAAATAATTGAAAAGGGACACAAACAAACATGCTAAACAAACCACACAATACAGTGAGCAGAATAAGCAAATCATATTTATCCTCTATTTTGCAATCAGCTGTGGATCAAGGAAACGATGTTTAAAGCAATATTTAATACTATTTTTTGCGGTTAACAAGGCCGGATGTGAATGATAGGGCATCAAATGATGATTATAACCGAAATCAAAGAACATCTTGATGGTAAGTGATGTTCGCTGCTGATAGTCATCGAAAACATGTCATGAATTGCCGGAAGTAACATGTTACTGCCCGAGTCAAGCGTGATACTCTGACTGATAATGCTCTGAGCTTAATGCATTCGCAAGCATAATCATGACGTTTTCTGTCAGTGAGCAGTTCTGCAAAATGTCACTGTTATTGTCATCAACAGTCATGAGTGAAAACAAAATCATCACATCTCCACTCACACAACTGCGATGATCAGAGGGGATGCAGTCATGGTCGGTGAGACGTGTGAGCAGGTTGATGATAGTTTTGAAACTACTTCTTGAGCGCTCACTATGGTTGAGACTCACATGGTCGGTGAGACGAGTGAGCAGATTGGTGACATTTTAGCAACCATGTCATACGTCGCTCACCCTATCATGACTTTTTCTGCTGGTGATCATCACGGTAGTCACAGAACATATTGGGTTTTTGAAACCTCGTGAGGTAAATCACAAAGATGGATCACAATGCTGTGAGTGCTGCGACCATAATGTAAAGTAATTGTGAAAGCGAAAACCTTTTAGCGCGTTAATTTCGCCTGCAAACGTTTTTCAGCTGTCGTGGTCTGAATGCTTTACGAGCCTTTAAAAGACACATTGGCTTCGCGGATTTTGGAATTTTTGATAAATTTTAAGCCTTTCATTTCAAATTTCTTACTTCATATATTGAACTCTCACTAAGATTTAGGGGTTGCTCTACGATCATGGACCTCTATGGTTTGTTGAGCGAGAAAATCAAATGGAAAAATATTATTTAAATTACTAACAGACCTTAACATCTAACTATTAATTCTTACAAACGTACCAATTGTGTATTTGCAGGTCTCTCAAGCAATCGAAATTGTCAGAATAAAGGCTATCTTTCGTTCTCACTGTATATGAAAAAATACATTGCCTACATTCAGGCGTACCAGTTTCTTATTTTATCTGGGCATATTTATGATTTATCTTTCTTTGTGAACTATATGTCCAACCAATTGTTTAAAGCCATTTTTATGTAGAGACAATCTGCTCATCTTCATTGGAAAGACATCGATATTTTAAACCAGTTCTAAAACACTCTCTCTCTCTCGCTTTCCCTACATCACCAATGCAACTGTGTAAAATGGCAAAATCATCGTTTGAATGAGCATTGCTTTAAACTGCCAGTAAACGACCACGATCACGAGCAACCAAAATATAAAACCCCTCCAAAAACACAACCTCGGAATGGTAGAAAAAAGCAACCAAACCGACCTGCCTTCTGCCGGATTGGCCCCATCCCAGAGCGGAGAGCCAAAACATCATAAATTAGCATGGTACGTTCCAGCTGTAAAGTGCATCCAGCGAACAACAGTTAAAACCGTTCGCTTCGCCTTGGAAGAAAGAATTTTTCGCTTCATCTCTGCCTGCACGTGGCACAAGCACAAACTCACCAAATATCGCAACCTTACAGCCTCACGAAGAACACGGCTCGGGAACAAAATGATACAGTACAAACATAAAACATTCTTCCAGTTTCTTCAGTTTGCTTCGGCATTTCTGTCCAGTCCACGAGCGTACTCACACACACACACATACACAGATGGCTAGCAGTTTTGCACACACAACATGCCAAAAATACGTGCACCGAATATCGACAGCATGGCTGCACGCCTCTGCCGAAGGGAAAACGAATGGAAAAAGCCCCCCTCCGTTTGCCCATTCGATAGCGTGCGAACCTAAAGCCAATGGAAAGCAATAGAGAGAGAGAGAGAGCACGGATCCCGGTTCGTTCCGTGTGCTTGCTGGCTGTTCCGGCCGACCCGGGTCAGGCACCCTAGAACCCACAACGTATATCGTTTAGCGTAACGTACGGTTTAAGTTTATCGAAAGTGAATTCCGTGCCCGGTGCAGGTTCCGCTTTTTCCAATCGTTTCTTTCGTGGTTTTCCTCGCCCTTTTTCTTGTCCGTCTTTTTTTTCGTTTTCTTTGGCAGTCTTGGCCCGTGCCAGTCCGGGGCCTTGCTGTGAGTGAGCTTCGGAAGTCTATTAAGATGAGAAATTGATAAGCATACATCAGGGCTGGCAAAGAAACAGCGAACCACATGCATTTCTTTCCACACTTCCAGCGAATTTCCACTCCGGCAGCCGTCCCACCAAAAAGAGGCGGACCACGCACGTGTGTGCTTATTGATGACGTGCCAGGATCGGGGCACGGTCGGCACCGAACCGTCGGGGAGTTTAATGAAGTTCAAAAGCGCAAACGAAATTGGTTCATTTCAGGGTTCGAATCGAAATCACCGGCATCGCCAACGAGCGCCCGGCAACATGCTTTTTCATCCTGTTACGAAACGGCACGCGTCCTCGATCACCTCTGGCTCTTTTGATTACCGAGGTGGAGGAACTTGGCCAGAAAACACACACACATACACACACAAGAAAAATTGTTCCGTGTTTCGCACCACCATCCCACCGCATCGAACATTAATCAGCGCGAGGTAAAACGGTTTTACCTGAGCGTTTTACAATTATGCCACGGTTTAACGGTCGGGCACATTTTTCACTTCCTTTGCTTCATCCCCGCAGCAGCAGCAGCAGCTTTTACATAATGTTATGTGCTTGCCGGATAAAAAATGAAACAAGGACAAACGCAGCACGCTCACGGAGAAGACGACGAAATATTCTTTGATTAAACATTTCCTTGTCCATTGCCACAGGGCATGGCCGCTGTTCGAGATGTATAACGTTCGATCAATCATAAAACCATTGGTATTGAATTGAATTTTTTCGGTGAACTTGTTCACGTTTTTTGGGAGGGAAAGGAGCGCTTAGCAACATATTTTGGTTCCTTTTTCTTAAATTATTTTTAGAAAACATTCAAATCAACTGAACCATTACAAATTGGTAAGTGCAAACTGTTCACACAGCCATTATCACATTATCTCTTTCTTACACAGCAGGAGAAAGTTGCACGGATTGCATACTTTAAGGCGCCATTCAAAGACAATTTTAAACTTGAATATTTTTGACTGTCATTAAACAATCGTTGATCATCAAAGAATTTTTTTAACCTATTTTGTGGTTTTTGACATTACTTCTATGCTACAATTAAACACTATATTGTATATTCATGATATTAAAAATTCTTTGCGCCAAAATCTTAAAAATTCTTCCCCTTTTCTGATCCTTTACAAACTATTTAAAACATCACAATTTTTCTAGCTCTTGCATATTATTTTCACATGTTAATTCTCATTTTCTGATTATTTTTAATATATTTAAAAAATTCCTACTCCCGTAGGAATACTGAACCATTACAAATTGGTAAGTGCAAACTGTTCACACAGCCATTATCACATTATCTCTTTCTTACACAGCAGGAGAAAGTTGCACGGATTGCATACTTTAAGGCGCCATTCAAAGACAATTTTAAACTTGAATATTTTTGACTGTCATTAAACAATCGTTGATCATCAAAGAATTTTTTTAACCTATTTTGTGGTTTTTGACATTACTTCTATGCTACAATTAAACACTATATTGTATATTCATGATATTAAAAATTCTTTGCGCCAAAATCTTAAAAATTCTTCCCCTTTTCTGATCCTTTACAAACTATTTAAAACATCACAATTTTTCTAGCTCTTGCATATTATTTTCACATGTTAATTCTCATTTTCTGATTATTTTTAATATATTTAAAAAATTCCTACTCCCGTAGGAATAACAATTAACTTACTAAAATATAAATATACGCAAAATCAACAAATGACAAGCAAAAAGCCTCGGATACTATGAATAAATAATAAAAATAAGCAAATATATTTGCAGATACTGATTAACAAGGAGACAATCATTACTCTACTTAAATTTAAAAAAAAAGTTAGCATATTTTACTCGTGCATTTGACTCGCGGGTTGCATACATTTAGGCGGTCGTAACATAGAAAAGTGCCTTACATTATTAATGGCTCGTTGCGAATTTTTATTTAATTATTTCTAAACATTATACAATTTTTCATCACTATTATCCATATTGAGCGGTCCGGTGGCCGAAGCAATAGCCCCGGCGGGCTTTACTCGGCAGGAACAATGATCAAATATCACCCTGATTATACAGTTACGGGTAAAATTATAGAAGATTATGACTGACCGACACAAACAATACGATGTCTCGAAAGAGTGATTGGAGAACACTAAACCACTCCTTGTATTAAATTACAATTATTTGTTTTTGTCCAGAAAAGACTAACCAATTCACTTACCAAAGAAAATGTTCCTAAGCAGAAATGGTAATCAGACGGTAAGCAGAATCAGGTTAACGAACTTCATAAGGCCACTTCATAAGGAGAAAAGGCTTCAATTGATCAGAATTTGTAACGAGAGTATGGAAGAATCTTGGAAGGGAAAGGGGGACAGGCTAAAGTGAAGGTTATGGAAAAAAATGGAAGGCTAAAATGAAAGTATGTATCGACGTCGTGACGAACCTGGTACGGGTAACGTTTTTCTTTACAAAATGTTCGAAGCCCAAATGAACACACTACAGGATGTCTCATAGAAAAAAAAAACTAAGGAGAGATGGTAGAAACAAGAACAGGAAAAACGATAGACCGAAAAGGTAACAGTAAGGTTCATTGCAGATACGGCTGAACCCAAACGATACCCTATGAAATATGACATTCTGATAAGGAGAATTAACAAGCAACCAACCTTAACATATAATATTAAAGGAAAAATACGAGTGTCTTTCCTATACAATAATTGAACTTCTGTGTAGGAGAATGGCGTGTATTAAAGTTCAAAATTATAAATTCCAAACTGTTTTGAACGCGTCAAACGGGACATCAGGGTATCAGGAGAGGTTGAACGAATATTTTTCGAAAACCTACGCAAACCTCTTCAAGATTCGATCGCATTCCTTGAAATAATTGCCGCACATGTGTGTGTACCTGTCGAATGCCATGATGCAAACCAATGGAATGCTGAGCCCATATCCACACGCAACCAGACATTCATGCGCCTTGGAATTTCCATAAAATCTAAGCAAGCTGCCTTTAAATTTCTCCAAACATTTTCTTGTCTCATCAGGAAAACCGATCAATATCAAATCAAATGAAAGACTATTTATGGTAAAATTTGCCCTGGATTTATATTGCATAGATTCCGCTTAAATCGTACCAAGAGTATCCGTGCCGTATGGGTTGCAACAACTAAAACGAAAAGATTCAATCAATTCACCCCATCTCAGGAACATGTATGCCGATGGCCAATATTTACTTTGCAGCAGCCAATAAGCTAAGGTTGCTCCGTCTGACTGTGTGGACGAACTTAAAGGTTCATTTCGGTGCCGGACCGTCCGCTTTGCCTACCGAGAGAATCGAGACCACCTTTTAATGGCTGCCTGAGAGATAAATTTCTCTCATCACTGCATTGCGCTTTCCACCCCAAAACGCGTTGGCCCCGAAAACGAATGACCCGGGAAGAAAATACGCTCCTGCAGCGTTACCCTGGTACCACCCAGTCGCCACTCATTCGACCACCACCGGCAACCGGCTTGGCCGAGTTCGATTCTTAAATACTCCAAAGTGCATGCATTTAAGATAAGTTGTCCGTTCACTTGGCTGCACGACCAGGCACACAAAACCAGCACCACGACGAGTGTATGGGAAAAGGCGGAGGCAGGTCAAGGGAGAACTAAAAGCGACTGAAGCGAATTTAAATTAATTTAAATTAGGTTTCATTCGGGTTTTCTTTCTGCAACAGTAGTACGGGGCCATTGCCAACGGTGGCGTCTTTTCACCGGCGAAACCAACCGGAACGCAGTCCGCCACCCCAGGTTTGGGGGCGATCGGGCGTTCGTTTCGATGCACCGGCAGGTAAGCTGGGGTGCACTTATGCAAACGGCATTCCAAAAGAAAGCACACTTTGTAAGGAGCTCAAGTGCTGTTGGAGCTTTCTGCAGACTGTGAGAAAGAAGCTTGCCGGCGGCTTGAACCAACCCCAACCCAACATGGTCAGTTATTTATCGCTTTTCGCCAACGCTTCTGGGGGTTTTTGAAGGGAACCGGGGAAGCGATGCAGATGGACACGACCGTAAGGCATAGTAAGCAACTCCGAACGAGCCAGTTGCAGCGGCTTAACGAGTGAAAAATGCTGTAACATGTGCTATTTTCTTTGGATTCCGCACAAAAGCGTGATTCGAAGAAGCTGGTAAAGTGGTCATTGATGGTGTATGGTGGTCTGTCCCGGAGCACGTCTTACAGGAGCAGTATCTTTCAATAATCCCTTCAAGCTTTCCAGAAGGGGTTGTAAACATCGTTGGCAATTATTAGATTTGGTTTCAAATTGTTATGGCAAATACTTACAGCCCATAAAAATGTGTATTTTATGGGAAAGCGTATTCTAATCTTAGGGAAAAGAAGTTCAATTCAATCAAAAATCTCCTATTTTTTTAAATTAAGCTTTAAAATAGAATTTTCCTTTAAATTTTAAATTTTAAAGTCTGCTAGCCGTTCACGTCTTACTGTGGCTTACATTTGGCAACCGAAGTGTAGCGGCAAACCTTTCGAAAACTCGCCAACCCCACCACCTGACCCGACAGCGCCGGCCGGACCCGGAACCCATTTACGCTCGGTATGTAATTGAATTTAAGCAAATTGAAGACACACAAAAACACCGGCCCAGAAACCCACAGGACGCGGAAGCTGCTCAAAATTACTGTAAAACTTGCACGGCACGTACAACAACGTCCCGTCCGCTGTCCCGTCTTCCCCCGAGCGCTACGCTCTTCATTATGTTACGGGAGATGTTTTTGTCTGTGTTTGTGTGCCTTTCCTTTGCTGGCGGCTTTCCATCTCGATCGAGGGTGTGCGCGAGCCACACTGTCTCAGATTGACCAGCTGCAAGATGCATCCCAGCTAGCTGCCCCGAGATGGATAGCAAGAGAAGAAACATGTGCTCGCTGCAAACCGTGTGCAACTGTTCGTTCGCATTTGGGCACGGTGCAAGTGGCCGGGTTGGAAGTGAAGTGCTCAAATTGAAATATAAACGCAATGTGTTTTTTTTTCTTCTCACAAGCGCTTCCTTTGCTCACACAGTTGAGGGTAGGGGGGGATTTTTCTTGTGCTGCTGTGGAACTGTTGAACGGTACCAGCCAAGTTCAGTTAAATAAATGAACTTCGTGTGGCAACTGGTTCTACTACTACACTTATAACGGTAAGGTTTACAAATATGTTGGTTGATTGGTTGATTATGCTTGCCTTTTGTTGTCTGCTTGTTACTAGCGACTGATAATGAATCCATGAGAGAGAGAGAGAGGATGGATGACATTTCTGTACAGATGTGCTCACTCTTCACTCACAACTCACTTTCAAACATCAATCAAAACATAAATTAAACCTTTGTTTGAATAATAAAAACAGGACCTTCGATTGCTGGCATAACATTTTCTGTGTTAAATTTAATGTTTTAATTAAAAATATTCATTTTTATTAAATACCAAGATTCTTAGAAAATATGGCCAAACAGACTTCTTCGAATGCAAAACAACATTTCGCTTTAAACCCCCATTATTGGTAGCTTTATCTCGATCCATGTGTGTGTGGTTTAACCATGGGAATGCAGATGCCGTTAGTAGAACGGCTTTTTTATATTTTACACTTTTCGGAGAAGACAACAATACGACATGAATCCGTCATACTAAAAATATCATCATAATATAGAGTAGGAAATAAAAAATGGCAAAAAGTCATTCAATATCGTAACAGTAAATAGGGAATTTTCCACCGAATTTTTAACAAAAGAGAGAACTGAATGTACCCTATCGTGTTTTCAATATTCTCACTGTTATTGTCTGCTGACAGGAGTAATTAGATAGACAGTTATTCTCACATATACTCAGAATTATGTCAATATGATGCCCGGAACATTTGCTGGACCAGTGCTGGGTGCCAACCGGTTGTAATACAGCCTGAGGAAACTTCTCCACTCAAATTACCTGTTGCGATGGACAAAGCTAGCAATGTAAAGAACATTTTTAATCCCGATATTCTCATACAAAATTTAGACAAGCACTCTGAAAAAATCTGAGGAAACCCGAGTTCGAGTTGCGAGTATGCTCAGAAGAATTGTTGGCCCTGTACGTGTGGAATGAACAATGGAGGTGCCATTTCAATGGCCAGAGCTACGAGCTGTACGGTGAGCTGTACTTTCTATGGGATGATTATAGCCTGTGAATGATACCGAACAATCCGTACGCTTGGATAGATATCGTTTATTTATACAGGCCTTGGGTCTTGGGAGATATTGGATTAGCAGACAACGTCATTAGACCGTGGACAGTATCCAGAACTTCCGATGGAGATCAAGACCGTGACCGTGGTCGTTAGCATCGAATATGCATAATGAATTCGCGAGAAATGTGATTTGAAGTTGAGCATATTCTAAAAAAAGGGAGTCAGCGTTCAACAATGCTCTGATTTCGAATACAATTATTTATTTGAGCAACAGATAAGCACCCAGAAGACAGAGCTGAGAATGTTGGCTTAAAATACATCATTTTGTACATGGGTGATGTTCTCCACCAAATTGGTAAGCATTAAGGCTGAGTCCACCGCTGTTACACCTAATTCCCCGAAATGTTCCTTCTGCGTTGCTCTTTCCCTGTGGTTTTCACTGATTTTGGAGGCATAGATTCGTTTGGCAATACGGCGTCAAGCTGTCATATTTAAAATCTAAATAAATAAGTAATTTACAGTGGCATATCGTCGACGTCCAAAACACCTCGGTAATCAAAAAGGTCTTTTTCGTCTTAAGGGCCCCATCATCTGAATGGCCTTACAGTGAACAAGGACCTCATCTATTACAGGGAGACTCAAAGGAACCTCACAGTCGAAAAGCCCTCATGGTTGAAAGGATATTGATGAGTAAGGAGTCTTGTTGTTCCATACGTTCCAGAAGTCATTTTCTGAGTTAGTTCGGCAACAGGTTTCATTTTCCTTTGGCACTACAAACCCAACAAGCTTCTCAAATAACATTTTACACGGCATGCTCGTAATAATTTTAGTACATAAGCATTTATTTGTTGTTACTGGATTCTCATTCCTCTCTGTATAAACATGTTAAAAATATCTAGTTACACGTTCTAATGCGTTTTCTTAACAAATTACTCAACTAAATATATCATTACCTCGGTTCCATTTTCTACAACCTTTTGTTATCTCTTCAGCTGCTTCAGCAACATCCGCTCACATCCCTAACAGCAAGCACCATTCGCTCAACAGTTCCTACGTACAGCGCAATCCACACTCGCAATGAATTAATCTAGCCCAGCCGAATGGGGAAAAGTGGATTGAACAAACACCGCACCGAAATAGTCTACCACCAAACACTTCTCGTAAACACTTCAATAAACATAAATTGAGTTACTATTTCCCATGCCCGGGCTATTTCCCCGGGCGCCCAGCAGTTTCCTCGTATCACACAGTCGAAGAAAACATACGGTCCTCCAGCACTAATTCCCACCCCACCCGTCAGGTTGGCTTGAGTAAGAAATCAATCGAAATAGCTTTTTCCGCCATCACCACACCAGCGGCTCCCCTGCTAACCGGTGGAGCCATCGGAAACAGGAAACAGAAATAGGAAACCGCGATGGAAAATGGCGGAAGTAGCTCAACCTTCCCTTCATGTCCCGAGTTCTCGGGTCCTGAATGCCACCACCACCGTCATGCTGAGAGAATAAATACGAATTTATTTGAATGTGATTCATGCAGCATGCAGCCCCTGCCGGGAGCGATGCCGTGCCGTGTGTCGGTAACGATAAAGCGTAATCTGGCTAACTGACTAACTCGATTCCGATACCGAAGGCGATAGGTGTTCTTGTTGCTTGGTTGCACCTTATAAAAGGTATGGCCATCATACGCTCGTTTAGATTTGGTGTTGGTCTTTGCCCGTCTTTCCTTCACGCACCAGAAGCTTCTTCCTCCCGCTAGTTGTTGTTGGGGGAAGTCTTCAATCAGCTGCCGGCAGAGATAGCCTTTCATCTTGTTTATGTCCGGCACATAAAGGGGCCCCTTCGTGTTGCCCGTCCTTAGCCTCCCCGGGTTAGGACAGCTAACCACTTGCTTTGTGGTGTACGATTTATGTTTGTACAATCGGGTAATTTGCTATCCGCAAATATTTCACCCGTACCGATGAAATCAATCGTTGGTCGCACTGGATTCGTAATTAGTGGTGAGATTCCTTTTTCGCCTCCGGGTTTGGGGTTTCCCTCCAGTCCTGCCCATCCCACATAGCCATAGCTTTAATGGCAATCGTTAATCAATGGCTGCATCTTGCACGAGGCTGCGCATAATAAGTAAGCGTATGACGTAAATCATTCCCCGTCACCAACTTTTCACAAACACATTACTAATTTTCTCCATTTCAAGCCATATTGGGTCGTGTTAGATAATCACCTCGGGCTGACTGGAGGGGGTTTTTTGCACTCTCCTCCTATTGTAATATGTTTGCCAAAACACTTTCTACGCCATTTAAACAGCCCGAACTGGCTCCCGTAAATCACGCTTTTTGTGTCACTGATTGGAATGATCAATAGCACTCCATCAATCAAATGCGCGCGCGCATTAAGCCAATGCGAGAGGTGAAAAGCATACCAACAAACTCCAAACTCCTCGGCCTATCCCTGGTGGCGTGATCCGAACAACAACAAAAAAGCCCTGCCCTACAACCCTCGTCAATTTCTATCATCATAAACATACTCAATCATTTAATTATGCGAAATGTCTGTCCAGCTCCCGACGACCCGGTCCTGCACCCCGAACCAGTACGGAAAGTGATATTTTCCTCGAACCGTCAATCGATCCATTCACGAGGAGGTGAAAAGCGTATCGAAATGTGGTATGTCCTTGCTTTAGAGCGTCCTCCTCTTCTGCTATCTTTTTTCTCTTTCGCAACGAACCGCTTCAGCATAATAGCGAGGGAAGGAAATTGCCCAGGAGAAAAAAAAACCTTTCCCGATAGCTTTTTCATTTGCCGAATTCTTCCGATTCTTTCGCGAAGTCGTTCGGAGAACTCACGCTGCCGGTTCGCTGTTTTCGGCAGGGATTCAAATGATCTATAGAGTCGGTTGAAGAGTGACATGGCTTAAGTTTTCACTTCCAGCACACAGAGATCCCCCCCCCCCCCTCACACAGAATCGGTGCGATTGCTTGTCGAATTTTGTGACAAACGCGCGAACGGTTCACGATTCATTATTTTATTTCTTTTTCTCTCCTCATCTCCTCTCTCGTCAATCTGTCGGCCATTTTTACCCTCGACCCAAACCCCAATTGAAAACCGGCCCGCTAAAAATGCTTAGATACCGGGGAAAATCCAAATTATTAGCTCAAGATCGTGCGCACATTTTGTCCGCATGCCTTGAAGTTTGCACGGTGCCAGCAGAGAGACAAACGCGGGAAAGGGAACGTCCCACGAGCGGGATCGTGGGAGGTAAAACGGCAAGCCATTAATTTTTGATTGCGAACAGTTTGTGCAAAGGGCAGGACGAAACTTCCGAAACCTTCAAGGATCAATCGATGGTAGTCCGAGCGGGGCGAACGAAGAGTGAAGGAGGGCCACGCCAATTGGGGCAGTTCAAATTCATAAGCGTGGAGCGTGCTAGTGCCGCTTTCGCGAGGTTCCATTCTTGATGACGACATTATAGGGGATGGAAAACCCGACAAAAAAAGGACGGTTGATGAATTTTCAATTGCCAGGATTATTATTTATAGAGCGCCGCCGCGTGCAAGATGGCAGAAGTGTGTAATGTCATCACGATGACAAGATGTTTTAGAATTGCGTTATGATATCGGTACCGAGCAATTGTTGCCACATGATTTGGTAGGAGTTTATTAGCCCACCGTTGTATGGTGTAATGCGATATTACTCCTGAAGGTATGCAATTTTATTAGGCCTAGTTATGCTTTTGTAACCACTAGCAAATCACAGACAACAGCAAGTAAAGCCCATAAAGACAGCAATGAAAAATCGTTTAAAAACTGTAAATTGCATAAATTTAGGCGTTAATGTTCGCTTGAATTTTCTTGTAATACGCATTACACTTTTTACATTCATTAAGGACGGCCTGGCCTTAAAGCATGTTTTGTAGCATAATGATTACTTGGAATTACCTTCTGGGGGTTTACCCATGGAGTTTTTTAAATTTGTACCACAATTTTGTTAAAAATTTTAAGGAGAATGTTACACTTTATAAACCCTACACTAACAGGTCCTTAGTACTGCACAGAGCGGCGATCAGTGGCGATCAGGATCAGCGATGGATTATGCCTCCTGGAGGACCTAAGCAGAATGAAAGTTATCTATTAAACTGGACCAAAGTCACAGGCCAATTGGAAATATTATACGAAGCTCCCTGTGGAATTCGAGTTCCTCTGAATGGTCGAGGATCCAAGGATCTCAACACTAGATTACAGAAAGATGCCCCCTGGAGCCACTTGTATGCTTGGCGCTTCAATCATCTGCTTAGTTCGGTTATACTATGATCTGCACCTGGTTAGGACAAGACACCAAGGTAGTTAAATATAATAATAATCGAATAATGTTA
The DNA here is from genome assembly GCF_013141755.1 of Anopheles stephensi. Lineage (NCBI taxonomy): Eukaryota > Metazoa > Arthropoda > Insecta > Diptera > Culicidae > Anopheles > Anopheles stephensi. The sequence continues at coordinate 55,014,005 of NC_050203.1, read as the reverse complement.
ATTGAACGATTTCATTTCAACGTATTTTCAATAATAACTAATGTCTGCACATTTAAAAAATTCTTTAAACCTCTTTTGTACTACAATTTATGATGAAAACAATAATTATAAACACTATCTTGAAAAAAACTGGAATATGTCACTTTCACCTAAGCTTACGCTTATTAATAAAAATAAATAAAAAAAGAAGTGGTTATAACATACGATACATCGAATAGTTTATTAACATATTCCACATGGGACTGGTGGTCGGAGTGTTATCATTTTTTAATTACATTATCAGTTATAGGATAAACAGTTATAATATTGCTGGGTAAACTATAACTCAACAGTTTATCTATATACAAGAATTTGCTTTTTTAACACTTTTAGAGCAATATTTCACGGAACTGTTATTTTAAACAAATATTTGACTAGCCTTCACTGCTTTTAAATCCAGTCCAGAACCTACGTACACACGCTAAAAGTGTTTGCGATCTTTATTGACATAAAAATGAGTTCAAAACTAATATTCAGTCCCACAAGGTAGATCGTTTGATTAAATTTAATGGAATCTCAAAGCCTAAATCAATGCAATTCACAACATAAGTTCACTTTTTTCGCTGTTTTATTGCTCCTCGAGAGGCCTAATTCATCACTGTTCATTGACTCCCGATGTACAAGCAAACATTGCATACCTTTATGCGTAATTCCTGTTAGACAAAAACAAAACAGTTAAATGCTTTGTTTGCCATAGAACCTTCCAATAAATAGGTTATACCTTCCAGGTAAAATGTAAGCTTTTTCACGTACCCTTTCAAACACAGCACCTACACAAAATAGTATTTCAAAACTTTTCACAAAAATCCCGCTCCCGTGTGCATGTGAGTTTGTGTGTTTATGCGACAATGCGACTGTTGTGTCGTTGGCTTTCAGCTTCCAGCTTCAAGGAACCCGCTTCCGAGAAAATGGCTTCCACTTCACCCTCAACCACCTGTGCTGTGGCTGTGTCCGGACGACACTACGTTCGGGTTCATCAACCACCCTTCGCATGCACATAAAATGCTCTAACCATACACACAAGGGCCACTCTCGGCCAAGTCTCGGATGTGTACACAAGAAAGCTAATGAATGAATAGACAACTGTCAAAGTTTGGCAAAGTAGTTTCTGTGTGCACCGAACGCTGTGGCACATTTTCGCCGGCCGTAGCACACACACTCACACACACATACACATTATTCGTTCACTTTTATCTGCTACTGCCTCTTCACAAAATCACCACATGAGCGGACGACGGGAAGCAACAACATAACACGAGGAAAAGCAACAACGGTACAGGAAGAAAACTTTTCGCTTTTTTCTTCTTGTCCACACCGTTTTATCTCCTTGGGGTTCTCCCCTTGTCTGTCTTTCAACGGTGACGAACAGATTGAGCGAAAATTGCTACAACAACTTTGCTACACGCCGTAAGCACTATCGATTGCTATCGAATCTGGGTTCGAGGAAGCGGTACAATCACGGCACACACAAAAAAAACCTGGGAAGAAACTCACTTCCAGAACTTTGTGCACCGTACCGGGTGACGTTTTACTGGCGGCAGCAACACTACGTGACGCAGTAAGACAGGAACGGTGTCACTCGAACGCGTACGAGCGCGTTACGCAAGATGACAGCAGACATTGTCCCTGGTCGGTTCGTTTGTCATCCATGCCGGGCAAAAGGAGGTGGAAACGGGGGGAGGGGGGAACCAACCAAAAACCCCGCTCCCTTTGAGTAACTGCAACAAAACACACTTACATCGCCCACAAGCTTCTTAGCTTCGGCCTGGGAGCCACCTCCGTCCGAATGGTCCTTGTCGCAAAGTTGCATTCAACGTCACCGTCCAGACGTCAAGCAGACAGGGGCAGTCGGGTTGCCTTCACTTATTGCTTGCTCATGGAGACCTTCCTGCTTTCCCTGTTACGGTTCCGAAAAAGGTTCGGAAGTGGCCGCCTGAGACAACTCCTCCCCCTCCCATCCAACATTCCTGTGTCACGAAACTCAATCATCGGTCGCATCGGATTGCGAGCGAACGTCTGCCTGACGTCTTCGGTGTGGCATGTGACCGACAATGCTACCGTGACTGTCTTGCGAAACCTTCGCCCCGCTTTGTCGGAGGCATTCCGGAGGCAAAACCTCACCGACCCATCGAGGTTGGTAAAAATGTAACCGGGTCGTATCAGGCCCGGAAGCGATCCTGACCCTCCCGCCCCATCAATCCCCAACCCCGGGGATCCGGGATGAGTAAGCGAATCCCGGCGCAAAAGCGGTCAGATCGGATCGGTGCGATGACGTCGGGTAAAATGCACCTTACGTAAAGCGTTCTACTCGGTGTAATTGCTCCATCATCCCGATACCGAACGGACTGGGGCGCGACTGGGCGGCCCTGTCGAGTGAGCTACGACAAGCGACTGCTCCTGCGGTAGATCCAGGGATTATGATAAAGAGGGTAGAGAATGAAATAACATTCTCATTCTCTAGTGCTACTTTGTGCCGGTTACCGGCTAGTGTTGTGGCGTAGTGGAGCTAGCTGGTAGGAAAAACATTGTTGAGTAAGTTGCCATCATCGACTCCCGGGCGCATGGTGAAGGATTATGTGTGCAGCGATAAGGCGAAGGAACGCGGGCGGTTATGTGGGCCAAGCAGCGTATGCGGTGGTTAGTGGATTGTGAAGGAGTTCATCAAGATTATTTCGTTTTGTCGTTATTACTACCACCAAGGGCTCACCTCGCTAAGCAAGGCACGGGAAGGTGCGGACGATTGAGTTTCTCACAGATCATTGTTATCCGCAAGTCGACCGGAACTCATTCACCGTTAGCTTCCGACCGGGGCTTGTTCGGGCCCGACTGGAAGCCGTCGAGAATCGCATCATCCATCGCAGCGCTGGCTGCTGGCAAACGGATGGATAAAGTTATGAAACGTCTGTTATCCGCTTCCCTATCTCGGCGGATAGGCGAACAGGTAACCGATCGAAGGCTTCGATGATAGTGGATAATAATTGCAGCAGCAGCAGCAGCAGCAGCAGCAGTAGCAATCGCCATCGCCACCATCAACCCCCCGAGGGTGTTGAAACGTTTGGGGCAAAATTTGCAGCTAAGTAATTGAATACACCGTCAATCGCTTTCCGGGGAAACGCTCGCAAGGGCCGGACGTGTACGCTGCGCGCGCGTACCGAAACGTCACGAACTGTGCCGTACAATGGGGAGTGTGATTGCAATCGGTTTTACAGAAGCAATTATTTTAATGAAATTTGTAATATAGTCGCACACCGGGGCAGAATGGGGACGTGTGCAATGAAGGACCGTTGGAAGAATTACACTCAATTTGTCGTGTTGGGTGGGTACTTCATACAAGAATGTTTCGATTGAAGTTATATAAATAAAACATTTTAACGCCGTGAAGTATGCAATTTTTTGGACCAGTGAACATAGTGCCTGATCAGCAATGTAAAAGTAAATGGCAATAGGATTTTAACCCACACCCTGACACACATAAATCAGCACAAACAAGCTAGGCAAAGTCCGCAATGTTTTATGCAAATGTCATTAACAAAATCTAAACAAACCAGAGTTCGTTCTTCCGCGTGGTTCGTACTGTTATTACTGAGAAACAACCAGTGCACGATGGGCACTGGATGGGGAATTCTTCTTTCTTGGCCTAACGACCTCTTTTGTCTTGTCTGCCATTTCTGGCTTACTAGAGTTATTGATACCGCATAGTTGGATAGTCAGTTCTCACTATGGGCGAACGGCCCAGATGGGATTTGAAGTCCGGTCTTGCCGTGTAAAGACCGGCGCCGCTGTCGCTCCTACTACTGGGCCGCCCTGGTAGTGCAAATAACTCTTCATGCTTGATACCTTCAAACATCTTGCTCCTTGACTGCGATAGTAGGCAGCGCCTAACAGTATGCAATAATAATTTTTATACGGCTGAATACTGAATGAATTCCTCTTTGCTTCCATTATCTCCTCTTTATCGTGCTAAACAAGTAAAAAAATCCCATTAAGGAATTACTTTCCAAATATCACTTACCGATCATAGCGATCATCGTCAACAGCAGTATTCGGTATCGTATATCCATCGTCCATCCAAATGGTAAATGCATCTCTCCTTAACTTAACTATCAAATCTGGTTCGCTGCACGCTATACTCCGCACACCAAACTTAATGTGTAAATGGACTTTTTTTTCCGTACCAAACAGGAACTCGGAAATTTGATTCACAAAACAGCCCGTTTGAATAATTCCATTGAACTGATTTCCAACAATGGATCGATCCTCAATTACTCCGTATCCGTATCACTCGAAACAACCATCTCTTCCGAAGCCCTCGCAATGATTGCAGCTTTCGTTCATAATTAAACTCACTACAAAACACTCAATCGGCTAGCAACAATCATTTGCCTAATGCACGAATGCGTCCCGCACTAATTGCTGCCCATTCACCTTCACGTTCACATCAATCATGTAGACGCTTGTTGTTAGTTAATTGATTAAATCTAAACGCACTTTTTCCTATCAATCACACGACTTGTAACTCATTAAGCACCGTTTGGCGTCGGAGAAAAGCAGTAGAACGCTCTACTCGCGCGCGCACTGCTACACTAACTAAGTACCAGGATGGATTAGCTCGCTAGACGACACGATCATCATCATCCGGCCGTACACTGTCAACTGGTCGGACACAGTTAAGCTTGGCACGTAATCAACCCTCACTTGGGCGAGCAGCACGAAAAAGCTCGTCTTTGTTTGGTGAAACGAAGCGAAATTCCGAACAGCCGAGTCGGGTGCGTTTTACCGAACGGAACGGATCGTGTACGGTGCCGAACGACAGCATGGTACGACGGGTTGCCGACTGAACACATGGTGCTTAGCAAGCGTAAACAAAACGGTGAGTGCTGGCTGGTTTCACGTGGTCAACAGTGAGTGCTTGTTAGGATTGTACGGTGTGAATGGGATGAGTTCCAGTGTGGGGGATGCATTTTTCGTGCGTCAAACATATCTAGGACGTCTTGTTGCGCCTATGCTGTACATCAACAGTGATGGCAAAGGAATGAATGTTTTATGGAAGATAATAATGCTCCAAATATATTTATCAACAATAATTGTAAGAGAAAAAATTATCTAAAATTTATTCAGTAAAATCTCGTGCAACAAAAATAAAATTACCCTGAGTGCCTTATAAAACTAAAATCGAAATTTTCTAATACCGGGATATATTTTCATACAACTCCATTCAAGATACAAAATTAAAATAAAAATAAAAATTAATGGAGACGCCTAGTCCTTCATCAGTCAGCGCAATGGAGACGCCTGGTCTTTCATCGAACAGACCGATGGAGACGCCTGGTCATTCTCGTTTCACGGTAAAACTTTGAATAGAAAATTTACCGTTCACGCATCGCAAACCGGTTATTTAAAACTTATTACACTTCTTATCATCCATTTTTATTGTGTACCGTCACAAAATGCCACCGTTTCAAAGCGAACGTCTAATAAATTCGGTACGCTTTTGCTACTTTGCCCAACACCCGAACAACAGGCAAAAGTTTGGCAAACCCCCCGCAATACTCAATTCCTTCGCCACACTCACGTATGTGTGTGTGTCCTCACTATTTATTGGAATATCCTTTTCTCGCACTCTCGTTCGACCAGCTGACAGCTGGGGAGGATTTATTCGATTGCTGTTTCAGCGCTCCTTGCGTGCCGGGCGCTCCTGGGAATGGGAGTGCAGCGATGCATCGAGTGCATCGGCATTGAGGAAGAACCACGACGGTCACGGTAATAAATTACTCTATCGTCAGACTTAAAACTACAGTCTTACGGTGGGCGAGGGCTGCGCTGGGTGCCCTACTCAGGGGGGACACAGCGGTTCCGCGTTGAAAAGCAAAATAAAACACGCTGTAAGCAAATAAATTTTGCTCCCGGGGTTTCGGCTGGCAAAGTCAATCGTGCAGTAAACTTTTCGCTATTGAATGCTTTTGTGTACATCCTCTTAAAAACACATTACTTTGCCCTTTCTGTGTGTGTGTGTGTGGGTATTGTAAGTAATATACTGTGATAGTGGAACACATCGTCTCTCCAAGGTCTTCAGCTGATGCTGGTCGCAATTTTCAAATAAATAAAGGTACCATATTGATCGTTTTGTGGAAGAACTCCCAAAAGAAATTAGCGTAAGATAAACCAACCGTTACCGTGCGGGCAGCGAACAACTTTTAACCAATCAGGACGTTCAGAGAAAGTTCATTGAACAAATATTCATATTTCATGATAAACTTCATCGGTTCGCTCGAGCTTGTTTCGGTGCGCAAGTGAGCGAAGACGAGCTTCCTTTACTTAGTTCCATGCAGACACCCATATACTTAAGGGGTGTATGGGAGTTTTCCTCCATATGGAGTAAAATCGCCGGATTTTGTTTACTTCTCCGCTAAAGCTTTCATAATTTTATCCCATCCCTGGCGAATGCGTCTCTCGTAGTGCCACACAGCTTCCCACGTTGTGTCGTCGCTTTGGGAGCAGTAAACAGTGGACTCATACCTTCGTCTCCGTATGCAATGGTTTTGTAGTTGTAGCCGACATTTGCATAACCTCACACATGCAAATCAGCCAACGCGTTTCGCTTAGATTCGTTCCACTCCGTCGAAAGAGTTCATAGTTCTTGGCATCGGTGACGAAAATAGAGCCCGCCCTCCCACTGCTCACCACCACCAGCCGGTCGCGCATCGCCATCATCTACCGCCCTTCGCAAAACATTGTCGTGTTTTGCCACATTTCACGGAACGCCGCAGCCACTTGTCACCTCGGCAGGGTACGAAGAAGGGTCGTTCCATGGCACAGCATCCCCGAGGTTCGGTAGGTTTGGGTGGAGGTGAATATATTCACTGTCTGTCTACTGGCATGAAGAGGGAGAAACAAGCGTGAAAGAGCCACAAAACGTACCCCTGCTCATCACGAATCTTAACCCCCGGATGTCGGCAGCTCGCTGAGAAGTTCATAATATTTGCCACCGGGTACTTGAATTCCGGAAGCTGTCAAAATCGTACCGAAGCAAGAAGTCATTGACGAACTTTTAAGTTCAGCCCTGTATTTCCTGGAAAGTATTTTAATTTATGCAAATTGAGCACCCCCAGTTGGCAAGTTAGCGCTACCAGTCGAAGCAACTACGAGCGGGCGCGTAGCAAACCAAAAAAATGGCATCGAAATGATGAAGCACCCTAGCAGCAAAAGTAGGCCACAAAATAGTTTTAATGCAGGCGAAAAATGATTAATGTTTGCAGTGGCGCACATCCAAGGTGCGCGAGGCTCAATGTAACTACAGGCAAACGAGCCCTTTTAAAGGAATAGGTGTACAGTCTTTTAAAAAAGCGCTCATTTCATATGATCTCGCCAGCTGCATTACACCGGAAACGGCTCATTGCACGCATCGCCGGAACGCATCGCCAAATGCGCCGCTCCCTTTATGCAGTGAAACAAAAAGCTGTCCTTCGCAGCAGTTTCTATATTGCCGCTTCCGGCCAATAATAGGATTGCGCGATGTGTGCGTTTCCGACCTTTCGACACAAAGGTTGCCTACAAGCGGGCGCACATCATTCACACAGCGAAACGTTCCGTGCCGGCTTTCGATGGCTTCCAGCGCGTGGACAATGTGTGCGGTTTGAGGTTTGAAGGGTGTGATAGCGGAGAAAAAAGAGCAAATTGCAAACTGCTGTGAAAGGATCTCATTTCTGACGCACCTACCAGCTAAACGGTACGCGTAACTGCGATCCGTTCATTAGTGGAAGCAAATGGAAACTTATTTTAATGATAACCGATGAGGTTTTGTGAGCGCCACTTTCCTTTCGGTGGTGTGATTTGTCTTTATTAGGAATGGTTGCTAGCGGCAAATTGCTAGTAATAAGTGTAAATGGGGGTATCAGTCTTAAAATGTTTAGAAATCATGCTATTCTAGCCACACAATTTCAATGGTTTTTCATTCTTCAACATTGATTTTCAGAATCAGTTCCTTCAGGCGTCACGAGGAACGCGTTCTTAAAAGTTTTCAGAATCTTAATTCCTTCAGACTCTCCTACAATAAGCAAAAAGCATTTCCTCCCTGCTGTTTACTTTATTTACTTACTTATTTAAGTAAGTACTTATTTACTTACTTATCAGGTCTTGGCCTGCTGCAACAATCCTCGATACCGCTCACGGTGTAGCGCCGTCGTCTGCCAATTCGTTATCCCGGCCGTTCTGGCGGACACATCAACTCCATCACTCCGTCTCAATTTGGACTCTACCACGCCTCCTCTGTCCGTGTGGGCGGCCTAAAAGGACTTTACGGGTAGGGTCGTCCGGTGTCATTCTCATGACGTGAACAGCCCACCGGAGCCTGGCGAGTCTTATACGTTGCATGATGGTGAGACTATCGTACAGTTCGTAGAGCTCGTCATTCTAGCGGCTCCTCCATTGTCCTTCCACACATACGGGGCCATACGCAATCCTTCTGAGCATCTTCCTCTCATACGCGGACTAAGAGGACTTCGTTAGTTTTGGACAGAGTCCATGTCTCAAAGGCGTATGTGAGTACTGGAACTATAAATGTTCTGTACAGTCCCAGCTTTGTCCATCGCTACAGATATTTAGAGTGGAGAAGTTTCCTCAGGCTGTAGTATGATCCTTGCACGTATCTCAACATCAATGTTGTTGTCGGTGCTGACTTTTGACCCCAGATAGGTGAAGTTTTGGACGACTTCCAAGGTGCGGTGCGGTTCACCTATCTGTACATCACCCCTGCGTAAATCAGTGTTTGTTAGCAGAGCCGCTGGTGGTGCCACCATCATTTTGGTTTTCACCTCGTTAATCTCCATCCCGAGGTTCTGTGCCGCACGCTCGATCCTTTAATAAGCTTCTGCTACATAGGAGAGGATAATAATGATAACAATTGTGATTTATTTTGTTTAAAAGCAAAACAAAAACAAAAATTCTTAGTATAATTTTAAATTGTGTTTTAAACGATATTACAGAATGTTTCTTAAGGCAGTAGGTTCACAACAAAGTAATGACGGTTTATTTTTATCTGAACCAACTTGTGGCTAGCGATTCTACAATTTCTCATTTCAAATTTCCCAGGAAGATTCTGACAGGAGGTATGTAGCGTCCATGTTAGTCGTATAAATACGGTTTTTATCGACAATGGCTCATCTCAAGTATGTTGTTTTAGGCACGCGTCAGTACGAAGAAACACATATAAATTGTGAAAAAATATGAATAGTCAGAGCAGATTAGAAGGCAATCTACAAGAAGTGACTCCACTTCAGGTACAATGTGGAACGTTGTAATGTTGCAACGTTTGGTTTTGGATGATAAGTTCCTATTAATAATACACTCATGTGACGCTCTATCTCGGTTTAAACAACTTATAGTCAATCACTCCCAGCTTGATTTGCTCCAAATTTTGAATGCTCCGTCAACTTCTCGTGACCGTTCTCTTCTCGACTTCCCGTGACCTTTTTTTGTTTAGAGGTAATGAAACGTATTCACATGCCATCACCTGTCATGATTCGATCCAGGTCTTTTTTGTATACGGTTTTTATAGCAATATTTTGTAAAAAACATGACAACGCTCACTATCTCTCAATTTCAGTTTATGGGGGGCTCATGTTTTTTGTTTTCGAGAAGAATGACTTGGTGGATCAATCCTAAAATAAAAACCAGTTCTTTTCGTGTCGAGAGTTTTGAGCAGTTTTTGGCTCACTTTATTTATTGATAGCTCGTAGTTGGATAGTCAGTCCCCACAACCTTTGTGTTGCCGAGTAGCTCCATTTCTACACGAAGCCTTCTGTTCAATGAACCCGAATATCGTTAACCGTCCTTCCCAAGGGCGGTCTGCAGGGTCGAAGTTACCGATATTGAGGCGACGCAATCTCTCGCAAATGACGACTTGTGAACATTAAGTTTTCAATTTGTTGACGAAAACAGAGTATAATGCTATAAATCAATGACAAATAATTCAACTCAGCTTGTTTACTACATCCTGCAAACTTAATTTAAGATATTTTGAATAAGTCAAAGTCGATTGACATTTAAAAAAAAGTTTAAACGTCCGTAATTTAGTTGCGAACCTAGTTGTAAAATTCTTACCAGTATCGTAAGTATAAAATGTCTTATCACAACATCTTGCGTTGCCCTTAACTAATTGTTTTAATGCTAAGAATGTTGCAAAAAGGAGATTTTAAAAGCACTTATCAAAATTATCAAAAATGTGGTAGGGATTTTCTATTTACTGCCTTGTATATTTAGGCTGTATAAAAGATTACCGGATCGTTTTATATATTAGCTATGTTTGAAAACCCCGTAAAATATCGTTGAAAAGCATCCAAAGGTACTTGGGAAATCGTACAATAAAAACAAAGAACATATTTGGGAACAAATAACTATGGCTAACAGATAAATTGGGGTTTCTTCAAACACTAATACAAACATCCTACCCTGGAAAGGATTACAACAAAAAAAAGCAGCAAAGCATCACTTGTTAATACAACTTGTACCACATTCATCAGAAAAATAGTTCCCACCACAATGGCATTGTCACGGACGCGTGTACACTCTGCCCTGACCCAATCTGTTTCTGTTTGAGCAAGCAAAATTATTTCCATCATCACACGTAGCTAGCGAAGAAAAGATGCACTAACCTTGGTAAGTCGGAAGGAAAAACGGCATAATCGAACCTGGTGGCCCATAGTTCGCGAGGCCAAGCAGAAGCTCTTAAGCTGCCGCCTCGGTCGTCTTTCATCGGCCGTGCCGAGTCAAATCATCACTGCAAGCCGCGGTTGGGCAGTATCGTTTTCCGCGGCCATTTCCCTCCCCACTCCAAATGCAAACACTAACGCAGCCGGCTCGGAACAGGCGCAACGATGCATAAAAACGTCATTATTATGATGATGGATAACTTTGCAAAGATGGATTGCACAATTTGGGTCACCCATTGAGCGAGCGCGAGCAAAAGGGCTCACTTCGCAGAACGAGGCACAGAACGAAAAGCAACCGAACGAATTACTGCCGACTGGCGGAAAGCAAGCGGTTCGTAAGCATAAAGTTGCTCCACTGTTGCTGCTGGTGTATTCAGTTTTTCCTAGCGGCGTGGAGTAAGCAGCTGGTGGCTTTTGCATGAACTTTGTGGGATCCTTCTGCTAAGGCTAGCAAAACTCCGAAGAAAAGCTGGAAAAGCACTCAAAGGGCACCCTACCATGCCGGGTGTTTGAGTAAGGCAGGCAGGCAGGCAGCCGTTCTAGCATACATATTCTTTGAAATCAACAATAACGCGCACACATGCACAGCGCCGCGGAACGCAACCATAAAATGGCACGCGAATGTAAAACCACAATGGCGCAACAATGCCGTACACGATTGGTTTTCACTTCAGCCGATTAATGGCTTTTCGATGCGCGTTTATGCATTATTATTGCTTTTTTTTTTGTATTCAATTTAAGATACTCCACCGACCCTTTGCAAGATGTTTGTCTCCAGCTCAGAACCAAGTCTAATAAAATGAAAAGTTTCCCCATATTTTCCTCCCATCAAAATAACCCAAATACGAATCCGTAACACATGTCCGGATCCGTTGGGAAGTGTGCGTGTGCGTGTGTGTGTGTGTTAACCATCTCTAAGCTACCCAGCCAAATGTTAACGTTTCTACCTTCAACCCATCTGTCGTGGCCGGACTGTCGTCGTTTGGGGGTTTTGGGCGGTTGAAAGAATTTGATCGAAAAGTAAGAACCGAATGTGTTGCCAACCGACACACATTACTTTACCCAGGGAAAAGGTCATTCCAGATGGAATCATCATCACTTGCTTCGCTTCTGTATCTTCTTCGTTTTGCTATGTTACATATTTTTAACATTCCCGTCTTTCTTTTGCGAAAGCAGTAAAAAAAGTTGATAAATGGATATTTGTTATTGATTTTTGCCCCTGCTGACCATATGTTGCAGGAGAGTTTGCTTCTGTTTTTTTGTTAAAGTTTTTGTTATGAATATGCTGTACAAAGAATTTTGTATTTTCTCTAAAGATTTGTAGCTTAAATTGAGCGTTGTGGTTTAATGCACTTTTTACTTTATTTTTATAACGGTCTGTATCGCATAACAGGACCGGATAGTTAGTTTTTGCTACAGTTCTTACTATCTGTATTGCTCGAATTTAATTAGTAAATATTTAATTCAAACTATACGCATACAATTATTCAAAATTAATATAAAAATACTAGTGTTTAATTTATGGAGAGTTTTGTGTTAGTTTCAAGTGCGACAGACAGAGGGCTTCATTCATCTAGGATGTTGTGTATGTTATTCACTGGGTTAGGATTTTCGTTTTAAATTTCAAACGTCCGTTAAGAAAATAATTTTTGAAAAAATTCAAATACAGACGTAATATCACAACGTAAGGTAGATCTTCTTCTTTTTTAGCCCTACAACCTGCCATGGCGTTTCGGGATGCTCATTTGTGGCTTACTGTGACTTGATCTTCTTTTTCTTGTTCTTTGGCACTGCAACCTCGAGGGGTTTCGGCCTGCCATTTCTGGTTTTAGTAGTCAGCCCTACGTACGAGGAGGCGGTCTGGATGGGAATTGAACTCCTGCCGTGTGAAGACCGGCGCCGTTATCGCCTCGGCCACCGGACCGCCCCACTTAACTTGATCTCACCCGTAGTAAAGTAGTCAGCCCTAAGTAGGTTCGATAACGAACTACTTATCCTGAGATTAGTAAACGATTTTAGGCACAATTGAGCCTTTTCGAGAAATTTTTATAGTGAACATTAAATTAAATTAAATTCGGCCTGCCATTTCTGGTTTTAGTAGTCAGCCCTACGTACGAGGAGGCGGTCTGGATGGGAATTGAACTCCTGCCGTGTGAAGACCGGCGCCGTTATCGCCTCGGCCACCGGACCGCCCCACTTAACTTGATCTCACCCGTAGTAAAGTAGTCAGCCCTAAGTAGGTTCGATAACGAACTACTTATCCTGAGATTAGTAAACGATTTTAGGCACAATTGAGCCTTTTCGAGAAATTTTTATAGTGAACATTAAATTAAATTAAAATTTGATTAAATTAGTTTGTCTGCTTCGTTCAATATCTTTGGTCATTCTGGCCATATCGCTTACTAAACTTATTTGTAGGGCCCAACTGCACATGTGGCTACCGGAAGTCTATACTCGTTTCCATTTTCAAGTTCTAACATAAGCCAATATGCGTGTAGCTGGAAAGTTATACCTGTGTACGGGGAGACGGTTCTGTCCGAACGGGTGTATGATATTATATTTATAATTAAACAAACCGCGTGAGGACCTCTTGAAGCGAGATTACACAGCTTTTTTTTATTCTTGTGGAATGGCCTGTCCGCATTGCTTAAAACTAGATTACCAAAAATAATACAATTCACATCGGTTTTGGGACATTTTCTTCAGTGAAGTACAGTGTAAATTCATACAGTGTAAATTAAGTGAACAAGAAATGTATTAACATAAAGTAAGACGAACGGCGCCACGATCACGGTCAAGTGCCGAATCGGGTTGGCCGATCCTCTACGTCGAGCGAAGATCTTGCAAGGGACGATCCCGTATCGAGTAGGGAGACTAAAATAAGAGAGTGCCGCCATAACATCGTAGAGTACGTCCCGTACAAACAGTATCTGAGCGTAGCAGTTTCACTTAGTTCGTTTCGGTTTAGCGACTCGAGATGCACAGCGTCCGTCGTAGTACACTTGGTCCTTTCAGGAGCGCTAGGCGAATCGTGTGAGTTTCCGTTAGTCAGATTCCAAGGGAGCTAAGGGGCAAGCAGCTGAAGGCCACGCCACGACTGATGCATATTGTAGATCCTGCCTTGTGGAAATACAATCAATGGTTATGAAGAACAATGTGAATAAGAAACAGATTTTGATTTTGATTCTGTTTTGATGGAACAGGAACAAAAACGAAAAATCGTTAAGTATATCTTTGGGCTAATTTAATTATCCGCGACCAACGGCCTGAAGTTGATATCAGATTAAATTTTACTTTATTTTAACACCTAAACACTGGACACTGTCCATTATCGTCAGCAATGGACTGATCTCGATCCATTAACCATCGTCCATCGTGGCTCGATCGGTTAACCATCGTCAGCGGGCTTCTGGTCGACAACGGCTTACTGGGTCACCTCGTCAACATCGATGAGCATCGTTAGCACTTTTGCTGATAGAACTTCCTGAGAATAGATCAACTTGATCAATTGATCATCGTCGGAACAATTTTCAAGTGCACGTCGGTGATCTTGAGCGACCCAACGTCTGGTGACTGACTGGGTCGCTGCATTAATAACATTACGAATATTGCTTGGGTCGATCCGATAGCCGAGGAAATTGCGAAGCCGGCATAGACACGACAGGACCGACAATCAAATAACATTCGGACTGTTCAAAAGAACCAACTATCCAAGTACGTGCTACCATAAAGTATTTAATGGCCGAAGGCATGACCACGCAGGTCGTAAAGGCAAGAAGACGGACATTTGATATAGTTAAATACTGTAATGTTTGAATTTTAAACATCAAAGTAATCTTTACTTTAAATATTGCCATTAATTTGCATTTTTTCGACACAGGAAAACAACGATGCATGTGCATCAGAAAATAGCAAATTCTTCCCTCGCACGATCATTTTCCTTCCCAAAATGGATAAAAAATACCCCCTTCAAAATAAATATTCGTAAACTTTTCCAGTTCATTCCCCGTTCATCGACGGCTGCTGCTGCTTAATAAATCCAATATATGGTCGTTCGATCCACTCGGCTTCGAGGCACTCGGCACACAATGCAAAGCAAGCGGCCCCGAATTTACATAATGCCACCCCGACCGGAAGTGTGCTCGATGTAAATTTTCTCCCCCACCGCCCACTCCACTTCCAAAACGGGGGGTGTTGTTGCACGACGGCCTCCAAACTTGCTGGGAAAAATAGTACGTGTTTTCACAAAACTTGATGACCACCGTTACGTTTTACGCTCGACCCACCGGCAGCTTCACGGGAGGCAAAATCGAAAATTTACAAGAAAGTATCCGGCGGGCAGTGGGATGCGAAAGAAATTTATCTACATCACATAAAGCATACACAGCACTACTACTACAGCATGCCGTATCGAAAGCGTTCGACTCCTTCCCGAACCCGACCCATCCCAAACTGACCAGCACAAGCTGCCCACCCGAAGCACATGGAGCAGACACTGGAACAGCATCACTGGAGACTGGGCGTCTCCATTTCTCGGCCTTTGTTTTTTTTTTTTGCAACAGCCCAAAAAGCACACCAGCTGCTACTTTTTATCGAGTCCGTGCTCCCTTTCGGTCAGACCGAGGCTTCGTGCCTTGTGTGGTCAGTGCTAGAAGATCCTCATCCCTAATTCCCTTTTCCATCGCCCTTTTCGGAGTTGCTCCGGTGTGGTTTTCGGCCCGAGAGTGCCCGAGGACGATTTGTGGAAAGTTTTACGGATAGTCAAACAAACTGCCGATCGCCACCGTACGAACTGGGACCGTATGGCGTATGAGGGGGAAGGGGGAAGGCTTGATTGCTTCCTGCTAACCGATGCTGCCGAAAATGGTGGCGCTCGTTCTTCTTTTTGGGTGCAACATTTCGCCCCCGGTTCTCCAAGGGCAAGGGAATACGGGAATACGAATATTTGGCGCAGACATACACAGCACAGCGGTGCACACGGGGAGGCGGATCCATTGCAACAGATTCCGAGCATCGCTGTTAAGCTGATAAGAGGTTTGCTGACAGCCAGATGTTGGATTCTCGTTTCGCCGTTCGGTGGGGAGAGAGGTTTGTTCGTTCGGTGTAGTCTTTCTTTTTTTTTTTGCTTGCTCGCTGGCTTAGATAAATAGCATCCCATGAACACCTACGTTATCGGGACACCATGGACACTCTCTAGCCGCTGGGGTCTAGAGACGTTTAATTCTAATGGAATCGAAAGGTTTGTTACGACGTGCTAGAGCAAGTGTTTATTTCCTACGGGAGTGTTTGCTTTAGGGTGTTTTATTTAGCTTTAAAGTGCAGGAGGAAATTGAGGGCATTGGAAAAATAGTTGAACGCCTATTAATCTTGTTTATTTACTGAGAGTAATAATTTCAAACAATCAAAACAAATCGTGGTAAAATTAGAAACCATCATTCATAAAAAAGAATCGGTGAGGTTTTATGCAAGGATCGATGAAATGTTGAGGAAGACTTCATAAGAAATTCTTCCCGAGATCCATTTGTGGTAGAGTCAACACCAACGCTTCCATGAAAAGTTTGAAATAACTGTAACACAGCTCTTGCCGATTCATACCACCCAACAAAAAGGATTTTCAGAACATTGAAATTAGGCCTTTAGCTGCTTTTGTAACTTTGAATACAAATTGGGAACGATCAAGCACTTCCAGGGACAGGCCTCAGATATAGCGAGTGTTGTCGATGAGACGCACTTTCATCAAACCCAAAAAAGTGTTCCTTTACATCAGATTAGCCGTACAAAAATTCCAGTGAACTTGAATTCATAAAACTGTTCGCAGTATTCGGATACTGCGGAAAGAGGATGTTCAGTCTGCATAGTAGGCAATATTTCGGTTAATACCCAGAAACGTTAAAGGACCAAGTAAGAGACAGCTTGGGTAGCAAATTGAAAGAGAAAGACTTTCAGTAATTAAATGGTGACTCAGAGTCGTTTAGCATGTTATGTGCATAGTCAAGTTTAATTTACGAAAAAAAGGACTCACAGCAATTAATGTTAAAGCAATGATCAAACATTCAACTTTGAATGAAGTTGAAAAAGTTAGCTAAGTGTCATGGTTTTAGCATTAATTTTTAAGTGATTTAGAGAATTTATCCTCTTTATATCTCATGAGGAGTTAGACATCTTCTTCTGCTTGGGACATTCTTCTTCTTTCTTGGCCTAACGACCTCTTAGGTCATGCCTGCCCTTTCTGGCTCGCTCACTGTGGAACGACGGTCCAGATGGGATTTCAACCCCGGTCCCGCCATATGAAGTCCGGCGCCGTTGCCGCATCTACCACCCTTAGGACTTTCCGGCCTTTTAATGGATAACTAGGCTTATTGATATAATATTGTTAGATTGTTCTTTCCCATTACCGGGGGTACGGTTCGGATGGGAGTCGTACCCTGGTCATGCCGTGTGAAAACCGTTGCCGCTGCTGTCTCTGCCTCCGAAAAGCTCCCTTTCAAATTCAAATCAATGATTTAATTGTCCGTCCAAGTCAAATTACATGTTCAGTACCGGGCAATAGAATAAGACCATCAAAAATAGATAGGTTATTCCAATTTTCTATCAAATTGACTTAATCCTTTTTTTATTTAGTTGAAGATTTTGACAAAAAAAGATCCTACCAGTTGAGCTATTAATAAATAGACTTTTTTTGTTTTGTTTTTTTTTTGTCACTAGCATTAGAAGAAAAGAAACATGTAAAAACAACCGCTTTGTGGTCTTGGCCTGCTGCAACAATCCTCGATACCGCTCACGGTTTAGCGCCGTCTTCTGCCAATCCATTATCCCGGCCGTTCTGGCGGACGCATCAACGCCATCACTCCATCTCAATTTGGGCCTACCACGCCTCCTCTGTCCGTGTGGTCGCCTAAAAAAGACTTTACGGGTTGGGTCGTCCGGTGTCATTCTCATGACGTGACCAGCCCACCGGAGCCTGGCGAGTCTTATTCGCTGCACGATGGTGAGATCATCGTACAGTTCGTAGAGCTCGTCGTTGTAGCGGCTCCTCCATTGTCCTTCCACACATACTGGGCCATACGCAATCCTTCTGAGCATTTTCCTCTCGAACGCAGCTAGGAGGGCTTCGTCAGTTTTGGACAGAGTCCATGCCTTATAGGCGTATGTGAGTATTGGGATTACAAATGTTCTGTACAATCCCAGCCTCGTCCGTCACGATAGGTATTTAGAGTGGAATGGAGTTTCCATCCATAAAGAGTTCCAATGATTCGCTAAAACGTTTTTAGCTCTCTGTCTTGCAGTTTTTCACGGGTAAGATGCGATTTTTTTTATCCCTTATGATATTACATTCCATTTTTACAGCTTAAGACATGTTCAATAAGCTTTCAAAATATATATAAATATTGCACAAGCAGCACCCTAAAGCAGTGCAATAAATTGATATGCAAAACGAAAAGTTGGCATACTTTGCTTATCATGGGTACAGAAAACAAAAACCCAATGTAAAAAAGGCAATTTATGTTTCATAAAGTTAAAACATATGAAAATATTAGAAAAATATAATAATTACAAAAAGTCATAATTATACTCGATTACTTGCTCACTTCCCATACCGCAAACAAAGATACAAAGTTTACAAAGTCCACAAAGATTAAAAAACTTCCAACCCTTTTGGACTATTGAGTAATAAGCACTCATCCTTTATCCAAAAAGTCTCTTAATTTTATCAGACGGAATGCCCCTGCTATACTTATTCATCTCTTCCTTTTTTCACTGGCATAAAATAATTTTACAAGATAAAACCTCCCTTAAGTTTCTACATTTTGTTCTTCGTTATGTATTGAAAACAATTTGATATGCATTAACAGCTGCACTAGCCAAAGCACCACCAGATGTAGATTATCTGTAAGCAATTAAAACACAAGGTTAATAGAAAAACTTCCCTTACAATAACGGTTCCCGTTGCGGCTCTCATTTGAATAGCTTCAGTACACCGAGCTGCACCCAGCAACTGAACCCACTGGCCCAGGTCCAGTTAACGCAAGCACCACCGTGGGACAACTTGAGCTGAAAATGCACTTTATTCACTTTGCAATTGCCCTTCCCGATACGGTACCGGCTCTCAGCTCAACTCATCGCTCACCACTCGCATACACACAAGTCCTGCAATCAAATCTTGTCTTGTCTACCGATGGCTTTTCCTACCCAGTCCACTGCCACCGGGGGTCTCCAAAAACAATTTAATGTACAGACAACCGTAAACTAAAGCAACCGAAAGAAAACGAACACTCTCTCTCACCTTCGACATCGACCATCGGGCCAGCAGAAGCCCTTCTCCGGGGTGGCAAAAGTTGTCCACCGAAAACTTAACCACCGCCACCATTCGCTCGATGACTTAATACAGTCGGGAATCACCCGGCTCAAGATGATCCCAAGACCTCCCAACTGTTGTGCAAAACATCTCAGTTTTCCAGCATGACAGCACACAAACTCACGGCACGACGACGAGAGCGCGATGGATCTACTTCTAACGAGTTTTCCCCCCAGTCTTACCTTCCAGAACCCCGACGTGGCGAACCCTTGCCGGAGTACTTTTTCGATGTGCATAATTTGCATAAAATTTTATGCAGATGCCAAATCTGGTGTACCACCCTCCGACTACCGACTTGGTAAGGAGGGGACGGAACTGTTTGTATGTATGGTTGACTAACCAACTTGTTTATAACCGGTCGGTTCATCGTGACGTCCAATGTCGCGGTTCCGTTGTACGGCGTTTCGTTGCTCTTTAACGCTTGTCTTTCGGCGACACTTGCCTTCTAAACGGTGGCCAATGTCTCCACCGCTGGGAAAGGGACCCATGCTTGCTTGTGTATGTGCCACCAAACAAGGACAGTCGTTGGGAGATGTTTTGTCACGCGGGATGTGCTTTCGAACATACTTTCTTCAGTTTGAGCTCTCATCCTGCCAATGTGTTGAATCATTTGAAGTTGCTCAACCGCGTTTAATTCCACTTCTTTTTTCTCACACCAAAATTTTACTTGCGAAGAATTTTAACACTTGTTCTCAACAAACGGTGTAATGGCAAATGAACATCTACTGGCACTGTTTGGTGTTGCATTAAAAACTTCCGGTTCTGAAGTGTCCAATATTAAATCAAATCCAACTCATAAAACCGTTTACCCGTTGACGAAAGAAAACAACTTGAAAAGAATTAGTCTCTGTTCCACACTGCTGCTTTGCAGCAGTCTCACTCATGTACATGGCCATTTCTCCAGAAACGTGTTGCTTGTGGCTAATCGAAAGGAACACGAGGTTACTACTCGAGATACAAGCGAACAAACTTCAACGCTGTTTGTCGTTTGCCATCTAATGTCGGTAAAATTACGCACATTACAAAGAAACAGGGCTTTTGACGCCCTTTACCTAGTTGAAGTGGTTGCTTATCATCGATCTATTATCTTTTCGCATTCAAACGTGGGACAAGCCACCATCGAGACGTATAAAACAACCTGTCTGGCCACCGTTTGTCAGTAGTCTTGTTTCATTCGAGCGATGTAAATTATCAGTAAAATTAAAATCATGAAAGGTAAGTGCTAGTGAGGTGTGTAGAACTTGTGATCTGTTTTATAGACGATGTCCCCCCCCCCCCCTCCCTCCGTTTGCAGGAGTTGGTGCATTGGTGGTGCTCGCTACGTTCGCTGTAGCCGTTCAGGCGCTGGACATTCCGCTCACCTGCCCGGCAGTGGACGATATCTTCAACCCGGTGCACATTCCACACTTTACCGACTGTACAAAGTTTTACAAGTGTTTCAACGGAGATAAGTACGAGATGGACTGTCCCGGCGGTTTGCACTGGAACATTGAGAAGGATTACTGTGATTTCCCGGAGCAGGCAAACTGTGAGCGACCGCTACAAATCGATCCGATAAGTTTGGCTTAGGTCGCAGAATAAATCTGAATGTTGATTTTTTAAAACGTGGAACTTTTAATGTTGCCGTCACTGTAGCAATACATTTGAAAACCAACGATTTGATTTGATTTGATTTTGAAGCCGAGCTAAACGCTTCAATCCAATCCCAACTCTAGCGCTTATAAACGCATCACGTTTGACAGTTCAACGTAGCCACCGAGCAGTCCAACAAAAACACACGAAAACCAAAACAATACGTACGTGAAAGCTACGGAAAACTGTTCCCTGTTCCCAACGAATTTGAGTGTGTTGCGAGTGGAAAAATGTTTCGAAAAGCTAAACAAACTGCCGCTCCCCTTCCGAAACCACCGACCGAAGCGCAAATGTTGGAAGATTTGCAACTATTTCACGAAACCAGACCCGCAGCAAAACACGTTTCACGCGAAAACCTACCCACCCTGACGGAGGAATCGAGCATGGACGATTGGTGGAAAGTGTACGACGCTACGGTGCAACACCACCAACAGTTTATGGGACTGAAAACGAATGCACAAGAGCTGAAGAAAACGCTACAGGAAATGCGCAGTGAACTGCAAACGGTGTGCGATACAATTATGGCGGAAATCAATCAAGATTTGGACCGGTTGAGTGCCACGATGTCGGAATAGTTGAATAACAATTGGCACACATTTTAAATTAGATTGTTATCTTTGTGGTTCGGAATGTTGAACGTACCGGAATAAAACAAAAAAATACTACGGGTATTGTCATTGTAACTATAGTTCAGTTTTATTGCTTTACTGTTAAGTCACCAGTGTCCTGCGTACGTCCGGCGTTTGCGAAGCACAGATCCGAGCCCCGTTTTTGCTTTTGTTTTTAGTTGTTCGGGTACACGTGTCCACAGACCGACGACAGCCACTTCCACGGGTAGCCTATGGTAATGAGGGTAGGAGGAGGAGGGTTGGAAGTCGCTTGTTTATGTTTTTGCTTCAATTTAGTGGCGCCAAAACACTGTGCTGGCCTGGTTCGTCTATGCACTACACCCACCACACATTTCATGCTAAAGCCCTCCCAGATCCATTAGTAGTCCCGCGGTTTGTGGTGCCAGTCAACACTCATACAGAAAAAGAATAAACACACACACACACATGAAAATACACAGCCTCGAAGGTACTTGATTGTGAGGGGGGGTGTAAGGACGGAAGGGTAGGGGACGCAGGATTTGGAGGCGCCGCCTATTGGGAACACCATCCCCCCAGGTGCAAGAAGAGACCCGTGGCGACTGTCCTCGTATGCTCAGTAGCCGTACTGATAGTGCGGATCAGATATTAATGCACAACAACTGCACGGGTAGCCTACGAAGAAGTGAATGAATGATAACGAAACTGTAAGTACATATCGATCCCAGGTACTATCTATCGGTCAGTATGCAATATCGGGATTATTTCTACATGCAGATATCGAAGCATTTCGTTTCGTGTGTATATTTTTAACCCACAGAGACATGTCGTTAGTATTGACCAACATTGCAATTACAAACAAAAAATCTTTATCCAACTTTGAGCTCTCCTTTTAGTAAGATTGTAACGAAAGTGCAATGTGTCGCCATGGAATTAGTAGTGACCCGAGCTCTGGGAATGTCCGAAATTTTCGATCGAATGGTATCAGCTTTAAAAAAAATATGCATACAGATCATGTGTACGTACAAAAAGGGATCGGACATAGCAACGTGTTCCATCGGTCGTCCTAGTAATGTGGGTAAGAATTGACGGGAGAAAGCGTGCGTAATCCTACGAAAAAGGGACAAGAAACAATTTTCCAAAGTATCAGCACACACCCGGTACGGAGCAGTGAATATTTGGGTTGGTTTGCTACATTAGATCAACGAGATGCTACGTAATTTAAGGACACCCTAGCCCAACGGTTAGTAACTTACCGTGTATAACGCATGCATTAAAAAATGGGTTGATTTTTTAATTTGTTCACTCGATCGTCCTATATGTTAGCTATCTAACGTTATCAATTAATTTGGCCTCAAACTATGGGCAAAACAGTTGAGCAAACGGTTAGAATTAGTGAAGCATGTGATGACAACCTATTAAAAATTAAGTACAATGTCTTCCTGCTTCTTGAGACGAAAAACGAAATCAAATCAGATGAGACAGATGCCAATAGCATGGAACATAAAAACAAAACGGGAAAATCGAGTTTGAATTGAATGAATGACTTGAAACCAGAAGTTATTAATGAAAATTATGCACAAGAAAAACAAAATGGAAGTTTTGAATCTCTCGGGGGAACATTTCAAATAAATAGTGGAACATTAAAAGTCCGCTGTGGAATTTTGCAATCATATAGTGGAATCTTCCACACTGTTAGGGAAGATTCGCAACGCGACATTTCTTCTAACCGTTTGCAAGACTCTATTTTGTGATTGTAAAGTTCTACAAAGAGCTTGCCATATGCCACTATCCATTAGAACAGTTCTCCTAAGTGATTATAATAGTAATATACTGTGAGTGATAATAACTTTACCTTCAATACCATTCAAAATTAGTCCATTTTTTAATGCATCCGTTATCTAGCTTACAAGACTATTTACCATACACAGCTGAACCCCTTCAAACGACACAGAGGGGACCTGTACACTGCCAACAACTAAATAGGATTATCAAGCACCGCAGGAACTAACGCACCGACGAGCTAGAAGAGTAAAGAAACGTGCAAGAATAGTGCAAACACAAACCACCGTATAAAGTGTGCGTATATCGATTGGGATTATTCGTGAGGCAAAGATCGTTTCGGATGACCACTATCGTTCTCACGTTTCTCCACTATACGGCATGCGGTGATTAATTTTACGACCCCCGTTTTTTTCGCAAACACCCAGCAGGAATAGTATTGGACCTTGTTTCAACTCAGACTTCCTGATAACACGCTACAGCAACAGGTTTATTCAAAACACTTTCACGCCTTCCGAGATGCTTGCCGTGAGATAAAATTGGAGATTACAAATGGCCAGTCTGGCATAGGGGGAAAACCGACTCCTCCTTCCCTAAACTATCTGAACGATCAACAACAAGAAAGCTTCCCTATCTGCACTGCACCGTTTGGTCCCATATTAATTAGGTTTGAATGTACAAGCTGCTTGTAACTGCAGAGCAACGGAACGGGACAGAGTTTCCGGGATTGCAATCGCGAGAATGTTTGGCAAGCGATGCTCTAGGCTTTTTGGACGGATTTGAACTCTTTAAAACTTTCTACAAAAATAACAGTAAGGAGGGACAATGTGGTGAGTACCTTCCCATCGGTTAACAATGACACTTGCTGCTGTTCTAACGACTAAATTAAAAAGAGACGCTTCGCACAAATTCGGTACCCGGGCGGGGCCGGTGGGTTCTAATGAAGATCGACTTTGTTTGCCTTGCGGAAAAGAGCTTTGAAGATGGCTAGCAAATTTGTGTTACTCGTTACTCGGGAAGAGACTACTGCGAAAGGAAGCATGGATACGGCAAGGGCGTACTGCTGTTGTTAGTCTGGGAGGAAATTACCCCAGTCAAGGGTTAATAGCACAGGGTACACCGTTCACTATCAACAGGTTAGTAAAAGGGTAAGATAAGACTCTATCCATCTAACTACCACGATAGGGCGCGCTAGGAAAGAAGGAAGAAGAAGTTAGCAGCTCCAGCTAGCCAGCCAAAAGGGTTAGTCGTACCGTTCGGAAGCCGTTAGCCAATAGAAGAAGTAAAAAATGCGTAACTTGCCTCGCGGTTTGCACTTCAAGTGGTACTCTACGTACTGGCAGGGACACTGGTACTGGCGACAGTGTCGGGCCGGATCGTTTGGCGTGACATCGATAAGGCCACGCATCGCTTCATTGCCCCAGCGGGACGCGTAACGCAGAAGCAGCAGCATTCCTCGTTCCTGCAATGGGAGTTTGGTTTGGGAGAGACACGAATAAAGACGGCGGGCCAACGAATAGAAGGATAGAAAAGCCAGCACAGAGGGGCAGTACGCGTCATATGTTGGTCCGATGCGTGAGGAGTAGTTAGTATAATACGCTGTGGTGGGAAGTTTTGTAAGAAGGAAAAGATTTGAACAAAAAGCTGCCCACAGCCAGCCAGCCAGCCGAGCCGTGCGATGCATATCGATGCGTGAACAAATTCTACTTCTACTAAAATGAAACAACGCTTCCACAACTAATTCTAATGCACACCCGCCACCATTTAAAATATATGCCCCAGGCACATCCACTATTAAGCGTCTAGAGCGTCAAAGTGATGTTGATCGCTTGGTTTTGCTACACCGACTCCGCCTGATAAAACGTTCAAAAACGGCCTTGGCAACCCGGCCCGCGAAATAAAAGGCACTCTGAGGTCACTAACAGATCTAAGTACAGTTCCTGGTCGAGCGAGATTGCACAATTTGTACTTCGTTGCAAAGCTTAAGCTACCTTTTCGCTCCTACACTCATTCCCTATTCCTTTGGCCCTAGAACAGAAAACTTTCGCCAAAAGCTCGAGCACTTTCGTTAGGCACATTTGGCTGCATGGCTGCATGGGATCTGCACCCTACCATCGTCGGAGGGACAGTTGTCAGAAGTGGAACCCGATGCGGGCCAGATGGACCCGTATCGTGGCGCAGCAAAGTCGTGGATCTTCCTTCGGTTTCTTCTGCAGCAACACCTCTTCCGCGTACTGGCAGGGACAGTAGGCCGTGGGCAGATGGCGCGGTGCCGACACGATAGCATTCTCCTCGATCGTCCAGTCTAGCCGGCGGCGCAGATAATCCTTACCCCAGCGCTGTAGATACCGCAAAAAGATGCCTTCCGCTCGTCCCTGAACGATTGAGGCGGAGGACCGTTAGTGATTATCCAGCGATGCGTTGATGAAGTTGTTATGGGAAATGGTTGATCGTATGTTTTGGTCCAATTGTTTTAAACGCAAGAAAAAAAAGAACACCCCACAAGTACAAAACGCACACAAACACAATGGAATTATAACTTTACAAAGCTAACAATATCAATTTTGCAGTAACAGTGATCCAAGTTCTAGATATAAATTCTACCCTTCAAAGCAAACCGTTCGAAAGAGAAGCAACTCAAAGAAAGGGGCTGAAACGCACGATCGTGGTACGATCGGCAGTCCATCTCCGGGAAAGAATAAATCTCAACTCTACGCTCACCCGACACACTGTAACACAGCTACAAACGCTCAACCTACCTGCTTCCGGGACAGGCGAGTCGTATTCGCACCCTGTATGATGATATCGTTCGTCGTGACGTCCAGTCGGCTTTCCCAGCCAGGTTCAATCGTGTTGCCGTTCTGCTCACTCCGCTCGATAAACTCGTTCAGATAGCTGATACACTGCGACGGTTCGAAGTACATGAAGCAAAGGTTCACCTTGTGGCAGGAGATGTGTCCACGGTCGTCCAGCGCTAGCAGAATCTTGTGACGAATCAGCTGCTTATTGACGCGTGCCATGCACCGCTCGAGACCACGCGCCAACTTCAGCTTAACCCACATGCAAAGGAAAATGGCGGCCGCATTCAGGAACAGCCAGGCCACACCAAGCGACAGCAGCGTGATGCCGTAAAAGCCCGAAAACAGCAGCCCAATCAGGACGATGAATGCGAACAGAATCCACACGATCAGGACACGCTTGTAGCAGATGTTGTACAGCGTGAACCGGTAATCGTTCACGAGCGTGTCCATCGCGTGCACATACTCTTCCACTGTGAGCTGTGGGTGGGTAGAGAGTGGAAAATCCATCATCAGATCCTTCGCACCGTTGCCGGCAGTACCGTGAGATGTTGCTTACCGTCAAACCTTGCGCCATCAGCTCTTCTGGAACGAGCTCCGGACGAAATACAGCCGGTGTGATCCATGGCCACCGAGTGTTTGTTGGTAGTAAGGTAACGATAACATCACCGTTTGCTACAAGAACAGACAACGATTAGATTGTTGGAGATCAATCTCCAACACACACACTCAAAATGGCCACCATACTCACCGAAACCTTCCCGAACGCGGCCCGTCGAAAGCTCGATCGTTCGCATCGACTGAATCGGTTGCACCACGTTCACCGATTGCTTCGGAATGTCTATGACGGCCGGTTGTGATGTTTTGTTGACTCCGCTTGGTACTGACGTTCCGACGCTGGTTGCGCCGGGCGTTGGTTTGCTGCCGCCATGGGATGGTTGCGGTTGTTGTTGCTTTGGTGTGCTAGGCGTTCGTGTGTCCAGATTTACGTGCACCGTTTCCGTCGGCAGTACGGCCGGCGGTGCTGTGTCCGATGGTGTCGTTGCCCCCGACGGACGATTGCTGCCTGCCGTCCCCAGAGGATGCTGCTGCCTACTGGAAGCGACCGTTGGTGGTGGTGGTGGCAGTGACGGTGATGGTGACTGTAATTTAAAAAAAGAGGATTTTTAACTTATGCTGCATAAATTCGTACTAATAATTCGATTCGTGGGGTTAATAAAATGTTAGTTCGTAATTTAAAATAGCTTCTTATTGAACCACACACCCTTTTGCTTAGTAAATCAAGCTATTATGCTTCTCAGCAAACATCAAACTCTCTGGGAGTATTTTGGGGGGCCGAGGCAATTGCAGTGCCGATCTTCACAAGGCAAGACCTGAGATCAAATCGGATTCGAATCGTTCTCCCCGTAGTGAAGACTGTATATCCAACTACGTTATCATTAAGGCTGGTAAGCCAAGACGAAGAGGACTCTATGGGGCTGTTAATCTTCAACCCCAAGTTTTCATTCTTCTTTAGCAACTAAAATCTCCGGAAATCTTCGGTCTGCCAACAACATGCTGCCTTTTTGACTTAAAATTACCATAAGCTAATTTATCAGTCCTGTGTACGGCCAAGGTTGATGTCTCGGTCAGACATCTTTCGTATCGCGCTAACCCGAGTACAAATTACTAGGTACAAAATAGATAAATTAAGAGAGTTTGGAAGACTTTTTTTACTTTACATACTTGCTTGACGATTACTTCTTCAAATAACTCAAAGAATGGAATATTCATTACATAACATGTACATCCTCGAAGTATGCAACGAAAATATAATATTGGCTCGGCCTGCAATTTATGAGTTTTTGTGCCTGGATTGTACCCGAAACCTGCATAGTCCTACGTATGGGGAATTGAGATGGGATATTGATGAGATATGAACCGCGGAACAGCCGTGTGAAGACCGGTGCTGTTGTCGCACCAGGTCGCCCTCAGATAGTCTAATGGCATTTAAACTGTTCTTAAGCCATAGCCGCATGGACGGTCGGGCAAGAGAATGACAGTGGCGCTGATCTTTTAAACGGCAAGGCTGGAAATTAAATCCCACTCGGACTGAATTTTCAGCTAATGAATCGGATAGAAAGGACTTCTTTTATACTTATGAAAGCTTAGAGAAATGTATTTAAATATAATACGAAACGTTCGCACCAATCGATTTATAAAGACTCCATCTTCATAGAAGAACTCATCTTCTATAGCTGATACAAGACGATCGAACCAATCACTTTCTTGGTATTACTCTTAACCATGACCTACTTCATCTACAGGATATGCTAATCAAATGAGGGTAGCCAGAAATTCAAGGCAATTTCATAAAAAATTAGAGGTTAGATGATATTTAATTTGTTCAAACATGTATATCTATCCCTAACTAAGGTTAGTTGAGAGTTCTTGCGTTTACCCGTCCATTCTGAGTGATTCTCACATGGGTGGTGTCGTTTCAAACATAGACGGTAAATTATTATATGTACAACAATGTTGTTGATCGCAATATATCCACCATTTGTTGAACCAGTTATAACCAGCACCCAGATTGTGCGTTGTGGCTATAGTTGGCTCGAAAATTTTGTCGGCATACACCATACATGATTAATGATGTCAGGTGACATGTCGTCAATAAGTAATTGCTTGGATGGCACAGGGTCTTTGAAAGTAAAATCCTTAAAATATGTCCATTATTTAATGTATTAATTATTCTTACACAAATCAATACAGTAATTGAATTCCATTCTCCCTTTTTCAGGTAAGCCCACGAAACAATTTCTAAACGGTTCCATACACACCCTACATTTTAATTCATTTGAAAGTCTCACAGAAACATTATTTTCGCTTCACACACCACAAACATCCGCCACCATACATTCTTTACCCGAACCGGGGTGCGTCATCGGGTTAGTGTTTGGTGTTAAGGGAGAAGAAAGAAGATGTAACAAAAACCACCGTATAAACAACACTACATACTAACCCACCCCCGCCCGCGGTGGTAATCGTCTTGGAAGCTAATTGGGAAAAAAAAGATTGGAACGTGCACCGTGGACAAAACAACCTGTGGATTGGCTGGTTGAATCATACCGGGTTTTTTTTTTTTTGTTCACTCCTGCACACGTAAGCTAAGGAATGTTATGAATCTTTCAGCGAAAAATGAGTCCACAAATGAATGCATCGATTGTTCTATTGTGTGCGTGGCATAGGGACAGAGTATTGTTTCGGAGCTTTGTCGTCATTAATGTTCACTTATGAGCATTGAAGTGCATTTGAATTACTGTGCCCATGCTTCGATAAGCATCCGAATATTATTACCATAATCCCAATAAAATAACGAACCAAAGCATAAATCCGAAAAATCATTATGGTTTTTCTGTCCTGCATAAACATGGCACGTGTGGTCTGGGACGCTTCATGGTGCAATATTGTATTCACTCTTCCTAATAGCCCCATTAAAGCTAATTGCTTTCCCATTTAGCCCAAAGCGTCCTGCCATAATGAAGCAATCCACAAGACACAGCGTGCAAGCAATACAATGATTCCGCAGAAGCCTCACAGTGTTCGCCGTTCCTTTCCGTGTTCCATTTTTAAAAACAAATGTCCACCCAAAATTATTAGCCAAAAAGGCCACCCAAGTAAGGGCGAGTAAGTCGCTGGCCGATACGAACGGGAGCTTTTTTTTTGCAACATTGAGCGAAATGTTGTTATATCACCATTGCGAAATGTGACATCATCTGACCGAGCCGAGACTTGGGGACCATCGGGGGTGGAAATGTGTTCTGTTTGACTGGAAATTCAATACCGTCTTTTTTAGCATACACGCAATAATGGTATGGTGGACACAAACATGGAACAACAAAAAATCTGTAACATGATCCACATGAGTAGGTCATAAAAGGTCGGACAACCAAGTGCACACACAGACACGCATGGTAACAAAGGGCCTTCTTTTACGATAGAACAGTAAGGGAGGGAAAAAAAGAGTCCACAGAAGCTCCATAAAAAGCTTCCAACCGCTCTCGGAGGTGCTAACTTAACGGCCACACATTTTTCCGGCCAATAACGGACGGGATTGATTCGTCTTGGCTGGTCGCGTCTTTCTATGCTGGCCAGTGATGCGTGCCGATTGTGACCCCCACCGACACGTGACAAGAACGGCGGCGGTGTGGTGCGATTAAATTGTAATAAACAAAAACAGACAGACAACCTGATGAAGCTGCCGAGAGTGAGAGAAAGGGCGAACCTACGACGACGACGACGGCGACGGTGACTTGCCCTGTGTTGCCCGTCGAAGTACGCGGCATTGCCAGCGTACGACGTGACCTACTAAATATCGACAGCGTGTGTATGTGTGAGTTGGTAGATGGGGTTGGTACGAGGGATTTAAAGCTCGTCCCGGAACGGGGAAAACCGATGGGGTTGGTGGGTGAGTGGTGGGTGAATTGCCGTACTGACAATGACAGCGAGAACCGTGGAATGCTGTCACCAGCGACAACCACCGATGGCACAACAAACCGGACACACCGGTGCTACACAAACACACAGAACCAAACGGGAGGGCATGGAAAAACTGAACACGTGTTGGACAGTGCTGGGCGCAGCTTTTTCATGCCACACCAAACGGAACGGATGCTTAAATATTTAACTGTTCTCCGGGCATTTGATGATTCATTTCCACAAAACATGCATCCCAGTATGCTTGGTGTAGTTTGCGAAAAAAACAAATATTCCCAAACGCAGTTTAGTATGATCAAAGCAAGCTGCTGTTGCTGTAGTTCACTGAAACATCTTTGTCTTCAACAATCCAAGCTCCTGATACGAATTTCTCACGAAGCATTTATTTTAACTGGTAAGTAAATCATTGGCAAAATTTGAACCTCACTGTAGTACCCCCGGGAGACTTCGAGTTGGCCGAACGGAAGGGAGGCTTTTGGAGCGTCTGGCTCCAATCCCCTCCCCATCCAAAGTGACACTTCCCCTCGGTTCATACTGTGCCAAAAAGGCAATAATAAGGTGATGAATTTTGTTTAATCAATTGTGCGCCCGAACGGTGGAACCATTCAATCGGAAAACGCTTCCCTCCTCCCTGTCATCGCTCACAGACACACATACACAACGCAATCCAGCCTGCTGGGAGCTTAGAGGGTTGCTTGCTTCTCCGTAATATTGGGGAGGTTCGTCGCTTATCGCCATTTTTTTCCACCCCAAACGGTGATGCGCTGGGAACGGTTAGCTTTTTTGTGTTAAAGCTTCTCGCTCGCTCGCACGCTCGCAGGCTCTTACTCTCTTTTGGACCTTAGCCCAAAATTGTTTCACTTCCACCTACCTTGCTCGGTTCCGGTTCGCCATCCTCCTCGAACTTTACCCAGTTCGTTGTCTTCGGTGTGGTTGCTGCGGCCGATGCTACGGTATCCATTCCGTTGCCGATTCCCGACAATGGACCCATCCCGGTTGCATTGTTGTTCTGGGTTGCTCTCGCTGGTGACGCACTGCGGTCATCGGTTGGCTCACCAACACCACCGTTAGGCTGCTCCATCTCTGCTCGTCTCCACGTCTCCTGCTGCGTCGTTCCTTTCTTGGCGCTTTGCTGTTGCCCACGTCTCCCGGTTTGCTTCTCGATGCGGTGTAGAATTTTTCAACTCCCCGTCCAATATGTGTTTTTTTCTTTTAACTGCTCTCTGTTTGCTCTCGCGTGCCACAACAGCAACAACACACACACACGCGACGCAAAACGCACTTTACACAAGGGTTTCCGTGGGGTGGGTTTGAGCTAGACGATGTGGCACAACGGTACGCACCCGGTGGGATGAAGCAATTCCGAACACTAGGGACGTACGATGGTTGGGGCCAGTAGAACAAACACACAAAGCACACCACACGCAGTATCTATCGCACACGCAGCCACATATGCACAAGCGTGTACGCAACACTAAATCCCTGCAGCGCCTAACGTTACGAACCTCGGTTACGCGACCCAGGTCTGGTGCTGGAAACAGTGTACGATTCCAACGATGCCAGTTATTCCTCTAGCAAACTAAGATGCAAATCAGCTTTTGTGCTGCAGACCATCATCTTCTCCCGATCCGATCACGAGGGGCCTTCGCCACGCACACACACACACGCGCACACTGCGATCGTGTGTATCGACGAGTCGATTAATGTCGAGAAAACCTGCTGCCACCAAATCCCAACCGGACGATCAGTGAAGCTCGGGCGCGCGCACGTCCGTCTCCGGGAACCGAGGAGCGCGATGAATACTAATTAAATTTAATCTCTACGTGTACGTGGAAGCCCCCACGGGATGAAGGCTCCGTCCGGGGTGTACCTTGTGAACGCGTTCCGTTGCGAGGTACGCGCGTTTACCTGTGACACACACCACACACTGATGGGCCGCACCGAATGAATGAAACGGAACGCAACACGCATTCATGTTGTTGGGTCGGCTGAGTAAATGTGGGTGAGAGAGAGCAGGTTTGGTCGCTCGTTGCGCGAGAGCGAGAGAGCACGCACGTTACGATGCCTGCTGTGCTGGAATACGCAGCGATGCTTGAGAAACCCTGCATGAGCAGCAATTTGCATCTACCTGAGCAACGAGCTCGGTGTGAGCGAGAAAGCATGCCCACTCCGCAACAGTGATGGTGCATCAAAACATTCCAAATGCAAAAGGGATGGCTTGCATACCGGTCTCGCGTTTGCTCTTTCTCTCTCTCTTTCTCTCTCATACGTGTGGGGTTTAGAACACCTGTTTAGGGGTTGTTTTTTTCGAGAGGAAGTTTTCCATCTCCCGATGCTACTGAAGGCATCGGTCAAACGTTATCAGTTTCCGGTTACCCGATTCCCCTTTTCAAACATTTAGTTAAAATATCATATAATGAACAACTGTAAAAATTAATATTCTTTACTATCGCAAAGCAAAGGTTTACTTTTATCCTTTAACTAACTAATCATTTTAATTAAAATGTGATTTTTAAAAATTACTGCCTTTGGAAGAGTTCAATAACATATTTAGTTTCATTTCAAATTTCAATTAAAAGAAAGAACAAGACTCTGGTATGGCAGTCGTAGTGTTGGGGAATGGTGAATATACGTCGGGAGTACTAACACAGCCATAGTTTACTGTTTTAAAATTTTACGTGTTTTTATTGCTTCATCAGTGTTGGATCAGTATAGTCAAATGTATAAAAAATAAGTTATGGATTTTGGTTACGTTTTTTTTCATCGTCTTCAAAACGAGTTTTAAAAATAATTTAGAGATTTTCTATTTTCATCTTAATACTTTCGCTCGAAATGTTTTGTTTTTGCGCTGTGTAAAGTGAATGTTTTTCGGTGGTGCTGTTTGGTAGCGTTTCGTATAACGAACTTATGTTTCACACGCACACATATTTGGTATTACACCGTAAAACCGAAAAAAACCCTTCACACAATTTGTGCCGTTTTTTGAATGGTAACGTTTGATTAAAAATATAACTTACTCGAACCGATTACAAACTAATGACAAAACCATTTGAGGTAGACGGTTAAAATTAGAAAGAAACTGCCTTGGGCATAATGCTGCAAAACGCAACTGACTGTTTAATTGTAAAAATGTCCCGTTAAACTTCGTTGAACAACAGCAAACGTGTCAGCATGGACACGACACAGGGCGTCTGCTTGCGCATATTAAACTCGGGCAGATTCGAGACCGACTCGTGATCGTACGCCACCTTCTGCGTAACGAACGTGAGCAGTGTGACGAGATCGTACTTGTGCCCGTTTTCCTGCAGCTCCTTGCACAACTCGTTAATGAACCATGATCCTTCGGTGGTGTTCCGAAACGCCATAAAGCCCGGGATGGTAGCGTACGCAAAAAGGAAATCTGCGTGGGTCGGGATGCTGTACCGGGCGATACCATCCTTCTGTATCTTTACACCGTTGTCCAGCTTGCTACCGCGACAGGCTTGTACGAGAAATATTTTAGGCCGACCAGCCAACGATGGACAGTTGTCGGCGGTGAAGTGACTCCAAATGGTGGAGAGCTCGTACGAAACATCGTGCGCGTACACGTAATCACCGTCCTCGCCGTGCGTGAGCACAGCGATCAGGATGCAGTCATTGTCTCTATGGTCCATCGTCGATACTGCAAGAGAAGGGTTTAAAGGGAAAATTTAAAAGACAGTTCCATTCACATTAATCCGCCTTACCTTTCTCTACAACAGCTTTGATTTCCTCCAGCTTAAAATCCTGGTAAACCTTCACATCGAACCCGAACAAGTCTAGTGTCTCTTTTAAGCGTTTGCAATCCACAGCGCTTCCTTCCCGTACGGGTAGTGGCACATTGCGTACATTGTACTTATTGTGCGAGAACAGCAGTGCCATGCCGCGTCGTTTATGGTTCATCGGATAGTACGCGGCGTACCGTTCAATGACGTAAGCTGGCCGGATTATCCCATTCATCTGCGAGCTACTGGCGATGGGCGAACCGTGCGGTATTCGTCTCGTATCGCTACTGTCCTGCTTTTTGTTAAACATTGCGCTGAAGCTGTGCTGGAGTGTGGAATGAAAATAAACATTATAATCAAGTCAAAGAACTCACACAATCAGCTGATGCATCCGTTGCATTCGATCGCGTTTGCAGGTGGAAGAACAAAGAACTTTCCATGTGCATTTGCATTTGCATTTGCGCAAAGGGCATTTGTTTTTTTGTTTTTTGGATACGATTTTGCTATGCTTACCATTGGGCCGGAATAAAACTAATCCAAATGATATTAAAATAACGAAAGTGGTGCCAAACACTGGAAGACCTTTCGTTGATATTTTTATCAAACAGGAAAGCGCTGCGTTTTTTCCGAACTGATTTGTTTTGAACAATTTTTGGTGGTAGCAAAGCGGGAGCGAGTAAATCTTGTGCCTGGAACTTTCGGCGGAAAAAAACTTAACACAACAAAATCTACGTACCACATAAAGAACTCAAACGTACGGACACTCGCACACACTTGTTTGGGGTGATTTAGGCGGCGTAAAACATTCCTAAAACTCGCGCAAATTAAATTTGTGACTCATCATTCACCATGCGACAGATTTTTATTTACCCAAAACAACTTTCACGCAAGTACGCATACGAACTGTCAAGGTACGAATGGAACAACAGTGCACCATGGGCAGCGAAAAGCCTAAAAGGACAAATGTGGGATAACAGACAGTCAGCTCCCGATGTTCGCAATACTCGAGATAAGCGAATTTAGAAAAGTTTAACATTTTAAATGAAACCACACTTTTTGAGTTTAAAAAATCTTGTAAATATAATGTTATTTGATGATTGACTCTTTCAAAACTATTTGATTAGTTGATACAAATATGTTTTACAATGAAAAACTGAGCGACGGTATCAGGATTTTTTTTTATTCCAATTGCTGTCATTCTGCTTCCAATTTCATATCGGTGTAGAAATCCTGCATGATTTGTGCTATAAACGATACTTTTGTAGCTCCGGATATTGCATACTGAAAGAAGAAATATGTAATTAATTTTTCTAACGGACCAAACAAACGTCAATTTAACCGGTGTACCTGAACGACAAGTTTGTACGATACTCTGCATACGCCGAATGTGTAGAAGAAAAATACTTTATAATCTAGCAGCAGCATAAGCTGTGTGATTCGAATTTTGTGTGAACTGGACGCCTTGTTAAGATCAATCGTATACAGCAGTTGCGATAGGGATTTTACCTCCGCGTACAAACTTTCACACGACCAGGTAAAGCTCATGAACATAAAATGGTACGGAACCACGTTGAGACAGAACACTAGAAGAAAAAACAAAAGCTATGAATAATTAAAACGAGCCCCCAACAAAACCAAAATCGTGTTGAACCAACATTCAAAAGACGTTTCCATGATGGCTCGATACACGGTCCAATAGATTTCGTTCCACAAAATTATACTAAACTTAAGGCACACCATGAAAAGGCCCCACGAAAATTGGTCCTGTATCTGGTGGAATGCTTTCATGCACAAAAAGTAACATGTGCTACATCTCTTCAACTGGTGCTGAGTCTCACGTTCGTGGATTGATCCCGCTGCAGCTTCATTGATCGACAACACAGCAATCTTGAGGTCGTCCTTGATCTTGCTCAGATAGCACGTCAAAATACGTATGTACAATAAAATATGCAGCATTCGCTGTATATCCACAGTAGAAAGCAGCTCAAAAACAATGATAAATTCAACCAGTGCTCTATCCATTTCGCGATACTCGAGCAACAAAATTACTCCAATCGCGCAAAACAACACAATAATTGTGTAAAAAATCCCCTTGTACACTCGTTGACTTTTGTACAGGACGTTGCGGGAGTTTCTTGCACACAGGCCAATGGTGGTCTCGATGGCATGGAAAGTGTTCCATATCTTCACATCCTCCTTGCTGGTAGCCACATTTTCCCACGCAACTATGAAAGCGGTGGTCAACGTTGAACTAAGGCAAAACCAATTAATCATTCGGTTGATGCAGCTACGATTAGGAATGAGGCTCTCTTCGAACGATTTGCCGTACACTCCCAGCAGAAAGCACGTCAGAAGAGTCAGCACTGACATCAAGACGAACAGTTTGTGCCGCAAGGGGTTTATCTTGAATGGATTCTTTTTCTCAGTCAAATCGATTCGGTGTTGTCGGTAAAAATTGAAAAACGTTCTAAAATATTTTTCGGCTTCCATTTTCCGGGATAGTGTTTGAAGGTGGTTGTCGCACGGAAAACTAACAGGAAAAAAATCATTTTAATGCTGAATGTGCTCTGAAGCACTCAAAACCGTAGGCAATTAGTAAGTTTGAATACTACATAAGCTCTAATTTAGCTGTTGCCTTTGAAGCGTTGAAGTGGATTTTAAATATGCAATAATCACCCATTTGGTGTGAATATTTTAAAGTGGCAGTGTTAATTACTTAATGTCTGTAATTTTTAAATAGAACATAAAAGCTGTCCCACTTGACTCACTTCATACTTGGCTTATTTATTACAAAGCTATATTTTTTTTTATTTCCGTCCACTCACGATTGCCGTTAAGCGATATTCAAAATGAGCCATAAAAATCAAATAATGACCAGCAGCTTCATCAAACCCGACCAGTGTGCAATGAGAGCGACGAAAGAACTATTGTTCCGACTACCTGGGGACCATCGCTAGCTTTTTCCTCACTCGTGAAAAAAATTCGACCCGGACCCGTGTGCGTGCCCATTTCTCCGTGGCATTTCGCTAATTTCCGTGCAAGAAAAGGCGATTTTTCTCGTGTTTCCCGTGTGTTGTAACGTGCATTAAAACACTCAGTGCATAATAGTAAGTACTGGTAGTGTTAACTTTCCTTTAAGGTTATCGTTCTCCTGAAGCCGTCGTCAGCTTTTTCGGGGCGGTCGAAAGTGTAGAGAGAGCGTGTGCCGTGTCGCCGCCGCAGCCGTGAGCCACGACATAATCTTCCGGGGGTAGCCGAAAATGATGAAGAGCAGCCGTGTCAGCCTCACCCACATTACAAACTTGTGTTCGATTTTGGTTGACGCTAAAGTGTTTTAAGAATCTTGTTGTGCGGTGTGGTACCATGATGCCCCGATCCAGCATTTGGTCGGGAAGGATCACATGCCGGCATTTTAGTGCAGTTTGAGATTACATAATCAATCGATAAATTTCATAAGAATCCATTGTTTCGGGTAGCTACTCTTGTACGCTTTCTGCAACATCGTAAGCCACGGGGGAAGCGGAAAGATACGGGACGCTAGTTGTGTGGGCATCATCAGAAAGTTTTCTTTTCAGGGGTCTTAGGTAGGCTATGAAAAGAACTAAAGAAAAAAGCACACAAAAAATCAATATGGCTGATTTCACATGTGTGAGCAAGGCAGGCGACGATTTCGCATTGCACTAGAATGGTTTTCGTAGGATTGCCCTCGATACTGGCTAACATTTTATGATTCTTTATCCAATTCGTTATCGTAAGTGATTATCCATGCGTGACTGGAAAAAAATGCTACCAATTAGATGAGGACTTTTTTCTGCAAATAATATTGTCAAGCTTGCATTTCGTTGCATTTTCCAATCCATCGTGAGCTGTACACGCATTGCGTTCGGAACGGTCGTGCAAAAATATGTGATCCAGTACGAGGGTTCACTTCCAACATCACGCCTCCTTTCCGGAGTGTGGAGCACCAAAAAAAGACTTATGTAAGCGTTTAGAATAAAATTGGCCAGCGCAAGTACACACGCCTCAGTCTACACACCAGATACGCGGTGCGCAAATAGATTACCTATTTTTCTGTGCGTTTGCCAATGTGGACCATGCGCTACGTACAACGATATCACGGGACTAGACGATAGGCTGATGCGGAATGGCCGTGACAGTTAATTAATTTATCATACGCTTTTCAACCCTTGGGAGATGCGTTTGTACTACCCATGCAATGTTGGGAAGAGGGTGTGTGATAAGATATTTTCATCATCATCGTACGATATATGAAAAAAGTGCC
This sequence comes from Anopheles stephensi, assembly GCF_013141755.1. Lineage (NCBI taxonomy): Eukaryota > Metazoa > Arthropoda > Insecta > Diptera > Culicidae > Anopheles > Anopheles stephensi. Next base: position 54,975,601 of record NC_050203.1, on the reverse strand, counting down.
GGCTTTAGCTAGAGAGAGGCGCGCGATGCGTGCGGCTTTCGCTGTGGGAGAGCGTGCGCCTTCCTTTAAGGTAGAAAGAGTAAACCGGTGGTGAACCTGTCTGTCTGTCTGCCTGCCTGCCTGCCTTAGTGACAGACCCGGACGGACCACGCGTTTTGAGCGCCTTTTCATGGTGTTACGTCACCAAATCCGGCGAGTTGTTGTTACCGTGTGTCCTCAGCGCACGATATGCCATGCCAGTCCAGGCGGGGAGGATCGGCAATGATCTTCATTTTGATGTACGACATTGATAAAACAAATATTGAACGACGATTTAGAGCAACAGGGCGTAGCAAGCAAGGTTGGTAAACAACAGCCGAACAGCAGGCGAGTCTTCACTCTCGTGGAGGAGGAGGGAATGGGGATTGTATAATTTATTTTTGCTTCTGCTTGTAGATGATATAACAAGCTCTGCTCTGTGGGAGAATTTACTATACAGGGAGTATGCTTGGATTGTGAAGAAACAAACAAGTACCAGGTTCATTGTACGGTGTGCAATAATATTCGTCACAGCAAACCATCCATCTCCCCAGCAACGCGAAGGTTGATTTGATGCTTGATGATGGGTAGGCAGCTGGGGGAGAAACAACCGGGGCGAGACGTACTTGATCGGATGTCAATAACAACACCGTTCACAGAGAGATCTCTAATCAGCGACCGGCATCAGTGCACCACGATGCGCTTCGTTTTGTATCGAAGCAGTCATCGCAATGCAAGCGAGGAAGAGAAGCCATTGAAAACGGATTCTAAATATAAATCTACAGACACGCTACCACCACACTACAGCAGCATCTCGTGCACGTGTGGTGTGAATCGAACCATGCAGCAGCATTACCTTTGTCTCCCTCCCATCAACACGCTGCTGGATTTAGGTGGATATATTTCTAACGCCCGTCTTTCTTCCGCTTCTTCATTCAGATGGCCCCACCATCGTACTCCGACCTCGGCAAACAGGCCCGCGATGTCTTCAACAAAGGCTACCACTTCGGACTGTGGAAGCTGGACGTGAAGACCAAGACCAACTCGGGCGTGGAGTTCAGCACGAGCGGCCACTCGAACCAGGACACCGGCAAGGTGTTCGGTTCGCTCGAGACCAAGTACAAAGTGAAGGAGTACGGTCTGAACTTCTCGGAGAAGTGGAACACAGACAACACGCTCACGTCGGAGGTGTCGGTTGAGAACCAGCTGGTCAAGGGGCTGAAGGTCTCGTTCGATGGCATGTTCGTGCCGCATACCGGGTACGTGCTGCCGCGCCGTCCACTGTTCGGTTACGCCGTGTCGTACAAGTACCGGCGCAAGCAATCGGCGGCCAATGGCGAAGACCCACGGAACGGAAGAAGTAACGGTGCTAACGATTTCACTTTGTCCTACAGAAGCAAAACCGGCCGTTTCAAGACTGCCTACTCGCACGACCGCGTGCGCGTCGATGCGGACTTCAACGTTGACCTGAGCGGACCGCTGGTCAATGCGTCCGGTGTCGCTAACTACCAGGGCTGGTTGGCCGGTTACCAGGTTGCATTTGACTCGCAGAAGTCGAAAATCACCGCCAACAACTTCGCTCTCGGCTACTCCGCCGGCGACTTTGTTCTGCACACCAACGTGTAAGTATAAACTATGGCATGTGTGTGTGTGTGTGTGTTTCGGGAGAGATCTTAAGAGAGGCTCATAAACAGCAAACGGAATAACGTTGTTCGCTTCTTGCTCTTCCAGTAATGATGGCCGTGAGTTCGGTGGTCTGATCTACCAGCGGTGCAACGATCGTCTGGAGACGGCCGTTCAGCTGTCCTGGGCTTCGGGCTCGAATGCCACGAAGTTCGGCATGGCCGCCAAGTACGACTTGGACAAGGATGCTTGCGTCCGTGCCAAGGTCAACAACCAGAGCCAGATCGGTCTCGGCTACCAGCAGAAGCTGCGTGATGGTAAGTGCAGCGAACCCGTTAATGTTGGTCCTTTACACGAATCTAATGCGTTTCCGTCTTTTTCCGGACCTTTTTTGTTTCTCCTCTCCCCCGCGCAGGTATTACTCTGACATTGTCCACGCTCGTTGATGGCAAGAACTTCAACGCTGGCGGCCACAAGATTGGCGTCGCCCTAGAGCTGGAGGCTTAAGCGTGCGCGTGCTCTACTCGAGTGTGTGCCGTTTTTGTGTTCTTGCGCCCTTTTCCTCCCCCGTTAGCCCCGTGCGCAAAACCAGGTGTTGCGGATACGACGACGATGGGGCCATTGCATTGCATTGGGTGTAGTTGCAAAGTGTTTTAAGAAATATTAAACGATCGAGGGAATCCTTACCACATATACCTATTACTAGTAATGCTACAGTTTAAATAAATTGAGAACTGCGGAAATCCTAACCCATAAAACCAGCCGGCAATGGTAAACCAAGCACACACCTACATAAACAAACAGCAAACGGTAACAAGAGAAGTACGGATATCCCCTTCCACGGAGAAACGCTTTCCGGTTCTGTGCGGTAACATTCGGTGCTGATCGTGAAGCGCATCGTCTCAACTCTTGCAATGTACCAAATGCGATCGAAATCTAAAAAGACAGTACACGGCAAATAGTATAATTGGCAATAGTTTCAATCGACTGAAAGAATGCGGTGGTCACCGTCTACTCCGTGGAGAGTTACTAAAAGGCTTTCAGTTCTCAAACACAACTACAGCTATCGAAAAACACCACACTCCATAAACACACAGCTCAGCTTAAGGACGTAATTGTGTACCATCACTAACACGAAGCTGCCGAAATAGACACTCAAAGAAAAAGAATAAAGTAATTATCGTTAGTCCTAGCCCATAAACATCGATTCTGACGCCGATCGTTTGAGGGAAGTGGAATAAACGCGCTGGCTAAAAACTGTATGCTCTCCAGCTTTAATGTTTTGCGAATCTTTGCCCTGCTCTCGGCATGCATTTCTCTGGGAAAGGATGTTTTCTGTAGGAAAATGGCCGATGCCCATGACTTTGGATGTATTGAATGAATAAACGATAGTTGCATGGAAGAATGATAGTCTAATAAATTAATAAATCAAGGGAATTGAATGTTGAACGAGGAAACTAATCCGATTTAGTTGCGCTACACGCGTTATCGTGACTGTAACGGTAATTTTGAATTTAAAAAGCACACTTGAGAAACAGATCTGTCAAATGGCGTGCCGTTCCCGAAGGGATGCCGAATGTTTTGACAGATGCGACAGCTGTAAACAAATCAAAACAATACAAATTGTTTCCTTCCCAAAGCGGCACGCAACGAAAGCTGGTGATTCGTACAAAATTGAAGAGCAAAGCATGGCCATATCGGTGAACGCACTTCGCACCCAACTGGTGGCCCTCACCAACTCGTCTGGCATACACAAGGAGCAGGTGGACAAGTATCGTTCGTTGCTGGACCAGAGTTTGCTCAACACCGGTAACGACCTGGTCGACACATTGAAGCTCTTCATCGAAGCAAGTAAGTTGTGAATACCGCGAGTCCTTGCTTTCTCTGTTGACTCGGTTTTTTCTCGGTAGTTTTGAACGAGCATGTCAGCTTGGTCATTTCGCGCCAGCTCCTATCCGATGTTAGCACCCATCTCACCAAGCTACCGGACGACATCTCGAAGTCGGTCGCGCACTTTACACTGGACAAGGTGCAGCCGAGAGTGATTTCGTTTGAGGAACAGGTGGCCTGCATCCGGCAGCATCTGGCACAGATTTACGAGCGTAATCAGAACTGGAAGGAAGCGGCAAACGTGCTCGGTGGCATCCCGCTGGAAACTGGCCAGAAGTGGGTTGACGACAGCCGCAACACATTCATTCAATGCCCCCCGAAAGCTGTGATACATGCTGGATTCTTTTTTTTTCCTAGGCCGTATCCTCTAGACTACAAGCTGGAAACATACCTGAAGATAGCCCGCCTGTATCTGGAGGACGAAGATCCTGTTCAGGCAGAAGCGTTCATAAACCGTGCCTCGATACTGCAGGCCGACACCAAGGATGAGATGCTGCAAATCCTCTACAAGGTATGCTACGCCCGTGTGCTGGATTATAGGCGTAAGTTCATCGAGGCAGCACAGCGATACAACGAGCTGTCGTACCGTACGATCGTTGACGAAGGAGAGCGTATGACGGCACTGAAGAAGGCACTGATCTGTACCGTGCTGGCGTCCGCCGGTCAACAACGGTCGCGCATGCTGGCAACCCTGTTCAAGGACGAACGCTGCCAACATTTGCCGGCCTACTCCATACTGGAGAAAATGTACCTCGATCGCATCATCCGCCGGTCGGAGCTGCAGGAGTTTGAAGCGCTGCTGCAGCTGCACCAGAAGGCAAGCACACTCGACGGGTCGTCCATTCTCGATCGGGCCGTGTTCGAGCACAATCTCCTGTCGGCCAGCAAGCTGTACAACAACATCACGTTCGAAGAGCTGGGCGCACTGCTGGAGATTCCACCGCCGAAAGCCGAACGGATCGCGAGCCAAATGATTACCGAGGGCCGCATGAACGGGTACATCGATCAGATCGATGGTGTGGTGCACTTTGAAAGTGAGTGAGCTGATGTCTCATTCCTGTGCAGAGGTGGTCACACATAATGATTTTGGTTTTTTTTGTTTCTTCCAGCACGCGAAGTGTTGCCCCAATGGGACAAACAGATACAGGGACTGTGCTATCAGCTGAACGGATTGATCGAGAAGATTGGCGCATCGGAACCGGACTGGATAAGCAAAGTGATGGAGGAAGAAATGTGCACTTGAATTGCTTTTCATACTCACTCGCTTAATTGAATCGATAGAATGCACCGATATTGATGTAATGAGAAATTGCGTGAAATAAATATTTTCTCTTTAATTAATATAAAGAAAATTTTGTTTTTGATTAAGAGATGAAGATTTCGGATGTTTATCTTACAGTTCACTCCATGGTATGGAGCTATCAGCTACTGACGAAGAGTACTGTAAAGTCATACGGATATTGGTCCAAGCAACCGGTGCGCTGTAAAATATCCTAGCAACGGGTAAACACCTTCTGAGCTATGGTTACTACGATAGAAAATCAACACAATTCACACGCCGCCGATCCTCTAGCCATGGAGTAATCGATCGATCGAGCTTCCGCCTCTGAAGAGATTACCAATCAATTTTCCGAAAGTTTCACCTCTGTGTGTTACTATTTTTACAGATAGTCTAGCTAATACACCGGCGCAAGTCATAATGGGAGCTTCCGCCCCTAGCTTCCGGCACGGATAACATTCCTGATTATGGCTCTTTTTAACTTTCTTTACATAACGTCGACTTTTTTAATCATTTTAATCTTTTATTTGAATCCTGGTAAATTTTTTTTCTGATTGTAAATGATACCAAACAATCCCACAAAATAATTGACAGACTATGGCACCGCGATACACATCACTATCGCTTGCTCAACACTCTGGAAAATAGAGAATAAATAACAGCAAACCATCGACTCTACAAGAGCCGATCTTTTCTCACGATGCAGTGGTATAAACTCAAGTAACAAAGCTCACAAACTCAAGCATTACATTTCCCTGTAACCAGTCTTACTATGAATGCAGAAACGTGAAACCAGCAGCAGATAGAACGGCAACCATACTTAGTGGAATTTCCTGAAATGGAGAAAAAACAGAAAAAGGATAAGTAAATCGCCGCAACAGTAAAAGCACCATAAGGAGGACATTCCCACGTGTTTATTAAAAGTAACATTAAAATAGGAAAAAACAGACAAACAAGCTTACCCGTCCGCCACGATGTCGCTCCGTTCGCTATAGAGCATGAACCAATGAACAGGATAACAAAACACTTTCCACAACAAATACAACCGTTCGATGAAGGTGGGCACTTGGTAATCGGAATGAGTTGCTTTCGTACGATGTTATTTTCGTGTAATGTAAGATTCTTTATTAGCTCGGCATCGCATCTGTTGCACCATCTGTGAGATATAGTCGTCCACACTTTGCACGGTTGGTTAGATGAAGTGTGGTAGAGGCATTATAGTGTCAATGTGTCAATCAAACGTAACTGATGCATTAGTGTTTGCTATGCTATTTCATTTACACAGAACCCCCACACACACACACACACCACCTATCTTATCCATAAAGGCACTTTTGAGCGAATTATGTTTCGAGCATTAGCACGTTATAGCACGCACCACGGGGGCCAATACCCCATAGCAGTAGATGATTGCCTTGCTGTTGCTGTGTGTGTGTGTAGTAGTATTCACCGGAGGAATAGTATTACAGTATCGTTATCATCGTGACAGTCACCGGGTAACTATAGTCTATACCATCTTATTATACCCGAGCTACAAATACATCTTATAAGTCGGCACAATACACGATAAACTGGTGTCCGGCGGTGTTGGTTTCATCTGTGTTATGGCTATCATAAAGTTCCTGCTGCATATGAACACATATTGCTGTGGTTGCATTATATTGTTAGTTGGCCTATCAATTCCTGCTTAAGTTGCTTTTCGGCGGTCTGAGCACACGGCGGCCTACATTCGACACATTACAGTGAGCACCTCTTTTTTATGCGTAAATACGAATATGCTTAAGTGTGGAAAGGCTTGAAGAGCTTTTCGGCTAGCAATACGGGGAGGAGAGCTTTTCGGCTCTTGTTCGGACAACTAATAGGGGGAAAGAACACTAGTAGTAGTATTGCTCGTTCTGTAAATTACGATGAAAAGAGAATTGTTGGGTCTGAAAAGCTAGTGTCGAATGGAAAACCGTGCCTAGCGCTCTCGCCTATATATCTTTGTACTGCCACTTTCGGTTAGCGGGACCGACGATTACCTTCGCCTTCCTTTTTCCACAACATATATATATTAAATCTCTCGCTCGCCTATACAACGTTTAACCTGTGTTTGTTATAATGTTCTGATCTTTTAGCGGGAAAAAACTACACTTGCATCCCTCTTAAAAAAAACTATTGTACGCTCTTAGCCCCTTAAGTATATTAATTGGTTGAGAATATCGAAATCTGCCAAACAGTTTTGTTGAACACATGCCACAGAACGGGCCTAATAAAGGAATACCCTTTACCGTACAAGTAAAAGCTTCTTTAAAAACGGAACGTATTTTTTGTTTGTTTTTCGTACGTCCCCCCTTTCGCGAATGGGATGCAGAGAGCCCCACAAGGACGTTATATGGACCCATGGGCCATATAATAAATGTTTACTATTAACTCCTTCGAACAACTCCGGAACTGCGTTTTACACTGTGTGTCCGCTGTTTTATGGGTGTTTAAGTGATGTTTTCTTTATGTTTAGTGTTTCACTAGTTATTGTGAATGTTTCGTTCGCCTGCTGGAATACTGGAATACCCGTGTTGATGTAGTAGTAAGTACAGTTGTATGAGTATGTTTCTATTGTTTTTTTTTTTAAGTTTTTGTTTGTTGGTTGTGTACGTTTGATAACAGAAAAATAACGATTTAAACGTTTCCTTTTCTAAGTAAACCTCATCCAGAGTACGTAAACCGCAAAACTAATATAATAAGTAGATACGAAACGAGGGTTAAGTAAATGACGACACGTGATTGAAATGTGGGCGAACGCTTTCCTTTTAAGTAGCTGTGAGTGATCCCTCGCATGGGGAAAGTTAGAGCAAAACCTTGCCACAGGGTTAGTGAAGCTTACGCATATTAAGTAAAAAACGTGTATATTGCGTAGTAATTATACGCTGCCAAAATTAAACTAAACAAATATTAAGAAGAAAACTAAACAAACCAAACAAAATGCACTAAACGCTTTCGCATGCGGATCGTCAAACAAAACGCAAAAAAAACAGAAGAAGGAAACATGTTAAACCAAAGAGACGCGAATGTGTACACACACACACACATAAGGGGTGTGGTAAAATGAAATTCCAACAGCTACGTGTACTAGCAGCAAGTAGGGGCAGTACACACAAAATCCTTACACCAAACCGGCATCCTTGGCCATACTGTAGAAGGCAGAGTTCTTCGACTGCAGCAGCTCGGCTGGTGGGGCAAACTCCACGATCTGGCCCTTGTCAAGCACGATAACCTTGTCCGAATCCATGATGGTGTTCAGCCGGTGAGCAATCGTCAGCACCGTGCAGTCCTTGAATTCCGTGCGAATGGTGCGCTGCAGGCATCGAAAGATGTTCAGTTTTTAGTAAGCAAAACGGTTCGTTGCTAGAGCGGTATTACTCATACCTGGATCAGATCATCCGTTTCCAGATCGACGGCTGCCGTGGCTTCGTCCAGAATGAGCACCTTCGTCTTGCGCAGCAGCGCACGGGCCAAACAGATGAGCTGTCGCTGACCGACGGACAGATTCTCTCCACCTTCCGTCACTTCGTGATTGATTCCAGCGGTTAAACCTGCCCCCCAAAAAAAAAAAAAAGGAGACATTAACATCCGGTTCAGCGACCATCTCTACCTTTACCCAATTTCCTTTCTACCTTTAACGAACGATTTCAAGTGAGCATGCTCCAACGCCTTCCAGATGTCATCGTCCGACTGGGCATTGAACGGGTCCAGATTGATGCGCAGCGTACCGGAGAACAGAACCGGATCTTGCGGGATAATGGTCAACCGTGAGCGAAGGGCATGCAGGCCAAGCTGGGCAATGTCCTGCCCGTCGATAACGATCGATCCACCGGCCGACTCGATGATGCGGAACAGGGCCAGCGTAAGGCTCGACTTTCCCGCCCCGGTACGACCGACGATGCCCACCTTTTCGCCACCCTTCACCGTAAAGGAAATGCCGCGCAGCACCAGCTCAAGCCCTTCGCGGTACCGCACCTGAAAGTCGCGGAACTCTACCATACCCTGTTCGGGCCAGTCGCGGGGCAGCGTACTGTTGGGCAGTTCCCAGGCGGCTTCCTGCTTCGTCTCACCGTACTCCTTGATACGCTCCACGGCCACAATGTTCGTTTCCACGTCCGATGTCATGCGCACGAGCCAGTTGAGCGTTTGCGTGATCTGCAGCGCGTACGATACGGACAAACCGACCAGACCGGCGTTCATCGTTTCGCGACCGAGCACGGCAAACAGGGCGGCAAACAGAATGATCAGGTTGCCGACCATCTCGAGCCGCACCGCAAGCCAACGGTTAGCGATGATGCTCGGACAGTAGCACAGCTGGTTCGAATCAACCCTTTCGTCGGATTCCGTGATGAATCTGGAAGAGAGACATAAGCCGATGTTCAGTATAGGAATGTGATAAGAGGTATTCGCGGCAATCTACTACACTTCCTAGCGAAATATACTGGAATATATGACACAAAACTAGAAACTAAACTTTTAAAAATAATTCAGGATTTAAACTAAATCAAACGCATTTCCTCCGAAGTTGAGGATTCATAAGGAGGACCTTTTGCCATCGTTATGAGATTTAGACGGTGGATCAATAGTCCGTAAGAACGTCAAGTCAAGCAAGTTTAATTATATGAGGTAGCTTAGCTTTTTTTTTAAATAGGCCACTTAGCAATAAATTGATTAGAATTAATTTGCTTTAGAGCCAGGTTAAAAGCGCCAGGTACGCGATTTGCTCTTATGGAATCCGGCCAAGCTTACCAGGCTTGTAAGGATGACAATGGCCAACATCACATGCCAGCTGAACGGGGATGGCAAACTCTCAGGGCCCTTTGCTTCCACCAACGGCTTGCGCCAGGGAGATGGGCTTGCCTGTCTTCTTTTCTATCTGACATTAAAGAGAGAGCCATCCGTTACTCGGAGGTGGAAACTTCGAGGATCATCAATCCAGATCCTCCAGATTCTAGATCCTGGCATACGCTGGTGACATAGATGTCATTGGTTTGAGGCTCTCCTATGTCTTCACCTATTCAAATGTTTTCATCTTGTCTTCGCCTTCTTCTTCTTCTCCCTTGGCACTACAACCTCGAGAGATCTCGGCCTGCCATTTCTGGCTTTCTGTGACTTAATTTTAACCGTAGTGAAGCAGTCAGCTCTGCGTATGGCGAGACGGTCTGGATCGGATTTGAACCCAGGTCCTGCCGTGTGAAGACTGGCGCCGCTGTCACCTCGGCCACCGGACCGCCCCACCTCCTTCACCTCCTTCTAAACTACACATATCTGGGGTCAAAAGCCAGCACCGACAACCGACAAGGTGCTGACTGCTAACCTTGCCATACTACAACCTGAGAAATCTTCTCTACTGGGAAGCTGGGACTGTACTGAACATTTATAGTCCCAGTGTATGTGATATGCCTCTGAGAAATGGACTCTGTCTGATAGGAAGTAGCTCAGAAGGATTTTTGTTCCCGTATGTGTGGAAGGGGGACGGTCTGTGCTCGAGGCGACAGCGGCGCCGCACTTCATACGGCAGAGGAACGGGATTCAAATCCCATCCAGACCGCCTCCCCATAAGCAGGGCTGACTCAATTATTCATAAAGAACTGCTACTAGGCTGACTACTTTGCTACTTTGGTAAAATGATGTCACAGAAAGCCAGAATGTCGAGCTCTACGAGAATTAGACTTGCCAGGCTCCAGGGGTGGGCTAGTCATGCCATGAGAATGACACCGGACGACCCGACCCGTTAAATCCTTTTAACCAGTCCACACGGACAGAGGAAGCGTGGCCCATACTGAGCGTCCGCCAGAACGGCCAGGATAATCGACTGGCAGACGACGACACACTGAACTTCCTAGAGTTGTAGCGCCGGATAAGTAAGTAAGTAAGCGATCGGCTACGAGTTACACATTATGAGCTTATCAAAATCATACCATGAAAACATCAAGAGTGAAGCTTAAATAACAACTATTAAACACAGTAAAACTTACCTATCCTGCACACTGTACGCTCGGATCGTCTGCACTCCCTGGATGGTTTCGCCAAAGTGCGAATAGATCGGTGAGCGTGACACCGACTCCAAGCGCTTCAGCTGGCGCGATGTGGCGACGTAGAAGCGCTGTACAGCGTAGTACAGTACACCGATCGGTACGATCACGGCGGCAAAGATTGGTGTCGAAATGCTGATCACTACCAGGGTGGCGACCACCTTTAGGATACATACACGTTCATAGAATGAGAAGGTTAGTAACGCAACCGATTAGAGTAGGAACGCACTCAACTACTCTTAAGAAAAAAAAAAGTACAACTACACATTACACTGTTAACGCCTATAGTACCGAGCATTAGCTACCGAGCAAAGCATTCTAAAGTTACCAAACATTCGCATACCTATCGACTCTAAATGGCTGAGACAAAAATATTCTTTACTTGTTTAACGCGTTTTCGGCGAGCAGTTAGCAGACAAATGAACGTGTAACAGAGCTTATATAAAAGCAATCCTAAAGTATTTGACAAGCTTTTCAATCGACAACTGTTGAAGGATGGATTTGTTGGTAGGTCTGTTAAGTTGCTTTGAATAGGTTCCAAAACCTTAAACCATTCGTGTTGGGTTTTGCGAAACATGGGTTTCGATGAAGTAATACAGAAAAAGATAGATCCTTATGCCTATCCCATTTAGCATTTTACGTAGCCGGCGGTCTTGAGGGATCTCTTGCCGAGTGCCAACAGTTAAGAAAATTAGCTTGAATCTGCTCGAAGTTTAATTTACAAATCCAGAGCCTGGACATGGAGGGGTGGGTTTTAATATACAACGAACGGGAATTTTACGTTTAAAAACAAACAAGATGAGGTAGCTAATGATAAATTAGTGACAGAGCTAGTGAATGTCGAACGAAAGCGTTGAGAAAGAAGAAACGGAACAGAGCCATCCACGTTACCTCAAAGAAGCAATAGTTTAGCTCACTGACAGTAATGGGGAGCGTGTTATCCAGAATATCGACATCCTTAGAGAACCGACCCAGAATGCGCCCGGTAGGGGTGATGTCGAAAAAGGCAATCGGTAGCCGCAGTACGGCCTGCAGCAGCGTGGCATGCAGGTGCTTTGCAGCCCGCCACGTGCCCAGTTGAGGTGAGAGGTCGCAAAAGAATGACAAGAAGGCTAGAAACACAGAACCAAACGGGTGACAATGTTGTAGTGCAAGGGAAGCGCGGTTCAGTTGGGGTAAGTTAGGCATGGACTTTGATAGTTACAACTGTGGCGGGTACGTACAATGTGTGTAAAGAGCGAATGGCACAAAAGCTTAAAGGAGCTCCCTCCTCAAAACCTTCAGCTCATCAGATTACGGGCTCGTTTTGCTTTTATTTAGTAACACAGAAAACATCTAATTCAATTCCGCTTCAATTAAAACGTCTCTTTTCCCACAAGAACAGACAGCACAAGCACAGGGAAGACGACTTTGTACAGATATATGACATCGATGAACAACTAAGGGACAATGAGGAAACCCCGTATCACAGCGGCCGTCGGGTGGAGCACTCTGTTACCTCATAGAAGCAATAGCCTAGCGAAATCACTGTATCGGGCAGGGTACTATCCAGAACGTCGATATCCTTAGAAAATCGACCAACCATCCGCCCGGTAGGTGTGATGTCGAAAAAGGCAAGCGGAAGCCGCATTACGGCCCGCAGCAGGGTCGCGTGCATGAGCTTTGCAGCGCGCAACGTACCGAACTGTGGTGGTAACTCGCAAAAGAATGATGCTATTGCTGAAAAACATAAATCAAATGTGTGTCAAGTACAAAGTATGAAAGACTTTGCGATGGTTAAATGCTTCTGCAGGCTTGTAGTAACAGTATGGCAAACGAATGTATATGTATCCACCCCCTTTTGCAATAGTTCTTCTTACATGATAAAATGATGCAGAGCTTCACCGGCCTCTCTTAAGCTCAACCAACCACTGCACCACAAATGGAAATCTATATACACGTGCGTTAACTGCAGTGCGAAATACTGCAGTCCAATCATCCAATCCATACAACTATCACATATAAGTAATGCTCGGCTTAGGTTAGGAGGAGGACACCAATCCATCCAATCCGGCCATCCTCGCACGGTTTTACCTCAATCGCACAAATAATCCAGTCGAGCAGAAGCCCCGGTAGCCGGACATCGAGCACGTCCACGTCTTTCGAGAAACGTTGCAAGATACGCCCGATCGGGGTCGTGTCGAAAAAGTCCATCGGTAGGTGCAGCACATTTTCGAGCAGCAGGTTATGCACGCGGACGGCCGCGGCCCAACAACCAAGAAAAAGGGTTACGTCGAAGGCAACGCGAGCCAAACCTGAAAACATAAATCGGGGTTTTGGGATTGTGTGTGTCTGAGTGTGGTCTATTTCTACACAATTTCATCAATATGTAACTATAGTTGGAAACATGGCTGCAGGAGCAAACAATGTCCTGAAACTTTGATTTTAAAGTGGATGCATTGGGGATGATGCGTGTTTTAAAATGTTAACGTGTAGTATATATCGTGGTTGTGTCTGTACTGTTTTGTTCCCGTACAAGAAAATCAGCAATCATCACACTTCGCCTAGCAGCCCTCAAGACTTCAAAGAGGTTGAGATATTAAATATACATAGAATGTACGGATAAAGCACCGCAGATCAATATGAAGGAAGATGTGGTGGCGGAATATAACAAGTAAAAAATCAGACCAACAAGCTGAGTGTTTGAATCACCTTCAACTTCAACATATTCCGACACTCACTCACTAATTTGAGCATTAAAAAGTAGACTAATTTTGAATCGCAAATGGAATAAAACTACAAATAACTCCTTCAATTCATTCTACAATGACAGTGTCACTCCTTCCAGCAGCGTTCTAACGGCAGTAAGCAGGTAGCCATAGTCGTTCATAGGTATCAAATGTCTCTCTGGCTTGGCTGTGGCCCTTTCTCCTATCGTGGCTTGTGGAGACTAGGCATCGCCCGGGTGGTGTAGTACTAGCGGCGCCAGTTACTAACACAACGGGCTCGATGTTAAACTCATAGCGCAGATTTTGTACCGGAATGACCATCTTGTTAATAAACTGTACCAATTCCACACTCCCACCACGTCGGGGCAACACCAGATCTGGCTGGTTCGACGGAGAATGTAGATAAGTGACTAAATGTAAAAACTGCGCATACCGAGTAATGCAGCAGCGGCACAGAACGCGGGCATGCGCAGAGGAATACTCACGGCTCAGGAGAGAAGAGAAAAGCGTTCACCGCACCATAAAAACAACTTTGGGAAGAGCAGCGGGTGCGGGAACTTCAAGAAATCAGAGTGCGTTACGGACCACCAGGTCGCCGAAATATCTTTAGACCTAAGGTGACCTGCTGTCGGAATAAGGCTGGGGATCTGGTCAGTTTGCCAGCCAGAGGTCCTCTCGCGATGGGCTCAGTACTTGGATGAATTGCTTAATGATCAGTTCAACGAACAGCTAGAGGCTCCACTAGCAGACGATATCATGCTACTGCCACCTAGCATGGATGAAACACGAATGGCCATCCGTCGGCTCAAGAACAACAAGGCACCAGGCATCTTACAAGATCGACTTGTCCCATTCGTTGAAGAGATAGTCGGAAACTATCAGAGAGGATTCCGAAACGGAAAATCAACCACTGACCAGATCTTCACGATGCGGCAAATCTTGGAGAAGATGGCGGAGCAACAGCTCCACTCCTACCATCTCTTCATTGATTTCAAAGCCGCATATGACAGCATAGCCAGGGTAAAACTGTGCGACACAATGAGCTATTTTGGAATCCCGGCCAAGCTTACCAGTCTTGTACGAATGACAATGGCCAACATCACATGCCAGGTGAAGGTGGATGGAAAACTTCCAGGGCCCTCTTTGCTACCACCAAGAGCTTGCGCCAGGGAGATGGGTTTGCCTGTCTCCATTTCAACCTGGCGCTAGAGAGAACCATCCGCGACTCGGAGGTGGAAACTTCGGGGACCATCGTCTATAAGTCAATCCAATTCCTGGCATACGATGATGACATAGACATCATTGGTTTGAGGCTCTCCTATGTAGCAGAAGCTTACCAAAGGATCGAGCAAGCGGCACAAAACCTCGGGTTGAAGATTAACGAGGCGAAAACTTAAAATGATGGTGGCACCACCAGCGGCCCTGCTAACAAACACTGATTTACGCAGGGATGATGTACAGATAGGTGAGCGCACCTTCGAAGTCGTCCAAAACTTTACCTATCTGGGGTCAAAAGTCAGCACCGACAATAACATTGATGTTGAGTTACGCGCAAGGGTGCTGACTGCCAACCGGTCATACTACAGCCTGAGGAAACTTCTCCACCCTAAATACCCGTCGCGACGGACGAAGCTGGGACTGCGCAGCACATTTATAGTCCCAGTACTCACAAACGCCTCTGAGACATGGACTCTCAAGAGGAAGATGCTCAGAAGGATTCTTGGCTCCCTTATGTGTGGAAGGACAATGGAGGAGCCGCTACAATGACGAGCTCTACGAGCTGTATGATGATCTCACGATCGTGCTGCGAATTAGACTCGCCAGACTCCGGTGGGCTGGTCACGTCATGAAAGTGACACCGGACGATCCAGCCCGTAAAGCCCTTTTAGGCAGTCCACACGGGCAGAGGAGGCGTGGTAGGCCCAAATTTAGATGGAGTGATGGCGTTGATGCGTCCGCCAGAACGGACGGGATAACGAATTGGCAGACGACGGCGCTAAACCGTGAGCAGTATCAAGGATTGTTGCAGCAGGCCAAGACCGCAAAGTGGTTGTAGCGCCTAATAAGTAAGTAAGTAAGTAAGTATGTCCATCTTGCTCAGGATATGCTTCATCTTATCTTCTTCTTTGGCCTAATGATCTTTCTTAAGTCATGACTGCCATTTCTGGCTCACTAGACTTAATAATGATATCAAGTAGTTGAACAATCAGCCCTCACTGCGGGAGAACGGTATGGATGGGATTTGAATCCCGGCGCCGTTGTCGCAACTATCATGGCTCGGCGGGTCACTAAAAAAACATTTAAAACATTTTAAGTGCTTAGAGCTTCGGTAAACCTTGAATATTAGTCTTGTAATGCATTCATTACTTCAGCAATATTTCAACAAATTGAATACAACCTTGAGGATATGGTAGATCCAAGTGGAGAATAAATTTAGACCTGTAAACCGCTGCACCCGAATACATGATTCTACCTCGAGTTTAATTCAAAAAAAAAAATCGTATCCTTTAGACGATGAGATTTACTGCAAACAGTTTAGCAGATGACACTATCAACTCAACGTAACACACAAAACGCATACAAAAAACTAAATCCCACACGGCAAATGTTACGGGAAACACTAGCGTGGTGCTGATGAGCCGTTGGATGGGAACGAAAGGGAAGACTGATTTCTAAAAACAAAAAACCGCAAAACCAAACCTCCATGCGAAAACGGGCTCGCCTACGGGCGCGCAGCGCAACAACATACCCTTAGCACCGTCGGGATGATGTTTTTAATGTTCATCGGCAGGCTGTAGTCGAGCGTATTGATATCGTTGGAGAAGCGTGCGATGATGCGGCCCCTCGGCGTGGTATCGAAAAACGTCATACCACTCCGCAGGATGCCTGCGAGCAGCCGTCGGTGAAGGATAAGCGTCGCTTGGATCGAGCCCATCACTAGAGTTAGCACGCTAAGGTACAAGCTTAGTACTGGCGGGAGCGTAAAGAAGAGAGAAACAGAGGAAGACACACAACCAATATACGGTGAATAGTGGGGAGATGAATGCCGACAAGCGATGGGGACGTGGTGGGGAAATTTGCAAAACGGATTGCTTTTCCACGCTGGAGGACATTTTTAACTATTTAGGGGGGGTTTTTGTTTGTTTGTTTAAATAGTTAGAGGATTATTACACACGAACGTTGCCACTCTCTACTGCTAGAGTTGTACAAGACGGCCCTCGCCCACATGAGACATGAGATTTTATCCGTACGTGTTTTTGTGTAGCAATGTGTATGCATGTGAGTATGTTGTTACTGTAATAGGCATTAGGACCTGAAAGCACCGGCGCCCCTTAGTGTTCCAAGAAAAAAATGTTTGTTTGGTGTGTGTTTGAAGCTCCAAAGGAAAGGATGTACTTTGTATGGGTTGATTGATTGATTAGTGTTGGCAAGTTGTTCTACACACGACCCAAGAGCGACCAAGTGATACAGAGAGATACAAACTCAACTAAACGTAACCGAAAACTGTTTCTTTAAAAACGAAAACGAGATACCCCGAAAAAGCAGGCACTCCAGGCGCGCAGGGTCGCCGGCAGATCGGAATCCGTCGTGTCAATGTCCTTGCTGAACCGATTCAGCACCCGCCCGACGGGCGTTATGTCGAAAAAGGACGTGAGCGGTGCGTGGAGCACGCGCCGCAGCAGCGTTTTGTGCAGCGTCCGGGACGCTTCCAGTGCGCCAACGTAAAGGAACAGCGTCGAGAGGAAGGTGCTTAACACTGGCGGATTGGATGGAAAGGGCATGATGCGTGATCGGTCGTTTGCAGGATATCGTTAGCGAGAAAAAAAGAGCACACAAACACACAAGAAAGACGGCAGAGTGAGAGAGAGAGAGAGAAAACAGAACGGGATACATTAGAAACGGACAAATGCACACGCACACGCACATTCACAACCGAAAGGCCATCACCGGCCACCACGGCAAAGGAACGCAGACAGCGAAAATGCACACAGGTACACACACACTGAAATGAAACTGGGAAACTTGCGCAGCTTGGAAAGGATCATTGGTCACATTTTAAGTTATGATTTGATACACACATGATACACACTTAGACAGAAGGAAGTAGTTGAGAAGGAGAGATAGAGAGAGAGGGAGAGAGAGAGCGACAGTTAAAATTACGCTAAAACATGCACAACAGAGTAGGCTTCATCATGCATATCAAGAGAGCTATAATGTAAAACAATGAAACAATGGTAAACGAAGACAGAAGCCACGTTTCAGCCAGGCTGCCGAAGGATGAGCGTTAACGCGGTGAAGAATATTTTTGTAAAGCCTAAGAACAACTCTTTAACTCTGTGTTAAATTTTCCTACGCTTTGACTAATTTAGCCTGTTGAATCATTATTCTCCTAGCAGACGTTTCGCTAATGTATCGTCCTAACCGCATGCACTAGCCCTTCCCTGAACGAAGCTCATGCTCAGCTAATCACGACTCGGCCGGCCACAAACAACGGAAACGGAATGAAATGGTTGCATCATTTACCACGAACAACATCATGAGACAGGAACGCAGAACCTGCGGCAGCGTGTTGTCGAGCACGTCCACGTCCTTCGAGAAGCGGTTCAACACCCGCCCGAGCGGGGTCGTATCGAACAGCTCCATCGGCCAGTGCATGACGTACCGTAACAGTAGCACGTGCATCTCCCTGGCGGCGGCCAGCGCACCCAACGCGAACGATAGCGAGCAGGCGAAGCTTGCCATCACTGAGGGGGAGGGTGAGGGTTTGAAGAAAAAGGGCGTGTTCCCGTGTACGTTAAAAAGAATCAAGGCATGAAATACACGCAGCAAGCGCGCAACGAATGGGGAGTTACGAGGTGAAAAACGTAGCATGCATATGTTAGGCTTTCTACTATGGAAAAGTTAGTGCAGGAAGAACCAAAAACAGAAAAAAAAGGTAATAAAAGTGCGCAAAAATAGGATTTGTGTACAGCAAAGGAAGGAAGCGGCTTTGGCGAATGCTCCGAACAGCTTTTTCCGGGAAAACTCTCCACAGCATGTGTAAAATAGATCTCGTTCTCTTGCATTAAAATCTAAATTTTCGCGCGATAATAATTGCTTCTACCCTGGTACAGACGGACGGGTACCCAAACACCAAGCCGAAAAAACCCTCCCGCGATCGCTTTTTTTTTGGTGCGCCTCGTCGCGCCATAAATCTTAACCGTTAGAACGTATCATTACCGCAAAGAACTGTGCAAGGAACGAACGGATCAGCTGCGGCAACGTGTTGTCCACCGTGTCGACGTCTTTGGAGAACCGGTTCAGCACACGACCCAGCGGCGTGGTATCGTACAGCGACATCGGCCAACGGAGCACGTACCGCAGCAGCAGTTCGTGCATCGTTTTGGCCGCATACAGTGCGCCGAGTGCGAACGTTAGGGAAGCGATAAAGTTTGCCAGCACTGAAGAGTGAATTAGGTGGTATAGGGAAAGATTAGTAGTTAGACGATGGGATAGAAAAACCGCAACGAAAGCCGGGAAAAGGGAACAAAACACTATACAGCGTTCGAGTGTGAGTGGTGTGCAGTAAGAGTGAAGCAAAAACGGACCGTTTAACTCAGTTCGAGGCAATGCGTAGCATATTTGTAACGCTTGCTACGAAATAGGTTAAAGATCCACTAAAGTTCTACATCGGTTAGGTTAGGTATTAGCAAATAAGGGTTTTAAATAAGAATGTAAAACGAATATTATTTGTGAGAATAGTTAGTGTTACAGGTAGAGAGAGAGAGAGATAGAGAGAGTGAGAGAGAGTGTAAGGTGTTGTAATAGTAGAGAAACAACCAAAAACAGGATAGAAATCATGCCTAATGTGTATCATCGAAAGTTCGCAAATTGTACTGTCACAAGTAGCAACGAAACGTAACCGACTGACGTGTGCCTTTGCTCTTGTTGAGTTTCTTGGAGTAGAGGGAAGGGTTCTCTCTGTGTAAGTTTGTGTGTACAATATAAGTTAAGCCATGTTGCACTGAAACAGTATAGAGAAAAGGACGGAAAGCGTTTTGAGCGTTCATACCTTGCCCGGCACCGAATGCACCGTAAACACCGAGATACATATCCCGAACGCTGGTATCATTTTCGGCCGATTCGTCCGTGGACCAGCGCGACAGCCACAGGTTGGAGCCAATCGAGAAGCCTTGGAAGATCATGTTCAGTATCACGGTTGCGACCGAGAGCGTTAGACCGATGCTCTTCAGATAGTGTTTGTACACTTCCCATTTAACCTGAAATGTAATACACACAAAGCAAACAAAAACCAATTAATGAACTGTGCTGAAGTAAAGTAGTACAGATGGAAGCAATTATTACACTGCCAGTTTCAGATTTTTCTTGCTCGATCAGCTTCGTTTTCGGGACGTCCGGAACGACCTTCTCTGACGTTCGACGGCGTAAGCTGCTGTTGCTATCTGTCGTCGAATTTTGCCGCGATATATCCTTTACCGAGCTGAGAAGAAATGTGCCAAAAAAGAAAACAATTTAATTTATAAATATTTAATTGAAAGAAATCATTGTAGATGTGTGTGTGCCTCGCCAGCTTCACTTACCCCGTTTCGGAAGTACTTTCACTGCGCGATCGTTTGCTGTTGGTGCGCTTCAGCTGATTGAGCAGATCCTCGCCACCGACACTGTTCTCCAGCTGTTGCTTAATTTCGTCCAGATCCTCCTCCTCCTCGCTCACCTCCTGCAGGTGCTGGATCAGGAACTCGGCAAACGCACCCTTCTTGTCCATCAGCTCCTGGTACGTTCCGCTCTCGGAAATTTCGCCCTCCCGCAGCACGTAGATCTTGTCCGTGTTCGGCAGATAGGTGATGCCGTGCGTCACCAGCACGCGCGTTTTCTTCGCCAGCAGCCCGGTCGGGCCGATGACTTGCTCGAAAATGTGCTTTCCAACGTGCGAATCCACCGCACTGAGCGGATCGTCCAGGAAGTACACGTCGGCATCGTTGTACACGGCACGGGCCAGCGAAACGCGTTGCTTCTGACCGCCGGATAGGTTAATGCCCTTCTCGCCGATTTCCGTCATATCGCCACCGGGCAGCATTTCGATGTCCGGCTTCAGTGCACACGCCTCGATGACGCGATTGTAGCGCCGCTGGTCCATCGGTTTGCCGAAGAGAATGTTGTCCTTCAGCGTCGCATTTTGAATCCACGCCTGCTGGCTGACGTACGCGATGCGACCGAGCGTATTGACACGGCCGGAAATTTTATCCATCTCGCCCAGGAAGGCGGAAAGCAGCGAGCTCTTGCCCGACCCGACCGTCCCGACCACGGCCACAATCTGATTCCTTTCCACGCGTACGTTGATGTTCTTCAGCGTGGTGTCTTCGCCACCCCAGGAAAACACACCATTTTCGATCAGCAGTGGAGAAGCTGGGGAGAAAACAGCAAATTGTTGCATACACACTCTTTTTCTACTAGGTGTTCGCTTTACTTACACTCCTTCTCGTCGTGCTGCACGTTGTCCGGGTCAAGCTCTTCCTGGTTCAGGAACGTGTTGATACGTTTCACCGAAACGCTGGTCTATGAGGGTGGATAGTTAGACACGAGCAGTGTTGAATCTTTTTTGTCTAATAACATCTGGCAGTATTGTGTTAAGTTTTATCATAAGACGAGCACAGTAAAAGTGACTTTTGAAGTTTTGTAGTAAGTTATTGAAACGATGTGCATTTCAATTTAGTGAAACATTGGCGCAAATATCGCTTCCAACTTTACCCGTAGCAGAATAGTCAGCCCTGCGTACGGGGAGGCGATCTGAATGGGATTTGATCCCCGGTTGTGCCGTGTGAAGACCAGCGTCACTCTCGCCACGACCACCATAACTTGAAAATATTTTTTGATAAATTTTGCACAATTTTTTGTTAACTAAAATGGTCCCTGAACGGAAGCGATACTTTCGCCAGTATTAATCATATCACTTAAAATTCAGAAATGTAAATTACAACACTTAACATTGCTTTTCTAAACATTAAGGCGTTTCTTACTAGAGTGAGCAGTTAATTACAATTAAACACATTGGCTACACTTTACACTAGCAGTTCCGTTATTCGTGGTAGAGTAAGTTACGGGATAGCAAAAGGTAAGATGTCAAAGATGTAACGCACGAAAAACAACCAAACTGATCAATTGAGTCTGTTACTTACTTGCACCATATTAGAGATGAGCATGGGCAACATGGACAGGGGAAACCGGAGAATGTTGAAAAGCGATAGTGAAACGAAAGCTGTGCTTGCATTCAGTACATTATTCTCGTCCACCAGCACATAGGTGGCAAAGGTGACCAACGACACCTACACGACCGGGCCACCATATGGGTTATATACATCGGGTTTGTTCAACCAATGTGCGTGTGCGTGTGGACGTGAGTGGTGTGTGTATTTTGGGATGGAAAGTGTTTGGACAGTTTGGACCCATGAATTCCGTCCCAAGGTGTGTGTTAAGGATTATTGTTGTTTGTTGTGTTATTGGTGAAGGTTGCCGCCGCCGAATGTAACAGTTGGGATTGTTGTTATATGCATGGAAAGAGAGAAAAAGAAAAACAAAGGAAAAAATAAGAGAAAAAGAGAGAAGAAAGAAAGGGAGAACAGAACGAAACGAAACGATTAATTAATCAGTGGCGAAGGTGCGAACACCAATGCTGCACACACACACACACACAGACACACTGCTGATCATGTGCCGTAGGACAATCAAAATGATGCAATTTGCAGAGGATTGCGAGAAGGATTAATAAAACGGGTTGAATGGTCCAAATAGAGCTACTCTCCGTGTTTAATGGTGTTGTTATTTGCATTCTTTCGCTTCCAGGCTTCATAGAGTTCAATGAGTTCATTAGCATGACCGACTACGGAGGAAAGCACAGAGAACACCGTGTTTGCTACTGCACACCGAACACCGGACTCCATTGGAGGAGGAGGAGGGGGAAACAGTTTGCTGTTCGTCAACGTTGTTACCTGTATTGCGTAAACGATAAGCACTGGTAGCAGCACGAGCGGCATACGCAGTATATCGAACAGCGTAAGGCACACGAATGCTTTCACCGGTGTCAGTACATGGGAATCATCGGAAAGGACGTAGGTGGCGAAGGAAATAATCGAAACCTTGGAAGATTCAATCGAGAAGGAGGAACGTTCAATTTGAAGGTTTGCCATTTAAATCACGGTCACGCGAAACCACGGAAGGCACCCCGCGGGCACCGGCTCACAACATCATTTTGAGTTACTTGCTTTAAAGTGAAACAACTATACTTTACCAAAAACGGTGCACACGACCAGATGAATGATGTTCCGGCGTTGAGGTATGCGGCTGATTTAAGCACCTTCACCTCTTTGTCACGAATCTTCAGAATCTGCTGCTCGAAGCTTGGCTCCCAAGCGTACAGTTTAAGTACCTACAAGAAAAAACCCAAAATACATTAATCGATTTAAGCTGTAACAACTATAACAGCTCCCTTCTAACTCACCTTAATTCCACTCAACACCTCGTTCATGAGCTTAACCCGCTCGTCCTTGTTTTTCATTTGCTTGATCTGCAGCGTTTTGATCATGTTCGCAATCACACCATTCACGGGAATGAGGATGATCATCACGGCCAAGCCGGCCAACACGGAGGGGCCCAAAATTTGCCACAAAAAGTACAGCGCCAGACCGATCTGCAGCGGCGCACTCCAGATCATGTTAATGTACGTTGTCAGATCCATGAACCGCTGCGCATCGACGGCCATCAGATTCACGATCTCACCGACGGTCGAACCCTTCCGCGCACTGTTGGAGATGATCAGTGCCTTGCGATAAATGGCACTGATCAGTGCCGTACGAATGCGCAGCCCGACGAAGAACATCCGATTGAAATACTGGCCCAGCAGCAGTGTCTGTGTGCCGGCCACCACAAACAGCGTGATGGCATACATCAAGCCTTTCCACATCGGTTCATCGCCGCTGACGAAATCGATAATAAGCTTCAGAATCTGGGGCGACGCGAACGTAAGCAAATCCTGGCCCAGCTTCAGGAACGAGCCGAGCAGGAAGGTACCGCCGAACGTTTTAATCAGCGCAGGCAGGATGGAGGCAATGTTTTTCGATTTCGTAGTACGGAAATCAACGCTGGCCGTGTTTCCCAGCTTCTTGAACGTGACGTCGTTGCTAGTTTCGCGCGTCTGGTACGTCTTTTCGAGCGTTTTGTTCCAATGGTGAAGGAATGCTGGCGACACTTCCTTCGAGGAGTCTTCCGGCTTCATCTTCCACAGATCGTCCACTTCCAGCGGCTTCCGGAAGCCAACCCAAGCCAACCGATCGAACCACGCGAAAAAGATACGCGACGGGAAGCTGGCAGACAGTTCCGGACAATCCTTGTCGGTGATTTCGTACTTCGACTGGCGCGGCGGTTTGTCGATAAAGAAGTTGAGCAGGAACATGAGGCACGTGAGGGAAAAGAAGATCAAAAAGCTGACGAACTGATATTCGGCCCACGAATCTTCCAGCACACGCGCTTCGTGTGCCCTGATTTCGGTGCGGGTCCGCGGTATGCTACAGATGGTCAAGAGAAACCAGAACAGAAACAAAAGGCCCGACGTTCGCATGCCGTAATGCTTGTTGAGGTACACCAGCAGTCCCGCAAATACCTGCAATTGATAGAGTAAGGAAATGAAGCAACGGTTTCCCCCGATCGTCCAGCTGGCTGTAGGCAACATCACTTACAAAAGTGGCCAGTTTGATCACCGGCGTGTAGTAGTACACTGGAGCCGATATGCCATCGGTTGAGATTGCCTTCACGAGATCAACGATGGTAAGCGCTACCAGCGAACCGACGATCAGCAGCTTCGACACGTTTACGACACTCCACGGCACATCTTTGTTGGCGCTTTTTCGCAGGTAGAACAGCTCCAGGAACGAAAACACCCACAGAAATGCACATGGTGCCCACACGAGCACGGTCTGCTGAAAGCATGGCGTCAGATCTGGATCGTCCGTGTACCAGGTGAGATTTAAGTCCTGTTGCCGGAAGAGAAGCAGTGCGTTAGCACCCGGTTGACGTTATGATGTAAACAAACCGGTTTCACAGAATGTGTGTCTTCTAGTGAAATCGTCTTCTCTTCTTCCATTCTTCCGTCACATAATTGCGGACAATTTTCGACTGTTTCGTGAGATTTCGGTAGCATATTTTAGCACACCCTTGCTCACCGACGTTTACTCTACACGAATCTGCAACACTCGAAGCATTTTGAGTGCTTTTTGCACCGATTTACTTACCCAAAACCGAGAGCCACAAAATTCATCCATTGGATGAGTCTCCATTTTTCCAACGAAACGCACCGGTGCACAGAGGGTTGGGTGCTGGTCAAGTTGATTGAAGGTCAGAACGAGAATTTTTTACTAAAATAAGAATAAAAATATATTTAAATAACAAAATAGAAATAAAATATATGTATTACTAAACAAATATCAATTTTGTAGAAAAAAAAAACGCAAATAGCTAAAAATGTGCTGGAATTTCAGATTGCTAGTGAATCGGCCACAGTGCATAGTGGGTCATAATCGGTCGAAAATATAAATCATTTTTCTATTTAGATTTATTTAATCATCCTATTACTTCAAGTTTTTGAGTTTGAGAGAGATAAAATAATCATGTATTCGTTCAAAATGCATATGAATTGAAAAAAAGCATTGAAAATCATCTTCATAGGAAAAAAATACCGCAAATACATTTGTATCAAAATCGAGCTAGATTGTCCCAGTGTGTATTCAGCAGATGTTGACGTTCAACAGTCAGTTGAGCATCCCTGTAAACTTTGACATTTCACCAAACAACTTCTACCGAGCAGCTGCTGCAGGAACGCTGTTTTTGTGCAGAATAAACAAGTGTTGTTCGCGGCAACGAATCTCGATAAAAATGAGCCGACCGTCTAAAAGTATTCTCCTTGATGGATGCGGACTGGAAAAGAGTCTGAAAATAGTGAAGGTAAGCTATTCATCCAACTGGAAGCATGGTCGAAAAGAGAGACAACGCTGCTCACTAACACGGTCCCTTCCGTTTCTTGCGGTTCGTAGAATGAAGCTGAGGAGGAGCTGGAGAACTTTCTGGCCCCGGTTGCGGAACTAGCGGAAGACATCAGTAGCGGGCGGTCTAAAGTTATTAAACCGACTCCAGGTAAGCGAACGTGCGCGCTTATAAACAATGGCCGATAAGCGGCAATGTCGGTTAAAACACTCATTGGAAACGTGTTATCACGTGTATGTTTATTGTTTGCCCGGACCGTTACGACAGGCTAGCAAATTGTTACAATAATACAATTTCGGTGGTTCGAAAAAAGCTATAAAAAGAATATCGCAACCAGAATGATGGGCAGAGTACAGATAAGAGATGCTCATCACGCAAGACGCGCAAAGCGAAGTTAATGCTGATTGCAATCCAGTTTTGTTTCGCAACGTTTCGTCACAAAGTGGGAGAGACTCGCCGTTCCTTGCGTGGGAAGCCAAGCTTGGTGAAAACTGTTCTTTCAAGATATGTAACCCTTTCACAAATCATAAACTGGCGCTAGAGTAAGGCTTATCTTGCTTGCTAGTGAGGAGGAGGATGATTGATTGATTAGGGCGCTCGTTAAAATCGATTCTACCGATGGACCAACGTGTTCGTGCATGTTTTAACCTGTTTCGCGAGCACGTGCCACACTACTGATTTGCTGCGCGAGGAATTATCAGGCTGGCATTGTGATAGACACACCGTAAGCCATCCCCGCCGAACTGGAAAGTAATGTGAGGTGGTGTAATATAAATGTAGGACGAACGATTGTAGACCTGTGGCAAATAAAGCCGGAGCGTGTGCCAAATTGGGGTCCAGTAGCTGCTAAAGCCAAGCAGCAACGTTTCAGCCCGGCGAGCTCATCTGCTTATCTTAGCTGCTGTCCCACTGTTATCATTCTGCCTCTATGAATAGTTTGCTCAAGGCTCTTTTTGTTCAAACCCTTTCGAGCGTCAACGAACGACGGCATGTTTAGTAAGTAAACCTTTGACCACTTACTAACAATCACATAACCTCCTGCGGTGTAAATCAACAGGAATGTGTAGCTATTGCTTAAAACCCACAACAAATGCCCTATCTCACACGGCAGTCGATGCTGCCTGGCGTGGGGCAAAAGAATAAAGCACGGTAAAATTGCTAACCTCCCCGGTGGTATATGGGGCTGGTGCTGGAGTGCGACCAGCTGTTATCATTGATTGGGTGCCAGCTAGCAAAACGCGAACAATGTATGAAACGAGCAACCATACACATGACGCCTCTCTCACCGTCATCAGCTGATAATAGTGCGTTCTTATCACGGACGCAAACAAACCGGCGGTCCGATCGCGACATTGCCAAGCGGAAAAGTAGCAAACCAGTCGGTCACCATAAAGCACGATGGGAATCTCGATGTAGCTACGATCCGCCCATGGGCGATGCCTTCCGGATGAGGCATACGTCCCGGGAAAATCAACTCAATCATCATGTAGCGTTTAGCATTTGCAATAGTGCAACACATCATCATCACTCCACAAGTAGGAGCAAAACCTCTCGCAATCTATGTAAGCTTCCTCGCGCATGAACGATCGTGCCTGAACCTAACTAATTTCTGCCAGTCATTGCGTCGTGTGTCGCGATCATCTCTTTAGCACTGCTTCTTCCTGTCCGTCCGACAATTGCCGTTGGATTCTTGGTTCGTTACGCATCTTTTTTTTTTGCGCTAGAACTTTCAAGCTTCCCGTGCGAGAGGAGAACAAGTTTTTGGTGTTGGTCCATCATCATCAACATGATCGTCATCATCGTCATCATCCCTTTTGATCTTCCGCACTAACGGGGCACCCAGCTCGCGAACACGAGCGCTTACTTGACCGTACTTGGGTGTTACTTTGCGGCGAGTTGGTGTAAAATGTATGTACCAATGTTCACTCATTTGCCACACATATAGCTGCGAACCGTGGGGGACACCTTTTAACCATTAACACGGCACACACACACACACACACACACACACAAAACAATTCTGGCGCAAGCTCACCACCGGGTCGCATTGTTCATGATCCGTCATACGTAAATTTAATAAATCACTGCTCTCTTCTCAGTTCCGCCCGCAACTGAGGCACTGGGAACATATCTATGTTTATTTTACGTACGTGTCGTGTTCCAAATTAAGTGTTAGAGAGCACACACATGCACACCGTTTGAGTACGCTCGAATTTGAATATGGTTGTCGTCCGGTGAAAAGGCACCTGTTCTCAGGCGTGGTTTGTGGTCGGGACGACTGGACAGTTTTTTTTGGAGTTCAGATTTAATGTTTTATTTGAACTTTAAACTAAATCTTTTAGAGCTTAATATATTTAGAGCCAAAACTCAAGCGATTGCCTTGAAGCTCGAGTGACGAAAAAGCAATTGAAGATCTTTAGACGACAACCTTAGCCTGGGTGTTTCCTCGTAGGATCCTCTGTTAGGATTCAACTTATCTATTTTAGTTTTATTTAAATCTCCTTCCAAAGTCTTACTTGGCTTAGTATTTTTTTAAGCTGGGTTTAAATCCTAATTGAAGACCAAATTTGAATCTAACAAACGACTTAACGGCTACCCAGACATAAAGGCTTCAAATTCTGATCTCCGCTGTAAACACTCCGCTACACGCAGCTAGACCGGATTTGGATGTACCGAACGAATGATGATGATGATGATGAGACAAACCGTCTGTTTAGGAACGGTTTTTTGTTGTACGTTTGATTGCATTCTTGTGGGACCTTTTTTTGTGCGTGTTACTTCTGTGTAGTGAGCTCCTAACACATAACCACGATCACGATCTTTAAACCACCCCGATAGCAAGCTGGACGTTAACGTTTGCTTAAAGTCGCGTTTGTTTGTTTCCCTTATGGTGATTTTCCTGTGTTTTTTATGTTGCGATCTTTCGGCATTTACCGGAATTCCACAACCATCAGCAGAAGAGAACGCGGGGACGGTAGAATCTTCCCTCTCTATGCGCGCTGATGCTTTGCAATTTAAATATCTTCTTTTCAATCAACTCAGCTTCCACCAGCGGCGAACGTACGTTCGCGATTCAATCACACTAATTCGTTTTGGCCCCGTGCTGGGGCATCATTTAAGAATAATTGTTATCGTGGATTCTCACACATGCCCGCTGCACCGACGATTAACGAAGTGAGCTGGGATTGTCACGCGAAAGCCACCAACCAACCAACCAATCACACACACACACACAGATACGTACGCGCACAGTCACAATTCGATTCGATTGTTAATGGAATAGCGCCACACTAATAATTCATGTTCTCCTCCTGTCTCGCGGCACACCACCAGCATTACGGCTGCCGCACTGCTGCGTTCGATGTCAATCTAATATCGGGTTAGCTCCTCGGTTAAGTGAGGAAACTCGTGCCCAGCGCGATCCCGCCAATCGCATCGAATAGAATTGCTCTGAACTGAGCGGCGGTTCAGTTCATCGTTCCAAGCCCGACATATTGCACAACGTTGATATAGGAAGCTCATCATCCGCATCCGCATCTCCCCACCGTCCCCTTCGTTTGATTTAAATATACACATACACCCTCCAAGATCGTGTATGAAACTGTGGCAAAAACAATCAAAAACTACCGTCTGTCGTCAACCGTAGTTCCTCCGCGGTTGTGGCGGGTACGTAGATAAGTATATTTAAATTCGAGTTCAATGAAACACGTGGTGCTCCTGTTTTTCGGTGGCACACGCTACACCTCTAGCGTCCACATGTAATTGGCGGTTTGGAATGGAAAGTCGGTTAAATTAAATTTCCACCTCACTTTGCGCACGGTCAAGAACAAAACGATTCGTAACAGAGCAATCGTTAACCGTCCGGCTGATTGGTCATATGATTTAACGACGGTTTAACTCTGTACCGCACACATGATAAGGCGATAAAAAGTACGAAACGCAGGTACTACTTACATCCTACTGCTTTGCTTTCACACTGCACTTTCCTGCACTGCACGCCTCACAAAAAATGGTCACAAACTATGCTAGTCCCACGGGTGAGAACTAACTGAACCACCACGAGCCTGAGATCACTGTTCCGAGCAGAGCTGTGGGCCCGCTAGTGCCGTCGTCCGCTTGGTGCGTCCGTTCCGAATGAACTGAAACGCCGCGCGCGAGAAGCTTTCGGTTCGGTTCCGCGATCTCTCGGGCCGGCGCTGCGTGTCTACAATCGTCATCATCAACATCATCACCATCGCCGCCGTCGTACACACCAACACAAGCCAAGCGAGCAGTGGTCCAACAACATACAACATTGTTGAGGAAAGTTTGGTGCGGCTTTTTCTAGCAGGGTTTGTGGGGTAGAATAGTAGGCTGGGATAGCGTCGCAACAGTAGTCGCAAGATTTACTCGTATATTTTTGGCTAAAGTATTAATAGATGCCTCACCGCCCCACCTCCCACTCTCGGCACTCACTTTTCGCTACTGAGTTACCTTAAATTTAGGTAAAAGTTAAGCAAAAGTATTAAAAATTGTTGTAATAATAATTTATAATAATAATAAATAATGGATAAAAAAATAATTATATTAAAAAGTTTGAAAAGAGATACACTTTTGCGTAACTCACTTGTAAAAATGAGTGCCCGTGAGTGGGGGGGCATCTGTTCAGACTCTAGCTATTTTTTTTAATTAAGTGCTGTTTAATGGAACTTTTTTGTAAGACATAGAATGATTTTTGTTGATAGATTGTTTGCCTCTGGTAACTTAAAGTTAATTTATGTTATGTATGTTTTAAACTTCCTTGCACTGGTGGCTGTTTCTTCGGCAGATTCGAACAGTTTTGGCCAACCGATCCCACATTTGTGAGGGGACTGTTCAGACAACATTTATATTACAGCAACAAATCTGCCTGTTTTGCAACTTTAAATGACTTGTCTTCTTCTTCCTTGGCACTACAACCTCGAGAGGTCTCGGCCTACCATTTCTGGTTTCCTGTGACTTCGTTTTACCCGGAGTAAAGTAGTCAGCCTTACGTACGGGGGGGAGGCGGTCTGGATGGGATTTGAACCCCGGTCCTGCCGTGTGAAGACCGGCGCCGCTGTCGCCTCCAATGACATTAAAACGATTGAGACCTGCGAGGGGGCCGGTGATAGATGTGCGACACGGGGCGGCGGTCTTCACATGACAGGACCGGGTTTCAAATCTCATCAGGGCCGTTCTTCCCCCGTTGTGACGACTGTCTCTCTATAGTACTATGCAGTATCAATAATTCTTGTAACCCAGAAAAGGCAGGCATGACCTAGGAGGTCGTTAGTCCAAGAAAGAAGAATAAGTGACCTTAAATCTTCCGTGTAAAAGTTTTCCCATACTCCGGTTGACCATTACCTAAATGAGACGTTAAAATAATGGATTTATTTTAATAATGGACTTCCTATAATCATGTACAATCCTTTGATAATTGGTGGCACATCGAATAAGCTTGTTGTTTGGCGGTCGCTTGAATTAAATCCCATAAGTTTGCGTATCGTGTGGCACTGCTGAGGCAATGCCTGATAGAGCAGGTGACGAAAAGCTTGTTTAAGCACGACCACCAGAATCATCGAAGACGGTTGTGGTCGAAGCAGAAAGAATCTTCCGGACAATCGTGATTTACCTATTAACCCACAAAAGAACTGGTTTGATGAGCCGGGAAGTGCATAGTGCATTATGGAGCTTTGAAAGCTTGCTGCCCAAACTATCAATTCCGATCTGTACTTTCCGCTGATCTTTAACCGGATCATCAAAGGCGTTGTATTCCACACCAAGTTAATCATTAGAAAACACTCAAAAATAACAAAATACCTCTTTTTATTGGAATGCTTATGAACATTTAGCTGAAAACCCCTGCCATTCGCCCACATAATGAATGGGGTGATGATCGGGCTGTAAGTGTGCAATGTTGTTTTTTTTTTCTGCCCTCCTGCTTTTCTGGTCACACAAGCTGTCCTTTGTCCCACATTATTAATGAGCTCGCTTCCTTCCTTTCCACCAATTATGGTAAGGTCTTGAAATAGCGCAACACAACTAATTCACCATACTTTCTGCTCTACATTTTAGAGCGTGAAACATAATATTTCTTGACGAGGGCACTAGAAAACACACACACCCCGGTGTGGGTTAATGGTTCATCGAATACCGTCGATATTGTTTTGCGGCACTGCGGTTTCTATGTATGGGTAGTTGGGAATAACTACACCAAAAAAAAAAGTATCGTATCGGAACGAAGCCACTACTACCAAACAAAAAGCTACCACCACCTTTGCGGTGACTGCAAAAAGGGGGTTGGAAAGTGGGTGGAGATCAGGTTGGGGAGACACTCATGTTACACCGGTGGTGGTAGGTAGCCCGGCTTCTATGGCTTCGGCCGGTGGTTGGTGCGTGCGCGCTTCCTTATCTCGTTCGGCGCTTCGCACGATAACGTCATCATTGCACTAGAAGGATGATCAGAAGGGGAGGATAACGTCATGAAACGCGCCGACTGGTCATCGACTGCTGTGCGCGAGTGTGAGATGACGAAAATTTTAGCCAGTCATTGTACGTCCCCCCCCCAACCAACCAAGCTTACGGTACAAACAAACAAGAAAATCTGTGTCCGTTAGCGTTCTGTTTGTGTTGTGTTTTTCGATGGGATAGGAGAAGGATTGTCCTTCATGTTGGGACAAGTTCACGATCGTACGGGAAGATGATTATATTTATCAAACGGACTGCAAATCGGCAGTCTAGTTGATGGATGGTTTTGCTTTTCTGAGAATTTTGCGATTAAATTAGTGTCATTTCGATGGAAAGGGTTTATTACTCATTTCTTTTCTTTCGTTTTTTTCCTGAAAGCAATGCACTTGGGCACATATCTTCATTACGGAAGATCTCGAAAGTACCTTAGCAATTGAAATGCTTTATGATCGTTTCCCGATATCTCGAGGTTTAGCGACAGTCAAAGATTATTTATTTTATTTATTAATGATTACGGACTGATGCCGTATGGTCACCACCGCATGTGGTGAATGTGAATTAAACTCACGCAAAATACAATTAAACGAAATTAACTAGGCATTTCCTCCTAGTTATTTGCCATATCGCGGGCATGGCCGGGTGTGTGTGTTGTAGGTTTTTTGGTCCGGTTCTATTGTTGTGGCTATGACTTCCATGGGGTTTGGTTTGTTCCGGTTGTCTATTGTAGAATCAGGGCTTGACTGAAACAAACAAGCACAGTTATTTGGACAAACATAAATTTTTCTGCGTGCAATGTTCTCCAAGCAGCCCAGCAATGACACAGCCCGTGATCGACCAAGTCAACATCGAACTCAAAAGCGATCGGCGGATTCCATCTCGCAACAGCTGGAGTGACACCGCTGTTTACGAGGCTGTACCTGCTGGCCACTCCCGAGCCTAGCTCTAGGCGACCCCGCTGTACCAAAGCTGGACTGACTTGGAGCACAGACGAAAAAGCCTGCCTCCTTTTAACGGCAGTATGAAAATTGCCCTCGAATGCAATTGCTTGGTCAACGGATCACCCGTTGAAAAAAAACGTAAGACATGGACAGCACAACGAATAACAAAAAAGGGATGGCGGATATGGATTGGAAGGATAATGGGGATGCGGAATCAAAGGATAAGATCGTTGTCTCTGGCGAATCGAAAGATGAGCCTCATGTAGGCGAGGTCCCTAGTCGCCAACACTTCTCTTATTTCTACACCCGACATTTATTTCTACATTTCGACTACGCCCAACAAGGAGGGTCTTGTGGTTTCAAACTCCACGCAGGACCACAGCAGGTGATCCACATCGTGAAATCCGTCACCGCAGACACACACCTTCGTCTGAGCCAGAGTTATACGCTGCAGATGAGCATTTAACGCGAATTGATTCGACATAAGTCGAGACATCATGCATATGAATGTCCGGTCCACAGAGATCCCACCGAACCAAGGGTGCGCAGGGACACTTGCGGAGAGATCGAGAAAAGGAAACGCCCGAGATTGTCCGCCTCCCACATGCTCTGCCAGCGAGACAGGAAAAGTTGCTGTGGTAGACGAAGAAACTCTCGGGCCGAGATCGGACGGTCGTAAAATGCGCCTTGTTGGACGGTCTGTTTTGGCCAGTGAGTCTGCCTTCTCGTTGCCGGGAATTCCACAATGAGAAGGTACCCAAATTAGCGAAATCCTGAACGCCTTGTCGAACATTGAGCCAAACAATTCTATCATTTTCATGGTAAGGAAATCCTGACTCTTAACAGCCTTCGGGGATCTTAGTGCTTCAATAGCGCTAAGGCTATCTGTGAAGATGAGGTACTGATCCGAAGGTCTCGCTGTTATAA
Source organism: Anopheles stephensi (assembly GCF_013141755.1). Taxonomy (NCBI): domain Eukaryota; kingdom Metazoa; phylum Arthropoda; class Insecta; order Diptera; family Culicidae; genus Anopheles; species Anopheles stephensi. The sequence goes on along the minus strand of NC_050203.1, from coordinate 54,941,664 downwards.
TCAATAGTGCGTACTAGATTGCGGCTAGTTCTGCGGTGTAGACACTACACGGCTCCCGCAATTTGAAAAATGCTTCGGCGGACTCACTTAAAACACCGAAGCCTTCCTTAGAGGATGATCCATCAGACAGTCAAAGATGATGTCAAAATGTTGGAAATATCTCGCAATATAATTCTGAGACCCGATGGGAGGTCCTGAATCACCGGAGAGCTTGTCAAATAATTTTCATCAAGTCATTAATTTAAACAACCGACTCACACCTCAACACATCTCATTTTTGTTTGGCGTGTGAATGAACAATTTCGCGTAATTAAGATGCTAAAGGAAGGCTCGGCGCTATTAAAAAAAGGAGAATGACCCAAGGGAATTAAAAGGGAATCCTTGTAGTTTGCAGGACAAATTCCGTTCCAGATCGTCACCCCGTATTTTTGTGCAATGCTTGCGATTTGGGCGTTCCGCAAAAATAAGAGCTTATTTCATCCTGGCAAATTCATAATTTATTTGGTCTGCTGATCGGTGTTAAGAGATCACCCTGAAATTCCTGAATCTTCATTGCTGTATTTTTCGTTACTTTTTATTTGTTTTTTACAACCTGTTTGTATGATTACAAAATTATTACCCTTTCCTTTTTAAAATTATTGTCTGTTTTCCCAAAACAAAAGTCGTTTAATCATTCATAACTCAGTGTCCGCTAATTGCTATGTGTTGCTGGTTTTTCTTCTCTTCTTCTGCTTCACAAGGCTTCTGCATCAAAGCGTACAAAAAGGATACGAAGGAAAAGTTTTTCATCAACCTCTGCCAAACGGATAGCATTCCGCCGCCGCGCGACATCACCGAGGACGAGCTGATCCGCACCCTGAACGATGGCGATCCGAACTCATTCCGCATACCGATGAGCATTACCGTGCCGCGCCCAACCATGGACAAATCCAACCAAGGCTGCCAGGTGTGTGACATTGCGATCAGCACGAAGTTTTACGCGAAAATTGCTTCCGGTGGGTTGCTGCGCGAGTTCCTGATCAGCGTGCTGTTCGATGGGCTAGAAAACAAGTACAACATTGCGCTGGACGAAACGAACTTTCGCGTGCTGAAGAACAAAAAGGTCGTCGACCGGTTGATCTCGCACAACATCCAGAACCGGGATGTGAAGCAGGTGATCGAAAGCTACCCGCACCAGTCGGCCGAAGATCAGGCCCTGCTGACCGAGCTCGATAATCCGCGGCCGCTAGCTAAGCAGGCCGGCAGGAAACCACTGATCGAAGAGATCGACGCCGGCACGGTGAAAACGGTCAAGAACGAAACGAACAGCTCGCGCACGGTGGTACCGTTGGCGGAACCGGAACCGTACGTGCCCGATCCGACAAAGCTGGCCATCTCGCAGGCCGCTACAAAGAAGCCGGAAAGTAAGCTGTTCCGTGAACCGGCGGCCGGACGGGCGAAACAGTTGATTGGCGAGTTTCATCTGCCGGATTGTGTAAGTCTTTGCCAGCGATCCGGGACGTGGGCTTTGGTTGTTACTCTGCTATCTTGCTTTCTTTTACGAACAGATTTCTTCGAGCGAAATCACGCTAGACGTTGGGGAGGATCGCATTTTGTTGGAAGCGCGCAAGAAAGGCTATCTGCTGGACGTGTTCGTGGACTACCGAATCGACGAAAGCAAGGTGGAGGCCCGGTTCGATACCACCACAAAGATACTTCAAGTAACGATGCCGGTTTTGGCTGCTTAAACCGGGCGACGTGTGGTGTAAATGAGTGTTCCTTTTGTTAAGCTACTTTAAACTAGTTACACAGGTTTTAGCGGTTTTCTTTGAGAATTTCTTTTCAAATAGTATTGCTTAAAAACAAAACAAATGCCCCAAGTCAGTGTGTCTGATTTCGGTTATAATTTAGTGAAGCTGTCTTCATTTTTGGTCTCCTCGTTTTGTTCACACCTGCTTCAACAAGCTCAGCTTGGCCGCGGTCGCCTCCCGGGCCAAATGTAACGTACTGCGGCGATCCTCCTTTGCCGGCGGCCCATCCCGACAGCCCGCCAGCTGTCGTTACGCATTCAAGTAGTTCGTACCGTACTGGGGCTTGAGCGGGCCCCGCTCTTCGCTGTCGTTCAGATAGTCCTCGTACTGGGCACCCTTGTGCGATGAGTGTAGCAGCTCGCGCTTCGGCCGCATAATGCCTTTCACGTCGCTCAAGCTAATGTCCATCTCGCGGAACGCGTTCAGCAGTATCACAGCGACGATCACGACGAAAAAGCCGCACAGATCGCCAATAATGTCTTCGGCGCGCATGTGGCGCCATTCCTTGAACAGGATCGCCGACGCGGTGATGACCAGCGTCGTGAAGATGACGTAGTAGATCGGTGTCACGATGCTGGTGTTGAATATGTCCAGCGCCTTGTTGAGGTAGTTCACCTGTATGCCCACGAACACGACCGTCACAATGATGAGAAAGTACGGAAGCCACAGCCCGAAGTCGTTCGACCTGCCGGACAGGGTGTCGCGCAGTGCGAGCCCGAGCGCTTTGCAGGACATGACCGTTAGGCTACCGATCGCGGAACACAGCAGAATGTAGACCGCTACGTGCTTGTGCCCGTACCGCGGTCCAATGCAGCACGCGATGAAAAGCGAAAGGGAGAGAATCAGCACGACGTACGTAATGAAGGTGGGATCTTGCAGCATGTTAATCAGCAGATTCAGATCCTCCACCTCACCCTCCTTCGGCGAGTGTATGACGATGATGGTCGATCCTACGATGCAGAGAAAGCAGCCAAGTTTGCCGAGCAGATTTAACCGTTCGTTCAGGAACTTGGAAGCCATAACGGCGGCTACGATCACGCTAAGGGCACCGAGCGGCGTCACGAGCGAGGCCGGCGCAAAGGCATAAGCGGCAAAGTTGGCCGCCTCTCCAACACCCACTGCAAGAGAAGGAAAAGCGGAGAGAACGGTTGTTTAGAACGGCTCTCAGAAGCATCGTCGTCTAGTCGCAACATAGTAGGCCTTATCAAATTCTCTCGTTCCCCCCCTCACAGACGCATGCAAACGAGGAATGTCGCTGTTCTGTGGAATGATTCATCTGTTTGTACTCACTGCAGATAAGGCCTGCCCACCAGATCCAGTCACGCAGGTAGCCAAACCCGCCAGCACTGGCCCGCACCGAACCGACCCGGGACAGCCGGAGCAGACCAATTTTCTTGATGATAAAGCTAGACCCGATGAAAATGCTGCTGGACAGGGCCAGCGCAAGTCCGATGTAAAAGTCGCGCTCCATGTACAGCTCGTCGATGCTCGGAGGCGGTGGCACCCCTTGGTTGGGGGAAGGCATCGTTGCTCCACACGGTACGGTAGTTGCTTTAATTGATTTCCACTGCTTGTGCTCGGAGTGTGTGTGGGGGGTCGTATGATGTTTTGCTTCACCTCGCTGAGTCGACTGTCGATAAATGGTCACAATTGGTGGGACATGGTTTCTGCATACACTGCACTGGGAACTGGCACTACCGGAGTTTCGTTATCGGATCGAGTAGAAACGCGAAAAACAGCGGTAACTTAATTTTAGCTACAATCGGATTCTCACTCGTTCTGTGATGTTTTGTTTACGCTTCGATCTGATTAGAGCAGTCGAATGAATGAGACAGCAACTGTCAGGTGAGGTCACGTACGTACTCGTCTTGTCATATCATTTGTGCGTTTTAAATTGCAGTATTTAGCTTAAAGAGTTTCGGAATGTCTCAAAAGTAGTTTTTATTTAATTTTTTATAATAAAAAAAATTGTCAGCTATTTTTGTTCAATCGACAGGGTTTGAGGCTATGTGAGCAAACGCATCCCAAATGTCAATCTCCATGGCAACATGGCGGCATCAAAACACTGTATGATCGGACCCTTTGGATTTGATTCGCAACAGCTGCAGAGCAGCGTATACCGATTGTCAACATTTTGTAATTTTTACAATTTTTGGTAGCATTTTGCCGCTTGCAGTGTAAGTGTGTGCGGAAAAACGGGGAAATTCCCCACACCAAATCGGTATATTACTCGTGTTTGATAAATATGATGTTCCGTGACAGGTTGTTTGACGCAAAGCGGTAGTTCCCAGTGCAAAAACGCTTCCTTCGAAAACAATTCCATCCGGCGTTCTTTCGGTGCTGATCGAAAAGTATTGATCGTCCGTCTCGAGAATGAGTGCAAACGAAGGTATGAATGCTGGCCAGCAGCATAATGGCACTGTGGGCATCTAATGCTAACCAATCGGTTACATTCCACCAGATCAACAAGAGCAACAGCGTGCCGATTCTCCCACGGTCGAGGAAGAGGAACGGCCACCGGGTGCGGGCGAGGTAGCCGAACATGAGATCGTTAAAATGGAGGACGTAATTACGATCGATCCGGAAACGACCGAGGTTGATCTGAATCATGGGCGCATCGGGAAGATCGAGAACCTCGAACCGCTAACAAAGCTTGAACGGTATGTGGGCGCTATCGTGTGGGGGAAATCCCTGCTCACCGCAACGAGCGATCATGACTCATTGTAAGATTCAAACCTCGATTTACAGACTGTACCTACGCTGGAATTTGATAAAAAAGATTGAAAATCTGGACCATCTAACGTCCCTCGTCGAGCTGGAGCTGTACGACAATCAGATAACGGAGCTGGAAAATCTGGACCAACTGGTTAATCTTGAGTGGGTTAAACCGTGGCAATGGCAGTTGAGCGGAAAAACTTACCTTTTCTTCATTTTCCTTTTTTTTTCTTCCAAGGATGCTCGATGTGAGTTTCAATCGATTGCATCAGATCAAGAACCTGTCCGCGCTGACCAATCTGCGGAAGCTGTTCCTGTGCGCTAACCGCATATCGGTGATTGAAAATCTGGGCCACTTCACCAACCTGACCATGCTGGAGCTGGGCGATAATAAGATCCGGGTAGGTGTTGTTGATCCCGGGCGTAAGGATCGCTCAACTGATGCATAATTCTTCCCATTTACAGAAAATCGAAAACCTCGACACTCTTACCAACATGACCCACCTGTACCTGGGCAAGAACAAGATAACGAAGATCGAAAATCTCGACCAGCTGGTGAAGCTGGAATGCTTAAGCTTGCAGTGTAACCGGCTGACCAAGATCGAAAATCTGGACCGGCTAGTTAATCTGACGGAGCTGTATCTGTCGGAAAATGGTATAGAGACGATTGAAAATTTGGACCAAAACAAGCAGCTCGAAACGCTCGATCTGGCAAAGAACCGGATCAAGCGGATCGAAAACATTGAGCATCTGGAAGCGCTGGAAGAGTTTTGGGTATGTACGAGTGGCTGCAAACCGGCACCACCCCTCTCCGATGAGACTGAATGGTCCATTTTCTTTTAGATGAACGATAACGGCGTATCGGAATGGGGTTGCGTGGATAGGCTGGCCAACAATAAGCGGCTGGCGACGGTCTATCTCGAGCGCAATCCGGTAGCGAGCGATGTCAACTATCGGCGAAAGCTGAAGCTTGCCGTGCCCTGGTTGCAAAAGATTGATGCGACACTGTGCCGTTAGTAGTGTACTGGGGGTAAAATGGGTATTAAATGCAGCTAAGCCCCATTAACAATTGATTGTATTAGGTATTGTAGTTGTATTACAAATCAGATGACATAGGGATCATTAGTTTAAGGCACAAAAAGGAAGCTTCTGTTGGAATGATGGAGCCGCCTGGTGGTTTACGAGTGTGGGGTCTTTCTGGCTGATTTCTTCTCTCATCTGGACCGTTCTGTTGAGTCAGAAAGCCAGAAAATCACCAGACTCTAGTGGCCCATGTAACTTCATGTTAAAGACACCAAACAACCCGGCTCTAACAGTTTTTTTTTTCACACCATCCAAGTGCTCAAAGAAGGCGTGATGAGTCCAAATAGAGATGAAAAATTATGCCTACACAAAATGAGCAGAAACATTAACTTTAAGGCTAGATTAATTGAAATACCATTGAATTTTGCATACAAATAATTATTTGCCTTAGTGACATTTTATTCATTCACTTTACTAAACTTGAAGAACACGCTAACATGACTTAAAACATAAACAAGGGCAGATGAATAGTTGTTGAGCCGGGCCTCTATCGCGCGTTACGGGTAAAATCATGTCGAAGAAGTGTAGCAAAAAAACCCAGAACCTCTCGCGATTTGTTTGTGATCGAAAAGCAGCTCTATTGGCGCGCTATATTGCATTGGCCAAAGTGTATGTGTGTGCGACGGAGGGGGCTATTTAGAAGCGAAAATAATACGAAAGAACGCCAAAACCGATTATGGCGCTAGTTAACACACAAATCCTCCCGGATAGTTGGAGGAGGTGTTGGTCGTGGTGGTGGTGGTAGGATTGGTGGAATCGGTTTCCTTGCCGCTCTCGCCATCGTTTGCCTCGATCGCTCGCAGCTCATCGTCCTCGTCGTCGTCCTCGTCGAACGATTGGCCGGTCGCCCGCTTCAGCTCCATCCGGTAGCGTTGCATCTTGCTCTCCTGATCGGTCAGCAGCTCCAGCAGATCTTCCTGGTCCTTGCGCAGCTTGTCCAGCTCGGTGCCGGACTCGTTCGCTTTGCTTTCGGCCGCCGCAACACGCATTCGCAGCTGCTCCAGCTCACTCAGTAGGCGACTGTTTTCCGACTCGTAGTAGGCGATCTTCGAACGATCCGTCTGCTGTTCGAGCGTCAGCAGGGAAAGCCGCTTCTCGAGCGCTTCCTGCCGATCGCCCTGTGCCGGCAGCAGGTGGAGCGGGGAAGAGGCCGAGGAGGAAAGGGTTTGCTGACGCAGGTCGGACGCTGCCTGGAGCTGTGCCTTGAGAAGTATGTTTTGATCCTGCAGCTGGCGGTTGCTGGTTTGCGATTGGTCCAGCGCACCGGTTAGCTCGTGCAGCTTCGCTTCGGTGTGCGCGAGTTGCTGCTGGAGCGACTGTAGCCGCGCATCCTGCTCCCGGATGATGTCTTTGTACTGTGCCACCAGACCGGACGCTTCCTGGCTGAGGGTAAGCTCGGTGATGTTTTCTCCCCCGGAACTGAACCCGTTCACCGTTTTCGTGATGACCGCTTCGAGCGCTTTAAACAGGCGGCAGAACTCATAATCCAACAGCAGATCGGTGGTGGCCGCAATGCGTATCTGCGGCTGTTTGGCCGATTTGCTGTAGTTTTCGTGCTTGGACACCTCGCCCAGCTTTTTGTTGTACGTGTCGAGCCCGATGCGTTTCACCAGCAGCTGGCAGAGGAACTCGCGCTGATGCTCCTGCACGCTGTTATCGTTGAACTGGATGCAGATGCCCATCAGGAAGGCGCACAGGCCCTGCACCAGATACTCGTTGTCGCCGTGCTCGTTGGCGGATATTTGCCCGGTCAGGTAGGCGACCGTGCCCGGGATGGAGAGGAATGTACGTACCGCTAGCTGACAGTGGCTCAACCACACGGACAGCAGCATCAGCAGACCGACCTTGCTCTGGAATTTGCAGTGCGCCTGCTGGAGCAGCTGGTTGCACTGTTCCAGCAGCGAGACCGGCTTGCTGGTGTGCGAGGTGGCCAGCACCACACGCAGCAGCTGCTCCTTCTGGGCCGGGTTTTCCAGCAGCGCGTGGCTCATCGAGACGGCCGCAAACCAGTTCGACAGCGGGTCCGTACTGAACAGACTGCGGCAGAGCAGCTGGCCGCTGGTGATGGCGGTCGATTGCTCCGAAGACTGGAGCAGAGTTTTGACGAGCGATGTTTGGCCACTTTCGTTGCGATACAGATAGCTCTGGAAGCAGTAGAGTACGGCACAGCGCAACGAGAGCGGTTGCTTCTCGTTCACCATCGACATTAGCAGCAGCACGATGGCCGACAGGGGTGGATCGCACGGTGCAACGAACGAGTTGAAATAATCCTGATTTTGCCCATCGCCCCGGATCACCTCCGCGATCGTGTTGATCGTCTCGATCAGCAAATCCGGCGGCACACCGCTCGCCATGATGATGTTGCAGATTGCGGACAGCAATCCGGAACTTCGGATCGCTTTCTGGCATGAGCTGATGACCTGCTGGGGATTGCTGGGACACACAAGCGCCCTTACCACCTGCAGCATACAGTGCAGATTGGAAACCTTCTGTGGGCTCATCCCCGCTTGGTCTTGGTCAGTGGACAGCTCCAGCATCGGAGCCAACCTTTGAATGTACGATCCTTCCTTGAAGAACTGCTGGTTGCTGGGATTGTTCTTCAGCAGGTTCAGCATCAGTATGAGGCAGTCCTCCACCACGATACCACCGTCCGAGCAACCTTCCTCCTTGATCACGTCCAGCAACCGATCGAACGCATTCTCGAACGCAACAATCTTCTGTATGTTACCGTTTCCCTTGGTCAGCTGTATCATCAGCAGCAGCGCATCGTTCCGTATCACCTCCCGGCTGTCGATCAGCAAATCCATCATCTTCGACACGCCCATCGGGCTGACGAGCACTATCTCCTGTATTTCCTTTGGTCGGTTAGCGAGCAGATTGGTGAGCAGCTTGATCGCTGCCCACCGCACACGGAAGTCGTACTCCTCCAGGCAGCCCAGCACCAGGCACACGTTGTCGGAGTTCTTGATGAAAATTTCCGTAAACTGTTCACCGATGTTAGCCGTCACGTTCGGATTGTCCTGCTCCTCGTCGAACTGCTCCGGTGACGTCACATGGCACAGCGTGTCCAAGCAGTAGCCAATGATCTCGCAATCCGTGCGATCCGTCTCGAGCACCTGCAACATCGCGTTCATACCGATGCCCACTTCGATGCGATACTTTTTCGACAGCGCTTTCAGCGCCCGGCAAGCATCCCGTCGGTCATCTAGCAAGGTGGACGATGTTACTCGCTCCACTAACAGTTCCACCTGCAAAGTTGAGCCCTCAATATGTTAGTTCCGAATGGCCACCGGGGTGCAAGGGTTCGTTCTCCCGGTCAGCGGGAACGATAAGCTTACCGTTTCGGCACCGCTCGGTGCTTGGTTCGGCTGCTGTGAACCGAGCACAGTCTGCAGGCCACTTTTGAGGAAGTTCATCCTGGTGGCGCTAGGAGATGGACAGCAGACCCCTCCCACCCACTAACTGCCCTGCTACACTTTCAAGCGAAACTATTAATTTTCACTCCACAACTTGCTTTCCGTTCGCTGCCCGAGGAATGGTACACGTCAATATTTTCGGTGGCAAGATTGTTTTGACTGTTTTGACAGATGGTCGGGCGCTCCAATCGGGCGGAACCCAAACAAACGGTTCATTCATCTGTTCGAGGGTGGTAATGAATGCTTGCAATTGCATTTCTTTGTCACGAAAAGCATGTTTTAAACTCCGGAATTGTGGAAATGTGGTGAAATATTGCACAAAAATCGCAAAAACTCATCGTTTGGTGATCCACGCAGGGCAGTTTGAAATTGACATTTGCCAGCTGTCACGATGATTGTATCAACAACTGTCAAACTCAGCGGTGTTTGTTGGTTTACAGCAAGGTGTATGTATTTAGAAGGTGGATTTTTATCGATTTGACAGGGCGACATTTTAGTCGAGTTATGTCAGAGTTTGTTTACAAAAACATATGGTATAGGGCTACCAACATGAACAAACAGCCTCGATTCTCAGTCCTTTGAGCAATTTCGCTAATTTATGGGTCATCTTCGCATATTAAGTATTGTCCCACAGACGATTGACGATATTTGGTTGCATTTTTCGTCAAAAAATCGCAAGCGATACCACCACCGGCGCCTCCTCCGACGCTGCCGTCATACTTCTCAATACCCTTCCCCTTGATCACCTCGGAACTGTTATGTCAGGTCGAGAAATGTCAATTTGCTCTAAACAACTCTACCTTCTATATCTACATACCTTGGTTTACAGGAAAATTGCACATTACCGTGATTGCAACAAAAAGCGGAGACATCTCCGACTGATTTTAATTAACCCAGTGCTAGTTCGAATAGTTTGTTTTAAGCGTAGCCATGTCCGATATTCAAACGCTGATAGATATGGGATTCCCCAAGGAGAAGGCGTAAGCATAGCGCGGGGCCAAAAGCTCAACTCATTCCCCAAAAAAAACCTGTCCCCGGTGCTAACTGCTGTTCCTTTTGCAGCGAACGGGCTCTCGAAGTGACCAACAACAAAGGTGTAGAACAGGCGATGGAATGGTTGCTGGCACACGCCGATGAACCACTGCCACCACCCGCGGCATCCGGCCCTGCCGGCGATAGTTCCAGCTCGACAGCCGAAGCAACGGACCCCACCACCACCGACACACCGGCAGGAGGGTCGACCGACGACCAATCGGCCGCGGCTGTAGCGAAATCGCTCAAATGTGACGAGTGTGGCAAGCTGTTCAAATCCCAGGAGGAGGTCGAATTCCACGCGGCCAAAACGCAGCACAGCAGCTTCTCGGAGTCGACCGAGGAGAAGAAACCGCTCACCGAGGAGGAGAAGAAGGCACAGCTCGCCCTGCTGGAGGAGAAGATGCGCCGCAAGCGGCAGGAGCGCGAGGAAAACGAAAAGAAGGAAGCGATGGAGCGGGAGCGGCTGCGCATCAAGTCGGGCAAGGATATGCTGGAAGCGCGGCGCAAGATGGAGGAACAGGAGATGAAGAAGCTGATGGACCAGCGGAAGCGCGAAAAGCTGGAAAGCCAGCAGGCACGGGATCGCGTCCGGGCTCAGATTGAGGCCGATCGGGCTGCCCGCAAGGCGAAAGATTCCGGGTAGCTAGTAGCATCCTTCTTGAGCGACCTATTTGGCCAAGTGTAATAACTCTTGCTTTCTCGTACCGCTTCTAGGGAAACCACTGCCGTATCACCCACCTCCACAACGAGCAGCCCACCACTGCCGGTCGCTACGCCCAACCCGACGTCCACCACACCATCGAAACCGGCGGAGACGAAAAATTACACCACGGCCAAGATTGCGATCCGTATGATGGACGGTACGCAGCTCGTGCAAACGTTCCAGGCCGGCGAGCAGTTGGCCGCGGTGCGGCTGTTCGTGCAGCTAAAGATGGACTCGGTCGATGCGTCCTTCGGACTGATGACCAACTTCCCGAAGAAGGTGTTCAGCGAGGAAGAGTACGACATGCCGCTGGACAAGCTCGGCCTTGTGCCGAACGCAGTACTGATCGTAACGAAGGCACCCTAGACGTAAGAGTAAGCTGTTTGTATAAATTCCCTCTAACCAATACGGTTCGATTGTCGGTTCGATTCGGTTGTTTGTGATCTATCTGCGGTATAAACGATATGTAAAAACGATCTCTTTGATCGCGAAAGGCTGGTACATTGCTGTTCCCAATTGGTGAGGAGATTTATTAATCGTCCGAACACATAATTCTACGTGCTGTTCCTTATCCTCTTTGGCTCTGCAATCGGTCCAGTCAACTTCCCGGGCACAAAATTTACACTAAAATTACCTCGACAAACTCGTACGATTGCTGTTGACCATCCTTTCGTTCCGTAATCCGTTCGTACACCACCGTTTCGGGACGTTTCACCTTCGGTTGCATATCGGCCGGCACACTGGCCGGAATGAAGATGGACTTGGCCCCGTTACAGTTGCTAATGACCGTGGCAACCCGCGATTCGGGCAATGCCGTACGTTCCAGCCCCACAATGCCATCGCAATCTGCCGATTGAAGCTGCTTGTCGAAGCAGATGCGCACCTCGTTCAGCAGCTGCTGGCGCGTCTTGTGATCGTAGAAGCATTCGATCGCCACATTCTTTCCGTAGTATGCAACCAGCGCTTTGTTGAGTGTCGCCAGGCTGTAATTGTAACCGGGCTGAATGCCACCGCTCGCGGCGAAAGCGCCATCGACCGAATGTTGCTCCAGCCAGGTAAGTCCCTGCTGAAAGTATTTGCTTTCCGTGTTGAGCTGCTCGATGGTTTCGGCGGCACAGGTGCCGTGCTTCAACCATTCGTGCTCCCACAGCGAATCGTCCGGCTTGTTTTTCTCCACATTCAGCCAATGCTCCTTGAGCTGCTGCTCGATCGGGGCGAGTTGCGATGGATCGAAAATGGCCGATTTGTTGCAGAAGGCGGGTCCGATTGTGTTCCACTTTGTCGGCCAAATGCCATGAATCGTCCAGACGGTGGCCGGCGAGGGTAGGCCACAGATGTGACCCTTGCCCGTTTCACGCCACTCGTAGCAAGCGGTGATTGGCCAGCGTTGCGTGAAGATGAGTAGATCGAACGGATGCTGCTGATCTACGATGGTGATCGAATTTTCCCGTGAATCTTCATGCTCGTACCTGGAACAATGAAGCAAATGCAATAAAGCCTCACCACACTGACCGGGCAAAGATCGCTTTCAACTCACCCGCTTGGTGCGGCAAGACAAAAATGCACCAAAACTGCAGCACAAACAATTCTCAGCAACATGTTTACACTACCGATCGACGCAGCGGCTTGCAACTGTGTGCGATCTGACACACGGCGCGTTACCTGATCCTGACACGAGTGCGTTGCGATCGTAAATAGACCAGTGACGTAAATAGCCATCAAAAAGGAATGCGAAGAATGTGTTTGGCCGTTTCCGAAGGGTGTAGCGATAAGCACGGCTTTTGGTCGACTTTCGTTCGATCGACGAATGATGCGCAAGCATCGTTATCAAGCGAATTTGATTACATTTTTTAAACTTTGGTAAATTTTGCTTGAGATGTGGGCCAGAATAATAACCCAATTTTACCGACGTTTCACGTGATTACCCTATGTCCTTAGCGATCCACCGAACTGTCAATCGTCTTCTGGTGCGTGTACTTGATCTGGCGTTAGTGAGAACACCATCCGTGACTCGGAGGTGGAAACTTTGGGGACAATCTTCTATAAATCAATCCAGATCCTCACATACGCTTTGGTTTGAGGCTCTCCTATGCAGCAGAAGCTTACCAAAGGATCGAGCTAGCGAGTACTAAACCCTCGCCTTGGAGCTAACACTGATCCACGCAGGGGTGATGTACAGATAGGTGACCGCTCCTTCGAAGTCGTCCAAAACTTCACCTGTCTGGGATCAAAAGTCAGCACCGATAACAACATTGACGTTGAGTTACGCGCAAGGGTGCTGGCTGCCAACCGGTCATACTACAGCCTGAGGAAACTCCACTCCACTGAAAATACCTGTCACGACGGACGAAGCTGGGACTGCACAGAACATTTATAGTCCCAGTACTCACATACGCCTCTGAGACATGGACTCTGTCCAAAACTGACGAAGCCCTCTTAGCCGCGTTCGAGAGGAAGATGCTCAGAAGGATTCTTGGCCCCCTTATGTGTGGAAGGACAATAGAGGAGCCGCTACAATGACGAGCTCTACGAGCTGTACGATGATCTCACCATCGTGCAGCGAATTAGACTACGCCAGGCTCCGGTGGGCTGGTCACGTCATGAGAATGACACCGGACAACCCAGCCCGTAAAGTGTTTTGAGGCCGCCCACACGGAAAAACAGTGATGGAGTGATGGCGTTGATACGTCCGCCAGACCGGCCGGGATAATTGATTGGCAGACGACGGTTCTGGATCGTGAGCGATATCAAGGATTCTTGCAACAGGCCAAGACCCTGAAGCGATTGTAGTAAGCGCCGGTAAGTAAGTAAGTACTTGATGATAATACAAAATACCCCTACGTTGATTTCCCTTTAGGATTGTCCGGGGAGGGAATTCTACTTGCTCCTTCCTGCTCTCTTCGTCCTTCCTTCCATCCTTCCAGGTGATCCTCCGGGAGATTTTCCACGAGGTTTCCTTGTCGTGGTCGGGACGAAACTAATTTTTTTCCCTTTATTTATAGAGGCTTTGGATCTTTGAGACCTCATTCGTCTCTTTCCTGTCTATTGTTACATACTTACAACCGCTTTGCGGTCTTGGCCTGCTGCAACAATCCTCGATACCGCTCACGGTTTAGCGCCGTCGTCTGCCAATCCGCTATCCCGGCCGTTCTGGCGGACGCATCAACGCCATCACTCCATCTCAATTTGGGCCTACCACGCCTCCTCTGTCCTTGTTGTTACATATGTGTGGTAAAAACTATTGTGAGTATGGCTTAGCTTATGCTTCGTGAAATATGAAAACTACGAATTTATAGTTCTCGGTACAGGTTGCTGATGTGTAAAAATCGGATGAGGCTGTTCTGCTGTTGTTTGTCGGGTGATAGTATGATGGCTAGGTCGGTATCAAGTTGGCAGGTCGCTCAGTGTGTAGTGTATCGATGGCAATCGGTAAGGATGTGGCGGGCGGTAATGTCGACGCCACAGAAGCTGCTAAGTGGAGGAATGGATCTGTCGAGAAGGTAGGAGTGTGTCAGGCGGGTGTGACCAATGTGAAGGCGGGTAAGGACTCGTTGGATGTGGCAGTGTTGTGCTTGATAGAGCGGAGTTTTGTGGAGAGGTCTAGGTTGTGCCAGGTGGTGTTCCAGTGTTGAGCGACTATTGCATTAGTGAAGCGGATGGCATTACGGCGCAAAAGAGAGCTGTGCGGTTCGGCCGGACGGAGCCGACCTTCGTTGGTCAGCCGGTCGGCTTTTTCAAAAAAGGGATTCCATACTGAGGAGGAAAAGGGTTGGAGAGAGAATGGCCCGATGCGGAACGCCATTCTCCAGTGTGTAGGGAGGGATTGGATAGTTCGGTACCTATTTGTACTCTAAATGTCCGTAAGGAAGCTCTCAATGAACTTGGTTAAAAGTCCACCAAAGCCCCAACGAGATCGGGACGAAACTGAACTCTGATACGGATTTGCAGCCGTTTATATAGCGTCCTGCCCGTATCCAAAATCCTCCTCCGCCTTGCATGTCCTTTTCCAGAGTTGTCCAGTCTGGAGTCTTCCCGAGAACTCTATTGTTTTCGCCCGATTCTACCCATGGTGCAATTCCTCGTACTTTGTTCGATTCCTACTAGATGGCGCGCGGGTACGTGTACTTGCTAATATTTTTTGCTTTTCAAGTCTCTGGGTGCTCTGGTCGCCACAACTTGTTTTGCTAGGTCCAAAGCAGGTAAAGAGAACTGCAATTGAAGATGCATCAGAAACGGAAGAAAAAGTAGTATATCTTACCCGATATGATAATCTCTCGGAATCAGTGGTTTATGGCGCTGGGAACTAGAATTTGAGATCACCAGATTTTTTGGACAAACTTCAATCGGAGAATTTTACGGTACTAGTAGTACCTCAGTCTGGGTCATCCTAGATTTTTAACAAGTAGATAAGTACTTATGTGATATTGAAAGTGTTGCAGATTAACTATCTTAAACAGCAATCCTTAACTTGTTTCGCCCCAAACGTGCAAACTGAGATGTGAACCAGCAGCTTATGTTTTATGTATTTAATTGAAAAGCCTCATAAAATGGGATAGAGTTATAGTTTCAGCAACTTACACTAGACAAACCATAATTGTAATAAGAAACTTGTTGGTTTTTGTGCTTAAATACTAGATAGAACCCTTTGCTTCGGCTGCTTGTTCTTCTTTTTTTTTACAATAATTTCCCTAACACAGCATCAATCCGCAAGGGAAAGGAAACTCTGCTTGTTAAATTTAATCTCTCATTACGTTCTAGACAAAACAAAAATTGAAATTTGGCTAGATTTTGCTTCTGATACATTGCGCTTTCGTAGGCCGGTATAGCTGTAAAGAACTACTGTCTGCACGAAAGTGGGATTGCTTATTGCGCTCTTGTAAGTGTTTCCACCTATTACTAGAGTAAAATTCCTTTCCTACGTTGAACCCGCATTTGGTGCACACATCCGGCTGTTAGGCGTTGTGATTAATAAGAGCAAGAAGAAGAAAAAATGAAAAACAAAAAAACACCCCCCCCCCCTCCCACATCAATATCAATCTCATGTAAAATGGCTCGCTCTGGTGCTAATTATTGCCATCCCATCCCCCATTTGGTTGTAAATAAATTCGAAATATCATCTCTCCACTAACACAAACCATCCGTTTAACGATAAGGTTTTTCTTTTCTCCTCCAACACATCATTCGCATCAAATTGCTCAACATTTTTTCATTTACGAGTAAACATGCTACTATGATCGAAAATAAATTTGCTCCACAGGAAACATGATTGAAGGCATGATCTGCACTGGGTAGTAGATTTAAAAGCGTGTTGTAGAAACTCAAATCGATGGCGTCGAGGTGGAAAGTGCCGACCCGGTGGAGGAAGCCGCTTTATCCGTGCACAGCCGTACGTCCGACTCGGTTAGAAACTCGTGCTGATTCGTCTGCTCGTAGCGGTTCTCGATGTTAATCTGCTGCAGCAATGCTGCTTGCGATTCGCGGGCTCCAACCAAAAATACACTCTCCTGGATGGGGTGGTGGAAAAGATGTGTTAGAAAGATATTATTGCAAAACAAAGAACGGTTCTTGTTCCTTCCAAAGAATGACTCGATCGTCGCTTTCTTTAAACATTTTCCCGGCTCTTCTCTTGTGAATGTCGAGTTCAAGCTAGATGCTGCGCTGTTTACAGCCACAATACGCAATAAATAATATAAATCTTCTATCTAACATCGCATACATTTACGAAACTTATCACTCTCACGTCACTACACGTAGCAAGGCAATCCGTAAAACGTATGGTGCAAAAACATCTTTTTCGAAATAATAGATAAAACAGACACAGCACAATAACTGAATCCCCAAGCAAGACATGGAACAACACTCAATTTAGGAAGGCAGCTTCGGTCCGCGTACAAGTAATGCAGATATGGTGTAAACTGGAACAAGTAGAAGGGACGGGACAAAGACGATCTTCCGGAAGTGTAGAAGGGGAACGAGAACGAAACACGGTACATAGACACACAGCACAATGACCACAACCATACAGGGCGCTGCTTTAGGTCGCGTTAGTAGTAGTAGTAGAAAGGATCTAGAATCCTATTGCTTATTAGCACCACAAACAGTGGGTTGTTGCGATACCGTAACACCCTCGCTGCTGTTCCCACTAACAGCACCCTCACCCTCCGCCACCTGCAATGACCAGCGCATTAGGGAGAGACAAAAAGAGAAGAGAAGAAAGGAACACTATACATACATCGCACGATCCTGTGGATGAAGTTGTGGTGAAAAGCAATGAAAAGCGCTTTTGGGGTGGGAAAAGAATGTATGGAATGTCCAACAAATGCTGCAGCCGGAACGGAATACATGGCACGTACGCGTGGCAGTATGCGACAGAGAATGAACTATGATGAACTTTTGATCAGAAGAAGAAAACATACATTAAACAACAATAGTAACACAAAAAAAGAACTAAAACGCTCACAACAGCACAAATCAAATGGACGACAAAAATAAGTTGATGGAAAACACGAAGGACGGTGGTGCAATTCTAAGCTACCAGCAGATATACTTACAGATGAGCAATCAGTCATTTTTTGTGACCTTTCAATGGCGGGATTTTAATCTTCAAAAGCTTTAAAGGCAGTTATTTGAGTAGATACAGGACATGGTTTTTGCTCCTTGGTATGGAAACTTCACAAGTAGGTGAGAAATGATGAGACCGAAGGATGTTTTCATACGAGAAAGAAACTGAACTTGCAAACATACACACCAAATACATAACATTCTAAACACTACAATATATATCGGATCTATAGGAGTACTTTTCAAGATAAGTGTTGAATTTGCCCCACCGTTTCTTATGACGATTTCTTGTTTACTTTTAGGGATGGGCAGATCCGACTATTTGCTGGATCGGATCTGCCCGGAGCGCTCCCCCGCCGGAGTCGAGTCCGGATCATGATTCCGCGCTCCGGTTTATTTTATCCGGGGGGGGGGGGGGGGAGGCTGGGGGGGGGTTGCAGAGCTGGCTGGGGATGTATGTGCAAAGCCTTATGCAGATTTTGCCATATGAAGATCGGCACCGCACCCTGTGGCAGGAAACATACTGATCCCGTATGACCCGTACGATCTGTATGACCATTACCGAAGGTTACACTTGCATTACCAAAGCAAGGTATTGCTGGAATTACCAAAGCCGAAAAATCATTATCAGCCCATGTTTTAAACTATTCACAATAAATCAGTCAAAACTTATGTATAAAAAATCAGGTATCAATTAGAGAATTAAGAAAAAAAATCAGCATCGAAACAAACTCGTTTTTGACTCCGGACTCGTTTTGATTCCGGACTCGTTTTGATTCAGCACTCGTTTTGGTTCCGAATCATTTTGGTTCCGGCCTCGTTTTTGATTCCGCGCTCCGTCATCAATAGGGGCCGGAAACATATTTAACGACTGAATAGAAAGCATATGCATGAGCAATAAAAAGGCATGGACTTAAAATCACTTGAAGGTTTGAGTTTATACACCCAAACAAATTTGCCAAGTTTGAGTAAGCAGCCGCTGTTAAAGGAAAAAGAAACAAAGTAAGCGAAAGTAAAAAAAAGAAGAGGAAATCTCCGTCGCCTCCAAAATTCTACCCGTTAATTATACCACCCAGCAACCGTCTGGCAAGGACAAAGAAGAGAGGAGATAACGTAGAACAGTGTGCAAGAAATACATTTGCAGCAGAACGGGAATCCGAAGCGCGGAATCATAAACGAGTCCTGAATCGAAACGAGTCCGGAATCAAAACGAGTCCGGAATCAAAAGCGAGTCCGAAATCAAAACGTTTCCGGAACTGGTCGGAATCGTTCTTTCGGATCGGATCGGACTCATTTATAAGCTGGATCGGATCGGAATCGTGATTCCGGACCGGAGCGCCCATCCCTATTTAATTTTGAATCTATACCACCGTTTACTGCCGGTGACTTCTCAAATATGTTGGAATTCTTCCTGCGAATTATTGACGGTTTCGTTGACATTTTTGTTTTTGTTCTACAATTTTATAAAGATTTAAGGATAAAGTCCAAATGTTTGAATATGCGGAACAACAATTTGTATTGTTATTATAATTTTGTTTACAGCACTACGACCAAGCCGTTGCTATTGAATGAAAAAATGTATATTACGCTCTAGATCCTTTTGTTCATTTTGATCCATTTTTTAAAGTTTTTTATATCAATAAAAAAAACATAAGCTATTCAAGAAATCGTAAAAAAAAGGTTAAGTTGATTCAAAAATATATGAAAAACATAAAAAATGTATGAAATATAAAATCTACGAAACACCCCCTTAATATGCATAAAACACTTCAAAACACACACACAAACACATTACAAATAACTGCAAACGCAATCAATAGCAAAACGCAAATCAAAACTCAACATACAAAAGAAAACAGCAAGCAACTTTCTTTAGCAATCAATTGATTGGAGCCAATGAATGGAACAGTGCTGGAGAAGCGTTTCGAGAGAAAATGAACGATCGTATCATCAAAAATAGAAAATTTGGCAAGCGATCGTGCATGGAAGGTGGCCGATCGCCAGAGTGTCGGAATGTGAAAGATTCGCCACCGTTTACTTACCTTAACCGCCTTGTCCGAGTAAATGTCCATCTTGTCGTAGATGATGGCGTGGATACCGAGACTCTTTAAATGCTTAATCGTATCCTTACAATTATTGTCATCGCCCCAGCAAAATATGATTAGCCCTTTCTCGGTCGCCAAGTTCACCTGCAAATGTGGTGCCACAGAGTGGTGGTTTAACAAATCTTTCAAAAAACCGCCACCCCATTTCCCAACGCTTACCTGTGTTTGATCACGCAATAAATCCTCGGTATGGGCCACAATACCCAGCAGCTCGGTGGCATACGCATTGCGCACGGCCATCTCGATCGAATTGCAGCGTGGATCGTGGTAGCTCGGGTACCGGCTGGTTACGCCCAGCGTCAGGAACATTACCGGGTAGAGGTTCTGCTTGAGACGCAGCATCGTGCAGATGTCGGCGTCGAAGCACGAAAATACAATCCGACGGTTGCCGGCCTTTTCCAGCACCACGCGCAGTATGCAGTCCACGTACAGGTTCGAATCGAACGTCAGTTCCGATTCCATCCGGCCATCCTTCAGCTTCTGGGACCACTTAATCTCGATGTTAAAGCCACAGTGTGGATCGATCTGATCGAGCGCCTCGGCCAGCTGAGGGAACGGTTGGTGCTCTTCCAGGTCCTCGTCGAAGAATTTGGCCTCACGAGATCTACCCTCCACCACGTGATAGACCTGTACCCGGCGAAGGGATTTGTGGAGAGATTGAGTCGGCGGATTGGGGGGAGGTTTGCATTTTATCAAGAGTGTGCACTTGAGCTTCAGAAGGTGGCGTTAAGTAATATTTGAAAGCAATGGTCCACAATGGTGACAACAGGAAACGTGTGACCCTAGAGCCCGATTAGGATGGGGAAATGAACACTTTTCTACATTTACCTTAAGGTTCCTGAGCTGTTCTAGCGTTAGCTCGCGCATCGGCAGTTCCAGCATATCGTTCGTTTCGAGCGTGGTTTTGCGCTTCAGCGACACGTAGATATCGAAATCATGATAGATCACCGGCACCAAGTCCTTGCTAAGCTGCACATCAAACTCCACCATATCGGCACCGTGCGCGACTGCCTTCTTCAGCGAGGCGATCGTGTTCTCACGGATCACATTGCCATCGCTCGCCTTGAAGCTGGTACCGGATCCGCGGTGGCCCACGTCCAGCCCGGTCCAACGCTTGTTCCAGTACCGGATGTACGAACGCTCTAGCGTGCACCGCGAGGGAAGTAGCGGTGTTATCTTCAGATACTCGATTCGCATCATGCCGAGTGGACGATGCTTGGTAGCACAGGTGACCGGCAGCTCCAGGACACCTTCGGACTTTTTCAGGAAGTTCGGTAGAATGTAATGATAGCCCAGATGGTACGGTGGTTCGTCTTCCTTCGACTTGGAACTGTACGTGTAGAGATCGACTAGGTAGGCCACATTTTCCGGCTCGGCCACCGTTACGTTGTAGATGAGAAAATCGTCCTTGTGGTACGGACAACCGAACTGTGACTGTTGCTCATAGCAGGAATTCGGATTGCGAAGCGAGGTCACCTCCGTGAAGGAGTAGGTGGTCGCCGATTCCGCACCATTCTCACGCGTGTCGTTCGAAAGTGATTCTTCCAGCAGCGAGGATAGATTTTGCGATTCCGCATTAATGCGTAAATTCATCGTCGTTATCTACAAAGAAAGATGTGAACACATTAAGGTTTTACCACAATGGGGGAGCACAATGAGCTTTCCTACCTTCACATACAGCAAACGGTTCTTGATGCGCTCCTTTACCGAGAATGGATTATCGAAGAACTTAAACTGCATAATCGTTTCGGTGGTGAGCCAGCCCTTGTCCAGCTTAATGTTACCATCGATATCGCCAAACAGGTCAACCTTTGGCTGTTCCTTGCCGACATTAACATCCTCGTCCGCCAGATCGATTGGCACCTGTCGGGGCACGATGTGCGTTTCGAAGCGCCGTACGTGCACATTTCCGCTGGTTGGATCGACCGAACAGATCAGGTAACGATACTTCACAGAAGCATCACGAGGTAGCTCCGTCTCAAGCCGCCAGATATTTCTATCACCTTCTGGAAATAAATGAAACAAAAGTATAATTTAGTTTGCATAATACGTACAACTTTTGTACGATGAGCAGGTGCTCGGAATATTTTTGTTATACAATAAAATCACTAGATGCCTACACGGCACGCCAGGCAACGAAGGTACAGTTCAAACAGCTCGTTATGCATATTGTCGCAATTGAATTACGCCCCTAGAAAGTTGTGACTCGTGCTGAATCGAATCAAATTGTGTACATGCAATTTAATTCACTATCGGCGGTCCGAGCACGCCGGAAGAGACACAGCATTTGATGAGGTGTGCAACAATCGCAATCGTTTAAAAATGCAGACGTTTCACTAAAGGAAGGTGTACGATCAATTGTACAGTTTTACGAGAGGTTTCCTTTACACTTTTTACCATTTTTTATTTGAGTTTATATCATACACGATACACAGAGCGTATTATTACTCTTTATACTTTACAGTCACTTTGCCAGCCTTCATACGGCAGGAGCCGGGGTTCAAATCCCATTTGGACCGTTCCGCCGTAGAGAGGACTGACTATCCAACTACGTGTTATCATTAAGTCTAGTAAGTCAGCAATGGCAAGCATGACATTAAGAGGTCGTTAGACCAAGAAGAGAGAGAGAAAGAGAGAGAGAGAGACACTGCAGTTATTCCTTAGAAAATGAAGAATAATGCAAATAAATTGTGGAAACGATTTCCATGTACGATTCGATTCGATTATCAGGCGCTACAACCACTTTGCGGTCTGCATTATCCTGGCCGTTCTGGTGGAAGCATCAACGCCATCACTCCATCTCAATTTGGGCCTACTACGCCTCCTCTGTCCGTGTGGACGGCCTAAAAGGACTTTACGGGCTGGGTCGTCCGGTGTCATTCTCATGACGTGACCAGCCTACCGGAGCCTGGCGAGTCTAATTCGCTGCACGATGGTGAGATCATCGTACAGCTCGTAGAGCTCGTCATTGTAGCGGCTCCTCTATTGTCCTTCCACACATAAGGGGGCCAAGAATCCTTCTGAGCATCTTCCTCTCGAACGCGGCTAAGAGGGCTTCGTCAGTTTTGGACAGAGTCCATGTCTCAGAGGCGTATGTGAGTACTGGGACTATAAATGTTCTGTACAGTCCCAGCTTCGTCCGTCGTGACAGGTATTTAGAGTGGAGAAGTTTCCTCAGGCTGTAGTATGACCGGTTGGCAGCCAGCACCCGTGCGCGTAACTCAACATCAATGTTGTTGTCGGTGCTGACCTTTGACCTTTGATTAATTTGGTATGTAAGTTTCAAAAAAGAGATCGCCGTTGGTCCTTGTCAAGAACGAAATAGCCGTTGGTAAAGCTAAATGACGCTGACGTAAATGGTGAAAGCTTAATAGCTTTTACGGTTTGTGTGGATCTTAAAATTCATTGCCTTTACGATTGTTCATAAGCTAGAAGTTTGTGGCTAAGTTTTGCCATATAAAGGCTGAGGATGTTAAACGAACTGAGCAGCGACTGGAATATTCTATAACTTATCAGAACAAATCGATCCTTGTAAGGACTTGTTCGGCATATTAATACGTCTTTTTCGGTCTAACGACCTCTTAGATGATCAAGCCTGCGGTTTCTGGCTTACTAGACTTATTGATACCACATAGTTGGATAGTCAAGCCCTTACTATGCGGGAACAGCCCAGATGGGTTTTGAAACCCGATCCTGCTGTGTGAAGTCCGGAACTGCTGTCGCATCTACCAATGGGCCTCCGGTGACATATATTGGAGGAGCAGTTATGAAAATGGGTCACTACCGGTTGTAGCCTCCATTAATTTTCATCACGCAAAAGGGAAGCTGAACAAATCGCCGTAAAAAAGAGCACCATCATGCAATGTACAGACCGTGTCTGGATGAAAGTAATATCCCGTCTGTCACAATTCACCCACGGCCCCCTATTATTCTATTCTGGAAAAGGGCAGCTAGCCAATCAACGCCTTGTCGGCAAAGTGTAAACCATTGTCATTTCGGTGGGAGGATTCACCCCCTCCCTTTGTTGCGTGGTGCTTGAAAGCGGTCAATCAAACAGAGCGCAGACAATAATATGATTTGCTGCTCTTTTCAGGTTGCGAACGTACGAGACGCGACGAGCCAATGTAGTGAAACATACTACTTGATTGGGGTCAAGCAAACCTGCGTGACGGTAGAAGAACTCCCCTAATAATCCAATCACGCCCGTACGGTTCGTGTCGTGCTGGCGGGAGGTGTGATCTTGAACTTGACTGAATGTCTGTCATTAGCACGTGGACATGGAGTCAATGAACCGGCGTGGGAGCAAAGCTTCTTAAGTTTGCAGTCAATTGATTTGTGTTACGGGTTTTCTACTTAAATCGTTCGTTAAGTAAATTGAAATAAATCTTAATGAGTTGATATATAGCTCTCCCCAAACTCGGACACAAATCTCAGTAAAACAGGTTTCTTCAGCGGGGAGTTTTATTTGTGTTAACACCGAGTGTGCTTTACACAAATCGGTTCAAGTATAAATGGATTAAGCGAATGGTCATGACAGGCTGATAAAAAACGGGTGGTATTTCCCGTTCGCTCTGGACCGAAATGACCGGCGCAAAGAAAGCGATGGCAATCCAAATGTAAAGCACCGGCAGGGGAAGATGGCATGCGTTAAACAAATAAACATAAAACTACTACTGCAGGTCGGGGAATTCCCACCAGGGACAGCCATACAACCATACGTTCGTACTTGATCGTCATAGGTCCGCACCTTATCTGCACATCACCGCAAGCCTCCCGGGCCTCGGCGGGATTAAGTCCTACGCGTAGTAAGATCGCGCTTTTTTGTTGATCAATTTTGTCTCACTGTCTATCTTTTTCTTCCCAGAGACTGGCGATGGGAAGCACCAAATCGCGCCTCTCTACCGGATCATTTAGCGGAGAGACGGTTTCATTCGCACCGTACACCGGGGGTGTTTAATTCGCGATTGCACGTATTGGTGGACTTTGCGGGTTTCTCTGGGTTTTGGATTATATTGGTGAAATCATTATCAAGCACGGGCCGCGATCCCGCACAACAACCGGTCTCGTCAGTGGGGCAAGACGGCGTTGATAATCTTGCGGGGCTATTATTTTGCGTACCGTGGCGTGCTGCTGCCTAGCACGTTAGTTGCACGGTACACAATGAGGTGGTTAGTTTGTTCGATCGTGTCCTTCTCGCTGGTGCTGGCTGTGGTCGGCGAGTCGCTCAACAGTGGCGATGCGTGCAAAACGCCGTCCGGTACGGCGGGCATCTGTGAGCCGGTGAAGAACTGTTCGTATGTGCGGAAGATCCTGCAAAGCCCTGACTTTTCGCACTACGATACGAATTATCTGGAAACGTTACAATGCGGCGAAATGAAGATTCCCATGCGGAAGAAGCCTATCCCGTTGGTGAGTGTCCAAAGACCAAGCAAAAACTGCGCTCCGAAATAACTTCTCTGCGTCCGTTATAGCTGTGCTGTCCAAAGTTTGGCAATTCACCTACGTGCGGGGCTCAGCAAATAGCCGATCGAATCTACTTCGGCGAAGAGACGGAACGAGGCGTACATCCGTGGGCTGCCCTGCTGTTCTATAACGTTGGCAGAAATCGAACCGTGCCAAAGTGTGGCGGTGCGCTCGTTTCGGAGCGGTATGTGATAACGGCTGCACACTGCACCGTAGACAAACCAAACTGGAAGCTGTGAGTTGATTGTTGTGAGCAGCAGGCTACGAGCGTGTTTGTGTTCGAATGCACCGGACGAATAATGCAACATTCCCCCCTTTTCAGACTGTACGTCCGTTTCAACGAGTTCAACACGAGCAGTCCGGATAACTGTACCACGGGGGAAGATGATGAGGTCATCTGCCGTGAAGACTACGCGGTGGAATCGATTATACCGCACCCCGACTACGACATGCACAACAACTCGCGCCCGAACGATATCTGCATCCTACGGCTCGCTTCCGATGTCACGTTCAACGACTATGTACGTCCCATCTGTTTGCCCTTTGATCTCGCCATCCAACAGCTTCCGGTAGCGGATGAAATCTTCACCGTCACCGGTTGGGGAGAGACAGAAGAGAGTAAGTGTGGTGGCACCGTTACTGCTTGATACTTTACTAAACTGTGTGTGCATGCGTTCTTCAGGAAGGCCTAGCGACATACAGAAACACGTGGACCTCCCTGGTTTGGAAAATGATGCCTGCAATTCGGTGTATGCCGTGGCAAACGTTACCCTCACCGACCGGCAACTGTGTATCGGTGGATTGCAAGGTGCTGACTCGTGTCGGGGCGATTCCGGTGGACCACTGATGCGAGAGGTTGCCGGTGGCTGGTATCTCGTGGGTGTCGTCAGCTTCGGAGCACGGTTTTGTGGTACGGAAGATTTGCCGGGGGTGTACACAAATGTTGCAAAATATTTAGACTGGATGGAGACTGTCATGTTCGTGGAACAATATTTGTAGGCGTGATAGGCAATAAAAAGGCGACAGATGTCATGGAATGGGTAAGAGCAGTACTGGTTTTTGGTAAGCAAATTCATAAGAGAAAGCTAAAACTTTGCTTTACCTGGTTCAGTCTGTTAATTAATAATTAATATATTGTTGTGGTCATAAAAAGATGCAGCTGTTGTAGCTTTCACCGAAGTTGTGGGACAAAACTTTCATCCATGGACACTACGAACAGAACGGTCATTATATACATCAATCTATTAATCGATAAAGTACCGCGTGGGGAATACAAGACATTAGTGTACCGAGAAGATCATTTGGCTAGAGATGGTTTAAAGAGCAGTCGTTAAAACTTGTGGATTTTCAGGACAAGATAAGGTTTATCCGGTTAGTGACACGATGACTGGCTCAGTAACGTTCAATGGTTTAAAATTGTCGTTTATTTATATAGAAGCACGAACTTTGATGAACACTGAAGTGTATGTCAAGATTTTGAAAGGTCACCTGCTTCCCTGAACGAAGGCCAACTAGTATGAAGATCACAATGCAGATAATTGAGACCCATAGACGTGTGATATAAAATATGAATTATTAACCGAAAAACGTGTGGTCCCTTGGTAGATCGGGGAGCTTAACCCATTAAATTTTAAAGTTTGGGCGTTTGTTGAAAAACGTAAAAGCTCAGCTTGGGGCTCAGACCTTGATGTCAATCATTACACACGCACGTGGCAGTTGATATGGAAGGTCTGCATTTGAAGGACGTGATCTTGCTTCTTATAGTTTTTATTTTAAATATTGTCGGCAATGGGGCTTGATCTCAGATAGGTGAGATTTCTAGTATTAAAATTATTATCACCATTATTTTTTTCACTTATCATGCTGTTTACTTAGGCTACCTTAAAACGGTCTAACCCTCTCGAACTTACAACTCCTGCTCATATATTTAGTAACAGGATAAATAGCAAGTCCAAATGATTAACATCAAAATCGTCGTAGTTGTAAAGAACCTTGAAATTGATATAACTTGTTGGCCTCATAGTCCTTCCAACTAACTCAGTAGGACTGATCTCAGAATCTTAAAAGTGTTAATAGCGTCGTATGTATACTGCAATGTCAAATTTTTCTACGCTTAGTAGAAGTAATGTGAAACAACCCCGTTTTGCTTCTCTAAAGGCAATTCACGTCTAAACATACATTAAGAAATTCATCTCAGAGACTTATTCTAACTTACCATTTTCTGGATGCAGCTGCACACACTGGTCCGGGTCCCAATTGCCAAGGGATTCACAACCGCCCGTAATGGCGATCGTTTCATCCTTCAGCAAATCGTACGTTACCAACACACGAAACGTGTACCGCCGATCGCCGACAGGGGTCGGTTGCTTTGGTTTCTTCGCGGACCCATCCGTCTTCTGGGAGCTGGACGTAGATGGATCCTTCGCATCACCATTTTCTTCTAAAAACCACCAACGCTGCATTGTGCTGTTGTAGTTGGGTAATTTAAAGCAGGAAAGGAGAAAGATCTGTAAATAGAAAAAATGGAAAAAGAAAAATTTAAATTTTGATAATGGTTTCAGTTGGTTTGGTTTGCAAGCATCGAATCCTGCTTCAGCAGCTGATAGGCCCTCTGGCTGACTTCAATTACTGTTGACCATGGGTTTGTGAATACTGATAAAGGTATGACGGGATGAACGACCTCATGGATAGGCGCAGAAAGACGTGAAAGACGATGGCGCCAGAAAACAATTATAAGCTTCCGGGAGGTATGGTTCGCCGGAAAGCGATTCCAAGCGCTGTCGTAGCAAACCATCGCCCAGGTGGTTGGACAATTATGCGTCCTTAGGACAGTCATGCTGTCACGTTCATGGTCCATTGCGTGATACCACGAGACGACCATTGAACGCTGATAAACACATGTACTGAAGTCTCTCTGGCGCGGTCAACAGCAGGTATACCTACGGCGAGCGTCACGTGTATTTATGTTATCAACGTGAACAAACAAACACATCTCGTTATTCTGGGTGAAATAGCCTCACTGGAAGGCGAGGCCACATTTGCAGAGCGTTGACAACAACAGTCAAGGATTCCTACGATTACCGGCTCATGAGACAATCTACTCATTCGCCAGAGGCTTACTATCTAAACAAGATAAACAATCGATAGTCCATTAACAACCAAACGAGGTAGGCGGTATTGTTGTCTCGCAGAGCATTGCTATGGGCCAGTTGAGATCATGGCACATGTTTAGTGATACTGCCAACCACCTGAGGTGATTAGATGTTTCATTCTTTGCGTTTACTAGTAAATGCTGCTAAATATATGTTGCCTAATATTATCTGAGTCAGAACGAACGAAAGCATGAATGCTGGTAGAGGTGAGCTGTTTTTGGCCATTCAACCTGAGAAACAGGAAGTGCATACCCGAGTCTGCCACCGAGCTGCAGCGTGTGCCTCATTTGGCGCGCGAAGCGTAAACAGAACCGTCTCAAGTCACGTGACGGTCAGCGGTATGCCGTCGGCAATCACAACCAATCAGACTCGCCAATGATCATGCGCTCAGCAACGAAATAGCTCGACAAACCGGTTCCGATCAAAACATTCACTTTCTCCACCCTACCGTCTGTTCTGCTTCGTGCACCAACGAAACTCCCGTAGTCGCTACATTCCGTTGCATTCCGTGGGGGGGAGGGGGGGGGGGGGGGCGTAATCAATCGCAACATCCGCTGATGTATTTAATTACTGTTCAAAGTATCGCGCCATTTCGTGGTTGTGATAAGCCGAAGCAACCTGAACATCCTTCAAGAAGATTGCGGTAGTGGCTTCCTGTTTAAACGAGGACCACTTAACCATGGAAACGCAATCGGTAAGCTGCTCCGATTCTAGTAATCCTTGAGCACATGGATAATTAATGCTTCTTCAAAAGGTGGCCATGGAGCTATGTATCTCAGAAATTGCATAATTTGCATAACCTCTATCGAGCGCTTTTTTTGTCTCACAATATTCTCACCAGCAAAATGTGGCCCTAGGAAAGGGAATTGCTTCATTTTTGCGCACTTGCACTTTGTCCCTTGAAGGGGGAAAATCAATCATACCTTCCCACCTGCATCACTTACCTTTTCTTTGGTACACCCTCGACTATCGATGGAAGACGTGTTCGAAAGATTAAGCGACGGATATAATCCTTTGTTTACGTTTTTCCGTTGCTTCCTCAGACACTGCGTACTTCGCGTCGATATCAATATATGCAGTTTCGGGCACAGAAACACACGCACACAAAAACTTCTTTGTTGCTGCTTAAATTTGGTTCAAACTAATAACACAACCAGCTCGCGAAGGAAACCGGGTGGGAGCGGATGGAAGAAAAAACGGCCCACTTGGATGATGGAATCAAACTTTACGACCGGATCGGGTGCACGGTTGCGAAAACACTTTTCATCGTGGTACGATGGCGCGACCGATACTGCTACCGACTGATTGATGCGAAAAACAAAAACGGTCCCGTCTCGGCTTGGCGGCAGCAGACCAGCAGCAGTTGGTTGTTGATTAACTTTCCGCAGCACAAAAACCGTGACGTGTCGTTTTTGCGAGAACAATGAAAATCAGCACATTTCGAACAGCTGTCGTAGGATTTTCTTCACGGGAAGGACAGTGCTTACGGCACGATGCGAGATAGAGCACTGCGCACCGTAGTAACGAAATCTCGCAACCCGATAACAGCTCCGAATGATTGAACACGGTTATTTACACAGGCTGACCATCGTTCTCGCAAACGATTTTCTGCGCTGCGTTGATACACCAAGCACCGAAGCGCACGAGTAAGGGAACCCTCACACCACACCGATATGGAGAACAATAGGGAAAAGCGAAAACAACGCAAAATGACTGCGCCTCTAGGTGGATACGTCACAGCTGACAGCGACCGAAAACACAGCTGACCGAGCGTTTACCGTGTGGGGTTGAGTGCTGCGGAACGTTTGTCCGACAAAAAAGCCGATGTTTGACAGTTCGCCCGCCTGCATCTCGTTTTCGTACACCTCCTTCTCGCTCTGTTATTTTCAAGTAAAAGATGTACGCGTACTCGTTCGTGGTCAATTAACGTGTTCCTGATGATCTGTGAATAGTGTAGTGGTTCACCGTGTTTACTGACCAAGTATGTAATGCCCGTGATCGGAACATAAAGTCGGGTGTGAGTTTCCTGCCGTGCACGTTCGGTTGTTTTGGTGAATTGTTTTACTTCTTCTTGGGTGGTTGCGGGTTGGTGGCAGGTGAAAAATATCCATCCCACTCCCACCGAATCGTTGGCCAGTCGTAAATGTTTTCGCAATCTTCATGATCACTGCTGCGTACCGCACACACAGCCACGGAATTCCTCACATACGCTGGAGTTCTGATGTCATTCGCGAAATATCAGCGCAAATCCGGTTCGATTGTTGAGTTTGCGGTTATTGTTTATGTTGGTTGGCTGGTGGAGAGTGCTGTTGCTATAGGCACCAGTGTGTGATGCTGCATTGTGTTGTGTTGATTCACGTTTGAAGGTGTGCTGTGCCTCTGTGTCGCAGTGTGTGTGTGTGCTGCTGGAAGATTGTTTGGAATTGATTGGGTTGGAATTGCTGGGTCATAATAGTTGGGCGCCGTCGTCATCGTCTCTTGGTCAAAGTGTATGCGCATAGTAAACGAGAAGTGTCCACGGGGGAAGTGCAGCCAACTGTATGCGGTCAACGACGGATTGCCAGCTGCGTTGGGTGCATATTAGTGTGTAGTGGACACGGTCATCAACGGCTGTACAGTAGTGCGTTCATGCCCCGGAACGCGAACGCGTGAGCTGAATATTACGACGATCACGGCGGGCACGGTGAAGCATAATTCTCCCGTCGAGGCTATTCGCGGCTGTTCATGGTTCAGTGAATTGCAGCATAAACAACTCTCGTGCATCGTTTTAAGTCAAGAAACACAGAGAGAGAGAGAGAGAGTGAGAAGACCGCACAAGAAGCAGCCTCCTGAGAACAAAGAAACCGGGGCCAGAAAGTATAGAAACAACAGAAAAGGTAACCATAGCAGGCCAAGATGACGAATATGAGACCGCCGAGTAAAAACATACTGCTAAAAGTGGTCATTCTGGGTAAGTAGTACTGGGCGGGGGCCTCCGAAAATGTCCCACAAACCATCACATATATCGACCTAACACACCGAAAGCCCTAACGATTGTTTTCATTTAACCGTCCGGTGCGTACCTTCTTCTAGGTGACGGGAATGTCGGCAAAAGCTGCCTAATGAATCGCTTCGTCTCAAACTACTTTGACGCGAACAGCTTTCATACGATCGGTGTGGAATTTCTGAACAAAGACATACAGGTGGACCAGGAACGGTATACCCTGCAGGTGAGCGATACGGATACAAGGGGTTCGTTGCTGTTAAACTAGTTTCCTACCCATTAGTTTCGTCGTCGGAAAACGTTGCGGAGAAGATCATTGAGCAAACGCGAAAGACACTGTTCCGAAGCAATAGTACGAATACACTTCTAACGTCCACTTAGACACAGCGCCACACACACGCCCACGACTGGGCCGAGCTAAGCAAACAAACCCCGAACAAATTAACCAAAGCTTATCTGGCGCACCGGGTTGTGCGATGATGATGGCGGTGGACGAGAGAAGGTGAAGGATCGCTATTAGGTCGGTATGGTTGGTCATGTCGCGACCATTGTCTGTAACCGTGGGGCCCCATCGTAGTAGTTGAAGCGCGATTTTATCACCTCCAACAGATGCTTTCGTTCGTTTGTTTGGGGCGCATGTCGAAAAAAGGTGCGGACCACAATTTTCGCGTTGTTTAAATAATGACCATCGCCAGATGTTGTTAATGGTGGTTACACTTCATGAATCATTCATTGGGCAAGAAAGCGAGAGATTTTTGGGCGGCTTTTAAACTTGAAGCAACTGAAAGTAAATCTGGCAATATTGCAGCTAATAGTGGCTGAAAAGAAAATGCGTTTTTACGATAAAATAGGAATTATATTTACCGCGTGATACTTTTTTTCTAATCTGATTGTTGTTATCAGATTGAATACGGAAATTTTCATCCGACTACTGCTTATCTTGCCCATGCTTATCGATAGGGCACATTAGAAGTCTAGTTTCTCAAGTGGCCCGGAAGAGCTGAATAGGTGTTTTTGGCGATAAAATATGGATGAAAATAGTTACGAGTAAAGATTCAAATCCATTTCACTAAAATTCAAAGCACACATTCCTTTCCTTTCCTTTTGCCCCAAGCAAACGTGACCCAAATGTTAAGCATTTGCTAGCCAGGAAAAGGAAACAGCCCGGTCCGTAAAATTGTGTCTTTGCGATCGGGGCAAATAGCGTGTTCCGGGGCTATTAAAGTAAATGCCCATAAGGTGTACTGAGTGTAGTTTCGTAGTGCTCTTTTTATGCCTGCTAGTTGCAATCATAAAAACGATGAGAACGTTGGCGACATCGTGCGGCAAGACTAATACGATTACAATCGATTTAATTTTAAAGCTAGTTTAAATATGAATGTTTACAAGCTTTGTAAGGCGTTCTGGGTTGCGTTTTTTTGTCTTCTATTTGTTGCTAAGGGTGATACAAGCTCCTTGATCAGCTGTGGTTTGTGGTTTGATTGCTGTGATGTAAAATGAACACCATTGTTGAAGTCCGTATTAAAAAAAGGTGTCGAATGGATTATTGATTAGCAAGTCGGCCGTGACGCACCGCTTTCCAAGCTTTGCAGCAGTTGTTTACAAATGTTATTAGTGATTTAGCAAAACACACGTATTGTGTCGAAATGCACATTGTACAGATTCCTTTCTGACGCATTTTTGCTTTGCTTTCATTTTAGATCTGGGACACAGCCGGCCAAGAACG
Source organism: Anopheles stephensi (assembly GCF_013141755.1). Lineage (NCBI taxonomy): Eukaryota > Metazoa > Arthropoda > Insecta > Diptera > Culicidae > Anopheles > Anopheles stephensi. Next base: position 54,908,932 of record NC_050203.1, on the reverse strand, counting down.
GTTTCGTGCGCTTCGGACACCGTTTTACCGTGGCACCGACATCTGCCTGCTAACGTACGCCATCAACGATCGGCTCAGCTTCCGTGCGTTAGCGAGCTGGCGCGATGAGTTCCTCCGATACTACGACGTCAATCCGGACCACTTCCCGTTCGTGGTCGTCGGTACGAAGAACGATTTGCCACCGGCCCAGCGGGAAGTGACGCCCGACGAGGTTGCCCAGTGGTGCCAGGAGCATCGCGTGACCGCCTACATCGAAACGTCGGCCAAAACGTCGGAAAACGTGGCGACCGCATTCGCGCTGGCGGTGCAGCAGTGGCGAAAGCTGGAACGATCGACCGAACGGGAATTGCGGGCCCAGGGCCACGATACGATCGATCTGATGACGAGCGTTAATTTGAGCGCGAATCGTAATCGGTTCTGTTGTGCCGGGATCGGTGGTCGTCCAACGACGGCCACCATGCAGGACGATGATGATTACCCGAACTGAGCGGACGACTCGGCTCGGTGTCGTCGTAGGTGTACGCAGCTTGATAATTATGTGATAAGAGGGGTTGGGGCTTTGGAGGATAGAGTGTTGTATCCCGAACTGGTAGGATACTGGTTAGTAGGGCCGTGTAAATTTTAACAGTAGGGCAACGGGCAGTGAAACCCTGAAGAAACGCACAAAAAGGAGTCAAGGGAATAGGAGAGTAGGTTCCAAGTTCCATTTCAAAGTTCTGTCGTCAGAATCGGTCTTTATAAGCACAGCAATCGTTCAACTAGCTGCCAGTGGATGTCCAGCTTTGCGACCATGGTCTGGTACGAGTGGGACGCGCTTGTAACGCTTTTTACGCCTCATTACATACGCGCTCGTGACGACGATGTGATGCAGCATCGTCGTGCTTGTTTGGCTAAAGCTTCAGCTGGCTGAGGTAATTTTAGCGTCTGTTTGTTTTGCAGACAACCGTCACACACACACACACACACACACACGTGCGGAGAGAAGCACTATGTATGACGTTCGACAGCCGGAACACAATCGGATTGATTGTTTTCTGTGTTCTGTGGAGGAACGTGTTCATTTGCGGGGTGATTGCCCTTTTGTATGGTGCGCAATGATTTTTTCCCCCTATAGTGATACAATGATTTGTATTTGTTCAGTCGAATTCATATGTTTTTTAAACCTTTTTTGCATTTGAAATGCGTTGCACTATTTATTTACCGCGATTCGAATATGGTTGGAGAAAGTAGTACAGAGATCAGAGTAGTTGTGAGGGAAATTTGCTTTTCTTATTGGACTAGAACCAAAGTTGTTTAGTGTTGTTTTTCTCTCTGATTCAAATTTTATTATATTGCTTTGGAAGCTTGCAGAAAAGCGTCCTGAAGGTAGATAAATGCTTATTCAGTCTAACGGCTTGCTGTTAGCACTGTAATCTCGGCAGGTTTTGGCAATGAATTTCTGGATTTTTAAATTATGTCGGCTAGACGTCTTATTGTCAGAATTTCTGGATGTCTTGGGGTTTAATTTATCCGTAGCTAGATACCCTTGGTCTTGGTGTTGGCAGCCTTGCCTAATTTTTTTTCACCCATGGGTAGCGTACTGACCTGTGATTAAACCTTTGAAGTCGTCTAAAATTTTACCTATTTTGGTTCGAAAGTCAACAGAGACAACAAAACTGTTTTAAACTGAAAAAAAGTCCACGCAAATAATATTGAAGGCCCATGTTGAAGGAATTAAATCGGAGTGAATAGGTTAAAGTAGTGAGTTAAATCTTACACTCACTCTTTAATAGTTAGGTCTCGAAGAATGATTTAACTCTCCGTGCCGACTAACCAATTACTCACTTTGTTTAAATTCATTCACAAAAATAATGTAAAGCGATGGAAATTGGGGCGGTCGGGTGGCCGAGGCGATAACGGCGCCGGTCTTCACACGACAGGACCAGGGTTTCAAATCCCATCCAGACCGCCTTCCCGTACGTAGGACTGACTATTTTACTCCGGGTAAAATCAAGTCACAGAAAGCCAATAATGGCAGACCGAGACCTCACGAGGTTGTAGTGCCTAGGAAGAAGAAGAAGCGTCTTCAGCACAATATGGCTTGAGCCTCGATTAAAGACAAAGATGTTCAGAAGAACGTTTGGTCCCATACTTGTACAGCATGTAGGTAAACAAGCTAGGCTTCCTTTGATTGGTCATGTCATGAGAATGATGCTGGACGATTCAATCCATGCTGTCTATTTAGGCCGAACAGAGAGAGAGAGAGAGAGAGAGAGCGTGTTGGAACAAAATTAAGACAGAATTAGGTTGTTGATAAGCCAGAGGCTACATGATGCGAGATGCCAAACAGATTTCGCTAAAAAGGGGGAGATTTGCGAAATTTTTCCGTCAAAATCATCTCGGTTCATCTACCCGCGTTGCTTAGGGCACTTCATGCTATCTCTCTCTTCAACCGAAAACTACCATGGCAACGCATGGAAAGTGACAGAGAGGGCTAGAGAGAAGCGAAATCTTTCCGAGATTTCAGCTCGTGGAGGCGAAATCTTTTTGACGGATAGATTTCGCATAACCCCCCCTTTTTAGCGAAATATTTTTGGCATCTCGCATCATGTAGCCTGGCTTGATGGGATATTAAGCTGCAAGACAACCGGTGGCTAGACGGTAAGCGGACTCGATTGTAGTCCGGTACGGTATGTTTTGTAAAACATACGTAAAAACGTTCCGTGTAGGCTAAACAAATCTACAACACTAATTACTGAACGACCACATACCTTCTTTTGGGTATAATTTGTGGGCTAAGTTATACTGCTTTTGAACCGCACTATTCGTTGACTCTGGGCAGTCCCGCAATTCTCTCCGTGTGGCTGTCGATGTGCATGGCATTTTGAGATTGTTTTTGTTTTAACAACATGGTTTCTCTCTGCTTGGATGGTTCTATTAAGGGGTTTAAATACTAGCGTGCTTTATACTCAACCACCACTTTCCCCTTTTTACACTCGACAAGCAAACTAACATTTCGTACCTGAAAAACTGATCCAATGCAAAGCTAGCTACAGCAACGAAACACAGCGCATACATCGCATTTGCAGAGATTTTTAGCACGTCCGGTCGGTAACAGTAGTCGAAGGGCTTTTTTTTAATTTATGCATCCTTTATCACCGAACAGAACGCCCAATACTTTCGAATAGAATTAGTGTAGTGGTGTATTTAAGCTATTTAACACATTCCCTACTTCCCCGATTCCCGTTTTCGTATTTGTAAGATAATTGTAAAGTCCAGTCTCCCTGGTGGCTTCAGTGCATTTGACCTTTGGTGCTGATTTTTTTTTGTACAAGTACGGTTTCCCACTCTTGTGGTTTTGCCGAGAAGCGTAGGTTTCGTAATTTGCACCTGTGTAACAACCGACACCCTGTGAATTCATCAAAACGGTCAGTGGACATCGAGGAGTGATCGAATTAGAGTGAGAGATTTTTTGTTTTAGTAATTAGACGATTTTAGAGAGAGAGAGGACGGGATATGGTGCAAAAGGTGAGCTGGACGGATTGGGATAGAAGTTTTCAAAAAAGGGTAGCGGTAGTTAGGATCGAAGAAAGACAACGTGAGATGAGATGACGCTATTTTGTAATGAGAGCATATTCAACCTGTAACTGTACAGAGGTAATACACACACACACTTGTATAATAAAGAGCAAATTAAAACCACATTTCAGTACGTTGAGTTGAATATGTGTCGTAGAGCCGTAAATGGCCAGCTCACTAATCCTTGATCTTTGACAGGTTCGACTCGATTTGATACAGCTGTGCTTAGCGCGTGCCCCAACGATCGTACTCTTCCGACTTTGACCATCGTCAGGATATGTGGAACATTTGCGTACTGTGTCAGCACGAGTCCAGGACTCTAGGACTAAGGTTGCTATTAGTAGTTAAGATCGCTACCTAGCAGAACTCCTTCACCACCTCGAGATCGACGCCGTCAAATTATACACTGCTTCCCAGTAGTACTCTACCCCGTTTTGAATCTCCGGAATTAAGATACTTAGCGTTCGTTGCATTGGTCCTCAATCAAAGCCAAGGAATTGGAGAGATCGGATGCCAACCATCTCGCTAAGATTAGATACTTCGAGCGAAATGTACATCGTAGAGAGAGGTTCGTTGGATGACAAGGTTTATTGGTAAATAAGACCCCTTTGACTATGGATCTCGTGATAGATAAGGCCCTTTCTACTACGAAGTCCCTTGGTAGACAAGGTCCGAAGAAGAGATAGAGAGTTCTCTTTTAGCACGATCACGAAGTCTCTTGGTGGGCGAATCATCTGTGGGCCAGGCACTGAAGCACTCCTGCTAGAGACGATCGGTTGCGCCGATTTAGTAGGAGAGAAGATCGGTTGCGCCGATGTAGAGTGAATACTCTAGGTGGAAAATTTGTCTGGCACTTCTAGCACGCACGCCGAGTCAGGACGCACGGTAAGAGATAAGTCCGCCATCAACAAGTAACAATCTGCTGCAATCCTGTGGTCGACGAAATCGTTTAGGCGATGTGATAAGATATTTAATCCGCCACTGAATCTGTATTTTACACAATGATTGATCGCCTACCACCAAAGACCTGCGCCTGGGAGATGGGCGCTTGAGAGGACCATCCGTGCCCATCTCGTGGTGGAATCTTCGAGCCACTCTTACACAAATCAATAACCAAGATTCTGGCAAACGCTTATGAACGCCTAGACATGATTGGATTGAGGCCCTCCCATGTAGCAGAAGTGGCATTAATGATGATCGCGCCTTTGAAGTTGTAGAAACCTAAACCTATCTGAGGTCAAATGACTAGCTATACGAGCTCCACGGTGATCTTAAGCATGGTAGGCTCCGGTGGCCCGGTCATGTCATGAGAATAACATCGGACGACCCAACCCATAAAGTCCTTTTACGCCGCATCCACATGGACAGGAGGAAGCTTGGTCGGCCCAAACTGAGTTGGAGTGATGGCATTGATGCGGGATATTCAACTGGCAGTCCATATCGGGTAAGTAAGCAATAATAATACAGCGTTGCGTGTTGCAGCGGCACTATTAACCTCTATTGAAGCACCTGTCCTATGCTCCTGGATTCCCTTATATGCTCCTTCGCGATTGCTCCGTTCACGTCCCCCTGTGTTTATACCCCCTCGACGTACATCAGCGGGTAGGAGCGATCCGCTAGTTCGCGCTATCCGCTCCTTCAATTACTTTTCTCAATTTTTTGATTACCACCTCTCGATATCCTCTTTCCGTTTCGATATGTTTTCCTCGTCATAACACTTTCCCCTCTTCACCTGGTAACATCGAGTTAATTAAGTTAAGGTTAAGTTACTAGGGGTAGGTTTGATTAGGGTTTTTGGCATGTAAGAGAGTTTTTGTTAAGCCTTTAAGGCAAACAATAAAGCAAATACATACATACATACATACATACATACATACATACAATATTACCGATTCCTTTTATTATTTCTTTCTACCTAATAGTACTTCCTTCTTCTTCCTTGGCACTACAACCTTGAAAGGTCTCAGCCAGCCATTTCTGGCTTTCTGTAACTTGATTTTACCCCTAGCAAAGTAGTCAGACCCTGCGTACGGGGAGGTGGTCCGGATGGGATTTGAACCCCGGTCCTGTCGTGTGAAGAACGGCACCACTGTCGCCTCTGCCACTGGACCGCCCCACCTAATAGCACTGTAATCTTTAAAAAAAAACACGCTCGGTGGTAACAAATTCATGTTCAATATATAGTTTTATTTTTCACTAACTTGTTTCGGTGAGGTGTTACATTCATGGGGGGTTTGGGTTTGGGTGTACGACGACAGATAGATAAACGGTACATTACTTAAGAGGGTTCGGGGCAGGGCAGGAACAAGGGATGTGGTAGGGGAGGGGGGTATGGGGCAACATACATTAAACATAAACACATGTACAAAGGTGAACCGCCTGTTACAACTAAATCATCATCCGTTCATCTTTTTTGTTTCGATTGGATTCTTCTTTTACAAAGCTTTACACAATAGTCACACACGTACACAGGTAAATCTATTAAGAAACGTCCACGAAATCGATAAGCCTACAACACTTAGGGTGTGTATGTGTGTGTGTGTGTGTGTGTGTGAATAGTTTACAAGTAATGCACAACAACAAAAAAGGGGCACCATTTTGTCACCTTAAAAGTGTGTGAGTGTGTGTGTGTCGGTTTTCCACTTCTTTGCCTTCTTTTCCTCCTCCCTCACCCTTTCCATTGGGAGAACAAACAATAGGGCAGGTTAGGCAGGTGTAAATATCTACTACTAACTACCATTACTCTGTGCCTTTGCTTAACAAACTTAACAAACAGGCTAAAATAAAGAAAAAAGGAAACTAAGCTTTAAACGAACACGAGGAAAGGAATGAAAGGACACAGACACACACACACAACAAAAAAGGAGAAGAGGGAACTGTTCGATACTCTTCTGCTTGCATTGACCATTTTCTTTTTTTGGTGAGGTGACTTTCTTCTATCTTATGATTGTGTTATTTTGTTGCTCTTTTACTTATATGTTATTTTTCTACATATATTTTTTTCTTGTTTGTTTGTTTTGTTTTTTATGTTTTACCTTTTCGTTTTTCCTTTTTCTCTCATTTTAGTTCTTTTTTTTTAATTTTCATTTTTTGTTTGTAAGGAAGCAATGCTGCAGCATAAAAAAAGGACGAATAGTCCGAAACGAAACAGGTCGTTGTTAAATAAATTTTGTTTGTTAAAATGTTTTTCAAAACCCTACTTTTAGTACAATTTAGTACTTTTGGGCGTGCGGTGTGACTCGAAAAAAAAAGCTCTTAAAGGAAGGCGAAAAATGTAGCTTTAAAGTTTAACTCACTTTGTTTCTTTTCTTATCGTATCTCTTTTTTTTCTTCGAAAATCAACAATAAAAATTTAATACCTAACAAACTCAAAATATATTCTCTCTCTCTGTGGTGCAATATTAACCGGTGAGTTTCGCGTTTGATGAAGATTAAAAACAAAACAAAAAAAAAAACATTAGGTGCTATCCAATCGAAAGGATACAGGACACATGGCAATAAGAGTAGACAAAAACACATACAACAAAAGGAGGGAGCTTTTGGTGAACGATACCTTACAGTGGTTAAAAATTAGCGTTAGGGAATAAATAAAATGAATGAACGGTTGAATGGGGTGTGAATGGGGTCCAATGTTCGGAGTGGCTTTGATTGAGGTCACCAAAGCTGTATCCCCCTCCCCCCTCGATCGTAGGCTCATAATTAGCAGCTGATTCCTCATTATCAACAACAATTCAACAACAACGACAGCAACAGAAAACAAAACAACTTAAACAAAGCACAACAAACAATCGTACCCTTATCCAGCAGGCATAAGCGTGTTGGTGGTGATGGCGCATTTAATTGATTTTTTGTTTTTTTTTTCTGGTTCAGTTAAAAATGGCAACAAATTTTGAATTTTGCTCACAACCATGTGCGATGATGGAAAAGCCGAATAAAGCCAATCTGGCTGCCCTGCCCGGATGGATTCTTCATTCCGCTGTTAGTATACTGGCGTGTACTACACACTACATTTGCTCTCGTGCACTAATAATAATAATGATGATGATGCGTGTATGCGTTTCGCGTTGTTCGTCTAAAAAACAAAAATCGGTTTTGCATGATTTGAATGAAGCGTTGCATATTTTTAAATTAAATTTTCCTTACAAGCCAAAAACAATACTAATCTGTATTTTTGAAGTTAAAAGAAGCGTGACCGTGGGTGTGTGCATTATGCGTGTGGGGGGGTTTTTAAGTATGCGGTTTAGATTTCCAACTCGAATCGATGAATTTGCTGTTCAACGTCCCTCTCATCTAAGGGAGGGGGCGAACAAAGTTTGGTCGATGGCTTAAGCTCGTGCATGTTGTCGTTATCATTATTATTATTATTATTATTATTTAAACTACTGACGTTGTTGTTGTTGTTGTTGTTATGTAAGTGATTGTTGTTGTTGTTGTTGTTGTTGTTGTTGTTAAGATTAATGAGATGGTTCGCCGTGCCATTACTGCCATTGCCACCGCCACCGGCCGGCTGGTTTCGGTGCAGATTGCTGTGCTTGAACGTGGCACTAGCGATCAGTGGTAGCGTGAGGGACACTGGGTGGGGTGTCGGAGGTCCGGCACCGCCACTGATCAGGTTCATGTTGAGCTGCTTCGAGCTGAGTACTTTGGCGCGGTTGTTGTTGGTGCTGCTCGCCAGATTGACGGATTCGTTGGCGGTGGGAGTGGTGGTGGGGGTGGGGGTGGTGGTGCCGAGCGACGAGCTGGAGGTAGAGAAGATCGGTGCTACACCTAGTTTGGCTCCTGGTGTTGTGGAAGAAAGAGAATAAAAATAGAAAAAAAAACATTAATTTGTGGTAAGGTAGAAAAGGTTTAGTTATAACACAACTACTACTTTACTTAATAACCTAATTTTTGTACCGGTTTTTATGTTACAAACTCTAATTGTATTGCTTAAGGTTTACAGACCAGACATCCTCTTGAAATACGTCAAAGTCAATATAGGTATATAATCCATATTAGTTATACCATAATCCTGTTTATCTACCCCCTCAGTTTTAATTATCTACAGTGTTGGATAAAACTATAAGATCAACTTTGAAACTTGATTTGAATTTTTTTTGAGTTTTATACCTACTAATTCTAAAAAAGAAAATACTGAAATAGCCATAGAATATAAAGTCTTCTTTCCTCTTTATTAGCACTACAACCTCGAAAGGTTCTCGGCCTACCATTTCTGGCTCTCTGTGACTTGATTCTACCCGTAGCAAAGTAGTCAGCCCTGCGTACGGGGAGACGGACTGGATGGAATTTGAACCCTGGCCCTTTTAATCCGCAACCGCAACACTTTTTAATTGTGAGTGGTCTTGTTGGATAGGTGTGTACTCGAATGATGAGAAAAAAAAATTGAAAAAATAAATTACCTCTTCTAAAATACTATAAAAACTAGGTGATCTTATTGTTTTGTGCAATATAAATTTAATATCGAAATTTGAATGCAGTTTTATGCGTTTATTTATTTTTTTTTTCAAATTTTTCGTAATTTGAAAAATCTAAATTTTTGATACAATGATAAAAAAAACCATTTGAGTAGACAAAAATTATTGCATTTTGCATATTTTGTATTGCTTTAAAAATAAGCTAATTACGATAAGGGTGACCCGACGGCGGTAGAGGCAACAACGGCTTCGGTCTTCATACGGCAAGACCGGGGTTCAAATCCCATCTGAACCGTTCTCTCGTAGCAAGGACTGACTATCCAACTACGTGGTTATCATTAAGTCTAGTAAGCCAGAAATGACAGGCATGACCAAGGAAGTGGTCGTTAGACCAAAGAAGAAGACGATAAGCACTGATAAGGACTTGAATATCCCTGTGTTCAGGGTATTTACCCAACTATCCACAAATTAAGATACATTTTTACGTCGTTGTCAGTGGATCTGGATAAGCTATGGCGTCGAAAACAGTCAAAGAACTATGTTTGAGCTATTTTAACTGCTTGCACTACTAAAGCTATAAAAAAATAAATAAATGGGGATTGTGAGAACCTTCATGGAATTTTGGAACATCTTTGAACATCTGGAGAAATGGCAGTAAGTTTATTGTATGCTATAAATCTACCACCCAACGATATTAGAGGATTGCAAGGATCACCAGGAGCTGCTGAGGATATTCGACTACCTGATAGCTTTATCGTTCCTTATCTATTGACTCTAGAGTATTGGCATTGAATCAAGTTGTGCAAAAGTGTTTGTATAAGATTGATGATGTCATACAAGCGCTCCAGTTATGGATGGCCATTTTCAAACTATAGACAGTAATTCAAAGTAAGCAGCTTTACTTCATTCAATCTTCTCCACTAATGGATGATGTGAAGGAGATCGAACGTGGCTTCCACATTAAAAAAGGCTTCTGCTTGCGATTTAAACAATCGCACATTGGCGTCTTATGATCATACCTGGGCTCCATAAATTGAGCGAAGCGATCACTGCCAGCCTTTCCAAAATACTTAAGCTGTAGGCAATATACTTTTTTTTGAGTAGAAATATATTCTCAAAATATTCTGGATGACGCCTTAGAAGTCATGACTAAGAGGCTTACTACTTATCTAGCTTAAGGGCGCTTCTTAATGGATTGGCACTAAGCATTTTTTTCCAAAATAAATTTTACAAACTTTATCTAAGCATAAGTGTACATACAAAAAAATGTCATGCAAGAAATATAAAAATATTAAACTATTATAAAAACCTCATACAATTTAAAGAAACTAGTATAAAACAATTACAACACATAGAAAAATGTTAAAACAAACAGAAAGCAACGAAACCCGATAATAGAAGGAGTAAAAACCGACAAAAAAAAAACAACCGGTTAAATATAAGTGTATGGTACAATAAACAATTGAAAGTGTACAGAGTGAAACCAGCATAGAAAGATGAGAGTGAGATGAGAAGAGTGAGAGATGTGTCAACAAAAAAGAAGAAGAAGAAGCAGGGCTACCTTCGGTGAACTTCAACCGTGGATGTGATTCTTTCTTATTGTTCAATAGGTGCTGGCACTCGCGCAGATCGAGCAGCTCGAGCGAACTGCCGGGCTCGATCGACGCGGACGCTGGTACTACGGCCATCACCATCGGCGCCGTGCTAGACGATCCCGTTCCGGTGCCTACCGCCGATGTCCGTTTAGCCGTGGTGGCCGCCCGTGGTGAACTTTCTGGTTGCTGCTTTGGTTGATTGGTTGTGGACCATCGTCATCGGCATCATCATCATCGGCAGTTGTGGATTTGTTGTGTGTGATGTGGTGTGATGTGTTTGATTTTGTTAGTGGTTAGCCGTTAGAAGAAAAACAACAAAACGTCAAAGATACATTCGCAAACGGAGACACACACTCACACACGCACAACGGTAGAACGGGAGGAGTGGTAGGATTGTTCGACGATCGAGGGGGATGGGGATTAGGTAGCAAACGAGCCATGCTTGGCATTCGGACATGCCGTTCCGTGCAACAGGTGGGATGAAAACGGGTGTGAAGAAAATTCAAACTTAAAACAGTAGCGGTGCCACGTGTCAGGGGGCAAACCTCATACATATTTTCCCACCGCAAGTCCACAAGGCAAGAATGGATTGTACAGGATGGGATTGGAAGTCTGAGTGTGGCGAGGTTAGCTATTTACCGTGCTGCTGGTGAACAGGTTGGTATCCTTTGGCGTTACGACACTGCTGGTCGGTGGTGCGGAAGTCGTTTCTTCCGGCTGGTTTGAGACAAAGTGGGCTCGCAGTTGCTTGTTTCTGGAAAAACCGAGGGACACCTTTCAATTAGCCGAGAGGTTCTTTTAGGGAGTTGAAACTCCTACACCAGTCCTTCTTACCTGACATCAAGCTGCTGGATGTGCTGCTGAGAACACTTTAGCTGTTGCGTCGCATTACGAAGCTTTTCCTCGAGCGCGGCCGTCTCGACGCACTTCATCGAGTACTTCTCCGAGAGGGACAGGATCTCCTGCCGCACATCTTCCAGCTCTTGTCTGTTGGGAGAGTAAAGCAGCCGATTAGAGGTCCTGTTTCACGAAGCAAGCAATCTAACTCTCTCTAGCCAAACTTACTCCTTCTCGCGGTACGTTTGGGGCGGTTGACCACCCTTCTGGAACTGCTTGAGGAACTCCTGCTTGAAGCGCGTCACCTCCCGCTGCACCTCATTCTGGTGAGCTTTCTTCATGGCGTCGAGTGCTGCCAGCGTTGCCTGCAGGGAAAGGGGAAGGCGATTTAGTTTAGTCGGTTTCAACTCTCTTGGGAAATTTTCCATTTCATCTCACCTGTGTTTCTTCGGCCAGCGCCTGTTCCTTCTCCAGAATGAGCTTAGCGATCTCCTGCTGGTGCTTTTCCTCCAGATCGTGGATGATGCGCTTGTGCGAAGCTTCCATCGCTGCCAGTCCCTTCTCACAGAGTGCCTGCGTGGGAAGAGATCGGATCGGTGAGAAAAAAAAAACATCCGCGCCGAACCACCGCAGAACGCGCCTAAATGTAGGCAACGCGCCCAACACCTACCCGTAACTGCTCGATTTCGGCCTGGTAGCGCGATCGCAAACTGTCCTCATCGTCCTTGTCCTTCTGCGAGTCCAGCTCGTTTGCCATCTGCTGCTCCCGGTAGGCTGCGTGCAGATTGTCCACCTGCTGCGCATGTTCCGCCTCCAGCAGCTCCAGATGCTTCTCCAGCTTCTTCACGTGGTCCTGCTCTTTGCGCATCTGCTCGTACAGATAGTCACGCTCCTTCTCCAGCTCGGCATACTCGGCGGCCGTTTTGCGGCAGCTGTCCGCCAACTCTTCGCAGCGATCCTTCAACGATCGTGCCTTCTTGCACTCCTGGTCGTAGCTGTCGAGCAGATCCTCAATCTCCTTATCCTTCTCGTTGCTAGCCGCATCGAGGCGCGTCAAGCGGACGGACAGATCGTGCAGCTCTTTCTCCTTCTGTTTCAACAGATTGCGCTCGTTGTTGAGCCGTTCGAGCAGTTCCGCACGCTCACCGTCGATCGCTTGAATGCGCTGCTGCTGCTCGTCAATGCGCCGTTGCAGGGTGGTGAGCTTTTGCTCGTGCTGCTGCCGAATCGTTCCCAGCTCACGTTCGTGCTCTTCGGTCAGTTGCTTGAGACGATCCTGCAGCCGGCCACACTGTTCGCTGCGTGACTGTAGCTGTTTGGCGGCACTGATCAACGAATCGATCCGTTGCTGAATCTCCACGCACCGTGTGTGAATGCTTCGCAAGCTGTCCACATCGATGGCATTGGCAGCGGTAACGTTGCCGTTCTCGGGGTGCAACGAAGCTTGCAGCGCGACCACCGACTTCTCCAGCTCGTTCAGTATCGCGGACACTTCCTTCACTTCGGCTTTGTTCAGCGAGTGTTCGCTGGCGAAGTACTTGTACATGAAGTTAAAGTCTGCCTCGGCTAGGATGTCGTCAGCGTTCGCCACCTCCAGATCGGCCGTCAGATCCGTGTACAGGTTCTCGTACTGCTTCAGGGCAGCCACACTGAACACACGCTCGGACGATTCGCACGTGTCCGGTTGTGCTAGCTTTTGTCGATTCGGCACGTAGTCCCCTTTGAGCACCTGGACGCGAGCATCGATCAGTGCTTTGTGAGCGATAATGTCCGCAAACTCTGCCAACAGCTGGCGTCCTTCGCTTGGTTTTCGCTCCTGCTCTAGATGCAGCCGCCACTGGCCACGTTTCATCTTCTCCAGGGTTTCTTCGTAACATTCGGTTAGCTGTCGTACGGCTGCATCCATCTCGCGACGAAGCGCCTCATGCACGGCGTCCGCAAACGTTTCGAACGTGATGCGCTCCTGGGTGGACAGTGCATAGCCGAAGGCGGGCGCTAGAGAGCTTTCGTAGCGCTGAGCATTCCGCATCATGATGTGGGCGATCTCGGACTGCACCAGCTCAGCATTGACCGCTTCCTGTGCCTGGCGCCAAGCCTCCTGCACCGCTCCTTGCACGGTTTCGTGCGAGGAAGCGATATAGCTGAGCGTTTCGGCAGCCAACCCATAAGCGAGGTTCTCCATGATGGTCGTTTTGTAACGCTTGGCGATCAGATGCACCTCGTTCTGCTGTCGCAACAGATCGTCCAGCAGGGCGGTACCGATCGGCGGGAAGGAAAGCGATCGAATCGTGCTCGTGCGACCGGCCGAAAGCATCAACTTGCGAGCCAGAACGCTCGCCAACACGTCCGCACTACTGCTCGGTCGCACCACACATTTGCCCGACAGCTTAGCCTTGAGCATCGACATCAGCTGGATGGTTTCGCACACCTCGACCTTCGTTTGGCGCTCCTCAAACTCTTGCAGATTTTCCGCCCGCTCCAGCGCGTGTCGCAACCGCCCGAAGCAGACGCTCTCGAAAGCGATCCGCTCGGCCAGAAGCTCCATGTCCTTGCGCTGCGTAAGTCCGTTCGTTTCGCGCAACATGCGTCTCTGCTTAAGGAGATCCGCTAGCTTGCTCTTAAGCTGTGCCTCGAGCTGGTTGAGCGCTAGCTTGATCGGGTTGGATTCCGGCAGTACGATCACATTACCGTACCCAGCACCATCAACCGGAACGACACAGTTGTCGCAACTCTCCCGCAACAACTTCGATACCTCCGTTAGGCAGCGTTCGATAAATTTGTACGAATCCTTCCGATCGGCAGCGGGTGACACGGAACGTCGGGATCGCGAGGAGCGAAGGCTCTGGAACTGTTGCGCACTCTGATCGATCAGTTCACGCACAGACACCACAACGCCTTCCAGGCTCTTGAGACGATCCAACAGATGTTCCGGCACCTGTTTCGTGCTCGAGCTAGATGTACTGGCCGTTTCACACTCGCTAACTTCCGGCTTCACAGGCACGACTGGTTGCACGTTTTCGACACGCTTTTCGAGATTGTTTAGCCGCAGCAGAACCTGCATCGGTTGGGCCGAAATGGAAGCACTGTCGAGGCTTTTGCGGCGAAGCCTCGTTGCCGAGGATCGTCGTGTGGCGGGTTGCGCGACTTCCGGCGTTGACAGTTCCACGGTCGCTTTGGCCACCGGTAGCACGTTGCCACTTTCAAGTGCATCGATTTTGCTCTCCAGCTCGGACACCTTCTCTTCCAGCTCTTTCTGGATGGAGAGCGATTCCTTGCCCTTGAGTGACAGCGAACGGCGCTTCTCGGATCGGATCGCTTTCTGCTTCAGCAGTCGAACCTGCTTTTCCGCGGCCGTATACTTGTTCGTCATGTCCTGGATGCGGTCGGCCATCATGCGTGACTGTGCGTCGTGTTCGGTCGCCTGCCGGTCGAGTTCCTTGCGTAAGGTGGCATACCCGATCTCCAGCTCGTCGTACAGCCCGTGAGCATCCTTCAGTTCGCGCTTCATCGCTTTCAGCTCGCTGACGGCCCGTTCGAAGCGGGCCCGCAGTTCGCGGTACTCGTCCGCCAGCATGTCATGGTCGAGCTGGGTGGGGTCGATCGCTGTGAGGCAGGTAAGATCGCTGAACGAATCCATGCGCTTGATACGGCCGCTGCGTGTCACTGCCAAGCTGCAAAGGCTTGAGGCTGGACTGGCGGGTGCTGCGATACCGCACTCCTGCAGCCGTCGGTAGAGGGATTCATTCTCTTCGATTCCACGGGCAAGTCGTTCTTCGAGTTCCTTCGTTGTGTCACGGCTCTTCGAAAGCTCGTGTGTGATTCGGTCAATGATTTCCTGTCCAGCGGCTCGACTGTCCTGCAGCTGCACCATTAGCTTTTCGCGGTTCTCTTCCAGCTCACGTTTGCGGGTCAGCTCCTGCTCGGTACGCTCGAGCGTCGTAAGCAGTTCTGACATCCGAGCTTCCCGCTCGTGGGTCTCCTCGCGCAACATCGCCAGCTCCTTTTCAGCCGCCTGCAATCGTAGCTGGAGCTCCTTTTCCAAGCCCGTACCTTCCTCCTCCTGCACCGTATTGATCGGCTTCTGCACCGGAACCGATTGCAGGGAGAGGACCTCCGACTGCACGCTTTCGATGGTGCTGCGCCGTGAGCTGGGAGGCGACGAGCGACTGCGCTTGTGCAACCGTTGCTGACTTTGGGCCGATAGCGGCGGGTTCGTTCTTAACCTATCTTTGGTACGCATTGCCGGACTGCTGAGCGGCACCGACGGGGGCGAAGGTGAGACCGGTGATCCCCAGTCGCCCACACTGTCCCGCCGGCCACCTTCCGACGCGGTCCGGTACTCCTCGTCCGACGAGAACAGCAGCGATTTGGGTGTGAGCGGCGTGACGGGCGACTGCACCACCGGATGCTTTGGTTGAGGCTGATTACAACTACTGCTAGTGTTACTGCTATTACTGCTATTGGTGGTGGTACTGTCCCCGGTACCGCCGGTCGGCTCACCGATCGCACGGGCCGCCGTCAGATGCACGATCACGTCCTTCGGCACCTTATCCACGACATCCTCACCGGCGCCCGGACTAGCCGCCAGCGGCACAACGCCCTCGATCAACAGGTGGCCGTTGGTGCCGTTGTGGTTGTTGTTCTTTTCGAGCAGTTTGCTCCGCTTCAGCTTCGGCTTGTGCTCGATCGTATCGGCGATCAGCTCGAGCTCGAGCGCACTGGGTGTGGTCGGCGTGGGGGGAGATTTGTCCGGTAACGTTTTGAAGTTGTCGTCGTTTTGATTGCTTAGCTCGAGGGTGGCCTTCGTCGGTGGAAGTCCGGCCGCGTTCTTCAGCACGTTGATCCAGTTGTTGCGCACGTTGATCGTTACAGCGGACAGCACGATCCGGTGGTTGTCCCAGGTCTGTGGCGGAAGAACACACAGAAATAAGTACATAAGCAAATGGCGTCCGTTCGTAAAAGGAATTATCAACACTTACCGTCAGCTGAAAGCCGTATCCCTTGTTGACAGGCACCTCGGCAATGCTGGTGATGCTGTTCACATCCAGCACACCGTCCAGCACGCCCTTCTCTTCCGCGACCGGATCACGGTAGTAGAACAACGCGGCACCACGCAGCGTAAACCAGTGCTTGCTCCACTCACCGACCCGTCCGTCCTGCTTCAGCAGCCAGCCCTTCTTCGCCTGCAGCAGGTCCGCGTCCGGGCCGCGATGTTCCGAGTTTTTGCCCAGATAGCTGGCCGGCGCATCGTCCATACCGCAGTCACCGTCCGGATCGCCGCGCTCATGCGTTTGACTAGGCTTCAGCTTCGGACTAGAGTTGCTGGCTGGCGGTGGCAGGTGTAGCGGTCCGAGCGGTGGTGCGCCCTGTCCTCCACCCTTGCCACCGACCATCGACGTTGGAATTTTCTTCACGATGGCCGACACGATCGCGGGCGCACTGGACGGTATGGTGAGCGAGTGTGGTCGCATCTGTAACGGGGTACCACCGACACTGCCACCACCTGTCCCTCCTCCTCCGCCTCCTCCACCGCCACTTCCACCACCATTGATGCCACCTCCTCCACCGGTGCCGCCATTGGTGTACTGCGGTGGGATCGTGTTTTCGTCCCGCGGGCTCGTCGGCTTTTCGTGGTGGTCCGCCGTGAGTGACAGGCTGTCCGTGATGCAGGGGCTGCTCCAGCGGTTCACGTTCGTGATCGTGTTGGCGATATCCTTCAGCTTTAGGTCATCCCGCGAGCGCAGGTCCGTGCCACCACCGTCCAGTAGTAAACATTTGGATGCTAAAACGACAACAAAAAAAATCCAGAACGCGTTATTAGTAAATGGTTGGAGGACGCGCTACTCTTCTCCAAACTGCCCACCGGTGGGCCGTTAAAGTATGCTCGTAATTATGATGCGTCAACTGCGATTGCTGACGTGGGTGTCCCTGACGCGCTTGAGCACAATAGAGGAAGACTGCCTTTTTTCGTGCGATGGAAAAGATCAAACGCGTCAGATAAACGATTCCCAGTATGACTAAGTGAAGGACATCCTCGTGCAAGTGCGGTGTTAATGGACACCTTTGTGCGTTCCAAGCAGTTCAACTTCCACGTTCCATCGCAAAAAAGGCTTGCGGAGATTTGAAATTCAAAGGTGAGACATCGTTTTGCAATTGTTGAAGCTTTCAGGATGTAGTAAGTAGCATTAAGTTCTGTCGATTAGTGATGTAAATTGAATACGAGATAAAGTGTTCCTTTGAGTGTTTTGAGTCAAGTGATCGTTGGTTGGTAAGCCTTTGTCTCAAAATAACAACTCACACTTCCCATCAACCATTTTCTGTGAGGAACAGTCAAACCAAATTCCTACCCACCGTGACACGGACTCACAACATGCGTGCCAAGCGAACCCTAACCATGTCCCTGGTGTGGTGTGTCTAGCTCTTAAACATCTTTATAACCGTGTCACAGCTCCACCGTCTGTTGCGTGCCCAGACAGTGTGTGTGTGTGTGTCTACTAGGCAGCGTAACATTCCACAACCATGTAGCCATCCTTGGCAGAGAGAGGTTCCCAAGCCGTTGTAAAACCAGCTATTAACAAGCCGCTGGCAAAATAGCAAGCGGAAGAGCGGGAGCAAGCGGTCGGCTTCGTACGAATGACATGGCACGCAAAACTGAACAAATAAATTCAATTAAAGGCATGTTTAGAAACGTCGGCCCCGGTTGGCCCCCATTGCACTCGATAGCTCAATCGGGTGAGTTCTCAGATTCTAAGTGATGTTAAGCGACGCACAGCCCCGTTGACCCGTTCGGATGACTTTATTTGGGCTTCGAACAGACACTTTACACGATCGTCGAAGACACTCCTCGAGCTGCCATGCACGTGGGAAAACATGACTCCGACCGCCGAAGTGGTAGAGCACCTAAAACATAGGACAAGATGCTGTAGCGATCGGTAGCGCTTAAAGACTGACATTTGCTCGAAGCGGACGCCGTGGATTTGACCCGTTACCAACTGCATAAGACTAGACCAATATTTTACCTCCAAAAATGGCCTCCCCTTTAGCAGATGACTCGGGCCAAACCGCTGCCCGGAAGAGGGCGAGACGTTTCAGAGCAGACTCCCCATTCTTCCTTGATCGAATCGAGCACCAGCAGACAGTAATTTCCATACCACACTGATCGGTTTCCTTGTTTCGATCGATTTGGTGCTGAAAGCCGCTGTCAAACAACCGCGGAACGCTCTACCTGACGTGAAGGCCTGTCAGACTGCCGCTCGATCGATCGATCGATCGACACTCGGCAACATGTCGCGCATCACGCACTTCGCACCACCGATTGGGTCACTGTGTGTGTGTGTGTTTGATTGTTAAGAAATATTAAAAGCTATCATTATCGGCCTGTCGATCCGGCCACATCTGTCGCGGTACATCCGTGCTCTAATTGGTCGAACCGACAGAATGCCCGGTGCCCGGAAGTTAAGAACCACGGCACGGTTCTTTTTCAATTTTTCATTTGGTTCGGGGAGGAAGCCTTCACTGTGTAATCCTTAAATGGGCACCCGCCGGGAGATACGATGCTCGGTTTGACTGGCTAGATGCGGTGCTGGACTGGCTTATGCGTGAGGAAAGTTCAAGGTTTCCATCCAGCTTCCACCACGGGCAAGGTGTGAACGGAACAAGGCTAAAGTTCGTACCACGTCGGACGGTTGTTAGCAGTTTCGAGCAGTTCTTAGTCGCAACGACTCGCCCGATGGCTGTTTTGTGTTTTTTTTTTTCGGTCAGTGTTTGTGTGTGTGTGTCTAGCCCTGTTTGACCGGCGTGCCCGGGCAGGATTTAAGGTGAGGTGTGCAATTAGGTGTGATAGCGATCGCGTGTGATGTGTGTCTGCGATTGTGACTGACGCCCGGCGGTCATAAAGTGTGCGAGGCATGGGTTAACGAGCGAGCGCTAGGGAAGGCGCTGTTTATGCTGAATGGGGATGCAAAACATAAAACGCAAGGCAGGGACGGTGTGCTTTAGTTCCAGTGCAAAATACGGTGCTAATAACGAAAATGGTGAAATTGAAACCACGATGGAAGGGATTGTGTTGAATGCGTTTGCGTAGAGGATCATGGAGATAAATCGAAAGACTTTAAACATAAAACGCTATAGAAAATAGTAGCTCAGATAATTTTCATAAACAGAAATTTAATCAGTCTTTTCAAATCAGTCATCTACATTGCGATGTTTTAAGCAACTCTGTATGTCAGATTTAGATCATATGTAGAATTTTGAGCCTAAAACAAGTGTTTCTCGCTTTAATGAACCATGTGATTTAACGTACTTTGGTTTTATAAATGATGCAGAACAGTAAGCGTTGTGCCCTGAAACTACTGAGCCAGCAGAATGAACACGTGAGAGGTAGTCATAGGCACCAAATCGACTAGATCTTAAGCGCGAGCTAGATTCTTACCTAGGACCAGCGTGAGTCCGCGAGTTCTATCTGTATTGCAAATCTGACAGCTTGGCTTCTAAGTTCTTAGGTTTACCGGGCATTTGATTCACTCTGTCGACTGACTTTCCAACTCGTATCAATTCTTCTTCCGAGCATATCCAACGGTATCAATAAGTCTAGCAAGCCATTAGATGGCCGGCATATCCTAGACAGAGATCGTTAAGTCAAGAAGCAGGAGATATTCGTTGTACAATGTTTTTTTTTGTAATAAATCTTATTCAAATAAGCTAAGATCAATTTAAGTACAGAACTTTGGCTTAAGGTATACTCAAAATACGAAACTGATACAACAAAAGATCGGCATTCTGATCCTAAAGATGTTGGGAGTTGTGTTTCATTTCTTTGATAGCTTCTACAAGCCCAGTCTCATAAACTACCAGTGAGCTAGATGAGTAATAGGTCCTACTTATCTTCTTTTTGGTCTTAGGGGTCATGGTTGCCATTTCTGGCGTTATAGAATTCATGGTATCCTGATTGTCAGCCCTTCGTACTTCAAGTATTTGAGTATGTAAAGTATCTATGGATCCTACTGGCTATCTGTTGAACTTGTGTGAGCTACGACTCTGGAGCTTGCTCAGTGCCACGAACATCCACGAAAACATACTTGAGTGAGAGAGTTGAGCTCACTTTGTTACAACATTACCAAAGTTGTTATAGCTAAGATATTCTATAGCTAAAGCTTCCAATTGGCGTATCTTGTTTGTGAGGTTCGATTTGAAATACTCCGTTTCACACGTACTGATTCTACGAATGTTAACCCAACACCACAAACCTTGAGATCCACACGAAAAAAATAAACCTTCTCGACCCTTATGAGTCCTAAAAAAAACAACCCCCAAAATGCAAACATCCCCTTCAGAACACATCGATTGTTGCAGCACCGAAGTGCTGGCCGAGAACCCGAAGAGAACGTAACACAATCCTAATTGTCCTTAAACTATTGACCCACTAATAATTGCCGGTGCGATCGACACCGACCGACCAACGAGTCACGATTTGGCGCAGCACCCGTATACAAGAGATCACATCACGGAAAATGATTCATCGCCGGTTCGGACATTCGGAAGCGCTAAATACTGTGTAGAGCTGAGCGCGTGTTAATAAGCGACCGGCCGCGATTGGGGATTGGGCCTGACGATGCGTGGGGTAGAGTGAACAACTACCTGAAGCAAAAAAAAAAATCATGCTGAGAGTCTCTTCTTTGGAGCATAAATTCTCCAATAAAGCACTAAAAAAAAAACACCTTCCTATGAAGGTATGATCCATACGCGAAGGGCATCTACGCATCGGGCAATCTGTTTGGCACGATCACGATTCGATTTTGGAGCGCCGGAATGCTTATGCTAAAATTATGCCAAGCCTTTATCGAGCACCATACGCGATTGCGAGCAGTTGGAGCGAGCGTTCGATTGTGATGTTTTCGACACCTTTCGAAGGTTAATTTCATTCCGTCACCGAACCGTCCCTTACGTGGTACCGTATGGCAAATTAAGGCGTGATAGAACGGCTTCGGATCGCGAGTCGCTTGATCCGAACTGGCCAGGGATGTGGAACACCATAAAAGTGGGCCCATTCTCATCGCATTGGTCTCGCAGAGTTGGATTACTTTTACGACTGCAAAATCCGTGTCTGTTTGTGCAGACACACAGCGAATGAAGGCTGTCTATGGGCGAAAGGAAAGGTGCACCACCACAAATCCCGCAAGGTGGGTGTGATTCGGTAGCTTATCGGAGCAGACCACGCGTTCATTTTGTTGAGATTTCAATATTATGATTCACCGGTGATTTTCTCGATTCGGCACACGGGGTGCAGCGAGCCCTCGCGTGGCTATTAGCGTGAAGCCTGACCAAGCGCATGGGCACCCCCCGTTTAGCTTTCAATTGTCACGCAAATTGATTCCCGGCTTGGGGTGATACTTTACGATCGTTAATGCTTCTTAGACTGGATGGAGGGTGGCGTTTAATGGGCGCGAAATGAAAAGTTGCAATAAACATTTGTTCATCAGCATATGAACGGGTGCCTTGATGTACGTTATTGCGATACATTATTTATTATTTACGATACAAGTTCAAATGTGTAGTCATTGTCGCAGTTGAGAAGGTGTGTGCTAAAGAGCGTATTTTATTTTCGGTAACTAGAGCGAAATGGTTTACGCAGCTTCCGTCCCTAAAGATCATAAAAAATGTCACAAAACAGCGTTTACATTCATTGTATTATACAAAAGAGCTTGAAGTTATGCGCCTTAGGGGCAAGTGTGTCTCCTAGGATTTTTTTTGTTAAAATTCAATTTGGCGAGCAAGTGAGTGTACATAATAGTTCATACATGGGACTGTATATCTTCTTCCTGTTGGAATAAGGACCTCTTAGGTCATGTCTGTCATTTCTGGGTTACTAGATTTATTGATACCACGTAGTTGGATAGTCAGCCCTCACTACGAGGGGATAGTCCGGAAAGGATTTGAGTGTTGCCGTGTAAAGACTGGACCGTCCTAATATTAATTTAAAATTATATAAAGATTTAAAATCATGACCGTATCGATCCGACAAGGATTTAAAATCCGGATTTTATTCTTGCGACTTACAAGCGGATAATGTCTCAAAATAGAAGTCCATAAGGAGGCCAAACTCAGGATAACAGCACGATTTGGCGATCAAAGCTGAGCTCTTCGGAGACACAATCTGCTCAAGAGTAGGAAGTTTTACCGATATCAATTGCCAGCTACTGGAAGCCCAAGGAGTCAACTCATATCTGCAGATTGGACCTAAGTTATGGTCGCTATGAGACTAATTTTAAGACACAGCATGAGAAGGAATTGGTACATCATTTCAATTGGTCTCTCTTCTTGGCCTAACGACCTCTTAAGGCCATGCCTGCCATTTTTGATAACTAGTCTAAATAATATCACGTAGTTGGACATAAAGTCTTCACTCCGGGGGAACGGTCCAGATGGGATTTGAACCCCGGTCCAGCCGTATGAAGACCAGCGCTTTTGTCGCCTCTACCACCCATATGTTCGTGTATCTCAACATTCTTCAGGTCAATTTAAATTCAAAGATATCATGATAGATACATTAGAACACACACCCAAAGCGATCATGAGGCTGACTCTCACAGAAGCACGTTAAGTGTTTCATATAAAAAAGCTTTTATGAACTGGAAACCCCGTATAGAGCCTTCTGAGACCTATCGGCTTTTTTATTTCCTCGCAATAAAAATTTGATTTACAAAACAGGCTCCACGCTCGGCCCTTGCGAATTCCATTTCGCTTTAACGCTCGCAGTATCAGCCGTGGGCAACGCAATCGTACAAACCCACCATAACCTTGGGCAGTAAAATTGTCAGGAATGACAATAAAACATAGATCCGATCCCGTGCCGCGACCTTGAAGCATTGGCGTTCGAGCGGAAATGCCACGGATGACGACATGCATAAAACAAGTGTTCGATAAGCCAGAAAGACAGCAGTTGAGACGGGGTAGAAAATTACAATAGAATGTGCGCATATTACGAGCACATTAAAACCCATGACGATACCGATGGACCCCGGGCTTAATGAGCGAACGTCCAAGGTGTCTTAAATGAATCGCACCGTGCAACTAGGGCCCCTGCAGCAAGCGTGAATTAAAAATGCACACCACGATGACGGGTAACCCATTTGTGGCTAGTTATCGGTGAGGTTGGAAAAACAGCGACACAATCAACCGGGTTTAAACCTGTGATGGAAAAATGAACCATCCCAACCGTTCTTTATCGGTATCGGGCGCTCCACACTCACTCGTTTTATTGCTTTTCCATTAAAAAGTCGTTGCGAAGATGCGCGTGTGGTTGCGCGACCGCACATCAGTGCGATCACCGATCATGAGTGATCGACGTCTGCCATATCCGCTTCGGATCGCTAGCTCCCCAGCTAGCTATCAGTTTGCGAGTTTGCTTCGACCACAGCTCATTCCGCTCATCCAACGTCATGAGCTCGATCGACGTGCGGACAGGAATGTGCGTCCCTGCGAGGATCGCCAACACTCATTAAGGCGATGGTGGGGCTTATTAGCGGGCCTCTTCCGAAATCATCCTAGCGAGCGCAGGGACACACGGCCTCAGAACGCAACGGAAGACCACAGAGTGATCGACGTGCCTGTGTCCTATCTTCCTGCTACCTGTAATGAAGCCACATCCCCTGTAGATGGAAAGAGAATCAAAAACGTATCACCGTTCCAGGCTAGAGCCCTCACAGTCCACCCTGTCCACGGGGATCCACGCTCGTTACCGACTTTATTAGCGACATGGCCGATCGCGCATGCGAAATGTAATAAGTAATAACAAGTATTAAATAAAGTAAATAGGCCACTAATTTCCGCAACCAACCGGTACGCGGCTGCGCGAGACCCTTGCGAACCCTAGACCGATGCGAATGATGCGGCCTTGGGTGGTGGGTGTCGTTCAATCTAGAATGCGTTTAGTTTGGTGATTAAAGAAAGAAAGAAAGAAAGAGAAGAGGGCGAAACCAACTGCGCCGAGATTGAGCGAGAGTTTCGTCGAACAAGCACCTCATTAACGGTGGCAGTAAATCAGGTCGGTGATTAAGACGATACGCGTTTTAAAGAAGTGCGGATGGAGGCGGCCTCGAGTGCAGGAAAATGAGTATAATTTAGTAAAGGATAATAAAACAAAATAATCCTTTCCCTTTTTCGCTGCATTATTTTAATATCTAGAACAATGTAAGCCGCCTGATTAGTTTGTGTCTCATTGTTGCAGCACGGATAATGGATATTAAATGTAGTTAAAGTTAGCCGCAAGCCGTGATCTTCCCTGTTAGGAGCTTCATTCGAACGAATCGAACATAAAATATATGCATAAAACGTTCTCTCTCTCTTGCTGCTTGGGTAATGAAAGATGCAACTTTAACGTTTTGCTTCCACTTAACGAGCTGGCGTTTGTTTTACGATCGATTTTAAGTGTTGGCGGCCGGCCGAAGCCTGCGAAGGCGCCCGGGAAGAGGAGGCAATAAATCGCCTCCGTTACAACTTGTTGACAAATACGCTGGGCTGCAAAGTGCGCAGCGCGAGTGACATAAATGGTGGCACGTTTTCGTTTCGATTGTGGCGTCCTTGGCGTCTGTGACAGCTGGGAGTCATGAAGATGCGAATAACAGGTGGCGCGAGAAACGTTTAAGTCATATGATGCCTTTTCCTTTTTTGGGAAGGAAACCCCTGGAAGTATGCAAACGTATTATTGTGGTGTTGAATTTCCAGACTTCATCAACTGATCGCCGATCAAAAAGGTTACAGCACTTATCACATTGGTTGGTTATGAAGAGAAGATCAGTAAGATGTCGATCGCTCGATATTAAAATTTTCGATTGCATACATTCAGGCGTTACGATCATAGCGTTGTAACTAAAAGGGAATTCTATGATTCATTTAATCCGAATTATGTTTCCTACCCATGACAGGATGGAATGCTTTTAGAATGCTGTGGACTGTCCTTGAAGCAACCATGACCAAGTTCCAAGCCCAAGTCATCTCCCAGACCGAGCTCCTGTCGCTCTTATTTGTTTCAAAGATATCTTTGTATCGATTCTGACTTTTGCAATTGTTTTACTAGCTACTACCGTAAACTGCATCCTGCACAACTGTACAAACTATTTATGATCATGATAGTGGGGCAACACGACACACAGTTTAGCTAAACGCTCGCGCCTAATCCCAGACCCCCGCTGCTGCTGCAACCAGCAGCGGATGCAAAACAGTGCCAACCGGCCCCAGAACGTGAGTCACACGCGGTAAATTATGTTTTATTCCACTTGTTAACATCCTTGTTGCGGTTGGTCGTTCTGGCCGGAGAATGGGAAGATCATGTTTTCGTGCTGTTCTGTACCCGAGCGTACCCCGATCGATCGATCGATCGTGTGTAACCTCGGGTTCGTTTTCGGTGGTATCTTTGGCACGAATGAAGGGAGTGAACGCGAATCTCGGGTTCGCCACCACGCGCTCCATGCTGTGTGGAGCCGTGTGAAAACGTGCAAGAATCTAGATGAACGCTCGAATGAGTGTAGTAGGTGTCGAGATTGTAGCGACCTTCCCGATACAGGCAGAATTCCGGTAGTGCAACTGCAACATAATCAACTGGCGCTTGCCTGCGTCTCGGCACTCCAGCGACGGAGTAAACCGGAGTGGCAAGTGGCATCCTTCCGACGAATGATGGCATTCTTTATGCAGTTAGTAACACGTCTGTACTTCACCGTTGTTGTTGTTCTGCACATCCAAACAATTGCGATGCGACTACCGAAATAATTGCCACTCATTTGTTCGACTTTAATTTGTTCATATTACCGGGTTAATTTTTATGCAAATTGCACCGTTGATTAGCGGGCCGCCGAAGCTGTCCGAAGGGAGCGCCCCCTTCGGAGACAGTGCTGGGGTACAGATAAAAAAAACAACCCGGGAACAGCTCGAAACGGATCCTACTAACTAGCATCGATTACCACGCGTCCGGACGAGACGCAACGAGCCTGCAACAGCTACGGTGAAGTCGACGAGCTTCCGAGTCGCCGAGTTCGTTGTAATTGTTCCGTGTTGAATGCCACGCAGAACTAGAGTGTTGTGTCTGCGTAGCTATTGCGAGGCGAAGGAAAAATGTGTCTAGACCGGCCGTCGGTCCGATCCTGCCGCCTTGGAGAACACGAAATCTTCGCTAAGAATACGCACGGATGGAAAACGCCACGAGAAGCGAATGCACGCCCGGACAAGGGCGTCCCAATTATCATCGGTCGGGAAAGTGGTGGAGGTTGATCTATGGCGGCAAAGGAGCCCAGCTATGATCTGCCTGCCAGCACTGGATGGATGCACCATGGTCATGAGTCTACTACTGCGGGGAGAGTGTAATTATTTATGCATCACTCATATCATTTCTACCTGGTGGGGATGTAGAAAAGCATTCTCGTCCGGACATCACAACAACAGCAAAAAAAAAAGGTTCTCCAGAACAGTTCTCTCCAAGGGTGAAAAAAACATCGGATACACGCTCCTTCCGGAAAACCCTCGGCAGGAGGTGTCTGCTCCAAGAGCGCCGAGCCGTCCACTGACCAGCAAATGGCTCGGCTGATGGCTTCGGCCCGCGCTCTAACTAGCCGGGCTCTTCCGTAGCCACTCATCGCTGGCTCTCGTGGACGCCCCACCGGTTTGCCGGATCCGTAACAACATGAATATTTGCTATAATTTATGGATTGTTTTCTCGTGTGGAGCATCTTTTTTGTGTTCGTTTTCGTTTTCGTTCCGGGGAAGATTCTGATCCGTATTGCATCCCCGTAGGGAAGGTGGTGAAGACGACTGCAATGGACGGACGCCATCGTACCGATTCGTGTGTTTGCTGCTGTTCACGCGGCACAACCTCGGCTCTCGGTTTGATCAGAATGGTCCGATCCGATTGCGTTCGTGAGAACACCAACCCGGGCTTCTCACGCTGTTCCCATGCTTCCCCCCGTGAAGGTGGCCCGTGAAAGCCGACTGGTAGCGTGTTATGACAAGTCTCACATTTCATGGCGTATGTTCAAAATTGTCGGTTTTGTGTCCGCAGTCTGGCGGGATAATGATAAGTTATCTTGTGGCTCACGCTGGGTTTGCTTAGATCGGGGCCGGGAAGGTTCTGGAAGGCCAACATTTAACATGCCCATTTTACACGTTTTGTGCAGCTTGAAGATGAAACTTCCATCGGTTATTGGATACCCTAGCGCGGCCGAGGTTGAGAGGATCGTAAGGGACGGTATCTCCCACTGTTATACTACACATCTCAAATCGTGTTTGAATGAAATGTATGGGAGCTGCTAGATTTTACACCTGTTGTTTGGGAGGATCGGATTTAAGACTTCCTGCATGCAGCGGGACCGGGGCTCATATTGCACACGATTGTAGGTGAGCAAGCGTACAAGTATTATTGCGAGATATTGAAGATGAGATCCAATTTCCGGGGCTGATGTCGATGTAGCCGATATGACAAAGTTCAGATCACAACGATCATGTTCCCGATAAACGAAACATGCTTGAGGTTTTAATATCATAAATAACGAAAATTAAAACCAGGTCTCATCAGACCTGCCAAATCGTTCGAAGATTAACGCATCCCAAAATCATCGTAAAATATGATGTCATACGAGTTGCTCAATGAAGTGAAGCATGCTTCATTTGAAAACTCATCCCCTAGAGAGATCTCACCGAATCCGCCCCGGGTAGGGTAAGCGTCCCGGTGTCATCTACTTGATCTTTCGACGATAAAATCAATGGGAAATAGATATCTGAAGCGACGGGAGAAGCGTATTATACAGTCAAGCACCTACTTAGATCCTCCAACGATCTCGGTCGGTTGGTCGATCGTCGCGAAGGGAAACCTGCCCGGGGATTAATAAATTTTCTCGCCAAACCGATTGCCAACCGATTCCCATCTAATAGCCGGCCAGTGGTGCGCACCCACATTTATCCCTTCCCATCATAGGCCGGGAAAGTGGTAGGGCAAGCGGTAAGGGGGGGGGGGGAGGATCCTGGAGGTGGGTAGTGCATATGCAATTTTGCGATAATGATCGCACACACAACGAGGCGAGGTGAGGTGGGATAGTCGGCCCAGTGGGATTAAGCGCTGGTGCTTCTGGTGCGGTACGGCCGGTTGAAGGTTGATGCACCACCACCGATCGTACAGCTTGCCCCGTTCCTTGATGTGCGGCACGCAGAAGTAGCGCGGCGTGATTTATAGGGACTAGAACCCATGCCCGGAGGTTGACCCGCGGACCGCCGCGGTTTGATATTGGCACCACCTCGTCGTCGTCATCGCCGTGCAGGCAGGCGCACATGGGTTGTACATTTAAATTAGTGTTTGTTTGTTGTTTATTCTTTCCCTTCATTTGCTGTCCACCTGCCCTCATGCATACCATCCCCCCCACCACCCTCTTAACTAAGAGATGAAGTTTATCCTCCTCCACCGGGTCGATCCGATTCCCGGGGACCATAAATATTAATTGAAGTGTGCCCAATGATGCGAGAATATGATCGCAACGATACCAATTAAGCGTGGAACCGCGCGGCGAAGGATCTCGGTGTTTGGCTCCAGTGCGACAGTCTCTGTCTTCCGCACCGCAACCGTGCCCATCCCGTGCCGCACTCTGATCGCTCGCCTGTTCCAGAATGTCATCATAGCCTGTCGTTGACACGGCGGGCGCTTAACGCGCGTTTCCCGGCCGCTCTAGCCCGACGCTCTAGTTGCGCCCGGGTGTAGGTTAAATTGGTCATACCCACCTTTCTGGTAAGACACGGCAAACAACAACAAAAAAAAAAAAGAGGGGAACTGCATTCTTACGCTCCAGAAAGAATGCAGCATGCAGCAAACCCCGTAGGTTGGCAAGCACACAAATTTGCATTTTTATGAATTGACTTTTAATTGGCACTCGACTGTAGATCGGATTCGTTGCTCGGACAGAAAATAAAGCATTCGTAAGGGGCGAGATGTGTGTAGTCAATAAAGCAACAAAAAAAAGCCCGGAGGTTCTAATTTTCGGTTGCACGCAGACCACCTGCAATGCGTGACGCGGTGGGTTGTCCATTTGGTGTTGCTACCGTGTCCGAGTGGAGTGGTTGACTGTTGTGCAAAAATGCCCTTACTACACCGTTTGTTCGACGGATAAGTGTCACGTTGACAATTAGACGTCGGACGTTCGAGACGGCTTCGTTTTGACAGCGCACCGGACGCCGAGATGCCCAAAGGGGTCGGAGCACGACGGAGCACACGGTGATGTAATAATAATAATGCGTCAGGTTAGATCAACTGCACCGTTCGTTGCCGCTGTCAGGTTTGCTTTGGATGGAAACCGGCGCCAATTGGTGCCTAAGTGCCATCGTGTTTACTTTAGCGTGTTGCTCGAGCCTCGTTCTGGGGCTCGGGTTAGAAGTGGAGCACAGGACCAAGGCGCCCGTTGGGGAAGCGGACCACACGTAAAGGGAAACGGACCATTTCCATGATTGCTTATTGCTTTTCAGCTCCCCTAACCGAATGGGGTCCGTAAGCATGGGTAAAAGAAATAAATGTGAACTATGAATTCGATAATGTTTATTGAAGCAGCTTTCGATTGGCGGCCACAGACGGCTCGCTTCTAGTCCGAGCCGGGAGGCGTTTATGAGCATCCTTGAAAGGTCAGGCGTCCTCGAAAGCGATCGATGGTCAATCACGGGATTAGCTTGCAGAAAGCCGTAACCATCGTACCATGTAAAAGCGTCCAAGCCTTCCTCCGAGTCCCCATCAGTCTCCCCGCTAGCCACCATTTGGAGGGGAATGGAATGCAAACATGTGTCCGCAGCACATACACGGGGGGAAAAGCTTCAAGTCTCACACACCCAGGAAACATCGGCGATTAAAACGGTCGGTACCAACCGATCAAGCTGTTGCAACATTGTTGTCGCACAGTCAGGATCGCCGGAACCCCGCGAGAGGGGTTGGCACGCTGCACGAACATGCACATTCCCGAACGGCAGCGTAACTGACCCGGGCCCGGGTCAAGTCGGCTTACAGCAAGCGAACCCGCCATAAACATGTACGGGAAATGATTCGCCATTAAGGTGCTACATAACTCTGGCGCGTCATCTGGCGGTCGTGTTTGGTTTTATTTCTGCATGCATTTTTTTTTCTTCCTCGCGCACTGTTGCTCTGTTGCCCAACGTGTGTCGTCCTTGCGGCTTTTTGCTTTCTGCGCGATGCATTTCACCCGGCACTTGGAGGATTAGGTGCCAAGGAATCGGCGTAACGGTTATGGGTTTAATCGAAATCAAAGCAGATTGTTTCATTTACACCAATTATCGTGTCCATCAGTGTTATGATCATGATCATGATTATTAGCATCAGAAACGGTTCAGTGTCCCCGGTTGCTTGCCATCAAGGCGTAATTGATCTAGATGTGAGATGAGCAAGCCTCAACAGATCATATAAACTCTACCTGTGATGGGATGGATGAGCTAAATTGCACTTAAACGTCTGGTAATCGAAAGAAGTCATGATCGTGAAATGTGGCAAATTAGTGCTAATTTGAAGGTTTTGCGGTTTTGATGCACTACAATACTTGCTACAGGACTTGCTCGGCTCAAGCAAACAGAAAATCATAATAAAACCTTTCACTATCGATTGCTGGCCAAAAACAAATTGTAGTGCTTGACCGTTCGACACGTCCCGCGAGCTAAGAGACAGCTCTAAGCCGCATTTGTTCGCATCATAAATCAACCCGTACTGCTCCAAGGCCACAAGACACGACGATCGACACGGCACACTCCAACTCCGCGCAGAGTGACACAACGCACGTTTCTGTGAAAGTTATTAATCATCCACTAATCCTGCGCTATTGCATCGGTGCTGCATCGATCGCATCAGGTTCGCGCAGGGCTGGGGCTAATGCACCTTGCGGGCACAAGATGCAAACACGCACACACACCTTCCTTTTTAATACATCGCCACACCCGAACGATCGAATCCGGTCGAACGATTGATCGAACGATCGATCGGTGTCACACCTGCGCACACACTCATTGGTGATGCAGTTTTGGTGTTGGAGACCACGGTTTCTTGGCCGAAGCCGGCAACGGAGGTAACCATGTTCAAGGGTTTGCCGAGTTTTGATTTTAATTGAATAATGAACTGCCTAGGGTGAAGGGGACGGGGCCTGTTCAGTCGGCTGTCAATTCGATCGAGGCGGCACTATCTCATTATCACATTCGTCATCTCAACCGTCTGCGGCTCAGAGCTGGGGATCGATTATTATTGACCGGATAGTACCAGGCAGGGGAAGAAGGTCCCATCTTTCTGATCTGTATCATTTGTCATCGTGTGGTTGACCTCTCGCGAAGGAGGATGTTTTATTTTGATTTCCTTTCCTTGCTTTTATCACATCATTTCCTTCTTACAAACCTTACCGCGCATTAATGAGCGAACGTTTTCTGTTTTTTCTTGTTTTAATTTATACGCTTGTTTGTTTACCACTGTAAGTGATCCTGGTCCCGGCACCAGAGCCACAATAATCAAAATAAACTCGCCTAAAGTATTTGCCGCAGCATTCGGTTCGAGTTTAGGTTTAGGAAAATATGACGTGCCGGGTGCAGGAAGAGACGCCGGCTGTGCACATTTTACCGTTTACACACACCGAAATCACGACATTGCCCTACGTCACCACCACCACCCGGCGTGACCGCATTCTGTACACCAAGGATGACTGCGCGGTGAACTGCACCGCGGCTAAGTATGTGATTAGCGTCCGTAAAGTATTGGATTAAAATAATAAACGGGTGAATATATTGTGCAATTAAAAGTGAATGAGCCAGCCAGCGAGTACGATACGGTGGATGCAATTGGCCGCTCATCGAATCCAGTTGGTGGTGGAATTCATTTGCGGATGCGATGTGTGCTGGGTGTGTGTGTGTTTTTTATGTGTTTTCCTGCTCGGCCAAGGAGCTGGCTGGGCGTCGTCGTATCTTGGACAGGCCAAGTGGACCCTGCGAGGTCTTTGGCTTTGTGAGGTTCGGTGAACAGGTTGTGGTGTGTAGCGGGCTGGGCGATCATTAGCCCTAGCAGAGCCGGGCTCTAACACACACTCGACTCGGCACTTGTGGGATACGCTGTCTAACACGCAGAGCCCTCATTTGTTGGCCGATCGGAAAAATCGGTAGCATTAGGCAAAACACTGCTGCTGCTGCTACTTCGAACGAACACATCCGCTCCATCCGGACGTACGGTGTGGCGCAATGCCTTTTTGGCGAACCGCTCATTTGCTGCTAACGGTGCTGTGCGCATACAACGGCAATCAGCAGAAAGCGCAGAAATTACGCAAAAAAAAGCAAAAAGCGGAGAGACTTAAACTGAAACAGGCTGACAGGGTATCGATGTCGAATGCATCAGGATAAATAGTGTGCAATATTTCAACACTAATGATTTTGGCGTAATCTTTTTCGCGCTTAAATGGTTGTGTGTTTGAAATATTTCATTACAAGCACTGGTCTGAGCGGAAACTAAATTAAACCGCTGGCACAAATGTGCTGCGTGCTGTGCGTCGCTAATGATCGACAGTTACCTGCACCGGGCTCGATGTGCGAATCGATTCCAGAATCAATGTCGTCTGGCTCACCTGAAAGAGAGAGGGCAGTTTGAAAACGGAAAAGATTAGTATCCAAATCTTTTTAGCCTTTTTGTGGGTAAATTGTTGAATTAATTTGAATTTAATAAATTTCTCTAAATACACAAACGGAACTCGAAATTAGTGATTCCCTCTTGCAAGATCATTTCAATATCAGAAAGCAAAGGATAGCATCGTCCATTAAGACGGAAGGAAAAGCGCACCGAGGAGCTTGCTAGCGCTTAAGTCTTTCCGACAACCCGAATCAGCTGACATTTACATAAGCATACATAATTATAGCAATCGCTTCCATTTCCCCACAACGCAGAGTTCCCAGCACGGGGTGCGCGATAAACGGCGCACGATTGACTCACGGCGATTAACGCGTGAGAAAACCGCCGAATTATAGTGCGAGCGACACAGGCACACAGCCACACGAGCGTGGTGATTAATTCGTTGCCTATACGTTAATTCGCTGACAACGCGTCCGACACGGGGAGAACGGGACATGTGTGTGTCTGCGAAAGTTGTGAGGAGCAACAAAAAAAAAAACAAGCTCGAGCTCGAACGATGACAAAGCAGGAAAGGGAAAAGGTTTTCCAAAATTGGATTCACTCGCCCTACTGCCTCCTCGCTGCCACCGGACTGCGGCAATGCGACAATGTAAGAAAACCGAAAACATCGTTTCGGAAGCTATTAATCACCGAAATTGTGTCCCCAAAAAACGGTTTCCAGCCCGGTCGCCTGACGCAGCCGGACCGGACCACCGAACTGGAGCTTGGCGGAAACATAAAAGTGCTTTCCTTTCCTTCGGTACAACCGGGGGAACGCGAACCTAACCACAGCGCGCGCGATAAGTAATCGAACACGATCCGAACGAAACAAACGGGGGGGGGGGGGGGGGGGGGGGAACAAAAAGGGCAGCAGCAAGACAGACACTAGTTGCGGAGTGGATCGTTTCCGTTTGGGGTAAGCATTAAAGACGTCCGCTGCTCATTTACTAGCGCAGGGGGAACACTACGGGAGGAAGGGAACGAGGTGAAATAAAATCGACTCGTTTTTTTGCTGTTGGAGGGAAATTTCGAATGAAGCATTAACATGAATGAATGTCAACTTGAGCGGGCCGGTAGTTAATCGAAAGGGAAAACGCCGACAATCGACCGCAACCAAATTCGGTGTCGATCATGACCGTGTACTGCGCTGTGCGTGTGTGTGTGTGTGTGTGTGTGTGTGTGTGTGTGTGTGTGTGTGTGTGTGTGGTACGCATATTAAGATAAGACACCGCGCAACTTCCGTTCACATCCACGCAACACCTTCCACGATCGGGCCAGACCAGGGAACATGCAACACTGGCAGTGGTGACTTTCTTCGTCGGTCGGTCGGTCGGTCTGTTAATTAAAGTTCCCGTTTGGGATTGCTGTTTTTCCCCTTTTTTGTATGGGTACGATTTTTTTTGTTGATCGCTTGATGCGTGTGTGTGTGCCTGATGGGCGATGGACAGCAGTAGTCCGTTCATAAACACAGGAAGCGACATAAGTTCCAGCGGGTGTAGAGTAAAAGCGACCGAGCCATGAAATGAAAGTGAAATCGTTTATCGATCAACGCTCCGACCACGGCCTAGCGTCACACGGCGTGCAGGTAGATTGGTGTTGGTGGTGAAAATTACGACACCGCGGCCACGGTTTGTGTGGTGCAAAAATGCGGGAAACGATTCACCGGACGAAAGACTTCAACGAGCGCGGTCAAGGCTATGGACGGCGGCAAGCGACGAACCTTTTTGCCATTTGAATTTTTGCCATCGATTAGGAGATGACCAAAGCGAGGTAGCATATTTATTTATTTTTTTAAAGTATTTTGAAAGATTGTTTCTCAAAAAAAAAGTTTATTCAAGTATTAATGACTTAAAGAAACTACATTTGCAAACTATTTCACAATCAGAAACACTCCATCTCCCTCCGAAGTTGCAAATCGACTTCGAATGAAGAAATCAGCCATCAGCCAACGATCGTCAGCTTCGTGATCGCTATCTAGATCACGCACCGCGATCGGATTGAGCGGGGCACGAATTGCCTTTCCGCTCTGCGCGAAAGATATCCCATTTCTTCGTGATGCGCTTGCAGAACTGCTTTACACGACAAGCAATTGTAAAGTCGTGCAGTACCTTCGGAATGATGGTGGTAAGGATGCGACAAAAGGTCAAGGTTGCAACACCACCCTTGCCCATTTCGCTCCCTCTTTCCGTTTGATGGTGGTACGTTCTTCCTGGTAGTACCAGCTGCTGGTTCTTATCACCGATCCTCATCGGCTTTCAATCAAACCGAGCTGTTGTGTAGCTGTCATCGGCTTTTCCACGGTCCTGGGCAGTGGTTGGCGGTGCCGGGGATGGAAGCCGATTTGACCGCAGGATGGATCACATTTCGTCGATTGACGGTGCGATTGCTTGATGTGGATCTATTAATTTAACATACAGCCATGTACCGTGGCGCAGGCACTCGCTCTCGAATCGAATCGAGGCGTCGAAGCTGACTGATCGTAGCACTATCCGTTGCCGTGGGATAATCGCCGCGTGATGCAAGGAGTTTAAATGCGAAATGTAACGCACGATCGGTTACCGATTGCTGTGGCCCGGGGTACGTGCCCAAGTGAGTGTGTGTGTGTGAAGCGAATATGATTTTATGTCTTTATTTACGCCCGTCGGACAATTTGGCCGGAGAAACGGAGCGGGAGCGGTTTTAAAGCTTTAACTCACCTTAAGTAGCTTACGTCGTACGATTTTAATGATCCCGTAAAACGTCATTATGCGTGAGCCGACAGAAGAACAAATGAAACTAAATCCACCCTTCTTTTTTTAATAGACGCAGCTATGCAAAAGTCAACACTAGTGGACCTACTACAAAATTATGAAGTTATGAAGAAAAAACCGGCGTAGAAAAGGGCTTTGCGCGTCTGTTATAGCTTTAGTGCACTGCCCACGTCGGGCCGGATGTGGCGCTAATTAAGGGCTCACTTTCTATCCGGCATCCGGGAGAGGGTGACCATAGTAAAACGACCTTTGGCGTACGATAAGCGATACCGTGCTTCAGAAACAGTGAAATAAACACATAAAACTCATCTTTTAAATTACCGTCATTACGCAGTGCGTACGGCAAACACAGCACAGTGTGTGTGTGTGTGTGTGTGTGTGTGTGCGAGGTGCATAATTTATGATGATTTGAGAGCGAGTTTTCCTTGCCACCAGTTGCTTGTGCGTGTGTCACGCTGCTGTCACTATGTGGCTGCTCCCGATCCATCACGGCCGATGCGCGAGATTGGCGATCATCAGCGATGTTAATCGAAAATGATTAACTATCGAGCTGCGGTTCGGTTGAATGTCACGCATGGTATGAAAGTTTTCCAGTTCCCGGTATCCTCCAAGCGAGAAATTTTCATCAGCTCGCCCGAATGTGTGCAGGCTTACTCGCGCCATTTGCTTCAAAGCGACCAGATGAGGTGGATGAGGACGGTTCCGTGCTAGGGACGATCGATATTCTATCGTCGGGCGCGAAAGCGCAACGCAGCCACAGCAGCGTGCGTGCCCATAAAGTGTATTATTTATAAAATTCATTAATTTTAATTAAACTTTATGTGCAATTATTCCTTTCCATCGGATGGGACGGAACCGAAGCGGCTAATCGGATAGCATGAATCTCGCCTGAAGGATGCGAACGACGTTACGATCTACGATCGTTCCGTGCGTCTTAAGCGCCACTGGTTGAAGCGGGGGGGCAATACGCGACAAACCATGTGGGGTGGATGGAACGAGTGGCAACGAGTCCCCTCGGGATCGGAACATAACATTTTATTAGTACGATCGCGCATGTCCCCTGGAGCGTACGTGCGAATGGTGGCTCCATCATACGATCGATGTCTGCGCATCACATTGTTCATGTGTGTGTGTGTTTGTGTGTGGAGATTTTCACAAGGATCTCTAGAAATTATCATGAACTGGGCGAACGAACAACCAGAACCAGAAGGAAGAAAAAAATCATTCATCTTCATCCTAGTTTTGCAGAACGCCATCAGACGACCGGAGACGCTGAAATTGTCTTCGGGGCGCAAACGTCCCGGCATATTCTACGGTATCGTCTCCAGTCGGACAGGATCACACCGTCGGCTAGTCGTGAAGGTGCGCGCTAACGAAGCAAAACAACGGCCGCGCTCTCCGAGGCTCAAATTAAACCTCACACGCAAAGGTATTAAGTTTTGATCGGTTGCTGCGCGGTTGTTTTAGCTTACCGGTGCTGCCGCCGATACGCGCCGATGATCGGATCTGCTTAATTGAAAGTATGTATCCCAAGTGCCCCGCCCGTTAATGTGTGGAGAAAAGGCGTCAGGTATGCAGGGGCGCATCGCGGCACCGATGAAGATCGTTTAGGAGCACGGGTACAAAATTGCACATTTGCTTATGCAGAAGTAGCTTTTTGATTGAGTCTGATGGCGAACTGTTTGCTCTACACGTTGAAATTAGCGTAGGGTAGATAAGATGTGGAATATATAAGAAAAATCCTTTGCAACTTCTGCGTTTCTTATCAAATTTCACTTTCAGCTCAGGCTCGTTCTGTACTCATATCCTACCAAAAAAACTCGGAGCCATTTTGTCAATTCATTTAATCTGTTTTTCGCTTCCTTTACGCTGTCCGGTCCCGTAGCGTAACCTTTTAAATCCGTTTCATAATTTTATTTGATAACCTTGAATTACACTGTCCGGCACCTTGAACCTTTGCGTGATCTTCATGCCGCACTGCCGTGACGCACTTGTTGCACCGCGTGGTGCAGTGGTGCCGGCCCAGACGGGTGAACGAATGCGCCACACAAAGCAATGACAGTGTGCAGTAAATCGATCGACTTTTGCTGCATGCTGGTGGTTGGACACAGGGCAGAAACAGCACAAAAAAAAGTGCATCGTGGCAGGAATCATGACAAATTTAAATTAATTTCACCACACACGGTGCACCGCGAGCCGGGGGAATGTAATTTCATGCCGATAATCAAGTGCAAATGTGCATTGGTTACAGTGTTTGGCTGTGTGCGAATAAACTGCGCGTGTGTTTGGTGAAGATGGAGAGGAAAGATAATGTTTAAGTTGTGGCAAATAAGGTATGATTATGAGTAATAAGTGAAGTCTTGCGGTAATACCGCAAGGCGGAAGAGAGTTCTCGAGTTTTGTGATGCTGCAAGGTAAGATCTGTAACATTTCAAATGGATTATGGTTTTAATTTATGTTATGCGATATTGATTTTTTAAACTATGGAAGGTGTTGAGTTGTAATTTATGGCTTGCATAACATAGGCAAACTTTTTTTTAAATATTCATTTACAAGGCTATGAGGCTTATCAGCATTCCTTATGCGAAACTTTATCATATTAACAGTAAGTGAGTGTTATTCTTCAGACAAATATGCAGCCACTTATAAAGTATTTTTAACCGAGGCCAAATGGAGCAAGTGTACTGCAAAAGCACATTAGTCTTAATTTAAAATCTATGCTTATTGTTGGTACTAGTGAGTCAGGATCTCAAGAGAAACGTTGAGGCCTCACTTCAATGAACTAGAGACTCTGATTCACTCTGGAGACTTGTCTTATCTAGGAAAATATGTCCTTACAGAGTAGTTTAAAGTGTAGATATTCTCTACACTTGGTCAAAGTAGATATGACCAAGGTTCTATCTTCATAAAAGTTCCCTAGCTTCCTTCGAAAACTCTATTCTCAAAAATTTACACTGCCCCTACTAAGAAGTTCTGTCAAAACTATGGAGCTTTCTTAATAATAAATAATAATAAAGTTATGCTCCCGCTATTTAGTTCTTCCATCTCTATG
Organism: Anopheles stephensi; assembly: GCF_013141755.1. Classification (NCBI taxonomy): domain Eukaryota; kingdom Metazoa; phylum Arthropoda; class Insecta; order Diptera; family Culicidae; genus Anopheles; species Anopheles stephensi. The sequence goes on along the minus strand of NC_050203.1, from coordinate 54,870,074 downwards.
TAACTCTATCCTCAGAAAATAGCTTATAAGATAGCTCTTCCCTCTCTGAATTTGAGGCTCTGAACTCACTCGGTAGCACTTCACACTCTACGAGCGCTATTAGCACTCAATGATCGCGGAGCGGTCCGGTAGCCGAGGAGACATCGGCGACGGTCTTCACATGGCAGGACTGAGGATCAAATCCCATCCAGACCAGATCGCCTCCTCGTACGCAGGGTTGACTACCATGCAAAATCATGTCATAGAAAGCCAGCAATGGCAGGCCAGGGCCTTTCGAGGTTGAAGTGAAAAGGAAGAAGAAGATCGCCCGGAGCTGAGAAAGTCCTGTCCTCTATCAGAAATCCCCGTTATGCTATTGGGTCCTATCCTCTTGAGGCTACCCTTTTTTACCAGGACTCATGATATCTTTGTTGCTATGGACAGACTTACGAGTGTTTAAATGACAAAACGATCAAAATTATTGCATGCATCTAACCTATTTATAATTGATAAAGCAGAAACCCCTGTGTTCATTGTGCGAAACGGCGAGCAATTAGTAGTTTATTTAATGTTATGACTAATTCAAAAATCAGTGAGTAATAGACCATATAAATATACAACATATTTCACGAAAATCCAAGTGAAAAGCGAAGCTAGTAAGAGCAGCAAAACTCACCTGAATCACTAACGTCGACCGATGAGCGATGGCGGGTCCGGAGTCGCGTCTGGGCTTTACCGCTATCGAGCTGCAGTGTCAGCTTGTCTCGTGCAGGGGGTGTGTTGCTCTTGGCCGAAATAGCCGACTGTGCCTCGCTGTACACTGTGCATTCGGGGAAAAAAAACCGTCGCGCGTAGGTTTTCGGTGGGATTGGTGCGGGATGGTGAGGACGGGTACAAAGGGCAATATTGGAGATCGAGGATACAGCGTGCATACCACAGTACACCATGCATACACATAAGCACACACATGCACACACAAATAGGAAAACATGGCAAACAGCAAACAACATGCAGAAAAATGTGCAAGCATAATATTGGAATTTATTTTTGATACGGCAGGAATGCAGACGGGGATGCAGTGCAGCCATACGTAAGGAGGGTGTATTGGGAAAGGTGATAAGGAAAGAGAAAGAAAAAAAAACAAGAAAGAAAAAGAAAGAAAACTTTAACATACGCAGCAAAGTCAAAGAACTGTGATCGTAATATTTACACATTGTAGAGCTGTTCGGTGTAGGCTTATAGGATATAGACAAGAATTTGATCATGTGCAGCAGTAAAAAGCAAACCACCCGCGGTGTAGAATAAAAAAAGGTAAAGGTTGCAGATAAAACCGACCCAAACTTCCGACCGTTTCTTTTATTGAGCTGTTATAAACGATCGGTCGACCGGCAAACGCTTTCCCGATCGGCCAACGACCGACCGAAACGCGGCGGAACGATCGTTATCAACATTGTAGAGAGGTTGCACAGCAGCATCCGACACCAGATCAGCGCCGTGCAGGACAAACGCCCTGGCGTTTAGACGTCGAGGGCAAAATAGAAGTAGCAACAGTTTTAATGTGCCACCATCGTAAAACGAGTGTACACCAAAGAAGGGGGGCCCAGCTGCTGCAGCAGCTACATAATTAACGCCCCGAACGGAGTGAAGATAAGACAGTTGGAGAGGCAAAGAGAGAGAGAGAGAGCGAGCGAATTAAAACTCAGAAACAGTGCAAGTGCACAGCAACAAACCGCCGCCAACTATTTGCAAAAGCGGCCACCGGATGCAGCGTAAAGCGGCACCACCTTCATTTACTGCCGCACCGTTTATGGATCTGATTGAAAGTGTCGTATTTTATTTCATAACTGAAACCTTTCAACACTTTAACACGTTGCGAACCATAATCATGCAGAACTGAGACGGCCGGCTGGGCTATTTGCAATTCCAGCGCTATCGAAGCGTTAGCAAACAGAGTGTCCGGCCCTGGTTGGAGTTTGAATTTATTTTCTAAATCGTTGCCACATTTCTAAAGTGATGGTTTCGTTTTATTCTAATTGCAGGTAATGATAACGGGCTGCCCGATCGTTGCACGGCTGTGACAGTTGCATCCTGTGCCCGGCGACTTAGAATGCAGCCGATAATTGCAGCGTAAAAGATGTGATAAGGTGTGACCGTAAATTAGGCGCACTTTGTGTGTGTGGTATTGTCTTGAAATGAGTGGTGCTGTTGCGAGATTATAAGATGGAGCGATAATTTCATGTGTGAGATCAATATCAGCGCGTTCGATTGGTGGTCAGGGCTGTCGAAGATGTCGTTTTACTTCTATTGCAAGATGGCGTATCTTCGATCGCCATGGTTCCAAACGTGTTGAAGGAGCCGTTAGTAGAGATGGGAAATAGACTTCCCGCCAGGAACGAGAGGATCTGCATCGTAGAGGTCTTAATGTTAGAGTTGAAGAAATTATGATCAACTCAGACCGAGCGAGACGAGCACCAGAGTTTTATTGCAAGCCAACGGCGGAATGCACATAGAATTGACTCACACGAGAGCATCGGACATTTATGCACTCCCTGGATGCTTCATCCTGCCTCCTTCTCCTCCCGGTTTCCCTCGACAACCTCAACAGGGGCTTTGTTCGGTGCAATTATCATACAATTGATAAATGAGCGTTACAATCGAATGCAACACAGCGCCCTATACCGAGAGCGTCCTAGCCTGGCTAGAGTTGTCCGATGCATGCTGCCCTCTGATGTTGTAGTAATGCATCCGCCGAATGGTTTCGGTGGAGGGCATTGGAAGCGGCACTGTGGATATTGCCTCCGGTCGACGTGAACGTGTGGCACAATAACGATGTCGGCAGCAACATTGTTGCACCCAGTGTCTAGTGGAGATGCACATACAACAACAACCACAACAAAAAATCGAATAAAAGAAGCATCGATCGTATAATAGCGAAATGCACTTACAGCCACACACAGGAAATAAAACTAGCAAAAAGCCAATCGCAATGCATCCGCGACCATACACGAGAGTTCGGCTGATGGGAGCTGGTTTTGGGTTGAAATACGAGACACGGAGGCTCAGCAAAGGGGAACACAGCACGCCGCACAGTAGGTGATTATTGGCGTTGGTGTGACGCTGTAAATTATAATTACACGCGAAACTTATCAAAACGAACCCGTTCGGCCGAACCCGTTGCCGGTTAAAGGTCTGCGGTGGCATGGGGATGGAAATCTCTCTCCGGCATTGGTAACCGGGTGTGACCTCTCTGCTCATTGATAAATCTTGCAACAATGTATGCCGGCAAGTGAATGAGATGAGACAACGGAAAACAAGCAAGGAATCGGCCCGGGAACAAGCAAACCCATCCCATCCGAAATGCCCACGGTGTGGCTGCACACGAGAGACAACACGAAAAATGGCTGTAATTAATAAGGATTTTATATTGTTTCACCAAACCAGTGGTGGGGTGGGGTCCGCAACAAGCACGGCGAAATCAATTTATTGACCCGTGCTTAGTAATTGTAGCGCGACTGATAAAGCGCATTCACGAAGGTTACAATTTATCGCTGGGGTGCTGTACGCTTCGGAGGAGGCAACGACGAAGGAATTATTTTTAAACCATCGAAAATGTATTTGTTTTTGCCATTTATATTGTGTGAGATTGGTGCAAAGAAGGAGAACCGAGTGAATGAAGTAGAATCGCTTCTCCACAACCAATGTTTTCGCACAGTGACTTGAAATTGATCACCACAAAAAAAAAAACTTCCAGAAGATAACCGAAAACATGGCATTAGAAGCCGAAGGTGAGTTATAAAATAAGATAAGACTATTTAAATTCTCTTTATGCCGAGACAAGGGACACGATGGACACACACACACAAAAAACTCCAATATCAAAAATTGCATCGTACCGTACGATCCCAAATCCGAGCTCCACGAGAGTGAGTGAGGACCAACCGACCGACCGCAGACCGAACCCCCACGGGCCTTTGCTCGCTAGCCAGACAACGTGTCTGTCCGGTATCGATTTATCTTCCCTTTTCGAACCCTTTTCTCCCTCACTCTCTCTCTCTCTCCATCGCCGAAACCCCCGGGACTGTAACACTAATCAGCTTCAAAACCTTTGACTGCGCGAATAAATAAACTGCGGCTGGGCCTGATCGCATACACGGCACGGTTCACCGTGGGGGGGTTTTTCGGGTCGGTCGGTTGGCCGCTCGGCGAGTTGTGAGTGCAGTAACTCCCCCTGTTCCCCTCCTTCCTCCATGCATTCCCAGGTGCATGGGGTGTTGCGTTCCGGAAGACTGTTCGTCGCCAGCTGCGCCTGCCTTGTGTCCGTCCGGAACATGCTCGCTGGATGCACGGATTGGGGAAGGTGCATCGAAAGAAAAAAAAAAAAAAACCGGGCGCGACAAGTTTTCACTTTCATAATTCGTGAAACTACATGTGGTTGGAATCCACCGAAGAAGAGCGGGGTTGCTTACCGTCGCGCGCGGGTCATTGACCTGTCGGCGCGACATTGCGTTGTGCACAAGCAGCAGCAGCAGCAGCAGTTCAACGGCGAAGGACTCTCGAACATCATCGGTCGGGATGATGGCGGTGTTAGAGGCACCCCTGAGCCCGGCGTGTGTAGAAAAATGCGTCGTACATGTTTCGTGTGTATGGATTTTTTTGTTTTGGGACATCACCATTTTTTGCTCATTGCCACTTGATGCCGCCACTTGCCTTCTTGTGACGGGTGTTCCACGAGCAGGTTCGCTGCGGACTTCAAAGCAGGCTCACCCGGTGGACTAAGCTTCATTAAAAGCTAATTTATCATCTTTGTTGTCCCGTGCCGTGGGGTAAGAGTGTGCAGGAGTGGTGCGGTAGTGTCAAAGATGTCATGCACTTTCGGGAGAGAACACACGCTTCCGCGAGTTAGCAACGAGCGTCGGTAATCGCTAAATCAGCATTGGGAGTGTCGTGTTGTATCCAACGCGACGAGTTATGCTGATGCGGCGATCGCTGCTGGGCCGTTTATGGGCCGATAACGGAATCGGCTGAATTCAATAAAATAGTTAATTTCAAGACACCGAACTGTAAAAGACTCTTTCTATCTATTCAGAAAGAAAAGTTTTAACTGGCGCCCGAATAGGGACCTGACAAAAAAATCAGCGGGAAGTGTATAAGTTAAAAAAAAAAATCCTATAAAGTTAGCCATTTAAAAATTGTGGCTAATCTCGTGGTTGAAGGAGCCATCATAATAACGAAGCGAACTTTGGGACACCGTGGTTAATTCCCGATTGCTGCCAGCGAGCCCCCAGTCATCAGAAGGATAAAAAGGAACATCTTGCTGTAGCTGCCCAATTTTCCCCCGAAGAAAAAGAAGTCAGATGCCCATGGAAATTAACTCAACCATACTGTAAGTAAAAACCTAAAAAATCCGAAATCAGTGAAATTTTGGTGTTTAATTAAATAGCTTCTGCTGTAATTTGTTAGTGGTGAATCGTGATCGTGACAAGTGTTAAGTGAAGTGAGCATTTAAAACACAAAAATGACCAATCCCAACACTGAAATGGTTCTACGATCTTTCGTGGAGATGGGAAAAACCCCTGACTTTTTGAGGGATGTTCCTATTTTTGATGGAAACCCAAATGAGTTGATGAATTGGATTTCGGATGTGGAAGATGTTTTTATCATGTATAGAGATCTTCCTGACGACTCTGTGCAGTTCCATCTGATCGAACGAACAATCAGAAGGAAAGTCCGTGGAGAAGCTTCCGATGTGTTAAATGCAAATAATGCAACATGTAGTTGGCATCAGATAAAATCTATCCTAATGCTTTACTATAAAGATAAGCGTGACGTGAAGACCCTGGATTATGAATTGACGTGTATTCGTAAGGGTAATTCGGAAAGCCTCGCCGGATATTATAGCAGGGTTAACCAATTGTTAGCCGCTATAATAGCACAAGTTCAAACTGACAGTAAGTACTCTCTGCATGCAAATGTCCACATAAACTATTTCAGAGAGAAAGCTTTGGATTCGTTTATTAGAGGTTTAGAAAAACCATTATCCACTTTATTAAAAACTGCTGACCCGAAGACCCTTAGCAAAGCATATCAATTTTGCATTGATTACTTTAATATGGACGTTCGATCAGCACCTTTTAAAAATCAATATGGAAATCAAAATTCTCTTAATATTCCCAAGCCAAGAGATTTAGGCTTCGAGCCTCAACCCCCTAGGGTAGCACCCAGAAAAATTGTTTATCAACCAGTACCCCCTCCTAGAGCAGCGCCTCGTCCAGCTCCACGATACAATTCCCATTACCTGCCTAATCAGCAATATACCCCACAGAGGCAACAGCCCGAGCCAATGGAGGTAGATAGAAGTATAAATTCACGTCATATTGACTATGGTAACAGACCCACATATGGCGAAAAAAGACCAAGACCACCATCAAGTCAAGAAGCGTGGGTAAAGAGGCAAGCTCACCCATTATATGCTCATCAAATGAATAAAAATGCCAACGACGCAAGGTATTGTCACGGACAAACAATAAATGAATTTGAGCTCACAGAGCAAAACAATCTTGTTGACAAATTACAAAACATAAATTTGCAACACGAGCATGATCCGTTGGAGGGATCAAGTCGCGATGGTCAGAACCATTTTTTAGAGTGGAAGATGAGTTGGTAGTTCCCAGCCTTCCTTTTATTTATCTTAAAACTACCATTGGAAACTTTCCGTTTTTAATAGACACAGGTGCTAATATTAATTTAATACATCCACAATTGGCACGTGCATATGAAATCAGTAAACCGTACGAATTTTCAGTAGGTCAAATAAGTTGTGCAAATAGTACATTTGCTCCTACTAGTGCAATTAATATAAATTTTTTCCATCCCAAAATTGATTTTGAAGATCGCTTTTTGTTACACAAATTTCACAATTTTTTTTATGGAATCATTGGAAATAGCATGTTGAAAACATTGAAAGCTAAAATTGATCTAGAAAATGACCAAATCACATTGAGTAGAAACTCTAAAAGATTCGTCATCCCAATCTCATACTATTCTCCACATAATCGGTCATCCCACAATTTGATCCGAACATCTCATCTATCCAAATTAGAGCTAGAAAAACTAAACCAGGTTTTAGATAAAAACAGAGATGCATTTTACAAACCAGACAGTAAACTAACATGTACAACCAAAGTGGAATGTGCAATACACACTTCAAACGATACACCTATCCATCAAAGAGTGTATCCATATCCTGCAGCATATGCTGACGAAGTAAATAAGCAAGTTGACAAGCTATTAGCGGATGGAATAATCAGACCGTCTCGCTCAGCTTGGACTTCACCGGTATGGATTGTGCCAAAAAAACCGGATGCATCAGGACAAAAGAAATTTAGAATGGTTATCGATTATCGAATGTTAAATGCTAAAACCATCTCCGAAAAATATCCAATGCCCGAGATAAATTATGTGATAGACCAATTAAAAGGAAAAAAATATTTCTCGACTTTAGATTTAGCTTCGGGATTCCATCAAATTAAGATGAAAGCATCAGATATTGAAAAAACGGCTTTTGCTATTAATAACGGTAAATACGAATTTACTAGGATGCCGTTTGGTTTAAAAAACGCACCGGCTATATTTCAAAGGGCTATCGATGATGTACTTCGAAATTTTATTGGAAAAATATGTTACGTTTATATAGACGACGTAATAGTTTTTGGCGATGATTTAGAAAATCATTTGAAAAATTTGGACACAATTTTGACAACATTAAATAATGCAGGACTAAAAATTCAATTAGACAAATCAGAATTCCTTCGCCAAGAAGTTGAATTTCTTGGTTTCATTATTTGCACAGAGGGAATAAAACCCAACCATAAAAAAATAGAAGTTATAAATAAATACCCTGTGCCCAAAACCATTAAAGATTTGCGTGCCTTCCTAGGATTAATGGGCTACTATCGACGATTTGTCAAAGACTTTGCCAAAATTGCTAAACCTTTGACAAACATTTTAAGGGGAAAGGGATCTGACACATCCAAAAAGAAAATTACATTAAATCAACAAGAAATCGAATGTTTCAATAAAATGAAGCAAATACTATCATCGAGCGATATTCTCATCTATCCAGATTTTAACAAACCATTTATTTTGACAACCGATGCTTCAGATTATGCAATTGGATCCGTTCTTTCTCAAGGTGAATTAGGCAAAGATAAACCAATTCACTTCGCATCAAGAACACTATCTAAAACTGAAGAGAAATATTCCACCCCTGAGAAAGAAATGCTTGCAATTTTCTGGTCACTACAAACTTTCCGCAATTATTTGTATGGAGCTAAACTCAAAATATTAACTGATCATCAACCACTTACTTTTGCCCTCTCCCAAAAAAATACTAACGCAAAATTAAAACGTTGGAAAGCATATTTAGAGGAGCATGACCACGAGATTTTGTATAAACCAGGCAAAGGCAATGTTGTAGCAGATGCCCTCAGCAGAATAGTTTTCTCTATGACTGGTACGCAACATTCATCACAAACTAGTGACGATTTTTACATTATCTCTACAGAAGCACCACTTAATGCTTTTCACAACCAGATCGTGTTGAAAAAAGGGAAACCAAACACAGTAATTGAATATCCATTCCAAAATTTTAAACGTACAACAATTTACTCCGAAATAATAACCGAATCATCTCTTTTACAGATTCTAAAGGATCATTTCACAATATCAAAAGTAAACGGACTTTTCACGAGTGAAGACATAATGGGAAAATTTCAAGAGGTTTATAGGAAGTATTTTGGAAGTCAGAAGCTCCTTAAGATTCGATTTACTCAAAATCTTCTGGAAGACATTACAGACGAAGATCAACAACGAGAAATAATCACGGCAGAGCACAATAGGGCACATCGTGGAGCCCAGGAAAATAAGTCGCAAATTTTACGTAAATACTATTTTCCAAAGCTGCTAGCCAAGATAAAAAAAATTGTTTCCAATTGCTGTATCTGCAATGAAAACAAATATGACCGAAACCCTATCCGGTATCCTCAACAACAAACTCCAATCCCCGTACACCCTTTCCAAATTGCACACATTGATATAATGTTTCTCGAAAAACATTATTTTTTAACTTACATCGATAAATTTTCAAAATTCGCTCAAATTAAAGAAATTCAATCGCGAGCCGCCTTAGATATTGTTCCGGCAGTTAAAGAAATAATTACAAAATACCATCCTCCTAAAATATTAGTAATGGACGGCGAAAAATCTTTTGGTACACAAGATCTAATAGATTTTTATAAAACTCACCAAATCCAAATATATTTAACAGCTACAGGTCGAAGTGAAATGAATGGAGTAATAGAAAGGTTCCATTCTACCATATTAGAAATTTATAGAATAACGAAATTTGAGAACAACAATTTAACTATTTCTGATCTAATCGAGCTTTCACTTCACAAATATAATTCATCCATTCATTCGACTACTAAATATACTCCTTATGAGATAATTTTACCGTCTGTCCGTTCATCAGATATTTGTGAAAATGTTTACAAAAATTTAACAAAGAAACAGGAGAAAGATATTTCATATTACAATAAGAGAAAAAAGGAAATAAATATAAAAGAGGATATGACAGTTTATGAAAAAACCAGAGCCAGATTAAAACACAAGCCGAGATACAAGAAAATCAAGATTAACAAAGTAAACAAAAGCACTATAAACACAAATGATTCACGAAAAATTCATAAAAACGATATAAAAATAAGATAGCTAACAATACCGTCATTCTAACATCATTGTTCTCTTCTTACAGTTTTCTATTTGTAGTATGTACCCTAGCTGAGCCGAGGATCTCTATTCTGAAGGTAGACAACCAACCTATAGTTGCAATGGACGAAGGTTGGGCAAGAATAAGGATAGATAGCCATATTTACATACACCATTACAATTTAACTGCGTATAAGGGTTATATTCAAGCAATTAAGGACGATTTCGAAAAAATGAGCAATAATCAATTTTCCAGTATTATCCAAAACCAATTCGAAGAACTGAATACCATATTGAAAAGAATGCTTCCCACTAAAAGATTCAAACGTTGGGATTCCATAGGAACAATTTGGAAGTTTATTGCAGGAACACCAGACGCAAACGATCTTCGTGTTATTAACAAAACAATTAATAATCTCATCGATGACAATAATGCACAAGTTACAATCAATAGGAATATTAACAACCAGATTAAAGAAATAACAGAAAAAACTCGTAACGTAATAACTCAATTCAGATCAGAATCATTAGAAATTCATTCCATCAATATTTATCTCCACCTAAAAAAGATGATAGACACACTGCAGGAAATAGTTGATAGTATAGTTATGACGAAAGCGAATATTTTAAACGAAAAAATATTGTCAAAATATGAAATCAATTGTTTGGAAAAAAACCTGGCAGCAGAAAACATTCCGTTCGACACAACTCTAGAAGCGCTTTCCTACGCCGACGCCTCTATCGCCACCAACCGCCAAGAAATAATGCTGCTCATAAAAACACCCAAACTCGACCCAAGAACGTTCCGTAAGATAAAAATTTATCCAATCCTGTACCACGACGGCAAGATTCACCTCCAGTATGACAGATTCATAACTCACGAAGCAATCAGATACCGTGTTAGCACTCTAACCCCGAAAATCTATAAAATCAATGAAATAGAGTTGGATGAATCAGATTGCATTCCAAGATTAATGGAAGGTCGAGAAGCAGAATGTAACTTTACGAAGAGTCCAGCCAAAACTGAAATATTACAGATTAATAATCACGCCATATTGATTAACTCTGTAGAGAAATTTACACTCGTCTCCAACTGTGGTATAAGCAACAGAACACTTCAGGGATCGTTCGTAATAAGCTTCAACACATGCGATATTTACATAAACGACGTGAGATACTCATCCAAACTCACCGATCTAGTTGGAACGTTGAACTTATATCCACTCGACGGAGTGTTTATTAAAAGACAGCTGGAAATTTCGAACATAAGTCTGGAAGATTTACATAATCTGCACATCGAGACACGTAAAGAATTGGAGCACATTCGCTTACAAAACAACTCTTTTCAAATAACCTGGCCAACGATAAACATTTTCGGAGGTATCATCTTTCCTCTCATTATACTGGGAGTAGCATTGCTTTACTGGTTTACAAAGAGGTGCAAAAACACGCAAACGGTAGTCACAGTACATAATTCGTCACCAAATCAGACACCCGACTACGTCACATTTCCTAAACAAACACAGTGAATCGTGGACGTTCACATCTGAGGGGGGGCGAGTTAGCAACGAGCGTCGGTAATCGCTAAATCAGCATTGGGAGTGTCGTGTTGTATCCAACGCGACGAGTTATGCTGATGCGGCGATCGCTGCTGGGCCGTTTATGGGCCGATAACGGAATCGGCTGAATTCAATAAAATAGTTAATTTCAAGACACCGAACTGTAAAAGACTCTTTCTATCTATTCAGAAAGAAAAGTTTTAACTCGCGAAATGCATCACGCTTGCAACTCCGCGTGGTGCAACAGTTCGTGGATGTGTGCTGTTCGGTTGGAGGAATATGGAAACATCTTGTTGGCAGTTTTCCAAAACTGTTTCGTGTGCTTCCTTTTCTATTTAACATTGCTTTGTGGAACATCATCATCGTTCCTCGTGCTACTGCGTCTGTAAGAAGGGTTGCGGGCACATGTTTTCGTTCAACCTCCAGCAAAGTAAGACAACGTTCCGGTGAAATATGTTGGGATGTACGGTTCAGATATTATACAAGAGAATTCTACAAGGGAATTCGGTCACTGTATGAAGCAAAGATTTTGTTTTGCAATAACATCGCTCATCTCATTTTGATTGCATGCAGAGACAAGGGATTTCAGTTAATATAACAAGATCATATCCAATTACTGTGATCTTCACAGCGTAATACCTCCATATTATATTTAAAAAAAAAGTTCACTACCAGCGTTAAGACTTCTTCCGGTCAACAACGTAGCCTTTTTCCATTACAAGGGGCTCCAATATTTTTTTTAAAATAGTTTATTTATAGAGGCTTGGAGTCGCTGAGACCTTATTCGCCTCTTATACAGGCTAAAATATGAGGTCCCTAATACGAGACCTGTTATGCGAAACCCCTATGCTAGACCCTCTTTACAAGGTCATCTATATTAAGCCTCTTAAACGAGGCTAGACATGTTGATACCGCATAATTGGATAGTCAGTCCTCACTATAGAGGAACGGTCCAGATGAGATTTTATTCCGGTCCTGCCGTGTCCCATGTACACCTGGGCCGCCCCGCCCCTTATATAAGGTACCTTATACGAGGCCTCTAATACAAGGCCCCTATACAAGACCCCTTTTTAAGGTCCCTTATACGAGGTTTCTATTACAGTGACCTCTATGCATGGCTCTAATATCCTCTTTAAAGGGACCTTTAGTTAAGACATCGTAGCCGAGTTAAGCTGATCTCGCATCGAAGACGACATCGCAGCATGGGCTAAAAGACGACAACGCAGAACGGTATCGAGCATCGAGAATCTGCAACGCAGCAGAATGCACCGAGCAAAGCGATGACGACGAAGACGCCGAGCAACGCGACACTGGCCACGCGCAGACAGCTCCAGAAAAGGACACCGCTGCACGTGGAGAGCCAACGTGGCCAAACCGTGGGAACCATCGTGGGTTCCCGACAGTAGGGCACAAGCTGGGCGATGATAAATTAGTTGTAATTAGGAGTTCGAAACGATAAGTCGAGTTGTAAAATTATCTCTAGGTTTAATAAAATTTTTTTTATGACCAAACGGTTATAAGAAAGTTTAACTGGCGCCCGAATAGGGACCTTTGGTGAGGAAAACCCAAGTGTTGTGAAGTGCAGTAACCGCGTTAGTGCTTGAGTTACGCCGACATAGACATTCGGAAGTCTATCCCGATCGCCTGTGAAAAGTGAAAACAAACTGATGTGCAGTGAACTTTAGTGACTGCGTTAGTGCTAGTGTCACAAGTGCATAGTGCAGAAGTTATCGAACACTTTAGGCAGCCGTGCGAGTTGGTACCAGAGTAGCCGATAGTTGCCAGCAACAGTCTATCGGAGGAAAAGGATTCTGCCGCCGCACCGAGAAGGAAGACATCACCAAAGGATTCCAAAACCAGCCCCGTCAGAGGAGGTGAAGAAAATCAGCCCCGTCAGAGGAGGTGAAGAAAGCCAGCCCCGTCAGAGGAGGTGAAGAAAACCAGCCCCGTCAGAGGAGGTGAAGGAAACAGCCCCGTAAGTGGAGGTGAACAATGCAACTGTTAATGTAAGTAATAATATTAAACATATTCACATCCGATAAAAGTGAGTGACAAAATCCGTGAAAATCGTGTGTCGGTATACGTGTCGATTAGTGTAATTCGAAATTTTGAAGTGAAATTCGTGAAAAAGTTAGGAGATTAGTCAAACTGGAGGAATTAGTCCAATCACTACGACAATTCTCAGTTTCAATAAAAGAGAAAGATAACGAAGGAAAAGAGAGTAATTACGAAATGGAGGCATTGATCAACAGAATCGCAGCCCTAGAGGCACGATTAGAAGAGAACAATATAACGGACGATTATAGAGATCCTCCACTATTTTTCGTAAAAAAGGACGGCAGCGCCATAAACCCGGAGACTTTCGAGAAGATCCCAGGTTTGGTGAAAGACCTTCCCGTTTTTTGTGGAGATCCAAGCGAACTCAACAGCTGGATCAGCGACGTTGATGGATTGATCAGGTTATACGAAACTACTCCTGGTCATACAGAAGAACAGCAAAATAAATACCATATGGTATGCAAGTTTGTTCGACGAAAGATTAGAGGAGAAGCTAACGATGCGTTAGTCGCATCGAACGTAGGGATCAACTGGAATAACATAAGGAGAACGCTTATCACATACTATGGAGAGAAACGCGACTTGGAGACGCTCGATTTCCAACTAATGAGCGCACACCAAAAGAGTCGATCTTTAGAGACGTACTACGATGAAATAAATAGACTGCTTTCGCTAATTGCGAATCAGATAAAAACGGATAGCAGATTTGCCCACCCAGAAACCTCAAAAGCAATGATAGAGACGTACAATAAAAAGGCAATAGATGCGTTTATCAGAGGTCTAGATGGAGACGTATACAAATTCATAAGAAACTACGAACCGACTTCTCTAGCAGCAGCATACAGCTACTGCATAACATTCCAGAATTTGGAATGTAGAAAATTACTAACAAGACCAAGACAGGTAAACACACCCCCATCAGCACCAAGGAACCTAATACCACTCCCAACTCCCCATCCACCACCACGAGTATTTCAAAACCACCAAAGACCATTTATGACAAACAACACAAGACCACATTTTGGAATCAACCAGCCATTCCAGAATCATGCAAGAAATTTCCAGCGTCCAGCTTTTTATCAACCAAATCAGACACGACCAATATTTCAACGATCAAATTTTAACCGACCCAATTTCATGCAACATACGAACCAATTCCGCGGACCAGAACCGATGGAAGTTGACCATTCAATTAGGTCACAACAAATTAATTACGCGAATAGGCCCAATTCATCCAATGTAAGGCCTATGAAAAGACAACGAGCTTTCAACATAGAAACATTTCCGCAAGAAGGAAATCCATATGAAGACGAAACTGAAAGTCAGGCGTCATATGAACGATACATGAGAAATGTAGAGAAACAGGAGAAAACAAACAACACTTCATGTACAGCAGAACTAAATTTTTTAGAATGAAGTCTGCTTTGCCCTATTTTATATATCATGGTAAAGCAGGACAACAGATAAAAATTTTAATTGACACAGGATCCAATAAGAATTTCATAAACCCAAAACATGCGAAAATCTCACATGACGTAACGAAACCCTTTATCGTATCATCAGTAGGAGGAGACTTGCTTGTCACGAAATATTCACAAGCTAAAATATTTGCCCCTTATTCCGATGTAAATGTAAAATTTTATCATCTACAAGGACTGAAAACTTTCGATGCCATTATTGGTTACGATACCATCAAAGAAATGGGAGCATTCATAGATGCCAAAAGAGATTACTTTATTATAAAAGATAAAATAATACCTCTCTTACTATACCCGTTACAGGAAATTAACAGGATCGAAATAAGAGATCAACATCTTAACAACCAAGAAAAAGGAAAATTACATTCATTCCTTAACAAGTTTCAAGATTTATTTCAGCCACCTGACGAGAAATTACCATTTACAACAAAGGTTGAAGCAACCATATCTACGGATGACACCGAACCAGTTTACTGTAAGTCATACCCATACCCCTTGTCTCTCAAACATGAAGTGGAGACACAGATAAAAAAATTACTAAACAATGGTATAATTCGACCATCCCGCTCACCATATAACTCACCTGTTTGGATTGTACCCAAAAAGGCTGATGCATCTAACGAAAAAAAGTATCGACTTGTGATCGATTATAGGAAACTAAACCTAAAAACTAAGAGTGATAGATATCCTATTCCAGACACGTCAACAGTTCTTTCGAATTTAGGAAACAATAAGTATTATACCACACTTGATTTAGCATCAGGCTTTCATCAAATTCGTTTGACAGAAAAAGATATCGAAAAAACCGCTTTTTCAATTAACAATGGGAAATATGAATTTTTACGACTACCTTTCGGTCTAAAGAATGCACCTTCTATATTTCAGAGGGTCATGGATGATGTTCTAAGGGAACATATCGGAAAAATCTGTCATGTCTACATTGACGATATAATAGTCTTTGGAAAGACATTTGATGAACATTTGAAAAATTTGGAAATTGTTTTGAACACATTACGCGAAGCCAATTTTAAAATACAACCAGACAAATCAGAATTTTTAAGAACTGAAGTTGAATTCTTAGGATTCATTGTCTCAGAACATGGTCTGAAACCAAATGAGAAAAAAATTCAAAGCATACAAAAATATCCCGAACCTAAAACTATCCGAGAGCTTAGAGCATTTCTAGGACTCTCCGGCTACTATAGAAGATTTGTTAAAAATTATGCTGCTCTAGCAAAACCTCTAACAAAACTCTTAAGAGGAGAGGATGGCCAAGGCCACTGTAAAATTACAAAAAATCAATCAAAAAATTTTCCGATTAAATTTGACGAAGACGCCACTCGCGCATTTAAAACTCTCAAGGAAATTTTATCATCCGAAGACGTTTTAGCGTACCCCGATTTTGATCATGGTTTTATATTAACCACAGACGCGTCCGACAAAGCAATCGGAGGTGTTTTATCACAAAAAATCAATGGTATTGAAAAACCAATAACGTTCATATCCAGAACATTATCGAAAACGGAAGAAAACTATGCTACCAACGAGAAGGAAATGCTTGCTATAGTTTGGGCTTTACATTCCTTGCGCAATTACATATATGGTGCAAAAATAACAATACTAACAGATCACCAACCTTTAACATATGCAATGTCGCCAAAAAATAACAATGCGAAACTAAAACGATGGAAAGCGTTCATCGAGGAACATAATTATGAGTTACGCTACAAACCTGGAAAAACTAACGTTGTAGCGGATGCGCTATCAAGAATCCAAATTAATTCTCTAACACCAACACAACATTCCGCTGATGATGATAGCAGTGAATATATACTGTCTACTGAAGCCCCCATTAACGCTTTTCATAACCAACTAATATTTAAAACAACTAACAATTCGTCCTATGAAATGATGACGCCGTTTCCAAAATTTAAAAGGCATATTTTTTGTGAACCAGAATTTACTAACCAATATTTAACAGACAAACTAAAAAGATTCCTCAATCCTAACATTATTAACGGTATACTAACCGATGAAGTAACTATGGGTCTTATTCAAGAAGTGTATAAAAATTTATTCAATCCGAAAACAATGCGATGTAGATTTTCTCAAATACAAGTTGAAGATTTAACAAATGAAGAAAAACAACTAGACGAAATTAAAAACATTCATAATTTTGCACATAGAAATTCGAAAGAGAATTCATTACAATGCATTAAAAGATTTTATTTCCCAACGATGAGAAAAGTAATAGAGTCATTTGTAAAAAATTGCGAAATTTGCAAAATGGAAAAGTATGATAGGAAACCACAACAATTTATACCAATAAAGACTCCAATCCCCAGATATCCAGGTGAAATTGTTCACATTGACATATTTGCGTATAACTCAAACTTGCTGTACCTTTCATCAGTAGATAAATTTTCCAAATATCTCAAAGTAAGATTCATCAAATCAAAATCTATTGCAGATATAAAAGAAGTAATGCAAGAACTTTTATATGATTGGAATTTACCAAAACATATCGTAATTGATAACGAATGCACATTTGTTTCAAATGTCATAGAGCAAATGATTAAAAATCTAGGTATATCTATTTTTAAAACTCCCGTAAATCGTTCAGAAACAAACGGTCAAATCGAAAGATGCCATTCAACAATTCGTGAGATAGGCAGGTGTATCAAGGCACTAAACCCAGAAATCACAGATAAAAATTTAGTGCAACAGGCTGTATACAAATACAACAACACCATTCATTCGTTTACGAAAGAGACCCCCAAAAACGTATATATCGGAGAACAATCGGAAGAAATGTCGTTTAGAGACAGAGCGTTATTAAGAGAAAAACTTGATAAAAAAATTATAAAACTATTCGAAGAGAAAAATGAAAAGATGAAAGATAAGAAATATAAAGACTATGAACCAAATCAATATGCGTACGAAAAGAGGAAAACAAATAATAAACGAGATAGTCGTTTCAATATGGTAAAGATTAAAGAAAATTATCCTACGTATGTAATCGATACACATAACAGAAAAATTCATAAAGTGAATTTAAGAAATCCGACTAATTGATTCATTATTCTTATCATTTCAGTACAATCCTTATCGCTATTTCATCGATAGAATCGAGTAAAATTAAGATACATAATGTAACAAATGATCCATTAGCCATAATACCGATAGGGAAAGCTAAAGTACAAATTGGGTACATTAGAACAATTCATCCAATAGATTTAGCCGATATCAACGAAACAATAGAGAAAACATTGCTAGATAGTCCAAATGGAATTTTTACTGAACCTATCGACAATTTAATTAGAATAAAAGCTAGCATGCTACAGGACACTTTGGCGAAAATCAAACCATTTGTGAAAAGGCAAAAACGATGGGACACGATAGGTAAAGTTTGGAAATGGATCGCCGGAACTCCTGACGCCGACGACCTACATGTCATTAACTCCACAATGAACTCCCTGATAGCAGAAAGCAACAAACAAATAATAATCAACCAAGGTTTCAACGACAGGCTGAAACAAATAACTGATGTCGCTAACCAAGTCGTAAATATCGAGAACGAACGCTATGAGTCATACCAAGTAGAAAATCGAAAACTTATTCTACTTCCCAACATAAATATGTTACAAGAAAAATTGGATGTCATAGAAGACGCTATACTGTTAGCTAAACACGGGATTCCGAGCAGTAAGCTACTATCCCTTGAGGATCTGACCTCAATAGAACAGTTCCTTGAAAAGAATAACATTAAATACAACACACCGGAAGAATTGCTAAGGCAATCAACTGCCCAAGTTGCAGTAAATGAAACTCATATACTATACATGCTAAAGTTCCCCAAACTATCTCCAAAAATCTACGAATACGACTATATCGATTTGATAATACAACACGATGCACGTATAATCGTCACACAGAACTATATATTACAAAATCAAACCCACGTATATTCCATGGCAGAGAAGTGCCAACAACAAGAAGACGTTTATATATGTCCGCAAATCGGCATACAACAACCCACAACATGCATTCAACAAATTGTGAAAAGAGAAGATTCACAATGTGACTACGAAAAGATTTATAGCCAAGGCTTCATAAAAAGAATCAAAGAAGACACAATACTAATCAATGACGTCATAGCAGAAATCGCATCAAACTGCAGCAAAATGAACCAAGTACTGAACGGTTCCTACGTCATACAATTCGAAAATTGTAACATCATCATTAATGGAGAAATTTATTCAAACAATGAAGTCACCATTCCTGGTAAACCATTTAAGTCAACAACAGGAATTAACGTTGACAAAGGCGAAATCAAACATAGACCGCCTCTTCAACTGATACAAAACCTCACAATAGAACACAGAGAAAAGCTAAAAAGTATCAACCTACAAAACGACTCCTTGAGATGGAAATTTAACATATTTGGAGGAACATTTGCGTTAATATGCATATGCGCATGTATAATATTTCTATTCTTCCAATTCAAGAGAACTACAGTAAAAATAGACATGACTCAAGCGAAACAACTCGAAACCTTTGTCAGCCGACCTATCTCGTTCCACGCAGCAGCGAGACTTTGAGGGCAAAGTCACTTAAGAGGGGAGGAGTTAAGACATCGTAGCCGAGTTAAGCTGATCTCGCATCGAAGACGACATCGCAGCATGGGCTAAAAGACGACAACGCAGAACGGTATCGAGCATCGAGAATCTGCAACGCAGCAGAATGCACCGAGCAAAGCGATGACGACGAAGACGCCGAGCAACGCGACACTGGCCACGCGCAGACAGCTCCAGAAAAGGACACCGCTGCACGTGGAGAGCCAACGTGGCCAAACCGTGGGAACCATCGTGGGTTCCCGACAGTAGGGCACAAGCTGGGCGATGATAAATTAGTTGTAATTAGGAGTTCGAAACGATAAGTCGAGTTGTAAAATTATCTCTAGGTTTAATAAAATTTTTTTTATGACCAAACGGTTATAAGAAAGTTTAACTCTTTATACAAGGCCAACGAGGTCTCTCACACAACGCTTCAATACGAGAACCTACGAGAACTCTAATACAAGGCCCTCCTTACTAGATCACCTATATAAAACCTCTCATATGAGTTCCTCTATGTGAGACCTTCAATACAAGGCTTCTCATATGAGTCTCCTTAGACGAGCCCCTTTATACAAGGCCACCTATATAAGGCCTATCATATGAGTATCCCTTTGCGATGAAAATCGCCTATGCAAAGCCTCTCATACGAGGTACCCTATGGGAGACTCTTTATACAAGGTTTCTCATACGAGTCTCCCTATGCGAGGCCCTCTGCACAAGGCCATTTAAATTAGATCTCTCACATTCATATGAGGCAGAAGGCTAGACGAACTTAGTCGGTTTCTTATCCCTAGCTAGCTTTTAACTGGTCCTTTCTACGTGGTAATGGTTAGAGAAGGACCGTCTTGGGTAGTAACGTGGCTAATTAAACTCCACTTTTTCGATGAAACGCTCATAAAATAGCTTACAAAATTAAAAATAAACTATTTTACCTCATAAAAGCGCATGAAAGTATAATTTAAAAGTAAATACAAAAATGGGCTCAAGCATCCCCATTCGCTTGACTTTATTTACTTTTAATTAATATCACCAATTTCGTATCAAACTAGATTAAACGACCATCAACAAGATACGCTCGCTGTGTGTTTGATTAGATTCGTTCCCCATCTATGGGTAGCGCAGATTAATTAAGAGAAACAAAATCATTCCTTCGATCTACGCTGCCACCCAAAACTCCTTTCACAGCTTCCACAGCCACCTGTGCCGTGATAGCGAAGGTAAGGGAGTCAAGTGCTCAGTTTTGGAACTGGTGTCGCGCCACCAATTCCTAGCACCGTAAATGGACCGTCGGAGGGCTACCAGAGCTCACTGCTCGTAGGGACAAGCCCCAAAGCCAACCCCGACTCCGACCGGACGATCCGTCATAATGAAAAACCGGTCATCCTTCGGCACTGCCACGGGCCTGCTTCAAATTCCATCGAAAACAAAAGTTCCTGCGCGCAGCGCTAAATGCTGCTCCGTGGCTGATAATCGACTCCCCCTGGTAATTGCGGCCGCGTCCAGCCAAACGCCAGAGCGCCAGTTGTTGGTTCAAGGTTTTTTTAATTGCGCACATTGGCACAATTCCAACGGCGCGAGCGAGACTTTTTGAAATCTGGCCCGCACGATAGCGAACTACTTACTACAAAGGTGGCAGACGCAGCTTTGCCGTTGTACTGTGCAAAAAGATACACCGGCCACATGATATGCGCGGCTGGACGTTTTTTTTCTTTCAGCTCATACAACATAAACGAAACAAGCTGCAACAAGCATGATAATTTTTGGCCAGACAAAACCTGCGGCTGGCTGGCTGAGCCCGGTCGGCGGTGTGAAGAAGACAAGGTGTTGCAAAAGGCGAACAAGTGAGCTGAACACCTGCAAAGGGGGTTTCGGAATTTCTGGCCAGCCGAGTGGTGATGGCGGCATTGACGCATTGCGAAAGTCATGTCGATGGACGTGAAGGGATTCTTGCGTTCGCTGCCATATTTTTTTTTCTGGTATCGAACAAAAGTGTAGCCCTTGAACGGGACACTGTGCACATCTGTGTTATTAATAAATAATTCACTATCTTTTCCACAATCAGTGGAGTTTATAGCATTTTTATTGGACGAGATTTTTTTCTCGCTTATGTTCTGTGTGTTCGAGGCTCAAAACTGCCATTGCCATTTACTAGGTCGGAGTAATCTTAATGGTTTACAGTCCGGCTGAAGGACCTGCAAGGTCTGGTGCTCAATCAAAGATCACCCCGCGTATTAATGTCAGCATCAATGGAAGGAAGGAAGTTTTCGCCGGTTGGCGTGATTGGCTCGAATAAACTTCTTCACTTTCAATGGTAACAGTAGCATAAATTAAAAAATGCTCAGTTTAAACAGCAAATCGAATTAAAGGTTGCTTCTCTTCCTCGGCAACACCGAAACGTACTTGGAAGATCGATCGACGTCCATATTGGTGGCAGAAAGATTGTTAAAATAGCATGTTAACGTGGATAAGCATCTTTGATGCGGTGATCTCTATTGAGGCAACATTTATCCAACGATAAATTCTTCGAAAAAGCCTCTCATGCTGCACGAGAAGGAAGAAAAAAAGCGAAATTTGCGTGCTGCGAATGCATCGATCGATCGATCGAACGCAAAATTTATTTGTGAATGTTTGCCAAATGTTTCTAACTCCAACGGGGAAACGCACAAATCATGCAGCGGGAATTATGTTTTACTAATTCAAACGCTTCGTTTGCAACCCCTTGTTGTGGTCTTGTGATCGCATCCTACACCAGCTACACAAGCGATCGAATTCTAACCATGCATTTATCGATTCCATTCCCCCAGGAAAACGCGTATCGATGAGCGTATTTCGAGATGATTTATGTCGTCTGCATGTTGCATTATTCAGTGAGCTTGGTCGAATACGCAGTATGGTTGGCTTCGTTGGCCGAAAATGCACCGAAGATGCATTCTGGCAGGGGAGTGTTAGTGTGGTTGAAGAAGAACGCCGATAACAAAGAACAAATATTGAGATATCAACCGTGAGCGAGAGTGATGCTGATGAGCAGGTATTTTGGGAGGGCCAATTCTCAAACCCTGAGCGCGGCATGCATCCACAATCAGGCCGGGCAAGCGAATAGGCTCGTTAGCAACGTTCGGCGTTCGGGTTGCAGGTTGCATTATTCATGGTTCGAGGCGGGCAGGTTTGCTGTTTTTTCTTACTTCTTATTTCGGTGCAATCCTTGCCTTCGATAAGATTAAATCCTGCCCACTAGGACAGGGTGGATGGTACGGATGGCCAAAAAGGGCGAATGTCTGAATAAACTTGCCGGAAGAATGTGTCAACAGTGAAGGTGAGTATAATTGGGGAAATATTTCCACCGGAATGTGGCTAATAGCAATCAATCGATCGATCCGTCGGCAAGTCTTTGTTGTTGGACGATCAAACATGTACTAAGAAATGTGAAAAATGTCATGTCCAGAAATTCCTTCTATATCTTGGACCTGTAAAATTAATTCAACGTGTGTAGCTATTTCTTACATTCAAAGTAACGTTGAACTCTAATGCATATCATACACCGTTGGGACATAATTATTCGTAAGAGCAATCCTTCCACGACCTACCCTTGACGACAGCCGGCCGAACGTATGTACGGATATACTGTGCTACTCCTCTTTGACCTCTCAGACCCAGACTGCTTCTCGTTGCTATTTCACCCGGGTGCAGCTCATAAATCGTCCGCGTGCCACGAAACCACTCGGCAGCAGCAGCAACAGTGTTCAAATTACCTAATAGCTTGGCGAGTTCTTCCCTACGACCGGCAAAAGTAAACGAGCCCCGGTCGTCCGTACCACACTTGGGGTAAGAATGTTCCATGCTCCGAAAACCTGCCAACTGCAGCCGCCGAACGTGCGCCACCGGGGGGGAGCCGAATGAACCCAACCGATCTTTGCGCACCCATGTGGTGACATGTGGCGGAGTAGCAGGGGTTTTTTGGGATCAGATTTTGCATTTCTGGCTAAAGCAAGTCATGATTTATTGGCCCCAGCCAGAGTCTTGCGAGCGTGATTTATGGCGCGTGTGTGGTTGCTATTAAATCATGCTAAATGCTTTCATTATCGATTCGCTGGGCGAGCAAGCGAAGAAGCGGTTGACATAAGCGCGAGATGCTCATATTCCATTTCTATTGCTGCTGCATCTGCAACCGTTTGGGGGTGATGTTAGGCCTCACTTCACTTTAGAAACCGTTCCGTGGTTGTGATAACTATCAGACTCGATCTTTATCCTGATCACTGGACATGGCTACTAAACTAGCGGGTCGGAAATTTAATAAAACAAGTCTGCAGAATAACAAATTGTTCCACGCGATATACTTAACCAAAATGGGTTGCGACTTTGTGTGTTCTTTGTCCAAAGTTCCCCCATACGTATGTGGTTTGAGAAGCGCAACGAATCACTTACCTGTGGAGAAAAGAAAAGGAAAAAGAAAAATCGCATTAATAAGAGGAACATGACGTTAACAGTATTGCACCTGCGTGAGGCAACCACCAACACATGCAGTCAGCAGTCAAATGGCCAGCTCGGCTGCGTCTCGTTAAACCCTTCCCAAGTCCCGCAGCCTTTTTGATAGATGCATATCTTGCCCACAATTAAGGCACCGTCCGGTCCGGGAATTCGTGTGGCGTGCAGCCAAAGTCCCGCTGCGGGAGGGCGCAGTGCAAATTTCAAGGTCAGATGGGCCATTTTTGCACCACAACCGAACCGCAGCCGAAATGCAGCCGTGGGCCATAATGAGCGGTGGCCTCCCCAGACACCGCACCAGACGACAAACCATCAGATTAGATAAATGGTGATCACGATTAGGCAATTTCGTTTCGCATCTCGTTTTTTTCGGTTGTGGTTTTGAGGCTGAAACCACACCGGGAGAATGGCCCGGCGTTACTTTACAGCCGATAGAGATTTATGCAGTGCGCGATGTACGGGCGCGATCGGCGATGTTGTAATCGATCGAATGGATAATTTAGCGAAGCGTTTAAAAAGTGATTGATGATATGGTGGATAATTTTTGGCAAAACTGTTTTTTTTTTATGAGTGTGTGCAAGAAGAAGGAATGTGACCAGATCACGGACCTTAAAGAATTGGTTCAAGATCTAATTGGCAATATGCTCAAGGCGATTAGAATACTTTTTCGTTGTATGCGAGAAAACGACTGCAGTGAGAAATCAATTTATGGAAACAGGAAATTAAATTATTTTGTTGTTAACTAACTGGTACATAATGCAGGGTTGTCCATGTCGATTATAGTTTAAACAAGCATAATGAAAAAGAGGTTCACAAGAAAGTATTCGGCGCTATAAAATGATCAATTTGAAGATCGTTTAGGATGCTACGATCACTTTTATGTTTTACTTTTAGTTGAAAGGTTAAAAAGCGGAGAACTACCAGTGAACACCTTAAGTTAACAACTTAAATTATTTATGTGATGAATATCTTCTTCTTCTTCTTTTGCCTAACGACCTGTTAAAGTCATGCCTGCCATTTCTGGCTTACGAGA
This sequence comes from Anopheles stephensi, assembly GCF_013141755.1. Classification (NCBI taxonomy): domain Eukaryota; kingdom Metazoa; phylum Arthropoda; class Insecta; order Diptera; family Culicidae; genus Anopheles; species Anopheles stephensi. Next base: position 54,845,101 of record NC_050203.1, on the reverse strand, counting down.
CTTAAAGGTACCACGTTATTGGGAAGTTTGCCCTGACTACGGTAGAACGGTACGGATGGGATTTGAACCCTGGTCCTGGCGTATGAAGACCAAAGCCGTTGTCGCCGGTCTTTTTTATTATTATTTTTCAAATATAATCGAATTATGTTTTGTTCATGCAAGCTACTAAGTTGATCGATTATTTTTGAATGTTTTATGAAAAATATACTCAAAAACAAGCTATATATAATCCGGCCTGCCATTTCTGGCTTTCTGTGACCTGATTTTACGTGCAACAAAGTAGTCAGCCCTGCCTACGGGGTGAAGGGGTCTGGATGGGATTTGAACTCCGGTCCTTCCGTGTGAATACCGGCGCCGTTGCCACTGGACTGCCCCAAATGTTTGTAATCAGTCAAAACTAAATCATAAAACTGTGCGATGATGATTGATATTTTTTTGCGTATTCGTTATTGTTTAAACAATGTTAACATAAGAAAAAGTAGTCGTTTATATAAAATGTTAGTAAAGATTTTTTACATACAGTTTTTTAAATAAATGAAACAAATATGCATGATACAAATATTGTAAGAGGTCCTTCAATTTTCTGGAGTTTAAATCAATTGAACTTAATTAGCTAAATCAATCGAAAATCTAAAACATGTTAAGAGATCTTGTGACAAACTTTAAATACTTTCATGATACAAGATCATACTTAAGAAAATATTTTTATAAGCCAACAAAGATAAGAAGAGATATAACAAAAGTAAGTTAATAAGATCTCTATGTTTCAGCAAAGATCATTTTCCACCACGGATCATTTAAAGCAGCTGCATCTGCATTCGTAATGTCGTAATAAGCCCTCCGTTCCGGCGGTCGGAAAATAGGTCATCTGGAAAACAGTACCATTCGTTTCATCACCACAACTCCACACATACGGTGCAAGAAAAACTGCTAAACTGCTCTGGCCGCATTACTATCAACCATAGAAACTGAAACCTGGCCGTATGGAAAGGGATCACTACCTAGCCGACAGTTTCCACTGGCCCAAAACCCACCGCAGTGCATCGCTGTCGTAACGTCGAAACGAAACCACTCATCGACGGCCACCGATCTCATATTGGCAGCTTTCGCAAAAAAAAAAGAGCTGCCGAGGGTCGTCACCGTCGCTTTTACTTTCATCCCTTATTACACGATGTCGGTGATGGCGGAAAGCATAGGGGAAGGAGCGAGAAAAAAATGGCAAGTTTTTAAATACCACCAGCGACAAGAGGCCAGTGACGGCATCGTTGGTTTCGTTTTCACCAAACCGGAGAGATGTTACGATTGCAGTTTCTGCCTTCTTTCCACCCGCGGTCAAGACCCATGGTGGTTGAAGAATTTTCATGACGAAACAAAAACAGCGAAAACGACACAAACAACGGGCACGCTCCGGGGACCCAACCATATTACCCTTCCGTTCCCGTTCCGGCGTAGAGAAATGGAAAATTATGAAGAAAACAGTCCGTCGCCACAGAGAAAAACCTCGGGGTTGTTGTGTTCCCGGTGGTGAAGATCACCCGGAAAGATCGCAGGCTCGGCGATAGGTTCGTGACTCGCGTGGAACCATTTTGAACCCGCTCGAACGGTTTTCACTTGTTTTGTCCTTCCGTATCGGAATCGCTACATCTTTTACGATTAATTTACTTGCTTTCTGTTTCTTGTTGTCGCTCTTCTTTTTTTTACTTTGGGTTTCGAAACGGTCCCCCACCTTTTTTTGGGGTGACAATGTAAGCCGGCAAACGGTGTTCGCTCGATTTGTAACCGTTGGTGACGTTAAATTGTTTAATTGTCGATTGATACATCACAATTATTTTTATTGATTAATTGAATCTCGCTTCGATTGAGGTTAACTGGAGTGAGATTGGGGTGTGGCGGCGTCTGGGAGCCACCATCATTAAAAGCGGCTGCCTTCCAGTCGAGAGGAATTGAAAGTAAAACAAAAAATGGGTACAGAAAAAGCAAATAGCGCAAATCTATCAAGCGACATAAATCATACCTCCGATGACATGTCGGTGCAGCAGAACGGAGCGGAGTGTGTAATTCTCGTGCCGCGTGCTGTCAAAGTCGTTGCACGATCAAGTCAATCGCGACCCAACACCTACGATCGAACGTTGCTGCCTAATGGCAAGAACGGAACTGCTCGTGCGTGGATTTTGCACATATTTTTTCGCGCTTTGTTTGTGAATAATAAAGTCTAATAATGAAATAGAATGTTGACTACCGCACCGGGCTGGTGCGTTGTGTGTCTGGACGAATGAATCCCACACACCTCTACGAGTCGATCTTTTGAAGGCTAGTTTCCTGCTCTTTAATTTGAATTTTAAGATGGAAACGTATCTGACCGAGCCGGGATGATTAAAAGTCGTGAAGAAAGGCGATTAAATTAGTTCGATAAGCAGCACTAGGAGACGGGACTCAATTAGGGGGTTGAAGTGGTATCGGCATAATTTATGACGGCACTGTAAAGCTTAAAGCTGGCTCATCTTTCAACAAAGGATCCACTCCACTCGATCGATCGACACGGGCTGACAGCTAGACAATCCGATCGGTACTGCGGGTGAGCTAATTTGGGGCTGATGAAGCGATACAAGCGATAGGAGCATGCTCATTAAAAGGAGGTTATTGATATGGTGCACGAATCGCAAATAACGAAAGCAGATACTATCAACGCAGGAGAAACACGGCGATTAATCTACTTTATGAGATCACATTGGCTTCATGATCGTAATTAATTCGATTTAAATCACTAATCCTTCTCTCAACCTAAGACAAATCGGCATGGAAAGGTTTGGGCGATCGGTGCCCTAACGTTTCAAATTAACTTGCTAAAGTTGATCGGTTATGAGTTGCGGTACAAATTAATTGTCAAACCTCGCCATCCCCCTCCATCGCCAATTCCGAAACATTTTGGCACGCGCAGTCAAGCGCCTATGGTGGTTTGTGTTAGCTTTCAGATCATACCGGCTGCATGCTCCACCCAGATCGATCCGGAAGATATGATTAGCTTGTCTCGCGCGCGAATGTGGGTCAACGCTGTCCGTTTCGATTGGAATGCGTGAAACGTGTGTCGAGTGTTTTAACCCCAAAACACACGGCGCACCATATTTTCCTGGTTCCGTTCTAAGACGATTCGACCGGCAACCTTCGGCCAAGGAGCAAAGGAACGTTCTACCGTTCGTTCAGCGAATCCCGGCTGGTGGTTGTAACCAATTTCTGGAATTGACATTCGTGGCGTGGCTAAAGGTGGCGTAAACTGGCTGTGGCTTTGAGCTGACATTTAACAAATTGCACCCCAATCGGATCGTTACCGGCGTTCCCCTAATTGAGACAGACCACCACTACCACCACCACTCATGGTCCGCCATAAGGTGTTGGGCGGCGACGTGTGTCATAAGCCACCGAGAGTCGGACCGGGCTTCGAATGGTTCCCCGAATGTCAGTTTCTGTTTGGTTCTTTGTTTCCCGATAGTTCCCCGATTCTTGTGGCACGATTTTCCTACCCCCCACCACCCCAACAATCGCATTGTTTTACTCGCGCTCGATTGTTTTCGTTTGCGAGAAGAGGGCCAATTAGGAAGCAAAAATTAAGCCTCACACCATGGGATATCGAGCTGTGTGTGTGTGGCAAAAAAAAACTGGCACGATCCGTGTTTGGCGGTAATGGTTTGCGTTCTGCAGAAATTCTTTCTGCACCAGAATCGAACACTCGAACCGGGTTAAGATTCGCACCTCAGTTATGCTTCACTGCAACTCTTCCAACGACGAGAAGAGGTCATGCACGCATGGGAAAATAGCGAGTAGCTAGTGCGTGACCTTGCAGTGCGGAGTTGCTACAACTTTCAACACCTCGTCTGCTGCACGTCAAAGCTGATGACTCCCGCCGGCAGCGATCGTGTGATGGTTCGGGCGCGTTCAAGGTTAGCAAACCCTGGGAGTAGCTAAACGTCATCTTGTTTGCGTAACATTTTCCCCCCTGCTTTGATGGTGCAGTTGGGTGCCTGGGAAAGGGGTTGTCAGGTGAGGTGACGAGTGGTCGTCAGAACGTGTCGCTAGTGTAAGCAACGGGAGCACTCGAGGATCCTCGAGCCGGTAAGAGCGAGCCCATATCGTCACGACGATCACGAACGTAGCGCGTCGGTGGTTCGTGAGCGACCTTTGGGGCAAAAATCAATCCGGTGTTGTTTTTAAGCGAAGCAATAAATGTTTTCCCGAAGGTGATACAAGCCAGACAGACGAGTTGAAGAAGATGCGCTGCTTAATGTCAGTGTGGGAAGGTTAAGATCGAGTGTCCGGGTTCGGGGGAGCAATGATACCGAAGGATTTTACATTTGTAAGGTTACACAAGCGAACTATGATAAATCTCACCGTTGAAAGACTTCAAGATGATCTTTTTCCCTAAAAATATAGGATTTGAAAGGATAATTCTTAAGCTTCATTCGGTCGCTTTTCTACCATTCCGATCCTATCATGCAGGTTCTTGAGCATGCTTTCTAGCAGACTAAACACTTCAAATGCTTTCATCATCACTCGCAGAGAGAGCGAGATGCAAGACAGTTCTTCCTTTCGGAGCTGCAACGGTCGATCCATTCCATCCATTAAATCGGTATGTGATCGGACGAAAAAAAGAAAACTAACAACAACACGTCAATCTCATATGCCAAACCAACGTCTGCCCATCTCCACCAACTGTCCGTGAACTCCCTGCTTCCTTCACCATCTCACGTGCTGGTGGCTGAAGGAGGGCTTTTGTCAGGAATAAATAAATAAACAAATACATACATTCGCCATCACCAGCATTACAAAGGCAACCCCACCTTCGCGAGAAATAAAGGATCGTCGTCGCGGGGTGTTTTTTTGTTGTGTTATTATTTGCGAAACCGCGGTTCTTGATCGTGCGGGGTTGGCTGATCGCGTTTTGTTTGATGAAGCTTGGTATGGAAGAGGAAATTAGCAGCAGACGAGCACGAGATGAGCACCGTTCTAGAGAACGAAGCCAGACCGCAGACGGTTCGCCAGAACATATTGCTTGTTCGTATGGGTGGGGAGAAGGGGCTAAGGGGCCTGAAGTGAGGAGGCTCGATTGATTGAGCACGAGCATCAAATACAGGCGACCACATCTTTGTCATGCGGAACATGCAATCCATCACGACGTGCCGGATTAGTACGGTGAGTGCCGAAAGATGGTCACACTCATCTTCATGGAGCACATTAAGGATTCGTTCATTTATGCAAATAGATTATGAAAACTTTAAGTTCTTGTTATGTTGGAAAGCTTTTTGATCGATTTCTTAGTGAAAAAAGATCTGCGCCTTAAGAGGCACTGAGCTGAAGCTAACGCTCACAGGAATGCAATAAAAATTCACAGCTCAAAGATAGCGTGTGGACAAAAATTGCACCGCACTGTATCGCCACGATCGAATCGATTTCGTTCTGACTGCTGCTCTTGAGCAAGCACGCTAGAATAGAACTTTTGCAAGAGTGCCCATTCTGCCGCTTGCCAATCGATTCAGGCATTCTATATGACCGTGCCGCGCGCACCGATTATTTGCATCCCGAACCATGCACCGGCTATGCAATCGATGGTCACCCGCTCCCAGATCTGCGACATGCAACGAGGGTGGCATCTTTACGCTTCGGTTGTGGCCCAGAGAAAGAGAGAAGGGGGAGTGGGATCATGGCGCGAGGTCGATTACAATCCGAACCCATGCGATGCGTGATGAAATGCAGTGTGATTGGATTTTCTCCCTTGCGCCCTAGTGACCACCCACTCGCCCAGCCCGACGCCCGTCCGTTGCTGCGTGTGCAGAAGAAGACAACGGTAATAATAAAAAGGTGTGTCGTCGCGTTGATTCTAACCGATGCTATAGAATGCAATTTTCATACGAACCGCGGATCACTTTGGCTGTGTTTATTTTAGCTAGCGGTACATTTGACTGGTTGTTTTTTTTCTTTCTATTTTCCGCGCCAATATGGCTGCTCTTTTGCTGGAACGATCTTCTTTCTACTTCGCAATAGAACGCGGGTCGTCGTTTCTTTTTTTTTTCTTCTATTTAATCCTAAGATCATTCGCATCTTCCTAAAACAGTAGGTAGTGCGGGGTGGGAGGATCGCGCATCTTGCGTAACGGGGCTGGAGACGCTCGGGACGGAAAATTACTGTTGATTGGTGATGCGCCGGGGGAAATTGGATGCCTATTGCACAATTGGAAATAACAGAATTATGAATAAATTTGCATCGGCAATGAGTACCTCCGTGGCCCTATGGGAACACAATCGATGGAGGCTTCGATTATGCCGAATCAGGTTGGGGCGGGGGTGATTGCGGGGCGCGAATGTGGGGATTGCACGTGTAGATGATCATGTTCGTGGACGGACAGAACCCGGTTGCCGCCGTTTGATGTGTGTGCAGGGCGTTACCGGTGATCTGCGCAGGCACCGGAATGACGGATGCGCTGCAAAGTGTGTGTTTGCATGTGCATTTGCACTCGTTACGATTATTTGTTGCTTTTCTCTAGGGCTCGTCTTCATCGGACGAGGATGTTTTCCTAATGTTTAGATATAAAAATAATCAAACACAACCATCGAGCATTTGATTGACTTTGGAGTGCATTGAGAAATCTTGACTGAGTTGTTAAGGAATGCTTTGGAGATAAATATATAAACAGCTTTAAAAGCGTTAGTGGTACAAGGGCTCAAGTGTGTTTTGAAGTATTTAGATTTAATTGCGATATTTAATTTAGAAGTCCAAGATGAAGTTAGACTTTTTACGAAAAACTGGACCTAGAGAGTTTATGTTGTAACAAGAGAAAAAAAAAACATTTTTCTGATAATAGTTAATGCTACTCAAAATCGTGACCTTCGACGGCTGTACGGCGATTTTGGCAATCTTTCAACTGTGGATGCCATATTTGTAGCGCGATTTATTCGAAGTTCAAAATTGTTCTGGCTTATGGCTTATGTTTTGGCGATTACTTGCTCTATCTTCTTCTTCTAAATCTTTTCCAAACATATTTCACTGTTTTAAAAATTTCTTCACACAAAACACTACATCTCATAAACAAATGTCCTGACTGCTTTTAAATTTATACAAGTTTTTTTACAAGAGGTTTGAACAACAAATAAATGGACTCAGTTCTAGTAGCGCCATCTATGTGAATGCCAGGATATCTGTTATTAAAATAGTGCTAATTTTACTTATTCAATTTTAATTTTATCCGACTTTAATTGTATCGAAAAGTATGAAAACGACGCAAAGCATTAAATTTTCTTAGAAAAATCAGTGTCAAAATGTAAACAATGGAATGCACTTTGGTACTCATGGGGTTCAGAAGATGGGGCGGTAGTTGAAGCGGCAGAACCAGGGTTCAAATCCCATCCGAACCGTTGCCTGGTAGTGAGGGCTGACTATCTAAAAATGTGATATCATTAAATCTAGTAAGCCAGAAATGGTAGGTATGACCTTAAAGGTCGTTCGGCAAAGAAAGAAGAAGAAGAAGAAACCATTGTGAAGACGTCTTTCAAAGTGACGCAAAATAATTGCTAAAATTAAGATTCAAATTCAACAGATATCATTCCTCTTCTTTGTACAGCTTCTTCACTGCTTAAAATGTATAGAAAATAATAGAACCGTGTGTTGAAGTTAGCATCTATTTCGATTCTAATAAAACAAATCACTAAACAGGAAACATTTTCCACGCTCTATAACGGTCTTCAGTTCTCTCGCAAAAAATGTGCATAAAAACGAGCCCGATGCCGGTGTTTGTTCTCCGCACAAACACGGCGGTAGAATTACCAATCCCATACAAGCAATCAGTCGAATGACAAATCTGTTTTGCCACCACCCGTTACACACACTCCCAACCGATAACTGGACCCAACTCCGCTAACGGTTCTACCTCAACACGTAATGGCAGCAATTTTTCCCGCAATTTCTCATAATCGAACCTCGGGTTTCCATTTCTCATCATTGCAGCGCGATGCATTGCACTGCAGCGCGGACAGTGCAAAAGCAGTCGCGCGCCGTCCTATGTCCAATTTGTGCGCAAAAAAAAACATCCTACCGAACCCCATATCCGACCTTCGCAGCATAAAACAAACGAGTGAAAAATGGGAAGAAAAACGAGCCGAGAAATGACATTGCGGGGCAGCCGGAGGGACCGCCTCGGTTTGTTCTTTACCTCGGTTACGACGATGATGATCTCCGGGCCCGGGCGGGCGGACGGTCGGGATCGGTCGGATTTGTCGGAGATTATGCTTCATAGCTTCTAAATTGGTGCTCGATTGTGTAATACATGCTGCGAATGGGAGAATTGGAAAGACCGACACATTCAGCTGTTTGTTCCTCCGTGTGTGAGAGAGACACCGTGTTTTGGGCGATAGTGAAACTTGTTCTATCTAAGCTCCTCTCGATTCTGAGCATCGCCGATGATCGTGGTCCAGGGGGTTCCACAACATTTGTCGTTACTTATGTTACCGTGTCGCGAAAAGCGTCCGAGACTGTGCGTTCTGGTACGCTGGCAAACATATATCTCTACGTGTCGGGTGTGTGTGTCTGCTTTTTCCTCTTATTTGCCCTCAACCGGATGTCAGATTCGCCAGCACCGAGAGGCAGCTCCAGCGGGACGGAATAAATCGGCAATGCAATACACAATAATAACATCATTACGAGACGCTGCTATGTTGGGGCCGCGGCACGCTTGGGGAAAAGCATCGTGTGCAGCATAAACGATGCTCCCATCGGTGGTGTTGGTGGAAGCAGTGTACCGGGCATCCGATCCGACGTCAAATCGATGATCACGCATCGGTAGAATAGAATGCGAAGTACGGGGCTGATTGCATTTCCAGCTGCATCTCAACCCGGCACTACACGGTGTGTTGTGAGAGCTTTCCATTTGCTTCCCACCCCAACGCCACCGGCTTCTTCCACATCATCACAGAAAAACACTCACCAAAACCACAAAGAGGGTAGTTTTCCCCGAAGGAAGGAAAGTTGGTAGAAAAAGTGGGTGAAGTGGGTGCAATGTTCTACATGTCAAAATCTTTTATTATTATTGATTGCATAACGGGGTTTATATCATTTTTTTGTTATTGTCCTGCACGGGCCCGGTTGTGGTGTTGTGGCATGGCCAAGATAAATCGATCGTGGCGATCGGTGAGGTCCATTTGCGGTTCGCCGATGCAACCCGTGCTGTAGCAGTGCTTCGTGAGTGCAAGAAGCATTGAATTGGACACTTGGGATTTTAGTTGGCAGGGTGGAAAACTGCACACATAAAAAAGGGGGGGGATAGCAAATCTCGAAACCGCCCCGGTGTGGTCTTGGTGTGAGTGTGGAGGACAGCAATGAGATCACGAGTGCGAGTGAACTTCACATCCCGGAAAAGGAACCAAACGGGACGGCAAAGAACACAGTCGGCGGCCCTGTCCGAAACATCATCATCGTCGTCATCGTCTTCCATCATCCCGCCACCCACCGCACGGTGTCTGGCAGGCGGAAACCCCGAAGAGGAAATGGAAGAAAGCATCCCAGTTCGAAAAAAGCGAGGTACAAAAGTTACGAAAGAATGAACTTCGAGTGCCCTTCTCCTGCAGTGGAAATAAATCTCTCAACAAAAAATTGGAACCTAAATAAAGGAAACCTTTTTCTGTTACGTTCTAACCGATCGTGTGGTGGTATCAGCGTTGCAAAAAAGAACCCCGGAGGCCACTGCTCCACACATTCGACCAGCAGACGCGAACACATTGTAACTTCACGCCATATTAGCGGTGCTTTTGCAGCAGAAGGTGGCCCAAAGCTTTTTACCGAGCCAGCTTCTGGTCGGAGCCGGGCCCTCGTCATGACGGAACCAATCGTCATGTATAACGGGATTCGTTCTTACCCCTCCCATCAACTCACCCTACTGGAGCAAGGGGAATCAATTTTCGCACCCGTGAAACGTAAGAATGATTGATTTAGCGACGCGGATTCGACGCTTCACTGATCGCCCTCTCGGTACGGGTGGTGATTCCGGCCGAAAAAAAAAACGCTCAACCTGTCGCCAACCCCATCGACACCCACAACATGCGTGGGGAAAGTTTTCTTGCTGCTGCTCCATAGCATAAAGAAAGAAAGGCATTCCAATTCCACAGAAACAAAATCCGAAAGCGGCAAGACGCGAAAGAACAATCTACTTACTTTGAGCCTGAAGAATCGTGGTCGCTTGCCCGCCGGGGAACGTTGCGTTGCGCTTGTGTCGACCCTGTAATGATGAAGTACCGTCAGTGAGTGTGTAAAGATTTGCATGTTTCACGGGGGAAAAAGGAAACAACACTCCACGAAGAAAGCATATCGATCATGCACAATAAACGCAATGCGTACATCGCTGATTGATGAAAGGATGGAATGGGCTCGGGAGTGATGCATTTCGTTCGGGGGTTACGATAGCGTACCTTGGATTTGGGAAAGGCTACCAGCACGTTGAACCACCATTTCGACTCCTCCGGGCAGGTACCTTTCACGAACGTTACACGATCCGGTGCGGTGATGGCGATCGAGTGCGGGTGGCTGGTGATGCTGTCGGCCGTGGTCACCTCCAGGACCTTCGTCATGTCGATTATGGCCTGTGGAATCGTTTCGGGCTGGTCGGGGTGAAAGAAAAGTAATGAAAAGATATTAATATGAATCTTAAATTCGGTGACATTTATGATGGGAGCTTTCAGTGAGTTTCAATTTTTGCAGGCATTCGAAGACATTTTGTGGTTTTGAGGCTATTTAAAATAACATTTTAATAATGATTATTAATTTAACTTAAAAACGTTAAATTATGTTAAGAGATGGTAAATTAAACTCTTCAAACAATTGCGAATAAAATAAAAGAACAGAATTAATTGATTTTGCTGAGAATGATGACGCCTGAAGGTATGCAATACGAAGTTAATTTTATTAAATGTTGTTTACATGTTTAGAAAATATTTGTTTAATTTATTTGATAAAAATTATTAATTATTAGAATTTATTGACCCTCAAAAGGCTAGCATAGGAAGAACACACTAGAAGGGATTAATTAACCGATGTGTACAATAACAGGAAGATAAATTTCACACAAAATGTTGCGTCTTTTCTCATCCACCAAATGTATCGCAATAAAGCACCGTCAAGTGTCCAAATCAAACAGCTCGACGCATAAAAGAACTCAAAGTAAATTAACGTTCATTGGGCGAAAGATCTCTCAATCTTACTGTGAGCCCCAATCGTGCCCAATAATTCCGAACGATCGAACCCGTGTGGCGCAGCAACAGCTCCATCGCCCAGAAAACAATACCCCATGGATGGTTGGGATGGGAGTTCGAACGCTGTATGCAACTAAATTGCATCAATAAAACCGTTAAATTAGTTTACAGAAAATCTCCATTCCGGGAGGCGATTATAAATTGCACTGGTCCCGGTCGGGGGAAAAGAACCCTTAAGAAAGAAAAAAAAGCTTCATTTCGGCCGAGCTGCAGGATTGCATCAATCCATTTTGGGAAAATATTTATATTCCTTCGGCGTTTCGGCGAAGGTTTTGTGTTGGGTTGTTGCGTTCGTTTGCGTCCCAAGGGATAAGAAAAAAAGGCGCTAACCTTTTGCGCGGTACGCCACCTGTGGAGAGATTTTATTAAGAAGCAGCATCACACCGCACGGCACACCACAACACAATTCACGAGAGATGCGATAGTATCCACGGTTTTATCTGCACATTTTATGGGGTGTTTCTTTTATTTCTTTACGACCTGGCGGTTGGCTGATAGCACGAACAAAAAAAAAAAAAAAAGAAGGCGGCAATAGCTTGCGTTAGTGGTTCTTCTTTGCAAAAAATGAAATGTTTTTATTAGCTCCACGAAGCTCCGATGGGGTTTCGGGACGTGGAATCTCAAGGATTATATTGGCTCAACTCTGAAGGGTTCGCCAGAAATGATCCAGACTGAAGTACGGGCGAATCCTTCTCCAGCAGGAGCAGCTTCGTCCTTGGATAAGATTAATTTCTTCAAAAAGCAATCAAACGCTCGACGTTCCATTGAAATGTACCCTTCTCCGGAATGTGTAGCGTTAGTTTATCTGCCCAAACGACCGTGACAGAACGATAGTCGGATTAGTTCTGAAAATCTGACAAAATATTGTGCCTTCAGGATTCGCCGGGAAAACGCATTGATTCCAGACGGACGTAACATAACCTTCACTTCACATTTTTGCGAAACTCAGGCAGGAGGGGGCACCAAAGTAAGACGAGCTGACATGTGATTCTAATCTTGGGCAGGTCGATTAAAATATTTGCGTGTCACTGTGTCTGCAAGCAAACAGTTTTTTTGTGGTTGGCCGATCCATTACATCTCCTGCTGGTTACCTGAGACGACGCGAAACCTCAAAGAAGAGGCTATTATGCTTATTTCAATCCAAAGTCAGGTGGTGTTGAGTAACGAATGTTTCTTGTGGAAGGCCACAAAAATGCATCCCAACGGTAAGGTTTAATTTTACCCCCAAAAGGAAACAAAAATCAATTGCCGCTTGAGCGTCTGAGGATTTTTTAATTTAAATAACACAAATTCCCGAAGCTGCAAAAGACATGCCATTCAATTGGGATCTTTATGCGAATCCGTCTGGACCGAGACCGGGGACGCGAATCGGAACGTGAGCATATTTTGTTTAATTTTCACACACCTCCTTCCCTGTGGGTCCGTGCGTTTGAAGGAACCATCATTATGCGTTCTTAATAGGAGCTTTATGTGTTTGTGCTTTTTATGAGTTGGTATGTGTGGCTATAAAAACAAAGATTGCAACGGCTGCGCTTAAGCACGTGTTTGAGTACTTGCAGAGGGAAAAGTAACCAAAAAGGAAACAACACGCGGCGAGTGGAATATAATTCCTCAAGCTTATTATTATTATTAATGTCTGGAAATGTTCCGACCGTGTTCCTTTGCTGGTATAAGGTTTTGAGGCCCGCTTGTCCGGCGTCGTTAAACATGGCTCGTAAACGTGGGCAGTGAGAATGTGAGGATGGAAAGGAAGCATATGATCCGGACTTTAGCCACCTTTCGGTAGTGCTAATTGACCATTGCGAAGTCACCTTCACCGATCACGGCGGATAAGGTTTCCGTTCGCATCGGTATTACTTGTTTTGGTGGTTGCGATTGAGAATGCGCACCGGTGTTTCGTTCCTTCGTTTGGAACGAATTTTTCGGAAAGTATTTAGCGTCACCCTCAGACAAGCCCTAACACCTTAAGGAGCTTTCAGATAATTAGCAAAGGTCATGTTATTGTTGAGAGACAATTTAACGAGTGATTTATTTAAATATTTTGTTTTAGTACTTTTTGGGGTAAAATTTCCCCATAACTCAATCAACAGCCGATCGCGTCAATACTTACATGTTCATCCACCGAATAAGTGAGCTCCCCGTCGTCGTACAGCACGAACCACCTTCGCTGCCATCGCTGTGAACGAAAAAAAAAAGAAAAACGAAAATGCCGCATAAGAAAATGTCCAAAGAATGCAAATTAATTACGTTAACCATAAACAAGCCGCAGTTGTAATAAATTTCCTCACTGACAGACACAGATCCCGAGACGAACTGCGGCAAGCTGCGTCTCCAGTGGTGGAACAGATAAGCGATGCGGCAATAGTAAAGCCAATGGGAGAAAGAAAAAAACAATGTTCCCCAAAAAACAAGACAGTTAACATCAATAATTGAAGGAGAAGGCAAGGCTATGGTTGAATGCGTTGTTTGCATGTATGCAGGGCGTACACCAGGCGTCAGGAGAAATGAAAACATCATAAACGTCCATCCTGTCCACCCGATGGACATGGGGGGCGAAGAAGAAAACAGGCAGTTGGGCTCAGGACTGATCCTGGGGGTACGTACCCGGGGTACGGTGCGAGATGAATTTACAGCAAATGCAGCCGACCACTTATCCGAAAACGCTTTATTTGGCTACGGAATGTCATTTATTGGCGTTATAAGTTATGTGCGGGATGTTTTGCCCGAAAATGGACGCGGTATGGTATTTTCCCTGGCTGCCAAAGTGATGGGCCACATTGCGATACTGGTGTACGCGATGATGATGTTTGCGCTCAACAAAACAGGGAGAGATTATTACATGCCTACGAAATTGTTTCTTGTTTGGTGAATTTTGTCAAATCGATAAACAAAATATTTTAACCACAAGTAAACAGTTTGAGTAGAATATTATCACTGGTTGGGAGTGATTTTTGTGATATCAGACGGACGTTAAAGAGTTGTAGTGTTGCGCGCTCGACTTACAATTTCATACTGTTTATTCACTGGTCCGGTTACAAGTTCATCCTATTCGATTACATAGTTCATCCATTGGTCAAGTCACTTTCCCCTTAATTCACTTCTAAGTTCGTTCGTGTGCGTCAATTTATACTATCTGCTTATAGTGTTGTTCCTTTACCATATTTCGTGTAATAATTAATATTTCATGCATTTTCTACATTCCGGCCACCAAAAGAGAATTCTTTTCAATTTCTGCAAATTCGTTGTTTTTCTTCATGTAACATGCTAACCAGTATCCTATTCGCTAATATATACGTAATTGACGTTTCGCTTGGATCGGTATCAGTGTTTGTTTACATTATTAGTGCACCATGTGGTTACACAAATCCCTCGTTTGTATCGATTGGTCGTGGTAACAAAGCTAAACGATTAGCTGCTCTAACAATTTGTTTCCCCCCTGCCGTACGTAGCGTAACTACACGCACGACACCATCCTTGCCCGGGTGCAGCGCCGTAATGCGCCCCATTGGCCAAACAGTCGGGTGAAGATTATCTTCCTTGATTATAACCAGCTGATTGATCTCCAGCTTAACCGGTGCGTTGTTAATGTGTTTGGCTCGGGCTTGGAGTTGTTGGATGTATTCCGGATACCATCGGGACCAGATCGTTTGCACGTGCCTCTGCACGAGTTGGTACTCCTTGAGTCGGTTGGTCGGAAGGTGTCGTATGTCAACATCCGGGATTGCTTGCATGTTGCTGCCGATTAGAAAATGACTTGGGGTTAATGGTTCTAAATCGCAAGGATCATCGGATAAAGGGGTCAAAGGACGGGAATTTAAACATTGCTCCACCTGAGCAATAAGTGTAAGCATACTTTCTTGGGCGATACTTGTTATACTTATCGTGCGTAAAATGTGTTTTTTAGCCGACTTGACTGCCGCTTCCCATAATCCGCCGAAGTGAGGGGCCCTTGGGGGAATGAACTTCCATTCCATTTCGTTGGACGAACACCAATTGATGATAGACCGGCGATCGTCATCGTTCTTCTTCAGCATTTCGTACACGCGATGCAGCTCGTGGGCAGCTCCCTTAAACGTTGTCGCGTTGTCGGAGTGTAACTCGCACACCTTGCCTCGGCGTGCCACAAAACGACGTAGTGCTGCCAGAAATGCCGTAGTAGTTAAATCACTCACTAGCTCGATGTGTACGGCTCTAGTCGCGAAGCAAACAAAGATTGCGATGTACGCCTTCGTCGGACTCCGATTGCGGACGGGTGATTTCAGCATAAACGGCCCGCAGTAGTCCACTCCACTGATCGAGAAAGGTCTGGTCGGTGATACTCTCGACGTTGGTAGGTCAGCAACACTTTGTTTCACGAGAGTCGGCTTGTTTTTGAAACAAACGTGACACCGGTGGTAAACAGCCTTAACGAGATTCCTCCCACCAATCAACCAGAATCTTTGACGAAGTGTTGCTAATAACAGTTGCGGTCCAGCATGCAACAGTTGAAGATGATACGCCACTGCCAATAACACCGATAGTGGGTGCTTCGCCGAGAGAATCGCTGGATGTCGTCCTTCTTCTGGAAGATCAGCATTTCCGAGCCGGCCACCGACGCGTAACACACCAGTATGGTCGATGTACGGTGACAACCACTTCAGCTTCGATTTGTCGGAAACATGCTTCTCTTGAGCTAAAACCTTTAGCTCCTCCGCGAACGAATCCCTTTGGGCTAACTGGCATAACTTCAGTTCGGCCCGACGTAGTTCCGTGGCTGTAAGCGGTGGAACACTCTTCTCCTCGATGTGTGGCGCATCCTTGCAGCTTACTCTCGATGATTTGTTGGCTCCCTTGATGCACTCCATGAAGCGTAAACAATAAGCTACAACTCGTCTCAGCCTGTAGTATGATGAGTATCGCTCGAACAGTTTGTCACGGAACTCACACCTCGTAGAAACTGTGACAATCCGTGACGCCGTCGCCCGTTCTTCGATGACACCGTCATTCTCCTTCACTGCTGGTGGATGATTTGGCCATGCATCATGACTGTAAGCCAACCAACGAGGCCCATGCCACCAATGTTCACAATTAAGCAGCTCCTCCGGCTTCAGACCCCGTGATATGTCGTCTGCTGGATTATCACAACCAGGAACGTGACGCCACTCAGCTATCCGCGTTTCTTCCTGTATCTGCGCCACTCGGTTGGCGACAAATGGTTTCCATCGACGTGGTGGAGAATCCAGCCAATACATTACCGTCATTGAATCGGTCCAACAAAAGGCCATCGTAGATGCCGGTAACGTTCGACTCACCTTCTGGAACAGTTGGGTTGCTAATCGTGCGGCGCACAATTCCAACCTGGCGATCGAGTGCGTATTCGCCAATGAAACCACTTTCGACTTCGCTGCTAACAATTGCACCGTCACAATGTTGTCCGTCGATTCTGCGCGTACATAACAGCACGCACCATATGCACTTTGTGACGCATCAGCGAAGACGTGCAATTGCAAGCTGACCGTTGTAGGTTGGGAGATAAAACGTGGCACTCTTAATTCGCGTAGCGAATATAACGTTGAATGAAAGCTTCTCCACTCTTGTTGAAGCTCACCGGGCAGTGCACGTTCCCAATCCCAAGCCTTTCCATTCTCCTTCAAACTCCACAAACGTTGTAGAAAGACTTTCGCGATGATGATTGTCGGACCCAACAAACCAAGTGGGTCGAATATGCTTGCCGTGTACGACAAGATCAAGCTTCTCGTTAATACTTCAGCTGGTTGTGGAAGGCCAACCTTGAAGGAAAACGAATCGTTGGCGGGTTCCCAAACCAGCCCCAGCGTCGAAACAGCTTGACCATCCTTCCACTCGTGCATTGATTGAATCGCAAGATCTTCACGTGGGACATCTAGAAGCGATTCTGGAACGTTAGATGCCCACTTTTTCAATGCGAAACCAGCTGAATCGAGCATTGCGGTGATTTGCTTTCGCACTTCTACTGCTTCGTTAAGGTCAGTCGCTCCTGTTAGTAGATCGTCGACGTAAAAATCACGTAACACGGGATCAACTGCCTTCGGGAATTGATCTTTGTGGTCATGCGCAACCTGCTGGAGCGTTCTAGTGGCGAGGAATGGAGCTGACGCCGTGCCGTAAGTAACGGTATTCAGCTCGTAGGTCGATATCGGATCCAGGGGGCTCTTTCGGTACCTGATACGTAGCAGATTCCGATCGATGATGTTGTGGAGAATTTGCCGGTACATTTTTTCCACATCGGCCACTAATGCGATTGCGTAGGACCTGAATCGCAATATAATCGTTAGTAGATCTTCCTGGACAATTGGGCCAACTAGTAACGTATCGTTTAAGGAGTATCCCGAGCTCGTTTTACAGGACGCGTCAAACACGACCCGTACTTTTGTGGATGTACTCGATTCCTTCACCACCGCATGGTGAGGAATATAACAATGCGGAACACTATCATCCACTGGTTCGGTAAGTTTTCGCATGTGACCAAGTTCCTCGTACTCTTGCATGAAACGCTTATATTCCATCTCCATTTCAGGGTTGATCTTCAATCGCCGCTCCACAGCCATCAGTCGTCGATCCGCAATCTCCTTTGATGAACCCAATACTATATCTGCTCTGGGATTACGAGGCAGACAAACGATGTAACGACCATGGTGATCACGCGTTGTAGTGGCAGCATAATGCTTCTCACAAGCATCTTCCTCAAGCGAGAGAGCGGGTCCCTCTAGATTGGTCTCGTTCTCCCAAAACCGTTGCAGCAATGTATCGAGAGACTCATGGCTCCTAATTGAGTGGCACGAAACAGGACTAGCGACTGAAATGTGGGAAGTATTCCCAGCAACTGTCCACCCAAACGGAGTCTCAACCAACCAAGGACCGCCTTTGACCAGTAACTGCTTCTTTCCGGTATGCCATTCCCAATATGCGTCACTCCCAATGATCACATCAACTCTTGAAGGAAGGTTAAAGGCAGGATCAGCCAACGGAACGTCAGGGAATTTCCAACCAGCAACATCGATTGGGGCAGTCGGTATCTCAGCACAAGGGGAGTTCACTATCAGGAACTCAAGTGGCGACGAAAATGGCGCTGACTTTGACTGCACCGTTGCGATGATCGAACCCTTGGCTTGCTGAACACCCTCACCGATACCTGTCAATGCAACGTTGATCTTTGTACGACGTGTCAGCAGCTTCCGCGCTAGGGATTCGGACACGATATTGCACATGGATCCTGAATCCAACAACGCTCGTGCTTCATGCCGAATGCCATGGTCATCGACTAACCAGAGAACCACCGTTTCGAGAACCACAATTTCATTGCTCGAACCTACGTTCATGGTTACCTGTGGCGGTGAATCGTCGTGCAACATGCTGTGATGACGTGCGTTGCACTTGTTGCAACGGAAGACGGAATTGCACGACCGTACCTGATGATTCGGGTTCAAACAGTTGAAGCATAGTTTATGCTTCGCAATCACTTCACGCCGGAACTTTACGTCTCCTTTGCAGAACTTCGGGCAGCTTCGTAGATGGTGTGGCTCTGCACACTCTAATGGACAGGATGCGTAGGATGTGCTGCTAGCTGGCTTCCGCGTTGACACTGAATTGCTCACGTATCTAACCTTTCCTCCCATTCTTCTTTCTCCACAGGCCACCGGCGTTTGTTTCGATTCAGATATCTTCGCTAACGTTTGGGACGAACGAAGGATTCGGATTCTATCCTGCAGGAAATCGATTAGATCTGAATACTTATCCTTGGGGCTGGCCGATGAATGCTTTTCCCAAGCTAGGATGGTTGATGAATCCAATTTGAAGAACAGCAATGTGGTGAGGGGAGTGTCCCAGTTGTCAACCGGTTCCTTCAGCTTTCTTAAACCGTTCACGTGCCGCGTGAACTCGTCCACAAGCTGCGCCAATTCATCCACAGATCCTTCATGCATCGCGGGAAGGTGATGCAATGTTCGATAATAATCACGGACTAACATGCGCGGGTTATCATACCGTTTCAGCAGCGCGGCCCAGGTGGTCGCATAGTTGTCCGCGGTCAATGTGGTATGCTCGAACAGCAGCGCCGCCTCACTCTTCAATGATGACAACAGATACTGAAGTTTCAGTATCGAAGGTATATCTGCTGACGAATCGATCATTGCCACGAAGCGATCACGAAACGTGAGCCACTTCGTCGTATCACCGTCGAACGTGGGGAGATCGATTTTCGGTAACCGCACATTAATTGATCCGAAATTACCCGTTGAGTTCAGGCTAGAATTGGCTTGCAAAATCGACGCGTTGAGAGGATTGGCTTCACACGGTTGCTTTTGCAACAAAAATCCTTTCACCTTTCGGTACACACTGTCCATTTCACATCGCTCTTGCAGCAAAGCTTCTAACGCTTCGGGAGATTCTTCCAATTCCTCCAGTTTTGCTACCGCGTTCAAATAATCTTGAACATGCCGTTCTAGCTGATCCAAGCACACTGGTATTTCACCCACATCACTTTCACTATAATCGTTTTTAAATTGTTCAATGTTCTTCACAAGCATTTGCGCTTGGCGCTTTTTTAATTGCGCGGCTTTGATTTTCTTCTCCATTTTCTACGTTGCTTCACTAACACACACGTAAAATGAACAAAGTTCAATGTTCTGCACTTCACTAACACTTAATACAGACGATGTAACGTTCACTTTGAATTTGATTCGAAATTGTTCACATCCTGCTGCGTTGCATGCAAGTTTCGTTAGAATACGATAGGAGTGATGGCCGTTAAAATGGAACCACGCTTCGCAATGGCGTAGATTTCCGATGAAGCTAAGCTACGCGGGACGCTAAGCTTTGCCTGTTGCCTTAAGTTGATGCGTAACAACAACTTTCACTCCAGTAAGTCGATTTTGAATAAATCGCAACACAACTCACGAGAAAACAAACGAACATACAAGGGTTCACGTGCACGTAATGACCTTTCACAGCAATTCGCGCCAATATGCGGAGCAAGACAGCGAACTGTTCGTTTCCTCACAAACACAGAGATGATTCACGTCACTGTGTACGGTAATTAACGTAGTGAATTTTTTCCGAAATCACTAAACCGACTTCACCAGATCCGGTTCGAAGGACCAAAATGAGTAGAATATTATCACTGGTTGGGAGTGATTTTTGTGATATCAGACGGACGTTAAAGAGTTGTAGTGTTGCGCGCTCGACTTACAATTTCATACTGTTTATTCACTGGTCCGGTTACAAGTTCATCCTATTCGATTACATAGTTCATCCATTGGTCAAGTCACTTTCCCCTTAATTCACTTCTAAGTTCGTTCGTGTGCGTCAATTTATACTATCTGCTTATAGTGTTGTTCCTTTACCATATTTCGTGTAATAATTAATATTTCATGCATTTTCTACACAGTTTAAAGCCGTTGACTATTACGGAGACCTAAATAAGGATTTCATGCGGATGACGAAAGATGGTTGATAAGACGTAAAAAACAAACTGAAAGGAGTTGACATTGCAATTGTACATTATCGCCTCCAGCTCAGAATGTGCGGAACGGTATAAACCTTGATCGACAGAGCAGCAAGCTCAGCCGTCGCCTCAGGTGCAGGCCAAGTGACATTCCTGATCGCAGAAAGGAGAACGCAACGGCGTTCAGTGCCTTTTTTGGGCTTTACATCCCAATAACTCGTCTTTCTCCTGTTCGTTGCGAAGGTAGGCTTTAGCGAGCCGTAAACATAGCATCATCATCATCATCATCGATGACCTACAACCGAGCAGAACCGGACAGCAGAACATCCTGAAGGCATGGGACAAAGAAGAAGAGCAATAATTTACCAGCCCGAAAATGGCAAGTGTCCTTCGCAGGGTCACGGAACGGAATATCGGGAACGGTGTTGTGCTTCACCGCACTATCTTCAACTCACGCTGACCTACATGCCAGAGGGCACACTGTAGTCTTCGTTGAACCTGATCGGTAAAGAATTATGCTGGCTGCTTACCCCTCGATCCCTGGTCAACAATTTTAATGCATGCGCTTCAAAAGGTTTCATGCACAAAGCGAGGGGTTTTGCGTTGCTTTTTAGCTTTACACGAATCATTCCTCTGGACAATGTGTCCGTTATTAACCTGCTGCTGTCCGGAATGGTATATCGAGCGGTACCGTTGCGACATGGAAACGCAATTCATCATATTTTGATTTGGATGTTGGGGCTTTTAACTGGAATGCACTTTGCCGGATGAATAGCGTGCAGCGTGTAGTGTGTGCTTCCCGATTTTTCTTTGAGGCCTACCGGCCATTTCTCACCAGCAGTGCTAGAGCAGATTGTTTGTTTTGAAGCTTCTGTGTTGATTGTCTCGCTGTAAATAAAACAAACGACTCAGTCGGCGTTTTCGGGAAGGCAAGCGACGAACCCCGACGTTTTTTTTTGTGGTTGAATGGATACAAAACGGGGGAAGACACACTAAAACAACAGTTAAGCAACAGAGTACGTAGTGTTCCAATTCCCGGACAGTGTTGCGTTTAGTTTCCATCTGTCCTAATCATCCTCCCCGTCCCAGACTCAGCATCACAGCTCTCGCACTACTGTGCGGGGGCCCTTGCAGTCTGAGCAGCAAATAGACAAACGGTCAAAGAGATTGGATTGAAAGAGTGATTACCACCGGAGGCGTGAGCAGAATCGTTAAAGTGTACATAAATTACTACCAACCGGCCAACCAGCCAGGCCTGGGCCCTGTCACAACCATGTTTGACTGCCTTGGGCTTTCTTTCTAAAGGTGCGTGTAAGACTCATTCAAAAAAGGGCTGGTAGGCTGAACAGTGGGGAAAACAACGACCCTCTTCATCCATTCAACTCATCTCGACTAATTCTTGGACTCACTGCCAGCGCCGCTCTGCCAGTGGAGGCCGCCACTGGCGCAACATTGTTATTGTTTCGTTGACTACAAGGTGTAATTCTCGAGCCAGCTTGGTGCGAGAGTGCTTGAATGAATGGGATGAATGGATTTCAAAGGCGCCCTTCGTAGGTACAATTTAATAGCCACCGTACGTATTCCGTCGATCTTGTCTTGTGATGTGTGTGTGTGTGTGTGTGTGTGTGTTAGCGTGGGAGTTTTAAGGGAAAACCCTCCAGGTTGGCAACCAATTCCCGAACGGTGGCATAAACTAGTTGCGCCGTTGCGCGCTGGCCCAACACACTTCTTGTTGGTGAAGATGTTAATTAAATTAAAAATGCAAACAATCTATAAAACGCGTAGGGTGTTGTAGAGATTGCATTCATGAGATGGTGTTCGGTCGGAATGTGGTATGGTGTGTGTGAAAATTCTACGATACAAAAAAACGATTCCAGTTCTAGCCAGGGCTTGATTAATGGGCGTTGGTTTTGTGGGGCTTAATTCAGTAGCGGTAGCGATGGAAATTGTGCCAGAAGCAGCAAGTGTAAGTGCTTTGCTGTAAGGTGTTATCAGTATTTGCAGGACGTTAATCTTGAAGGTACACAGCAATATCGGTGCAGCTTAGCGCACAAGATCATCGCTAGATATAGGGTCGCGATATTGTATCAGAAGATCGCCGGCGGGAGAAATTATCATATTTAGATTATGAAAAGCAACGACGACGACGATCTCTTTACTACGCGTTAATGCTGCCAAAGTGAGGCGATCTTCGCCGACCGACGAGCCCTCGGGTGGGTAGAATTAATTTTCCTGTACGAAACGGTAAGAACAGACAGCACCGATAGACGCCTTGCATGCTGCTGGCAAGTAGTTAATGCTAATTAATTGTTGTTTCTCTCCCGGCAAAGCCAGCTCGGTACCCGGATTTAGGCAGGCACACAAAATTGACGATGGGAAAAGGAAAAACGTTACGATTGTTCAAGCTCGGATTGGGTGGCATTAAATGTTTAATAGCTGTTTTTGATAAGATGCATTATTTATGGGCGGTTTGGATAAACGTGTATAAACCTCTGGGGGGTGTTTTTTTGTTGGAGTGTTCCTTGCCGTTCGGAAGGAAGTGAAACAGGAAGGCAACCCAGCAAAGCAATGTGTTTGCTAATTTTTTATTTACCTTAGTTTCTGTGCCGAGCACAGGACCACATGAAGGAAAACCGGCTGCCAAATCGGGAAGATGAGAGAGCGGATCTATTGAATCTTGTAATTAATTACCGTCACTTAATTTTAATCACTTAACCGCTCGGGAAGCCTAAGAAGGTGCGCGCGCAAAAAAGGACTCGCGATCGCTCGCGGTCCGGTTCCAACCTTGGGGTCGCGTCGTTCGTATCGATTCGATTGATTCGGACACATGCGTTGTACCAGCCGAACCGAAACAGACGGACAAGTGCTCCCAGGTGACTTATAATCTGACCCACTATAAGTTATTGGTTTCGATTGATCCCTGTGACGTCCAGCAGCAGCTCAAAGCTTGGTGCTCGGAATCCGCAAGCCGATTACAAACGGTCCGGTGGTTTCTCTTGGCTTGTTTTTGTGTGCCCTCTTTAACCAGGGTAAGGTGATTAATTTGGCGCGTAACAACATGTTGGCATTGCGCTTTTTTGCGTTTGCCCTCAGTGCTACTCGTTTTGTGCCAACGTGTAGCAGCGTTGCAGGTTGGTGACATTCTCAACCTTACCTGCCCAACCGTTCCGCCTGTTATGTGCTGGACATCCCTTTGCTTGTACCGTACACTTACGTGCATGCATGGAGCTTCAGCATGGAGGAGATGATAATGGTCGGTCGCTCGGTAGGCAGCAAAATATGCGTACCGAGTTGGGCGTTGTCTTGGCCGTACCATGGCCAACGCCATGATTTGTGTCGCCGCGGAATGATCGATCGATTCCCCGATCCTGATCGGTCTCGGCCTTCCGCGCCGGCACAGTTGTCGGTCACTTAAAGGGCACGAACCTGTGCAGATGGACCACTTGCAAACAGAGGACGCTGCAGGTTGACAGGGATAATGGTCACGATAAAGCGGTCATCGGTTCGAGATTTTTTTGTGAGTGTAGGTGCGAGCATCACGATTGACAAATGGTTGTGGGACATATAGTAAATCACGTCAATGCAATTGAGGTTGGATCATTACGGGACAGCTCAATATTCCGGGAAAATAAAGTTAACTAAACAAAGGAAGTTTTATGACTAGTTTTTGATGAAAATGAAAAATGGAACAAATTCGTAAAAAAATAAAAAGTTCCGAGAAAAAAACCTCCAACATCCATTTTTGTTGTCCACATTTCACTGTTGCTAAAACAAAAACAAAAACCTCCATTTGGTCGGTAAGGCTAGTGCGCTTTCGCTTTGATCCTGTTGAGATTGTGGGTCTGTGTTTGCACGCGTGAACGCAAATTTATCGTCTCGCATCAGCCAACTCGCATGGCCTCGCGAGAGAGTTATGCTTGCGCATAATTTTCTTCACCTTCCCAAACTCGCTAGCCACTCGTTCCGTGCCATCGTCCATGAGGAATCAAGCCAGTAGCTCTCACTGCCAGGCATCAAAGAAAAGGACACATTTTACGCGGTTGATCGTGTGTCCGATTCTCACATGGACAACTACGGGCAGAGCGCTGGGTTTGCAACGCCAACAAATAACGCCATTCCAGCCAAACAAGTTGTGATCCATCGGTTGATTTCAACGCGGGTCGCAAGTTGGTGGTGGCGGGTTTGCTTTTTTGTTGCTGCTGCTGCTGCTTTTCCCAAACTCTTGCTGTCCTTCGAGCACGAGGTGTGAAGGATGGCGAGCGGGAGTGTCCGGGAAGCGTCATCCTTCTGCGCGATCGCGGCAACCGATGGCCGCCCCGTCCCGCGGTTGATTGTTTTCCCGCGAGCATCGCTTGCATCGGCCGCGATCGATGGCGAGATGGCAATTTGCATAAATTGGAGTGTCATTTGCCACTGCCAGCGCTACCGCGGCCGGGCGCGCGCGCTTGAGGCGTGTTGAGCGTGCGGCAAAGCGGGACCTATGAATGCGCGATGAAGCCGGCTACCGTAGGCCGGCAAACGGTCCACACCACAGCCTTAACGGGATTTTGCATTCGACGAAATCATTCTTCGGCGTGGCGCGGTGTGGGTTAGGGTTTTCGGAATGCCAACGGAAGACACAAGATTTACCCCCGAAGCGATCGAGCCGACGATGGTTATTGATTCGTTGGGTTTGGGAGTCTTGCATTCACCGTCCCATCCGTTTGGGGAAGAGATTTTCAATGACTGGCCACGTTTAGGCCTGGCGAAAAGGTCGTCAGGTTAATTCGCGAGCCGGTTCAGCGGCCATCGGCTGCCAAAGTAAGGAAGCCCGAACGAAGGTGCGGGATCTCCCACGACGTTCGGTTGAAAGATTTGAGGGGGCCGGACCGAACAAAAGCCATCCCGAACGATGCCAGAACAAAATAAACACGAACGCCCGGGCACAATGGCACAACAAAGTATCAATTTTAAGTGCAACCGGGAGATGCACCAAAATTGAAGGAGGAAGCGCACATCAAGAACACGATCGAGCCACACGGATTGTTTCGTACGGAAATGTACACGAGATGCAGCGGGATGTCGAATCCTTGTTATTATCGTCTGGATTTTTTCTCCCCCTTTCGGCACAGGAAATCTCGGTACAATTGACGAGCTGCCCTGAATTCCGGTGCCAACCAATGACGGTTGTAAGTTAGCAGGGAAGGAATGCTTTCAGAAAAATTATCGTACTTAATACAATGTAACACTTTTCTTCAGCTGCCAACAGAGAACAACAGGGACGATGATCGTTATCTCGCATCCTATCGTCTCGCGTTAGGATTACAATTATAGTGTCATTTGGTGCATTCTCGGGTGCCTGTGGTTTGCGTGATTCTGTTGCTCAATATTTGCAGACCAGAGCATTGCCAGTGCCGTTGCCGTTGTTTCACGATTTGGTCGTTCTGAAGAATTTTTTTTGGGTTGATTTTGCTGCTTTCAGTTTCGGAGTAAACATAAGCTCATTTTCCGGCCTAATAACTGTTATTATAGGTCCTGTGGATGTTTTTGGTGCCTTGTTTACACTATCTTCGGGACACGCCACGTTGCAATTTCCGATTCCACAATACTAAAATGTATTTTTCCAAAAGAAACTCGTTGTGTGGGCACTGTAAGTAGGTAAACCCAATGGACGATCACTTGGACGGCCTATCAGAGGTTAAAGGATATGAGGACAACAATGCCTTGTTAGTAGCCTTTACTTAAACTTCCGAATAGGATATGCCTAACGGAGGCTTTATGTGTTTGAATTTCTCAATGTCGAATGTAACGTATTACAAAATGGGTTCTTCCTCTACTACAAACTTGGGTCTAGTCCTGCCATTTCTCGGTTACTTTGACTCAACTTCACCCGTAGTTGGAGAGTCGGTCCTGCGTACGGATAAGCAGTCCAAGCCGAGATTCGATCTTCAGTCTTGCCGAGTGGAAGGATTTGTCTCGTAGAGTACAAATGTAGTAGAGAGATGGTGTCTGCCACATTAAGAGTAGAAAATAGATCAGTAGCTGAAGAGGAAACATTTGGAAGCCTAACAGCTACATGACGAAAAATTTTTGAAAATAGCTCGTCAAGTATAAAAGATGGATCTCCATCAAAGTAGCGATCCTGATACTTCCTTCTTCTTGGGCTAACGTCTCCATGGGTCATGGTGGCCATTTCTGGCTTACAAGACTTTATCCACGTTGTTGGATAGTCGGTCCTCACTAAGGCGGTACGGTCCGGATAGGATTTGAGCCCCGGACCAACGGCCGTATGAAGACTGGTGCCGTTGTCGCCTCTACCACCGGACCGCCCCGGTACCTTTCGACATTTGTACTATCTTGGAGAAAAACTAGATCATGGAATAGTCCACCAGAAGTTTCTGAGGAAAAATTGATAGCATAACATCTACTGATGGTTTGGGACAAACTCGATAGGTCTCGGTCTGCAAATTATGGCTTTGTTTGTCTAGATTTTACCCGTAGCTGAATAGTCCTGCTTATGGAGCAGCGTTCTGGACAGAATTTGATCTCCGTTCTTACCGAGTGAAAACCGGCGCCACTGTACTATCTTGGAGGAAAACAAGCAAAGCAATATCCAAGAATGGGGTCGAGATGTCTGCCTTCAGACTATATTGTAAGAGTGAAAATGGACTAGATGGGATTTGGAATCCGGTCCTGCCGTGTGAAGATAAGCGAGGGTATCACCTCTACCTCCAGGTCGCCCCAAACACCATTTTCAAAACTTTGATAGCCAAATGAGCTATATTGAAGTAGTTATCATATTTTTTCCTTCGTTATTGTTAATAATTGATAATATCAATACTAGATAACTAGTTTGCCTAAAGGTCCTGATCCTGAGTGATAATAACAATACTAGATAGCTAGTTTGTCTCAAGGTCCTGCACTTCCGCTGACTTTGAACATATTAATCGAGGATACACATCTTACTTCATAATAAAAAAAAACCACAGAAAGCTTTTGTAAGCAACTTAGCAATAAAACAAATATTGTGTCGAGATTCTCGACCCAAAGGGCATAAAATGAGCACCAAAGTGAAAAGGAATCGCAGCCAGCGAACAGCATGCACCGTTTTGTGCAATTTATGTTTATTGTTTTCGGCACATCATGTTTTATGGCGCAGGCGACTGTAAGGGCTCGGGGCGAATGATTTATGCCGCCTTGCGTCGCATTTATTTGTTTTCGGAACACCCATAAAGCGGTGGTAAATGGTACGAAATTTTATAATTAAAGAAAAAATAATTAACAGCGTACTAATTGATGCCGTCCCGTGGAACATCTATCATTTTCTCTCTCCCCCTCAATAAAACGCACCTCAAGCTCAGGATGGCTTGATTTCCAAAATAAAGCCCTCGAAAGCGAAGAACACGAGGTTTTTTTTTGAAAAAAGAGGTGCAATAAATGTATTGCTCGGTGCTCCGAAAGCAAGCTTTTCTGCTTTTCTCAATGGCAACCAAAGGATGAGACGGAGAGCGAGAGAGATTTGCTGGCATTAAATGGCCCTGCTGCCAAAAGAAGGCATTCGGGCCTGCAACGATCCGGTCGCCCGTTTCGCAGCACCGTGGCTGCAGTTGCACGCCCGGTCCTTCCTTCAATATATCAGGTGTAATCGTGAAAGTGACCCCCACCGTGGGGCAATTGTAATTATTTTAATTTCCATCATGTCGCCGAATAGGATCCGGCAAGCCATCTTCAGTTTGCTGTACGGTTCGGAGTGGGATTTGGGGATTATTCAAATTTCAGCCACAAAACCACACCCCGGAAAAGAACAACACGAAAGAAAAAAACACGCGTTACCCGAAGATGGCTTGCTCTGTACGTCTTCCCGCCGACAAGTGGCCATTAACGATTGTGTAAGTGCCTTCGGGTTGGGTTGGGCACTTGGGCGCTTTTGTACTTGCAATGGTCGTCGGTTTCAACCCGTTCCCGGTGTAGGGCGAAAGATGATACCGTGTTTGATATTTATTTGTCACGCTTAAACATCCGAGTGGCAGAAATCTTCTCGCCGATGACACTCCCTTGAAGCAGCAGCAGTGGGATACCTTGTGCATAATAGCGTATCCTCACCTCGTGACAGGGGTGTCTTTCATTTGGAGGTACTCTAATCGTACCGGCCGTGGAGGGTCATTGGCAAAACGGCCGTCCAGCTCACTTTAATTGCAAGGTACACGCTGCGTACATACGCGCGGACACTTGAAACAAATCACGCACCCATCCTTGCTTCGCGAGAGAGAAATGTCTTGCGGCGTCCTGGAACCGTGACGGAAGTCAACAAACTCACCGAATTGAACCGTACCACGGCCATTCGAACTGTGGGGTGTGTGATTGCATAATTGAAGGGTTTGTGCACAGTTGTCCTGTTCACGGCACTGGAACTGGTATAATTTGAAACCTCTCCGTAGTTCGGCTCGGTGTTGCTTTTTTCTTGTTTCGGAAGAAACCCAAACTTTTGTGCCTTCTTTTTGATGCTGTCGTTGGACAGGGTAAAGAAGGTCCAAACCGGAATGTGACATGCGGTCGAGAGTTCAACCGCCATCGTATTGATCTACACACATACACTGGGAAGCGAAGACTTCTGAAGATATCTCCGAACGGACGCTTATCAGCACCTAAGCATCGGTCGGGAAGAAGCTGCAGCGCATGGCATTCCCCAACGGTATCCCGGAATACTGTTAGGTTCCCGAAGGTCCACCCGCCCGGTTCGGGTAAGGTGGTTCGTGTGACGGTGAAAAATGTAGCCAAACCTGTCAGCATCAAGTGACCGTGCGCATAAAAAGCCGCAAGATACGGCCCCATGATCGTGCACGGGGATCTTCCGTTTTTCTTTTTTTTCCTTCAGTGAAAAGCGAAAAAAAAACGACACACACTTAGATAAAGATGGAGCGGTCGTCCGAACCTCACCGCCCTGGACACTGGTAGTGTCCATGATGGAGCGTTGTACGGGAAAACTGGGCAAGAAGATACGAAACACACCAAACAAGACCATATCACAAACATCCGGAGTTGTTCGAGTCCACGGCCGATCCCACCTGGGTGGGTGATCTGATGTCCAGTGAAGATCATTGGGTAAAAACACACCGTGGGCAACATCTCACCGCTAGAACGACCACCTGCAAGATATTTGGTCGAAGAGTTCCAAAATCTTCACGCGCATTTACCGCTATTACATCAACGAACCGTAGGTATCTGTCGAGGTGATTGAGCTCACATCGCTACCTCAAATCACATTAGTACGGAGCAAGGGAGAGGCCGGCCTCGACGCCTAAACTCCAAATCGTAAACCGGTCAAACGGTTGATCCGGTGGCTCCGATAGGAGACAAAATCAAGAAAATCAATTTTCCTTTTGGAAGTGGGAGAAGTATGCAAGAGAACAGCGGCGAGAATGTAAATGAAAAACCTTCCCTTTGATGGCAAGGGTTCGATAGGCGTTTTGGGCGGGATACGGCCGGGTCCACCGCTCTCCAGAGAGCTGCTTGGTTGGTTCCGGGTTGCTAGAACGCGATGCTTTCCCATCGGAATGTATTGGATCTCGAAGCGTCGGAGGGTGCAGATAAATGCTCTATCAGACGAAAACATGGTTGTGAAACATAGGAGTAAAATAAATCTACCCCTTCAAGGGCAGGTGAATTCAATTTCAAAGTTCGGTTAGCTACGGACACCTTGATGTTGGATGGGGGTGTGTGTGGGTATCCGAAGATCCACCGGTCGCTCAATGACGACCTCGAGGAAGTGCAGCACCGTACCTCACTGTACCGGTTTTTCGGGGTAAGCTTCAAACACTTGACTTCGCCGGTCCACGCCGGTGAGCTCGCTTCCGTAAAGTTTCCCATAGGATGGCAACGCTGCTTGCGCAACAGGTTTCAACGCCGTGCGCATAATCTGGTGGCATTCATCTAGCGAGGGAAGCGCACGAGGGAAGCTAAACGTTGACTGTGTGTGTGTTTTTTTTGTTGCTCCATACCGAGGAGTTGGTGAACGTTCGGTCGGTGCTGCAACTGACAGAATTCACGTCGTAAATACGCATTCCTAATCGGTTATGTTGCGGCGATCTTGGCCAGTCGCTTTCGGGCACGGGACGATCGGCAAATGGTGGTGGCGTGTTTTGTTGCGCTCGTATCGGCGATGGACTACTTTCCCGGGCCGGCCGCGCACAGAATGGATGGATCGCGCGACTTGGATGGCTAGAACGTGGAATGCATGTCAATACGGCTAGCTCCCTTTTTTAGTCGCCATAGAGGCTAGAAGCAAAACCGGTCGCATGGTTGTGGGGTTTAATGTGTCTTACGAAAAAAAAGCACACACACACACACACACTACACGATAAACAAGTACTGTGGTGAGTGGTTTGTTTTTAATAAATATTTAAACAAAACACTGTCAATAAGCATTACCGGCTTTGTTTTGGTGTGTTCCGTTGTTAATAATAAATTAATGCTTTTGAATGGATCATCAATTATGTGGTCAAAATATTACCTCCACCATTGCTTGGCTCAGTTGGTGGGGTCACCTTCACTCCATTCGCCTTAAGAGTAATGTTTAATTCATTTTCATGGTTTTTTTTTATCGACTCTCTCGTACTCAAAGGAAAAAAATTAACGATTGTTCAATAAAAATGACACATTGAAAATTTCCTCGCTCTACCCCATCGGGATAGCACAAAAACTCAGAACCACACCCCGAAAAACGGGAGAGTTGCGTAGTTTTGCTTTGCCTTCAGAAGAAAAAAAAAACGGTTTAAAGCTGGACTCACCTTAAAGAAAGGAAGCAAAGGAAAAAAAATGCAAACGACAAACGACGACTCATCATTATCTTATTCGCGAGCCTTCTTTTTTTGTGGTGCTGCTTTCCAGCATGCCCGGACTGCAGGACTAAACGTTCCTCACCGGTCGTGAGCGTACACCCTATTGTTATGTGCCTGTGGGGGATACGGAGCGTTGGACAGAAAAAAAAGGATGCATCCGAAAGCAGCAAAAACCACGGCAAAAGAACCCATTCAAACGCAGCAGCAGCACCGCAGAGAAGAGTGTTGGAATTCAATTTGCTTTCTGCAAATGTTTGGAAGAATTGGAAGCAATGGAAACATATTTGGGGGGCAGGCGGAAACGGAGAGAATCCCCGTGTGTATTGAAATGTTGGTGAAATGCGTGTGTCTTGCGGCTGGGGAGGAGGTCAACGAAATTTAACCGAATCGTGCGATGGAATACGGGCGGGAATGGAACAAATTGATCGTCGTCGTCGAGCGAGGAGACTAACCAAGAACGGAACACCTTGAGGGTTGGTCGTCCCCTGGTCGCCCGGTTGGTACGTTTTGGGGGTAACACTTCGCGACGCAATCCGATACCCGTCCGACCCGCAAAGAAAAAAAGTACCAAAAAAAAACCCAGCAGAACAATAATTGCATTGAAGCCGAGAATAATGATAAACAAACCCGTCGTGGTTAGAAGGCGGAGTGTTGGAGGAGTGTGGGCCAGAGGACGATTCTTTTTTGCTGTGGATGCCTCCTTTTTTTTTTTGGTTAATCGTTTTCCATTCGCAAACAAGGATTCACATTCTATCGGTTTATCACCAAGTTATTAATCTTCGGGACAGAACATTTGGCAATCGAATCGAAAATGGGCTGTGGTTACGAAATCATGCCCTTGGTTGGTGTTGAAAAATTGGTGATGTTGGCATAGTCCGCGAGCGGTTAAGGGTTGAGTTCAAACGGTCAAACATATCATTCATAACCATTGAAAAGAGTTGCTGATGAGTGCTTGTTTCGTTTACGGCAGTATTTACGTTTAGGGGTGTGAACTTGAAAGTTTTTTGGCTTAACTTTTCTGTATCTTTAGACGTTAAATATTGTTGAAATAGAATGTTTAAAATCTTAACTCAAAGCAACTTATTGTGGTTTAATTTGCAATTTTAGGAGGGCGATGTTGTGTCCTCCCGAGACTTCACTCTTTATCATATAAGTTATCATTTTGAGAATTAGAGTATCGATTCATCGTATAAGGGTTAATGCGTGTGTTGTCGTATTCGAAAAGTATAAGCACTGCTCAGCTAAGGGCCATCAAATTCAATGCATCCAACAAATAGAGCGTCACATTAGGGCTTTTTTTGCGAAACATTCGGGCTTTTTTTTGGGTTGTTAATCAGCAATAAAATTAAATGAATTCACAGACTTACTTATATTTTACAATATTTATTTAGATTACTAGTGCCAGGCCAGGTGGCTCTTTATAACAAGGAAAAGGGATGTGATCTCTAACATGGGAGATGTTAGGCCTCCAGGTAGCTCTAAGTTAACTGAGGACGAAAAGCTAGAAAATTGCGCCGAGCGACTTGGTGAGGGTAGAGGACAGAGCTTCATGGTGAGTTATCCTAGGACTATGTACCTAGTGAGGATAGAGCTTCAAAGTGAAGACACTTCCTTCCTTCCTTACTTGGCACTACTTGGTGACTTGATTTTACCTGTAGCAAAGTAGTCAGGCCCTGCGTACGGGGAGGCGGTCTGGATGGGATTTAAAACCCCGGTCCTGCCGTAAGATGATCGGTGCCGCTGTCGCCTCGGCCACGTGACAATCTCAAGTGAAGACACTGCTGCCATGTTAAATGCTAGGCTTTATAGTGAGTAAGAGCAACAGAATTTAGAAATTAAATCGCGCTAAGAGCTTTCAGTTTATTGCCGTAAGACGTCGGTCTAACTCTCGAGTTTGCAATAATACTAGGCGTAACGATAAATGATTTTAAAGATTTATGAATAAAGTATTTCATGCGTTGCTTGGATCAGGTGGCGTAGTTTTCCAAGGATATGAGATCACGATTGATCTACTAGGGATTTTTCCCATTTTTCATGGAAATGCTGGACACATGCAATTCTATGGCGTTTCTTGGTATTCTAAGTATCGTAAGGTAGTTCTCCATCATACCATCAGTAAGAAATCCTTTCTTAAAACTGAAATCAGGAATGATGTATACCGAAAAGTAAGATAGTCATTGATCAGTTGAAGATCAGTTGAATCAAGCAATCGTTGTAGAAAAATAACTCAGCATCCTATGAGGATCGACGTTAAAATAAGAAGCAATATTTTGTAGACTGTACTTATGAGCAAATGTAGTAAAACATAATTTAAATTACAGATAGCATCACTTTACACGTGCTAGTCCTTCGGGAGAAAGCGTTTTGAGAAAGCTTGAGGATAAACGGTACCGAAAAGGACGAACGGACGAAATCAAGAAAAAAAAAAGATCGCCAGCGCACACGCCAAGGCAGAAGATTTCTCCAGACCACCGAAGGTATTATGCTTTGCCCGGTTGGCTATAGAAAACGGCAACACGCGCATGGGCCACCAACCCGTTGCGCTACGAGTCCATAAAAATCCGTTAACTACGACGGTGCCGTAAATTTAAGTCTGATTTATTGGGCACCGAAAGATAAATTGCGAACTAAGAGGCACGGCCGGTGTCGGTCACCCAAGAGTGATGGAGGAAGTTATATAACTTTCCGACACCCATCAACCTGTCGGTGGTGTCGGGGTTGTGGCCGTTCCAGTTGAAACGATACCGGTGTCATATTTAAATTAAGCCGCACGCAACCACAACGACCACGCTGCTCTGCGCTCTAATGTTACGGGAGCGAGAGGGATAACCCCCCAAGAGTACCAATTAAAAACGAAACGATCAGACGCTTAAGGATTGGGAAAGATGGGGTTTGATTTGCCAGCTTAATGATGGAGATGAAGGGGATCTTCTTCAGCGGTAGGCATACTATGCCTGTGCGTATTTTGCGTGTGCTCGTATGTGTTAATTAATTTTTTAAAATGTCTGATCATTTCGCAGGATGTGGAAATATGATAAGGGAGGGTATATTATTGATTGGAAGGTTCAATTCTACCTTTAATTCGTTTCAAGATATCTAACAATCCCGTTAGCCGTTACCCTTCGGGGAGCATCACACTTAAAGGTTCGATTCTTTGTTCCTTATTTTTTGCAAAGTCTCCACTTTAAATCACTCCGCAGCATTCTATTGTTGAGCAGTAGAAAAGCTGTGTTCTGAGAGCTACTTAGTTTGCGGCTGCTTTTAGGCGGTTACAAAAACCATCGAGTATCGAATTCCCCATTTCCATTAGCGCTGAAACGATGAGAATGCCTTTCTGGCGCTATCCATTCTAGCGCAAGAACGCGCTTTTGGTTTTATCAAAGTTCGATCCCATTTCATCGCTCCCTTCATTCTGCCCAGCGCACGGAACGGGAAAATAGAAAAAGAAGGTACAAAAAGCAGCCCCACTATCTTCACTTTTCACTCGTGCCGAATGAAATGGAAAGATTAATTGAGCGCGATTTTCCACCGGGGAGCGCAACATATACACACGCCTTTCGCCATGTGTGACCGGCCGCCGGACAGTATCACTTTCGATCGATCAATTTCCGTTCGTTGGCCGATGCCGGGGCAATCGATTTCCTTCTCCCAACGCAGAAACGGGATTAGAACGGGATCGAGTGGATGAACCCGTCGTCGTCGCCCGGGCCGACGGTGGTCACTGACCACTGACTGGACAAATTGCCCGGTCATTCTAGCCATTGGCTCATTCGCGCCTCATTCTGCGGATGAGCGAAGTGTGAAATTTTGCTTTACCTAGCCAAAGGGGTTTCATTGCCCTTCAACAAGAAAGCGTTGGGACGGAAGAAAGAAAACCGAACAATGGGAACCCAATTTTGTGCAATAAAACGCCATGTTTCGCAGGAAAAATCACTCCCTGGAAGATTCGGGGTTCCTTTCGGCTCCAGCATCAACATCACTTCGTTCGGGGCGGTGTCATTTTGGAGCCTTTTTCGAGCAGAAAAATCGAAAGTTCATCCAACTTTCAGCAGTAGCAGCAGTTCATTGATCTGAAGGTTGGAGGTGTGAAAATGTGGATTTTATTGCCCGACACCAGTGAAAATTGGCAACAGAATTCTAATCAAACCTTCTGCTCCCGTAGGTGCAGAAGCTATCAACAACGAAAAAACGCGCTGTGAGATTGAAAATTGTATCGCTGATAACGAAACAGTGTCAAAACCGAAAAGGTAAAATAATTTGCATGGCCATAAAAGGTTTGTTCTAGCGTTTTGCACAACATACCCATCAGTTGGACAGTTGGAGAGCGTTGAGGGTGCTGATTGATATGTTTTTTTGCTCTACGATCGCGAAAAATCAAAGCATTGTAATGTTGTTTACCGTTTTACTATTTGATTGATAAGGGTTTCGTGGGAAAAAAGAAGGATCCTGTAAGAAATTAGCACATTGTCGCTAAGTTGATTTTATTTTGTGTAAATAATATGAAAATGAATTCCTTATGAAGAGAATACACCAAAGCAAATAAAAATATGGAAAACATAGGTAAATCAATGGAAGGGAAAAAGAAAAAAGAAGAAAACAAACATAACAAGTTAATTTGTAAAATGCGAAACAAGTGAAAAACAAAACATAAAAAGATGAGAAATATTCTGCTTTGTCTGGAATGCGCCTTTTAAAGTAGAAAATTAATCGATAAGCAAACAAAACAAACAGAAATCTAATTAGCATTCCAGCGACCGACACTATTTTTAGCCTCCAGCAACCGGCTGACATTAGCTAATTAGAACATTTTCTACACAGATGATCATTCAATCGATCAATGTAAACCTCACTCGGGAAGTACAGCAAACACGTTCAGGCATCATGTACATAAGCCCCCGAAAACCTCCAACCGAACCAACCGGTTCCTCTGACCAGTGTCAGTGCGCCAACACTACACGGGCAGAAGACATTTCCGCATCAAGTGCACGGGCAATAGCACCGCTACAGGCGGTGTTGCAACGATCGTACCAGCCGACATACATGCCCGCCATCTCAGGCAGTTGACGCACTTTCAGCAAGAGCAAGAAGATAGTTGACAATTTTAATTGCATCTAAATTTAGTTCCCCTTCCCAGGAAGCGGTCCAGGTCCTTCTCCCGCTGCTCCACCGCTGGTTCGGCACGTGCATTAGACGGGTGGGTTTTTAATTAAATTTTCTCCTCTTTACGAGCAAGATAAATTTCTCCTTTTTATTGAAGACCGGGCTGATGTTCCCGACCAGCCAGCAGTGTGTGGCGTGTGGCAGGTTTTGGTTAGCTCGCGAATGTAGCGATATGTTGCCCGATAGTGAGTGACCTCACCTGCCTCTGGCCCTGCCGGACTCTCCACACTCTCACACACCCTGGACACTGGGGCCGGTGCGTTTCCAGTGCGGTAAAGAGTACCGCTACTTAGCGCCAGCGATGGAGTTTATTTTATCGTTGAAGAATTTTATGTTCCACCAGTGCCGTGTGTACGCAAATGCGGACGGCTTTGGCCCGACCCGCCGGTACCGGTATCGGGCGATGAATTAGAGAGCGGATAATCCTCCTGTTCGAGCGTTAGAACAGTCCGAAGGTAATCTGAAACCACCACTTGCCCGGCTAGCTGGTCGTTGTCGAGGTTGTTTGGCCGTCGATCGATTTCCGATTGTGAAGGGGTGTGTACCCGAAACCTAACGGCTCTCCCCACCTCCTCAAACGTCCCACCGAGCCGCTTTACTCATTTGGCTAAGCATTTGAACGTTTACCGATTGGTCGGCTTCGGTAACGCTTAAGAACGAAATTTGCCAGCCCGTTACGGTTAGGCTGTGCGAGCATGTGTGTGTGTGTGTGGGACGAGATAATTCCCGGCCGGGGTATTTTCCGTTCGTCCATTCTCAGCGATTCCGCGACCCGCGAAAACATGCAACTCATAAAGCTTACCTGTGGAAGAAGAAAGAGAGAGAAACAAAAAAGCCCGATCAGTAAATGTAACACAAAAAAAAAAGAACAGCACACGGTCGGTGTTAATTGAAAAGTGCTTTTCGTTTCAAAACGATAAAATAATGATGCTTCGAATTAAATGCGGTTCCCGCACGGAACACACGCGGCAGAGGAAATTAAACATCAAGCCCGCGCGCGCGCGAGCATTATCGGTGCTTTGTCGGACCGTGCGTCGGAATGTCTGTGGGAGAATCGGAGAAGGAGATCGGGGGGTTTTGAAGATGTTTAAGGTGTATTAATTTCATTTACCTATTTTCTAGGTTAGATAGCGAGTTTTATGAAGGAGGAAGAATCGCGATTGAAGTTGTAAAAAGGAAGATGTCGGGAGCTTTTCGTTGAGCGAAACCTCTTGGAGGGAACTGGATCAGTTGATCGACTCTTTTAAATGTACCATTTAAGCATTTGCCCTAGAATCGGCAAAACGTTCACTTAACGGCAATCCACAATAAAGTGCTACTTCCACATTCACGAAGCATAATGTGTAATAACGTTTCAGCGCTTCACCAGTGGCCTTCAAAAGCTCACGTTTGAAGTTCGATTGTCGTTTTTATTTTGTGCGCAGTAGCATACCGTAGCCAGCTGTTGTTGACATAACTTCCATCTAGCTCAGTGGCAAGCCGTAAATTCTCGTTTCTGAGTGGAGCGAACGGGAGCGAACCATACTAGCGAACCCATCAGACCTCGTAAGTGTCGTGACAAACTTCACAGCAAATCAGTTCGATTTGAAGGTGTTTTTTTGTTCTTTGGCGGCTGTAAGAAGGTCCACAGGTAGCACACCGACCGGCAGTCGGAAGAACAAGTGTGAAACAATTCCGTTGCAGACACAATTGACATTTTCGTGCAATTTAGATTTAGTGATCAACGTGCGAACGGCGAGAGGCCCGATCCGATCGTAAATATTTTCTGCAGCCCAGTGTTGTTCGACGCAGGATTGAAGGGTTTTTTTTATTTGTTTTATACATTAAATAAAGAGAATAGCGCAACAAAAACAACAACCAATCTGTTCGCACCACGAGACTTCTGGGCCACGCGGGTGAGCATTCCACGCCATTTGTTCTCGTGTCTGAAGCTATACGTTTTCTTCGCCTCGGACGAGTTGGAGAAAC
The DNA here is from genome assembly GCF_013141755.1 of Anopheles stephensi. Classification (NCBI taxonomy): domain Eukaryota; kingdom Metazoa; phylum Arthropoda; class Insecta; order Diptera; family Culicidae; genus Anopheles; species Anopheles stephensi. The sequence goes on along the minus strand of NC_050203.1, from coordinate 54,806,414 downwards.
TGGGGAAGCGTCCGCCTCGGAGGTGCAGTTGTGCACGATCGGCGAAGAGTTAACGAGATGATCCAGATCGATTGATCGCGATCCGTTTCGCGATCGGAGGTGATATTCGCGGCCTAGGACATGATTATCGCAATACTACCTCGGGTTTTGCCGTGTTTCTGCTCGATCTCCGTGCTCCTCTCAATCTCCAGAACTGTCTACTTAGGAGCTGTCTTATTAGTTGAAGCGTCGGAGACCCTGATCTGCAGCCCGTGGTGAGATCGTGTGTAGTTCCGAACGTTCCGAACGCAGCCGTGCAAGAAACAAACATACGAAAGAAGATGTTCTCGCCTAGCCTGAACTGACAAACGATGGATGAGCGAAACGCGAACGGATCGCAAAGCTGAAGGTTGTCACGTTCGTGTGACTGTGACATTTTTATGAACCGTTCACCTTCCGCTTGCCTGCAGCCCAACGGCATTGTTTTTACTTTTTAATGCTGCCGATGTTTTCCTTCAAACTGGTACATCGTTACGGCACTGAAAGCATCGCTAGACCGTCAAAAAGAGACAAGGCTTTTTTTGTTGTTGTTGGATGTTGGTTTTTATTAACCAGCTTTAGCCAGCCAGCCGGTTCGAACCATGTTTGTTGCGCAATTTCGATGTACAATGTACTTATTTTATCAATGAATTAATTTCTCCTGCTGGCAGGCAAGAAATTGCAACTCCCTTAAGCAGAAGAACTCGCTCTGTTCGGGAAGTAGTTAAAACCTTTACGGAACGGTACCCCATAAAAGGGACTTAACGTAACCTGCCACCGGGTTATTGCGGGTGACGGCAAAACTCATAAGGAAACAATATTGCATCATTTCGCCGACCATCGGCGTTAAACGATGGATAATCGATACGATTCACTTTCCCAATCGATCGCACACCCGATCAACCAGCGCTACCAGTAGAGAAAGTTCAGCGCACTGTCATCAGCCCGCGATGCGGCCATCCAAATGACCAAACCAAGCGCGGCTTGGACAGACGGTTGATGGACGGTTGAGTCCTCAGTGTACACAGGCGCTGTTGGGTGGGCCGTTTGTTGATTAAAAAAATGAAACGCAACCCCTAGAAACTATCTCTCACACTTTTCCTTTCGCAGCAGAAGTCAAATATGGCATCGAGAGTTGGAAAGGGTCTCTATATGAGTCCGGAAGAGTTCAGTCCATAACTATTCGGATCGCGCCAAGTTGCGGGACGTTAAATGGTGGATCAACATAGCAGCTTCCGTCTACTCACCCGTCGAAGCATTTCGCTTCCGATATTTGCCCCGTTGATCCGGTTGATGTTGATCGGGCCGATGTCCGATAGAAGGAAGGGTACTCCCAACAAAACAACACGCACCACCCTGCTGGGAGAGGGATGTTTCGCGGTGGAGTTTATTTTTACACCCCTTCTTCGGGCCGGGCGATTCATTATCGGTGAAAAATAATTACGATAATTGCTGCGTATGACAGCGGGAGGCATCATTTGATGGTTATTGCGGAAGCTGCCACACCTTACATTCGGGGTTCGTCGCCGTTGACAGGCAGTCGTTTGTTCATCATAACGCGTCGTCAGGAAGTTGCGAAGCTGATGAAAAGTAAACAAGATTCGATCGATTTGAACGCAGTTTAGCGGTTTCGATCGGTGCGGCAGGATCTAAATCCACCCGGTTTGATGTAACCTGTCCGGCGCGCGGTGATGATTAAAAGATGAAAGATGTAATAAAACCTGTCACGGCGGCACACCGTCAACCGATTCGTGTCAACGCTTCGGGTCTTGGCGGGTTTACCCGGAGAAAGGTGTGAAAGATCACTTTCTTTTCCGAGAAATCGTACTCGGGATCGACTGGTAGGGGGAGTTTGAAAGGGGGGAAAGGTTGTGGAAGCGTTGTGTCATGGCTGTTCATCGTGAAACCGGGTTTGATGGACTGGTGGGATGGGTTGCTTAACATTCGACACGATCGCTTCGGGTCAGGTTAAGGTTTTTATGTGACGTGAGTGATGAATTTTCCACATGACGAAATTTATCCGTCCGTGGTGAGCGGCGTTTTGTAGCGATCGAGCGTGCTTGAGTGCTTTTGTAGGGGGATTGGTTTTGACGTATAAACTGTATTTAAATAAGATGCCGAGAAACATTAATTTACTCCGCCGTGCAGTGTCTTGGTTGATTAGCACTAACGAAACGGATAAAAATTTAAATACACAGTCTTAAGCACTGAATTCGTACGTTCGAAGCTTTCATAGAAAAAAATTACAGATGTTTTAATACAGAAACATTAGTTCAGGGTCTAATTTCCCAAAGAACAAAAGGACCAATAAAAGAGATAAAGGAGCATAATAATTGCAGCCTACGCTAGCATTGCATGTTGTCATAAAGGACCAATTATTAACGCAAAGACGCCGATATCGAATCCTATCTGGACCTGGAATGCTTTCCTGTGAGCTAGGTTGACTTCGCAGCTTCAGCGAATTTAAAGCAACGTATTCTAGGAGTGTTAAGACAAGACTCTTCGACGGGTTTTCAGTATCAAAGAAGAATTTAATGGTGTAGCTGACATCATCAATTCTTCCACCCGGTGGTTGATGTGACGGCGCCGGTCTTGATACCGCCGGACCGGAGTGCATATTCCATTCGAACCGTTTCCCCGTAGTGAGGACTGACTATCCAACTACGTAATATCATTAAGTCTAGTAAAAACGGTAGGCATGACGTTATATGTCTTTAGACCAAGAAGAGACATAGAACATCATAAAGTAAGTAGTACCAACATATCGATAAGAGTATCTCTTAAGGAAGGATAGCTAAATATATCTAATTCAGCAGAGTTGTTGCATGCTATAAGTCTCAATAAATCTCAATGAATCAATAATGAATACAGTCAGGAGTAGTATTAGTTTAAGGCTTAGGATTAAGAAAATATTGCAAATACAGACAAGGTTAGAACCCAAAATGCATTCAATCAGTTCAGACGTCCATAATCCTCTGGAAAACGAAACGAAACAATCCGACGAAACGAAAGAAGCTGTTATGGATAGCTATATTGAACATGTCTACATCGAATATCTTGCTAAATCAACTAAAGAACCTAAAACAAACATATTTACTATTCCGAAATGCCACTGCTCGCGTTTAAACTGTAAATGAACCAACCCAGTCTCTGTTAGCCTGGCCGTCTGCAACATTATTGCTTGAAAGTGGCCACCGACGCGTTACGAGGACTCTGGAATGATTTCACTTTCTCTACGTGCCCCGAGGGCAAACGCAAGTTATCACATACGAGAAGCCCGCATGCATTCACACACACACTCACACGTGGCGGGGAACAGCTCCTTCACTCCTCTTGCGACCACCACAGCCACACAACGCCGGTCGTCAGCACAAGGAAAGGAAATCGGACCTTCGAACGCATTAATAAAACATTTACCGCACCGCGCCGCGGTCACCGCGTTCCCGCAACACCCCTAGGAGAGATGGCTGCATGGACGGTGGGAACTGACGAAAATACTGTTAGCAGATCGACGGATCGCGATATATTGCGAGCAGACAGCCCGGGACAACCCGGGAAGAAGCCTGCAGCGAGTCACGACTGGGGTTCCCTCGGTTCCCAAACTCTATCCCGGGTTGCAGCTAGTAGGCCCGTTCACTTCTACGTGGACCTTTTTCCCCCGGTTAGATTGAATGTGTGAACAAGCTGCGGCGGATCGCGAACCTGTCCCTGGTACGCGTCAGCGCACTGGACAGATACGCGGCGCGGGTCCAAAAATTTCATGGCCAAAACCCTGGCACCTTCGGGCGCTTTACCCTGGCCGAGAGACAACTTTCCTTTTTTTCCTCAGCTCGAAAGTGAGGGATCGGAGTGCGGAGGATCGAAAACGGATGGTAAATAAAACTAGACAAAAATGCATCGCCTAAGGGCCAGAGTGACAATGCTGAGGACGAAAATAAAAACACACGCACATGGACTCCACATCCGCTCCGCATAAACGCTAAAAGCCCTCGAGCCCTCCGATCCGCTAGCGACGCTTAATTGCAACACTCTCGCCACTCCAGCAGCTTTTGCGTTGGTGCAGGAGGCTAGGAGAGGGGGATTTTATTTCTGCGCCTAGGGTTACTTCATGGCGACCCACCGGTGACTAATTAGTCGGGTCCACCGATTGCGCAAAACCTGGCGTTTCTAAAAGTTGCTCGCATTGGGGCCCATTTCCTCATCTTGCGGGCCGTGCAGGAGCGAACGCAGAGGCAGGATTGGAAAACTGAGCGTATTAGAGCGTCGTGGTCATGGCGTTGCGTTTGTGCGTTGCATCAGATGCTGGTCGTGCGTGCGTGCCTGCTCCGGCTGCTGCTCGATGGATCGATGGATGGAAGCAGCGCAGCAAAGGGCAAGAAAACAGGTGCATCAACCTTTAGCGACACTCGACACCATAAATGGACCGTACCACCGTCGCCGGCGGCTAGGGAAGCCGAGCCCTTGTGGGCCGGTGACATAAACGGTAACGCCGAACGGATCGATGCAGCGTGCTGCAACTGCGGTATGGTGCGAGCGCATACGCAATGAAGGAAATGTCGAGATGCCGAGATGTTGCGTAAACATCATCCATCTTGCAGCACATACCGATCGGAAGGAACAAATCAGGTTCACCCAACCGTCCGACACGGGTCACTATCTGTCAATCTCGTTGGAGCTTTTTTTTTGTTTTTGTTTTTCCCCTAAGCCACCGAGTCGAGTTCCTTGCGACATTTCACCTATCCTCTGACTGAGCAAAGCTGACCAAATCGGTCAGCTGAGGAATTGGAATGACTTGAACAGGAAAAAATGGCGTCCTGAGATCAAACGAGGGGAAAATTAGGAGCAGATAGTAGCTTTCTCTATTTTGCCCTTTTTCGGGTGATAGGTTCCGGCAGGCTTTCCCGGAAGCCTCCGGATGGAAGTGATATCGGGCCAGGGACAGCTGGGAGGTGATTGATCAGGTGAAGTGATAGAAATTGTAACAGAATGTTTTTCCAACTCTTACCTCACTATTTTATTTAATTTAACAAGATTTGATTTCAAAAAGAAAAATAGATGTATTTAGATAATATGTCATACTAAGCAGTCGCTAATAGCTAAATTTAGTAACTGCAAAAAAAAAGTACGAAAATTTGAAGTTTTAAACTTTAAGTTTAAAAACTGTCCAAATAGAGTAGCCTCTCGTGTAAGCATCGGATTTTTTTTTTCTCCAAAATCCAATCCAAATCCTTAGTTTAACTCAAGCGATCGATTTGAAAACGTCCTTGGTTTGGTAATAATGATAACAGTCATATCGATCAAGACTGTTTGATAAGTTGGAATTCATGATAGCTCTGAAGGTCGATCCAAAGACTTATGCGAATTTCTAAACCTTATCATCAAACCAGCAGCATATTTGCATGATCACTGTTTATTATCAGTTTTGTGCATGGGACATGAAAGGACAGTCATATATCAAATCTCATCTGAAACGTTTCGAGCAGTTAGATCTAACAGACTAGCTACCCAATTTGATGCCAATAATGAAATGGTCGAAATGCGTACAAAACCCAGGCTTATAAGTCATCATAGCTCCTATCTTGTTGAGATTTACAGAGCATAAACAATAGCTACTGGTTTATTAACACAACTGAGATAAACATCCATATACGAATCTAGATTCCTGGGCCTTCCTGCGTATCTTCGTGAAATTGCAAAAATGAGACCAATGGACCTGTGGACCGGCGACTATGGCCATTTGTTCCCGAAGTTCAAATCCTTTTAGATAAGCAAACAAATAAAGATAGATCAAAACAATCAAATATACCATAATTTTTTATTTTTCCATTGTAAGTATAAAATAGCTCAATACTTATTATTATTGCTATTATTATTATTCTTAGGCACTACAACCTCACGAGGTCTCGGCCTGCCATTTTTGGCTTTCTGTGACTTGATTTTACCTGTAGCAAAGTAGTCAGCCCTGCGCACGGGAAGGCGGGTCTGGATGGGATTTGAACCCTGGTCCTGTCGTGTGAAGACCGACGCCGCTGTAGCCTCGGCTACCGGACCACCCCAGAGTCCGGTCTTAGCCGGAGTCAATACTTAAGCCTTTGATTAATTCTTGTGTTTGATCGTGCTTCCTGTTTCAGAAGACACCTATAAGAAGTTAAACATTTGTTGTCCGATTTTTCGACTTAAAACGATAAATCAAAAGAAAACAACAGCCCAATGAAAAACATGTTCACGAAACCACTCAAACAAAGCATCACACAATTCGCAAGACCCCGCAAGTACCATTTGCTCTGATGACATAAATTTCGATTGCACCCGAAAATGGTACCTTCCCTCCAGTATCTATGCTTCGTCGCAATCGATCCACGGATACGAATTGCATAACGAACCGGCCCTGACTGTCTGCATCCCTTAGAAAGGGAGAGAGAGAGAGAGAGTGAGGATGGTCACCGAACCGAGTTTGCTGGTTTGTCGACATTTTGCGCATCTCGACGCCGAACGAGCACTCCAATGTTTTCGATCACGATCGGATGCCAAATTGCGAACCATTATCATTAGCTCTTGATTGAAAATTGATGAATCCATCGTGTGAAGGGGTTGGGTGGGTAGATTAGGCCGGGGGTTGAAGGGGAGGGTTGGAATTTCAATCCTGCAGTACGCCCGCCGTGCGAACGGGACCACCGCCGGTTCGTCATCAACAAGCATAATCTTCCTTCCTGAAAGGGATAATGTTGCGGGCCGCTAGTGGGTGGGTGGGTGGTTAAAATTCGATGACGGTAGGTAGAGAAGATCGAGAAGTATCGACGGACTAGAGAAGGGTTTGTTTTGCGGGCTGTTGCATACGTGTATGTGTGCGAAGCAAACCGAAATGCTTTGCTTATCATCATTACAGTTATTACGATTAACCGTGTCCGTTATTAGCTGCACTATTATGTAACCGTACACACGGCGTCAGCCTACACACACATACACACACACACTGGCTGTGACGGACGAGTGCAGTTGCACCGTTGCAAGTGGGTTTGTTTAGCATTTTTTTGTTGTTGCCTTTTTTGCGCTCCCTTTGGGTGAGCTAACGGGCTCACGCTCGTCGTTGTCGATCATGAGTGAACGGTTGCGATCATGAGCGTAAAGTGCAGTTGCATTGCTCGTTACCATGGTAACGGTGGTAGGATGATGAAGAACGAGAAAGAGAGAGAGAGAGAGAGAGAGAGAGGGCGAGAAAGTAGTAAAGGGAAGTAGCGAAGCAGGAGTGTAAGTGCACAGCGGGCGTAAGAATGTGGTCCGAGCTTGGGTACGAAATGCGATCGCATTCGATCGGAAAACGGTTTTACGAGGCTTTTACACACTAAAGGCTGAGGCAATCCAGTGCTAAAGAAGTTGTTATATTGGGTGATAAACATAATATTGAACCTTTCCTTTCCAAAAGCGATTGTTAGCGAAAGGGTGCTTAAGTGCCATTTTAGTCGTTACATTATGGACTTTTCGATGTTCGAAAGTGTATTTAGGTGGGTTTTTTTTCAAACCTCATCTCAAATACTTGCTTGCCATTTTAATCATCTAGCTCGCATGATTTTACATAAAATACACAACTCTATTAATGTAAGCAAAAAAAAAAACCCTCTCTCTTCCCTTAACATTTTATCTTCAGACAAACGAAACTCATCTACAAGTACAAGATAACCGTGGCTCGGCACGGCTGCCACGGTGATGCAACTGCATTCATTTCCACCCACACGAATGCACCACCACCACCACCCAGCGATCGTACCCGATCGAACGGTTACGGTCCATCGGAGCCGGTTATTGCCAATGCTAGCGCTCCATTCTCCCCGGGTTCCATCTTTCTAGCCGTTGTGCAGGTTAATTTCCGGTCACCACACCAGCTTCGACCGTTCTCTATCCGCCGGGCACGAAGTCGCGTTTAATCGCACACGACAGACGCTCGCAGCCCAACGAAGGGGGTCGGCTAAGGTGTCGGTGAAAAGAAAAGTATTATTCATTTCCTGCAACACACAGACCGGCGTCGGTTGTTCGGCGTCAGCTGGGACACTTTGGTGGGCGCGGTAAGGAAAGCAAGTGAGGCCGCATGGCGCGCTGCATTGCACTTTCGTACGGGGGAAATGGAAAACAAAAATGGAGCTGGGTGGCAGAAGGAAATTCAATTGAATGGGGTTTTGGGAAGCTGAATGCGGGTGTGTGCCCGCACTCACATACACAGGCAAGAGAAACAAAACAGTCGCGACTGTGGCCGCGGTCGTGAGAAATTGATTAATTGAGATCGATTAATTCGTTTAAATTGAAATTAAATGATTCACCCCGTTGGGATGAGAGAGAGAGAGAGAGAGAGAGAGAGAGAGAGTGAGTTTTTGTACGGTTATGGGCTTAGAAACGCAAGCAGTACAGAACAAATCATCCGAAACGCGAAAATGCGTGGTTTGTTTGATATTTCCTTCATTTTCGCAATCGTTTGAACGGGGCGAAAATCGAACACTAATCGATAAATGGCACCGTGTCAAGATGGTTCCGTTGCAGCTGGGTGACGCGTTGCGTAGGAGTTTGGCCAAACAAAAGCTTTTCGCGTGCACCGGGCATGGTGGATAATTTAAAACTCATTTTGAAATCGATCCGGTATCGAAGGCGATCGAGAGTGAGACCGAGACTGTGAGGCACGCCGAGGGCTATTGTTTCATGTGGCGTGTGATGGCGATTTTTTGTCCAGTGGAACGAGAGGCGGTGGTACTAATTTTGTAATTGATTTACAGCCTCAGCCACACACACACGCAATCGTGATCGATCGCGAGAAAGAAGTAAGGGAAAACTGTGTTCGCCCAAAGCAGCATTAAGTTCCGCTTTTGATGCGTGAAAAATAATTTAACCCAGATTTTCGTTTCTTTTCGCACAACAATACATGATTTATTATAAAAGTATAGAAGAGAACGTTTGTAAAGATCGAATGAAGTAGAATCAAAATAAAGTTCGCTTCCTGCTGGGTTTCCAAATACGAATCATCCGAATTGTAATGGGTGGAACAAATTGGAAAAAAAGTAAATCAATTTTTCCTAATCCGAATTTCCTTTCCTAATCGATTGGAATCTCACAAAACATAATGCGTCCCTTCAACCCTTGCCAGCATAACGGCGAACCCGTTTGGGGTTGCATTTGGAGAACCGAATTTGACTGGGCACAAGAAGCGAAGGAAAGTGGGCCGGCATTTTGTGGACCAGCATAAGGGAGCTTCCCCTATACTTGCCTGCCAATCCTCCGTTCGCTATTCGTTCGATCCGCCCGCCCGTTGATTGATCATGCAGGTTCAGGGAGGAGGAGGTTTTGACCACCCCACACGATCAAGAAACACCCCCCTCCCCCAACCCCTCCTTTTAAACCATAAGCCGAAATGAAACAAGCCGTTTGTTTGGGGATGCATTCTCCAGTTTTTCCGCTTCGCACCAACGCAACGAAAGCAGCAATGAAATTATGTAAAGAATAAAAGCGAAAAGCCAATTCCCGACCACACCGTTGTACTCAATGGAAGAGATGGGATAGGTGGGTGGGTGGGTCGGTCTCGTGGGCTGGGTCTTTCTTCCGCCTTTACTTTATTTTGGGGCAGATCGAAAAGTCGAGCAGGCAGGCAGGCAGGCGGGCAGGTCTCCCGGTACGCGGCTTTCTCACACACCTTCATTCGTTCGGCCCGTTCCGGCTAATCGGTAGGAAATCGAATCAATTTTGTAATCATTGCGTCAGCGTTTTGCTTTCGGCTTTATGATTCTGAGAGCCACGGCTCTAGCCCTCTCGAAGAACGGGCTGGACAAGAAGCCGGAGTGGATCGGTGTGTTGTTGCGCTTATTTCTGCTATCATGCAGTCAATTATGGTGTTTAAAGGTACGCGCGGAGGTCCTTTCACGAAAACACACGGGCTGTCCGCGCCCGCAGGGATGGATCGCCGGCCAAACCCGACGTCAGTTGTCAGACGCACTCGCTGGGTTGTTTCTTAATGGGCTTTCGGTCCCGGGTACGGTTCGTCTAGCTGATTTTAGCGAGATTTCGAACGCAACCCTTCCCGGTCGTCAGTGTTGGCCGTCCGTCAGAGTCCCGAAATATTTCCCCGAGAACCGCGTGTGTCCGCGTAAATTTGGGGTGTTGCCGGTGGCGTAACCCGTGAAAGTCGCCGTTTTCGATTAACTGCCGCGCGTTGTTGCATTTCGGGCCGACGGTTTGGCAGGTCGTGAACACGATTTGCGACCGATCGATTTGATCGGTGGTTTAAATGTGGTAAGCGAGCGCAAAATGCTATTGCAACATCGCAAACAATTGGGTAGGCTGGGCTGGTAGCAGCTGTTAAGCTGGGCATGGTTAGAGTTTACGGACGCTTGATTGGTGCGGCCGGGCATTTGGATGTTTGAAAACATCGCGTTTAAAGAAGTTATTTAATGAGCGAGTGCTGGAGGTTTTGATGTACCGTACCTAAGCATCAGCAGTGGATTGTGTATCTGGGTTGTCCGCTGGATAGTCAGTGATGCAATTTAAAAGGGGTCATACTGTTCGTAGAAGGATCATCTTCTATCGCCTTTTTGAAATATCTGTTTGTCTCTGTAGACTGCTAATTTACGCTGTTAGACAAGTTATAATAAAATGATTTTATAAATAGTTCGTTCACTTTAGGCCGTAGTTTGACCATTAGCCAACTCTAAAGCCTAGTGTGAAGATAGGTTAAGTTGAGGCCTACGCTCATCCACATATGTTTAGCTTTAGTAGAAGTAAGCAAGGGTTTGTTTGAAACATCCCTAATGTTGGCAGTATTCATTTGATCATAAGCTAGTCATACTATCAAGTTAGAATTTCTGAAGTCTCATTCCTGAATAAGTTCCCTGAGAGAACACCAGTTTGACGAGAAATATGTCATGTGTTAGAATTCCTGGAGCTATTACTTGTAATTCTCGGCAGATTGAATAGCATTTTGGAATACATACATCAAGCAAGGTTATGTTTCCTGCCCTAGCGCTTCACTCAGATTATTGATAGTAGCCCTTTTTTGATATGATGAAGTGTGCCTTGATAATAATAATTAATGTGGTGATTAGATTTGAATGAGAGTTATAAAAATAAAGATGTGATGTGTATTAAGCGATTAACATCATTAGCTTCCAAGAAATCCCTTATGAATCAGGCATCATCCAGCAGCTCACGCATCAGTACAGCTCACACTGATAACATAGGGATTCCCGCTTATCAACAGTTGGCGGGAATACTCTGCTGTGTGATTTACACACCGTTTCAGAATCAGTGCACATCAAAATAAAGCGCCGTAGTTCCTATCGTACCGCGGCAACATTAACAAGCATTATATCTTGCTTCCGAAATGAAAGTGACAGTCGGAAATATATCCCTGGTGCTACATTTCCTCTCCTTTTTCGGCTGGATTCAATGTACCGCTCAGGGTGAGCAACATCCACACTGCACAGTGGACACCCGTGAAGGAGAAACAAATGGCGTGCTCGTACCAGCCGCACAGTGCACCACATTTCGGGAGCCTTCAAAGACCGACGACGGACAAAACCAACTCGTCTGCTGTCCAGTGTTCCGAAACGAACCGCACTGTGGACGGCTCTCCCAATACGAGGACGAGTTCAGCTTCGACAGCCGCGAAACACAGCTCGATCAGTTCCCGTGGGCCGCGATGATTCTGCTCCGTCGGGTCAGAAAGATTGTGTGCAGCGGTTCACTCATCAACAGCCGGTTCGTTCTATCAGCTGCTCACTGCTTTGTGGCTGTGCGCGGTGTGAGTAAACCGTAAGTGATAAGCGGCGGTGAATGACGGCGCGCACCTTATGTGTTACGAGTGAAATTATCGTCATTTCCAGTGCGTCAGACTACCGGGTACGACTGGGCGAGTGGGACCTTGGACAGGACGAGGACTGCATGTACGTGCGCGGTCAGTATGTTTGTAACCGCCAACAACCGGTGGACTACGGCGTGGAGATTATCGTTACTCATGAGTCTTTTGAACGACAACGAAGAGACTTGCTGCATGACATTGCCCTGCTCAAGCTTACCGGGCCGGTGGAGTACGGTGTGCAGATAGGACCGGCCTGTCTACCAAACTGGAGCATCGGTGTGCCGGAGACTGTGGGTCAGAATTTTACCGTAACAGGATGGGGAAGAACGAAATCATTTGGTGGATTAAAACGCAAGTACAAAATTGAGATGATGGGTAGGAATATCAGCGCGTGCGTCAAGGCTTATAGGTTGCAAGCTGCAGAGGTCCCGCGGATACATCTGTGCGCTGGAGGTGTTTTTCGGAGAGATGTGTGCCACGGTGACTCGGGAGGTGGTTTGTTGCGCAGAGAAGCTAACCATTGGGTACTGGTTGGGATAATTAGCTTTGGACCATATCGCTGTGGCGTACCGCTGCCAGGTGTGTACACCAATGTAGCGTACTACCTCGATTGGATTCAGTGGGCCATCGACAAGTCTGTTTCGTGAGGTCTAACTTAATAGCTATAGAGTTGTGAACTGCTGTGTAAATAATAAGGATTTTAAATAAAATCAACAAAATGTCACTGTTGCCCTCGGAGAAATCAACCTCCACCTGTGTTTTTTAAGCAAAAATTTCCTTGAAATATCTTATTATCCGCACTGCCCACCATGTAGGTCAATCTTTAGCACGACTATCATGCTCAGTAAGCTGAACAAAACGCAGCTCAAAAACTCGGGCACCTGGCACAGCCCGGGCAGTGTTGCGTCGTCCAATTTGTTGCGCAGCGCGCTAACTCCAGTCCGGCGGGGACGTTGGATCAATCAAGCATCGAGCCAGCAAGTCAGCTGGTGCTGCAGCCACCGGTTTCCTTTTGCACCTGATATGTAAATTAATCAGCCACTTTTTGACATCCATCAATCGCACCAAACTGCGGACCGGAGCGAGCGGTCGATGGCGAAATCGGTGGTCGCGATCGCAAACCGATCCAGTCGACCGTAAAGCAGCGACGCGCTCCGTCCCAGCGAATTCCCCTTTGGCGTTCGTGTCGATCAACGGTTGTCCTATCGACAGCTGAACGCTGCTCCCGGATATATCGAGTGCACCACGTCCACGGATCCACGGCTACCGTTTGATACTCGACCAACTGGAATCTCACTAATCCCAAAGACACCCCCCACCCACCCATCCCATTCCCGCATAGGGAAGTCAAACAGTTGATCTAACAACACAGGCGACATGCAGCAGCAGCACCAGCATGCTCAAGAATGGTATCGATTGGATCCGATGTAGGTCTGGAAGCGGTGTGGCGTGTTTGGCACGGAAAGCGAACTTAACATGTACCGCTTCCAGCTGTGGACATTAGGCCGTGGCGCTGACTAAACGATTTAATTTGCATCCGCCCCTCTCCCTCCCTGGCGGATCACTCTTTTCTCACCTTGGCACCTTGACGGTGGCGCGGCGAGCGAACCACCGCCGTGAGCATGGGCGTCTGACAGCTGCAGAGGACTTGCAAGTGATAAATAAACAACTCGCCACACTGGCAGCGAATCGCGGGCCAAGACATTCAACGATGGACCCTTCCGATGGGCTACAATGCGCGACGGTAAGGCAACACAAAAAAGGTGCTCGATGCTCACCCCCAGGATCGCTCGGTGGCGGATCGTGATCCATCGATCCATCGTTCCAAATCCGTCACCGTACAGTACTGGGCCACAGTATCAGCTCAACACGCGAAAGGAAAAACTCAGTTGCTGCGACACCGAGTGACATTGGCAACAGAACACAGCGTTCACCAATATGCTCGTACCATCGTACCACTTACCTTTGTTCTGTAGACCGGATTGCTAAAGTCCCAGTCCCAGGGGGCGACGAATAAATATCCACGTTTTGACACCTTTCGCGTTGCCTGCAAGTAGAGCGGAGAAGAGCAAACAAAGTATGAGACATTATGGGTCGGAAAATGAACGATGCATGAAGATTCGTTCTACCATTTGCAGGCAGCATGTATGAGTGTATGTGTGTTAATTATGAATACATTGTTGGGATGCAAATTATTTGGTAGAGACACAATGTTGTATAGAACATAAGGAGGGTAGAAATAATATAAACGTAGGATTTTTGCTGATCGTGATCGGGAAGGGACTTGTGATGATTCCGAAGATGTAATGCATTTTGGTTAGTCACTGCGACAAGGGTATGACAGAATAAAGCACCTTAAACGTCCTCTTATTCTTGACTGAGATACCTTTTTCGTCAAGGACAACCTAAAATGAACACAGGAAAATTGCTAAAAGTAAGGTCATTGGAACCATCTTCTATAGGTCAATCCAGAAAGAAGCATACGCTGATGCATTCCAATAATTGGTTTGAGGCTCTCCTGCTTAGCAAAAGCTTTCCAAAGGATCGAACGGGGGGGGCATATCTCATATCTCCCTAGATAGCCCCTACATATCTCGGGCTAGAGATTAACGAGATCCTTAAGGACGATGGAGGAGCTTTTACAATGACGAGTTCTACGAGCTACACGATGTTTTCATCATCGTGCAGAATTAGGTTCGCAAGGTTCCGGTGGGCTGCTTACATGATGAAAATGACACCGGACGACCCAGCCTGTAAAGTCCTTTGAGGCCGTCCTCTTTCTATTTGGCAAAGCATGTACACATTGAGATGAGTTGTTGATGCGTACGACAGAACGGCCGGGATTAAGGACTGATAGACGATGACGATAGACCGTGAGCGCAATGAAGGATTGTTGGAGCAGGTCTGATAAACCTTAATGGCCATGTTAAATTTTATGTAGAAGCCAAGCTAGATTTTTAAAGAAATGCATGTCTTGCTAGTCAAAAGTCGCTTGGCAGCATTATCTGCAAACGAACTTGACTTTGCAATCCGATAAAACAGTACCGAGAGCCAAAACAGCTGCTTACACTAGCAATAAGCTTATTGTTTCTGGGTCACAACACCCTCAGCTCATTTAACTGGTTGAAGCCAAAATTGATTCTCACTCACTGTACGACACTTGTTTCCCGCCTTGCGGATCGTAATTGTGTTGACAGCTTTATGCCTCTCTTAAGTAAAAGCCTATATAAAAGTGATTTCCAAATGTGGTGCGTTCTTGCAGCGACTGGTTATGAAAGCGATGAAAGCAATCGGAACCTAAAACGGTGCTCTGATTAAACGGGCCGGCCTTCCTTCTTATTTTGCTGTTGGTTGCTCTAGCAGAGCCCCTACCCGGCAAGAAACACCCAACACAACACAGCCTCTCGTAATCTTCAGCATCGGTGGTTTCGTGCATTGCATTGCGACCATTCACTTTCTACCCCGGCATGCTATAAAGCCAATGAAATCAACTATTTAAGCACCATCTCCATGTCCCGGCCTCCTCACGATTTCCTCCCGAGATCTCTCGAGCGAGCAGGCACAAAACAAAAAAACACAAGAACACTAAACCAAACTCCGGAACGAGGTACGAGGTACTAACGATCGAGTGCAATCACCGATCAACGGCACCAACAACAGCAACAAGAGCATATACGATCAAGACGGTACACCACACTCGTCAGAAGGGAAATAAAAACGGGATCAATGAGCTTAATAGTCACAGCAGCCTGGCGGTGCAGCGGTCTGCGTGGTAAAATCAACAAGCCGCGAATGGTCCGACTTTTATTGAGGAGCATCGAAGTGGAGGAGGCTGAAGCTTGAAAAATTGCACACAAATTTACACAAGTGCAACAGTTAGTAGGTTCCCCCGGTCTGCGAAACGGTAATCAGAGTGTTGCACAAAAAAAAACACAGCTGACTCACACACAATCGGAATCATCGCGTGAAGGGAGTTCGTTTTCCGTTGTTTTGCTCATGCAGTCGGGCTGGCGAGTGGCTTCAAGGGTCCATCTCACCATTCGCGCTCACAAGCCGCAAGGCGCAACAGGTCGTGGTCCTGTTCTTTCTCCCATTCTCCACACAACACTCGCCCGAGGTGAACGTACCAATTGACCTACTAAAACAGAATTCACCCCCTTCATTGAGGAGGTTCTCTGCACGCTCCACAATATCTTCTTGGAGCACCAGAACCGGGCGCGTGTGTGTGTGCTGGTACCGGTAGCCAATAATGTTGCCGCGGATACGGTTGGTGCGGTCGCTTCTGGGTTTCATATTTTAATTTCGAAAGCAAAGCGAAACGGCGCGGGTTCAAATCCGTTCGAAGTCAGCAGCGAAGAAGCTTGCCCAAGTGACAGTCATTTGTAGCGCTTTTTGTAGCTGTCTTTTGAGTTGCGAATTCAAAGTGAGTGGTTCGTGTTACCTTTGCGTAAAAAGGGGGTTTTCTTCACCTCTACAGTCGATGACGACAAGGTAGATTGGGAGCTTTAATTCCATTCGGGTGAAGTGACGAATGCGGGGACGACGCGGCACCGGAATACCCGAAAGCGCTCGCTCACCTGTCCATAAACATTAATGCTTATTGGATGAGTTTTGACATAGTTTGGCCGGCGGTTCTCTCTTTCGCCCCAGTAACGCAAATTTTTTTGACTGACATTCTCGTTCGATGACATCGTCTGGTTACGGGTCTGTTTGGTATGGAAATGTACGAAAGAAAGAAGGTATGGTGACTCCCAGCCAAAAAACCCCGGTAGCACAGCATGGTGGATGAGGAAATTAGCAAATTGATAAATAAATGTTTGCTGCTGCTTTAGATAAGCTTTGATATGAATTTCATAATGAAATAAATTAATTTGCAAATTAAACAGTTTGTTGATTGATACATTGTGGACATCACTTTTTTCAACTATAAAGTAAGTGAAACTTCAAGAGTAAAATTACTTGAAATTTTTTTTATTCATGAGGAACGGCCTGGTCGTATTGGTAAGTTACTTGATCATTGATTGCATTACACATATAAATTAAAATTAAAGGGAATTCTAACTTTTTTTCTTTAAATTAAAAAAAAATTCTTCAGTTTTTCTGTGATGTTTTTTAAAAATATTTTTCTAAATATTTTTTAAGTCGTATTTTCTTTGTTCTAATCGCCTCTTATTGTTTTACTATAAATAAATAACTTGAGGAGATGGACAAAACTGACGTCCAGTAAGTTGAAACGAATATAACCACAAATGATTTCATTATTCTTAAATATTTTTAGATAGACTATTTGCGTTGAGACGGTTCGGTGGCAGAGGTGATAACGATGCCGGTCTTGACACGACAGGACCGGGGCTTAAATCTCATCCAGACCGTCTCCCCGTACCTAGGGTGACTACTTTACTCCGGGTACAACTAAGTCATAGAAAGCCAGTAATGGCAAGCCGAGCCCTCTCGAGGTTGCAGTGCCAAGGAAGAAGAAAAAGAAGAAGAAGACTATTAGTATTTTAATAAAAATACTGCTATTTTTTATGCTGGTGACAATACGGCGTGTGACCGTAATGATAGATAAATAAATAAAAAATATTTAAGGGGGAAATTCGTACGTGTAACTTTTTTTTCAAATAAATATTATGGTAAAAATAACTTTTGTTTCGATGCAAATAATAGTTTTATATTCTTTATGAAATGTAAAAGAAGCCTTCAAGTTAAATTAATAAAATCAAAACCTACTGAGAAACAAAACCAAGCAACCATGGGAGTAATACGACATTCTCGGAATACCCTGTAATAGACTGGTTAGTCATACTTAATCTAAGAGTAAGAAAAGTTATTTTAGAAGCTACAATGTTATTATCCTACATTAAAAATATAAAATTGTTAAAATTATGCAAAAAATTCTACATATCAGAGAACCCTGATGATTTTTAATGAAGCTTTAGAAGATCGGATTTATTAATCATAATTTATTCCTCTTATTGTTACACTTGTCGCTTAGGAAGTTATTTAGATTAACTTTTTGCATTTAGATAGAAAACCCCTTTAACAGATCTCTGACTACAGATTGCCTTATTTCTTTGAGATTCATTGCCCAATTTCAATGCTACTGGAAGTGCAACTTGCTGCTGCTACTAAATATGTAAATAAATTCTCCGCTTCCAGCAACGCCTTTCACTGAAAAAAGTTGTGGTTGTGGGGTTGCATTCAGCAACTTGAAGAGTTAATAAAAAACAAATCGTCTGAACCAGTCGGTAGCTACCCTTCTGGTAGGGCTGTTGTGGATCGGGGAAACATTTACATTCTTGTCGCTGACCTCCTTCCCCAACCTTTCGAACCTTTGTGCTTCGGTCCGTTGAATCGGCTGCGTTTGTACTGCAGCCGAAAACGGATAGCCCGTATGGTATGGAAGGCAAATGGGATCGCGGGCATGTTAAATGTCACCATTTATTTCCGTCAAATGTTTGTGGCGTTGATTTCTGTGCTGAGGTACAGCAGCAAAACAACAAACAGTGCCAGTGGTGGTAGTCGAGTTGTTGCAGTCGTATGAAGAATGGAACCTGTTGTCTGTTGTCTGCATACGGGCAGCGCACGGAACCAGCCCTTTCCGGAAGCTTACGGTCGCATACCCGTTGCGACAGTTGGGTTCTGGTGGGGAGCCGGGGCAGAATCTATGTCACAGCGTTAGCAATGGGCGGTTTGACCGGCAGATAATTTGAATTTACACATTTGTTTCATTGTTTTCGTGGAGGTGTGAATGGTCAGCGCAAAGTGTTGCAAGTGAACTTTTGCCAACGCTTTGGAGTGTTAGGAATGGAGTTAGCGGGAGGGACCGAAGTTGTCACCCAACGGGATGTTGCCCTCGTTTTCTGTACAAATGTAGCTTGTAACATTTGCATTTTTGTAGCCATTTTGCAAATTAAAGTTAATGGAACAGAAGACACGGATATAGCCACGATTAAAATCATGCTTAACATGCTCATTTAAATAATTTTTAAACATAGGAAAAAATTAAGAAAAAACTCTAATAACTTCTCACATAAAATGAACAACATTTTACAATGACTCTGTCAACGCAAATCAACACATCTGCGGTGTACGATCGCCCATTTCAGCCACCCCGCCTATCGCCACTGACGACTAGCGTGCCAATACGTTCGTTACATGCTTTCATGCAAATCGGTGGCAACGACACAACATGTGATCGGTGGACCCGACAGATTCCATAAATAATATGCCCTTGAGTCACCGAGCCAAGAAACCGATTGAAGCGATTTTGCACGTTTTCCTATCAGCACCGACGACAGTCGACGATCATGCACAGACGACAGTTGGTGAAGCAAGCGATACTCCACACAAACACACGTTGTTCCTTGCTTCGTCCACCGACCGATCGATTCTCGGTTATCCCAGAAGGCCCTGGGCAGCGATTTGATGATATATCCAGCAACTCGGCAACATCAAGACGGACGGACGGTTGCGTAAGAGCCTCCTGCATCTAAACCTTCGCTTGACCTAATCGCCAAAACGTCACGCGTTTGCGTGTTACCAACCTGCTGTTGCCTGCCTTCAAGACTCTCCACCAGCTCTCGACATTACGAGGGGCTTCACACGTGAGGCCCTTTTGCTGTGCCCCAGTGTCCAAGTCAGAAAAGTGAAGATTTTTAATCGTGGGAACGCGACGCGAACGGACATCTTTTAGCGCAGCATGCGCATCTTATTACCCTCTCTGCATCGGACCGGATCCCCGTCTCGTGTTTGCATGATCGAGAGGCGCATACAGCCCACCGTCGTATCGAAATGTTTTGTGTCGATCGAAAAATCGAATCGACAAATGTCGCAATATCGGCACAATCGGAGGGGAGAGGCTTACCCGGTGGTGTTTGCGATCGAACCGGCGGCAGGTTGGCTCGTGGTTCGTGATTTAAAGTGAAAGATCAACGATGGAGGAGGATTTGGTTTTGAGAGTGGGTGGGGTGATCTTCGTGTGTGAGTGTCTAAAGATCGAAATATTCATTACGCCTAATGTCATAAGTGCAGGAGATAGATGGGAACGACTTTTTGTAATAATATTCGACGATCGATAACAGGGAGGTGCTGCTGGTCTTCACATGACAGGCTCGGGGTTCAAATCCGATCCGGACCGTTCTCCCGTTGTGAGACCAACTACGACGTATGATTAAGTCTAGTGGTAAGCCAGAAATGGTAGGGATGGCCTCAGAGGTCGCTAGGCCGAGAAGAGAGCGGTAAGATATTCTTAAGTATAGTCGATATATGTGCAGTTCTAGGATTGAGAGGGTAGCTCACTTGCTACATTATGGAAAATATTAGAATAAAAAGTCTTAACAAGTCAAGTGTGTGTATGATTTTCCCCTTATCAACTGCACAAACTAATATTGCGAAAAAACTTGAAGAACTTACTGAGATACTTTTAAAGAGCACCTCAAACGTAACATTCACATAATATTGTATTAAATTGTTATCGATTTCAACTTTCAAACGATCTGCCGCTCAAACGCGATGTTTGCCAAGATTTGTAAGAAGCACCTTAGCACCGTCAGTATGAATTAATATTTCCTATTTCAATATCTTCAACCATAAGCGCACCTTAAGCCGCGGGCATTAATCGAAAAAGGCGATTCCTCCTTCACCGCACGACAGTAAAGACCCATTATTTATGGCTCACATAAACTCATCATAGTCTCATTCAAATCGATTTAAATGGACAACTTGCTGACCATTAGGAACCCCCCCCCCCCCGTCCCTCTTGTTTGCTTCCATCACCCACCGACAATCTTCCGCGGAGTGGAGTCGAAGAAGAAGCTCCCGAACGCCGAAAGTTTTTCAGATAAATCAGCAAAATCGATCGCCGGACGGGGACGGGACCGAGCCATCGTAAAGCCCGGGCGCAACATAAATTTCCCAAGCTCGGTGGAACCACCACCATTCGATACGGATGGCCTTTCGAAAAAAATGAATTTGACGGCTCTACACACAGATGGTTTGATTTGGATGGAACCGAGCAACTCCTCCGCGGAAATTCAAAAGAAACGGCCAAGACGGCTCGTACGTTGGTGGTGGGTTGGTGGGTGTTTCGCTCCTGCCTCCCAGTCTCCTGTAAATCATTTCTACTCATCTCGCCTCCTGCTCGTGCTGTGCTGGAATAAAGGTAGCATACCTCCAACAACACAACAGCCACAAAAAAGTGAATAACATTTTATCTTTCATTTTTATGGCTCTTTCTATTTATTGGCAGCTGCTTTTGTGTGGAGGATTTTTTCTTCTTCTTCTGCTGGTGAGTTACGGAGCAGTGTGGCCCTGCCGCCGAATTCGATTGCGCGATCATGTGCTCATGCCGAAATCGATGATCATCTTTGCGCTTGGCAGGTTTTCAACTTGGCAGGCACAGGTGTAGTCAAGCGAGGCTCAACCCCCGCCCCCCACCCCCTCACCGTTTGCCAGCTCTTCCTCGACAATAATGCTGTCACTTTGCTGTGTGTCTCTCTCTCTCTCCCTCTCTCTCTCTCACCCAAGCATAATCTTGATCGTCATCAGCGTCATGTGGGATCATCTGAGATGAGCATTTTATTGTTATTACTATTATCATTGCTTTCCGTTAATAGTTTTTTTCTTAGTGGTCGCTCTCCTATATTTAGCAACAAGCACAAAGTAAACCAAAGATCTTTGAGGGAACCAAGGGAAAGTGAGTGAGGGTGAGAAGAAAACTCATCGCTTGTTTCCATCTACCAAGCGCCTTAGACCACTTGCCAAAGTCCAATCTACTCAGCTGTCAGCGAACTGACGGGGTGGCTTTAACGAATCACTTAAAGGTAACTGTTTCTTGACCTTGGCGCTCGATCTTCTTGCCCTCAGCCGAAAGGAACGCACGCACACCGGAGCTCCGAACATTTGGGTGCTGCACACCACTTTTGGGGTGGTTGAGGAATCTGTTGGCCATCGCGATTGCTTTCATTGCCGTTTTGGTGGCCGGTGGTGTTGCGTAGGCTGATGCGCATT
This sequence comes from Anopheles stephensi, assembly GCF_013141755.1. NCBI lineage: Eukaryota > Metazoa > Arthropoda > Insecta > Diptera > Culicidae > Anopheles > Anopheles stephensi. Next base: position 54,784,555 of record NC_050203.1, on the reverse strand, counting down.
CCACAGATGGATGGACATTTCACGTGCCACAGGCAGTACAACAAAGCGTTCGGCGTTCGGAAACCAGACGCACACTGGCAGGTTGTCGAAAAGTAGGTAGATGGATGGAGGTGGATTACCTTTTAGGAAACATAACGACCGATTCAAAATATGCTGACCTCCGACGAGGATGACCCGCTGGGTGCGTGAGTAGGTTGGTTTTCCAAAAACTTCCAAAAAGCTTGTGCTTGTGAGCGTTTGATCAGATTCGTGAAAAGAGGGAAGAATTTATTTCTCCTAACTAGCTTCTCAAGGATAACGATACCCCTCCATACGCAATCCCGTAACGTCACGTAACGCACGCGGCTTTCATACCTCTGTATTGACTCTACCAGCTCAGTGCCAGCCCCAGCAAAACAGTGAAAGGGTTCGGCGAAAGTTGTTATTTTGATTTATATGCATCCCCAATACATTCGCTAGTGTTGTGTCCGTGTGAGCGCCTCCCCTATGCAAAACCGATAGACAATTGTCAACATAGAGAGAAAAAAAGGAGGAACGAACAGCATTTCGCTAGCCAAATGCATCTGCGCAACTGCATTCGCTAACCGCGCGACGCTGTGGCTGGCCAGACGATCGATTTCGTGAAAGTCCTCCCGCGTTTGCATCTCCCAACGATGGACGACGTTGGCCGGCGTTGGTTGCGGTCGTCTATTGTTTGCGATAGTGAATAAATCTCCAAACATTCCAAACGGTGCTGGCTGCTTGACCCGTACGGTGTGTGCGCACCCTTGTGCTGTGGTCGTAGGGTTGTGCGATCGGTGTGTTCAGGTCCATCTGATGGCGTTTTCCGCGCACTTTGCACACTCGGGGTGGGGGATGTGGTTGAGAATAATTTTGCGTGCTTTTTTCGTATAAAATTCCGCTTGCGCTGGGCAACTGCGGTAGGGCTGAATGTTTCGCGGTCGACCCTTTTGCCAGCAGTGCCAGATAGTGAAGGTGAAAGGCGACGGAAAGGTTTTCCTATTTGTAGTCTAGACGTCCAAGTTTCTTGCTAGAAAATGTTTCTCCACGGGTTAATGTGGACACACGAGTAGTGTATTGAATGTAGAAATTGAAATTATCCATCGTGTGGGCATAATTTTGGAATCTCCGTACAAGGGAAATAGTGTGGTTAACGATAATGTGCTGACCATTGAAAGGTGACTTATTTCATTGGTCGCTCCTGAGATAATTTGGTAGGCTCTTCAGTCGCCGATGCACCATCAAATCTAAATTGAGCCAAAGAGTCTTGGACTTTAAAGCCTCACACATCAAAATGAAGAGTATTATAGTAATTTTCGTGTTTTCCAGGACAATGTACACCTCTTATAAGGATATTGTCTAAATCAAAGCTCCACAAATAAAAAATATCCAACGAAAAACCTCATTTTTACTCATCAGTTTCTGCTGCATAGGATCGTTCGAAATGCTCTGTATCAATCGGAAAATTTTCAATAAACCATCAGGAAGTATCTCATTATTTCGATCTAGTTTGCTGAGGGATAAAACTCAAAAATGAAAAAAAATCAATTGAAGTTCTCAGAATATTTTAGGAATAACTGGTCCACGGCAATCTATAACACTGCAAAATTTTATCTGCAAATAATAGATATCATTTAAAAGAAAATGCACAGTTTCAAAAAAACACTGCGACACAGTTTTTAGTGTTTTACTATAAATGACTATTAAAATAATAACTTCCGATTCGAATGTTGTACCTTCACATCCTTCAACACTACCCCTCTGATCCTCAGGTACAAATAACCATTTTCCACGCGATCGCAATCGCTGCTCTCAATAGCGATAAACCCACCGTGATTTCATTACCATTTACCGCCCCAAACCCCTGCCGGGGGACTCTATTAGAATAATTTGAATTTAATTGACTGGCCGAGTCCACATCGATCGATCCACTTTCCGCTGAACCTTCTGCTAGTGCTGGCGCTGGTGGTTATAGATTTTCCAATCATTACTATCGCCCTACCGCCATGCGCTGCCCGGGACTGCTGTCGCTCTAATTCAAACAAACATTCCATCATCTTTGCGCTCAATGAGATGCCGCCGTTTGCCGATCGTGCGTACAGCAAGCAACCACAACCACCGGCGGCACACGATTATCGAAGCGCCCCGGTTTGCATGTTATGCGCTCGCTTATTGCTGCACTTCGATCCGTGATTCCTGTGGCTGTGCGTCCGCCACGATCGATGGATCGCTATCGCTGGCTCGTGCAGGCAGGCAGGAAGGAAGGAAAGAAACAACCGGACCGGTTTGCTAACACCTTACGTCTGGTGGAGGAGAAGCAAAAAACCACTCTCAGATCGAACGCGGGAAAGAAAAACAAATGGGATCATCACTTCCAAGCGGTTCACCCCCTTTAGGCGCATAGCTGGTGGTGGTTGGTGGCCGTGGAAATGAAGATGGGGTCCGTGCATAAATAATTAAACATCAATGTGACACAATTTTACGATCGGTGTAAAGCAGGAGGCTCCCGTGAAGCGTGAAGTGCAGCGCAGATGCATGGCAGCTTAAAACGGTGCCGAGCCGTCAACAGGTGACACCTCGTTTAACGTCCCCCAGGCGGCGCACTTCGAGCCGTGCTAGGCTTTATGGATTTAATTTAATGGAGCTTTATTTTTACATCCCTTTTTTACGAGGAATGCACGGCGTTATTTATGCCGAGAGATGGTGAGATGCTCGAAAAAAAGGGGTTATTTCTTGGATTGTGTTTTCCACTCCCTATCTTAATCCGACGGTTCGTTTGGAAAGTAAACACATGCTGGTGGAAAACTTTTCCCCTTATCAAACAGGAAAAACCACTCCACGGGCGAAAATCAGTGCACCTCACCGGCAGGGATTGCAATTAATAAATTAAAGCAATTAGAGACACCCCATCATTTGGGTGGCTGGCGCAGATAACGCATGATGATGTGGTGTGGATCCACGATGCCCGGGAGGATCATGTACGGTAGCAGCCAACCGTACCCTACGGTAGGGCCGCTTGTTATTGATTTTCCCCTCTCCCGGATCACTTTCAGCGCGCACTGATCGCCGTGTCGGATCGAGTGTGAGCCGAACCGGGACACGGGCGATTCTGTGTGCGATGACCTCAAAATCTATTTCTCTGCTGCAATTTCGCACCACAAACACTTCCGGCCCAAGAGCGGTGGGGATCGCAAAGAGGTGCAGATAACATTGATCGCTCCACTGGAAGTTACTCAAATGCAAAACCAGGCAAATCGCGTCAAATCGGGTGACAGTTTTTCCACTGTGACAGCGCTTCGGCGACACAATTGGCCGGCCGACTAACCGAGTCCCGCTCAACTCTCGGTTGGAGCTGCCGGTGAGTGTCAATATGTTTGCGCCCGTAACTGCTTAATATGCTCATCAACGACAGGGAGACTGGGCCGATGGCGGACCGGCGTCTGTCGCCGATGGATAATAACCGGACCGGCGGCAGTCGATATCTGTAATGGAGCCGGGAGCATCGTTTACACTCTCAATGAATGACGGTGAAAATGGTGGCAATTGTGCTTAATCGTTCGTGTTTTATCTTTTATGTGGCTTGTCACGTTGGGGGCACAAGTACAGGAGAAAATATTTACTTACTGCTTTCACAAATCATCTCCAGTTTGTTACAACAAGTCAAGCTAATGAGCCTTGAGAGTTCGTTTATTTTGCGTCTAAGTGGTAGCGGAACATAAACTATTTAATTTAATAACAATTCTGCATGAAATTTCTATGTCGAGCCCGCCATAAAGTATGCTAGATTATTCTGAAAGCATGTAAAATTTATTGGCAAACCCTTGAGGCGTAAGAAGCGCCCAGCAGGACCTACCCTTTGGCTCATTTCGTTAGCACACGCTGTGCAGAATTTGTGACTTAGTTGACCGACCACGGCATCATTAGTGGAACATTAGCACGCACAAAAAAAAACGAAGAACATATTCCAGCCATCAAAACGTTACACAATCGACCGTTCGTTCGAAAAAAGAAAAACTCTAGCGTCCTGCGTTCTAGGTCAACCGAAAAGAAGCAGGAAAGTAAGCAAGCAAAAAAAAACAGTCACCATCGCCCAAAGCAACCGTTCCGTGGTTGGTACCGTTAATTTGACCGCCGCAAACCAAACCCCCGGTGATGACAAAATACAGAACTTTAGCTAGTCAAAACAAGCGCAACCGGACCGGGTAACGCCAACCCGGGTGATGGTAACGGTAGGATACGGGATCCATGTTGCCGGCCGTATTTTTACAACATTGCAATTTCCTTTCGGGAAGGTAGCGTTTTTGCTTTTGGTTTAGCATTCGCGACCACACGGTCGCGATATCGGCCTGGGAAAATCTTCACCCGAATCCGTCCGTCATCGGGTACCGTTCGCCGGCCGGGCAGGGAAGCCTCCAGCTAGGATCAATAAATCAGTACCAGTTTAAGCATTTTTACAAACGCTGCGTTCGCTTGTGGCACCCCTTGCTGGCGTCAATCGTCAACAGATATGCAGCGACGTTTGTTGTTCTGGGTTTGAGGCAGCCGATTTCGACACAGAGGGGACACACCGTCGTCTCAGAAATAAAACGGTCCTCTACAACGGTACACAGGTGATTCGTGAATTATCGCACGAATTGGTATTTTAAATAGTTTGTTGTTATGAAGCTGTTGCTTCCTTCACATTTGAGGTTCCATTAGGAAGGGATCGTGTTGGCAAATTTAGACGTATCTCCCGCAGCGACACGTTCCATTTCAAGAGAGAGAGAAAGAACGGATGTTTGCATTCCCCCAGGTTGCTCCTGTTGCGCATTGTGAACGCTAATGAGGGCTACACAAAGAGGCCCAACGGATTGTGATGTTCGTTAAATCTAATCTTAACGGTTATCAATTAATTAAAGCTATGATATTTAGGGTGAAAAATGTGTTGGCAGTTAATGGCATTTTTTTAACTCTCCAAAACGTAGAGATGCGGATGATTTGACCAATTTCAAATCGATTTTTTGTTATAGTTGATACCATTGGCCAATTGTTAATTTGTGAAAGCAATTTAAGTAACTTAAGCAGCATTAAGACTAATCAGGTTATGCTGATGTGCTAGGGAATCTCTTTAATCTTTTAACGCCAGAGACGGCAATCTAACTCCTTTTGGTTCAAACTTCGCGGACCATTTTCTTCAGGTCAATTCAAAGTCTGGCATATGCAGATTACATAAACATTATTGGTTAGGCCACACCTGAGTAGCAGAAGCTAACCGAATGATCGTGAAAGCGGCATTAAATTTCGAGATGTAAATGGGAGATTGCATCTTCGAATTCGTACATGACATCACCCTTTTTGAACTCATAAGTCAGCATCGATTACAGCAAAGATGATGAGATGTTCCAGAGGGTACTTACTGGCTGCCAACAGTACATACTGCAGCATGCGGAGCTACTCAAAATATCTGTCACGATGGAATAAGCTAGGATTGAATCATTTTCTTCTAAGCTAAATGACCTGCCAAGTCATGTCGGCCAACTATTACCTCCATTTAATCTAGACTGAATGATACCTCGTAGTTAGATAGTCAATTTTCAGTACGAGGGAACAGTATGGATTGCATGTGATTCCTGGTCCTGTCGTGTGAAGACCGACGCTGCTATCGCCTTTACCACTGGATCTACCGCTTGGGATTAAAAAGAACATTAAATGATCCAGTCCTCACACACGCTTCTGAGACATTAGCTCTGCGGAAAACTGACGAAGCCATCGCAGAACCTTACCACGTAGGCTAGCAAAACGGTTAGAAGGATTTTTGTCTCGGTATGTTTGACAGGAATAAAGAGGATCTGCTGCAATCACAAGAGTCGTATGAGTTGTACGGTGTTGTCACCATTGTGCAGCGAATAGGACTTGCCAGGCCTCCGGTGGGCTAGTATTGCCATGAGGATGGCACGAAATAACCCGACCTTTTGACCCTTTTCAATCCTCATTTGACAGCTCACATAGACAAAGGTGGTAGGACAACGTGGCTATACTAGGAGCGAAATTGAGGACACTACAGTAGGTGGTTGTAGCGCCTGATAAGTAAGTAAAGTAATGTTACTAGGTTAAGTGATTCGAACACCCCCAAAAACCTTCTTATCATGAATTAAACATTGCTTACAATAAAATCAAACGAGTTTACATCTCTAGAAATGAATATTATTCGAAAGACTTCAATGCTTCCACAAGCGACGAACTTCATCCCTTGCATTCTAATTGTATTCTAGTGTCGATGTGAACCAAACATTTCCTTACCAACCCTACACCCGTTATCGATGAAAGCTAGCGATCGACAAAGCAGGTATTCAATAGGCCCAGACGGCCAGTGCGTCCCAAATAGCGGACCGTTTATGATGCCTTTTTTGTTGTTGTCTGCGGGCTGTATTTTGAACGTGCCCCACGGTAGTACACCACACGTGGTGGTGAAGTGTTTCAAAATAATAGCTCCATTTTCGGGCAGGCGCCATGCCAATTTGAGATCGTCAAATCGGTCATCGATTTCACTCGAACGTCACCCTTCTTTCCCTTGGTGCTTCATGCCCCCGTTCGGTGAAAAGCTCGATGATACCTCAATTCACCAAACCTCGCCCTCTAGACGTTGCTGGATTGGATCGTTCCACTGTGGTGTTTTTCTTCCTTTGGCTGGTTTGTAAAATAACGGATCACTTCTTTTCGGTGGATTAAGGATGGATAGATTAACACGGAGGTGAGGTGCGGCCCACGGTACCAGCACCAGTGCGGGGTCGTAAAATATGAGCCCCACAAGTAGGAAGGTAATGACTGTTTCATTGTAATTTAATTGACCGTAACACCCAGCGCCTGTGGCGATAAATAATTCAGCCAAAGCGTAAGAAACACTGTACACACACACACGCAAGCGCGCGATTGCCGTGATCGTGCGATCAAGAGGTATCGAAATAGTTTACCCTTTTTTAACGATGGTGTTTGCGGCTGGAGAGCTTTCCTTTCTGCAGCAGCCTTCGTGCGGGCTGGCCTACCCTGCCCCATTGGAAGTACGCCACGGTACATTTATGCACGAATAAACCGTGTGTGTGTACGTGTATGGCTAAATTAAATCCGTTTAAATACACGACACGAAACACGCAACGGTTGAGGAAATGGTATGGTAAAATCCATCCACCGGGGGGGTGACCGTGGCCAGCTGGTTGGTACGTGGTACGTGTTAATGGTACGCGAAGCCGGTGAAGAACGGTGTCGTGTATGTGACCGGATGAGATCGGTCGGTGTATAATCTAATCAATTGTTTAATTAGCATGAACCGGAGGTCGGAATTATATGTGGAATATCGATTACCCGTACCCTACCATTGGACTGGTGGGTCGATTTCTCTGCTCTGGGAAGGTTTAAATTGATAGATAGAGCAACTACCGTAAAGATTGGCACGATCGAAATCGGGACTCGAGCAAATAAATTCATCAATCCGGCAATCGTTGTTTGGCATTTATTTAAATTTATACCTTTAGGCAAGCAAGGCATGAAGATCTCGGGATCTCTTGGGAATCGAAGAGAGAAACAAAGATTGAGCTTTGGGCGAACGATTTCCCAGTCCCAAAACACGAGAAATGGATATTTATTTCATGGTAAATGTGCAAAAAAAATATCACAGAATGAGGATACGATCAGAAACGGTGCAAGCAACGGCAAACCTCCCGAGAAGTTATGTTGACAGTGCCAATAAAAGATCACCCAGTTTTGTGATTTACGTGTGGTCGCGTTTGGTCTATTTCGCAACCAGGAACCATACTCGGCGTAACGCGTAGCATTCCTGACGGGAGGTGGTTGTTTTGTGGTTCCGTTTTCACTCCTTTCTCATCCAGAGCGCAAAAACAAATAGAACTAGCAAAGGAAACCTGAGCTTCCTAAACAAAGTGCGAGAGAGAGAGAGAGAGAGAGAGAGAGTGTCGTAAAAGGTGCCAAACCAGCTGCGGGATGACACAAATCAGGAACTGACAAATAATTCACACCACCTCAAATCGCTTCTTCTTGGGTCACAATTCACTTCAAATGAGCCATACATCCTTCCCAACATGGTAACCCCATCGGGCGAGTGCTGCCTGCTTACTGCTTTACAAATTTATGCTACAGAAAATGCGCGTTTTTGGTCTTTGTCTGCTCGAAAAACCAAAGACCCAGATCAGATAAGCAAAAGCTGCGTAGCCGTCCCCCACCCCTCCCCCCCCACGGTACAATTCTATGCAAATGGAGGTTTTATCCACCCCCAGAGGCGTGCGCCACCCGGGTGTCCTGAGGCTGCTCGATTTGGATTATTTATCGCGTCCATGCGCGATCACTCGGGTGATGATTTATTTTTTCGATCTTGAACTTCTCCACACACATAGCAAAAAGGACAAAAGAAGTACGTCCCAATAAAAACACAATCTACCTCACAAATGGGGTGGGGACTAGAAAAATGCCTTATAAAGTGTGGTGCCTCTCACCCGCATGGATGATTGAAAGATTGTTATGCTTTTTCGGGGGGAGGGCCTGGGGTGTGCATAATAAAACAAAATTGGGCCATTGAGAAGCTTAACACCCTCGCTTCTCCGGTCGACCCGTAGGACGCGGACAGATCGGTAGATTTTTTGAAGGTTACAACTACACCGACCACCTACAGGACAGCATCCCCACAGCAAGTGGGGAGCGCGCTCTTATTGCGATCTCCCAGGGAGGGATCTTTAAATTGCCATTGTAGCAGCACATTAGGCTTTCATACGTTCATTCATGCACAGCGAGACACTCGGGTGCACCTAGTTTAATGTCACAGTGTAGGGCAGGCAGGAGGCTCGCGAGCTGTGAGTAATGCGTGCCAATTAGATGCGACCCAGGCTGCACCAGGAACGTCCCATTGTCGGTGAAGGTGTGTGTAGAATAGGGTGGGTGACCCAGTCCGCCTCGCGATGCTTACCTAGAACGGGAGGAAAACAGAAAAAGGGGAGGCATTAGTTGCATGATCGATTGTAGCTAGTGTGGGTGGGTGTGCGCGAAGAAGTGTATGTAGGTTACTGTGTGTGTGTGAATGTATGTGGAGGAGATCACAATTTGAATAAAGTTTTTTTATTCCAATTCACAAACGCCAGAGCAATCTAAAGCAGCGTCCATTTTAATCGAGCAAATCGTGCATGATTTATTGTGCGTGCAGTGAAAGAGGGATACGAGCGGGTGGACCAGGGTAAAGTGACTTTTGCACCGCGCAAGGTTAATAGATTTCGGACCGCTTAAGTGTGTCCGGGGTTTTGAGGGTGTCTTTATGCTGCGGGAGAAGGAAATTAATCATACCCGTGTCTGTCGTACGGCATTGACCACCGGCTAAGGGTCACGTGGGTAGGTGCGATGATCTTTTCTCACATAATGTTTCAATAGAAAAAAAAAGGACAAATGTGTCCCAAGGTAACGATATAAAATTGAGTACGGTCGGTATGGAAGAAGGTCAATGCTGCTAATGAAATCAATCTTGATGACACAAACGCAAACTGGATGCACATTAAAAATCACTTAGCCTCGCTTTGGATGGTAAAAGATCATTAATTGAATTAAGGTAGTTGTGTGTAAAGGCTAGGTAGGATTGTACCGCGTATAAAGATCACCAAATTAAAGCTGAAAAACTTAAGCAATAGCCAGTTTTTATCCAGTCCAAATTCAATTATCCTTGAATGTACGCCTGAATCGACTCGATATTTGAACATCTTAACTATAAAGAGTGGATTTAGTTCTTGGTGAAAATAAGTTTCAACTTAAAGGATTTTGAACTTGCAATATTTGAACCACATCAGGACTCTGTTCAAGACGAAGTGGTAATAGGCAGAATGAATGGGCTCCTACTGCTATTCCACTTGAGCTTGAAGGGTGTCAATATAATGCAACGGATTCCAATTCTACCTGAACATAATCTACATCATCTTGAACAGAGTCCAGAAAGCGCTGGTAAATTTGAGTGTATGATGACCTGAGTAAGAAGTCAGCTAACTCAGACAGCTTATGTCCAATATTCGATCAAAAGCACAGCAGTAACACGAAAACAGGTAAATTAATTCCAAAGCAAGTGAACATAAACACACTATTTTATCAAATTGATTGAAAATGTCCTGAAATTTTAAAGGACCTTTTCTTGGAGTTAGACAACTGCATCAGATGCATATTTAGGAGAAAATAATATAATCAATTCTATGACGTTAATGAGCTTTTGTTATGAAAGAAATAAAAAAAACTGCGAAATAACCTAGCTGAAGTGATCATAGACCCAATCAATAGCTCATTTCGGAAAAATAACATTGTTATGCATCACATCTTACGGGTGAAATTAGAAAATGGATCATTAATTTAGGATTTTTTACATTGTAAGGGAGTACTATCATTATCGTTCTTCTAGCTTACTAGACTTAAAAATACAAAGTTCGGAAGGGATTGAACCCTTGCCTACCGTGTGACGACTGACACCGCTGTGGCATCTAACACCACCTCCCGAGATATGTAAAGCTCTCCCTAGCCTTCATCCCCGTAACTCGAGTTCACAAGCTTCAAAAAGCTATAGTTTCCTCCATATCATAAGACCAAAAGTACTCTCGATATCTCCGGGAATGTCGCAAAGTGGCTGGTAAGCTGGCTTCTCATTGGACTAAAGCCGCCAAAGGCCCAAGTCTACCGCGCTACTGACAGCAGGACAACGAAGTGTCATAAACCGATTGTTTGCCAGTCACCAAAAATGGGACGAAAATGGCGAAAACACGGACCACGGCTGATGGTGGTGGTGGTGGTGGTACAAAGCACCCTCAAATACACCGCGGTTTATGAAATAATAGCACTGTCCGTTGTGAGGTTGTCCCGCCCGCCACCTACTAGAACAACCAACCAACTGTGCACTGTCCGCCTAAACCTCAAGGGAATGGGAGAGGGGAAGCATGCTGTCTACTCTGGGACAGCATAAATTATGATCATTTATTAAATAAGCTCAAACTTAAGCTCCAACACGCTTCTTACGATGCCGAACGGTCCAGCAAACGGTTACCTCGGTTTATTCTCAGGCACAACTGTCAATCGTCACTCTCCGCGCTTTTGCACGGAGCGAAAAAAAAACACTTTAAGGACAAAATTGCATTGTAAGCAACCAACCGAGCTACGGCGAGGAAAGGCGAGACAAAACAATAGTGATAAAGTTGTCGTGTTGAAAGAGGTGTTGAGAAAAAACGAAACACACTCACTCACACGCCGCATTCCGGTCAGCTGCAATTGCACAATCATGACAATAACATAAAACTATGTCCACTGCTTGAGCGAGTTGGGACAGAGTTGGGATTGCGAACGAAAAAAGAGTGTCGCATTGTCAAACAAACAGCAAAGCCGTAGCACCAGCAGCAGCATAAAGCATACATAATTTGGTGCTGTAGGTGTAACGCCACCTCTGACACAGCAGTCAGCATGCTATTAAAATGTACCAAACGACAACGGGAATTGGCAAACTCTTTTTTCCTTGGTATGGTTAAAGCCACCAAACAGGCTATTGTTTCTTCTTGCGAGAGTGTCCATTTTATCAAGCTTTTATCGCGTATTGTTATTAAAATTAAACCATCACTTTTAAGTGCTTAATTGAAACTGCTGCGGTTGGTTGGTGCAGTTAAAGTTTTAATTATAATATTACCTAATCATATAGCATTCATCGCTACGAGTGGTGGTTTAAAATACATTAAAACTGGACCACAATCATGATAACGCTCTCGTAACAGCTTCCATTTTATTATGACACCGCTGGCGTACGAAATTGAGTCATTCGTTGTGGATCGATTTTTCTGTCAACCGTCCTGTAGAACGCGTCGTGACAGTGGTGTCTCCCGACACTTTTTAATGGACCGGAGCGCAACCATCGCCATAATTAGCATGTTATAATTCGATTATATTGTTCCACCCGATGTCCGCCTGTTTCGCGATCGGGATTTGGTTGTTCCCGGCAAGCGAGCATGCTTTAGACGACGGGCATACACACATACACAGCTGGTGAGCCTGGTTGCTTCATCTCTCACTCTCTCTCGATTAGTTTGCTTGGTGTTGGGCGAGGGCGTTACTGAACTTAGACCAGAGTGTTGTTCAGTTCGATTTCGTAATTCTCTGCCCCGGTTTCGTTGGTGTGTTGGGTGCTAGAATAAAAGCGTCACAACATCATCGGGGAACCATGCGACATGCCGTTGGATGTTTTTATTTCGATCGAAAATGACAATGTCTTTGTTTCCAATGGTTCACCACTCAAAGGCAAAGAAAGCATATGCGCTTTCCGATGCTATATGCCCCAACGTGTACTCACAGTAACGAGCGTTTTATTTGCTGCTTAGACGCGTGCCGAAAACTACAAGAAAACCCTCCCCCAGAGCCCAGCAGAGTGCTGTACAAAAAGGGATTTGAAATCGGTTTCTATCGGTACCGCGCGGACGGGATGAAGTCTAAACGATGGAATTTTAATTGGCATTCAACAACATCGTCAAGCTGCTACTATACCAAAAACCCGAGCCCGACCATTCCACGCTTGTCCTAAGCTCCATTTCGCACCACATAATTTCTCCCTCCCCCCTCCCCCCCACATATGCCCCCGAGGTACATGTGCCGACAATGCTGTACCAAGGCACACATGTGTCGACTTTCGTCAAAACATCAACTCGTTGGCCGCGATCGTTTACCGTGTGTTCTGGCCCGATCCAAACTCCGATCGAGTGCAATTGGGGGAGAGAGAAATGAGTATGTTTCCCACCTCGTACTGAGCTACAACAAGAAGGTTAAAAAACCGTCACACAAACCGCACCGCGAAACGGTTCGATCTAAGCCGCCGGGTTCGCTTCCTTCGGTACGGGCCGCCGCGCACACTGTTATGCAATTGTTTATGTGCGAGCGAACCAGCGAGACCAATTTTGGTAAAACATGCTTTTCGGACACGGCAGTGCAATGCAATTTACATTCCCGAGCGGCCCGCAAAACGATTCCCGGCAGTCGGGTGGTTATGTAGAGAAAGGACTTAATTTTTGCACTGCCAGTGGAAAACAATCACTTCATTCATGGTTGGTGACAGCAGCTTTCGCTGAGCGAGGGACGAACCAGAAAAGAAACGCAGCGGGAACCGTGTTTTGACGTAAGTGTACTTAACATAAGTTTATGTGGAGGGAAACGTAAGTGGGTCATACCGAACATTGAGAGGTAGATATAATTTAAATGAGTTCTGTCGGAAACAGCGTAACATTCGAAGCATATGCAAACAATTCTAATCCTTCAAATTAGACAAGATTTCTGGTTGGATTGCATGAGTTTACCATTGTGTAACAACTAACAAATTCAACCTTCCCACTGTAACACAGTGACCTAACAGAATAATTTAATACAAATAACACCAACCCAGCAGCCCACCATCTTCAACACACCAAAGGCGGGCAAGATGCCGGGCAGGTTGTTAGTGAAAAAGCACTCACAACAAACTCACCCCCAATACTGCACAACACTAACACAGTAAAGAGGAGAAACAATAGAAGCAACACCGCGACATGGGGCGGGTTTTTTTTCCTTGAGTCGGAAAATGGGCACAAATTTAATCAATTTCCGAAATTAATCGACATTAAAGCTGCGCGGGAATGAACGAACACAACACCAGCCAGCACCATCAAATGCCACTATCACACCGGCGGTGTTGCAGAAGGAGGAAAAACAAGCGGCCCCAACTAGCCGAAGACGTAAAGAAACAACATTACATCCAACGACACAAATACAAACAACTGGTGCTGGTGGGAAGGTGGTGCACAGTGAAACGAAAAGCACTAGCAACAACACCGCCACTGCCAAAACAAACAAACGGGCAAGAAATAATTAAATTACATAACCCCCCGTGATGATGATACGCCGCCGGTGTACACACCCCGCCAGTGCCATCCACCGTTCGGCTCGCGGCTGGCCTTTTTCCCTCGGTACATCCGATCGCGATCGTTGTTAAGTCACGCCGCCATCACACGCCAGACCGAGGCTATTTCGGATGGGTCGTCGTTAGCGGCGTGGAAATACGATTAAGGTCCCGAATCGCTCGCCTGCTTGGGCCTGGTCGGGCGATCTGCTTCGTTCGATTTCGCGATCGATGCTGTAGTAATGCTGCCTAGTTTGTATGAGCAAATTGAAGTCGTAGAACTTTATTCGGAAATTAGTTTGGACGAATGAAGTCAAAGTAAGGCTTATTGTGGTTCAAAGTGATAAAGAAGGAGCTATCTATATCCATCCACATATCAGAATATTGTCAACAATCTTGTGCCCCAATTCCTATAAATTCTTCCTCCAAACTCCAGATATTCTCCAAATATAACTTCAACTTCAAACTTAACTCAACAAACCCACAAACTCAAGCAATCATCGATCGGGGAGGAACATATCTTTCACTCTTAACCCCAACCAATGTCCCCAACCACCCGGGGCAAACATCTTCACGCTGAATGTCAATGTGCCGCTTTCAATGCTCATTAGGGGGACGTGTTGTTCGTTTCGCAACTTCCAGCCGCCATTCTGAGCAGCAGATGCGAACAACAGCCGAGACGAAGATCGAACAAAACAAAAAAAAAAAGCTCTCGGATGAACCAAACCCTTAAAATTCTCCCGCCATCCACCAAAAAGAGAGCGCCCTACAATCGACTCCCCCAGTACGACAGTGGAACTTATTGTCATTCGCAGCGAGTGCAGTGTGCAAAGAATAGAGCTCGCGCGTTCGGAAGTGCAGCACGACCCGGTACGACATAATGGGTGCCCCTCAATATGTGGTGTGGAAAGGAAGAAGGGAGACCCCGGATACACCCAGATGCATTATTGGAACGTCGCACTATCGCGAGTACGACACGCAGCTGTGAAGTTGGTTGGTGGACTTTAATGTCTTATTGTTCGGACGGAGCGCGACATACCAATTTGCAGGGACATGGTTCATACGCTCCCCGCCAGACACGGTGGTGGTGCACCCGATCCCGTATTACCCGTGTGATCAACATGATTTTGTAGCCGCTAACAGAGACGGCTTTCGGGGCCGGCCTGACAATGCGTCTGCGCTTATGCTGCTCTTGGTGCGACTCTTGGTTAGCTTGGGGAAGAAAATATTGGCGAGAAGAATGCATCGTAATCTAGGCTTAGTTTCGTCTTTAGTGATGCCAATTTAGTCAAACCATAGCGCACGATCGAGTCTTCCCACGCACGGGAAGTCGCGGTTTTAACTGATCACCGGTTTGCATTGGGGATGGAAACAGTAACAACAACGCACTTCGCAACAGAATATAGGCAAACAGCAGGGAAGTTCTTGAAGAAATAATGAAGAATTGATCATTATTTTTGACGACATCATTCTGCTTCAATGAAGGGTTTTATCGGAACAAAAAAAGTTGTTCCTGAGTGGAATCCTAAGTAGATTTTGTTGAAGAAATCGATCTGGTTACAGTTCGAAAAAGAGTTCATTCAAAACTATAAAAAATGACAGCATAAATTTGTAAATCTCATCGCGTCGACAAGAACAGCACGCACGCTTCATTAGCATCTCAATAAGTAGCAGCATGAAAAATGGCCCCGAACGTCGGTCGGAAATTAGCACTGAAAGGAAACTCCTGCAAAGCGAACGTTTACAATAGATATGTACCTCTCCAGCGCCGATGCTACAAATCGTTGAAGTTGAAACATATATTATCATCTGCACGTGAGGAATGTGCGGACGGATGGTGGGACAAGAATGCTACCACCGAACCGAATGGTGCGCGAATGAAGTAATCAGCAGGACAGATAAACCGGTGCCTTGTGATGGAAATTTGCCTCACCGCAAGGTAGTACAGGTCCACGCTATCCATTGTGATCGGGGATGTTGTTCCGCTGTTTTGTTGCATAAATCTACGCATCCTCACACAGTGGCGCAGAACGTGTCCAACCATATCGAAATGCAAACCAGAGTTAAATCTTGGTCCCGGCTGGCTGCAGAAGAAGCTGTCTGTCGTCCGCCGCCGCACCACAAAACAAATGGTCCGCGGCCCATAAAGTCCATAATATTCTCGCGCAGCACAACATTGTAACCGTTTTGCTTTATAGAATGAAGCCACTCCGGGTGGATGTCCAACTTTGGACCGTCGGTTTTGCATAAAACCGACGCGTGGTTTCCCTTTCCGAGCATTGCCGCTTGCTGCCAGTATCGTATTTGGTGTCTCTCGAGCGGTAAGATTGGCTCCCAGATTGTTCGGCACTAAGCTCACGTACGTAGTAGCGCGCAGCCTTTATCATCAGGATCGGCTGGTAGTTCCTTTCCAGAAGTGAAGCTAGGCATGGATGGTAGCGTCCTCCGGGCTTGGTTTGATCGAAATCCATTCCTCAATCACCGCTGCCAAGATGGATGGGACGACGACTGTGCGGACAATGTTTCGCTGCACTGATTGCACCGGCACTGGCGACCATAATGTAGTAGACAGGGCACAAATAAAGATACACACACAGAAGGGTAAGCACACGGATCCAATCGAACGTAATTTGTTGCGCCATTGCACAGCACCAACCCCACGTACCACATCGAAATGGTCAGAATAATGGGATTTTCTGTTACGGCACGCCCTGCCCTACCGGAGGCACCGGATCAGTCCTTTTGGCATGCAGATGTGCAGATGCCGATGCTCCTTACCGGGGTTGGTGTTTACCTTAATCACTCCGGTTGCCGTACTGCCAACCTGGGCAACCTGCGGGGTTGTGATCAATGCGCTTGAAACCGATACCATCTATAGGCGTTTACTGCAGAAGTTAAGGCGCATAATGTAATGCGAAACCGAGTGGGGTGGTTCAGAACATGGGGCAGTGGTTCTGCTCCTTTATTTCAATGCTGCTGAGTCGCGGGCGTCATAGTTTGCGTTTGAAGAAGATTAACTATCAGCCAGCGATAATCTGACAGGCTGGCAATATGACGCCGCTGATGGCTTCTCTTACCATGTGTACACGATCACGTGGGTAAGTATCGGTTTGGGTTAGGTTTTAAGAAAGGTTCCATTCGAGATGGCAATTATTTTTTGTATAATTTTTAAACTCACAACACAGGATACTTCTTGTGAATGTACAAGGCAATTACTACCGTGAGAACGAAATATTAAACAGATCGCAATTCGATTGGAAAGTTGCAACGAAATTAACTTTTTACTCGTCGAACAGATGCTGTGCGAGCATCTGTCAGGAAAACGTCAGTTTGAGCATGTAGGAGGTATGATTGATGAGACTGACCCGTGTCAGGATGTAATTTTGTGTGCGATCCTTATCCCTTTTGTTTTAAATTAAAGTTTGATGTATTTTTGTGGCATGTACTTGAGGGCTGGCTGGATTACGCGTCCGCCATAAGATGGACAACATATTTAAAGTCTTGTCAGTCAGCTTTTCGTCGGAAGATATATTAATAGTCACATAATTTGAACAACTTTCTTTATGCAATGACAGGAGAGATTTTACTGCAGCATTTAAAGTGGTTTTACTGGCCATTGTGGGGTTATCAATTACAAGAAGGAGGAAATCTTCAGACATTGATAAATACTATAAATGCTACTCGGGACTGATATTTCGAATGATTAAGGATTTTTCCTAACTTTAAACGATAATTCACCATCAGAATAAAACTCTGTTGAGCATAACTTTATAACTTTATCGGATCTTTTCCTCTCAAACATGTCTAAGGCGTCGAATACTAAGTCGAGTAAATTCACAATAAAATCCATAGAGCTTGTCATAGTAAGTCTATTCTGTAATAGTACCAGCTTTAATTAACTAGTTGTGTGATCGTGTGATCAATAGATTACTTAGATCCTTTAATGTAACACTTAATGTGTGAATAACCGTGGTCATTGATGACGTAGGACAGTTTTCAATATACTGACCTGATATCCCAATGACGTTCGGATTCTGTTCAGAGATACAGTTTTCACCCTTAAATCATCGTGGACTTTGATTAGTTTTCTCACAGGTTAGTGGAGTTCTAGGCGGTTCAAATATACTATCATTTGATTTATGAAATCATAATTATCGTTGAGTTTCTAATGTCAAACCAGGACTAGCCTTTCCTTCCAAGTAACTAAGGCACGTTTTTTAGCCGTCATTCGTGGTCTAGACCCGTCGTATGCCTTACGAATATCGTGGCTGTTCTGGTGAACACATCAACGCCATCACTCTATCTCAGTTTGGACCTAAAAGGATTTTTCGGGTTGGGTCGACCGGTGCCATCCTCATGACATGCCCAGCGCGCGGTAGCCTGGCGAATCTAATTCGCCGCACGATGGTGAGATCACCGCACAGCTCGTAGAGCTCTTAATTGTAAGGTCTTCTCCATTGTCCTTCCACGTATCCAAAATAAAAAAAAATCTGAGCTTCTTTCTCTCGAACGTGGCTAAGAGGGTTTTTTCGGATTTTCACAGAGTACAAGTCTCAGATGAATGTGTAGGAACTGGTATTATAAATGTTCTATTCGGTCCCGGGTTTGTCCGTCGAGACAGGGTATTTTGAGTGAAGAAGTTTAAGTTATTAGCACGTTAAACACTGAAAGTGTTGAAGCTCGTGCTGGCATCTTCTCTATTCCTCAAGTTCCCATGCACGTTTCATAGGATATCGTAGACCATAGCATTTGTTGCTGCTCTTTTTCCACAATGTGTCCACAATCTCCTCTCGCTGTGACATCTGTCTCCCGCCTGATACGTTCAACATTTAACAAAAGGCCATCGTGTGACGTCTGCAGGCACTTATCATGCGGTTTTGCATCCTACATTCGGGAGCTTTCTCTTTCGACCAAGAACTTTCCTCGGTGCAACCAACCACTCACCCTGTGGGCTAGACTTTTCCCACAGTCATCACCACCAGCAGCAGTAGGAAATGGTCGATGGAAAAACCTTCCCCCGATCACATTGCCCCTCCCCATCGCCACCACACGCTATCGTATGTGTTAATCAAAACTGGTGAAAATAAACGTTACTGGAAGGCCGGGGAAGACGACAGCAAAACTGTTCGGTTGACATTATTTGCCGCGGGCACGAGACGCTGGAATCTGCAAAAGACCATCTATGGCTGGCAGCGACAGGAAAGTTTGAGGCAAAGAAAAACAAAACAGCCAGTCTCCCAGCACAAAACAAAGCTGCAACAAAAACGCCGGGAGGTTCGGGAGCCTCAGACCCATCGCAAGTGTCACATCCGCGAGGCTTACGAGTCACGTTGTGGTCTTCCTTCATTTTCCTGAGCTACGGCTACAGCCGTCAAAAGCTCCGTTCGCTCGGAGTTTGGCTAAACAACAACAGTGACGGTGGTGACTCTAGTCTGCTTGGTGAGTTGGTCAGGTGGCAAGACGAACCGAGCCGATGAGTTTGTGGCAAGGCTGGGTCTGACACCAAACTTCTCCGCTCGGTTTCGCTTTCCGTTCGGGATGGGTTACGATAAGCCCTCCATGGGGAAGGGGGGAAAAGGGCACCAAAGAAGGAATGCGACGGGGGTTTGCGCATGGGCATCATGAGAATCTATTATTGTTGCAAATTAAACATTCAAACATGGTGCAACCCCGGGGAACCTGTAGCAGCAGCAGCAGCAACAGCGATGGAACGGTGCGGGCATCACACTGCGATCGCTCGTGTGCGATCTATTGCTTCTCTCTTCCGTGGGTCCTTGTGTAGCGAGGGAAAAGGTTTCGCAGATACAGATTCCGAGCCAGCTCGGCGGGACTCGGTGGAGCTTCCTACTACTACTTTCCATCTCGGCACCACGGCTTGCCAAATGTGGTGTTGCATGCGCATGCGAGCCTTGTCACCGTGCTGCACCACCGTCGTGGTGATCCTTCCATTAGCCAACCCTTCGCGATCGAATCCAAACACACACGAATCGCCTTCGGGGCCAGTGTGGCGTAAGCAGCGAACGGCAAAAGAGGGAAAAAGTTTGTCGCATGCACATGTGCAAATGCATCACTTTAAGGAACGCTTGGGAGAAGAGGACGAGAGTTCAGGGGACACAGACGAGCGGAGGTTTGTTTGCATTCACCTTTTCCCATGCATCCGCCAGTGGCATGTGCATTTTCAATTTTCTATGCACCGCTCCGCTGCACTAATCCGTCTCCGTTCCTCCCTTTCCTCTCCATCCCTCGTAACGCTGCAAGCATCCATCCAGGGACCACCTGGCTCGGCTGTTGCTAAAGCTCATCCTATCCGCAATCCACCCGATCATGGGCTTCCCTATCCGTAGTGCCGTACCCTTCGCTTGGCTCGTTTTCGTTTTCATCATCTCGCGCACGGTGGAGAGAGAGAAAGTTTAATGTAATATAATTATTGGGTCAGTTCTATCACGGTTTCCGTCGTGCAGCGTCGGTGCTCGGTTGCCCTTCACTGTCCTTTCGGTGTACGATCCCTTTATAAACCCCGTTCCCCCCATTATAGGTTCCGTTCCAATCACCGCCCCCTCCCCCCTCAGCTTGTAAGCTTCCGTACAGACCAAACAATTTCCCTTTCGGCTGTCGGCTGATGGCAAATCGGTGTTCGATCCGGGACCGTTGAGGATGTCGCCGGTTTGAGAAATTAGAAATAAAGCAATTCCGTTAATGAGAATTGCAATCAGTGCAATTCGTCTTGGATGGTACAAGGTGCATGCGGAAGGGGATGGGATCTCGGTGGAAGGCAGCTTGATACCACACTGCCCTTCTGCTACTCATATGAGCATTTGGATACGATCGGTTCCGATGGAGGGATCACGATTAGCGTGTGTGCGAGAGTGAAATGATTTCACTACAGTAATGAGATTAATTTGCGATACTTTGTAGCAGACGCGCGGCGGATTCGACTTTCGGGAGGGTTGATGGACGATTTGTCGATCTGTGGGCCACGACGCCACCACCGTGGTGCTACGGTAGGCCCGTCAGATTGGCGAGCATTTGAATCTTGCCTTTACACTGAGCAGCTTAAGATTGTCGCACGATTGCGTTAATCGAGTGATGATTTGATTTCTTTAAAGATTGTACAGTATAATATTTTGTACAATTATTTTATCATATTACTAAAATCATTATTTCAATAATCCATAAAATATAACAAATATTTTGTAATATTTATTAAGTTTATATTGTTTAACATAAAAATAAAAATAAACCTTTAGGTTTAATGCACATAGAAAAGCCTTCAAGTGTTTAATTGCTTTGAGCTTTCAGAACTTCAATTCGTTTTTATACTTTAGTTTCCCTCTTTGGTAAGTTTAACATGTATAAAATCCTTTATCTAGGCGTCTTGAACAGTTGGCTGGAACTAAAACATGTCTAAAATAAACGTAAAAAACATTCTGAACATTCATGAAAAGTGGTTGCTCAGTCTAGGGTGGTTCGATGGCCGAGGCGACATCGGCGCCGGTCTTCACACGGTAGGGCCGGGATTCAAATCCCATCCAGATCGACTGCCCCGTACGTAAGGCTGACTACTTTACTAAGGGTAAAATTAAGTCACAGAAAGCCAGAAAAGGCAGGCCGAGACCTCTCGAGGTTGTAGTGCCAAGGAAGAAGAAGAAGAAGAAGCTGCTCCTTCTAGAAAATACAATGATTGGATAAGGTTCTAATCTATTCTTTCACTGATGATATCAATTGTGAGTCTCTTTGCTCGACAATGCGACAGCCGTCATAAAATGTTTTCTCAGATGTTAATGTGAACAAAAGCAGTAAAACTGTGTCCTATTTGTCCAGGATAATCTTAAAAATTTAGACAGGTGCTCCACTTGATCCGTGTTTAATAGCGGTAAAGAAACCATAATTGGATTCAAATTCAATTTTTGTAAGCCGCAGCACTGATGCGTACAGAGTGTATGGGTGTAATATGCTACAGTAGGAATCTGTTTCCTGAGTAACCGAAGCACAGGATGTAGACCCTAAGCAGAATGAAATTTGGAGGCCTCCAGCACGTCGAAGCTGCTGACTGAGCTAGAGCCATAGTACATGTGAAGACATCTAAATGATCAAGGTTTCTAGGATCCCACATCTTGCTCGTAGAGAACAGAGAAGTATCTTCTCTTTGTTAATATGAACGGACCCCTTCGAATCTCGAGGCTTCAAGCATCTGGTTAGTTTGCTTATACTATGATCCGCCCCTGTGTACCTCACAATTTCCAGTTACTTCGTTCAGAAATCTCATTCTCAGGCTCAAGTGAATTGATTATAATAGTTCCAAAGCGATTGATAATGAATTAGACAAAAAAGACGTTGGACGGTTGAGTTCTTCACTAGAGTAAAAGGTTAACAAAAGCATAATTTTGTACGTTAACCATTATGATGGGATGTCTTTTTGATCCCTACCAAACTCTCCTGTAACAACCATGGTAGTGTTTTAAGCCTACAAAAACCATAAATTTTACTGCGATCTGATTTATCGTTACTTCATGTAATGATCCGATGTAACTCGCCAAGTGTTTGCGACTTGGATTAAGATAAGGTGCAAAGCTGTAATTTTAATTTATTAATAAGTGGACTTTAATTTCATACCACCACTACACACTACATTTCAATGCACTTTCATAAATCGACCCGAAAGCACATCGCATCGCGCTGCACGTGAGTGAAATTTTGCTCATCGCACACTGCTCCACCTCTGCCAGCCAAGTGGCGAAATCTTCCCTCCACCCATGACACCCCCTTCTAAGTTTGAGTGAAAATTAAACCACTTCACCCGTACCGAACAGTAGATGGCAGCAGATAATTGCCGCCTGGCATTGCCACAATTAGTCGTGATGATTGTGTGAACTACTTTACATGCGTGCGCCGCGCCGAACGCTTGCTGCTGCAGCATCATGATGGCAGTAATTTCTATCGCTCAGCTACAGCACCACGAAACGGCATTTCATTACCGGGGTCTAGCTGGCAAATTGGCAACTGCACGCCCAGCCACCACACACCACCTCCGTTTGAAAAAAAAAACCCGAGTGTATATAGATAGCAGCAAAAACACAGAACAGGAGGCGTTAACGCATGCATGGAATGCTGAAGAAAAAAAAAACGCACATACGCAGATCCGAAACATACACACACACGTGTGTATATTGCACACCTTGTGCGAGTACATCAACCACTGTAATTAGTCGTACAAAGCCTCCCAGCCAGCCAGCCAGCCAGCCACCCAGCGACGACTTCACAATGTGCGTAAATCCGTTAGCCGTAGCGGATCGCACGTTGCAATTGCACGCTTCTGCATCCTCCGCTGCAGCATCATTATCAGCGCGTTCAAGCGATTTAGGGGAGGTTCAGTAACGAAGCTCGTACGAAAGAAAAAAAAACTACTTGCAAATCGAAACACATTCTTCGAGAAAATGGGAAAACTGCAGAAGGTTTTTCGTCAATGTGCCGCCGATGAGAAATTTATGCAATTTCTATTGCAGACGTGTTTGATGAGTGTGTGTGTGTGTGCGCGCGCGCGCAACGAACCCCGATCTCTCGGGCAAGGTTAGATGGATCGTGATGCAGTTTGCATTCATTTGGTCGAATTCAATGCCTCACACCTTGCTGCACTAATTTCTCAAGCGAACTGCCGAGATGATGATGATGATGATGGTGCATTGAAAGCGGTGTAGTTGTTTGGATCTGCTGTGGCGCGTTGTCGATCTGCTCACCTGCGGATCGGTTCGGTGATTGTGTGAGATGTATGATCGGGGGGTCTCTGCAGGCAAATGTGCAATTGCAAGACAAAACAAGCCATTGAGCCATCGAGCGTAAATTGATTTTCACGCCCTCAATCACCGGTGGCGTTCAATCTAGAAATGAGGATGGGAACGATTCCGTTATGATGCAGTTCTGTACTGCAAGACTTGTTTTGTTTGTGTTGCTTACAGCATAAACCGCAACATCAGTAAAAAAATGTATGGTGTATGATGTTCCAACTGATCCCAATTTTCTACCACTTCTTGTAGCATTCCAACTCTGAGGTATGCTTTTATGTGCAAAACTACAAGCCATATCAAACAGTTTCCAGCAAGAGCCCTCAAAGGAGCAGCGATTTAACACCCGCCTGCATCAATAAAACTAAAGTACCTTCAGTAGCTTATGCCTCCAAACAAGTCAACATAAACCAGCCTTCGTCCCCCGGCAAGCAGCATAATGCCTTTCTAAAGAGCAAACACCTCCCCGATTCGCCCAGAGTTTCGTAGCATGACTCATAGCCATGAGTCGCGAATCAGAGAAGCCGGCGAGGAGCCCAGAAGGAGCCAATGCACCCAAAGAAATCTCGTTCAGCCTCGTGTCTGTTCGCAGTGTCTTAAATCCCTTCCGCTACATTGCACGACACCGTACTTGTACGTCGTAGCGGTGTACTTCTATTTTCCCGAAAACAAAAAAAAAACCAAAGCTTCAACCCTCAACGCGCGTATGAGCTAACGGGGCGCTGCGCATAAACATGCGATAATAATAATAAATTCCAACCCGGCAGCTTGTTTAGAGGCTCGGTCCCCGTTGTGGCGGAAGGTAAGTTTCAATAACAACCTTAAACAGCTGATCCTCACTAAGCGCTACGTGCCGGATGGTTTAAGGTTCGCTGCGATGTGGATCAAAACCTACTGCATGAGGATCATATAGGACACAATGAAGTGCTCTCTCCCTCTCTTTCTCTTCTGCTGTCGTTGACGAGAAGCTACGAACGGAGTCGCGGAAATCATCTCCATCGAAATCATCCATCGATCGATTGACGTGAAATCCGTCGTGGTGTGCGAGACCCGCGGAAAACGGATCGATCGATCGATCGGCAGCAAAACTCCGGGTGCGCTGCCCAGTAAATCTAGCGATAGTACAATTGGTACTTGCGGCAAAGTTATAGCCCCGGTGGAAGATGATCCATAAATTCTGTTTCCAGGCCGAGGTTTACTATGCCCGAGGATCCTGACTGCTTTTTTTTGCCCAGGCGGACCTGCAAGTTCCTGCAGGCTAATGAGAATAGGCATTCGGGGGAGGGAAATGTTAAACGATCTTTCGAAGCTCATATCCCATTGGTGAGGTTGAGGTGGGCCTAACTAGCTGAGGGGACCATTACTAGATGAGCTATTGTACGGATACTGAGGTACAGGTTTTGACCCAGAAATATCGATGATCGATAGTCTGTGTCCCGGTTTTAAGTAGTGGAATGTTAAAGGTTTCAGCGATAAACTGTAGGTTGATCTGGGGGAAAATACACTATACAGAATGTGCTTTCTTGATCAATGGAGATTTGGAATATTTGTATTGACTTTAATTTCTTTGATTTTAATTTCTTTGTACTTCCGGTTGATTTCAGAGACAGAAACATCATCTTCATCATACACTTCATCTTTTTTATTGGAGATTGCGAGTACCGTTACTAAAAATCCTTATTTTAAAAACCATGAGAGGTCCAGTAAGATTTCAGAGATAAACTTAAGGTGAGATTCTAGCATATGTGTATGTGACGTTATCCTGTTGTTAGGAGATTTAGATTATGTCGATCACTTCTAAATTTGCTAGCTTTTAAGTCTAGGAAGACTTCAGCTTAGGTTTAGGTTTAACTGGGGATTTGAATCCCGGTCCTCCCGTATGAAGACCAGCGCCGTTGTCGCCTCCACCTCCGGGCCGCCAGATAACGGATAACTATAAACCGCAAAGCAAATGAACTTTCTCCACGTGTACTCAAATGTCTTTCAAATTCATATCAATTGTCATCAGAATAAAAATTCTTTGTCCAGTACGATACATACATGCCGATTATCAGGAAAAGCTCACTAGGGGAAAAAAATGGAAATTGTGGGAAAAACGACACACCATCACAACACCAAAAGCGCCCTTCCATTTTCTATTTTGCGATCCAAATGGACGAAACGAGTGCATCCATTAACAAAAACGTTTATGACAACAAATAATGACAGCCTCATCACACCTGGACGCGGGCGCAACAGCATGTGCATTAAACGGCGAGCGAAGCAAACAACGAAATCTGTCCATGTGTACCCAGTTTTTTGTTCCTACAATGCAGCAACACAATCGACATTTGAAATTTCCCTTCGCTCATCAAACCGCGCCTGACACTAACGATATGACAATCAATCCCACACCATCAGTCTAAAGCTTAGTAGTGGCATCTCTAACCCCGAGGTGATGCTCAACGCGCGCATTTTTCCAAGTTTGCCACGGACCAACGGTAAGAAAAGTAAATCTTTTCCCTCGTTAGGCTACACCGATCGATCAGCATCGCAGGGAAAAGATAGCCGGCAGTACACACCACACTGCACAGTGCAACTCGCATACGTACTTATGCCACTGGCACTGGTCTGTCTGTCAGTTCCCAAAACCGACAGGACCTCTGTTCCGCGAACTCTGTGTACGCTGGCAGGCGAAAGGAAAAGCTCGAAACAAACACCAAACCAAACACCACAACACGTAAACATCGTCACTCGGCGGTGGCGGCGGCGACAATGACGATGGCGTAACATTGTAGGGAATTTTTGAGAGTGAAAGCTTCAATCAAATAATCATAACCGACGTTTAGGTTAGGTTGGGCTGTCGGGGAAGGTTGAAGACACGTCGCGTCCGCTTGGTGAGACACCCGTAAGCCACCTTCGCGCGAAGGAGTTGCACTCTCCCTTTTAGACCGAACTCCTGCGGGAACGGCTCGACGTACGAATTTAACGATGCACCGACTGAAAGCCAAGGGAAGTGGGCCGCAACAAAAAAAGAGACACCATTTCCAATCGATAAGTATCAACCCGAGCCGAGGTTGGGTTTGATATAATTCCGCCAAGCCATTAAAGCCTCGCCGAAGACGTCTGCCGATGAATCGACAAAACACCTACGCGCAGCTGATTTTACTTTCCCTGATCGGGGAAGTGACATGCGTTGGATGATGACGGTGCTGTTGTTTCCTTGCAGGCTTTGCTTTCACATGGAAGAGGGATTAGAGCCCGCGTTAGAGCATAGTTTATGGGTGGAACGCGCGATACGACGGTGACATAAAATGTGAAACAAATGAAGCAATGAGCGGAGATTTTATTTCACTCCAACACTCAACTTTTAAGCCCACCTTTTGCAGTGCACACAGTGAGTCCCGAGCGAGGTTTAAGTAACAGGATTTAAGCTATTGGAAATGACTCACTTTATTAAGGAAATGGAGTTTGTCTAATTGGATAGAACGTTTCCTGTGAACGCACACACACACACACTCGAGGCATATCTTTAACTATTTTCCCCCCTAATCTTGTCGTGGGAAGTGATAGCGTCACAGCGCACCGGAGACTTGCCCTCCACCTTAGGCCATATACATTGTAGATAAAGATTTCACCTATCCCTTAACGCGCCCTCGCACACACACACACACATACGCTTGAAAGGTCGTTGAACTCGATCGGGGTCCCCTCCCCCCCTTGCACAAGGGCAAACCTTCCCCATTCGGCAGCAAGCCCATGATTTGTAAGGGAACGTTCAGTCAGATAGATCTACCTACCAACCAACCTTCCGCGCTAAGCAAACTTTATGAACCTGCGTACGATCTCCGTCGCCGACTCCAAAATGGCCAAGCCATTAAAAGTAAAAACACACACAGACACACACCCGCAGCTCTTGGTTTAGCGAAAGCAGCGAAAAAAAAAATACAAAAGATGAAGGCGAAAGCGCGATTACCCGGCGGCAAGAAATCAAAAGTATGCGCGGCGTCGCAATTTGCGTCCTTTTTCTCCCGGGTCCCCCTTTTTTTTAGTTCCCGATCACCCGGCAACACTACCATCCACGTCGTAGGTACGGTGGGGGCACGGTGCGCTTTATTGGTATTTTCTTTTCTTTTTCTCCCGCAGTCGATTTTCTTCCGGTGCCGGAGCCGGCATGAAATGGAAGTGCCGCGTGCTCGTGGGGCTTAAAAGCGCCGAAGACTCGAGAGGTCTTGTGCCAGGGTACATAGCACAAGTGTTAGCGCACATGATGGTGGCGCGCGCACTGGTGAGGTCCACCGGCCAGAGCGGCCTAGGTTTCACTTTCAATCATCATAAACCTAAATAAACAAAAATTGCTTTAAGCATTTTACCGGGGACGGAACGAAAAAGCGCCCTGCGTTTGCGTTTGGCCTTTGAGACTTTTGGCGCGAGTGGTAATAAAAGATAAACGGGAAAAGGGTGTGTGTACGCGTGACTGCAAACGTCGATCATGGGAATGTAAATCGGGCTGGTAATAAATTTAAGTAGAAAAGATTACCACAACTAGATTTGAGTAAGACGAGCTTCATTAAACTAATTTTATTAGATAAATGATCGATAAGTTATTGCAGACGCTGCTCCAAAATTGGTGCAGTGACCAGGATTTGATTTTAATTTTAGCAGAATTCATCCCAATCAAATCCCTAACTCTTGAATATGCTTATTAATCTGTTGCTATAACCGTTTCGTTATCTAGGCTTGCTGAGGAAGTCTTCGATACCATTCACGTTGTCTTGCAATTAAATTTTTCGAGCCTTCTAGGGGACGTATCAGTACCACATCTCAATTTGGGCCTACCACGCCTCCTCCATTCAGATGGAAATCTGGTGTCAGTGTCTCATGACGTGACCAGCTCACCGGCGGTGGATGAGTCTAGGTTTCATCAGTTTTGAATAGGTCTCAGATGTCTCAGGCTTAAGATGATTCAGATGTTTCAGAAGTATTTGCGAGTACAAGAACTTAAGATGTTTTATATCTTGGCGCCCTGGCGGGTAAGTCAACATCGATGCTGTTATCAGTGCTGATTTTTCATTCAAAATTATGATACGTTGAACGACTTCGATTATGGAATCACCTTTCTCCAATTCGAAGTTTAATAGAGGATGCACGATCATTTGATAAGCATCTGCTACTGAGGAGAGCCTTAAACTAATAATAAATCCAGATTGTCACATAGCAGATGGTCCCGAGGATTCCACCTCTTAAAAATTTCAAATATAAGTTCGAAAAATTTATTTTCCTAAATAATACAACTGTACGATACACAACAATTTCACCAAAACCAAGTCAAAATCTTCTTCAAAAGTCTAACTAATTCTGCGCTTTGCTTACTATCAAAGATCACTAAGCCCACGACGCCAAAAACCGTTAGAAGTGAACGTTTGCTCCCACGATTCCGCCGTGTCTCGGCAATGGAGACGCACACCACCTGGTTGAAATAGGATACTGGAAAAAAGAATTCGACCGCTTTGCCAATAAAATATGAAAAACTCCCCGCGTCCATGCATTACGCCCTGCGCCACAACCCATCCAGAGAGAAGAACCCATCGCGAGCTTTTAATTCGACCAGTGTGGTTTGTCGCCCCTGCCGAGCACGTCGGGAGTGTCCATTTTTCTAACCGGATCTCATAAATTGCACACAATAACTGGCTAGAGCTGGATAGCTTTGGCCGGCAGCATCACGACGAGGGATATCGATGGCTAGGAGAACAAGAAGCAGCTAGAAACAAATCATCATTTTCACCTGCCCGTACATCGAACTTGTCACTTCGGTGCGGCTAAAGCCGCAGGGAGCAAACAAATGTCGAGCAGATTTGGCCAAGGGAAGGAGAAGCCATTTTCACACTGGGGCCCCGTTGAAACCGAGTTGACAAAACACGTGATAATCTTAACAAATGTTCGCTTAATTTATAGCTAATCACACACCCAGCTCGATCCACTATCCACGAACACGGGGAAATAGTCGATCGTCGTGTGTTTCGTTTCGTTTCCAATTGGGCTGGCATCGTAAATATTGGCGCTTCTATTTACGATTGGCGCAGGGATTTTTGCGTTCGACGCACCGAACGGCCAACGAACGCGTGGAATTGGTTATTTATTCAAATTAGATCGAAACGGGCCACCCGTCAAAGCTGTGTCGATCCAATCAATTGATCCGAAGCAGCATTTTGCCCGGGTCCGGGTGTCCCTTGTGATCGTGCGATCCCCGACCGAGAGTGGTGGGAATTGCCGAAAAGTTCAAGAACTTTTCAGCTATCGGGAACAAAATAAATTCATAGCTATCAATTAAATGAGTAAAACCCTTGCCGGTTTCTTCCGCTAGTGCACAGTCCTAGGTCCTAGGTTACTCACGAACTTTAGCTAGCCAACGATGCTCGTTAGAACCTTATTAATTAGCAGTGGGAACTCACCTGAAACGAAACGAAATGAAAGAAGAATTAGAGTTAAACTGTTTGCTTAGGTTGAGAGAAAAACACATTAACATTGGTGCCCATAAAAAAGCGACCAAATTGGCATTAACAAATCGATAATCTAATAAGGCTTCGATTCGAGACACACACCGGGCATCGGTTGGCAAAATCGATGACAAAATGAAACGGATCGTTCGTAACGAGCTTCAACAATGGACACGATTGCCACCTTTGGCTATTTTTTCTCCCCCGCTCAGCGACCGTCCATAAATCAATTGGTTTTAATAAATTTTCAACACTTTCCCTCGGCTGATTTGCTCACACCCCGACCGCGCGGCGGTCCGTGGAATGTTTCGGTTTTTCATTGGCTTTTTCCGTGACGAAAGTGGGCTTTCACCCGGCGGCGGTGGCGACAGCGCACTCCTGCTCGAAAAATTGGCCCCTGGGAACAAAATTGCCGCCATCGTCACTACTTTTTTTTGTTGCTGGCTGGTGGGTGAGCAGGGAGCTAAACTCTTCGAAAAGAAAACACAGCTCGGCCTATATCCGAACCACCGGAAAGTCATTGCAGCATAGAATTGTTTATTGGCCCGTTGAAATGGAACCGTGACTGCCAAACAAGAGCCATTCGAGAGAGAGGAAAAAAAAACTCCTCCAGTTTGCTCCGGGGCAACCACCTACAATCGATCTGTAAGTTGTCGCTTTTTTTTTTATTTGGCTTGCTTCTAGCTTACGAACGCCAAAGTCTCCCCCGTTTTGGGCGGCCGGCTGGCTAGCGCAGGCACGCCGGGCGAGAGAACCGACCCCGAAATAGAACGGCTAGCGTACCCGCGCGTCCGCGCGTCTGCGAAGGCGTCATAAATCAGCAGCCGATGCTAATAAATCAACCGTGCCGGGGTAATTTTGTCCTAAAATGGACACAAACGATCAGCGAGGAACGATCCCCCGGCGGAAAGAGCCTGCGGGAGCGTTGATGAGGGATAGAAAATCAAAGGCGGCCGGAGCACGCCGATAGACTGCGGCTACGGCGAGGTCCGCCGAAGTTGGCAGAATTCATTCGAAAACGATCGTACTCTCGGGGCCTCGGCCGGGGGACGTTGGAAAGCGGGTGGCGTGGGTGGGCTTTGGAAGAATTTATTATTGGTCGGAGCGTGATCTGATTGGTTTATCTGCTGGAACTGATCTGCTTGGCCGCTGGACAGATCGGAGCCTCGGGGCGTTCAAGGGTATCCCGATAGGATCTGGGAAGGTTGCACAAATTTGGCAAATAGCCTTCGGTGGGGATCAGAACGATGACATTGAATCTGTAGCATAACCGGGAAGCACTTGCTTGGGGACCGGCAGCTAAAGATCAAGGTTTCGTCAAGAAATGATCCAAGCCGGGTAAGGTTTAGGAGCTGTAGTTAGCATTAATTCTATGGTATCGCCAAATTCTATGCAGTTCTACCCTTACATTAGCCGCCATTGAAGGGCAACCCATAACCTTCCCAGAAGATGTGACAAAAGCCGCGTGTGAATGACCTAGCGTTGGCAAGAGTTTTTTAGGAGTGAAAAAAAGGGCAAAAGTTTTCACCTCCTAACAAAGAACTTCAACGAGCGATGAAACACAAACCGCCGTAACCGTTGCGTGCTGTTTCACCTTCAAAAATCTCCCCACAAGCACAAGAAACGGTGCGAAAAACTCCAAAAAATCGTGCTGCAAAACCTCACCGAAAGCATCTACAACCACTACCAACTCTCGCTTTTCTGCACGTTTCGTGTGCTCTTGACCGTGTTTTTTGTTTCGGTGGTGTTCGTTCCAGCCCCATCCTTTCCCGCCTGTCTGACGTCTGGCCGCTTGCTTTGCGTGACTTCAAGAAATGAGTTGCAGAACTCATGAGCGGTGAAGTTCACCGAACGCTACACAGAACGTACATCACTTGCGGGTTTTGATTGGCAGCAAATCATTCGCTCACGCCACCCGATCGCCATTGCGTGATCGGACAAATCCATCCAAAAAGTGGCCAAAAAGCAATGTTTTTGGGGGGAGGCGCCTAATTTTGGCCGGCATTCCCAGGCAGAGCAACACACGGGTACACGGGTCCGGGTGTGAGAAATCACGACGCTTTTCGCTTTTCAGGCGGCC
Organism: Anopheles stephensi; assembly: GCF_013141755.1. Lineage (NCBI taxonomy): Eukaryota > Metazoa > Arthropoda > Insecta > Diptera > Culicidae > Anopheles > Anopheles stephensi. Next base: position 54,752,314 of record NC_050203.1, on the reverse strand, counting down.
AATTAAAGTTGGCAGATTCCAGCGGAAGCTTTGCGCTGCGGGTTTCGCGCTGGCACTGTACTGACTCTGTATTCCTGTGATTATGATCACTCTTGTGCGAGCCGCAGTTTTTGTGTGCTTTTCCTCCAACCGGATGACACTACTCATCGTACCGGGGCTGTATGAATGGTATTTTCCAGTGTTTTAAGGGTTTGATGGACGGGTGAAAGTGATCGAAGTCATTGGCCCCGCTCGATCGAACGCAATCGTTCGGTTCGATCTGTTAGATCGCATCCGCTGCGATTAGGCCGCGCGAAGCAATTAGCCAAGGTCAATGTTCGTCGCGCTGCATTGACCATTACCGGGCCCGGTCGCTTGTCATTTAAAAGACGGTGACAGCGAAAAGAAGGACGCCAACCTGCTCGCATACGTCTATGATTGATCGCAACCGTTTGACCATCGTTCCGGTACGCAAAACATTCCGATTGACCCTTGCAGACCACATGCGCAGTGCGCATCATCCCACGAATTCGATTCGTAGCACCAGCAGCAGCAGCCGAATGGAAGTGGGAACGGCCTTCGACACTCGCACTACACTCTGGTGCTGAAGATCGCCTAGAATTGATATGTCATCCGGTCGGACGGTTTGATAAATTGAAAACGGCGTCAGTGCGCGTCTAATGGCGAGACGGTCACGAGCAGCGCTCTGGGACTGGGGGACGTTCGATGTGCATCTGGAAGCTGGGTGTCCGGTGCCGTATGAGTGATTGATTCGTGCACTTGCGAATCGACCTGCCCGCCCTGCAAAATGCGCTAAGATGGGTGGTTTTTTTTTGTCTATACACCATACTCTCCCTCTCGCACCCAGGAAGGTCAGTTAGAGCCGTGCCTGCATAGGCTGGCTAGTTTGACAATGCACAAGTAATGGACCCCCAAGGCCATTAGGTCCATCCAGCAGAACCAGCCGGGTAGGGGGGAGGTGCTTCGGAGAGTGTAATTGGTGTATTTTGTGGCAGTCAAACGGAAGATTTATTGCAAACGGCACGCAACCATTTTGCGTCGTACGGTTCGGAAAGCGACGTTATAAATGATCCGAGCTGTATTTGCTGATCGACGCAAGTAACAAAAGAGGCATTTTGAATGAAGGTCGGGGAGAATTTCTATTCAACGATTATTTTTATTTGATCCATCGTTTGTTTATTCAATTAATAAGTTTGGAACCCAAAGTTTGACCTGAACAGTGTGCTTAATAAATACGAAGTATATGGTAAAGCAGCAGAAGACGTTGGTTAGAAGAGTGGCTCACAAAGGTGCTGTATAGCATTACAATCGTCTATGGAGACAGGGGCAAGCTTTAGCTCCTTTATTTTGCATAGTTCCATTAGGGGCAATAATGTTTTATAGAGCTAATAAATGCGCGGCATCAATTTCTCTTATTAAAACTTATGGTTTCTGATCAAGAGTATATAAACTGAACAGCGGTCAAATTATGCGATGGGCTAGTCGATTGGAAAATTGGTCGAATTGGTTTGTTTGATTGCTCTAAAAATAGGAGATCAGATACCTAAGGAATCTGTTGTGCTCTAATATTAAACGGGTTTTGAGAACATAACGGATCAACAAACTCTCAGGTCTGAATACAATTAAACTCAAGCATTTCATTACATTTACTCAAGCATGTGATTTACTGAATCGTCATCAAGACAAATCCATCCTAAATCTACCAAATTTCAAGTTAGAGCTTCATGTTACAGTAAAAACTCTACCGCCACGTCACATGCAGTAGGGCCGGAAATGATGCCACAACTACTATTGCCACCAAACCATAAACATTCACGTGCAGTCGCGCGCAAGCGTCATTTACTTCATCCGGCCTGACACCACCAGTGGAAAGAGTTGGGAAACAAAAAAAAAAAAACAGAGCAAAAATAGCGCTTAAGAATCTCATTTCCATTCGAAAAACGAATGAGCTCCCGCGCGTTCCGTCGAAGCGCATGTCATTTGTCCATTTGTTTATCCGGTACGCGCCGCCACGCCAAACGGTAATAGAGCGGCGCTGCAGTCAGCCGCCGCACAACACCATTCAAATTGCACCACCGGTCTGACCTGCAACACCGTGCACCGTAATAGCCGCCGAGCCCGTAGAAAGCTGGACCAAAGTTGAGAAGATAAAAATCATCACCGTGCGCGCTAGGTGCTCTGGTGGGCCGATTTGCCATCGACGACCGGCGACGATTGATAGCGATAGAAAGTCGACGATATGAACCCGGCTTTGGCCCATTGCAAGAAGGCGAGTGGGCTTCCTCCACCCTTTTGCGCTTCCCTCGAGGGCACGTGAAAACGAAATTATAACGATCACTATCTTTAGTCTCACCGGATGACGCTCGGCCAATCCAGCTCGGACCTACCCGTAACTGCCGGGTTTTTGGGGAGGTTGGATTTCGTGTGGCAAAACAAGCCAGCTCATTTCACATTCCTAGCACGCGGCGGTAACCCAATACAAATGACCGCGTTCTCCCTGATGGGACGCCCGCCCGTCAGCACCCGGAAAGCCAGTTATGCTCCCGGTTTCGCTCCACAGCTGCCACGAGTAGTGAGAGTGATTTTATGTTCTTTCTTCCCCCGAACGTGGCCGGCGAGCGGGGGACGCGGGACACTGGCAGGACATGATATGAGTGTGGCTACCGTTTTGGCCACATCGACACCCGCCGGTGCGCCCGTGGCACGGGGTTTTGGCACGCGAAAGCACCAGGACCCCCTGGACCCTGGTGAAAGGTTAACAAAATACACGCGATACGGGCAGGGCTGTGGCAGCGTGATGAAGCTTTGGGCTTTATAAAATAAAATCACACCAAAACACGACCACAAACCGCGGTAGCGGTAGCGGACATTATCGTACCGTCTCATGTGTTCGGTGGTGTGTAGCAATTCGATGGCTTGGATAGGGGTCGGGTAAATCGAAAGAAAGAAAAAGAAAACCCTCAATGGCACAACCCTCGAAGGGCAATAGAATGCGCGCACGTTAGGGAGAAATGTTTTCCTATCGTTCCCGTGCTCATGTGCTCGTGCCTGCGCACAATGATGTTGCCCTGGTGGTGGACCCTTTTGCCGTCACGTTAGCGCACTAACGTCCATTGCATTCGGCTCGCGCAATGGGCGAAAGTGCCCATTTCCGCCACTTCCGACCGGTGAGCTCCACTGAAGTGGTGCCGTATGTTGGTGTGTGAATTGCCAATTAGGATTGGAAGGGGTGAGAAAGGGGGGGGGGGAAGGAGAGAGAGGCCCGGGCCAAATTGTATAGCCATAGGTTAGGTCCGCCAGGTTCGCCGGGGTAGTGGAGTCTATTATTTTGTGTTGCTTCCGCCAAGGGAGCCAAGGGCGCGTGCTGAGCTTCGCGGGTCCGTGGGTCACAGGAATTCAAATTGCATACGAGAAATTTTAACAATTTGTAACAGTGAACAAGGTGAATAAGTTGTCCAGCGAAGGGCAATAGGACAGTTTGCGTAAATTTTCTTTTTCTTTATCTTGGCTTGATTCAGACTGTGAATAAGTGAACAGTAGATTTGGCAGCAACATTTTAAAGCCTCGATGGGGAGTGTTAGAACTTAAAGCAATTAAGTCTTAAACAACATTAAGTCTTAAACATGTCTTTCTAAATGAAACCCCATCTCATACGACCCAGACGCCACGTGGCTACAGTTATGTGCTCCATGGAAAATAGAGATGGCAATAAACAAAACCACATTTAAAAAACAACAAGCAACTAAACATGCTCTACATGAGCACAAACACACACACACACTAATTTTCGTTGTTTGTTTATCAGAAAACTTTCACCAAAGGAAGCAACTTAACATCAGCAACAATGCACCACCGGCAGCAAACCGGTGTCGAACGCTACACGACTAACATGGCGGTCACAAAACTAACCAAACAACGCATATACACACATACTGCGCACGGTCGTTTGGCGCATGGTGCGCGAATGTAAATGGCAAACAAAACAACATGCGCCACGCCACAGCCCGACAAAACAGTAAACAAACCGAAAAATGCACGCAAACACACCCGATGACCGGATGGGGCCCGACCGCTCGGAAACTGAACTGACGCTGGTGACACGCTTTTCTTGTGTGTTTTTATCTAGCCTGGTCGTCGGTGGGAATGTTATTGTTTTATTTTTGTTCACAACACGCTGCTATTACGCTGGGTAATGTATGTGGTAGCGCATGTGCTGGAGAAAAGCTTTTTGTACGCGTGGTCTTTGTGTATCTGTATGACATTCATTGCTCGTAGTACAATGAGTGGATTAGGAACGCTTGTAGACACGGTGGCGCCAATGGAGAAGTGGGTTTAAATTTAACTAAAGGATTTAAATAGTTTGATGCAAATGCTTTAATTCATACGTAGGAAATATTGTGTAAAAATAATGGCTAAATTAAAATTTTCCACTCGATACTCTAATCTAGGGGTAATGATCGATGTCTTGAGGCAATCGGTTGCAGAGGCGATAGTGGAGCCGGTCTTCACACGGCCGGGCGCTGGAATTACTATCCAACTACGGGTAAAATCAAGTCACGGAAAGCCAGAGATGGTATGCCAAGACCTCATGGTTGTGGTGCCAAATAAGAAGAAAGCGAATCTGGAGTACTGTAAGAGACTTTTGAATCAAACAACGTAATTGTCAGGTCCCTGTTGGAAAAATCCTCAAAGGCATAATAATTTCACCGAGGTCTTCACCACCAAGATGGAACTGTTGTCCAGAAATCCTTTTCATATACCGTTTCTACGATCTTCTCACCAGAGAATCGGGTAACGAATCCGTCCAGACTGTCTCCCCATCAGAACTGGACAGCTCAGTATGGACTATTCAGCTTCGGGTATAATTAAGCCTGGGAGGTCTTAAATGGCAGTCCAAGACCTCTGGAAAAGGAAGTGCCAATGAATGAGAATAAATGTAACTCGTTTCTCTACCAGGTCACAGTAAATGATTTTGGTCAATCATGGAAGGCCTCAATACATAATCAATAACACACGATTCTAGTCTAAACGTTTCTATGAGCTTACCCATAACTATGACTTCAATTTTTCCATCTTTATTATCAGCAATAGACTCCGTTCTATACGTTCATATCAGTCATGGTGACAAGGTTTGTTAATTTGTTTTTCCTATTTTGTTGATTGTATCTGAGATCTTAAAATTATTATTCGGTTTAAGAACGCAATTTGAGAACTAATCTGAATATAAAACGAGGAATAGTAAAATATTTCAGTGCAAAAACATATAAATAAAGTCTGCCTTAAAGACAATCATTTTTTATAAACTATGCACAAATTTCAATTTCCAAATGCACCAACAACACTGCCAAGTGAAGTGACCCCGAAAATGCTCCACCCGGCCGAAGAGAAAACGGGCGTTAAATTGATTCACTCCATCCAGCTGCACGCAGTGACAGCAACGGCATGCCGAAAATGCTTCCATTTCTATCACCAACAACCGTCCTGCAGAACTACCCCGCTCCCCTCCCAAACAAGTGGTATGGAAATGAAAGCGGAAAAGAAAGAAAGGAAAACAAAGCCGTTTAGAGCCAGGCCAAGCGAGGGGAAAGAAGACTAACCAACCAACCAACCTGCCAAAAAAAAACTGTAACGCCATCTCATGAAAACCATCACGCGCGCCATCCACGTATATGAGATGTGCCACGGTTTGACAAATTGGTTCAGCGTGGAGTGGCTTTTTCGATTTTTGACTGTTCGGTACACTTTTTCTCCACCACCACTCGCGTTTGCTCCGTATTCAATCATCCTTTACCGTGCTGCGATGGAACGATTTCTCCCCGCCAGGCATGCCGCACCCGTCCACCGATCACTTTCCCCCAGCCTTTCAGCCTTTCTTCGATCGTACCACCGACCGGGGGGGCCTGGAAATGCAAATTCAATTACTGTCTGGGCACCATCCCGGGAGCGAATGGTGGAAGCACAAATGGGTTTTCGAAGGCACTTTGCCGCAGTAGCAGCACCAGCATCAGGCACGGGTAGTTTCGCCCGATGGTTTCGTGTGTAGTACGAAAGGCCCAAAATGATATTTATATGAAACCGTGAAACTGATGCGAAAACTGGAGCAACCACGAAAATTGTTTTACACGCAGCGTGACTACCGCGGCAAACTGTGCCACACGCACTACTGTACTGTGGGATGTCGCACGATCGTGCATGGATCGAGAGATTCTTAACGTGCAGCAGTGAGTGGCGGCAGCACATAAGGAAGTCACCCATCAGATGTGATCAAATGTGTGGATGGCGAAGGGGGGTTTGGGTGGTCGAGGGGGTTGCGACGGGTGCTTTCTAATCATGTCTAATCAACACCTCACGAGTATGCTCCGCTTACGAACTGCACGCTAACCCGAATGCACGAAACGCCGCTACCACCCTACATACACTTTGTACGGGAAAGACTTCAATGCACGATCAGATGACGAGCGGAAAGTACTCGAAAAATATGACGCAGATGCGCTGATTGACACCGACCTATGTGTGTGTGTGTGGGGGGTGCACGCTGATGACAATATGTGATGCGCTCTATATTTGCCATTACAATTCGTACCTCGGCGTGGTAAATCACCACCAACCTGTGCTCACCACGTGTGCAAACCACACACGACCATTAGCATCTTCCGAAGCGTTTACGAAGCACCAAGCAGGGCGTCACGATCATCTAACTGTGGTTTTTGTGTGTGTCAACGGAGGGGTTTTCTCCGCCCCAGCTTTGTTCCGGGAAGCTTTGGCATGTATAAAATTCTTCTCGCGACGGTTCACACCTCACGTGTCGCAAAGCTGCCTATTTTTTTCCAGACGACGGCGTGTAATTAGAAAAAAGTAGTGCAAGTCGTGGAAGCGTAAAAAAACTGGGAAACCGGCGTTTTGCTGTACTTTTCCACTCTATATAAGCTGCATTTAGCAGTGCTGCGTTTGATTGAAAAGCCGTTTTGGTACCGTTTTGCCTGTCACGGTTTTATTCAGAACCGAGCCAGCATGAGGGAGGAGATATGAAAGCGGAGCGTTACACCATGTGGCGCATGTCTTGTCAGGATTAATAATAAAAATGAGCTCCAAAACTACCACATCATTCTGGCAACTCATCAAAAACTGTACATAAATTTATAACCTCAACGGAAAGGAATTTATTCAACACGCAACAAGCATTCCACTGCACCAGGCAACACAAGGGATCACGCAAAATCCTTTCATCCTTTTTGTGTTGCTTCATCCAGCAACCCCGAACTGGGTACCTGTGTCACCCACGCTTGTTGGGGATTTTCGGCCCCTTTTCATCGTCCACCCGTTTTCGCATAAGCGTCATACGATTTCGGCGAAACATGCTGCGTGGGTCGCCGGGCAGCCTGAGCGTATGTGTTTCGTTCGGTTCGCTCAAGAAGCTGACAAGAGTTATGTTGAAGCAACCGGTAAGAAACAAAAAACCTGGGTGAAGAAACGAAAAACCAAACCAGAGACTCCAGAGGGATTAACTGCAATGAGTTATGATTATATTGTTAAAGATGATGATATCATTAATTTTGCACCGCGCATCACGCGCATCACACAGGTTGACTCACATCGTGGTAGCGTTGTTTTTTTGCGCGCGGTGCAGAGTGGCGAGCATCATCGTGTTATCGAACCAGCACGCGATACGTACTGGCTGGCCGCATGGTTGGACAGAAATCGGTGAGCACTCGTGAGGCATGTCCAGTGCCGGGCGTGATCTATCGCTAGAGCGACACGGATCCTAGGAACTGGCGAGTAGAAATCGCCACCCGACGAACGACCTCTATCACGGTCACTATCCATGGCAATTCATCTGACAGAAAGGATTGCAGGACGAGTGATATTAAAGCTTCCCGTCCTGGTGCGCCCTTCTTTATGTGCCCAACCTTGGGCAATTGCAGAGGCAGAACGAACCAAGCGCGATGGCTGACCCCACCGTCGCCCTGGTGCACATAAATCAAAGTGATAAATTCTTGCTTCAGCTCGTCGGCAATAACACATAATTTTAAGTGTTTCTTTTTCTGCTTACCACTGCTGGCACCTAGAACCGAGAACCTAGCTGCACACCCGTTTGCGTTGTGCACCCTGCTGCCATTTAAGGGATGACCTTTTCACCCGTGTTTTTCGTATTTGTTTGGATTTAGCGTGTAATTGTCACCGCCTGGCTGTTGGTGCAATCGGGATCGATCGTACCAATGGGAAATAGGGTGACAAATCTTACTCTTGTACGATGCTCTTGTTGAAACAAATATCTTGAAGCTCTCTCTCTCTCTCTATATAGGCCTAAACCAGGATGAAAACATAATCGAGGGTAATTTGTCTTGATCTCTCTCCCTGAGCGCACGATTGCACCTTGTACATCGATCACTCGCGCGAACGAGCATTCCGGAGCTATTCCTGCCATCGGGAGAACATCACGGCAAGAATCGTCACCGGGCCACTTCAACAACCAGCTCCAATCATCCGGAGCTGGAAACGGCAAACGAACCAAGGCATTATCGAGCGGTCCGTTTCCCATTTTGCTGCAGCAGTCAGGAAAAATTAAACTCAGGATCGGCAAATGGATGATGTCTCTTTTAGAGGTGCCCATGGAGAGTTCGGGGTCGTCAAGCAAATGTCAAGAACACGCTGCACCGGTGTGTGAATGCAAACAAATTCAGGTTGCAGGTTGTGGCGAAGTTTGAAAAATTGTTGCAACTCACTGACGCCCCTCTCTTGACAGTTGCATCAGTGTGCAGTAGTGGTAGTGGTAGTAGGCGATTGCACATGATGCGCAAAACCTCATTCGGACTGAATAGTGCGAACCAGATGATGATGATGATGATGATGATGATTGACGCCCGGTTCGTTCGTTCGGTGCCTTTGCTCTTCCTCGCCGATCCACGGTCGATCTCTCTGTGGGGCATGTCTTCATTACGCGAAGAGGAATTCCATTCCATCCCGATTGCTTACCTAGTGGAGAGAAGGCAGACGAAGAGATTGATTAGAAAACACTCATCTGTGCAGTGAACGGAAACGTCCAGTTGCTTTTGAGCGTGCGCAAACAAGACGTCGCCAGTTATGAAATATGCTTCAACGAACTATTTTGCTGCGTTGCCTGGCAGGGCTGTAAGTGTGCTAAGGGATTATGGGCAAATTGGATGTACTTGGAGTTGGCAATTAAGTAACTATCATACATTCTTTTACAGTAGAATAAGATCTTTTAGCAAGAAGACATATAAAATAACAAAAACTTGCATCCATTTATGGTTAAAAATAAATTGTCCTACTTCACCGATAACGCATCCTCCAAGTCAAACCGCCGTCTAGTAACATGAAACGCGAAACGTTTTTTCATCTGATAGAACGACTTTGTTGCAGCGGCACGGGATAAGCACAGGGCGATCCCGCCGGCCAGTTGATCGTCAATCAGTGCTAGCCGTGAACGGAGTCCTCACCGCAAACCGACAGCAGACAGCGCTAACGATTGATGTTTATTTGTTAAACAAATCTGTCCATCAGCTCCGGCCGATTTCAAATAATAAGCGAAGACGAGGAACCCTGGCGCAATAAAAAATCTCTGCCCAAAAAAACAGGAAGAAGCAGGAGATGCTCTAAGAAACCAAGTGAATCATACCAGCCACAGGGAGTCAACCAGTGTGAGCGGGCAAACGGGCAGGCAGGATACAAGAGGCAGTGTGATCAAATTATCATTCGTCCGCCAATCAAATCTGCTAAAATAAATGACAGTTCAGCAAGATTTGAAACCACCATCGGCAGCGTGTGCTGTTAGTCTTCCATTACCATCTAGACGGAAATTTTAGCATCCGCACCATCCGACCCCAAACCACGGAGGAGAGATAATTTTGCGATGCAAATTGAACTTAATCTTATTCCCATCGAAAGCGCTGGTGTGGGGATTTGATATCCCCACAAGTCCAAGGAAGGTTTTTTTTGGTGGATTTTTGTGGTTATCGCGATCAGTGTTTCGATCGGCACGAGCGCATGAGGTGTGGAGCTGAGGAGACTTCCCATTGCTTCCCATTTGGGAGAAAGATATGTTCTAGTGCCTTTGGTCGAGGCACTCCCAGATTTTACCCAACCTCACCAAAAACACACTTCACACACACCGGTGTTGGAATATTTGATCAAATTTGATGTTGGTCCAAGCACTGGGTTCGACGAGTTGTCTAGCGTGATCAGCGAGAAGCGTTAGAAGCTATCTTGCGCTACCCACAGCGTAGGGAAGCAGAAGGGTGTAGAGATACTCCAAACTAGCCACCGGTTGACCTTGGAAAAATCCGTGCGTTAAATCAGCCACTCAAAAATCAGGCGTGCCTTGTGGCGTGTTTGTCTATTGCGGAGGGCATACGGCAGAGAACACCACCACAGCAGCATGTATGGCTTGCGTCTTGTGGTCTAGAATGTTTAGTCATATTTTATATCCACGCAGAACATGTCGAAAAGATTCTACTAGCGCTATTTGATTGAAGCTCGAAGGTGCGGGTTTAAGGAAATGAACAAAATAAAGAAGAAAAAAACCAAAAAAGTGATAAAATTTCACCACAAGATTAAGCTCCGGTCGAGGATAAATAAATTATCGCGCGCCCGTATCTTTACCAGCCCCGATCATTTGGATTTTGCGTGCGGGAGAGAGAGAGCGAGATAAATAGCTCGTTTGCGTTGTATGTCGGAAAGAACATTCAATAAAGGATCATTGGTTTGGACTTTGGCTTCGTTTGGAGCAAGTGTGGAGCCGTGTCTGGTCTGGTGAGGGTTTAGGGAAAAGTTTGAATTTTAAGTGGACTTTCATTGCCAAATAACTAACTTAATAACCGAACCGAAAGCAAACACACGAACGAGAAGGGCATTCCAGGCCGGAGTAATAAAAATGGTCGCAAAAACAACGAAGTACCAAGCGGCTTAGCTTAGCGTTTACATAAACCCTGCCGGCTGGTGCCGGGTTGTGACACGTTTTAAATTTATTCTTCACTCGACTTCATCGCCACACAACCCGAAACTCGAAGGGCCGGGCCCGAGTACTGAACTGAAGGTATAAATTGTATACTTTGCGAGTGTCAGCATGCTGCATTCCTCGGTGTGTGTCACCCCGACCGTCTTCCCGACTCCCCGGGCCGAACTCGATTCCGGCCCACAGATCCGATTGCAGAGCGGAGAAACGTGTCTGCAATACGATCCCGTCCCGGTGCGTTCATCCACCTGACCGTGTGGCGCTGGGCCGGTGTATCCCTTTCCATCTCCAAACGTCTCACACCTTGGCTCGCTTTGAAACTTCAACTGAATGCTCATAATTCTACCTGCCGCAATGCATCCTGCTTTTTTTTGGTCCACAAAAAAAAATACGCGCATTCTTTATGACCTTCTGCAATCTTCACCTACACCGAACGCACTCAGCGTCATAGCCGCGTGCCAGCAGGGTAACGTAACCGTTACGCTTGATCAACAGCGCTGATGATGCTTTTCCAAAAGGGCTCCTCCAGGTCACTTGTCACATTTAGAAAAACGAACTAACTACGTACCTAACCATTGCGGAGACCTCGGCTGGCACGTTATCATTAGCATTTAATCTTTGCGCTCGCACGTCCGCATCGTAGTCCGCTGATCTGCTTGCTTGCCAGATGGCTCAACCATCGCAACCGAAAGTGGGCCTAAGCGCCAACGACCGCGTTGCCACCGCATGAGAAATGTTCCAGATTTGCCACCAGAGGCCCCGCATGTGTCATGCATGTTTAATATTGCCATAAATAATAGGACCTCACCAGACGTGCCCGGGCGCGAAATGCTCAGCCGAACATCAACAAAAGGGCGAGGTAAATGCTTTACAGCCCGCAACGTGTGTATGGGGCGTGCACTAGAACGCGGAGGTTTTGAGATGTGAAGAAAGAAGGTTAAGATTGTACACGGGACAAGCCTCAGATGGGATTGGGGTTCGCACAGGTACACCGGGGAAACGAGATGCTGCACAAGTGCAAAAAAAATCTCGGGGATCGTTATCACTGACGGCGCATCTGGCTTGGCGATGATAAATTCCGATCCCGTTTTTTCTCCAGTGCCAGTCTCATGCACCTGGCTGACGTTTGGAAGCTGTCGCATGACGGCACGATAGCACACGCAGGCCGCGTACTTTGATGTGTGGACGGAAATGCGACCGCCGAAAAGAATCCGTTACTCATTTGAAGAGAATTTTGATAAGGAAACAAACGGCTTATCAAGATGCGATAAAGATTATTAAATGATCTTCAGTGATCCTGGTCACGGCACCAGAGTGATCTACTCGGAGGAAGAAGAGTAAAACCGTTTCTTTTTAAGTGATTATCGCAATAAAATCTGGCAACAGTTCGCCACGAAGCTCGGAGCTTAATCTGTTGCCCCGTTAAAAGCTCCAAACAACCTGCAATGTCACGTTGCAACACTTCCATTTCGAGCGGAGACCGGCTAAAACAATGCCACGGTTCCTCGTTGCAACCCTTTTTAGTGTCACGTGGCACGGCGATGCAGTAATGCACCTTTCGAACGGTGGAGCAAAAAAATTACACAATCCCACATCGATCGAGGTTTGCCGAGCGTTGCCTCGTGTTTGGGGCACGTGGTTGTGGAGCCCTTCATTTGCCATTCGGTGTGTTTGCCTGTGTTTTGCCGAGTGAGGTGTGAAATTGTTTCCTCCCTGGTTTCAAATTGTAGATCGCTGGACGGGCGGTGGTTGCAAAACAAACTAAGCCAAGAGTAAATTGAAGTTCTACACCTTTAACTTCAAATTGTGGATCTATTAATGATGATATGGGTTGCTTCGAACAATTTTTTACGAGAAAATAGCCACAGGATACACCTTTTTAACTATTCAGTTTTCGATCTCTTCATCCACTTTTTCTACTCCAAAACCATACCCGGAACTAGTAATAAGGAAACGGCAAGCAAAAAAAAACGAGGAACAACCACACCGCACCAAACCGGGCGACACTTTACGGGTTCGCCTGCCCATGATCCGTCAAATTGGATTAGACGCTAGACACCCCGCGGCCCGAAACGGGACAGTAAGTCTTTGACAAGGAAATATTTTGACATTGACCATCCTTCCCCACGCTCCAGACCGTATGCGTACCGACTCGTCTTATTTCACGGAAGGCTACTTTGGAAAGAAAATCGAACCGGAGCGCCCACTCGCACCCGGGCTAGGGGAAACGAACTTGGCATGGAATTTTGCTCCAACGCACCAACAACCTGCCACCAACTTACCTTCCAAAAGCGTACTTCACTCATGCGGGTACGTACGTCGACCAGTGCCAACTAAAGTGGAAAGGTGAAATAAAATATCACCTTACCAAACTGCAACCCCCTCACATAGCCTGGACCACTCTCGGTGGACCTCGGTGTGGATGAAGTGACACATTAGCTGACTGAGGCGAGGCGTCTGGACGCGGTTCGCTTCTTAGTCGCCCTTTTTTTTTTTTTGGTTGACGAACAAAAACTTTAAGACGACGAAAATCAATCTACCCCAGGCACGCCACAGCTCACCGGTGCGCTTGATTGAAATACCGCTGCCACAAAAAGAATAAAAATGTCTCCTTAATCCACAACCGATAGGAAGCGTTTTTTTTTTTTTGTGTGTTTGTATTCCTTTTAGTCCACACGTGATCGGCTTCGGCTAATCTTTTAGCGTACGGACAGAAAAACAAACCGCCATTCGCCTTTTGTAATCGATATCGAGCTGATGATAAGAGTTGCATGCATAGGAAGGGAAGAGAACAAATAGACCGAAACCAAAGTGACTTCAAGGTTTTCGATGTCTTGCTGTTAAATGTTGCTAAGATTACAAATTGTTTGGCATTTAAATGCACCTTTATAATTCGTGGTTATTCTTAAACATTTATAATTTAAAACTTGTAACTGTAGTAAGATCATGATCGACTATTCTCAACAAACTGCAGGGTTTCCACAGTCAATCGTTTATAATAAAGCGCCTTGATTAAATGAAAACTATAAAATAATTTATACTTGGTGTGAATTTAAGTTTGAGGGACGTTAAAAATTACAATCTAATTTTAAAACGAAATGTTTGGCGTTGTTTGCATTTTAATCGCCACTTTTTAACGTAAACTCATGGATCTAAGGGTGAGTAGTAAATTTTTCAGCTAAAACTAAGAATAAAACCACCTGGTGTAATAACACAATTATGTTACCAGATTCAGTATTCCCTATGTCAATTTGGGATTCACGATGTCGAACTGAGGGTTTACGGTGGCCATTTGACAGTGCACATGGAAACATCAAGGCGCTCCAAGACGATCGATTAGCACGGTAAACCCTGTAAGGCAACATAACGCTGCTTTCTGACGATTTCTCCTGCTCCATTCCATGTGAACCATTCGAAATCGTAAAATTATTTGATTTGTAACCCAAAACATGCGCCAATCCAATAAAGCAAAACTAAATAATCCAAACAACAGTCCGCTGACCACCCGCTGCTGCTGCCTAGTGCGGGTACGTTCGTGATCAAATTTGCGTTTTGCCAATTGAATTCAATTCGTATTCCACTTACGACCGCCACGAACCGGGTGCTCCATTTCCCAAATGTCTGGCATGCGTACAATAACGTCGGTGCGGCAGTTACCATTGCCATGAAACATGATACTTCCCACAGGCCGCAGCACAGAAGAGTCGACCAGAGAGAGGGAGAGAGAGAGATGGGAAACACTTTCACTGAACAAATAGCATACCACAGCCAGCAACAACAAAGCTCACATTAGTGTGGCTCGTGTGGTGAAACATTGTACGCATTCTTGGAGCAGCCCGGAGTCGGGGGAGCGTTCACACACGCACCTACCAACCTGCCCACCTGGCCCCGACCAGTGATACGCCAAGAATCCCTTTTCTAATGGCATTTCACCGCACAGCATATTTGTAACATAGTCACAAATTGGCTTCCCCCCGAGCCGAGGCACCGGAGCCTAGGCAAACAATTGTGCATCGGGACAATGTATGATTAAAATATTTAATAAAGTCACCGCAAGTCGACCACACGGGAATGCAAAAGACCCGGCGGGAAATTGCAAACAATAACAGTTGTTTGTGTTTATACGTTTGTTTATATTACTCTTCGTCTTTTTTTGTTGCGGCACAGGTCGGACGACTCTAATCGGTTTGCACTCATATGCACTGCTCATGCTTCCAAGTTCCCAAGCAAGCCTCCGGTGGGCGGCCCTGTGACCGATATTATTAGGTGCAGAGCGCGTGCGACTCCACTATTGGAGACGAAGAAGCCGGAGGTTCCCTGGAGGGTTTTCCCCCCCTATCCTAACCTTATGTTGTTCAGGATCGCGAGCATTCTTGTCGCGGGTCGGTCAGTGCTAGAGCTCAGGGTCGGTGGTCCCGTTGAACTTGCGCGGAGGTCGCAGTGCTCTCGCGGGCTAATGATAGCGTACAGCGAGATAGCGAGCCGCGGCGTATGGCCTCTCTATCTCTCTTGGGCTTTCCAACGAAGCCAATTTTGTAGCCAAGATGATTTATCATGGCAAGTGAGAGTTTTTGGCTCCACTTTTTAAGGAATGCCGAGTTAACTCGTAGTGAAATTACAGTCGGCCTGGCTAACTGCGTCAAGTGACAGCAGCTAAATCAATGTCAAAGGAAGCAAACTCCAAAGGACCCGAAAACCAATCCCTTCAGGGCCTTTGAGATATTTATGTACCGCGCACAGGCGGTTCAAACTAGTTAGCTATCATTACGGAGGTCGCGTGTGAGATCCATGTGGTTGGCATCGGCACCGGACAATCTTAATTTTTATGTGCGCGTATGTGGGAGACTTAAATGTTTCGGGTTTGCCAATTTTCTTGGCCCAGCTCATTAGCTTTCGGTGTTTGCAAGATAAACACGCGCGGCGTTTAGGTGTATCAATTTACTAATCTTACACACGGCTTTTGGGGACTATTTAAGCTAGACAGCAGATAAGCCCGAAAAGAAACCGGCCGTTAAAATGTCTAAATGGTGCTGTCTCGCTAAACTCGCCAACTGCACAACAAAATATAAGCGATCTTCATCTAGTTAAAAGCGACTATAATTAATACAAAAATTCGACAGTCCACCGACCAAAACGGGCTGACCCCGGGATGCGTGTCGCCCAGGGACACGGACTGCAATTAATCAGCCATAAATCTTAACGCACACGGGTACGCGATGGCGTGACGGTGAGGTCCATTTTAGGAGCCGGTTCACTCTCCCGAGTTCTAGAAAGGCGAATTTGGAGAAAGAATTTTCGGCTCCTTGCTTTTTGGTGATGATCTGTCCACCCGCACGCACACGCCAACCACTCAAATTTAAAAGCTGGAAAGATGGAAAGAAATTATGGTCGAGGTTAGGCCACAGTATCCCCGAACAAGAATCTTCCTACACACCAAACACACAGACACACTTGATCGTATCCGTCCGTTTCCTTCACCTTCAAATTGGGAGTCGATGTCAGTTTATGACACATCGGACTTTACGAGCAGATCCGATTTTGATGAATTTGGTCTGTCGGAGCTTTTATGTCCGCTGCTGAGCAGTGAAATGTTGTAGGCTGTCCACGGAGAACCTAATTTGTGACTTTGCCAATCAAAGTCACCGATCGACACGATGCGTCCTAATGGGGAAAGTAAAGCCTCCACCGTTCATGGCAACCACAAACAATAACACATTAAACTGTTCACAAGTAGAACTCCCGTTTGTTTTTTTTTTTTTTTTTTTTTGGGCAGACGTTTGGATAATTAAAATATTTCTTTCTTAACGGCCTTAGGCAATAAACATTTATCCTTCGCCAGGCTGATTGCGAACGAACGCGTCGTCGCCGAAAACAAACATCCCAAAAGTGTGCACATCGTCTCCGAATATGTGTCACAGTTCCGTCACAAGCCTTTGGGGTCGGAAACAATTTCCCCGAACCATATATGGTCCCCCAACAGACCCAGCCAGCCATCGGGAGAGGGCCTATTACTTTGTCTGAACCGTACCGCCTCCGGTTGCATTCGCCAGAATTTACTGCAACTGCTGCATTACATTTTACGATCAACATAACTTTCAATTATAAAACATAAATGAAAAATCTTCCAGCGCGGCCGTGTGTGTGTGTGAGCGCGCGCGCGCTTTGTGGAGATATATTGGTCGATTCTTGTACGCGCGCGTGGGGAACCATTAAGCTGTGCCGTACCGAAGAGCAAGGCAGAACCGCAACCGAATGGAACAAGGGCCGGGATGGAACAAATGGTCAGAGGTCCGTTTGTTGGTTGCATCTTTAAGCCCTGTCGCCTGCTCGTTGCATTGCGATCGTAAGGATAAGGCGGTGGGTCTGTTTAACAATCGGGTCAGCAGGGCCGTTTCACTAGTGCGAGCGTTCTTTTCAATTTCTGTGTCCGATGTCCCACACCCGTATCGGCAGCAACCCCCCCTTCCGGATCGTTCGTTGGTATATGGTCAACCGCTTGTGGATGCTTTCCCTCGGTCGACCCATGCGAAACAGCTGACTTGCTGGCTGGCCCACTGACGCTGGCAAAAAACCGCCGTACCGTGTCGAGGCCCAAGTCCAGGTTCTGGCTGGACGTGGTCAGTGGATGCAATCGATGCCGGTGGCTTTTCGCTAGATTTGTTGCCCGATTCCGATCCGAATGGTTGATTTCATTATTCATCGGCATCGAGCGCACCACACCGATGCACACCAAGAATGGTGAAGATAGTGCGGATCGGGCGGTGGGAAAAAAGGGGGGCGGGAAGTTTATGTTTGTGCATATTTGCTTACGCTACCGACAACGGGGAACCGTTCCATCGAGACAGCAGTAAAACCCGGGAAAGCGAAACACAGGGAAATTGTTTTCCCCCAACGAGAGGGATCATGAAGATCAGCTAGCAGGTTTTCTGCACAATCGGCAAGAGAGCCGCATCTGAGCGTCGGAGGAGAACCCACGATCACTAACCTATAAAACCGATCAGGTGTAACCTCCAGCGAGCATCTGGCGATTGGCTGTCTGCTTTGCAGTAGGTTAGCGAAGCCGTACCCGTGCATCGGAGGAAAGTTTATCGCGATAGCGCGATATTACTGCAGCGGTCAACAAGGTTTTCGTTCGTTCCGGAAGGGGACCTCCGCACTAGCCGAGGGGGGGGGGGGGGGGCGAGCTTATTATATTTTGTAAAATGCAAATGCAAAAATGGGCCATAAAAATGCACAAAATGCTAACGGCGAACGAACTTGAGACATCACCGGTGCAGTTCTTTTACTGCCATTAGTGCCATAAACATGTTCACCTCATCACACACAATGTAGCTCAAAGAAACGTGTCTTAAACACTTAACAGGGGAGAGTGAGTCTGATTTCAAAGACTCATTCTAGCGAATTGAACGTGAGGAGATTTAGTGGAAATATTGTGTGGAATAAAAGCGCATCTCTTAATCCACACCACCATAACCAGGGCGCGTTGGTGTTTTCGCAAGTAGAATCGTCTGCCGCAACGCCGACCGCTAATGACCTGCCACGACACCTGAACAAGCTATGCACTGCAGCTCAGCAAACAAGGCAGCGATCCCTTCGCGAAATTCAAACCCAACACGGCACAGCATAGCAACCCTGCCAAATGATGTCATCTCATTTTATTCTCATTATAAAACTTTTACGCCACATCGTTCGGTCGTTTCGGTCGGCGGGATGATGCTGGCCGGATGGATGCGAACCAATTCGCTAGCGGTCATTTCGGTCAACCTGATTGCTTTATTACCCGTGCTTGGGTGCGAGAGTGGAAAAGTGGTGTTGGTGTCTCGAATGGATTGTTTCCTCATCGGTGGACAAATCCAAAAAAAAAACATACAACCAGACTCACTTCTCCACTCGGGAGGGAGCTGAGTGCAAGCGCAACCTGCTAATGACAATATTTTCCACCCAAAACCGAACAACAATCGCACAGTATCCACCCCGAAGCCAGGTCTTCTTCCGTTACGATCCGTCACCGTTGAGCGGGGTGAGAGATTTAAAATGAGGTTAAATAGCACCGGCACCATCGTAGCAAATCGTAGAACGAACGTTGCTGATCACCAGAAGTGTGTCACTGGGGAAGCTGTGGTGGCTTGGAGAAGTGTGAAAGGGGCAAGCAGAGGCCAGCGGGGTTTGGTGGGTTTTGTGTAAGGTGCACTACAGGCCAAACCGTACGACCCTGCGAGCGCATCGCGCCATTGAGGAGCGACGAGCGTATATAATTACTTAAATTATGATTGCCAGCGCCCCATGCTGTGCTGGGCATACCAACACACACACACACAGACACCCTGATTCGATGATGGCCGACGACGACGATTCGCGATTATCTTCTCTCATCTTAACGAGAGCCATGCCCGGAGAGTTTGCGTTAGAGGATGACGAAAGTCTGTCAGCCCGATGGTGATGAATCGGTTGTCCGCGACCTGTTACAGGTGAAACCCTAAATTTTTCCATCCCCTTTACTTCTCTCTGGACACAATCTCCTGGATCCCTGTTTTTTGAGGCTCTTCCAAAAAAGGAAACAACACACAGAGATGGGGAGTTGATGTTGGCATGATGTGGACACCTGATTAACCTCAATCGTAACCTATCCCGCTCTCGGAGGTGTCACATTGAATCGTCCAAACCCCGGAAGTGGTTGGAGCAATTTGCTGAACGGCGCAAAACATTCACCTGCAGCACACGACGGCAGATTAGCAACAGGTTGCCAGCTGTAGGTCACATTCGATTCGCTCCGGAGAGTTTGCAGCTGTGACGTCGCGCGACGCGTTCCACGCGTGTTTGCAGCAGTTCTTCTGCTGTGCGCGGTAATTTCGTTGACACGTTAAGAGATTTTTTTTCTTGAACTGCGTTCTACCAACGATTGTCCAACAACGGTTGATCCGCACTTCCTTTATGCTTTTTAGTTCGGTTTTTCAACACCTTTCAACGATGGGCTGTTATCTTTACAGCAATAAGAACGTTTTTGGGAGAGGGGCATAAAGGATTGGGGCTACTCCCGCGAGACATCACACGACAAGGTGACAAGGTCAGATGGAAATGTGGCATCCCGGCTTAAGCTCCTTCTCCTCAGTACCGAGGTATTTTCAGTGCTTAAACCGACTAAAGCTAATCCGAGGGGGTCCAGAGTACGCGTGATGGTGAGATTGCAATTTCCAGCGTTAGCATTAGCCGCGTGACGGTGAAGCCGCAGTCAACGGAGCGACGGTGACACCAACGCCGTAGTACACCGACCGTGTGTCACCTTTCCGGAAGGGTTTACAACGCGTGTGTGTGTGTTTGTGGGGGCGAACAATTTCAGTTCCCGGCGGTGACGATGCATGGGATTGCGATTGCGTACGATGGTTATTTTGCTACGGACTTTTTTTTTCTTCGTCGTTTGTCCTACCGTTACTGTTGCTGTTGGTGGAGCTTTGTAAAGCGGCCCCCGAGTGGGAGTAATCGCGGACTTTGCTGTTTGTCGCGTTGAGTGCCACAGTGACGCTTACCTGCAACGAAAAGGAAACGACGAACAGGTGAGAACATTAGCGCGATGTTGTTAATATTCTGCTGTATGATTGAATGAATTATAGAGTTGTTTATTCGCGCCGGAGCCATTAGTTATGCCAGGGCGGTACTCCCTGGTCCCTGGTCACATGAATAATGCGATATTGTAGTTTACCCCCCCCGAGGTGTTGTCGTTAAAAAAAAAGCTCGCTCATTCACTTGCAGTCACGAAGAAAAGGATATGCTATTTTAACGATGCGAACGATTCTTGTACTGCCGGAGCTCTTGGCCATTAGAGTGGGAGACACCCTAATCCGGGTGTTGTGCGCAATGATGCCGCTGTACGGAGAATATTCCTCCCGGTTTTAAATTGAGGTCAATTCTTTACATATTTCAACACACTTACAAGAGGTAAACGTGTTTCAAGTCCCACACAGCTGCTTGTACCATTGGATACTTCAAGAGGACGAGGAAGAACTCGCACGTCCAAAAGTTACCGCATCGCTGTAGGTGGATGAAACACAACGCCCGGCACCGATCAATCAACTTTGTAGCTAATTAGTCCCTTGCCGCGGCATGTACTGTACCACCTGGATACTCGGATCGGGGAGAAGCTACCTTCGGCCAAACTTCCGCACGATCGAGCGTGCACTCGCGTCATCTCATGTACCGGCATCGTACCGGCACTTCAATTATGATGTCTCCATCGGCCGCACACACGTCGAGCCAACCCGCAAACCGTGAGCGTGATCTTAAGCGCGAAGATACCGGCGATGATACAACGGTGATCGGATCAGCTCACGCATGCGTGCAGCAATGCGGAGACTGCCGGGCACGTACACCTTCTCAGAAATTACGGACCAATTTCCCGCGACCCGACAGTAACACCCGGGGTTCGGTTGCGTGGATCTGGTTCGCCCGAAAAAAAAAAAACCACACGTCCAGTAACTGCTCGCCCCGATAGCGATCGATGCCGGGCGGCTTCAAACCATCGCGTCGCGGGCTGTTATTTGGAAACATTCACCAAAAATTATCTCCACCACCGGGCGGCTAGATTCAGGCACGGAGCAGCCTTCTCTGCACATGTCGTGCTAGAAGAGCCCCGACCTGTCCCTGATGTTGGACGAGTTGGATAGTAGTACAATTAAAAAATCATTAGCACGATTAAGCTACACGATCGTGTATCGTGTCCGAATACTGCGGGCTCAGCGTAAACCAACGTAACGTCCACTGGCTCAGATTACAGCGTGTGCGTTGTTAATTTCTGGTTCGAAACACGGAACAGGTGAGGTGCCGGCCAAAGGCAGACCAAATGCCGCATACTTCCAGTAATCCGTATTTAACACCAAATTGATGTCCAAAACTGGACGGCTGGGCAAACGGGATGGCATATGAAACGTAATAAAATCGGATAAAAGATCTCATTTTCCCGCGTTTTACTGCGGTATCAGGTGTGCAACTTTGTTGCGGACAGACCCCGCTGATATTTACATCCAAGTTCTTCCTCTCCGAAAAAGAGTCTCCAGTTTTCCAAACTCACACACCTTTAAAGATCACGGACCTCCAACAGTCCACCTCATCGTTCAACTTTGTGCGTCCCAATAGGAAGTACTACACACAGGGCAAGTTTTTTTCGAATTTGTTATTGGCCTCAGGCAACAACTGCCTTTCAGGACCGCCAGTTGCATGTTGGTAAACGATCGAAAACAAATCGACCATCAGCTTCATCACTCTTCCCAGGTCCCGAAATGCCGTAGCGCAGCATCATTATGCTGCCACTTGCTGTCCATGTTGTGATGTGCTTTTCTAGCTTCTGACTCAACCGGTAGCTGGTGTGCGTTGAATCCTCTCCCGAAACACAATCGATTTCCGTTGATGTTTTTTCAGGCTTTTTTTGGTTTCTTCTGTTTTTAATTCAACTGCTTTACTGCTGGATATAGAGAAAACCCAGGAGGACGGTGTCAGACTATCGGGCGAAACTTTAATTTTGGGCAGACAGTCAATCGTGCTCGGGCTAATTATTCGTTTGTCTGGAGCAAATAACAACAACATCCACACAGCAACAGCAAAAACAAAAAGCTTCGAACGAAACATCCGATCACGTTATCCCACCCCGTTGGCGCTTAGCGATCAGGTTTTGCGATCGCTCCTCCGAAAACGCACGCTAGCCGGGCTGTTCCTAGATCGTTCCATTTCTCGCCACCGTTTAAACTGCTGAACGGACAAAATCGACGAAGGAAAAGTGCTGCCATTATGCACCGTTCGAGCGTTTGAACACCCGGGCGCAAGCGTCGCCCGGCAGGAAGAAGTTCCCCAGTCCAACCCCAAGCGAGGGGGGGTAAAGTGGCGCACGTGGCAAGTGGGCAACCGGTGGCAACGTATGCGCTGGCGTCCGAAAATGAGCTGGTTGCGGCAGCGTTTGCGTTTCGCCGCCGTCAACATTCCGGAGGCCACCGGTTGTTTTTCGTTAATTAGGCATATTTGTCGTGCCGACCGACCGGTGTGCTCCCGAGCCCCGACCGAACGCACCGGTTTGAAGCATTCTCAAGCCCGTGCGTGGCGGGGTTTCGAACGTGGACAAAAGGTCTCCTGTTAAGTTGTGGATTTTTTTAAAGTTTTATGACGTCGTTTTGAACCGAAGTCCATTTAACCAGTAGTTTAGTGTAGCCTGTAAGGTTGAATTGTTGTCTTTTAGTTTTTCATTCTATTTCGGTGGTACGCAGTGCATAAATTTACGCAAAAACTCATCGGTCCTTTGATGGCCAGAAGAATGCTTAAGAATGGCTTACATTCATCCTGATGTTTGACGTATTTTATATAGTTTTTCTGGCTGACATTTCTCCCCTTCAAACAATGCCTATATATGAATATTAACAAAGCAATTCAATCAAATGTAAAATCCCGCTGCCATATGTGTAGAACACAGCCCCGAGAGACGATTAGCCGAGAACTCCAAAGCAACCGCGCTCCGCTTCCGAAGCCCACACAAACATTTTTATCGTTTCCTGCTGTCATAAATTTTGATACACCCATAAAGACCTCACCAATCAGCCCGGCTGGCGAAAGAACACACCGCAGCTCCGGCAATTTGTCACAATGAACAATCAAACGCTAATCGGCATCGGGGAACCGTTATGTTGTGGAGTGTGAGTGTGTAGGAAAAAACCGCTTGCAGGTGCGATTTTCCTACCGCACAATGGAGGTCAAACACTGGTGCCCGGCAATCCCTGGAGGTTCAGGACCCCCACGCAAAAAAAAACCCAACTCCGGGCTTATTGTTTGCCGCCTATCCCAAATGACCCTGCACGGGACGGATGCTGTCTACAAAAGGCCCTAACGCACAGACACACTTCATCGTCCATAAATACCGTTCCACGACGTTAAAACGAAACATGCAAAACTATCTCTCCCCCAAGCTCCCCAACTATTGGGGATGGGTCATCTATGCAGAACAGCACCGTCCAGATTCTGATTCGATATGGTAGTTAAATTGCCTTCAAATTTTCACACCCATCCGCAGCTCCATCGCTTCCCACCCGGACGGGACAACAATGACGAAGCTAAGGCCAAGCCCTGCCAACTGTCATCATCACCCTCTAGATCCTGAAGGAGGAGTAGGAGGAGAGCGAAGCGGGAGTGAAGTTTCCAAAAATTAATAATCAATTCCAACGGGTCAACAATTTCTCGGTACGGCTCAGGGAACGGAACGAAGGGGACCTGCCGTTGCCAGCGACAACGGTAGCGTTCGTCATATTTGCCAATTTCTTTGCGGTCTTACTGCCGCATGCCAAATTTGGCAGAACGAAAATGGGAAATCACCTCTTTCGGCCGTACCGACGAAGAAAAGCATGGGCCCATGCTGGGAAGCATCCCCGTCTATACTTGACGCCTCCGCCAAAGCCACTCAGTCTCATCAGTGTCTCGCCACATAAGTTACACACAGAAAAACGAAAAAGATTTGTCCGGCGACGGCGAAGAACACGGCCCGCGGTCGGTAAATTGTTTGGGGACCGGGTGTCAAAAGAAAATGCAGCCTCATCACGAAAGTGCTTGACTTGGGACCGCAGCACTCACACTTGTACACACAGCGTGTCAAAAAACCGTTGGCTTTATGCTCCGAGTGTGAGATGGAAGTTCCGGACAGCGCTCTATCGGATGTCCTCCTCATATACCCGACACCAGTCGTCATAATCGGTCAATGTACGGTTTTTGGGGCTGTTGTTGGTCCCTTCCTATTTTGCTTGTTACTTCCCAATATGGATCCAATCGTTTTGTTGTCTGGCTATTGCCGATTGTACATTTCAACACGCACTACCTCGCATCTTCGTGAGCAGGAACTCATACGTCTGTCGACCCGTGCATGGGGGGTGGTGTTCCATCAATGTCCCATTTGTTTGGTCCGAGTTCAGGGTGCGTGAAATTTAAAGTTAATAACCCAGACTCACCACCACCAGCGCTTGTCTCTCTCTCTCTCTCTCTCTCTCTCTTTTGTCGCTCTAAAAGGATGTTGACCCAGTGCCCGGTACAACACGCCCCATACGAATCCGCTCCCAGCTGGATGACAGATTGAAATCTAATGACGATCGGAATGGCCCAGTGGCCAATAATATGGTTGCTGCCTAGAGCGGCACTGCCAGAGACCCAGAAACACGCCAGGGGGTCATTGAATCAGTCGAATGTCAGCCGCCTGCCATTAGCTTTCCACAGCTGGCATGACCCACTTCCAGTGCGCAGCCTCTATGGGTGGATGGAAAAATGATTGATCATATCCGTTGACATCGTCTGGCGATTGTCACCCTTGCGGCGCGGGACAAATTACTGCACTCCCTCCGGTTTCAAAAAAAGGGGGGGGGGGTATCTGTCTGCTTCCCCCTTATCTAGGGCCGCGCATCGCGCACAGAAGCAATGATACTTTATTTCCGCTGTTGGGGTTTCAGGTGTCCCGACAGTTCCCAGGCGGTCTCTGATCATCTCCGATATGCATCCGCTGCACTTTCCTGGCGGGGTTATTGAGGTCGTAGCAGTAAGGGACCGTGAAGACGATTCCCGCAGCGATTCACCGATGGAATGCGTGCTCATCAAGATCCTCGGGATACTGGTGACATGTCACATCTAACCTGTCCCAAAATGCGGAACTCACATTCTTAAGATAAGCAGTGAGTGCTGTACACATTCTCCCGTTCTTGTTTTACTGTTCAATCAACGGACTACTGTGGGCCAAATCGACACAAGCCCCAGTTTGCCCAGCTCGCAAAACTATATTGACTCACCAAACGATGCGATTTAAGCGATGCAGACGGCAACCACGGGACGACCGCGATGGCGAAAGATAATTTGAAAATTCCATAAATAGAGCGAAACCATTACACGCGCTCGAGTTACGCCGTTGCTGATGAGTTTTCTCCCATTTCGATGTGCGCTGCATCGCTCCCCAACGAACGAACTTGAAGATTGAGTTCTTCCCGGCTTCAAGATTCAGCCCCGGTTCGCCGGTTCTGCCGACGGTTTCTAACAGCACTTGCGGGGCAGGATCTAAGCGATGCGGGCGAGATACAACTGACGACACGCGCCATCAATGCTGCAGCAAACTCGAAACTAGGGGACAATTGTATACCAGTGCACAACAATTTAACTTCCCGGTTGATGGACGTTGAAAAGATAATCACACCCACCGAAATGGCGCATAGATTTGCCACATATGGAGCGACCGTGGAGCACCCCGGGTACTGTTGCGACTGGTACGGTACAGTCCGATACTACTACCGAGGCGAATGTTTGACAATCAATTGGAGAGCACTGGAGAGGACCATCCTCACCACCGCATCGTATGATTATCATTCGTGTGCAATTTTCTAACTAATCCAACGCAGCAGTGAAGCGATCCTCGCAAGCTCTATCGCTCTCATAAGGTCCCCCTATAAGGTCCAAAATAATGTCTTCGCATGTATGTCTTACTTAAAATCGAGGGGGAGGGCAAACATTGATAGACCAATTTACCGTCGCCATTTCCCCTAGCGATTCGACCACTTCGGCATCGATCGGTCGATCGGAAAAATCCGATAACGGGGGGCGATCGTACTCCAAGCCACATCATGCGACATATTTACGATGTGCCTGCGGGGCCGATCGACAGAAAGAATATCGACCAATGTCCAACCATTTCACCCCCGATGACCGATGACAGATGACAGTCAAATATGTGCAAACAAGTCCGTTGCCCTTACCGGGCGAAATAGGCGGGCAATTGCGGCCTGTGGGCCCCCTGATAAAACGGGTTCCCACATCCTTAACTGAGTCGCATCTCGTGTCCCGGACCCGACAGCGGGCTGGCGTACAACTCGCAGGGACACGCATCCGATCGCTGCGACGATAGCATCTATCATGTAGATCGTGTAGATTTTCCCGATTTATCGCATGAAATGTGAGGAACCATAATTGATGCGAACGTGTACTTGGGATGATGTGCTGGTACGGTGTCGGTTTCGGATGACAGTCGTTTGAGAAGCTGTCCGCCAGGAACGTCCGGCCGTCCGATGGGTCATTATAATTGGACGCCGTTGAAATGAGACGACTAGCAGCAACGGCTTCATCGTACACACCGCCGGGGGGCAAGTTCTAATCACTTTCTTTGAGCCAAGAAGATCGCTCGGCGCTGCGTGTACGCTGCTTTCGGCGGTGCTTTAATTTCGTCAAGTTTTGCTAATTACCATTGACCTTGGGCTAACACCGGCCACAAGGTTCAAAGACTTTTGACATTCGGAAGCACCACTTCACGGCGATCGTTTTGTGGCCGAATGGGGAAACCCTTCTAAAGCAATCTCAGATGCGGTTGGTTGGTTGTTGTTTTTGCTTAGTCGGGTCATAAAAGAAACAAAAAGATATCCAATAAAATTACGCAAAAACAAACCGCCGACAAAAATAACAAACGAGCAAACCGAATCGCATCTCCACACTGAGGAGAGTGCCACAGCTACTCTACCTTTCCCTTTCTAGCGCATAGTTCAGCATCATCGTTACCCAAAAAAGTATAATCAAACAAACAATCTCTCGAAAAAAAAAACAATTTCCAACACAACCTGGCATATCGTATCCCATTAAAGTTTTATTTCTTACAAGAAACCTCTCCACTGGATGGACCGCACATATGCCATCTTTCCTTCACTTTCGCGTGTTTAGTAGCTCTGATGGGGCCTCTCCACATCACATCCCGCTCCGGACGATCGGATCTGCCCGAAGCCGAAATAGCAACCCTTAAAAACGAACGGTTGAGCTCAACTCAACCCGCTCGGCTAGATGAAATCAAATCTTCAGCAGCTGTAGCTCGCACACACAGTGAAGCGCCTTAAACGGGAGGGGGGGGAAACAATCAGTGCTCGATTAAATTCCATTCCTAGCCAACATTCCGCCAGTCGCAAGATCCGCAGCAGTAATGATGCTGTGTGTGATGAAGATATTTTAACCTCGAAATCTGCTTCGTCCTTCTCTGGGTGGCCTAACCCCCAGTGGTGGTTATGGGCGAGAAGACGAACGAACCGGAGTTGGTGCGAGGGATTGTAGAGTTCCCGAATTGAATCACGGCATGAAGATGAATGTCGTCGCGTTGGAATATGAACCTTAGATGGATGCTACTGGCGCGGACCGTTGGGGACCTTCTCTCTCCAACCTGATCCCCTAATGGCTACCGTAATTCGTCGTTTAGTTGGCCAAAAAAAACACGCGAGAAGTAGATGATACGTTGAGGAGGAAACAGATACGAGGAGCTCGGCTATAAATCTTAGCCGAGACGGTTGCGTTGTCACGTGAGTCTCGTGTCGACTTGCAGTCGGTCGATTCACGCTTACCAAATCCGGTCTCGTTACCTCGTTGTGTTTAGAAAATATGATTTATAAACTGTCTTTCGTTTACTTTCCAGCAGCATCTTGTCTGGCTGACTTTCTTGCTCAAGCCCACACAAGACGCAACAACAGACCAGAGACTCTGGTGGCATACAATTAGAACATACCGATTCCGACGAATTACGTATTTAATACCGCGTCGACGCACAGCTAACTAAACCAGCATAAAACAAACCCTCATCCCGACGAGATTGCGTCGATGAGGGGCAATAAACAGTTTTGCGACTTCGTGGAACTTTGTGTGTCGCTCGCTCGCTCGACGGCCACAGCTGGTTCTGGATGTTTTCGTTCTTGGAAAGCATCGATCATATCGTGTCACTCGTGGCAGCAGCGCGCACGTGGTTTTGATTAATTTGCACATTTCCAACACATCGCCCAAAGAATGATTGCTGAGCATTTCTTCGTGAAAGCAATTTGTATCAACAATTTGTGCACCATTTCTATTTGTTCTTACTTGTGCCCGTCAACCCCCGGGGGAACAAACACACAAAGAGACACATGGGGCCGGAAAAGCCATGTACGCGTCCAACGCAATGTACCAATGGCTCTGCACACAATTTATTATGCTGCGCTGGGCAAACATGACCTATATATGTATAGTGACGGCTCCGTAACATGTTCCCACCCGTTCCCAATCCGGCGCAACTCCCGTACCACAACCATCCCGGGAAGTCGTTGGAGCGTGTACACACATTCGCATACGAATGACGGCCATCGGTCGATGATGGCTTCGGGAGGACCGGACCA
Organism: Anopheles stephensi; assembly: GCF_013141755.1. Classification (NCBI taxonomy): domain Eukaryota; kingdom Metazoa; phylum Arthropoda; class Insecta; order Diptera; family Culicidae; genus Anopheles; species Anopheles stephensi. Next base: position 54,723,178 of record NC_050203.1, on the reverse strand, counting down.
TGCAAGACGCTGCAGCTCGCAGCATAAACATAAACATACCAGCAAACACATGTTGTCGCACATGTGCAATGCTGGCCTGGGCCAGCCTGGCAAACGTCTTAGCAGCTATCGCGAGCAGGCCCCCATCCGAACCGAACCAAAATCGATACTTTTCACCCAGTTTCCATCTGCCTGACGTTAGGGCGACGTTTGTCACATCGACATCGGATCATTCGGGGCGGGTTGGATCGAGATCCCCGATCATGAGGCTGTGTGTGTGTGCGTGTTTGTGGATATCTAGGCCGGTCTAGGAGGGTAGAGAAAACCCTAACGCGATCCTCGGTACCGATCGAACCGATCTCATTCATATTCGCGGCCCGCTCGTCGTCTCATCGTTCCACTTGCGCAACAACGGGGCCGTGTAAGTGTGTGGAAATCCGTACTCGAGTGCGGTATCGATTTCAAACACACACACCCCTGCATTGAGTGGGAGGATGGTGGGATGGTGGGTTGCGCCAGTACACCACTACTACAATGTAGGCTAAAGTGATCGTATTTCCAAACTCTTCCGCAAGATCCAAGTCTGGGGGATCGCTCCCGGAGTATGGCGGAAACAGCATCCGTCAAGTGAGATGAAACAAAAAAGTGGGTGAAGTGCAAACAAACCCTTATTTTCGTTCCCCCCCGTATTCCGGTGTATGAAGATCATTTCTGACACTTTCTTCCAGTTTGGGAAGCAATATGCAAAAGCAAAGCAAAACGGGATCTACCATTAGCCGCCAACGATAATTGCACCCAGTCATGAATGCAATTAGCCGCAGCAATCGAACCAGTGCGATGGATTGGACTCGGAAGGGTGATGCAATGCAAATGAAAATTCCCAACCCTCATGGACATGGAGAACCGCTCGGACATCATTTTCTACTACCGTTCTTGGGTTCTGAAATGGTTCGAAGATGGTTTTGCTACCGACCGAGTACCACATAATCAGCAGGTAGCAGACCAACGATCACGAAACGTAATCATCCTTTCTCACCTCTCGCATGCACGAATGCATCCCGAAACCAGCCCCACGGTACAGTGAGTGATGCAAATCTGCCACCGTTTTCTGCTACCGTTTCCCCACCGGAACGGCATTCGTTTGAAACCGTTTCGTCTGTGTTTGTTGTGTTTCGTCCCTTGCAGTTCTAGCGAGACTTCTTTGTGTGATTGCAATTTTTGTGCTGTGTGTTGTTCGGTTGGTTTCGCGTTCGGTTTTTAATGCGCACCCATGCTCTCCCATGCTCGGATGCATGCCAGGCAGGCGGAAAAAGAAATAGAAAAAACGCTCACTTTTGCGCAAAAACCCTGGCTGAGAATCTGCGCCGGCACACCTCGCGGGAGTTGCTGCGAGGTGTACGCCTGTGCCCGTGGTTCCGTCTGGGCCGTTTGGCGTTTGTGAGGTGTCTATCTAACCTTGACCGGGTACGTTACAGCAAACACACACCCTAGAGTGCAGTTATTTTGGTGTTTGAAGGCTACCGGTCGCAATCGGGGAGAAGGAATTTTTATTTTTATAGCAAAAAGGGTTGCAGAAACCGGTGCATTTGTAACGCTTTTATTGGGGGTTCATGTCAAATTGAAGTGATCATTTGTCTGAAAAAACTCCGGATGAAACAAGGGAAAGTATAATGGAAATTATAACGCTTATGCTTAATTTAAATATTTCTCACAGTCATTTCGAACTTTACTTTTTTCTACTGACGCCCTTCTTTGAAGTATAAGGGCGCTCAGGTGACCAGGATGGTAACGGTAACAGTCTTTCACATGGTTGAACCGGATAATAAATCCCACCAGAATCGTCTCTTCGTACACAATATTGACTATCTGGCTCTCTGGCATAATCAAATCAAGGAGGCAATTAAGACTTGGACAAAATATCCGAAAAAATTCAATTATAGAAGAATCCAATTATGGAACTATGCTCTGGTATCGTGGCTCAAAAACCAAGAGATTAAAAAGGAGAAGCGTTACAAAGCGTTACACTTTAATATTCAAATAATATGCCAATGACACAGGTTCTACTTCTTTTGGCGTATTCTTCTTCAGGACAGCAATCTAGTGCCTTTGCTGTTTCCAATCTTCATCAATCATGTGATATTGGCAATTACCGAGAAATGTAGCCCCGCAGCCTTCGTACCATACCCGTCGTTTGTTATTTGACTAAGATACACTCTCCAGGAGATAATGCTCAATGCATCTTTCCGTTTAAGCTCATCATCTGGGAGATACATAGATGCACCTGATCTATTGATAAGAGTTGACTTAAATGTCTCTCCTAGAATGTTTCGTAACTTCAGCAGATCACTTTAAATACACCTTAGAAGTCGTACATACAGTGAGAGCGGGTCTTTAACGGCGATGGAACCTAACTGCAGCTAACTTCCCATTTAACTAATCCCATTATAAAAGACAGCCTGATCATTTTGCTAACACTTAAACATTTAACATATGCCGATTTAGTCTTCCGGGCAATCCGGGCCGTTCTCTAACAGGTAACTAGTAACAGGTCGTTAAGCCAAGAAGAAGAATCTGCACTGGATCATCAAACAAAGTATATTGAGTGGTTGATTGAATTTCTCTTCTTTATTTTAGAATTATGTGAATATAAATAGAATCTTAGTTCTGACACATCTCTGACATGTGATGATTTTAACAATTGATGGGCCATACATTGCAACGAGAAGTTTTAAAGAAAAGTGAGACACTTACTCAGCTACTCACACTTACTTTTTGTCCATTTGCATCTGTTCTCAAATAGCACGTCCGAGAAAACAATCCACAACCAGCCACGATTGCAAATCGCTTTCGTTCTCGGACGAAAGATTTACGAACGATGGACGAAACTTGCCTCACTTAACCAGCGATGCGAAACATTGCCCCGATCGCTGATGACAAATTTACTAGCACTCCAACAAATGGAAAACGGGCCATTTCCATACGGCTAGTGCCAAAATCACACGTCCGCCTTCGGACGGTTTTCCATCGTTTCACACCCGTGACTCATCGGCATCGGAGAAGTTTACTTCGCCTTTCGGGCCAAATGTTTTCCCCGGGAACGATTCTACGCGAAAATAGATTTTCTTGCGCCTGGGCGGCCAAATTGCACCATCATTCGGGACGACGAGTGCATCACAGCACCAGGCTGCTGCTCTTTCGCTTTCGGTTGCTAAAAATAGAGCAACATACATGCATTGCACTCACTCCGGGCCGGCAACGAGCCAATTGCGGGACTCGTCGTGTATTGCATCGTGACATTTTCCGGTCAGGTTTGAGCGCGTTGTACGCGTTTTCCTGACGACGGCACTGCTAGTCTTTCCATTTACGAAAAAAGCAAATCGAACAACAAACCGTTAGCCAAGCTGAAGCAGCAGCTAGCAAGCCGTCGCTCTACCCATGCAGTTGCATGTCCGTTTTGTCAAATTCCGGCAGGGGCCTGGGATCTCACCAGCACGATCTAGATCGGTTTGCGGCAGGAAGAGAGTGTATGTATTTGGTTTAATTACTGCACGTACCGCATAAGCGCACTTGCGCGCACGGAACGCATCTCGCGTTCGTTGGAGCATGAACAAGCGAAGTCCATCGCATACGGTTTTAAGCCTCGCAAGGGTCTTAAGCTCTAATATTGGTTTTAAAATAATCGACCAATCAAAAAGGAGTGGAGCGTGTGGCGGCTTGATCCACGGCTGAAGATGGAGTTGAGGACTGGGAAAACTGGAAAATTGTAACTAGAATGTCCAGTTCGATACGCAAGACCCGTTACCGTTCCGAATAGAGTCGTCATGGTAAGATCATAAATAAATCAACAACCTGGAAGAGACTTCTGGCGAGTCGGAGCTTAGGATGCGAGATGTGATGAGAAACTGAGTTAATTTCATTATTTAAGTTTAATCACAGTTTTCATAACTAAAAACTGTTTTAGTGTAAAAAGCAAAGAACTCCAACTTGAGTAAATATTGATCTTAGCTTTGTGCCTGTCGCTCCCGTCTCTGCATATCTGACAATAATACTCCTGCATCATAAATCTCCCAAGCCCAGCATATGGATCCAGCAACAAACCCAATCCGGTGAACAATCATACACACCCAACCCCGACACAGTCTCGCTCCTACACTCGCTTGGGCCGGGTGTGCCCAAGTAAGCAAGTATGGCACCGATGCGAACGACGGTACGACAAGAGCGTTACGTCGTCATTTAGTAGCTTTGCCCCTACATAGCCCGAGCGTCGAAGTCGAATCGCTTCTGCGTGGCTTCGGTTGCCGCTCTTATGCTGCCGCAGCGAGAGATACATGTTGCATTCTTCGGATCATGCCGGATCGAAATGAGGAAAGGCAATAGGGGAAGGTTGCACAGCCTCATACATCACAATCGATCGAGTTTCGTATCAATGGTGTTGTTGCCGTGTGCTACCGCTCCCGATAAGCAGCCCGATCTTGATTGTGCCATCCGCGGGCCCATCGATCACGATCCACCCCTTCGATCGATCGTTTAGGATGGGAAGTAAAGAAAACGGCGGAGGTTTCCCAGCGCAAGCAAGAAGCACATTTATTGCTTTCATTGTGATTGTGTAGCGTGAAATGGAAATGCTTGCACTAAATAGTAGACTCGCGCTAGCATAAACGATCCCTTTAGGCTGATGCCACCCACAACCAAGGGACGCTTACTTTCTATCCGATCGTTCCGCTACCCGCCGGATAATTACACCACCATCGGAATGATCGATTATCAGCTGAAAAACGAATTAAATAATTAGTGGACGGTGCGCAGTAACATTGCTCCCACCATACCGTTCGACAGCGATCGCGATCGATTGCAGAAAAATGCCGCGATGGAGAAGCATCGTTACGCCCGTTTAACAGTGCACAAAAACTGCACTCGTACCCGTAGCTCGAAACGCAACAAGCATCAGTGCATACAAAAAAAAAACAGCATCTCTTAGTCATGTCGGTTCATTTTTCTTTAATTTCACTCCCGGTTCGCTCGATCGTCTCCGCGAAGAAACGGGCAAAAAACCATTAAACCGAACGGGGAGGAAAATAGAGTCTCGCCGGTGCTTTATTACTGGTTTTATTTTAATTTTCCTTCCAAACCCCACACGCGCCACCCATTTGCCGGTGGAGAGCGAGAGATTTTTAATTCAGCTTCTGAAAGTACAACTCATGGCGGGACCTGGTTAAGCTGCTTCGAAGCAGTGGGAAAGTGAGTGATTGGTCTACGATAAGACAGATGACTCTCTCCCTAGGGGTTTACCTTCACGCAATGTTTTCCTTCGCTTTTTCACATATTGCACGCGAACGTTGCTTAACTGCAACGACAAAGCGATTCGTTTATTAATTTTTTAAAGGCCTTACCGTTCTGCCGACTGCCAAAGAAAATATGACTCTTCAACCCTTACAGCCTTTCAGTATTGTTTCAGTGGTTTCGATTTCGACCGCCCAGCCGACAGCCGTCCATGTAGCCGCTGTTTCATTATTAATTTTTGCACGTTGCATTCCGCAACGCAAAGTGAAAGTACACGATCGATCGGCAGAAAAAAAACGTAGCCGAAAAGCCCCTGTCCCAGTGCCAAATATGAAAATGTGAAAAACTGCGCCTGTTTAACATAGCAAAGGAAGGTGTACACAAACCTCGCCACGTGCACGTTGGCACGTTTTACATGCACAAAAGTGTGTAGCCGCTCCACGCAAGCTTCCAATTTCGTATGCAATTTTTAATATTTGCCTACATTTGCCGGGTTGAATTTCCTCACCCATTCGGAATTTGGTAAGAGAGTGCCCAGTTCGGTTGTTACACCATTTGCACGTAATTCGTATCCTTTTTCCTTCGTGCTTCGTTTTCCCGGAAGCATAAGGCACCGGTGTGCGCCGGCCAATTCGAACCGGTGGTGTGAAGAATAGTATCGGCGATCGGCGAGAAAGGAGCTAAATTAAAGTTAGTTCATCATGAATCCGAGTTGCATTTTCTTCTCCAACCCCTTCTCCCATCCCTCCTCATCGAATGCCAAGTTTGGCGGTGGCAAAAGTGAAAACGATTAGTTCCGTTGCTTAGTCGCGCTCGAGCCCTCGGGCATTATGTAAAGACCCGAAATCAGTTACCCGTACACCACCACCACCACCACCACCGGGGTCGAAATCACGCGCGCGCGCGCGCAATGGGTAGCTCGCGCCAATTGAGGTGTCCGTCGCTGTTGTTATTTGCTTCGTACGATTTGCCCGCTCGGATGTTTGGTTGGTGGTTACCAGATTTGCCAATGTTACATACCTGCCGAGGAGAAAGACGAGAGAGAGAAAAAGCCGAGAAAGGCATCAGTACAAAGGTGCATTACTGGAGAAATACTGCTACCAACATCTTATGCAACAAGTCCCTACATCTGCAGCGCCATTGGCAATCGATCGTATGGAGAAGTATTATGGAATATCGCACTTGTGTGTACCTATTGTGCTGATTTTTATTACGCTATTGGGCTTACAAATTGGACAGCTGCGAGCAATATAGATTTCCGACAGGTGAAGTCAGGTAGTACGGAGTTCGAGGCCTAACAGGAGTCAATGGGAGTCCTAGTTCTACATAACATCCTAAACCACATCTAAAACAACCTGGATGAGTAGCATTCACTGATTTACCCTCAGAAAACAGGTTGAATCACAGTAAACTCAACGAACAACGGACGGCTAGCCGGTGCGCACGCGGTCCTCTGCAGACCATGTGCGGTGAAAGTGGGTTCTAGGTCAACACCTCATTAGGAGAAAGTTCAACCACCCGTCCCGCATCGATCGCTAGCATCTCTCTCTCGTAGCGTGGTGTGGTGTTGTTGTTGGTGATGAAATTTCACCTGTTCCACCCAGAACCGACCGGACCACTCTGCCCTGCCCAAGTCGCGCCCAGCCGAAGCGCCAACGAAGAATAGCCAACCAGGGCATGCACAGGTTTGAGACCCGGTCGTAGATTTGTTTTTTTTTTGCTGCTTCGATAATCTATTTCATTCCTCCGCCATGGTCCCCATCTCTTGCACACACGCACAGTTCATCCCGGGGCAAGGTTTCAGGGTCTCACTAACGATTCCCACTTTTTTCGTTGTTTCGTTATTCAAGTTCTCCGCCTCTGGACTCCTTAGCGTTCAAACTGGGCCGGATCAAACGCCGAATCGAACATTCCCTAGGTGTTTTTTTTATCTTCCACTCCAGTCCTGGAAGGAGGATCCTTCCTTCCTATTCCTACGCACGCTAGGAAGAGGATAAAACGAAACAGGGAGACAACAAGCTCTCCCATCATCATCATCATCATCATGTAATTTACGATACACTTCTTCAAGCTCCGAAAAACTCGAAAAGCCCTTGAAGAAGACCTGAGTCTCCCGAGACGGGAAGATCTCCTCCTTCTTAAGCTAATAATCTAGCAAATCATTGACGATCGGGGTAAAAACGAGTCGATCGATGGAAAAGAAATAAACTAGCAGGGGGAAAAAATGAAAGAGAAAATAAATAGAAACTATTCCCGATACCATTCCTCCCAGCCGAACTCCCGAACCGGGAACGGGGCTCCAAAAAAGCGATGTTCGATCTCGATCGTAACACAGAGACACACATTGGAGGTCGGCCCGGTTTCTGTGCGTTCGGAAAGGATCCTCAAAACGCTTCTGGTTCTGGTTGTTTGCCAGTAGTTTCGCCGGCACCTGCACCCGCGCTCATAATGACGATGACGATCGAAGAGTTAACGACGGTTTTCTGCAGGCTTCCAGCACCCATGAACCTGCTTGTTTAATGAACTCTTTCTCACTAACGTGTTGTCCGTCACGATCGACACACCTTACAAGCAGCACGCCTAGACTATTTCTGGACGCTTTGCGTTCCTCCTATTTCTCGTACGCACAAAAAAGCTCCAAGAGGTGCGTTGTACGATCCGAGAGCCGAGAATGATTCTGCTTGATCTTGAAAGTTAATTGATCGCGCCAGTGTTTTTGGCGTTCGGTTCATTGTTCAGCGTGTCGTTTGTTTACCACAGTCGCCACGCTAACCAGCTGGTACTTGCCACCATTTGGGACGAGAGTAAAAGAATTTTAAATCGATTAACAAAATTTGAACTGATTACTTCTGACCCGAGCATAAGGAAGAATCAGCTTTTATTGGGGACGAGATGCAGGGAGAAATTTTCGTCTGCAACTGACGAGAGCATATAACATAAACAAAGAACTATACAAAAAGGAGAGTCAGTCTGCTTTGGGGTAATCTCTTCAACACGCATGATCCTCACCGCAGCCACAACGAGCAATGATTGGGAAAGAACTAGGAATAATTTTACGATAAATTCACCATGCATTCAAGCAATCACCGATCGAATTCTCCCGACCCCGCCAGGTAATGGGAAGCCACACACCACAACAACAAAATCTGAACGATGACGACGAAAATCCGTCTGTGGACCAATGTCGGCGACGCCACTCTCCCTAGTCCCAAGTTCTATAATTAATACTCAATCAAACGGGCTGCTGCGGGACGGTCTGGTCTGGTTTGCGTCCTACACGTTCAGCGTTCAGCAACACTCGAGAACTCGTTTAATCACAGAGCCGTGCGGTGCGTGGCACCTCAGTGGTGGGGTAACAGGTTTCGGAAGGCTTTTCGGCGGACCCAATTCTGGATTTCATTCTCTAGCCGCCGTTCGCGTTCGATCCCTTCGCCCTTGACGGGGTTCGGTTTGATCTCTATCTCTAACGCACCAGCGCGCACGCCGAATACTTTCGTTCTGGGAGATAATGAAGCGTTTTTTTCTCATTCTTCTTTTCTTTCATTATTGCGTTGCCTCTTCGGGACTGACTCGGTGGTTGATCGAATGATCCCGAGAAAAGGAAGCTGGATGGAAACCCTAGCAGTTGAGGCAGGGAGCCTGCAAGGAGCTTGCTCTTTAAATTATAGCCGCCTGCTTCCGATCCTCGTTTGAGGCTCGTTTAAGATACGATCGTTATCCTTTCGCATCAGATGCGTTGTCTGGGAAGGCAGGAGTGGTCCCATCTTGTTTAGATTTTTTAACAAAGGGAATTAAGGTCCTGTGATGTCATTATACAGTTCCTTTCTCGGCTAGATTTCACCACAAACCCGGGGTAAGCCCATGTAATCCAATTCCAGCCGGAAGCCTACACAACTACCTATCGCTTAATTGACTCCCGAAGATACATCAATCAGGATTGCTTCTAGCGTGCCGGCCCACTGGTTGCAGAGCGCTGCTGCTCACACATATTCATAGCGCACCACGGATTTCTAATGATAAATTATCGACTTCGAAAGAGCGAACATGAAATATCACTTTCTTTGTCCAGGCCCAACCTTCCAACGATCGGAGCCACTCGAACGAAGCATTGCCAACACCACACCTACGAATCGACTAATATAATCATAACTTCGGTTGCATCACGCACCTCGAGCTGTGAAAATGGGCGATGTAAATTCGTCCAGAGTGTCAAATATTTACGATGCAATATGTCTATCGTGAACACTACCGATCGAGATGAGGGAAGGCGAGAAAGGAATCAAACAACACCAAACACCACGACCATTGAAACACGACAAGCTCTAGTAGACCTCTGCCGCTCGGCCAGTTAGTTTATCTAAATTGTCTTCTTTTCGACACCACGGCCATGGTTCGAGTGGTTGTTGCATAAGCACAGGCGCGCCTGTAATCGTACGCAACCGATTTATTATGCTTGTTTTCCCCGTTGCCGATTGGAATGTGCGTTTGGAACTTCCGCAATGGAACTGATGCCTTTTCTTCCTCGTAGCTTCCTCTTTCTAGCTCGGACTAGATAAGTTCATCGATCACTTCGTTCGTTTGATATTCTTTTGCTCAATGTTTGTGGCTTGTAAACGCCTTCATTTTGAACCCACGCATCTCGCAGGTGTGTCGTTGATAGAACAAGTAAAACATTAATTTATTACACCATCAGCGAGGCTAAGGTGCGCATCGCCCTCAAACACCAAACCAAACCACACCAAATTCTTGTGGAATGTCGTCTTATCGTTCCGATAAGAATCGAGACTATACCCACCAGGTCTCGTTCGACCCTGATAAGAACGTGTCGAATACACCCCCCCGACAACCGCCAGAGCTGGTGCGTGCCATAACGAGCGACAAATGTAAATTTTGACAGCCGAATGACACCTCCGCCCGATGCGGCACGATAATGATGCGCTAGGTGTGTCACTGACGTCGGTGTTAATGACACTCCTGCTGAAAGCAAAACTGCGGAAGAACAACGACGGAATTTACATTTTTAGGTGGTAAATGACGCTCCAACTTTACGTTCAATCTTTCCAGGTTAGGTTGGCTGCTTAGGAAATTCAACCGGGAAGTGTTTTTCACGCACGGCGTAACTAGCAACAGGTAGTCCGGAGTGTAAGAATTAGTAGCTAATAAGATTAAAATCTTCAAAATAAAATTTACGTCGTTTTAGGTTACGGTTCGCGAGAGGTTATGCAAGAAGGCTCACGAGTTGGCCTTCCGGAAGCCTTGTTGCACAACACAGGATCGTAATGTAGCGTGAAAAGTGGATTAAACGACTGTAAGTAAATTATTCTTTAAGAAGGCCTTTTTTTGTTTTCTTGCATCCAGAGCTAGAAAAGCTCCACCAGCTTTTACGTGTGCTGCCGATCGATTATTGGATTATCTGCAGGCAGTGGATTACTGAGAGCGCGCGCGCGTACATCGCCTTTCACGTGCCGATGTCAGTTACGTTCGGCTGCTGTACCGCCGTTCAAGAACTCTTCAGCTCCTGTGTTTATGTGCACTTGCGACGTAACGCTCGCTTTATCGGCCCTATGAGCCTTGTGGGCCTTCGGGATGGTCACGTGACAAGCAACGATAAAACTCATGCTTTTAAATTGCTTTTACCCTGCAGCCTGGACACACGGTGGTGGTACGGGCAGCAGCAGCAGCACCAGCTCAACCACCTGTGGAATTCGTTGCAGATCGTGGTACAGTTTGGTTTTTTGTTTCCTTTTTTTTCGGTTTTTGTTTTGCACATCCCCGATCGACAAAACGCAACCTGACCGTACTCAACCCGCCACGCAACCGGAGGCTCCCAGCTGGGAGCGACCGGGGCAGCAAACCCGTAATCCCGGTAGGCAATTACCGGGACCGTTTGTGTAGCGCTCTGGCATTCCAGGGCGTTTAGAAGGGCGCGGTTCGCACAAAAAACCCACCCCGCTCGCCGGGTGTGACCCGGTGAGCCCTCGAGACTAAACAAAGCGGGCCTAAAGAATCCTGTGCATGCCTACCGACCCCGGGGGCCAAGCGTTTTTCTGGGTTAATGAATCGATGAATCTGCACGAATGTTCTGCCCGGTGCCAGAATGGTCGCCCTGCAGCTGACCGTACACAGCAGAACGAGCAGAACTAGAAGGGACAGGCAGTAACGAACGGTAGTTCCTTTAATCGGCACCCTTTCGCGTTGCAAAACGATTGGTGCTGGCAGGTTGGTGCCGGGGTTGTAAATGGTCAGATCAGCTTGCAGAACTCAAAAGGTGGCACTGATGATGGGTGTTGCGGTACGGTAGCTCTTTGCTGCATCATTGCTAAAGAAAGTAGCCATCCCGTCTGCATGGGTCGAGTACTTCCGCGTACGTGTGTGTGTGTGAGCGAATATTTTTTTCTTTTATTTTTTGACAAATGGCACCAGCACAAGCTGTCAAGCAGTTCGACACAGTTGCAAAACCGAATGCATCCACAACAGGAACAAAACACCGAACAGCACCAAGCACACACACACAAACTCGCGCTCACAAAAGATCTCTATGTCATTAGTGTCATTTTTTACACCCGACCTGAGTCATAGTCGTCATTATTTGCCCGGCGCGCTTAATAGATGGTCAGTAATTATGAAACCTTTGAACGGACCTTTTCGACCCTTGGCGGAACGGTTATCCCGTTCGACACTTGGCACATTGACGCGATGGACGCGCCGATAAGGCGAGGCGCGAAGTGGGTGAAGAACATATCTTTCCCCTTGCGGAATGCTGCTGATGTCGGAAGACACACGAACACGGCCTCAACAAAAACTTCATAAAAAAAAAAGAACGGCGTCCCATCCGCTTAAGCCCGACCATTAATTGTTCTAACAAATCGCTTCGGCGGCGCTCCATTCACACGTGTACACTGGGGTCGAATTCTTCGATTTCTAAGCCCGACAACGGGCACTGATGCACGATCATCAGTTACGTGAACATGGCAGGAAGTATGGGCGAACATTGGGTAATGCGGGCGCTACACGGCGACCCCCGGTCGGAATGGCCGGCAGTGTACACGAGAGAACACCGCGAGACCGACAAGGACGAGAGGATTAATCGATGAAAATTAATGTATTACATCATTACTGCATCGTTGGAAGTAATTTCGCCATGCCTCGCCGTTCGATCCCCGCGTTCTGGTCAACCCGAATGCCCAGCAGCTGAGCTAAGCCCGGGGTAGCTTTGTAGCCACCTCGTACTTCTTCGTTGCAAACCTCATCAGATTGGACCTCGCCGATGAACTCTCGCCCGACGCCACGACGTCCTCCAGGAGACGGATCGGACGGGCCTGTCTAAGCTTCTAGCTCCCGGGACGTGCCGGTTGTTGGCGTAATTTCCTAGATTATTCCCTAACCCCCGTCGGAGACACCACGCCACCAACGCCCCGCTCGCGAAAGGGTTACCACGCATCGAACAGGGGCTGTTCCAACGGGTGCAACACCGCGGGAACTCCCGGCTAACGGAATAATGCCGCTGCTATATCCCGCGGGTGTTCTGTCTTGGGGTCCCTTTCCCAGCGCCAGAATCACGAAACAATCACACACACACACACGAGCATGATCTCTTATCGTTTCTCGATTGCTACATCGAGAGCCCGGGCAGCAGCACAGCGCGACAGCGAAGTTTTATTTTATTGCCCAGCGCGTTACATCTTAAACAGTACTTATAGGTTTGCCCCGTCGTTACCCTGGCTCATGTATGTTGTGCAATTAGTATCCCGGTGGTGATAGAAGATAATCTCTTCAGGTTGCATTTGGCTTAGGCCTCGCTGCGCTCCGTGCCACCACCACCACACTACTGCGTGTCGTGATACGGTCGCACCGGGTGATTTGCGTCAATCTGCATCATTGACAGTGTTGCAGTTCGTACGTATGGGAGAGAAATATTTAATTATTCCATCGGCTAGATTCGAACCGGCCGCTGTGAAACCGCCGCTAATGAGCCACCCCGTCATCACGCCGTGTGTGATGTCATATATTCGAGCCGATATCGGAATATTGGCACACGATCGCGAACGCGAGATTTCTTACCGGCAGCATGGCGTAATTTATGAACATTCGAATGGCTACAAATGATGGAGAGCGTGCGATTGTTTGCCACTCGAGAGTCCGTGTTTTTGTTGCATTTCACGATCATTAAAGGGTATTATAAGCTTCGGGGAGCGAAGAATGTAAATGACCCGATAAGCGGTGGTACGAAATGATCTACAATTTTAAACCCGTTTTTTGTTTTCTAGGACATGGCACCTTCTTTTGGGTCATTCTTGCCATAATTCATTCGATCACCCCAATAATGTACACCCTAAATCCGGATGTCATAGTCATAAATATAACGGACACGTACGCACTCGACCCACTAACAAAGATCACCTCACCTGAGGTCCCAAATTTTCGCCATTTTTCACATCAACCATCGACCGGAATAATTAATACGCAACAGCGCAAGGGCATTCCGTGCCTTTCGACATGCCTTTCGCAGTAACAGATGTCTCATGTTTCAAGATGATGTTAGAGAACCGCTTCAGGGTTCAGCGGTTCGATAACTGGAACTAATCATACGCCACCGGCGAACCGAATGGTAATGGGCATGCGAAACACACATCCCCCATTCGACCACCATTTCCATCTCGGAACCCAATTTTTTGGAGCACGCTACCGCGATTCCGACCGGCCAAAGTATCATAATTTTGTGCCAATATCCCGATTGAATTCCCGAAATTCCCGACGATGGCCGAGTTGCTTAACGATCTATAATTGCCAGTTGATAGGTAGGGCACCGGCACCGACTTCCGACTCTCGTAAATATATTTATTTTCCTACGATCCCAATCTTTCAAAGAGAAACCTTTTTTTGTGGAGGGCTCTTTCGGCAAACTCTTCCTTATCGCCTTCCTTCTCCATTTTGCATGAGCTTAAGCAAAATTGGGGAAGATTCTCGGGGTGACCTAAATTGAATGGCGAGCTCCTTTTTTGTCAATATCTATCTCGATATAGGCAACAAAGAAACACCGAGCAAAAATTTAAATTGATTATAATTTTTCCCCCTAACAGCTTGATAATCTATTGTTGATAGGCAATTCAAAACAAAAAATTAGCCCGAAAAGGGTTCTTTATGATTTCCGCAATGTAACAGCCAAATGGATTTTATTCATTTTCCCTACTTTTTCATTCAAATTTTTCTAAGTATCTAAGAATTGATTCGATTATCAGTAACAACATTCTTAAGTGGCCATAAAGCCAAATCTTATGTAAGTAACCATGCCCAAGTCTTAACTACTCCAGGACCAACGCTAATAATGATGAGAACTTTGCGGTTTCGGTGTTTGCAAATTGCAACCCCAGTTCAAGGATTTATTCATGTTTGCACTGAATTATGCTGTCCACAATACCACCGTCAGCACATTTGAGGCAATCATCTTTAACTACCCCTCAAGTTAGCAAACACTCATTACGGTCCGTTGCACCAAAAAAAAAAAAACCAACCCAACTCCTCGCTTCACCCAGCGCCGATTGTGTAAGCGCAATCGCATCAACCCGTACCGAATGACCCAACCGGCCCCGGCAGTAATAAAACACAATATCCATGACAGACGCGGCCAAATGATGGATGTTATCTGGCGGTGCGGTCCATCGTAAAAGAGACTCCAACCATTTCACCCAACGCAGGGCACCGCACGGTGAAGATCTCCGACCGTCTTCAAACACAAAATTTCATCACAATTTCTGCATAATGACTACAAATAAGCAGCCCGGTTGCGGGTATGATTGTCCTCCAGGAAGGCTGCTCCATTTCGTGTGCCTAGATACACATCCTAAACGTCCACCGACGATCATGTTTTGCATCGAATGTAACCACTATGATGACGCCGGTTACGCGACACCCGGGATTTTCACGAGCCCGCCAACACTGTCACCTGGAATCAGGCGGAGAATCACTTTTTATTGAAAGCGAACGGGAATGGACCGAGTACACAATCCCGCGAAACAATCAGTTAATGTTTTACAAATTTCCTTCCAACCGTCTGAACGCTAGACCGCAATTACAACACAGCTCCCTCCCCCAAAAAAATGGCTATCATAAACGATCATCCCCAGTTTAAGATTTTAAGCTTTATTTGCTTTGTTTGTTCCGATTTTTGATTTCCTCCACCACTTTTCGTGCCGGTTAAAGCGCTACTGGATGCACCGAAATGGAGAAACGGCGAGTGTTTAAGACCTTCACTGCCCAACCGATAGTAAAAGTGTTTCCCAGCCCCGACGCACCGCACCGGGGATAAGCGACGATATAGATAAACGCACAAAACAACAACCGTAACAACCGTGGCCGCAGCACTTTGCGCCGTAACACAATTAAGATTCGAGCAAGCAGAAGGCGAAGGTGAAATGGAGAAGTGGAGGTTGAGAAAATAGTACAAAACCATCACCACCTTCCTAGCTTTTCCTGGGGCTGTTGGAATCTTTAGTCCACCGGGGAGATAAAAGCTCACTCCGTATACAATAGGCTTGGGAAGCAAGTGGGCTAAGGCCTAACCGAAGCCTGAACGGACTGAAATTGTCTTTGCACTAACCACAATATCATTACCGTTTTGTGGCCACCGATCAAGATGTACGGTATCAATCTTGATGATCACGCGACGGAAGATGAGGATGATGATGATGAGGTGAAAAAAATTTCCCTTTCTTTAGACCTTTAAACCCTTGATCCGTCCCCACTTTCCTTGGAACCGCCGCCGAAAACCGCCACGCATCACTGCAGGAAAAACAAAACATGCTCCGTAACGACCCCGGATTTCCCGACCCGCCCAATGTTCCGGTGGTCATTTCCCACGGCAATACACCGAGCGGTGGTAGCGAGAACAGCGCAAACATTGTGAAATTGTAGCCTGCGCCGAAAAAACACGACGCTTGACGCATCGCCTTTTGCACGCCATTGGCCAACCAAGGGCCCTCTCCGTGCAGGGTCTATTGTTGCTCGTGTTCGGCCCTTAGTTACATCGCACTTGATAGTCTAGCGCTGCGTTTTACGGCTGGCCTTTTGGCGTAGGGCGTAAGCCGCCCGGTGTAAACATTACAAACGACTCATTTAGCGGAGTGGCTTTTGACCTTCCGGCTGTTGCACCACTTGCCGATACAATGCCCTTAAGGGCGTTGCGTTGCCACTAAACAAACACACACGCCCAACTCGACGAGCTTTGGTGTTCCATTCTTGCCCACCGAACGCATCCACCGTTTGCGTTCTGATGTCTAATCGCGGAAACAAGACGACCTTCATTAAACACCTTCGGTGAGCTGATTTAACTTCAGAGTGCTGTGTCATCCCTTTGGTATCCGGGGGTTGAAAAGGAAGTGGCGTTGAATAATAACGCCATGAACTTGCTCATGCATGACACCGCGAGTGGAAGGCTTATCAACATTTAAAACTTCTAATTTCGACCACTTCCGGTGGAAAATTGGCTTTTCTTTCGATTTGAACGAGGAACATAAATTGTTACGCTACATAAGCGGTTTAGAATGTTTAGGGAAGTTTCCAGAATTAGAAGGGATAATTTAAAACAAGTTATGAATAAAGGAATTCTCACACAATCATCTACATCGAGAACCAACCGAGGCAAATAGTAATCTCAAACATCATCAGGTGCTCGGGCGACCTTCACGCATTGAGTGCAGTTGCCAGACGGCTATTGCACCTGATCACAACACACACGTCCAGTGAGATACAAGTGTCAAGGTACAAGTCAAACGTCACCCGTTATTACCCTTTTATAAAAAAAAACACAAAGTATCAAAGTGACACTAATTCACCAATGTTTTCGTACACACATTGTTGCATATGGAGAAGAGATATCTCAACCGGATGCAGCTACCCTTCCGGAGTGGCGGCTTAAAGGTCCACGAATGAAACTACACTGCCGCCTGTCAAAGTAGTCATCATCATCATCATCAGCATCATTGATGCGCTTCGCTTATCACAATGCAACCGCTGCGCATCGATACTATCGCACGAGCGTTCTCGAAACGTTCGGAAGGAAGTTATTAGTACAATTATACCAAACCCAGCGAGCGAGCGAACGAGCGACCGACCGACCGTCTCTCGTTAGCCGATGGAGAAACGGAAATAGATTACGTTATTACGAGCTGCATCGATTCCGGATGAAGTTCTTAGCTGAAGCGGCCAGTAGGAATGTCGTCGTGTTTGATGGTTCGCTAACAATTTCAAGTGGGCCCGTGGAATTATCAATGTTGTACCCATATCTACCAGATACTGTGCCAGTGCTCACAAACGTTGTACGTACCTGCGAGAGAAAGAAAACAGAATAATAAAGCGTTAGCGGTTCATTCAACATTGATTCGATCGATATCTTAATTAAGCGCGTTGGAATTCTATTGGATTTGTCAAGCAATTAAGATACCGAAGTTAGCTTGTTTTGTTTTCCCATTGCCCAACTCCGTAGCTCAGTTCTTTAAGAATAACGGCTTAAGCTATTCAGCTTCAGCTTCGAGCGTCACCACCAAGTGCGTGACAATAACATCGAACGCCTACGGTTTCCGATCAGAAGTTTCATTCAAGCTGCAAGACCAGTTCAAACCACCCAACCATCAGCCCTATCTAGTACATCTAGCAGTACACCTCGCACCGATAGCACCCACTGGTGAGCTGGTGGTGGTTGCCCTGGTCCCGGCCGCTTACGACTGGTCCGATCGCAACCCGGGAGCCAACTTCCTCGCGTCATAATCGCGCCAACCCCCCACCCAGGGCAGTCTGCATCAACCTGTCAGCTGTCCTCAAACCAGCACGAAAGCAGGTCTCGAGATCGGCTATCGCCATGCAAAAACGGTGTGCATATTAATTTTCAATCAAACCACGCGCTTGCGGACCCCCCATCGGTGGCATAAGCCAGCGGCTCCGTGTACCTAAACGTCCAAACACCTTGACACTCTCCGGAAGGTCCGGTTTATTTTTCGTCACCCCATGGACGTGGACACGGAAAGGGCAAACACTACCCGCTGCCGATCGGCTCAATGCCGCGGTTCACACTCGCTCGTACTTCAGAAGCCCACCGCATACTCCATGTTCCCGGGGATCGCTAGTGGAATGCGTGTAGGTCGTCGTCATCGTCGGCGACGCGAATAACAATTGAATATTCGCGTCTAATAAATCGAACGCCACGCAAAGCGCAACCGCTGAGCTGCTCGCTTTTCCCTCCCGCATGTGCCGGCGAACCAGGAAACGGCGTACAGGCGACCTCCCCCAGGGAGCGAAATAATTAGAGAACCACATTCTCGATTGCCACCAGAACCTACGATTTGTTTGTTGGCGAAATGTTTATTCCCCTTGTGTCGCGCCGAGCAAGTGTGCGGGCTTTCGTGGGCATAGGTTGATCAATTGAAATTAATTTGTTTTTCCGGTACATGGCTATCCAGCCCACTAGGATAACCAGGTACCCTCTTTTCAGGTGCAACAGGTTTCTGAGCTAGTCCATTAGCTAAACCAATAACAGGAAGTCTGTCTCGTCCCGCTTCACTGCGCAGATAAGTTGATATCAACGGTTACGAATGCTTTCACTTGTGAGAAAACGACAAATTATTGCCTCTCCCGAACGCTTCTTTGCAAATTGGCTAGCTAGCCTAGCTAGTGACAACTTCAATTTGGTCCCAAAGAACCGTCAACACGTTCAATCTTCTGCGCCCGGCAGTCCGCATCATGCATGCGCTAGGAGAAACACCGTGACTTTAAGTTATTTATTACGTTAAGCCTTCAACGCAGAATTAATTTTCCACTTGCGTTTGAACCGAGTGATCTGCCTGACTCGGCAACCGTGAGTCCCATGTGTGTGGGACTCCGCTTTCAATAGCGGACTCAAACGCTTCGAAAGGAACTGACTCTTCAAACAGGTAGGATCCTACGAGATGCTACGATTAAAACGTCCCCAGGTGGAAAAGAGGTACGCACGAAGCAGATCTTGTGATGCAACAAATCATAGACGCAACACAGATCGCACACCGAGGCGAACTGGAAATGAGACTCCTCCAAAAAGGGGATCAGTGTGGCTCTCAAAACAGAAGACATGCTCTGGCCTCGGCCCTGTGCCGCAGATACGACCTGATCTTTAACAGGTAGATCTCCACAACCGAACCGACCCCGCAGCCTGTATAATGAAATCATAAATTAGAAAGAAATTTAAATTTTCTTTTCCCCACGTTGGCCGTGAAGCGAGCGAGAAGTTGGTCTTTCGAACTTTCTTCGATCGCTTTACCCTCGCGTCACTCGCCGACCTTTCCCAACAGCGGCCGTTCGCCGGGAGTCCACATTCTGGAGACCTCTTTTGAGTGTTCGTAGCCAGCGCAAGGGGATTGGGACACAGTGAGAGAGCGAGTGGGGAAAACACACACACACACACACACTTACTGGGCACACTAGAAGAAAACGATCTTGGACCGGTTCTTCAGACCACGGTCGGTTCGGTTGGCAGCATGTCGGACAACACTAGCAACACTGTGGCTGTGGATCATCACCAGCAGCCCAATCCCGGTTCCCGGTGTGCGTTGGGAAGTTGGTCGGACCTGCCGCCACCAACCCAGGTCTCGAGTCCCGTTACTGGCAAAGCGATCATTTAGTAATGTGTCAATTTTCTTCTTCGCACTCTCGCACAGCCTCACACACAAGTTCCCGGACGCCCCAACAACAACAACAAACTGCCAGATGCGGACTTCCCGTGTACGAGACTTCCTCGGGACCGTGTTCATAATCGGGCGGTGCAAAGGAAGGAACACTCGACGGCGGGTGTTGGTCGATGTTGCGGTCAACCGGTGTACGAATGGCCCGGCTCCAAAATGGAGGCGAAAACTGGAAGACGAAGCAGTGTGCTAGCAAACATCGCCACCGCCACCTTCCCAAAACGCTGGTACGCGCTTTGATTTGTCACTACGCGGTGGTGGACGAAGCGAGCTGAGATGCCGCTTCGTTCCCAACGGTTGTCACCGTCCTGTGTTCGCTTTTGCGGCTTGTTTGGGGTTTTCGCCCGGTTCAGTCCGATTAAGTTGTAGGATTACACGCCAGCGACTAGGCACTGAATCGTAAATCCCGCCACGATCATCCAATCGGTGCGATCGGTGGAATGGAAGCGCCTAGACGGTCTGCGGCATGGTGAAATTGCACACCAAACAACCAAACGAGAGCCTGGCCTCGATATGGCTTAATTTGCTACAGATTTGACACCTCGGTTCGGCTGAACGGAAAATAAAGTTTCCGATTGCCCCATCTAACGGGGACTTTTTTTTTTGTTGGTGGAATGTTTTGTGGTGGTCTGAAGGTTAGACAAATCTTCGCTGACTGTGGCAGCGGTTAAGAACTAACACTTCCACAACATATCCATCTAAGCAAGAGATTACACAACTATGTCTCATTAAGTCCAAGCGGAACACACACGCACACACAACAACGCATTCTGTTTGATGTTCTTCCCATTTTCCACCCTTTCCGGATCGCACGCAACAGAATCTAGAGCAAACCAGTTCCAATCCTTCCAATAATTTGATGGACATGATGCTCTTGCTACGCGCAGCCTCGGTCGTGAAAACCCCCACAGGCACAGCATCCCGTTGCATCCCGCTGTTAATGCACCCTTGGGCCACAATCTGCGCAGATCACGCACTCATCATGGGGTTAGGGTTCCGATTCGTTGATGCATTTCCCGCCGAAGATGAAGATGCACCCGCAGGGTGCAAATCGTTCAACAATGACTCGCACTCCGTTTTTTTCCCCGTTTTCTTCCGAACGTCGTGAAACGTGAAACCGTTCGGTCGGTGGGGAGAGCTTGTGGAGATATTTTAAGCAGTGAGCAGCGAATGTGTGATACGCCCGTGATCGTTCTAGGTGATCGCAAAGATAACGGGGGGGAAGGGCGCATGAGGTGAGTAATCATGGTCTGGTCTTCAGCCCGGAGGAGATGGAAGACAATGTTATGCCCTCCGGGGGTGACCGTCGAATGGTCATTAAATTTTATGCTACATCACTACCACCAGTGAAGATGAAGTCTCTCTGATAGGAGCACGTACCGCAGAATGTTGGCTCTGATCGGTTTCGTACGAAATCCTGCTGGATTCTGGTTCAAGAATTTCAAACTATGCTAACTTCGAAAAAATACCACTCCCAAGACACGACGAACAAACATGTAGAACGTCATGTCTAAGTGCTCCCGTTCCCGATTCCGGTGTTGGGCAAACTTCCGGTTTTGCTGACCCAAACTCCGGATTCTAGCATGTACATACCATGTTTACCTTTCCCCAGCATAGCGTCCGCGTCAGTAGTTTACATCCAAAGAATGCTTCCTTCATTCCGCAACGCCAACAAAAAGTAGCGTCGCGGGACGCCGGACGCCAAGAATGTCCGACCCCGAAAAGTCTCAGACATTTTTCTCCCAGCCGCCCAGAGCGCCCAGAACTGCAGCACAAGAATGCGTTCACGAATTTCCAACACTACGGTATAACGGGCGTCAACATCGCTCAGGGCACCCCTTCTTTTCAGGGCACACTTTCGTAGGTATATCGGGTACAGTCGCCACGTCTCTCTCTCCCGTATCATCACCACCACCAGCTTCATCACGATCTCCATCATCGTCATCATCATCATCATCATACGAAGCATCCGCATGGGCAAAAGTCCCAGTCCATGTTCGGGGAGATGTTATTTCTACGCTTCTCTACATCCCCCAAAACGAAGACAAAAAATGGCTCTCCACGGTGCGCTCTCCAGAACGGTGACGCGGTCCAGGCTTTGGCGAGCCCACACGAGAACTAATTGTACTGCCTTGCCTTGACTCGCCCTTCTCCTTCGAGGTCCTATAGCACACTGGGGACCCTTAAGATATGCTCAAGCTCCAAGCTCGAAGCTACTTCCAGCATTGAGTGATGCTGCTCGTGGCAAGAACGCCCCAATGCCGGTACCGGCTTTTTCTCATTCTTTCACCTTGTGTGTTGGGGGCCGGTTTGGCAGTACGTTTTTTTTTCTTTCTTGCTTTCTTGCTTTCTTCCATTCGTGCCGCTCATACCGGGACGCGTATCGTATCTTGACCATGGACGACCAACAACAAGCAATCTTCCCACTTCTCAAGCATCTGTACAGCAACCCAGCCAGACTCGGCGTCCAGCTTACTTGATCAGCATTCCTTCAGCCCTAGGTCTAGAGTGGTACCAGGATGACGCGTTACCGGGCGACGCGACGATCACTGAGACGGGCCCGAACCGAGCCTAGGCTTGAGGACCCCATTAAAGCTACCACCACCCAGTGCACATCCCCCCCATGCTCCATCCCTCCCTTGCTACCTTCCCGGCCATTGAAAGCTTAGCGCGAAAACCGCGTATTCTAGCCACTAATATATAAATGTATGGCACATTACGGTACAGGGTGAGTAGTTTGCCCTTCACATCAAGCCCTAACCCTCTCATCTCTTCTTCGTTTGTGTCTATCCTTCCCCCCCCCCCCAAAAAAAAACTACTACTACTCCTACCACAGCTCTCGATCCCAGCCAAAATGGAGAACAGATCAGCCACAATAAAAACAGGCACAGGAACACGAAACGGAATAAGCTCCACTCACAGTTTGCCGATCGTTCGCATAAGTACCCCCTTTACCATTTTGGAAGTGCGCGACCAGAACACGTACTGACAGCATGATGCATTCTTCACCATTGACCTGACACCTTTCGGTATCCCTGGGTACTCCTTAGCCAACCAACCCCGCCAATCCACTTCACTTGGAGACGAAAATGGAAACATACCACCAGACCAGACCAAACTTTGCAGAGAAAAAGTGCGAGAAGGAGACTGGGAGTTGGACAAACCGCCCGAGTCGAAACATATGTTCCGGTGATCGTACGATCGTAAGAAGCTCTTGAGGTGGGAAGCAACGAACAACAGCACACACACAAAAAAAAGATACTTCCACTCCAACAGCATAGAATGTGGGGCTGGGTAGTTGTATAGAGCAGGCTTTACCACTACAGGATCGCTTATCTCGCCCACCTCACCACCACCGGCCGGTGGCTTCACGATCACGGGACAGGGGCACGAGATTGCGTAAAGCGTGTAAACTGCCCCGAACGGAACGAAATTATTTCGAATAAAGTTATTATCGTGTTAAGGTGCAATTGATAAATTTTTCATTCCCATTTTCGATCGATATGATTGTGTGCGAGCGAGCGGCTGAACGGCTTGGTTGGGGTTTGGAATGATTCTGATTAAACGATCTGATGCCGATCGTCCAGGGCGGGTTTTGGTGGGTGGGAAAATTGGGGAAATAATTCATCGCAAAACACAATGAGGTGGTTCCAACTCTTATCAAGCGTTTTAAATTTCGTCTTACTTTGCGTTAGACTTCTTACTTGGGTTCGTGAGGAGCTCCCTCTGCAGACTTCTTTTCGTTTGAAGTCGGTTCAAGTCATGCCAACAAGATCTTATTTTTGTTGGAGCCTCACACAAATCACTCCATCAGATTGCATTTCGTTTCAACAGTTTTTCAGCACCACCATTCGACCTTAACTTCGACCCCCCAAAAACACATTTTTCGTACTCTCCCCCCCTCATGAACCAGTGGACCACTCCACTCTCGTCGACCCTTTTTGTTCCTTCGTTTTAATTGCACCAATTAATGCAATATTAAACTTAATAAGACTTAAGTAATTACTTGTTTTGCTGGTGGTTATGCTTATAATTCACCTTGTTAGCGCGATTTACGCGTGCGCCAACCGTTTCGCGAGCGGAAGTGTCGAAAGCGTACGCAAACACGCCACGGACGCAGGTGGCCCCACGCGGTACCGAGCGCGAACAACCACAACAACAACAACAAAAAACAATCGGGGGCCACCGAAAGGGGGTTGAGCGGTGTCGGTACTGGTGGCCAACAAAAATGTTGTGTGTGTGTGTTTGGGTGGTGAGATGTACTTTATGTGTAGTTCCGCTGTACAAGTGCACCGTTCAACTCGGGCACGCATTTTCTTGTCTTCCTTCTTCCTACGTTTACCTTTTCTTTTCCTCGTCAAGTGGATATGGCCCATAATATTAAAGAAAATAAACACATATTTATAAGACCGGCCGATTGTGATGCAGTTTTTGGTGGTGAGATGCACCGTACAACCACTTTGTTTCCACTTTGTTTTAACAAACGATCGTTAAGCGGATTCAATTTGACGAATTTCAAATACTTCCTTCTGTAAGTACTAATAATTAAAGTTGAGTTTTTACTTTACGAAGTACACAACATTCCCTGCACCTTTTCTTTTCCTAGACCACTAGAACTTAGTCCTGCTTCTTATCTTCACATTATCAGTGTAGATGGTAATTAGATAAATGAAGCGTTCATAAATCTAGCTCGAGCAAATCAGTTCCACTTGCGAGCTCCCCGACGTCCATTAGACTGCGAGAGGGAGTACTGCGAGAGTAAATCACGACTACGCAATTACACCAGTTTATGATGCGATAATGTAGGTGCCTATGTCCACTGACGTTGGTGCCTCGAGCAAGATAACAGGGCACAAAAGATCAACGCTGGGCGATAAAACTATCATGTGACGTTGGTCGGGATGGTCTGGCGACTGGAGATAGTGTGGCGCGGCCGTTATCAACACTATCTCGAAATTAACACCCGTGGTGTTGCAATAAAATTAAAGAAATAATTAAGGACAATGACAGATACCGAGCGGACGGTCGAGAGCGTTTCAGGGATTGTATTACTTTGGCTAATATAGAAGGCAGCAGTGTTGTAAGAGAAAAAAAAGGGAAGAGTAAAATAGATGAAAGCATTGTTTTAATGAAGTAACATACATTTATAATATAACAGAATTCAATTATCCACAAAAAATAACAAGACAAGGTACATGTTTGCCGGGTACAAAAAGGAAAAGTTACAAAAAACCGGCCAGCATGAGAAAAACCTATCAGCAAAGAAATGGAGAGGTTATTTCCATCGGAATCGCGTCGAAGACATTGAACGGTTGGATGGATCGATCGCAAAACAATGGCGAACGGGCAGCCGAGAAGGAGAAATTAAAGCTGGCAAACGACTGGAGAGAACAGTAACCGTAACACACAAAACTAAATGGCGGAGACAACAACAAAACGAAAACAACACAACACACAAAAACCAACTTCACAAAGCAACGCGAAAGAGAGTTGTATGTGAAAGATGATTAATCTTCAACAAATTTCCACCAGCTTCACGACAGCCGATGACGTTCGCGCGGCGTTTGCCATCACCCTTGGTTCATCTCGTACCATCCATCGGCGATCATCGCAATCTCATCCCGCCTGGGAAATGGTGGTAAGTGTTGTGGCGCCTTCACTACGGAAAGCCGCCAGTTGCTGTGAGTCAGCTTCTACACATCCCCCCCACGTCTGGTTAATCCTCCCAGGAACCCACGGACCATCGCACCGGAATGGATGATTATCGACAATTGTTGTTCACATTTGTGCACATTCATTTGTCTTCTATGTTGCGCATTTGGCGCATTGGCGGGTTGGCGCTGAGAAAAGTGTGCAGGGGTACCTGCTGCTTCGGGACCGAGCTGGTCATTTCTGTGACGATGTGTGTGTGTGTGTGAATGTGCCAGGAGGGGGCGCGCGCGCGCATTCGTCTTCCAAATGAATCGCTACGCACACATCCGAAGACAGCAAGCGAAAAACGCAAACGCATCGAAGCCGGTGTGAAACCGCATCGTGTTTTTTTCCCCTTTTGGAACCACATTCCATTCTTCCAGCTGCGGTGGGAAAGGGGAGCCGGCTGGATGGGAGTAGGAAAGTTGCTGGTCACACCAGGGCGCATCGGCGGGCAAACGCTGGCGACACCACACCGAAAGCCAATGCAGATGAAATCGAACATCGATCGGAAAGCTTTGTTGGGGAGGAAAAATGGAAAGAGCTCGCTGCTCTCGAAGCAGCGACCGGGAAGGTGTGTAGAATGCATGTGAGTCTTCTGTCACTATCAGAAGTAGCTAATCTGGTTTAGTGTTACTCCACCACTCATGCGCGTCGGTTGGGGCAGGGTGCATGAGACAACACGCCCAAAGATCGTGCCATCGATGCCAAGATGAAGTGCGAAAAGTGCACTGTGAAGGCTAACTGCCCTTCCAGCTTCCACTCCTATCGCCCGGCATGAAGCGCGACATTAAGGAAGCCACAAAGTATCCTATTTCATCATAAGCACACGTCGTCTTCACCATCAAGCCGCGATCTAGAGTGGCTCTGCTTCGATCGTACCCAGCAACACCCAGGCAGCCTGATCTAGGCTTACCCGGCATTCGTAGACGGAGATCCGGACGTGGACGGGAGCTCGTTCGTTGTAGCAACTTCGCTTCCGTTCCAGCATCCTATCACTTCAACCGTCTCTTCGTCCTCCTCACACGCACACACGCACACACTCATGCACACAGTTCGCAAAAGGGCACATGATCAGGTGTGAAGTGAAGACGATTTATTATAATTTGACTACGGTCTGGGATGCCGGATTGCTCGCCTCGCTTGTGTTAGCTGCAGCCATTCCGTTGTGCTCGTCTCGCTGCACACGACATGGACGGAGGGAAAGATGGGTGAGCTGGTTCGCAATGCAGAATGTGTCAACCTGGCTAGACGGGTACAAATTCCGTGTAAATTGTTGCCGATCACGACACATTCGCACAACGAGCGCAACCGGTGTCCGCTCGATGCTTAACACTCGAGCTCAATTTGCTCGCTTCAAGACCGCTTTAAGACCACTGCCCAAGCGGTGATAATGGTTGTGGAATTTGTTCCTCCATTTAATAAGCCTACGAAGCCTGGACACGGATCATCCGGGATTATTACCATGTTCTTATGATGTGTTATAAAAATAAACACTTCACTTCAAGGCGACTTTCTGGATGTGCCCTCCACAGGACAGATTGGGTTCAGCAAGTGAAATTGAAGCGCATTACCATTGCGTATGAATAATTGAAAACTCTGCTGGGTGATAGCGTCATGACCTTTTAGACTTTATCGGGGCAACCCTCCTCAAACGCAACGACTCTTTTCACCCAGGGCGAATGACGCTTAGACGGTGGAGCGAACCAGGGAAGCCCTATCGGTGCCCTCCATTTTCTACCAACGTACAGCACAACCTCGTACCGACCAAATAATGGTCGGTCGTTGCTTCACTCGAAGGCCAAACACATACACACACATACACCTGGGGCAGAAAACGCATTGTCTTCCGCGAGGCGAGTGTCTGTGAGGGGAAAAAGGGTACAACAGCTAACGATGCGTCTCCACAGCCTGTATCGGCTATAGAGACATCAACCACAGAGTGGACAAACTGCTTCACCTCCACCACCGCCGCCAACGTTAGTAGGTAGGCACCCTGAGGCGTATGGTGAACCCACCAGATAAGGATTATCTAGCGTAAAGGCAGATAACGCTAATTAAATAACTACGCACCGAAAATAGATCCCATAAGGTCACGTTTGTGTTCCTTGCGCCATAGACTCCGAAGGCGGAAACGAACGATGATGGAGCGGGTGTTACCGAGAAGGTTTCGCCCGGTAATGCTATGCTGCTGGCCGCGTCTTAAGATAAAGAACTTGTGACTCAAAGTCCGCTAACGCACCGTGTGAAGGTTGTTTATGGTTTCTGTCCGACCCGGATTAAGTTGTACGCTTTCGTAGAGACCGGAAGATGCGAGTCAATAGAAACATTTATCTTGGAGTGCTTGGAGGATTTACCGAAAAAAAGGGGAGACTAGTCGACAAATTTAGACGTGGAGGAGCTCAATAAAGGAGCTTATTGAGTGAAGGATTGTCCTGGTGGTAGAGGTCTTCACATGGCAGGACCGAGATTCAAATCCCATCCGGACCGTTCCCCCTGTAGTGAGGGCTGACTATCCAACTATGTGGTATCAGTAAGTCTAGTAAGCCAGATAATAACCGGAATGATCTGAGTGGCCGACACCTTCAAGTGCTCAAGAAATCGATACGATCGGCATCGTTTCTCGGCATTACCTATCGCAAGATAATAAATTCGCTAATGAATTCAATTCATTTTGCGATAAGCGCTAAGACTGAAGGCGCCAGGACGCAGCAGCAATCCACATTCTCAACTCAATCGTCACCGTCGATTCGCTTCAACGCTTCGCCTAATTACTCACGCATTGGTCACGTTTACCGCCGCGATGTCATGTTTGACTCATTTTCTGGCTGAATTTGCTCACCTTCCTTCCTCCCCTGCTCCCTCCCTCCCCCCCTTTTATTTGTCTACATCCTTTTGCACCGCTCCATACCTCAAAGGAGATTGAACTTTCTCTTTCAATCTAAGCCCATAAAAAGCATTCATCCACACGAAACAAGAAATCGAACGATAGAAAAATACTTTAACGATCGGTTCGGAGCCCCTCGGTGGGGCTACACAAGCGGACGGAAAAAAAAACGAAAGAAAAACACCTATGCTCGCCCAATTGAAGAAGCATCACACGCAACATACTGGCCCAATCAAAAACACATCATCACTGGTGGATATCGAGGGGGGGGGGGGGTGGCGCGATTTGTCGAAGAACAACAATCACATTCCACGGTGTCGTGAAGAGCTGACGGAGCGGCAGTCAATGGCTCCTGGCCACACGCGCCCATGTGTTCGTGCGTGTGCTTGAACGTGTAAGACGCCACAGTACCTTTCCCTTTTGTGCATCGTCGTTTGTTCCAGCCGGTTGGTAGGGCTCCCCAGTTCATTGCACCGTCGCGCGTACGATCGGATCGTACCGAAACCTGCTGTTCCGAGCGAGTCGTGGCGTGCTGGAGGTGGTTACGCACGAGGTTAGGAAACACGCACGAAAACGTGCAGGTTGCCTTGCTGAATCAAGGTTAATCGAATCATGTGTGGTTGGTGCGGTCCGAGAAGTTAAAGTTTAAAGTCCGCCCGTTTGGAGCTTTTCTTGACTGGTTTCGTGAAGCGATTGAGATTGAAAATCGAACGTAAATAAGCAATTCATTTGCACTTAAAAGTCTCTAGCTCCATATCATTTGCAATCTTTTGGCCCAGATCGGATAAGAAAATGGGAAGCTCTTTAAAAGCCGCCGATAGAGAATTAATCCATCAAACTGCAAACTATTCCAACGAAATCGCATGCTGACGGTGAGCAGCGAAAAGGGTAGCGAAAGCAATCACCTTGCACCAAGCGATAGATTATCATCCATCTTTCCTCATCATCAAAATCTCATCGTGACTTGTCGAAGCTCACACTGCTGGGAAACGCATAGAACTGAATGGCGGTACGACGACAAAAAAAAAAAAACAGATTAACGAAAGCACTTTCTACTTGAAAGCAAAAGCGAAACCCCCGACAATGCAGACCCCAGTCAACCGAAAAATGTAATACCTCCGTCCGAAACTGCGTGCCAATAATTAGAAAATCCCATGAAAAATGCTTCTCTAGTAACTAATAACAAAAAAAAATCGAGCTTGGAACCTTGGAGCGAGGAACCGGAGGGAAAGGGAGGGCGCAACATATTCGCAATGAAAGTGAAACAACCCGCAGCGTTCCTGGGCGAATCTGCGGACAACCAGCAATGGCTAACGACAGCCCGTTAAAGGAAGCAAGCAGGCACAGGCCGGCAAATAAACAGCAACCCTAGCTTTATATCCGCGGAAATATTCGCACCGTGGGCCTCACGCGCATTCCGATGCGGTCAGTACGCGAACTTGCCGATGGCGAAAGCACCGACAACGTCCGCTTCCGGAATGCCCGGTCGGTCGGGATTTTTCTTGGCGTTGAACGACCAGGGTGCCCCGAAAAAAGAGAAAAGTAACCGATCGTTCGATCCGTTTTCAAACGATCGCGTTGTTGTTGAGGGGGGGGTTTGTGTTTTTACACCCTGTTTAAGTTTGTTTTATTTCGCAGCAGTTGTGGAGCAACTGTCGAAAGGGGAGTTTTGAGGGATTCCTTTTGTTTCCCAAGAACAAAGTGTTGAACGTGGAAGAAGGCAAGATAAAGTTCAACTGCCGACAGGATCCGGTCTTTTTATTTAATTTGTTCTTGTTTTAACTTTTTGTTTCTCTTGCCCAAACCTGCGAAATTGAAAAATTAACAGCTGTTGAAAAATTGTATTTCAATCCTTCGTGCAGTGGAGCAACGTATTGGAAGGAACAAGATGGGTACTCCACCGTACAAACAAGACCCACCATCACCAGCACCATTGGATGCTGGTTTGTTTTTTATTATTTGCCTTTCCCTTCGTTTGCCCAGTAGCTCCAACGATTCTGTGTCCAAGAAGCGACCCTAACGAACGATTGGAAATAGCCAACGAAAGGGCCCGTGTAGCAGACTTCTGGTTGCGAATTGCCCACCGACATGGTGCCGGTTGTTTTAATGCTTGTACTGGGGAGTTTTACTTTTGTTTTTTATTCCCCCCTTACGATCGATGCCGCCAAAAAGACGTACTGGAGTAGTGAGGAGCTCGGGATCAGTGTGAAACTTGCAGGAAGTTCAAATGAAACACAAACAGGGCGAAACACCATCGTCAGTTGCGATCGAGTAATTGAGTAACAGCCGAACGAAACAATGACTAATCAAGATGGGAGAGTAAATATCTCGAGCGGTTCCTATCGAAGTTGATGTATGTTTCCCAAACGGACCAAACATCAAAAAAGGACCGTGTGAGATACATTCGGAAACTGAATTAAGTTACATTGAGGCCTACGATTTCACAGTGAATTCCTTGCGGGAGGGGTTCAGTGTTTTTAATGTCTTGACGACCCTTATACGAGACCTCGATTAGCTTTCGCAACCGCGTACGCCGAGCCGAGCATTAATGTCCAGGCTTTTATGTCCATATGCCCTTTTCCAAGTGCGAGTGTTACACGAGCAACAGCAGCAAGGGCGGATAAACTCGAACCGGTGCAATATTCGATCGACCCTCCAGCCTAATGGTAGCGCCAAAGGTCCGTGTAATCGTATCGCTTGTGGAATTCCTTCCCACACGAAAAACCTCGAACCGAAGAAAAAAACAACAACTAAAACACGTGTAACAAACTTCCCGATCTCGAAGCATTAATAGCATTTGGCCCAGACCCGACCTATGCTACTACGCGCCTTGGCCGCCGTCGATTGGTGTGGCGGTGACCCTTTTTTTTGCCTTCCAAATCGATCGAACGCTCGATTCGGCTTTTCGAAACATTCCATCAATTTTCCCGAACCCAACCATTTTGGGGTGGGGTGGAGAAGGAAATGCCCCATAATAGGGTGGCCACTTTCCAACACTGTGCTCACTACCTCGACCGTGAACGGTGTGTAGACAGCCAGTCAGCCAGCCAGCCGTGCGCCATTTCGCACCATATGCACCCGATTGCCAACCTCGCCTGACTTCTGGCACCCCCGAAAGAGCGAGAGCGACACTGACGCAAGCGAGAGGTCTCAAGTTCATTCGATTTCATCAGGCACCATCATCACGACCCATAAAGCTACCCTGCCTTAATCCTTCTCGCTCGCCCTGTGAACTATCTGTGGAGAATGTTTGACCGCTACCCCCTTCGGTAGATTGGTCACTTTTCGGTGATAAACGTAACCGGTGACGATCACCGTTATTAGGCCGGTTTCCGGTGCCCGCAGGCGATGAAGATAGGCGAGGTGGAAAATACCCCAAACTGGCACATATACATACGAGAGAGCGATGGCGCGAATAGCTAACAAAAATCGGTGCCATACCATTCTCGACGCTGAAAGCAGGTTACCGAATTTGGCCCATCGTCTAGATCCCGACGGTGACCCGATGACTAGGTGTGCGAGCATAGTTATTAGTGCACCGATGCGAGTGGAGACCTACATCGAGACACACAGATATCGTGGCACTGGGCGAAAGAGATTTTGAGGTCAGACATCAAGATAAAGTGAATTGTGCCCAGGAGTTCTGATGTCACTGGACCTAAGGGATCCAGTCTCTTCCAGCCTAGACTCCAGAAACTACTTCAAACGTCTCCCTAATTCCGGGTTGGTACTTGTGAAGATTTCTCTTCCAAAAACTCCAAACACCTTCTGAGATCACACGATGTTCAACTACGCACACTCGTACACTCCGCAGCATGGCGTCAGGGTGACTTCGTCAGCATGTTGCCGATACTGTGTGTGCGCGCGCGCGCCCGCTGAAAGAATACATCGTGTTGCTCATCCGCTACCGCCGTTCTCCATCCAGAGCCGCCACCGATGTAAGCCTCAAACAGTCTCACCTGTACCACACCTCGCGATCTTCATCACCCACCTCGCGCGAGTGATCAAGAATTCGCGCTGTGGAAAGAATCTCCTCCAAACAAACAAGCAGGATCGCGAGGCTTAAGAAACGAGGTAAAAACGCGGTCCCGCTACAACTCTGCCGAACAGCTGCCCCAAAAACTATCCACAAACATCTCTGGCAAAGTGCTCTCGTCTCGCGTTCCGTGGCAAAGGTGGTTTTTTCTTCGTCGCTATCTTCTTCAAGAGACTGTTATGTTGTTACAAGCGACTGTTGTCCTCATCGTGGTCGTCGTTTTGGCCCTACCTTCCTCCACCATCCCGCTTTAAAATCTCCCCCCGGTATCTCAATTGGTTTCGGTCAAGCAGATTTTGCTTTTTGGGAGGTTATTTTGGAAATGGTTTTTTGCATAAATTATGCTCCAACCGAACCGAATATCGCCAACCGAGTGCCCCAAGGCGCACACTCCTTCACGAGATCGGGATTGAGAGGGAGTGCTTGTTTTTTTCATCCCCCCGCTCCACTCAAGTTCACTCCGCACGGCGTTGTGTTGAAGCATTCTTTACCTCTCGACGGGGTCAGCTGGCCCCAGAGTCACCTTCAGCTGGCCCGTGGCCCTGACATCGGCTCACATTCTGACCGCCACGCTACCGGGGGCGCGTTGAAAAGTTGCTTTCCACACTCGCGATCGCCGATGTGAATCGCGGTAAACCCTTTGACCTTACGGTGCACGGGAAAGATACTGGAACTCCGGACAAAAGAGCAACAGCGAACAAAAAAAAAAAAAAGATCGGTCAGTAAGGCGCGGCCAAGATTGGCGACGCTCGCAGACCCCGGTCCTGTCGGACGCAAAAGAATTTCATCCCTTTTGCCTGCGCGAACCACGATGTTGGCGTACGTGTGCCATGCGGATGGACGAAGATGTGAACCGCGCGCAGAATATCACGCGCGCACGTCTCAACCGTCCCCTGCTTCCAACGGTAGAACAGATGCCAAAAGGGCGAGGAATCTACAGTCACAATCTCTCGCAAGCCACAATGGGTCACCACATCCCATGGCCCTTATTATGCGTCCCTGGAGTCGTTAAAAAATTTCAATAAACTACCCCATTTTCTTCACCTTCCAGTACGATCGTTCCAATTATGTTCTCTGCTCGTTGCTGAGCAGAGAAGAATTTCACGGTACGGCACCACCAATGAGATAAGTATGAAGTGAAATCACCCCGAAAATGGGGACTTTGCGGGTGCCGCATACACGATGAACAACACATGTGCCCAGCCGGGTTTCCAGCGATCGTGATTTAAAGTTTGGAACGAAATTTTAATTTATGAACAAAGTCTTAATTAAAGTCTGGTGGTGTTATAACATCCCGAAGTGTCGCGGCTCGCAGATGACATCATGGTACATGGTTCGGCGGATTCTCCAAACGAATGACGAAATTTGGTTCCTCCTCATCTGAAAAAACGGAAGGGCGAAGGGCACCCACCAGCAACATCTGGTGGTGAAGTTGCGCCTCGATCGGCCATAAATCAATTGCCTAATCATGCACGCTACCACGAGCCGGGTGTTGCCGGAGTCTTGGAATCGCTCTACAAAATCAGTTTGTAGGCCACTTTACATCATAACGTAGCAATTGCGATAGGAAATCCGATGAGCTTTCGTGATAAAACGGTGGTGGCTCAAAATTGAAACAGGCGCCATTACGATAAGAAAGTGTTTAAAGTTTGATAGCATGTCAATATGCGCCAGTTGTAAACTTTTAATCAATGGAAGGCAATAAATTGTGACAATTTATTGTTCACCCGATGGAAAGGTCATGGAAGAACTGTGCTCACCCCCATACCAAACATAAAAATCTTATTTCGCTTCCCCAATAAATTCTCCCCGAACTCGATGCGTTTCGATTGGGAACAAAATCGTGTCCCAAAAAGTGCAACGCATTCCGGGGCTCAATCAGCGGCAGCAGCAGCTGCGCACAATAATCACAGTCGCAAAAACATCGAAACAAACGGCTGCCGTTGCTGCTACTTCGAACTGCATCTGCATACACCCACACCAAATGCCGTCAACCCATGAGCAGCGAGGAAGAAAAAAAACGCGTTCCGAATCATTTCGAAATCGATGCAAACGGTGAAGTCCAACAGACAAAACGAATCGGCCAAAGCTTCTGAGAGACAAATAAACAAAATTGTGGGCACAAAACTGGCTCGAAAACACATGGGACTTGGTCATGCGTTTGGCGATATGCAAAGAAGAGTGAGGGCGGTTGGGTTCAAACTTACCCGATTGCATTCCAGGGCGGCTGCACTATGCTCCTCCCGCTGCCGGAAACAGTGCGTGCATTTGCTCTTGTTGAAGATGTTCGGCGAAAATTTACGACACTCGATGTTGCGGCTTCCCATGTTTCTGGAATTATTGCTTTTTACGATTTAAAGGGAAAACGCATACACATTCGACACACACACACACATTCACTGGAGGGTTGAATAATGACACAAAAAAAGGGCACACACACACAATTTTTTTCCTTCTTCACACGCACAAACACACCCTCTCGTTTTCGGACGACAGATCGTCGCGGGGAGACTTTGCGCACAAACTTCACTTTTCGGTCGGAATATTATTCTATCACTGATTGTAAGTGGTGCAGCAGAAAAAAAAAAATGCGGGACTAAGGGTTGCGATCTTACACCCAGCAACAAGAAAGGGGATGATCCTCTTCCGGAAGGCTCGGAAGCCTTCTCCGTTAGCCGATCGTACACGCGGAATTCATCTCGATGGCTTAGAATTCCTTGTTTGTTTTATTTCCTGCCACTTTATTTGGAGCTGTTAGAGCCTCGAATTTCCTATATCGTAGCCATCTCCATCTGGAGGTCGAATTTTCGCTCCGACGTTCGCTCCTAAACACAAGCACACGACACTATTCGTTTCAAACTTTCATTCACAAAAATTGCCTAAGGCTCTGATGGCGTTCCTCGGCAAACTGCACTTGGTACAAACTCACAAACACACACCACGCTTAATGCTCAGTGCACGCCGTTGGATTTGAAGTGCTCGTAATCTTTTCCCTTTTAATTAATATTTTTTCACCTTCCGATTACTTTCCACGCGGCTGTTTAGTTCAACAGCTTTACATTTGCATTCTTCATCGACACCACTCGATGCACTTGCTACGCAAACAAACACACACGGACACTCTCGCCCGTACAGCACAGAGCGCTGCCCACAGGCTTACACTGCACCTGTGATGCACCGTGATGGCCGTTGTTTTGCACTGTAAAAAGGGAAACAAACGAAATGATAACAACAATTTTAATCAATTTTGGACGGGGGCTTTATATTTTCCCCCCTGAACACGCACACAGACACACGGTAGGGAAAGTCAGCGCAATTGACAGCAAATTCGAATCCACGATCACATTTGTGTTTATGGAGGCCACAAATGTTCCGTCAAATTGAGAGAGGGAAAAGTAGAAAATTCACTCGGAAAAATACGACACACGCAATTGTTTTGATGTTGTTGATAAGCTCTTGCTGATGGAGAAAAACACTTTACACGATAGCACGTGCACGATTGGTGTCTGGGTGGTGAAGACCCAACCGCTATTATCAGTTTAAGGCCCGGAAAAGAAATCGATTGCAATTTTCCGGCAACGATCGTTACTGGCCGGAGCAATTTCGTAGGCAGGCGCGAGTGCTTTTGTTTTGATGCGAAACACTTGTTTCGATTCGTTTCGCTTGTTTTTTTTTTTGGGTGTTGCTTTTTCTTCAAGGTGAGCTAAGTCAAGCTGTTTGAACAAATTTATTGCTTGTGAATTTGTATGATGGAAATGGATGGTGTTTTTTTTTTTCTTTTATCGCTCACATTTAGACAGCAATGCCCTGATGCTAGAAGAGTTCGAAAATTACGATAAATAATAATTTAATGAAATCCTCTATCACTTAAGTAGACAAGCTAATTGGTAATTCATTCTCATCACAGAATTTCTCTCCCAAACGCCCCAACCGCTGCATTCAACTGCATTCGAGGGGTCCAAAAATAAATGAAAACAAATTGTGATCATCCCGCGTGTGTCGTGATCATCAACTGGCCCGCAGGCGAAACCAGAACAAAAAAAACCAAGAGAATAACAATAAAGCGACAGTGGAACGCAATTCTCCACACGCACACATTCACGCACACCAACGCATCGATCGCAGCTTCCAGAGGGCGTAATACATGGAAAAATGCGTGCGACCACACCACACGCAACCAACCACACAGCGGCTAGAACGTTTTGTTTACTCACACGGGCGCGCATGCACACACACATACACCGGGCGCACCAACTCTACGCACACAGGCGACCCAGTTCAACGGGAAGGCGTAAAACAAAAATACACACACAACCTTTTTGAGCACGCACTTGTGCGCTCACGTGCACGCACGATCGGTTTGCTAAGATTTTACTGCAACCGCGATGCACCCAGCCAGCAGCCGACCGATCGGTATTCCAGCTTGCACTGGCTTACTGGATGATACGCATAATGATACAATCACCGGTGTTGTGACACTGTGGTATGCGTAGCGTAGCAATAACAGGTTCGTTTCACAATCGGTCCCATGCTCGGTCGTTCAGATGACCGTGATGTGATTAAGTACGCAAAAATGTATGGATCTTTTAACATCCACTTCACTGTCTTTGGAGAACTTGCTTCGAACCGGCTTGCCACTCACAAACACGCACTTAAATATTATAATGTGTTAACATTCAGCTTTCGAAGTTTCTTCGCTGGATCCACCTGGCCGGTGAACAGAATTCACCAGTCACAGCACTTGCCCCGAACTTACTCGAACTCCTCACTCCTGCACGTGTCGTTATGTCGTAGAATGGAACTGCAAATGGGGTTTTCGAATGCACAGCGATGAGTTTCACTCGGCTCGGTACTAATATGATCGGTAAATAATCCGTACACAACACTGCAAATTGCTACGCTGATTTGCTTGATCTCGTCGCGCGCACACCAGAAAACGCACACCCGACGTCGTTGAAAGCTAATTTTTTTTTAACCCTGCCACAGGCCGGATCTTTAAACAGAAGCGAAGAGAATGCGTTGCCAAAAGCCGAACTCGAACACGAGAGAGTGAACGACTTCGGCCTCTCTCAGCAATCGGCCTTCTCTGTTTTTTTGCTTTCTGTCTCTGTCTTCCGCACTAGTTTTACTGCATGAAAACAAACGATACGGACGCTGCGGAGCACATGAGCAAATGAGATGGAAGATAGTAGGGGCAGTCGTGTTGTTTCTTTCTACGCTGGTTCGGGTTTTTGTTAAGCCCTGGTCTTAGCGATTCCATTTCAAAGGCGTTAAAACCGTTGTGCAAGTTGCGAAACAATATTTTTATATAAAAGATAATTGAAATCTCGTTAAAAGCATCGGAACAAGCTACAAAAATGTGAAATAACTTTTAATAGCCAACCACCCTCTGGCTTACCTGAAAAGTTTACTGATAATGTGCCTTTTTCGCAAGTTTCCCAATCCGATTCTAAACCATGGGACTGGAAGCGGTCAAAATTTGTAATTTTTTTAATTTATTTCATAAGTGCTATTCAAAGTATTCCATTTCACTTCGTTTTTCTCATTTTACAAGAACTGCCATGCCCTTCAAAAAATTCCTTAAGGTAAAAAAAAGTTTGTGGTACCATATTTTGAAAATCGAATCTCTAAATCGATATCGTTAAGCAATGTTTGATATTCCGCTTATTCTTCTATTTTTGCATAAAGTCGTACTCGGTCATGACGGTCATAAAAAGCGTTCCTAGTCTTATTGCTATTTCCAACTCAGATAGTCAGGCTACAGATAGAATGGCCCATAAGGGATTTAAACTCTGTCCTGTCGTGTGAAAGGCAACAGTCGCTACCTTTTTCTCTGAGACCTATTACCCATTTTCGGAATTTCGTTGTTAAAAGTTCTTCTCCCCTCCTTTATGATAGAAAATTCCATGCTTCACGTGTGATCGCAGCAATGGAATAATACAGAAACTCTCCGTAGTGACAGAAACTTATAGGTCGAACCGAATAAATTGTATCGCACGCAGATCTGTAAATATTAAATTGGAATGTAAATGAACAATCGGGATGAATAAATCGTTAGAATTTCTTAAACCAAACTCGAATAAATACATCTCCTGATTGACTATCTAGTTAAGTCTCTATGTTGAAGATTCATAAAAGGAGAAAAATCTTATTGGAAAAATCACTAGATCAGATTATTAATAATGACTTCGAATGGTAGTGGGTTGAACGGTAAGCGCACTGAACTGCCACTGGAGTCCCTGAGCTCGCAATGAGTCCAGAACTAACAAAGAACGTTCCCCGGTTTGCAGGTTCAATGCGGAAGGGGCTCGCAACTTATATCCCGCTAAGGGCTTACAAGGTGCTTAGGCTTAATCTGGCTGTGGTGTCTTGGAAACTTCTCATGAATGACACCACACCACCCTTTGCAGCCGCCTCTTCAAGCCATCCTCAGTCAGTTTTAACGTGAGAAATGCCTATTTGATAACATAAATATGTGCACCTTTTATTATATTTATTTGTACAACGTAGAGGTAACAAGACTAACACCATTTTGCTATTATTCATAATTGCTTATTGGCCGTATTGCTTTCATTAATTTTTATTTTCAACAAAATTGCTTTCTTTTTCCAATACATTATTTTTTTCAGGTTACCTAATTTGACAGAAATTATTATACTGTTCTGATAAGCTCTATAACATAACAAACATGGAATAACAATCGTCCTCGCTAGTTCCATTTCCTTGAAGCACAGCTCCGTCCTGCAAATCGACCTATCGATGTTAAACTGTTTGTAGTAATAGCTTTTCAATTCCCTGCACATCGTCAATGGACGAGCAACCCGCTACATCACTTCAGGCCAAAGAAACACGCGGCAACAGAAAAAAGCCCACATCCCGCTACTACAAGATCTTATCAATCGCCTTCTGAACAATATATTAATCCCCGTTAAGCTTATCATCGCCACTTACGCGAATCGTCAATTTCTTTGCCACCTTGTTGCACTGTTCTTGCCACCGGTTGCCTCCCGTCGGCTGCATCCCATTCCCATCATGACACATAATTCTTCCTTCAATCACGGCACGATCTAGTGGATGTAGGGATTGGTGGTAGCAGTCGCCGAGGCGCAATAGAACAGCAAACCCGTGCTACCCGGGGATAGTGAAGCCAGAAGCACAAAAACAACGCGAACAAGCAGTAGCGTCATTGATGGAAAGATTTATTGCATCGGTACGGTGGCATCCCTCATCTCATGCCGAAGCCGTCGCCTTCAGCGCCATCCAGCCCGGAATGGTTTGATTTGACAATCCATCCGTGCGCTCCGGTGCATGCGCGTCCGCGATTCGGGCCGCAAGAATAACATTCTTGCGCCATCCGTACGGTAGCATAAGAATCCCGTCCGCCCGTCGAGAATGTTGTTTCCCGTGCGAGCGATGCAGCTTGTCAGATTAGTGCAACATACTGGGCGCACAGAGCTCCCCAGCCCATGTGTGGCTTCTTCTGCTGCACGCTCCTTACGCATGCGGGAGCTTCCGCATCGTCAGCGTCGTTCGAAGCGTGGAATGAGTTCAAATTGTTCTTCAATTGCCCACCGTACCCGTCGCTGCACCGATGGGCATTGATAAAAGGCAAGGTATCCTGGCTTACACTCTGCCAGAACCTAGCACCCAACCAAGGCAGAGTGAGAAGGAGCGTCAGAATTCCTGTGCGACTTCCCTTCTGAGGCTCAAGATCGATCGGTCTTATCTTCGCGTGTGCCCTCGCCGAGATTGCGTGGAATCTCTTCCTGGTCCCGGGGCCAACCATTGTCCGGTGCGAATGATGAATGATGTAATCTCTTGCCCGTACCCGTACACCTTCACGTTGGCCTAGTAACCGTCCCCCGCGTTCTAGACCACCAGCTCCAGCACCTCGGAATCCCGCGTATGTGACCTTCTCCCAGTGGGGACAACTTCTCACCCAAGAACGCACGGGTTCCTACCGTGTTCCCAAGCTAAACGGTTTACGAACAAAACAAAAAAACGCGACCGACCCGCTTTGCGATACGATCGAAAACCGACCCGGGCAGGACCGATCGGATCGATAGCCCGCGAAAGGTTCGTAACTCATCGCAATGGACCTGTCGTGAAGTTGCGGTATAGTATGCACCAAACGAGCAGGTTCCCGCAACGGGACTTTTGTTGGCCCAGGTTCTCTAGACAACCGCCCAGAGGGGGGCGGATATTTTTCCGAAAAATATTCGTCCCAACGTTGATGCGACATCTTCTCCCGCTGGACATGTTCGCGACAGGTTAGGGGTAGATGCGATGTCCGGCTGGTGATAAGCTCGCCCAGAACTTGGTCAGTAATTCATTGAGGACCACGGACTACGGGGAGGGATCTTTCGACTGACTCACGATCTAAGCCCAGATGATGCGTGGGTCCCGATTCC
This sequence comes from Anopheles stephensi, assembly GCF_013141755.1. Lineage (NCBI taxonomy): Eukaryota > Metazoa > Arthropoda > Insecta > Diptera > Culicidae > Anopheles > Anopheles stephensi. The sequence continues at coordinate 54,682,189 of NC_050203.1, read as the reverse complement.
ACGGGGAACCGGGTCCGCATGCACACGATCGCTTTCGGTGCGTAATCGCCTCAGTACGATCTTGAGACATAATTCACCCCACCTAGAGGACACTTATCTCAACCATGTCCAACTGGCTGGGTTCATATGCACTTGCTACCTGTAGGACACTCTCTACCGCGCGATAGAGTCAAGCTAGGGCTAGCATGCATTCAACATTCACTCGATTTCTACGTGCAGTTAAGACACGAAACGTGCACCGGGATGATTAGGACACGTGAGTAAAAAACGGCGATCCCTGCATAAAATAGCCACCGGTCGGCAGCGCTGGAGAAAGTAGCCCGGTTGTGAGACTGACCAACCGCGATACCCTCTCGCGATATGATCTCGATGTGCAACTTCCACGCCGTACTGTGGTGGAAAAATTTTGATTAACTCCACACACACACACACAGCCTCGTTACGGCCAGTGGTTGGAACGCAGCTCTTCTAGCAGGATCCAGTCTGAAGAAAGCTAAGAATGTAATCGGTGGTGAAGCAGACTTTTTTATTCCTATCTCAAACCATTCCGTCGGAAGCTTTCCACGAGGAAAAATGCCTTGCGGGAGAAAATGAATGAATTGCTGCCAGCGTACGCCAGCCTGCGGACGGAGGGCAATGGACTCGATCGCCGGTGGCGTTGCAGCGATATCGATCGTCACACAATAGTTGCATGATTGGATCGTTAAACTGTTACGCTGGTCACCGCGTGCGACTGAAAATGGTTTTGGCTACGGGTTAGCGAGTGATGTAAGAAGCGTTACTTTAGTTGCGATTTGTTTGCCAGGGGAAATTTGGCAATCAGGCTGGTGGCCGAGAGCTGTGGATAATCTTAGCTTTTTGCGATGTAAAGGCAACTGGAACGAGAGCAATGGAAATCGCTGCGATTTATGACCAAAATGCAGTAAAATTATATCGGGTTTCTGGGTTTTTATTCACTGACCCCACTTTCTATTGAGGCATTTTTTTTGTGTACCATAAAAAACTAAGTAAGATTTTGTTCTTATTTCTTGAACACATTTTGTAAACATATGAAGCAAAAAAATCAATGCTAAAGGAAAAAATGAACTTACGTAAAGGCCTGAAGCTAAAGGCTGTTTGATTTAAATTTTTTGAAAAATGTTTCCCAAGTTTGGATTGCTATACATAAAAATGGTTATTTAATAAATAAGAACCAAGTTTGACCACATTTTGCTATTTGAATCTTCCCAAATTGATTGAACCGTTCGTTCGACCTCATAAAACAACTGTGATTATGGTTTTAGTAACACATTCTTGTGTTTTAGTTGTTTAATTATTATTTTTCGCCAAATTTTTATACAAGCCCTGCCCGGACAGCTTACTTTTTAAATGATACAGGGTTTCTCAGTTGATAAGGCAATAGCATCCATTTTTATGGAAGGCTCCTTAGATGAAATGGCAAACAAAGCTTGTTGATATGGAAACGGCTTCAGGTGATAGGGAAATCAAAGTATCTTTTATTACAATGTCCTCAGATGATATTGTCATAGTAGCCGTTGATATTGCACGCACTTACCCAAGCGCTGAAAGGAACTGTACAATATCATCGGCTACTATGAGAATATCATCTGAGTTGAACCGTGTTTTCAAAAAATTAAACAAAAAAATTGTAGCTTCATCCGATTTCATTCAACTTGTGGCTCATACCTGATATTCTATGTAATGTAATTGATTTCGAATGAAAACAATGTGAATTCAACCAAGAAATCGTACAATTGTATCTTCAGTTTAAGGTCAATTTAAAAATCTAGAAGCACTTTTCTGCTAATTTTTCTATATTACTCTCTTTTTTATATCGCTACAATTGAAAATTACTTCAATTTTGAATTTAAATTCATTTAATATTATTTTTAGCAATATTCTAAGTAACTTGTAGTCCCCTACGTCAACGTTAATTGATTCCAAAAAGTGGTTCAACAATGAAAATGATCATTCAAGAATTAAATACCATTTTTTAAGCTTAGTTGACCAACCGAACGTGTGGTCATAGAAAGCGGTATCATCGAACAATCAAATATTCCCTCATGTAGTGTAGTGTATTGCACCAAAGAATGTCTATCGCCGTTTCGTCGTTTCAAACTTAAAGTCTATCAATCACAACTCAGTAATATAGTCACAGCTCAGCCAATCGATAACCGACCGTTCAATCGTCCGTAAGTGTCACTTCCTTCTATGGGACAACTTTCGCTTTGACTTTCCCCGAAACATACCGCCCAAATTATAGCTACCAGTGCGGCTTCCTGCTCTCAGCACCAGCCCTAGAAGACGGAAAACTCGATTCGTCTGATTAACCACACCGCGCCACCACCGTACCGGTGGCTAGCTTCCCATAAGCCGCCTGCACTTATGCGATTTTGCTAAAATCCAATTTCCCGATCACGAAATTAAAGGTCCAGCCACCAGCCAACCGATGGGTGGCCAAACACCGGTCAATTACTAAGCTCCCTGCTGAAACAAAACCACCGCAGTGGGAGAGAAACAACAACAACAAAACAACAACAGAACTAACACAGGAAGGAAATCAATTCCTTCACCTTCACCGCATTACGCGTCGATAATGGTGGCGCGGATTTCGTGGCGCGGCTACCGACCGACCGACCGACCACGGCCAAGCCTCCCTACCCACAATTAACCCTAAGATAATAAACATAATAAACATAACCGCATAGGGCGCCACCCGGTTTTTTTTTTTTTTGCTGGCGTGTTTCATCGAACGCGTTTGTCAATCGCCAGTCAAGCGATACGACGCCCGAAACATCCGCCATTCTATTTCGCGGGCGCACTATCAGAGCGTTGCAAGTAGAAAGGACGACCCCCCGCGGTAAAGCTTTCACCTTTCTAACCGAACGGTTCGGAACGGGGAAAGGATGTGGTGCGAGAGGAGAGCAGCAGCAATCATAATGCTTTGGCGGAATGTGATGGGATGTAGTGGAAATCAAACATATCTTGTCGCTGGGAACGGCTTCGGAGCGGGCCAGCCGGGAAAACAGGGCCCTACAATGCGAAATAACGCATCGCTGCACAGTATCAATGCAACGGAAACTCGGTTACAATTAGTGCAGGTAGCTTTGCATTCGTTAATCGATTTTTTGTTTGCCGTTGCTGTTGGTTCAAGTACGCCTTGGTATGTGGGAATGGGCTGGAAAGTAATTGAAGGGGGGAAAACAGAACATTAGCTACCGCATTTCGAAAGAAGGAAAAGGTGTATTTAGCTTTCATTTTGAGTTTTCCATAATCCTTAACGTGCTTTACTACACTACTAAGCTTTATTTAAGCGGTTTGCAATTATTTGTACTAATGCAGTTTATACTCTTAATCAATTTTATTTCTTTTGCTTTTTTGTCATTGCTTAGTTCATTATATTTCTCTTATTTTTTCTCTAATGTTTGTTTCATCAAACTCAAACTTTGTTTTATTTATCCGCATAAATGTTTGCTTGTATCCCTTTTTTGGTTTTATTTACATAATTTTAACCGAATTATTAGGACTTTTAAGACTTTTGTGCTTAAATTTGTTACTTTGGTTTTATCTTTGTGTTTTAATGCTTCAGTAATAAAGAGATAATTTTTTCAACTTCAACACAAACATTTTGTCCAACTTATGTTTTGTGAATTTTTTTTATCTTCTTCTTTTTTGTTGAACAACCTGTCAACTCTGGCCATATAACGATTCATCATTTAACGAGATTGCCATATCGTGTTTGCATTAACTAGGTATAACCATACCAATTTACGAGAAGCACGAACCACATCAGGGATCAAGCGCTCCAGTGGTACAGTCGATAGCGGCGCCGGTCTTCACATGCTATAGCCGGGCACTCGAATTCCATCCGAACCGTTCCTCCGTTGTATGGTCTGAGTACCCAACTACGTGGTATGAATAACTCTAGCAAGCCATTGGATGGTAGGCATGACCTAGGTGGTCGTTAAGCCAATAGGAACAGGATCATATCTATATAGTAATTTTAGTTTCTTTTATAAATGAGTAGATAATAGATCCGGGATCCTGGCTATGGGATCAGGACGCTAAGATCGGGGATCGTATTGAAGGATCCGGGATCATGGGATTCTGGATCTGAAATTATTAAACCTGGGACCCTTCATCATAGAATCCGACAATTTTGACGAAAAATTTCGTAAAACCCATGATTTAAGTCATTCGCATTCGGTCATCAGCGTATGCCACGAAATTTTTGACCTCAAACAGTTGATAAGGCCGTATTGTTTTACGGTGACTGAAACAAACGAATGATTAAATAAATAAATGGGACTCAAAGGATAAAACCATCCCATAGAAAAGTTCTTTAAAATCATATTGTTTTTAGTGCTTAAATTAATCGCTTAAATTACTCATGAGTGCAAAGTTGCCGGATAGTAAGTCCATTCTTCAAAGAAGCTTCCCGTTGGTCCGTTGAACCTCTTGAAGCCTTCAAATATATTATTTCTTTCGAATATTCTCAAGAAAGAGTTTCTTAACACATTGATAACCGATCACATCACTGTGGTGTAATACCGTCAAAAATATGATTTTTCAGACATTTTTTATTGAATTTATCGCAGTGATTCGTAGCACCAATGCTATGGATAGCTTAGTAAATATCAAAGAATGTATCGGAAATGTAAATAAAAACATAAGTCGGCGACATGTGAATCGTACTGAGAACCACGTAGGTGGATAGTTACTACGGAGGAACGGTCCCAATGGGATGTTAATCCTGGTCCTGTCGTGTGAAAACTGGCGCCGCTGTCTTATCAAGCATCGGGCGGCTCCTCAAGCGCTAGGGTAAAGCCAGCTAATTTTTATGTATCAAACCCTTTTCCCCAGCACACTCAACACGCACCTCAAGCACGAAAGGAAAGTTCTATACAGTGGAATCATATATCACCCCTCATCGCATCAATTGCTACTTCCCCCTACTTCCTTTCCGATGAACGCAGCGAATGCAAATGACTTCTGACACAATTCGACAGCAAAATTGAGGTCCCGATCCCGTTCGCAGTGGCAGCAAATACCCACAGACCACTACCCCTCCCTCCCTTTCCTTCCGCCGAGTGAGCGACATAAAACAATCATCATCAGATTTTAACATAACAAAAATGCAACGACCGTAGCATATGTTGTACCGGGCGAAGCCGAAATCTGGCACGAGCCATATTGTCACCAGCGCAAGTTTCACATTACCCTCTAGCCCTCGCCACACGCAACTGTACGTGAACGAATTTCTCGTCCCCATTCCGGCCCGACAAGCATACGCACAGGGCACATACATCATAACGCCGTATCGGCGACAAGTGGTCAATTCAATGAAGCAATTAACATAAATACCGTTGCCCATAGAAAGCCCTGGCCCCCGAGTGAAAGGAACGCTGCGTGTGAGTGTGATTTTCGGTTGTAGCTTTTGTGCGATGGTTTTGTTGTGTTGCTGCAATGTCAGAGAGTCCGGGTGTTGCGTTCTTCTGCTGGTACTGATGTTGGTCCACTGTTTTTTTATATCCAGCTGGTACATCAGATGATTGCGTGCAGTTGCACGGTACGAATCATGTAAGGAACATTTGTTTCTGCATCATTCCCTGGGCAGAAGAAGGAAAGCTCGGCGGAGTTTGGTCTTACAACCAGACCAAGCCCAACATCGAGTACAACAAATTGAGGATGAAGCGGTGATGAGTCGATATTTTTGCGTTTCCATCGAATATTGCTGACCTAGAATGTTTTGGAGGCGCGGTGAGACTTTGCGACGGGAAAGATTAATGATGATCCTTGTCGCATCAATTCGCATAATCGTTTTTCACTTTCGGATATCATGAGCTCATTTGAGGGATATTGTGCACTCCATTGTAGGCCTAAGAAATAAACTATCGAATGTTATTCTTCATGTGAGCATTGCGAAGAGATCGAGTAACATTTCATCAAGAGCTTCTCGCGATTCTTGAGTTCCAAGTTCAAAATTTTGAATGTTTTATATAAAAACTCCTTTAATTCTGAAGTTGAGATGTATTAAACTTCAAAACACTAAAAGTCCTTAGAACTCATTGTAGGCTCAGGCTCTCATATACACTTTATCAACTTAAGTACCTCGTTAAAGTCTTTCAACGATTTTTAAAAGCGTTCATTATTTCCAATACAGTACCAGGTATTGCCTAGGTTGCCTTTAAATTTTTACAAACACGATATACAATAAGCCAGATCCAGAGTTTGCCAGATACATTTGTTGTCATGCACAGAAAAATGACTGACTTTTCAAGAAATTTGGAGCAGGTTTAAGAAGCAGAGATTCTTTTATTGAAGATTTGTTTGCACTCCATCTTTTATCTGCACAGCAATAGTTAGAAAAATTTTGAGAATTCTTGATCCTGCTTTTGTATATCTTGATCTTGATCTTGCTAACTACCAGTGGCGGATCAGGCTCATTAGAAGTGGTAAGTATAATAAAATTTGGAGGCCTCGAATCTGTTGACTGGACCTAACTTTAAGTCCAAATAGAATATTGTACAAGATAGTGATGGGCAGGTCGACCTGAACCTACCGGGTCGGAACCATCCATAAGCGACTCGGTACCGTTCGGGTCATATTCCTTGTTCCAGGGCGTCCGGGTTGATCCGTTAGTACGACGAGTTCAATCCAAAGTCGCAACGGGTCGACTCGGACTCGATGTACTACGCATCGAACTCGCGTATGCTTTGCTGCACCTACGAATCGACCCAGACTCGTTGCACATACTGGTCGAACTCGATTCCTACAGGAATGAACTCCGGGAAAAAAGTCGTATGACTCATCACTTAAACAAGCCGCCTCAAGGAGTTCGTATCCTCCAATACCATAACCTCTTAACCAGCTTGCAGTAAGATATCCTTTGGAGCTCTTTTTCTATTTTTTTTTGCCTAACGACCTCTTTAGTCATGCCTGCCATGTTCTGGCTTACTAGACTTAATGATACCACGTAGTCGGATAGTCAGTCCTCACTACGGGAGAACAATCCAGATGGGATTGGCAGATCTCCGTTCCTGCCGTGTCTGTCAGAGCTCTTATGATCTTATTATCCTCTTCTTATAATAATATGCGCCCCTGCCAACCCAAAGAGACACAAAATTTAAAAAAGGTATATTTGCTGGTGGATGCATCGTGGTAAAATGTTGTCCAACGATCACGGCATTTGCCTATATGGTGAAGAATATTCTGGACGATAGAAATTCACTAAAAGTAAGGATTTTTTTTTCTATGGACTAAGACTTTTTTTTTCTATAAGATAAGCGACTTAGAACAAGCCTCTAATGGCATTTCTGATAAATATTATTTTAAAAATGGTAATATCACCAAAATGCCATTTGGCGATCAACAAGATTGCAGGCGATCAGCTAAAGTGCAACTATCCTCAGCAGTGACCAACAAAATTGTTGCACTATTGTATATTGAAGGACATACTCTAATTATTGGGTTGACATGATGGAGGATCAATTAACCGTATCAAAAGAGTGGGATGCATGTGATTATTTTTTACGACAACCATGGTGTCTTGGTTATACGTAGATTTGATCCCCGGTCCTGCCGTGTGAAGACCGAGCTATGGTTTAGCTGGCTTCAACCGTCAAAAGATGACACTATTTTTGTAGAATTCATCTTGGACCATTCATGAGCAATTTTTAAACGAATTGTCTGTTTATTGCCATATTTTTGTTTTTTTTTTATTCATAAAGAACGGCCAGGCCGTATTGCTTATTTTTGTATTTTTTAACGTCAAAAGAATCAGAAATTATGGCAACACACATTAAAAGTAAAAGTCATCGGAATTTTTGACGAAACATTTTTCTGTTCACCAATCACTTCAATAAATAAACAGTACACTAGCCCCGCAGCTGACACCGTGTTTGATGCACATTAAAATATTATTGTTTAACAAAAACACAGCTTAAACGGCACGTGGGCATACACATTGATCTTCCAATGCTCACACCTCGCGGTGCTACTAATATCTTTACGACTCAATAACAACCTCACCAGCCAGCCAGCCAGCCAGCCAGCCAGGATGCTTAGGCGTTCGGAACACATTAACTCACGACATTGATTTCAAATTCATCAACGCAATGGCAAAACAAAAACAACGGCTACGGCCGTTTGCCACATTTCCGCCATCACCATAGCCAGACCACGAGGGCGCAACCATTGGCAACACTCCCCCCTACGCAACAACGCGTACGCGCCAGTGCAATGTGTTTGTTGTGCTAAGCGTAAACCGTACTAAAGATCACCAACAGGAAGGTTTCAGGGCAGCCTCGAACACATCTCGCTCGGTGTGCCGGTCGCCACCCTCTTCACCACATCGTCTGCACTCCCTAAAGCCTTCGCTTTTGTTTTTGTAAGTATGCAAAAATATGCAAACAAAATAAATCATTCATTGGCACGCGCGGGCGACACAAATTTCGAATCGGTTTCCCTACGAAGGTGGTGTTGGTGCGAGAGACAAGGATAAAAAAAAACCACAAACTTGCGAAAAGTGTCACCAGCCACACCGAAAACTAAAGAAAAAAAAAACGAAAAGGCTGTACGCAACGTAACGCACCGCACAACGCGCCACCACGATGGGCTAAATGGGCGTGTGTATTATTGCTGCTTCGAGCGCGAATTCCTAACGGGATCTTTAGCATGATGGGCCCCGGGGACGTACATACATTATGCATCCTCCTACCACCTATTCTCCCCCCAGTCCCTCCTCACTTCCATTGTGCTTCGATTCAATGTGTCATTTTGGGTTGATCACCTAATGATCGCGAGATGATGAGGATGGATGTACGCAAATTGCGATCGATCGAGGAAGAAAACCATCCATCACAGGCTCATCACAATTCAACGAGCTTTGCGCCTGCGGTTGGGTTCGGTTTTGGGTGAAAGCTTGGTACCGTTGGCTGCATTCGTACCCAACTGCAGCGAGTTAATCCTTGAATAATGATCCTCCTCCTCGGTGCATCCTCCGATACTCCAGCTGGAGCCCGCTACCAACTCCGCTCATCTTCGCGACTTTGATTGACAATCGACAGACAGATCGGACGCGTCTGAAGATGCACTTTTGGGGTGCGCTTCCGCTATTTGCATATCGGGGTAGGGTTCGTTCGTTGATGAGGGTAAGAATAGTTCAACAGCCTTTGTTGGGATCGTTCGTAGCGGAAGAGTCGAGTGGGTTCAAGGAAATGCAAGGAAACACAAGCGCAAGAACTCTACTTTTGTTTTAACACATTGTTTAAGATATACCTATGCTCAGTTTGTTCTCAGCGCTGATATATATCTATAAAGAATTAAAGCAATATGAGTAACCATTATGAACATGCTTGTAAAACGTTAAACAAAACTAACGATAAACAAAATTATTTAAATATAATAATAAAGGCTTCATCTTCTTAGAAGGCTCTATTGAACACGTTTACACGACATGGTCTCGTCTCAAACCACTAAAAAACTCGGTCCAGATTTATCTCCTCTAGCCGTGCGGGTCACTGACGAACACTATCCTGCGAGCAGGAGTTCGTTTCCCTCATAACTTGCCCCAACCATCGTATATCTTCCGGCTTTGGCCTTCATTAGGATCCAGGATCAGGATTAATAATCCTTCTCCTTAAGCCCTGCTCGTAAACATCGTAATAGTTCAGCCACTAACACCCGTTACTCGATAATGGGGAGAGCATTGGATACTAATAACATGGCTGGGGTAAGTTATGAGGATGCACGGATTCGTTGGATGGAACAATTCTATTCTGTCTGAGATCGGATGCTGCTGTGGTTGCAGAAAGACTGTTGAACCATATTTTCTGGAACAAAACTTATCGACAACCTGGAAAGGATTCGGCCCAACAATTCTGGCTTTCTGTGACTTGAATTTACCCCTAGCTGGATAGTCAGTCCTGTGGAGGCGATCTGGGTGGTATTCGGCACCCTTTTTCAGAAAAGAAGATCAGATCAGAAATAAAGAAAAGCTTTCAGAAGCTTTTGTGATCTCGCAGTTGTGAAATGACCGGTACAACGACGAACAAGGGACTTACTACTGTGCAACAAATGCGACTCGTCGGGCCCTCCAAATAATGACTGCAGAAGTCAAAACTCTTCGGAGTGATTCAGCTCTCCAATGTAGTGGATAGTGGATTCTTTCATAGAAGGCTGTGTCCCACTCACTAGAAAGAAGAAGCAGACTTTGGTATACTGGTCTTGTCATGAGAAAGCCACCGCACGGAACAGTTCGTAAAGCCTGCTTAGGGTGTTTATATTGCAACATGGTTGTTCAAGTGAATAAATATGATTTGATATCAATGTCATCGCGTCGAGAAAATTATGTTGAACCTTTCAAACCCTTGATCACGTATTTCCCCAAATACTTCCTGTAATATTGGCATGATTTTTTGCACTGTATTGGGCTTAACCTCTTCAACCTTAGTAAACAATTTATTACTAAGGTTGTTCAGTAAAATTTTCACAAATTTATAGTTGTATTTTACTACATATAAAAAACCTCATTTGAGACATATTCAATTAAAATTCCTTCCAATATTTTAAGATTGATGTTGCACCATTAAAAACCCTAATTGTAAGCTCGTGCAGATCAATCAAACCCACCAGGAGAAATTTTAACCCAGCCTTCTACAGCCGGTACCAGTTCCTGTAACCTTTTCGAATCATTAGCAAGACCTCGTCAAAATCGATTTACTACTTACAGCCTGATCTATCAAATATAGTCCCCCCAGAGGGCTCGTCTCGTCTCCTGCTTCGGCTGCAGGGTTTGCAAAATGAAGCTATTGTGTGTGAGCATGTGTGCGTTGGCACGTGTTTAATAGCGATTTAATCACACCCTTGATGCTGCACCCAGACACCATTCACCCCATGTACAGGGCTCATTAAGCTTTAGCAGAAACGAGCCGCCCGTTCGGTCGGTCCGTGTTAGGCTCGGGAAAGTTAGTAGAGCTCGCTATTTTAATCGAAAGCTTCGCCAACGTGCCACCGGTAGCATTTCACTCTTCACTTTCCCAAATCGGCACCCATTATTCCACCTACGCCCAGCGATTTTTGATTCGTTTTTTTTTTTGCGTTTCTAAGTATCGCTTACTTGTAGGATAGCTGGAATGTCTATTTTTTTGTAAGGTCACTACGGAGAAGATCGAACAGATCCACACTTGCGATTATTATGGTGGCGAGTGTCTGTATGTCCCATTCGGTGGCGCCAAGTGGTTTCAAACCACAGGCTATTCTTCCCAAACCGTCCCATCACTGACTCGGGTGGGCCCCGTGGAACGAATCTTTTTCATCCGTGCCGCAAGCGACCGATCGAATGGGCGCGCGCGCGCGCTCACACAAGCCTGCTCCCGTCGCACAAATTGCAATGATCGGTGAAGATTTATGGTCCTCGGCGGTTGAGTGTTAATAGGAGTGCGAGGTGATCGCACCACCACTTGGCTGCACGGTTGCACTCGACCGGACCGTTCGACAAGGATCCTCGCGCGCTAAGGTGAGAAAAGTGATGCTTTTCATAATGAAATCATCGACCATCATCACGCGGCCGATCGTGGTTTGAAGAAAGTGGCCGAAGTCTTGAACGTGGCGCAGACTGCAGCAGCAGCACAATGCAGTTCCTGATTTCTTCCTTTCCACGCTCCCCCACCACTTCCTTCTCCTTCGACAACACTTTCTAAGGTAGCAAGAAGATCTCACTGCTTACAAAGCACTTCCCGGTGCAAAATAATAGAACGTCGCTTCATCCCAGTCTGCACATGGACGTGCGCCTCGATGGCAGCTTCGAAGAGCATCGGGCGTGTACGGTAAATCGGTGGATGAATTATGAGTCGTTTGTTTGGCATCGCGGGCGCGAACTCCATCTCGCGCCACTGCAGCGTAGCTTTATGCAGATTTGTCTCCTTTAAAATGTCATATCAATCGCGGCTAAAGGGAAGGATCGTTTGGCCGGGCGGGCGGACGGGCGATCTTCTATGGCCTAACGATGTTGTTAGGACGCTCGACGGTAATGGAACTGACAGCCCCCTTCGGGTGACAATGTGCAAAAGTGTGCACGCGCACAGGACGCGGCTCTTGATCCGGTCGAGGACCTTTTAGTGGATGAGATGGGTAATTTACAATTCAACGTTCGGTGGATCCGGTGGGACGGTTGCTGGTAAAGCATGGTGGATATTGCTTGCACTCATCAAACAGGCCTAGAATAGATTGCAGTGAGGTAATAGGAGTAATTAAAGCCATTTTAACATCTAATTGTTATGGTTCAATTTTTTTCAATTTACAGAATTAGTTTTTTTTCCATTTTGTAATTATCGAGCTTACTTATTCGTACTTTTATTCACTGTTTTTAATATATTTCCATATTTTTTATTTGCTTTCGAGTGTTACGGTTCGACGACGCAGTGTCAATGTTCGCTATATTAAATATTTAATTAAAATATTGAAATCTAAATTCAAGCTATAATACTTGAAATAATTCAACAAGTTTAATTTTTAAGCCTTATTTAATACAACTTTTATCGAAAGCCGAAAATCGACCCGAATCCGGAACCGAAAATATTTTTATCTATAAGCTGTAAAACTACTGAAAGTGGTGCACAATGCAGTTCTTTGCGCGATCCAGTCTTATTTGAAACTGATTGAATTATAAAAAAATTAGAATTCATATGTCCAGCATCTGATGCAATTGTCTACAGTGCTCGTTCCGAACAGTGGTCTGTGCCGAACAGAAAAATTAAGCTCAGCCCTATGAAGACCAAAACCAGGGTTGCTCAACTTTTTTGTACAATATAAATGATTTTTCTAATCTCAGCCCATGCGTTTCTACGTTTGCCACAGCAACTTTTCCTGTCTCGCTAGCAGAGCATGGTGGATGATCTCGGACGGACTCTGGCTCAGACGAAGGTGTGTGGCTGCGGTGACGGATTTCACGATGAGGATCACCTTCTGTGGTCCTGCGTGGAGTTTGAAACCGCAAGACCCTCCTTGTTGGGCGCAGTCGAGAGCATCGGCAGACGGCCGGGTTTAGAAATTAAAGAAGTGTTGGCGACCAGAGACCTCGCTTACATGAGGCTCTTCTTCCGATTCGCCAGAGACAACGGTCTTATCCTTTGATTCCGCATCCTCATTATCCTTCCAATTCATGTCCGCCATTCCTTTTTTTGTTATTCGTTGTGATGTCTTTGTCTTAAGTGTTTTTTTAATGCCACGGGTGATCCGTTGACGGAGCTCAATAGGGCTCAATGACAGCGTTGTCGTAAAAAGAGGGAGTCTGCCCCTATGCAACAGTGTTCTTCCTCCCAGTCCAGCCTTGATGGAGTGAGTTCGGCCTTGCTGGTGTTGGGTTCGGAGGTGGTCGGCGAGTTCAATATCGTGATTAGCAGAGGTCCTGCTGTTACGTGATGGAACTCATCGATAGCTTCTGAGTTCGGTGCTGGCCTGGTCGAGCTTTGGCTCGACTGCTGGGCAGTTTGAGGAACACTGTTCGCAGGCAAATGTTTGTAATGTCCAGTTTGCTGTGGTGGTTTTATTACTTTATTTGCCTAATCTAGTTAGAACTATTCGAATTAAACAAAACGATTAATTTTAGATGCTAATGAAATTATTACCACAGTAAATGCACCTTGAGCACAATGGAGGATCCGTTAAAATCTCACCAGGTCGCCTGGTCATGCCATGGGAATGACGCCGTACGATCCAGCCCGTAAAGCCCTTTAAGGCCTTTAAGGACATGGAAACAGGCGTTAATAAAGTTAATAAACATTCCAAGCATGAAAATGTTCTCGAATGCTTCCTGAAAGATTATTGAAAGCTTCCCTTCTTAGATGCTCGGTTAGTAGATAGCCGGGAGCTTTGCCATAGCTGTGTCAAAAATAAATGTTTGTATTTTCTGCCTGTTTGTAGGGGGAGGTTAGATGAGGGTCTTGTATGTCCATGATGCACAAATATGTTTGTACAGTGGCGGATCCAGGTCTTTGGAGGCCCCGAACCGAATGGCAGTTTAGGCCTTTCTAATTGTGACTCATTTGTGAGTAAGACCAACAGGATTTCCCTCGCCGACGAGGCCCAGAGCGTCCGCTCCTTCCGCTCCTAGGTTGATCCGCCACTGCGTTTGTATGTAATTTTTAGTATATTTTGTCTGAATAATCGTACAAGAATCATCAAAAAACCCTGGTACTTATTCCTCAAGAAGCACCTAGCACTCTTTCTTTCATTTCAATAAAATCACCAACAACTCGCGAAATATTTTCAAAAAACCACTTTTATCCTGTTTATTCCATTTACATTTTTTTTTTCATTCCTTCTAACTCACATTCGTTAACTAATTGCACTTGTTACAACATGCTGGTTGATCATGTAATTACTTCTTGTGTGTGTTTTTTTTTTGTTTAAAATGTTATCACATTTAGTCCATTTTGTTTTCCTTCAATTCCTTTGTTTTACAACCTTTTCCTACCGCTTCTCCCGTTTTACGTAGACGCATTTGGATGCAATATCGATTATAGCAAGAAACCCCGTTCCTTTAACATCTAATGCAATGCACGGCAAGGTGCGTTTGAGCCTTATCGTAAAAGTTGTTTAGCAAAATAGATTGTTACACTGTATAGAAAATGGATAGACAAACCGCCGCCGTCAGCTCCCCTTGTTGTGGTTTTATAGAGAAAGGAGAGCGAAGGCATGGGACATGCTGCAGCCAATAAGGCACCCAATAAGGAGAATCTTGTGGCTTTGTTTCTGCGATTCGAATCGAGCATGAGCACGGGCTTCGCTCGATTACTTTGATATGTTCCGTTCGTTTAATGTCCGGTACGTCCAAATTGGTAAGGTTACGCTGTTCAAAAGCCGATCGATCATCACACAGTTTTGTCCCTTCTCTTCTTTTTACTCAGCTGTGTTTTTGGTACAGTAGAAGAAAAACATGAAACACTTTACACGCTACTTTGGCTTACGCTACGATGGTATCGGGTGGATCCGGTAGAGAATGGTAGGGCACGGCACAGAACCGTAATCCTCACCACCATGCTCTCTTCGTTAAATTTAAACATTATTAAAAAAGCATCACGAATCACGTGCCACCTTTGTCGAACGGACGATTTATCTGGTGGTCTTCAACTTCCAGCGCAGGAACAGGAAGGCGGCAACTCGCAGCACAATGAAGATGACGATCAGTGCAACAATGTCGAGCGTAAAGTTGGCGTCCAACATGTCCAGCTCCTCCAGCGTGGTCGTGGGTGACTTGAAGTGACAGTACACCTGGTGACACTTGAGCTTTTCGCGACCGTACGAGTAGGTGGCCAGTGCGGTACCCTCGAACCCGTAGCGAATGTAGGACAGGTACGTGATCCACCGTAGATAGATTGGAATGGCGTCGAAGGACACGAAGAAGCCGGAGAACAGCAGGAATGGTACGGACATGACTGGGGCCAGGAACACACCGTTCTGGACGTTCATTGCTGCACCGACCACCAGACCGACGCTTTGCGCGACGAACGAGATGAGCAGACAGGAGCCAAGGAACATCGCGAACCGGAACCACTCGAGTGGTTGTGACGTGAAGTAATAGACGATCGAGACGTAAAACACGCAAAAGATTGTCTGGAAATAGAAACCACCATCGTTAGACGTTGATTTATTTTCAAGGTGAGTAATTCTCTCAACTTACCTGGAATGGTATGTCCGAGACTGTGATAGCGAGATAGTACGATCGTAACGAATACCATCTATTAAAGTTCTCCTTTAACAGTACCGGCATCTCGAGAGGGACTGTAAGAAGAGTTAAGAGGAGTGTAAAATCTTTCCAAACTCCAATAGTTAGCCATGTTATAATCACTTACATGAAAGAATCGTAATTGTCATGGACGTGTACATCAGGAACAGCATGTTGAAGAACAGGAAGCCCAAGTTACTGAGCACCTTAGCGCCATCGTTACCAATATCGTAGTACAGTGTGCCGATCAGGAATCCAACCAGGATGTGAGCAAACAAACGCAAGTACATGAGAGTCTGCAAAGGATCGGAGAAGGATCGGACATTAGTCATTTGAAACCAAAGCTAGAACATGACCAACAATCAACATACCCAATCACGTCTACTGAAAAGCAGCGTTCGTTTCAACACAACCCAAAACTGGTGGAACTCCGACGTTGGATAGCGTTCGGGTGAGTGATCGATATCGGTCGCACCCTCAACCGGCAGCAGCGCACTGTTAACCTCCGGCTCCCGGTCCGGTTCAACAGCGATTTTGATCGTTTCCGTCTCCTTCGCAATGTCGTTCACCATCGACGGTGGCAGCAACCCATTTCCACCGAGGTTCAGATTGTCCGCGTACTTGTTCGCCCCACCGTTCATGCGCTCGTAGTTCACCTTCAAGTTGGCATTTCCGTTGGCCGCATTTTCATTCTTCTTGTTCTTCTGGGCCGGGAAGTCCAGCTCACTGCGGATATCCTTCTTGCCGTTCTCGATCGCATTGACAAGCTTGCGCGTATGGTCACCATGCTCGCCGCACGATACCTCAATGACGTAGCTGGCCGGATTGTGGTACGAGGGGCACTCGAGATCGAGCGTACCCAGGAACGGGACCAACTGTCGCGTACTACCCTGATACACGCACTGACCGTCGGCGAGCGTGTACAGCTGATCGAACATCTCGAACAGACGGGCCGACGGTTGATGGATGGTGCAGATGATCGTACGTCCGCCTCGGGCCAAGAACTTCAGCAAGCTCACACACTGGAAGCAGGTCGAACTGTCCAAGCCCGACGTAGGTTCGTCGAAGAACATGATCGGTGGATTGTTCACCAGCTCCAGCGCAATCGAGAGACGCTTCTGCTGACCCCCGGATAGGTTCCGCGTCAACGTTGGACGGTGTTCTTCGAGACCGAGCGTTTCCAGGATTTCCTTGATCTGCGTGAGAATAATTCTTCATGAGCTGTCTGAATACCCGAGGGGTAGCGCAATATCTTCCACTTACCACATGCTGTTTCTCACTCTTCTCCACCTTCTGGCTCAGCTTCAGGCTAGCGGCCACGTTCATCGCTTCCTCCACAGTCAAGTTAGCGTGCAGCTGATTGTCCTGCATAATGTAGGCGGAAAGTTTGCGGAACTGGCTCAGGTTGCGCTCCTTTCCATTCATCGTTATCGAGCCGTCGATGTTTGTCGTCCTTCAAATTGTACAACAAAAGAGCTCGAGTTTAAAAATCTTTTGAAATTGAAAACGGGCCTGTTACTCACTTGTAGCCGGAAAGGATGTTGAGCAGCGTACTCTTGCCAGCACCGGACGGTCCCATGATGGCGGTCAGCTCTCCCGAGCGCAGCTTGCCGCTCACCTCTTTTAGGATGGTCTTTACATCTGCGAAACAAAAAAACAGAGAAATGACGGATTATAGACATCAATAAAATCGTCGTGCAAATAAGGAAGTGTCATGTGTAAATAGAGTTTATTGTGTCTGTGCCGCTTTTGCACAGCGACTACGTGACGCCCGTAAGCCGTAATGTCATTGGCAACAGGTCAAGTGAACGATGCGTGATGGATGATTCTTGCGTTACTTGACTAACTCTCATCCAAGTTATCGTGTTCGGAATATCTAGCTCCGGATAAATTCCAAAGCCAGCTCAGAGTTCTCAGAAGCAGCGTGATTAAAAATCTACAGTGATTGGATTTTTGCCTCAATTTCTCGTAAGCTACCTTCCCCCGTTCGATCATTAATTACTACCTTTGAGAACCCTGCCTGCAGGCAAAGGATCGCTAGAATGTCGCTAGAGTTCTGTGGATCTGGTTCGCGAGGGAGAGCCGCGTTTAATTGATGCCCGTGGAAGGTCTCGGCCGGGTGGCAAGGTTTTTCCAACCGTTCCGAGCGACTCAAAAGGTGTACTCTTGGCGTTCTCTTATCAAATGTACCTTCCCAACGATGTCGAATCGGCGCTTCGATGTGCGTTAGGTGAGAAAAATCTGTTTTCCAATAATCAAATCACCTTCCTTCGTACCTTTTTCACGGCTGGTAGTAACGGTTGGTTGCAGCTAAATTATGCACCGACTTATAAATGCAAGGTTAAACAACAGAAGATTCCCAACAACCACTCACAGCGCGCGATGGGAATCACTTCGCTAGCCGTGCATTCATGAGTGTTGTAAACCGGTGCAAACTTTCCCACATTAATAATTGAACCAGTATTGATCATCAACTGCTCCAACAACCCTAAATGGCCCGTAACAAGCCTAACTGCAGGGGGTCTCGAATGTCTGCTCGCTGCGCAAACAAACCGATCCCGCACTGCAACCAACAAATCGTTACTTTGTTTTATCAACTGTTTCGGAGTGTTGTCCTCCAGACCATTTCGATGACATTGTGACGGCATTGGGGCACAGAATTTGCACAGTATGCACAATAGAAATCGGATATATGGCGCACTTGGAGTGAGATTTTTAGGAATAAAAATCAAAAGAGATAATATTCGTGTCTGACTTTAGTGGCGATCTCATCTTCCAGGAGTTATCAACCGATGCTGTGAGGCGTCGTCATCCTCAAAAATGAACGATCAAGCACGGTGTAAACAATTTGCATATACCACCACCCCTGGTTTGGAAGGGGTAAATTGGAATTCAACATGCTCTCAACAAACAGAAGGAGGCACACACAAACACAAAAGTTATCTTTGATAGCACATCTTCCCTTGTCTCGTTGATCGAATACAAACCCATCGCCAGTTTCGAGCAGGCAGCGATGATGCTGTTGCGGTACCGTGGAATGGCAAGGTCAATTCCAGTGACCGCTGTTGGAACGTTAGAAATTAAAAAACACACACAGATGGGCCGAGAAAAATAAACTTCCCTCCTCCTCATCATCGCCGTCGCCTCGTCGGAGGAGAGGGCGAATTTTTGGCAACTAGACAACCTTAAAACCGGTTGGTTTAAGCACAAGCAGCAAAGTTCTGCAGCATTGCCCAAAACTGGCTGGAGCGGTTTTGTTGTCGCGACTTGTTTGAATTAATCGCGCGCGGAAAAGGGAATTTCCGCGAAATATGCGCTCCACGGGTTCCGTGCATAAAAGATCATGGTCACGTTATTACAAAGGGGGGTTTTATGTGTAAAGCAGGGGTTGCTGTTTCTATTATTGAGGAAAACCGGTGTTCCACTACTTTTTTTAGGGGGTTTGTAAGGTAAATCATGTTCGTGATCATATATCTACTAAAGGCAAGTAGACTACTAACTAAGGAGCAGTACTTAGCAAAAATGAAGGTGTGGACATTGTTTTTCAAAAGCAATAGTTGCTCTCTCATCTCTCAAATCTTCTCACAATCATTGACGATCGACAGCACACCGTACATGAGACGAACAATTAAAAATCAACCACCCCGCCGGTTCGATCATCATTCCCTCGTCGGTGGTGTATCTGACTAATTAATGATATATCTAGACAACCGATCGTTTTTTAAAAATGAACCAGCAAATGAGTCCTGTCCAGCAATCGCCCAAGCCCAAGCAAACCGATTATTAGTAACAGCAACAAGCCGGAATCGATGCAGTACACGGCCGGGTGTAGCAGGAAGGTGTTTTTATCTATAATTATATTGACTTCAAACGTGTCCGTGGGAGGAGGGACACGAGGCTGCTAGAACGCATTTCATCTCCCCGGATTCGATGATGCCTGTTGTTTTTCAATCTGTGCCCTCTCTCACTCTCCAGCAGGTCTAGCGGGCAAGTAATGCTATTAAATAACTATTAGCCTTGTGTGAACTAGTTCCACGGTAGGTGGCTCGTGGCCACCGTTACCGGCCACGGGGTCATTAGTATTGATTTTGTTGAACATCCTTCTCAAAAATAAACATCCACAGTTCCCATACTTAACTGTAATGGGTGAAGCAAATGCATTTTAAATATGTTTGCTTCTACTTATGGGAGCAAAACTCGTCACTCTCAGCGTTCGGCGGGATGCGATTGTTTTTTTTTTTCAGGTTAGTCGTAACCAATGCTGTCACGAAATATCAGGCCACCACACCACCAGACGTCCTTATCGTTCAACCCGGGCTCGATAAGATGCACTGGAAACAAAGCAAGTCGTTCCCTGGGAACAATCGATCCCATGCCGAATCGATGCGCGTGATAAGCAGCAGCAGCTCCACGCTCTTATCGTGGGTCTTGCCTTGCCAGTTGATCGTGTACATGCGTAACCGGGAGCTAAGTTGTTCATTGCAGGGGTTGCAAAAATATGGTCGAAGCAGTGACGGATCAAAAGCCTTGGAGACCCTAAGCAGAATGAAAATAGAAGTAGGATATGTGATCCACTGGGATAGGGTCAGAGGCCAAGTGGAGATATAATGCAAAGCTCCTTATGGAACTTGGAGGATCTCCTAATGATCGAGGCTATTATGAACCCCCATCAGCTTACAGCAAGATACCCCATAAGGCCCCAAGCATCTGATTAGCATGCTTGCACTTTGATCCGCCCCAAGGGTTCAAGTTTGCTTTCTATTACTGTAAAGCAAAAACAACGCCCACAAGGAACAACAACATTACTCATCCTTGTTCCCGGCGCCTATCACAAATGTCACTTGAAGCACGATCGTACTCACAAACAAAGAAACACTTCGCAAACACTGACTCATGCAGGCTGATCGTGGTGGATAAGAACGAACAAAATGCTTCTCTCGTTACAATTATTTTTGCCCAGCAGTGAAATCGGAACAATCGACCAAGGCCCTAGGGTCGAAGGTCTCTTTACCCAACCTCGTGCTAAAACTCTGACGCATCCCCGACGTATCATTGCCACACGATCAATTAGTTTCAAGAAGAAAAAACCAAATCGGCATATCATCATCTCTGATTCAAAGCAAACACTTCGTTTCGTCTTTGATCCGGATATTGAGTAGCGAGCTGGAAAAAAGCAACTCCACACGATTATAATGATGGTATTTTAAATTCATGACGTAAAGGATGCAATTGTTTCGGGTGAAAGGTGTGTACCGACTAGCAAGATATTCCCACATCGTACTAGTGGAATGTGTAATCATTAGGGAGGAATAATTTCCAACGTTTCAAACCGGAGGGTTGTTTGCAAATAGATGAAGTTTCCCGCATTAGTCATTACGGAGAATCTGCGCTGCGTCTCCGTTGCGAAGTGTTACTTCCTCATTTCAGAATCAAGGATCTTATGTGAAGCTATAATAATCGCCATCGCGATACAATCTCTTCTACTGGATTTTTTTTTATCGCAGGTCAGTTTTAAAAAAATGAAACAAATGTTAAGTCACTATTTTGTTTATATATTGATCTCAGAAGGACCTACTAAGTAAAATCCTAAGTAATGTTTTTGCATACTTTTAGGCGTATGGTATGATATAATACAAAATGTTCAGTTTCGGATCTTTCAGTTACAAAGTGACATTTTCCTTTTATATATTTGGTATCCCAATTTTGTCAAATCAACACTAGTGTATTGATGAGTAAGAAGTTAAGTTTATGCAAAAGTGGGGATTGGTTTAGACCCACATCCAATCTAAGCAACTTGGAAATGAAGGTCATTTTTTTAACGATTCATGATTGATCGTTCGTTTTGCTAAGGTCCATGTGATACAAAACGACTGTTAAATTTTATATTTAAAAAAAACAGAATTTTATTAATATACCTGTTCTAAAAATTTACTTTAACTTTTGCTAAACAGGTTTAAAAAAACACTCGAAATTTAAAGAAACTTGCAAATCTTCGTTGATCATCAATCAGTAAAAATCCTTAAGCGAATAAAATTCTCGCTGAATGAATGATCATCCTTAGTGAACTACCAGGTCAAGGTAATTAACGAATAAACAATTTCAAAGGAAAATATGTTATAATGCTGTAGTTTTATGACAACTGACTTACGCGAACTTTAACATTTACACAAACACATCAGCACAATTTTTATTGTCTCTTTCATGTGGCGGTTTGCTAGCCACACGGTTTCATGACCACGTTGCTAGCCACACGATCATCGTACGCACCGCACGCAAAACACAAAGCCCAGTTGGTGGCGAGAGTTGGCAAAAAAAAGCGGAACGTCAACAAAAACAACGTTTGTCGTCTAACCGACCATCCATCCATCCATCCAACCGGACCGATTAGCAAGATCGCAAAGGTCGTTTGCCATTAAAGCGGTCCGCTCGCAAGTCCCGCGCAGATCATAGACAGACGGCGCAGAAGGAACGAAAGCCATGGACTAATTAGACAGGCCGGACCGATGGCGCAAAACCGGTTCCGGTGCGGTGTCACTCGGGTCCTCCAGTGCTGCGTGTGATAAATCTCAACAGTGTGCACTCAAAGGGGGCAAAGGTGTGGTGGTGGTGGTAGCCATTTTGACCCTCGGGACACGTGATCAGGACTCGCACCTTAATGGCCGTGTTGGGCCACACTTCCGGAACGTGCAGGTAAACGGGGTGGCCATTCTCACGTGTCGGCAGAAAAAAAAACATGGAAAATGATAGGGATCGGGTCAGCAGAAAAGGGCCACGCGTGTGATCATGATAGCTTTATCCACCTTTCAAAGATCAACCCTTCTTTAATTGTTTGTTTTTGTCGACCCTGGACATGCAAAGGGCGCGTAAAGGTTTTGGTGGGTCGTTTTTTTGCCAACCAAGCTTTTTTAAATGTAATGAGGTTAACGAGACTTTTATTTCACTTGAATGTGAAGGATGTTATGTGCAATCGTAAGAGGAAAAAAGATTATCAAGATAAACTGTTTCTGTTTTTTTCGGAAATCATTTTATTTTCCATTCACTTTTTCGAACGCACCAGAGGTTTTTCTCTATTTTGTTTGATGATGTGAGAAAATGTGAATGTAAAAACGACCAAACGAAAATAAGAAACAATCCCTCTCCATCAAGGTTAATTGAGCGGATGGAATTTCGTCAGTAATCCAGCGAATGGCTGATAAGACCGAGGCCGATTTATCTGAGTCGCTTTAAGGTGTCGCAGCGATAAAACAAGCACCCAACGTGTCGGTACAATCCCAAACGATTACTTCACTGTACAAAAATCCCAACAAGCCCACATCATGCCATAAATGGTAAACCGGTAGTAGCGGTGGAACCCTCGAAAGCCGGATATTTTGCTTTTTCCTGTGTTTGAACTGTTTTGCAAATAATGTTGCTGTGGCTGCCGCATGGGCTGATCGTCACAATAAATCCCCCCGGACCCACGGCGATCGTAATGTGATCGACTTTATAATCGATGCGCATGCAAATTGTGAGCCGCGATTCCCCCGTCCTGTGTGTACAGAGCTCCTACGTGGACAACCGTTGTGTGTGTGTGTCTTTTCGCAGGTGATCGCCAACGATCGTCGCATTGTTTGCAGTCCGGATGCGTTGCGATCCCACGTCGTCACACACAAGGAAGTACCACGCTTTTACCGTTTTGTGGATGGGTATAAAGAAATGGTGAGATGAACAACAACAACAAAACTAAGGCGAATGATACTTACTGTTGCGACGTCCTTCCTTGACCCGGTACGAAAGATTGTGGAAGGCCAGATCGACGGGTGGCCGGGTCGGCAGATGGGAGAGCGTCTTCGGCTGCGACGGTACGATCTGCACCCGCACCGAACCATTTTTCCTATTGTTATCATCGAGCAAATTGTTAGTCAGACCGCTACTGGTGCCACCGGCAAGGTCGATCGCTTCCGCCATGTTGGAAGCTTTGTGTGTGCGTGCGTTTCTTCGTGTTTTATGCGTTCGCAAGCGTCAGCTCCGTGTTCGTTTTTTTCCACCCCACGCGATACGATGCGCTTCTTTGTGTGTTCTAACCGTCAAAGGTGTCTAACCATGGCCTAGGCTTCAAAGCCGAGACAACCGAGATTGATCCTACGTAGCTGCTACGCGAGCTCTCTCCCTTAGCTTATCACTACGACTGACTGATTCACTGGTCTGATTCCGTCACAATAGGGGTTGTTTTCACGCCTCAAACGCACGTTACCCTGACCACACTATTTTCCAGCGGTTGCTGTGACGTACGACTGCTGTTTATTCGCCGTTTCACCACTAATCCTTGACAGATCGAGATTGTGGATCGCGTCACAAAAGTCGGCAAAACAAATCACACGTCCAAAACCACTTGTGCAGCACCCCGGATGCAGTTTCGCTTCACTCGTAACTTTCATACGCCGATGCACTTTCTTTCCACACGAGCTTTTCCTTTCCCTTCTGCGTGTGGTTGTTTTGCAGCGCCGTGCTACTCTCACCGGTGCAATTCGATCACACTTCCGGTATCTGGAGGGGCAAGCATTAAATTTCCTCTCCCAGAAATGCTATCTAGCTGGCGCACAGTACACTTTCGCCGTGTTTCTCTTATTCCACCCCTTCTTGTCGTGTATCGGAGTGATTCACGCACGCGTTTCTTCGTTTACTTCGAGGATCACTTTCGCACAAACGAGTAAGATGCGTTCTTCCTATCACTGTGCACGAGCGCGCACGGCCAGGAAAGAATGGCTCGATACACGAACAGAAAAATCAACCGAAAAAAAAACACACAATCCGAGACACACGGTGTCTGCTCTGTCCCGTGGGGTGCCAAACAACGAGTGAATCGAACGCACGGCACTGACTTCGAGCGCACCACCGAGATGATGGGAAGTAAAAATGTACGATATGCAACACGCACACAAACAAGCGCGTCCAACCCCCTTTGGAGTGGAACAGCCGAGAAGGGAAGCAAGGGGTGTGGAAATGTTGTCTCGGGGGTGGAAGAAGATGATGGAGACGCCAGCGACTCGTTGCGTGCGTCCTCCAAATGGCATCGCACAAACACCACATCGTGTGCCTGTGCTTGCGTATGAAAACACCCCCTGAGGTTGTGTTGGTGCCGCATCGGTAATGCCTTTCCGACCCCAACCTTCATTGCAAACCCCTTACTCCGCCAACCCCTTACTTCCCAACCAAACCCGGCGGCAGGCGGCAGTTGGCAGACGGGTAGCCATCGTTTCATTCTTTGTTTCCAGCTGTGCGTTCCTCCATTACTCCATCCGTTGCGCCTTTGGGGAGGGTATAATCGGCACCAATACACTGACAGTGGCAGTAAGCGGTAAAGGTTATAGCCACGCACCCTTGTCAGGCAGGCAGGCAGGAGGAAACGGTGAGCAAGGGTGTGTTTTTGAGTGAGCGAGAAGGCACTCCTTCCGATCTCCATGGTGATGATGGTTCGGCGTTGTATGCAACAGCTGGCCGGGGGTTGCAAACAAGCGATCGATGCAACAAGTGCTTTAAAAAGTGCATCCAAGTGGGTAATTGCGTTTGAATTGTGCTCTGCAGATTGCATTTTCTGCTGCTACAATTATTAAACTTGTAGGTGTAATGGATTATATAAATTACTTGAAGAAGATAAATTGGAAGAGATAATTCAAGCCGCATGTGGACGATAACGCGATAAGAAAATGATTATACGGCGCTCGAACCTCGAAACAGTGTACATTTCGAATAAGTGACGTCAGTTTTATCGTTCAAATTTTAGGCTGTATTTCTGAAGCTTTCTTTTTTATTTCATGTTCTTCTAGCAATGCAATGCAGGAATTCTTTTGTATCTTTTGTAACTGATTAAAACCCTGAGCATTCAAAGAGCCCCGTTTACATCAACAGAGACAAATCTGTTTTGTTGGTTTTGCTTAATTATAGAGGCATTTTACTTCATTCGTCTCTTAAAGGCTTGTCTAGAAGGTTAAAAAAGGTTGTGCGGTCCTTGAAGCCGCGATCATTTAGAAGGTCTCGAAATCAATAGTCTTAGGAGCGATCTGGTGGCAAATGCTATAACAGTGCCGGTCTACACACGGCAGGACCGGGGTTTAAATCCCATCCAGACTGCCTCTCCCGTACGTAGGGCTGACTACTTTGCTACGGGTAAATTCAAGTCACAGAAAGTCAGGATGGTAGGCCGCGAGACCTTTCGAGGTTGTATAGTGCTAAGGAAGAAGAAGTACGCCATAAGGGACTTCCATTATCATAACTTCAACTTT
Organism: Anopheles stephensi; assembly: GCF_013141755.1. Taxonomy (NCBI): domain Eukaryota; kingdom Metazoa; phylum Arthropoda; class Insecta; order Diptera; family Culicidae; genus Anopheles; species Anopheles stephensi. The sequence continues at coordinate 54,656,200 of NC_050203.1, read as the reverse complement.
AATTCCGCTTAAGGCCTCGAAGGGGTTTGATCCACCACTGACTGAAAACTATTTAGAAGAAGAATTGTACGATGGTTGATTTTATTGATGAGGAATGACTCCTCGTTGAGTAAAAAAGCTCTTTTTTTGTAGCCACTAAAAAAAATAAAGTTGAAAAAAGCGATCAATTTTATTTGAATATTTTGAAAATTTTGATTCTAATTTTGATATTCCAATGGAAATCAAATTTAAAAATAAAATAAGAGCTTTCGTATTTTTTTTTTTATTGTGGACATCTCCTCTATGGAGCTGGTCTTATTCTGTTGTCCTTCACCGTATGTCTATGAATAATCCAGAACATAACACAACGAAAAAAAAATCCCAATTGTAGAAATATGCAAACAAATAAATACATTCCATACTGCCAATCACCCTCTAACAATACTTCAACATTGCGTGTCGAAAAACTGTCCTAATGCCGACTCGTGTCAATAGATTGAAGCAAAAAAGCAGAACCTCCTTCAAAATGTGCCTTGTCAGCACTCGAAGCACTGTTCCCCAACCGAGCCATTCCGTCCTGAGACTGGCTGAGAAGGATGATTCATCTGCAGCTCTTTGTAGAATGTATTTAATTCAAGCAAACAAGCAAATAAGCAAAATTAGTTACAATGTTGATTTAGAGACAACTATTGCGGGTTTTGTGTTTTGTTGTTGCTTCGCTCGGAAAGCTTGCCGACCTTGATGATGGAATATTTACTGAATCTGTGTAAACAAATCAATTAAGCTTTATCATACATCATACCAACCGACATGACATTGCGCAAGGTATTATCCTGCGGGAACTTATTAGCAATCACGGTACGACGGCACGCCATGACAACGGTCTAACCGACTAAACGCCACTTAAGATGCCAGTCATGTTGCGTAAGGGGAATTGACGTAACGCCGACGTTCGGGGACTCGAAAAGAGTCTATCACCACTACCCGCTCAGCTTTAAACTCGGCTTAAAGCACTTAGAATTTGTTGCCTCCCTCATCGGACACATCGGAGGTTGCTGCACCCTCTATCGGCACACAATCTTCCATGGCAAGAATTCAATCGAAAGCATCGGGTCGGTGGTGACAAAAGTGCAGCAAAATTGCAGCTCATTGGAGGACTTTGTTATCGCTTGAGTTGCATCAATCCCACTGTCTCGTCGTTTCTCCCAGTCAGAACAGGGGCACCGGGTGTTGTTTGGAAAAATGAATCGTACCCCTAGCTTCGTACTAAACACGAAGCCGAACGGAATCACTGTTTCGCTTTGGACTTTGGAGTTCGAACGGACTTTACACTGATAAGAAAGGAGGGTGGGCTAAGGCTAACCTTAGCGCTTCTATACACGGTTACACCGTGGTGGACCGCTTTACACACAAAAACCGTTTTGTTATCTGAATCACACCGATGGAAAAGGAATGAAGCTACGTCTAAAGCTTCACGCCAAATGACTACGAACGAGCTGGAGAGGCGGATGGATGTTTCCGTTCGGATCCAAAAATAAAAATTCAACTGCGATTCGAACCGAAACAACTCTTAGCTAATGGAATCGAACTGCGTCCAAGACATCTCCTGCGGTCGGGCGGAACAGCCTTGAGACACTCTTATCTCGCCTCGCGGCACGGGTCTACGGGTGGTTTTTTGTAAATATTTTCGATGGCTAACGTGTAAATATCAGTGCGCGGAGGATCAACAACCCTGGCAAAGGTTGTTGGGACAGGGTGCGAGCTTTGGATTTTGTAATTGTAAATTGTGTGTGTGTGTGCTATATTTTTCCTGTTCTGAATTGCGACGCGGTGTCACTTGGTTGGACTTTCAATGTTCGTAGCATAAAAAAGGGCGGTGAAGGTAGCACAACAAACCAGATGTTTGTATGCTAGGAAATTATTGGGGAAAATGACCAAATACAGCACACAGCAAATAATTGCAGAGGACGTCTAATAGCAATTATGGTCTACATTACTTAACCCCGCCATTCGATTCTAGGATAAAATACCGGCAGGTCCTTCGAAAAGAGTTAAAAGACGTATTCTAAACATAAAGCCTCAATTAAGCTTCTTTAAAACTTTGTTTTCAAGCCTTTCAGTTTAGTTAAGTCCACCAATCTAGCCATTAGAGGGTGAGCCACCGTTTGCTCCCTTTAGAATTCATATGTTTGGAGTACATTTATTCAAATTAATCCAGAACTGGGAAACTCCAGCGGTTTTAGCTGTAGAGTACCTTTGTTAAGCTTATTTAAGTTTGTAGGTCGAAAGTCTCTAGTAGGACACACGGCAGACCCAGAGTTCAAATCCCATCCGGAGTAGTGAGGACTGACTATCCATCTTCGTGGTATGATTAAGTCTAGTAAGCCAGAAATGACAGTCATGACCAAAGAGAGGTCGTTAGGTCAAGAAGGAAGAGAGGTCCATAGCATAGTAGGACGATCTAACTCACACTCTGTAGCCAAGTAACGTTATGAGATTCCATAGAACGTCCCCTAGCCTTAGGGTCTTTTTCGTCTCATCAGTACTTCAAGAAGATTGGCCGTTTAGATACTGTTGACCTACGAGCGTGGTTTGAAACTCTCTTAGCCTTTAATTTAAGCACACCTAAATCCTACCTGAATCAATCAATCTTATCCAGCGAGGCCAAATTTAGTAGCGGATTAAAGCTACTCCGGAAGCACCTCAAACCTTCGGCCAACAACCATTTGATAAGCAAGTATACCCATTTCCGTTGTAACCTTGGTTTTAAACATCACACCCCTATGACGTAGGTAGGTAGGACCGAAAACTCTAAACCGACCTTTGAACAATTTGATAAGAACATCCTTCACACGAATCGCTCACAGCAGCTTGATAGGTTTGATAATTTAGGGCACTTGCGTGTTGATTGAGTTTTTCTATGTCACGTGCGAAATTTACGCGGTTATTGCTCCAATCATTCGATGGGCGGAATTTTACTGTTCCGTCAGCATTCCTATCAAGCGCCAACCTGGACAACCTTCTACGAATGCGTTGATCTGGGACGTAGAGCTACAAGAATAATTAGCTTTGCATTGCAGTCCTAACAGCAATTTGAACTGCGAATTCTAAATCCGCAAACGGCCCCCGTTGCCTTAAGGTCAACAGTATCTGAAATGCGTTCAACTAGGGGTAGTGAGTTAAGAAAATCGTGTACCGGGAGATTTTTAATGAGATGAAAACATATCAGAAACGACCGTTTTATTTGCACAGCAATACTGCCTCAAAATGCTAATGACGCTAAGCTGGTGGATCGTATGTACTGCTTAAGTACTCTCTCATTTACAACATCAATTCACCAGGCTACACTATCTACTAAGTCCCCGTTAAATTGAGCCTGAGTCTGAGTGACAGCATGCAGTGGTGAGTGATGGGTACACTCCGCCAGCTCCATTCCACTGGACTACGTTTGCCTTCCTTCCATTCCTTCACTCTATCGATCAGCCGGAGAGCGCACAGCCGAGCCGAGCGATGAGGTCAATATTCAAATCAGCACAACTCCGATCATCGCCTTGACGTCAGTGAGTGCTGAACACAAAGACCGAAGGGCTGCCGCCTTTATCAGCAGTCCAAGAGGGACCAAAGAGGGACAGACCATGCTAAAGTGTTGTTGCCCTGCTGGCCCAACACTCGAACGCTCGTTATCAGCCACCCCAAGCTGTGAGCCTGCTTTCGAAGTCTGTTTTTGTAGCTGCTAAAGGTTCGTTGCTCAGCTAGATACATGGAGCCCGTAGCAAACGGTGTGGATCATCTCCACAATGCTACCTACAACTTGGTGACGGTGGGCTAACGTATTACCAACCAACTAACACGATCTCCTTCAGACCGTCTGTCGAGAGGTTGTCACTTCCGGGAGCTCGACTCCACTCGACTTCAGCGTGATATGAGCTAAGTAAACTCGATAGATCAACTAACTCCACACGCCTCCTCCCCCTTCGTAGCAGCAGTGCTGCCATTTGACCTAGATCATCGAAGCTAGCTGAATGTTCTACTGGTGTTTTATTGCGCTTCAGCTTCCGGTAGAGTTGTGCGAGCTAATTATCGGCTCACGATAGGCTAGCTGGCGAACTTTAACTGCTAAATGCAAAACGTTTGCACTGCGAGATGATCGACCGAAAGCGATAACTAATTGAATTGTGGGATTTAGAATAGTTTTGGTAGGGTTTATCATTTCGTTACGATGTCGATGTTTACAAAAACTTTTATGAAGGTCTTAAGCTATATAAATTTTAAATTTTTATTTTAAATAATGAAGAATTTTATCTACTTTGAGAAAAAGACTCCGGTGAATTAAGACATAAAGGCCTGTTAACCATAGACTATGAATGAAATCCATAAACAATTTGCATAATGTTCATCATAGTAATGCAATAAATTATTTTTATTTCTTTTTTCCCGCCAATTAACGGCAACTGCCCCATCCAACACATCACTTTTACGTTTTGCCTTAAAAAGTTCAATTTCAAAACCAAACCACCAAAGCTCCAATCTCAACGATTAGCGGAACAGGCACGCGGCGATTACGAAACATTGCCTCTCAGCGGCACAACCAAGAAGGCAGAGGCAAAAATAAATAAATAAAGTCCAAACCTCCAAGGGTAACGATCGCGCAAAGGAACCCGTTCCTGCGACACCACGGTGTGGTATCGGTTGGAAGTAAGTTTTCGCAAGTCCGCCAAGAGCCACACACCGCGAGCCGAGAGATGCATGCAAACGTGGTGCCGAACCGGTACAGGCCGTTTTTTGTGTGTTGTTGTTGCTGTTGGTACACCGGTGGCCCCTTCTCCTTCTCAAGGGTTCCCCCGATCGTTTAAAAGATTCGCCAACAGGTACCAAGTTTAAGTTTACACCGGTTGTACGACGGATTCTGTTGCTTTTCACCCCTGCTTCCCATGCTTCAGTCGCTCCCTTAAGGGCAATAGCGCTGGTGGAGTGTCTTACCGCACCTTCGCTTTCGTAATGCATATGCGATTCATTCAACTATGTGCAGTCTCCCGAGCAGAGGCAGTCGTGAATTTTGCGCACTTGACGCATGGCTTTGGTTGGGCAAGTGTCGAGAACCGCGGCGCTCGACCGCGATCGAGAAAGTGATCGGATCAGGCGGGGCAGGAAGGGAAGCGCGCCCGGAGAAGCAAAAGCGGGGATTATAGTTTTTCTAACTCGTTTCCACTGCACACGGTCAAATTCGCGCTCGCCGCGGTTAGTTTCATAAGCGCCATTCGATGGCTGGTGGAACGACTGATGCCTGAGAAGGTGGTAGCTTTTTGAAGGCCGTCCAGTGCTGGGTCGGTGGCAACATTATGGTGGTGGCGACCGCGACATGCACCGAAAGCTCACCAGCCGGAACGTGAAGGTGCAGCAGGCGAGGGTTAGAAAAATTTAACCCAACGACAAACACGGCACAACGCGGCACAACGAACCGAACAAGCGTTCGAGCTTCCGAGCGCGAGCGAGTAGAACGTTTAACCTAGTTTAAGCTACCAGCCCTCGGGGAGGACATACACACACAACCTCCGAGGGGAACTTTGAGCTGGAGAGAATATTTAACTCCGGAGACAATTTACTGAGGCTCATTTTGACAGCTGTCACTACTAGTACACTATCCATCTTTGTTTACTATCTATCATCCAGGTGACAGACGTCTCCCAATCATAGTGATCCGTCAGAGAGGCGTGGTGGTACCCGACCGCGACCGTCATATTACGTGATGGTACCATTAGACCCCAGAGGCAATTTCCTAGAACCCGGAGGCAACCGACCATGGCAACTCCGCCCCTGCTTCCTCCCGTCTTTATGCACCTTAACGCACCAAGGATCGTGCGATCGCAAAACGGCCATGCGTTAAACCATTCACTAGCCGCTAACCAAATAGCGCAGATGGCGTTAGGCAATCTCCCTTCGCACCTCGGCGTACAACAGCTCATTATGTTACCCCAATTAATGCGTTTCCTTCAGATACTCTCGGATGCGGACGGAATTGCGTACGGATGCGTTTGCAAACTCGATTGGTATCTTGCAATTGTAAAAAAATCTCCCAGAAAGTTCTACTGCTGCTCAGGTGGTTGCATCTCCACTTGCAGTTGGTGTAACACTGTTCGGTGTGCCACAGAAACGCAACTTAACACGCGCAGTACGGCGTGTCTGACCGTGACTCGGTAGAAACATGTTTGCCAACGAATTTGGGTATCGAATTCTATCTAGATGCTTCTGGGCCTCTGTCAGATATGGAAAAAACAGGTAATGGATAGCTGGTCCCTTCGGACTGATGTAAGGCCAATTAAGAGGATTCGGTACTTCACCTATTATGCCAAGCTGAGCTCGTCACTTATAACAGTCTCACACCATAAAATTCAATTACTTATCAAGTTCGTTCAAACTTCATCTGCCTGTTCTCCACAAAGTTCCTTAGACCATTTGTTTCCCCCTAATCACAGCACCACGATCGCGAATCGATCGATAACTTTGCTGGTATGTTTAAGGTCAACGCTTATCGCCCGCTAGATTAGAAACTGCACGCGTCCGCACGGCTGAAACCCCGAGCCGCGATTCAACCCGCGGGAAAGCAAGCTCGCTCGATCTCTCTCTCTCTCTCTCTCCCTCTGTCTAGGTTCAATGTCTGCAACCGTGTGCAGTCCATAAATCCACGGCATCGTTCAGAACGATGTAGCAGCTGGCCAGAGAACCGGTCGAACACGGGCACAAAAATTCCAGTTTCCAGTTTTCCCCCCTCCCCGGCACCCCAAGACGATGCCTTCGCGGTAAGCGCCCCCTGTGAAGTAGGTCAAGTTGAGTGGCCAAAATAATTTCCAACAGGCGCAACATGCTTGAGCACTTTACGGGTTTCCTGTCACGTGTTTGATGGTCTTTTATTTTGAAACATTTTTTTTTGATTTGCTACCTCAAAAAAGGAAATTAATTTAATTCGATTTGAAATTCCATTGTGTATCTGTCTACTAACAACACACACTAGCTAATAACTCCTGATGACATTAGAATGGCGTTGCCGTCAGCCGGAAACAGCAGCACAATCATCGGACAGAAACGTATCGTGGAAAAACGCGAAAAAACGAACACGGCCTGCTGTGGATTTTCCCCTTTGGTTGGCTGATTCAACGAGGGCACGAAAAACGCTGCACCACACCACCGTAACATGACACTTACATGTTGTTCTTCAGCACGTACTGCTTATCCATGGTAGCGGCGGACCCGGGGTGTTGTTTATGATTTAGAAACTTCGATACGTCAGTTCGTTGCACTCCACAGTGTTTGGTGCGCGAGTGTTTATGCGACACACGCGGCACAACTTTCTTCCCGCAGTCTAACCCCGAGCGTGTTGATATTCTATGCGGTCATACGCCAAAAGTTGCCGCACCAAGTCTTCACAAACACACCACTCACCACTCTCTGTCGTTCTGTCGGATGCGTTTTGTTCTGTTTTAGTGCCGACCTAATTTTAGCTCCATCGAAACACCCGAGACACGGTAATGCGGCTCGACTGCATGCACACACACAGCAAACAGAAAGCACCACGTAATACGCGCGGACAGTTCGTGACGAATAAAAAAATCGTTCGTCCAAAAATGTAACTACTTTTTACACCAAAAACTCTGAATGTCAAACTTTCACACGCACCGCAGCAAGAATTCACAGGCACACGCACGCGAGCACTGCCCAAGACGATCCTCGCCGTTGGGGCCAATGTGGTCGAATGAGTAAGGAAGCACTGCTGGCGCGGTTAAACAGACACGCGAAACCGCGAAATGAAAGAAAAAACCCCTCTCGTCTCTCGCAACCGGTACTGGTCGAGAGGCAACCGTGACCAGACCGTGATCGTGGTGGGCCCTATCAGGCGCGGACCTGAAACCTCGAGATGCCCCTCCGCGGGCGCTTGTACGCAGCGCGGACCGCTGTTGCTGCTGATGCGGTGGCGGTCAGTTGCGACGGTGTTGCTTGGTTCCGATAGAGAGAATCCGATCGCAACACACGCTAGACAGGGATGCGAATCAAAAAAACATCAAATGGCAAATGGCCAAACCGAACGGCGGTACGGGTGCACACGATCGTGAGTATTGGTTGTGGCGGCACACACATGTTTGCATTGCAAAGAAGATGAACCAAACGGAAGGCGTGCTGCCACAGGGAACGGGACGTGGAGCGAGTCACGTGGAGTGAGGGGTGTTCTTTTTCCGATTTAAAAATACAGAGACCTGCCAAGTTTGTCGCTAGCTAGCTGTGGGAAAGAGGTTTTATTTTGAAAATTGAGCTTCCTGTTTTTTAGTCTTTAATTAACATACAAAACTTACAGAGCTCAGTCTAAAAAGCGAACAAAGTACAGAATATTGGGTGGATTCTTATGCAGATTGGGCATGGGGGCCATGTGTCAGCTATACGGTGACCATATAAGAAATCCAGACACTCTGGTACTCGATAAAAGAATGTATGGAATCCATTTTTTACAAGCCAAACCGAAATTTGAATTATTTTTTTAACAATTTTTGCCAAAAATGGCTTGATGATTCAACGATACAAGAATCTTATCATATAACTTTTGTAAGCCTTCAACTATTGCTTTCAGGACTTATATGTAGAGTTTAAAGAGAGAAAGAGTTCTCTCAAGACTTATATCAAAGACGTTGTTAGAGCTTCACTCCCTAACGTAAGCCATTGATACCACAGGAACTGACCTAAGAAGCTTAAACCTGAGTAACTAATTTGCAAAAATAATTACAGCGAGATAGTTGAAAAAAAATATTGATTTAGTGTTTTCGGATGTTTTTTTTAACTGATAAAACAAGAACAATTTATAATAATAGATGGTTAAGGTGGATCAGAAGATTTGAGAAGAGATGTTATAGAGAAACCTTACAGAAACATTTTGATCTAAGAAACTAAAAAACTCGATTATTTTATTCGAGCTTCCATAACACTTTGTCTGCTTTTTATGCCTCTCGACTCGTTAGGTAATTTCGCGATTATTATACTTAATGATGCCACGTACGTGAATTGATTAGTAAGGATCAGTCCTTGATTTGACGGGAGAAAAAACCCCGGACAGCATTCCATACCTGGTCCATGTGAAGACAGCCGACACTACAGAAATTTTTCTTTGTACTGGGACCATAAATTTGACAAGCCTAAGCCGTCCAAATGGTTCGGAAATATTTGTCCACCAATAGTTTTCTTTGGTAAAAGATTCACAACACATCCAACAGAAGCTATAAAAATAGTATTTCAAAATTGGCTTAGGTCTGAATAACGACCTCCTCTCCCCCTCACGTCAGCATTCGCTTTTCGCTACTGAGATATCTAAAATGTGGGTAAAAGATTTAAAAAAATGTGAAAAATTGGAGTAATAATAAAGTTTTATAATAGTAAACAATATATAAATAAATAGATAATAGTAAAAAGTCTGAAAAAGGTACCCGTTTGGGTAAATCAGTAGTGAGAAGTGAGTGCTCATGACCGGAGGGGGGATCTCAATTCAGACTTTAGCTTAAAAGTTAAACGGAAAATGTGGCCCTATTTTGATGTTAAAACACTAAGAACTGCTCAAGACTAACGAGAGCCAGGACTCACGAAACTGATACTATTTAAACATACTGTTCACAGGACTATCCGCTCAATTGGATGGCTTGCCCAATTCCTTAGACCATTTCAGGCAATTAGAAATCTATTTTTGATTAATTTTTGTAAATGCTTTACATGGTTTTTTATTTATTAAGGACTGGCCTGGTCCATAATGGGGCGGTCCGGTGGTCGAGGCGATAACAGCGCCGGTCTTCACACGGCAGGACCGGGGTTCAAATTCCATCCAGACCGGCTCCCCGTACGCAAGGTTGACTACTTTACTACGGGTAACATTAAGTCACAGAAAGCCAGAAATGGCAGGCCGAGACCTCTCGAGGTTGTAGTTGCCAATAAAGAGAAGAAGGCCTGGTCCTATTGCTATTGCTCTATATGAAGATGTGAAAAGATGTGTGTTAAAAAAATTACTCAAATACCTATGTGTTAGGAAATGGGTTTAAGGCACATATTGTTTTCCAATATATCTTCCAATTTGATTTTTAAACCCTTTCCACATGCTGTCTCTTTTAAGTTGGATACAATTTCAGCTTCACTAATGATCGACTGATCCACCATTGTCAAATAGTGTCACCCACTGTACATGCTGCGTTCTCAGTATGGGTGGCTTGACTTCCACCCCGTTTGAAGTGGGCGCTTACCAACGCATCTAAAACCCACTATTCTTAGTATTTGTGAGTCTACCACCGTCGCTAGAATGATCGCGGTCGACTGCACTGAACCGTTGATTGCAGGCCAGTAACACACAATCAAGCTACAACAAAAAATGCACAAAACAAGAACAACCCCTTCAAAGAAACCTCCGATTACGGTCTGCGATTCCGTTCGATTTCACATTGGCAAAAAAAAAGCTACCCCATCTACGAGGACTTTGTTTACACTGCCACTTAAGAGCGGGTGAAAAGAATGCTTCGCCGCTTGAAGTGTTTGCGATTTCATTTTGTTTAATACGCGCAGGCTTTGTCGTTGCTATCAGCCGAGTCTTTCTTCTTGTGACGACCCTTTCTGCCTGACCCCATGTGTGCCCTGACCTGTTCCGAGTGCCGCGACTTTGCATATGCGCACCAAACCGTTTCCGCACACACGACGAATGGGGCCACCGCACAGTGGACAGTGGGCTGATTCAAGTAATGCTAATTGGAATAATTCAAATACTACATGGGAAAGAATCTAAATAGCCCAATTGTAGGAGTAGCGACTGTGCAGTGGACGAAAATCATCAATCAGCATGTTCGGCCCGCTAAACTGACCACTGGAAAGGGCCGTCGGTGGTAATCGTTCCAGATTTTTGTTCATGTGGTTTCGTTGCGTAGGCTTCAGTCCCATTCCGTTCCACTCCAGCATACCGGAGTCGAGCAAGACACCGGTCCCGACTGGAGTCGTTTCACCGGGATCCACCGGTGCGAGAGGATTGTCCCCGAACACGGCAATATATTCCGGCGAGCGGACGATACGCAGTATTTGCATCAACGCCACCACACATCCCCACAGATAGAACAGTAGCACTTCGGTACGAAAAGGAAAAAGGATCATTAGGATTAGGCTTTAATCCCGCTCCACTATACTTACACAAAGCAAATCCCCCAGCAATGGTGAGCGCTATAAGGTAACCGACGTTGATCGATTTCTTAATCACCATCATGCCGATCACGTGGGTCAGGGTGATACAGGACAGCCGTCCCAGCTCCACCACAACGAACGGTGCTAGCAGATATTGCTTCATCTACGGAATAGCACCAACAAAAAGCTTGAATATTGGTGGCAACTCCTCTTCTCGTGCCGGAAACTCACAAAATATGCACCCGCCATCATTGCGCCACAGCACGGCAAATACAACCCCATGCAGACCACCATCGTGCAGGTGTAGAACAATTCGGCATTCGTTTTGCACACCACAATCAACCACACGAACACATCGTGTGGGTTGTACAGGTGCATATTTTCCTCGTAGTAGAGCGCTTCCTGGAGGAGAAATTCGGCACCGCCCAGCGCCGCCAGCGTAATCATCGTAATGATAGTTTCCAGCTGAAGAGATGAGAGAGAGGAAGCATTCGATCGCTTAAGGGTTCGGTTTTCTTCTGCACTGGAAGAAGGTTGCCATTACTATGCAGCATCCTCCGACGATGATGGACCCAAGTCGAACCGACAGCCGGAAACAGAACAGCCGCATCAGCACCATGTTCTTCCCACCAGGACATATGTCGGACTGCCGGTGTTTCGGATACGAAAAGGTTCTGATTGCGTGTCAGACAGCAATTAGTAGAGGGAAGCGATAGATTCATTAAGTGTCCTTTTGTGTTCTGTGATTGAGCGTGTAGCACACATGCATTAACGGTAGCCGTAGATAGTATCATTGAACAGTGACTGAATCTCCTTTCCCCGTATATAACTCTACCCGCTCCTAAACGTCTAATAACAAAAAACCGTAGAGAAACGATCTATTTAAATAAATATGTCTATATTTGATTGATTATTAACAACACATTTATCCACCTAGTTCATTCTTCAGCGAGCACTGGAAATAGATGTCACGCTGCGTGTTTGAATATCAGCACAACAGCTCTCCGCTCCGGGACCCGAATCGCTTTACATTTACCCTGTTTATGTGGGACAGCGAGCTGCACGAGACACACTATGCATATTTTACCTTACTTCTACAACAAACATTTCCAGACTCCAGTTTTCGATAGTTGTGCAGGAAATCTTTACATATGTTGGACATTTTGTTTTTACAAGGTGGCAACCGGGGATGCTCTAATTAAAATCAAAACAAATCAGAGAGAAGCTCTCGAACTGCTAAAGAAGACGTGAATGGGTTTACCAATTGAAAGACGTGTAGTTTGTTTTTAGCTGTCTCGTCTTAAGTTGACACAGGTGGCACCGAGGCCAGAAGAGCCAGCAGACCCCCTTTGTCTGAGGTTTGGAAAATAATTTTGTTATCTTTTTGCGTTTGTACTTAAAAGCGGCTATCACTGGCTGAGGTGCTTTTAAAGAATAATGCATCGCGCGGATACTATCTTTCGGAACTGTTAATTCGAACCTACCAAAGGGATGCTAAAACCTAGGATATTCCATTAAAACCTTACCACATTCATTGCCAACACGTCTGCTGTTGCTTCATCTTAAGCCCTACGTCGCCCGTTTTGACGCTGCGCTGCGGGGCTTAGCGAGGTGATTTTCATTTCTTCAGCAGTGCCAACCCGAGCCCTACAATGCCACCGAACACGAGCACCGCACCGGTCGCTTTAGCAACACCCTTCATTCCCTCGATGTCCATGCGCTTCTTGATCAACTCTTCCAGCGCTATCACCTGCTGATTGTTTGGTTCTATTTCCAGAAAAGCTTGTGCGTGCTTGAGCGCCTCCGAATACTCCTTTAGCCGCGTGTGGCCGATTGCCATATAGTACAAATAGTCGCGACGTCCTTCCGGGTGTTTGACGAACAGATCTTCCAGCAACACTAGTCCCTGCAAAGGAAAGGCGTCCGAAAGGGGGTAAATAAATTGGCCGCACACAAATGCATCATCATCATATCCGTCATCTCATTGTTGCATCATTACCGTTTTCATATCGCTGGTAAAGTCACTCCGCACCATGCAGTACGCATATTCGAACTGTGTTGTGGTCGACACGTTACCGTCCTTCAGCTCCTGGTTGTACTTTTTTTCGAATTTCTAAAATAGGGTACGGCGGCCGAAGGGCCGAAGACAAACAAAGACGCACATAAATGATTCATTCTACGCAACTAGAAAACAATCTGGAAAACACACAGTTATGACGAATGCCACGGAACAGGAACTGCGTGCTATTGTGATTGCGTTATCACCGGGAAGGGGAAAAACGCACATCATGTCACAATGTTATTGATTTTCGACTTACCGCAAGTTCGTCAGATACTACAGAATCGTTTAGTATTTCCTCCATTGTAGTGTCGTAGGTAATTAAGCTTTATTATGCGAACGAAAAGATTGTTTTCCACCGAACACGAACTATCGTGTTTACAATATGCACTCGGTTATCCGGGATGCTGCCAGCACGGTTGTTCGAATCGACCGGATTAGCGGCAAAGGCCTTTTTGTGGTGCGATCTAGGTCAGTACGGTTTCGTTTCTGTGACCGGAATCGTTTTCCTATTTTCATTTCGTATAAAAATGCATGAAAAAGCTTAAATTTTAAACCCATGAATGCATAATAATTTAAAATAATACCCATAAATAAACAATAAACTTTTACATTGCCGCAAGGAAATGAATGCTTTCGCTCTCCCAACTGTGCTGAAATATTTCAGTAACGTAATCGAAAATGTATTGAAGTAATTCAGTTTTCAAATCGAAACATTTCAACAATGTGCTTCATGATCAGGACACTCCACTTCCGGTATTTGAATGAGTGCTTGCTGGATAAATAGTGAAATATACGCTCCAATGGTGAAAACAATCTGGAAAAGATAACACGAACGGAAATATCATCTCCCAACAGTTTAATATTTGCAGAATAGTATACCGTTAGAATCGGTTCAAAATTTAACGTAAAGCAACCGCCAGCCGTGAGACGAATCGTTTCCATTTTTGTTTGCAGTATGAAGCTTTCAATCTGTAGAAAATGTTAAAATACGACGGTTGAATCGCCTGCATGGAGAAGACATTACTCCGCACTTACCATCGTGAAAAGTGACTTACTTCTAGTTTGAACTCCTACGTCTATCGTGTGGATTCGATGTCTGAACCGATCGCTTGCATTCTTGGCACGGCTGTTGACGTAGAAAATGGCAGCTATGAAAAACGTTCGAACGATCAGACGGTTTAAGATCACTGCAAAGGGTACGACATTTCTTAGCACGCAAGCTTCAATGGCCATCACGCTTGCATCCATACGCACTTGCTGCATGATTTAGCTCCCCGTTCAATATCCAAAACACCACCCAATACGAGTTGGACAGTACGTGAATGTAGTTCTTCCAGTAGATGATCAAATAGGTCCACCCATACGCCTCGTTCAACTCCGCACTTGCACGGTGAAGATCACTGTGCAGGAGTTTAAGGGTGTTGATCTTACTCGCCAGAAACTCCAGGTACCGTGTGCTTCCTAATCGTTCCGAACACTGCAACAGCTCAATGTGATGCTCAAGGGCGGTGCGCGTCATACGCAGGTAGAAATCCAGCATGATCGATGGATAGATAAGCTGCTGACTCTTTACATGTAGCACGTACTGCAGACTGAAAAAGTACAGATAGAATCGCTTGGTTTGCTTTTTCTTGGCGTAAAAGTAAGAGTGACACTCATTTCCCACGATGTACACGAACGTTGCCAGCACAAACCACCAGTACAAGCGGATGGTGCGAGCGAGCAGCCGATGATCTACCATGCCCTTTTTTTGCAGTGTTCGATGCGCACGGTACAGTGCTTTCCAGCAGTGGCAAACATTCTGCACGGTTCGGACAAGCTCCACGTACGTTATCAAGCTTGCCAGAAGGATGGTAAGCAGCTTGATGACGTCCACCACCATCCCGATCGACTCACAGTGATAGAGAATGCAACGGCGCCGATAGATGATGAGCGCCAGATTTACCAACACACCACAGAACTGTACCAAGGTGTGGACGAAGAATGGGCTTACGGCTCCACCGTCCAATCGATACGGCTGAAACCCTAGCCACTGATGGAAACGAACGTAACCGGCAAGTACGAACCATTGCTCCAGAGGTTCCATCACCGAATGGAAAAGCGTGAGTTCCTGGTCACTTATCTAGGTTAGGCAAATATATGCCAAACTCCAAATCCACCAAACCAAACCAATCCCACTCGCTGGGAGAGTGCTGAAGAACGTACGTGCAAAGTAATTATCCGGAATGGGTTGTGCAATTTTCATGATTTCATTTATCCTCCCCAGCGACAAAGCTCAACCACCGCGAACCAAGCTTCTTGTATGGGTGGCAAACCCATGTGGGGGAAAAAAAGGTAACGAAAATTTAATTTACTCTGCAAACTTTGACCATACCGGATGACGGATTGCGAACGGATTGTCCGCTGTGTGCGAATTCAATTTTAATCAGAGCTAAACAATTGGCAGCCTTTTGTTTGCTGGTGAAAATTCAATATAATGCACCGGGAATCCGATACGATGCGAATCGGCGCACAGAGCTATCGGTAAAAGAGAAGCCCCTCGCCGTGACACACTTGCACGGAATGATTAATAATCTCATCATTAATCAAATCTGCCCGAAATTGGTCCCAAATGCGATGAAACCGGTAGCGAGCAATCACACAGCGCTAGAACGATGGCCCAACGCCACGTACATTACGATCGTCGGTTCGGTTCCGTCTATCCGCTGTTTCAGCTTCTTGGGTTCTCATTAGTACCACTCCAAGGGCAAGCCCTAACCTCACTTTACACCCTGACCGCAGTCATCGTGGTGTTTTACACTGTCGGCGAGTTTATCGTGCTGGTGTACTCGCTCACAACGCCGGAAGCTGTGTTCTTTCTTAGTGATGCTACCGGTACCTTTGCCGATGCCATCCAGTTTGTGATCCCGCTGTCAGTTCCGTTCGTATCGCTGCTCCTCTCGGTAGGCAAACGATCCACCCAGCAGCGCATTGCCCAGCTGATGGATCGGATTGATGGATTGTTTGAAGCACACGGAACCACGCCCGGATGGCTGGAGCGCTTCAACCAACAGCTCACCGGCGATATTCACACGAAAATGCTCGTGTACAACGTGATACCGGTTGTGAGCGAATTTTTCATAATATCACGCATCTCGGCCAATGCGATCTGGTACCGGAACTGGCTGATGAAGGTATGGTTCTTCATCCTGATACGTCTCGGAGATTCGTTCTTTCTGCTGCACGTCCAGTATCTGCGCAACCGGTATCGCTTGCTGAACAGTGAGCTTCAGCAAACTGTATCGACGCGGGGGCGCACCGTTTCCTTCGAAGCAACCCACCGTCGGTTAGTACACCTGAAGGTGGTCCAGAATCTGTTGAAGGACCTGGCCGGGGAAGTCAGTGATCGGTTCGGTTGGCAACTGTTTGGTGTGATAACGATGCTGTTCATATGTACCACGATCGATGGGTACTGGATGTACGCGAGCCTTCACCACGATGGCAATCTGTACAAGGTGGAATCGTTTCTGTGCGGCATCTCACCGTTGCTGATGTTCTTCGTACTGTTCACCACCTGTCAGCGGTGTTTGGATGAGGTGTGTAGAATAAGAGGGACGAGATCCGGAACTCTATCTGGGAAATAATTTTATTTACAGGCAGAGATGACATTCTTTCATCTGCACAGTGTGTTTAATCGAGCTTTACCGCCCAAAACGATCATGCTGGTAAGATCACGATCGACGGTTTGTGATATGTTTCCTCTCTAAATAACATTCTCCTTCTAGATTGCGAACTTTTCCAAACAGTTGGACAACGAACGGATCAACATTTCAGCAGCAAACTTCTTCGATCTACGCCTGTCTGCATTGACTGCTGTGAGTATCAGTAACGGTAGTGGTAACTATCAAGAAGTCCCTGTAGCTTTGATCCTTTCTCCAATAACAGATCTTCGCATCAATAACATCGTACTTGGTGATTTATATCAACTTTATTCCCAAAACGGACACATTCGACGATTACAACAAGGAACACAACTTGGTTACCACTTGAAGGTGCTGATGAGATCCTCGCTCAACTTTTGCTTGGTATCAGGACTATCAGGACAAAGTCCTGGTTAGTAAAACGATTAGGATTCCTCTCTAGACTTTCATCCAACATCTCGTCGTAATTGTTAACTTCTTTTGGACACAGCGTTTCGTTACTGTCAATAAATGAACCTATCAACCCGTAATTAGGCCTGCTCTTTGGCCCATCATCAACCGGCTTCGAAACAATGTCCCTAATGTCCCAACTGTCATCGCAAGCACCAACTTTCTTCTTCATCATTAATCACCCGTCAACCAAACACCGAGTGATGGTTTTCTCACGTCCATCAGATCACGGCGATACTTCGGGCCCACGTTTAGAGGAAAGAATCACGCCATTTTGATAAGTTCTTTCGTGTTTAACCGAACGAAGTACTGCCCGCGGTACGATGCTTGTGACACTCATATTTCAACTTTGTGGCCTGCAAACGTACGCCGGACCGAGTGCACCTTTCAGCTCTACGTTGGCACTGCTGTGGTGCATCGGCAACTGCATCCTTTACGTTGCCGTGCTTGCGTACTGTCTCGTCGAGCGCAGGTGGTTGTTTGCCGATTTACGTACCGGCAAAGGTATAAGCGTTATCCCGTTCATCAAGAGCTCAATCACGGTCGTGACACATTTGGTGGTGCTGCTGGAGGCGCTACTGGCACGTGGCGTTTATCGTGCGCTAGACGTTCGTGTGACATCGGTCGATGGGACGTTGGACGAGTTGACGGGTGGTACGGCAGGCACACGGCTCGCCCAAGCTCGTACACAGTTCCGCAACAAATTGCTCCTTTTCGGGGTGTTCTGTTGTGCAATTGAGCTGGGAATTCTGGCCCTGATTTATCCACACCCGGCCCAGCGAGTCCTGTGGTGCCTAACCGTACCATCGCTGGTCATCATTCGCATGAAGCACCTTCATCATGCATACCACATCGACCGCTTAACGGCCCGGTTCGGTGTCCTGCGGGAGCAGTTGGAGTCTCTGGCTGTCGTCGGTCGACCCATCTCCCCCGGGTACCAGGAATTAGCCGGACGCAAAGTCCCACCCAAAGTGACATCTTTGGACCGGTGGAAGATGAACCGCCCGGCCGTGGACATCGATCCGTGGACATTACGCAACCCGACTGGGCGGGCCAAATCCCTCGGTACCGATGCTCCCCCCGATACGAAGCATCTTCGCCGAATGTTTGCCGCCAAAAGCACGTACCTTACGCTCTGGCACGCCGCAAAGGACCTGAACGGGTGCTGCGTTTACTCGCAGCTGGCCAATCTGCTGCAAAACTTTATCCAGTGTACGTGCGACCTGTACTCACTGTACGCGCTGCTTTATCTCAATCAGTTTGGTGATATTTTTGGTAAGTGGTACCTGGCGCACCTTCTTTGCACGCTGACCTAATGCACTTTTGTCACGGCTCTGGAGTACCTTGCTAAAAATATGTTCCACGGTGCCACACGCGACACACGGAGCTATTGATTTTTGCACCATCATAAATTACTAGCACTTTCTGCTCCGCCTGTGTGTGTGTGAGTGACTGTTTGTCTATCTGCCATCCACCGTTGGAAGTGCTTTTGGGTGAAATTTTTATGAGTGTAATAGAGCAAAGATGAAGAACAAACAGAACATCTCAACATTCCCAGGGTTCATACTCAGCATCGTGGCCACCTTTACCGCCCTCGGGATCGTGCTGGCGGCGTGTGAAAACTGCAAGACCCAGGTAAGCACCATTCTCCAACCCTTTACCGAATCGTTCGCTTGACATTCGAACTGTGCTTTGCATCTGCTGCAGGTTAGCCAGCTGGGACAGTTGCTGTACAAACGGCGCGGTGATGAGGCAGATTTGCTCGCGAAAATGGTTCGTATGTATGTATGGCACAAAACCGTCGGTCATTGTTGCTTGCGATATGTGTCGCTGGTGCGATATGATGGAGTGATGCTGGAGTGTGCTTTCAGATCTAATCAGCCGATACATAAGTAACGGGGTAGCGTTGAAGTTTGCAGCTACAATTGAGAAGGAGGAATGGGAATAGTTTTGAAAAATTCAGCTACATTAGTTGGTTGAGTAGCATGAAAGCAAAAAAAAAAAACAAGGCAAGACAAGTTTTGCTAATGGAGCTTTTGAATTGTGAAGGGGTTGCTTAACTTATCTGTAAAGCGTGTTAACCGGTTAGTGGAATATTTTAAAATTAAATTAAATGTCGAAACAATTATTAACAAGCTAGATATTTATCAAGAAGTAGATATTTATCGAGAGCAATGGGGTCAAATTAGTGATGCACGTTACAGAATATACCTGGTAGGATCGTTTCATTCCTCTAAAGTATCAATCGAAACTAGGTTCGAAATTTTGTAAAACAAAAGAACATGGCGAACGGAACTAACCTGGTAAAAAGCAGAGTCAGTAGGAACTTGACGAACGGGGGCGTTGGACAGGAAAAACCTTTATATGTTTTCGATTCCGTTTCCAGAATTAGTATCGAACCAATTCCGGTACTAATTGCGATTCCGGGACCTATTTCGATTTCGGAACGAAATGCCGATTCCTAAACCGATTTCAATTCCAGTAGCAATTCTGAAACCATTCCGCAACCGATTCCGATCCCGGATCGGATTTCGAATTCGATTTTTCGATTTTCGACCGATTTCGAAAACGACTCCGATTTTATAACCAATTCCGATTGTGCAACCTATTAAGGAACCAATAACGAAACCGATTCCGAAAAATCCGGATCTGTCAGGAATCGATTCCGACCAAAACATCTGTTTGCTCATCACTACATCAGTCGCCAGTAAACTGGTCAACATTATTTTCTCTGAAGCTTTCACCCCTTAGTATGCAGGAAAGACTTTAGTTATTTTTTATATTCATATTTTCTAGTCCACCTGGCATAAGAGACGACACGGTGGCGGGTCTTTAAACAGGCAGGAGACCGGGGTTTAAATCCCTTCCGGACCTTCCCATTGTAGTGGGATTTGACTATCGAACGACGTGGTATCCTTAAAACTTTTAAGCCAGAAATGGCAGACATTACCTTAAGAGGTCGTCAAGCCAAAAAGATTAAGAAGAAGAAGATTGACTAGCATACGAACAATACAAAAATCGGGTTAATAAAGCTTTTCAAATGGGCATGGATTTTTAGTTAAAACTTAAAGCGTTTTAACCGGTTAGAGGTATAGTTGAATATTGAATTAGGTTGGCGTTATGAAGTATAAACAACAAACTACATTTATTTGTGTAATTTCTACAAATTTCTATTGGATCGGATTCCGGTTCTGGAACCAATTCCGATTCCGGTTCGAATTCCAAATTTCGAAACAGACTTCGATTGCGGAATCGATCCCATTCCGATTCCAGATTACAATTTTTGCTGCAAAAACCGATTCCGGTTCAGAACCAATTCCGATTCCGGAATCGACAATTCTGGAAAAGACGGATTTCCGATGTTTGGTCAGCCCGAAAGAAGTTCCGACCAAAACATCAGTTTGTCCATCACTAGTTCTGACGCTTTTTTCTCCAAACTTTGACAGCTTAGTACTAGAATAGACTAGACTTAGGATAGACGTTACTTATATTTTTGTTATTTATTTTAGAACTAGCATTTTTTTAACTTTTATTTTAGAATTGTTTTTCACAAATTTTTGCAAAACAAAAATTTAATTTTATTGCATTTTATAGATAGAAAACTTCTCCCTGCTGCTGCAACACACACCGCTCTATTTTTCACTGGGAGGATTTTTTGATATGGATTTTGTGCTCCTGAAAGAGGTAATTGCAGCTTAGCTATTCACAATCGTTATCTAAAATAAATAAAAAGTCGGTTTGATTAGAGAAATCGCTCTTTTCGCTTTCAGATAGCAGCCGCCATCACCACGTACATGGTCATTTTCATTCAGTTTATGCCGAAGGAGGACCCAGCAGCCTCGAATGCGACGATCGGAAGCGTTAACAGTACGCTTCCCTTAGCCAACAGAACGCTCACTGTGACGCTTGAATAAAGAGTGAGATTGATGCAGTAACGTTGAAGGCGATCTAAAATTTAGAGCTCATTACTTCACCGCTTTTCGTACGCTTATACAAAGCCATACCTCCATCATGGTGACATAGTCCAGGCGAAACATATTGATCGCCGTCATAGCGAATGGGGCTGAAGATTCCAGCTTTAGCAGAAAATGTTGTACCATCTCCCAACCGCGCTTACACCGTAACTGCCACCGGAGATCAATCCGGTGCAGCAGTACCCGGGTGCGATGACATTCCCACAAGATGCGCTCGTTCGAGGCGAGGTTCATCATCAGGCAGATAAACTTTGACGATATACAACCTTCGAGATCTGCAACGGAGGGCGAGTTTAGTTAGTGAGGCCAGTTTCAACGGGATACAGCAGGTCGTTTGAAATTAAATTACACAATGAACTGAGCACTTTTCCGCTTATAAACCCCTGCACAATCCAGTACGTATCGGTCAGTATGTAGACGTGGTTGATCAGCTTGATGACGGTAAACGAGTATCCGAATGCACGGTTCAGATGCTCCACCAGCCGTTCGGCACGTGCGAATGCATCCATCAGTGTGTGCAAATGAGCACAAATCTGTCCATCACTGCGCCGACCACCATACAGACTAGCACCCTCGCTTAGCTCGATCGTCCAGGCAAGCTGTTCGTTTACTGCCTTCAAGCAGAACCGCACCAGATCGGTGTACAGTAGGGTTTGCAGTTGCCGCATATGAAGCAGCAGGAAGAGTATCCAAAAGGTGATGGTGAAGTTTTTACCCCGAGCCGTCTCCGTGATGCAGTACGCAAATGTAAGCTCCCACCAGCTCATGTAAGACACGAAGGATGCAACGGTCACAAAGTGGTTACGCTGCTGAGCGGCCCACTCAACACGAGGAAACGTTTGCTGGAATTGATAAAATTCCTCCCAAATTTGCCGAAGGACCCTCCCTTGAAGACCACACTCCAAAACCAGCGTGTAGTAAGTAAACATCATTAGAATATATTTAGAAAAATCCACCAAATATCCCAGGGCATTGGCGGAGAAAAGAACTAGAGATTGGTTTTGGTAGATCCACCAGAACAGAGCGCTCACGAAGCCAACGTTCAGCTTGATGAGGAAAATAGTTTCACAGTCTATCGTCTTGTTGGGTTTCAGGGTAAACCAGTGCATTGCTAAAGCCTGGTAGAAGCTGATCACTCGCGAGAAGCTATCCATTGATTTGTGCCGCTAATATACACATCAAACTAACAACTGCTTTCAGATGACAGGACAGGCCTGACGTACAGTGGCGTGTGAAGCCATCATCAAATAATCACAATCCAGATGATCGATGAAGCTTAAGTTGACAGCTCGGCGAGTATTGCAAAATTAAACGACATCGATTTCCTGAAAGGGTATTCCTTTGGAGAACGTGATGAAAATGATCATGTACGTCGTAATTCCCGTACCGAACTGGAATAAACAAATTAGGGGGGAGTGAAAATGCGCCTGTAAAACATGAAGGGCATAAGTACCATTTTCAAAAGTGAGTAGTTAATTTCAAACAGCCCATTAGCGGTCAGTCGAATCCGTTGCTGAGCGATCTGCAGACCAATGCGATAGATGATCTTGCGAAGGGTAGGATCGTTCTCGAGCGGGATTTCCAGCAGTGCCGAATGAAGTGAGGATGCCTGGAACGGATATGTGCTGTTCAGAGTGTGTCTTGACTGATGGAGGGTATCACCACACGTACCACACGCAGGCAAGACTCGGCAGAGTGCAATAAAAGCACGATCAGAAATACCGTTGGCAAGAGTACTATGAACACATCTAGATGGAAAGAGAAGGATTACTATCAATTAAACCTTTATATCAATAAGGAACGTCAAGTGGACATAATACCTTGGAGACCATCATTACTGTACAGCTTCGCCACATAGCACCAGTAAAGATCGCACGATAGCTGCACAAAGTTGGCGGTAAAGTTACAGATCTGGGCCCACCCAAAGGTACGGTTGATCCGATCGCTAAGCTCCCACAGCTGCCCGTACAGCCGTTTCAGCTCCAGCAAACGATCGATGCAACGGTGGTACATCTCCCGGTAGGCATCCGAATCTTGCCGATGTACACGAAGCTCACCCACATACTCACCAATCTCTACCAGCCCATAGTGCAGCTGCTGTAGATGTACCTTGAGTACATCGATAAAGCACATGTGGAAAAGATGGCGCAGCCGAAGAAAGGCGTGCAGGACCAGTATTACCAACCAGTACGCTACATCGGACGGCGATTTAAAGATACTGTGCAGGACTAGCGCTTCGATCATCACACTAAACACCAGATAGCTATAAAACTTCCACAGATAGTGGTGCGTGAAGGCTTGTACGAGTTTCAGCCGCGCAGTGTTCCGAATAAGCTCCAACATGTCCCAGGTGCTTCGGTGTGTGTTGCGCTGTAGAACGGTGAAGATCAACGTGACAAACACAGCCAACATGAGCGATCCATACTTTAGTATATCGTTGACGCTCAGGATCTGCAGATCGGTGTAAAAGATGTTCGCGCGGTACTTGAGCGACAGCCAGAACACGGTGGCATAGAAAAGGAACTGTACCACGGGCAGATGCAACAGTGTTTCGGTGGCGCCGGTAGGCTTCAGCTTAAACGTGTAGCATTCGAACGAGAACGGTATGAAGCCGAAAAGCTTGAAGAGGATGAAGGCGGCCGACAAGAGCTGCCGTGCTGTTGGTAGCAGTGGTAACACGAGATTCATCGCTGGCGGACTGGAAGGATCGTAGTCCTTGCTGGGGCCTAAATGGGGATGGCGATGTATTTGGACGGGACTTACTGATACTGATGAAGCATTTGCATGCCCACTGCACATTCATCACCGATACAATTTTAATGCTTTACGGCGCACATCCTCATCCGGGACATGTCCAGGAGTTCCATCAGTCCACGATGGCATCGGTGGAGAGCATTATCGTAGGAGCTTCGTTTGGGACATTCTCGTTTCTTATGATGCTATTTCAGCTGGTTGGCTTCGTGAACTTTCCGCTAAAACTTCACCAAACCACGGGCCTAAGCATCGGAGAGCATCGCTGGTCAACCTCCATCTGGTGGTTCGTCCAAGTGGCGTTGACAGTTATCTGTAGCATACTGGCGAAACGAAACTACGATCACCTTTTCAACGGACTGCTCCTGACCGACGCAATGAACAACTATTTCAAGTTCTTTATCGGTGTGCTGACGGTTTGCGTAACACTCACCGACTCCTGGTTTGGGATTGAAACGCATCGCTCGATTTGGATGCGCTACAGTGCGCTGGCCACCAAAAACGGTACCTTCCTCGGGCTGGTCGGCAGGGCCGAGCTGGTGCGCGTTCTGGTACACTTCATCGCCATCTGTCTGGTGATAGTGGCGGTGTGCGGTATGGTCGAGTACGAGATGTACTACGGCATAACCGTCGGATCGCAATGGCACTACTTTTGGACGCACAACTTCTACCCCTACCTGATCAGTCACTTTCGGCACGTGTATCATCTGCTGCACATCTTGCTGATGGCAGCCAACTTACGACAATTGCAGCACAAATTGGGCAGCATGCAACCTCCTGCCGTTGGCGTAACGGAGCGCATGGAAGCGTACCGAGCGATGTACGGCGAGCTGTGGCAGATAAACGAGAGCATCAACGAGCTGTTCGGATTTTCGCAAGCACTGAACATTGCCTGCAGCTTCGCACAGATCGCATTCGATCTTTATTGGATGTACACGATGTGGATGCAGGGGAGCAACCACATGGATTGTAAGTGCATAGAGAAAAAAACTACCAAATGTGAAGCAAATTAAGAAAGGTTATTTCTTTCTCGGAAGTGCAAATATGGTGCCTTATTCCTACACCGGTCATCATTGGATTGCTGTTGAGCACCGCCAGAAGACATCAGCTTGCAGTGGAAGCGCTGGAAGCTACGGTACTCGATATGAATTGTTCGGAAAACGCGAAGCTGGGGCGTTTGCGGTATATATTCTTGACTCAGCTGTTTCGAACCCGGATCAGGCTAACGGCGAAAGATATATTCGACTTTGACTACACGCTCATTTGCAAGGTGAGTCATTTGTAGCGATCGAATGTAAAGATGCTTATTGGTAACACTAAACGATCTCCTATGCTTCCAGCTGGTTATTGTAATACTCACCTACGTTATTATATTCACGGAAATGTCTCGCTAATGCTGCATGTAGTACAACTGTTTTGTAAGGAACCTAACAAGCATCAGAAATCTACAATCGTTCTTATCTTCGGACTTACTTCAAAGATAGAAGTAAATATTACAGCACAGAGCGTGAGTGTGTGAGTTAGTGAGTGAGTGAGTATAATAGAGTCATTGAAAATAGTCTCTTTAAAGAATGAGTTTAAGATTCAAATCCTTTCTGCCATTCTTCAAATATGTTTAAATTTTTTGAAAAAAGTGAGTATCTTTATCTCTTCTTTATCAGTTAGTTACAGATAAAGTTCGCTATTCGACACTGTCTTTCTTCATAAGTTCTAGTATCATCTAGTGCCACTTCCTTCTTCCTTATTTAAAAAAATTAGGCCAATTTAGGACCATTAAATTTTTTAAATTCATTCATATGGGTTTTGTCTCATTTTAAAGTATTACTTTAAGTCCAAAACAGAAGGAAACAACTATTAAAAACCCTCAATTGACATG
The DNA here is from genome assembly GCF_013141755.1 of Anopheles stephensi. Classification (NCBI taxonomy): domain Eukaryota; kingdom Metazoa; phylum Arthropoda; class Insecta; order Diptera; family Culicidae; genus Anopheles; species Anopheles stephensi. The sequence goes on along the minus strand of NC_050203.1, from coordinate 54,630,247 downwards.
ATTCAATTCCATCTTGACTCACCTCGAATCACTCTCAATAGAGCGATTGTCGTGCATTGCCTCGCAACATAATAAATTTGTGTCCCCAAAACAAGCACATTTCAATCACTTTTCAATTAGACGAAAAACTTTCTTTCCTACAGTGTGGCAGCAAACATCAACAACAGATGCTGTTCGCCGCATTACCGCCTTACTGCAACACAATAAAATACATTCAATTACGGTGCGCGTTCAGTATGAATTTCTCCTCCCAAAAACGGAAAAAAACAAAAACAGCTTTGATGATGACAAACGCAACTAACAAACCGACTCGCACATTAAGCCCTGTTTGTAGTGATGATTGCATACAAAAGAAAATAGAGAGACAGAGACAGAGAAAAACACAGCACACAATAGTTAAATTTTGCTAATCCACATCCACATGGTGGTGAAAACAAACGCCACCCAAACACACACAAAACCAAAAGAAAAACAGTACAATACCAGTACAAATAAGCCGAAAAACGCGTTAACTAATCACGGTTCGACGTTCGAGATTTGTAACGATGCGCTCCTTCCTTTCCGGCCGCATGGCTTTTTCCGCGGGAATTTACTTCCGGTCGTAGTCATCTTGCCACGGTACGGACCACCACCGGACCGCCAGTAGTAAAACCAAATCAGCCACCCGCCGTCTGCACGCTGCACGTGAAAGTGAAATTATCCAACCCTCCGGGTGTCGCAACCGGGAAGCTATCCGGCCGGTGCGCTGGCTTTTAATTTGGTAAAAATTAACTCACCGCACCGATTCGCGTTAGCAAATTAAGAGAAAAATCATCAATAAAGAGCCCTTCCATTTGGGGGTTCATACCCCGTTTTTTTTCTCTCTCGGCCGATGGGAGGAATCGCTAGAGATGTGAAAATCGAGACATTCAAGATGGACACACTGCTGGTGAGAAGCTGGCGTGTGGTTGTGTAACGGTGGGTGGAATTGGTGGATTCGCTGTGGAAAGGTGTGTAATTGTGGATGATAAGAAAAGGGCATTTCTGTGCGGTTTTAACGGCCAAATTGAATGTTTCGGGTGTGATGGCTTACATTTCTTCAACAACAATGGAGCAGGTGGTTTGAAGGAAATCTGCTCCAAAGTCGTCCGGAAGACATCCGCTGCAAATGTGATGCATCGAGAGTATCAATTGTTAGAAACATAACGAAAAGAATCACCCAATCCGATTAAAAATGCGCCCTACCACCACCACCACCACACTAGCGATGACACCACACAGCGACAGAAAAACACAGTTGCCACAATTTTTCCCATTTTCTCCACTGCTCCTCTAATCGGTCGAGCGCCAGCCTGTCTCGGTGGGCCACCACAGTACAAATGCAGACATGGCACATAACACGAGTTCATTGCTGGAATCGTTAATTGCTTCACTGCTGGTGAGCATATTTTATGATGAAACGAAACATGCGCCACCCATCTCGCCACGCCGGTTGCATCGCCGGTTGCACTGCAGCTTAAGGTTTTGCAGTTGCTGCTAAAATTGGGATGCAGTTTCTGTGGAGTGGAAGTCTGTCCCCACCGTGACAAACACATGCCCTAGCACGCCGGCACAAACACACATACACACAAACCGTACTTGTACGGGCTAATGAGTTGAGAACCAATTTGTAAGCGGCTTGAAGCTCGAAACCGGCGTGGAAAACTTTGCCACCCATCACCCTTGTGTCTCTTTCTCGCAACCGAGATGTAAAATGGGCCTGCATTGCCAGCCCATGGCCCAGCAGCGGAGACAAAACACTGCACTCGAGGGGAAAAGCGGAAAATGGTTTGGCTGTCGACGTCATCGTGCTTATTCTTATTCACCGCGACCAGATACCCCGAGTGTGTAGCGAGTACGCCACTCGAGACACGGCGAAGTAGCTCCCGTTGCGTCTTTGTGGCCCCGTGCAAGACACACTGCAGCATGCCACACACACGCTTATCACACGGACGCATCGGTGTGCGGCCGATGCCATCTTGACAGCCGGAAAACTGCAGTCAGCGCTGTGTCACATCGTGCTCTTTTCAGTGTTTCTGATGCTAGTTATCCGATTGAGCCCGCGGGTCGCTTCTATAATAAGTGAATCAATATTAGTTCTTACCGGGTGTCAATCAATTGACACCAGACGAGAGGATCACCGTACGTGGCGGTGCTGTTGAAACCGGAAATAGACGCGCGAATGGTAGACTTTTGTTTAGGAGAACGAATTAATTTCCCGACACGTTTGAAGGACTGATAGCAACTATTTTTTGGACAGTTTCATTCAGCGCTTTGACACGCTTAAAGTCATTCGTCTGCACGCTTAACGACGCAAAAACCGAAATAAATCCACTTAATAGCTTAATTAATTACCATTTCATGAGAATTCGCCACAATTTGCGCTTACTTTATGCATTAATTATGTACGTTGCATTCGCTACTACAACACCACACCTGATCGCCCAAGAGATCTGGCCATCGCAACAAATCGTGCAATTACAACCATTTGAAACAACATTCCAGTCACAGCTACGAACCACATCCGAAATTGCCTCGCCGTATGCGATCGCGTGACCTAATCCCGGTAAACCTAATTCCCATCCTCCCGCAATCAACACCCAGCTCGTCGGGCGTTCCCATAGCAAGCGCGGCGTGTGGCATGTGTCGGTGAAGCACGTGATCGTTCCGCAGTTGGAGTCTCAGTGCGTTGGTAGGGTTTGCACAAATTAAGATTATGTAGTTAATTAAAAATTTGAAGCTGTCTGCAATTCGTTACTGTAAGCTGTTTTAATTGTGCCATGTTGGACAAGGAATGGCCTACCAGGTTTGTAAGAATGGTTATTACCAACGTCATATTACGTCAAGAGGATGGAAAACTCTCAGGGCCGTTTGATATCACCTATCGTCTTATCTGTTTTCTTTTCAACCTTACGCAATGCAAGGACTTGGCTTATGTGGGACTAGGAAGCGGAAACTTTTGGGGTCGTATTCTGCACGATACAGGGTTTCTCAGTTGATAAGGCAATAGCATCCATTTTCATGGCAGGCTCCTTAGATGAAATGGCAAACAAAGCTAGTTGATATGGAAACGGCTTCAGGTGATAGGGAAATCATATACCTTTTATTGTGATGTCCTCAGAGGATATTGTCATAGTAGCCGTTGATATAACACGCACTTACCCGAGAGCTGAAAGGACGTGTACAATATATCCTACGAATAAGAATCATCAGGCTCCAGTAAGCTAGTCGTGTTATGAGAGTGATACCGGACGATCCTGCCTGGGTTAGCGTTAAGACCGTCTACTAAGACAGAGACGAACTAGGCTGAAGTTGAGATGGATAGATTGCACCAGAATAGCTACCCTTTTACATAGACAGAAGACGGTACTGGAAGGGTGCTCAGTGTAGAATAATTCTTGCGATAAGTAAGTGCTTGAATTTAAAGTTATCCAAACGTTACTCAAAAGTCTCTCACTAAAAAAGTTGCTAGAATGAATTTTTCATGTCACTATCCTTTTTTACAAACTTTTAGAGAATATATACTTTTACCGCGCTTCATTATCAGCAATCAGTTAAAATCAAAAGCAAAATTTGATTGCACATCCCCCATATTACTACAACTTTTGATAGTAGGGTACGCCGTTCGGAATACCAGCCAGTTCAAATTTACTCTCTCACCGTTGACACGTTCCAGAGCAGAGAGAACAGCACATCGCCTGTAACTCTCTTTCTCTCGCTTGTCAGCAAAACACAGCTGGACTCTCTTCAGCACGTGCTGACAACCATGGTTCGCGAGCCGCAAATTGTGCGCTCGTGCTCAGTTTGAATTGTGAGCTCGGTTCGTACAGAAGGTGCACGCGTGCCCGTTTTCCCAGTGTGTGTGTGTGTGTAAGTAAGTGTTGTGTTGTGCCGCACTGCATGTCAACTGTTGTTTCGGTTCTATTGTGCCCGATTTGGAGCGCCTGCAGGCAACGGTGTGTGCGTGTATATGCGTGTGAAACAAAACAATACTCGAGATGGAGTGCGATCCGCTTCATTTCACGCTGCCACGGGACGAGATTGTTTTGGTGTGCACGCAACAAATTGCAAGAACGTGCAAGACTCCTAGTAGCAGCAGCCAGGGAACATGATTGATCTGGGTGTGGAAGCTGCTGTTGTCTTACGATGTGTTTGAACTTGAACAACAAGTACTGGCTGGTGAGAAAACATGAGTAAACACCGAAGTAGTGTGCCCTGTGTGCTGTTCTTACCAGAATGTGGTGATAATGCTGCTGAAAGCGTTTTGTTTGTGATGTGAAGTGCCGATGCTTCTGTGAGAGCACCGAAACACCGAAAACTACAGCTGCCAAATAACAATCCCCAAAACGGCAGTCGTTGGTGTGTGTGCTAATACAGCTCCAAGTAACAATTCTAGTGCGTACCAGCCGAATCCAAGCAATCCTCGTTACCATCGTAGTTGCCCTTGCAAGTCTAGTCTGACAGATGTGTCAAACTGGGTATTTTTCAAAACAAAATCTCTTGTGCTCCACTTTGCGCCCGCCCTACGCTTCGAAACCAGTAAAAAAAAACGTCATCAAACTCACCGGTGACCCTGAGCGACACGGAAGCTGCTACCGGAGAGAGACAGAGAGAGAGATCACTGGAACGTGCATGGCATCCTGCGTGTGTTTTGTGGAGATTCGTCTGTTCGTTGCGAATATTTCTTTTCCTTCAATTACTTTTGCACAAAACGCTCTCTTCCGGAAATGGAGAATGCGTATTTGTTGTGACTCTCCTACGGGAGTAGCGCAAAAATTCTTACGCGCGTATCCTGATAATACAGGAAGCTATTGGTCGTGAATTACGCAAATTACGAGAAAATTTATTTAACCGAACGAAACATGACACAGGAATTTGCAAGCGATTCTACGACTGCTACGTCTATTTTTAAATTTTCCCTCAAAATTTTGTCTTTCCAGTGAGGGAAATTCCCCTAAATGCTTTTTTGTTTGCTGCACACGTTTTCCAGCATTTCTGCTCTTTAAAGCACCCTCTCGTCCTCCTTTCGTCCCGCAATCCTCTTCCGTTCCACAACTTCCTGCTTTACCCCCCGTGAGACAGCGCCTGCATTGGATCCGGTCCTTCCGCTTTTTCGGGCGAGGGATCCCACTTTTGCCGAAGGGTGTTTTTTTATTTCGGTTGTTTGTAGCGTTGGTACGAACTCCACTACGGAAAGGAAACGCATTTTCCTCTCGAGTTTTTCTCTCGCAGCAGTGTGGTACGCAAACCAAAGAGCAAAAGGACGCGCCCGTGCGCATGTGATGTTCCGGGACCGGGAAGCTGGCGTTCATTGATTTCATTGAAGTTTTGTCACCTTCACACCCTTCCTTGGGCGGACACGAGCTAGAGCAGAGTACGGAATTACGCGTGTACAATAGTACGGTAGAGTGTGCGTGTGTCTGCGCGGTACTTTCCACAGGGCCTCACAATACTCGCTTGGATCAAGTGTATTATGTCCGCAGCCCGGCATTGTGCAGTGGGTGTGTGTTGAAGGTTGAAGTACGGTTAAAAAGGATCTTTTGTTTTTCTCTTCCTCTTCTATGAGTTTTGGGCATAAAGGGCACTTGGAGCTCCTGCGAACCTCACGAATCGCCTTTTGTTACCGGCTGTGGGAGATTGCTTCTCTTCTTGGTAGTTTTGGGAGTTTTGGGCGAATTTAAAGCACGCATCCCGCTCGCTGTTCTGTGTTTGACTGATTATGAAACTTTATAGCACCCATCCAAGGCTAATCTCCCATCCTCTCATCAATGTTCCATCGGTGTCCGGAGCGTGATTAGGTCGAAATCAGCTGACGTTTACACCACTGACACAAGCTGTCAAATCGTGAGCGGCCAATGCTATCTTGAATTTTTGTTTACGCCAGATTACAGTTGCAATCCATCATCATCTTGTGTTGTCTAAAAATCCGGTTCGCCACTCGATAATTATAGACAGAGAGAGATAGGTCGAGAGAACCTCCTAAAATGTGGGTCCAATTTATCAGCTGGTGATTTCATAATGATTTCCGAAACGGACGGAAGATGTTGCGCGGATGAACAGTTAACCGGACAGACAGGAAGTGGCGCTCCAACACAAAGCTCGTACGTGTCTGTCTGTTCCAAATGTAGTAATCCTCTCGAACAAGCTGTTGGCGCCGGTGCACGGCAACATCGAAACCAGCTGTTCCATTCCATGTCACACTCTTCAAGGGCGGCAATAATCAGCCACCAGCTAGCCAGCCGCGAGGTGTCGTGAAATATAATTAAAAGTGTCAACACGGGGGGAACACACATCCCGCCAGCCAATGCGACCCAATCTGCTTCCGTGTGACGGTTTCCGTAACGGGTTTTTCGGTTTCGGAATGTCATTACATATCATTTTCCCCTTCGTTCACCACCCTTTCTCAGTTCCGTTTGATGCGTCGATCGAGCTCGGAGTGCTGTTGAATGATTTCCAAAACCGCAAACAAAAAAGTGTCAGTGTGTCACGTAAAAGTGTAGCGAGGAAGGAAAGCAAAAAAATAACTAAGCCGTGTTTTTGAGGAGTGGAATTTTTTGCGCCCAACATCAGCATAACGAAACCAACTGTGTATTTTTGTGCGCGAGTGTGATTGTGTGTGTGTGTCAAAGTGTGTGTGTGTGAGTGATTCTAAAATCTAGTTCCAAGTGTCGATCAAGGCATTCTGTAAATATATTGTATTGTTCTGAAAATTTTGAATGTAAAAAAGTTACACCAAGCTCAAGTGTGCCCAGTGCTTGAATAAAGTGTATTCTATCCAGCTGCTACAGATCCTTTCGCGGTGTGATATATGGTATCGAGTGTAATTTAAGGTGTCGTAGCTTACGGAATGTTCTGTGCAGTGCAAGAAAAGTGTCGCCAAAAATTGTGAAGAAATAAGGAAAAGCACTTGACCAGAAGAAAAGCGTGGAAAGCTGCTTCAAAGGTGGAAAGGAGATCGCTTCACTACAAACAGGTAGGTTGAAGTATTTTCAATTATTTTTTTTCCCATTATTTTTAACTACCACTGTTTGTTAAGAATGAAAACATGTACAGTTATGAAGCTTGTTTGTAAAATTACCATTTGGAATATTATAGTTTTTAATAAGCTAATTTCATATTTAACTGTGCTTGGAACCATGACGAATACACAAATGATACATAAGACATACTAAGAGATATTTATTTTGATATCATAGTCTCTTCTCTTTTTACAACAAGATAGAATGGATGCATAAAATATTCAAAAAATACTAGAAAGATACTTCATTGATATTTATTTTGCTCGAATCTTCTTTTCCTGGTCGGATTACTTACCGTACTGCTGCTTCATCTTTGGCACTACAAACTGTAGAGGTATGAGCCTATCAGTTCTGTCAATCCTGTGTAAGGGGAGACAACCCGAAAGGGATTTGAAATCCGGCCTTGCCGTTTGAAGGCCTACCTCCTCTACCGGTTGAACGTTTTTTCTGATCGGACTAGTAATTCAGTATTAAAAATAGGATCGTTCTTTTTTCTCTCTGGCGCTACAACCTCGAGAGCTCTTGGCTTGGCACTACTAGCCCCTAGTAGCCCTTGAATTTGATTATACCCCTTTAGAATCGTTATGGCACAGAAAATTTACGGAACAGATAGATTAGATAGATTTTAAAAAGATTATAAGCAGGACAGCGCCTGCTTCGTCTATTTTATATAATATTAACTTCTTTGATTCAGATAAAATTGTCAGAGGTAATGAACTTTTAGGACAACATTTCAGAGCTACTATACTGTTAACTGTACTAACTGTATAAACTAGAACCCTTTGTTTATCGTATATGGAGTCATATTCACATCTGGAGACTTCTTCTTCTTCATCTTCTTCTTCTTTGGACTAACGACCTCTTAGGTCATGACTGTCCTTTCTGGCTTACTATACTTAAAGATACCATGTAGTTGGATAGACAGTCCTCACTACGGGGGAACGGTCCAGATGGGATTTGAAACCCCGGTCTTGCCGTATGAAGACCGGTGCTGCTGCTGTTGCATCAACCACTGGGCCCCATTCTGGAGACTAAAATTCGGATTTACATAACGATACGGAAATACACACACAGGAAATTGCTTAATGCAATTCTTTCGACAGTCCTATTTTTTTGAAATTTATTTTAAAGTTCCATCTATGTTCTCCAAGAATGCAAAATCATGTTCAAGATTTTATTAGACTAAAGAAAATTCTTGAGTGCATTTTGAGTATGCAACCTTTTCCGGATAACCACAAAATCACAGTAGTTTGATGTTTTTCCTACGCTTTATCTTCAACATTGTTCACTAGATAACGTTATACTTTCACAGGGTCCGCCAACATAATTACACCGAAAGATCAATCAAACAATTAAACGCAATTGTTTAACGCCCCACATAAAACTGTGTAATCCAATTCCGCTCAAGACCTTGAACCCCCCCAAAACCGAGCCATTCTGTTTATTGCATCACCATCGCACAAACTTCCAAACATTAGCCTAAACATAAATATTCATTTCAATGATAATTGGTCGGTAACAACAGAACGTCTTCCGATTGGCGCCGCAAATAACAACCCTCCCCGGCCAAACCACGATCTACAAATTGGTGGTGCCTCGGAGATTGCAGAAGATGATTGGCCTGTACCTCACTATCAAACGGCAGCGATAGTAACATTAAAATAAACATAAAAATTGTAGCTAATTTAAAGCGTCACGATATCGTATCATTTTCTGCAAACCGAACCGGCCCACGAAGTTCCGCCGCCAATCCGACTGGCGTAACCTCAAATTGGCCATTTTTTTGTGTTGGGCTTCTTGGTGCGGTGCGGTTTCGTTGCTGCCTGTTGGGCCCGCGGAAAAGCAGCAGCCAGAGTCAAAATAAATATCTGGAGCACAGAAACTCGGCTATGAACGATCGCTTAATCGCAAGCGTTTCAATATTTTCTCTCCAACCAACGCGCGTCGGATTTTCCTCCAGCGAACCTCCCTTTCACTGGTGCGCGGTTCGTTCTTTATGTGTGTGTATCTTTTCACCGGATAGTTCAATCATGGCGCGTTCGATTGACCTGAATCTAATCCTGCACCGAATGCGATGGTTTGCCACTCCATCGTAAACCCTTTCCCTGTCGGCTTTCCGTGCCCGGGGTTGCTTTTCTTTGCTCCCCCCAAACCAAACCAAACCATTCCAATTCCGCAAACTACATAGAAACTTTAATTTCAGTCTAGTTTAAGGTGGTCCGCTGCGGAAAGTAAGTAACGTGTAAGTGACGTCCGTACAGCAGGAACACGAGGGTGCGGGTACTTATCAACGAGCGACATAACCGCAAGCAGCAAAAACCTTCTCCTTCTCGGAGGCTCTAACCGGCCAGAAAGGGCACAACGACAACGGTGTTCGTTTGATTGAAAGTGAGCCAAGACGCTCACGCTGGTACACTTTCGGTTGAATAGATACGCGGCCGACGCGGTTAAGATTTGCAGCTGCAACCGTGTGTGGGAGGGTTTGGAGACGGTTGAGGATCGCGTGGGTTTTTTTGGTCGCTTATACCGGGGCTCTTTTGAAAGGCGCTTCAAGTTGGGCGCGCTCGTTGGTGGCGAGGCGATGGCGAGATGTCTGCTATTGCTTCTAGGTATGGGCGGATACGTGAAGTAAACGATCGTTTCTTTTCCTAATGTTGGGAAGCGAATGAATAGTGTTGTACGGTTGAGTGTCCTATCTTGGCGCAATGGGTCAGAAGTGGTTTGTTTGGCAAGTATTACTCTTGTAATCAATCTGGACAAAAAAAAATTGAACAACAAGTTAAAACAACAATCTAATTGCACGTACTTTAACACAACAATAACAAAAAAACAACCTAGGTGCAGAATTGATGAGTCATGTAATGTACCAAACACATATCCAAATGGAACTTGTGTAGGCGACGATCTTGTAGTCACTAAAAGGTGGTTCCTTCAACCTGCAGGCAAGTGTCTTCCGAGCGGTTGGCAGGTCGAAAAGAATTTCTAGAAAATTATCCAAACGAGCAGGTTTGGGGTACGTCTCGATGACTTCGGCGTGACATCATCACGCGTTTGTCGGTGATTTTTATCGAAACACAAGTGAACGGACGTAAAAGCCAGCAAACAAACAAATGGTGACCGCGGAAGTACAACACCGTTAACGGAGAGTGCGTCCGTTGTCGGCGTGTATGATTTGGATTGCCATTTTGAAAAAAAAGAAAACATTCAATAATTCTATAATTACGATTTTATCAACATAGCCTTTGTCAAAGCCGCACGTAATATGCGATATTGTTTTAACATGCCGTCGTCAGGTTTAACATGGTAGGGTGACGGTTTGCATTAACGTCACTTTATATTTTGCTTGACTGCTGGGACAGACACATTGGACAAAAACATATTAATTATTGCATATTTTGATGATATGGTTTTAATTATCTTTAGTAGATTCTAGCATATAAAGCTGTAATATGTTTTGATTATCGTCGACATCGTCGCCGGTCTTTATATGACAGGACCCGCGGTTCAAATCTCAGCCGGACCGTTCCCCCGTAAAGAGAGAGAGTCTATGGACTAACAGTCTTCGTACGACGGTATATTCGCTTGTATATTAAAATATTTTTTTCAGGTAATGAAGAAACTTCCTCTAGTTAATCAAATTTGGAATACGAAAGCCTCATTTATTCTTGAAAAAAGAAACATTGTTTGCTGTACCATACATGAGTAAATTTAGCTCTTGAATTAAATAATATAAAATGTAACTTTAGACCAGTGATCAGCACACTATTATCCAAATGGGCCAGATGAGGTATTTGATAAATCGCTCTAACAGTTGTTGGATTGGGACCTCGACTATCCAAATGATATTTATTTTGTTTGATACAGACAGTTGGATTGAATTTGTATAATTTCTCATTTATTATCTTTCTTACGACATATAAACATCAAAATATTCAGCCTGTAAATGCCAGGTGTGTCTTCCACATTGAGTAGATGTACCATAGACTCCATATTTTCCGGCAGTTATTTTTCGATTTTTTAATTGTTGCATCCCTCTCAACATTCTTCTTTATTTGAAATCCATAAGAATAGAAAAATGCTTTTGTCATTCATAAAAAAAAAAATTGGTGTCTTGTGTTAAAATAGTAATAATCCTACCTAGTTACAATTTTGCCGATATCTGTGCAATACCTTCACCGATGACATTGAGACACATTTTTGCGTATATCGTTGCACGCTCGGAGCACCTTGAAGGGCACCGGCTTGTAAATAGATGCAGTGCCATTTACCGACAACCCCTGCCAGTTAGTTTGCCGTCGTTACGAACATCACCGTGAGTCGAAGGGCAATCGTGGGTAAGCGTTGGACGAACGAGCGTGGGTGGGTGAACCACGCTTCACAGCATAAATTTATAGCAGACTGTGTCCAGTGACCGTTCCACCTCAACCCAATCGCTTCCCTCTAAATAGCGCGACATTTAACGCATCGTGTTTCATCGTTCGGTATCATTATGTTCTTCACTACGCCCTTACGATCGAACCGTTCAAGAATCGTTGGGGAAGACCTGTAAGCCATAGCCATGGTCATCTTCCCTAGCCAGCTCAGCTGTTACCTCCTACGTGTGGTGCACACAAGAAGCGGGACTATTTTTAATGTTGGGACCTTATTTCTCTTCTCTGCTGCAGCTGCGGGATGCATTATGAGTGAAACGTGTCGTCTGCTTGCATTTGGAGTTTTCTTCGCCTTTTGATACGGCACAGTGGGCCGAGGGTAAGCGCACGGAGACAAATCTGTTTCTGCTTCCTTCTCGCTTTTTCCCTTGTCACACTGGCACGCGACCTCTGTAATGCCAGGAGCGTAAAATTTGTCACAACACCACATTCACCCTGCCTGAAGGGTGTCAGTGTGTGACGCAAAGTTAATAGCTTATAGCACCGTGTGCCTTTTGGGGGGTGGGGAACAAATGCATTGAATCGTTTCCCACCGTCAAATGTTTACTTCTGAATTGAAAAACAAATTGACTTCCACGCTATTGCATCGGTCATGGGAAAGGGTCACATCGCGCTGGCCGTGTGATGAAAGTGCCCATGTGATGTGGTGTCATCTGCTTTCTCATCACACGATTCACGATCAAAATCTGAATCGCCGTGCTTACAATCGAACCGGGGAAGCATAAATTGGGCGATTAGGAACCAAGAACCTGTGGAAGGAGTATCGGGCACGAAGGTATAAAGCAATCGAGCAGCCGGCAAACAATTACATTCACGGTGCGGGCGACCGTAGCCCGGCCAGCCGGCCAAACGACAAATGCCACAAAGGTTTCGTAACATAAAATCGTGCCCATATTGTGCCCGGCTCGGAAAACGGCTAAAGCGGATCCGTTGGGGCGAGTTTTATTTCTTCGTGGCCTTTTCTTTTTCTCTCACTTGGCCCACTATTAGTGTCAGTGGGAGTTTATGGGCACGCGTTGGTGAATGCTAGAAAGGAGCGAATGAAGCGCTTGAATTTGATGAAAGATGAAACCAAAATACCGAAATGGATGGATTTCGTAATTCCCTTTTCCCAGCGCCCCCATGCTGGGCAACGCTTGTTAAGCTGCGCGTTCCTTACCGGTGCATGATCGTAAAAGATCGAATGAACGCCCAGGAATAGATTGATTGTATCTGCGGGCCTACTTTAGTTGCTCTCACTCGCGCCAGCGCCAAATTTATGATCAGCTTCTTGCAGTGGTGTGTTTTCGTTTGTTGTAGTTTTTATGGGAAATGCGAGATAGAACGGTTGAAATGCGCTACAGGAAACAAAATGCTGAACACTCTCTGTCGGCCAGTAATTAGGGCTGACAAGTAGTAAGATAACGATAGGAAAGATTTATTACGGGCGTACGGATTAATTCGATAAATGTCTTGAGTCGAGTGATGTTTCAACAAACGAATTTGAAGATCCACATGAGATGTATTCACGACGGTAACGCACGACTATGCGTGTTTTTGGACTGGACCGGGGTGATGATGGGAAGCATAACGTAGAGTATTAGAAAAACAACCTTACTGAATAGATTTGTGTCAGTACAACACTACCTACATAGTATTTGTACCATGTTTATACTATGTTATTTAATTCTACGCCATAAATAACTAAGATCCACAAGTTGTTTGTCGCTCGCTCGATCGTTTTGTTAGCTTCTGCTGTTTATAAGGTTAAAGATGTCTTTAATGTTTGTGACATTTGACTTGCATCTCCCAGTCTCTTATAGCTCTCTCTGACCCCAGGTTGAAGTAAACTGATCTCGCTGGTCCTTGCAAAGAGTCCTGAGAGTCCTAACAGCTTATGTTGGTCATTGACATTCAATAATTCAGGGTGGTAATTATATAATTGTGTCGTAAGACTTTACCCTGACTATGATGTCATATGCGGTTTGAAGTCATTATAAATATGGTAGCATAACATTGCAGGTGCTCTGCCATCTTCTCTCAGATTTTTTGAGTGGTGTTAAAGCCTTGAAGTTTCATACATTCTAGCTTTCTATTTCACCAAAATCGCTTCTCTCCCATACCTCAGCAATAGTTTGAGTTCCGCACATCCATTTCATATCACTTCGGCTACTACCTTTGTGACGCCTGGTTGTTCTTCAGTTTGCTTGCTTGCTGGCAGTACTTATGGAGTCATCATCTACTTACGTAGGTTTTAGCTGTTCTTTGAAATGATACTTCAATAATTCACCAATGTACTGTAAGGAATGTCTACCTCCCTGCGCCTCTACCTCCTGTCAACTGCCCAGCGTCCCATCACATGTCATCTGTGGTCTGATCTTGTTTTACCTGCTATTCCTTGATTTACCTTTCTTGGTAGAACGTTTGACGTTGATAACTTCGCAAGTTTTACCCCACTTATGTTGTCTTAGTGTACGTTATTAACAAACTTCAGTTGAGTTGCATATAGCATGTTGCATGTTTTCCTTTTTAAATAAAAATATCAACTTTACTGATCATTATTACCTTAGTGCTTTTTAGCAACCCGTACGAAAGGCTGACTACTTTTCTACGGGTAAAATTAAGTCACAGAAAGCCAGAAATGGCAGGCCGAGACCTCTCGAGGTTGTAGTGCCACAGAAGAAGAAGAAGCTTTTTAGCATGCGTTTATTACCGTGATTTACAAACGTGAATAGGAAGCTTCCACGTTATTGAAAGAGTCGCGCATAATCTCGGTACTCATATATACAATTAATCAGTTCATCAGCTATAGTTCCGTTCTGCCCATTGTCATTAATCGTTATGTGTTGCATAAAACAGTGATAAGTGATTTAACTTCATTAAATGAAGCATACCGCATGTCAATGGGGTGGTGCACTCAAACCGATCTGGAAATTAAATTCCTCACCCACACAGAAAGCCTCCCTTCGTTTTGTGACTGCACCCACATCCCACAACCCTATCCTGAACCCGTTCAACTATCAAATGTAAACCTTTTCACCTTAACAACCTTAATCATGATTGGCAGCCCTTTCACTCAAGTACTCGACCAGAGCACAGTTTGTACCGAAGCACAAACCCGGAGTGCACGGATTGTGCAACATGTTTCTACTTGCCGACTGTATCGGCATTATTCTCGATGACGCGAGAAGGTGGCTCGAGTTTTATGCTAGTGCACATGAATTGTGCTACAGAAGGACCCAACGACACACACACAAAATTGGTCACACTCGCAAAAAACATGAAAATGTAAAACAAAATCAACGCACGTTGTATAATGTGTTCACCATGCCCGGCTCGATGTGTAATGGCGTATTAATGCGATTCATTATGCTCATGGCCAATTAAAATGCAAAACAAAGACCGCGCGGGATTTTCGTTTCGATTTCTTGTATTTTTTACGAGAGATAGAGAGAGACACACACACTCGGGATGAAAAATCTGTTTTCTTGTGCTGTTTTTTTTTGTAGTGGCTTTTTCACCGATAGACAGCATCCGGTCGGGACGGGATAGTCATGCACGTGCCAATCACAAATTGTGGTTAAGTTGTTTGCGAAAAAGTTTTTCCCTTTTGTCCCGCTGTTTGTCGCACTGTCTGTCTTCCCGCAAAATAAAGGGTGACGACAGTCGTATCCATTTTTACCAACATTTTACTTTTGCCTGATTGGTTCTTTCCGCTTCTCGTGGTAGTTATGATAAAAATCGTTGACTGCACAACGTCACTAAGCCATCGTTTCTTCTGTTGGAACCCCCCGTCCTGGCCTCACGATAAAGCTCGATGGATTGTGGTGTGGAGAGAGTTTAATCCACCGCAAACACGTGCAACGTCGTTCCAATCTTATTAGGACGATCAGCAACTCATCAGCGAGAAATCAGCGTTCTTAAATCGTGTGTGCTTTGGGAAAATATTCTTCCATCTTATGTATGTGTGTGTCCCTCGAGTTTTCACGGGGGTATTTTTAGAGTTTTCCCTTGTTTTGTTCCTCTTCTTCAGCACAGCACAAACCGATACAAACGGATATCTTGTGTTGCGTGATTTCTTTATTTTCCTTCATGTCTCACCCTCTTTGGGATGGCTTTTGCAACGAACCCACACAACTCACCGGGGATGATGCATCGCGGGCGGTTATGTTTTTACATGCTGTTTGTTTTGCTTTATGCCACTTCTCGCCCTGGGTCGGGCTTTCCATTTTACCGACCGAGTATTGCTACCCCTGTGTGCAAGGATTTACAACGCAAGGATGTAACGAAGCGGAAAGCAAAGCGAACGTTTTCCCCTTCTTTCTGCTGACGGGTTTGTTATCAACGTTTTTACTCCTCCTCGCCTCCTCCGAATTTCCCATTTTCCCTGCCCCCCCTTCATTTGCAGATAGACATGCATGATAATGTTCCAACCTCCCCTCCCGGGTATTCTCTCCCCCCAGTTAAACAATACGTCTTGTACGCACCACGCACCACGTGGAGGAGCGTTGAAATGTGAGGTTAATTTCTTCATCACTTTGCATTACGATTGCTCATTGCTGACGCACACATCAATTCCGCCCTCGGGTTAGAAGGGCTGTAGGCAGGCGAAATAATCACTGCTAAAAGCATGGTGCCGGATGGTTTCGGAAGCGTGTGTGTGTGACCGTTTCTTAGTTGCCGGTAGCAATGGTAGAAGTTTTTCGGTTGCCATTGGTCCTCTCGTTCCGTTAAAGGGATGCTCCATTTTGTCGGTGGTTTGCTAGATAATAGAAAGCGGAAAACATGCTGAGCCAAGCAGGAAAACTCCCTTTTCTCGAAAGGTTCGCAGCGATCATCGGCGTCAAGGAAAGCTAGCGAACTGCAAAAAGGTATTGTGTGTCTCGAGCACTCCCCGAAATGGATGCTAATGTCAAAAGCAAATATTACTGTTGTTGGATGTGTAAATGAAGGATTAATTTAAAGGAATACAGTGGGATGGTGTACGGTTGGAAAAGATTCTCTTGAAAGGATAGTGAAGTGCTGTGCTGGGATATTTTGCTGATATAAGCAGAGCAGGTTTTAGTTTGAGGTTTTTCGAAGAAACGGAAGATGTGATGGGAGGCCACCACCGTTCAGTCGCTCTATTTCTTCCTAAGCCTTCCTAAGATGCACTTCTCAGCAACGTGCGGTCCTTCCTTAGTCGGTTGGCCATGGTTGTAGCGAACGCACAGACGAACACAAAACCTGTGGTGCAATGATTTCTGCTCAATTACGGTCAATCAACACCATCTCCGGCGTGTCTTTGCCGGACCAAGCTAGGGTCCGGCCGTCGCCGAAGCAAACATGAGAATCTGCTTCCAAAGCGCAGGCGACTCAACCAAGCATAAGGGTTATGTTGTGCTGTTGTTGTTGTTGCGTTGGGGCGCTGTTTGCGTTGCGCATATTAATCAGCTGCCAATGTGGACCAAGAAACGTTCGGGGCCCGGACGCTGCCATTGAGGCGAACAGGGATTGATTGTTGGTAGTTTTCTCGCCCTTTCTCTAGTTTTCCGCACGTTTGCTATCGAAATTAATCGCTCGCAAGACAGAACACACGCGGGCCGATTTAATGTTTCAACTCGACCGACCCCGAAGGGGATAGTTGTAGGGAAGACCCAGAAGAACGCAGGCAGGTTAGGCGGTGCAGAACGAATCATTTCTTGCGGTGGGTGAAAACTTTGAAAGAAGTGAAATAATTAGTCAGAACCCGTACCTCGTTTCCGTCGAACAAGCCTTCAAGTCTTTGCTATTTTTCCCCGTTTACGGTTCGGTAGGCGAAAGTGATGCGTTTCGGGAGAAGGTGCTAGGCCGCTCGATCGAGCGCCCCAATTAAGGTGTTGCGTGCCTGTCTTCATCTTGCCACTTTCGTCATGTTTTGCGTGCGAATGCTTATCTTACGCACGTCCAACAAACCTTGCGCTACCTTGAAAGTGATGGTAAACTAATGGGGGCTGCGTTCTCTCGTAATCGGAATCGGTGGATTCGTAGCAGATGCAAAAACAAACCCCCATTGTGGACATTATGATGATCGTGCTTTGTTGGGCGGATTGGCAATTTCTAATTTGTTCGTTCAAGCGAATAACCGCGGCTGATGGATGCATACATTATAGGGAAAATTTCTACTCAGCCAGTCTGGGAAGGGTAATATGATAATGGTCCCCGGGCAAGATGGTTAATGTTGATCCGATTGAAGGCTCAATCAATCGGTGGTTGCTTTTGATGGCGAGTGAACAGGTGGCAGAAGGCGTTCAGCTGTAAACGGGCTGCTGCTTCAAGTGAGTAAAAGTTAAATTCATGTGTTATTTTCTTAATCGATGGCTTATTAAGAGTAGTGAGGTTTTATTTGCTGATAAGCCGCAACGAGAGCAGATGTACTTTACTCGCCATTTGACTGTACGCACCATTAACCAGCTGGTTAAGGTGGATGCATTCAGAATATATGAGAATATATGAGTCTTGGGACTTTCACGTCTGTGTGGTCCAGTGCCATGCACCGGACATGAAAATCTCTTAGTAGATCGGAGTCATCAACATCTTCTAAAACAGAGGAAGGTTCACCTTAATATCTATTGGATATCTGTCAGTCCTGCATATAGGGAGACGGTTTGGATGGGATTTGATCTCTGGTAACGTACCACCAAACCGGCCCATCTATAACACATCCTCTCCAAGTCTTTATTTTCTTGTATAGACATATTTTATTGTTCAATGTTTGTATAAAATAATAATATAACACAACCTTTGTATTATATTCATAATAAAAGATAATATTTCATTTTAATTACGCACTTAATATTACTACTTCATCTAGCCTCTATCTAATGAACAATGTTCCAGATCCTACTCTTTCTGATGTCCAAAATCACGCGTCATTGGTAGTTTAAACAAAGAACTAAACTTACTTAAAAACTTCTACCTTCCACAATGCTTTTCCCACCAAGAACCACCTAAGAGGGCAAAAGCATTAAAAGCGTTGGAAGATAATGCGAGACGTTCACACATTCTACAAAAAAAAACGAACTTCGCAGATAAAACGACAATCACAGCCACAAAATTCAAAGTGGTCTTTCCTTTGTTACACGAGAGTGATCAAAATTGTCCACCGTAGCAAAAGCAAAATAAAAAAAGGTGGTACTGTGTAAGAAGTACATCTTCACGGAACTACCTCACCGATAGACCACTTTACAAAAAACCGTCCATTAGGCGGCCGAGTGGGTAAGTATGCCGAGTTTGGGAAAAGACACTTTTCAGTAAATGCAGCACAAATGCAGCACACTCACTGGCATACTGGCCTAAGAATAGCCCAGCCTCCGAAAGAAGACGAATGACAAATTTGTGCACGCTGCTGCTGCTGCTGCTCCATGCTGCCTGCAGGCCCTGTGTGGATCTGTTTCCAGCAAATTCTTTCCTTTGCGTGCCTTCGTAGCTGAGGACGGTTTTTGTGCGTATACGTTCCATGCGGTGGAGCATCTTTTTCGATGGGGGGATTTTTTTTTAGAACGCCTTGCGTCTTTCTCCCGTTTCATCTTGTTGTTGTGTGTTGTGTGCTCCATTTGTGCGATTCGTCTTCGGTGTCTTGTGGATGCCGCCGTTTCAACACGAAGCACTGTAAAGCGGACCGGACAGACGAGCATAATTTGTGACCTCTTGGGCAGAATCTCTTCCTTCTCCCAGCCCGATGACCCCAAGTCCATGAGCATCCGTGAACAAAGGCGAGCGAATGTAAGCAATGAAGGAAAGCGAACAAGAAAGTAAAATCCCATCTCGGGAAGAGACCTAGAAACGAACACGGCGAAAGGTTTTTGAGGGTTTGAGGGCCATGGTGTCATGAAAATTATGGTTGCCGCATTGCATGTCCGTTATGTATTTATAGAACAGCCGGAGCCGCTGTGGGCATTCCGCTGGGCCTCTCACAACACGGGAGATGGACCTCGCTTCGAAAAACTTTGCTCCAAGTGTGACTTTTTTGCTGCGTCCTACCCCGGGAGCGACATTTCCGATACGGCCAAGGTTGAGTTCACTCACGAAGTTTCCGCAAGACGTTACCGGGCCGCAAGAGACACACGAAGTTGTGCCCGGACCTGTGCTAAAGCTTTTAACCATTCGGTTCGTCTGCTGCCTGTAGCGCTTCATTGGCACGAGGGCCTGTGGTTGGTTGACTTTTAGCAGAGAGTTTGTGTTACTTATTTTCCCTCTGGTTCACCGGCTCACGTTTATTGGAGGTCTAAACAGCAGCAGAGCAGCGACACGTTTCGGGGATTGCTATAACCGTGGGAGAACCATTTCTACAGAATGATGATGTCGACAGCGATGGTCTATCCTCCGGGGTGGCCTTGGCTAGCGAAATAAAAGCGAAATCGTAGAAACTTGGGTCATGGTTGCGATTTCAGTGGGTTTGGAGCACAGAGCGCTCCAGCGTTTTGTTCTTATTATTAACAATATATTAAAATTATATTATTTGGTTCAAGTTATGCTGAAAATGAGGCTATTTTACAATATATAAGGAGTGTCTATTTAAACTCTCGTCATGATTTGGTTAAGATCACAGTATTTGATAGCTCAATACTGTACATTCTTTTTAAAAAAAGCATTGCCCTACACGTTATCCTAGGCCTCTACGTCTAAATGTGTTCTTTGTACAACATTTGCCAGAATTCGGTGTATTGTACACTTCTCCCATATAAATCGTGTCGATCGCCACAAGCAGATAAAGTCATCTCCGGCACACAAATGCAAACACTAACAAACGACCAACGAGCAACAAAAGGTTCATCCACGGGCTAAAGGTGCCCTCAGGCCCTTTACGGCCGGTCAAATGAAACTCGTGGAGCTGGAAGGTTGCGGCTGGTCCATTCATTTTTCTGTTGCTCCACCACAAGAAAACATCCAAACGGACGAAGAACTATGCTCCAGTTTCTTCGTCGAGATGCTTGCGTCTCCACTACAACTACAAATAATGATACAACGATCAATAAAGAACGCGAGGTAAAAGAAAAGTACACCGACAGGAAGAGGTCTGCCCAGATAGCGCGCGATATTCTGAGCACGAGTCACAAAAAGCCTAAATTTATAGATCCCATTCTTCGGTATTCGACCTCAGCCTCTTCTCTCGAATATCCCGCCGTACAGCTGTAGCATCATCGGCTTTTACGCGGATCCCTTCTGTCCAACCAAGGGTCCAAGGGAAACCCACAGCTGTGCGGTGACGAAGATGTGGTTCCAAAATCTGTAACAATCGCAAACCGTTCGTGCAGCAGCTAGCTAGTACAGAGGTACACGGATGGAAGTTTGGCCGGAAAACTTGAGTCGCGAATTTTCAGTAACCGCGAGCACAAACGAGCCAGCTATGGGGAGGATGGTTAAGTGGGCGAAACTGTGATGGCGGTGCCCGCCTTACTTAAAAAGGAGGGTTATAAAAGGCTTTCCTGTGAAGAAGTCAACCGGCTGGCTGTAGTCTTTGGTTTATTTGTTTTGTTTTGTTTTTCTCTTGGAGCTCTTCTCATCTCGATCCCACTCTCCATCTCTCTATCATTCCTTCTCTTCGGCAGTACAAAATGAAACCTTTTCTTAAAGTGTAGCCTGACTTATAAGCGCAGAGGTGGTTTCTGCCCACCGGGGTCGGTATGAGAGGCGGGTGCACAACTAAAGCCACCGAGAGAGGTTTTTCGTAATGCGATAATACGCGTTGCTAATGGTAACGGGCTCGCGGGCGGGTCTCCTAACTTACCGCCGTCCCGTTTCGGAAGAGTTTCTTAATTTGGGTGATTATTTCGTTGAATTATGGTTAGTGCTCAAGTGGGATAGCTTGACAGCGCAGTCCCAGCTCCATCGTTTCCCCACACCTTCCCAACTCCTACTAGTAGAGCCCGGTATGTCCGGTAGCAGTCGGAAGTGGGAAAACAAGTGGCTCAAAATTGAAAATATGAGCCTCTTTTTCGGGAGCAACATGATGCCGGTTTTCCGGTAGCTTTATGTCGAAAAATGAGCTCTGTCGGGGATAAGGCTTAAGGGTTGTTTAGAAGAAGACGAAAGTAACAATTGTGTAATAAAGCCTCACGAAACGTGTTCGTTTGTGATTATCCAAGTTTAAAAGTACAAAAATATTTGTCCTCAATTTCTCGCCTGTAACAGTGCGCTCGTGAATATTCGGACAATGCATAAATTCATTACGGAACTGATTTATACGTTGTGTCTCCTCTATTGATTCGTTATGGCCACTTCCACCCATCGGCTGTGACCACCCTCCGGCTTACATATATCGTAAGCAAAAGTGAACCGCTCCAAGCCTCCCGACAAAAAAAAAAAAACAAACCAAAAGAAAACAAGCCAATCGATTGTGCCTGGTTCGTTAACCCGGAAGGTCGGATCCGGCAAACGGGCATAATGGCCGGAGAGAAAACCGAAACGCTTTATCGGAGTCTGTGGCAATTCCGAATCCAACATCGAGCGATGCTTGGGACCCGGGACTGTCATTTGGCTTGTTCTAACGAACAGTTGCGGTGTGTGTGTGTGTGTGTGTGTGTGGTTTGTTTTTCCCTTACTCACAATTCTCATTGGAGGATCGACGGAAAAGGGCATTCGGTACTTGCGGGCTCAATAAATCACAGTTAGCTTATGCATGTACAGCACCGGACCGTGATTGCTAGTTAAAGTTTCGAGACGCGCTCTGTACGATGGGATTTGAAAACGACGTTGGAAGGGCAGCGAACTGGGTTTGTGAACCCCCAAATTGAACAGATTGGAGACGAGAGCTACGATAAATGTACGCATGGCACACATGGCGTTTGAAACCGGAGCACAGATTTTAGAAAACTGCATCAAACAGTTTTAAACTCCACTGTTTGATTTATTGGACGAAGCTTGTTTAAGTTGGATAAATTTATCATTTTCGGTTCAATTTTTACTGCAAATAATTTAAAGTAATCAAACGTTAGTTAGGAAACGATTAAATAATTATGTTCGTCACATCAAACCAACACTCAACACTTCCCGCTCTCCCATGTGACAGACACAAAGCTAGTTTAATTTCCTTCCATTCCGGCTTAGGCACACTTTTCGCCCGCTCCATAATCTAGTCACGCTGGCGCTCTGTGAAACAAGCGATGCGGTAATGTCTCTAGTTCATAATAAGAGAAACACACAACAACAGCACAAAAAAACCTGCCCAACTCCAAGTAAACAGGCGTTACTGATGTTAACTTCAGCAAAGCTTCCCACCTCGATGGGGAAGATTAGTTTTTCCGCCCGTTTTTCACCGGGGTTACGTTAACCGCTACCGAACCGCACGGTTAGCGATTGCGTCGGCGCCTCTGTGCGGCAAATAGTTAGTCGCGGGTCTGTATGTTTTACACTGTCGACATGCGGTTTAGTACTGGCTTCAACCCCTTTCTGTTACAACTTTCCCATAATTCTCACACTTTAAGTCACTCTCGTCGGTACGGTAACATCTGTTCGGTGATCTTTACCGTGCGTGTCTTCTCATTACCACCCACAAGAGCCTCCATTTCCTCCAGCCCCCTAATGGGAGGTAAATTTTCGCAACAAAATCAAATTAGTAGCAGTCGAATGTGAACGAACCAGAGATTATTTGGTTGTGCAGGGTGAAAACTACTCGACGGTGAAATCCTGTGATGTCATGGTACGGGATGGATGGATGGAGTGGTTTTGTTTTTCGTGTGCTCAACGATCTCCCGGTTGCATCACGGCACATCGCTCAATTATCGATCTTCTCTGCTGTTCCGTTGCAAGCCGAGCTAAAGTATGCTTTCGTGGGGTTTGTGAAGCTGTGGGAAATGGGAACGAAAACGAAAGCGAAGAAAACGTTGTTGCATATTGTTTTCACGCTAAAACTATCGCCATAAGTCACACACACACACAGCACAATGAGCAGGCTAGTGAGCTAATCATCGAGGGTTTGCAGGGGGATGGATGCCTTATGTCATATGCGTTTGTTGTCCATTGAATCATTTAGCTGCACCTTATGGTGGTGAATAAATTTATTGGTAGAAAAAATATGCATCATTAATATCGAGTTTTGATGGATGGAATATTTCTTTCGTGAAGTTAATTATTGAAAGATTTATATGATTTTTCATTTCTGTTGCTTTGGTTTTACAATTCTTCAATAATTCAAATGATAGGAAAATAGCTTGGGTTGAATAATATACAATGCAAGGTGAAGTTTATAGTATTGATCTATACTCATACAGACCATGATTTGGTATACTAAAACCTATCGATTCTCATTCAGATCAACCGTTTCGTCCATTTCGTACGACTACTTAAAATACTACTTGCCAGCTTTTAAACTGACTATTGCTTCTATCATGAGTTAGATTGAAAAAAAATTGTTTTAGCTGATATCTGCAAAATAGAAGTTCAATATTTCAGCAGCAAAATCAAGTAGCGTGCATCAAGAAACAGTTTACAACTCAGACGCCCATTTTATGAACATCTCTTAATCTGGGGAAAACTGGCCATGGGGAAACTGGCGAGACCTTATTATGGTGTATAAATTATACATATACATTGTGTCCATGTTATCAGAATGGAACCGGACGATCCAGCTTTTTTATGCCGTATAAATGGTGTCAATATCCACCATCATACTTTTGGTTTTCTGCATTATGTCTAGGTCGCTAAGATCTGTAGATAGGTAAGGCAAATATAGACCTCTCAAAGATGCAATTCTAACAAAGAAGAGAACTAACAAATTTAGTAGTTATAGAGCATTGGACTAGTTTGCCAGGATGTATGAAGACCTTACACAATTTTAGTTAGGAATCATCAGCCACCAGGAATCTTCATAAGTTCCTAGATTGCAATTTTCTGACAATCGGTTAAACGATAACTGCCGTGCCGTATAACACCTTGGCCTCTCTGGCTTTCTGTCACTTGATTTTACCCGTAGCCAAGCAGTTAACCCTGCGTACAGGGTGGTGGCCTAGATGGTGGTGGTTTGAACCCCGGTCCTGCCGTGAGAAGACCGGCGCCGCTGTCGCTTCGGCCACTGGAAGCGCTGTAGTTTATTTATGATATTCAATATTCATTTATTAATCTTCAGATTTTGTTTTCCAACTTTATAGCTTATTAAAAGCTTCTTAAATTGCCTTATGATGTTGTTAATTGTTAATAGACTAACATATAGGTCAAAAACACCATTTGAAGCATTATCTTATGTTTTGTTTTGAATCACTGTACAAATAATTTCAAATTGCAAGAAAAAATTTCCAAATTTCCCTTGAAAATCATTCTTTATGGCGTACTTCCCTACCAAAAGCAGTTA
The DNA here is from genome assembly GCF_013141755.1 of Anopheles stephensi. Lineage (NCBI taxonomy): Eukaryota > Metazoa > Arthropoda > Insecta > Diptera > Culicidae > Anopheles > Anopheles stephensi. The sequence goes on along the minus strand of NC_050203.1, from coordinate 54,605,495 downwards.
ATGAAAATTCACTAGCCCAACACCGATCCTCGGCGGAATTTTCGTTCCATTGTACGTTAAATGTGGTGTTAATTTTACGAAACCATTTCCCCAGCAACGCTTCCCTTTTTTTCGCGTTCCATAATCATATTCTTAGTCTTTCGAAAAACACTCCCTGCATCGCCCTTCGTTAGCGCTTCTGATGACCCCAGTTTCTATATGGGTAGAGGTGGAAAAGTGTATCTCCTCCGTCGTTTGGGCGTTTTTTTGCGACATTTGTTTTAATAATGGTTTTAATTACGCTGGATTGCTACCTTCACCCAGCAACGACGGTTGCATTTAATTAAAATATTACACTCCACACCAAAACGCTCTCTACTCTCTACGAACTGAAACCGATACGGTGGGCGAGGTGCAGTCTCCGCAGGCTGGTGAACTCAATCATTGACTTTCCCTTTCGGTGCCGGAACGGTTTTCCGGACGCTAAACCGTTCTCTTCTTCATCTCAATTTATTACACGGCGTGGTTCCACGAGGAGCGCTCCCTTTAATCGCATCTTCTAGCTCATAATATTTAAAAACTCCTTCCACGGCACACAGAGTGTGTTCTATTTTACGATTCCGACAACTCCCGTCAAAACCGTCGTGGTGTTCCGTTTCAATTGTGACTGAAATCTAGCGACTAACATTCAACACGGCCCAGCATTAGTGTACGGAAGCTGACGATCACGTGGATCTTGGTGGAAGAGTCACGTTTATTAAAATTTGTGGCTCTTGCACGCTGTAGCGGTTAGCAGCGGCATTAGTATTTATCTTTTCACTTTCTGCTCTCCTGGAGGTTCGTTTTGCTGGAATCGATCTTCTGCTGGTTGCTTTTTTGTTTTTGCTTTGCTTCGTTTCACTTTCTTCTCCAACTCCATCTGTTCATTATGTTGCCATAGCATTTCGCATTCATCACTTCCGCACTTGTAGCCGTTGTAGCAAATTATGGAGTGTCTTTTGGCGGGGAGATTGGCACAAAGAGGGCGAAATTTGATGGCAATAGTGCGCCTGCCGTCTGTCGGATTATGCTTCCGAGTTTTTGACGGAGTTTGAGGTGGTTGAGTTTGCGGGAAAAACAGCAGACGTTTGACGATTCCGGGGTCGAAAAACAATGCTTCGCAAGGAAAGCTACTTTACTTTCCTCTTATCGAGCTGATGGCAGCGAGATGATAAGAAACAAATACCATCAAACCAAGAGCACTAAGGGTTGGCCACCCTTCTCTGTACCATACCCTGCTGCAGTTGTAGTCAGCTAGTGAGGGAATTTATTTTGCCATACTTTTGCCTCCATTTGTGTGGCCTGTCACACAAGCACTAGCTTGTCTGCAAATGGTTCAAGACGTTGCGACGTCGGGATTGAAATTAGCAAGACTTCTTGTTTTGCCCGTTTTGCTGCGATCATATCGTGGTGCGCTTCGTTACGTTCAATTGGATTACATTGGGTTGGCGTATTTTTTTCTTTTTCGACGAAGACCACCCGTTTGTGGTTGTGTTTGGTGTGTACGTATCGTTTCCCGACCAGCGCGCCAGCGGCAAAATCATCGAGCGAAATCTTCGAGCGCCGGTGGTGGGCACTTCGATCGGCAGGAATTAAATTATCTTCCCGGCCCGATATGATCACCGGCATAGTGCGCCCGATGTGCAGTGCCTGGCAACACGGTCGGACACGAAGAGAGCAGCTTGTCCGGTTGCTTCAGCTATTTGCATAGAATGACAAAATAAACCAATACCGGGACCGCGGGTGGCTAGACACAACAATGAGCACATCATCGGTGGCTCCATCTGGAAGTGAAAAAGAAGAAGCATCGTTTATTGAAAGTAATGGCGGATAATCCCGTCAGCCAATAAGTCAGGGTAAGCTTTTGTTTTAGTGAGAGTAAAAGGAACTTGGAGAACTTGGAATTGCGAATCAATTTAGCGAATATAATTGGAAACATTTTTGGCATATTAATTTAACCGGACCGGATGTACTGCGCAATTCCCAGCGTCCATTATCTGTAATATAATCTCATTTGATCTACATTTTCCCGGGAGCGAACCCTTTATTTACGTCGTCGCGTACAATCACACTCACCGGCCGGGGTGTAATGCGCTGTGTGTGCATAAAATTTTCGCTCGAGTTCGCGAAGCACATCTCTGCGTTCACGACCAGACCCGGAGCATGCTTTTGGAGGTGCCTTCCTTAGTGTTTGCTAATCTTAAAAGTAAACATCACCATCTTCGCACGATCACCTGACGTTGGGGCGAGAGATAGAGCGAGCGTGTAAACATGGGCTACTCTTGGCTGGGCTAGCCGGGTCGTTCATCGTGCGCCCGGTGCAGAATTGTAATTTTATTTACTCAGTTTAAATTCAGCTGAGATAATAGCATTAACGTTATTCCAGACAGCTATTTGCAGCAGGTCGCTCGTTCGCGGTGAGGAGAAGCGAGATGGTTTATAGGTTCACTTACAAGAGCCATAGAATGGGGAGTGCCGGTAGAATTTAGTTTTATTTAAATATAATTATTTGCAAATATTTTTAAACACATTCTTTTCAATTCTGACGCTGGAAAAAATGGGCCTCAATGTAGGAGACATAAGACTTTATCTCCCAATGTAACATAACACCATCCATAATGACCATTTGGCAAACGAAATTGCGCCAAATTGAAGTAAAAATTAAAGTAAAATAATTACACCGTGGCCCATGTGGCAATCGACACAGCCACGTCATACGCTGCATCTCTGGTTCGTTTTGTTATTTTCGGTAGGCAATATGCATTACCCATACGCCCAATGCGCGCTGAAATGCATTTGGTGTGGACCCAAATAGACAAAACAAAAAGCCGTAGCTACAAATGGAGGCATTAGATACCGAGGCGTAACAGCGGATTCGTAACGGTTCCGAATGGAGCAACCGCGTGTGCTGGTGTGTTTGCAATTTGCAATTCCCGCACCCTTTCCCGACCCGAGATCTCTCTCGGCAGGGCGGCGGCACGATTCTGGTGCCATGGGGCACGCGTTGCATCATCAGCCAGCTACCGTCATCACCGGGTCGTGAATCGTGTATGTGTGCCGGGTTGGGTTTCCGGTGTTGGTATTATTGTTCTTCGCATCTTTCGTGCATTGCGATGCATCTGCGGTTGCATTCCGCGACAAAAAGAAGAGCAAAAAATAGGGGAAAAATGTTTCAACCGACCCGTTGGTTGGAAGCTGGCTGGACCTTTGCATACACTCTCAGCTATCGTGGCGCATTCTTCATAGTCTCGTCCTTTTTTTTTTGGCGGGCTAGAGGTTGGTGTGTATAGTTGAGGCTGACAAAAGGAAAAGTTTGTTGCAATTTTTCGCATCCACTAGTATGTGTGTCTGGGGAAAGATAGAGTGAGAGCGGTGCAGTTAGTGCCAGTGTAAGGTCAGAACAACAATAAAATAACAGAAAATGCCACCAAAGCATAACCGAAGGAATTTGTAACAAAGCGAAACAAGCGGGGATCAACAAAACTCCACTCCCCGGGGATGAGCGAACGTGCCTTGCGGGGTGCGTAAATTGTTTTGCGTCTTACTTACATGAAGATTTATTTCCATAAATTTAATCTGAATGCATTCTGCTCGGTTTACGCCGTTGTTCTGCTGTAATGAAACGTTTGGTGGCAAGTGAATGCCGTCTGTGAAATAATGACCCATCATTTTTATTACTTATTATGTTTCGCGCTAGAGTTTTTTTTTCCTGACGAAGGGTGAGAAACTCATTATTTTCCAAAAATTAAGACACAAAAAATGGACGGACATTATTTGGGGAAAAGGATCTAGAGTAGAGGTGTAAAGGTCGGATGGAAGAGGCGATAGCGCCCCGGTCTTCACACGGCAAGGACCGGAGTTCAAATCCTATCCAGACAGCCTCTCCATACGCTGGACTTGACTACCTTGCTACGGGTTAAATCAGCTCAAGGAAAGTCAGAAATGGTAGGCCGGGACCCTGCGAGGTTGTAGCGCCAAGGAAGAAGAAGAAGAAGTATTTACCCGTAAAAAACGAAACATTATATTTGTGTGCTTTACAATTTAGTTTTGACTTTGATGTGTTTTGACGCTTTGCTCTTAATTTCTTGTTAGAGGCGTATTTTTTTAAATGCTAGGATTTTTGCTGCTGTGAAAAGTGTTATTAATGGCGCTGTTGAAATTCATTGCATCTAAAAGTATAAGTCATTAAAACAGATTGTGAGAGCTGATCGCCTGGAGAACCCTGTAAAATGCACATTAAAATTATTTTTATGAAAGCCTTTTAGATGTTTTGTTCCGTTGTTTTTTGTTCCGTTATTTAATTATGGCCTTTTTTTATAAAATCACACTGCAGTACGATATGTTTGCCACCTTATAAAACACCCGGAAAGCATGTTATTCATCCTCAAATATTATTCCCGGAAACATTTCCTCTCCATGCTGCTGCAACATTACAGCATTTCAACTGCGTGCTGACGACAAACTTTTAGTGACGTCGATGCTTCATAGCGTCGGCAAAGCTTTTGACCCATAAAACTCGTACCGAAAAGTGCAGGGAGTCATAGCATGCTTTATTTTGTTGGTATGAAGTACTCTTTACGAATGCATTCGCTGTGCTTTGATGCGAGGTCCGTTGGTACAAACTCTCGTTCTCGCCTTCCCTCCTGTACACCTCTCGCTTGTGGCTTATTCCATTAAAGTACCCGCGGGGAGCCGCCGTTTCTCGTAATGGATAGGAAAAATTGTTTCCCACTTTTATGAGCTCTGATTGCAAACAAAAATATGGCCACCCATCATCAGCAGCAGCAGCCTGCATATGGGTGAAAGCGGAAGCATGATGAGTGATGCAAATTTTATTGGCATTACTTAACGAACGAAATTTGGCAGCTGGCTTGATGGTGTGTAATGGATATGGCTCGTGCCGGCAAACAATTGCTGGTGAGTTATTAGTGTTTTTTTGTGCTGCGGTGTATATGTTTATGATTGTAGAAGCAGGTACTGATGATCGGGGGATTCAATTAACTCCGTATTAAAGTGGGATTGAAGTGCGCTACAGCAATTGGTTTGCTGTTAATTGTTTTGCGCTATTATGATAAGATTTTTGATAAGGCTTTTAGCCATGTGTTGTTGTTCCTGTTTTACTAACAAGACATTGGGGTCTAAGATAGTTTCAATTGTAAAATCTGAACATTTTTGCGAGTAATCATAAATAGTTCTTTTTTAGTGCAAGTTGTATCATCCTATGAATTGTAAGTAGTTGAATCGATGAAGGTAAACACAAGTTTTTAACATTTGATGTACCATTTTGACAGTTTGTTCACTGGGCACATTACAAGCTTGCTTAAGTTTTACATTAAAAATTTGCTTTAACCTTATCGTACAGGTTTTACGATTTAGTTTTGGCTAGCTGTACACATTGTTTGACACTTTTGGCACTCGATTTATTGTTAGTGGCGTATAGGTTAAGCTACAAACACTGAAGTTTAGACCGAGCGCAATTAATTTCAATAGCCGTCAAAGCTGCCACCTGCATGGTTCTGATGAAATTGAATGCGCTCAATTATCAATTATCGACTATTTTAATATTTTTTTTAATACCACGTGCAGCCGGTCGAAAAGAAATTGTAAAACCCTGTATGGAATAACGGTATAAAGCTATGATGAATGTGGGGGTGATAGAAGTTCTTAAATATTTTAGTTAAATAATTAAAAAATAAAGAATTTTCTAGCATATGATCCAATTCAATCTTTGGATTTTTGCTCAAATATAGTCTAAAGATTTTGAAGCTCGCTAATTTTGGTTGCCAGATTGCATCGAGAGCTTCAAGCATTACATTGTAACTGCAAAACTGGCTTAGGTTGCCATAGACTCGATTACTAGGTTTCTTGACTGAAATACTCAATTTTAAATACTGCTTACTAATAGTATTTCTTTACTTTTTTACTTACAGGTATATTTTATGCGCTCTGGGTTGCAACTGCTAATAAGGTTTGTACGAAACATCACTACAAACAAGACATAGCTGTATTAATTAATAGTCACTCTCATAGACAGCCTCCCTCTTATAACCTTGCATATCTCGCTAAAGCAGAAACATTTACAATATTTGTCTATTAATCAGTTAAACCTAATTTCAAGCCTTAATCAGATCGTCGTTACGGCAAGGGTAGACCCATGTCCAACAAGTTGGAAAATGTAAACCAAAACAACAACAACTACACTGTCCAATTTCCAATTCTTGAACCTGTCGTTCTTTGACCTGTCGTTCAGCATGAATTCCTTCCATCCTCCTCCCTTCGCTGGCACACACCCCGTTGCCAGCAGCACTGCAATAAAATGTGAAAAATGTTTAATTTTCAATTAGACAACAGCCTTCTCGGGCACCGTGAAACGCAGCCAAGTTCCGATTTTGCCATCCCCAATAATCGTAGCGCAACAACTGTCGAAATTCATTAATTTTAAACGGCATCCCCACGGCTGACATTTCAATGTTCCCGCGCGCGCTCTCTTACACACACACACACATAGAATTGCCACCCCTGCGTGCCAGATGTCTTTGGCCATTCGGTAAAACCCATCCCAATTAACGTTACAACCCTGTTCATGGCACCCGGACCTGTCAGAGGTTGTGCACTCGATGGTGGTGGTGGTGGTGCGTGTTTCCTTTTTTGCTACTATTTTCCACCCGAACACCCCCTCACGCCCTTCGCACTACCCCCTTGCCAGAAATGGTGGTCGGATTGGCTGAGGGGCGATACCTGTGGAGGATGGTTTTCACATTTTAACCATTCTTCAACCATTCGCACAGCGCTTGAGAACGGCCACACATAGCAGAAGCAGCCGCAGTACGACACGATATTAATCGTACTGACTCTTCTGTTTTCCCTGATTCGTCAACCGTTCAAGGGTGCGTTTTGGAGGCAGGGATAAAGAGAGAGAAAGCGCGGTAAAGTTGACAGAACGATCGCTTTACTCCCAGGCTTCCTTCTCCAATCCCGTCCCTGTCTAGAGATGAGAAATAAGGATCAGTAGAAAAGTTCGTTCGAAGGCTAAGCCTCACACCTCAAACTCACCTTCGTCTTCTTGCGGTCCTGGACTTTGAGAGTGGGCGGCTGGGACTGCTGGATGGAAGAAAAGTTTCGATACGAGTGTCAGCGAAGTGTTTAAAAATGGCGCCGGCGTTGATGAATAGCCTTGGACGGTGCGACATCCCGGTGACACTTGCCGTTTGCCGCAATGAGACTGGGACGTGTTTTTCTGTCGTCCGTCAGACCGTGTGTCCTGCAAGTATCTGATTCCGAGCAGGGAATGTCCCGGGTGTCGGTGGTGTGCGTTACCGTTTTAAAAACTGTGCACCTGCCTGAATGCATTCAGTTCTTACAATTAGCGCTGTAGCCGTTGGAGTTGGCTGGTTGAGTGAGTGTGGGATGGGTAATGACACCAGAACCTCCAGAACCTGGTTGCTGGTCCTCTGCACACGGCCGATCTACTGCTGTGCACCATAAATCCCATCAGCTGTGAATGAGTCGATTATGGTGGTTGGGAAAAACAGGGGGTGCTAGCAAACCGTGGAGGTCAGGGTGTTCGGACATGACGGGCCGTGTTATGAGACGCTAATGACAAATTACGGCAACGATGACGACGTGGTTAGTGTTTAATGATGGGTTTACTGAGCTGTTACATCTTACAGTGCAAGTCAAGCAGAGAGCATCATGAGGATTTAAAGTATTTCATGATACTTTTAAGCTATGATTTAATGGCTATATCGCAAGGAATGTGTAGTTTAGATCATGCTGTACGAAATTACTAATTTATTATCAAGTTTAATAGGAGTCTACAGCTTCCAATTCAATGTATGATACGACACGTCTTAAGTTATCTTAAGCTATAAACAGCCATAACATCTAAGCAGCTTCAACCGTACACTCGTGTGCATCAGTGTACCTTTTAAGGACACCGCTTTTCATCTCATATGATACATATTTACCCAACCGCATTCTTGAATGGTGTGGAAAATTGAAGAAAATGATACAGGACTCTGTTCCCTACAAACCCAACCTCCTTCTTAACACTTTTTGCCGTTCAAAGTATATTATTTTACATTGGTAGAGCATCACCGCGTGAAGAGATGCTCGAATGCTAGACACTAAATTTCACCGAGCAAGACACGTTACAACAGCGACAGTACGATATCACGCAAACAGTACGGAGTTTTCCTATTTTAGCTCCCGTTTGTGTGTTGCATCTGCAGGTGAGTTAAGCTTTTCTTTCCATTACCCCCTTGCCAACGACAACCTGCAACGCGACAAAACGCATTTGAGACTTAAAGTACGGCACCACCAGTTTAGTGCCTTGCGTCGTGGTCGATTCTGCAGCAAAGTTTTGCACGCGACACCAATTCTACAATGTAAACTGGAGCAAAAATACGCTTGCCTTTGCCGCAGCCTAGAAGGATTAGGCAAATTGCATTCTAACACACGCGCACGGTAGGTGCTTTTATCGCGTGTGGTATCGTGGTTGAACGCAGTTTACTTTGCTTCATCGGTGGCTGCTGGCGGCAGCGGCGCAGGTTGGTTGAGTTAATGTAAAACACGCTTACCCAGGTGCAGTAAAACAAGAGGATCGGCGGAAAAAATGCAATTAAATGAAAGTTGTGTTTTGTGGGGAGGGATAATGATTGTTCGTGAAAATATGACATGTTTGCAGAATGAAATGACACTCGGGAGAACAAAGGCTCTGTATTTTATTTTAAGCAGAGATGAATAGGTTTTTCCTTACAAACAGGAAAATGAAACGTACTTCAAAAACTGTTTCTGACTGCAACTTTTGACCTAAATGCGCCACGCCGGGCTGCTAGTACGGCAATGAATGAGCGGTGTTGTATTACGTAGGCATGCGTGAGGAAATCCCATTCAAACGAAGCTTGTAAAGTCCTACCGACTTGTTAATTGAATAATACGCCTCACTAGTTTTATGCACTCATTTTACGCTTATTATACAGCTAGCAGCAATAGGAACTTTGCTTGAGGATGAGGATGTTATGAAGTGAAAAATGCATTTACATGGTACAGTAACAAGAGCAACATTCAGTAAGTTCCCATTTGCGTCAATATTGGGTCATGCTTGTCGATTTATAGATGTGGAAGAGCCTGTATTAAAAACAAAACCTTTTTATCGCTGATGTCTAACATTTCAAGAGAATAAAAAAATGAATGTAAGCTTATTAGATACATTGTACCAACTTTTTTAGCTATGTATCTTGCGAATATTCTTCAATCGGGGTCCAACTGCAACTGCAATAGATGCACGTCTGTTTAAAATTGCTGTGCATCATGATACGGTTTCTTTCAATTCCAGCAGCTTGTAGTAAACAATTTAATATTGGTGTAAACAGTAGGTTTAGAAACTCAACCAAACAAGAAATATAGAGCGTTATCATATTGAATTGACTCATAGTAAACAACTTCCAACTGGTTCCACCGTTTGTAATGGTTTAGATAGTGAGTGATTGAAAAAAAATCAGTTTAGTAATTCTATAATAAAAGAGTATTATAGCTTTCTAATGTAACAATAATCTTTTTTTAAATACTCGCTTCTTAAATGTTAGTATCATAAAGGTTAAATTTTAATCACATTTTCACTCAGATAATCAATTTTTAACCAGTTTCACACCGTATGTTTCTACATGCTTTAGTTCTTAACTTGATCAACTGGAAATTTTGCTATTTGAAAATCCTGTTTTGAATAGAATTTCATCACAACGAGTGAACGGTTGGGATGGGACTCGATCTCAGCTTCTGACGTGTTCTGCTAACGCCTCAGACATCGTACCGCCAACTTCCAACTTCCAAATCCCAACGTATTTCCAACGTAACAAATCCAACTTCAGAAGAGTGTAAAAATATTGAATATATAAACCCAGCTGAACCTCGAGAGGACTTGGCCTGTTATTTCTGGCTTTCCGTGACTTGATCTTAGCGAGTGCGGATGGGATTTCATCCCCGGTGCTGTCGTGCGAAGACCGAAGCCACCATAGCCTCGGCCGCCTGACAACTTCAAAGTATATCTGTAAAAAAATCAAGATGCAGTATAGCAGTCTGGCGCATGGAGTCAAAAACTTTCATATACCCAATTTTAAAAATGAAATGTTGGAGAACTATCGTCTTGAATCGAAAATCTATTTCTCAAATATTTCTTTATGAATAATTCGACCCCCTATAAGACCGTTCTGCTTAAAACAAGTGTATTAAAAACTGAAGCTAAGAAAAACAGGGCAAACGCTCTCTGTTAAACTTGAAGTTTGATGAAACCTGTTTGGTTTGCATTACAACACTCCCAAAACTTTAAATCTTCCAACATTAAACATTTCAACATTTATCGATTCGCGATGCCGCGTGGGAGAACGATGATCTCCCCCGCACTTGCTTTCAAATCACCCAACAATCAAGAAGACGATGGAACTGACGCCAATAACGCACGCCCCGGACAGCAGCACGATGATCTCATCAATCGTTCCGTTCGTGAGATTCGACCGCATTACAACACCGCCATCGAGTGCTATGTGCCAACACAATCGATCGCTGTGTGACGGTGTGGCGCGACTGTTCCGGCTACCGGAACACAGCGAACGTTTTTGTTTACGTTAACGGCGTGTGTGCGGCTGGCTGCTCGCTAGAACGCTTCCGTCAAAGTAAAGTCGCGTCGTGAAATGGCACAAACATTTTTGCAACTCTACGGAGCACAGTCCGGATCAATTATTTGGTGCTGGATGCTGGCGGAGAGACGGGAGCTCGTGAGAGGAAGATCAGGTGGTGAATGCTGCAAGTGATGTAATACCAAGCAGAACAGCGCCCATCAGCACACCCAGTGGAATTCCTTTCCCACTTCTACCCACCGGTCGGTTTGGTGCTACGCGTTTTACACTGTTTATGACTTTCTCAGCCGTGCCGGTTCGCGCGATGTTTCTTTCCAACAGCGCAAAACAACGTACCGAAGGATGTGTGATTTTGTTTCACTTGTTGTTTTATGATTTACGCTCCAACAACTATCGGATAATGTACGGCAAAAAAAACTTGAAACAAGACGCGATACACTACTTGGCTGCAAAGAAAGTTAGCACACTTTCTCGCCTGCCAGAACCGACCGATTGGAGGTGAAGTTTAGCGCACAGCTTATAGCGAGATCGGGAAAGCGTAGAAAAGCTTTTCCTGCGCGTTTTGTTTGCCGAGGCGTCAAAAGAACAATACCATTGTGGAAAAGTTCAAACATCGGTGGGGCTGGTGGGTGTTTCGATGGGGCGAAAGGAAAACTTATCGTCCGACAAAAAGGTGGAGACACAAACTGAATGGATTCGCGTCGCTTTTGTTTTGCCGAGCGCAAATAGCAGTGAGCGCTTCTTGGGTGGCATAGGTTAGTACACGGGCGAGCGTGTGATGCAAAGCTAGCAAGACCTTGAGCTTTTTATGGCGATTCGTCTTTTATTGCTCTCGAAACAACAGCCATAAAGTTGGTGCCTTTTTAAGTGAGTTACTATCAAAAGATAAATATTGGCGAAATAAGTATCATAACATTGAAAGGAAAATATTTTATACGAACGCTGCTAACGGGAATTTATAATAAAATTAAACTAACGGTTATGCGGTCGAGAACATGAACTTAAGCTACGGGGTGTGGAACCCGATGCGCTCGCTCGCAAGCGCAAGGGCAAATTCATTTCATTCCATTTGCCAATTTAATAAATAAATAACTCAATTATTGTTATTTATATGGAATGCACCAGCGTTGCATTCGACGTTTGCCCGGGACAGTTGTTTTTAAGCGAGGCGAACGAGCTGCACAAACAAACCCCACCCCGGCGTGAACCAACCAGCCACCCTTTCGGTTCGTGTTTGGAAGTGTTGGTAATTGTTTTATAGTGCTCGGTGATGATGGTTGTGGCAATTTATGAAGTGACTCAGGCGAATTTTAACTCCCCTGTTTCTGTGCCGCTTCACACTTTTGGGATCGTTTATTACGGTTTTAGTTTTACCACACACTCAAACCATACACCTCATAGACACGAAATGTGTGACAAACCGGTGCTTTTTAAACCATAGTGTCGTACGAATTTGCACTTGACTGGGTTTGCTTCATTTCTACGACGAATTAAGTCTCCGATCGAGTCGATACGATCAACCAGACAGCGGAGAGTTGTCTCACTTGGGACCGACCGACTGACCTACTGAAGAAGCGCCATCCGGACTGGTCGGACGCTTTTTTTCTTGCCCTTTCCTTCCTTCCATTTCTTTTCACGCGAAGAAAAAAAAAGCCGGGGTAAATCAAACAACCGAATGTCGATTAATACCGGGACCGGATGTGTGAGCTTGAGGTGCCAAAGAAACTGGTGAGCGACATACGAACGAAGCAAAACAAAAATGGGAAAGTGGAAAATAATTAAATAAATATCAGTCGGCTACGGCTACTGCTGCTTCGGAAAACACACGTGACTTGAAGGAAAAGCGAAATCGCTGGATGATGGAACGATTTATTTCTAGTTCAAGGCTCGTTTCGTTTAGTTCGCTCGCTCGCACCGGGTACCAATTATCCCGGAGCCCTCGGTCGCTCCAATATTTATTTCCGAACCGGGACCTCTCCGGGTTCATTCAGCGATGCAATGGAGCATAATTGACAAACGGAAGTTCACCACGGTTGAAAGCGGGCTGATGATGCTGCCGTCCGTCGAAGCTTCCCGGACGGGCTTATGGGAGGAAGTAGTGCAGCGATGGGTACACGTGGCACTAATTATTTGCGTTCGAGAAATCGCTGCTCACTGAACCCTGTTTGAACGATTGGTTAATGAAACGAGGAAAAATCAGTGGGACTGTTCCGTTACGAGTTACGGAGCAAATGCGGTCGGGGGGGACCCTCCCGAGCCGGGAACTAAACAAACGAAAACAAGTCCAGTGACAGTTTGTTTTTGCTAGTTATTTGTGATCTGTCAAAACAAGCACACTTCGGTTCGATGGTTTGATGGGTTTGTTTTAATGTTGCCAATATGGGTGATCAAATTTAGCTAGTACAGCGAACGTGAACCATTACATTGTACATCCAATAGTATCAGAGCCATACTTTTCCTGCGTCCACGACCACTATCCGGAACAGGAATCAGAAAAATTTCCTTATTTATGTGATCCGCATCCAACGATCCCCCATTTTACTCCCCGTGACACCCGGGTTTTTGCTAGGAAACTGGTCAGTTTGATCAAGGGGTGGACAGCCGTGTGTCAGCTCAACTCCATTTACCACGATACATTATTCACGTACGCTCGAAATGAGTATGCTTTATTGATACAAAAGGAAAAAAAAGCTTCTACTGCTCATAACCCGGCCAATATTTGTTGCGCCGAGAGCTTCATCGAATGTAATTGAATAATTTGTTACCTACCTCACTTCCCTGTGTATTGTTTTTTTGTGGCTTTCCTTTTTCCACATTGTTATGTACTTCTTTTTTTACTTTTGCCATGTTTGCTTCCTCATCGGTAGCTGTGGGGAAAATAAATTGAACAGTTATAAGCATCGAGTTTTTTTTTTGTTTGCTTCTGTATGATCAAGCTTATGGTTTCCATTTTTCCATCATCAAGCGAGAATATTTGTGGAATATTTTATGCACTTTTCCATACGTTTCATTGTGGACAATATGGAGTATTCAACGGGGAGTTTTAATTTTTATTTTTGCTTTGCTTTTTGAGCCATATTTTCAATTTCACCTGGAATTATTTTTCGAAAAACTCGAAAGCTTTTTGATCGATTGCTTTGGAATTTTCCGGAACAATGTGATGTCTAACAGCAACTTTATGACACAATTGATGGTTGATTGACGTTGATTGATTAAAAGAGGGTATTTTTTTGCTAGTAATTTTAGTTCAATATTTGTGTTTGTTTTGAATTGAAGCTTTCCGTGGTGGTGTGCGACATGTATACCTGACTGAAACGCAAAGTCCATACGATTGGATTGAGGATCAATGCGACGAAGTTAAAGTACCTGCATGCTGGTAAATGTGACCATGATAAAGCTCGAGATGGAAGCAGAACATCAGTTAATGGTGATGATGTCGAGATAGTAGAGGAGTACCTTGATAGGATTTTTACTTCGGATTAGAACGTAAGTAGTGATATCCGATCGTCCTACTCCAGGAAAATCGTACCAGCTGTTGACTCCACTACCACCTGTAAAGCAGATTCTTATTATCTTACACACTCCTTCCCACCGTATCACAAGGTAGACAGCGGCATCTCACAAATAGATGGCACTGATCATCACAATTCAATCTGATATGCCCAGTAGTCCACTAAGGACACATGTTCTGGATTATGTAAACAGAAGATGCCAATCCTCGCACCGTTTTGGAGAGGCCAATCCTATGGACTTTCTTTGGCTGTGTGAGCGAGCGAGGCTTGTGAAGAAGGAGAATGGACCTTGAGCTATTTGAGCTGTTTAGTGTTGCAGATATCCTGACGGTATTCAAAACTGAAATGAAGCTTCATGTTGAGGGCCTCACTAGAAAGTTGTTCGTCAGAGACCTGTTCAGCACGTGGAGTAAAGGAGCTCAGTGAGCTCGTTAGCTGGATTAGGTGAGATCGAACTAGTTGGAGATCGGATGCAGCTCTAGTTGAAAGAATGCAATCATGGACCAAATTTTCTAGAAAAGGATTAGCAACTAGGCCTAACTAGCAAAGGTGTTCCCTTAAGTTCATACATTTAAGCGAAAGCTCACTTAAATTACGACAACATGAACCATTACAGCCAGCAAGCCCAACATTTCCAATATCTGTTTGTTTTATTTGACAGGCAACAGTGCAGGAGTGCATGAGTTGCGAAATGTTGTCCTATCTGCACCACTTTTTTTAAACTAACTCCGACTTTTTGAAGAAATAATTTTATTTCTTTTTATCTGCAGCATTCTCCAGTCATCCGGATGTGTGACATGATTCGCAACAATTCTACTAGTGCAGTAGTTTTCAAGTCTAACTTTTTCCTCCCTGTTTTTTTTTACTTCGACTTTATTGCTCCACTCCCAAGCACACAATAACAAAGTTGCAATTACGCCAAAGTAAACTACTCGCATGCTTCTACCGAGTGGCGAAAGTGGCTGTACAACGGATTGCGCAGGGCGCAATGGAGAGAAGGCAAAAGAAAAAAAAATCACCAACTCGATGTAAAAGAATTTTCTTTCGCTTGACCCCTTCCGATAACGGGGCGTAAAAGAAGAAGGGAATAGGTTTTTCTCCTATTTTTTTTTTTTGCTGAAATGGTCAACCTTAGCGCCCCAACCCCCACGAACCAGATGAACTAGGTCGGGAAAACTATTTTTAATCTGCCCGCTTAAACCATTACTTACGGAAGTTTATTCGCGAGGTGGTACAAACAGTAACGAAAAAAAAACTCCAGCAAGAAGGCGTCCATCTATGCTTAGCTTCGTCACTAGAGTTTCACTTACCCGCTGGGGTCATCTTTCATCAGCACTGGTAACCATCGAATGCCGCTCCCACGCTGCTTTTTTCCAATTTACTAATCTCTCTGTCGGTAATTGGTAGCGGTGGAGATGGAGGCGGGCTGCGACGATCGCAAGAGGGTAGCAAACGTAGCTTTCGCACATGGGATGGGTGTCAGCTAGTGGACAATCCCCAACCCGTTCCGGAAGCGTTTTCGCTCGCTTTGACACTTTCTTCTCACCGTTTCGGTCATGGGTTACGGGGAGTACAAAGGCGTTTAAAATTTGTGACTCAGCACAAAGTGGAGCACGCAAGCAATGGGAGAAGCTTAGAGCGTAAACGAAATAATAGTGTAGGAGAATGTTTTTTTTGCCCTGCTGGACCGGGAAAATGTTGCAGTTTGCTGAAATTGATGTACCTAAGTTTTGGTTCACGGGACAGAATGGCATCCAGAAGAATGC
Organism: Anopheles stephensi; assembly: GCF_013141755.1. NCBI lineage: Eukaryota > Metazoa > Arthropoda > Insecta > Diptera > Culicidae > Anopheles > Anopheles stephensi. The sequence continues at coordinate 54,589,565 of NC_050203.1, read as the reverse complement.
ACGAGAATTATATTGCATTCCTTGCGGAATATGGGTTCGCCCAGATAGGAAGGAGTTATTTTACCAAGGAAGGCACGTTGATTGATGAGAGCTTTACAGTCTCTTTTCAGCGTGATTGATGATATACTGTGGAATTGTACTTTATTTATGAGAATTGCTATGCGTTATTGTTTGCGAATGTTTAAAAGGAGCTAAAATTTATTTTTCACTTTGATTCGTAAGTCCGTTTATTTATTTATTTTTTAAATCAAAAACGAACTTTTTTATAAAGTTTATTTCTAGAGTCCTTGGGTCTCTGCGGCCTTATTCGACATTTACCTGTCCATGGTTACATGTATGGTACAACTATTGCAGGTATGACTTACCTGTTGCGTGTATGGCTCCTGTAATGGTGAAACTATTGCGCTATGAATTTAAACCTTTCGGTACATGTTGCTGATGAGTAAAAATCAGATGAAGTGGTTTTGCTGTTGTTTGTTGGGTGATAATCAAGTTCAAGTTGACAGGTGGCTCGGTGTGTAGTGATGGATACAATACAATCGGTAAGCTTATGGTGGACCTTATTATCGACGCCACAGAAGCTGCAAAGCGGTGGACTGGATCTGTCGAGAAGGTAGGCGTGTGCCCGACGGGTGTGACCAATGCGAAGGCGGGAAAGGACTCGTGGGATGTGGCTGGAATCAGGATCGTCCCATGTTTTGGTCCCAAGTCTTGAAAAGATCTTGGTTGTGCCAGGTGCTATTCCAGTGTAGGTCAACTATTGCGTTACTGAAGCGGAAGGCGTCTCTGTGTGAAAGCAAGCTGTTTGGTTCGGCTGGACGAAAACGACCTTCATTGAACAGTCGGTCCAATTTTCTGTCGATTCCGGATACACCCGGAATCCAACAGAAAACTATTGCAGGTGTTGAGGGGATGGCACTGGCACTGCCCGTGAAGATGTTGGCTTTAACGGAACGGACTCCTTCGTCGGTGGCAAGTTGGATGGCTAGAGCTTTGGCTGAAAAGATGGATGTGTAGCTAGGAAGCTTAATAGCGCAGTTGTCGTCGTTATAATAGATTTCAAAGCCGACTGACTCCCGTTTAACGGAGCCTCTGGCGATCCCCTCATGTGATGATGCTTGTTTTCGGTCCGGATCAACTATTTTTAGGTGCGATGTGGCAATTTTTTCCGGTTTCCCAGAATAAAAAAACGAACGACAAACTATTTTGTTATGAGCACGTCTGCATTTGAAAATGCAGTTCACAAAAAAATTGGATTTCTATTGAACATTTACCGTACACCGTAATCTTTTGCCTCAATGCCCTGGTTTCCTATGGAGATTTTTTTTCAGGATTTACATTTTCTTCCGAAAGCTTAACCCTGCAAACTACGGTATTTCTATTGCTCCTGGGAACATTTCTTTAAACCAAAACTGAACACACGAAGACGCATCTCCAGTTATCCCTTTGCAAAAAGATGTGAAATATTTCTTCCTGTACATCGCGTGCCTTTATATTTATGCAAAATGCGAAAACTTTCATTCACTTCCACTCAGATGTAAATGGCAACCGGCACGTGCCGAACCGGAGCGATATTGTGCCGCCAACTTCTGCAGGATTTACGCAACGAAGCACATAATGCGAGCAGACGCATTATTCCCGTGAACAAGAAATCGTCTCACCTGCGCCGATGTGCTGGAATCTCGTTCTTTCGAATTTGCGATATTTTCCCGTACCGCATTTTCTATCGCACTTGGACAGATAAAGAAAAGCTTAAATCGCACGTCAGTTAAAGATGTTCGCCAAAGAACGTTGGACATGTAGTCAGGAGAAAAATATATTGCTGGCAAGCTAAAACGCGAATGGTGTTTGTACGCTCGAGCAAATAGCTCCACTTACTTTTGATGCATTTTAAAGCTGCCTCCTAAATCAATTCACCTGTCTCCCCGACAATGCGTCTGGTTGTCTGCTGCGACCAGCATACTTGGTGGGGCTTGATTTTGTTTGAGGAAAATCATTGCTAACGAATGCCCTGCGTGGAAAGTTTTCATTCGGTGGCCTCAAAATTATTGTGAGAAAAATGGGCTTTTAATAGGCACTTAGCTAAAGACACGACATACGGGTGAGGTTAAATATAGCTCGGGAAGTAAAGTTTCCGTTCGGATGAAACAGGTGAGGTACGCAGAAGATAGCGAGAGTGTTCATAAGTAGGTCGTTATCTGCAATTAGCCAACCGGAACGGGACGGGGAAAATCGTTTTAAACTTGTTCTGGGAGGTACGGCTGGAGATGATAGATAGTTCGTACCGAAACATTTGAAGTATTTCTCACATTCCTAGTGGTTATAACTGCAGGCTCCTAAATAATTCTTACTGATCAGGCGCTACAACCAGTTATTCCTGAGAGGAATAACTTCATCCGCCCTGTGATGTTGGTCGTTGTCATTCTTGCACGCCTAGTAAACATGACCGGGACACCAATTGAGCTCATTGCGTCGTATAGTTGTACCCTGGTTAGGACGTCATATGCGGCTTTAAAATCAATCAAGCGTGATGGTTCCAGCTTTGGAAGTTACTCTGTCATCTTTTCGATAGTTTACCGCATAATGAAGATCTCGATTTCGTGGTGGTTCTTCTTGGTCTAACGACCTCTTAATGTCATGTCTGCCATTTCTGGCTTGCTATACTTATTAATCCCAAATAGTTGGATAGTCAGTCTGCTCAGTATGGAGGAACGATAAGGTCCAGATGGGATTTGAACACCGATCCTGCCGTGTGAAGACCGGTGCCACTGTCGCATCTATCGCCATGTCGCCCCAAATGGACCTGCTCCGCTCGCTCGTGGTGGATTCTTCTTCCTCTTCTTTATTGGCACTACAACCTCGAGAGGTCTCGGCCTGCCATTTCTGGTTTCCTGTGACTTAGTTTTACCCGTAGCAAAGTAGTCAGCCCTGCGTACGGAGGGGCGGTCTGGATGGGATTTGAACTCCGACCCTGCCGTGTGAAGACCGGCGCCGCTGTTGCTTCGACCACGGACCGCCCGTGGTGGATTACCCGGTTTAAAATTCTAACTGATAGTTCCTTCAATCTCTCGCATAACTACAACATTAGCTGTTCTTTAACTGAAATAATTCTTTTTGGTCTTTTTCTTAACGTTATCAATAGCTAGTGATATTCAACTGTGCTTACAGTTTAGTTTATATTTACTATCGACTCCTAAAAGTCTACAAATCAAAAATTTTATCACCTCCAACGCCTCATAAGCCTTGAAAGAGCGGGAAAATTAAAGATTGCATATCTTTAGGCGCTTCAATTATATTAATTTGAATGGCATACATCATCTAAAAAGATTGAGTTTAATGCGAAACACGTGTTTGATTTCCATCTACGAAAGCAGCAATAAAATTTATGCTCATACACACCTTTTCCGACACTCCATTAACTTTCTCGCCCATTCATCGATTGGATGATTTATCGAACCCATGAATGTGTGGCGCGCTCGTTATAATCGATCGTTTCGTTACAAACAAAAACCAACCTCAACCAAAAATATAATGTGATCTAATGTTGCATTTCCCCGCGCTTTTGTGTGTCTAACGGTGGGTGAGGCTTTATTTGTTTAATACTAATCATTTCCAAACGAGCTTTCCTTCGCTTCCCTTTCCAGTACCGCTTGCATCGATCGCTCGTCCACCAATTGGTTGGTCCATTGTATGACAGCCTACATGCTAATACTAGGCTTTGTGGTTATGGTGCCACTGTACCTGCCACATACCTGCAACCTCTTCCCCGCGAACGATGCATGCTCACAAAACACATATTAGATATTGAGCGAGGTTTAATCTAACACGCACCAGTAAAAAAAATGCGGCAACTACCCACTCACCGTAGTCTAATTAAACTGACCGCAATGTCACTATATTTTTGGCCGCGAGCCTGGTTACCATAGCCAAACAATGCACTACACTGACTACCAGTAGTTGTTAGTTTTATTGGCGATTTCGGTTTTGGGGCTTAGCCGGTAAGTCCGAAACTGTTTTCGCTGCTTCCCCAAAAAACGTTGTCCTGCGATGCGTTTTACGCGCCAAGCGCCATGTTGAGTAATGTTTCGATTTTCATAAACATGCTCCAGCGCTAGTGATACACGCAGAGACCCTTGTGTCTAGTGTATCGTGCCGTTGGGCCAGACAACATTGCATCGGTGGTTTTATTGTGTTTTGTTTCTGTGGGGTTTCACAAAAGCTGCGTACGAGCTCGTTTGAGGACGGACGGACCGTATTGCGTTCCGTGTCACACACCGACGAAAAGGTGCTAACGGTTTTCCATTAAAGGTAATGCCTTTATGTTTCCGAGCTCCCATAATGTTCGTCCCCTGTGGGTATCATGATGACGGTGTGCTTGGGAATAGCCGATTCCGAGAATCGAATTGATTGGCAAGGGATGATATTTTTATGGTCATGCACTGGTCACAAAGTACGGAGGCGTACGGCGACCAGTTTGGCCTAGTTACGGTGAATAGATACGTTCACTTACTGGACAGGTTTTGGAGTGCGTGTTTGGATGGCATTTTGCTTTCACTGGTGCGTACATGCGGCCCTTTTATAGTTCGGAGAATAATTGTGCAAATTGATTGATATTTCACTCAATTAGTGACCAAGGAGGATTGTTGGCTCGTTTTCTCATTGAATGAATTAGTTCTGGTGCTAAAACTTCCACAGCAGAAATATTTCGATTTAGTTTGAAATCACAAAATAAAAACACTAAGAAAGCTCATCCCCCGACACATGAAACAAAGAATAGCAATAAATTTTAATTTGCAAACAGTCGGCGGACCACGGTGGTTCGTCTTGTGCCCATTTTCCACTTCACGTCACTGTTGGCGATGGGCTATAACTTTTGCTTAATGGTTCGTGTTGAGTCGAATGGGAAAGATAAACCCATTGATCGTTTCTTTGTTTGCGTGTTTGTGAATGGGTTTTTTTTTGCAAACGCATCACTGTAAGACCCGGCATGGAAATAAATCAGTATGAATGAGTGTGTAAAGCAATCGAATGACGAAATTTATAAATGTAGTTTTTCGGTGGATTTCGCAAAGAGATATATTTGTGTAATATGAGGTGAAATAAATAACCTTGTTGCTTCTTGTTTAGAAATAACTGGCAATTCGGTCTTTGATTGGTTTGTTTTGAAGTTTCGGAGAGCAAAATTTGGCAAACAGTTCGATTTCACTAGAGATAAAATCAGATCAGCTTAGCGCAAACTTGTCCTATCCTTATTTGGGAAAGACAGGTTTAAATGCCACTCTTCTTTCTCCTTTATTCGTTCGCGACGAATAAGAAATTAAGTCGTTTTAACCATTTCTGTTTATGATTTTAAAATAGTAGGAGAGAAAAGTTTTTTTTTAATTCTTTCATTCATACATTGAGGGGAAAAGCGCATTACAAAAATAATAAAATCTTGCATAAGATAAATGTAAGTCATTGACAGCAGTGTTACTCGAGTTAAATCTTGAAGACACTCGTTGTATCTCAATAAACTCATCAAGTTATTGATTAAAACATGTACTGTTGTATGGACTAAAAATCACTGTATGTGGTGTGAATTCAAGTAAATGATTATCGATTTAATTATCAATCCATAATGTTTGCTCGGGGTAGCCCGGTAGTTACGGTCTTTACACGGCAGGAGCGGGGTTCAAATCTCATCTGGACCGTTCCCCTATAGCGAGAGCTGACTATCCAACTATGAAGTATCAGTTAGTCTAGTAAGGCAGAAATGGCAGGCATGACCTAAGAGGTCGTTATGCCAAGTAAGGAGAAGAAGATATTGATTGCTAACAACAATTTTCAGAAGCAACTAAACCGTTCTTCGCGAATAAAAAAAACTCGTTTATTTAAATATTGCTTTTAATTTTGTAAAGCCACTCAATTTACAACCTTCTGGGACCTTCTTCTTTTTCGGTGGTACTACAACCTTGAAACGTCTCGGGCCTGTCATTTCTGGCTTTCTGTGACTTGATTTTGCCCGTACCAAAGTAGTCAGCCCTGCATAAAGGGAGACGGTTTGGATGGGATTTTGAGCCCCAGTCCTGCCGTGCGAAGACTGGCGCTGCTGTCGATGGACCCACCGGACTGCCCCAACCCCTTCTGGGGCCAACCAGTCTTAAACTTGGAAACGGCACCAGTTGTTAACATGAAGGGATCTGTATCAAACCCTGTTTGGATTTTCTCTCTGAAGGCTGCAGCTATCTAGTAATGGGTAATTTAAATCAAGAAATGTAAAATTCACGACTTATTGAGGTTGCAGAGTTAAACAAAAAAAAAAAAACACATACCGTTAATAATAACATTTTTCCCTTACTTCTATCGAACTAAATAACAATTTTATTGCATTTATGCTTGGACAGCTAAGATTCCACGAAACAAATATAGATGGTTTTCCTTGTTCTATCTTTCATGTTTATAGCGATTGAAGGATAGAGAACAGCACCACTCTAGAGAAAGGAACTTCACAACGCATACCTCTAGGAAGACACTGCGATTGCATCGAAAATCGATAAAACCGCTTCCTATCGTGAAGATGAAAATATGACGACCAGTACACCTTACCACTCCCTCTCCCCCTCCTTTCTTTCTTACCAAACAGCAGATGCCCTAGATTGTAGAGTAGCATATTTGCCTTTTCGGTGCAATTTCCGTTTTTCTAGCTCCAGCTAGCCATCCATCCGCCCGAGGCCATCTCACGCGGATCACTCGAATCCGAAGCTTCCAAGCTTTTGTTACCTTACGAAAAAAACGCCATCTCCTACTTATAGCTGCACTCAGAAAAAAAAAACGGAGGTAGTCGTCCAGCACGTACCCATATGGAGATAGTGGGCACGACGGTACGATATCCTTGCTCCGGTATTACTTTTATCCCTTTTATTTTTCCTCGGTGGATGGGGATGTAGGAGATACGGAGCGCAAACGATAACTCCCGAGTGCTTGTACATGTACACCCTCGAGCACATGGCAGGCGCGCCCCTGGAAGAAAAAAAGCTAGTGTGAAGCTTTACTTCAAAGTTTCACTCGTTTGCTCTTTTTCGGTTCGTCCTGAATGTAGGAAAATGATCTCCCATCGCTTCAAACCATCCCGACGGGAGATGGTACACGGACGATAGTGAGTTTCGACGAAAATTGATTTCATAACACCAATCTATTAGGTAGAAGATGGATCGCTGGCGTTAGATCGAGCGTGGCTTACAAACGAGCACACCTTGCCCAGATGATGAGACCCGTCTCGTACCATTCTTGCGGCTGCCTCCGAGAACTTCATCTCGCACCCGGGGCAGATTGCAATTTGAAGCTTCCTTGAACCGTGCAAGGAAAGTGATTGTACTTGGGACAGGATTAGGTGCGGGCAATGTTATCTTCCTTCCTTCCGTCGGCCATGATTTGGCTCGCTTCGTCGTCGAAACATCGTAAAGAAGCGGGATCGTAAAATTTAAATAATTTTTTACCATTTGATCCTTGAGAATCGGTTCACTTCCGGTGGCGGAGGTGAGATTGGAATGAGTGATACGCTTATGTAAGTGGTTGGATATGCACTTGCGTCATTGCAACTGTGGACGAGTGAGGAAACATTGAATCCAATCCTTATCCAGGCAAGCCATTCATGCGTTCTATAAATAAACCTAATCTTCCACCGAATCGATCTATAACCGGCACACGAGTAACTCGGACTGCTATTCTGTTGAGACTATTCTTCGGGTCTTAAGTGTATGATTGATACTGTTGGAAACGTCGCTATTATTATTCAATTATGAAAAACAGACTACTTCCTCGAAGCAGATCTCAGGTGTTCAAAAGTGGCGCATAAAGCATTGCATCCTCCTAGCCGATAAATATTTGCTACTTCATTTCCAGAGAATATCCTGACGGAGATTGTGGGATGTAACTGGGCTCAAGCCTATAATCGATAACCCAGCTTCTCTTGTATGAGGCCCTGAGCCATGATATGTCAAGTACATTCTGGTTGGTATAAATCCATCCAGAAACATAAGCGACAAGAATAAGCCTTAAAAACTGAGCATCATTGAACGTGTGCATATTTGAGTGTTATTTCTTCTCAAACTTAAACTTATAGCTACTGCAAAACTTCTTCCAAAGCTGCAAAATCATGACGACGAAGATGACGATGAGGCGCTTGGAAAGTTTTCCAAAGCAACTGCTTACATCAACTTTCAGCTCAACGGCACAATTTGGCAGATTCCATCGCTCCACAGCAGCGCCACGTTTGAATTACAAATCGTTAGCGACCAATTCTGGCGCCCGTCGAGTGTCGCTGTTTTTTTTTTGGCGAACAGTTTGTTCGTAAATTATATTTCTTCCCGTTGGCAGTAGTTTTTGGAGCTTGTCCTTCTCCGTGGAGAAAGTTTGTTTATCAAGTTATCGTTTCTGTCAGTAGTTTAAAATAAGTATAAGGCATGTCAAAAGTGAGCGGTTTTATTGGCTTGTCGTTCGGTATATGGTATATCGGAGACACAGGATCAAATCTTATCTTAACCAGAGATATTCTTGACTGTTAGAAAGTCCGCTACCAAAATCTTGTTTTGAGGTACTCCAAACTTGGGAAGTCTTCAACTGATATTTCTGGATTCGTCTACTAGATGTAATTCAAACTAGTTTAATTATGCTGAACAGAATCATTATTAAATTTGGCTGAACGAGTAGCTGAGATAACCCTTTTAAATTGTATCTAAAGCTGGATTATTTAAGGTATATGCGGATGTCTTAACTTATTTGGAGATGCTCTATGTAATTATGTTATTGATGTCGTGTATTATCTCCAAAATTTTCTCGTACTTCCATACCAGTTGCAAACGTATTTAAAGATTTTCGGGGCGTGCGCGGAAGTAAATGTTGGTGCCAGAAAGCACAGACTTCTACCAAAAAAATATACATTCACCCACACTCCCTACCCAATTATTCCGCACACTGATTATTTACTTTTCACCGTTCATTCAGTGCTTCCAGGATTCCCATTTCCTCTTCACAGCTCCAAAATCCCCCACCCATACCGAAGCCCGAGGCATTTCGGCAAAACTTTCAACGTTTCATTAGCGTTCGGTCCTCCCACGTGAATTGTTCCTCTGCCCGAGAGCTGAGCTGCACGGAGTTGTTGTGTCCGTGATGCGGTTTGATTGTGACCGTTTTGTTGCTCGGTTGGTGCTGTGTTCCGCCATCCGATTTGTGTTTGTTGGAATCGTTTTTTTGTTGTTTCTGCATGCCTTACTTTTCTTCATCCGGAACGCTTCTTCTTCGAAGGATGACGCGTAATTGACTACTTCCGGGGCGTGAGGGACGAAGTTAAGGACATCGGGAGTTGGAGTGGGAGAGCTATGTTATCTTGTTTAGCAAAGATACTCCTCCTCAAAGTTTGTGCCTCAGATTGTGTTGAATTGATTTTGCTCTCTCGAACCACTTTGATTATGATTTCGCGATCGGCGTAAGGCGTCAGCTTGTAGCTCTACAATCGGGGTTTGGTGAAGTATCGATTGAAGCAGACTTCAAATCCTTACCGTTTCCTGAAAATGAACGTAACAGACGATTGAAATGAGCGTCACTTATCGATCGCTTTTTACCTCGACCGAGCTGCTTCCTTGATTTTCGTGCTCGGGTTGTTCGACACATAAAATACATTTACCGGCAAATATCGCATTTTTGTGCCCACATGGAGCCCCGGACGGTACACTGTACAGGAGAAAAGCCAATGAATGGAAAAATCTCACATCGCTTTAACACATGCTTTACATCCTCAGCTGCTACCCGGGAAAAACCCTTTCCAATCCTTCCATTCCAAGCAGCTGCCACAGTAACCTGCTCCCGGATTTTCGTTTAGGCCCATCATCACCAATCGATTTCGAGGTTTGAAATATTTATCATACGTTTGGCACGATGGCACCCAGGCATTCCCGATCGGAAGTTTGCCAGCCGAAAAAGGAACACTACATGACAGCCTACAGCTCATGGATCGAATGTGGGTCGGTCCCGGGTTTTGCACCAAAGCAAATCCAAATTCCGCGGGTCTCCCAACCCCATCAACCGGACGAGCAAATGGCGGAAATTCTATTTCCAAAATTAGTGAATTAATTTAGCGCCCCGGCATACGCGCGGATATTGAGCGTGAAATTGTTAGCCGGCAATAATTGATTCCGGGACGAGAGCCGAGCTCCCTGTCGACGATGACGATGATGAAATAAACATAAATCGCTTTGCGGATCGGTGGACACTGGCGGATGCCAAATCCATGTCGTTTTCTTTCCGTTCGCAAAAGGGATACGGGATTCCATCTGTCCCGGGTGTTTTGCATGACGAATCGAATTCTTTTATCTATTTCGGTGGCTCGAAATGCGGGCCTAACCAAAATAACAAACCGGGGAAACCGGTGTGTTTTACTCAATTATGCGAATCAATAGTTGGATAAAGTATTCATTATTTAGCGTGATTTTGCAGAATTTCGTGCCGAATGTTTTATCGATCGTGGATTGATTCGTTCGAACCACCACTAGTTGCGGCGACGAATGAAGGTTATTAATGTGACGTTATTTTATTTGACATCAACCCCCCCGGGCAGGCTATCGATAAACATTAATTTGAGCACAGCAATTAGACGTCAAACGTAAATTGAATTTAACAATCTTTTTGCCGCACACTTAAACAAATTCTTCTTCCAGTAGCGGAAAGGTAATACCTATCCGCGCTCCGGATGCTCTCGGGCCGAATGTCAACTCGTAAAACCCACCTGCGGCTCACCTCGGCGGGCGGTGCTTTCGAAGCGCGAAAGGTATGGAACGTTTGACGGTGGTTCAGCAGGGCTCATAAAAATGTCGTAATTTCCATTTCACACATGATTTCGTCCTCTTTTGCCTTACGGGACAGACGGTATGTAGCGTGGCTAAAATCGTTCCAAATGGGTCCCTGGTATGCTCTGGGGCGAAAGAAAATTTAAAGCACCAAAAGTAAAGTCAAACTCATGGAAATGATTTATGGATTCCTTTCCCACTAACCTGTTTTCCCACATCGAGCCGAAATACATATGCTTGGAACCGATAGGGAAAACGGTGAGTTTTATGCATACCATTCAATTCCATTCGAACTTTAGTAATGGTTCACTTACATACTTCCCCGAAAGGTTACTCTACACTTGTCGCAACCAACTGCGACTTACCGGTACCTTAGCTTATCAACACTCCATTGCCACACTCATGTACTTCAACTTTGGACGCCTGTTTTTTTTTCTCTCTCTTCCCCCAAAAACCAGCTTCTGAAAAGAAAAGCCGGAAAAACGATTTATCAACCGGGGCAGAGTGTTGAAGCCGCTCGATCATACTATCGGAAACGGGGTTCTATTTTTCGCCCCATCATCGACAACAGTACAACTCGTGAAAATGATGAAGCTTCCCTGTTTCTGGACACAAAAGTTTCTATTTCTTCGTCATCTTTTTTTTTTTTCTCGGGGGCAGGAGAGAGCGCGAAAATACGCTCACCATATGGGACCGCGTGCCGTATCGATATGTATACTCAATTTCGGGCAGGGGTTTCTTGATCCTGGTTCAAACCTGCTGAGCTAACTGGAGGGCAAATGGCGCAAAAAAAAAACAAGGACCGTGAGCTGCTGAAAGACTAAAGAAGCCGTCATTCTCTTAAAGAAAAAAGGCCCGAAATACTGCCGCCGATACGTTGCCACACGTAACAAGTAGCAATCATGTACACGTGCCAATGAGCGAGGGGACCTCGGCAACTTTGTGCCTTCCCCGGCCCAAAGTGCCGAATGAGCATAACGATGATGATGATGAAATGTGGATTGTGCTGGTGGTAGGGTATGAGAGTGAAGAAGAAAAAATAGAAGATTATGCTCCCTCGTTTGAAAATGGCTGGCGGAAACCGAAAACTACCGTGACAGCCGAAGCCGAAGAAATCTGTCGCCTGTCAAAACAAGCTTGATTGAGTTTTCCTTCTGTGTGTGCCTGGTTGTAGTAGCTCCACGATACACCTCTACACGATTTTCATCCACAGCAAAAGGATTTCTTTAAAAATCAACATTTCTCTTCTTTTCAGAACATTCAAAAGGGAAATGCTTTGCTTTTACGGAAATGTAGGCTTTGACTAATGTGTAGATGTATTGTAAGTCGTTCGAACAGAATTTCTTGACGATGAATAATATATAACTCTGCCATTGACAGTCAGTATGTCAGCAGCAGGCGTAAGCCTCTTACTCGATGACCTGAATATCCTTTCTGCGTTTGATCGAGAAGTAGAATTTCTATTTGATAAATGAGTAACATGTCGATGGCTTAAGCATGTAATTTTAACTGTTATTGTGAGAGCTACCGCTGGACCTTGTTTCTGCTTGAAGGAACAACCTTCAAGTTACCAACATCAAAGTTCATTCGCAAGATGCTTGTTTGTGGGTCGTTTCAACTGCTCAAACATGGCAAATCAAATCAATTGCATAATTTACATCCTTTCGCTGCAGTCGGCTCTATTGACCGGAAGAAGTTATTCCGAATGCAGTTTGCAAAATGTGATCATTTCTAGTAAATCGATCAGCAATCTTGGCATGGTTTGGTTTTACGTTATCGGCAGAATTTCTCGACGTTGAAAACATAACAAGATTTTATGTAAGGTTAGAGTGCTGGTTAGATTTCAAATTCTCAATAGAACGTCTAGGCATTATTTTATAAAACTTTTTTAACAACTAATGCACCTTTTACCGTAGTTGAGAGATATTTATCTTATCCCAAATGTGCTTGTTTATATCGTAACACCACAACCAAAGACCAAAGTTTGGAAGACCAAAGGCTGTGTTCTGTTTTAAGCGAAGGTCTTTACCGTCGGAAGGAACTTTATTCCGTCTACGGCTCGATGGTGGCAGTAACATTAGGGGAGTTGGAGCGGTCTGGTGGTCGAGGTGATAACGGTGCCGGTCTTCGCACCGCAGGACCGGGAATCAAATCCCATCTAGACTGCCTCTCCCCGTACATAGGACTGACTACTTTACAACGGGTAAAATTAAGTCTCAGAAAGCCAAAGATGGCAGGCCGAGACTTTTCGAGGTTTAAGTGGCAAGGAAGAAGAAGAGGACTTGCTTATCCAACGATGCTTTTTTAAAGAAGCCTAATAAGCCACTCGATAGTCGGATTGAGCTCGCAGGTCGTTAAGCAAAGAAAAAGAAGAACACCTTCTTCTTGTTGTACCTCATGACGCATAGTTGTCAAGCTTTCTGACCATAGCATGAGTCCTAAGGGTGTTTCATATCCGTTGAATCATAGCTTGAAGGTCTTCTAGTTGTGATCTCCTCGTCTCTCCATACTTACTTATCTGTAATGTGCAACTGTATCTGTCAATCGGTGCAACTGTCTTTGGTTTGCGACGTATCGAACCATTCAAATATCGCACTCATGCATACTTTCTTTTCTTCATCAAACTAAACTGTAGCCATATTTGATTCTTATGATTACGATAAAACCAAGCATGTTATATTAATTAAAATTCAAAACATCATACTGATAACTACGTTTCGTTTAGAATGAAGGCTCAAAAATGGATATGCTCAAAATCAGATGAGATAAACTATGACACTATTTACTACAAATTTGAATTGGTTCTTATCAATTCTACATGATCTGTATTTTAAAAATGCAAACCCTATTTAGATCAGTATAATTTTGAATCATTTTAGATAAGCACTTGACTACGCAAAACAATATCAAAACCCCGGAATATTGAAGCCCATTTTATTTGGTTGTTTAATTTTGATTTACATTTTACTGTCTCTCGCTGCTCGTCAACCCCCAGAACGAAAGTGTTTTCTGTGTACGGTCTGATTAAAGAAAGCAATCGCAAACCCTAGGCTGGACTGAATGATCCTTACCGAAAGTAAACTTCTCAGCCCCGTCCTTCGCACAGTGTATTTTAAATTGCTTCGAAACAAAACGCTCTCCCCCAATCAGAAGGAGCACTCGTCCCCAAATTTACAGTGACCAGCTGGAAGGTTTGATACGCTGGGTTCGTTTGAACAATCATTGAATTAGAGCTATGCTAATGCTATTCCACCTTCTTGGGAACTCCTTAACCCTTTTGCGAGTTCTGTTTCAGTTCGTTTAGGTTTTTTTTCTTCCTGCTTGCAAACGTATACATCCTCCCAAAAGGGTTGTTCGGTTTGGTTTAGTGATGCTAACAGTTGTCGGCAAGCGTATCACGCAAAGATCAAGTAAAGTGTAAAGGGTTCAAACATTCCGAAAAAAAACGAGATTCCTTAACAAAAAAGAAAACCCGGCCCTCTCAACAAAAAAAGGATCTAAAACTTTTTATAAATTCATAGTGGATGTTTTACAGTTTCGGGCTTGGGGTTTGCTTCCTCCCGCCAGATGGAATTCCTTCCATCCAAAACTTGGCAATCCCTTTTTTTCCCGGTGGTTTGCAATATGGGACGGAAAATCAATGTCATTATCATAAAACATAATTCAGCGTTGTACCACCCGCTGGTGCGATACGGGCGCATCGATCCGGGCCATCATCAGGGAAAATCAGTAACCGGGGCATCCAATTTGGACGATCACGCAATATTTGCGATTGTGCTTCAGATGTTCCTTGAAATCATGGGAAGGGGGAATGTCTTTGCCGTTTGTTCGACTGGCAGCGAAGAAACCATTTAATCCCCAGTTCATCCGCATGTCGACCAATGTTAGAATTTTCTCACCGAATATTCACACCGCACACGCGGACCACCGTGGTGGGATATTCGACTCGCCCTCCAATATCCTTGCAGTCTGGCCGATCCGGGAGCGTGATAATGTTTATTTCAATAATTCAAACTGACACGCAACAACTAGCCTCCGTTTTGGCCAAGCAGCTGGGCTGTTTGGAGGTAGACAAAGGCAGTTCGATGTCAGCAGAATAAATCTCCCGTCCTTCGACAAGCCAATTTGAGCCAATTTGCACTTGATCTTAAATTGTGTGGATTGGTTAATACACTCATACCACAAACCGGGGTTTTGTTCGAGGACGGGGACTGTTTGAATAGGTCTCCCAAAGTAGTAGAAACCAGTAGGGAAAATGGTAATTTGTATCGACAGGATGGCTTAGGGACTTGTGAGCCGTGTGATGATTCAGTTATGGATGAGACCGGGTTTGTCGGGACAAGGTTTTGACGAGAGTTTATCTAATGAAATGAATGAAATCTAATCTAATAAATCTGAGTTTTTGGTAATCTAATACTCAAATATTCAAAAAGCGTGTTAAATTTAATAATTTTAACTAAACTATGGAATTTTTTGCGAGTTGTAAGTAATATTCCGAGAAAAATATAAATAACTTCAAGAGTATCTCTCCATCAAGAAGATTTAGCAGAAACGGGCAATCTATATAATGTGTTTGATGAAATATTCAGTTACATTATCCACTCGGACCGTACAGTCCTAAAAAGATATTACCCAGCACCCCTAATCATAAACCTCTCCGAAAAATCCCAAAATCCTTGAGACGTTTATGTTCTTATCGTTTTGATAGGGTCGTTGCTACTACAGTGACGCACACCAGTATGAACGTAAAGTTCGAGCGACTCCCTTCTTTAATCATCCTGCTGGACGCTCGTGAAATGATAATAATTTATGAATTTTTCAACCATCCTCCTCGATGCGAGCTAGTTCGTCAGCCATGTTGTCTGGAAAATGTGTCTTTTTGGAAGCTGTTGCGTTGAATACGATCCAATTCCAGAAACCGATCGATTTTACCAGCAGGTTTGAGCTGACATTTTAGGCAAGAGTTTATGCTGTACTGCTTCCTTCGTAAAACTTCAATCAATTGTCAATTTTGAACTGGTATTTGAGCGTTCTGCCTCCACACTAATTGCAAATGCATTCTGACGAGCGTAAAATTTCAAATTGCAGGAAATCGGAAGGAATGAACGGTTGTTTCAATGTTGTTCCTGTTGTTTCACCCCGTTTTACCCTATTTCAACCGATAAACCACAAACACGAGCCAGTAACCGCAAAATTTCCGTTTCATTCGTATCCCAAATAGCTCCCAACCCAAACCGGGGTGCTGTCCAGAAGAATTCTGATTCTGTTGGTGTGTGCTCGGCGTGAATATTATGCTTTTTTGTGGTAAACCTTCTTCATAAATAGCGCGTACGAGCGTACCGATACTCGATTTGCTGGAGGATAAATTCGTTAATTTGGAGCTTGCGCAAAGTGCAGCGTAAAGGGAGGAGATGCGTTTTACTATAGCGATGTTGCTGCTCCATTGCTTGAAGGTGTTGCAAATTGAGCGAAATTAAATTTAGACACGGTCTAATGAAATATCTTTTGCTGGGTGTAAATCGCCGAAAGGATCACAGGATGGTACAGTGCTGGCCCAATTTCATTAAACTATCGTTTCGATGCGAAATTTCGAGAGAATTAGTTTAATTATAAATCACGTAATTATTTTAAACGGTAATGTAAGAGCAGATAAAGTCATTTCAAACGTAACTTTAAATATTTCTGCTTAGAGTTACATGACCAATAAGCCCGGATTAATCTTCTAACAGATATTCTGAAACATTTTTGCATTAGAATTTAAGGTGCTTTAACGTATTCATATTTATTCAAATGCAAGGACATAAATTACCTTTTTTTCTCGTTCCAACTTAAACTTCACATCAAACAAATGTCCTTCTCCGCATCGAGCCATGCCTCGTCCAAAAATATGGCCGCACAGTTTGTGAGGGCAGCAGCGTTCAATCCCACAGGGGAAAACCATAGTGACACACATTTTTCCACCGTAACACTAACTCAGGCCAGAGATTAAACTTGCAAATGAATTCCCCAAAACTCATTACAATCAAATTCAAATGAGGACAGGCGGGGCCCGCCCTCTACGCCGCTGTGTTCCTGCAAGATGCGGCTGGTTGGTGTGAGATTCCTAATCGAAGCAATTACCCGTAGTCTGATGTCAGCATTGAAAAATGAAAATAAAAGTGGGTATCAATTTTTTGCGCGCCTAATATTAGCCCAAAATGTTGTGGCAAACGTTCAGAGAGGCGTCTTTTTTGTTGTCCTCGCCCTTTCGTCTCTCGCTGTATTCTTCATGATTAAATCGGACGCGGCATCAGGATCGATACTTTGATTGATGAGCTCAATTTCCATCCAAACTGTCTGTGGTAGGGTCATTGAGGGTCTGGAGGAGGAAACTTGTCGCACTGTAGCTCTGGAATCGGAAAAGGAAACATCAAACACGCACACACACACACACCCACAAATCGACCTGAATTCGTCAGTGGAGTTTAGGTTTCGGTGAGTAAAAGGCATCATTCGGTTGCGCTTAACGCACCACACGCCGAATGTTCGAAGGTGTGTGGGGCCAAAACACCAGGATAAAGGAGAAACTTTATCGAATGAAAAGTTGCTTCATGGTTATTTTTCCATAACGAAAAATCGAACTTCATTAATGGTGCCTTGCGACCCACCACCGGCGGGTGGTGGCGGTGGTTGGAGGAAACCCATTTTCGGGAGCAGAAAAACTGGGCGTTCGCCTTGTCCCGGAGCATTCCTCAAACTCGGCCAAATGAAGGATCATTGCTGTTTAGGATTTGGTAAATGAAAAACTTTTCCTCATTCATAAACAACCGCACCACCGCTACCACTACGTTCTACCTGGTGTAAGCGAGCTCGGTAAGGAATTATGATTGCCTGCGGGCGAAAGGAGAGCCTGTGTGCCAGCCTGGCTGTACAGAGACATCCCGTGATAAAAGGAGCAGGTGTGTTCCCGGGTCGCTAACCTTTTGTGATGGTGAGGAGGAAATTCGCACAACAGTCCCTGGAGGATATTTTGATACTTTTAGCCATCGTTCCATAGAAACGGGTTTTACTTGTGTAGCTAGGGATAAAAGTAAGAGCGGGAGAATCTGAACAGGATATTGCAAGGCTTTGTTTTAACATAATGGAATATTTTTAGTGATACAAAGTTGATAATATAAAGTAAATAATCTCAATGTTAAAGGCCCAACAGCGGATGAAATGTCTTTCAAGACCCCTTTTTGACCAAAAAGATTGCCTGCGTACTCCCACTATCCCACTCGCAACGCGATAACTTGGCGCACTTCAACTCCATCAACCGCCTGATTACGATTGGCATGATTATGGTACTCCGTTATTATAAGTACACACATCCACAACAGCATCCAGCCGCACTCCAATCCATCCCCCACCGAACGACCATATTTTCCATCATTCGGTCTCCTGTAAGGGTTTCCTTCCGGCCCGAAACTTGTTCGCTTTTCGTAGCCACTTCTCAACCACTATTCCTTTCGCTTCACTGCCGTAACACTTCCGTTTGACTTTTCTTATCCACGGGCGGATCCTTTTTTGGATGAGTTGGCCATCGTTTCTTTTTTGCGCGGGCGCACACACACACACGAACACAACCACAGATTTATCCACTGTACACCATCTCATGCTTATGGTTTTTTCGCGTAGGCTTTCCAGCTAGCAGCGCTAAGCCACGGTGAAAATTCAACGGGAAAAACCGCACTCAATCCCTTGGTGATGGTTCACATTGGGCCACTTGCGGACATAGGGTAAATTTTTTTTGACTGAAAATTCTCACCAAAGGTTGCTGAAGGTATGAAAGCTAGATTGTTATGAAATAAAAGGAACAAATATGAAGAACATGAAACATAATTAGAAATTATTTTTATATATTTTAATGCATAGCAATATTTTACTAGAAAATTAAATTTGATCCAAAACTATTGCGACATATTTCCTACCCACGGTGGCTCGACAACAGAGCCGGTCTTCATATGGCAGGCATGACTATTCAACTACGTGGTATCAATAAGTCTGGCAGGCATATCCCATGCATGGCAGGCAGGCATATCCCAGGAGGTCGCCAGGCCAAAGAAGAGGAAAGGGATATTCAAATAATGTTGTTGAATTGGAAAAAGTAAGTGCTGAAGAAGATGGAGATTTTCTGAGCAATTCTCTGGAACGTTTTTGTGACATGAACGTGGACCATATCAAATATTCTTTGAATTGATACTGACCATTGGAACATTATATGAGATTTTGTAGGATCAATGCATAAGTGAAAATGTATAACCATAATAAACGGTATAGCAGCATTAAAAAAATTCCATCTGTCAATGTCCGCGCTTTGTTGTGTGCTGGACCACTGTGTGGCTGAGGTACCGCTTGTGAGCGTGAAGTAGAATAATGCATGATACCGCACGGGTATCCTCTGCCTGTGTGTGCGTGTACGTGTGTCCTTTTCGTTGGAAAATATTTCCTCCATTTTCCATCGCTTTATGCGTTGCGTAGGCGAAGATTTACGGACGTTGTTTTGAATTGCGGCCCAAGTCCTGTTTTTCGCTAACCACCCCACATAATGCAAAACGCCTACGCGCCAAGACTTACCTGAATGGTTTCTCGCCCTCTTTAAACGGAGCCGAAACCAGCAACGGGAAAAAGCTCCGTTTGCTTTATTATCGATTTATGATCACACGTAGAGCTTTAATTCCTGCTGCTGCATTCTTGAACGGCTAATGTCTTTGTTATGTAAATCGTGACGTGCTCCAGAAAGCTATAAACAAATCCCCTCTCAGTGGCACGTTTGTATATAAATGAAAAATGGATCGAGTATTTTTTTGTAGCGAGAATAAAAATAGCTCAAATATCAAATTCCAATGAAAATACCATTCCTAGAGTGTCCGTCGTGCTCATTGTCGCTGCTCCTCTGGATCGTCCGCTCTCGGAGATTCTTCCCGATTGGCAAATGGAATGCAATTGCAATTGATTTCCATTTTCATATTTTCCTTCCACCACAAAAACGGAAAACCCTTCAACTGGATGGGAAAACTGCAGTGCAATCATTGCTTGCTGAGCGTTGTTTAACCACGAAACTCAACCCAGAGCGCAACTGTTGACCCACGTGCATCAAACCTCCGGCGCTCCGCCAAACATTTCAATCCATTTAAACAATCATCCCATGCCCCGGGCCATTGTTGTGTTCCATTTTTTTGTCCATTTGTGTTCCAAGTTACAATCACCACTTCACGCTGGCTTCACCGTTTCCGTACCGAAGGATTCGCGCTTGATGATCGTGGTGTTTTTTGCTGTTCTTCCTTTGACTCCGCTCGGTCAAAACTGTCCATTTAGTTGCACATTAATTCACTTAACACTTCCATTGGCCTTCTAGCTTGTCTTCTATTATTTTACTTCCCATTTTCTAGCGTGTCATCGAGTAGAGAGAGAGAGGAAGAGTGAGGCCGAATAAAACTCGTCGCCATCGTACTGTGCTTTCAATTCTGTAGTGAAGATCACTTTTTGGTCGACTTTTCCCCCGTTTTAGCATTTTTATCTCACTTCACTAGTGTGAAGCCAGCCATACCTTGAATGGTTTTTATTTTTTAGCGTAATCTTCCAATATGGGTTTTTCCATCTTGCTTACCGTGCTAGCAGCACTCGGGTTGAAGCATGTATTATGTTTTCGTAAGAGACACACCGTCGTCGTCCCGCTGCAGCCCTGCTTTCATCCCATTGCCGGTGTTTTGTTGTTTGACACAAGCAAGGAAAATATCATTTCCACTTCGCTGAAGTTCCATTGTTATCTTCTCTTCCGAGTCGCGGATCGCGGGCTATTTTTTGTCTTCCGCACTCTCTCTCTCTTTCTCTGTTTCTCTCTCTCTCGCTGTCTTTTGCACCGTTTTTCCCAGATGTACCCGTACGTCATGATGATGTTGTATTTTGCCCAAAACAGTGGAGAAAAACTCTATTTTGCGAGCGTTTCCAATGTAACAACAAAAAATCATCAACTCCCAACCAACCAACTCGCGTCGCCGCTGCACGTGTTAAAACAGACCGGTAGCGGCTACGAGTGTGAGAAAAAACAATGAAAAGGTGAAAGGAAAAATAAAGCGTCGGGAAAAACGGTTGACCAAAAGTTCTTCCATCTTTCCCGTACGGTGGTGGTGGTCCATCGGCTTCCAGCAAACCGTAGCCGTTGGCCGGTTATGGTTATTGTGCTTTGTACCTCGTTCCTCACTATTTGTGTAACTCCTCCAATAACCTTTCGCTACCATTTCGTTGGACACATAACCCATCCAGTTATAGTCAACAGGCCGTCTAAATCGATTGATGGAGATGCTGGTCTTGTTTTTGCTTCCCTTTGACCCGGCTACTTTTGCACCATTATGGCATTTAATGGGGCAAGTAACGAGGAGGCTCAGCACACGAAACAGGCTCAACACTTTCGTACGAGAGGCCGGTAGTTCTTAAATTTCCTTTGCACAATCGAACGCAATCGACGTACGGTTCTTTCACCAAGGAATGGGGTGATAATGGTATCCTTCGTGGAGGCTACCAGGCAGCGCCATTTTCTTGCTTAATGAAAAGGGATGATTATTTTCATAACTTTATGGACCATCTTGAAGTGAAAATAAGCTCCCTATGGCGAGTATTATGGACGTACGAGTGCTTGGGAAAATAAATGAGGATGACTTTACCTTACCTTCCTCGGAAGTAATTTTTACTACTCCATCCTCGTTTTGTGAGTTATTTAATTAGTAGCCTTTAAAAGAGCTCCAAGTGCTCAACGTTGAATAAGAAAACAGTTCTTCTATATCAAATTATACAATAATATATTTTTTAAAGTTTAAAGAAAGCTACAGGATAACGTTATTAAGATATCGAATTATCCCCTTTCAGAAAATTTTCATTTTCGCTTGCAACTACGTCACACCGTTTCAAGGTTAACACCCATTTACATTTCAAGATGGGATATCTTGCCACCTGCACACCTCGGAGGATTAATAAAAATTTTACAGTCAAATAAAGTGCCTAACCTCCCTTTGCTGGACTCGCGTACTCGGACGGTCTATCGAAGTTCACTGTTTTAAGCAAAGAACGTTTCTTTCCTTCACAGCGGTTGTTCTCTCAATGAAAGCAGGTTGGTTTCTTTTCTTTTTGGGAAACATGCTCTCAGTCCCATTTACCTCATTGCTGGAAAATTTCTTTTTCACTCAATGTATTTTCGTATCCACACAAGTTCAGCAGATCGTGCTGGACTCGTGGTAAAAATATCGAACGAGAACCGTATCCTCCTGCCTGATGCCATGCCTTGTTTTTATGTTCTGTATATCCAATGAACCACACAAAAAGCTGAATGAAAACGAAGAGCACTTTTCAATTTTTCGACTGCTTTCCTTTTCCTAACGCACCCCCGTTTTGTTGCCCACCAGATATTGTTGGAATCGGCAAAATGACCGAAATGAAGAGAAATAAGCGAATTAAGACTTCATGAAGAAGGACAACAGCAATGAATGAATTCTTTAAAAAAAGGGAAAAGATTTTCATGGAAATCTGTTTGAAAACTGCTGGGACGGCCGCAAAATATCTCGCATCTACTACCTCTACAATGCGCTTACGGACACGCGAGTCCATTCTTGGGAGGCAGCTCTTAAAGAACTCTTAAATGATTTCTGATGACATTACTTTGTCTCTATCAACCAGTCCCATCCATCAAGCGGATGTCCTTTAAGTGCCGGAAATGATATCCACATTTTCTCCCTGGACAGGTCTTGTGCGGTGCAGGAAATCAAAGCAACTGGAGGCGAATTACTGTCACCGCAACGGACACATAGCTACAACGGTTTGAAGAGGTTTCAAGGAGTCCCCTCACCGGAATACTGAAGACCCGGAAGGGATTTTCTTGTTCCAAAAAACACACACACGTTACGGCTAGACCAGAGGATTCGCGTCGAGTTTACGTCGAGGAATGAAATTGAAAGGAAACGAAGAAGTCTTAAATTGATTTACTGTTTTTCATTTCTTTCCGGTTTCGACTGGTTGTGGTCGTTCTTTACAATTTTCCAGCGTATTTCTGGCTGCACCAATGTCACAATGAGGACTTATTTATATCACTGTTAATCATTGTCAATCAATATGTGCAATTTTGGTGGTGTGTTGGACTATTGCAGGGGAATACTAAAGAATTAGGAGAATACATAAGAGTAGATTCAAGTCAAGAAAAAAATAGGTGAAAAAATATTTGAGGAAGGATCTGTAAAGATTCTTATCGATGTGCTTCAATTTACAGGATTTCCTATTCGACATATACATCCAGATCTATGAGTCTATGTATTTGAAAGCCAGAAAGTGTACCTGTCTTTGTATTCGCAGTGGAGTACAACGATAAATATAAAATCAGTCGGTGTTCCTTGAAGAAAACTCTGACAAGAAGCAATTAGTTGGAGATGGTATCAGCTATAGACATCGCGAGATTCCATCTAAACTACTTTAATGATCAATGGATCTTTTATGCCCTGTACAGACGATTGTATTATGATTTAAGCAAATAGTTCTTTGAAAACTACTACATTAAGTTACATTTCTCGTAGTCAATGTGTATGTTATGTCAACTTACTTTGACAGGAAGTAGCTTATTTGTAATACTCCACCTTATATGCATCAGCAGTTTGTTGCTATCGGACTCATCACCCATAGCCGACTTTAATTTTCTTCCGTCCTCTTCCGAGTGTCGTTTGTGCCCTTATCTAGCCATCGTGATCACCTATCACCAACATAGCTCCCGCCACTGTGACTGACTCGGACTCGGCACCCCAGACGCGATAGAGTTGGGGGAAAAGCACTCTTTTACTTTTCATCAGCTTCGCAAGATCCCGTACGATCAGTAGCATCCCGAGGCAAGGCTCATGAGTGTCGTATTTCTGCACATTCCTTCGAGTACATACTTTCCTCGTGTGGTGTAGTTTTTTGTTCGTCTCTGCCATGTCTTGCTCTTTTCAATCAAGCCAACCCCAGGCCGACAGTTTATCCGATTAAACTCTAACGACATGGGAGCGCCCTAGTGGAAGGAAAGCCAAGGTTTTGGCTTACCGTTTTAAATGGGCCAGAATCCAATGATACAACGGCTGCACTTTGTTTAATCTATTGCTGCAAACTATGAAGCAAACACTAGGAGGAGCATTTTTTTATCTGATAGAGGACGGGAGAAAAAAAGCCCTAAAAGCGGCAGAGATCCGTACCGGGGAGGAATGCAGCATCCAGATTACTCTTTGGAGGTAGTTTGGTGAGTATAAAAAAGGTTTAAAAAATCAACCAGGGATAAAAAGATCTACACTGAAGGTCTCGTGGAGTTTCTCGCACGGTGCAGAAGAATCAAAGCAGATCATTCTGTTTTGCAGCATCAAGATAAGCCGGCTAGGCTACTGGAATCTTGCCTTACTCTCGAGGGACTTTAGGAACGTGATGCCTGTTTTGTTGTGCATTCGTTTGTTGAGCGTTCGTTTCCCCTAGTTAACCGTTAAGATTAATGAAGGAGTTAAGTTGTTTCGTTTGGTTTGTTCATGAAGGGTTGTCCGGGGTAGATTAAATTATAGCATTTAATTTTATTCAATTACGTTGTCCGAAAGGCCGCGATTTTAAAATAATCGTTATATCCATGTTTTTTCTTCTGAGAATTATTAATTATTACATTACATTACATTACATTAGTTTTTATTGATTCGATTTACAGTTACATTCATTTTAAGTTTTACATTGGTTCCGATCAATTGACCTCTACTCAATATACAAAAAAAATTTTTTTACGCTTTGCGATGGTGGATGTTTTGCAAGTACGAATGGGACTTGACTCGGGAAAAATTTGAAAAAACCCTATGTTTGTTTCCTTATTTATATCCTATGGCCTAATATATTAACCTATCTTACTATCTAACTATGTACATGTGCAGTTGTGTGTGCGTTTCAGAAATTAAGAATTGGAGAGAAAGTTTTTTACTGAACGAATTCCAGAAATTCTATGAATATCATACGTACTGTGCCATGGAGGAAAGTTAAGTATTCTTTTGAGGTACTTATTTTGAAATATTTGCAGTTTCTTAATGTGTACATTGGCACAATTAGCCCATACCTTAGAAGAATGCATAATAGTTGGTCTAACTACGGTGATATACAACAAAAGTTTGTTTTTTAAATTTAATTTTGAGTTTTTGTTGATGAAGCTGTACAATATTTTAAGCACTTTAGATCCACTAATCAGTTTTTCATCAATATGGTGTTTGTATGTTAGCCTTCTGTCTAAATATATTCCTAAATATTTGACATTTTCACTCCAAGCAATGTCCCAATCATTTATTTTCAATTTGCTACTAGGAAGTTTTCTTGCACTTGTGCAGCGGGAAAAATAGATGGCTTCAGATTTGTCGCGATTGATTTTTAGTTTCCAAGTATTACAAAACTTTTCGTAATGTTTAATTCCGTCGTTGAGGTTTTTGATGATTTTTTGTGGATCTGAATCTGAACAACTCATAGCGAAATCATCCGCAAAGCAATACTTTTTAACAGACTTTGTTTTCGGTAAGTCGCTTGAGAAAATATTGAACAGGACGGGTGACAAAACACTTCCTTGTGGCAATCCAGCAAGCGGTAAAAAGAAATCTGATTTTTCGCTATTTAATTGGACAAAGCAACTTCGATCGGTTAAAAATGACTGAATAAGGAGGATAATAAATGGTGGAAAATTGAATCTGATGAGTTTATGTACAAGTCCTTGGTGCCAAACCGTATCAAACGCTTTTTCTAGGTCTAGCATCACAAATCCAGTAGATTTTTTTATTTCACGCTGTGTTTTGATAATTGAAGTTAGTCTATGGATTTGTTTTGTGGTTGAAAGGCCAGGTTGGAAACCATATTGATAGTCTGGAATTATTTCGTGAACTTTAAGGTGATTTAGTATTTTCTGCAGTATGATTTTTTCAAAAACTTTCCCCATGCAGCTAAGGAGACTTATAGGCCTGTAGTTTTTGGGATCTTTATGGTCCTTTTTAGGTTTTGGAATTGGTATAATTTTTGCAATTTTCCAGGCATAGGGGAAATAGTTTATTTTAATACACGCGTTTACAATAAACGTGAAATATATGATGGCTTTATTAGGCAAATTCTTTAATGTGCGATTATTGATTCGGTCAAAACCTTGTGATTTTTTTGTTTTTAAGTTTTTAATGATTTTTTTAATTTGCTTCGGTTTTATCCAAAACTTCAAATTGGAGTTTGTACTAGAGTGAGTTTTATGATAAGCAAAAAATCGATCATTTGTGGTTTGGACATGTTGTTCTAAAGGGCTATGATCATGGAGGGTTGTTTTGTAAGCTGCTTCAAAGTGTGATTTCAGTACCTCGCATTTTTCTCTACTTGTTATATACCTTTTGCCATTGGAAGTTAGTGGAGGAACTGTCTTAGAACCCCCTTTAATAATTTTAACAAATCTCCATAGCCTACTCTTGTTTGGATCATTATTCATTTTTTCCAAGTTATTGGACCAGCAGTTATTTCTAAATTGCTGGATATCTAGTTTTACTTCGTTTTTTAATCTTATGTATGTTAGTTTAAGTTGAGTATTACGCCTGTTACGTTGCCACAATCGTCTTGCAAAATTTCGAAGTTTTATTTTAGTAAGTATGCTTTGCGGAAGAATTATTTTAAAGTTGTCAGGACTTACTAATGGAACGGATGTTGTATGAGCGTGTTCAATTATTTTGTTTAAGTAATTTATCATTAGGTCTATTTGTTTGGTTCTATTTATCGTTTGAATATTGAGATTTATTGTGTTAAGGAAGGAGTTTAAAGTTTCTTTAAATAATGTCCAGTTTGCCTGTGAATAGTTTGGGATACTAAAGTTATGGTTATTTTCAATTGGTGATAAATTGCATTCGAAGTATACTGGTAAATGGTCAGAAGTAAATTTTTCCAAGCATTCTATATTACTGATTTTTTGGGGTTTGTTTGTTAAAACTAGATCTAAGGTTGACGCATTACGGTTTATATCACTTGGGTGGTAAGTATGCTCTTCAGGATGTATTATAGAAAATCTTCCTTTTTGATTTTCCTCAAAAAGAGCTTTTCCCATCTGGTTAGCCTTACTACAATTCCAAAGTCGGTGCCGTGCATTGAGATCTCCACAAATGATAAAATGATTGGGAATATTGCTTAGCTTTGCGATGTTTTTTTTAAAACTAACATGATCAGTATTTGAACCAGGGTTGTAAATTGAAACTATGTGTATTTTACTAGTAGTGGTGTTTATAGTTAATCCAATTGCTTCAATCACTTTTAAATTTAAGTCGGGCATTAATTCGTGGTTGATATTTTTAGATATGACTAAAGCTACACCACCCTTTTCGCCAAGCGATCTATCTAATCTATATGTGAAAAAATTTGGATGAGAAAATCTTGTACCGTTCTTTAGAAAAGTTTCACTTATGGCAGCAATATGTATATTCTTCTTTAAAAGAAAGTTGAAAAATTCATCTTTTTTATTTGCAATGCCATTGGCATTCCAATTTATGATTTTTAATGAATTATTTAAGATGAGGAAAGCAATACTTTGCTGAAATCTGCACAATGACTGCGATCAGATCTTTTTTTGAGCTGCAACGGCTCAAGTTTGAAAATACATCTTCTACGATTTGCCCTATCTCATTTAGGTCAAAATCTGCATTAGGATTGGAGTGTCTTTGTTCTTGGTTGAGAAGGTTTGAGTATGTGTGTTTTGGGGGATTAGGATAAGTTGAAGTGTTTGGGAGACGCGGGAATGATGCTTCGTTGTATTTAAATTCTCTAGCGCGAGATGGTGTTGGTGTTACCTTGGTGTTGTTGAGTCGTAGTCTAGCTGAGCAGCCTGAGAAGTTTGCCGTATGGTGTTCACTACAATTCGCACACTTCAACTTGGTTGGGGCTATTTTACCATCAGGACAGGTAGTAGCTTGACTTAGCGGACAAGCTTTTGATGCGTGTTTACCGGCACATTTCACGCACACAGGAGAGAGGTAACAGTTGGCGCTACCGTGGCCGTATCGCTGGCAGTTAGTACACTGCATGGGTCCGTTTTTGTTAGATTAGTACTCAAAGTAAACACGATGATGGTCTACTGCTCTGACTTGTTTCAGCTCGCTGAGGGTTATTGATCCTCGCGGGAAGTGGAGGAGATACATGCATTGGTCATCGTACCGCTTTTTCTTTATCTCTAGCTTTTTAATCACGCTAGGTGTGATCTTTACTTCTGCGAGCGCAGCTTTGACAGATTCTGTCTCTTGTGCGGGTAACCCGAAGATTACCACCTTTGTTGTTTTGTCCTCTGGTAGCTGGTGCGTGTAGAACGAATGGTTGTGTCGTTTTAAAACCTCCACTACTAATTTGAAATCGTTAGGTGTTGTCGTGTTCACCACAATACCTTTGCGTGTGCTGTTGGTGGTGTAGCTTACTACTCCGACGGAGATGATTTTTTTATGCACGTCTCCTACTTGAGTGCCGGTGACAACAATTGGTGGAATTTTTGATTTTTGTTGTTTTGATGGAACCGATGTGGCCAGCGTTGTTGGAGCTTCTTCGTCTTCACTGAGGATGTCGTAATTATTGCTCGTGGTGATACCCGACGGGACGTTGAAATATGAGCACGAGGGGACTGCGTCACCTGGCGCTATTTTTTTCTTGCTTCGGCCCATGGCTGCAGGCCGAGCAAGCTTTCTCTTTCCCTTCACTATTATTGTGGTTTGTAAGTGTGATATCTCTATACTTATCGCAGATAACGATTAGACGCGTCCGATCGAGTCGGAGGCTGATAGAGAACTGAGAATTATTAATTAAAATAATGAAAGTAATTGCTCAGGGCGACAATGAAGTGCAGGAGATATTAAAATTGAAATAATAATTACATTCATTCGTGCCAACCATCCACATCGATTACGATAGTTTCGCAACATCCCAGCCAATCACCTTTATTGACACAATTCCACTGTAAATTCGCGGCAAATTCAGTAGCAAACACGCGTTGACACTCGCAGAAATAAAATCAACCAACCCCCTTCCAGGTGCTCCCGTTCCGCCAAGGTCGTGAAAAGTCAGTTCAAATAAATTGAAAAAGCAGCAACGGCATCGATTACCCAGAACCATTCGCGAAACGAGCGAAAGCAATCAACTTTATTCAACTCGGCAGCCCGCTCGGTTGACAATTTGATGTAAAAATGTACACGCGCGCGCCCTTTACACTCCCTTGCCGGCCCTGTGTGTGTGCCCTCTGAGGAAAATTCGGAAAATAGAATTGTGCGTTCTCTTCTCACAAACGAAAACCGAAATGTGGTTCAATTGCTGCTGTGCTCGCTCTGGTTCACATGTGGAAATATGGAAATTCAGCGTGAAAAGAGGCTACAATCTTGGTTGGGGATAGCAACATGTGGAGTGAAAGGAGCGGACACAAGGATCGTATAACACGATGCTCGCTCGTCTGTCATCTTACCCAGCTGTGCTTCCAGCAGATGCACGGGGCACGGGAAAAACTTCAACTAAAAATGCCACAAAATGTGTACGCTCACTGCTCGACAGCTTCAAGTGATAAGGGCAAGTCGATGCGAACTGTGCTCACTGGTTGAGCACATTGATTGACAAATTCGTTAGCGTGTTTTTCCGAATCTAATTCCCTACTGTGGTGCTGTGGGATATGGAAGCCAAATGTTGCTTATTTTACATGTCACTGTAGGTGGTGTAGATTAAACTTGCAAGAGTTAGTTTTCTAAAGTAATTTGGAGACAACATATTGTCATGTGAGATTGGTGTACCTTTTCCAAATATTTTATGAAATTAAATCACGTTATCAATATTTGTTACCTAAACAACAACCTTGGATTAACAATAAATCATTAGACAAGTATAACATTAACACGCATCTCTACGACAGGGAAGTACAACTACAACTAATCCACGTTATACTATATTTCTTTATGAAAATACTTGTTACAATTTCTGTCATCAATTTTTAACTAAAATATTTTCATATTATTATCTCATTCTCAGGACAGCTTTCTTCGGTCATTTACACCACTACCCGTTAGGTCTACAAAAGTCGTCCAGTGATACTGTTTGCGACGGATTTTCTTGCCCCCAACAGAACTGGCTGGTGTTAGCGATGGCGAAGGCAGAATCGATACATAATGGACTAAAAACAGAGTAAGTACTTTCTAATGCTTATTGACAAATAATTTAGTAAGATCACCTTTACTAGCTAATCATTTTAAATTCTTTTCTGAGCATTATAAACATGTTGAAGTAAATCAGTAATTTTTAATGAAATATCACCACAACACGTGCAATACATCTTTACATTTTCTTGATAACCCATCCAAACGTGTGTCGACGTCAGGACACTAATGCTCTCGTCTCAATAACACTTTCCTGAGCACTTTACTTCAACTCACCATCGTCCAGTGGATCGCCCACAGTTAAAGTTTGCCATGTATTCCCCTTTTGCGCCAGGCTAAACTGAATCAATTTATCATCCCGTGTCTATACCGGTGTCCTTTATCTACCTCGTGTTCGGTTTCGAGGGGTTTGAAGATGCATTTCACACGGTCAACCAAACACTCAACCAACACGAAAGGGATGCACCGAATGGTGCTGCTACCAGTACAACAATCATTTTTGGGTCCATTTTTTGGCCGAATGGTACTATTGTAGATCCCTGTGCAGAGCAGCTTCCAGATGGACACATACATTTCTCTAATGGGATGATGCAGTTTTGTTGTGGGACATTTTGGCCTGCTCCGTTATTGTTATCCTGATGTGTTGCAGGAACGTGAGAAAAACTGCCGAAAAGCTCCGCTCTTTCTCGCTCTCGCTCTCGAAGAAAAACTTTCACCCGAATGCAATGACACTCCCATTAAAGTTAGACATCAATTTACCGTTCGATTGCACGGAAAGCTATCATCGAGAAGTTCGATGTCCGTTTTGGCGAAATGGAGCCCCATATTCGTCCATACTACTCCTTGCTGTGCTTCACTAAGACCCGAAGAACTGAAGTCGTCTGATCCCAGCAGAACCCTTTTGGAAAATCTGTTCCACCCAGCATTTGTGGAGCAGCTTCGTGTGAGAAAGAAATTAGCCGACGTTATCATTAGGGAGTTTGGCTGTTGTGGGGCTAGCGTAAACGGCATGATACGTCCAGCAGACTGGGCGCACGGCTGGAATTACTATGTTTTGCCACTTTTGGCAATTTTCTCGCCACCGTCTGGTTGCAATTGCATCTGCCATTGTACCGTAACGATAAAGTGAAACGATATTGCGCCAACCATGCTTTTAGCCCGACACAAAACCCAAAAAAAAGAGAACCTGAAGCTTTCCCAACGGGGACATCCCAACACGTAAGCACGTAGCATAATCAATAAGTCTGAATTTTGATTTTACCAGACGCTAAGATGGGGGGTTGTTTTTTTCTTTGCGTTTGTAAGTTTCACAATTTCACTTATAACATTCTCAACCCCTCCCAATAAAACCGTCTACCCGGAGAGCAACTTCAAACAGCAACAAAAAATAACCACCCACAAAGAACCCATTAAAAGGACGAACCCGTTCGGGTGCCGTCCCTGTCGCTGACCGGTTGGTTGCATGGTCTTTACCCTCACAAAAACGGATAACCACTAAAGGACAGCCGCATTCGGCACATGATCGGTTTTATAATTGATGGTTTTTGTTACAGCGCATGAATTTGATATCCTTTCTTTTTGCTAACCAAGGACAAAACGGTGCAAGCACTACAACCGTTGATCTCGCTCGTGACCGTACACGTGCTAAAGGGTCTGTATGTGTCAGTTTGGAGGGTGTTGTCTGACTTTTTTTTTCTTTATGGTTGACGTTGAGGGTGAGTTGCTCCTATCGTTAAGCGGCATGTGCTATGGGATATCTGTCTCTAATGACTGTTGTCACGGTGCCTAATCGGAGTCGATTGGTGTGCGTAGATATTTAACGAAGTATTCGTTACGATTCCTTGGCATGGTGGGAGAAAAAAATTATACCTAATTTATAATAAAATTTCAATAAACGTTTCTATTTTATAGTGCTCATTACGATTCTCTGACAGACAAATTCTCAAAAAAAAAATTGTAAAGAGACAATAAGTTACATATCATGGAAATCTTTCGAAAATGCTCGAAAGTCCTCAAAAAACACTACAATATAAAAATTGAGTGATAGCTTACAATCTTTAATGCCGATTTCTCGATCTAGAGAGTTTTTGTCAATCACTCCAGAATGGTAATTAGAAATTATACCTTAGGAATCTTTTTTGTTCCTTTCATGTATTTTACATCGACCAAGACTGCTTACAGAGCCTCGTATTATATGCCACTACCATCAACATTAAACCGCAAATTCAAATTTTATTTAGATATTATTGTTTTCAATTTGCAAATCCAAAAAGGATAATTCATACTAACCAAGGGATTTTTTTCTTGCCTTTTATTCTATCCATCCATTCCTGTCAGACACACATTTTTACCCCCCCAGTACCCTTGATCGGTAAGGGCAACAAATAGTAAAATCATAAATCAGCAAAACCCCACTCGAAGTGGTTGCCGCCACCGCTGTGTCAGACGCCAACGAGTCGCCCCTTTGATCATTGCGCTAAAACGAATGCCGAAAACCACCCAACCTCTCCAAATCATTCACACACTGTTCAACGCAATGCTGCAATCAGCTTCTCATAACGCGCACAGTGGAAATGTAGCATGTTACACAGTTACACTTCCCATGCGGAAAGTACGCTAGGTCGGGTGGGTGAAAAATGCGTCCCGGGGAACATGGGGAACAGAAAAAGTTCCCTCCAACAGCAGCGACTACGGGAGACAATTTCATTGGCACGATTTGTCGCCGCGCGTAATATACGCGCATGTACGAGAGTGCGTACTTCAATGTGCAAAATGTCATAACGGCACAAGGGTTGTACAAGCTCGTAAGGATGAGTTTTGGAGAGGGGGGGGGGTCTCGAGTTCGGTATAGGGTGTCCCGTACTCCTCAGCATTTTTTACTTTCGCTAGATGGTGGTGGTGTCATTGCAGATTGTATGTTGCGTTTGCAGTTGCTAAGGATTTGCCAGATGCTTAACAGCTCTCGAGCACGCGGCCGTTCCGATTTTTGTTTTCTTCCGGTAGCAACTGGATCTGATGGAGGGATGTGTGGGCAAAATTTTGATTATTTCGTTTGTGCCACACTGCGTGTAACCGCTGCTGCGCTAGAAAAATTGGTCTACAGAGACGGCCAATCATGCCGAATTTGTGGTGTACTTATTACGCTGATTTCGAGTATTGTTATTTTTTTATTGCGTGTTCTCATGTAAAACATGTTTATTTCAACTTTATTTATTTTAAACCTACCCTTTATGTTTCAGAAACTCAATCTGAAACGAATCCTTTCGCTCAAAAACATTGGCATTACACTAAAATAAACATACAACCGTACACTACAGGGTGTTCAAGCTAAATTCGATGATTTCGGGACATCATGAAGGTTGCGCGACGGAGGTTTTAAGAAAGTTTTGAGTATGAAGGGCTCCCAGCAGACGATCGGATTGCGTTTGACCGACGCATATATTAAGTCGTTTTTTGCGGGAAAAGTCCTCTAAACTATTCAGGCGTTTGTCCCTTGGATTATTTTGTTCATTCAACAAGATTCCAATAGAACATCCAGCAGCATCAAAGTGAAATTAGTCACTAAAATAATATCTGTTTTGTGGCATTCCCTAGAAAGACAGTGGCGAGGGCTTGTTCCAAGTTCCAGTGCCAGATCGAGGCCTTTATTGATGCAGCGGGTATCTGTAAAAAAATCCAAAAAATTATAGCCAAACACTTTAGGAACTGTCAAATTTAGCTTGAACACCCTATATGAATGGTTTACATTGAGAGTGATTTCTGCCTGAACCCACGTTCCCAGACCGTTCCCTTCGATTGCACATTTTCAATTTCAACACTTCTACAGCCGTTGCCCTATCAGGCGGCCTCTAGATTTTGGCCGGCGACGACGACGACGACTACTGCATCAATATTCATTATTATGTGTGTGAATTTCATTCAGGCTTACAGCTTTACCCTACGGGCTCCATTTACTCCCGCCAGTGTTTTCCTCACGAACCAAAAGCGGGGGGGCGTTTTCCGCACGGCTTCCCGAGCCCTGCGATAAGAGTACGACCGCATACCGGAGTGGACTGCGTCTCTTCGGACCGGAAGCACTGATAAAGAATGCAAATTGATTTACTCACACATTCGCACACGACTTACGGCCAGACAAAAAGGGATACATACATCAGCCGGCCAACAGTTTCCTGCAATTTCCTGTACCCCGACCAAGACACGACTACGCTCCGGCGGTGTATCAGGCGTTTCCGACACGGAGAAAAGGTGCCAAATCTGTCTGCGGTTGCGCTTGGTGCGAAGGAACGCCCGACGTGTGGTGCGTCGTCCGGCAGACGGTGAGGGTTTTGTGTATTTGAATGCAGATGAACCACATCCGAAAACATGCTGAAGCATATCATTTTCCATCCATCAAAAAAACAAAAGGGGAGCAACCGAAGAATGAAAGGTTGCTCTTGATGCAAAAGAGGGCTCCCCAGTTGTTGGGGCGTGTGAGATACGCAAATTCGTATGCGTGTGTCCTTCGGAGCAAAACTCATACCATAAAGGGTCACTTGATCATTTATCCCTACAAAGGCGCAGGCGATGGATTTTGGTCAAGGATCTAAATGTTGGTCTGCGTGTGTGTGTGCGTGTGGTTCTTTTGTTATCATTTTTCCTCCCTTTATCTGCTTTAAATTCCTCCTTTTGGGGAGGTTTTTTAGAATACTGTATCCTCCTCATATATCCTTCTCCAATTTCTACGCAACTCCAATCGTAACGCGACCGAAGCTGGGAAGCTTGGATGGAAATTTGTTTTTCACTCCACTCCAACCACCACGTTCGGTCGAGTACGTGCACGTGGAAAATGGGATGCAGCGAGGTATACAGACGAACGGGCGAACCGAACCCAACTTTGCTGGTGCTCATTTCCGGTTTCGAACCAGGGTTTGCCACCCGCCACCCGGAAAAACAAAAGCACGCGCGCACGGCAGGAAAGGAAAAATCCCCACAGAGAAACCATCACAAAAGTTTGTTTAGCATTTTCTCGCTTTTCCTTTTTTATTTTGTGTTTTAACGTTACGGTTTGATTTTGTTTTCCTGCCATGCCGCGGCTGGGCGGCGGCGGAGGCGAGTTTGTTTTTTGTGGTCCTTTAGCTTGGCCTACCGCCCGCCTGTGCAAAGTGAACCGTGTCGATCGCTCTTCAAACAATATGAAATGATTTACGGCGGACGGAAGCTGCCGCCACCGGCCTGTTCTTCGGAAGTGAAGGAGAAAAAAGCATAAAAGTTGCTGTTTTTAAACAGATTCAATAAAAAAGGCGCACGGTTTGGAGAGGGAGGATGCGGTTAAACGGAAAGGATGATTTTTTGGCCGATCCTTAGACTAATCTAAGTTATGTTTGATGGGTTGGAGAATAACCGGGAACCATACGGATGGAAAACGGCTTTCCACAACGGCTAAACGCATAGAATGGTACTCTTTAGAAAAAGGGGAAATTCTCAAGCGGACATTGGCTTTCAGGCTTTCCGTATTACATCCATTGAAACGTTTTATGGTGTTGCATCAGGCCATCAAATATGCAGGCAGCTATGCACTAAATATGAGAAGAGCACTTGTAGAATGTTCTCTCACATGCGTAAATGGATTCTATTCAATCGCTTTACGCCGTGATGTCAAGTGCATAAAAGTTCTATTAGATGGTTTCGTCCATCAAACACGGAATGGTTAAATTCAACATCATAACCATGGTGTTTACATGATGATTTTCATATCTGGTCTGAGAGTAAATGTTCATTACAGTTCGATATTCTTCTATTTTTAAAGCGTGATCATTTATAATTTTAATTATCTCATCTTGACAATCATGGAGCAAAGGGTATAACTGATATCTCTCTCCAGGTTGTAGTAAAATCAACCAAAAAAGTAAAAATAATGTTCCAAATCTCGACATTGAAGGAACATAAAAGAAGTGGTTCTGATAAATTACCCAATTGCCGGAGGCTCTGACAGTGATAGAGCATCAGTTGACGGTGATGATGTCGAGGTTGGAGATTAATCCGGCTACCTTCGTACGACCGTAACTTCGGATAACACCCTAAGCAGTGATAGTCGTGGGCTTTTTCTTCAGAGGAATCGTGTCTATGATATACTCTATGAACATCAGAGATCCAGAAGCCTCGAATAATACAAGAATTTTAAGATCACACACATACTGATACGATTGGTCCTCTAGTTCCTCTAGGTACGAGTCTTGGACTACGGCTACGGCTATCCTAGACCACATAGAATCTAATCAGTCAACGATCAGAAGCGCAGGCCCGAATTTCCCGAAGGATTGCTCACATTTTTCTTCCTTTTCTTTGACGCTGTAGCCTCGTAAGGTCTCGGCCTACTGTTTCTGGCTTCCTGTGACTTGATTTTACCCGAGTGAAGACCGGAGCCGCTATCGCCTCCGTCACCGAACAATCACCAGAACTCCAATAATATCACACTGATATGTCCGTTGGCCCTTTAGTTTCTTCGGGCACGGGTCTTGGAATATGCTGACAGAGCGGTCGCTGTTTGGCAGTGCAGATATCCTAACGGTGGCTAAAGCCGAAAGAAGGCGATGAATAGGGCACGTAACAAGGATACCTGATTCCTGCCCCAGCTGAAAGATACTCGTCAGTAACCCATTTTGTACATGGCGAAGAAGAGCACAGTAAGCTCGTTGGTTGGATAGGCGTGAGTCGAACCAGTGGAAGATCTCAACCGGTCCTGGACTGAGTTTCCTGGAAAAGGATTTGCGACCTGGTCATGTCCTAACGACATACTCAACAGAGAGCAGGCCATCAAGAAAAGAATCCAGATTCCAATACCGAAGATTCCAAAGCTTAATTGGATCAAAAACGAACAGTCGATTGACCTTAGATTTACCGATTCAGAATTTACTATGTATGTCTCCAGATTTGATTTAAATTATTATAAAAAAACTACTAAACTTTGTTCCACATCTTTAATGTTGCATTCAACTTTGTTTCAAAATCCTTTTTTTGGCTATCATTTCTACACACACCAACAAATACCAGAGCCTGACCCTCGGTCAATGTAGCACAAAACAGCAGCATAAGCAATTTTATCAACTCGCCCACAAAGCAGCACGCAATTTTCAAAGCTACCACATTCCTGGTACACCCTGCTTCCAAAACATCGCACCCACTATGCGAAATAATTAGGTTCTACTGCATACCACCCACCAGGGGTACGCTTGCCCGGTCAACGCAGTCCAACGTCCCAAGCAGGGCGCACGCGGGAAAGAATAAATTCAATTTGTCACCTGCCGAATCGCACACCCGTGTAGCGTGTTCGCATTGAGTTAGCTTTTCCTTTTTTTCCTGCAAGCATTTTTACGTCACGGCGCCAGATAGAAAATATTTCCAACCACCAACCACCAAGTGCCCCCAAAAACAAACAGGTTCGCTTTAGAGCTGCCGACCGTCGTTCCGACACCGCAAAAACGGGTCCCGAAACGCTATCAGTTAATTAATCAGCTTAAAAATGCTGTTCGCACCCCTTTACCCTAATTGAAAGCCGTAAAATGTTTAAAACCTTGGTGTGCTTTTTAGCCCCAAAGAGAGTAGCTTACATTTTTACACAAAAATCCAAGTTGCCTTATCGCACGGATCCGTCTCAAAGGGTGAGCGAGCTTCAGCGAAGCTTACTACTCGTGAAAGTTACAGAACTGTTTGTGCGTCTGCTTCAAAAGAGTTCCCAAAGAGCAAAATTAAATTCAGCTAAAACCGCATATGAACTCATCCACTCGTTCAAAACGATCGTGATAGAAATGGAAATTCCCCAAAAAATCTCACAAACTGTTCACACTTACTAGTTCTGTTTGTTTATTGTTCTTTGCACTTGCCATCATGCAGTTCCATTAAATCGTGAGCAAGCAACTGTTCCTGACTCTTAACCTCACGACACCCCCCGGTGCTTCACCTTTGTCAGCTGAGGTCCTTGATACTTTTTTAAACCCCGGAGAGGACTTTGTTTGAGGACGTAAAAGTTTTCCCGACCATCATCCGTCCATGCTCTCCCAGAGTTTTTGAGGTCCCACTTTTGGCAATACCTCTGTCGCGGAGCAGCATTTGCATAAATTCCTTGCATTAATGACCAGCTCAGCTCAGCGCCCGGGTCGCGCACTAACGGGCGGTCGGTAAGGCTACTTTAGCATTAACTCACTCCCCCGTGATGAAGGAAAATCCCAGCAGAACGTGTCGTATTATTTCAAAGTCGAATGAATTAAATTATTTTTCCGACCTCGGGCGGACCGGAGGTCGATGGTCGTGAGAAACTTCCGTACCACCAGTACCGTGCGAAGAAGCGAGAGAGAAAGAGTGACTTTCGGTGCAAAAAACCGGAAACAAAGCAACCGAAAAAAAAACGGCTTGCAATAAAAATCTCACCCAAAAACTTTGGTGCGTCCCGGCGGTATCGTTTGGGTGGTCCATCATTCGGCACATGCGGATTCCCCGTAACGCCGCCGACCTCTAAATGTAGTGGGCACGTTTGGGTCGAATCAGCAGGATACTCCGATCCAACCCCGGCGTCTGGCTCATTATCGTACCGGTTGCGTGTTTTGGATGGAGCTTTTGCGATAATCCTACCCATTCGTTGCTTCCTTCAAGGATACACTTTACACATTCAAACGGTCTCACCCACACACACATTCAGCTATGCAGCCGCATAATGTGAGCTAGCGCGCTGGAGCTCGTTGCTGCTGCACCAACCAGACGAGACTTTTGTGCCCGGCAAAACTTTTCCGTGGCTGCTACCGGGTTGGATGGCCGAAAAAGTGTCTGCATAATTTCATACCAAATGACTACGGTCGAGCGAAAAACGTTTCGTCACGTGCCGAGGGTTTTGTGTGTGTGACAGACATAGAGACGAGACAGGACGAGACAAGGTGGCCTTAAGAATGAACACAGCGCCGAAACACTAAGACGAACTGTGGTTTTTACGTTTCAAATTCGACACACGTTTGCAACTATCCCGGAAGAGAGCGAAAGGAAACTTCGTTTTAATGTTTCTGTGCATAGACGGTGGTACAGCAGGACGAGGGCAGAATTGTCGACCATAAGCGCCGTTTTTTGTTGTACTTCAACAGTTCTTTCCATTTTTCAAAACCGTGTGAATCACTAGCGTAATGATTGCCACCATCATCATCATCAGCATCATCATTATCATGTGACCATGAAAAACGAAGCCACATATTACCGGCAGTTAGTGTTGTGAGTGTGTGTGTATGTGTGTTTATCCCCCATCGAGTGGTTGTACGTACTAGCTACTGCACCTGGGTGGAAAACAATGCGGAAACATTTATTTGCTCTCCACGTCAAGTACATTTTATCTCACGAATGTCCTTAGTGGCAATACAATTTCTCCTCGCCAGAGAGGGAAAATCCTGAGCAAGAGATATCCTTTAAATGGAGGGAGCAATTCTAGTGGATGCAGTGATAAGGAGCATCCGAGTGAGAACTCTCTCGTTCTCTCTCTCCTGGAGAACGCTAGAAGCGAACTTATGAATGAAGCTTCGATCAATCTCGTTCTTCTTCTTCGGGTCGGGACACACTCCCGCACACCCGAGCAGTGCCTTTTTCACGGTTCACGTACACCCGTGAACTCTCTGGGGCTCGCGTTCGGTAGCAGAGGATATTCACCCGGAGCGTTGTTTTCCTTCCTTTTTGCGAGTGTGTGGATGCGTTAGTCTTGGTGAAGACTCACTACTTCAACCTGCGTTGTTCCATTATCTGCCTCCCGTTCTCGACACAAAGAATGTTCCACGCGCACTACACAACACTTGACTGTCGATCTATAAACATTTCCCTTCGTACGGGCGTACGGACGGTATGAAGGAAAAGAATTTTCTTCCTCCCTCCCCACACGCCTCAGTCAACGGTGAAGCAGGAGCATGCGCAACGATTTGTGACAACACAGGTCACCGCAGCAGGAGCTGCTGGAGCCGTTTGCCTTCCGATGCTTCCCTATCGCTTCCAGCCCAAGAATCCCAAGCAGTGCGTAATGTGTGCTGTTGAGATAGAGCCTTTGCATTTCCTGGCGGTACCGGTGCCGGCAAGCGAAACCCCATTTTCAATGACCATAACAATAAACTACAGACTACAAGCAACATGCTGTGAAAAAATATTACGTATGCTGGTAAGACGATAACATCCGGTTGGCGCTGCCTGTATCGCCCGGAATGCTTTCTTACGCCGGGTGTGCTAGGATGAGAACGCTGTACGTCTCAGTACGAAGAATTTCCATTCGGGTAATTTCACTCGAATGTTATGACTTTCGAGCAAATACCGTACCACTTGTGGGTACAGCATCTCCAGAAAACGGAATATCATTATATTTAAGATAATGATCACCTTTACTGTCTCCGGTTCGCAAACGGGACACGGGTTTCGGTCGATCATGTTATCGTGCTTTATTGGGGGTTTGATTTAAGTGTCAGGACATCGCAGGCAAATCGCAGCCATTAGTAGGATAATTGTGATTCGATTTTAGATATGTGCTCCGGAATTAATACATTTCGTGACTTAAAGGTAGCTTCAAATTTTCCTCCCTGCAACAGTGAACGTGATGTGATCCTTTTTGTTTTATCCCCATTTTTTGTTGTGCCGTCTAACGTTTTACGTGAATGCTTGATACCACCCATCGTTACGCTAGCGTACAAAACTTTACTCGCAGCTAGCTGTTCACTGACTCGTTTGCGTGTTTGATTTATTGCATCGCGATGGGGATGACAGATATTTCAGACAGATAAATCCTTTTCGCACGCTTCCTATCCTATCATTTCCATTCGAGTGAGCTTTCATTGAAATTGTATCGTTGGGCCCTGGAGGGGTAAGTGACTATGGCTTTTTACACCCGTTATCATCACTTTTTATGCTTGGGTCGATTTAAACTAATTAAAGGTGAACAGGGCCGGTGGCTGGCTGAAGCAAGAATATTCTATAAGTTATTGACAGGTGAGGGATTGCTTTATTACTAAATAATCATTCTGGCTACTGAACTTTTA
Source organism: Anopheles stephensi (assembly GCF_013141755.1). Taxonomy (NCBI): domain Eukaryota; kingdom Metazoa; phylum Arthropoda; class Insecta; order Diptera; family Culicidae; genus Anopheles; species Anopheles stephensi. The sequence goes on along the minus strand of NC_050203.1, from coordinate 54,548,555 downwards.
TTATTTTATAAATGTTAAGGCCAACATGAACTTAGTGTAAGTTTGAGTAAATTTAAGTTAGTAGAAAATATAAAGTTTTTTGAAAAAAAGTAGAATTTTACATAAAGGACAAATTCAGAGTAAAAAAAAGTTAATTCACTTCAAATTCGAAATTAAATACGGATAAAGTGACAGAGAAGAAAGACTAAGTTTATGCAACATTTTAAGATCTTAAGGATCTTCAAGGATTCGCTTATCGAGACCGGGTTTTAATCGATTGAGAATTAACATGTAATATGCATGTAGCAATAAGGCCAGATGAATGAATGAATGAATGAATGATGAATAATTAAAAATGCATGTGGCATCCAGGAAAACTGTTTTACAAAATAAATTGAAGTCATTAAAAGCATTTGATTGAGCAATTATGTTAAAATTTGATAATCTTGTAAAAGAAAACTAAAATTCATTTAGCTCTTTTCACATCGCTGTCTGGAATATGTTATGTTCGGGTAGGTGCTTTCGTGTAATTCATAGTGTTTCGCTTATCGTAACGGTTTGTTTAGGTCCTTCAGGGTTCGAGGTAAAATTCAGTCACAGAATAGTGCCAAGGAAGAAGAAGAAAATAGGTTGTTTTGGTGGAAGACATTTCCTTCTCTCATTGTTGGAATGCACATTATCTCGGGAGGACTCGGAAGAAGTGGCAGACGGTTGAACACGGGGTTGATTAGTTTAAAAAACATAAATCCTAGAATTAACAGTTTGCTATGCAAATAACATGACACTTTGAGGTGAGATACTATACGAAATTTTGCGAGAACGTCAATAACTGGTCTTCTTTTTTGCTAGGAGCTATTTTGCTTTCTTACTGATTTAGGATGTTTGTTCGCGCCTGATATGTAGGCAATCCACATGCCATTTCCGAAGGCGGTCACAACCGGATGAATTTAGGTTTAGAAGGATGAACATAAATAGAGAAAACACTCACAAAAGAACCATCAAGCAGTGCACAAGTTTCTTCCAACACCTCATGAGAAAGTATTCTTAGATCATTCCACCACTCCACAATGTGATTTTACTATTTCGTTACTGATAAGCCTCATTTCATCTGTGCTAATCTTTCCTTCCTTTTTACACTACAAACCAATTACATTCCGGATATTTAGGCACACCACATCAAGATATTGCCATCCACCATCCGACTCAATCAAACGTGATAACTCAATATAATTGATGAAACAATCAACTCACTTCATCAAACGACCCACGGCCAAATGTTATCGTCTGCCAATCGCTCCACACAACAAACAGCAATAAACTAACACCTTTTCGCTTGGCTACCCCCAAAAACATGTCAACGTACAGAAAAGATCCGATTACGCACCAAAAAAAAAGAGAGAGAGAGATATAATATCCTATTCTCCACAAGAATCCCTACAGCTCCACAGGGCAGGTTAAGTTCCGGGATGCATTTTACCATGTCTTACAAATGTCAAATAAATAACAATCCAGGATTCCCTTACGATATTGACACCCGGAAGCGCTGATTCGCACCGGTGGAGGCAACGATCAGAGGCAGGGCCAGAAGCAAGCGGAGAAAAACAAATTCAACTTAGAGCTCCATTGGCTATGGGGATGGTTGGTCTGCGAGAGAATGTTGCGGAATATAGGGGACTTCTATTCTGTTCTGTATTTTCTTCTTGCGTAAGCTGCTTCCAGTAGCAATAGGAAACTATCCACCAACAAAACCAACCCACCACACAGAACGGTGCCCTCGTACCATTGTCGCTTGTCAACCGTGGTTCGATGAAAATGGAAACCCAATAAACAAACAAGCTTTGCGAATGGGTGACTTTGTAAGCGATTCGACACTCAAAGCCTGACCAAAGTCAGTAAGGGAATACGAATCCCCTCGGGGTCGGTTCAGATCGAGAAACAGCTCGGCGAAGGATACAGCCTCGATCAAACGATGCCAGACGAAGCTGGAGCTGGAGAATACCAGGGGCTCGGTTTTGCTAAAGACTTTCATTTCTTGTGGCTCCACGGTTCGGGAACGCTCCGTATGCGGAAATATAACACTCACAGAGCAATTGGAGCAAAAGGTCGAAGAATGTCGAACACATCAACCAAACCGAGTGTGTTTTGTCTGAAATCAGTCACCGTAAAACACGTTGGTTTTGGTACGGCCAGATGCACTCGACCTTCTTCTACTCACGGGAAATGAAACTGGTGCAATATTGTGCAACAAATCAAATAATCGTTTTCACGATACTTCTCCAAAGACGCTCAGGCGTTGCTGGTATTTTAGCTCGTTTACTGCCGTTTTTCCACTCGATCGGATTCACGTCAACAGACAAGCGCTTCTTCGATGGGTTTTAAAGCTCACCGGTTTTAAAACGGATTTTATTCCCATTCCCATCTGCTTCAAGACAATGACAAGCTGGGTGAATGAAAAATCGTTCTCGGAGGAACATTTGGAAAACTTTCCAGCACGTTTTCTCCCCTGCGCCCACTACCCCCGATCGACACTGTTTGGAATTTGCTTAACATTATCTTATCATTCTGGCAAGTAGACAATTCCTGTGCTAATTAACTTCTGCTTAGTGCGCCCAACACACCCGCACTGCTCCGTTCGAGATTTATCCGAGTACGAGAAATGATGTCTTGAGGGAACGTTTTTTTCCTTTTCATTGCTCACACACCTCCAACTGGTACTGTTGTTTCACGTTATCGTTTCCTGTACACGATCGCATTATTTTAATTACGTTTGTACTACACACACGCGGGCTTCCAACCTGCCGGATAAACTGAACTTTACAGCAGTGTGCTGCTCTGGTGCCGTAACAGTTGCTCACTTAACCTACAATTAACGCTATCTGTACGCTCCGGGTTGTCTCCCGGCACCGTCCGGGAAACACTTGTGCGAATTCATAAAGTTCTGATATTTAATTATTCCCCGCAGAAGTATCTACCGTCGCTTTCTGCACCAAGAAAAACATCATACCTCAAGCACCATACGAATGAGCTTTCCGAAAGCTTGTAATGTAGCACGGAAACGTTCACTCACACGCTAAGTGTTACAAGCCGCTTCCGTTATCCTGTTCGCTCTGTGGCTGTGGGTAATCGGCTCAGCAAATCGTTGGCAAAAACAGAATCGCTTACTGATGGTAGGCTCTCGTAACCGGCTTAGCGTCATAGCGGATGAATCGTTCATTAAGAGAACAGTGTCATTAGTAACGCCTTTCATTATTAAAAAAATGAACAAACTACGTTTGGATCTTTCAGTAGCGGTTTTCTCATTTATCATATTCGTTTGGTTCTGGACCTCACGTCACATCTAATAATTCCTGTTGTTTGTGATTACCTGAATGAGGCATCCTCTCTTAAAATCAGTTATTTTAGGTTTATTTCTATAAAGATTCATATTCATAATGGATTTAAGATCATTCTTAACCTGTCTTCAGCGAAAATGAAACCAAGAGATTAATATTCCCAATCCAAAACTTCAAACTCTTTGACGTTTGAAATACAGGGTGTATTTGACAACTCCCTGGAAGAAAAACAAAAGGGGGCAAGTTAATAATATAACACTTTTTTATAGAAAGGGTAATCATGCTCTAATAATGGGGCAGTCCGGTGGCCGAGACGTCACCGGCGCCGATCCACACACGGCTGGACCGGGGCTCAAATGCCATCCGGACCGCCTCAAGCCAGAAATGGTAGGCCGAGACCTCTCGAGGTTGTAGTGCCACCGAAGGAGAAGAATCATACTCTTTAATCGAATCATTGGAAATAGCCATTCTCTGAATCGATAACGGCCTCGATTAGCACAAGCAATCGGAACAAGGCTTAGCTACTGTTTTGTTGTGACTATTACTAAAACTATTATGTTTGTAACTAATTCCTCTTTGGTGTTGCTGGATGTTCTATTGAAGTCCCTCGTCATGAGCAAAATAGTCAAAGGACTTCTGAGGACCTAAAAAAATTGATAGGGATTCGTCGGTCGAACGCAATACGATCGTCTACTTAGAGTTCTTCCTCACATCCCCGTCGCAGTTTTCACTCTCACTTCGGTTTGCCTTCACGTAGTTGAAGAAACACTTTGCAACATTCATGATGTCCCGATTGGGTTGCATGTCGCGAATTATCATCAAACATGTGGTTTGTTTCCACAATTCGATTGGGTTCCAGTTGTTTGATTCGCTCGACTTTCGTTGTCGGCTTAAGCAGACTTTTGCCAAATCAACTAAGAATTATAAAAAAAAACCAACAGTAAAATTTAATTTGTACACCCTGTATATCCAACAGAAAACCCTTCATCAAGTCCCTGTTATCCGCCACACACACACAACAGCGTACCCTATCGAAGCTGTAAAAATGGTGTCATTGTTAAATTTACATAAAACATGATGAAATTAAATTTTTACACTCCTTGCCAGCCAGGATTAAACAAAACAAAACTCTTGTCATCTTCCTCCACGTTCCTATGGCGCTGAACGCGTAAGGTAACGCGTTTAAGGAAAAGTTCCAGAAAAGAGCACACTTGCCAAGCCCGTTTCGTTCCATATTTGCCTACCCGCATCCCTAAGCAGGATCATAAATGAAGAGTAAGAAAGTTTTCTCGCCCTTTTCCCAAACCACAAAACGCTGGCAGGTGGTAGCAGGTGGGTACCACTCGGTGGAAAATACTCACGCGCCTGGAGAGAGGCTCTGGCTGGCAGTCCAAGTCTTCACGTAAGGTAACGGGGGTTGGAAAGTTTCCCGTCCCGAAAGGTGCCCAGTCTCGCTTGGGCACCGGATGTGACGGCTCAAGTATTAATTTATGTTCGTCCGCGATGGCACTTCAGCTTCGGGGCGGGGGGCGTTTGCTTGAAATTCTTGGCAGAAGTTGATATAAAGTGAAGTTTTCATCGCCGTTACATACTGCTGGTTCGTATATTGCGGATGCATACAGTGCTTAATTATATCGTTGCGTGCGACACGCGACTGGATGACTTATTTTACGGGAAGAATTTGTGTTTTTGCGTTAAATAAGTTATTTGAAAATAAGATATGGGAATAAGTTGCAAATAGTAATTCATTACTGATAATTTATCACAATTTCGTATTCCATTGTTTTTGGCAAAAAAATGCATTTCGCACTGAATTTTTATCTCCAGATGATTGAGCTCTTCCATCAGGTTCGTGACATTTAATAATGACACGATATTTCTTTGCCGTTCTCCATCCATCAAAGTTCCATTGGTCCATTGGAAATAGTTCATCCACGTTTTTTAACCTTCTATTTTGCCTTTTATCATTTGCATCACCATCGAGCCGGGTTCGTGCTTTGTTACAGTCCTTCAGGATGAAAGGACCACCATTTGTAAGAGACAAACATTTCACACTCGAAAACACTCCAAGTCAATCAGACGTCGCTGATAATTTTTTCCCAATTTTCCTTTGTGCGCTAGTGCTTCTTCCGCAAGTACAGACTGTCCGAAGACGCCCGTTTTGGGCCGGAACCTGTCTTTGGAGCTGTGTCTTCCAATCCAATCGTCCAAAACCAAAATGGGCAAACCCCGCGGGCAGTTTTCCAAGAGCGTTCGATTCCTTTGGTGTTCCTGGCGATCGCCGTTTCCGGCTCATCGCCCATCCCAGGACGTACATTTATCATAATTCCAATTCGCTGCAAGTGCCCTTGAACAAAAGGACCTTTCGCCGGGCGGAACTTTCGTCCGAGTGGACGAACGTTGGCCATACTTTCCTAATGCGAGAGGTTCAGACAAAGAAATAATCAGAAATCATTCGCTCACTGTCCGCCTGGCAGTGGTGTCCTACTAGTGATGTGAGTAAGACTTGCAGCAGAAGAAGTTTCTGCCTGGCAGGCAGGTGACAGCTATCGGTATCGGAAGACGGTACCGAGGAGCTCGTTCGTGCAAACTTTTTGGGCAGAAAGCATAATTGAAATATTCTCCTCAACTTGCAGAAGGAAACGGTTCTGTTTGTTATCAACGCTTGAGCAGGCACTATGGATGGCTCAGAATTGCTTGTTCGACAGTGGCGTGTCTGTTGTTCTATTTCCGGGATGGATAAAAACTTCAGCTTCAATCTCACCTTATCCAGTGAAAGACGCGAATCACATCGCTTCACCAGTGATCGTTCTACTGGCGAAAAGGTTGGGTTGCTTAAGAGTGAGCATCTTCATCGTAGTAAGTAGCTTTTGCTGCAAACGCTCTCTGAGTTGATCGAAAATTAAGAAGATGGCATAACTTGCCTATTGTTCTAAGAGAGTGAGCTTGTCTGCTCGTCTTCTCCTACCTCTAGAGTCTCAGTCCGCTTATCCGAGAAGAACGTTTTCCCGAATGAAATGTGATAGCCAAACATAACCCCCTACAGCCCGAATATATTCATCGTAAGAATAAAGACAATTAATTTTGCCCTTACCACTCACTCACACACATGTTGTATCGTTTGTTGTTCTTTATCAAGTATGCGGTTGGGTGACGCGATCTCTGTCCACTTGAGTGGCAATGTAGTGGACGTAATCGTTAAACCGTTTATCGTTGTACATAAATCGATGATAGCGCACGGCAAAAACCGTCACAAAACTTCCGGTTAGGATTAAACCATGAAGGAAAGAGCAATAACGTAACGAAGATATTGCAATTTGGAAGCACACACAAACACACTTGGCCCGAGTGCGGCGCTCTCGTCAAATGACATTAGTGACATTTGGGGTAAAATAAATATGATCCTGGTAAGGCCAACAGCAGTACGAGATCAATTGGATGTCATAAAGGAAGTTTTTTTTTTGTTGGTTCTTGGTCGCGTACTATTCCCACCACAACGTCCTGCCCTCGCAGTCAACGTGGCAGTATTGGAGTTTCATTTTCTTTACGAGCAGTCACTTATGTTTTATAGCAGAACTCGGACAATTTATGTTTTTCGCATCGAGGGCTTATGAATATGTGTTGCTGTTCGAAGGGGATTTTTTACACGTCGTATTTTGTACAAGCTTAACCACAATTCTTCGCGTTTCTTTATTATCATGAATGAATAGTAATAATAGTTAAATAAAATGGTGCTACTTATCTTCTTGCAATGCGTAACGACTTTTTCGAAAAAAAGGTAAGAGTTGTCTCTAGGCTAAAATACGTAAAATAATCCTAATTCTATCACACAATTTGTGGTGTTCTATGTGATCTAGAGCGTACAAATAAATCATTTTTTTAGCCTCATTCTACGCAATTGATCATAATTCGTAGAAACAACTGAGAACAGCCGTAGAGACAAGACTTTAAATGCGTGTTAATAAATCAATTAAATGGGGTGGTCTGATCCTATCAATTTCAGGCCAAGATGCCAAGATGAACAACCTTCAGAAGCTGTATATCTAGAGAACCTTCAGAACCTGCTCATTATTCATACATCAGCTGCATTACTTCCTCTCTGAGATACAGCAATCGCTATCGTGGCCTTGTTATACTAGTTGCCGATTAAAAGAGCATTGTATAAACAGGCTTTGTGTATTTGGCAGCCAAAACCCCCTGGCCTGTATGTTTTATAAGTGTAATCCATGTGAGAAGAAAATTAAGAAAAACTAAAATAATGTCACAGGATTGACACAGGGTTGAGGCATTTGAATAACATTACAAATTCTACATTAACATTTATTCTTCAAACGTTAATTAATATAATTTTATGGCTCAGGGGTGGTCTGATGACAGAGGCGACAGAGACGTCCTGTAGTGACGATAGACTATTCCGCTACTTGATCAAATACTTCAATTACTTGAACAATTCTAAAGCCATAAATCTGGCTCAACAAGCCAGAAATCATACGTCGTTAGGCCAAGTAGAAGAAGAACAATTTCTTGGAATACTTACAACGATACAAATATCGCTGAAATGATTAATCGAATGCATTTAATGAACTTATTGAATGCAAACTCAAAAAAACTTATATCAAACTCCTGATCGAATGTCCATAGTCTCAGTGCTCCTGGTTCCGATAGTGTAGATTTTAAGATAATACAAACAAAACGTTTACTAGTATTAAATTGTATTCTTTATTCTATACTAACATATCTTTTCTCTTCTTTCTTTTTAGGTAAGTTTAAACTCCAAATCACTGTTGTCATTACGTCAAGCAAGAGGTACTTTAAACTATTATTAGCTATGGAATTGGAGCTTAGCTATGGGTTAATTCTGTTTTGAATTCTGTTCGAACTATCTTCGCATACCTAGGAATGACTATCCAACTAAACTAATTATGTTTCGTAATCCTATGATATCAGGCTATCACCTGGCTCCAATTTAATAGGACGAAAGAAGATGAATAAAAATCAAAAACAAAAATAATGTTAAGCTGTTCAAAGAAAAATTGCTATTCACATGAAAGAGTAGCAGATACAATTTTCTAGTCTCCAAGTATGCCGAAATTGGACTTACATCTGGTGTTGTGCCTCGCAATCCATAAGCACGTCCAAGGCTTGATAACCTATTGGAATATGCTAAACAACCCTTTTGTCTCGAACTTAAAAAAATCCTTACTTCTTTAGGCCAGTTGGGATGAGATGTGTCTCACGCCCTTCAAAGTATGCGATCGAGCGTCAAAACACATTATTCTTACTATGCAACTGTGGCTAATTTAAGTCACAGATTTCCAACCATTAAACAAATCTTGCTTGCTTACGGTGTTACTGAAAAGTAAAGTAAAAGAAAAAAATGTAGGATATTTACTTCTGCCTTACACTACCACTCGTAATTGTTCACCTGCTTCATTATTTCCTTCCAGAGTAAACAATTTGCATCTTCCCCAAAGCGTCAGACAACTTCGCTCCGGCGGAAGAAATTCAAATGAAGCCCCTTAATTAATGCCTCTGCATCCTGTCAAACTGTTGTCATCGTATCGTGTCCCTGCTACCATCGCTGAAGGAATGCACTCTTGACAGCAATGTCTAGCGTCACTTGACTTAATCAGTTTCTGCACCATCTCGAGATGGAGCCCGCAGTCAAACGGGGTAAGGGAGTGGGTTTGCTTCTACCACTCCCACCGACCGAGTGACGGGGGTTCCGAATCGAAGGTGTTACTGGACTAGTAATGGAAATTTAAATTTTTAATATTCATCAACTACGAGCGGAAAAGGCAAAAGGGGGCTGACCTCTGGGGTGCGATTATGATGGTGATGATGAAGTGGGTGTAGCCGATTGCGGTGCAATACCGATTTACCCCCACTAGAAGCAACCGTTCGATTGGAAATAAATCAGAGCTTCCCTGACAGGCTTATGTCAATGCTCGTTTGACCGGGTAGGATAGCGCTTGTTGCCAGGCACAAACTGCTGGTGGAGAGCTTTACATTTCAACCCGATGATATCATCGAACGTACAGTCGGAAGCACACAATACACATCGGTGGTGTATACTCGATTAAAGGTGTGGTATTTGCATCGATGCAAATCAGCAGGAGTTGTCGCTCAAACGGCACGCCGCCAGGCGTAAGTGATATTGCGTTTTAGTTCCAGTCGGTAGAGTGGAAGGGGGAATATCGCAGTGAAAGGATTCATTTAAACCCTCGTTTACCAGCTCAACTTTCAACTTCAAAACCGAGGCAGAGGATAATAAAACACCAATTTGTGAGACGTGTGATTTCTATACAATACACCACAATGCTTTCTTCAAGCGCCAAGCACAACTGCTCTTTGACACTGATGATGTGCTTCGATGCATGGCTTCAAGTGGCTATCAAATTACAAAATTGCCCAGTGCGATTGTTATTGCATGCAGCAGGATCGAAGAAGTCCCACAACTCTTTTGTACACTAAAGCACGATGGGAATTGATTTTGCTTTGAAAGGGCTCAATAATTGAAGCAGAATTGTTTAAAATAATCCACTTTGAACTGTCTAGCTCACTTGAGGCATAAAGAGTCATGGGGGCGATTCTTGGGAAGAGTCCATCGAACGAAAACGCAAAATTGACCACAATTTTGTCCACACCGCAACAATGCTAGCTGAATGTGCTTCTTCGCTAGACCATTCATGCCAGACGTACGTGTGACCCTGACCTTGCGAGATGGACCACCCTCCCACAATGTCAGCATCAATCAATCGCTCACCACAATGTGCTCTGCTCGCATCAAGCGCATCATCAAATGCATTCAACTGCACTGAAGCATCACCGTAGCAGCACGTGACAGTGCTCCCACATTGTATGTGTGTTTGCAGCTCTATTCTTCAAAAGAAAACAAACCAAGCTACCCAATGCCAGAATGATAGGGTTGATTTTCTTCGTAATAAAAATTGATTCCCGTACTGCGTACTTTGCTGCCTAGAGATTGTTTGACAGTACGCTGTACATCCCGAGGGAATGTATTCGCAATCCCATCTCCATCGGTGAACCATTTCAAAAACCCATTAATTTAATCCCCATTCCTTGCCGAAGCTGGTAGCGAATTTCCGCAACCCCAAAAACGCACGCTAATTGGCGTAAATAATGGAGTCAAGCCGTGCCGAGGAGGCTTCCGGCATGCTCCGAGGGGCACAACCTCGTTCGGCTATGGGGTTTGTCCGTAAGTAATGGTTTTCCAACCGTGACCGGTGGAAAATTGTCTGCTAATCGTTACGCCGACCGGTGGTAGGACGGTGTCGGAGGATGGTGTCGGAGGATGGAGGCGGCTCTATAAATCCTTTTACTTTTGAAAGGTGCGATTCGATATGAACAGCTCACCGAAACAGAACTTGCTCGTGGAACCGATTGGAGGCCAATCAAAATTCTTGACCTGTCTGTTTCTATTTGGAGCACACTTCTGATTAATCGCTTTCTATTACATATAAAACAAGCTGTTCCTCTTCGCCCATAAACCTTGTCGCTTCTGATTAAACTTTCAAACCAACCACTTTGTTTGTTTTAATTAATACTTTAATTAAGCCTTTCGATAGTAATTTGTTCCTTATTAAACGAATACAAACTGGAAAGACCTTTATTGGTACAGTTTTCCACCTGAATGCTGTTACGGAATGCTGCTACCCTAAATTACTCTTCAATCGACACCGAACTCCTTCACCAAGTTCACCACGTTCAGCTTTTATTGTCTTTCGATTGCGATTCCATAAACTATTTGCAAATTAATTGATGCGTAAAATCTCTGCACACGTACACAGCAAGCACTCAATAAACACGAACCCTATGTACTTGTTTTGCTTTCAAAAACAGATTACCCTCCAGTTCGATCCTTATGCATCCATGGGGAGGTAGCAAAGGAATAAAAACTCGCTCCCAACCAACCCCGGTAGTAACGTGGAAATGTATGTTTTACTAAAACAACCAGCCGATCTGAAAATTAACCCTCACTTGATCTGTTTGTATTTGTGCGTGTGTTTTAAAAACCACCCTTCCCACCGCAATTACCGCTCTATTCAAAGCATCGGGGAAAACGCTCGAAAATAGCTACCAAAAACAGGCAAAAAACGTACACATCACCATCGTATCCGCGTACAAGTGAATCCTGGTGAATGAATATTTATGTTTTAATTAAACCACACCAAAACGGTACAACGATGCTTGCGTATCGCGTAAAAAAGGGGTTCGAACATGGGGCAGAATAGCAACAATGCCAGCGAGGCCAGCGAGGACACACAAGAGTGGCAGGAGTAGCAAAAGAGCATCGATACTGTTGTTAAAATGCCTTCTTGATGTCCTGCTCCTCCGGTGACCCGGGAAAATCTCCAGCTATTTTTTCCATTTAAAACATTTGCCCCTTCGCAAGCGTGGCCGGAGGGATCGTAAATTATCCAACTCGATTTCCGGCCTGCAGAATGATGCATGATGTCGTGGAAAGTATTTGCGAATAACAAAAAAAAACAAGGATTCTGACCATTTATAGGATGGGGATGTTCCACGGTGGGGCCACTGCTACTTTGCATTCGAAATAAAACGCCAGTTAACGTTCAATTTGTTCAGACAAGAGAATGCGAGAGAATGCGCGAGTGTGGGAAACGCTTTTTATTTATATGCCGCCATGTACGAATGTCAATGTTAATGGTTCTGGGAAAGGCCTAACGCCACCAGTAATGGTTTAGGGTAGTCTGGTGGCGTGTATGAAAATTCGCATGCTGTTCGTGCACTGTGTAATGGAGATAAAATTGTCCAGATTCATGACCGAACGGCGGCCCGGCATTAAAGTGAATGGAATGATAGTAATAATGGTGGATGGCAATGTACTGCTGCAAACCTTAAGCTGTACGCGCCACGCTAGGAGGCAACTTAAATACATATTCGCCGCTAGTAATCCTCCCCGAGAAACGTTTCGCCGTGTCTACCCATTTCCTACGCACCAGTACTTTGTCATCCTGAAGGATAATTTACATGCCGCTTTCTCTCTCTCTCTCTCTCTCTCTCTCTCTCTCTCTCTCTCTCTTTGCGTAGCATGTGAGCATGTTGTTCCGAGCTCCGAGCTTCTCGTTTTTAGCTCCATAAACCGCAAGCCATAATTCCTTGCCCAAAACCCGCACCAGACCAGAAGAAAGCCGAACCGATGATGATGTTCTTCTGGTGCTAGTTTTCGGGAGTAACTCCCTCTCAAGAGTGGGAATGGACAGGAGACATAGTGCTTTAGAGCCTACACACTCCACACTGATGCTGCTGTTGTACGTTCGGCAGTATCGCCCAATACCAGAGGGTTTGCAAGCGAGCAGCGCTGAAACCGACCATAATCTGGGTAGCAGCAAAAACATTCATTAAACATGTCAGACGGCTGCTTATGCCGTAAACCACACGACTTCATCCCTTTGGTGCGTCATCCCTGCACACCCTGGATCCGATCCGAAGTACAGAGGAATCTTCAAGTTTCGAACCATTTTGGCTTGTGTAGCATCAGGCTCCCGGACCAAAGAAAAAAGAAGGATAACGCTTCTGGGAAGATCTTTTAAAGCCACTAAATGTTTCTATAGGTAAATCCATCCTTTCCAAACCAGAACCCTCCCTCCTTTTCTCACCCTTCTTGGGGAGGAGGTACCATCTTCATCCCTTTTTTTCCTGCATATAAAATGCAAATTATCATCAGCACCTTCAGCTGGTTGGGCGTTCTCCGAATCGAATTATACATCCGTTTCACACCCAAGCGCTTGGTTCGCCAAGAAGGAAAAATAATGCACTGCCCACTACGGCTTCAAAGCGATGATCGTTGGTCGAGAACAGAGAACACACACACCCGGAACAAAATGAGAATTAATTATTATAGACAAAACTTTTCAACACTCGGACTGTGTCCGGCCCCTTAAGTTGTGCTGGCAAGGGTTCTGTCTTCCCTGGGATCGTTATTGATGACTTTATAGGATGATTTTTGGACCGGTGCAGGTAATTTGCCCAGCCAGCAGCGCTAAGAAGACAAGACAAGGGCCACTGTATTAATTAGAAAAGTTTCGCCCAAACTAGCTTCAACCCTTGGAGCGTTGACGTAAGAGTTCTTCGGAGTTCGGAGTATTTCTTGTGGGACTGTGGGTGAAAAGATGAGATCAATGGTATGGTACGGTACGCTCCCAGACAGCGCACAGCTTGACCGCAGAAGGCGTTGTCCGTCTGACCACTAATAAATGTTCTTTATCCATCCCTAGCTAAATCACGGACTCGGGATCAGAATTTTTGGGAAGTATATCTTGCCTGCATTCTGAATAGTTTTCCTCTATCAAGTTGGTAATGGGTAGCTGGGAGCATGAGGATCATAAACGCTGGTTTAGATAAAATCTTCCAGCTAGACAATCATTTACCGGATCTACAATCATGCATTCATGGTCAATTTATGTGGGGTTTCTTTGATATGTGTAAAGGTATTGTAATTTCTGCTAGGATTTCTGCTCTGTTGATACGATTAAGTGATTTATCGACTTTGAATTGATAGAAAATCAGGATTCCGTTTGCCTGCAGTAACGGCGATTTGAATATCGCAACTAACGGCTTGAAATGGAAAATAAACACGACATTCGTTTTACGGAGCACGCAAAACACAATGATTTCTTTTCAACAAATTTCCACCGCACCAGAGCCACCGTGCCTCTTGGCACCACTTTTCACGAGAGCCACCAAATGAAAGGTATTTCTTTATTTTTCTCGCCTCGAAATAAGCCGCAATTTTATCTCGGACATGAGCGCACTGCACGAAGAAAACAGTCTCGGTGGTACGTGTTTCGAATTTTCCCATCCGCCGGTGGTCGCCCGAAAGGTTCGCTCACATTCATCAGTGTGTTTATACCCACGGGTAAATATCGTCATTCGGTTTTCGGGGATCTTTCCTAATCTCGGCACAGGGGCAGGCACACAGCGAAGCTCGTACCGGCACGCTCACACCCTGTTCGCAACAATTTACTGTAATCTTTTTTGTGAAAAGCGGATCCACCGAACCTTCCGACGCGCTTTTCTTCGCATTTATTTCATTCTTCGGGTCATTGCCAAAATATCGATTGTCCTCAAGCGTCGGTAGGTGCACCATCTCCGAAGCTCTTCCGGGTCCTGGTTTGGATTGGGCCGATCCGAAAATCCGGAAGTCGTTAAAAGCGAAAGTACTGCCGTATGTAATTCCGCCAATAAATTTATGGCCTCGTACAAACCTCGACCCAAACCCACGAACCGCAACCAACAAAAATTACACCCGGCGTCCTGATTCCGGGTTTGCTGCCGACTGCTAGAGGTCCCGGTTGTCGTGTGGTCACGCGCACCACCAGGAAAAGAGGGAAGCGAAAATGTTGGAAAATCTGTGACCACATGCGTTATACTTTTGCCCACCTCTTCTTGAATGTACGGTTCATTTTTGTTGGTGCTGGCCGGCGTCAGGCGTTGTTTTTCTTTTGCGGGTTTCCTTCTTCCGCGACCGACAACAGCACCGAACTCGATTTACGACGCTCTGAGATCTGGTCTGGCGGTGGCGATTTTTTCCGTCGCCGGAATTTTAATTCGATTTGCTACCGTCCGGCCACTTTCCATTGTTGCTTGTTGTTTGTTGTGATACACATTAAGCGCATAGCTACAATAACAACGTTCGATTGGCAGAACATCCCTCCATTGCTC
This sequence comes from Anopheles stephensi, assembly GCF_013141755.1. Lineage (NCBI taxonomy): Eukaryota > Metazoa > Arthropoda > Insecta > Diptera > Culicidae > Anopheles > Anopheles stephensi. The sequence goes on along the minus strand of NC_050203.1, from coordinate 54,533,535 downwards.
TGCCATCGCTACTGCTCCGTCTACTGCAGTTAGAAGAAAGCGGATTTTCCCTCTTTCTTATCTGCTTGGTGTGATTGGTTATTGATTTTTTTTGGGAAGGTCTCTGTATCGTCTTTCAAACACAACTTCAACTGTTGTGTCCGCTTTCCGTTTGGAGCCACAGTTGGTCAGACTTATCAATCCCCCGGTAGAGATAGAGTGGTTTAAATCTAAATTGAAAGTCTACATCCCCTGCTGTGTACCAGATTAATGAAACAGCCAAAGGGAGGACAGTGTGTGAAAAATTGAACGAAAAGCTTCTCGAAATGAGTACCGTTTCGTTACTTTATCAATCAATTTAACACTGGAGAGCTGTGCGTTTAGCTCCTCATACACTGATTTATCGATCCCAGCGAAGCTTTAAGAGCTGTTACACATGGTGCGCTATCTCCCTGCCCCATGGTGACAATCGAAGGTCGCTCGGCTATAAAGGATGTGTGAAGAAGGTACACCCAACGCCCTCCGCAACAAGGTTTGGCTAAAAATATATGCTGACTTACTGTTTCCTTCCTTCACGGGGAAGTCGCGTAAGCGTCTATTTAGAGGTAGGCAGCCATTTTACGCCACGCTAAAGCGAAAGGCTAGTAGCTTCAACCGACGTGGCTTCTCGGTAAAATAAACAGATTAAGCGTACTGAGCTTATGCTCCACAATAGATTGGCATTAGTGTTCTGTCCTTTGTGATTATGTCGTGCTATTTTAAGACGAAAGCTTATGCTGTAAAGGTGAAATGGGGACATCGAAAGCTTTCTAGGGATGTTCAGTAATGGAATAAATTGATTTTTGCCAGTACTGTCGCTACATGTTTTGTTGAAGATTTTCAGCACGAAGAAGCTTTACACATTATTGACCTTCTTTAATTATCTTGCAAAATAAAGTTTTGATAAAGAAAAACTAATTTCTCCTAGAATTTGTTACAAATAGTATCAGTAGGTTTATATAACAACAATTATCAGTTGTTGACCTTGGCTTATAGCAAAAGTTGTAGAAAACACTTATGATCTAGCGGTTTTGTCTGCCAATTCCATATCCCTAACCTTCTGGAGGCTGTATTAATGCCATGATTTCATCGCAGTGCCATCGCATCATTCCCCCTCTGTCCATGTTGACGACGTTAAAAAACTTTAAGAGCCAAGGCTCTCTTGTTACATGCCCATGGTATAGTCAGTTCACCGAAGCCTGACGAGTCTAATTCGATATACGTGAGATCATCATACAGCTCGGGAATCTCAATCATAAGGGGCCATAACTCATTTTATGCATCTTCCTCTCAACCCCTTTGATAAGAGCACTTTGTTAGTTTTGTCCATGTGTCAGTGATGCCTGTCAGTATTGGGACTTCAATGTTTTTTATGGAGTTCGAGCTTCGTCCGTTCGTTGCAGAATATCGCGGCTGTAGGTGGCCGGATGACGTGATACGTGGACATACGTCATATTTTAGACGACTTCAAAGAGGCGATCACCTTATGGCTCTTCTCTCTCTTTTCTTGGCCAAACGACCTTTTAGGCCATGCATGCATTTCAATTCTGGCTTGCTAGACTTCATAGATACCACGTAGTTGGATAGTCAGTCCTCACTACGGGGGAACGGTCCAGATCTATGGCATTGAGAAGAACCGCTGCGACAAAGGAGGACTGACCATTGAAGCGAAGTGCAAGCAACTGCAGACCAAGCAATCGACATCACTGATGGGCACTGAGCAGCAGTCCATCAGTGATGTTCAGAACACTGAGCAGCAGTCCATCAGTGATGTTATCAATGAGCAAAATAAGGTTTTTTAGGAAAATGGGGTCGCTGTAATCACGGGCGACACGCTTCACAACACCAAGGGTTCTACGAGCCCTAGGCACTGGATGATGAATGAAGGTGAGACCCGTGTACAGCCAAACCTTTAAATCCTTGACCACGGCAACTCGATTGACTTGCCCACGGTTTAGGGTACAGGGGACTTCAAGGCCACTGATAGCGCAACCTTCTGTTTGGTGTACACCTCGGTAATCACCAATTTAAGAACTTGTGCTCTCTTCCTCTTCTGCTTCATAGGAGAGCTTCAAACCATTGCTGTCTTTGTCGTCAGCGTATGCTAGAATATAGGTTGACTTATTACAGACTGTCCTCAAAGTTTCCAATTCCGTGTTTTGAATTGCTAGGGGCAGCGCAAGGCAAGCCTCCAAAATCAAATTATTAGAGAGCATTAAAACTATGGCATAGGAACCCCCATACAGCAAATAAAAATAAAATATTTATGTAGTATGCCACACAATTTAATGAGACAATTGTTGATCTTAATGCAAAATAAACCCTAATAGAAAAAAGAAAAATATGCTTTATTCCTTTGCTATTTACAATATCATACAATCAACTCAAACCCAACAACGATCCCCAACGACCATTTCAATCCCTTCCAAAGGCACAATATTCCAATTAAGCTGTCCTTGAAACCGCCATTTGATGTCCTTCTAACCAGCTCAGACCACTGGTAGTTATGGTATCGTATGATGTGTTTGTTTTCCATAATGATCGATATCAATCATGGAAAAGCCAAACGTACACTACTGTTGCATTTCACATGACGGAAAAATGTGAAGCATTCTCCGGTATTATGCCAATTACGTCGATTCCGAAATCCGTCGTCCACCATCTGCACCGGCTGCCCTATGAAACCTGATCCGACGAGGCAACGCCACACTCAATCGCCGTCCATAGCGCTGGCATTGGTTGGCAATTTTGAAGTTTCTGATCCCTTCTGCAACTCTGTCCATCGCGCTGAAGTTCATCATTCACGTCGCCGAGTCGACGCGATCCGTTGCGGCCACATCGTCTGGTACACGGTAACTCCGATGGCTAGTTGAATCTTTTGGACGCAAACAACGCAACTTTTACCTCCTTCCCCTTTACTTCCTCTCATTCTCTCTCTCTCTCTCTCCCGGGTCGCTAACTTTCCCGACCGAGCCTTCCGGTGTTTTGTGTGTGTGTGGGTGTGTGTTCCCGGGGTAGCGATATAAAAAGTAGCATTACAAACGTTGCAAAACATCACGCCCCCAGACTCGCGCACTGTCAAATGTGCAACAAACAACGTTCATGCTGGTACGATTTGACTGCCATCCGTTTCCGGTACACGTTGGCAAACTGTCGACCAATGGCAATAGGGGAAATTTGATGGAAAGTATCTTAACTTTGCCTACGCTCGATACAGTAGCTGCCCATTTTTAGTCTCCTCTGCCGACTCATCCCATTCGAACCCCGAGGAGTCAGGAAAAGGATTCTAAAGCGAGAAACAATATTTGACGAACCGCGCTGGTCTTGTGCACCGGCATTTGATACATGGTTTTAATTTGCGATCGCTTCCAGCACGGGTCCACGCGTCTAGCCACTCCACTCCACCAAAGACTTACTTTTTGCCCGGCGCTATAAAAACCTTGTCGTTGTACCGTCGCGGGTGTTGAAAAGCTTCAACTTTTCCCACCAACTGATACCGAACTTTTCGGTGCCATTGAACGGTGAACCGGTGTGGCACATGCGGCACAGTACCACCGACGTCTATTCGTCTGAGCAAACAAAATTTAAATTGAATTTCGACAACCATCATTGCTCGGGGCGATTGGCGAAAGCAACCGCCAGCGAAGGACGCAGAAACCCGGTGAAGAAAGCGGACCTTTGCGGGAAAGTTGGTCTGTTCGTCGCCGCCGACCAATCGACACCAGAGAGTGATGCTATTTTTGCAGACCGGTGTGTGTCTGGTTGCTTATTCGGGTCCGGGCTTAAGGGACAACTTAAAGTAGCTGTATTGCTGTCCAGGGAATCTCGTGCGTTCGAGGTAACGCTTTAGTTTGACGCTTAATAAAAATAAAACAGATTCCTGTGCCTGCAGAAGCTAAGGTAAAACGGAAGCTTTTTCATGGAAGCCATTCATGGAAAGTTCGTCCTTGAAAAAAAGGACACATTTTCCAGCAGTGATTTCCTTTTTTTATGTTGGGATTCTTGCCTATTGCCTGCTGGTTACTTTCCGTAAGTGTGCGGCTTTTGATCGAGAATTCCACCGTCTCACGATACGTCGTTCGAGAACCTTTTGCCTTGTAATCAACTTTATCGTTTCATCATCATCCTTCGCCTGTTTGGGGAGGTAATAAAATAAAGTGACAAGCATTAATTTCTCACTCACCTGCGAAAATGGCCACCGCCACTGTAAAGGTACAAACGTGGGCAAACTTTAAGCGCCTTATTGCCCATAAATCGGCTACCGGCACTGTTCGCTTCCGAGAAGGTTGAGCCGGTCGAAACCATTTCAAGTCCTTCAAAGCGAATGTATCGATTCATTGAACTAAAGAGAGCAAACGACTTTTCGAGCTTCTTACCGTGTTCCATCGTCAAACCTTTTCGCCGCTGGCCGCGTGCTATTTTAGCTTGTGCCTACATCGTTTCTAAATTGGACCAATTAACGCATTCGACAAATATGTTTGCACCAGTACGAGGCAAACGGAATCGAATCCTTCCTCGGATACCGTTTTTGTGTGCTGTGAGTTCGCTAACGAAGTGTCGAATGTCGGATGTTGCGCGAATGCATCGATGATGACTGTTGATGCCATAAAGGCGTCTTTGAAGTACTGAATCACAATATTATAAACAGCTTGCTAAAGAAAGTTTTCACTTGACATTTATATTCAAGCAAATCACGAACTCCAATAAAAAGAGGAAGAATTGTGACAACTACGAAGGTCGAGTCTCGTGTTTTTATAACCGGAGAAGAAAAACCGCAGATTTTAACCATTTTTGCCTGTTATTATCATTTTATGGTCCTTCGAACCGGATCTGCGGACGAATCCATCGATCATTGACGCAAAGAACAACACGGCGATATTGCATCAACAAGAATGAAGCCGAAGAAAGCCACGCCGAACCAAGTGAAGATGATGCGCGTCACCTCACAATTCCATAACCTAGAAAACTACATGAACTCGTACACCGCTGAGCAAGCGTCTCAATGCGATGTCAGATTGCAAACGTTGGAAAATTGTTGGAAGACTTATGATAAGATTCAAACAGCCCTCGAAGATTCGGAAGAAGCGGAAGAGGAACTGACACGCTTGCTCAAGGAAAGGAATGATATGTACGATCGATACTGTCTCATCAAGGGTTTTCTTACATCCAACGTTCAAGACATGAACAGCACAGTGATTGAAACTAAGCCAAATACGACCATCCCTGTCGCTGCTTCACCGCATGTACGTCTACCTAAGATAAATCTGCCCACATTTGATGGAAAGATCACGGAATGGCTCAGCTTTAAGGATCGGTTCACCGCTATGATTGCATCATCTACTGAGATTCCTGATGTCATGAAGTTAGAGTATCTTCTAGCATCGCTAAAGGGTGAAGTTGCCAAGCGCTTTGAGTATGTAAGCATTGCTGCCGAAAACTATCACACCACCTGGAAGGAGCTATTAGATAGATATGATAATGTCCGAGCCCTCAAGCGTGAGTATTTTAAAGCAATTTTTTCGGTAGCACCTATGAAGGACGATTCCATAGAAGAGTTACGTCGCGTAACTGATGAGTTCACACGTCTCACCCAAGGAGCAAGTAAATTAAATGAACCTATCGATCACTGGGATACACCCCTTGCAAATTTGCTGCTCTATAAGTTGGATCGTGACACCGTTTTGGAATGGGAAAAATTTTCAGCTAGTGATGATGCCGATAAATTTCCCAAATTGGTTGAGTTCCTGCAAACTAGAATCAAAATTCTAGCAGCACCAGCCCAAGTTTCGTTGATCACTCCCAAACCAAGTACATCGAAGGTGGCCGGCAACAAGCAAACAAGGAGCTTGGCGAATGCCAGCGTAGCTTCTACATCCAATCGCTGCCACGCTTGTGATCAATCACACCTACTCTACCAATGTGAAGTTTTTAAAGCAATGAACGTTTGTGATCGACGAAAGCTGGTTAGCTCCAATAACCTTTGTTTCAACTGCTTCAGGAATGGTCATGCTGCAAAGAGCTGTAGATCTCAATACAAGTGTTATAAATGCAAACGCAATCACCATACATTGCTGCACCTAGAAGAACCTGCAATGAATAACGAGGGACGACCCATGATTCAACAAGTCGATTCGATATCTCATATTTGCACCAACGACTTTACCGTACTTTTACAGACTGCAATTGTTCAAGTGATCGATGATGATGGAAAATCTCATCAAGCAAGAGCGTTACTCGACTCTGGTTCAATGTCGAATTTCATGTCGACCGCATTGGCCAAGCGACTATCCAACAAAATGACAGACGCAAACATATGTATCGCAGGAATCGGTCAACGGGAAAGTAATATTAACCGCTCTGTCGAAGCAATCGTATCATCCAGTGTTCAACAATTTAGTATGAAGTTGCATTTCTTAGTCATCGATTCTCCAACAGCTGAGTTACCAACAGTTAAGGTTGATACCAAGAAGTGGAATATCAACAACATTGTACTAGCGGATCCATCATTCCATACACCTGGTCCTATCGACATTTTACTTGGTTGTGAAGCATACTGGTTGGTACATTGTCCAGAAAGGCTTTCTATTGCGCCAAATCATCCATCACTGATTAACACCAAATTCGGTTGGACAATAGCTGGCGCGGTTCCTATAAAACCTGTTGACAATCGACAATCATCAAATGTGGCAACGCATCCAAACACGTTAGAAGCAAGCGTTCAACGATTTTGGGAACTGGATACGGTTCCTACCTCAAGTGTGCATCCCGAAGATCATGATCCGTGCGAGCAGTTATTTAAGACAACAACAGTTCGTAATGAACAGGGCAGATTCATCGTGAAGCTACCTAAATCGTCAGATCCTGCTGAAACTCTCGGTGAGTCTAGAAAAATAGCTGAGCGCAGATTCTACAATACAGAACGACGTCTGCAACGTAACCCCGTAATATATGAGCAGTACCGTCAATTCATGAAATCGTACGAGACATTGGGACACATGGCATTGGTACCAGAACCAGTAAATGACGCGATCGCTCATTGTTATCTGCCCCATCACCCAATTTTGAAGGATTCAAGTACTACAACGAAACTTCGAGTGGTCTTCGACGCGTCATGTCTTACTGAATCGGGTTATTCTCTCAACAACATCTTAAGGGTAGGTCCTACTGTACAACCAGACCTATTTTCTATCATCCTTCGGTTTAGAAGCTATGCAGTCGCCCTATCAGCAGACATAGAAAAAATGTACCGCCAGGTGTTGATTGACTCCGAAGACCAACCGCTTCAACGGATCCTATGGCGACCAAATGCAAATCAACCATTACGTTGTTACGAGCTAAAAACAGTTACATATGGGACTGCTTCGGCACCGTTTTTAGCTACACGTGCACTAAAACAAATCGCTCTTGACTTATCATCGTCGCAACCTACCATCTCCGATGTTATTCAAAACAATTTTTATGTGGATGATTTTATGGCCGGTGCTCAAAATGAACAATCTGCTAGTACACTACAACAGACAATAACGTCAGTATTGAAAGAATACGGATTCATCTTGAGAAAATGGGCATCTAATTCGAACAACGTTCTAAACAACATAGCTGACGAAGATTTAGCCATACGAGAAAGTCATGACCTACTAGCAGAGGCCACTGTGACTACGCTAGGTGTTACATGGTATCCTCGAGAAGATGTCTTCAGCTACAAAAGTTTAAACCCACTGCCACCACCTGTTATGAACCGACGAAAGCTTCTCTCTTGTGTTGCTCAAATTTTCGATCCGTTGGGCCTGGTAGGTCCTGTGGTGTGTAAGGCGAAACTTATGATGCAACAAGCATGGTCTATTACGGATGAAAACGGGAAGCAGTACGAATGGGACAAACCATTACCATTGAAGCTACAGAACGCGTGGAAACAATTTCATCAAAACATCCATTTATTGAAAGAGCTGAAAATCCCACGTTACATCTTTGGAACGAATGTTGAGGAATATGAGCTGCATTTTTTCGGTGACGCATCGGAGAGGGCATATGGAGCGTGTTGTTATGTAAGAGTCGTAGCCAACAACATCATTCGTTCCAACTTATTGGTATCCAAGTCTAAAGTGTCTCCAATATCCACTCATCACACTATAGCCCGATTAGAACTATGTGCTGCTCTTCTATGTGTCCGACTTCTACCAAAGGTTCTAACAGCAGTAAAGGGTAATCCAACAAGAGTAATGTTCTGGATAGATTCAACAACAGTTCTTCAGTGGCTTCAAGCAACACCTTCAAGATGGAAAACGTTTGTTGCAAACAGAACATCACAGATTTTGGAAGCATCTGATGTTAGTCAGTGGCATCACGTTCCTGGGACGGACAATCCAGCTGACGAGCTGTCGAGAGGTTTGGATCCGACCGAACTCTCACACTCTTCCCGTTGGTGGTTTGGGCCATCTTGGCTGTCAGATACAAGCGACAAATGGCCTAGTACTTGTATTCCTAACACTGACATGTCTGTGGTCAATGAAGAATGTCGAAACTCAACAATTGTTGCCATGACCGCAGTTGCTAGTTCGTTTTATGAGAAGCTCTTCAACAGATATTCGAAGTTTTCGAAACTTGTTCGTGCTGTAGCCTATTATCGACGCTTCATTATCTACTTGCAACATCACCAATACAATAAGAAGACAGGTTCTCACCAGAAGCAAGTATTTTCGACATGGCTGACTACAGAGGAGCTTAAGACTGCAGAGAAATGCCTATGTTTGCTCCACCAGCAACAGATGTATCCTGAGGAACTACATGCCCTAAAGTCCAACCGGTCTTTACCTCGTTCCTCATCATTGAGATGGGTCAACCCGATACTGCAAGATGATGGGCTCATCCATGTTGGTGGACGATTGCGAAACGCCAATGTTCCTGCTGAAACGAAACATCCGATCATACTAGCGTCGAAACACCCACTTACATTGTTGTTGGTCAGAGATTGTCATGCCAAACTCCTACATGCGGGACCGCAACTTATGTTAGCTACACTACGACAAAGGTATTGGATACTCGGGGCAAGAAATCTCATCCGAAATACGTACCACCGATGCATCACGTGTTTTAAGAAGAGACCACCGTTTATCACTCAGCCAATTGCAGACCTACCATCAAGCCGTGTACAGCCAACAAGACCATTTGCAGCTTCAGGTGTTGATTACTGTGGGCCGTTCTTCGTAAGGTTTAACACCAGGCGCTCAGTTCCACGCAAAGTGTACATAGCCATTTTTGTATGCTTCTCTACCCGTGCTGTACACATCGAAGTTGTTAGTGATTTATCCACAGCAGCTTTCATCGCGGCTTTGCAGAGATTTATCTCACGACGAGGGAAGGTGGATCAACTCCATTCTGACAACGGCACAGCCTTTAAAGGTGCTTCACATCAGCTACATGAGCTTTATACCATGCTCAAGGCGAATCCGAAGGCGAGAGAGAGCATCTTCAGCTGGTGTGCGGTAAATGAAATCACCTGGAAGTTTATTCCACCAAGAGCACCACATTTTGGAGGACTGTGGGAGGCTGCGGTCAAATCAGCAAAGACACACTTGTTAAAGGAACTTGGGACAACGCCTATCATCTACGAGGATTTTGTGACCTTATGTACACAAATAGAAATGTGTCTCAACTCGCGTCCTTTGACACCAATTCCAACGGATACAGAAGACATCGAGGTGTTGACGCCTGGACATTTTTTGGTTGGTTCAAACTTCCAAATGGTTCCCGAAGCTGATTTGACCAAGATTCCTGACAACCGCTTAACTCATTGGAAACACACTCAAAAGATGTTGCAGTCGATCTGGTCACGGTGGTACCCTGAGTATCTTCAGCAATTGCAAGGACGAACAATCAACAAGCGCCATCCTATCGTCAACATAGAAGTAGGAAGAGTTGTTGTCTTGAAAGAAGACAACATTCCTCCAGCCCAATGGCCACTTGGTGTCATTACAACTCTACATCCTGGCAAGGACAATGTTGTTCGTGTGGTTTCTCTACGAACACCTCGAGGAAGGATCATTACAAGGCCAGTCACTCGGATTGCCTTACTACCCATCAATGATGAGTTGAAATAAGTACCTTATTTCAAGGTGGCCGGAATGTTGATGCCATAAAGGCGTCTTTGAAGTACTGAATCACAATATTATAAACAGCTTGCTAAAGAAAGTTTTCACTTGACATTTATATTCAAGCAAATCACGAACTCCAATAAAAAGAGGAAGAATTGTGACAACTACGAAGGTCGAGTCTCGTGTTTTTATAACCGGAGAAGAAAAACCGCAGATTTTAACCATTTTTGCCTGTTATTATCAATGACGTTGGGGCAAAAAAGGAATGGGAAGGCAGACTTGACGAATTAATTCAATCATGATAAATCACGAAATTTCACACGTACGTCAGCGCGTGAAGTTACTTCTAGACACACACAAATAGAAAACACGTTCTAACGAACGTTGATGGTGCTAAACAATTTCATGCCTGGAATATGCTTCCAACTTGGACTAAATATTCACGGTTTTTGAAGTGATAAGAATAAGAGAAAAAACAATTTATTTTTTTAATAAGAAAAAAAATAATAAAAATTTTACATCAAAGCTCATCACAAATAAATTGCATAGTTAGATCAAAGTTTTATGAATGATGAGAAAGTTGACGTCCTGTTTTATTCGAACCTACTTTTCACTCGTTAGAGAACCCTGTAGCTATCTTAGGCTGAAGAAATTGAATTGTTCGATTGAACGATTGAATTTAAAGTTTTTTTTTAATATCTTCTTTTCCATAATAATTTCCAACTACCAAAGAAAGGAAATACTTATTCGTAACCCATTAGAGACATCATCATAGTTCCTCCAATTTCCGTATACAAATGTAGCAGCGTGGCCAACAAGTCCTTTTGAACCACTGGTGCAAACTTTATTCGAGCAACAGTACCATTTTCGGCAGGTTAGTTGCTGAGCAAAACAATGAGAATAAACTTTTTTTAATCAACAGAGAACTACCGTATTATTAGAATAAACTTATTAATGTCCATAATTTTTTTTGTCAAAAATTTTGCTATTTTTTTTTTTTTTTTTGTTAAACTGACTTACTTATCAGCCGCTACAATTGATTCGCGGTCTTGGCCTGCGGCAATAATCCTCGATCCGTGAGCGGTCACGGTTTAGCGCCGTCGTCTGAAAATCCGTTATGCCGATTGTTCAGGCGGACGCATCAACCCCATCACTCCATTTCAATTTGGGCCTACCACGCCTTCTCTGTCGGTGTGAACGGCCTAAAACAACTTTACGAGCTGGGTCGTCCGATGTCCTTCCACACATACTGAACAATCAATCCTTCTGAGCATCTTCCTCTCGAACGCGGCTAAGAGGGCTTCGTCAGTTTAGGACATAGTCCATGTCTCAGAAGCGCATGTTTGTGCTGTGCTACGCAAGTTCTATACGGTCTCAGCTTCGTCCGTCGCGACAGGTACAGTGGGGAAATTTCCTCAGGCTGTCTCACAAATCACACAGGATAGAGAGTTTTTTTAAACCGTCTTACGTAATGGTAACGAAAAAATAAAATAAATAATCTGCCGAATACTTCTATAATTATAGTCGAAATAACCGAAATATTCAATTATTGCACATCTCTAAGACCTTCTTTCAGGTATATAATACAAAACCGTGGATAATGTCTTCAAGCTCTTAATTGAGATATTGTTGAGATTATCATCCATAATCCTTATAAACATTCGAATTAAATTTGATTTGATATTCCAACAGTGGTTTTGAAATTCAAATGCTATTAGAAGCTGTTAAGTATTATCAGCTTTACGCAAAGTCTCATCCTGCTGATACTGTACAAGAATGGCAACATGGTGAAGTAGTCAGCAGTGAATGATGCTTCATTTGAAATGGCTTTCAAAACAGCATAAAATTCTTTTGCTTTTATAAAATATCGATTTTACTTAAAAAAAGTAGTCCAACTGTAAAATATGAAACTGCTGTGCCCTAGACAGCTCTTTCCTTTCAGATAATATATTAAAGGAGATACCTGGAACGGACCTCCTGTTCTCTATCAAGGAGTAACAAATTGTTTTCCGAGAAATATTGTCAACCAGCTTACAGGTTTTCATTCAAGCAAGGTTTATAATGTAATCATCTTACCCCATGACTCCAATAAAGTGGTTTATAAATAAATAAATGGGTTATAACAAAAAAAGTGCATGCTTTTATTTCCCATCCTCCATAAATTGCACCATCATTTTCAATTCGAACGATACTGCTCTGATGCAGTTATACTGCAATTGTTATCATGCGAGATTATGCGGAACATTGAAGAAAACTGCTTCGCCGGAAGCACTTGCGCTATTGATTGTGCAACTCTGCTAGCAATTTTCTTCCATTCCAAAAATAATGCGCAAAGATCGAAGAAAAATTCAATACCAACAAATAAAACAGCAGCTACTTCCACATTCCCCAGGCGTACATATAGTAACGAAACATTGTAACAATGATCCTGGAAATCAAACACTGTACCAAGAGCAGTTTTGCTCCCACTCGCCCTAAGTATACGAAGGGCAGCCATTCTAAACAGAAACGGTCATTTTGCATGCAAACCACATTTAACACGACATTAAATGGCACTTTTACACGCATGGTTACAAGCATCCACCCTCCCGCTCCAGACTCACTCTCATATAACGTGTCGACACTGAGTGTCCTTCCGAAGGCGTTACGTCCCACGCTGGCTCCACTCAAAAGCGTAAAAACCAATTGTGCAAATTCCGAAAATAACCTTCACAAAATCGATCTACTTCGGGGTGTGTGCGTGTGTATGCTCGGGGACACAAACGGCCACCACATCACCTAACCGGGTGGCTTGGGTGGGTGCCTAATCCTGGCATAAGTGGGTTTTGTTTGTGCGAAGTACCATTTACCCGAAAAGCTAATGGAGTGCCAAAATAAGGGGAAACAGCATCGAAGTCAGGATGCACGTGCACGTTGAGAGTGGTTGTGCGAGCCAATGTGGTTTGGACGTCGCTTCCAATTAACTAAAGGGGATACAAGATGTGTAGATATAAGAAACATATTCGCTCCCTTCGCTATATGTGGTTTATCTGTCATGAATTGTCTTTTGTTTGAAATTAAACCTGCACGTCAGTACTTTTATAATATCACGCGCCATAATGAATCTGTGCCCAGGAAAAAGAAGCCCTCGGGAACAGGAAGCTCTCAGTACGCCTGAGAGCCTCTCATTGTTTCTCTCGCAGTTCACTCTAAAATGCGTCAGCAGTTGTGCAAAAGAAAGGACATTGGTGCCATGGGACAGTAAAGGGATACGAATTGTATCTCAAACTTCAGGCGCAATTGGAAGATGGCCCCGCTAAACGGTTATGGCCATTATCATTCGATCGTAATGACTGTTACCTGTAAATGGCGGTCCAGTTTGATGGGGCATTCGTTGGAAAAGGCCAATTAGGGACCATCTTTCTTCGCTAAGAGGATAACTTAGGGATATAAATTATTGTGGATCGTTCCTGCCTAAATGCTTCACTTCTTGAAGTTGGTGAGATACAAAATTACTATTTTGCTCACAATATTTTCTCTTACAGCACGTGACGTTCACCGACCGTGCTTTCCTCTGCCTGGCAACTTAATAACGATGCAACCTTTTAAAACTTCCCATCCAATTTGGCTTGAGATGCACTCTACCTGGCCCCAAAACACTTGGGCCCGGACACGCCGAAAAGTACCTGCCAGATTCTGGGTCAGATAATGATTCTGACGGCCTGTCAGAACCTTCCGTCCGTCAGTCATCAAACCCTCGGTGGGGCAGGGGGGGCGAAACACTTCTTGTGAAGCCCAGATAGTGGGAGTGTCTTGCGCTACCTTCGACATTTCCCGAACCCGGATATGGTCACTCTTCCGCCCAGTAATAACGTTTTGCAGAAAAAATATTGAGGAAAGCGAAATCTCATCAGCCGATAAGCAAATCGACAGTGAAATGAACAGCGAGCAGAGTTTGGCCTCAAATTGTGTATGTCATCACTTGGAATTAATTTAACTCCCGGTGACGACGACCAGCGACAACGATGGTGACAGTTTGACCCCAATGTCAGGATTTTTTGTAGGTTAAGGTTTATTTTAGTCTTGGGAGAGCTATCTTGCAGATGGTAGTAGTGGTTTTTTTATTATTAAGCTCTATTTTTTCTCGTATAATAATGAGTCTTTATAGAAGATCATAAAACAAACGTGAGTAAAATTAATCAAAAACAGCTTTCCATACTCTTCTACCTTTAGCTCGGTCTTCTAGCCAAGATATTCTAATTTATTTACAAAATCGAAGGGCTTCACCGTGAATAAAATATGCGTTCTTAAGGACTTTATCTTCGATCCACCAGGTTGCTTCGTGGCATAATTTCCTTCCTTCTTAGGCTCGCCGTTCGTCCTCTCCATGATTGGCATTTCCTTAAAAGCCTATTCTACCGCACACATGATGTCCTACTTTTCGATCATAATTTATGCAATCCCGTGTGTGCGCGCCTCGTACGTAACGCTGAAACACGGGGGGGCCATTTCATTAAGGGGCAGGGAAATATGCCATCCAGCAAAAGCATCCACTCCAGAGAGGTGTTTAAAAATTTACATTTCTCAAATAACAATACAAAACTTCCGGAAGGAACACTGGATATGAGATGGGCGGGAAGTGCTCCATCAAACGCTATTCGCGCTCGCATAAAATGCATTTCATGTTTTAGAAGTTCGTTTTGTTTGTTTTCTGCTTCGAAGTGCAACATTGCGCATTGTTGAATAAATCATTGCTAGCAAATGGCATGGAAACGGTGCTGCTCAAATATTAAAGCCCAATTATCGTCTTATTAGACAAAACAAAACGCTTCAGGTTTAAGTGCGTTCCACACCCAACAATAACAGCCAGCCAATGCCAGCTCCATCTTACATTACTAACATTCTCACCTGCAGAGTTTCGCAACTGATCGGCGTATCGCTTACACGGTGAAGCTTCCGCCGTAACACGTTCATTAATCAACCATCCTGTCCAACGACCGACCATCCCATCCGTTCCGTCCCGTCCCGGCCCGAGTCCTTTCAAACATCCCATTTCCGCCACAGCAGGATAGTTGTATTACATTACAACAGCTCCTGAGTCCGAGTGGCACCGCCTGCAGGAGTTTCCAGAGTTAAAAGCATAACGATCCATCATTAGTGGATGCGATCAAGGCGAAACAAAAAGCGAAAATCTCACATCCTTTTCCCACCTCCACGTCGATGAAGTGTCCTAGAAAAACACGAACCACGTACATCCTGGAACTGGTTTTCCTTGGCCAGAGCTCGTGCCCGGGCTAGCTCTTCAAGCGGTCAAGGAGAGGTTAAAAACGAACGGGAACTGCTGTAGGAAGTAATTAACATTATTTTCTGCCAGCGGGTCAATCTCACGGCATGCGATGCATAGAGCAATCAATCAAAGTACGGTGAGGCGATGTGCATCTCTTCCGAGTGTCAAATTAAATGAAGAATCCGAGTTTTCTTTTCGAATTGATTATAGTTTCTAGCTTTTAGTAAATAATATTCTTAATTATCAAATATTTACTTTAAAAAATTGATCACTAACCGCGCTTAATTGCTGTAATCAGTGCGCCTTATCAGAGCTGCCGCCGCCGGTTCTGAACCCCTACGGCCTACGTTTTTAATTTATGAACACAATTTATTCACCTCCAGTCATTAGCAGATTGCGCGCCACCTCTCCCAGGAACCGGTAATATCGATAATGAGACTAATAAACTTCCTTCCCCGTTTGCGTTTTTCTTCCTTTCCAGTGCAACCGATGATGTGGAAAAATCGCTCGAACTGCTCGATAAGGTCCTGTCGGAGTTCGAGGAGGAACCGGACCTGACAAACCACCTCAACCACCATCACCACCACCATCATCATCATCCGGCGGTCGAACCGGACAGTCCGTCGCAGGGCCACCAATCCGAGGACGATGGTTACATGAGCATGAACGGAAGAAGGTAAGCGGGAAGGGCGGATCACGGGTCCACGAATGCTCTCACACATTTGCCGCTGGTTTTCATCGCACATCATTTGTAATATCATAAAGCACCTTTTCAGAGCGAGGGCAAAAGCGTGCATAATATCACTTTTGAAGTCATTTCTGGACTTTCAGACCATTATGCATCCTCTGACGGGAAGGCTTGCTTGTTGCTGGCATGCACATACTTGCACACGTACCTTATACTGGCCATTCAGAACGGTTCACTGGGCCTGGCCACCAGGCCTACTTTCCCGGGACACGGACTTCCGGAGTGCAATTATAGCATCATTTCCGCATGTTCGCATGTCGCTACAGCGGATAGACGAAGGCAAAAAAAACGAGAAGCTTTATTCTGTGCTTTTTTTGCATGTGCTACTACTCCCTCTTGCGTCTGAATGTATGCACACCGAGCTTTTGTAGCCTTGCGTTGTAATTTTACCTTCCGGTGTAAAAGGCATTTGCATTTTCTTTTATTTTATTTTATACATGGTCCCAGGATGGGCAGCCCATGGCATTCAGGCATGCTGCAAAAAAAAGGATGGCCATGGGTGCATGGGCAGAAAAGATTACAGCATTAACGGCAAGATTTCGAAGTACAGCGAGCAGCGGCTTCCTCACCGAACCTTGGGAACCGGTCCACTTCTAGCTCGCGTTCGGTCGCTTGCTTATCCTTTCCGCACCTCAAGTGCACTTGTGCTACCGACACACCCTAATGAGGCTAATGTTTAACGAACCTACCAGCACAGCTTTAACGCTGAAACGTTACTAACGTTAAGCGAACGCTGCGATTTGCGTGTCACGAGGAGCGCTCGCTTTTATTTGTGCAGAAGCTCCAAACGCAAGCACCTTTTCCACGGCGCACGGTTCGTTAACAACCTCGGCGAAGGGGATGCGGTTAGCGGACATGTAGTCGAAAGTGTGAAAAGTTTTTCCATTTCTTCGGTCGAACGGCACGGTGCAAATTTTATGTGGTGTGAAATGTTTGTCACACAGCGCGAATGGTGATATATCGCTCGATATGGAGGTGTGATATTAAATTAACCGGTGCGTTTCCTTTAACGGTAATGAATAAATTAAAAATCTCGCCAATGAAGCGCTGAAAGCAATGGTTTACGAGCTATAAGTTTGACAGTTTTTCAAGTTTCACACTCCCAATGCACAAGATTGGACTTTTAAAAGTATGAGCATGCTTTTTGTTATTACTGTCTTCTCTTAAATATGGAGCTATCGAGGGTCAACCAAGGCTCGGAGCTGGGTGTTTCGGAGATCATCTTCTATAAGTCAATTCAGATTCTGGAAAACGATGATGACTCAGACATCGTTGGTTTGAGGTTCTTCTACTTAGCAGAGGCTTTCCAAAGGATTGAGCCAGTGGCACAAAACTTCGGATGGAAGATTCTTCTTCCACTTTGCACTCCAATCGGGAGGCCTCAGTCTGCCATTTTAGGCTTCCATAACTTTATTGGAGTCCAACCCATGGTTGGATAGTCCAGTTAGTCTTGTATGAATGGAAACGGCCTAGACGGGATTGAATATGTAGTCCTGTCGTGTGAAGAACGGCTTTACTACTACCAAACACAGATTTACCCATCTGTAAATCTGTAAATATGTAAATTTGATAGCCGATTTTAATAACGACGAATGAAGCTAGGACTGTATCTTACATTCATAGTCCTAATACTCTGAGTCCACCCTGTAGTGGAGGCGACAGCTACCCCTGTCTTCACACAGTAGAATTCAAATCTTTCTTGGACTGTATCCAACTACGTGTTATTAATCAGTTCAGTAAGCCCAGAAATGGGCCACGACAACGGCGCCGGTCTTCTTACGGAAGAACCGAGGTTCAAATCCCATCCGGAACGTTGCCCCGTAGAGGACAGAATATCCAATTAAATCGAGTAGGCCAGAAAGCGTAAGATATCGTTAGGCCAAAAAGAAGCTAGAAATGGTGGACATAACCTAAGAGGCCGTCAAACCAAGAAGAAAAGGAATTCTGAGGCCGCCTTGAGGCATGGACGCTGTCCAAAATTGGCGAATTCTTCTTAAGTACATTCGAGAGATGGATGCTCGAAGGGCTCTCATGCCCCGTATTTTTGGAAGGACGATGGAGGCTACTACAATGACGCGTTCTATGAGGCTCATGTCATATGAATGTCACCGGACGATCCAGCTCAAAAGATAGGTTTAGTCCGTCCACATGAACAGAAGAGTTGCAGAAGGCCCACATTGATACTTTGATAGAATTTTTTTAGGTTGGCCAAAAAATTCGGAATATTTAATTGGCAGATGTAAGAACGTTACTGAAATTTCTTCAGCATACCAGGACTGCAAAGCGGTTGTAGCGCTTGGTAATGAATGATTAGGTTGTTGTATTTTCATATAAAAAATTAATTTGAGCTTATCCAAAGTTTTGGAGCTAACCGTTTTGTTTTGCTGAATTGTTCATCGATTTCACCTCCAATTTTCTTGACCGTTTATTTCGGTTTTATCTCAAAGTTTCGATTGAACGATCTAAACACCTCCTTCGTCCTTGGTTCTGGTTTCGTGACACTGTTTTATTTAATTTTACGATGCTTCAAACATTCACAAGCTCACCGGTACCACAAGATTGTAGGAATTCGTACACCACTCCCCAACCGATGTCATTCCTAACAAGATGGAACGCATTCTCTGGCCCTGTCTTGTCGGTGGCTTGTGCTTGTTGCATCGTAAAATTGGAGCAAACAAGAGCGAACAATGAACAACTTCAACAACCTGAAGAAACCCCTAACTTACCCGAAAACAGGCAAAGCATCACGGATCGTAAAACCGTGTCCGTAACCCCTTTCGCTCGAGCTTTCCTCTTAAACAACAAGAAGATGGTTTTATTTTAGCCTGAAGGCCTCGCCTTTGCCTAAGGACAAGCTTCGAAGAATCTGCAGCAAGAAGATGAAGCAAAAAACCGCTGCTCAACCGACACCATTTTCGTGTTTTATGTGTTTTTCACAAACTTTCTTTTCCATTTTTTGGAGATATTTTTCCAAATCCTTGGGGCGTATTTTTGAGCTGGTGGGTTGTGCGTTTCGGTTGATATCTTGTTCAATTCCAAACGCTTCACAGCAGTTAAAGGGACTTGTTTTTGTTTAGCTTTATTTTTTCGTGGTTAAAGAACTCAATCGTGTCTGACTCGCGAGATCGAATGAAAAAAAAACAAGAGGAAAAAACAATACCAAAGCACCCAAAAGCAAAATAACATGTAGACTTCTCATCCTTTCGCAGGAAACAGGACCGGTGAGCGTAAGAATTGTCACTTGCAGTTGCGACAGCTTTTTGTGCTTTTTTGGGGTGTCTTTCAGAACCATCCCACCCACCCACCCAAAGCGCCCACCCAAAACGAGGTGAACGTTTTCTTCTTTTTTACGATCCGTAAGCGAACGAGCAACACGGAGTAAAAATAAAGTGAGCCATAAACGTACCGGAGGCTTAATAAATTGTCACATAAACTGTCAGCTCGTGCCCCTGGAGGGTTCAAATATTTAGCTCCATGCACGCATACAGAAACATATACGAAAGAAGAATTCCGTTGTGCATTTGGTTGATATGTGTACAACGCGAACGTCTAGAAGAAATGGTGGCAATGGATTGTTTATGGCATTTCCATTTTATCCACCCGGTCAGCCCCCCGGTGATGCTTTACTGTCCAATATGCGCCCCAGTTTACGTGATTGTGAAATGCTGGCTTTAATATTTCATATGTTTCGGCAGGATTTTTGAAGATATTTTACAGAAGGACTTCAACTACAGGGTCCTCAAATGCCATTGCTTGAGCGATCAGATTCATAGTACCACTTGATCGATTTGCTCATCCTGCCGCCTTGCAATGTAAAAACGGGAAAAGACAAATTCCACCTTTCCTATGCTCAAAAGCTTCCATTTTGTGTCTCACAAATCACCTGCATACCCCTCCTGCCACACACGGTAGGGAATCATTCAAATTCGCATCCGGGAACTCGCTCGATTCACCCAGCCCAGACGGTCGATAAATCAGCTCGGCACAATCCTTACCGATCGCTCCCCGTCTCTTTTCCACCATTACAGGGCCAAATTTGTACCTGATTTTCAACCGACAGACGAGGCCACAGCACCAACGCATCCACAAGTGCTACAGCTACCATCCCATCAACCGCAGCAGCAGCAGCAGCAGCAACAGCAACATTCGCTTCCGGTACCGACAGACGAATCGTACTCGCCCCCATCGCCCGAGGAAGCGGAACGAATCATTTCCAATTTGCTGCCAAGGTAGGGAAATAAAATTGGGTTTTGGAAAGTGGAATTTTTTTTCCCCCTGCTTGACGGTCACATTTTGGTCACAGTTTACAACGACTGGGAGATGCTAAGCAAAAAGAGCATAAGTTGCATCATATCGGGGAAGATGCAATGGCAACATGTTTTCCACGTCGAAAGATGGAAAGCTTTTAACCTCCAAAAAGAAAATGTGGAAGGAATCGTTTAAAAACGGAAGCAGCATTTTTCTGCTCGTATTTGCTAACAAGCTCCTTCAGTTCGGATGGATGAGTTCGTGGTCCTTTGAAAGCTCTCGGCGAGCAAAAAACAGGCACTTCAAGTGTGTGGAACCACTTTAGATTTTAGTTCGCACAGCCCAAAGATAAAAAAAAAATGCAAACGAAATGTCAACGTGAGACAGTTCATGTTGGTGTTTCCTGATTACTTATTCTCTATTTAATGGTACATTGTTCGAAACATTCTAATTTAAAGCATTTAAACTGTATTAGTAAATTATCTGTCACACTACCAAAACACACATTTAATTTATGGCATTGCGAATGCGTTTCGGTTCACTGGTTGCAATTAATTTGGGTGCAACACTGCTAGCACAAACACGGCAGTTAAGAAATTGGGGATTAATTAAAATTAATTGGAACATTCATTGCGATTCCACCATTGTCTCGTCGCAAATCAGCGTAAACACACGGCCGCGTGTGCTGGTGCCATTTTGCATTCACTTTGACATCCATTAAAATTATGGCGCACCGTACCAAAAACTCCTGCACAATCAGTCATCAGACCCTCCTTGCCATCCAACTCGGCAGTATGCACTCGGGCTGGAGAGAGAGGACGAGCGAGCGATGGAGAAGACATAATATTTTGTGTTCCAAATTACTTGCCGGCTCTACACACACACACACAACACCGTGCAACAAAAGCCATATCCTGCTGTCCTTCTGCAAACAAAAGGACATATAGGAACGTAGGATCGTGGGCTCGTGCAACAACAAAAGCTGAAGAGAGCATTATACTTTTTTGTTGTTGCTGTTTATGTACTCGGAGCTAATCAGAAACGCTCATTTACATCCTTCGTCAACGCTAGCCATCCGCACGTCGTACGTGAGGGATCTGTAGTAAGCCTACTACTACTACTACTACTACTACTACTACTACTACTTTCCTATAGCTCGGGTGTGTGTGTCGGCGTGGTGGGGTAAAACAACAAAGCGAAAAAAAATTAAAAACAAACACAAACAAATACGTCTGGTAAAGCCGACGACTTTGACGCTTACGTACCTCTCGGGTCGCTCACACAAACATTCAACGGTGATGATACTGTTCGGTTGATGAAAAACGCCCCATACACCACGGTTGTAATAAGCAGTAGGAAGGTGTACATTTCGTAGTAGTAAAACTCGCTGAAAGCGGGAGACTCTTCACGTAGATTGTAAACATATACGCCCGGAAAGATGAAACACCAGACCAGACGACAAGGACCTATGCCGCTCCGTAAGACTCGTGAAGGTGTAGAGGAAATGGGTGAAAATGTCAACATAATCTGCCCTCGGGCTCTACTCATACTTGTCCGAAGCAGCAAGCGCTAGGACAGTTGGCGGACGTTTCTTGGAAGAAGTGAAAAGAAATGAGCTAAGGTAGTTTTGGCTATCGTGCGAAAGACTGAAGCTGCTGGTGGTGCGCCCTTACAGTACGGTACATACAACTGTGCCCACCCAATCTGTTGATGAAATTGTTGCGGAACATCTTCATTTCTTCTTGACAGCCCGAGCTAGCAGCACAATCTGCTACACCGATCATGTTCCGCACTAACCAGAAACGCAAACACCACCTCTCCGGCAATATCGTAAGTGTACGTGGTAAGGCTGACCGGCTTCACGAGTGCGTCAAGCATATGCGATGAGCAGTGCATGGAATAATTATCTATTTTTATGTTGAACTCTACCATCACCTATTTGTTCGGGGGGAAAAAGTATAAGGAAAGATAGTGTTAAATTCTACGATCGTCAATGAAGTTAATTTTGGACCTTTGAAATTTTAAACACAATGCAGCAGACAACATTCCATGCCACTGTTTTGTGTGTATGTCTTCCCACTTTAAACTTCCTTCTCGTCGGTTTGTGCTTCCGGTTTTTCCATGTGTGCTCACAATTTACCGGTCTATGTACATTCGTTTGCATAGTGAATGAAAAACGCAAACATCAGACACAGACAGACAGCAGTCCGATGGGTGAACTGTCGGAACCTACCGATTCACTTTGTACAGCCCTGTCTGCTGCATAAACAGTGGGCATTTGCGTTCTTATTCGACAGCACACTTTCCCTTCGTTCATGTTTTGATATGTACTGATGAAAGAAACCTTCTTTTCACCATGTATACATTATGTAAAGGATGGGTTTCGTGATGGAAATGGAAATCACCCATAAATTGGCTTTTAGCTTCTGTTCCAAAATGAAATGCGGTACAATTTTGATACCCTTCATAAGTTTGTTTCGCTTTAAAGAGTTATTTTTAATGAATTTTGGATTAAAATTCCTAATTAGCCGTGAGGCACCATGCGCCTCCATTTGTTAATTATTTTATGTTTATGTAAAAAACTCATAGTTTTTGTACATATAGAGAAATTCACAGTTCAAAAATCTAAATCCTTTTTGTTATATAATTAGTACAAAATTATTGGTAAACGACTCGAAAATTTCCCCGTTCACAAAACGTGTTAATCTGTACGAAAAACGCCTAATAGTATGCAAAGCGCAATTGATGTAGCGAACTCTGAGAGGAAATATGGTTAAAAATGGTCAAAAGCATCCATTCTGGCTTCAGGAGGTTATATACATATTCTCGGTCAACCGACGGGTGAACAATCTGGCCTATAACTTGTACGGAGTTGACGTACGGTATCAGAGCATTCATTCTATGGATAGATGATTAGATAATCGGTCTCCTTAGTAAAAAGTCGATTATGAGCTGGGAATCCAGTTGTTTCAATGTGTGGTTGGGTACACTCATCATGTGTTAATCATTGTCTAAGAACTGTATTTATTGAACGATTTTTGACCAAACAGAAAACACACTGTGCATTAAAATTTAAAATTCACAGTGCTGCACACAAAATATTCTAGAGGGAAGCCCTCTTGTTTGCGCTGAGTAAGGTGTTTCCCGAAACAAAACAACAAAAAACTCCCCAAAGGTCGCAACGCTTTATGTAATTGAGACCGGACCGGCAACACTGTTTGCCTTCCGGGTTCATGGCTAAAGGTTTCACCGATTAGCTTCCGAATGGAATATTTTGTTTTTACCGCTGGTTAAACATGATTGACATTCCTTTCCCAACCTTTACGTAAACACGGAACAAACGATCCCGGAAAAAAGTGTCAAACCAGTTGGTGGTGGAAATATGATATTGACCTTTGTCAAAAATGTGGGGGACTAGTGGCATTTTGATACAAAAATATATTTACTCATCCAAACGGCAGATTTTCTATATTTTTTTCGTAAGCAACGCAAACGATAGGAAAAAATCCGTTGGAAAACAACAATCAACCATGGTCACTAATGGAATTTTAGTGATTGACAAATTGATAAACCATTTCTTCTTTTTTATCCAAGGTCTGCTATGTCATTAACCTTAGACATCATGCGGACACTATCCAACAAGCCTTTAGAAGGGGTCATCAACCAACAAACTAGTCGTAAGAATCAACAAGAGTCTTTTAAAAGAACACAAAAACTCTCTATCTCACACACACATTTTCCCCGTTGCTCTAACTGTTGCCGAGAAAGTTTTAAATTTGATCACCATTTGCTCGGCAACGTCCCTGGTACAACAGAATGCAATTATCGTATATGGATGGCGCAAGCTCGAAACAATTCTAACCACACCAACCACCAAACAACACACCTGTAATAAACAAAATGGAGTAAAAAAAGGCAACAGCATATGCCATCAGCTGGACGGAACCCAAACACACACACACACGTACATGAATTCAAACAACATTCCGTAACTTTGTTTCTAACTACCTTAATCGACACCCTGTAGCTTCGCTCCCAACTCCCAGGATCGTACCGTAATGTCCACAATCGCACACGTACAAATACTTTCAGCAGCAACACAAAAAAATGGTCCAATATTGAAAGTTTTATTCAACGCGTAGCTTCACTATTCAGGTAATCCTGATGCACAATAACTCGCGCATGTTGGCCGCGATGACGTTTGCCTCTTTGCAGTCGGTCGGTTTTCCGCCTGCACCATGCCTGTGGGTAGTGATATTCTCGAGTTCTGTGCTTCCCTTTTCCTTCGAAATTCATAATTCCACCACACTACGGGAAGCGAGTTTGAGGATTGGGTGTTGTTTTTAATTAAAACTTTTCCTCAACACGCGCGCTACATCCAGCGCGCAGCTACGTTTGTTAGCCATTTCTGTTACAAATAGAATTTCATCACGACATGTACGACAAGAAGTTTTTTTTCCTCCCATCGGTGACAAACGGCGACTGACAAATTGCTTTAAATGTGTTGGAATTAAATAGTTTCGACCATTTTCGATCGTTAGCGTACATTTTTTATAATATAAACTGCTTTCAATACAAATTTTTGTTCGTATCGTGGAGCATCTCAAGCAGAATATTTTTATGGATTTTATGGTTAGATGTTGATTTTATTTACATAGTTTAGATTGTGCCTAATCAATATTGATATTAAAAAACATCATATATCGAAGCAAAAGAACGCATCGTTACACTTAATACTATAATATTCTATTTCCCTTACCTAATTTCCCCCTAATCCAACACACACCCTGACACCTTGACTGCTCTGCGCCTTGGTCGTTCAATCGTCCACTGCAGTTCATTTTCTGCTCGACCCAATTTTGCGTCCGATACACTCGCATACCATCACTCAATCAATGCCAAAAACCAGTGCCAAAACCAACCAGGGCAACGGGAATCGAACGTACGATGCGTTAGCCGTAGTGCCACCGATAATCGCCCAAACGCCAAATTCGAACCTCCCTCCAGGGATAATGTAGGGGACGAGGACCGGGGGGGGTACAGAGGCACATCAGCTCTCATAACCTGTCGGGGCACGAAGACGCAATGAAGGCGAACCTCGACCTCGGTGGACAGTGAACGCAACCCACAACAGGACAGGATGACGATGACCACAACAGGATACCGTTCCATCATCATCGGTTGGTTAAATTGAAAATTGAGTTATTAGGTCATCTACCAGCGGTGGCCGCCTCGCCTTTTGGCACAGTATCCGTGCATCCGTTGCGTGTTTGCACGTGGATAAACTAGCACACCACAACAACGGCCACTTGCTGCCTGAGAACTTCCGACGGGGGTTTTCGGTACCGATGGTAGCGGCTATCATCGGCTACCAGCATTCTGATGAAATATTCCGCTCTCTGCTTGGTAGTTCTCGGTAAGCGAGGGAAATCCTGCGAGGGTCCATCCAGCAGGCCTATATATACACGACGGTCAACAAGCAGGCTCGATTCTTGTGTGCCATTTTCGTTACCAATTGAGTTGGGTTGCTCGTTGCATGCATACCGTATTTTTCCCGGAAAGCTGACCGATCCTTGCAGATTTCCCGTGAAATGTTCCCAGGCCATCCTGATAAACCGCAAAATTCGATTAAAATGAATCTGACGACGAGTACACGAGGGGCACGAGTATAGCTCTGATCTCACCGATGCTTCAGACGTGCAGTTGCATACGAGCCTTTTTTAGTTGTTGCTGCTGCGCGTGTCTTTGTTTGATTATTTATTTTAAGATCACACAAACAAGGTGAAGAGGATTGTATACTGACCGACATTTTGTTTGCAGTGTTTCTGCTCCGTCCCTGGGTCCATCTATTCCATTCCTGACAGCTTGAGTTTTGTGTGACGTATTTCAAGTGACAGCTCGATTTGGTGCTGTGGTTTTTGTGGGAGATGGCAAATAAATTTCCTTGACAGTTGATTGAAATGGTAAATCTCTGAACGCAGAGGTTTTTTTTTTTCTTAATCCTTAGCTGCAAGTCCACAATAAGCCACAAAACCGATTAAACGTTTAATCCGTATCAAGTTTAACCGATATCGATAATGTTTTATTTAATAGTTTCAACTCAATTTAAGCTATTTCTACTGTACCGCTAAAGGTTACTTATGGCGTTATGGCCTCTTCAGCGTTGAGTCCACCCCAATACGCACAAGCCGTTTCCATTCCGATACAATCGTTTCTAGCTTTGAGCATGATCACAAAATAATTAGATACAACTGGCGCTTTTCCGCCTGTTTCACCTCAATTTCCACCTGGCTTACCCATACCAACAATTAACATAGTCTTGCCCGATTTTACCGCAATGCCGTCGTACTGCATCGCATCCGTATGTGATGTATTTATTGACTGACCAGATTGCCCCGGTTGTCCTGTACCGGTGCCGAGGTGCAACATACCGTAAATTGAATTTTTAGCACAACAAACCGCAACTTCGATCCGTTTCGCATCGAACCCGTGTGCTCGATGAAGCATGAAGAAAAACGGCATACGATACAGTTCGAAGGATTCGCATTCGGACACTTCGTCCAGACTCACCCAGAGCAACACCTGCATTGGTCTTTTAACCTGCCATTTTAATATTTAATCGCGCAAACTATCGTTCAACGACGGTACGTTACTCTGTACCACCACCAAATAGCGATACGTCGCTTGACCGTAACACTGTTTCTGACAAAAGCAGTTGTGGGTCAGCCAGCCAAGCTATTCGGGTTTTGGTGAGATTCGGGTTTGTAAGCTCGGATGGGCACTGCTGTCTTAAATAATTCAAAACAATCGTACTACAGTGCATTGCTGCATTGGTCTTAAAACCTTCGCCGAAGCTAGCAAACGGCCACAACTACACCAACGGAGCTTGTCCATCAAGCGCTCGTCCCGAGAGTGAACTCACGGGCACGCTCAAAACTAACAAGGATGTATGGCATCCGCATCGTAATGGTTCAACCCGGTGTAAAGACGGATTCGTGGAACCTCGGATTTATCTTGCAATCATGGAAGATTAATCACCACCACCACCACTACCGACTCCCTCCTGGACCACCTTCAAACCCTCCCTTCGTTGGATCTGAAACACACACACAGCTAATGGCAGTTTAATGCTTCGCTAGCTAATAATTTGCCTTCCAGGATACTCAAAACGGTTCACGATCGATCGGCAGGATAATGGCGGGAAATCGTTGCATGCAATGGTCGTGCGAACCTCGGTGCGGTAGTACGGGGGCCACCTAAAGTGGAAAACGGTTCAATTGATCAGATCAGCTCAGACTCATCAAATTGTGACGATCGGAAATTACTCCGAAACCCTTGTGACAGCTGGCAGCCGATGCCGGAACGGATGCGGAAAACGGTTCAATATTGAACCGTTGCTGTGCAAATTCGTACATTACTATGATTTTGGTGGGGTGAATAAACCCTGCTCGTCGAGGTACAGTAATGTACAAAAGTGTTTGAAAATTGAGAAAAAGTAGTTATTCTCATGCAATAATTACTTCACCTAAAAAAGTAGAGCTTGAAGAACTTTGAAGTATTAAATGCGCTTTTTGAAATTATTTTATATTAAACCGCATTTTTATAGTTAGAAGGCCTGCTGTTTTTGTGCTCAATACTGTGCTTCACATCGACATTGTGATAACCTTATCAAACCATGGAATCCAATATCGCCGAAAGCAACTCTAAGAGGGCTCGGTCAAATAGTGAAAAAACCATGGCACATGGCACAATAAAAAAAGAGACCACACACATACACGACTCTCTATCTCTCTCTCTCTCTTTACTCCCTCTCTTCTTACCCGTGACTCGAGCGAACGGAACTGATTTGACTCGATATTGCTAGACACACGGGGCTGTACAACGCCGTAATCCAATGCTAATATCGAAGTCACGAGGACATCCGTCTGTCGTACATCGAGCCAGCCACCTGAACGTGCTCATACATAAGGCAATCGGAGCCGTGATCCAGCCACGGTTCTCATCCACTCTATCCCATATATGCATCCTTGTACGGGGCAAGGACCGGGAATTGGGCGATGCAGGCAGCGAAAGAGGTGAAATCAGCGAAAATAGGCTGTCTGGTGCTTTAGGCTTCTGGCGTTTCGGTGTCGTCGTCGTCGGGCCGTATGTCAGTATGTGTTCTTTAGCCGTCGGCTGACTTGACAGTTTCACCACCTTCGTTCTGCCAGCGACCGGCGCTAGCAGATACATTAAATATTTGATTTACCCTCTTCCCAACCACGATTGCGATGAACATTGTCACGATCGTGGATGGAGCCTGTAAAAGCGTCCCCCACCAGAGGAAGAAAAAAAAGGCTGAGAGTAGTAGTACGAGTAGTAGTCGTACAATCAGCACGCTACACGCTACTTTAATATATGAAATGATTTAATGGGGGGAAAAAGTGTGGTTGCAAAAACATCTATTAAGTGTGCGAGGTTACTAAAGCTCGGAACAAGCTTCGGTTCGCAAGCATTCGAAGGATCGTGTTCCAACCTCCACAGCACATGTGTTACCCCGTGTAACATGGATACAAAACACGGATCCAATTTTCATTTCCGACCCATTCCATTGTGCGGCGGAAAACGGAAACACCGTCTCGCACAGGTCCCTCTCGCAGGAAGGCCCACGTCGGTTGCAAATCAACAGTCACTCCTGGCACGGAACGCCCTGTGACAGCGCGTGGCTCGAAGGGGCACACAACACACAACACGAAAGAAATACCACGACACCAAAAGACTCTCCGGTCCTCGCAGCGTCGGAGATTTCCACCAGCCAGCTCGCGGGTGCGATACGGAATGGATTAAAAATGCAACCTTAATCCGAATGCAACCACTCGAGGATAAAGTGCAGTACGCTACGCGGCAGCAACAGTGTGCGCTCGAGAAGCCGCCTTCGGACCGGTTGTTGAACTTTTCCGCTTTTCCGGCTACCCTTTCTCGTGTCGTTCTCTAGCGGCTTTCTCCACCGGTCGTGATTGGTCTAGTGCCGAAGCCTACCGAAGCCAACCGCCAGGCAACTTGGGTTCAGGGTTTGGGGTGAAAAATATGCACAGACACAATACCAAATCGCTTCCGCTTCCGCTTTACCGCCCCGTCACTTCCCTCTTTTTTCCATTCTCGCGCTACCCAACCCAGTTTCGTTTTCACTTTAATCCACTTTTGCCGCCGGGAAGCGTTTGGCACGGTAAACGAGAATTCATCCACGACCAGTTTCTCTGACGGGGCAGTGATGAGGAGGAGAGGTGGCCAGTAGGGGAAAATTCTTCGCCCGTTCGCTCTCGGTTAGTAGGAAAATAATATCACAAACCCGCTTTTTACCACGCCTTACCTCAAGTGCTTAATCCTTGGCGCTTTCTTTGCCGAAAGCCCTCCACAAGCAGTGGGTGCTAGCGTTGTTGGCCTTTTGGTTGGCGCCCACGGGTGTACTTTTTTTTTTGGAGGGGGCCGGATGGACCACCGAACGGACGGACGGACGAGAGCGAAAGGGACTGGGGATTATTACCGAGTTGATCGATAATTGTGTTTGGTTTATCGGGGTAGCCTCTCTTTGCCTTTCTCTTTGCTGAGTCGTTCAAGTTCGGATAAGTTTTGCCCTGGAACTCGGTGCCAACTTGGGCAGTACTTGGTGGCTGATTTATCCGACTGTCTAAGTGCGCTGCAATGAAAAATAAATGCAAGCAGTTTTACCATCCTCAGCATACTTTTCAATCCTGAGAGGCGCTGGGATAATGTTTCCGTTGCGTTTGATTGATTTGTTGTTCTTTTTGGCTTTGTAAGTGTGTCTGTGTATGTGTTTCATACTAATCACGTGTAAGTTTTTGCAACTGGGGGAAGTGCTCAATTTTGCAGTATTTAATATAAATTGGATGAACCTTCCGCTCGAAGCTTAGCATTAATTTTAAAGAGGAAAAGTTTCGCTCGATACCGTTTATCCCTCCGGAGGGTGGTGTTTTAAAAAAGAGTCGGAAATAAATTAGCCCATCCGTCCTCCGACCCATGCAAGTCAGGAGGCATCAACTGTCTGTCGGTGTTGTTGAGGATGATCTTAATCTGTGGTTGATTGATTGGACAGGTGAAAGCACGATCAATAGCGTCATTTGAAACGCATAAGATATTAGAAGGGCGTGAGGTTGATTTGAGGGTAATATTTGTTGGAGCAAAGGTTGAGAGGGGTTTTTGGTGTGAGATTGCTTCTAAATTTGTGGAGAAATATGATAAGGACTTGAAGGACATTCATCGATGCTTCGTTGTAGGAAAATATTATAGAAATAAATGGATACAAACACTTATTCCTACAAAAAGACCAACTTTCGAAGGAACTAAACAACTTCAATTTGTAGATCTTTTGGGGACAGAAAAAAATCACATCATCCCTACTAGGGATGACATCCGATTACAACTATTTTCTAAACTGTCGCCAGAACAAGATTACCTAGAAAAAGAATCCTTCGAGAGAAACTTTATCTCAACGATGCCAAAAACAGGACCGCTTCCTTCAGCTGACGACAAGCTTAGGACGACAAGAAGTTGCAAACCCATCTTCCGTTTGCATACCACACACAAACTGCCAAGATTCCGGATTTTTCAAAAATCCGTTTGCAACCAATTTAACCTGTGCACAATTCCTGTGCCTTTACTGGCGAACAAATTCTTCGCCCCGCTAGACAAAAAACAACTACCAGGTACGACAACTTTGTTAAGGAAACTTTGATGGGACCTGTGATTCGACTCGAAAACTCTTCGTTCATGAAGTGCATCTGCACAGCAAAAAAAACAATGCTGCTCCTTTGCTCTTTCCAAAATATGCAACATCAGCAACCAACCAGTGACAACCAGGTTGGTGCTGAAAGGTAGTTGTTGAAGCTTATTTTTTGTTACCACCATCCTAATTTGAACACCACAAAAAAGACGTCGGTAGCGACAATTTCATTGTCATCCAAAGCTCGTACTAGCGGGGAGCGAATGAGTTTGAAGTTTGTTTGATGTGAGCACGAATCGACGGTGAAGGAGAATTTGGGACTAATGTGCGTATCGTTGCGGTGCACTTTTCTACGGTGCCAGTGTTTTTGCGCTTTTCGTCAGAGTTCGAAGCATCAAGAAGTGTACTGGAAATGAAAGCTTCCAGTTTCTCAAATTTCAACCACACAACTCCACACCAGCTTGCAATTTTCCATACTCCTTTTGTGCCTTTAAGCCTCTTTACCAGGTGCAGGTAGTTTCACGGAATCCTGTTCCAAGTTCCGCCTTACGTGATGTACGTATTGTGATGGAGAAAGGCAACAAGTTTTCACAACACTTACAATCATAAATCACGTACCGGCTTTTGGAGAGTTTCCCCGACGCTGCACCATCATAAAGTGTCAAACAGTCTTCAGCTTCATTTTACATTCCCAGCTTTTTTTTTCGATTCACAACCACACACCGTCAGCATCTCTTATCGGTTGCTTTTAATCACTGAAGAAAATTGAGAAAGAAAATCCTTTCACCTTCCTTGTGTTTATGTCTGCGCCACCACCAGACACGAAAAATACTCCCTCCCCTGGAGACCGATTTATGTGTAAGACCGGGAAGTGGATTGCACTCGCCAGATAAACTCACACACACACAAACACGCAGACACCCAACCGTACCATTTATCTTTCTATGCGCTCCATTCGCTCCATTGCCGAAGGTCGGAAAAGTGCAATGTCGCGCCACGTGTCTGCACCATTTGCCAGACACAACCGCACCAGATTGCACCGTACGGGTCTGTGACCGTCTCGGTTTTGCTTTCGCGTTTTTTCGCGAACCCAGACGAACGCGATCCGACAGACCAGACGACAAAGAAAATGAACAACCTTTCGCAAAGGAAAAACTTTTCCCACGATCCCTCGTGCAGCACCGAGCGCACGGAGAACATTGTAGGCAGCGCGGAAAAGCATTGCATACTTACACACCCATGGCCGTCGTGCCCGACAGTTGCATACTTTCAGGCGGTGCACATCGAGACGTTCTGATTTATCTGGCTCTGGTGGGTGACGCGATCCCCTTTTTATCTTCTGTTCCGTGATTGTCTGAAGACTGAGTTATTATGTGTCTATCGTCTGACAGAAAGCAAGACAGCAATAGCGGAAGATAGAGCGAGAGCGAGAGATTGGAAGTGTCCTATCAGTGCAACTGCATTTTTTGAGCAACTAACCTCACACGAAACGAACTCGCTGCAACCGGTTTCCGGGTGCTGATGAAACAATTCTTTCATCACGAAAGCTAACAGAAGAAAATCGAATACCAAGGCGAAACATCAAAAAACACAGCTTCCACAATTCGATTACCGAAAGTCCGTCCTGCCCGCGCACGTCGTCGTATCTTTGTTATCAATTTTCTTTATCGCTTTTTCTTTCTCAGAATTTCACCAAACACATCGCCCAAACGGCGTGCAGCGGCGGAAAATGGTCAAACAGAGTGGCGGAGCAGAAATCAATCGATTCGCACCTCGGACGCGATCAGCATCGGCGACAGTGACACTTCCGGCGACAACAAACCGTCCTCGCACGACGAAACCATCATCACGAAAAGCCCTACACAAACAACACTGGTAAGTGCAAATCGGGCGGGGAAAGAATAATGTCTTTTCTGGTCTGTTTTATTTATTTTTATTTTTTTCGGGTTTAATTTTAAGATGAAGGCATGGGTATCACACGAAAGATTGCTACAGTTTTGAAAATAGTTTTTTGTTGTTTATTTTTATTTTTGAATAGTCTTAAAGACTAAGGTGCCCTTTCAGGGTTTGGAGAAGGAAATGTCTCCAAACCATCGTGAATTGTACTAATATTTATAATTTAGCTTTAAGCAATACGGCCAGGCCGTTCTTTGTGAATAAAAAAAAATAGTCTTAAAGACTTACTCAATATGTGTTTGATAGAAAAATATTACCTGTCTTCATGATTTCGTAAACTTTGGCCATAAGCAGGGCAAAATGCAAAACCATTGGCTGCTTCATCACCAGCACCTTTCTTAACGCCAACATTCCAGTGATGGTTCAAGATATTTGGAGACCCCGAGCGTAATGGCAGTTGAAGCCCCTCTGATTGTGATATTGCAGGAAAACAACAAGATTTCCACACGGATGAGGCCCCAAGCGGCCGTTCCTTCTACACCTAGGTTGATCCGTCACTGCAACATTCTAATAGCATACTTTTAGGCGTTTAATGAGTTCAAACGCGCCTAGGGTATGTACGCGTAAAGAGTAGCTCAGAGTTCTTTCGTCTCGAGGTTTTTGTACGCTTTCTCGTATTTTTTTTTGTCTTTTCCCATGGGAAAGCGTACAAAGCTATAATCACACCAAAAAGGGTAACAAAAATTGTTCTAATTTTAATGATGTTAGATATTTATATCGAGCTTATAATAACGATTAGATTTAACCTCTCTATGAACTCCCAACGTCCCAGGATATTTGCAAAGCTCTAAAAATATCATGGAAGCTTCCAAATCCGATTTGCTCCAGCCATAAAAATGGACAATTTTAAACCTACACCTGATTCAATTTACCCTGCTAATCTCTAGTCATCTGTAACACAGATTAAAAGAGGATATTTAAAAATATTCATCACGATTCATTTTTTTCCGACCACTTGTGTTCGGAACACTAATGGCACATTTAGATACTCGCTCGGAGTAACCTTACCCTAATGCGTGTCATGTTACGGGTACAAACACACAGGGTACCTTATTTGATCGTACCCGTAACACACCGTCCTCACGATGGTACGATTATCCTTTCAACCTGCTAAGCCAGCGTTGAGCGTAACCGGCCTTCTGCTAACCGTTCGTTCCAACCAAATTCGTCCTTGGATATGGATTATCGCCTCCGGCCTGCGGTTTCGTGTCGATTTTATTCCACCTGTTTTGCTGCTACCGAAAGTGTGAACCGTGTGTCACTTTCAATCAACTGCTTCAACGCTCAGTTCAAGCTCGGTCGGACTCTAGCCAGCCCAAAATGAGCCCAGAAAAAATGTTCTCTCAACTCCCGAGAAGCTCTACTATTTTTGGATAAGCGAATGTTATTTGCAAACAACTTTCACCTTCGCTCGCTTCGTTTAGCAGTGAAAGAGCAATCAGATGAATGGGTTGAGGAGTTTTTTTTTTTTTGTTGGCAAAAAAATAAATGTATGACTTCCTCATAGGAAACCGAGAAAAGCCAACCCCGCCGTACGTTAGTGCAGATTGATGTGGGGTCACAGTTCTCTTAGCTTTCGTGCGCTCAAAAAGGTTGTGGTTCTCGGTTGTATTCTCCGGGTATCGAACCACTCTTAATCCTTTCCCTTTTTTTTCGGTGTGCGGATATGGAGACGCCTGGTTGCCCACAAGTGTTGTGAATTATTGATATTCGTTTCGAAGGCCCGGGACACGTCGCCGAATGCTGCCGAATGATGAAGGCTTAGCCGTATCAGTGGTCGCTTAGCCGTGTATGATTGTGGTCCACCGTGTGGCCTTTCTTCGTGATACGATGGTTCTGACTGCTCGACCAATCGACTATTGACCTAGCTCGCCTTGTACGGTGGGATGGCTTTCGCCATCGTCACTCGTTCGCAAATGGCAGATCTATGTTGTATGTGGCTCTGAATAAATTATCTCTTTTTTTTCCTTCTTTTCCTAGCCCCTAGTACAGGCACACTTTATTTTCATTTGTGCCAGAATAGATAGGATGGAAATTACGTACGAGCTTTGCATTTGTCGCGTAATGAGAGTACTATATCTAGGCTCAGTAAGTCGAAATTAATGGAAAAAATTAGCGATGGAAGATAGTGACCGTTAACGGGACATTAATTACTGCTTCTTGAATAATGAGAAAATTTTTGTGATTTTTATTATATGATGTAAGCAAAAATTGAAATGTTGCTATCAATTTCACAACATATCGCATCGTTTAAATTTCATGTTAACCCTATTCCTACTAACGATTGAAATTGCTTATAACTCCGAATCTGCTTCTTCTTCTTCATTGGCACTACAACCTCGAAAGGTCTCGGGCTACCATTTCTGGCTTTCTGTGACTTGATTTTACCCGAAACAAAGTAGTGTCAGCCCTGCGTACGGGGAGGCGGTCTGGATGGGATTTGAACCCCGGTCCTGCCGTGTAAAGACCGGCGCCGTTATCGCCTCGGCCACTGGACCGCCCCCAATTATAACGTTATATGTTATTAAATTTAAATAAAAGCCATTACAAAAGGCTTATTTCCTTGGCACGAAACTACACCAAGATAAAGCTACACACCATCTTCAAATATGTATTAATTTGAGATATAATGTTATTCATAATCCTTGTAGTGTAATTAAGATTTTTTACATTTTTTAACAAACTAACAAAACAAATAATAACCGGTCTTTTCTAGTTTTCACCGGTTTTCATTTAAATTTTCAAATTCGTTAATCTATTTTCAACACTGGTAAAGATTGTAATTGTAAACGGAAACTCGTAATGTTCAATAGTAGCTGCAAATTCCCAACATTTCTGCAAACTTAGCACTAAAGAAAATACCCAGGAAAAAAACCCCGTTTTCAAAATAACGACCAACGTACGAAACGTTGCAATCCTACTGGCGACAAATATTATCATTCTCTAAATGATTCTAATAAATTTGAGTAAATTTAAAATTGCACCCTGCTCACAGTCCCGCTAGATTTCGCTGTGTTTGCTCAAAACTAGCTAGCTCCATGCTTCAGAAGCGTTCTGCCCCGAGCAACCAAGCTGCTTTTTCTACCACTCGCTCATTCGTTTGCCCAATCTTGGTTGCTTCTTAGATCCCGGCGAAGGAAAAGATAGTTTAGCTTAAGTGCCATCAACAAACCCATCTTCATGTTACGGGCCACTGTTTAGTGAAGCATTTGATATTCTCTCGCAAACATAAACGGGAATAGTTTGCTGCTGCCCATTCCAACGCAAAGCGACCAGGCAATGAAAGATATGGCGATTGCGAGGGAATGTCCTTTTTCCTTCTTGTTTTCGTGTCTCTTCGCCACAAGTTCGGACTTCCGGAAGATATGGTCCTTGCCTTTAACTCCGTCTTTTTTGTGCCGTGTCCCTCTGCTAGTTCAGCATACCCAACGTGAAGTCCGACTGCTGCAGGAGGCACTGTATGTTTCTTCTATTCACTATATCGCTATCGTGGCAGCAGGAAGCGACGGGGAAACGATGAAAACGATGCAGACGGAAGCATAAATCACATAAAAATGTAATTTCTTCCAGCGAAATCCTGCGCGTTTTTGGGGTGGACCGTCGCAGCCGCCGCCGCTGCCGACGGACGAACACACCATGAAGGCAAAAATCTGGCCGAAATCGGCAATAGTATACGCAAACCCATGAGGAGACGCTTCGACAAGGAAGCGAAATGTTAAATAAATTTCGTGCGCTTCCCATTCCTAACAGCTCCACTCCCCGTGGCAGGACACGACACCCAGCGGCGTCCACAGCACGTCAAATGAAACGGATGAAACAAATGATAGTTACCGAAGATTTTATGCCACAGACAAAATTCTTTCAATAAACATTCGCTTAGTTTTTCGTTGATAAGAAACACCAGCACCGGCAGAGGGTCTTCCCGCAATCAAGCCTCACCAGCCACAAAAAATAAAAGACGAAAGCCATATTCACAGCCAACTCACAGGGATGGGCGATTTCTGTTTACTTTCTTCATTCGGGCGTGCTAATAAATGGAAGGAAAAATCTGATGCGCTTTTATGTGCTACTGTGCAGCTGGAGGATGGGAACCAGTTTTGAGATGGATATCAACCCTATTATCGAGTAATAAGGGACTGTCTTTTCTCGTCTGCTCGTTCCCATTTTTCATAGTAGCGAGAGCAGCATAGAACGCCTTAAGATTCGATTTCGACGCTGGCAATATTCTTATGGGGGTAAACAGCTTTCTACCTACGTTTGGTGGCATTATTTATCGACGCTTATTCCCATTTCGAAATCTTTATTCACAAGAAAATGCTGATCCGTTTTTCCCTGTGATGTATCCCGAAATAGTTTGCAAACAGACTGGAATCCTCAAAAGCATTCAGGATGTCCCTGGCTCGTTGGCTGAGCGGATGCAAATAGTATGGTTTAA
This sequence comes from Anopheles stephensi, assembly GCF_013141755.1. Taxonomy (NCBI): domain Eukaryota; kingdom Metazoa; phylum Arthropoda; class Insecta; order Diptera; family Culicidae; genus Anopheles; species Anopheles stephensi. The sequence goes on along the minus strand of NC_050203.1, from coordinate 54,496,053 downwards.
ACCATCGTTTCTTTTCAATTTGTTTGCTGCGCTCGGTACTACAGCTACCACCAACGGCTGGAGATTGATTCGTTTTAAGCGATTAAACTACAGTAAAGCGCTAGTGCTTTTTTATTACATTGATTGAATAGTGAGAATGGTCGATAGTCGTGGGATAGTCAGCTGGGTTTTAATAACAGGTTGGGGAAAAATACAAGATTAAGTGCGGTAGCAGTTTCGACTGTAATTTTGTTTCTTCTTGACTACCGTCACCAAAAAGAAAAGTATTGCGAATATCGTTGCGAATTCTTCGTTTATAGTACCATCAAACCCTAATTTACACGGATAATATGGACCAAAGATATTCGCTTATCATAAGTTCCAACTATTGCTTCGAATACTGCCTTAGACATTATCTATCCATTTAATTAAGAGATCGAATTCTTCTCTTCTTGGCTAAATGACATGCTAGGCCGACATATAATGGAATACTAGACTTAGGCTGGTCCGGTTGCCGAAGCGATAGTGTCGCCGATCTTCACACAGAAGGAGCGCGGATCAAATCCCATCATGAACGCCTCTACGTTCCCAGGACTGACTATCCAATTACGAGTAAAATCAAGTCAAAGAAAGTGAGTAATGACAAGCCAGGAGCTTACGAGGTTGTAGTGCCAAAACAGAAGAAGAAATTTAAAGATTTTACGTAGTTGGATAATCAATCTTCACTATGGGGAAACGGTTCATTGGCATGGGCCATTAAAGCCTTTTGAATTGAATTCTAATTTGCATATTTCAAAGCACATTCAAAATAAGCATTTCTTCTTCTTTGGCACTACAATCTCAATAGGTCTCGGCTTGCCATTTCTGGCTTTCTGTCACTTGGTTTTACCCACAGCTGGATAATCAGTTCAGTCAGTCGCGTACCACATCTCACGTGTTAGCAGTGGTGGGTCAAGATATTCGGAGGCCCCAAGCGGAATAGCAGTTGAGGCCCCTCTAATTGTGATATTAGAGGGAACAACAGGATTTCCCTCACCAATAAGACTCCGCTGACCGACGAGGCCCCGAGCGGTCAAAAATTCTCGCGGTATACAAAATTATATAAAAAATCTCAAGTTTCCCTATTTATTTTCCAGTTCGAAAAGATACATATTTTATCGCTGTACAGCTGTACCATATTTTGAACTCAAGAAACAAAACTACATAATAAACTCAAAATCACATTATCAAATTGTATATCTTTGAATCCAAAAAACTAGAGTACTGCGTAAGATATAATTCATCGGATTATTTATCGCTGTACCATATTTTGAACTCAAGAAACAAAACTACATAATAAACTCAAAATCACATTATCAAATTGTATATCTTTGAATCCAAAAAACTAGAGTACTGCGTAAGATATAATTCATCGGATTATTTCAAACTGATTCAGTGAACATTAGAACGAGTAAATTAGTTAACAACTGGTATGCAATTATGGATAAGGACTATTTATTTATTTATTTATAATTCCAGTATTACGGCATGACGCATGGATAAGGACTATGTTAGCAATATTTTCCTTTAAAAGATTTTTTTCTTATATAGATTTTTTTCTTCGACCTCCATTCGCTCCCAAGTGCTCACCTTCCCTTAATTATTTTAACTAATAAAATTACCCAACTCCATCACGTTCTTTGCTCCATCTCGCCCGCCAAAACACAGCCAAAGACGCGTCCACCAAATGCGATGCCCCAGCGATACGCAAGTCTTCCATGTTCGAGTCCACCCAAGCTGCAGGATTTGTCCGGATCAAACGATGCCGCTGGCGGAAGTCTCGACGGTGGCCGGAACAAGCTCGGTATCGGTATCAGTGCCGTGCACGATGCGGTACTACGGGGGATGGCCCGATTGCCCGGTAAGTTGCTTTTTAAACAACTTTTTTTTTATCTCAAAAGTTAGCCAGTTTCTTATTTTCCAACAATTATTTTAAAATTATTCCTCTCAATACTTTTACTGCTTCTTACAAACCCCATTTTACTTAGCACAACACATCAAATGAATCCTTTTCGGCTTAATAACATTTGCACCATAATTAGACCAATTATGAATACTTCAGTTAATAACCACCGGGGTTTTTTTAAACTCCCCCGAAACCAAGGCAATATACACCGTTGCATACCGTTTCCACACTTAATAGCGTTTGTGGTGAAAAATTAAATTTTCATGTGCCGGGTGTTGCGTTATATGCTTTCGTTGTTTTTTTGCTACACTCCGATCCGATTAAGCCGTTCCGACCCGTAGATCAGCCACACTACTATATTCCCCCAGGTGCGTGGAGAGAAAACGGAGAAAGCTCGGAGCAGTGTTGCGTTCTAGAAATTGCTTTCGAGCGCAAAAAAACACAAGAATTACGGACCATGTTTATTTTTGTGTTTTTACTTCACACGAAGCTTTCCTCGGGCACGCTATAGCGCGCGACGAATGGGAAAGCCGGGTGTTTTTTTCGTTTGCGAGCTTAACCGGTAAGTTCTGTTCATCGTCCTCGGGGGGTGTCCTGGGTGGTGGATTGACATTTGCCTCAACTCTCCACGGTGCACTTTCACGGAAGGATGAAATTATGTGCACCACGGGAAAACGGTAGCGAAGCATACGGATACTGAAACTGGCGAAATAAGGCCCGACCGCAGGAGAAACAAATAATCGATGGGAAAAACTAACCGGTAGATGCATGGGCTCGAGCGGCTTGAGCAACAAAGATTAATGAGATGGTCTACAGGCACGCAGCTGGCCTGACGCTAATGGTGTGTGAGTTGTCGACGTCATTATCTTAAGCTTCGAAGCGAGCGCCAAATTTAGATAGGAAGGTTTTCTTTTGTTTCCAGGACAGGTATTTGGTGCTTGGGACAACATTTAGTATTGAAGTTTAGATAATTTTAATGGTACAGTTGTAGCTTCTTTTATGCAAACAATATGTGTCAGTAATGTTCAGTCAGAATTATATAAATCTGGGTTCACGGCTAGATTTGTAGCTGTCTGTACTACTCATTACTACACTGATACCATTTCCTATAGCAGCACCCTGTACTTACCCAATAGTCCATATTGTATTATATTGTTTACGTGTTTCCAGTTATAATGTGTTGTTATTATTTTGTTATTTTTTCTTGATTGGAGCATTTGTTATAGCCATTTTAATCCAGAATCTATTCTTGCAAGATTTTTGCGTTGAAGAAGGTAAAGTAATAAGAACATTCTCAAAAAAAACATTTAGAGGCACTTAAAAACAGAATAACATCATGACTTACCAATCGGTCGGTTAACCGGTACATCGATAAGAAAGATAATCCAGATAATACATCTACTGAAAATTTAAGAGATCTTTAAATGTGTATTAAATTACTTGAAAAAATAGCAAAATCAGGGACTTAAATGAACTAAAATTAAATACAATGAATAGTTCTTCTACCTCTCCTTTGACAATACAACCTCCATCATGCCATGTCTCATCAATCTCTCATGATGCCATTTTTTACTTGGTATGACTTGATTTTACCCGTAGTAGAATTGTCAATGCTTCGTACGAGGAAGCAGTCTACATGAGATTTAAACCCCGTATGAAGATCGTCGCTGCTACCGCCTCGACCATCGGACACAACATTTTGAAATTTATTAACAACGTAGACCCCACTGTCTGCCATTTTGAATATGTTTATCTTTTAAAAGAATTTTTAAATTTTTTTTAAAGAAATTGAAGATAGAAATACAATTAACAGATTAAACTTGGAGTTGCATGAAAAATAAAGATGCAGCTATAGAATGTGGTATCAGTGTATAGACTTAGCAGTTGATAGGTGATAACCTTTAGACACGAGTTCTCACACTAGCCCACACGATGGAATCAGTTGAGTACAATTACGGCCGAGTAATTAAAACATTTAATTTATTCCGTTTTCGAATCTTAACTGTATAATTAACTTTCATTTCACTGGCAAAGTCTTCACTTAATATTTACTAGGCGGTGCAAAATTATACTTTTGTGTGGTCTGAAAAGAAAGCATTCACAGTTAAATTTTGTAAGTCATTTAAGTGCTTCAGTGCTGCTACTCACCGGTGGAAGATTCTTTTCCACCCTTTCGAAGTGATAGTAATACTCCTCGAGCAAACGCTTCTGTTCGTCCTCGTCGTGACCAACGCGAAATTTGTGGACACCGGACGAGTACTGGATAGTTCCCACCTTGTCCGGAGGCGATGAGTACGCTCTTGCTATTGCCGCATATGGATACTCTGTCGTTGTGGTGCTGGTACTGGTCGTTGTGATCGGCACGCTCACCTCATAATCAATCTCTACAACGGTACGGTACGATACGAATCAGTTCCAATCGGTCACCAGTGTGCAAGACCTTCGCCGTTCCTACCGTTACTGCTGTAATCGTCCTGCTGGGGCAGAGGACTGCCCAGGGTAGCACCAATTAAAAGTATACCAATCAACCCGACTGGAAAATATTTCCCACTTTCACAAACGCTTCCAGCCATCGTTCGGAGCGAAGAAACGAACCAATAAAACGAACCAACTTGCCAACGTAACGATCGATACGGCACTGCGCGTTTTGCACGACGACGTCCGCTGGGCCAGCGTTGTCTGTGGTTGTAGCTCAGGGGATTGTTTTCTGTTTTACTATTTTCGATCCCTTGCCTTCCATCTACTCTCTCTCTTGCGGCGGTTCGGGAATTCCCTGGATGATAAGATGAGGCGAACAAAATCATCGTTTAATCATCCATTTGATTCGCAATTGCTGGCGCGCACTGATTGAACTGTTTGTTTTCTTGTTATGTTTCACTCCATTTTTTTTTCGCTGTCCGCTGGCTGTTTACTGGCTAGACGAACATTAATCAAATGGCTGGTTACTTCTTGTAAGGTGCATTTATTGTGGTTCATTGTTGCTTTGTTTGGCAGGCTAATTTATTACCGAATCTTCTGTCAGTTTCTCGCTTGGATTCATCTTATGATTATTGAGGAGTCGTTGGTAATAAGTAATAGAACTTGTTGGAACTCGGTGTTAAAGCTAGTTCCAATTGGTTTACAGTAAAGTTTAAACCAACTACGTAGCGAGATGTGAATTTAACGTTCTCTATGTATCAATCCCCCATCCTAGCAAACATAAGACAAATTTTATCTACCTGAGTCAGGGACGAATCAAGCTCCTTGGCGGTCCTAAGCAGAATGAAAGTTCGAGGACCTTAATATGTCCAATCTGGTGACTGGGTTAGAGTCAGAGGCCTAGTGGCGATATTACACGAGGCCCCGTTCGGAGTTCGGGGCCCTCTAAATAGAGGCTTCCAGGACCTTGCTCCAAGCATCTGCTTCGTCGAAGATCATTTTAGAAGTAAAGTAAATATACCGAGACACTTTCAGTAGCACTTACTGAACTATCAGCTAAGATTTCACTTAAGAAATAAAATCCATGAAAATATTTTATGTCCTGGAAGATACGTCTTGATTCTGCATTTTGATTCCTTAGCATTGAAAATCTTGATTCACCTCCTTGAAATCACCTCCGGTGTATGGAAGTAACTAGAATATCATATCTCTTTTAATGATCTCTCCCATTTATCCTGGATTCTAGTTTCTGGCAGCATATCAGCATAGTCTTAATTTTAGTTTTAGAGTAAACCAATTTTGAACAGTTTTTCTTAATTTTCTTTAGCACTAAAACCTGGGCTTAGTGAGTTCTTAACCTGTCATTTCTGACATCCCTGGCTCATCCCCTGCTGGATATTCAGTCCTTGCTACGGATGAACAGGCCGGATGAGATTCAATACTCGGTTCTACTTGAACGCTACATAAATTCAATTTTGTTTGCGGAACAACTGCCAAGTATCATAGGAATTTTAGGCAATATCTTTGCTGAAATCAAAATCACAAGGTTGAATAAAACAAACAGCCAGCAAATCAAGTATGCCCTAACGTAATGAAAGGCCCTTAGTGCCAGTTTAACTATACTTCAATAATGCAATGCATTTGGAATCGCAATAGAACTGTCGCGTTAATTTAATAGCTTGCAATAATCCCAGACGTGACAGCTGTTGCATGTAAAACACACCTGTCACACGGTGTAGCATTGTAAACGCCTTCCAATCAGGTCAACATAAACACGTAACCCGTGCTGTAACACACACACACCAGACGGAAATGCATTTATGGATCTAATTTAAGGCACTCTGTCCATTGATTTATATGATTTCGAACGACCTTAAAGCTGGGAAGGCCCTTTTGCTTCTCTACCACACAGCTCGCAGTATCGTTCGCCTAGACTTTTGTCCTTATCCTGTTCTCGCTTTTATGACACTCAAGCTCTTCCAACCCCAAATTGTAAATCCTTTTTCAGTGTATTGGTGGATGGAACACTCTCACACACACACACCATCCCCCAGCACTCCCTTCCCTTAGCGCTACTTGGGCGCGTCTATGCTGATTTACTGACTGCTAATAAAGTTTTACGATGAGCATGATCGCACGGTGGTTGTTGGAAATCAAAGAAGCATTTATGCGTTTCCACACGCGCCCGACCCGATGATGTAAAACCCCCGGCGATGTGGCGATATTTGACACCCTGCGAAACCTTTTCAATTCGTAGCAGGGGCAAACCCGTGGAGGGAAGCGGTCACGACCACTGTTTGGATGGAGGGCTTTAGAGTGATAAGGGTGTAAGCATGATTAATGCGTTCGGAAATAACTGAGCCATTGTCGGTTTGGTGCCTCGCACATCAAACTCCGCCAACAGCTAAATCCTTGAAGTTTCATTTTGGGGCAGTTGGAAAAGAATCACTTTTCCGAGAAACTCTATCCGTTTGAGGAAATGAGCATTAGTAAGTTTTCTCGTTTGGGAAGGAAAAACTGCTTGATTTATTGTGATTGTGCTACAGCGTTCAACTTCTTTGTTATCCTTGCATCTACTGAGATGCGCCTGCATATCACGGCTTTATCAGTTTTCATTTAATCGCCAAGACAGATTTGCAAGTTTGAATAGAATATCTCATTTTCACTTCTTTCTTTCCCTTCGCAGAACCGATCCTCAACGAGCACCCCGTTACAATCTACCCGGGTCGAGCGTCGCCAACACGCCGCATGCCTCCACGCACCCTGTCCGGCTCGATGGAACGGCACCGATTTCCCACGTCCGACAACTCGACCTCCACATCGCAGGAAAACTCCTCGCCAGAAAACAACGAGTCGGAGTACAACGAATCGTCCCTATCGCCTACCCACGGGCACTTACAACCACTGCAAGGCGGTACACCGGTCACCTCACTGTTGAGCCGAATATTTCACCAAAATGCGCCGCCACCATCATCGGTGTCCAGCTCGCACCATCTCCACCATGGAGCTGCCCGTGGCAACCGGATTCCACCAGTGACCGGTACGATTCCGAGCATACCCTCGCGAGCGTCGGGGCGACCGGACAGTGACGATGAACGATTTTCCGATGACTCGCTGGAAGAATCGTCCCTGCCACCACCACCCGGCCCACCAACCGTACCTCCGCCTCCGTCCCTGTCCGCACCGGTCACACCTTCCAAACGGCACAGCATTGCCTGGGAGGTGAATCTGGACGATCCGGCCAGCTTCGGTGATCCACTCATCATCACCACACCCAACAAAAGCTCCACTGCGGTTAGCTCGAAGGTAAGCGCTAGAGCGTCCTTCTTTAATTCGCCCGTTAACTGGAAGCTGTTACCCATTTTTCGGAAGGTCCAACAACAATTATTACTTTTTAGCATCGTAAACAAGCAAGCAAACGAAGGAAAAAACCAACGTGAAGCTTAAACCCACCTTTTGAGTCAAGGAAATTGAGCTACACGCCATGGAGACCCTTTCCATCGGAGGGGGGGGAGGGTGCCAAGTTAATGAGGCGTGTTAACGGAACCGATTTCGATAATCTACATGCTAACCCCGTTTTAGTACGGACCTTTCTTTTCGCTGTTGCTGGGGCAGAATGTTCGGTCTGCAGCAATGGGTCTGGGAAAGTATCCTTACGGAAAGGATTATGGCGATGCGGAGGAACACGTTTTTTGTACGTGCCGCCACTGGCGCTGGCGGCAGCACACTGTTGCGTTTTACTGTTGCGTGTCGAATTTTACAACACACCCCTCCGAAATAAGGGGCAGAAAACCCATGCTCGTCCTCGCATCTGGATCATAATTATCGTGATTCTTTTGTTTGCTGCTGTATATTGCTCTTTCGTACACTGGGGTACGCGCTTGTCTGATTAATATGATTGCTGTTTGTAGTTTGCCGATTGTTATCAAAGCGTTTTGTTTGTTAAGTTAATTGATCTCTGGAAGTTGTCTGTGCGAGCTTTAGAGCAAGATACCATCTCGCCCATTTCTTGGTATTGCTGGTGAGTTCTACGCTAGGGGCATTAATCTTCACGACAGCTTAACCACGTTTCTTATTAACCCTCTGTTTGCCCTCGATCGATCATCCGACATCTGAAAGCTAGAAACCCCGCCAGAGCCTTCCCAACATCACCATCATCTCTCCCTGGGCACGTGCTGTTTATCAAAAACTGGCAATTTCAATTACGAAAAGTATCCCATGTCTCATAAGAACCCCAATGCTCGTATACATCCCTGCGGGCCTATTTTCTGCGTATGCTCTCATGTGTCGTTTTTAACAAGCACACACCGAAAATGACCGACCGCAAAAGCAAAAAAGCGACCCGAGCTTTGGGAAGATGAAGCACCAAACTACTCTTACTGGCCGTGGCACTATAAACACGCGCCCTCAAATGCCATCACTTCGTGCGTTAGCTTTTCGTGCTAACGGATCCATTTTGTCCCTTCAGCCGCAGCAACACGGATCCCACAGTTATCACACTTTTCATCTCTATTTATAAAACGGGCGGGATGTGAAATATGAGCCCACGTTTCATCTCTCGTGTTCGTTCGGGAGAGAAGAAAAAACCGAACACCCCCCTAAAAAAGGGATGCCCCCACGCTTTTGTAACTTTTTGCCTATGGCGAGCGCTTTGCGTTCTCGGTTCGCCCCATACGAAGGTGCTTTATTGGCAAGTTGGCGTAAATTTATGTTCCGCACCAGAGAAGAATGCCTAATCGGTTCGGGTAGACCCGGTAGGCCAAAAAGTGGTCGCAAATTGGATTGGAATTGTTTTTTGGCGCACGGACCACGGAGCTGCAAGAAAAACTCACTTTTCGCTCAAAAGCCGGTCGGTTGCGTTCTGATTATGACCTGCGCGCGCTATCATTGCTTTTATTGTTGTTTTTAGAGTTATTGCATACTTTTAGGCGCTTTCGCTTTCCTCCAAATCGAATGGGTCAACCGTTGTGTTTTCTGACTGTCCAACTTCGGGGGACCATTTACTTAATTGTATCCACTTCAAATTGGACATTGTGTTTTCGGCATAAATTCTTTGGCGGGGGGGAAACCAGCGTTATCAGCTCGGTGACCTTCATCGGGGATGTCCGGTATAAGCATAAGGACACGGAGCGCAAGATGCTTTCTTTATTTGTTTTTCGATTGATGTACCCGGACTGCCTGTCCTTGTATGTCCACCGTTTGATAAAGGTTCGCCGACCAGAGCTGGCATAAATAAATATTTAAGTGGACAAGGAAAAACAAAACTCGCCGATGGAGACGCCTGGTGATGTGGGTTTCGAGTGACATATGGACGTCGGTTCCGCTATCGTAAGAAATGTGTAAATCTTCTGCCAAAATGCTTATCTAAAATTGCACACAATCTAACGACATAAATCAGAACACATTTAACCTTGAAACGGCCGTTTGGAGTAGCTCGCGTGCATCCGTACAATTCTTCGGGACGGACGCAGCATGTTATGCCGGAAATGCCAATGCACACTGGAACACGCAACAATGTACGCCAGCTTATCGAACCGTATCGAATGTACTTTTCGCCGGCACGATCACCAAACCAATGAAGTGTCTCGCCTGCCGACATCCTTTTTCGCTTCACTTCACGAGCTTCTCATAATTCATTTGCATATTTCCACGAAACAGTCCCGCGAGGCACACAGGTTACTGTGCACAGGTTTTACCCGAGATGCTTGGTCTTTCTCTCTCTCACTCTCTCTCTCTCGAGACACCTCCATTTTGAAGAAGTGTGCAGTGGCAAAAAAAAATTTCAGCACGAGCACCATTAATCCTTGCGAATCCGGCGTGTGTCAGGACAGACGGTAGCAATCTGTATCCGCTGCTCGGGCGAAAGGTGTTTGGCCGAAAAAACCGGCCTCCGTTGGCCTACTTCTGTGTCGTTCACCTGTGTTTGTGGTTGGCATACGCTACCGAGCTTTCCACGGGGAACACGCTGTTGGGCTGGGAAAATGCCTTATGCATTTTTTTACACCTTTCTTTCACTAAGCATAGGCATAGTATAGTCGAGGCGTACAGAGAAAAAAAGAAAGAAACTGTTCCGCGGTGAACACTTTTCCCCGGTGGACAGTCGATTTCCGGCCCGTCGTCTTTCCCAATATTTAACTATGTTTTATTTCTCGCCGGTTTTTGCTTTTTTGTTCTCGTCGCGAGGATATGTGTGCCATTGGCCTAAACAAAACTTCGGACAGCTTCCGGTACGTCTACTATCGCTGATTTTGTATCTCGCTGCCGCTCGTGTTCGAGCCATGTTCTGTATGGTGCTTCAGTGAAAGCGCACTATGGAAAGTTGTGTAGAAAAATGGACAAAAAATAATACCTTAAATAGCTTTAGGAATATTTGGAAACACAAAATCATTTAAATTGTTTCCTTCTATCTCAATGTTTTTTACCTTTTTAATAATGTACAAAAAAAATCTCGCCTCTGGCCTAAATACTAGCACCTGATTATACTTTTCTTCCTTCCTCATTGGAATGCATTGTCACGAATCCGATACCGCGCTACCTGCCTAGAGAGTGGTGTCCTATTAATACCTTCTCTCCCTCTCGTAAGCCTCAAACCTTCAGATAAACAACGAAAAAAAAAAGCGGCAACTTTATACATCCGCATCGCACACCGCATTCTGCACGCAGCAGCAGCTTATCGAACCGTGCGGCAAGTGTTGTTGTATGCAGCAGCGCCGGTTTGCACCTGCCCGTAGAGCGATAAGGTGACACTGTCAAGTCGTCGCATTCGTTTCGTTTGTTCGGCAATATTAGATGCTGTTGTTGTTCTTGCACAGCGATGGTGCCTCCCCCTTACGTGTGTGTGTGTGTTTGTGGGTGTTTTCTCCCAGGAGTGCATATATATAGCACTCGAGATAGATGACACCGTCGTTTCGAGCTGCTAGCTTTTATTTGCCTTTTAACACCTTCACTTCGAGGTGTGAAGTGTTGCGAGCTTGCTCCATTATGCTGGCGCCTATTTGCCTGATTACTGTGGCTGAGCAGGGTGAGAGATTGTAGCTTTAGGGATTTGGTCTTTCGTAACCATCATCTGAGTGGTTATTAAGAGCAGTTGTCGATGTTTTTTTTTTTCAATTAAGAGCAATATTGAGTGCTGCAGAGTATGATTACACTGAACAATAATTGTTGGAGCATTATTTGTGCTTAAACAAAAATATTTTTACCTGCGCAGTCGCTTGCTTGTAAATCGGACACGTGGAGCTCCATATCTGCATATCTGTATTCCATTTGCAAGTGTGACTCCTTACCAGACGTGGAACTTATCGTCTGCAATGAGGAGCTTCCCATTACCACCACTTCACCTTGGAAAGGAGCAGCATTGGAGCTACTGGGAACTAGCCCCAAAAACTTCGCCAAGGACCACTGGTGCACAACATTCCTTTGTTGTCTGCTGCCAAATGCAAATTCCACTCGCAAGCCCGAGTTACCGAGATATTCGAATGATAATGCAGCCTCCCGCCGAACTGTGGTGCCGGCGCTACTTCCCCATAATTCGAACCCACTTCAGCAAAGCGTAGCCTGCCGCCGACATGAAACGTAAAACCGGAGCGGTTTACGCCCAGCCTTTTGCCAGTATTATTTACCCACCCAAAAGCAACCGCACACTGCACCCACGAACGAAGATAATGCACTTTTGGTTGTTTCGCCGACGGGAGTGAGCCTGCACAACCAACCTCGAATTTGGCCATAAGGCAGTTCGTTTATCTTGCACAGTGCCAGACAGGAGTCGACCACCACCACCACCAAGACCGCGACACTCCAGACACTCTACCCCGCTAGTCGCAGAAAATTAAAGCAAAAGAATATTTAAATGCATTTTCAAAAGCTTCCCAAACAAAAGCGCATCGCTTGGTAGGAATCGGTATTGGAAGAAAATGGTGGTGAACTGAATTTTGAATCTCCATGCTTGAAAGAGAAAAAGGAAAGATCGAAGAATTGTTGCATTTAACAGCAATTAAAAGCATCCTGCATCGGTTAGGGGGAAGGCTATGCAACACTCAGCTTCGAGTGAGCTGTGTGCATTGTTTGCATTTAGTTCTCATGTTTCGGGAAAACTATTCACCGAAACGATTCATTTTTGAGCTAAAAGTTTAATTAAAAGCCACCGGCAGCTTCTCCGACGCAATTGTGTTGGCGTCCTCAACGCGAGCAAACGTTCAAATAGTTAGGGAAAAGTTTAGAAATCTTTCACAGACATTGCTCGTGTGCGTGTTGCTGTTAAAAGTTGTGCGAATTACCCCTTTTCGTGTGAATGCATTTTCATAATGCCGCTACAATCTGTTGATTCGAAGCTCAGCACGACCCCGCTGTTGCAGCTTTCCTGCGCCGGCAATAGGTCAAACACTAATTTGCACAGATGGGTATTCCGTTGAAATTCATGGCATTGCGAACTTCCCAGTACAAAACATCAGCACTGCTTCCCTTTTTTTGCATTCTGTTATACTTGCACTTGTCAAGCAGGATGTTAGCAGGCAAACTGCGCTGCCAGCACTCGAGCGAAACTCGAGAAACGATCGAGTGACAGCTTCATCCGTTATTTAGCACATCAATGTCAGCATTAATATTGCAAAGTTTTCGCTCGCCGAAGGTCCGTGCTAGTCTCGGCAAGAGCCAAGAGGGCCGCTGTTTGTTTGTCATCTTGTTGGTATTTTTTTCCTCCCCCGAACTCTCGCAACAAAACTTGTCCGTGCTTTCTTGATGTTCTGTACAATTATTTGCGATACGATCGGTAGAACGTTTCCTCCCGTTTGTCGCGCTGTGTGCCCGCTTGACACAGTTATCTTTTTCGGGCTCAGTTTGTGCATATTTAGCGACCACTTGGGTCATGAGTTCAGTTTGGTTAGTGTCCCCTTTTGCTTGCTTGCAATAGTAAACAGCGTCCCGGAAAACTACTTGACTCGGAACTTTAACGTCCACAAATTTGTCCTAGTGCATGAACAAAATTTAAACAATTATTGTAAAACTAATTTGAATCCGACCTGGCTGGCTGACAGTGCGGCAGTCTTCTCGACCTCCCAAATAACAAAACCACCAATATCCTAGCGGCAGCTCCACTTAACCGATTTAGATTACCTGGTTGAAATGTGGTTGACAGTTGGCAATGGCACCAACCATCCCGGTGGCCGTACCTTCGTGCCCCACACGCGTTAGTGAAAGTCCAGAAGGGCTTTTTCCACTCCAGCTCGGTGTCCTCGAGAAGAACGTGTGTGAACCCTCTAAGCAAGTCCACTGGGACACTGTCCCAAAGTCTTGGAACTAACACCACCACACGCAGCCACAAGTAAGATCGGGTAAGACCGGCGTTGACACTTCACATACGCTTGACACGTGACCTCAAATGTTCCAAATGGGCCGCAAGAACGGGACCGGGGATCATTAGCTTCATTTGTCAATGTCCCGAACTCTCCTGGACTTGGGCAGTGAACGTGGAATGAGCCTCTAATGTACTGACGGACAGACAGTCCCTGTAAAGATCACCGGAGACCAGTGCCCAACCCAGAAGGTAATGGTGGAGAAAACATAAAGGTCACATCGACACACACACAACACACCGAAGGCTACTACCACGTGCCTTTCCACGGAATTCTAACCATCAGTTTCCGACAGCCGGATTGCGTCCTTCCGGACTGGTTTTTCGTGCTGTAAAGGTGTTTCTTGGGAGTGTTTTTCCTTCGCTTCGTACATTTTTCTGGCAAAACTTGCTACTCCATTTGCAACCTGTGTGTGGGAATGGTTGTAAATTAAACTAAAAATTAAATTAATGTAAATTGACAGCTGGACACACAACACCAGCATACGGTCGGTGGTTGGCATGGGAATGTTTCTCCCAGTCCCTGCTACCGATGAACTCAATTTTCGTGTCCGAGGGTTTTCCGTGTATAGAATCATGCGCTGTTGCCTCATGTTAAATTGAACACTGACATGTTCTATTTGTTTGCTTTTTCGACCTCCCCAGAGTTCCTAGTCGGTTTCTGCTTCTGCTGTGTGATTCGGTGTATTCAATATTCAAAGCAACATAGCTAGACCATGTTGGCAATAATTCATGCAGGCGTCAAACATACACCATTGCGTTGTGTTTTGCTTTTGTTTCTATCTTTCCATCAACAATTCAAAGTTTTGATCTCGGATTTTTCTTTCCTTTTCTCTTTTTCTGTAGGTGGTTGGCCGCCGAAAAGCTGGTCCCAAGCACGCAACGAGCTCGCAGTCGAGCTTAGAGTCCACGCCAAGCAACATCAAGAGCGAATCGAACGAGTGGCCCGATCCACCGGACATACCCATCTGCAGCACCGAGGATGAAGCGGCCTCCATCTACTCCGATTCTGGTAAACACCACAGCAACACCGTCGATGTGTGCCGGCAGCTAACACTCTCGCTTTTCTTCCCCGTTTTCCACTCACACACAGACGACCTCATTCCACATATCCCGGACATTAGCGGGCGCGGCACGTACATCATACGCAAGGGACGTCGGCAACGGCAACGTTTGGCCAGCCTCGAATCGGAGGCGAACAACAGCAATGGCGGCGGTATCCTCGTTGGACCGGACGTCCCCGATTCACTCGGCGAGGATCACATCCTGCGTGGTTTGCCCAGTCCCGTCTTTCCGGCCTCGATGATCACACCGAAATCACGTCACAGCATCGATCTTGGCCTGTCCGCAACCGGCAAGACGAGCGTTGGCGTATCGCTCCTCAAATCATCTCCATCGGCACCCCAAAAGCTACCCAACTCCGTACTTTCCCCAAGGTAAGCACGTGAACGGGGGTTGTGTTGATTAAGTCAACAACATCATGCACCCGTGCGAAGTTCTGCTTGCGATTGCCATCGGAGCCTTTCATCTTACGCCTTGCCCTTTTACAAATGGATGACCTCCATCCCAATTTTATGATTAAAGCATCGTGGGTTCGGACATAAGGCGGCGGGGCCACTCTTATCAGCTCTCGTTCGAAAACCGACCAAGTCAAGATGGTAACGAACTAAAACACCTCAACGGTCGAGAAGCCAACGAAAGAAGCATCTTCTTGTGATGAATGAGCTAGCTCGTTTTCCTTCTGCCACTTGAGCCGGACGTTTATGTCCAAAGTTTCCCCGTCCCCGGGTAGCAGCTATTTTATGAAAAGCGCTGAAAAGCTTTTTTGCTGGCGCGATGTAATTCTGCTGATGAGATCGTCTGTTGTTTCGTCTTCAGGAAGGACAAACATAACCTTAATCGGGAGTATGTTTATACTCGTCCCGGGTATCCTGGGCAGCCGTAGTTGCAAGAATGCAGCGCTTTCTCCTGTGCCAAACACAAACACGATCTTGCTTCTCGCTTTCCCATCCCTAACCGGTGTGTTTGTTCGCTTTACTTTCAGGTCACGATTATCATTAGACTTAAGTTCACCTACTACCTCAGAGCTTTCAACTAATGTTATAAAGATCACCACCCCGACCGGAAGCTATCCTTCGCCGGTGGCGGCCCACCATCACGCTTCCTCGCCGCTCGGTGCCCCTCCAGCGTCCGGCCCACTGCACGCCCTGAACGGTCTCATCAGCAACGGTGCGGGTCCACTAGCGGTCGGTGGCAGCAGTAGCCTGAGCAAAAGCACCAAAGCATCCACGGCTGTCAGCAACGGTGGGACCAGCATTGTCAACGTTGTCGGTTCATCCGGACCTGCTGGCGCCAATCAACCGCAATCAGCCGCACCATCGCAACCGGTCGTGTCGGCCCGGTACACCGAGTTCAAGACGTACAGTTCCACGTTCGATGCGCTCCAGGCACTGGACAACTCCTCGTCCGGTGGTGGAAACGGTGGCAGTGGAGCTACCGGCGGTGGTAACACCACCACCACCCATCTGAACGGATGTATCGGACCGGGCGTATCAACGGCCGGTGGTTCCTCCGACAATCCGTTGCTACGGGTATCCTCGCTGCCTACCATCACACCACCGCTAACATCCTCCGCAACAGGTAAGCATTGGCGTTGTTGCTTTTAAGTGGGTTAGAATAAATTACTTGTGAGATTGGGCACATCCATCCGACGAGATCCGGAACCCGATTAAGACGATTAAGGCGGGAAGGCTCATCCAGCTCACTAACAGCCCGGTATTTCTAAACACCACTGACAATTGCCTAGCGGTCATCATCATCCTACACAGAAGCTCACTCCTTAAGCACTAATTGGACGATGGTCTCTGGGTTTCGGGTTTCTAGTTCGATACTCGAAAAGCATCCTTTTAAGCTGCTTACGCGACACACCGTCGTCATCATCATCGGTTAATTAGAAGCGCTAAGAATGCGAAATTCCATCCTCCGCAAACGGCGAACGTCAACCAACCAACTCGTTCCCTAATTTCCAAAGTGGAACAAAACATCGCTAGGATGGCTAATTTTTTGCCCTCATCACGTCCCTTCTCACGTAAATTGTAAAAAAGGTTTGAAATTTTGAAGAAAAAAATGTGCCCATCTCACCCAACCCCAGGCGGCTTGCTGCTTGTATCGAGGTTTGATTAGGCCAGTGAGGACATCTTTCATTCAGGCCGCCAGGCGAAGCAGCATTCAAAATATAAACTACACCTTCCGCACCAACGACCAGCCTTCTTCTGGCCCATCCTACTCACAGGAGGAATGTAAAGAGATTGGATGCCATTAGAGCGGAATGAAAGATGGAAGCGAAAGCCGGGGTTCTGGTGGGGTGGTCCATTCTTTGTCAGCTACATTCTTTCCATCTGCCTGGCTTGGTCCGTTGTTTGAATTCGTCTAGGTAGGTCATTCGGGGAAGTTCTACTAAAAATAGGGGGAATTGACTTTTTTTTTTGTCTTCACTCGCCTATCGTGAAAACGAAGCTACCCGTGTCATATTATGTTGGACACTTCTTGCGAAATTCGCCAAACTTTTGCACCATTCTGTTAATGGCTCTCGTTTTGGGGTTGAAAAGCGGTTAAGAAAATCAGCCATATGGTTTATTGCTTATCAATTTCTCTGTGAAAAAGACCAGGATATTATAGTATAAATTTGAGCGTTATGAAAAAAACCTCCCAACTTTTCGTTTAACTCATTTTCTTGCAACCGATTCTTGTACGCCACTTTCATCGCCCTCGATATGCTTGTACTCAAGCTTGCATGCTACAACTTTACTTGTACTCAATGTTGCACTCAATCTTATCTTCTCTTTCCTCAGCCGAAGGTCTGGCGACACCGCGACGAGAACTGGCCCCGCCAATCGAGGAGGACGAAGAGGCGGACAGCGACACACAACGAGGTGCCCCGCTGCGAAAGATAGAAGATAACATTAGTGCTTTATTACGTGGTGATATATCCGTTGCTAGAGTAGCCGGTAAGTGTAGCGCGACCCAATGACGCTATGTACCCTGACCTCATCAACTGCCACTAATTCGCTTCCCATTCCCACCCACAGACATACCTCCAGCAAGACGTCCACTAGGTTTTCGTCTAGGTGTTCATAAATCAGAAAGTGCCAAAGAAATGCTGCTGTCGCAGGCAGGCCTCGGACCGTTGCCACCATCACCGCCATCATCCAGCCCGGAACCGGTTAGTTAGTGAATGCTGTCCGTCGCTGGTACCACCATTAACGCAAAACACTTTGTACGATTTCCAGCAGGATAGTGACGAGTTTCCCCCCTTGCCTCCATCACCGACGGAAGAACCGGAGGTCATGCATCAGATGCACGGTATACGCATCAGCTCGCGGAACCGTGGCAGCAACGGTGCACCGAACGGTTCCAGCAAGCATGAACAGCTGGCCCATGGTTACCGAGAGGATCATCCACCGGCAATTCCGCCACACCGTGGACCATCGATAAATACGCTTAAAACAAGGTACACCTCCGGCCAGAATTCGTCCAAAACCTCAGATAATGAAACTCTTATTCTCTCCGCCTTTCAGGTCGATGGATGCTGGGTTCAGTAAATCGTACCGTAACGGTTCGTTCGGTTCGTCGACGTCCCCGCACGCCCCCGGTACACTTCCTCCCGATTTGCCCGGATGCAACTCGCGTCGAAGAGTCATCACCGGTGGCTACCAGAAGCGCACCGCACAAAGTCCCCGTGAGGAAAGATCGCTGCAAACGTCCTGCAGCCTACCGGAGACACCCATCTTTGCCCGAGGGTAGGTGAAAAGTTGCTTTATAACAGGAGTGGCGAGGCTTCTCTTCACTTTCTAGAGGTCGTAAAGTACGCAGTGCTACTCTCCAATGGTAGAGCTTAGTCTGAAGTCAGAGCTTTATAGTTATGGGAGAGCTCCATAGTAAGGACTATTCTGTGAGAGTAGATCTTCCTCGCAAGGGTAGAGCTCCATAGTAACGGCAAAGCAACCTAGTGACGACAGAGTTCTTCAAGAAAGACCGAGCTTCTTTTTAAGGATAGAGTTGCTTTGAAAGCACAGTACTACATAGTGATGGAATGTCTACTTCAACAGGGCAGAGCATCATAATACGGGTACAACTACTTTGCAGGACAGAGCTTCATGAGGACAGAGTACTTTGTGAGGTAAATGTTTGTGTATTAGGAACAGCAACTTAGGGAAGTTATAGGGAGGGGAGATCTTCATAGTAAATGTAGAGCTACTTTGTGAGACGGAGGACAGAGCTGTATATTTAGGGGCAGATTTACCTTGTGTGGACAGAATTTCAAAGTCAATGTGTCAGACTAATTTGTGAGACAATATCATATCAACTTTGTGAGGGCTGAACTATCTAGTGAGGATAGAGTTTGTGAAGCCAGAGCTGAATAGTTTGCAAATATTTATGGACAAATACCTAGTGAAGGCTACAACTACTCAGCGAAAGCAGAGTTTAAAAGTGAGCCAAAATTAATGGTTGGGTCAAGAATTCGTAGTGAGAACGGCCCTCATTTTATAGAGGTGAAGCCATAATGCAGCTTTCGAACTCACTATTCAACACCCGGAACCCGTCTCAGTATCTAACGACCTCTTAACTTCCCTTTCAGCTGTGACATACCAAGAACACCACATCGACGTGCGCCAGAAGTTCCACCGCACGGTAGCGGAAGTCGCACGGCACCCAGAACCAACTCCACCACCAGCAGTCTCGGATCATCCGTCGTCGGCATCAGTATGTATACCAACACTCAATGGCCCCTTCCAATACAATAACCCTTTTCGCCGGCAAACCACACTCGGAGCAATCGTACCGCTACGTAAATAATACCCTCAGCTGCACATTATTTTCTCTAAAACGCACATCGTAACCCCGGGTGATGGTTGATTTCGGTCGAAATCGGTGCACCGGACCGGGCACGACAACAACAACGGCGCGCCCTACACTAACTCCATTCACCCATATCGTAACGCCTTCTCTCTCTCTCTCTCTCTCTCTCTGTCTGTCTGTTCGTCCGTTCTTCATTCCACGATACAGGTGCCTCGACCACGATCGGCAGTCGACAGCGCAGCATCAGCCAGGCGCTGGCCAACGGGGAGATGCTGCGGCTGGCCGGCGGTCCCGCCCGGGGCTGGTACCCGAAGCAGCGCCACCCGAGACCGGCCTCCACCGAGAACCTGGACCGGCTACATCCGCAGGGATCGCTGCGCGCCTGGGAGGCAGCGGGTACGGGTAGCCGCAAACCGCTCACCCTACCACCAAATCTTACACCCAAATTTTTCAACAAGTCACCGCGTGAGGCACTGCGCCGGGTTACTAGTTTGCTCATACGCAAAGGTACGGTAGGGCGAT
The DNA here is from genome assembly GCF_013141755.1 of Anopheles stephensi. NCBI lineage: Eukaryota > Metazoa > Arthropoda > Insecta > Diptera > Culicidae > Anopheles > Anopheles stephensi. The sequence goes on along the minus strand of NC_050203.1, from coordinate 54,475,984 downwards.
TCTTCCCTTCGTGTTTTAAGGGCCCAAATTTGTCGGACGTAAGCCGTGTCGTGTTTTTGCTCGTGTTGTTCGTCCGTTCGTAACGCGAAACTCTCTCGTTAATCCTCGTTTGAGTATGTTTTTATCCAATTGTTTATTTTTTATTTTTAACACAGCATTAATAATTGAAATTCAAATTTAAAATTCTAAATTTTAAACCGATCATGGCATAACACTCCTCGTGCATCTCCCAACATCATTTCCGTATTTTAAAATTAAAATTATTATTTTAAAAGCAGCTTTAAATGTTGGCTTCCAAACTGGCAGCACTGCTGCTTCAACGGTTTCATACCCACATCGTACGCAATATCGCGTGCAACGTTGCGTTTGCGCAAACTTCACGCCTCCTTTAGCTGTCAGTTGCGGATGCACGTGGTGTTGTTATTGCGATATCATCTATCTGACCAGAAAATCTCTAATTTTTCCCCCTATTTTCAACGATTTGGATTTTCCCATTGTTTTCTTTTCTCAATTTTATTTTTTGCTCTTTGATTTCAAAAATCCGCGCGTTTTAAGAATTCGATTATTACACACGCGTTGTCTAAAACACGTATTTGAGCTCAGCTAAAACAACAAGAAAGCATAACGAAGCAGCATGTTTAAAAACGAAACTAACTAGAACAGTAACTTTGTATGTTGCGACACGATTCAAAGCCGTGCCCAAACGTTAAATGCCCAAACGCGGATAAAATCGTCCTTACCGTAAACAAGATGAAGCAAAATTCGCACACAAACGACTTGTTAAAAATGATCACCGTCGCACATGTCACATGGCACCCACCCACTCACACACCACCACCCACCCACAACCCAGTAAACAAACAGCAATCTGCACAACACTCTCGCACCCAAGAAGAAACACCCATTTCATCATTATCATCAGCTCCAACCTTTTGCGTGAACAGTTGCTTTCGTATTTAATTTCGGTTTTCCTATCATTTTCTACACGTGTTTCCTAACCCGTACTGTCTGCTCAGGAGAGGCAGCAAAGAAATTAAACAGCTTGAAATTAATGAAACATTTCGCCAACAAAGTGATCGCTAACCAGCACCAATTAGGCAACGAAAAATCAGCCAAACAAACGTCTCGATGGGGGCTAATGGGGTTGGGGGTGTGTTTATGTGGGTTGTAAAGCTACACACACACACATACACGAACGCCGATAAAGTCAGTGAGAGCGTTGCACTGGTCGCCTATTTCGTTCGACCAAGAGATCAATCCCCGACCTCCTCGAGATCGCCTGTAGCGGATCTGAAGCGGAAAGTCAGTGCGACAGACAGAGCGTTTGCGGAGGACCTACCGCTCGGCTAATTCAATCAACTGCTGCTCTGTACTCTAATCATTTGTCCGCATTCCCATTGAGTCGCGGCGTGTCGCGTGTGCGCGTGCCTCTATGTATACGCACACTCACAATCATCGATTCATCTTGAGACAGTATTAATCGTTTTTAAATGAAGCGAGAATTTCGGTTCGACGGTCTCGGGAAGCATTTTGAGGCATTTCAGCTCGATGTAGCAATCGAACACGCGTTTTTTTTTATCTATCAAAGCAATATCGCTATCTAGCACTTTATCGGAAGCCGATTATATCCACTGCTCAGGAACGCTGCTCGACGCGCCCAACTGCAGTTGGATTTCGATTTATCCGATAGCTTTTCGTGTTCACTGTCCACCACACCATGACCCTGGATATCTTATTCGGCCCGGTGTCTCCTCGATACCGGCTCCGACAATGTGCTGACTGTTATCATATCCGCATAAAATACCGCCTACTACCATCCATGGCGTTCCCATCCAACACACGGACGAGGTATAAAATCCCCGGCCCGGGCATACTTAATATTCAGCCGGCATCGGACGGTATCGGAAATCGCAAAGCTCCAAACCGTCAACCAATGGCGCACGCTGACGTTTACGATCAACGAGCAACGGAAGTTGGCGCCCGCGGGTTGCGTTGCGAGGGTCATTTTCTTCGTCATTTCCTCCGTGTGCAGTCAAGAGTTCGTTACTGCCAATGCATTCTGATTCGCTGCCATGTGCCGCCGCCTCTGAAGGCAATCAGTATGTCGCCATACTGACGTCACCATGACCGGCCAAAAGGGTTTCGTTCACACTGGCCACATGACCTCGATACCAGATGAAAGCCGAACCAACCCATCCACTCTCTCTCTCTCTCTCTCTCTCTCTCAATTCCCTTTGGAGCAACATTTGCGTAGCGTTACTGTGATAAAATCATCCTCCGCACGATCGCCCTTGGGAGAGAGGCCAACACATGAAGTTTGCTTTACGCACAAAAATTCGATTCGAATCGCGAAACGGTCTTGCCTTTGGCTGTATAAAGAGGAGAGAGGCATACACAAGAGAGAAAAAAAACCCCAAGGAAGAATTGTTTACTTCTTCTGTTGGTCTCTTTTTTCCACCACAATCTCGAAGACATGTGCGTGGTCGCTCGGGCACGGAGGGACGTCTTGTGTCTGACTGTCCGACTACTGCTGGAGCAGATGTTTCATTCCTTGCACTCCCAATGGGATTTTGTGACACAAAGGGTTTCGGCAAACACTTCTTCTACGGCTTATCGGGATAGGGTTTGGTTTGGGACGGAAGCAGCGAAATCCCTCGTCCAGAAAAAAGTTTGCGTTCTTCCAGGGTTTGGCTTTGTGGGGAGGTCTCCTTTCATGTCTAATATTTATCTTTCCGATGATGGTTTAGTACGAGACCTTTCAATCCATTATTCTTGACATTTTGTTTTCTTTTTTCCATTCCTACTACTGGAAGGAGGTAAGATTAGTGTTGTGATTGAAGCTTATTGCAAAACCGGGCACGACATTACGCAAAAAAAAAAATGGCGCTTGAGTTAATTGTCGCAATTTATGAATAATCGTGTGCAGTGATGAGCGTGATACGTGATACACATTCGTGTGATGGCTATGGGAACGCGAAGCGATGACTTCATGACTAATAATTATTTTAACCGTGTGAAGATGACTAGCGCGCAGAATATAAAATACAAAGACAAATAAGATTTTTTTAATTTAAATTTATCTTTGGGCATAGAATAGCTCGCTCATCGTGTTACGGCTAAATACAATTGCGGATCGCACCACAATTAAGGAAAGCAATCCCTTTTTTTTTGGTGGACCTAAAAATTTCCCCATTTTCCCGCATCCCTTTAATGGTTCCCGGCACGCAATACCCAACAGCCAACTCATTCCTCTTCCCTTTGGCAAATGGTGTTAGGCAAATTCATTCCGTCCGGAAATGTTCCCTCACTTAAGACGCTCGGGAAGAAAGTGATTTAGATTTGAAGAGGTGACAACGCACCAGGAATTTTGCGACTCTCGCCCTCCGGGGACTCTAGCGTCAAGGCACTAATGGCTTCATCTTCAACCCTCATGGTGTGAGATTCGTTTAATTGTGTCCTACTTTTTAGCAGCACCGGGAAACACCTTTATTGCGGCGGTGTCTTTGTGGAAACAATAGCCTAAAGCTTAAAGAAAATGGGAAATGCCAGCGAAATGGGTCCTTTACACGCATCCTTCCCCACTGGGAAGGCTTCAGGGGCGATGAAAAGTTTCCCTGCACGCACTATAATCTTACTACAATTGATACCGATTGGGCAGGCTTAAAAGAGTATCTCCCAACTGGCGGTGGAAAAATGGGGATTAAGCGCTTCGGTTAAATCTCGCACTCATAAAATCGGATTTTTCTCGTTCCGATTTTATCAAGCCACGAAGCGGTCAAGCCGCCTTTTTTCCCGGAAAACACCCATTCGTTGAAGCCTTGATACCATTAATTTCCATCTATCAATGTGGTCCATCCGGAGGTTAATCCGATACCATTTTCACTCATCGCTATTGGCAACGGCGACGACGCTGACGACGCCGGGGAAAATGTGACCCAGGAAGCGTGTGTGTGTGTGTGTGAGTGTGTAACGGAAACAAAGAAAACTCCTTGCACCGGGGAAACCTCATCGCCGCTTGTGTGTATGTGTGTGTTTGTGTCTCTAAAGAGATGAACCACCCTGTGGTTGGCGTGTGTTGTGTGATACCGGAAATATCAACGCCCGGATGGCAGGACGTGAATGATAGCGTACCAAGATTAAAACAAAGCCAGGAAAAAAAATCCGGCCGGATACGAAACGCCGGAAGAGCGCGAGAGACAGAGAGCATCACAAGAGAGTGTAATGACATTAGCATTAACTTTTGAAACCACCACTACATAGAAGCCAGGAGAAAAACCGGTACACAACAGCACACCCAGCGTTTGTGTTAGTGAAAGGGATTTTTTTTACTTGGAAGGATAAAGCAGTGCGCTTGTGTGAGTGAGTACGCCGGATGGATATTGATTTTCACTTCAACATTCACATCTAAACGATCTCTAAGCGGCCAGGACAATTCAGATAACGTATTTTTTGTTTGTTTGAGGGCATGTGTATTGGTGAGAAGAGCCAATTTTTCTTCTCCCTTTTAGATGTGTGTATGTGTGTGAGCGTGCTGCCGTACGGGAAAGGATTAATCCGCTCTGCAAAGGACACCCCTTAAAACACACACACTAAGGGAAACCCGTATACCGCGCGTAGCAGCACGTGCGAGTTTATTTGTTTATTTGTATTACGGTCGTTGCTTTTGTGGCTCTATTTCGCCATCCCTTCCAATCCTTCCATTATTATCGAAGGACATTAATAGCAGGACAGGAGTTTAGTGTTATGGCCGTTAAAATGTAGCAGGAACGTTCGATGACATTTGAGAGATGTCGGACATTCTCGGTTATACTTTAATCCTTCCCGGTCCCTTAGCACATCAATGGACGCATGTCAAAACGTCCGCACTATAGTGTTCAATCCTCCCCGCTTTAGAGGAGCTGATAGGACATTAGATTTGGTTGTGTGTATGTGTTTGTCTGGGTGTGTTCAACTTCAACTTCGTTCGACGCCCCTGCTGAATGCGGCAAGGAATTACCGCCACGGCTAGGAGTGAACGTACAATAAAACATGATAATACAACTTCCACCTTACGGGGGGAACCCCCACGCGTCAATGCTCCGAGGGACGTGTCCTGTTACGGACCGTTGTAAGAGAAGTTGTTCTCCCCCTGTCGCCACTCCCTACACTCCCCGGCACCAGGGAAGAATCTCTTTTCGCAATAGTGCGCGCGCACTCGAGAAACTTCCCAGCAGTTTGAAAGGTTCCGGTATGGGACGGTACTGGCACATCTTGACAGTGCGACTCGTGCTTCCTTCCTTTTTGCCGAGAGATTATTGGACTCGACGGGGGGGAGGGGGACTTCACACACACACACACAGCCGCGTGTCTCGGATTTTCCGCCGGGAGAAAACAGTCTCCCGTTCCCATTATTTAACCCCGAAGCTGTTGCGTCCTCATCAGACATTCTTGTCCATAAAACCTTTCCTCGGTCGTATCTTTATTTATCCGGGCTTTTTTTCTTTTCTTTTCTTTTTGCTTTTGTTTTGTTGGATTCCTCATGCACAACCAAAAGCAACAGGATCATTGAACGAGCAGTTGAGCGAGTCGTGCAAGGGCCAATTGCGAAATTGGCAGTGTTGCCAGTTTCTGTAATATTTGTTGATTTTCCACAACCAAGGGAGATAAGGAGATAACTTTTTATAGTTAATGAAAATTCTTTTCCATTTTCGTGCAGTTGAGTAACTTATTTTTCCCCACCTCCAGCTTTCCCCAACCGAAAAGTTTACGAATCTTTAGGAGACTTTCATTTTCATCTCCCACAAATACACTCGAATAGAGGCAAACTCGCGTAAGGCCTGTTCGAATCGGATTGGCGATGAAGTCCCGGCTACGTGGGTTGTGGGATGTGGTAACGGTTGTGGCCACCACACTTTAACCACAAAATCGGAAACAGGTTCGGAAGAAGTTGTTAAGGAAGTTTCTGTCTCACCCTCTCACACACTCCTTCCGTTGCGTGCCCCGGTAGAAAAAGAGGACCACGGAAAATAAATTCACCCGACAAGCGCCTAATGCTCTTGATGAGATTGTTTACTTTTTACCGGTGCCGCCAACGAGAGGAAGATCAATTTAGAAGTTTGTTTTACTGTCAGCATCATTTATTATTCAACAGAAGGGAGAAAACGCACCCGGGGAGTGTAGTAGAATGTGAAATTTCGGCACCGTTTATCATACGCGGAGCTGACACAATTTCTTGTGGTTCCCTTTTTTTGGGCTACGAGCAAACTGGCTAATATCTAGAAATTATTGCCCAGCACAGTATCTGAGGTTCGGCCCACAACACCTACTGGTGGCGGTTTTTGCGGGATCGATTTCCACTCCTCAACGGAACAGGCTTTAGATTGTACTTTGTGTGCTTGTACTTTGCAAGAAAATGTGTGTATTATGGCAACACTGATGCCACACCTCGCACGCACTCGAGAGAACCGCACACGATCGGGATCGGGAAGCGTGCCACACGAAAGCTCGTAAAACTTGTGGGAAAGTGCCCGGGTACAGTACAGTACACCATTACTGCCTATTACTAGCCCGGGTTTTCGTTGTACGTACTTTTATTAGAGCCCCGTACTTCAAAGCGATGTAACCTCGAGCATGTACAGTGTGCGATAAAAATGTATCGCAAGGTGATAGATATAGGAATCTTTTTCATTAAAGATTCTTTAAAAATTCCACAATCTCGCCTTTTAAACACTATTACATAAAGAAATGCTTAAGGGTGTTGTCGACATTTGATTGTTTATTAAACACGAAGCGAAACAGGAGTGCTCCAAAATTGTACTCTGTCGGAAGCTGACAAAAAACCTCTTGGAGACCTCTAGAACCTGTTTGAAGAAGAAGGCACGAGGTGTCCAATGTAATGTTAGCAGATTTGAGACTAGAATGATTTCAAGATTCAATCCCTAGAAAAATTAGAATCGGATTGGATCCTAAGAGATGGATTCGTTTCTTATTCGATTGAGAATCGATTTAGATTCTTATAGGAACTCACTAGGAATTCTATAGGGCTATTCCTTACAATGGTTCACTAAAAATTGCTCTCCAAAGCAGGTAAGAGGTGTCCAAAGTAGTGTTGGAAGATATGAAACACAGTAGAATCGAATATTCAATCCTCAGAAAGATTAGAATCGCATTGAATCCTATTTGACGGATTCGATTGGGATTCGACCTAATTTGAATTCGATTGGGACTGGGTAGGGATTCGATAAAAATCTGATGGGGATTCGATAGGGATTCGATAGGAATTCGATAAGGATTCTTTCAGGATTCTATAGGGCCGTTCTTAAAAATGGTTCTCTAAAAGCTGCTACACGCAGTAGAGGCAAGGTGTCCGAAGGCTCCATAGTTCGATGACATAGTTGAAGTTCGAAAATAAGTTTTTACAGACTGGCAGAATGTTCTTAGTATTGTCAATAGAATTACAATTGGAAGAATTATGGCACCGAACGAACGTTGCCAACAATTATGTATATTAGTTTGTTAGACAACAACTTTTGCTCTATTAGTCTTACAGACCAATTGAAAACTGATAAAACTGTAGAAGCACGGCTAAGAGTGCTCGCTTTTTCGTAGAAACTCTGTTAGACTTTAATGCTCTTAAGTAATGCAAATCATAATGAGTTATCGGTAGGACTCAAAATCAAGTTACAAAGAATTTTGAGTCAACCTTCAGTCAATTCATTAATTATTCACTCAAGACTGACGGATACATTTTATTCATACCTCCATGAAATAGTCCACAGCTCTGACAAGTCATAGTTAAAATTCTCTATCGATCGTCAAAGACCTCATTTCCAAATGTGGCTTATTGTTTTACCCACCACTGTACCACGGTTTTAATCACTGTCACGGAAGCAAAGCATTATGAGTTTGCAGTACCAATTTCTTCCATCAACAAAGTCCCCATGTGTGTGCGTCTGTCGTCCGGTATTGAGGCCACTCGGCGTTCCCAACCGACAACAAACAAACCCACTAACAAAAAAGCGCGCACACACTCTTGACTCGCACCTCTTATCGAACACCAGCAGTAGAAATCCTCGTCGCTAGAGCCTAACAAGTGCATTATTTCGAGACGTTGCGTTGCAGACAAAGAGCGTTCCAAAATCCCGCCCGAGTGATAAGACCATGCCATGGTTGCTGGATGGCCATTACTTGGTTGGTGAACCAAAGCATCACACAGCGAAAAAAACATGGGCCCGACAGAATTTGCATCCATTTAGTTCGGTTTTAATCGCTGCACGAGCTGCACTGATTGACGGGTTTTTTTGGTGAACTGCCTTTTTGTTGTTAAATGGTCTTTTGGCTCTTGCTTTGTCGATAATGGTGCCTGATTCGGGCATCAAGTGCACCCACAGTTGTTGCACTTTATAACCGTTAAACGTTTACTTCCTTCGTTTGATTGTTTCTCCGTTTTCTGCCTTGGTTCATCTTATCGAAAGTTTATCAGTGTAACTGACTCACTCAAACGCCCTCCATCCTTGTTTGAGTGAGCCTTTTTTTAATTTAACTTCAATACAGACATAACCTTTTTTTCCTCTCTTTTCTGTTTGACACTGATGAACCTCTCATTACACGACCGGAAATCGGACTCCTTTCCCTCTCGCTCTCTCACACACACTCTTAATCACACATCATTTCCGGAAAATCATTCCATCATCCTCATTGTTCACTCTCACTGAACCATCTCGTACGCAACCTTCCTCGCAAGCTAATCATTGTCTACCTTCTTCATCAACCCTGTCGCTCTGTGTTTTTTTTTTCTATCCTTACTCTATATAAATGTTCTCTGTTTTTTTGATATCCCTTTCATCATGATCATGATCCCAAACGAACTGCAGGCAATTCCGGTACGAAGGAAAAGGAACCGAAAAAGGATAAGGACAAGGATTCGCATCATCAACATTCGCAACAACATGCCCAGCAACACTATCACTATCAGCAGCAACAGCAACAGCAGCAGCAACATCATCACCGTGATTCGTCATCCGTCTTCCTGCAACGTTCACCCGGTTCCGATGGTGAGTGACCCTCAGATTTACACGCATTTTGCTGACCTCGTTGGCTCATTTGTTTCCCGATTACTTGTTGCCAGACCAGTTTTGGGGTTGGAGTTTTGGACCCTCCGATGTCCGATGCAAAGCTTTTTTTGTGCAGCGCTGCAGCCTCGCGAGATTGTGTGTGTGTGTTGAATTCAATTTGAACCATTATCGAGGGTGACGTACACTCGTTAATGGTGAACACAAACATAAAGCAATATTTATTTCGCACAAAATGATTCAAATGTTTATAAACATCGATGAAGCATGGACACTGACATGGTTAAACCTAGTTTGCTTATCGCTTTATCGCGGCCTAAAGATAAGGTGACGGGGAGAAAAAGGTAGGGACAGAAATAGAAAGTAATCGAAACATTCTGTACTGTTTTAAATCGATTTTTTGGATGCGCTAAAGTGATCAGAAATTCTCATTTGAATTTAGGGATCAATTCTGCGTTTTTTAAACATTTGATTTTCAACATCTTGTATTTAGAGATATTTTTTGAGGAATTATATATGAAAATATTTTTAAAATCATATTTGAATAGTAGTTACTCCTGCACGACTTATTATAAATCATTGACAGAGTTTCCAACATGAGCTAGTAATGTTCAAGCCATTTCTGGGCTCTGCTCAAGATGAGTTTGATGATTTACAGTAAGAATTGGCTTCTGTCGCACTTTATCGGCAACTCTCAAGATAAATTAGAGAATTTTTGACCAAGTTCAAAATAATCGCTTAAGAAATATTTCAAGGACTAAAATATGTCTGTCCAATGCTATCTGCAAATTTTTTGCTTCAACGTAAACGGTTTCGAGTAAAAACCTAAAATATTTAGAGCTGTTCATCCAATCAAATTTTTGGATAGCAAAATAATCCAACCAAGCCTTTTCTAGGCTCTACCCAACTGGACTTTGTTGCACTTTCTCGACTCTGATCAAAATAAACTGGACATTTTTTATAGATTTCAAAATAATGACTTTAGCAATGCCAAAACTGCAAACATTCTATCCAGTTATACCTGTAAATTCTCCGCAGCAATCTGAGCGATGCCCAATAAGTGCCTGGAGCATTACTAGTATTCATCACGGAATCCCAATAGGGTTTTTCATCAAATCAATTTTTTGCTTCTGAATATTGATCAAAGAGAACACAAATCAAAGAGTATGGCACTAAGACCAGACTACTTCTTCTTCTTCTTCCTTGGCACTACAACCTCGAGAGATCTCGGCCTGCCATTTCTGGCTTTCTGTGACTTAAATTACCCGTAGCAAAGTAGTCAGCCTTGCGTACGGGGAGGTGGTCTGGATGGGTTTTAATCCCTGGTCCTGCCGTCTGAAGACCGGCGCCGGTATCGCATCGGCCACCGGACCACCCCCAAACTTAGATTCTTTGTAATTGGAATTTTTGCTAATATGCCAATTTTCTCCAGATATATACCTTGAGGACCGTCTCAGGGCGCACAGTCGATAGCGACACCTGTCTGCAGACGGCAAGACCGTGGATGAAATCCTATTTGGACCCCATAGCATTGCCGGACGACTATCCAACATGTAGCGCATTATATTACCGGCATGACAAGGTCGTTAAACCCAGATGAAAATATAAGTCTTGACCTCTAGAGGATTTTGAGTCGACTCAATTTGATTGTTTGCTATATGCTATAATATTTTTATTGTGTTAAAATTTAAGCATGCAAACTAGTATAAAGCAAATCAAATTTGACTATCGAATACTGCTCTCTTTTCGAGGGCAGAAATCAAGTTCTTTGTCAGGCACCCAAAATCCACTTTGGAGCCATTTTTCCCTCTCACATGCCCTAAACAACGAGGAACAACTTTTTGCTTTCGCCCCAAAACTTTCATCGTTTATGCAGATACGAAACAACAAACTATCACACCATCGAACAAGCTCGGTTCCATTCCCGGAGATTCTCGTCTATATTTTCGCAACCACCACCAACCAATCACCAGCAGCACGCGTCCAAGTCCCACAGCCTACGCCCATATCTTATCAACAAAGGAACAAAGATGAGGAAGGGGAGGCAACGGAAGAAAAAAGAATTCCGCCGCTCGCGGGTCGAACCGGGATGGTGTGTTCGATTAGTTAGTTCGCCGCGCACGTACGCGTCCCGCGGTCCGTGTGAATCACCCGCCAAGCAAGCACACACACACACACATATCGGCATCATTTTGGCGATAGGACGCTATCTGCGTCCGCCACTTGCCGGATGCCATTTGCCCAACCCAAAAACCCCTGCCGCGACGAACTTCGATAAGACTAGACGGTGGAACTTTGGTTCGTGTTGGCGGAGGTGGATGGTGGCCGTGTCCTTATCGCACGGACCCGGCAAGTGCATATGTTGGTGTCGCGCTCGTTTCGCAACACGATTTCCTTTACCGCTCGGAAGCTTATCGAAAATCGACATCTTTGCAACATCGGGGCAACAACTCCCAGCAGCCGGTACACACGGCCAAGTGTTTTTTGGGGAGCAGTTTTTCATTTCAAAATACGTCGGGTTAGGCGGCAGATAAAGGTTTATTTGTCGAACGACTTTAATGAAACGGGAATGCTGACAGCTGTCACTACTTATTACTAAAACTATTTCTCTCCTGCTCCCATATATTCTGCTTCCCGACATGTTGGAAGTTGAAGGAATTCAGCATACTTTCAATGAACTGCCAACAATGGGATGACTGCAAGAAACGGTTATGATTCATTTTAAATCCTTCCAACGTGTCGGATCCGTTCGCACAACACATAACCATCAACAAGACGATGAACTGCAGTGCTGCCACATCATCACGTCCACTGGGATGCATCTCTCGTCCGCAGTTCCAAATTTCCCGACTACTACTAGTTCAACTCGCTCTCTCTCTCTCTCTCTCTCCGGGAAGTCCAGTTCCGACCGGGGTGGGTGGATGTGGATCCTTTTCGCCTGTATGTGTACCGGCTTTAATGTGTCTGTAGACTCCCTCACAATCCACCTGCTCCGAGTCCGTCCACTGCCCGTCCCTGCCAGTGTTTTGCTATGTGTTCAGTGGCATCGACCAAGTCGATCCGCCGGCTATGTATGCAACGTTCCCGAGTGCTTTTAGCCGGCCGGCAAACTGTGCCATTGACGCGCCGGGGCGGTTGTACATAAACGCCGGGACACGCCGGGCGTTTGTTCCGACACACCCGGGCCAATTTTGTCAATTCCTCTCACTCTCTTTCTCCGGTCCGGCTGCTGGATGATGGAGCTCTCAGTCGCTCTCTGCTGCACTACGATGCACTCGGCTGGATCGATTTGGCAAAAGGATATGCGGTAGTTTTTCATCCCACAGCCCTGAAGCCTTTTCATAGAGACAGAGAGAGAGAGAGTCCTGAGAGCATTACTACTGCCGCACCCAGAAATCTGTCTGATAACTGATCTCCCGCGACATGATTCAGCACAACGGAACGAACATTAAAAATAGGCGAAAGTTCGCTTGGCGGTTTCGCGAAATGGAAGAAAGTGTACGGCACCGGAATCACGCCCAGAAGTGTATAAAATATTAACGCTTATCGGAACGGTGTTTTCGCTTTCTTGTTTCGGCCCAACCAACAGACTCAGGTGAAACGTGGCCAGACAGGTACAACAATATTTTCCCTAACTTTTTGCTCTGCGATCCGTAAACAGTGCAGAACACCAACGTGATTCCAACGACCTTTCCTTGCGATTTTTTTTTCGTCTCTCTCTCTCTTAAACTACACGTCGATGACTTTCGTCTGGCGTGAGAATGAGCTTTTTCTTTCTAGAGTTTTTTCTTTTTTTCACCCATTCCCCCCCCCCCCCCCTTCCCTTCTCTCGAGAGGGTCACTCGAGTTCAATGGCACTTGCCATAATATGCGTCTGACGAGATGAACGTTTTTTCCTACCCAAGCATAGACTCTCCACTCTTTCATACGATCCTTCGTCTGACTCATCATGCTTTTTGCAAAAAATCCTTTTCGGGAAAGGGAAAAACACAGAACGGGTACGGAAAACTTTCCACAAGCTTCACACCACACGACGGACAATCGGAACGAGGGTTTTTTTATGAGGGAAATTTTTATGTCCCAAGATATGGGATGCAAATGTATACCAGAAGGAAAGGACACAGCGATTCTAGTTCGATTGGGGCAAACACTATTTTGGAATAGCGTGTAGAGGTGGTTATTTCTTTGGCAGCAGTGTCGATGTAGATTGTCAGTTTCATTTGGAAAGGGTTGTAAATTTATGGTAAAAGTTCGATCGGAATTGCTTCAGGCAATCAAACCCATTTCAGCTTATTGAAGAGAAGACTGTGTTGTTATTTGGGTGGGGATAATATTTGTGAAGTATTTTTAATCTATTCTACTTTAACGGGGTTCATATCCCATCCGGACCGTTCCTCCGTGGTGAGGACTGACTATCCAACTAGGATGTATCGGATAAGTCTAGTGAGATAGAAATGACAGTCATCACCTTAAGAGGTCGTTAGGCCAAGAACTCCTTTTCTTCTTCTTGAAGAGAGAGAGAGAGATTTTTTTTAAATATATTTTCAAAATTTCTTACAAACAAACAACTCTTACGTTTACATACGGTGTCTCAAATGGAAATTCAGACGCCTTTTAATCGAATAATCGCTGGGTTTTAGTGACGATTTTCTTAGTAAAGGTCTGGATAATTATCTTTCTTTTTCACTCTTTCTCAATTAACCTTTTTTTTATTTGTTGCAATATAATTTACAACAAAAAAATCTGTTAATAATCGGCTTTGAAGAACAAAAGAATGCAGATAGTCCGAATTTTGCAACCCATACTTCTTGTTTTTCTTCCTTGACACTACAACCTCGAGAGGTCTCGGCCTGACATTTCTCGCTTTCTGTGACTTAATGTTACCCGTTGTAAAGTAGTCAACCTTGCGTACGGGAAGGCGGTCTGGATGAGAAATGAACCCCGGTCCTGTCATGTGAAGACCGGCGCCGGTATCGCCTCGGCCACCGGGCCCCTTACCAACCCATTCGGAAAACAAAATTTCCAAACCAAACGGAGAGCCTGCCGTAGTTCTTAACAACATCATATGAAATGGTTAAAGAAAAACCATCGTTCAATGATGAATAGAGTGTAATATATTGAAATGTTAAACAATGCAGAGACACTCTTGCGCCCAGGCACATACAGTGACGGGCAATAGAATAAACCCACCGACCAGATCCGATTTTCAAACTGCTGCTCTTGATACTCTCTACTGGATATAATCAAAGCAAAATTTAGTAAAAGCATCCTCATAACATCATAAATTTCTATATCAATGTTTTGTTTTACTAAAAAAATACCAAATCATTAAGTATGAATAAAAGAAAACTAAAACAAAGCTCACAAATTTTGTAATCCAAAATATCTATTTTTTTAAACAAAGTTAGATTGTGTTTACGTTGAAAAATAGAAAGTGAGGTTGCCCAAAAATACCTAAAAATTTGTCCAAATTTTAAATTTGGTAAATCGGTAAATTTTTATGGGCAAATTTGTGAGCAGAAACAAATTCAAAATTTATTTCGCAATTAATCCGACTACAGGATCGTATTCCCAATTTATTCAGACAAATTTTCCAAAAAAAAAAGCAAAACAAAGTCAAATCGTCTAAAATTGATTCAGTTTTATGATTTGCTTTACATGGGTACAGACAATCGAAGTGAAATTTAATCGTTATTCATTTCCTACACAATAAAACAACATAGCCCAGAGCCCCAATATCACGGAAAATGTACGAGAAGATGATTCAACAGTGGAAAAAGCATACCAGGAAGTTTCTTTGCAAAACAGTTCCAGTATGAAAAAATCTTCGAAAATTTCTTCGACTTTTTTGAATTCCCAAAAGTATTAAAGAACTTATATAATTGAACATTGCTAAAGAGAAGTCAACATTTTCTATAAAACTACAGGGATAAATTTAAAGTATGTTGGCCGAGAAAGAGAAGTATCATAAAAGACGGTCTGCTGATTGCTAATTGTTCTATGTTAAGGTGTTCGGATTTCCGTTTGAGTCACTGTATGTATTACGCTGACGCAGATGAGACACACAAATAAATACAATTTATTACAATAAAAACACGTGTGCATCGTTGGATTGAAACTCCACCGTTGTAAACAAGGAACTTTCATTTCGAATGCAAATTAAACTTGTCCATACCCTCGGGGAACGGATGCTGCTGTGGCTGTGTGCGCTCGTGCCAACTGCATCAGGAGCAGAAAGGCTGTGTGTTAAATATTCATTCAATCGAGCCGGACGAATGTGTCATCTCACAAATGGATTTTTTCTGCGAAACGAAAAAAAAGGAAACTATTCAAAAACTTCTCCATTATGCGCCGTGAGAGTATAAAACTTAGTTGTAATAAAATAAGCTCCACTTAAGACGATTGTTGCAGTAAAAACAGTTTTTCCCTAGTTTTTAACCATGACTCACGCCGGGTTCGCTTCGTTTCATCCTCATGAGTCATGCCGGGTTTTTCTAAACAAGAAGAACCCACAATCGAAACCATATGTTGCCGGTCGCAACATGTAGTGTATCTTCTCCCTCCCCCGGGTCCCAACAGGTTAGCTCTCTTCTTTCTCATCCGGATGATGAGGCTGCGCAGCTAGTCATACGCTGGCAGCAAACACCAACGCCGGGAAGTGAAATGAAATGCTTGCCATTCTCCTTTCCCATCTCTGGGTTAGCTCATCGAAAGGGCGTAGAATGCACAAAACCACCCCCAGTCCTCAGTGTCTGCAGCCAGCCGTTCTTCCATTTGAGGTTGTCAATTTTGTTAATGATTTTTCCATTATTTGTGCACGGCAAGCACCGCGTTTGAGGGTCGGTTCTATGACCGGCGAACCGGTGTTTGCTAGTTTGCTGCTTGTTTGGACTAAAACTTTTGCAAAAGATGCAAAAAAAGGGTTACAATTTGTGTGCGGCTGTCCGTTTTAACCCAATGCACTCGTTTCACATCCATTTTACACCAGAATAGGGGTTGGTTTTGCACTCCTCACTCGATGCCGGGCTTGTTTGCGTGTGTAGCTTCGCAATCAACTAAAAATGGTGTCCGACTGTGTGGATATTTTTGGTTGTTATATTTTCCTTTTATGAAGGTGGTATTAATATTTTATAACGCTCTCCTTCTCTAGCTGGAAAATTAATCAAGTGTGAATATGCATACATGGTAACATTGGCAAATTTCGTTTGGAGTACATCCAGCAAATGCAAAATGTTGTTAATTGCCTTATAAAACACGTTTTTGGGCAAAAAAAAACAACAGAAGCTAATACCCCTGATACTTTTATCTAATATGGGTGTGGTTTTCCCTCATCTTATTTGGATGAAGGACTTCCTGACTTCATGTTTAGCTAGAGCCAGCGTTGCGTACTCCTACAAAGATAATGCAGTTTGCCCTTCCGCTTTATCCAAATCAAATTGGATCTTACGATTTTACAAAAAAAAAAACTTTTACACATTTTTTTAGCAGTAGCAAAATTCTTCCTTCGGAAAATATTTTTCTTCACGTAATTGCTTCAAACAGCAATTCAGACGATCAGACACGAAGCGTAACTCGCTGCACAATCTAGATTTTGCGTAGAATGCTGTTAGTTTTTGTTATTCGCCAAATCGTATTATCGCTTGGAGTTGCGCTTCGTCTAGACCGGCTTTAATGAATTAAAAAATATTTGAAAAATCGTTCAAAAGTACAAGTAGTTTAATGTCATCTGTGTTAACGTGAAAACCTTTTTGAATAATTTTATTATACCGTTTTGGCTCCTTGACAAAGATTTTTAAGTGCAAGATTTTTCCACAGAATTTATGATAAGGCACTTACGCCTTGCACTGAACTGACCTATGCAGCTAAGGATAAAATCAAGTGTCAGCAATGGCAAGTCGAGACTTTTTGTTTTGTCGAGGAGGAGATCTTCAAAGAGAACCACGGGACCGCCAATTGGGTACTGTCGGATTCGTGCCGACTAAAACCTCCACGAGAATTTCGCCCAGGCCGCCACATTGGAAATGAATGGTATAGGCGATGTTTGCATGAGCAATCAGTCACGGCGTCGCGCTGTGACAATTTGGTGAGGGTTGTCGGGCGTCTTAGCTTCACGATCACCATTGGTTACCGAAGAGCTAATCAGACTCTTCCAGTTTCAATGGTGATCTGCTGCCTGTTGTGGCAGCATGTTCTCCCAAGAAGATCATAACCACCGCTACAGTATGAAGCCGGCTCCCGACTAACATCCTGCTGAGCACCTGGACCGGTCTCTGCTGTAACTCTTTCGACACGAGAGATGATACATTGCATTGAAGAAGTGACCGCCACGGTGCAAGAAATTGATAAGCGAAGATGAAGGCTGTAAAAAAAATGTTCATACTTTGTTTGGTGTGGGTCGAAATAAAACATCGAAATATAAAAAAAAAATAAGACAATCCATTTTTCAGAAAGGTGAAAAGTGACAGAATGTTGGAAAATTAAAGCAAAATTTATTCCACTGTCATATAGCCATCTATCCACTGCGCTTAAAACACAGCTTCAGATACGCTCCATTTAACACTTTTGGCCTGATTGCGTTGTATTTTTTACTCTTTTTTTTCTTCTAACTTAATTGTATCATTTTGATTTTTAAATTCAGTTTTTGTATTACTTAAAATTTCTTGATTCATATTCGCCATTTATCCTTGTCAGATCCTTTTTGTTAGTTTTCCAACTTTAGTGTTTAAATAGAATAAAATACTATTTGGTCTTTTTAATATTTATTCGAGAAGTTTCCCCTAGTTGCCATCGTTATTTATTGTGTCTTAACTAAAGAGAGAAGTACCAAAGTATATCAAAACTATCAATTATTTTTAATTCAAATAACAGTGTTTGACAATACAGCATCGGTCCGTGATGATTAATAAATAAATAAAATAATATATAACAGTGTTTCTCAGCACGTAAAACAAATGCCTTCATGTTTAATACGATGAGAGATTTCTGTATAACACACTACATTTTTGATCGGTAGATCACGACCCGCTCATTATTTTAAATATTGAAACACTTGTTTTATCCTCTAACAAAGACTGTTTTTGATTATAAATAAAAAGGGAAGTTCATTGTGCTTCTCATCTGTTCTTTTGAAAATTGGATGGTGGTCGAGGCGATAACGCACTGGACTGGGGTTCAAATCCCATCCGGATTATCGAATTGGTTCCTCCGTAGTGAGGACTGGCTATCCAACTACACGGTATCATTAAGTAAGCCAGAAGTGACAGGCGTGACCTTAGCGGTCGTTAGTCCAAAGAAGATGAAGATCTCAAAATAACATTTAATAATTGAATTACACATTTGATAACGAAAATTGATTGCAGTTAAATTCTAATGATTTAAAGAATTTCCTAATTAACAAATTTGTCCTTCATTGGATGATTGAATTGATTGGAGCAAGCGCCGCTATTGCTTCTTAATTTTGAAGCAATATTTCCTACAGCCATCCCAAAAAAGGCAAATATGTAGAGAGAGCTCCCTTATAACGGAGAACCGTTACACCGTTCTAACTGTGTTCGCTTGGTAACGCAAACCCAATTCCACTCAACCTCGCTCACCACCAAAAATGTAACTGCATTCGCAACACCTTCATCCCGTGCGGTGCCAGTGCACCAAACCTCATTCGGTGTTGGCCGAACATTCCGAAATCTTCTGCCTCTTCTGCTACGCTTCTGCCCCCGTACGCGAAGACGGCCGCACCAGTGTGGGCGCAGATGATTTCGATTTCGGTTCCACTGGCGCAGCTATAAATAACCATCCACTGGCTGACCGACCCCATGGCGTGGCGTTGCAATGGAAATGAAAACCGCGGGTTGGATGGAGCAATCATATGTGGAAGTGGGCATAAATTTATCGTTTTCTCCGTAGGCGTAATATGCAGGGCGAATTTTGCAGCAAAAAATCCTGTGCGTGCCTGTCACCGACAAGGTATTGCACCCGACTGCACTTTCGAACGTGTGGAATGAAAAGTAGAAAAATAGGGTGTGAAAAAAACACGGCGAGCAAAAATATTGAATCAAGGGCAGCCAAATTGCTTTCAGCTCCATTGTTTGTTCAAGCATCCAGATTGATGCTGGCAAATTGGATTTCGAAAGAAAAATTGCAAAATTTCAAACAATTATCAAACGCCATTGCTTCTGCTTTTGTTTGCCTTCTTTGCTTCTTGCGATCCTCTCGAATGTAATGTCAACCTTAATTAGGGGTGAGGGGCCATTTGACAAGAAATATTAATATTCTTTCCCTACGAGCTACGACTTCTTTGCCTCTCCCAACAGCTCCCAACAACTCCCATCGTGGCGCCCCATCCAGCGGTCCATTCAATTACAACACGGTCCTTTGAGGATGGTTGCCTCTTTTCTGCCTGTTTTGCCTTTGGCACCAACCAACGAGCAACAACACAATTTCCCACCGCACCTCTCTGGCTTTCCTAGTACATGGCTTTTCCATCCGAACGCAGCAACACCACTCGATCCAACCGAATGTCGTTTGCAATATATCGATGAACTCAGAGACCCATTTACAGCGGGCGTAGAAAAGCGAGAGGCCTTGCTTTAATACCCACAGCACCGCACCAGGAAGCGCTGTTTTTTGGGAGGAAAAATTTAAGGAAAATTTAATGGGCCGCCGTATTCAAACGTTCGAACGCTGTTTACGTTGACGGAATAAGTACACAAAGTGTTTTTTTTTGTGTTTTCGGGGCTCAAAGGAGCAAAAAAGGTCTAGAAGGAAATAATATTATTGTGCCTTCTATTTTATTATGCTTTTGAAAGTGTGTGCTTGTAAGGTACTGTAAACTAATTATTACTGATCGTGCAAGGGAACGGGATTAGGTTGAATGTACCACGTGTAAAGCTCTGTGTCCATTTGCCTTACGTAGTGTCCATGTATTAGCACTTGGTCTTTATTTCATAGTCTTTTATAATTTTTTATCTATTTTTTTATCTTCTGTCAGGCGTATTATCACCATTTAACTCAAAAACTTACCTTATTCCTTATCAATCGCCTTCTGAGCTTCATTCACGGTGGACACTACTGGCCTGTCTACTTCGAAATGTTGAAAATGGCATAATAGGGTGGGCTACCCGGTGCCATTCTCATGACATGATCAACGTCCAAAGGCCTCGGCCTGTGATTTCTAGCTTTCTATGACTTGATTAACCCGTAGCAAGGTAGTTATAGCCCTGCGTACGGGGAGGCAGTCTTGATGGGATTCTGCCGGTTCAGTCGTTTGAAGACCGGCACCGCTGTTTGGGACAGGGTTCTTTGTCAGGGGACGGGGTTTTGATTTTAAGAGCATAAGTATACAATTCGTAGTGTTAGTGCTTGGCTTAGAATGAGTATTAGTACTAAGTTTTTTTTAATGAGAGTGCTGTATAGCCGAAAGAACGGCAGTCTGGAATAACCGGGCGAACGAGCCTATCAGTCTCTCTTGACAGCTCTCACCCATATCTTCCGAGAGATGCATGTGAGTATTGAGAATATGGATGATCTATATGGTACTAGCTTGGACCGTTTAAGTCGAAATCTTTCCTCAGGTTGTAGGATGATAGTTTGGTCACCAAAACTATTACTCGTATACTGTTGTCAGTTCGATCTTATTACCCCAGACAGGTGAAGTCTTGGACGACTTTAAAGAGGTGAATACGTAGCTGACTCGTTAATCTCCAACCCGAGGTTTAACCGCTCGCTCCTTTGGAAAGCTTCTGCTACATAGAGGAACCTCGATCCAATGATATCTATCAGCGTATTCCAGGATCTGGATTGACTTTTAGAGAATACTTCCCGAAGTTTTCACCTCCCAGCCTCTCTCTAGTGCCAGGTTGTAGTGAAGACTAGCAAGGTCCTCAGCGTTTGCCATTCATCTTCATTTGACGTGTAATGTCAACAGATCATCGTCATTCTGTTAAGGCTAACAAGCTTTACCGGGATTCCAAATGAGCCCGGTTTTGAGGTATAGTTTACCATGGCTGTGGCTATGAAGTCATTTCCAAGAATTCCATGGTAAACCTAGCGAAGTAAATGACTTTCCACTTCGGAATCCTCTTTGATAGTTTCAAACTATCTCTACAACAAATCGGAGAAGTTTGTCATGTAGTATCAAGGAGAAAATCTTGAAGACATTTCCGAGCTCTGTTTGTACTTCACTCTAGCCTATTCTCCTTGTTGTATATGTTGTATATGAGATGATGCTAGGATTCCAATCACAGCGCATCGATTGACTTTTCCCTTCCTCAGTAATAATCTGAATGATTTCACGCTCGAATTCTACTCCCACAAAATTTTCCCTAAAAATTTCCTATCAAGACCCATTTAATTTAATTTTGGTACAATGCGTAATATAACTACTAAATAATACAAATTAAATTCACAATTTTATTTAGTAAATCAAACGATTTTTTTGAGTTTCGAATGACGACATTTGAATTCTACTATTTAATACTACCATTTGAACTTATACAAAAAGTATCTCCAATCCATCGCTGTGAACCGATTTCCCCGTTCGTCAGATATGAAAAAAAGCAGAAGTCCGACCGGTTGCATTCATGCATTTTATGACCCCCACCACGTGTTACGATTGCCAGCAACCCGAAAACACACAGTTACACACAGCATTCTCCCGATGTGTGTGAAATAAGGCGAAGCAAAACTATCAATCGCAGGGCCCGTAAAAGTAACAAACCCACAAAAGAAGGTAACAGAATAGATCATAAATGATAGCGTTCCGTGGCGGGTTCGGTTCTCGCGCACTGGAAATCGTAAAGTGTTTGAAGTTTTTGCCCCACACCAAAAATCCAATCGACTCGAGACTAGAGCCGCCAACTTTAATTACTTTTCTTTTCTGGTTCGATGCGATACGACGATGGTGGTGGTGGTGGTGGTGGTGGTGGTGGGGGTGAGGGTAAAGGAAGGGTGGTTTAAGATTTTGTTAACTCTCCACACATCGAACTCCAGTTCCCGCCGGGTCCCTTACCCATCCCATCCCATCCTCATCATGAGTGTTAAGTTCATTGAATTGCAGCTCCACCGAGCTCCGATCTTACACCATCATCATGATCGCCTCATCATCTGGTATCGCGGGGGGGGGGTATCGTTACCATCAGTGTGACTTCTTCCCGAAAAAAAGCTGGTAGAGATCCGTTGCACCTTCCGTTTGAAAGGAGGGTGGAAAAACGGCGAAAACAAAAAAGATATGAAGCGGAAGGTGGAAAGCTGCTACCCAGCCAACCGAACTCGCGAACTCTGGCGCTCAATTACGCTGAACGATTTATGGTTCGGGTAGTGTAACCTGGCCGAGCTCGGAAGCTATTTCGGTTTGGTAATATTTATTTATTCTACCACTCGCTCAGCTCTCTCTGCGAGTGTTCCGAGCCTTCGGTGGTCTGGTTGGTCACCACCCGCCCCAGCAAAATCCGGCCAATCGAACGCTAACGGGAACGTTCCAGCGGAGCCAACCTTGCTTCTTTCTAGTTTTGCTAATTATCCACCGGCACATCGCACGGTGGATAGGGAAAGTTCAACTACTGAACATGCCAAAAGAAAAACCCGCCCCGACCTGGTCCGGCGGTTCGTGTACCGTGCACCAGTGAATGTGAAGCAATAGAGCGTGAATTATGTGATTTCGGTATCGGAACATTTTGAGCCTGCAATATTAATGAGGGCATGTGGTGTGGCTGCACCGACCCTACAGGTGAGGTGTGTCTCTCTGATGGCAGTAACCCACTCGCACATGGCATCGGGAAAAAGTGCATAGCCCGAATAGTGCTGGATGGATAGCGGCGTTGCCAAGCAGGAGCATTGATGACTCATCGATGATTTATTCATTTTGGATGAAATTGTTGACGTTAAAGTGTGTATCAAGCTTTCCGTTTGATGGCGTGTGACTGCTGAGCAATTAATTCCTAAAATGAAGTTCACTCAAGCATCCTAACTATTCAAGGCCCACCTGAAGTCGTAATGTCGAAAATGCTTAATTTCTCTTAAACATAGTAAAATAAATACTTACTTACCTATCAGGCGCTACAACCGCTTTGCGGTCTTGGCCTGCTGCAACAATCCTCGACACCGCTCACGGTTTAGCCATGTGGACGGCCTGAAAGGACTTTACGGGGTGGGTCGACCGGTGTCATTCTCATGACGTGACCAGCTAACCGGAGCCTGGCGAGTCCAATTCGCTGCACGATGGTGAGACTATCGTACAGCTCGTAGAGCTCGTCATTGTGGCGGTTCCTCCCTTGTCCTTCCACACATACGGCTTAGAGGGTTTCGTCAGTTTTGGACAGAGTCCATGTCTCAGAGGCGTATGTGAGTAGAGGGACTATAAATGTTCTGCACAGTCCCAGCTTCGTCCGTCACGACAGGTATTTAGAGTGGAGAAGTTCCTGACTTTTGACCTCAGCTAGGTGAAGTAAAATAAATAGGTTAATAAAATGCCTAAGAAGATTTTTTTTTAATCCTTCAAGAGTTAAGTCCCGAACCCTGTTTAGAACTATCACTCTATGGAACAAAAAAACTGTCCGCACTCTAACTGTACCTCTAATCGTACCAAAATTGATTTCCAATAAGCCGCCCATTGGCCATAAATCTATGTATTGCTCCTTTGCGAGTTGGATCCATTTGTTCTTCAAGTTCGAAGATAGGTTTCCTAACAGGCTTCAAAAAATATGAAATAAAACGGGTTTTTTTATTACCATTGCCATCTTCTACTGCCTTTAGACATCCTGACATAATTATATGGAGATACACGGTCAGATACCACTCCGTCTAACAAGGTGCACATTAGTCTGACACATCTGCGTACATCCTAACAAAGCCCTGAATATTTAAAAAAAAGCAGCAAGACTAATTTTATCATTCCTCTTATCGGCATTTACCTTCCTAATTTCATGTGGGACATTTTCACTTCGTTTAAGTAAAACAGACACACTTAGTTACTTATTCGTTTGATTCGATGATTGATAGAAACGTTGCCTTTAGCTGCCTTAGCTTCTCAAGTAGATGTTAGATGATGTTAATTAGCAACATGGTTGGGTTTTAGAAGTGCTTGATACCGCTCACGATCTAGTGTCGTCGATCTTCCAATCCAATATCCTAGCCTTTTCGACTGACGCATCAATTTCATCCCTCTGTGAAACTCTCTTATAGATGGGCACGCACGCACTACATTTGGATGCTGAAATCCATCTCAGAAATCATCTCACCTAACCTAAAAAAGAGAGACCTAACTGGCTTCAAGCGTAGTCATATAAAACGTGATTTTTTTAAATTTGTCGTAAGATCAATTTCTATTGTGGAAGCCTTGAGGCGCAGCCCTCTCTCTAGACACGACTAACCCAATATGTGCTCGATCAGAATATTCCTCCAACAAACAATAAAATTAGGGGATTGAACAAGTCATTTTTATTTTTCTTCTGCAAGTCTGCTATCCAACCGGTGCTGTGTACTTGATCTTGGCCGTCAAATCTTTAAAAAAGCATCTGCTGGCTCCGATCGATGATCCGACGATTAGTAGAAGCACTACCTTAGCTGACTATTTCTCAAGCAAATGTAAGATAATGTCGTTTTTTGTCTTTGCTTGGCTAAAATAATTTAAATAACACTTACTCTAGCGCTGTCGTTTGTCAATCCAATATAAGACCATCATTGAAAAACACTCGACGGGCTGGGTCGTCTGAAGCCATTCGCACGACATGACCAGCCTACAGGAGCTTGGCGAGTCTAATTCCACACATACCTAGTTATTTCTGAGCATCTTCCTCTTGAACTGTAGAGGGTTTCGCAAATTTTTAACAGAATCCATGTGTCAGGGCCGCATTTTAGTAACTGTACTATAAAGGATCTAATGCAGTCCCAGCTTCGTCCGTCACGACAGATATTTTGACAGGAAACATTTTCTCAGACTGCCCGTAGAACCTTAAGCTTTAAGTTAGCTTACTTCAACAGGCTTGTCTCTGGAGCAAATTGTTCAGATTGTAATGAGATTGCGGAAAAAAATTAATCCATCCGGATGTTCGCAATGTATTTACTAATTCAAACAATATTTGGAATGTTATGTGTTTTTCACAATATAATACAGCTTCTGGGCTTACTAAACTGATTATGAAAATGTTTGTCACGACTGCTGACACTAATGACTCTTGGTGGGAAATTCGTATAACAACGTTTTTGTTGTCCACTGCTGTCACTTTACTGGACAGCAAAAGACGAGGACATCTTAATTGTCGGATACAAAAAGTGACCTACATACACCCAAGTGCAACAATAGTTAATACTATGAAAGAAGTGAATGACTTTGCACAAACAAATGACTCGCAATGCTGTAATAAATCATTACAACTTACTAAGTCTTGCTCGAGTGACCAGGGAATCCGATAGCTAGTCCTTCTCAAAGGATCAATTCTATGCGCACTATAAGACATCTCCCTCAAGCTACTCAAAACACTCAGGAATATTATTCATTTTCAATCGATTAGTTTCCTCCGAAGCAAGCAATTGATTCTCAAGTGAGGTTTCAACAATCTACTTTCCATCTAAACCTAAAGGAAGTGTAACGCGTAGGGTCGAATTTTGCATTAATTCGCTTCCAGGTTCTTTTTTTCGGTCGGTGGTTCAGTTACTTTATCCAGCAGCACCCAGAACACGCATGCTCAATGGCCGGCTGGGATGGCAAAGGGATGGGATGCTGTAGGAATTGCCGCAGCAGCAGCAGCAGCAACGACGCTAGAGAGCGCTCTAGCCCAACCTAGCAGACCCTTTCGCGTGACCGAAACGAACCGGAACCGAAACCACGTGTTTTGAATGCCGAACAATTTGCGAGTTGCGATCCTTTTTGGCAGGACCGGTCGTGCGGTGCGGCAACGTGGTACGAATTTGTGCTGCGTTACGCTCGATATCTAACGGAAAGTGAACGAAATGTAGGTTTCCGGGGTGTGGGTGTGCGCTGTTACTTCTTCTATTAGAATTGGGGGGGGGGGGAAGGTCCGACCACACCTTTTGTCCTCCATTCGACGCCTGGTTGCGATGATTGATGGTGATGATTCCTTGTACCTTTGGGCAAGTGGCCATCGTATGCTGTGTGTGCCCAGGAAAAAGCGAACGTGGAAGGAAGTCAGCTTAGGACGGAAATTGGAGCACACGGAATTGCACACTAAAGTGCAATAGGAACCATTTCTGAGTGCGGCTTGTAAGGTTCAGGGTTTTATGGAAAATGGTCAAGCATACTGCTTCAATATTCGTTCCAAATGAAGCTTTAACTAGGGACATATAAACCGTCAAACTTTACTCAAACTCTATTGAAACATTTCATTATTTTATCCTTAACCAATATGCAAAAAAAAGCAAACCCTCACGCGCTCAACAAATAACTTCATCCACAATACACACTTGGCGCAAGAAGCAGCAGCAACCCGCAGCACGTGCCAAGGAAATAATTACGCGAATACCCACTTTGCGTTTGCGCTGCGAGCCGAACACATTCATTCCATTCGAACGCGTTCAAATGTGATTACCTACATTCGACTCAACATTGTAGTAACCGGGCAAGTCGTGGCCACCTCGTTTTTGCCACTCCAATTTGATCTTTGGACAGCAGCGTCACGAACGTGCCCCGTACCGTTTTTGTTCGTTCGACGGGCTGGATTCGCCCTAGAGGCCGGGAAGTGCGTGAAGGAACGCTCGAGGTGTTTGCCTGCTTGCTTGTTGGAGATGTAAATTCCCCTCGGTGTTTTTTTTAATACAATTTATTCTTTAGAATTGTTTTTTTTTTGTTTTTTGCAAAGATTCTTTTCGGCTTCTCTGGACTGGGTACATGTGACACAGGACAGAGGAGAACTGGAGGGAAGCAAACCTAGAACCATTTCGATTGATTTTAGCTCACAATTTTAGAACTTTATAATAAGTTTCTGATGCAATTCTGTAACTTTGCTATCATGGGAGGCAATAGGTTATTAAGGGGTGGGAGTATTTGCATCATTATTGAAAATAAATTGGCAAGATGTGCAATATAACAGGTATTCTACTTTCTACTCATAGCCCTTTCCTGGCTGCAATCTCTAGTTGAAAACTCTTTCTATTCCTAGTTTGAATGCTTTTTATTTGATCATTTACTGGACAAGAATCCATCACACACAAGGCATTTTCCGTTCAATCTGGCTATGGAAACTCCAAACCCAAAATGAGCTTTAACTCAACCCAGAATCCTAGGGGGAACACTCCGTTGTGAATCAAAAACCAAAAACCTTGCTCCCCACAGACTAGGCCTAAAGAAGATGTGGTCTGTAAGGACTTGTTGAATAAATTTTATGGATAAATTCAGCAATTCGTCGATCGGAATACTGTGACGCAGTTTTTACCTTAAACGTGTTACAGTATTCCCGATTAACCTTACACATTTTGAGTGTTCTGTACTGAAATGATAAGCAATAAATCGTACCCTCGAGGCAAGCAAACCATGGACAAGATGTTGGATCTATGATTGTAGTGCATCTCCATCGGCTATATTCAAAGACCGATCTTGATAGATCCAGACCTGTAACGAGACGCCTATACAATTGTATGATGGGATAGCCACGATGCAGCTCTGATGTCATCGATACGTCCGTCTTTACATCTTGTACAACCACCGACTAGCAACTTCACATGTTGCGATGAAATCCAACTGAAACAGTTGTTCTCCTGGTGTTTCTCATCACAGTGCATTAAGCCCTTTAGTGTTTCTTCTTTTTGTCTTTCAATAACGTTTCCAATGTTATACCGCCAGCCCGTTTTTATTTTATACAACTAAAACCTAAACGGGCTTCAAGTCGAGCGAGTGATCCTAGTCAATGGTCTGGGTATAATGGCTTAATTCATAGCTCACTTTATCTCATCGCCTGGAAGTGAAAGTTGCTAAAGCTAATGAGTACATTAGTTGGATTAATTCATCTTCGATTCGGCCTCATGAGAGGCGAATAAGGTCTTTGAGACCCAAAGCCTCTGTAAATAAACGATTTAAAAATAAATCGACTTGGTATTTCAGACCAACCAGATGCCTTATAGCTCTGGATTAGCCACAGCTCAGCTAGCTCTGTTCTATCAAACCCCACCGAGACTGCCAGGCTATCTTTCTTCCTTGGCACTACAACCTCGAGAGGTCTCAGCATAGTAAATTCTGGGTGAAATTTGAACTCCGGTCCTGCCGTGAGAAGACCGGCTACCGGACCGCCTCACTGGGCTGACTATCCAGCTACGGGTAAAACTCACGTCAAGTCACAGAAAGGTCGGAAATGGTGGGCCTCACGCGATTCTACAGCCATATTAGAGACAATAAGATCTGTGCTAAGAATTTGTCTCCACTGTCTAGCCTCTGGGTACATCCTCTAGTGTAGTTCGTATTGAAAGATTCTTAAACTGTTCACTCGTATACTCTCCTACGCCGTACCCTGTTCGTCGCCAAGTTTTGGGCTTAAAAACTCTAAAAGTTCGTCTCTCACACACACAAGTGCAAGTATCCTTCATTGGAGACATGTGCAAGTATCCTACCAAATAGTGATCAAAACGGTTCTATGATCCTCATCGTCATCATCACTCACGACTTCCTCTGTGTTAATTGATAGTCCCCATACTGCTATAGGCTACAGATGTTCCGCCTTTTTAACGCTGTTTTGCACCTGTTTGACTTTGAAGGAGACAATTGAAGGGAACGTTCAATAGCTTCATTCCGTTCCCATCTTTGTTAAATATTTCTGCTTTTGAAACCTCTTCCTTTTTCCTTCGTTTGTTCCAAGATAAATATTGCTAAACCCTTGAGGCAGACGAGTAATATGAAAAAACTAAATAAATTTGAAAAATTGTCATGCATTTGTATCGGTAGTTAGTTGTCGAAGTAAATGACTTCCATGTCGTGTAAGACTCATTTTCTGTGCCAGATTCTAACAAACAACAAACAAACAAACAAACAAACAAAAATAAAACCTGAGTTCTGTACGTCCCAGAGTGAATTTTATGTACAAATGAAATGCGCCACCTAACATCAAGTCTTAATTTGCTTACCGAAGAAGCAACACTTCTTTACCGCCCATAGATTCACGCTGATCTGATTCTCTGACCATCATTCCAATGATCATAACGATTTGCAGGGAATGACCAAGTATAACGCAAATGGATGCATCCTTTCAAAGTCGTAGAATCTCTCTCTTAGAATAACAGAACTGCAAGGCACCTACAATACAAGCCTCCAGCAGAATTGAAGTTGGGAGTCCCTACCACATTGCCAATAATGACCAATGATGACCGGGGAAAGAGTTCATTGACAATTCGGGATACCCCGAAGTCGGTTAGCTTACGTACCGCTAAATAAGCCACTGCTTCCAACTCAATAATAAATTTTACTTATCGTACCATTACTCTTAAAAAATCAAAAAACAAATTTAATAATCACCTCTCGTTCAATCTCTTCAATCCTTCCCAACAGTGACCGACTCGCGAAGCTTCCCGCAGCACTCGTCCCAGCACACCACACCGACGACGCAGAAGAAGAAAGGTTTCTTCAAGAGCTTTTGGAAAAAGTCACGCCACTATTCGCTCGAAAAGCAGTAAAAGGTTTCGACTTCAGCACGGGCAACACATTTTGCAACCCCCGGCGAGAGAAAATGAAGAACAGGACGCCGTAGGTAAGTGCATCCATTTTTGACGCCCTTTTTTGACCTCCAGCGGGGGAGCCAGTTACAACGTTTTCCTCCGCGCGTGGAAGAAAAGCGATGCACACGACGACGACGACGGCCGCGGATTTTTTTTTCCGGCCAGTGTCTCCAAACGCGTCCAGAGCTGCGTGTGAAGCGAAGTGCAAAAGTAGTGACGAGGTAGAGCACCCAAAACAAAAAGCGAACTACTAGTATATACACATTTTAACAACCACTACAAACATGTGTGAAAAGCGTTACGCTAAAAAAAATCCTTTTCGGTTGGGCGAGTCACAGTACGAAAAAACTGACCAACCCTCCTAATCGTTCAGTAAGCACACCACGTGTTCATTGCCGAAATTGAGTTTTCCAGTGTTGTTTTTTTAAACAAATATTTCAAAACCGGGGTAAAAGAAAACCCGAGCTAACAACAATTTCCATAGCGTTGACAGGGGGAATGATTGGAAGTGAAAATAGTGGAAAAGTGTGGTTTGTGAGAGGTGTAAAACGTAACATTCGGAATTATTGATTGAAGAGAGTGAAAGTGAGTAGTAGCAAGAGTAATAGGAAAACTGTCGAAGCACGAAAAAAATATGAAAAAAAGAAAAGAAGAAGAAGAGCGAGAGAGAGAGAAAGAAGAAAAAGAAATATTAATCAAAGACCCGGCATACGAGTAAGAAGATAATAGAGAAGAAAAACAACAGAAGGTAACGCAAAGAGACAAAAAAAACTGGAAGCAACCAGCAACGGAACACTTATCCTTTTCGCTATCCCAAAAAGGAATAGAAAACAAAGATGAATTTTTTTTTTATTTATTCTCCTTTTGATATTACTTTCTTCTTTAGTACGTTCTAAAAGGAATAAAATAAATTATCCAACTGGACTTTCTTTTTTTTTTTAGCAACTCACTCACTAGGTCCTTTTGCATCCTTTTGCGTGATTGTGAATTGTTTGTAATTATAATACCTTGTGTTGTTGAGTGGTTTAATTAAGGGGCCTCTATTTTTACAATTGTACAGACTGTTATGAAATGTGTTACGGTAGGGTTAGGAAAACTTTTGCTTTTTCTTTCCCCTTTTTTTCGTTTTTGTTTGTTTGTTTTATATGTTTTTTCTTCTTATTTCTTTGTTTGCTTTTTGATTTAAAATTACCTGTTTTTGTTTGGAATGTTTTCTTTTATATTTATCCTGTACTAGTTTACTAATTTTGCTTTACGCCTAACGGGCAGTTTCTTTTTATGGAAGAAAACTTTCTACGCAAAGATTTCGAACACGTTAGAGAAACAAGGCAAGCGAAGTAAGAAAAAAAGCTCCCAAATACCCCCCTCGGAAAATGGAACAGAAACAAACCCCAATTTTATCAGCACCTATTCTCGGTAAAGTAAACCATAAATCATAAATCGTTGAAACAAGTGAATGCTATTGCACACACTCAAACACGGTACGCATACATTACAAAAAAAACACACACACTCACACGCACAAATACACGTTTGGAAGCGTTTTCTTATCGCTGTTCAGAGCAAATTAAAACAACATTTAACAACCAAGAAACGCTTTCAAGAAGAAATGTTCGACATGAAGAAATGATAATAGTAAGTGATGCGATAAATAAATAAGTAAGCAAAACAAAACAAAAAAAAAAAAACAAGAAATAAAAGGTTAAACATAACATAACATAAAAGAATGTAATAAAAAAAAAGAAGCAACGTAAGGAAAGGAGCCAAACAGAAACAGTTAATTAGCGAGTACGCAAATGAACCAACCAAAACAAAAAAACAAAAACCCCCAACCCTTACAAACAAACAAAATCAATCTAAACCACATAACGAATCAGAAGCTCACCCCACAAGGACATCGGAGCCTTCCCTCTTCCTTCACGTACCGAATCCTTCATCCTGCGCCCTGCTCTTATTGTAATCCTGGCGTGGCGCAATTTTGTGACGAACGGACGCGAGGACTAAACTTCAAACCCCGAAATGTATCTCAAACAGTTTGCTTACAATTTGTATCGAAAGACAAACAAACAGACGAAAAAAAAACAGCAACAACAGAAACAAGTTAGCGTAAATAAAAATCACACTCTAGAGTACTCAGCGAGAGAGAGAAGCCGCCTGTGGCTGTTTTACATTTGCAATCAGTTAACAACAGTTACCTTTTCTTCCAGGAAGGGTAAGTAGTGATGAAAGAAAAATATTTACAGGGTTTACTGGAAAGGGTCAACGGCTACTATGACAGTTTCAGCTGAGGACATTACAATACAATTGAACCCCACCATCATCTAGATGGTTAAATCAAATTCATCTAGTGTTCATTTGTGTAAAAATGAACAATCGTCATGGCAATATGTCAAAAACAAATGTCAAACGCATATAAAAAAAATCTAGCAGTAGCGTAAACGACGCTTTAAACGATCGGTTATTGTAACAACGTCACCTTCCTCTTCCTTGAAGCTGGTTGTGGGTCCTGAGGGTCTCAAGAATTAAGAGTCTCGGCAAAAATCAAGCTCAGCTAAGGTAAGTCTCGTTTTCGTGTACCAGTAGATACTGAATAGGAAGGACGTTTGGCCACTTTCCAATCACGACAAAGACCTAATAGATGATCTGTGTCGTATGCTATCCGAGGTAGCAGCCACCTGTCCTATACGCTACAGATGCGCGCCAAACGGTTGGGTTTAAGTCTCCTGACACCTTATAGCACCAATGCTTGAAGGACACTTGAGGAGTGATCGAACATAAAAATCATCAGGATCATCTGTGAAAGGCCCACTGACCAGACCTTCACGATGCGACAAAATTTGGAGAAGATGGCGAAGGAGCAGCAGCTCCACCCTTACCATCTCTCATTGATTTTAAAGCCGCATATGACAGCATAGCCAGGGTAAAACAGTACGACGAAATGAGCTTTTTTGGAATCCCAGCCAAGCTTACCAGGCTTGTAAGAATGACAATGGCCAACATCACATGCCAGGTGAAGGTGGTTGGAAAACTCCCAGGACACCCCTTTGCTACCACCAAGGGATTTTGCCTGCACTAGAGAGATGGACTTGCCTGTCTTCTTTTCAGTCTGGCGCTAGAGAGAGAGAGTCATCCGTGACTCGGAGGTGGAAACTTCGGGGATCTTCTCAAAGTCAATCGAGATACTGGCATACTCTGATGATATAGACATCATTGGTTTGAGGCTCTCCTGTGTAGCAGAAGCTTATCAAAGGATCGAACTAGCAAACACTTACCCTCGGGATGGAGCTAACAAACACTGATTTACGCAGGGATGATGTACAGATAGGCGACCGCACCTTCGATGTAGTCCAAAATTTGACCTATTTGGGATCAAAAATCAGCACAGACTTCAACATTGATATTGAGTTACACGCCAGGATGCAGGCTGCCAACCGGATCATACTGCAGCCTGAGGAAACTTCTCCACTCAAAGCACCTGACGCGACGGACGAAGCTGAGACTGTACAGAACATTTATAGTCCCGGTACTCACATACGCCTCTGAGACATGGACTTTGTCCAAAACGAACGAAACCCTCTTAGCGGCGTTCGAGAGGAAGCTGCTCAGAAGGATCAGAAGGTTTATCGGGCATCGTGCAGCGAATAAGACTCTCTAGTCTCCGGTGGGCTGATGACATGAGAATGATACCGGACGATCCAGCCCTTAAAGTTCTTTTAAGGTTTCTTCAGACGGACAGAGAAGGCAGGTGTGGACAGCTCCACAATTCCACAGCTAATTACAAAGTTCCACAGCCGATTTAAAAATTTCCCTCGGGTGAATATTCCATTATATGTTTGTAACTGTCCACAACTGGATTGCAATATTCCTCTGTCTAGTTTAAAATATCCCCCTAAACGATTCGCGAGTTTCATTACATTTACAAACTTCCCCAAAAGGCTTGCAATATTCCACTTTCCATTTGAAAGAAACCTCCACTGAGTGTAGCCACCAATTCCCTTCTTGTATGGATCGAAACCCAGTAATCCTCCCAAATTCCAAAGCATGTAGAGCTAAAGCTGACTAGTTACTATTTGTTATTTTCCTTCCATCTCGCGACGACTGTCAAACCCTATTCAATCTCCACTATCGAACCAAGTCTAATCCCCGTTGGCATTAGCTGTGCCGGATAGCCGGTAAGATCAGCAGAGCCGTATGATTTCTTCCGCTGCCTAATTAATCTGTCTGTGATTTGTGAAAATGATGCCCACCGCCTAGCATGATCATCAAATCTTCACTCCAAAAAGGTTTATGTGAGCTTACTACGACACACACACACATTCTGCCTGCTAGGCGGATTAATTAGCTGGAGTGAATCCTTTGGGGAATAAAATCGCGCTTCAGTCGTGAGAAGCATTCTGGCGAAAGTTGGACGGTTATGATGATGAGCGTGACTTTTCTTGAACACACTACCCTTGTCTAATAAGGATTAAGTTATCTTTTTTATCTAAAAACACGCGAACGGAAACTAAAATTTCAAGCTTTTCTATTCTATTAACACGAATTAAGCAACTCCTCCTAAGTGCACTTTAAGATCTTTAAACTATTATGAAACGGTGAGACAACATTCGAACCTTAATTCGAAGAACACTACCAACACCAAGTAAGTAGCACAAGAGTCGATACAGAGTATTCCGATGTTGTTTAACGCTTTCCCATCGTTTTTTGATGCAGTTCCAACAATTTTTGGATTCGTCCCGAAGTTTTTTGACAGCTCTCAGATATGCTTATTTGCTTCCTACTGTTTTTAGACATTTTTGTCGTAAATTATAAATTTTAATAGACTTTTTGTTGCACCGAAAACCAAATATTCCAAACAAGTTCGACTAAAGTTATTTTCTTCTTCTAATTTGGCCTAATGACCTCTGAAAGTCATGTCTGCTAATACTGGCCTACTAGACTTAATTATAATACGCAGTTGAATAGTCTGAACGAGAGAACGCTCCGGGTGGGATTTAAACCTCAGTTCTGTTGTGTGAAGACCGACCCAAATTGATAATGTACACGAACTTCCAGCATACGGTTAAGTGCGTGCAAAATCAATGGCTACTATGACAATACCATCTGAGGACATTACAATAAAAGGTATTTAATTTCCCTGCCATCTGAATTCGTTTCCATATCAACTAGTTTTGTTTGCCATTTCATCTAAGGAGCCGGCCATAAAAATGGATGCTATTGCCTTATCAACTGAGAAACCCTATAAAACATCTACCAAAGACTCAAAAAAACTCCTGGATACCCTGAACTTCCAGATATCATCCATCTGTACTCTGAATACGATTTATTCTTTCAGAATTCCTACAAACACATAAAAAAGATCAGAAAATCACAGTTAAATAGGAATCAAAATAGGAGGGTATCATACATTTTCTTCAACAAATCAATGCTAATAATGCCTCGAAGTGCATCAGCCTGAGCAAGAGAGGCAATGTCACAGAAACTTCATCTGTAACAATACAGGCTACGTCACAAGGCACTAAGTGCTGCTGATCCTTGAATCCTACAATACTTATGTCACTCCTTCCTGGGCGAGCGTGAGGCGTTCAACTTGCACTTAAACCATGGCAGTTGTAGAATAAAATTTGCAATGTTTTTATCCTTCTCTCAAGCCTGTCGAGATCAGCTATTCTAACTCACAGAAGACTTCTTCTTCTTCTCAGCTTAACCTAGAAAGCTTAACCTAGAGGTCTTATTATACACCACGTCACTCTGGAAAGTTAGTCCTGCGTAGGGAGAGACGATCAGCGCCCTCTACACGCACTTCGTTCGCCGAGATTCGATTCGACGCTCTCACTACAAAATACCGCCTGCTTCGATTTAAACCCTTTGGCAGCATTATGGATTGTTCTTTCTATCGGTGGTTTTGCATCGAGCCGGTCTTAATTTTTAAGAGGAAATAAATGAGTAACCATTGAGTGCTAGAAGCGATCGAATCTCGGCGAAAGAAGCCAGTGCTGAGAGCGCAATACTGCTCGCAGAATAATTCAACGAATTTTTCCAATAGAGTTTTACCCTAAATAATTTCTAATGATCTATTGAAATGGGACGAATCTAGAGTTTTCTTCTTCATATGGACGAATGACATGAATCCCTTGTAGGAACATAATGACGACACTGGGCAGTTTCGTTTACGTTATTATCATTCAAACATCACCACCGCTTATTACAAGCAGGCCGTTCCAATCCGAAACCTTTGATCAGGAGGATCGCATCGCTTCATCAAACACCATATCAAGCAATGGAGGGAGGTATTTTATTGCTAGCTAACGATGATGCTGCTACTTGCCATTGCCTCCTGCCGCTCAAGGCAAGAAGCACGGAAAGAATCCATCCCTCACCTCATCAATATTCTACCGAGCCTGTTTCCGGTTTGGGATGGTGCACGAAGTACGAAAGTCCGAAACCCGACGAAGAAGCAAAAAAAAAGGCCAATGAACAACAACTGACCAATAATAAAGTGGATAGACGAGAAGAAGAAAAAAAAGAAATTACATTTTTGCACGTGGTGGAGGAGGGCGGGTTTGCGAAAAAGCCAAGAAACCAGAAACGCGCGCCGACCATTCGATTGGAAAACGTTCGTGTAATGGAGCGGCGGAATTGGATTAGAAGTGTTGTGTTGGGTGTTGTTAACCCCGCAGGCATGTATGACGTGAAATGAAAGGTAATACGTGCTATAAACACCTCATTTTCTTTTGTTCTTTAAATTCACTCTAGTATCATGGAACGCTCTGTGTGGCAACGTGGGCAGAGACTCTAAAACCACGATCTTCTCTTCATTTTGGTTTGGCCAAGAGAAAGCATTAGTTCAGTTTTACAAATATTGATGAACACAATGAATAAAGCCGCATTTTGCATACTAGTGACATGTGAATTAGTGATGGGTCATACGACTCTTTTCACGGTTCGACCCGGAGTCGAGTTCGACCCGTAGGTCATGGGTCGACCCGAACCTACGGCTCGAACTCGTGTATGCTTTGCTGCACCTACCGGTCGTCCCGGATTCGTTCTACTCACAGATCGACCAGCACTCATAGGAACTAGAAATACGATCAGAACGATTCCGGGTCGCTTTCGGATAGCTCCGATCCGGCAGGTTCGAGTCGATCCGCCCATCACTAATGTGAATATCAGTAGCATTAACCTCATTCCAGCATTAATCGTCAAAATCTCAACTGTACTAAGGATTACGAGAATCAAAGTGATAATCATTGAAGTAAATAGAAAATTATTACTTTTAATGATTTGAATATTTAAATTTTAATTAAAAAAAATGTATTTATTTCAATTTTTTTACGTACTCAAATCTGTGCTAAAAATCCATCTATAAGAGAATTTACGACGATTTCTGTCTGTAAGTTATCTGGTCGTGAGAACAGATCGTTAAGGATCTGTAAAGTCGCTAATGTACAGCATACATACGATACATACGCCTTCTTCTTCCTTGGCACTTCAACCTTGAAAGGCCTGCCATTTCTGGCTTTCCGTGACTTGATCTTACCCTTAGCAAAGAAGTCAGACCTCCGTAAGGCGAGGCGATCTCGTAGATGGGATTGATAGCTCGGTCCTGCCGTGTGAAGAACGGCGCCACTGCCCGGGTGCTTTAACGAAAAGGCTGTCCTTTCGATCCTGAACCTGGTGACGTTTCAAACATGGTTACTTAGTACGAACAGCTACCTTTATGTAAGGATAAAACCAGAAGAAAATCGAGTGCTCCCGTTGAAGGTCGTGTCATCTAAAGTAACTAATGGCAACGATCACTGTTTACTGTGCCTGTTGTTTTACTGGGGAGTTGGTTTTGCCTGTCTTTTATACAACCTGGTGCTGGACATCATTGGCTTGAGACTCTCCAATGCCTTTCTCCTATGAAACACGGGTTTGAGATTAACGAGGCGTAAACCAAAGAGATAGAGACACCATAGGGATGTAAGTAGGGGTGAAGTGCAGATAGATGAACGCAGCTTTGCAAAAACAATCCATGCTTGAGTCAAAAGTCAGCACTGACAATGACACTGATGTTGTCATAGTAACGCGAGGTATAGTACGGTGCCAACTGGTTGACCAACCCGACAGCCTGAGAAAACTGTTCTCAAAATACCTTTTTCGACGAACGAAGCTGTGCAGAACATTTATAGTCCCCCAGTTTTCACATACGCCTCTGAGACATGGACTCCGTCCAAAACTGGCGAACATGGCTCTCTTAGCTCAGAAGAATTTCTGTGTCCATATGGACGAGCTGTATGAGCTGAATTAAACTCACCAGATGGGCTGGTCCTGCCATAAGAATGACACCGAACGACCGGAAGCCCATAATGCCTTCTGAGGTTGTCCACAAGTACAGTGGAGGCGTTGTAAGTTCAAACTGATATGGAATTCTTCTGGGAAATTGCTTCGACAAACGACGGCTCTAGACCGCATGCGAATGCGGGGATTCCTGCCGCAGAGCAAGTACTGATAAGCAGTTTCACTTGCGCCATGATTATGCTTTGGCAGAGTTGGACCTCTTTTTGGGGGAATTTCTTTACGATAGATTCCGGCAGCAATAGGATTACTTTGTAGCCTTGCAGAGCCAATCTTTGCTCGGTCAGTTATCTGAAGCATTAGACAATCTCCGATGGGATCTGTATGAAGGAATAGAATCTTAAAGTACTTACCTTTCTCCAGCCAAGACCCCGTCAACAGTTTGGCGCCTCGTGCACGCGAACTTCGTCCACACCCATACCATCATCAGTTTCCTTATCGAAAATCAACCAAACGCGCTTAATCAAACCCCCACTCGAGAGATATCGAACCCGAACCGAACACCTATCGACCAGCTGCCCGCCTCTCTCTCTTATCAGGCTGGGGTGGTCCGTGACCGTCAAAAACAGCCAACGGCCGAAGGAAAGCGGATACCTTTCGAATGTTGTTTCCTTCACGAATTCAAGGCC
Organism: Anopheles stephensi; assembly: GCF_013141755.1. NCBI lineage: Eukaryota > Metazoa > Arthropoda > Insecta > Diptera > Culicidae > Anopheles > Anopheles stephensi. Next base: position 54,437,319 of record NC_050203.1, on the reverse strand, counting down.
AAAAGTAAAAAGAAAGACACTAGAAGTATTCCCGTTTTTTTACATTTTCTTTACTTTACTCCGTTGTTCTTGCTCCGTATGTTTACAATTTGCCTTCCATTTTGCGTTGCTTCTACGGCAGCATATTGCGCGCATGTAGCTGTGTGTATTTACGGTATTATGGTTTTGCCAGCTTAGTTTAGTTTACTTTCGTTTGTCGTATTAAGAAGTGATGGTGATGATTTTCGATGCCGCCAGCCATAGTTTGTGGTAGTTTGTATATACTGTCCTTATTTTTCCTCTTCTTTTCTTTTGTTAAATTGTGTTTGATGTTTTGCTTCGATGGCCGCCATTTTTCCATTTTTTTTCTTCTTCGTTAGTTTAGTATATTATCACTCGATTTTGTGTGTGTGTTTTTTTTCATTTTATGCTCTCTTTTATGTCGCCACCACATTTCTATTGGCGTTTGTTGCATCTTTATGTGGCTTCTTCCGTTTTATCTCCTTTTAAGTTTTCCCACTATGGTGTTAGTCTTTTTTATGTTTTAGTATCTCATTCCTCTTCCCGTTCCTGTTGCTGCTGTATATGTGAGGTTTTTGTTATCTTTTTTTTTTGTTTTTCCCTATTTCTTTTCTTCTACACTTTTACTCCCATTTGCGTGAGGTTAGAGTTGTTTTCGGCTTGCGCTCTCTTGCTCTCGTTTTTTTTGCTCTGTATAATCGTTTGCTAGCATTTCTTTCCTACTTTCATTTGATGCGTTTTCTCGGCAGAATTGCCATTTTTCTGCTTCTATTTTCTACACCCTGAAGAATTGAAGTCACTTTGCGTTGGGCGCACACACATCATGGACAGCGGCAGCAGCCCTCCCACTCGCCACGGGAAGAAATGACTAGAAATCTCCCTAGGAAAAAAATGTACACAAACTCACGATTTTCTCCCTTCCTTGGGAGAGATCAAGATCATCAAGAAAGGACTGAATTTTCTTTTTCTAGTCCGGTGATTAAGAGATCTTCTTAGTCTTCTTCCTTCGGACTACAACCTCTAAAGGTCTGCCATTTTTGACTTGGATTTACCCGTAACTGGATAATCAACAGTCCTACGGGAACACGCGGGTCCGGATGGGATTTGAACTCCGGCCCTGTCGAGGACAAGGACCGTTCACACACACTGACCGATTGGAAGTATTTTCGAGAAGATAAGGGACAGTCACTCACCACTACTTACGAGTTTAAAAAAGCGGAGCCTTATAAAGGTGTTGGAAGGGAAAAGTGATCAAACCTCCACACCGGACCAATTGATGATCCGTAGTGGAAAAAGTCGCCCCAATTTTTCATTATCACACACACACCAATATCTTTCCTCGGACATAGCAGAGACCCACACCAACGCAAGCGAATTTCGTTTTTCTTTTTTCGTAGAGCTTTTCCTTTACCTTTATTCTTCTTCGCTTAGCCACATTTTACACATCAGTTGTAGGCAAAATAAAAAACAAACAAAATGTTAAGCTTACACAGTATTATCAATATTTTTTTATTATTATTTCCTTTCTCTCTCTCTCTCTCTCTCCCTCTCGCTCGCTCGCTCGGTATCATTTTTCCTGTCGTCCGGGGCACGTGTTCTCTGCTTCCTTCATCGTAGGAGTTAGGTAGTAAGTTTCCGTTCCGTTTCTTGCGCGTTTTTCTTTCCTAGCAGGTGAGTGTTTTATGGTCACTCTCTCTCTCTCTCTCTCTCTCTCGACAGGATAAAGTCCATCTGTTTCGTCCTCGTCAGAGCGTCATCGTCGTCCTTGTCGTCGTCCGTCCTCTCCCTGTACGCAGTCTTCTCTCCTGTATTCTAACACTGTATTTTCATCCTAATTATGAATGTGTGCATGTGTGTTATTAGTAGTCGATTTTGTCTCAACACTCCTCCTCCTTCCGGATCGGTTTTTTTTTCTTCTTATATTTTCGTATCTATTGTGCACTTCCAAACCATTCTGCTACCTTTTTTCTCCTCCCCTTTTACACATGCTTCCTTCCTCTCGTCTTCCACACTCCCGAGAGATCGTGAACGCTGATCTTGAAAAAAAAATGCTTGCTTCGCGCCTTGCTGGGATAATGCGCGATTAGCTTCCTTCTCTGTTGGTTTACATTTGATTCGCGAAACACGGAGGTGAGGGAATTGCTCTGCAAACTTACCCACTTCAATCGGAATATGAATATGCATTCAAAGTTACTGGTGAACGGGCGCGTCGTGTGACATGGTGTACGTTGGATGTAGTATGTTTGTTAGTGGGACCGCTCCTGTAATCCCGTAGGACATACATTTACGGCACCATGGTTTATACACGGTTTCGACGATGGTTGTAGTACGATCGAGTAGCAGACGCACTGCAAGAAGCATCTCTCAAGCAGATATCAAACTGGCTTCCCGTATAATCCGCGAGCCAAATATACTGCTGCACTTGACTATCGTGTCTCACCTGCTCCACACACACACACACACACACATCCACGTACAACAGCATCACACGCGCGGCGCCCAGTAGTTTGTTCTTTCCTGTTTTTCGATGTTCCTCCAAAGTTCCAACCCGGCAAATTCCATTATCCAATCCAAAGAGTTGTTGTACGAATGGGCGGGGTGGGGGGAGGGTGTTCATATGTTTCGATCCATTTTTTGTTTGTTTTAATGTATCTTCTCTGCATACGCTTCGACTCTCTTTATTCAAGTGTGTTTCTAGTGTTTAAATTATAAAAAAGCAGTATGAAAGTATATTTCCTCCACATGTTTTACGTCTTCTTCTCTCCGTGTGTTTCGTGTTCATCTTGTTTATCTTTTTGTTTAATGTCTGCACGTTCTTACTCTCTCTCTCTCTCTCTTACTGATCTCACTACTTATCCTCATGCCTGGATCTTGCCGCCTGCACGATCGCCGCCCCCGAGTCCTAGAATGTATCGGAGTCTGCTACCGGGTGCTGTCCTGCACAGGAGCTTCAGGGAGGCATGTGTGGTGGTGGTGGTGGTGCGGAGGACAAATGGTTTGCGGATTTCTGCAACCAACACACACGTACACACACACACGCGTACTCGCGTTCACATGGCTCGACACAGCATCCCAACAACAACACACTCGCGGGTCACAGGGGGGGGGGGCTAATCTTCACGCAACAATCCTCTATTACTCCATGTTTCTCTATAAAGGTTCCTCACTCTCTCTCGCTCTCTCTCTTTCACACCCTTTTCTTCTTCTTATCAAAACTCACACACTTCTGCTGCGCCACACCATTTCCGATTTTCCTGCGCCATCGCCGCGCGCCTATAAAGGGGGGGGGAGGGGGTTGTTGTTCTGTTCTTTTTGTCTGCCTTTTCCTTCTTCTAATAACCACAGGTAATTAGATAATCTCCCAGCTTTTCTACTATAGATGCCGCCTGCTGGGGCTGCACGGGTTCCTCGTAGATAGATACTATAACCGCTACATTATCGAATTGTACAGTTCGGCACCACACACACACACATATAACGCACACGCATACACATACACACAGGGTGCGCCGGAAAATTGTTGTGGGATGCGAAATCGATGAGGTTGTTGAGACGTTTGCGGCGGCAGGTGTGGTGATGATGATGAACGGGTAAGATCGCGCCCCGGTCGATGTACGTTGGAGAAGAGGAAAAGAGTGAAACAAAATAACGAAACGGATCGGGCCAACCAGCGGATGGCAGCAATCGGGTTCCCATGAAGCAAGGAGACACGCAGCACGCGGCACAGCAAGTCCCGATACCGATGACCATCGAACGGAAGGTGAAGATGATAACGCGCACAAACACACACAACACACATCAAATCAACGGCAAAAGAAAGAGAAAATTGAAAAAGAAGAAAAAGAACACAGAAAGAAAAACATCCGTTATGAGTAATGCAGGATTGAGAACATTAGAGCATATAGGTGTACAACATGTGTGCAAATGTAAGGGGCGACAGCAGCTCTAACAACCAACAACAACTTCAGAACAACCTAATGAGTAAGTATCGATCTATATGAGGATTGATAAAAAAAATGGCTTGTTTCTTTTTGAATCCCTTTCTTGTTTTCTATCATTCGCACGAGATATTCTCTACAGCATACAAAAGAACTGGTTCAAGCAGACAAACCATTGCAGAAAAGTCAAGTTGGAAATCGATAATGGAAGCGCAACAACAGATTGCACATTACAAACTGGTTGTCACAGGAATGGTAAAACGGCACACACTGCAGTGATTAGAAGGCAGGAACATTTTCTCCTGCTTTTTATTAGTATGACGGACATCGTCCAGGAAAAAACTCCCTTACTCTTACAGGGTTTCCCAGGCCAGTTCAAAATTGTAACACCATATTTCAACGGCATAAAACGCTAATCCGACAATCGTGTATGCAATTCAACCTCGTTAACCCTTCTCATCAACACGGGGGATAGCAAACAATCAAGTCATAAATATCCCAACTCGACAATAGAAAATACCTAGTTCATGGAGCTATTTTTGACACAATGTTTATATGCTGTTTATACTACTTGGTTTCACACTATAATTCCCGTTATCATTTCAATTAATTCTTATCAAATGGAAAAAGTTCGGTAGCTGAGGAAATTACGGCGCCAGTCTTCAAACGGAAAGTCCCATTCAGTCCGCCCTCTTTGCGCAGGACTGTGACTATCCACCAGCTAAGGGAAAAAAATCAAGTCGAAGAAATAAATGGCAGGCCGAACCCTTAAGAGGTTATGGTGCTCAAAGAGAAGAATTAGAATTAGAGATTAGAAAAAGCATAAAATACCTCTATTTTTTATTCATGAAGGCCGTATTGCTAAATATCTCTATTAAAATGGCAATAAAAATCCATCAGACTTATCTTTAAAATTTAACTGAAGTTTTAAAATGGAAATCCTATTAAATACCCGTTTTAACGGTTAAAAATGTTAATGTTCAACAGTATAACATCGAACCACGCAGTATAAACATGCTGCTTGACAGCTACCTCAACTAGGTATTTTCCAAGGTATATCAAGGTATATGGATATAGGAGGTAGAGTTGTTTAGAGCAAATTGAAATTTCTCGACCTGGCATAACAGTTCCGTGGTCAACGAGGGGAAGAGTATTGAGAAGAGTGATGCAAGCATCGGAGGAGGCGCCGGTAGTAGTATCGCTTGCGATTTTTTGACGAAAAATGCAACCAAATATCTTCGATCGTCCGTGGGACAACATTTGATATACGAAAATGACCCATAAACAAGGCCAAAACAAAATTGCTCAAAGGACTGAGAATCGAGGCTGTTTGTTCATGTTGGTAGCCCCATACCATATGTTTTTCTAAACAAACTCTGACATATCTCGTCTAAAATGGTGGGCTGTCAAAACGACAAAAATTCAGCTTCTAACTAAATACACCTTGATTTTTCCCCCATATTTTTCTAGGTATTTGAATTGCATATACGCGAGGTCGAATTAGCGTTTTAGGCTGTTGGCATATAGTGTTGTTACAAAATTGAACTGGCCTGGGAAACCCTGCAATAAGGTAAATGTGACCTGTCTCAGCAGTAAATGATTCAGCTCTAAAAAAAATGAGCAGCATCATAGCTGCGATGTCTAACCAGTTTTTACAGGGTTCACCGATAGATAGCATACGGCGAGCATACCTTAGCGGTTCGCGCAAACGTTTAAGATATCTGCGGCCATCGATAGCGATTCGCATGTACAATTAGCGACTGGCCCAAAATGGATAGCGATTCGCGTGCACACTTTAGTGAATGTCAGAATTCGGCGCGGTTTGAAAATATAGGTTTATATGACCCAGGTTGAGGAGTCGAGATTTGAAAAAAATCGTTTAAATTTCATTTTTGATGTAATTGGAAAGTTGTTGCGCACAAAAGTGGTGTGAAAATTAATGTTCATTATTATAAAGCATAAATTTATTGATTTTCAGCGTTGGTTAAAAAAATAATAACAAAACTATGTGAAAGATCAGAAGAACAGCCATGTGGAGAATTCAAACATGAACGTATATACACGAATTCAAAATTGATGCGATCACGAAAAAAAAAATCCGTTCAGGTAATGAAAATATTTAGCATATTGGTCCAGCAACTAGTTCACAGTTTTACCAAGCGATTAACAATCAAAGCATCATTAGCGGTTTAAATGTACATTCCTTCGTTGGTTTTGGTTTTGGCAATCATCCTTTTAAAGGTACGTATTTCAGCCTTACAATTGAAAAGTGCTACAACTAGAATTCTCTTTGAAATTGGGTGTTTTCTAGGTGTTTGGCTACGGTAGGAGCTCTTGCTTGTTGAAGTGCGCTCGTGCAACATTGTTCTTGTCGGTAAATTTGTTTTATTACCACACCGTGAAAGAATACAGTGAGTTTCAATAGAGGTATGTGCTGAAGCGAATCAACTGAGACACACATCGTTTTTTTTTACTTTTTGCTTGCAGATATGAATTCCAGCCAAAGCTCTGTACAAGAGGAAAATGCAAGTAGCGCTATGCAAGCACCTCGCAGCCGAAAAACTACCAGCAACGAACATAGAGAGCGCGTGGTATGGTGTATGAAAACGGAGCCTTTGCAGCTACGATTAGCAAAATGTTCAATTTAAAAAAACCGACTGTCCATGGCATCATCAAAAAATACCAAACCCAATGGCAAATCGAGGCAAAGAAGCGTGGTGGCAACAAATCTAAATTATTGTCGCAGCAAGCCGTAAATGATGTTCGTAACTTGATCGACGAGGACTGCACGGTGACGCCTAAAGCACTCGCAGAGAAAGTGTTCGAACAACACGGTGTTCGAGTTTCGTCCACAACCATAGCGAGGGAATTATGGTTCCCTCCACATGGCTGTTCTTCTGATCTTTCACATAGTTTTGTTATTATTTTTTTAACCAACACTGAAAATCAATAAATTTATGCTTTATAATAATGAACATTAATTTTCACACCACTTTTGTGCGCAACAACTTTCCAATTACATCAAAAATGAAATTTAAACGATTTTTTTCAAATCTCGACTCCTCAACCTGGGTCATATAAACCTACATTTTCAAACCGCGCCGAATTCTGACATTCACTAAAGTGTGCACGCGAATCGCTATCCATTTTGGGCCAGTCGCTAATTGTACATGCGAATCGCTATCGATGGCCGCAGATATCTTAAACGTTTGCGCGAACCGCTAAGGTATGCTCGCCGTATGCTATCTATCGGTGAACCCTGTATTCTAACATCCCACCTCGAAATAATGATCGATGGCTAAATGGTGTGAAAACCCCACCAACAAGATCGTCTCACTGACTCAATTGCATTCCATCAGGTATGACACAGCATGCATGGGGAGAAGATCGTGCAACTTGCACGAGTCAAACACCATCCCTGTGTTTCCCTATAATGGCGATAAATGTGGAGTCGTTTTATGGTGGTTGAGACGATATCTCCAGAAGCTATGCATACACAACAGAAGTAGAGAACAAAAAAGCAGCACATCACATGTTTGATAAGCAAACGAATCCGGCTGACGGTACAATGGAACGTGACAAATGCATTACGTCCCTATCGGCCTGTGTCTTTGTTTTCTAGCGCTGATGATGATGATGCTGCTGCAACCAACACCAAAATGCCCCCACGCGTATGGCAAAGTATTCAACAACACTCACGTAGGACACAACATATGTTTCCTCTTATCTTGCATCTGTGTGTGAGATTCGCTTCTTGGCAGTGTGAGATTCAACTGAGGCTGAGACCTCAACACCCTAGCCTTTGCTGAACGAAATGGACAGAGTTTTGGAGCTGATGGGAGAACAAGACTTTAAATATCCGATGACCATCCATATTAACCAAAAAAGGAATCTGAATGCTCTGCAGATTTTAAATTTAACTGTCAGCCAATCAATAGCAATGTTGCTGAGTTGTTGCTGTTGCTCTTACTCATTTCCTTCGCCTTGAAACTTCTTATGCGCACAACATAAGACAGCAAAAACCCGGACTTATCCCCCCCAAACACTTACCCTGTTGCGTCTTCATACAATGTACACCAGTTTTGCCAAGCTTGGCACGGATCACTCGGTCAGTGCCGGAAAGATATATGTATCGCTGGCCCGCTAGTGTCACACCGCCGGATGTGAGCAGTTCGGTTTTGTCGAAACCCTGAACTATTTTGGCCACCTCCTCTTTCGAGACCTGTGAAATGGAAGGAGAAGAAAGAAATAGGGGTTCAGTCTTTGAGTATTTGGGGGGGAAGAAGTAAATGACATTAAATCGGTATTAATTAAGCTTCGCATTTGAGTGGCAGAAAGAAGAAGAGAAGGGGAAAAAGGACCTCGGCATAAAATGATGATTGACGACTGCTGGATGGATGGATGCCGGCGAACCAGAGACAACATCGAACAACTCGGGTCCACCAAGTCCAAGCTTCGCCACACCAAATGTCAACATCAGTCAACTCCATCGAGTCGCAGCAGTTTGTGTATATCCGTGGTTTTGACCTACTTTGACTGCTCATTTAGCTCAAAATAAACGAAAACTGTGTGCGGGGTGAGTTGAAAGCTGACTGCTGTCACCTGTCTCTCAGTACTGCCGAGGGTGTATGCTCAATTTGTAACAAGTTTTGAATGAGGCGAACCATTTCCATTCTCGTAGGACGAAGAAGAAGGCAGATTTAAATATTCTTCAATTTCCGTACCGTAATCCACCCCAAAACTACCAACACGCGCAAGGTGACAATAAATAAAGAGAAAACCCCCAAATACTTCTTAAGACGTAAGGTTCACGCTGCATCAATAATTGTCCCTGAATATAAAGACACACACCCTACACAACAGAACCGCCCATATGTGGGATGTGTGGTTAGGGGCACTCCCGTTCCCCTCATTCTATCCCGTTCTAGGCCAAATTTCGATTGACACAGTTTTAAAAATAGCATTAATACACTCATGCAAAGTATGCCGCGAGAGATCTCACTGAAGGACACATGACTCTTTACGGGGCAGTCGGCTAATTAAAATGCCATGTCGAGGAGAGGCGTTCGGTGACGGCAACAACAAGCTTGCAAATTCCACAACCAGTCAGCGAGATATAGCGACAACTTCAACTAGACGATATTGTATCGCTGTAGAATGAAACCGGAAGCGAAATTGAATAAACACTTGAAAAGTAATACCCGCAAAAACCGCCCAATCTTATCGAACTACACGATATCTGATGCTCAAGGAAACTTTCCAGCTGTCCAAACTCCGACCAAGACGTCTCTTTCTCTCTGTCCGACCTGTCCAATCGGAACCAAGTAAACGGACATGTGCTCTAAATTCCGTGACTAAAGCGCGCACATTAGTGGCTAAATGTTGCGAATTGTAACGGAAGCACAGCATGTCTAACGAACTGTAACAGGCGGTGGCGCACAATTACACCAAGAAAAAAAGGGAGGCAACAGCGAAGAAATTGTTTACGAATGATATCTTTTTTTACCATCCCATTCCACGTTCGCTGCCGCTTATCGCAAAGCTGTTAGTCATTCCTTGGCTTCACAAATCGATTAACAATGCGTAAAGGTTCGAATCGCTCCGTGTTTTGTCACCTTTAGGTACACGACGGATCTTCTCATCGTCATTGTCTTTAGGTTTAGGTCACTCGCTCCGACGATTAATTCAACTCCACCCGTATCGGCCACGTGGCCATGGACCCAAAGATAGGGGGCGGCGGCCGAGAGTTCACCGTACGTTATTAAATTATTACCCATTTTAGTGGCCACCCCAATCAAAAAGGTGTGCGCACGCGGTTTCGGTTGGTTAAAACGACATGATGAGAGACGTTTCGTTGCACACGATACACGCCACACTTCGTTTTGGTCCCGCCGTTTTCGTACTCTCCCGTGTTGGGAGGAGGTTGCTTCGTCCGAGTTCCAACCCGTAGGACTCGTGGTTGGTCGCTCGGTCCGGATGAAGAAGAGGGATGATGAGGTGTAACAGTCGTGAAGGTAGCAAACAAAAAAAAAAACGAAACTAATGCGTGCGTGAAAGAAAGTGGGAAGAAACCAGCGCAAATGTTATTTTTAACAGCAATCGTCTCTCCTTCAATTCGAAAATCTGTGCCGCTTGTCGTCGTGGTCCTACTACTACCACGCAGTTTGAAAATGGAAGGTTCGCAGCATTCGACGGGGGGGTTGTTCTTTATCGGTATGAAATATACTTATAATTCCTGTATGACCCCCACCAATGATACACTTGGAGGAGGACTTGCGACAAACTCTCTCGCTCCATATGCGCCAAGTCATCATCGCTTGTGGCATTTTCTTCTGTTCCATCTTCTCCTCAAGCACACATAAAACTCATATGGAGTCAGCGCTTCTTGCTTTGTGCTGATATCGGATTACCGGAGGTCGTTCAAGGGCGTTCAAACGCTGGAGAGGAGGCACGGTGTTTGATAGAATAGTGATGCGTGACACCGGACCGACCCCGTCGCACAACCATTTGTTGCAATGAAATTTTGCTCAATCAAATATCCGAATCAAAGCTGATTCGCGTAAACAATGTGGAACACAAACGCGCGCGTTGGCAACTCGTAAAACCCCCGGGTTACGATCCTTTAACCCACGACACAAGACGTCTGTGCGTCAGCGAACTGCAGCAGGAGGGAGAGAGCTCGCGCTCTTCATCGTTAATCATATCTTGCGATCCTATAACGAGCATTGCGTTCCATCATCCCAAATTCACTAGAGAGAGAGAGAGAGAGAGAGGGGGGGGGGGGTGAGCGAAGAGAGATGAAGAGAATGGTAATAACTTTCACCTCATTCCGTATTCGGTCAACGGATGTCTCACAGCAAGAGGTATATTTTTGCCGGCTGCCTGAAGAAGGCAGACTGGGGGGGTCTGAAGCTTTACTTTTACTTTCTTGTGTCCCGAACTTGATCCCTTCTCCAAGTTGTCTCATCTCAGTGTGGAGGAAAGGTAACGTCGACGAAAATGATGGGAATCGAAATTTCGTGAATTTATCAACTTACAGAGCAATGGCAGACATGGTTGATAATTTCGTAACGGAAAAGACAATCTATGCATTGCATTTACAGAAAGGCTGAATAATGTTCAGTACTAAGACCACAAGATGCTGTTGCTACAGTCTCCAGGAATGGTCCTCTAAATCTGATTTATGTTCATCCATTAACTGAGCCTTCTGCGCCCCATATAAAATAAGCCATCACTTCACGTAGCCATCTTCAATCATGTTCTACAGCTTCTTCTCTTTGTAAGGATATATCACGGTTCGGTGTGGAAGTCTAGCTTCCTGACCTTTCTAGCCCTTCAACACTACTCCGCAATTGTGGAACACGATCCTCTTTGGAAATTGACTGGCAGCTAAAGGCCATAAAGGTCCTCCTGTCTGAGGTCATCCTGAGACTCTCATTGAAAAACATGCGGAGGCATCACATCGCCTTCAGACAGTATCCGAAACCCATCACAGGTTGGGAAAATTTAGTCTCAGGACGAGGATGAAGGCCAGTGAATTATCCCAGCAAGTCTCTTGTTCATACCAGATGGTTTTTCTGTATTCAGGGACCATTGTTAGGTAGCTGTCTTAATATCCCTAAAATGCCGATTCCGGATATCCATCCTTTCTGACATATGTAGTATAAATTAAGAAGGATTCAAACGACGATTGACGAATATTCTGAAGCACTATCTCTGAGTAACAGAAAAATATTAACTAAACCTAGAATAATTATACTACAGTAATTTGTTCCAGTTCCCAACAGCCTACAAACCGAATATCGATGTTTGCAATGGACCGAGCAACACAGCAGCAGCATTTCATGAATCAAGAGGCACAACATCTCCTAAGCAGGGCATGAGTTGCCTTACTGGTGCGTTTGTTCCGACCAGTCTTCCAACCACATCTCTGATACATCTATATTTAGTATTGTTTGTTTCTTGCTCGCCAGAACACCACGAACCGCTTGTTTTCTAAGCACGAATAACCTGAACCTAACCTAACGGCATGAGAGGAGAACCCAGCACATACGAGATCAATGATCACCGTCATCGGAACCGTACCTTCACCGTCGTGCTGGTCTGAATCTTAACTCACTGTGGTCTCTCTCACCGTCCTCACTCGGTGGGTTTGACAAAATAGGATTTAAACACCAAAGCCGGGTACAAGATAAAGCGCCGTAGGCACCACATTAAACCCGCTTAACCGAGGGGAAGCGAGAAGGGTGGAAACCGGGTGTGAGAGACCTCCACCGACGAGACACACGCCGTGTTCTGAATCATCGTCACCACCACACCAAGGGGATAGCTTCTCGGGCGCACACTCTCGCGCACTTACTACTCTGCCCAAATGTGGTAATAGCGCTGTGTAATGAAACGTGCTTTAAATCGATGCGCGCAAGGGCAGCATTCAGGTGGTGGTGGTTTCATTTTTTTACCTTTTAAGTAGCTAATTTTTAACCCGATGAAGACTTTTCAATCCACTCTCCCTCCATCACCGCTCCTCGCGGGTAGTATTTAAAGAAGCTGGAAATGGACAGATGAGGCACAAACTGATGACGTCCGTCGTCGATGTCGAGACTCGGTGTGGACCATCCATATAATGGAGAAAAAACACACACACCGAACCGGTAAAGTGTGCGCGCAAAGCAGACCAACATTCAGCCTATTTATGGCTACTGAACAAGCGCACTTCTTTGGCACATTTGCACATGATCTCTCTTCCAAACAAAACTTCGGGCGCTTCTTCGCTCCCTGCCACATCAATCTGTAGGACCGCATGCAAAACGTGCCAATGGCGGCCTCCCTTCCTCCTTGGTGATCATCATCACCCCATACGCATGTCTAAAATTAGCCATCGCAAAGAAATTGGCACGCTTCGAAGAGATCCAAAGAAAACACAACCCCTGCGCGCTGCAGACGTGCGGTGGATAGGTCCGTGTGTTTGCAGCAGCTTCAGGAGGGCGAACCTGCAGAGTGCGGAGAGTAGAAAATACTGATCTCGCCCATCGTAGGATTGTTGTGAAGGTCATCGGCATCGGCTGAAGAAAGCTACCCCTTTCGCAGACCGAATTCCTGTGACCAAATCGGATTCTCGGCTGAGGTTTTAGGAACAGTGTGTGCGTTGGGAACCAAACATGGGATAATGATTGGCCTCCGATGGGGGGTCTCTTTCACAACGCACGAGGTGGTGTGTACGATCGACATTCCATCTCAATTAGTATTTTTCCCCCTTTAAGGATCTTTCACCGTTAGATGTGACGAATTTAGAGTTGGAATCGAAAAAAACTCAATTCAACGCCGCACACCACAACTTTCGCCAAATTCCAAACAGTCCTATTTTTACGCCACTTCGGTTTTTTTTTTCGTCCTCTGTAGAACACATTGCTGATGTGATCCTTCGAATTCCTTCCCAACTCTAGCATATAAACAGAACTTAAATCATCTCAGCCATCCACTAAATGTTCCTAATTTTGGTGCAAAATAAAAGCACCGATCGCTGCTAAATCGTGAAATGTGTTCGCTAAAATTAAGCCCACCGTTAAAGCCACCGAGCTACTACCCCGTTTTATCTCCTTCCACTTGGCTTTTTTTCGCGTGCTGGTGCGATGTTCAAAAATTCGACTGACTCTCCTCCTCGAGAGTGTGCGTTTTTTTTCTGTGTGACTTGAACAAATTGGAGCGTAACGGAGCAGAGCAACGCAGACTCGGCTGCTTCATGATATCATATTGCTTGCTACCTTTGCCACACACTGCCACGCTGATGAGATGATGATTGTCGATGCTTTCGCCGACCGGTAAAGTCGAAAATGAAGGATATAGAGAGTTCCAACGTTTGCTTCAGTTTGCGCGGAAGTGGAAAGATCCGGTGAACCCGAGCTACCGGGCACGGTCCAAAACCCAAAGGCACACTCATATCGTGTGGACGTCTCGGTTCCGGGCAATTAAGTTCGATTTGGGCCAACGACTTTTCCAGTAGATCACACTGCTCTTTCGCGTGTGTGCTTGGGCATTCGAGAGCCTCAGCTTTTTTTTCGGGGGGGAAGTCTTGGAATATCTTGTAGTATAGAGTGTCATGAAAAATATCCGCCATGCCATGCTACATGAATCATAACCACCTTCACCTTGGCAAACGCTATAGCCAGCTCTCCATCACCCAGGTCAGGTCGTAACATTTCACTTTCGCAACCGTCTGCCTGCTCTCCTTCTCTCTCTCTCGCGTAGCCATGTCCAAAAAATGGTAGTACTTTCATATTTTCTTCCTCCAAAACGCTAACTTTTTGATCGCTTTTGATCCGAACGCCGCTATCTGCTAACGTTTGTTTCAGAAACATCTTTGTTTGATGAACAGCAGCAACAACTATTCAATGACCTTCCAGCCAAAAACTCCCGGCGTTCGTGACACCGTTCCATCCATCAACAATTGCACTCCCCCTTCAAAAAATGTACCCCGATCTTTCCACTTTCTAGCGATAATGAGTTAAAAACGCCGGTAAGAGCCGGCCCCGAACTCCGCAATGAAGAGCACTGATGGAAGAGGAAATCGCAGCCAACCGACCGAGGCACTTGACCGTTACATGAGGAGCCCGAAAGAAAAGGCTATGACTATATAAGTCAAATCTGGCGGGTGGTATCGTTGTTGGTGGCTCATCGAAACGGGTTATACAGAAATAAATAAAATTAAACCATTCCATCTCTACCAACTACAATCCACGGTTCGTAAGAAGTAGGTAAAAGGAAAAAGGCCCAAAACGCCCAACAAAACATGAAAAATGCCGATTCAGTCCGAGACACATACGGTGCCCGGGCGCACCAAGCAATTGCCAACTTTGCGCATTTTAACATTTTCATTCAGCGAACACATATGCGCCGCCAGCCCTCGCGCCACAGAGTTTATTATTTTGTAATAATTTCATATAAATGGCGAGCGCACACACACACACATGTGGTTGGAATTTAGCAAACGCGCCAGGAAACGAACGCACCCTTATTTAACCACCCCTTTACTTAAACCCCGTCCGTTTTTGCCTTCCAGTGGTCATTTTCTTCTTCTCTCCCCTACACACACACACACACACCACACGTGTCTGGTGTCACGCTGAATAAACCAAGTCCGGAAAGTGGGGTAAAAAAAAGGGAACCGTTTATCACCACAGCAGCTGCAGCCTGCTGTTCTGCAAACACTGCCTTACCAGAGGACGCTCCAAAGCACGTAGCACTGGAAGCGGTGATGAGTTATCTTTTTCCACCATTTAATCAATTATCACGTCATTAGTGAGCCAACAGCCACACAACAAACAAACAAGAAACAGAAGAGTTGGTGGGCAGCAAATGGCGATTCTGTCCAGGTACCCCCACAACAGGGAGAGAGAGAGAGAGATAGGTAAGTTGGAAGCCCATTTTTCCGTATCATTAGCGCAGAATCATTCCCCCAACGAGCATGACTTCTTAATGGGCATCAACAACCCCGCGTTAACGAGGAAGGAATGTGGAAAACCACCCGTTTTGAGGAAGAAAAATCATTCCAACAAACTAATCAACCGGTGCAGCACCTTGATGGCCGTACCACGCGAGACGGCACTGTCAGCCACAGGAAAGGGGTGAAGAAAATCACAACTGACGAAGAACGGGAAGGAAAAGCAAAATGCAACCACCGGACTGGACTGTCTTTATGGGGAAGCGAAACTCACCAGACCGAAGGAATAATTTTGGTTTCATATTTCGGCTGCAACTGATATACAAGACTGCTTCTACGAAACTAGTGCTACGACGAAAAAGAAGTCCACAAGTTTCCCAAATCGAAAGCGCCCATGACCCATCAGCGTAAACAGGCATCGTTACTCACCCTTTGCTTGTGAATGATTAACATCAAAGAATGTTCACTAAAAATAGACTTGAATCATAAATACAATCATCGGTTTTAACGATTCCTTCTAACCGTGCATCACCACCACACCACCGCCACACCATCACCCAAATATCGGTGGCGGTACTCGACGATGATGACTAATCAACCGCAACTAGTGTGAACGTCCCCCCATATTACGTCATATGCCGGATTCGTGAGCGCTACACGCAGACGGTGGGTAACATGCACCTGACGAGCAAGTTGCTTGCTGATCGAAAATCGTATGATACGAATCCCTTATCTACCCCTTTTTGTCTACACAAGAGGCACAAGACACCGACCGCGTGGTGCCCCACCAATCTAAGAATGCTAGCCACTACTAGCTAACGCCTAGCGTTGCTCGAACGTACATAAGCCTCAAAAAATGTGTGACAAAAAATAGAAACACATCAACAACGACTAAGCCGAGTTCGGGCTCAGGAAGGTTTAAAATTCGTGTGCTTCATCCTCCTACAACACCATCTTGCCCATTGTGTGGCGGACGGGGGTTTCGCTTTCGTTCGATCGATCAATCATCGATCGTCGATCTTTTTGTGGTTTGAGAAGGCTAAAATAAAGCTCCTAAAATGAAGAACTAAATTCACATGACATTAAGCAGCAGTGCTGAGTTGGCGAATAATGCGAGAACCAGGCCCTTAACCTGGCGAGAACTAGAAAATTGTATGTAATTCACCATGTACAGCCGTAACAATTCATTATAGCGATAATTGATTTTAAACTTCGATTATTTCGGTTAAAATGCATACGAGGCGAGCATGAAAATAAGTCAACAAACACCTAATTTGTATATCTTCAACATCGCAACTGTTGACCATAATGATGGTGATGATGAGGCGTGTTTTCGAAATTTATTCCGCTATTTCGCTCTGGTTGATGCAGTCCCGGGTGGTGGCATGTGTGGTTAGCAACAAAACGTGATATTGCAACTGCACCAAACTCACCCTCCTCTGGACACATGTGACGCGGGGCAGTGCACGAGCACACACACCTTCAGCCGAGACACGTCCAAATGTCCCAACTATGGTAAGGTATTGTAAAGGTCTCGTTATCTGGTTTTCTAAAGCCTCTTCCCCTCCCTTTAAGGCTTTCTTTTCTCCGTCTTCTTTCTCGACTTGCCAACTTGAATTTTAGCCAGCGTAGAGAATTATAAACCATTTTTACAACCACCACCACCATGCCAAAAGTGGCTCTACCAACTTTATCTACCCTTTCCGATGTGCGTCGCGATGCAACGTCTGCGTCAGAGGGGGGAGGTGGTGCGCGGACCTGGGACCTTTAGGCGTCTCTTTCGCTCTCCTCTTTCCAATACGCACACACACACACACACTTCGGGTGACACATCACCTCAACCCAAACAACCAAGCAACTTTGGCCACGCGCGCTTGTCTTCACCACCGTTGTGTGTGTCCCCACCGGAAAGCACCGGTCCAACCAGTTCCGTGTGACGGAAAGATGGCATACAAGAACAAGAAGCGCGAGACGGTTCCCGAATAAAGAGAAGGTGCGGTGGTCAGACAAACGTGTGTGCGTCCGGTTTTCTCATTTTGAACAGGATTGAATTATAAAGCGCGAAGCATTGGAGGACATGCTCTTCGCGGTTTTTGTATCTATATCAATGTTTTTGGTCTGCTTTCTTGCAGGACAAAAAAATCACTCGCATCTTAGTAAGTAATTGCTGATCTGTTGATCAACCTACAGTTCCTTGTTACACAGAATAGTGGGACAAGATACGACCAGGATGAACACAATAGAATTGGAAAAACAATCATCCCCTAAAGAGAGTATAAACTAGATGAAACTGTTAATGGAGATGAAAATCTACACAAACTTAGAATGAAGCAATCTCATTCTACTCGTGTAATCGCTTTCATCTTGGTAAAATCACGGACAAGGTCAAACGGTTCACATTCCCACTGTTTAGTGCATCATCCGTAAACGGACTAATTGAGAACTCAACCCCATGCGAGTGTTAATGACACACCCCATCCATCTCACGCCCAATCCTTAGAACAACCTTCAAACCTAGACGACACACACGACACGGCTCCGAAGGGACAGACAGACAGAAACACATTCGCCATTAGTCTTCTAGAGGCGCGCGCGCGTGTGCTAGCCATTCCTCGCGTCGTAATTATTCAAACAGCATCTATGCATAGCGCATTATTAATCGTCCGTTCTGTGTTGATGTTGTCGGAGATGACGATCGTCCGTTCACAGTGCACACATCGGCTCTAGCGATAATCCTCCTCACGCGGAGTCCACCCTTCTATACATTCATCATAAGCTAATCAATATGCTACGTTAGGTTATTAGCGCTTATATTAAAATGGCAAACACGCGACACCTTTGTTGTGCACGAACGCGTCTGCATTTTTCTTCGCCCTGCTGTCCGTGAAGGTCAACGAGTGGCTAGGGCTAGGCTAGGGAACCAAGTGAGAAGTGATGATAAATTTCATCAAGCATTAAGCCATGAGGAGGGATGCTCGATTGCAGTTTCCGAATAGAACTTGAAATCAATTCATTTCCTGTCGATCAGAGCATCCAACACATTTCAGTTGTCCAAGATAAACAAAATCGACATATTGTTATTAACAGTCGTTTAACTCGATTCATTTAAATTGAAAGCACATCCAAGTGTTGCCTCCATATGAGCGCGCACTTTTGTTGCTCAACTCGGAGATTAAATGCTTTAATGATCCCTGCATTCCTTTTACTCCGGGAGCCACCACCACCGATAGTAGTAATCGTCTTTTTGAATGAACCTGTATGGGGCAAATGCAACACAGAAACTCGACACAGAAACTCAAGAATGTGTCAAGTGCACATACAACGAACAACAAGTGTGACATTACGCCGTCACACAATGGGTTCTCGAATGCGCATTACACTTTGGGTACAAAATAGTTATCACGGGCCCTCTTCATATTGCCCCTCTGGGGCTGGCTACGGAAAACCGATAGCAACGAGTGACAGCAAGTGCACCACTGCTGGTATTAGTTCCACGAAAAGACCAGCCACACACAAACACACAGCGTTCCACAGCCCCGCTTACATTACTTAACAACACTACTTAGCCCGGGTTGGTTCTCGATGATGCTGGGCTGTTATTGTGTTTATCATGATGCTCCTCCACGTGTTTCCTTCTTCACAGTAAGCGATGCTTGCCGACGCGACGTGCGACTATATCTATACTAGCTCTGTTTCAATTGCGCGACTCCGTGTCGCTCTCGTTTGCACAGCTGATATACATGCGGGTGTATGAGGAGATGGTGGTGTGGTGGACGACCATTCATATGTCGTGTCCCCCTTCTGGTTGTTTTGTGTCCTCTCCACGCTTGGCACTTCCATCTTGACGGGACCGCCGGCCTGCACCAGAGAAAAACTGCCGACCTTGCCCAAGGGTAATTGGATTTCCTGTGAAATTTAGAAATGTGCCTACACTTTCCCCCTTTCTAGAGCCCCTTTTCTAGAGGTTCATTACTCATGCTTCCTTTCGCGGTACGAACAAACCTTCCCTACCGGGCCCTTATAGCACACAAACACACAGAAGAATGTCGATAGAAACAGAAGTAAAATGTAGAAAATCAATGTATAGTGGGCAGAAGCTAAAGACAGCTGATAGACAGACGCCGTCCCCGCTGCTACCTACTCTGGGCCACGGTTTTGGTCATGGAAATGATACATAGAAATTGAACACGCGATTCCACCTTCTTCATGCATTGATGGATCCTGCTGTTTGCTATCCCTTCTCCCCGCATTGCATTGGCTAGACAAGCCAGCTCCTAGCACCTCACACCCAACACAACATCCACATTTACCAAGAAACCCCATCCGACCAGGTTTGCTGAAAGTGACGACTCTGGGGGGCCGATCGCACTAGGCACTCGTGTTCTCGTTCGAGGAGGCAACCTTCGCCACTGTGACCTTCACCTACTCTCCGCGACGGCTGCTTTATTGTGTTCCAGCCAAAGAAAACGGCTTCAATCGCTAGCCTGCCGGCCCCATACAGGGTGCAGCAGCAGCCAAGAAGTGCAGCATCGATGTGTGCCATGAACACATTGACCCGTTTTAGAGGCCAACAACGCTGCTGCCTGCCTGCCGATCATATGACACAAAACCATCAACTGTCGGCGTTTTCGTCGATTATTTGCAATTCGCTTTTTCTACGATCAGTGGCCATGGTATGTCCCCTAGACGATGAAAAAATGGCCGCTCGAGGGGATGACGTAGGCCTCGAGGATGAATCCAGTGTGTTGTTGGAGTTGACAACAAAAAACAATGCTTGGAGAAGATTTGGCACAATTAAATTTTAGTAACTTTAGAGAAGGAAAGATCATCCCTGAGCAATTTTGAACACCTCATCAATCAATTACTATCAAATACTGTTTTAACAATCATACAAGGTCCAAAAACTTTCTTCATACTTTCACATGCTTTTTGTGAAGGGTTGTGAGAAGTGTTAACCCTGCAATATGAACCCTGAGAAAAAGATATATGAATGATTCATGTTGGCTCGTGTTCCCATCTAACTTTCCTCCATTTTCTCAGAAGCCAGCGTATGATTGAAGATACCAAAACAAACTTCAAAAGCCACATTTGATACGGCGATTAAAAGGCAGTTTTGTCCCTCCGCTATACACCACCGCAGTATCATCGCATCCATTAACCACACTGGAAAAGAAAGGACAAACCGGATTCGATAGTTCGAATATTTATGAGCCCTTCCATCGATCTCATCACCCTGTTACGACGTGTGTGCCTCATACACAGGGAAGGGGAGTTTGAAGCGGAAACTGTCGCTTGCTTATGAAGAGACGGCGGCCAACACTAACCTTTGGACCGACTCTTCTCCTCCCGCAAACGACAGCAGACAGAGCGTAAATATGTATATACGTATGAAAAGGAAATCGCCAATCTCACATACACATAGAGTGTCGCTTTTTTTGTGGATAAGTTACGATAAGTCTCGACCGCCTCTGGTGCCCGAAGAAGCTGGACGTTAACTTTCTCTTTCCCTTTCTTCATTCCCGAGCTAGCGCGCGCACGCTAACACAATCGTCTGTCAGTGGAGGGTCCCAAAAACCCAGCATCAAGATCCTGGTGGAAGGTAACTCTCTTTCTCTGTTCTTTGGGGACGTTCGCGAGTTGCAGAGTTACCTCAGATTACTATATAGTTTGAGCCTTATGAATCACTTGGCAATTAAAATAGTACAGAGCTCAAGATCATTGAGAGACAAATTCTTCCAAAAATAAATAACCAACATTAGTCATTGGGTTTGTTTCGTCTGTGTGCATTTGGATACAGCAAACATTCTCCAATCTAGAAAACAACTACAAATCGTCCAAAGTTCTCTTAAAGAAAGAAATTCTTTCAACTCCAACACGTACCTCCACACCATTAGTCACTTTTCGGTAAATTAAATGTTGGCCTTGTGCGTTTAGTGACTGTGAAAAATTAGCCTTCGCCCATATACTCTCCCCTACCACAGCAACTGTATGCTGGCGTTTTGGTCGATATACTACTTGACACATTTTGTCTCATTTGTTTGCCTTTAGCAACTTTACTGCCATTCTTGAACATCGCTCAGATCTGTCCACCATATGTCGAGCACGATACGGGCGTACAATGTTCTAATAGACCAACCGACAGACACCGAAGACACGCTGCAGCAGTATGATGCGCTTTTGCCATGGCGAAAATCGTCTGCGTTAGAAGGACACCACACAAAGCAAAGCGAGAGAACGAGAACGCCAGGGCGTCGTCAGCATTTGCCATTTCCGGCCACCACTATTCATCGCTCCTTTTCGGAATCAACGTTTGACAAATTGACTGCGGGCCCAAGCGAGGGCAGAGCAGCGCTCCAACCCAACCCATGTCGATAATGTAGGGCGCGTTCTTGCTTACTTCCCCATTTCCTCCTCCTTCTTGTTCAGTGCGATAGGGACACATGGTGCCTGGAATCATTTCTTTTTTTTTCTATGTGCGGTGGAAACCACCGACCATTCCATTGCCATTACTAATGCCCTTGATAGAGATCCGGTTGGAAATGGAACTGGGGAGCCCCGTTTCTTTTCGCACATTCTCCACTCTATAGCCCGGGAGAAGAAGACTGCGCAGCATAATCAGGGCCGGTGGAGTGTGTGCTCCCCCCGCGGGCGAATTCTTTTATCACAATGACGACAGAGAGCCGGCAGCCGATCGATCTACAACGATGATCCCGCAACATAAAAAAGCTATTCTGCTTCACGTTGAAACCGAGCCATATGATGTCCGCCCGTGGGTGCGCGTCTGTTTGTGAGAAAATATTTTGTCGAATTTTCAATACATTGTTCTTTAGCTACATTTTTCATTTTCCAGCTTTCCACCCTATCGATGAAACACAACAGCAGCACAGCATCAATTACTAACGAGAACGTTCCTCAATTCCAGCGTGTGTGTTCCCGTTCAACACACACCTAAATCAACAAACACTTCTACTGCTCCTTGGGCTACAAAAACGCGTGGGGAAACCGAGCCAGCACACTTAGAAGTAGTGCTGCCGCCCCACATCATTTCATGCTACTCTCCTCTCATCATCAAAACCAAATGGGCGGAAAATGCCACGGCAAACAAAAAAAAAGAGCAAAAAAGAAAAGAACAAACATACTCTCCCACCGAAAGTAAAGAAAAGGCATTGGAAGAGCTGGCGCACAAAGAGAAGGAAATAAATTTGCTTACCATATGTTAAAACTCATTTAATCGCACCAAATAGGGTACTTGGTCCCCGCACCGCCCGTTCCTGACCGAAGAGGAAAGAAGCGAAGAAGGCAGAAGGCAAAAAGACGGCAAGAGCGTTCTCCACGCAAAGTTTTCCTCCTGGATTCGGTCTAGAATTGGTACGGGGATCGTTGATCCACACACTCACTCGGGGTAAGCAAGCGCGCTGCTGCTTCGCTATCTTCTCGTTCAAAGTGATTCCCGAAGAACGATTTTTTCGGTTCGGGAAGTGCGTTGTTCAGAAGCACACTTTTAAAACCGTAATGAACAGTTAATCTCTTTGCTTTTTCCCCCTGCGCTTCACGTGTGTGCTCGGTGTACGTACCAGTGAGTGCTCAGAGTTCGGGCTTCCACCATTGAGATGCAAATTTTCACAACACCTTTTCTACAAGCAGTTTCTCTACATCGTGATCCTAGAAGCACTAGCCCACTCTATTCGGATTAAACTCATCTCGTCCAACGGAACTGCTCGACTTGTAACGTGTAAGAGCAGTTCCTTGTTTCTCAGAATTAAAAATTCCACATTTTACATATAAAATTTAAAACATGAGTAATAGCATTACATTCTAGCACTCCCAGCGTCAAGTGGAAAATGAACCCGCTTCAAGGAAAAATTGTCGTTCCTTTTTTCCATCGTTTGGATAGGAACCTCATTCGGGCACGGCGCCATTATAGACACAATTCATTACACAAATCGTAGGCGTGGTGGTGGTGCGGTACAGCATAGGCTGTAGCACGTGTCTCAGATTTTGTCCCACTTCCGGTGCATTATGCGTGCTTTCCTGGGACCTGAGAGGTTAGTGGATGCAGGGGTGGGATTATTCGCTGCAAACATATTACTTCGTTATACCATTATCACTCGCTCTTTGGGGGTTGGAAAAACATGATAAATGTGTTACTCGCACTGTGGCGCATATTCCCCTAAGGAGTTTTTTTTAGATAAGAAGGAGTATAAAACGGTTTGATACTGTCAAACCAGTTAAAAAAAATGCAGAAAACGGATGCTCCTGTCTGCTGAGTATTTCAGATGACGACTGAATACTGAAGCAGTTTAAATTCCTTTATAGCAAGTGGTCTTCTTATATATATTCTTGGCTTAATGGCCTGCTAGGTCTCAACTTTGCTTCTACAACCTCGTGGAGTCTTGACCTGTATGGGTATTGAATTATTGCGTACGGGGAGACAGTCCGGCCAGTACTTTACATTCGTTCTTGTGACTGCCGTGTATCTAAAAGAATGGAGCGGTTTAAACTTGTTCTGTTTTACCTGTGGTTGAATAGTCAGTCCTTTGTATGGGGAGACAGTACGGACAGGATTCGATACATGGTCCTGCCCTGCCATGCAAAGGTAAGCTTAACTTCCGTCTCGGCCAATTAGCAACATTGCTGCTCGCCTTTTTTTGCAACATTGAATCAAAATTTTATAAAAGTTCGAACAGGATAGCGGAAGTCTTTAAAAAACGACCCTCTAAATTTAACGATGAGTCATCGGAAACGGGGCCATACAGTCACTTCTTCGTCTCAAACAAGGGAAACGCAGGAGGCGCAACAGCGGCCAGACCAAACGCCATCCTACAAGGCTCGCACGCACACACGGTCCAAATGCAAATAAATGACAGATGCTCCCCGCATTATGTTTGCCGCGCGGTGCGATATGAATGATGGGGGAAACCAGGGAGAACACAGCTGAGGGAAACAACAAAGGGCAACAATCGAATGCCGAGATGGGTACTACTGACGATGCACGCACACACACACACAGAAACACATGTATGCAATTTTTATCTGCTTTTCATGAGAGCAGTTTTCACCAACACCTTTCGGTTGGTCAGAGAGATAAGATAAACACGCGTACTTTTGCGCATCGACTGCGCCGCTGCAAAACAAGAGAGCACATTTTTGGTGTGTGCAACGCGAAGTTTAAGTGAACCACAACTTCTTCATGAGGCGGTGATAAAAAGTACACAATACATTTAAGATTGCCATTCTGCAAATACCGTCTGTACAAATCTGGCCTCACGATAGTGGAAGCGCAATGCCTAAACCCCTTCACCTTCAATCCCTCACCCTCCTCACCCACACCCACAACACACACACTCACATGGCTGTCTGTGCGCAGTCACTTCCTACTGCCGAAGTCAAGTACGCGACGGTGGCTGCGGTGGCGGTGAACCGGTTTAAAATTCACCGGCATTTTTTGCCCTTTCCTTTCTTTTCGCTATTGCGGAATATAGCACCACTACACATACACATATGAGCAAGAGCGCACACGCATCTTTTATGCTCTGTATGAGAAATGCAAAAGCGGTGTGTGAGGAGCTACAGCAAAAAAAGATCGCCTTTTGCACACGCACTCGTTGCTAAGCAGTGAGTGGTATTAGCGGTTGTCTGTGGTTGTGTGACTCAGTGTTACCCACCGAACACATCGCGGGGTGTGCGTGCAAGAATCGCACTTTTACTACACCACTACACACACACGCGTGCACAATACGTATATCGTACACACCACCAGCCCTTAAAGATGTGCAAAAAGTGAGCCAGCGTAGAAAAGACCACAAAAAAACGGGGCATGCGGTGAGAAATATTCAGTCCCTCGGACACAGAATGCTGCTGGTTTGACGAAACAATTCTCAAAAGATGCTTTAGTCTGATCATTCTGATGCTGCAGTCTGCAAAAACATGCTACAAAGACAAAGCAAACTACCGAAACAACGAACAGCAGAGCAGACAAAAATCACACTTCTTCTTCACCGGGTGGGGGCAAAATCGCCATTTTGAAAATTTTCTATGGTGAGCCGGCAAAGTTTGATCTTCTTCTCACTTTATGTGCTCATTCATTTGAAGTTTCGGTGCGGTTCCACCTTTGATACTGTCCACACCTTTGCTATTACTTCATCAAAGTACAAAAAAGAATGATTTTCCATAGACAATAGGCACTAGAATACGTGTACCAACTCAAAAAGGGCTAACACCGGATACGTAATGCTGGCAGGCTGTGTAGAAGATGTGAGTCAGGCAGAGTTCTCACCTACGATGAGTAATCATATTTCCACCGTCTTCTCAACACCCTTACCCGACACCGCATGCCGGACATTTACATGCGTCTGGTATCATTTCCATCGCAAAGAGTGCATTCACTTATCATTTCGCTAATTGCAGCCATTTCACAGGAAGTTATCGACATTCGTTCGTCTCGACAGCGCCGCATCATCATCTCATCTCACGGGTCACACCCTTTGATGAGTAAGCAGACCACGATACAGCGTTCACTACGCAACGGATTCTCACTCTCATTGCCGCTCGCTCACTCACACGCATCACACTTGCAATATGCTCCGTTTCCCGAAGCAACAGTACGTAAGCGGGACACAAAAAAACTTATTTTGCGACACTCTTCTGCATACGGGCCGCCGGCCGCTTTCAACAAACAAACAAAAAATGGCAACGATTCCTTCCTCTATACATGGTGAACTCTGCCTGCTCACTTATGCTCTCGCTTCTCACGCAACGAGTTACTGCTTTTCCTTCACCCCTGCGAAGGGGCGCTGGTGACAAAAGTATTCTCGTTGGCAAGAGAAAAAAATGCCGACAACATCCCTTTTTTTCCCAGGATTGTAATGATCAGACAGAATTATGTTGCGTAAACACATACACACACACATACGTCACTTCATTTCAACAACGCCTTTTCTGGCACACACCACTTCCACTTGCAAGGGCCACGCGAAACAAAGGATCACAAATTTCACACACACACATACACACTTACCTCAAATCCTTCAGATTTGGCCCAAACTCCACCATCGTGACCGGCGATGGCTGCCTTCGAAACGCACTGCGAAGCGAGAAGCTGATTGTCGACGTAATCCTGCCAGCTCATTTTGTGTATGTATTAAAAAGTTGTAAAAGTTGCTTCTGATGCTGCTTCTGCTTTTGGTGCTACCGCTGCTGCTGCTGCTGCTGCTACTGCGCTTCCGGTTGCCTGGGATCTTCAGTATCCGGAAACTTTTATTTCTTTTTGATTCTCGATTACTTCGAGCTTCGTGTACTCTATTGCCTATATTTTATAGAGTGTGAGAGAGTGAAAGATAGAGATAGAGGGAGATCGGTGATGCACCGCCAGCACAATCCAGCCGACGACGAGGAGTGCAAGGGAGAGCGAGAGAAAAAAAAACACGGAAACAAGGAAATGAACAATGTTAGACTTGTGGGGTGCGAAAGGACGCGGAACAGTTCGTGTCACAATCCACACAAAAAAAACACACGCAGGAGAGACAGTCGCGGTTTGCCGGGTCTTTTTTCACACGCACGCACGCACGCACACACACACAATTCGTGGAAGCGTGGATGGCTCCGCCGAGCGAGTTCACAAGTAGCGCCGTAGTAGTTGGAAACTTCGCAAAACGGATCTTGACCAACACCCGGCCCTACTTCGAACGCAGGAGAACGTCTACGATTCACCACTACCACGCACCACACCACGTTGGCTTTTCACAAATGTAGGATTTGCAGCAGGAGCAACATACAGCGAAAAAGCTACCACACCACTTTTTTCGCCGTGTGTCTCTCGGTGGCTGGAAAAGTCCAACGCCTGTTGCGATTTGCTCGTATCGTTGCCTGTCCTCGAACTGCTCGGTAATGATTAAATCCAGCCTTAGCCCTACACACACTCACCGGCCGCGTTCGCTGGAGGAGAAGGCAAAACCGAGTGTTTTATAACCTAAAAATCCGTCAACCTTTCTTTCCAAGCGCACACCCGAGGAGCCACAGGAATAGCCGACCGTTCGATGACAAGGATCACTCTCTACTAACATTACCACATCGCAAACGAGCTACCATTGCGCCGCTGTTGTGCACAATTTCACGCACCGATCTTGCTTTCTCGCTCGCTCAACGTCATCACACACACACACCTATGCAACTTATGTGTTGAACACATCTCATCAACACTACCGCGCTGTAGGTCCACGTACTGCCACTGCATTACTTTCGGACACAACATCAATGCGTGCGCGCGTTTAAATATGTGTGTGTGTTTGTGTGCGTACGCATTCTTACAAACACTCACGAACGCACGTGCACCTCTCTCGCATACACGAACAGGGCTATCACCGTCGGTGCAGGCTTCCGTTCGAAACTCCAGTGAGAAATGCTTCTTGTTCTTTCTTTTCCACTCGCGTTTACACCAATACCCACAAACGTTCCGTTCAAAAACCGGCTCTGTCCCAATGACTTGCGTGAATGTACGCGCCCGTTCCGTTTTTTTGCTCTCTTTCCCTCTCTTTCTCTCTCCCATCATCCACTGCCGAAATCCACTGACCAAATGAGGGAGATTTTGGCTAAATAGTTGTCCCGTCGACGGCTATTTACCTGTACTATGGCCGGTAATAACACGATACCACCACGTAAAACTATTAAAACTCCTAGAGAAAGCGAATGGCGAGGGCTTTCCAGCAGGGGACTGCACAGGATTGGAAACCGTAAATCTCAACCGAAGCCGCACGAGTGGAAGAGCCTTCGAGAAACGCGTTCACTGTTTTCTTATCTGACTCAAGGTGTATGTATTTAGAAGGTGGATTTTTATCGATTTGACAGGGCGACATTTTAGTCGAGTTATGTCAGAGTTTGTTTACAAAATCATATGGTATGGGGCTACCAACATGAACAAACAGCCTCGATTCTCAGTCCTTTGAGCAATTTCGCTAATTTATGGGTCATCTTCGCATATTAAGTGTTGTCCCACAGACGATTGACGATATTTGGTTGCATTTTTCGTCAAAAAATCGCAAGCGATACCACCACCGGCGCCTCCTCCGATGCTGCCGTCACTCTTCTCAATACCCTTCCCCTTGATCACCACGGAACTGTTATGTCAGGTCGAGAAATGTCAATTTGCTCTAAACAACTCTACCTTCTATATCTACATACCTTGATCTGACTCAACTGTGCGCTTCGGGTGAAAGGATACGGCCGCCGGTGCACCAACATCGGATATCCGGTCGATATGGTCAACCGAGGATGACAGTTGATGGAACAGATGAGCATAAAACTTTTACAGACTGGTGTAAAATAATTATCACGACGCTATTTTACACATCCTAGAGCAACCTATGCTAATTTAGAGGCGTTTAAAGGATCTTAAAAATGTTGAAGAAAATGTACATCCCACAAACATGGTTGCTTTCTGGCTCAAAAATGATTTTAAAATAGACGATCCACAAACACAATGTATTGTTTAACTATAAATTGAAATCGAAATTCACAGACATTTCGAAATTATTTTGAAATAATTCTAGAATGTCTACGTAAAACTGTCAACGAACGATTGATATCACCTAACCGGCCTTTTTTTCTACCGCATCGGAACATGACACACCGGAAGTGTACGAAACGGTTAACATTAAACAGCGCCATCTAGTGTCGATTATGACCGGCTGCAGCAAAAGGCAACGGTTATTTAATCGTTACGTTGAATCTCACCCTTCCAACATTTCGGCCGTTATTTTCATCCAATTAAAAGGGAAAATCAAGTCGGGAAATGATAGGCAGGGGGGCCATCTCGAGGATGTACATTGCCAAAGAAAGTCGGATTTTTAACCAGACAACCACCAATACATTCCATATTTTTCTGCGAAATTTCTGGTATTTCTGGATCACCAGGGTTGATGTAGTAGAGGCCCACAAATCCGCTTTCGCTCTCGGGTCTCCGAGAGGGTATATCCGCGATTGCTTCTTTTCGGAATGACCCGGGATCCCTATCCTCTTAAAGCAATTGAAGGGAGTGTGGCCAGCAGTTTAAGAGCAGTGGCGGACAACACAAATTCCACTCCGCTTAGGGAACCTCTCTCTGCAAGGTGCAAACCTGTCGCTCGGTTTCGGTTAGGTCGGGGGGGTTGGTTGTGTGATTCACCGCGTTATTAGTTTCATTTTTTCTGTCCATTTTATTACATCCACGATATTGCCGGCTGTTGTTGTGTTGTTGGTTTGAATAATTTTATTAGCAATAAAAGTAGTAGATTTAGCTTTTTCTTCTGTTATTAATTCCTTTCACACCGCGATTTTTTCCTTTTTTTACTTTACTTTTGTTTATATAGAAGGGACGTGGATGTTCTTGATGTTCCGTAGGGCGCGCTGCTGCTGCTGCTGCTGCTGCGACTGCTTTTTTCTGTAATTCTTGTTTTAATATGCATTCGATCAACGGCTGCGATCGCGTTCACGGGTTCTTCTACCTCTCCTCTTCTGCGCCTCTTCTGTCCCTTACCCCTGCTTACCGCTCTTCTGCTGGCTGATGCTGTGCTGCCAGTGTTGTACTGATGTTGGGATTTTTCTTCACACTTTTCCAAGCTACGCACCACGGGCAATCTTCCTTACGAATCCCTCTCCTCTCAACAAGAAGCTCCTACACTTTTTCCGCCCTCTCCCCTTAGGTAATGTCTCTGGAATCTAGCTTCCGGTTCGGTACTCTCCTTCGAGATACAAACACACACACAATATTACTACCAACACCACGCACCAACACTACCTACACCACACACCACCCACAACAACAGTACTCAGGATGAAGGGAACAAGAGAGGGAGAGCAAGAGAGAGAGAGAGAGATAAAGAGACGACAACACTTGTTTTGCGGTGCGGCGGCGCTGGCCTGCTGTTAGTTTTCTTCTTTGCTTGCTGATTGAGGGAAAACTAATACAATGTTCTTCCGCAATTAAATCATATCAGCCAGATTGGCTGGCATTTCCTCAATTGTTGTGTTGTAGTGCTTCTCGATATCGGCGAGAACCCGCTTGTCTTGTTCGGTAACGAAGTTGATGGCAACTCCCTTACGACCGAATCGTCCACCACGTCCAATTCTGGAAACAAAAACCATATGGGAGGGGTTGCAGCCAATGAGAGCGGATTCAATGATTTTAACACAGTTTTAGCACACACACACACACACTTACCTATGGATGTAATTCTCCCGGAGCGTTGGGAGATCATAATTAATAACTAGCGATACCTGCTGTACGTCGATACCACGAGCGAGCAGATCCGTGGTGATCAACACACGCGACGAGCCGGTACGGAACTGTTTCATGATCAGATCGCGGTCTCGCTGCTCCATGTCGCCGTGCATAGCGGACACGGTGAACGTTTTCGACGTCATCTGCTCGGTCAGCTGGTCGACCTTGCGACGGGTGTTGCAGAATATGACGGCCTGCGTGATCGACAGCGTATCGTACAGATCGCACAGCGTGCCAATCTTCCAGTCCTCGTACTTCACGTCCACGTAGAACTGTCTGATACCTTCCAGTGTCAGCTCCTCCTTCTTCACCAGAATCTTGACCGGGTCGCGCATGAAGTACTGGGACACTTCCAGCACCTCAGCGGGCATCGTAGCGGAGAGCAGGATCACCTGTACATCCGAGGGCAGCTTCCGGAACACATCCTGAATCTGGTCTTTGAAACCGCGCGACAACATCTCGTCGGCCTCGTCGAGGACGAACAGCTTGATGTTGTTGGTGCGCAGCACGTCACGCGAGATCATGTCGTGGACACGACCGGGCGTTCCGACAACGATGTGGCAGCCCTGCTCCAGGCGGCGCATATCGTCGCGAACGTTCGTGCCGCCGATACAGGCGTGGCACTGGGCCTTCAGGAAGTCGCCCAGCGAAATCACCACCTTCTGGATCTGCGACGCCAGCTCGCGAGTCGGAGCCAGAATCAGCGCCTGGCAGCTTTGAATCTCGGTCTGGATCAGCTGCAGAATCGCAATCGAAAATGTAGCGGTCTTTCCAGTACCTACAACATGTCAAACAGGAAGAAAACAACCATTAGTGTTCCATTCGGAGGGAGAAAAAGAGAGAGATTGCTGATAATTGATAACATTTCGCTACTTCCTATAGAATAATCTGTAGAACGCATGTACAAACGTATGACCATGTTAATCATTTATAGATTGAGCATACATTTCCAAAATAGCGTACTATTATTATTGATCTTGCACCACTTTTTGAGGTAAGAATGGATAGATACGATTTTACCTATGTGTTCAAAAAATGATGCTTTACAGTTTACAACACTTCACCTTTGAAGCCACAGCAAAACACAACAACACGCCAGGGACAGCCGACGACAATGGGAATAATGCAATCGAAATTAATTTTATAATTTGATGTGCAAAACCTCGCTTGACTCGCTTTGCCGTACGGGGTACATTTTCAGACAATTCACTTGAAACTTTAAAAAATCGGTTCCATTTCCTACAGACCACGACTGCTTTTAGCGGTCGTAGTGCCAACGGCAAGCAAGAAGTAAATGTTCCTGAAACTGCAATCAGCATGCAGATCTGTTTTCTATTAATATACAAAATATGCTCAACTGGATTAATTTATGAACAACAAAAAACAAAAAACAAAAAGGAAATCACTAAGCAAAGAAGAAAAATCTAAATCCAAAATTCAATTAATTCCACCGTACGCTACAGGCACATGCTTCGAACTCAAAAATCGATATTTTTGTGAGGGTTTCCAAACCAAGGCAAGCGTAATGACGAATATGCTTGTGCTTGTATTGTGCCTGCTCGTTCCTTCTGATGCTGCCTCTGACCCTTTGGCGTGGTCTCTGTGCTCTGTGGTTGTGTGTATGTTGCTTTGCGTGACTTCGACCATATAAAACGTACTACGTTTCTTACAAGACGCTGCTTGCTTCGCGGAGCCCCCGCAGGAACCACTTACCGGATTGCGCTTGGGCAATTACATCGCGCCTCTTCAAGCACGGCACAATTGCGCGTTGCTGGATGGCAGACGGTTTCTCGAAACCGTAAGCGTAGATACCGCGGAGAAGCTCCTCACGCAGACCCATCTGGTCGAAGTTGTCGTACGAATCGTTCCAGTTCGACTCGATCACGCCGTCTGGGTTCATACCGGCGGGCCCATCGTGCGATTGTTGCTCCTGGCGGTTATCATCCATCTGCAATCATACCATTTTTCACGTTTCCACAGCATTATGGGATGTTTCCGAAAAAGAGAGAATAAAAAAACAAACGAAAATTACATTAATTCGATTTTACCATTACCGTACTCCCTTTGCTTGAAGCCCAAATTCTTTTCGTACGACGCTTGTGAGAAGTGTTCCCTGCCTTTTTGCTTTACTTTACGTTTCAATTAATTTGTTTTTTACTATTTCATCCAAACGAAATGTGCCAATTCTTTAACGTAAGGATAGCACAAACTTGTGAAAAAAACCTCCCTATTCAGTGTCCTTTGGCTACTAAGTTTTATACACTTTTAAATTTTTGCTTCGAACAGCACATTAGTGTCCCTTCAGTGCAATATTATCGAAATATAGACGCTTGCTGATTGCGTGAAAGAGAAAGAACCGGCACCAGTTAGCCTCTCGGGCGCATGTGGCTGTACGATGAATGATTCCAGTTTGGAAATATTTCGCCTACTTCTTCTGCTACTTGCCACAAACGATGTAGCGACGACACACTTGACCCCCGCTGCTGCTGGTTTGTATTATTTACGAACTTTCTTTTGCATGTGCAAGCCAAGAAAAGTGTAATCATAGCTTAAGTCGTCACACAATTCTGGAAGTGGCGTTGACTCCACCACGCGTCGCTGATGATGACGTATTATTCATTGTACCGGGAACAAATGAGTAAGCGCGGAGCGGAAGAGTCTTGTTGCCATGGAAAATTATCAATTCCCACTTGCTAAATCCCTCAGTAGTGACGATTATCTTCCTTGCGAGTACAATCACACCGTTAGTTAAATCTCATCACCATTTCCACAATCTTTCGATTGACCGTAGGGGGACGGACGGGAGATCTGATGCCAAAACTATCTAAAAGTACACCATCAACACGCAATACTTTTCACCGATCGCTGGTAACTTGTTGCAATTTTACAAGCAGCAAGAGGTATGAATTACACGTTCGCAAATGTTCACTAACTCGGTTATATGATTAAAATACCTTTTTCTTACAACAAGAAAGCTATTACAAAATCTTTTCGCGTGCTACCCTTGTTAACTCCGTTCTGTCAAAGTTGTCTAAGCATGGCGAAGCCACGAAACGGTACCGAATAGCTTTTCCACCGTGACTCAAACCAGGGCGAAAGAGAGACAGCGTTCAATCCATAGTGGAAGAAAAGAGATGCATTCGCGCCCATTGGAACAAATTGCTTTCTCTTTCGCGCTGCCGCTTGCACCTATCAAAATACCGGCCGGGGAACCGCGATCCGTAGACGCACACTCTAGCTGTCACTTTTGTACCACGTTTTTTGTCTCTTTCTTTTGCGCTGCCAAATGTACTGCTCTATCTCTCTTTCTGTTTCGTTGTCAGGCCCGGTTCCTTCATCGTCTTCCAAGATTACTGCCCGATGCCCGTGATGATGTAGTAACACGGACACACAAAGGTTCGATAGTTTTGTAAAATAATTTTTATAGTACGATGTACGATGGCTCAAAAAAACCAAACTGTTTGCAATTCTAAAATCACAAACTGCACAATCACAGGCATGCAAATTGTTCATAAGCCAAACACAAAAGAAGCTCTCTCACTGGCACATTTCTCGCGTCTGATCAATCCAATCGATGATGACTAACCGGACCTTCACGCTGGAGACGATTTATCGTAGTGCCCTACCTAGTAACGTGATTGAAAAATGGTTCCTATTCGAATAAATGCGTGCGCCTAGCGACCAAAAGCTGTACGATAGAACCCGATATGGGCCAATAAAAAAATAAATCGGAGCTTGAGTCACAGTCACTGGACAGTACGTTTCACAGCACGTAGGCCCTTACATTATGATTACGTCTGCAGTGTCCTGTAACTTATTTTACATTGACATGGACCCTACCTATCTAGCAGATTTAAACTCCTTCGCGGGCACACACTACCACTGGTGATGACAATGACCTCGAAGCGATGACTTAACTGGAGATAATCCCAACTTCTCTCAAAAATCTACAATATGTTAAGCTACATTACGGTACACGGCATATGCATCAGTAATTCCTCGATAACGGTACAGACGAACGAAAAAAAATGCAATGATGACTGCAGAGCAGCATGGAGCAGCTCTATTCTTCTCCCTCCCCGGACAAGAAACAAAGCCACCCTCCGTTCAATGAATCGTAACTTTCCATCGCTTGCTCTCTTTTGTACACTGCACACAGGTCTATCGTTCTGTCTCGCTTTTTCTACCAGCGCGACGGTCGCACCGTCCAGCCAAAACCTAACCTCACAAAATGCGATCCATCGAAAACGGGGACGTGCTGCTCGTGCTGGATGATGTCGTTTTCTACGACATCGTTCTGGCACTTTTTGCCTATTAACGCGTTGCAGTACGTTCTCTTCTACACACAAATCGCCAAGCGTAGTGGCACCGTTCGGTCACTTCGATATGGCCGTCGTCGGGCTGCTGCGATGTCTTGGCATCGAGCAATTTCTATGTCATTATCAAAGCAAGCTGGTGGGCAATAGGCGATCGTGAAAAGCGCTAAAATTAGCGATCGGATGTATCATGCATCATCAGGCCTCGGCCCCAATGGCCGCAGGACAATCGAGGGATGTAACAAAAGGAAAACACGATGAACGTGCGTGACATTGAGCGTGTGAGAGGATGATGCACAGCAGGGCCATGGTGTATGATAACACATTCGTTCCGATGTGAAAGACGGCAAAAAACAAGCTACCGCTTGTGTGCTTTTGCATATCACCAAAAAATCACCAAAGAACTATTTCTCGGTACGTAAGTGCTTCAAACGGTGGTCCTTTCACCCCCAGTGCGCACTGCAACTGCGCCCTAAGGGAAGAGATAGCAGCAGCGGCAGCGCTGGAAACTAGAATAAAAAGTCACGTTATTTGTAAGCGGTTCCTTCGTACGGGCGGCTCTGGCCCATTGGCCGACTGTTAATGGCACATCCGCCAACTTTGGTTGCACTCGCTCTCGCTAGTAGCCCTTAAATTTGTTCCGAAAACTACGCTTCCAGCAAAATCCAACATCCAACACACGGGCGGATGGAGCAGCCATCAGTCTTCAAGAACACGAACGACCACCAGCGCAATGACAGCGCCGCGTTTGCACGGCCTTCGCGCTTGTGCTCGCCCCGTTCGGTGGGGCGATAATCTTACAATTGCGATTTTCACCCTTAATTCACCGAAATTTCGTGCGTATTCGTTCGCCTGCCGATAGGCGCTGGTTTCCTCTCACTTTTGCCACACTTTTCGACCCAATTTCACCCGTTTTTCACGTACGTTTTCACGATTGAAGTTTGGCACTTTTATACACGTGCTGAATTGGATTTTTATAAACCAAGCGAAAGGTCGCCATATTGTCAGATTTGCAGCACGAAGCGGTCGGCGAGCAGCTTTTAGGCGCGAGGGGCGGGGAAGTGGACGAGAAATGGCGAAATACAGGTGGCTCTTTTCGCTCGTGTCGGGCGAACAGGAATACTTTCGCCCGAAAGTGGTTTTTGACAGTCGGTTTTGACAATTGCGGAACAGCATTTCGCCCCGAATATAGAAGCGAGAAATTAAAATCAGATCACAATTAATTACAAAACTTATTTCTACAAACAATTTTAAATTGTATTGGGACTGTGTATTCCAAGAACAAGGCAAATTTTGCACTCTCGATAGAAAGGACCCTAAGTTTGGCATCAAAGTATCGTGCATTATTTCGTTCGTTAAACACAGCATATTTGACTTCCATCAAGTAAACAGATATTTTTCCAAATCAAATTTAAGCAAATCAGCTCTTGAACAAGTTTTTAAGTCAAACCTTTGAAATATGGAGGGTCAGGATATTGTTTCCCACGATGCATATCGCTCCGAAAAAGAATTGCTGAATATCATAAAAAGGAAAGAAAAATATTCGCTCGAAGCCAATCTGTCCAGCTCAAAAGCGCTTCTGCGCCGCCAGGTCGGAAGAAATGGTGATAATTTGTAGGTGTTCGTGTGGTTTACGTTAGGGAACTTTTTCGAACGTTTGTCTTTATCCTGTTTCCTTTCTTTGTAGGTATGATTTGCTGTTACGTTTAGTTTCAAATTTGCTCGATAACGCACCGTCAGACGCCGTTGATCACTTTGAGGAGTATTGCCGACTTGCCAAAATCGATTTCCTTTCTCCGGACTATCGATTCTTGCACCCATCGAAACAGTTGGGAAAGAACGATGGAACGGTGCAGAAACAGGCACTGTTGGCCAAGCAAACTTTAAGCGCATTAGCCGAAACTGAAAACGAAAATGTTTGCTATAATTCGAAGCTTCGTCTGTTCGTTCAAAATGGCTTACATTCGATGGGGTTGGATCTGCCGAAAGGATATGATTACTTTATCAGCTCCCAAATTGTAAAAACGCTCCGCAACAATCCAAACGCTACATCGTGTGAATTCTGGGGCATCGTGAGATCGCTGGGTGGCGCCTATTACGTCCTCGAGGCGAATCTTCGGGACAAAAGCGTCGAGTACTGCCAGTACCAGGGTGTGATTGGAAAGCATCCAGAAATTATAACCAACACCATTGACAGTGTGCTCGAAAGCACGCTACAGCAAACGCGATCATTAAGCATTTTGCCGCAGCTGACGGCTGAATCTTTGGAAAATCTGGCCCAAACGATGGTGAATGAACTGCTCACTAAGCTGCAGCTGGTGGATAGAGAAATAGAGGAGCAACACTGTCGTCTTGATATTGCTTCCCTGCTTACCGAACTAATCGAACGTTTGTCATGCATTTCCTCCGATGGTTCGTCTGAGGATTCTTTCTCCACATTGCTGACCGATCCGTGTGCCGCTTCCCGTACATCCGTACAGTCCACTGCTTCGATGTTGCGCATACGACTCGAGCGCATACAGCTGGAAACGCGTTTGAACAACCGAAAGTATTGGGTGTGTGAAAATCCACGCACCAAACCGTGGCATGAGCTACCGGACATTAGCTTGGAGCAGCTCGAAGCTACCGAAGGGCTGCGAGTGTTTCTGCGCGGCAATCTAGAAGCACCGGTTCCGCATATCGTAAAGAAATTCCACGGGGTGGAGAAAAATCTGCTGCGAGCACTTATTTGTAAAATAAGCTCGCATCGCGATTGTCACATCGATGGGTCCGAGACAAACATCGCACTCGTCCGGTGCCTTTCGGGAGTGTATTGTTCCGTAACCGGCTTTAGCCAGGAGTTGCTGCAGGAAAGGGCCGAACGTTGGTGGGAACGGAAGAACCAAGGCCTGCAGTACTGGCAATCGGAAACTTGGCCTGGCCTTTGTACCTTCAACGATGGAGAACAGTTTCGCTGCTATTACACTGGCTGGGGGCTGGAAAAGCGAAGCAATTGGTACTGTCCGGTTGTACGCGTACCGAAGATGGCTAGCGAATACGACGATGCCCCTGTTCGGAACAGCGAGATTTCGCAGCGCACAGAAGAAATCAATTTCGACGATGCTCTTTCGAACATATCCTCCCGAAACTCGAACGAATAATTGTAATGCATTTGTTTAGCTGTACAATTTGTGAATCGAAAGCGCGGAAATAAATATCCAACGACTTCAATGGGTTTAAAATTTCAAAGTTATACAAACCGCTGTTTCAAATTTGCCGCCGAAACGCAATGACAGCTCGCAATGACAGTTCAGGTTGTGCAAATCGCGCCGTTTGACGTGTTGTCAGTCGACGAAACGGGTCCCACGGGACGCGGCTTTGTTTACACTTTTTTCAGCGCCGTGCCGCGAGGTCACTGAAGAGAAAATCCAAAGTGACGAAAAGCAGGCTCTAGTTCTCCCCGCGCTGGGAGGAATGGGTGTTACTGCCGAACCATTTTGTCGTTCCCCCCGAGCTCAGTTCTATCAGTAGCCACCAATTCCCGGGGGGGGTTAATGATGGTGCAGCCGACAGCAATCACGCCACCCTTACCATCACCAACCGTAATCAGGACGGACGAAAAGATGCAGAAAGTCGACCGAAACATTGTGTATCAGCTGGACAACCGTGAACGTGGCTATCGGACGCGACGGATTCGGCGGAACGCGTCGTCGATGGCGCCAACCGCGACGATCATCAGCGGTGGCTGTGGCGAGCAAACGTTTCGCCAGCTGGCCCTCGAGTTGGCCGAGCTGGAGTTGCTGGAGCGACTGAAAACGACTGATCTTTGCGAGGTAAGGACAAGGTGGGCGACTGGACGCTGGAACACTTTCTTCATACTCTTCCTTCGTCCATGTTCTGTGTTAGCCTATCGACGATCTG
This sequence comes from Anopheles stephensi, assembly GCF_013141755.1. Classification (NCBI taxonomy): domain Eukaryota; kingdom Metazoa; phylum Arthropoda; class Insecta; order Diptera; family Culicidae; genus Anopheles; species Anopheles stephensi. The sequence goes on along the minus strand of NC_050203.1, from coordinate 54,398,475 downwards.
GCCAGCGAAACGGAGTCCGTGTTTAACATCGAACAAAGCCATAATGGGTATGTATGTCAGTCGGGTGGCTTCCGTACTGTTCCGTTCTAGCATATTCCGTACCTTTGCAGACGCCTAACGGCCACCGTGCAGACCAACAGAAGTGTGAACGTGTTTAAAACTGCAACGATGCAGAAAGTTGGTAAGTATTGCTAGTTCCCGAGCGCAAAAGACCTGCATGCCCTTCATATGCCATTTTGTCTTGTAGCGAAATATCCCACCGGCGATCGGTCCGTATGGACGCTGGCATTCCACCCAACGAACGAGAACATCATCGCGTTCGGAACGCTTGGCGGGGCAGTTTCGGTGTACGTCGACAATCGGCTTGCGGGCACACTGAACGAACCGGAACCGATCGGTTCGTTGTGCTTTCATCCGACGCTAAACTTTCTGCTGCTGACCAGCATGAACGAAGTCATCTTTTGGGACTGGAACAACAACATAACGTACACGACCGGCATGTACAGTGACTGCAAGTGCCGGTTCCTGCACGTCACGCAGGACTTACGGCTGATCACCGGCATCACGCAGACGAAGACACATCTGATGGCGGGCGTGGGCAAAAACGTGGAGGAAGTTGAACCGGAATATCTGATGGTTTCGTTCCTGCGCAGCGTTAGCCTGATGCTGGACAAGCTCGAGCTAACGCTGTCGACGCACGTCGATTATCTGCTGCAGTTGGAGATGAATAAGCAGTGCCTCATCTGGATACATCTGCTGCAAACGATCAACCGCAAGCGGGGAGAGGTACGGTGCTGTTCCACCGTTAGCCCGGCGGACAAGTGCACGGTAAGGATGATCGTGAAATGATGGAAATTGCCCCCCAAAACCGTATCATTACTGTGTGAGTGTGTGTGTGTTTTTTTATACAGAAATCGAACCTCAATCTCACGCTAATGTCACTGATCCGTAAGATCGATGCACTGGAAGGCAGGCTGCTTACTCGCAACAACACATCGTTCTGCATCACGACCGAAATCAGTCAACGGTTGTGGTCGCCGGGTGCTGTGCTGTTAACACAACCATTGATCTACTTCAGAAACATATGCCAAAACTATATTTGCCAAGGCCACAAGACCTACATAAAGTAAGTGCAAATTGGCCGAGTTTCGTTCACCGCTCGTATCATGCAAAACGCTCTCTTCCGTAGATATGTATTCGATCTCAGCCTAGTTGGCGAACTGCTGCGCAAAGTGTGCCGTATGCTGTACACGCTCGCTCCATCGGAACTACCGGACACCTGGGACTACATTTCCCAGCTGTACGGCACGCCTCTATCGCCCGAAAAACACTGCATCTTGCAAGCGTGGGATCTAGAATCGTTCCAGGGCGATGTGGATGATTTGCCCGATTTTACGGAAGGTACGTTTGGATGAGTTGCGAACAGCTTGACTTTAAACGTTTCCTCACCAGTGGTCATTGCTCTGTTTTTAGATTGGAAAAATGTGATTACTATCTGTCTGATCAACAACGATTCGAACGTTGCCATCTCGCAGTGCGAACAGTTTATCGCTTCCGTACGGTTTCGTTCCGTGAATGAAATGGGTAAGTCTGTCACAGCTTAACACCGAATTCCTTCAATCGGGGGTTTTTTTTTAACACACCCTTTCTATTCTCTCTGCACAGAGATCAGGAGCCTTCGACGGGATAACTTTGGCGAGCTGATCTACGCATTCAAGTTTACTGCCAGCTTCGTGTCGCTTTCCTTCTCACCGTCCGGTCGGTACGTTGCCGTTGGTTTGCGGTGCCGCCGAAACCTCAAATACGCATACATTCTCGATAAGGATACACGCTGGCGGATAGGCGTAGGTTTGAACGTTCCGAACGATTCGAACGAAGGTTCGGAATCGGAAACAGTATCACAGAACGGTAAGTACGCGCGGCGGTGTGGTGCACGAAGCCCAGTTGCTAGTGAACGTTCCTGAACGAGTTTTCCATTCCGGCAGATCGTGTAGGAATTAGACTGTGCCTACCGCTCGACCCCGAAGACTACCTGGAGATCAACTGCATCAAATGGGCATCCCTACCGGGGTACGGACTTTTGCTGGGCTTGAAATCGAATTTCATTCAAGTCTGCCGGTAGTGTTCCCGCGCAGCAGTCAGCAGTGAGTAGTAAGTAGAGGAGAGGGAGTTGAAGAAGCTACACAACATAACAAATATATCCTCCTATTATGTACGACGCACTCATATGATACTCAAAACTCTGATCGTCGATCAGCACTAGCAACGGTACACAAAGATATGAACCATTTTCACAATGTAAGCAACTGTATAATAAACCATGCTGCGGGCCGGAGATTTCTACAACCCGGTCTCTGAATGTACGCTCTGAACGCTCGTGCTTGTACCCTAGAATCGCATCCGATGGAAGGAAACTTTCCTTTTTTTTTTTTTTTGAGAAAAACTGATATCCACGGGGTTTTTATTCGATGACTCTCTGTATGCTAGCGATCTACCAAACTTTCTATTTGCTATTCTATAGAAAATGGACAAAATCCTACAAAACCTCCCTGGGGCTTTGAGCAATTATTTTATTTGCAATACGGAAACCAAACGTATCTTTAAGGCACAGAAAGAGCTTGCAAACGTTTAAAAACATTTTTTTAAGGTTATATGAACCATTAAGCCGGTCATTTGACCAAGTTTTTGCACGCCAAAACGTTGGAAAATCTTTCTTTGCTGCTTCTGCGAATGCTTCTTTAACGTAGGATTCGAACGTTCGATCAATCTTTCTCTTCTCTTCTCTTTCTTTCTTGGTCTGCTCCTATGGAGCACGTCTAAAAGACATGGCTATTTGTCCAATCCGTTTCCAGAATACACGGTCCATGACTGCAATCCTCCACCCCCGGCCGCATCCAATCTCCCTCAGGTTTGACTCCACTTGATCGAGCAAACGATCTCGCTGTGCTCTCTTCTAGGCCTCGTGCAGAATGGGTCGCTGGCGAGCATCTCCCTGGTAGGGCATGAGTCCGGCATCCTCATCACGTCAGGATGTCTGCATCGCCAAACAGCTGAGCATTGGTGTCCTCTGCCAGCATAGTCCAGGTTTCGTGTTCGTAGGGGACTACTGGCTGTATCATTGTGCGATGGATCTCAGGAGTCTGTGGAGCTCGTAGTAGGCACGATCAACTTGAACTATGCGCCTTCGGACTTTGCTGCTAACGTTGTTGTCCGAAGCTACGATCGTGCTAAGGTAGCAAAATGCCTCTACTACCTCAAGATCATCACCGTCAACCAATACGCTGCTTCCGAGTCGTACTTTGTCTTCATCGCATTGATCCTCAATCCAATCAGCCGCAGATGTCCGTCCGATGATGTCGATGTCATCCACGAAGACTATGAATTGGATAGACCGAGTGAAAATCGTGCCCCCGGATATCGAAGCCCGCGCTTCGTATGACGATACCTTCTAGAGCGATCTAGAAGTCTCTTTGCCGCAGTCCCCGATGAGATTCGAACGATTCCGACAGCATGTTCAACACTCTCACCTTGCACTGCACACCGTCCATAGTAGCCCTCAACAGCCGTACCAGCTTCGCAGGGTAACCATTCTGCCGCACGATATTCCATACCTTGAAGCCGATGAACAGGTGGTGCGCGCTCCCGGCACTTTTGGCGGATCTGTCGTAGAATGCCGTGAATATCCCTCAAACAAATCCAGCTTGGTAGCTTCCGATGAAATCTCTAGCAAGGGGTGTAAGTCGGCAGAAAAGTATGCGGGACAGGATCTTGTAGGCAGCATTCAGTAATGTGATGGCTCGGTAGTAAGCACAGTCCAGTCGGTTGCCCTTTTTGTACACTGGGTGAATAACACCCAGCTTCCACACGTTCGGTAGTTCCTCCTGGTTTCTTATCCTGGCATTCAGCCTATGCATGACCACGGCAAGCCTCTCCGGGTCCATCTTGAACAGTTCTGCCACCAGCCCATCGCTGCCAGCCGACTTGTGGGATTTCCTCAGCTGTCTGATAGCTCTGATGACTTCATACGTCATTTTCATTTTTCTGGCTGTTGCTCTCCTCTGCTTTCTGCTCTTGGACCATTGGCTCGGCTCCTGCATCTGCTCCGTTCAGGTGTCTTCAATCCATAGTGATTTTCTTTCCACGCTAAGTTAATATATCACATGTCTCTTCTTCTTCTTCCTTGGTTTAACGATCTCTTTGGTCATGCCTGCCAATTATGGTTTACTAGACTTAACGGAACCGGATAGTTGGATAGACTGTCCTCACTATGGAGGAACACGGTTCGGATGTGATTTGAAGATCGGTCCTGTCGCATGAAGACTGGTGCCATTGTCGCCTCTACTACCGATCCTCCCATCCTTTCACATGCATCATCAGCATCCCATGTTGGCCTACTCTTTTAAAGAGCACGTCGTCGTGACATGGCCCGGTCAACAATAGATTTCCAGGAAACTCGATCCCTGGCAGCAGCTTCCCATCCGTGTAGGCACCTGATCTCCGACAGGTCTCTGGCCATATAGGACAACCGGGCGAATCAGTGTGCGATAGATCTCACATTTCGTGCGGTCTCGAAGTCTTCTGGATCTCAGCAGACGGTGAAGGCCGTAGTAAGCACGATTCCCCAGCACAATGCGTCTCCGGATAACGTCTGTTGACATCGTTATCCGAAGTAACGACAGTCCCAAGATAGCAAAACTTCTCTACCACCTCGCGGTTGTCGCCGTCGACTAACACGCTACTTCCCACTCGGGCTCTATCACGATCAGAGCAGAGTCCTCGTCGCATTGATCATCAGTCCAATTCTTGCTGCTTCACGCTTCAGGGTGTGTTCAGTACGCCTCACACACCTTCGCTGTCCTCTTGCCAATGATATCAATGTCGTCTGGGAAGCCAAGAAATTGGAGAGACCGATAGAGAATCGTGCCACGGATGTCGTTGTCCAGCCCTGCACCTTGTATGACACCTTCCAAGGCTATATTGAACAGTAGATCAACAGGATCAACTTTCCAGGAAAGTGGTGCCGCTGCATGATGTTCCTTTGCTCATTCCTATCTATGGTATCGTAGGCCGTCCTGAAGTCGATAAAGAGGTGGTGCGCAGGGATCTGGCGCTAAAGATTAGGTCGGTGGTGGATTTGCCTCCAACAAACCCAGCTTGGTAGCATCTGACGAAATCCGTAGCAAGGGGGGCAAGTCTGCAGAACAAGATCTGGGACAGGATCTTATAGGCGGCATTTAGGACTGAAATAGAACGATAGTTCGAGCATTCCAATCTGTCCCCCTTTTTGTAGACCTTTCACTATTTTCAATTGATTAGACACCCTACAACATTTTGGAAGTCTCGAGGTTTTGGTGAAGTCCTCAATATGGCGCTCCGGCCTGTTTGGTAAATGCATCTACGCAATCACTACATTTGGTCGCTAGAAGGCCTATAAAGGCTTTAAGGGCAGATTTGTGCGGTGTCATTGTTGAGACATGATCAGTCCACCGACTAGTCTGTTTCACTTTTTTTTGCGGTCATTGTACAGCTCGTAAATCTTTCTGCACATTTGCCTCTCGAGCGCGGGATGAGAGGCGGCAACTGTTGGTTTGCGTTAGAATCTATAACTCAGAGGCGTATGGCTGGGACGCCGTCTTACAACCATTTCATAAACCTACCCTAATTAACTACATGCGAACGTGTAGTAGATGGAGTGCACTTGACGGACCAACCGTACACACCCCTCCGCTGGACGTGATAATCACGTGAAATGTAGCGCAAAACTAATCCCGTACCCGATAAGCCGTGAACCGCCATCGATAGAAAATCACGTTTGCCTTCGCTCCAGTTTGAAGTGTTTCCTTCAGCTGGTATCAGTTTTCTTCGTGTAAATAGAGGAAATGCAGCAGCAACTGGATGGATTAACTAGACGAGATGGAAACGGATCGCTTAGTTAATACACATTAGGGTGGTTGTTTTGAGAGAAGGCACAATGAACGATCGAAAAAGATGCAGCAATGTGGTACATTTTTAGAGCGTGTGTGATTAACATTGTAACAAAGGAACAACCTAAAAAAATATTATTTGCAACCCTATTTAGTAAATTTACAACAGTTTAATCGCATTTTGTTTGCACATGTTTTCCGTTTACCAGATAAGAAGGTAATTATTTAAGTTCCCAAATAAGCGTGCTTGTTTGGTGTGAAAGCATCTTCCGAGCATGTCTTATCGTGCGGTTACCGCCGCCGTTGGGTTGGCAGCCAAAACACGTCTTATCGTCTGGCGTTTTTACACCATCTGCACTTTATCGGGGTTGTACCGTGCGCTGCGATCTCGTAGCTCTTCCTCAATTGAATCAGCCAGTCAAACAATTATCAAATTATTAATTGCAACCGGGTTCACCGAAATCAGCTATTTATGTCGCCCCTATCTTCTGTAAAGTCGTAAATGGTGTCGAATCCACGCGTAGTTCGGCCCCCGACCGTGGTTTTTTTTAAGGGTTGATAAGTGATTCGAGTTTAACAACTCCCTAACATGCGTACGACGCCCTGTTCACGGCTCTAAAACCATTTGTTGGAGCAGCTGTTTTTGGGGAAATTAGACCACACGTAACGTAACGACGTTATTCCCGCCCAACGACGCTATTTGTGATAAATTACTGTCAGCCCGATTGGATTGTTCGGAGAGGTTTCTGTGATACTACCGATCATCAATCAGGTCCTACCGAATGGAGCGCTTGCTTGTGGTTTGTCTTACATATGGCCAGATAGTGTCAGCGGGTTCGTCATGCGATCGTGATCCTGCAGCCAAAATCACCCGTCACCTATCGATTGGTCTCGATTGTTTTTTTTTATTGTTCTTCTCAGCTGTGTTCTCTAATTGGCAACAGAGCTTGCTTGGCTTGTGGCTGTAAATCGTTACAAACACATGCTCTTCCGGACCAACGTTCAGTAAGCCCTTTCGACAGAATACGCACCAACGCATAGGGCATCCCTTCCAGGGCGACCGTCCCTCGTTCGGTGTTGCGTCGCACAAAAATCAAGTTTCTACCGGGCGAAGGTCACACGCACTTCAAACTACTTGAAATTCTTCACAACCTTCGCTGGGCCCTTGTGGGGAGGGCCGCCTGCGCTGGACCATTTTGAATGGTCCCCTCCCGGAAACGTTCCACTTTTTTTTTTTTGGGGCCGGTTGAGCTTGGTACGATATAATTTTATCACTCCAGTCGTCGTCGGCCACCACAAATCTCAAAGAAAACAGCAAACGATGGCCACTTATGCATCGTACATAGGGGGTTTTGTTTGATGGCCGGCTATCATCATCATCATCATCAGCCGGTCTCTGTTTGATGTGCGATTGCAAATAGTTTATTCTTATTTATCGCGCCCTCCTGGCGACGGGCTATCTGTTGGCGTGTTCTATTCTGGAGGGGGGGGGGAGGTCAGACAAGAGAAGATGACCGTGGTCTGCCTTAAAGAGTGATCCTTTCGTCTATATCCGGTTCAGCTGGCGTCCCATTATCACTAAACCTTACCCGACCCAAACAATTCGGGAAGCATGTGGAATAGAGCTTTCCTTGTGTTTTGTAGCCGAAGTAAACACCACGATCACAGCTGTACGCGGCCCTGTACACCCTCGATTGCACGAGCGCGATTGCATAGCCGCCTGGATTGGTTGGTGTGCCGGTGGGTGGTGGTAGGGACAGCAGATAATAAACCGTACCATACCCTTGGCCCCCCTTCCGCCCGCCCCTTTCCGAAACAGCTGAACCGATCGACGAGCATGGAACGATGTTTCTCGGCGGACGACAGGTCGCCCCGAACGGCGCTACGGGTCACTCGCAAACGGTGTCTGGACGGCGTTCGGCATGGTGCGGTCCTGCGTGATTTGGAGCCGCGCGTTTAGTACCTAATCGGTGCTTCGCTGCGTCGGCCGCTCGGCCGCTCGTTATCAACGTTATTAGGCGTCGTGTTGTGCGACGAATTTGTTTGACTTATTTGCATCGTAATCGTAGAGCGAGATTTTTGGGGCAGAAGGGTATAAGCAAAGGCCATCTAATTAAGGGAGATAAACGATCGCTTCCATCCCGGTGCGATCACGAGCTGCTTCAGTGTGTGAAATACTCTACTAAACCTCTAATGTGATTTTAGTGCCATTAAGGAAATACGTTACGTTAAGTGCTAGCTCATCGATCGAATTGACTGATCGACTGTATCGGAGGAAGGCGCACGTGTTTGTGTGAAGTTTGTGACAAGTGTTTAAACGGTTTTTTTTTGGCAGAACGCCACCGGTGAAGATGGCGCAAAATAAACGGCTTCGATATGTGAACAACGCGGACAACGTGGCGTACTACCATGTGTACAAATACAATTCCCTGCAGCGGTTAAACAGTGAGTATACCACCAAAAACGCTTCCCCAATCATTTGAAAACGTGTATAAAAATGTGACCCCGTCCGCTCTATTCCGCCGGTAATCCCTACGAAAACAAAACACCCCACAAACAAACTGGCCTAGTCCCCAGGGCGGCTAGTAAAGATTTAGAACTGTTTACAGCAGGAGAAAGTCTAAGGGATAAATTATTGCACCGCAAACAACTCCCGAGGTGAAGATTCGCGCCTTGCAGCTCCCATGTGCATTGTGTTGAAGAGTTGCTCGGCGCTGCAATCAAGTTCGTACCACTATTTTGCGCTTCAGCATTCGCCAAGTGTTTTATGGTCCACACTCGCTTAGTCATCTGACCAGAGGTGGCGATGGAGTGAACCAGTCCGGCGGGGCGCAAAACTTTTGTTTATTGAGAGAGGGCTGAGGGTCCCCCGGCCCCAAACGCATTTAAAGTGCACTCAGTGTTGTTGGTGACGCTGTTCTGACACGGCAACAGATCGCGCGGGAAGGATATTGCCGATGCTAAATCCTGTTCCCAGCTGCACATTTGCATACGAGCGGAATGCCTACGAATGGGGTAGGCATGTTGGTGTGGTTTGAATTATCGATGGATGACATTTAGTTTGCAATTTTGATATCATTAACCGTCACCAACGATCAACGGGTTTATCATTGTGCGACCAACCCACACAACATGCACCCACAGACGCTGTTCCGGTATCGGTCGTTCCGTTCATGCGTGATCCCGGCTATGATAACCCGACGTGTGACGTATTATGCAACCCGCCGTACGGATGGTCGCAACGTGAACGGGTCGGGCTCGGCAGCAGAATTCGATATGTTCGATGGATGTTGTTAGGGCGTGATCGGGAGCTGCTAGGAACGCAACGACGAACTTGCTATCTCTGATAGGGGTTCCATTTGATTAAGTGAAGCTTTGTGATGTCCAAAGCGGTACGATAAGGATAATCGTCGGTTATAAAGGAACGGGGTAGCGATAAACGCTCCACAATGGAGTGCATTGAAAAGTTACAATGCAAGTGGACATTTAAAATTGAAGTTAGCGATGTCGATCTCCATATGCTTGGTGTTTGCTCTAGCCACCGATCCGACAGTCAGTTTGGTTTACGATCTCAATATGATGCTAACGGTAGCCCGGTGATGTAGTTCTAGTTCTTTTAACGGCACACGAAGGAACCGATATCAAGTTTCATCCAGACTATACCCTATCTGCATAGCATCAATGACTATACTAGCTCCTCTTCGTTTGTTTTAGCCCTAGAAAGGTTCTAGCTTTAAACTTTGAACTTTGATCACCGCCGGAACTAGATGGTCAATCCTTTCCTGTGGACGTATCTGACGAGATATGATACGCGGTTCAACCGTGTGAAAGACTGGCATCGTTAGTACTAGGTCACTGAACAGCTCCACGATTATCCAGATCGAGATCTCGCGGGGTTATAGTGCCAAAGCAGGGGAAGATGACTACCTTAATCGAAAGCAAGAGCTACTAAATACTCCAACTTTTTCGCTAATGGAATTCATAAACTTGCCTATAGATCGTTACTGCTTGCGGATTAGGGGAGAGTCATTTGAAATTTCAAATGTTTAGATGTTAAAACAACATAGATTACAAAAATATATCATAACAAGAATGGGAATTAATGTCGAAATATTCGCTCCCAATCTCTCTTGAGATTGAGACTGAGTTCCAGACCGGAGGAGATGAAATATTATAAAAAAAGAAATATTTATTAAAACTTACTTAATTATCTGGCGCCACACAACCGCAGAAGTCCATGTTTCTGCACACGGTCTGGCGCCGTAGTCGGCTTATCCCAGCTATTCTGGTATCAACGCATCAACGCTATAACCCTACTATAGTTTGGATCTACCATGCCTCCACTATCCGTATGGATAGCTTCAAAGGTATACTATTCTCATAACATGGCCACCCAACCGATGTTTGCTCATGCTTATAAATTTCCTAATTTAGTCCCCAACTTTTTTTTATAAGATATCCAAAAATAGCAGACGGCAGATAAAATGTATTGTTAAATGTTTGGTGTACCTTCATAATATTGTGCAAATGTGTTTTAATTCTTGCATACTGCAATTAAAACCCTTAAAACCAACATTCTTCTCAATGTTCAATAATTTTCCCAGGCAATTTAAAAAAATAACCGTTTCATAAAATGCTGTCTGTTTTCAAACCTCACCCAGCCAGCATGCGCATCAACCCTGTTCCAACCTGTCAAACCGATCTGTCAAATAGGTTCGTTTCGCAAGGGCAGCAAACGAAAGGGCGGGCCAGTGGTGGAGAGAGGGTTTGTTTTGAATACCACGCGATATGGAATTGGATCTTTTTTTAGTCGTGTGTGCGTGTGTGTCTCCCGTTCACCACGCGCAGACGAACAATCGAATCAGTTCTTAGTTGCGCGTTGCGTGCGTACTTTCCCCCCCGTTGGTGGTTAGCTGAGCCAAGTACCTTTCCATTAATCCGATCTCTACGCTCCAAGCAAGTGGTGGTGGCCGTGCTGTGAACAAATTCGTGTACTGCGCGTTGTGTGCGTCGTAGTGGCGGGCACAAGCGGGAACGGTCCCTCCGTGAGATGGTGCACTACGTGGTGCGCGTGGAACGCATCGGTTACGGGCAGGGCGATAAAGAGCAGCAACGTTCACGACACCGGAGACAAGCAAGCACCATGATGGGACACGGCGGCCCAGTATCGTTGCACAAAGCAATGGAACAGGGATGTCTTTGTTTGCTTGCGGGGCGCTAACGTTTTCCTCGTGAGATATACGGCACAACAGCACGGAAGCGGTTGTGGAAAAGCTGAATCACTGCGTATCAGGAATTGTCGCACTCTCCCTCTCTCTGTCTCTGCGTGTCCTCGCAGCATCAATCGAAACGTGAACCGTGTTACTAGAGCAGGTAGTTGTGATGTTTTTCATTCGAATGAAAATGATGTAGTTGTACGGTACGTACGGTCACACCTTCCGCGGAGGAACGCGCGATTGTACGAGCTCAACGACGTACTCTGGTGACTGATATAGTGGTAGAGATAAGACAAGTCAGCCAGTCAGCAGATATCACAGCAGGCTCGAAGACATTATCATCCCGCCCTGTGCTTGGGTTTTTGCTCCCGCTGGGACCGAATAGTAGTGTGAAACCGTACAGGTGGTGTTCCGTTTCTGGTCCGGTGGTTCGTTCCGGCTTTGTATCGGTTGAACCGAGAAGGCAGGAATTTCCACAATTTCTAAACACATACCCACCCATTAGATATCGCGTGGAATGCAGTGCAGTGATTTACTGTAGGATAAACCCTATTGAGGATATTTCCCTATTGAGTTCCGATAAGAAACGGTCCACCAAAACACCGTGAGATGCATGAATTCGGTGAGCAAACGCCCGAACGGGGGCTTTTTTTAGAACCGTTTAACATATCCTCATTAACATATGCCGTGCGATCTCCTCTTACTGTATTAACACTTTCCAAATCTCGAAATAATAACGTTCCCCAGTGTGTGATTTTGTTGCAATAATAAGCATCATCATCATCGTCTGCCTTTTATCGCGTTAGTCGGTGGAAGGAATCGATTTCATTTCATTAAACAGGTTTGTGAGGGTATGCTCAACGAACCATGCTCAAAAAGACGGCTGGTTCTACGAACGATAACGAACCACATCCCCAAAGCAGGCAGCTCGTAACCACCGTACCCCCATAGGGGGATGAGATGATGCGGATTTTATGTGGCACCGATGCTCCACAATGAAACACTAACAAGATGCGCTCGATGATAAAAATAACCCCTATTGCTGTCTTGTCATCGTTGACTTGGTCCGCGCCACCCTTCACCACAAGTTCGCAGCGTGGAGGCGGAGCGTTTCATTAGGAAATTTCGTTGACTATTATTATTGGAAAATTGTGGCCATGGGTCAACTAGCGTCTGCTTCCATACTTGAGTAAAACGATCGTGTTGACTGGGAAGGGCAAGGAGAACATCCTTAATCCAACAGCTTGACAACAGCATCCCGGATGTAGTGGGAGTGTTGTTATACAAAACAACCAACAAGATAGCGACGTAGAAACTGCGGGATTTGTTTATCCCGTCTGTGTAATGGGAACATAAATTAACCGTAGTTGCAAGATGTTCCTAGCAAAACAAGCAGTAGTTGAGAATTACTTTGAGAGACCTCTTCGAAACCACGAGTCGCTTTCGAATACCAGGTCTCTTTTTCGAATTTACGAGTTTCTTGGTGCATAGAGTCTCTTCAAACGATGTGTCCTCTTCCATTACGCGGTCTTTAGATAACCGAAGGTATGGCGTGAAAACACTACCCACTACAAGATTTCTTGATAGACGGATGATAAGGATTTATCTCAACTACGAGTCCTCTTCCATTTCTCAGCTGGTAGCTAGCTGTAGTTTAGACAACGAATCCCCTCGTACTATCAACTTTAAGGTCCTTTGGCCGATAAAGCTTTTGCGACTTTGAAGTCTAGTGGTAGACAAAATCCTTTAAACGTTGAGGGCTCTTGCATTAAAAAATCTTCCGGTGGCTATAATTAAGATAACTAATCCCTGTTCGAATAAAAGGTCTCTTGTTAAGTAAAGTCCCTTGATCGATGTCCCTTGACCTCTTCTATTGTGAGGTCGCTTTAATGATTAGTCCTCCCAATAAGGTCTGTTGGACGGCAGAATCTCTTCAATCATAAAGTCTCTTAGTAGCTGCAGCTTAGGCAGTTTCCTTCCTTTAGACGACGATCTCTCTTTCTTTTCTTAGAGAAAGTCCTTTGGACAATGAGACCTATTCCATTACAAGGTGCCTCGGTAGCTGAGTCTTAGCTGAGCCAACTGAGACTTCTTCGACCAAAATCTTGTCATAGAAGAATCCCTTTCGACCATTATAAGGTGTCTCGGTCTAGGCCGAAGCTTAGACAATGAGTCTCCTTTGGACAAAGTTCTTTGTACGATGGGGCGTCTCCCATTACTTAGTAGCTGAAAGCTTATAAAAGCCTTCTTCGGCCAACGTATTTTAAAAGGTTACGTAGGAGTTTTGAAAGAAAAATCTCATCTTGGAGAATAAGACTCCTTGAACTGCAACAACCCTTCGCAACTTTGCGCACAGTAAATCCTGCCACTGTGCGGGATTCCTATACCACACACACACACACACACACACACACACACAAGCTTTCGTGGCTTGTGACATTTAATCGATGAAGGGCAAGGATGGCATTTTCCATCCCAAAAGAGACAATGTAATGGAATGGGGCTCATCACTTTGGCACACTGGTTCAAGCTATAAATAATAGTAGTGCCCTCTATGCATTGTACGTCGCCTCTTATGGCCATGGTCAAGGGCGCAAGTACGACCCCCCCCCCCATGGTTGGTCGGGTGATGGTGTTTTGCTTTTCACGACCTTCGCGTTTTTCGCTATCAAACCCACCGGTAACAGAAACTGCTTTTGCACAGGTTCGTACGACACAACATCAAGTCCCTTTCCTCGACCGGGGGAACCGTTGGAGCGGGCCATCATGCAACCTGATATATCTGTCAACGGGCAACAACAAACGGGGCGAAGTGTTTAACAAGCGCGTGATTGAAGTAGCATACCGTTTCGGTACGGGAAACAGGTACCGTTCAAACATTGTATTTATCTTTGCTGCACTTCATTTGAATTGGCCCGGTAAGCCTTCAGTCGAGCCTTTACATAATTTCTCGTTGGTTCATAATTTTAAAGTGGATTCATTGATGGTTGGGTTGGGTTGGCAGGGCTTATACAAGCCTTACCCTTCCGGTGTTCCGACGGCGACATTTTCACACTTGGTGTGCTTCCAAATGCGTCCAAATGACGTTTATTTGCCATTCCGAAGCACCAACTTCGAGTGGCTTCGAGGAAGAATAACGGGCTTTGTGCGAGCATTGGTGTGTTTTGCGCTCACATAACATTCGGTCTCCGTGTGTTGCAACAGCCGACGACAGGTGGTTTCGTTGTGCGATAACATTCAATTAGGAGCTATCTTCTTCGTTCCTTCCGTACGTAGACGGTTTAGTGCTGCCGAACGAACAAGATTCAAGGCACCGAGACATGAGGCTGCTACATTGCTCGGACCATCAAGCATCCTAAAGGTGGGGACGGTTTGATCAGCAACAGAACATGCACCATCGACACGCGGAAAATGGCGTGGTTGCGCATACCACGTGCGTGTAATAATGCGATTTTGACTAACCATCACGTTCGCTTTAGAGCAGCAGAACTCACACACACACACACAGAGAGAGAGAGAGAGAGAGAGAGAGAGAGAGAGAGAGAGTTAGATTACAGAAGATTTTCTGTGGCCCATCAACGGTCCCGTCGCGACTGTCGAAGACGACCGTCCCACGACCGTCGGCTGATCTGCTGCTGATGATAACCGCATTATATAGCCACGGTCCAAAATGAAGCCATTGGTAGATCGCGGTGGTGTACGAGGGGACGGTCGTCTTATCGCGCATGATTGGGTCGTGTGTGGTTTGGCTTTTGTTTTGATGATGGCACAGTTTTTGTGCATCGGTTAATTTATTTACCAATAGGTGGCGATAGGTGATTTATTTTTGCGCAGAAAATCATTCATTTTATAGTAATTGTTCATCTTGATTCCTCATTCCCCCAGGGAGGGTGGTGGTTAAGTGCTAATACTATTCATTCGTAATACTCTTCCGCTCGCTCTAATCTAAATTTTCTCCCCGCTTAATATTCCCACAGAGAACAAAAGCATGCACGGCGTCAAGCGTGTGGTGGCGTTCTGCATTCTGACCGCCATCCTGCCGGCATCGCTCATCATACTGCCGCTCTACCTGCGCCACACGGTGTTTGCGGACGTCGTGTACCCGATCGCCGAATCAGACATTATCGAAATCCGCGATGGAATCTCGTCCGTCTTCTGCCAGAAGCACACGCTGCAGATGAACAGCACGTTCAACGCGTTCCAGCTGGACCACGAGCCGGAAGTGTCGAAGAACAGGAAGCACATACGGTTGAAAAAATCCATGTCCCTGCCGGACGATACGCTCGAGTACTGGGGGTTCTATCTGCTGAAGGGGGCGACGGTTGCGCTGAAGGTTTGCTCCCGGTACGATGGGTCCCGCATCCTGGTGGTGAAGGGCGAGCGGAACCTGCGCACGTGCGGTTTGCTCGAGCATAATAACAATAAGATCGATAACTACCTCAACAAGGAGCACGGTCAGGTGCTGGTCACGTTTGAGTCGGCCGCCGAGTTTATCGAGTACTCGGGCGAGCTGCGGGGAACGCCCAATCTACCCGCCGACGGGAATCACGGTAAGGATGGCGATGGCCATTTTTTTTTTTGATGCTTAAGCTCAACCTTCGCCTTTCTGCTGTGTCTTTCTTGTGTTTAGGTGGAGAAGACCTCACGGAGGAGCGCCTTTCGCCGGAAGAATCTGCCTCGATGCTGCATCGCGTGCACACCTCGAAGGAGTCACGCACCCGGCACGCAGCCCGAACCACAGACAACGAGCTGAACAAGCGGACAACGGCAGCGTACGATACGTCCGGACGGAAAGCGCATCACGCTACGACGAAACGTATCGGCCGTCCGGTGTCGGTCACGATAAAAAATGTACAAACGCCCGCCAGCACAACGACAACGACGACCAGCACCACCACCGAAGTGCCCACCAGTACGACGGAAAATCTCGTCAAGAAGTATCGCAACTTCCGCGCAACCGAGGCAGGCCCGTCGGCGGAAGAGTCCGTGGACGATGGTGGCAGTGGGCAGCACCGGAGGCGTCACAGTCACAACAAAACCGGCCACCGGCAGCAGTCGAACGCGGTCGGATCGAAGGACCAGGAGCAGATTGTGCAGCCGGACAGTGTGGATCGGTCGGAGCAGCCGAACGGCAGAAGGGAAGGGCGTCGCCGCAGGAGACGCGATCTGGTGTACGATCGTGCGATCAACCATGGCGGCACGGCAATGAACTACTCGAACAACACGTCCGACTCGGTGTCGAGCTTCGAGAACAGTTTGCTGTCCTGCTACGACGGTGACATCCTGCTCGCCCACAGCTTCCCACCGAGCAAATCGTGCCAGAGCGTAAAGTACCTCGAGGGTGCGTCGCACACCGTCACGAAGCACGAGGTAGTGTCGGACGGGTATTACTATTACATCTTCTACAGCGACAACGATTACGTGCAGAACGACATCCACGCGATGTTCGACATCTACAAGCCGACGTTCCAGTACTCGAACATCTCGGACTCGAAGGGTTGCATTAACAGCACGCACTGCTCCTTCCCGATCACCTTCTGGTCGAACGAGCGCGTGATCGTGGAAGTGCCGACCCGGGACGGTATCGAGCACGAGGAGGACGACATTACGCTGCTCGTATCGACGTGCCATCCCCGGATGGCCATCTACATCATCTTTCCCGTGAGCGTGCTGATACTGGTGTTGACCTGTGCTTTCCTGTAGGGGGGCCATTTACCGCTGGGCGATCGACTGCGAGGATGATACACGCACATACGTTGGACAGGTGCCATAGCATGAGTGCCGGCCACCGTTGAAATCCGGTGAAATGTGCAATACGACGGCGCGCAGTTTGGCGCGGCTCATTTACATTAAGTGCATTCGTTGATTTTGCAACCACATAGGAGGGGAGCGAACGTTGATACAAATACTTTGTAATTGTAAATTGTGAATTGCACATACAGGTGATGTAAACCGGACAGCCAGTAGGATAGCCAAAAACGAACCATCACCATCACCAGGTTTTTGTTGTCGTTTAATCGACAGCGACACACGTGCAATAACGATAAGATTAATCGCATAAGAATCTTGTTCACCGATTGGGGGAAGCGAATTGGATAAGCTTGGCAGGGATTAGGGTGAGATTATTAGGCCGAAAGCCCCAGACCGGAAACTGCAATTGAGTACAACAAGCAACTCTATACACTACACACATAGAAAGACACATATTTTGACTATTTTTTTAACGTTTATTAGAGTTTCGCGTTAAACGAAATGATAGCCAATATGGAAAATATGCAAAAATGCGTTAAGCTAGTCCGACAGCGGCAGGAGGCAGACAGCGGGAATTAGTAGTAAGAAACAAATGGATAGAAACACAAAACCGCGTCAGGAATCTAGAATCAGGGATAACATGATAAGGGTGATAAAAACGAAGAGAAATCGGAAATTGAAATTTTTGTTTTGTGTTTGTGTGTGTGCAAAATTTTGTAAAGAAAATAAGTGCTGTTTAATCTGGCCTCACATACTACAGCACTCGTTACCATATGGTTGTGTAATTATTGTTTAAAGCATAACTTTGAAAATTCTTAGCTAGTGTAACGGTTTCTTCACTTCACAGTTCCATGAGAGCTGTAAAATTCCAAGCATGTACTTTAAATCTTTCTAACCTAACAACTTAACTTTACAATCGCGTTACGTCTCGTTTAACTTCTCTAGAATGGTTTTTATTGTTTTTTTCGCACACGATAGCTTTAGAACTTAACAACAAGAGCCCTAAATTGCTCTTACATTTCGACTCCAACCATAGAGAGATTAGTTGTAGCACAGCAAACACATCATATCAGTGTGGATAATATTGCGACCGACCGGAAGGTAGCTTTCCCTGTGCAATGATGAATGATTAATGTGATATAAAGAAACAACAAAAAAAAGCTATCATTGGTCGTCCGTGGTGAGTTACGATTGTAACCAAGAGATAGGGGGTTTGTTTTCTTTTACATGTCCAATATGGTGTCCATATTTAAATAAGAACCGAATGAGGCTATAGAAATAGAGAGGGAAGATGTACACCAGATTCACCAAATAGCGACTATGAAGTTGTACAATAAACGTTTAAAAGGAGTTTTATTTTACCTATAAAGGTTGGTCTTTTATTCGATTGTTTTATTTGCTAAGCCAACGTGGCAACCACACATCAGGTGAAGGTGGATGGCAAACACTCAGGAGCGCTTCCACCAAGGACCAGCACCATGCGCCAGCTGGGCTAATACAGATCAAAATTGGTTTGAGACTCATCAATTATCAAAGGACTAAGAAAAGATCGAGCAGGTCGCTTAAAACCTTGGGTTACCTCGTATAAAGCCAAATACCAGCATTTTTGCTAGGAAGCAGAGGACATGGAGCCGCCTGGTAGTTTACGGTTTATGGTTGGACGGGTATAATTCTGTTATTATCTCATTTCAGTTAATGAAAACGAGCGGTACTGTACCCCGTACCAGTTTAGGAATTGAATTAAAATTCCACTGCAAAAAAGTGGTATAAATTGCGATGCGAATGAAGATGTAAATGCCTCCCAGCGGATAAACACACTGACCAGGTTATTGTTGTAGCGTGTTTGAAGTTTGAAATAATTCATGAGAAATTATATTCAAGTCAGGAGTTCGGGTCGGGAGACTCCCATCTTAAAACGAAAGGGACAGGGGTTCGAATCTCATCCGGACCGTTCTTTTTTTCCGGGGATGGACCATTCAAATATGTGGAATTAAAATTTTAGCATGCCTTTACTAGGTAGCCAGCGTGATAGAATATTCCAGTCAGCACTTATATCACACTAAAAACAAATTGTTTGTGCAATTTACACAATTTTGAACACAACTTACCTTGTTTTGCTTCATATTTTGTTCAACTACTTTTCACGCATGAACCACCCTGTGCCACAGTCTGCTTCGCAATGCAACCCTGACACTGACAACAAACGTCAAAACACTTGCCAATTGTCATTTTTACCAAAGCAAAACGCAAAATCGGACCAAGTTGCTTGCTCGCATCGAACTTTTCCGGAAATAAAAATGTCCGCACCGACCGCTGCGGCACTGGCCCACACGCGACGGGTTTGCTCGCTGTACAAAAAGTCGCTGCGTAACCTGGAATCGTGGTACGATAGAAGGTAAGACGGTTCGTTGAACGCGTATGCGGCTACTGGCATGGCAGTGTTTCTTTGCGGTGCAGCTTATGTAATTGTACTGCCGTCGGCTGCTGTATGCCGTGTGTATGGAGCAGATTCAAAACAAACCTTGCTTTGTTTTCGTTTGCAGACACATATTCCGCTACCAGGCAACGTTGATGCGAGCCCGCTTCGATCAGCACAGGAACGAGAAGGACCCGGCAAAGGTGGCTCAGCTTGTTGCCGATGGCGAGCGAGAATTGTTCGAAAAGCAGCACTACCAGCCGAGAAAGTGTACGTATGGATGGGTACTTACTGTGCGACCTCTTACTGACGATTGTGTTTCCCTTTTTGCAGTCCCCATGTCGCCCGGTGGTGTAGCGTTCGAGCGCGAAGTGATTCCCCCGGACTGGGTTCTGGATTATTGGCACCCGCTGGAAAAGGCACAGTTCCCCGACTACTTTGCACGGCGCGAAAAGCGCAAGGAAGAGTACATCGTTTGGTGGGAAAAGCAGTACGGCAAATCGTCCGCTAACGATTCCTCCTCCCATCACTGAATGCGCGAGTGATCGAAGCGAACCGGTGCCGATCGTTTGTGTATGAGTTAGCTTATCATGGTTTAGAGCGAAATCGAGCGGTGGAAATACGATTGTTGAAAAGGTACGACTGATTCGCGTCTTCACACCATACGCGTTCGTGTGTGGTGTTGGTTTATTGATGATGACAACGGAAGAAAAATGGTCGTGAAATTGGCAAGGAGGAGGTTTCGCTTTACGTGGTGGCGAAAAGGTACAGCAAATTTTTAGCAAACTGTATTATCTCCGAACCACCGAGCTTTGATTGCCCATAAACACGGTCCACAAACGATATCGGAACTTCTCCGATGGAGTAATTTAGCTGACGCGCCCGTACAATCATTTCCATCTGGAAGACGTATCCCTTCGAGGTGCAGCGAGAAATCAGCTCTTTGAGCACCTCTTTGCGGTAAAGCCGGAACGATCCGGTAAGATCCGATGCGTTCGGTCGTAGCAGCAGTTGGGACAGGAAGTTGGCTCCACGCGAAATCAGCTTCCTCTTGAAGTCCCAACCGTAAACACCGCCGGAACCCTTGTACCGAGTGCCCGAAACTATGTCAAAGTCACCTTTCTTTTGCAGCTCTACAAACTGTGGAATGAATTTGGGCTGTAAGTGGTGGAAAACATCCATTAGAAACCGGTTTATGGAAGATGAGACACACGTCGTGCGGTGAAAGATCGCTGTCACGTCAGCGGTTCAAGTACGTACGTGATGGCTCAGATCAGCATCCATGATAATGATGTAATCTCCCGTGGCGTGCTCTATGCCGTGAATGTATGCCGTTCCAAGGCCCAGCTTGGCGGCCCTCGGTCGGAGAAGGATACGATCTGCACCGTATATTTTTTGCAGCTCTTTCGCTACCTCCAGCGTACCGTCCGGGCTGCCATCGTCGATGACGATCACTTCATAGTTGATTTTCCTGAAAACAATTCCAGATAATTGTCGCTGTCAATTCGCGCCTATTTGCAATTTTAGCAACTTGTTACCAAAGAAACACTTACGCCTCTTGCATGTACTTGACGATCAGCCATATGATGATCGGAAGATTTTCACGCTCGTTGTACGTAGGCAGCAGGATGGAATACTTTTCTCCTGCCATTTTAGACCGTATGCTGCAAATGATTTGCTTACCACTAGCTCAAAACAGATGAGGAAAAGCGAGAATACAGAAAGCAATAAGCTACGCTGGAATCTTCTCTTCGATCGTCTTCGTGTAGAAAAGGATTTTGAACGATTAACAACAAACAAAATCCACGTCAAAACACCAATGCTGGCACGGTGCGTGCTGTCAAGGAGTGCTGAATGCCAGAAACAGAAGGCTGTCACTTTAGAATGCTGTCTTTTAAAAGCAACATTTTACCGTTTTTTTACCGCTTCAGTGTGCTTATCGTAAAATACATAAAAAAAACTTTGCCTTTCTTTTACTCATTTTTTCAAATAAAAAACAACGAAAGCATTTTGGTTTGCAGCCTAAGCAATAATAAATAAGATAATTTATTATTTCGATTGGTTTTTAAAAAATTGCCTACAACAAAAAAATTTTGGGTTGTGTTTCATCCTTATTTACACAGCTTGTTAAAGCAATTTTAAGTACACATGTTCATAGTACACTGCCAATGTACAACTGCATTCGAATAATTGCGTTCTACCTAGCGATGCTTCTCCCAGAGCGTCCAGTATTCGGCCGATTGCATCTCGGCCAAACGCGATATCGTACGCTCGAAAGCAAATACTTCTTCTTCACCCGTGAAAATGTTCGAGGCCGCGTCCGTCGAATCCTTGGTAATTTTGAGATCGTCCATCAGCATACGATGCTCGTCGGAGGTGTGCATATCGTCCGGTGCCTCGTTGGAGAACAGATACTTGTACGGTACGTCCGCCGATACGACCAACTGAGTATGGATGGAAGGACAGAAAGTCGATAATCCGTTCACTTTGATCGTGTAGCGTATCGCACTTACCCTTACGCGACTATCGTACAGCGTGTCGATCAGCGTGATGAACCGTCTCGTTTGGGATTTTAGCTTCAGGTTAAGTTGAGGAATATCTCGTATTAGCACCGTGTGAAAGAATTGTGCTATCTGTAGGAAATCGCTAGCACCGTGGGGCTGAAAAAGAGTGTTTTTTTCCCCCTATAAGTTCCACCAAACCAAGCCTCCACCGTTAGCACTTACCCTATCACAGAGTTCTTCGAATGTGCTGTCGAGCACCTGGCCGCAGGTCTTCGCGAACGTTATATTCCTGCCAAAGTGCGTGAACGTTTTGGGACGTATCATATCGTTCTCCTGCGAGCAAAGCACCTTAAACAGCTTGTCCATCGAAGCGTTCGCATCGCCTTGGGATTTGCTGTAAACAACACACACGCACACACACACACACAGACCCAACCTTTGTATCAAACGGCTTGGCAAATTCCTCTGGTTTGTTGGTAACTTACTCAAAGTAATGTTTACTTTCCCCCTTTAGCGCCGCCGTTCGGTAATCAACGCCACTGTCGAGCGTTACGATGTTGCAGTGATTCTTGAGCACGCCGATGAACGGGACAAAGTTGCTACGCTGCAGCCCATTTTTGTAGAGATCGTCGGGGGCACGGTTGCTGGTGGCCACCACAATCACACCGTTATTGAACAGATAAGTGAACAGCCGTTTCAAGATCATTGCGTCCGCGATGTCGGTAACCTTCGGTGGGGTAAGGCGGAGAGCGGCACGAAGGCGCCGAGGGATGGTTAGCACGGTAAGGAGGAAGTCGCGAATCAGCGATAAGGGAGCGATTAGTTACGGTCTCAGCTGACTCGAGCGATAGGTCAACTGTCTCGCCGCACCTGACACATCATGCATACCTGAAACTCGTCGAAGCAAATCATCCACGAGGCCTCGGTAATTAGCTCGGCAACAGGCTTGATCGGGTCGAACGGTTGCGGCTTGCTATTGCTGGCATCCCGCACGTGCTTCGACTTGATGTCGTGTATCTTGGAGTGCACATCGGTCATGAAGGAGTTGAAGTGCACGCGTCGCTTTCGATCAATCTAGAAGCAAAACGGGCCAGATGGCGAGGTTATGCCCTACTCCAATCGCACGCACTCCCACACTATGACACACGGCCTTCGCAAACTTACCGCACAGCAGTCGTAAAACATGTCCATGAGCATGGTTTTGCCACCGCCAACGCTGCCGTAGATGTAGAGTCCTTTGGGTGCGTCGACCGCCTTCTCCGCCTTGCCGAAGCTGAACCATTTTCCTATGCCAGTGCTCGGTTTAGGTGGGCTGTACGTTTTAATGCTATCATACACTACCTGCAGCGCTTCGGTGACGCGGGCCTGGTGCGGATCGGGCTGAATTTCCCCATGGTTCAGCTTTTCCTTCAGCAGCTCGACGGGCGTTTTTCCGACCGCGGAAACGGGCACGGCGTTGGTGGCAGTGGCGGGCGCGTTCGGACTGTACAAGCGGACGCCATGAATCACGGGACACGAGCAACTACGCTGCAGCAAACAGAACGAGCGCGGTGCTTTCGTCAGGAACAACATAGCGAACGGGTAGCACAAGAATTTGGGTCAAGTTCTTTCATATTATGTAAGGTAAAACGGCTGCCTGCTAGCGGCGAGCGCAAACGGTGACGGCTAACGTCAGCGTTCGTCGCGTGTACTTAATTGCGCGCACACTACGAATTTCACAACGGCATGGTGCTTGTTTACCTCGCGCGCTGCGGTACCATTCACAACAAACGTAGAAAAGTTAGAAAGAGAGGAGGGGATCGTACCGTCTGTGCTGTCAAGCTTCGGCAAGCTTCGGTAACGGACGAAAGGGAAAGTGCAGTGCGTAACTATGCGGTATAAACGTGTGTGTCGCGGTTAGGGTGCTTGTACACCATGCGAATGTGCGATGAAAAATCTGATAAAATGAGACAAATTTAAGGCGTTTATCGTTTTAAGATTTTTCCTTCCTTTAAAAATATGTTTGGTGTGTTTTTATAATGGGTAAAAGTATAGATATGTTATGGATTAAGTGGTAGAGCCATAAGAACAAGAAAGACTAATGTTTTAAACAAGGGATATCCCTTACCGCTTCTATGAGAGAAAGGTTGAATCGGAATCTGAGGAGCAGATAAACGAAGAAAAAACAATGGTTTTACACCAATTTTTCCAGTTCCTCACGAGTCCAGAAGGTTTGCGTAGGGAATTATGGCTGCAAAATAAAAGAACATTTCATTTTCAGATACGGTAGCGGCACAAATCTTCACAAGGCACCAAGGGGTATCGAATCCTGCACGGACCGTCTGCCCACATGCAGCGCTCATTATGCAGCTTATGATAAATCAAATCAAGTAAGCAAGAAATGACAGGCCTATACTGCTCCAGGAGCCAAAGAGGAACTTTCTGATTAACATCTTGACCTGCTGCACGCAGTTTAAAACTGTTTCTCCGGCATCCGATGCTCCGGCATCGTCGTCAGTCCATCCGATATCTCTGGCAAACAGAAGAACATAGTCTCTCTATCTCTATCTATCTCTATCTATCTCTATCTTCTGTCCATGTGGATGACCCAAAAGGGCTTTACGGCGTCATTCTCGTTACATGAGCCTGCACAATGAACATGGGATTAAACATAAACCCATAAGAAAAAAAATTCATCTCATTCTTCTTTATCTTACTGGTGCTACAACCTCAAGAGGTCTGGGTCAGCCATTTCTCGTTTCCTTGACTTTATTTTATCGTAACTGGATAATCAGTCCTGCGTTTGGTGCAGTCGAGATTAGATACCCGATTCTGCCGTGTGGAGATTGGCGTCCGAGCAAAAATATCTAGTAGAGTTAAACAATAAAATCTTGGTGATAATTGTCTTCGCAATATATTGACTTCATCGACCGGGAGAGTCACTATTTGTTTGGTGGTCTAACCCCAAATGCACACTAAATACTAACTTTCTGAAAACACTTAGCGTCTTGGTGAATCTCGGGTAGATTGGTCTAGTCCCAAATGTAACCATGTTGTTTGTCTCTTGAACTAACCTAACCTACCGAATACCATACCGAAGTGGCCTCGTTGTTGAAGTCAAGAAAATTTGAAATTTATTGTCAAAAACTGCTCCAATCCTCCAACCACACAGCGACCTCTATGATAGTGTATTTTCTGGTTCAATTGTTTTTAATTTATTCGATTAGCACGGTCTCGTTGTATTGCTAATCGAATCTTGTATGTGTGCAAATTTCATGGACAAGTTGATTTAAATGCTGACAAAACAAATATAAAGGCCTTTTTGATTAACGGGCTTTAGTACGTGTTGTGCAATGATATAAAGCTTCATGGTACTTTGGAAAGAAACTTATACAACTTGCAGTTAGTTCAAATCCCATCCAGACCACTTCCCCGTGCGTAGGACTGACTACGTTACTGCGGGTAAAATTAAGTCACAGAAAGCCAGAAATGGCAGGCCGAGACCTCTTGAGGTTGCATAGTGCCAAGGAAGAAGAAGAAGAAGTTACCCACAATTAGGACGTAATCTCAACCGTTAAAGTGGTTGAAAAGCTTCTATTAAAAGTTCAGCAGTAAACTATTTATCATTCCTGTTGTCCGCCATAGAGAAGAGGAGGCAGAGTCATTTCATTTAAAGATAAACTGTCCCCTTAAGTTTTTACCTGTAATTTGAACACAATAACCATCTGATTGCCCGTCTGGGACATCGCTGTTTCAATAAAAACAAGCCAAAGTACACTTTTGCTACAATTTTATTAAAACAAACCTCACAATAACAGCTCCACAGTAACTATTTCCTGCCGGAAGCATGTCGTTAATCACAGTCTAATCGTTGGTTGCTTCGGTTGTCCTGAACGTGATATTCTTCGGTTCGACAAAGTGAAGAAGTTTGGTCATGAATATCGCGAATGCTTGCAACGCAGCCAGCCAGAGCACAAAGTGCTGCCCTGGCGAAAAAATACTATAAATATACGTTTTTGCACAGGAAATCTACGAGTGCCGGGGCGGAACGCTTGATCGAACGTCGTCCCGGGTAAAAAGTTACACTCTAACGCAACACGCCAGACACGCGCATGGATCTTCATTGAACGAAGCCACACGGCTGTCACGCTCGAGTCTACTGGTTGTAGTACTGTCCGTTGTAGTCTAGCTGGGCCCGCCTGGCTTCATCCTCCGCGTACTTGGGATTGTTTTTGGCTTCCTGCTCCCGGCGCTTGATCCCTTCGTAGATCTCCTTCAGCCCTTCCTGGATTGCTGGTGGGACGGGCGGTGGTGTCGGCAGGCTGTCGCTCTGCACACGGAATCCATTTTCGTCGGCCGTGTACTGCACCTGAATGACGTCCCCGTTGGGCGCTTCGTACGAGTAGGCACCCTGCTGAACCAAAATCCCGTTGGGATGATCTTCCGATGCGTCCTTCAGGTAGCCGGACTCCTCGTGAACGATGTTATTGCCCGTCTGGTAGCTGTCGAGGTTGGGATAAGGATGATCAGGGAGTTAGTATCGGAGGGGAGCATGGGTTGGGATGTTTGGGCGGTTCTGCTTACATAGTTCTGTAGCTGCCATCTTCGCCCTGCTGTTTGTCGTACTTCAGGATGGGGATGTAGGTGCTCGTTTCGTGGTGTTCATGGTGATCGTGATGTTCATGCTGCGGGTACCCGTAGGCGGATGCTACCAGCGCTAGTACGATCTGCAGAGAGGGAGTGATGAATGAGTTCAGGCATCAGTTTCATCTTGCAAAACGATTGTTTCGAATGAGCGAATGATGGAAACGGATTTGTATTGTCTCGATTCAAATTTAACACACTCTTCCACAGCTCCACATGGCAAAGTTCACTCTTTGAATGTCCATTTCGGTTGGGTTTTTTTGAGCAACACTCACCAAAAGCTTCATTTTAATCAACACAACTTTTGTCCACTAAAATCGTTCCACACTCAACACACAAGCGCGGCACCGTGCAACCGTGTTGCTTGATGCAAATCACAAAAATAACCTCCCGACACGAGTTTCGAGTGCGACGGCACAACCGGAACACTAGAGCAGCCTGTTTGTAGAAAGAAAGCGGACCATCCACTGCATACGATCCAGCCCTAGTGATAGGTCTTTATATACCGCGCGGTGGGTCTGCGCTGTTTTCCCTTTCCTTCGCCATCCATCCGAGTTCATCCCCACGGATGCGCTGCTCCGCTCTCGAAAGGGGGGGGCGTTGTTTACGTTTCGCTATTTCCTCTCGCGCCCCGGTGCACTGTGAACGATGAATTGTTTCTGTTGCATCTTTTGGCCCACCTCTCCATCTCTTCCCTACCTTCTCTGCTCAGCTTCCAGTTGGTGTTACTGTTGCAGATGCAAACTACAGACGCCCACCTGTATCCCGCATTGCACCATCAGCTGGCAGGGTCATGCACCGTTGGTTGGCAAGCAAATTTACAACGAAACGGCTCAAGGGGGAATAAAAAACACGATGGATGAAGATGAGAAGAGTTGAAGTGATCGATACCTTCTGCTTCTTCCGTTCTTGCAGAGTGAGCCCTTTTATTGGTGGTTCTGCCGCTGGCGTTGCTACCACCACGATCCACCAGCCCCAGGGACAGAAGGCCATGAGCGCATGGAAAGGTTAGATGCCCTTGGTTCGGTATGTAGGTTGTGAGGTGTTTGTTCTGCCGGTTCTTCGCCCTGGTTGTTGCCTAATTGCTATCTAATGATCTGCACAGATGCATGCCTCCGCAGGCATTTGTGCTGGTGCAAGATTGAATAAAAATTCCTAAAATAAGTAATTCAATTCTCATAATTTCCGTTACTTCAAATAGTTGAAACAGTCATTACACAACTTTGATCTTTAGCCCAAATGTCACTCAAAGATTCCAGGTGTGGCCCCTTTTTTTTTGCTCGTATCTGTAACACTTAAACAGCGATTTATTAATAATCCGTGCCGTCACTAAATATGACACTAAACTCTCCCATTCAGGGCGGTTAGAAGACGAAAGCCCTGTGATGCAATCCGTTTCCTTTCGGGTCGGGTCGGGTTGCACAATTGATGATGTTTTCTGGCGCGGTAAGCACAACAGAGAAGTCTGCCTATGTGTGTCTGTGAGAGAGAAAGAGAGGCAAACAAAACATAGTCTCGCTCCCCTCTATCCCCCGAACAACGATGTTATGCTGAAAAATAGTTCAACGCCGAACAACGCCCTCGATACAACAGCCGACGACTGTGTGGATGGTAAAGTTCATCCAGGTCTCTCGGTTTAGTACGAAAAAAGCGAAAGGAGACACACACACACACACACAGCACAACATCGGACGGGGTGATCGGACCTCCTAAGCTCCACCAAACAGCCCATAAAAGTAAGTGTAGCATCGTGTAATATTTTTCCCCACACAAATCGGAAATCGGGTTCGTCGCTAGACGGTGCATCGAGCTCTCCCGTTTTGCTTTCCGTTTTCGCTTTCGGACCGGGATCGTCGTCGTGCAGCATTGAAAAGTGAAACCACTAAAGCCGATCAAGCGGCAACACGACTAGGAGGCAGGCTCGGGCAGAGTTTATCGTTACGCTCCATTAGCTTTGTGGTGGTAAAGTTGGGAAAGTTGAGCAGGCTAAATCGCTATGATCGCTATTGTTTCGATCACCGCGATCAGCTCCAATCGAACCGATCCCGAGTGATCTCGTCGTGGTGTAAAAATTGAACTTGAAAGCTTTTTTTTTCGCTTCCAAAGCTCAGACCGGATAATGTTGCGTTCGTTCAACCGATCGATCAACCGATCGTTGACTCCGGCGCGCTGCTAATGGATCGCACTGCGCCGGTGATCCACTCCATCCCACACATTCGGAAGTGATCGTGTCTGGGTGGCGGGAGCCGCGATTGCATAATATCAACTCCCGGCCGGAAAGCATTCGAGATGAGTCGATTGGCATTGTGCTGCAAACCCCCTGGTCGCAACACACGTACGTTATCATTATGGCGTTAGATCATTTTCGACCAAAAGTTTTGCATGGGATGCGGACAGTACAATGGGGCATGTATGGAGCTGGTCCGGCACACCGCAGCAATTTGTACCTTACGATGCTGTACAGGAATTAGATAATCGCTAGACGATCGTGAGATAGAATTGTTGCATACGTTTCGGACCGGAAGAGTTTTCGAAGGCGAGTCGGGCGGGAGTTTTGACAGGACCACAGCCACAACGCGGACGGACGTTGGGTACGCGCAAGAGAAAACCAGTTCGCTGCCAGTATGTGTTTTTGAATTGCTTTATTATTACACCACATATCGTGCAGTAGGTACCGGTAAGAAGGATAGTAGTCGTATGTACATGCTGTGTTGTGTTGAGTATTTTAATCCCCACTTAGCTGAGGACTCGTGTACGAACGCGTCCAATGCTTAGACACTGGGAGCAACCGGAAGATGGTCGGCCTGTGGCTGGAATCCATTCTCATCGGCGATGTATCTGCAAGGAGGGTGAATTTCGGGCGCACGTATTAGCACGAATGCGGTTGAAAGACTTTTGACAGATCGTCCCGGCTTTATGTAACCCGCGATTGCCGATTTCTCACCTCACTGTGTAGATCTGACCGTCCGGGCCGGTGTACTGGTAGGAGCCAGTTTGCACGGCCACTTGCACATCCTCCTCGCCGACCTGTCGGCCAGTGTCGTCCAGCTTCGGTACCCTGATCGACTTGATCGCGCCCTGATCCTCCACCTTGATTCCATTTGACGACTCGAACCTATCGAGCAAGAGCGAGAATGAGAGGGCAGTGAGTGAATAGGACGAACACCGATTGTAAGGGCGTGTAACATGGGAACCACCCCGGCGAGTTGACATTTACGCATAGTTGAACGATCCGTCCGGCTGCACATCGGACGACTGGCTGACGATCGATGCCTGTGCATCACTTTCGAGCGGTGCCGCGTACACGGACGCCACCATCAGAACCACCAGAGCGAGCAGGGTATTCATTGTGTGCACTTGAACTACTTCACGTTTTTGTCACTGACCGAAAAGCAAGACCGGCAATTTGGGTATCGTATCGGATCGGATGGCACCGGGCGATGTTTAGATGTTTTAGATTGTGAGCTGACACTGACGATTAGAGCCAGCGCCCGATAGGCTTTTATACAGCTACTAGATCATCTGATTGTGTTTACACTGACCATCTCCCTAGGCGTCCTCGCGTGGAGGCTTCCCCCCGGGGGGGGGGGGGGGGGGGGGGGGAACGGGGGAAGGAATGGTCGCTGGGAGGATTTGTTTAATTTTCGTCATTTAGTACATATTTGGCAAGATCTGGCGTGTGTTTGCATTGACGTTATGGTTTTGGTCGTAGCGTTGCGACCTCAACACACGCTTGCTGCACTCGCACACACACACACACACACGAAACAACTCCTTCCCCGCGAATAGAGTCACCACATCTTTCCCATCGTGTACTATTGATCTTCAATGGTTTTAAAGGGGTAGGAAGAAAGAGCCGACACATTCCACACCGGGGCCCGGACCGCCGGATCGGTGTGAGTTTTCTGGTTCCAACGAAACACTTTGCTTTACATTTTAGCGTGCATCCTCGTTGACCTTCGGCTTGGGGGAATTGGGTGGATGGATGCGTGAAATTTGCAGACGCATTTCGAGCCGCTGATCCGTTCAAGGCGAGTTGGTTAACTCTCCTAAGTTGATAATCGATCACTTTTACGGAGGTCTTCGGAGAGATAGGGAAGTGTTTAGTTTCGTACAGTCCCTGGGGACGAGGACAATCTGAGTCTTGATGTTATCCTTGTTGACTTAACATTAAAATGTAATGAGATAAGTGATCGTCGTATATCATATCAGGAGTATAGTCCACCGTGTTATCTCGGCTCTTACTTCCCATCAAGTATTCTTCATCTAGGAAGGAGAAAGCTTTAGCCTAGGTGATCCAATTATCATATTCCATTCTAGCAGATTTTACATAAAGACGGTACCGAGCAAAGGCAGCAGATGAGGGAGCGGAACGATAGTTTTGCGAAATACAAGGTAAATTATCACAGCAACGCACAACACGGAAGGTCGCACTTTTTGAAGGTCTGTTTCCAACTACTTGCCATGGGATCACTTTTGGCAGCAAATTAGTTTGCCATTTCTGAGTTTCTGAACTTAATTTTACCCGTTGTTGGCTGGTCAGTCCTGTGTATCGGCCATCACTGCTAGGGCGTAGTCACGCAGAACTATGGTGGAAGTGAAATTAGAATTGTGATACCTTTTGCTTTCAGCACAAAAAAAGATTCTAGCCTTAAGCTCTAAAAATCTATCTAGGTATCTTCAATCACTAAGGTATTTGCATTCATTAGATATGAGCTGATAAATCCTAAATCACGACCTAAGCGGGACAAGAGAAATATATAAGAGCAGTCGTCAATCGACCGAGAAGAATTGTATGACTGTTTATTATTTCTTTTAAATAGAAAGTGAATAGCTCCAGTGAAGGTTTTAAGGCCAATTGCATCTATTTTACGCTGATCAAGAAACAAAATATCAGCAAAAGATCGATAGATAGATATGTAAATAGATAGATTTTTGTTCTTT
This sequence comes from Anopheles stephensi, assembly GCF_013141755.1. Taxonomy (NCBI): domain Eukaryota; kingdom Metazoa; phylum Arthropoda; class Insecta; order Diptera; family Culicidae; genus Anopheles; species Anopheles stephensi. The sequence continues at coordinate 54,367,097 of NC_050203.1, read as the reverse complement.
TTTAAACATGTATTCGAAAAAAAAGGTTGGTTGAAGTATTAACTTCATGGTTACTTATTAGTTTCTGCCATCTTTCCAGTAAATCACGCATGAATTTTCTATAAGAGGATTCAGCCTTTAAAGTGATCCACATTTCTAGAGCTACAATAAGACCTAAAAGACCTAATACGTGCTGGTCCACTTTGTCGTGTCGTATTCTTTTCGTCGTTTTTCCTGTAGTGCTTGGTTGAATTTCATCAACTTCGATTCGATGTTGTTCTCTCTCTCGATGGATTCCCCTCATTTGGGTAGCTCGTAATAAATTACACTGGTTTGGACCCACCAAAATCCCCACTAGATACTCAGCAAAACCTTAGTGATTGTTTTCAGCGGATGAATGAAGTTGAGGTATTACCGGAGATGTCGCCATGGGATTGAACTCAGGATTGCTGTAACGGAATGGCTTATCCATAATTTCCCAGTACATGGGGAATTTTTCAGTTCATGAGCATTCATTGCGAAGATATTGCTTGACGGGTCATTCCTAGCATTGCAGCAAGCTCTTCAGAAATTCTTCACTCTCTTTAGGCTAATGTCATTGCTTGGCCGTATACGACTAGTCGTACAAAGTTTGTATGGGATTTGACGGACGAGGTCCGATGACAGTTTGATTGCACGACCAGATCCGTCAAATCCCATACAAAGTTTTTACAACTAGTCGTATACGATTGAGTAATGACGCCTGCCTTAGTTCTCTCCCCCCTTGAGAGAGCTTAGGGATAGGTTTAATCGTAGTCTTAAATGTAAATTGTAAAGCCTCTATTACAAATAATAGTAATAAACTATAAGTGCAATTACAATCCTTGTTTTAGCTCAATTTGCTTTCATAAATGTTGTCAACCCATCGTCTAGGTACGATTTGGAGCTTCCATCGCCATAAGATCTAATATGAACGAAAGAAGTTAAGTGTACTGCGTCTTCCTTCTTCTTCTTCTTTGGCCTAACCACCTCTTAGATCATGCCTGCCATTTCTGGCTTACTAGACTTAATGATACCGAGTAGTTGGCAGTCCTCGTTATAGGGGGACGGTCCGGATGGAATTTGAACCCTAGTCCTGCTGTATGAAGACCGGCGCCGTTGCCACCTCTACCACAGGGTCGCTCCATTGCTTCTTCCTTAAATGTTGCTATTAGCCTATGTAAATCTTAAATATCATATAGAAATAGAGATAAGTCGTACCGAGGACAGGACGCTCCTTAGTGGTACATGTAGTTAGGATCTTTTCTACTAAATTTGCAATGGCATAACAAGTTTGTAAAAAGTTACATAAATTAAACAAAGAAACTTCTAAACATACAAGGATACATTCAACTATTATAATGGTAACAGATATTTTAATCTAAACAAAGAAAATTTAAAATTATGTCGGTTAGCTAGTAGGATAAAATTAGTACAAAAATGTATTAAAAACCAAGCAAAAGTATAAAATAGGATTTAACCTGCATAAAATGTCTGTTTCAACACATTAGAATTAGAAATTTCAAACAAATTTGAAATTTGAAACTATTTATATTTATTTTATAAATATTAGTAAAAAATGACCAACCAACCACTCCCGAGCACATCTTACACCTACTTAAACTGCTGCACAGGTCGCTGGACGTGGGCTGGAAACATCCACCTTTTGTTCGGTGCACTTTACCACGGTCGTCGGTCAGTGCTTTATTCTTGCGGCAGCCAAACCTCTAAGCTCTAGATTCCCATTGTGATCTTAGCGTTCCTTCGGCAAGATGTTGCGAAAGCTTTTTTTTCGCGCCCTTCCCCAGTACGCTACGGTCGGGATTGGCCAAAAAGTCGGCTCTGGCCGTGTCGTGCCGTCGACAGTGGTGCGCGTGAATCTGCGCAGTGAATCTCTATAACTGAGCCCTTCGAATGTGATGCTGATGTGGGATGGGCTCGGAGGGGGGTTGGTGCGATGCTGGTCTGCGGTTTTCGGTAGGAAAGTCGAGCAGTTTTCGGGCTGGCCCACTGAAGACAAACAAACTAAGCGAGCCGAACGAGCGAACGAACATGGGGACTATTAATTGGGGTTTAGGGTTGGATCACGCTCTCGTCCGCGCGACTGGCCGCGGATTGAGTTTCCGATGACGAAGTATGTTGTGGCAGACAAGAGAGCAACTGCAAAAAAAAAAACCGGGCACCTCATGAGAATCTAGACGCGGTCCCCTACTAGACCCCAGCTCTCGAGCCAAAGAGGTCGAAGAGAACAAGAAGACTAACCCATTGCGCACACGAACACGCCATTTAGAGTGGCAAGGGGGGGAGAGCCTGCCCCATCCTGGTGCAGCGCAGGGAAGGGCGTTACTGGAGGGCGCTTGGATGTCTGCGTCTAATTCGGGCCGTTCGAGTGGGATCGTGGGTCTCGGCGGTTGGGATTCTATTGCATTGCGCCACGCTTTCGCCAGCGCCCCGAGAGCACCAGCAGAGTGCACGGAGCCGTTTTGGGGGCTATAAAAGTCCCATGTCTGCCCGTTCTTAGGTGCAGTTCCAGTGGTCCTTTTGATCGTTCGTCATAAATCGAGCGTTGCAGCAGCTGTTGTGAAGCCGTGCAGAGTGCCGTCGCCGTTTGGTCATCATGTTGAAGCTAGTGGTGCTATTGGCCGTGTGTAGTGTGATTGCAGCTCAAAAGCAGCATCAGCAACAGCATCAGCAGCAGCAGCAGCTCCAGCAACAATCGTTGCCCCGCTATAAGGAGATCCCGATTGTGAATCTGGAGAATGTGCTCGAAGTTGACGGCAAGTTCCGGTACAGTTACGAGGGTGGTGATGGCACCCGTGCTGCCCAGGACGGACAGCAGATTGTGGTGAACAATCAGGTCGGGACGGCTTCCCAGGGCCAGTACACGTACCAGGTAAGAATAGTGTCACTCTTACTCAGCTTCCGTTACATCTCTGGACAACGGCTCTAAACAAACCGTCACTTCTCCGCAGGGTGATGACGGTAAAACGTACTCCATCTCGTACATAGCGGATGAGAATGGGTACCGGCCGGTGGGCGATCATCTACCCACGCCACCACCAGTTCCGGCACCGATTGCACGAGCCCTGGCGCATCTGGCAACGTTGCCACCGAGCAAGGATGGGCCGGGCCGGAAGTTCTAGGCGTAGGGTGATTTGTTTTACGCGTTGAAATGCAGTGTAAATGCAGTTGTGCGATAAATTGGCGTGGAATAAAACTGCTTGTGTTATTAATTGTATTCGGAGCCGTGTTTTATGTCTATTGCCTGTGAAGGTGTTCAGTTTTACTTTGTTATCTCAACTTTTCAATGTTTAATCGCTCAGTGAATCGCTTAATTTAACACTCGAAATTACTTGCCCTTGAATTGAAATTGTTTTCATTCTCTTTTCAACCGACAATTTAAGAGAGATTAGAGTAGAATATATTTTCGATCAGTTAGAGCAAGCAATAATCCGCTGGTGCTAACGCATCTCTCCGTAAGTAGGAGTCACTACCCAGTTATGACTTAGTCTTTAGTCAAATGGAAGAATATAACCTCCAGAGGCATTGGTGCCAAAGAAGGAGATTGAATCTGTTCAGGAGGTTAACAAAGGACAGTAGACGATTTAATCAAATTAGACTCAATCCCACGCTTAGGGTGTGTTAGGCCGACTTGCAACTTCTAGACATGAGTGGAGGACTCACCCAGCGCATAGGTCGTTCTTCGCTCTAAGAACTAGGTTACGGGGAGAAAATACCCTTGCTCCTCAAATGGTGAACGGTTTGGTAAGGCACATCTTTTTATAAGGGCATTAGTTATGTGCGGCGGAGGTGATAGCGGCGCCAGTCTTCCAACGGCATGGCCGGGGTTCAAATCCCATCCATACCGCCTCCCTGTACGTCTTCTTTACTACACTGACTACTTTACTACGGGTAAAACGAAGTCACAGGAAGCCAGAAATGGTAGGCCGAGACCTCTCGAGGTTGTAGGTAGTGCCAAGGAAGAAGAAGAAGAACTCTAATGGAGTTTAATTAATGCATGGTCTGGCCGTATTGCTTAAAACTATGTTACAAACGCGAGTACAATTTACGGTGGTTTCGAGTCTTTTCTTGCTCCGAGCTGTGAAAGGGCACCATATCCTGGGTGAGCTCGGGTGATCCGTTAATAATAATTCTTCTATCCAAATCGTGGTCCTGTTGAATGCGAGGGTTTTCGATAGGCTTCGAGGGACAGCGTTATTCCATCACTCTGCCTTGTCTGCATTCGACGATAAGGAGGTCCTTAAATTATTATTTTTTAGTAAACATGCACCCATGCACCCATTACAGGCTTCTCAGTTACTGACAGAAATCAAAATGTTCTGCCCCTATAGTATAGGCAAACCAAGCAACTGCTTGGGGTCCCAAGCCTTCAAGAAGCCTCTAGGAATACCTTCCTGTAAGCTGGTGGTGCAGTACTGGGGGAGCTTGATTTCATGGATCGACCCGAATTTCATAAGAGGTCTCGCATAATGTCTCTACTTGATCTCTAACTTAGGGCGGTCCGATGACCGTGGCCGATCTTCACACAGCAGGACCGGGGTTTAAATCCCACGCAGACCGCCTCCTCACACGCAGGACTGACGAACTGCATTTCATGTCCAGGACTGCTATTCAGCGTACAATTCATTCACAAATTCTTAGTGAGACTTGAGGTACAGTGAAGCTTGGGGCAATTGAACCGTCATCATGTCTGTTCTAGCGATGGCTTGCTATGCTAAACTAGCCCTTACAGATTGCATTCTTAAATAAAGAGTGCTGAATACTTACCTCTGCAATGCAAGAATCAGGGTCACTGGTGCTTGATTTTTTCAATGTGCGTGCTTTATTACGCGTTTTTGCACTTAGCCTAGATGCGATCGGGTCAGATCGCGAAGCCGTTTCATCTGTGTTTGTGTTTGTTTGAGTGTGTTTGTGTTTCGAGGATCGTGAGTGTCGGACCGTTTAGTGGGTTTTGGGTTTTTGCGCTGAGTATTGGCCGGCTTTGGGGGGATGCCAGGATGTTGACGCCTCTAGCGCCGCCGGTTCGACGGTGGCAGACTGGCCAAATAGTCTAGCGCTTTCTGGATCTGGGCCGGGATGGGTGGTGGCGTGGGCAGATGAGAGCCGGACGGCTGGAATCCGTTCTCGTCGTCGGCGGTGTAGCTCAGCTCGACCAAGCTGCCATCGGGTGCGGTGTAGCTGATAGAACCGGCCGACACAATTACATCACTGGTGTCGGGACTGCTGGCACGCTTGAGCGTTCCCGTTTCCTGACCTCGGATACCGTTGGCTGTTTCGTAACTGTGTGGGGAGGAAAAAGAAAAGCGAGAGTGATCAGACAATGTTGCATCGGGTGGCGATCGTGACGCGTGCAACAGACAGCAGCAGTAACAAAAAAGCCGCTTGAGAAGAGTGTGCGCTATGGCTCAACTTCGCGCCATTGAAACGTGCTAATATCTGTGCCTGGGCGGATGGATGCATGGTTCGCTGTGATGCGGTTTGTTTCACACCATTTGCACACCACTTGGACAGTTCACCATCCAAGCATCCGCAAGCCTCCAGAACCAGCAATGTAAAATCGAAAAAGCCGTATCGGAAGTGGCCGGCACACAGTCCTACCAACTGCTTCCCAATTATCGCAATCAAATCTTTCATTATCGGGTTAATTGTTGCCGCTTTACCGCACGGCGGACGAACGAAGAATAGCGACGTAATTACTCGGCTCCATTGCAATCCGCCAAAGCGTGGCCACTTTTTGTTGCTGTGGTTGGTGATGGAATTGTTAGTGAACGGCGAGTGGCCATTTTCACACGTTTTGTGTGTTCGTGTTTGATATGCAAATTTTGGGGCGACTCGCCGGTGCTGTTGCGTTGTTATTACATTGTGCGGAAAAGGAAGACCTGAGCGCGCGTTACCTGTACTGATACTCGCCGTCCGGTTCGATGTTGTTTTCCTGCTGGAGGATTTCTGCCTCAGCGTCTGACCTTTGCGGCGCAGCCAGCGCGAGAGATGCACATGCAAACAGAAGAATAATTTCCTGAGGAAAGAAAAGAAAAAAAAAGGAAGAGCTTGTGATGCATGCACATGAAAAGCATCAAACCATGGCATAATTACGGTCATTGCATTTTTTCCTACCCGAAAAAAAATTAACGATAAAAACCCGCTATTGCACGGAGCTTCAATTGTGCTGGTAAATAATTCATTTAAAGAGTAATAAAGCTAATGCATTCATTCAACTGCGATTTCGCTTTCCTTTCGCGCGGCGTGCTCATGACTCGTTGACTTTACCACGGCAAACAAATGGCCGGTAAACACGCTGTCGGGACAACAAAATGAAGGTAGTGATGGGCAAAATGAATCCCAGTGTGGATTCGAATCTTCGAGTCCCTATCCAATTAGGAATCCGAATCCGAATTCCTCCCGGTAGGATAGTATTTATCCTTTTGATTCCTTTAGTATTTGAACCTAGTTGCTCTTATACAATCCCTATCAAATCCCGAGCGAATCTCAATTGATTCTTTCTAAAATCCCAATGGAATCTCAATGGAATCCCAAAGAAATTCCACACAAATCTCTATCAAATCCCAATGGAATCTCAATCGAATCCCAATAGAATCCCAATCGAATCCCAATGGAATTCCGTTGAATTCAAATAGGATTGCATTCGGATCGAATTAGGATCGGATTCGGATCGCAATCTACATCAGTTTCGGATCAGGTTTGGATTGCATATCGCTCGATTTTAGATTGGATTGGTATCGAATCCGGATCGAATTCGAATCCGTCATTTACGATCCAATCCGATTCGATTCTTTCTAGGGATTGGATCTTCGAATCTCTTGCGTCCCAAACTCCCCCTGGTGGAATTTGTGGTAAAATCAATTCACCCACTAGCGGAATGATGCAAAATGAATCTTTTCTTTTTTTTGCAATTGGTTTTCTGCACTTCACTTCCGTCCGGTTGGTGTCGTAATTGCATGCCAGCTGGCCAGTGGTGATCATCAATTTTCTTCTCTAAAATAACGTGCGATGTAATCTTACTCTTATTATATCACACACAGGCACACACACTAGTGGAGCGTTGAGGGTACAATTTGGGATGGGATAATTGCACAAAGGTCGGCCAAGACGGGATTATGGCATCACGCAGCGGAATTCACGGATTTCACTTTCATCTGCCAATAACACTTAGCACACCATACAAACACACAAGCACCATACTTACACACTTCATGATGGAATGGAGATATTTTTCTCGGACAAAACCTAGACACTGGCGCTGCTGGCGGAGAACTAACGCTGGCGGACGGTAGCTGATAGTGGATGCTGAATGAAAGACTAGAACCACCGGGTACTGTATTTATAGATGCGTTTTGCATCGGGCCGCGTGTTGCATTCTTGCCGTTTGCGTTACTTGTGCAGCTAGCGCACGTACCCCTGTTCAACCAGCAATTATGGTTGATGGAGATTGGGCTGAGATATCCAGCGATCCATCAAGCAATGTAATACACAAATGCAGCCGGTCGCACGGGAAAGGGAAAAGAATTTTCAGTGAAAAGGGAGATTAAGGTGAATGATTTAACACCTTGCTCGCCGGGGTTGCGATTAAATGTGAACCCGCTGCGATGCGATGCGTCACGAACCATCCACATTTTAGCAAATCTATCAACATTGTACTGGTGGTGAGTTTTTCGAAGCATCGCTTCTGGTGTTATAATTACCCATCGAATGTACGTTATTCGAAGGCAGACATCTATGTAGATCACACGTACCAATCGCTTAAAGATGAATAAATGATCTTCATTTACATGCTTCACCGGTTTGTGCTGAACGGTTTTTTCTCCCACAAACTCACTCTCACTTAACGATATGCAAAAAATGTAGAACTATCATCTTGCGTCTCGCATCTCGAAGCTGCACCTCCAGTGCGAAAGAAGTACACCTATCGGCAATAAATTTGCATCTTCCATTCACTCTACCGACCGGCGGTACAGAAGAATACGCATCATCGTCAAATGCCCATTGATCACGTGACACTTCATAGAGCGAGGAAAGGCTTAGTGAACGGATCAGAGTGTCGGGCGACGCTGGATGGCCCACGGCAAGGGTTGGGTCGGCGGAGGCAATGCATGATTAATTCAACCTCAACTGACGCAACGCGGTGACAATTTGTCCGGGTGAAGACGGGTGCAGACATGACATTTAGATAGTTCGTTCGTTCGTTCGTTGGCAAAAGAGCAAACCCAGCCCAGGTTGACAGTTTACATCTTTAACGTCCGTTCCCGTTGACGGAAAGGAAAGCGGAATGTGATTTGCGTTCGTGGATGGGTAGAAATATCAAAAGTAAGTGTTGGTAGATGGTTAGAATCGAGGAATGGGCTGGAATTTATGCCCAAGTTCCAAGGGGTAAAGGTGATTCTCAGAGAATGTAAATCTTAAAGGAAATAAAGTGCGTGGTTTTAAAATTTTACGTCCCATGTGAGACAGGTAACGGTTTCCTGGTTGTGTCTCGAGGTTTTTAAAATGGGAATAGCATTAGCGAGAACAAGCGAAATAATTATAATTAGTAAGTAGTAAAATCACCAGAAAAATGGGTATTAAGCTGCTTTAATACCTTGTTTACTATTTATGTCTTTTAATACTTATTAAATCTATTTTATGTTATGGGTTACAAAAAGTTTGGCATTGTTATTGCTGAAATTACCATTGTAACAGCAAAAAAAATGTTTATAAAAAGAAAAACAAGATCTACAAAATGTATTGTTATTATAATGGAAGTTGCAACAATACGGCACAACCGTTCTAATAGAATAAAAAATGTAATTTGTAATTATTATAACTGTTTAAAACAGTTATCACTTTCCACTGAAAGTACTAAACAATGAAATAGTCAAAAACATTGGAGGAAAATATTATCTGAAAATCAAAGTCAATCTGGACAAAACACAGAAGTATAAGCAAAATAATATTGTATAACCAATAATAACTCAACCTACAAGAGCAAGTGAGAAGTAAAGAATTTAATTAAGATATAGTAGCTAGCAAGAGTTGTAAAGAGTAGCTCTACAACCTCGAGAGATTTTACTCCTATTCGATACTCGTAGCTGGATAGCTGGAATTTGAACAGCGACTCCGCTATCATCGAACCGCCAGAGATTATTGGTGAGCTCCAGAAAAAATTTGAATCCAATCTGATCGCAATACTAACTTGAGAGTTTCTCCACGAATCACTGATTCAGTGAACTTCAAACAATTAATAAATACAAGGCAATATACATAGGACAAAGGAAATTAAATCAGATGTTTGACTTAAAATTTGTTGGTATAACAGTGGACTATTAACTTCTGCTTTTGCGTTCAAAATAGATTCGTAATTGGTGTTAGTAGTTGACTCCTTAGGTTTTCATGTACTTGACGAGTAATACCGGCGAAGCTTTGTGTTCCCTGTGGAGTTCGTGTCACCGAAGTGCTCTTTTTGGCTACAGACCGTACTGCCGTTTCCATGCTGGCCGGTGGCTATCTTTGTTGGGTCCTAATCCGTTTATGAGCATGCACCATCCTATTGCACCGTAAACTTCTTCTTCTTTTTCCTTAGTACTACAACACGTCGAGAGGTATTGGCCTGCCACATTTCTGACTCTCTGTGACTTGATTTTACTCGTAACAAAGCAGTGAGCCTTGCGTACAAGGGGGGGGGGGGGGGGGGACGGTCTGGATGGGATTTGAACTCCGGTCCTGCCGTGTAAAAACCGGCACCGCTGTTGCCTGGGCCACCCCTGTAAACTGTAAAATAGTGAAGAAAAAATCCGGATACGGATTATGGGATTCGATTCCTAGTCAGATCGACCCAGAAGTGGTTGCGAATCGAGGAACAAGATCTCGAGCTTCTGCACAACAATGTTTACGTTATTAATAACTAAACTCTCAATAAAATAGCGCCTAGTATATGACGCCCTTGCTTCAAACAGTAGTAGCTTTTTTTACCCAATAGTTATTTAATTTTCAAGTCAGATTTTGGAGGAAACTTCTCCACTCAAAATACCTGCCGTGACCTCAGCTTCGTCTGAGACTGTACAGAACATTTATAGTCCCAGTATTCACATGCGTCTTTGAGACATGGACTCTGTCCAAAACTGACGAGAGGAAGATGCTCAGAAGGATTGTTGGCCCCGTATGTGTGCTCTACGAGCTGTATCGTGCAACGAATTAGACTCGCCAGGCTCCAGAGGGCTGGTCACGTCATGAGAATGACACCGGACGACACAGCCGACTTTACAGGCTTGTAGGCCGTCTACACGGACAGAGGAGGCGTGCCGGGGTAATCGATTGGCAGACGAAGGTGCTGGACCATGAGCGGCATCTAAGATTGTAGCTGCAGGCCAAGACCGTGAAGCAGTCGTAGCGACGGATAAGTAAGTGAGTAAGATTTTGACGAGAAAAAAGGGGTTTTTTTCGTGCAATCTTACAAATCGGTGTATTTGAGTATGTGTATGTGATAAAAATGAGGAAATTGAGCTATCATACATGAAATTCGGTACATTATAGGTACGAAAGTCTTGAAAGGTATGAACAAATCTGTAAGCTGATTTCGTAGCCTAATTGTTTTTTTTATATAAAAAAGCTGCGTTATAGACTCCTATGGCACAATTGCCCCAACTTCCTTTCCACAGAAAGTAGTACTACTAATACAATTATAGGATTTAATAATTATAATGCAAATGCGAATCAAATTCAACTGAAAATAAATTTCACACGTCTTTGACTTCACAAGTTAAGCTTAAAAATGAAACCCACCCCAACAACAGCTTGCACACAACCAGCAAGCTTTTGCCTCTTTGCACACAATCCAAAAGCTTTCCTAGTTCCACGCACGTGAAAGCTTTCATCGTGACCCTCGACTGGCGATGTTTTTTTACCAGCCCCCCCCCACATCAAAACAGCCCATCGCCCCTTTCCCCCACACCCTTTTTCTATGCGATCTTTTATGCTAATCACAATGGATCATATATAATCGAATTAGCATTCTACAGATACCAGGGCACAGGCAGCATAGAAGCAACCCTCCGAAAGGATTACGCATCGTTCGGAGGGTGCCACAAAGAGGGTTGGGTCGCGCGAATGGTAAATGTTAAGATATTTTAGCATTAGATTGCTCATAACAGCAAATCATTCCTGAGAGGCAAATCGAAAGGAGATGCCTATTACAACGAGCTTAAATGGAACATATCCATTAGGGTTGGGGTAGGACGGTTCGGTTCCGCAAGGATGAAATAAAGATGAACAAAAGACAGCTTACATGAAGCGCTAACAAGCGAGCGAGCGCGCGAACGAAAGAAGCCATTCTAGGTTCGTGGTTTGGGCCCGAGAATTCTGGCATTCCTTCCTACCAAGTGGCAAAGCCATTATCACCAGTACACGGGTGTATGCTAATTTGTATTTCATCAAGGAAACCTCATGATCCTTTCCATCGATTACTATCACCAGGGTCTGCACGGTCGTACCAGCTGGTGGATGATGTACACTCCTTCCGAGGCCGTGTGCATTACCTCATCCGCGCTCGCGCGCGTTAACGCAGGATGACATTTTCGCTGCAACAGCCGGGCCGTAAAAATGTTTTTGCCAACGAGTGAGTGAGTGAGCGATCCACCCGGCTCGAGACTGATGCATCGAGTGACGAACGATTTCGGGGTGACATCGGCGAACCCATAAAATTCCATTCCATTCGATTGCGGTAGTCATAAAGCTCGATAAAGGCTGTCGTGGAATATTGCAGTTCGTCCTTTTTTTTCCATCGTATGCAGACCTCGGGCAGGGTGCTTTCAACCCGCTCAAGGCACGCGGCAACTTGTTTCAATGTGATGAAAATGAAAGCATTAAAATGGGAACGCTTTGTGAGGATCGAGATGGGTTGAGGATCGAATGAAATGGAAAGCGGTGCGGGTTGGTGGACGAAGGCATAAAAACCACGGTTGTTTTCCACGCTCGCGATCGCATCCTGTTGGAAGAACTCAACAACGATTGGGAAGACGCGATCTGATCTATTTTCAGCAGAACCGGTCGATTGGCGACACCCGCAACGCCGGCCATTCTGCGTTCTACCGGCTGAAACTGGTTTCCGGAAGCGAGCGTCTTACTGGGCGAACGGGGGGCTGATTGCCGCGCCCGGGCTTGCCGAAAGAGACGCCGACCGTATCGACCGATCTTCGGGCTTGGCGTCGTCATCGATCGTGGGCAGCGAGTCCAGGGCTCCACCGCCACCAGCCAGTATCGCAGACGCAGCGAAGCGTCTGCGTTGATACTTTGAATTTTATCGCTATTCCGATATTTGAATACCGATCCGGTGTAGGTCATCCAGCCGGTCGGCCCGATGCCAACTGGTGCTGGAGGCGCTTGATATTTGCCTGTCAACTGGAGCTCTGGTGAAGATTAAAGGTTGGGTGACAAGAATTGGTTCAAGCGGCGCAAGATTACGCCACGCTCTTTCACCGCCATTTCGGACTTCTTGGTACATCCTCATCGCTCATCCCTCCTCAAGCATCCTCCGTTGGACGTCCACATCGCCCACGATAACGAGAGGGGACTGTGAAGGTGGCCGTGGTTGGGTGGAAAGCCATCTAAAACAAAGCATCGATCGAGCTGGGGAGTAGAAACGAGTTCAGAGCAGCACTGGCGTTTATGGCATGGGAAGATTTGCATATTTGCCTTCAGTGGAATTCCTACGACTGCTGCTGCTCCACCTTCTCCACCGGCTCATCATTCTACCCTCCTACCCTTCAGCCGCTGTTGCGTTTGTATCGAAAGTGAAGCTAATGTTCCGACTCGCTTAGAACGGATGGAAAAGAAAGAGGGACGAGCAGACACAAAAACAGCCAAAGCAGACACGGCCTATCATTGGAAGATGCGACCCCGCGAGCCCCAATTTGCATACGGAACTGCACAAATTTCGCGACACAGCGACCTCTGCGCGAGCCGCAACCATATCTATGGACTATTTGGCTCGGGAATCGATTTTATTTTGATCGGTCCACTAGATGCCACGGATCGCCATCGCCAGTTAAGTTTTGTCCAGTTTTTCCAGTTTCTACGGTACGTCTTTATTCTGGTTTGGCGATGGTTTTTGCTGTCCGGTCTGTTGGCCGCACTGGTAACCTTCGGCGCTGTCCGGAGTTGGATGACGGTTGGGACATCAGCCATCGTGGCATTCCGTGTTCGCGCTGAGAAATGTGTGTGTAATTAACAGATTGATGACGGATTCTATCGCGCACAACCGTGCGCGGACCGTGCTCGGTTTGATTGGCTGGACTTTTCTTTTCGCGCCGGATTGAATTTGAACGTCGGCACACCATTTCGTCACCTGGCGGGGGGTCCTTCAAATGCAGGATGTAGAAAATTAATTGTAACTTACTGATTAAATTTCATCGTCAGCATCGTCAGGCTGAGGATGAGCCGCCGGTAATTTATATTGTTTTGACAGACCGGGTTTCGGTGCGGAAGGATGGTGTGCGGGTTGCATAAATTAAGGCTGCGAATGTGCGAAAATGCTGGCAAATATTTTGCTTCATTTGAATTATATGAAATAGTTTTAATTATTACTGACATACATTAAAATGCTTTTATCGGGTGACATTATCCCCGTTTACTGATGTGCTATGAGACGGCAAAGCATAGATATGAGTCATGTAAATGTCATTGACGATCTATGAATAAGTTATTGAAAGTAAAGGGAATTTTTTAACCTTGTATTATATTTGATAAATAAGATTTTTGGTCTACAGAAAATGCACAAAACTGTCCCTAATGGTATTGCACCGATGCTCCACTTTGTGCTACAATCACATCAATCACATACTCTGCTGAACAAATTAGTCCAATAAATGTAAAACTGATAGACCGATTCCATTAATGCCTTTGGCATGTTTCTCCAACGAATGCTCCATCGGCCGCTATCTAATCTTGTCTCGGGTGTGTGTTATTTGAATAACGTTTCATCATTCGATGTTCATCATTTATGGCCAGCGGTTCTTGTGTAGGACTGAAATCTAGGGGGGGTCGCAAGGCAACCTACAATAAATGGGGCGCGTTCGGACACTGTTTGTCCCCTGGTCCATCCTTCAATTATCAGAGGTCATGGAAGTCCTGGGTGCAGAATTGAACCGATCAATGTCACCGATTAGCTGTCCACGCCGTCCGGTCTGGCACTGTACACCCGCACCCGGAAACTGCTCGCGAAAACACTTCGGAATCGGATGCGGCACGAGCGTAGTAACGCTTCGATAAATTTCTGCACGGACCTGCGAATGTTTTGCAAAACAAGCTACGGGGGAATCGTGGCGGATGTTAGCAATAACCACCTAGCTCCGGTCACCGGCCTGGCATCGGTCCCATGTCCGATGCAAATTATCAGCAAAACTTGTTGGCTGGAGGTTTGAGTGCACAAGACGACAAATGATTAAGCATTGATTTAAATGGCCGGTATGGCGCCAGAATGCTTCCCGAGAGAGAACAATCTCGGGTATTCTTGGTGGTGTTGATGGGTTCGAAGCGAATCAGGTTGTAGCGATGGTCCTGACTCAAACTGATGCATCAAGCAGAAAATAATTTAAAGTTTAATGATAAAATCAGGAAGATATTTATAGGTAACTGACTTATAGAGCTTAAACCAAAATCAGTTTTTGAATTGCGAAGCTAGGTGTCAGACTATATGCCACGAGAACACACAGATAGCAAATTGTCGTTAATAGAACATCTATTAGCATTCATAATAGGATGATTTTTAACGTTCCTACACGAATTGAAGCATAATAATCTTAGTTTTTGTTATTTTAGTATGGTATATCAATAACTAGAATTACTCTAAAAAGCGGGCTTTCGAAGAGAAAAAAGAATTTGGAGCATGGATAACTTTTCTACAACCTACCATGAAATAAGTTTATTTCAATTAAATACTCTGAACAAACTCTTATAAATAAACCATTAAAAAAGGAAAAAATTCTCAACATTTTACTAAATGAACGCTAATGAACGCTCAATCGTCTCCCAAACGTTTATGTTGATAGGAATTCCAAAGGATCGACAGAGTTCGCTGTTAGTCTTATCGAATAACCAACCCTTCAAACCAGATTTCAGATTGATTTGCTCTGCCATCGCAAATCGCAGACCTACTTATATAGAGCTGTTAGCTGTAATAAGAAATGCGCTAGAAGAAATGATACTTTTATGATAATTAACCTAATGAAGGATGCGTTAAAAAAATGGACTGAGCTCTACCAATTTTTATTCGATAACTATACGGCCCAGCGATCCATCGAATTGTTCATCTTATTTTATGAACAGGCAAAGTATTACGATGTTTTAATTTATGTGGAAATGTAGATTGGGAGATACGAACTCATATTACACAGGGACGGATATTGCTCCATGAAAGCCCCTTGTGCGTTCGCGTACAATTAAACCCTCAATACCTGAGCGACGAAGTTAGACATTAGGAGACACAACCTGCTGACTGGTTAAAACAGGTTTTTCAACATCTTCTGGAGCAGATTTACAAAATCTTTTGAATTTTGGAGGACACACATTCTGCCGAATCAGCAATGTAAGCTAAAAACCATAGAAAACAGTAGAAACGGATGAGGAAATTCGAAACGTACAAGAGCGTTAGGTTGAAGCGGATTGGTCGTAGAGACGCTGGTCTTCATAAGGCAGGACTGGGGTACAACTACGTGGTAGCATTCAAGTCTAGAAAGCCAGAAATGGCAGGCATGATCTAAGAGGTCCTTAGGCCAACAAGAAAGAAAGCGAAGGGGGTTTGCTGAACCCTGGACAAGCTGGACACTTATGACAGCAAGGTGAGATGAAACCTGGACAAGAAGGAGTCCGGCATACAAAACTGAAGGTGATACTGGTCCATGTGATAATCACTGTGAATGAACGGTTGACGACACTTTTAACGATTAACGAGTATTAGAACAAATAAATCTTAATAATAGTCTCACTCTAACAGTCTTACTTCCGAAGTGACTAATATAGTTTATGGGTAATCCTCTATTGGAATACCTTATCCAAACTTTCGGTAGCCAGTGTAGAGTAGTAACTGAACGTAAAGGCTCAGAGAGGGTCAAATATAAACGAATATTTATTTTTACGACAGCTACGACTAAGGTCTATGTTCACTGCCAAAGGGCTGCCCTGAAAGATGTCATACTAGCCTAGCCTTCACTCTTTTCTAAATTTTCTGCTTCATTCTTAATCAGATATCTGTGTTGTTTGCTGGGTAACAGAAACAAACAAATAATAGAAGAAAACGAGCCTTTTGAGTACAAAGTATTTTAACTTGAATGGTTAATAAATTTTTATCCTTAAGTTTTTACGACATGTCTGTTGAACTTAAGGCTGTGAGTGTCAAATACCGTTGCCTTTCGAGACATTCCAGATGCGTATCGAGTAACCGAATACTCAGCCTTTGGCTTTAGGGTGTGTCAGAAGCGGTGTGATTTGACCCTTGGAATTTAAGCATGGATTCTAAAGAATCGTCCAATTAACGGATAACGTAAGAGATATTTTTCAACTAAAAAAATGCAGTATACTACTCTTCAAAAGTCTCTACAACCTTTACAAACCTCTAGCCAATTAAACTCTACAATGCAGCTAGACGTTCCGAACCCAACCAACAAGGTCAAACTTTAAGCAATGTTAACGTCATTTTTGACGACGTTATTAACACATTGTTCCTCCACGTAGAATCGGTGCAACACTGGACAACATCAGTGCCCTACCGTCTGGTAGCGTTACATCATAACATCATGTGTGAAGTTGCACCGAATCCGTCCCAGACAGATGAATGAAATCGATGATAAACGCACGCTAAAATGCAAAAGCCGTGTACCGTAAAGTTCAATGAAGCCAAACACCCACTGGATGCGGATCCGCTTTGTGGTGTCAGTGTGTGTTTGGTGAGCATCTTTTGATCGATTTTACTTTTTTTAGCACTCGCACCCAATCCCGTCGAAGATTCCCGACCGTTTTGCAGAAGATCAAGTTCAACTTGCCCAGGCGACAAAAACAGCAGCCCGATGGTTCAAGGACTTGACCGTGGATACCGCAGCTAGCCGCAGTGGTGGACGTTCCGGAGCATCCTTGCTGGTGACGCGGAACCACGCCGCAGCCACATTCCCGAACGCAGCGCCATCTTGCCGGGGCAGAATCGGCATGCTAAAACCATGAAGTTGGATTTAGCTCGCTCGGATGGCCACCATCCCACTCTCGCTTTCGTTCGGGTCGGCACGACTGGACGAGATATAATATATTATAATTGATATTATATGTAGATCAGGTGGCTTCTTCGCGTGCGATCCTGTGGAGCCGGTGGTGGTAGCGATCTTGTCGATGGAGACACCTTTTTTGCCTTTGCCTAACGATCGCGAGCAGACGACTCCACACGAAAAAGGGATGCTTAGAGTGTGTGAGAGAGAGGGCAACCATTTGGCTCAAGATAGCGCGTTGGCATACGATAGTGGGGCTAAGTCCGAACCATCATCCCATATGGATTTGGCTGCTAAACGATCCAAAAAGTGTAGATATGTGTGGATGGGCTGCTTTTTTTTTCTTTCGTTGGTTTTGTTTGGTTCTGGTTTGGCCTGCTGATGTGGTTGTTTGGCTTGCCATAGGTTTTGGTCATTTTATCTGGTTTGAGGCGGCGCGTGGGATAGGGGCTGCCGAAGGATGCGTTCAGGGGGCGGGGGACAAAGTTGCCGAGCTGGACGCAGAATCTTCGTCCACCGTTTTCGGAGCACATTTCGGCTAAATCGTACTATAAAAGCTACGCGAGCGCGAAGATGCTACAACATTAGTTCTTCTGCTTTCGGCACAGTCTAAGCCTAAAGGGAGAAGGAGCAGTGAAAGTGCAACGCTAGCTGATTTGTTTCGAACAATCCCATCAACCAATTTTTGCACGATGAAGTGTGTTGCATTGGTAAGTGTTTGTGTGCTGGTGTTTGCTGGAATTGCAAGTGTTGCTGCAGTTGCTGTGAGGTTGCTGTACTAATCACGGTGTGCATTGTTTTTTGTTTTCTCTCCGGTTGTGCAGTTGGCATTCGCCATGTTTGGCTACGCTATGGCTCAGGGCCAGGGCATCATCCCGAACGATGGTCGTTACTATCCGGAGTACTACGAGACCAAGTGGGATGATGGTCGCTGGCGTCCTGACGGTCGCGGCAAGTACGACGATGGCAAGTACCGTCCGGGCAGCCCGGGTAAGGTAGGAGGATCGGGCGGATTCGGCGGTGCGGGAGGTGCTGGTGGATTCGGTGGTGCTGGCGGTGCTGGTGGATTCGGTGGTGCCGGTGGATTCGGAGGTGCTGGCGGTGCTGGTGGATTCGGTGGTGCTGGCGCTGGTAAGTTGGTCTGGATGGGCCGGTGGTCTGGAAGGACTTTGACTCAACTGTTTGCACTCTCTAGCTGGTGCTGGTGGTAGCCGATTCGGTAGCGGATCTGGAAGTGGCAACGCTGGAGCTGGTGGATTCGGTGCTTCGGGCTTCGGTGGTGATAGCGGCAGCTCGTTCTCGGCCGGTGCATTCAACGATGGCGGTGCTGGAGGTGCCTCGGCCTCGGCTGGATTCGGAGCGGGCGGTGCCGGTGGTGCTGGATTCGGAGCTGGTTTCGGTGCTGGCGGTGCTGGCGGTGCTGGTGGTGCTGGAGGTTCGCGTTTCGGTGCCGGAGGTGCTGGCGGTGCTGGTGCCGGAGCCGGTGGCGCTGGATCGGGATCGCGTTTCGGTTCGGGCTCGGGCTCTGGATCGGGTACGGCCTCGCGCTTCGGAAACAACGGTGGAGACGCCGGATACGAAAAGATCAAGGAGCAGGTGAAGCAGTTCAACGATGACGGATACTACTACAAGTACGCCAACGAGAACAACATTGAGGCCGCCGAGTCGGGCAAGATCGATGACCGCAACACCGAGAACGAGACGCTGCGCGCCAAGGGCTACTACGAGTACGTCGGTGACGATGGCCAGAAGTACCGCGTGGACTACACCGCCGACGAGAACGGATTCCAGCCGGTCGGTGACCATCTGCCGACGCCACCGCCGACGCCCGAGCCGATCGCTCGTGCTTTGGAGTACATTGCCAGCCAGCAGCGAAAGTAGGCGGCTCTCGGAAGCTGGGGTTAGCCATGGCAGTCAGTCAGGGTTGAGAATCAGTCAAAGTAAGTCAACGGGGAACGCGCAAGGGTTTTACCGTAAGGGATGCAACAAATTTTCCAACGATCGCACGTACGATCCTGCCACAAATGAACTGTGTTCTACTGTAAATTATTAGTTTTCGACATCGAATAAAACGACCGTTAAGTGAATTTTTTAACTACTCTTTACTCGTTCCCTTACTTTGGCGTCCGATCGTCCACCAGCACCACCTCCCAAAAATCCGGTTTGCAGTTCCGCATTCTTTCTAGAATATGTGCTATAAATTCGTCACAATAATGTCTTTTATGGCACATTGCATTCGTGTTTTTCGATCAGCTATAATTGTGATACATCAATCAAAGGATCACATTCGTACATGCAGAAAATCTAATCTTCGCATCAAATGTGAACGTCCATATCATAAATTGGAGAATATACGACGAAATGAAACATTTTTTTTAAGATCTTCTCCTGCTCGCTCAGCCTCCACCGATCGGCTGCACAAACAGAAGGAAGAAAGAAATCACCACACATTAGTAAGCAACAAAATGTATCAAAATTTGCATTTATCGATCGACGGAGGATGTTTTCCGCATCGAAACTTATGCATCGACTCGCCAAAAAAAAAAAAAAAACTGCCCACGTCGACGATTTGTGGTGATTAAACACAACGATATATTTCCGATCGAGCATCTCGGATCGCGGAGGTGGCAGGTTGTTTTCGTGATGGGATCGATTTAAAAGCACTCAGGCGGTGTGGAACCGTTCGCGGGACACATCAGACATAGGGGCATGCGAAAAAATTCAACGGTGACACGTTCCCTCGCCGACCCGCGCGTGGTGTGAAACCGTCGTGAAATGGACGAAATGATAATCAATTTATGCGTCTTTGTCTATCACTTCTCCTCTTCCTTTTCTCGGCTTCTTCGCGCACATCTACTGGATGACCTTGGAAAATGGATAGCCTGGAGGGTTGGATGCGCTGAACGAATAAGCTTACCGCTCCGGCCCGATATCATAATTAGCAGGTGTGTTTGCATACAGATCGAGCTTAGCGTGTGCGTGTGTGTGAGGATTAGGCTTTGTTTGCCGTTGTTGTTTTGCCTAAGACGAGCCCTTTGGGTGTGGCGAAAGCGAAAGGGCCACACGCTGAATGTACCGTATCGAACCGATCTGATAAGTAATGAGCCACGCACGGTTACGTGGCGCTGTTAGCGAGTTGAGTGGAAATATCGAACTTGTCCCAAAGATAGCCTAATCATCCCAAACTCGTTTCGGCTTCAAGGTCATCGTGCTCTTATATCCCTTTTCGGTATGAAAAATAGCAACCTCTGCCAAACAGAATCCCTGCCGTGCCGAACTAGAACTAGCACAATGGAGACGAGAATTCTCCTCGCGACGCCGATATTTTCATAGTTTCTTTCTTAATGAGCAAATTATTAAAATCGTCCATATTCTGGGCATTCAAGCTGGGGCTGTAGCGAATTCCGGCAGCTAATTTAATAGAATCCAACCGATACGATCATTACTGATCGAATTTCAAACGATCGTCCGTCGGTAGGGCTATAATTTACGGGTCCGACCAAACGAAACCTTCTCCAGTGGCCCATCGACCGGTAACGGCGGTTTCGTGACGATATGATAATGTGACATCGTATTTTATTGAATCATTTTGCCCGGGTGGAGTTTGGGCCAGAGCGATTCATCTGTCTCGCTTCGGCACTGATTAGACAGGGCTGATTCGAAAAGGGTTTCCCAGGGCACAGCTTCCAGCTTCGGTGAACCGATCTAGTTCAGTCACCAGTCAAACTTATCGCGGACCGGGTGGTGGTAGCTTGGACGTGGTGGCCACTGAGGACAGATGTAAGCTGTAGCTGGTGGCTGATAGGTGTTTGTGCATGCATTAGCGATGCTGGCTTGGCGAGGCCACGCTGGCGAGCGTTGGACTGCTGCCCGTTGACATTGAGCTGTTATTTATGGCAGTGGCCAACCCGCAGCACGGGTTACCCATCGGTTGGCGCATCGTTTTTAAGCAGGGATTTTATTTATGGCGTCCAGTTTGGTGCCATCCAACACCGCATTTTGCTGCTCCCTCCCTCTCATCTGGGTCTGGGTCGCTAGAGTTCCGGAACGAAAACGGAGTTGAGATGAAAAACGGTATGATTTTTCCATTTTTACGGGTAGTATTTCGGTAAATTAGAGCAGCAGCACATACATCATCGAAATGTTGGCAGAGGAATGGGCACGGTTTTACTACTTAATAGATTACATGACAGCACGGAAATGGGATTAGTTGCGCTGCTGGCTCGAAATTTAGTAGATCGTTTCCGTGCAGGGTGTGATCTTTAAATTGAACACTATTTTTCACCATTTGACACCGCTGTGAGCTGTTGATGGTGCTCTAATTTATTGCAGCTTGATGCCGTTTGATAATAGAGGTGTTGTGGGAATGTGGTTCCATGTAAGCGGAATGTTGAAGGTCACGGCAAACTATTGATAGAAGAGCATATGCTTATTGAATCGTTTTTTTGTTAGGAAATTATAGCATGAATAATGAATTGTTTGTAATAATAAATACTGCTTTGATTTAAATTTGTGTTGCTGTAGTAAAAATTCCGAATATAGCTGATTGCTCTTCTAAATCCCAAGTCAACTTTGAATCAGAGCAGAGCGCTGTGAAACTTGTATCTCTGTATACTGTGAGTCATTTATCTCACTACACTGTGTTCAAAGTTCAACCAACACAAAGCTTCCAATTCGCGGTGAAGTAAGATCAGCACAAAAATTCTTGGTGCTGTGAAAGAGTCTTCTTCTTTGGCCAAACGACCTCTTTTAGGCCTTGCCTGCTATTTTTGGCTTACTAGACTTAATGGTACCACGTTGTTGGATAGTCAATCCTCACTATAAGGGAACAGTCCAGGTGGAATTTGAACCGCGATCCTGGCGTATGAAGACCCCGTTATCGTCTCTATCACCGGAACGCCTTTTGTGGAAGCGTCTTGCAGCCAAGTGTTGTGTTATATGCTGTAGGGCTTGTCTAGCTAGTAGTAAATAACCTCAAATTAATTTCAGCTTATGCCAGGCATCAGGTTTCTTTCCGGAAATATTTTTAGATTCAGTTGAATCTTAGATTTGGTCTGGCTGGTTTGTCCGGTGTATTGGCTTTAACGATAAATTTCTTGTGTCCGGAAAAAATTATCCTCAACTAAACCCGGTATTTTAGCTGAATCTCACCGGGTACAAACCTTGCTAGATCTTCGACTAAGCTTTTCCACTGGGCTTTTATGCAATATGTTTTTTAAAGACCTTTGATCCTTGCGGTGACTGACTCCTAAAACTTTTTTCGTAATAGTGTGTAATAGCCACGAGGCGTTTCAACCCTTTAAAATTGTTGTAAAATAAGCCTTTTCCAATGTATTTGAATGTAATAATACAATGATGAGTAATTTTGGAGATAGTTCAGTGCAGATGTCAAAGTGTGCACTGATATTTCGTAATTTTTGTCTCAATTTCACTCAACAGCATCACATTACAGATTAAGAATTAGCTGTAACTCTACATTCATCTGATTTAGGGACTTGGCATTGACAGTAAAAATGGTAAATTGATCCTGAAGTGAAGCTAACGCATCATACGAAATCATCAGAAGTATCCAACATAGTGTGTAAAGAGTTTAGCTTTCCTTAAACTATTTCCAAATCTGAATATTTTTTTGCTCAATTGCCAAGATGAACCCGAAAAAACTGTACGAGTAGGTCATCATTATTGCGTAGACTTACATTGATATCCTCTTGTTCCTTGACACTTTATAGACGAATGAGGTCTCTGAGATCCAAACGAATACAATAAAGCTTGGCACTACATCCTCGAAAGGCCTGTTCTGACTTTTCTGTGACTTTATTTACCCGTAGCTGTATAGTAGTAACGGGGAGGTGGTCGGCACCGGTATCGCCTGCTCAAAATTTCAAAATTGGGACTACAAACTTTCTTATAGTACTTCATCGAATGTTTGAAACTTGACTTTTGCTCTTACATTAGTTCACTGTAATCCGTCAGAACACTAGTTAAGGTGGTATCCTTGTTATGCATTTGAGAATTCCTAGACTCGGTTTCAGGATTTCATGTCCTCCGATCCTGCGTTACATGTGAAGTCATCCGATATGTATTGGCAGGCCAGCTAAAATCAGATAGCTGGCAAGACTTTGCTGATCCCTATCTTAACCGATTATTTATCTTTAAGGTGATTGAATTAGACGCCTGAGTGCCTGTAGAAAGTGCAAGTTAGCCGGTGAATTCTGGAATGCCCTTGTGTGTGAAATATGCCTTTGAAATGAGTTCAATGTCTGTGATAAAATGGGTAACTTATTTCCCCTAGTCTAGAATTTTATTTCTGCTTAATTTTCTTTGGCTTATGTGATACATATTCTAGTTAGTAAATTCATCTGCAAAAAAAAAACAGGTTCAACTAAGGCCAAAACACTACCAAAATCGGCGAAATTCATTTGGGAAACAAAGTGAAGATCACAATGCAAAGAATAGAGTAATATAAAATAAACCATAAAAACTTAAAATAAAAGCGAAACCCTCCCCCCCGCATCGCGATCACCTTATACCGCTTAATTAATCCTGAGAAGTAAAAGCTCCTTTCGGCCAGTTCTTTATCAACCGGCATTTAAAGGTTGCCTTAAAAATAGAGCAAAACAAAAATGCAAATAAACCACTAAAAATGGTACTATCAAAAAGCACTAATGATGGACGACGGGACGACGGCACAGACATTCGGGAAGCTCGTCTGCCAACAGCTTGTGGTGCGAACCATCTTTTTTCCCCGATACGGAAAGGCAGCAGCAGAATGCCGAACGTGGTGCGGAAACATAGATAACGGCCCGCCAGGCAAAGGAATTCTAACTCTTCTGCATAAAGACGAGCTTGTTTTTCGACCTTTGCATGGGTGATCTTTTCACATTTCGGTACGCGAAATAGACGTTGGAGGAGGTGCCGGGGAGAACGGGAGCGCGGGGCGGGTAGGTATGCTCCGCCGTAAAGGTCAGGTGTCGAGACCTGGGCGAGAAGGTGGAACACCCGAATATGTGCATTCTTAAAATAGGTACCTCCGGGGTGATATTTACGATACGAGCGGGAGTTCTTTCGAGAATACATTGATTAAATTATCGCACGATCGATTAAAATAAGGAACCACGGAAAGGTTGCATAACCAATAGAATTTCGTTGCGGCAGACGATCGCTTTCGCACGATCTTCTCAGTCCAGGCTAAGATGATCTAGTTTAGATTGGAGGAAATTTCGGAGCACAACTAATGCCACCGGCCAGACCGAAGTGTGCGGGTGATCTTGACATTTACGCAGACTTCAGCCCCCCTGGACGAACCAGCCACGCCGAACCGAATCATCGCTCGCTTCCTGGGCTTTAGGCTGGGTTATGAGCGCTCTTCTTCATGCGTTGTGGTGGCATGCAGAAAACATGCAAATCAGCCATATTAACCATAATGATGTAGGCGTATTGTTTGTGACAAGATCGGAATGGGCACAGATGAGCACAGAAAAGCCATCGTCCGCAACATCACCTCACCAACTTCGAGGAGATCCTTCGGCAGAGGTTCGCAGATAAGCGTGTGGTTCGTCGGTGTGTTGCTCTCGATCGCGCACATTCGGAGGCACTTCGGGTGGATTTGCATAAATCAGCCCTCGAGTCAAATGCGACACCGTTTATCTTGTTGGCCAGTGTTACTCAACTCATTAGCCGACCGAGACCGGAAGCAGTTAATTTGTCACCGTACTTTACGATGGGCCAGGTGGCCTTTCGCTCGATACTTGCTGCCCCGGGACTTTCGAAGCTGGTGCATCTTCACGAGGTGGCATCTTTGCTTTCATTTAAACAAGATCACCTCTCACCGTGAGGTGTAGTGAGCAGTGGCTCGTGGCGACCAAGGTCGGATCGATCTTTCATCATCAACTTCAAGCTGGAGTTTTTTTTTTTGAGTGGAGATGTGTTTTTATGTGGGGCAACAACTTTCAAAATACAGATCGTCTGCTTATCAACTAACAAAGTGGATCATCACGGGCTCGGCGGTATGCGATAATCCGGAAAGCACTCTGCGAAGCTTTCCCCACACACGTCACGCTTTGGCTGCGAGCTTGAGCGGGCCGCTGGTGGCGATGCAGGGATGGTTGTGCAGCGAGTCGTCGGCCGGTCCGTCGGTTCGATCGGTGCCTATATTAGAGACGGTGGACGTCTCGATCGGAGACTGTGTCGTTGTGGCACGCGCAGAGTTATCATGGGTTGAAGCCGTCGTCGTCAGGTGATCGACTCCATCGATGCTGTTGGGATGGGGCAGAGCTTTGGAGCGCTTTTCGGACAGTCCGATTGCGAGTCCTTGCTCCTGGGGCGTTAGTACGGGCAGGTATCCCGTTCCGAGCCCGGGCAGGAGTGACTTGCGCACGTCCAGCTCGTCGGATTCTGCTGCAGGTAGGTAGGCCGTGCCTGGACCGGGCAACAACGACTTCCGGACATCGCTGGATGCGGTGTTAGTTTCCGATACGGTGGGTACACCGTACTCGAGGTAGATGGACGGTTTCTTAATGTCGTACGCGTTCGCTCTAAACGGATCGTACGAGTACTTGTTGATCTGTTCGCTGTAACCAAGAGAAAACCCGTGAAGATTGATGTCGTTTCATCGAAACGGTCAACTTACGCATACTCTCCTGCCGGATCGTACGGTGGGAAACGGTATGGTTCGTGTCCACCTTCGTAGTTCCCGTACCCTCCATCGTACGGTATGTGTATGTGGAAGTACCTTCCCCGATCGCCATCGTCATAATGCACGTACCGGTACCGGCTCAGATCCTCGACGTAATCTCCTGTCCCGAATGGAAAAAAAGACATCATGCGCGCTCGTTAAACACATGTCGACACTAAATTACACGATTATGGATGAACCATCATTCACCAGCGCCATATTAATGCGATACAATTTAATTCAATTTTTAGCATTACAATTAACAAAACGTAGCACATCTCTCTGTGTGTGTTCGTCTGCCGAGCTGCTGGAGACGAGCGGAAAAATCCTGTAAACATAAATGTTTATGATGCCCAATCAGAAACAAATTATGCAAATTTCAACCGTCGACAGACGGCCGGTCCTACCAGTGTTGAGACCGTGCAGGAGAGCATCTTCAAGAAAAAGGGTTGCGGACTGGACCGGGCGATCACATTATCTTGATTTGATACGCCCGTCCGCAAACGTGACGGGGTTGGTTTCACATCAAATAAATTCGACGTTTTTCTGCCGTGTTGGTTTTGTGGAAAATTAGCTTGTCTGCGTATTTCCTGTGCTAGCGTGGTTGGCGGGGACCTCGGCTATATGCCTAAGTTATGGTTCATAATTTGGAACAAAATATTACGGTATGATTTAGCATTGGGACGAGTTATTTTCGTAGTTTATTGGCCGGATAAAGGGTAGTGTCAAGTTTTTTGTTTGCTTTCGATGGGAGATCACGCAATCACAAGCACAATCTTTGAACGTGTGGAGATGTTGGATGGTTGATGAAGAGTATAAATTGATGGCACAAGTATTAATTGAATTTAAATGTCACCTGTGGTGGTAGGGTGGCAAATCCGGGTTTGATACATATTTTAATCTTAATTTGTTGGGATTGTTTGATGTCAATTTTGAAGCCATTAAAGCATGTTGGGTTTGTTACGCTCCTTGTATATGATTGGCTGTCCAGACTCCAGGCAAATCCTTAACAAGTTCTGGTGTTAGAGAGCTTTTCTTCTTCTAAGGTTCTTCAAACTCTAGAGGTCTTGGCTTTCCATTTTTGGCTTTCATTACTCAATTTGTTCGTCGGTCGATAGCCGTCCTTACGTACGAGGGGACTTTCCGATTGAGATGTGACACTCGTTCCTTCTAGCTAACACTTCAAATGTTTAGGAATGAACACATAATTCTATCCGCAGTGATCCATTACTATGGATGATTTAGAATTTAAATAAATTTGTCACAGATATTAAAATGATATGATATGGAACATGAATGAAGCATATTGTCGATCCTCTAACCCAGGTTTGTCAAACACACTCCTCATGGAAACACGTGCTAGGCGAGCAATATTCAGAGCAATTTGTCCTTTAAAAAACTATATCTGGGCTGATATAAGATTCAATTGACCTCTGTGGCGGATCAAGGTATTTGGAGGCCCCGAGCGGAATGGCAGTTGAGGCCCCTCTAATAGTGACTCGTTTGTGAGTAATACCAACAAGATTTCCCACGCCGACGAGGCCCCCTGTAACCGATAAGGACCTGGGCGGCCGCTCCATTCGATCCTAGGTTGATCTGCCACTGACTGACCCTGGCGCTTGAGTTTAACTATCAAGGACAACGTCATGTGTTTGTTGATTAGGGTTTAGAGTAGTTAAACAAAGAAATAACAGGATATGTCCACTGGAAAGCAGACCAACATTTTTACAACTTCCTAATTGAGCCCTGTTTCTGGATAAAAAAGATGCCATGTGAAATAATAGTTATTTGGGATAGGACCTATCCATACGATTATCACGAGATTGGACTTTTTCCTGTAGGTTTAGGTTCTATGCTGATTCCCTGGAAGCCAACATTACACATACCATAAACGAGATTCAGCTCGATGTATATGTCAGTGTCATGGAGTGTTTTGATGTCTCAAATGCAAGCGAACAAGCACAGTACGACCGATCGCCAATTTTTCATTCCAGGGTCATTTATTAAAATTTTTAGCGTTCGCTCAGTAAAATTTCCTTAATTTTTACATTCGCTTTTTCACAAGCCTGTATCGGGTATTGAATCCCGTTCGGACTGTCTCCTCATACGTAAGAATGATTATCTAGTCATGGGTGACAATACTTCAAAGAAGCCAGAAACTAGTGATGGCTCGTAGGAGTTTTTCCTGGATCGACTCACAGTCGAGCTTGTTCTTACAGGAATCGACTTCGACCCGTCAGGCGATTTCGTGACGACCCGCGGATTAGACCGAACTTGTCAAACTCACGTGTCGCCACAAACTTGTTCGAACTAGCAATACGACTCGAACGATTCCGGGTCGCCGACGGATTACTTCGATTTGGTAGGTTTTAATCGACCCGCCCATCACTTCCAGAAATGGCCTCACTAGGTTTTAGTGTCAAAAGAGAAGCAGAAGGTTCCTATGTTTCAATGCAGCCATTTATCAATTTTTGACTGAATTTTTTTGTGTGCAATGCAGCCCTAAAGTCAAGTTGAGTTTTACATGACTGTTATAAGCTGAGAGATTTTATTTGTGGGTAATTCAATTTAGTCTTATTACTTCGCAATTAACTATTAAAAATAGATAAAAATGATTGATGTTCATTGAGAAGAGACGCAAAGTTTTGAATATGTTTGTGAACCTACGGTAGATTTAGCATTCCGGTAGAATTAGATAAAACATTCCCAACTCTGAGTACAGGAAGAGAAAGGCATAATGAGAATATATATAAAAGCCTATAAATTCATCATGTATATTCTCCATTATTTGCTAAGTATTCCTTTAAAAATTTACTTCACTTCTGTTCTTTTTCAACAATAAAGTCAACCTTAACGATTTTTATTGTGTTTTCTTTTCTTATTTAGTGCACACACTTCTGACTTTACTTAAGTCTATATGCTTAGAGCCTGCTCTCAATACTATTGCCTACTCAATACAAAGGCAATACTCCTAATAGCTATTTGTGGCTATGTGAAAGGGGGGGATTAGAGTTATAAAACCTCGACAAATTCTCATAATTTATCTATGGAAGAGTTTGTTACTTTGTACTTAATGAAGAACATTTTTATCACCTTATCTTGAAGAGGTTCCTCCTTCAAATTTACACGACAGAACTATATACTTTTTTAAACGAGATTTAGCCATTACACGTTACATTTTTTGCACAATCCTTGATAGTTTGCATTCATTTCTTCACACCGATGAAAGCACCAATACGATATTAAACAATACTCACCTTCGCCTCTGTGAACATATTTTCCATTTTTGTTGTACTTGCGCGGATTATATTTTCCATCGTTTGGTGCACCCTGAACGACACTGCACACCAAAATGAGGCAAACCTGCAAAAGAAAACATCCTTCATCACTAATGCGCTCCGGGAAGACATTCCACACATTCTTGGGCACTGATCGAACGCGTGGTGGTTGACATGCAACGTTCTAACGCGTGGCGGGTTCATCAATTCCAGAGGCACATTGAGTCACACACACACAACACTCATTAGGTAAATCATTGCGCCACAGACAGTTAACGCCACAAGGTCACTGACGGCGACCGGCTTCCGGCTAGTTCCCCGGGAGAGCTGACGTGCCCTATTACCCGTCGGTGGGTGAGAAAAAGTTTTCACCACATCCCACACACACGCACACGTTCTGACATTCTCGACGCCCTATCCTCTTCGGAGAGCAGGTCGTAAACTATCCCGGCTTATTAGCGGGCACGATGACTCACTAAGACGGACGCTGGACTGTAGTACTGCATTGTGGCTGGTGGAATGACGGGTTGCTCAGTGACACGAACTCGCCAGCGAGGCGCGTACTTGCGGTGTCCGTAATTGATTAAATCAAACTAAACTGAAGCTGCGGCAAAATTCCTATTAAATACAACCATCCCTGCCCTGGTACGGTGTGGTCGCGATGTTATGATGTCGCCTAGCTGCCGTACCGTACCGATCGGGAGAATGCCATGCAAAATGGTGTGCGCCTAGGTACGGCCTTCCCCCGACCGTGTGTGGTGTGCGAGAGGCGCGAAAAAATATGACAGTAAAAAGTTTATGTTTATTGCCCTCCGAAGACCATCGATCGAGAGGGATCGACACATCTCCCCATCTCGGACGACCCTTGCATTGACAGTTCCCAGGCGCCCGTAATGCCCGACGCGTACAGACGTAAGCTTTCAGGATAATTGCGCTGAATCGTTTCTGCCCAAAACTGGCGACTCCAGTTACTGGGCATCCTTCCGTTCGAATCTCTCGACTTTGGTGGGCCAAATTTTTTGGGAGCTCAGCAAACACCGGAGGGAACGGTAGTTGCGGCTTACCGATAAACCACTTGCAAGGCCAGGCAAGGCCGCCACACTGAACGACGGTCAAGGTTTGTAGTCTGCAGGTCGGCCACGAATATCTAGACGGGCTAGAAAGTCGTGTACCTCCTTCAAAAGACACCGGGAATGGCTGTATGCGCCGGTTTCGGTGCTCACACTACATCACAACCCGATGCCAAACAAATGCAGAAGTCATCGCGTATTTAACACTTTTTTATAGCTTTATTTACATATAAGGCAAATGAGCGGAAGAATAAGACGTGTACAGATTTTATGGGTCATAAAATCGTTCAGAATCATCTCCGGCACCCGGCGGCATCCTCCGCATCGGTGGACTTTGAGCGAAAGTATTCATTTATTAGACGCCCGGTTGCGATCTTAGATGACAAATCATCGAGCTGCATTCGCAATGAATGGTTGTGGTTTGTGTGAAAAATCGATTCAAACTCCTGTCTTTTAATTGCAGGAAGAATGTGGCTGACCTTAACTGCTAAGAGATGAGTTCGTTGAATTTTGTACACGGCATCTTTGGAGCATGCATCCTTTCCAACTGCCTACCGAAACGATCGATGAATTGTGGGAAGAGCTGTAAATGGTGGAACGATTACGAACTGTGCAGAATTTATGTACGATCTGGAGGTGGTGGTGGTGGGCTTCGATGGATGCGTACATCAATCGGTAATCCTTGAGCCGTATTTCATTTTCGATGCGACTGTCGTGTTTTGAAAGTTGTTGTGTCCCTAAAAAGGTTCCTTTTGCGAGTGTGCGTGCGAGTGCGTTGATGATACGGAGCACTCAACGCAGTACGGTTGATGAGTGGCTTTAAGTTTTGTTGTGCGACTTTTATTACGACGAATACATATTCGTTTGCGAAAATGTGTAACCTTGCGTGGGGATGGTTAGTGCGAAAGCCACTTCGTACCGGGCGCACTTGTTTTGGGGGAAATGATCGAGTCCTTGAATTATTCAACGTTTATTTAACATTTAATTTATGCTTTGTTTTATTCTTGAGTGACAGCGTCACCGTTTTGCAATGTTTACAATGAACACAGTCTTTCCATTAGTAATTATCTACTGGTGACAAATCATTGGAAGAGAACTGGGCCCTTAATTTTTTGGAAAAATAGCCCTTCATTTTCAAATTAATGCATTTGTAAATGTAAATTTTAAGAAATTTTTTAATCCTTTTTTTGATATATTCGTAAAATTTATTCTTTTATACGAAGAATGAGAACTAAAAAAACACGTTAAAATGCTTCCTATTCCGATTTTTGAAACGCGTGCTTGAGATCCAACCCCATCGAAATGAAAGTATGCAATTGATAGCGTACATTTAGGCGCACCGTGTTT
The DNA here is from genome assembly GCF_013141755.1 of Anopheles stephensi. Classification (NCBI taxonomy): domain Eukaryota; kingdom Metazoa; phylum Arthropoda; class Insecta; order Diptera; family Culicidae; genus Anopheles; species Anopheles stephensi. The sequence goes on along the minus strand of NC_050203.1, from coordinate 54,335,473 downwards.
GCTTGTCCAGGGGTAGGCAACTAATCTACGTAGCATGTTACGGTTGTGAATTTATCTGATTTTTTATCGTTTTTAGTGGCTTTGGTGACTAGCAGATGATATCATGCTACTGCCACCTAGCATAGATGAAACACGAATGGCCATCCGTCGGCTCAAGAACAACAAGGCACCAGGCACCGACGGAATAGTAGCCGAACTGATCAAAAACGGTGGTGCAGCACTCGAACAGGAAATTCATCAAATTATTACTGAGGTATGGGATAGCGAATCGATGCCTTGTGATTGGAATCTTGGCATCATCTATCCTATATACAAAAAGGGAGATAGGCTAGAGTGCAGCAACTACAGGGGTATTACGGTGTTGAATACCGCCTACAAGATCTTCTCCCTAATCTTACAAGATCGACTTGTCCCATTCGTTGAAGAGATAGTCGGAAACTATCAGAGAGGATTCCGAAACGGAAAATCAACCACTGACCAGATCTTCACGATGCGGCAAATCTTGGAGAAGATGGCGGAGCAACAGCTCCACTCCTACCATCTCTTTATTGATTTCAAAGCCGCCTATGACAGCATAGCCAGGGTAAAACTCTACGACGCAATGAGCTCTTTTGGAATCCCGGCCAAGCTTACCAGGCTTGTACGAATGACAATGGCCAACATCACATGCCAGGTGAAGGTGGATGGAAAACTCTCAGGGCCCTTTGCTACCACCAAGGGCCTGCGCCAGGGAGATGGGCTCGCCTGTCTCCTCTTCAACCTGGCGCTAGAGAGAGCCATCCGTGACTCAGAGGTGGAAACTTCGGGGACCATCTTCTATAAGTCAATCCAGATCCTGGCATACGCTGATGACATAGACATCATTGGTTTGAGGCTCTCCTATGTAGCAGAAGCTTATCAAAGGATCGAGCGTGCGGCACAGAACCTCGGGTTGGAGATTAACGAGGCGAAAACCAAAATGATGGTGGCACCACCAGCGGCCCTGCTAACAAACACTGATTTACGCAGGGGTGATGTACAGATAGGTGACCGCACCTTCGAAGTCGTCCAAAACTTCACCTATCTGGGGTCAAAAGTCAGCACCGACAACAACATTGATGTTGAGTTACGCGCACGGGTGCTGGCTGCCAACCGGTCATACTACAGCCTGAGGAAACTTCTCCACTCTAAATACCTGTCGCGACGGACGAAGCTGGGACTGTACAGAACATTTATAGTCCCAGTACTCACATACGCCTCTGAGACATGGACTCTGTCCAAAACTGACGAAGCCCTCTTAGCCGCGTTCGAGAGGAAGATGCTCAGAAGGATTTTTGGCCCCGTATGTGTGGAAGGACAATGGAGGAGCCGCTACAACGACGAGCTCTACGAGCTGTATGATGATCTCACTATCGTACAGCGCATTAGACTCGCCAGGCTCCGGTGGGCTGGTCACGTCATGAGAATGACACCGGACGACCCAGCCCGTAAAGTCCTTTTAGGCCGTCCACAAGGACAGAGGAGGCGTGGTAGGCCCAAATTGAGATGGAGTGATGGCGTTGATGCGTCCGCCAGAACGGCCGGGATAACGGATTGGCAGACGACGGCGCTGAACCGTGAGCGGTATCGAGGATTGTTGCAGCAGGCCAAGACCGCAAAGCGGTTGTAGCGCCTGATAAGTAAGTAAGTAAGTGGCTTTGGGCCTCCGAGACATTATTCGCTTCTGAAAGTAAGAGCAAATCAAAGAATAACGAATACCAAACAATTTTTAAACAGCTTCTTAATTTTGTCTATACTTGCAAATGTTTGCAGTGGATTTCGGGCAACCCGACGTCTATACGCCATTTGTGAATTAAGTAATAGTAATATATGCTAATAAAATAATATGATAAAATATCGTTATGTATAAGTAATATATTTACTTTAATCTCGTCTAGTTGAAAATACCTTTCATATGATGGAGATATCACATACAGCAATGAACAATAGAATAGTACCGTCAAGTTCAGTCTTCTTTCTCTTAGCTTGCTCAGTGATGACTTCGTTTAAAAGACAAGGTAAAGACGCCAATGCTTTCTCAGGAAACTAGTTCCAGGACTGCACTCTTTCAACCATGATTAGACCATTGATTAGATTAGACTCCACCTGATCCAACCAACGATGTGCGTGCTGTGTTCCTCTTCACCTCGTACCGCACGGATCGCTGACGAGTGCCTTCCTGGTAGGGTACATCGAACCCTTCCGGCATACACCACCATCGTTCAAGACTCGTGCTCGTAGAGGAATGCCGGACGTATCAGTAAGTGAGTGAGTGAGGTCACGCATTTTGTGCATTTTTGTAAACTTCTTAATCGCAGGTGGTTGCGGTCATGAAGACTTTGCGTTGCAATAGTTTTAATGGTGATAAGGCAAGGCTTCTCTCAATCACTTGTGTCGTCGGAGGGCTTATGTATCACCCATACTCTCATAGCCGTTGGGTTAACCCGTATACCCCAGTACTAATATTTGGAGAGGCATATTTTCGTTCTGTATGCCGTGGCAGTATTGAGCAGGAGTAGGGTATAAAGAGACTATGTGATCCTTCGAGAGGCTTCAAATCCATACCCTTGTCAGTGCAGTTGCTACATACTCTGTCAACAGTACTAGTTTAATAATAGTTTCAAAAGAATGGTTATGCTGACGAAATTCGATGTATATTGATGTTTGAAAGGAAAATGAAGATATTTTTGGATCGGTTGATTTCTGCTAAACTGGTGCTTTTATTATACAATCGTTAAAGATCGTTCTTTGAATGCACGCCTACGCCATAAAAAAGTCATCTTGCTAATGTAAATTTTTTATTTAGTATTTTTAGACAAACTCAAAAATAAATCTTCAAAAATAAAAATTCAAAAAAATTTCACCTGTTTCACTTTGGCTGGGCGGCTAAATATTTCAGCAGCTTCTCGATCGCTGGCGGCACCTTCGGTATATGGTCACCCTGTGCGAAGGTAACGAGCGCAGAAACAATTAATCATTTACCCACTGTCATCAACGACACCCATTTGTCATGCAGCAAATGCAAAGCGGATTGACGCATCATACCTGTGGCAGGAAACCGTTCCCATCGGCAACATAATCGACACGATAGACGACTCCATCGTCACCGACGTACTGGTAGAAACCTTGCGAACGAAGTCCTTCCGTGGCCGTGCCCTTGTCTTCGATACGTCCCGCCTCTTCGGCCAGGATGCCGTTTTCGGTTTCAAATCTATGCAGATAATGGGGTGAGAAGAAGAAGAAGTATTTAACAGGTTGAAATACTTGGTGTATCGTGCCGCTTCTCGTTACTCACACATAATGGTAGCCATCGTTTTCGACTTGATTTTCTAGGCGAATAATTTTCCATCCATCCGGAGCATAGGCTGGCTTGGGAGCGACTTTGACCTGAGCAATGCGGGCCAGTGTAGGTACTGGGGTCGGTGGTGGGGTAGAAGGAGGCGATGATGTAGTTGTTACCGGTTTCGGTGGATTAGAGTTAGCTCCAGCGGCATCCGCTCCTGCAGCACCCGTCCCACCTCCAGCTCCACCCGACGATCCTTGACGACCTGCTCCACTACCGCTAGGTCCTTCGATGTGCTTGTAACGGTTGTCCACGTGCACGTAACGGCCATCATTCCTCGGGACGTATTTACCATCGTTTCCTGGATTGTAACGGCCATCGTTACGGTTGTAGTAGCGACGATCGTTTACGTAACGATAAGTGTTGTACGGATACTGAAGGTATCTACTGTCGGTGTACGGGCGATAACGGGGCCGTTGCGTAGTTAGCTCGCTGGGCGACGGTCTATATTTACCATCATTTTGTGCTGCAGCAAGTGCCAATACACCCGCTAGAAGAAAAATGCTCTATCGGGAAAATAAAATAATTAGATCGATCCATAGCTAGTAAGATGAACCTTCAAAACTTACCAAATGGAGGCGCATGATGCTTGGTGAACTGTATTTGAGCAACGAATTGTCAACGTTAGCACAAGAGTACTACGTTGCTCTATAAGCGAAGTGAGTTTAATTCCCATTCCATATGGTCATGGTTTTATATACCCTCGCACTCAACGTCTGCGAACAGTGAATCTTCTCACTTGTAGAATGAAACGGGAAAATGTCATATTTTCCCGAGCTGATGAATTTATTTCATTTGCGCCTGATGCAAATATGTTCGATGTGAAGGGGTCGGTTCTTCCCAGAATCCAACAAATATGAACAGGACTGTTCCATCCATTGGGCATCCATTGGCACAGCTGCGGCGCATACCGACCAGACCGATCACTTAACCGGCAAAGGACGTTAAATTTATTACAAAAATGCTCGATATTTTTCACCTTTTCGCTCGTGCCCTCGGGTTTGAGTTATTATCCTGCCACCGAATGTCAATTGATAAACCAGACTGACCTGTTGGTGATCGCGCTCGGTAAAGCTTGTTTTTCGTCTCGTAAAGTGTGCTAAATTAGTGACGATTAAGATGGGTTGGATCGTAGGCAGGTGTGTACGAAAGACAGCTGCTGTGTGTGTGGTGAGTGCCATTGTGTGTTAGTTACTTTGGAGACTTGAGTGAGAACGTACGTTCTGTGGAAAGTGTTCGTGAATTACTTGTGCTAGAATATTGGCTTGAATACTTCTAAAGCCGTTAAGTTATGATTAAATTTATTCAATTTTGTGGATCTTTCTTTTTGTGTTAAAATATTTGTTAACACAATTGAGTTCTCAATTGTGTTGTGTTATATGGAGTTTCTTTGTAGTAAAATCCAACTTAACATTCGTGTAACTTAAGGTTCGGAAAAAGAAATGTAATAATAACTTATTTATTCTGTCACGTGGCAGTCGTGTCCAAGCTGGTCTTCAATATTGAAAAACAATTAAAATATAATAACACTTATTTGTCTTATTCGTCTGTTAATAATAACTCAGAAATCGCTGTCCGTGATCGAGGTGACATCCTAGAGGGACCATTCTTGTAGTGATGGCTGACTGTAGAATTAAGTGATCTTAGTAATTCATACTATGAGGCCAGGATGGTAAGTAAAAAAAAATGGTGTCACTATTTCACCTGATGCCCTACTACAAATAGTAGGAACTTTAGCCAGGTATCTCTCATCTTCTTCTTTGGCCTAACGACCTGTTAGGTCATGCCTGCCATTTCTGGCTTTCTAAACTTAATGATACCACATAGTTGGATAGTCATAGTTGGATTAAATAAGGGTTAGCTCACAAATTCTGTAGGTCGCAGTGGAGGTAAATTTTGATTCTCTTAGATTGCCAACAGTGTTCTCAGCTAATCATTCTATGCGATTGTCACGTAGACAACTTCACCTAAGGCATGAAAGAAGAGTTTTGTATAACAATGACAAGGACATTTGGCACCGTTTAGACGGACAAGAAGATAGGCTCTTCAGGATGATTGAATATAAATTAGTAAAAAAATTAGCCTTTGCCTTACTGCATACTTTAAAACAATACACTGGAGGTAATGAAACAATGCAGAATTTTTCGATAAAGTCAAGTGTTTGATTATTTCAGATTTTTGTACACGCAAGATAGCATTGTGCGGAACGTTTTAAAGAAAGAAGATTTTTTCAATGCCTCTATAAATTTTTATAACTATTTGCAAGCGTTTTAGAATCCTGATCGTGGATGGCTTATTGGCGTTAGATTTACCCGTTGTTTTAGTGGAAATTTGAACCGCGAACATGTTGTGGAGTCGTTGATCGTTAGGCATGACTAACCCAAAACCAAGTTCTTCTTCTTCTTTAGCGTTACAATCCCGACAGTTCTCTGGCTGTCATTTATAGCTTTATTTGACTTGTCTTGTTAGTTGTGTATACGAGAAGACGATCTGATAGGATTTGATTTCTGGTCCTGCCTTGTGAAGGCCGCCTCGTCCAACAGACTGTCCCAACCAAAACTAAGTTACATATTAAATTAAAGATTTTAAAAATTTCCACATCATTTCCGTGCGAACAGGTTCTTACTGTTATAGGAAGAATGGCGATATAGTTGAGATAAAATTTGATTGGACAGGTGCGTGTTGCAATCCTCAAATGACCTCACAACACATCACCCATCCAATGTGTTTGCCAAACCACGCACAAGCAAACTTTTCGCAAGCACAAAAACCACAGTCAGAATTAAAAATAGTTTTACGCTACGCAACAAGCCTTTCTCGCCTTGTCCATCTACCACGCCCGGTCTCCAGCACTTCCTATCTTAAGAACCATAAGAAGATGTCTCCGGGTCTATTTTTAAAGTCCCACCGGGATCTTCTGCGTCGCCCACGAAAACACAAACCAAACAAAGCCCCCAACTGAATGTGCTCGGCAACTCTTCCTCGCGCCGACCATCATTGGTCGGACCGGATCTTGGGACGACATTCAAGGTTGGGCAAGATTTCACGGCCTCCGCCGTCCGACCGTGTGGTCCGGTTCGGGTCTTCTTCGGACCATTCAGTTCGGTTTAGCATACGTGTGATACGGGTCGATATGCGGGACCGGAAAATCGAAGGCCATCCATTTCGTCATCATCATGGTGCGTAGTATTATTGCCGCTACTACCATACGGTGGATTTTTCTGTTTTCGGATGCTGTGAATATAAATCTTTGTGGGTCAGTATCGGGTGGGTAGCATAAAATTAAACCCCGATACGCGCAAGGTCGTGGCGGATTGCATCGCCCCCCCATGAGGATTTGGAGGGGAAAGGGATTTTAAATTCGAGTCTCATCTGCATCGAAAATCGAAAAAAACATAACACAACAACCACGTCATGAAGCCTTCTGTTTGCATAAGCGATCGCCATCTTAAGCGACACTCAATGTCAAGTTCAGCCGAAGCATTTTTTGTTTGATCGGTATGAGTTGACAGACTTTTTTGTTTGTTTAGGAGAAAAACAAAGATAAAATCTGCTTACAAACACCAAACAAACGAAGAGAGAGAGAGAGAGAGAGAGAGAGAGAGAGAGAGAGAGAGAGAGAGAGAGAAACATTACTTTCACCCGGCGACACTCAGCTGGGAACGAACGAGTTCAACGAACGGGCAAGTGACGAACCCTTGTTGGTAGAACAGCTGAGACAGGCCATTTTCAGTCAAAGTTGATGCAAGATTTCCTTGTACGAATATTTGTGCTCGCGCACATCATTATGGTGGCGGTGCTTTTTGTTTTTATTTCCTTGTCACTTTACGCTTCAGAAACATGACTAGTTGCTGCCAAGTGCCCGGGACCTGTATCACTAACCTAATTCACTATTTACGGCTCGCAGTGTGTGTGTGTGTGTGATTGTTACAGCTAGAGCTACACAGAACCACGCTTGTTCCGGCTCAGGTTAGCCAACAGTCGCAGGGCACGCTCGATGGCCTCCGGGATCGGTGGTGGCGTTGGCAGATGATCACCCTGCGGCTGGAATCCATTCTCGTCCGCGATGTACTGCAGGGAGATACGGTTGCCTTCTGGATCGGTGTACGAGTACTGTCCTTGGGAAACCTTTTCGGGGGTAGATTCATGGAAATAGAACAAAAGTTTAGCGTGTGTTGTGTGGATTGACATCAGGAGCTAGCTACCTGAGCTTGTTCTTCGCCGAGATTCTTCAGTGTGCCCTGCTCTTCGGCCACAATTCCGTTCGACGTTTCGTACGCGTACTGATAAGTGCCGTCCGGGTTAACTTCCGAGTCCTGCCTGAGTACGGTGGCATCCTTGTCTGCCGTTACGGATGCAATCACTGCAAGCACGAGCACATAGACGAGCTAAAACACACAACCAAAAAACAACAAACAATCAACACACAATTAGTATCTCCCCATTTTGGACACAGGCCACTTTTGACACACGCGTCGGCGCACTCACTACACTACGCACCTGGTTCATTTTGTTCACTGTAAAGCTGGCACGCGGAAGATGATTCTACGCTTGACGTCACGCTAGACGGGATCGGGCACCACTACTGTTGGTCGTCGCGCTTGGTACAGAAATCTGGCAGCGGCCGCAGCAAGGCGTTGGCTATTTATATCGGTGCGCACGGCAACGGTTGGCTGTGGATTTTTTTTCTTTTGGTTTTCGGTAAACCTTGTATTTCGTCCACCTTTCGGCCACCTTTCGGGTTTTGGTTCGGTTTTTCGGCAAAGCGAACCAGCGTCCGGTTGCGTGTGTCCTAGCAAATCACCATAAGGCGCATCTAAAACGCCCTCCTACCCGTGTCCGATAGAAGCGATCGAACCAGCAAAAGAAAGAAGCAAACATACACACACACACACACACATGCGCTGGTGGGGCCTAGAAACAAGTTGTTCGTTAGACAAAATTTGCATAAGTTTCAACGACACCCTCCACAGTCGGAAGATTTGATTACCCACCGGATCAATGGCAGATGGACCATCACCGTCAGGGGCTATTGCATCATTGACAGGTAGTTGTAGTAGCAGCAGGCACGACGACAATAGCGCTGATAGAAGAAGATCACACAGACGGCAGCAAGCCGCTAATCGTTATGATCTGGCACACGAGCAGTCGAGGGAGTCGATTTTGGCAGGGTCAAACTCTCTTCAATGCGATTCGGAGAGCTGCCTCCTTGAGCGTTACCTCGAAGGAATGCAGTTTTATTTGCCGAACTCTTCCCTGCGGTCCGCCTTGGGAAACTAATTTTAGTCGTCTAAATGCATTCGTTCAAGGGTAGACGCAGGTAAAATATGCGTGCTGGGACTATTTTTTTCAATGCTGCGCGATACTCGATCGGACGGACCCGATAGCGCCAGGATGAAGCCGTGTTGAAGTCAATTAAGTTAAACGATGTAAAATATTTGCCGATTAGGGCGGTGAGTTGCGGAGTTGGTAGCAGCGGAGCAGAGGTGAACATATCCTGGACAAACTCGTTAAACGCGCGCCCATTTGGGCAGGATTCCCCGGTGGGCGGAAACTCGCACTGGAATCACGCCCAGCCGTAAATATTCTTTAGGGCTCATGAATATTCATACCGTGCGCGGCAGACGCGGGCGGATGTACCGGCGTTCTCGTGGGCATAATCAAAACAATTAATAAACACCGGATCGAACGGTGCCGCTAAATCCATCACGCTTCCAAGAAATTTATCCAAAGGCCCGGGGTGGGAGTGATGGTGGGAAGGGAGGTTAGAATGGTTGGCAAGCTAAATTTGGTGAAAAATCATTTCTTTCAGTATTGTTCTATTCTCACGCGATGCCGTCGGTGCACAGTGGGATAAGCTTGCTTGCTGTTATGAGCTTGCCATCATTAAGAGTTGATGGCCAGTACGATCAGTTTATTTCAAAATACAACTGATAGGAATAATCAATATATTTGTTAAATATTTTATAATTTCCTTTTCGTCCTCTTGACGGACGCCTCAACCGTAAGAAGGTCTGGGTTAAGCAGTACAACTAAATAAACCTTCAAGCGATCATGTGTCATAGTTTTCCAATCATTCGTTCCAACTTGAGCCTTTTATGCTCCGTCTGTACATGTTGCCGGCATTAAAAGACTTTATGGTCTAGGTTGCCCGGAGGCATTTTAGTGACATGGCCACTACACCGAGTCTAACAAGGCGCTCCGGTAACATCAAGAAACTGTTAGAAGAACCCCCTACGTTGTCTTTCTATGTATGCGGTATCCATGCGTAAAAGACTAAGAAGAGAATCACATTTGAAACGATGTTTGACTAATATTCTTACAAAGTAAAAACATACAACAATTAGGACGAGTTAGCTTTCTAGATTTCAGTTTCGTCGGGTGTCAGAACTGTATGGGGATATTTTGGGTTGTTCTCATTCTTCTCAACTTCGAACAGAGCTGTTGCTCTGTTATTCAGATTTTCTCTATATATTCAAACCAAAACCCAGATTATGGACTTCATGCATGGACCAGTGAACCAATTTTTTAGGTCACCCTTTCCAATGGGACAACTCTGGAGGATTCTGTTACATCAGGCAAAGTAAAATGAATAATAGTCTAGCCTAGTTATGAATACATGCAAAACTAATCCATATTCTGTTATAAGTAACTTCAGCTTACAGGAGTTGAAATATTTGAAGTTGTTCTGAAGAGACTGGGGAGGTATGTTAGTAAGATTCTAGCTTTTCTTCCTGTACATCAAGCGTTCATTCTACACTCTTAATTTGCTTGCTCTTTATAACATAGGTTCTGCTTCAAATTCCATGCGTATTTAAGTTTTACTCAAGGAGAATGGATATCTAAACTAAATCTTCTCTACTCTGAATTGCTTTACCTCTTCTATCTGTTTCCATCTAGAACATAAGTCGATGCTATTTAAACCGACTTCAAATCCGTGTTCGTTTATGTTCCATATCCTTCATTGCTTCTTAAAATTTTCAATTAAGATCTCAATAGTTCCCTTATCTTGTGGCTTAGTTCCTTTCTCAGTGATCGTTCTTACATCGTCAAGCTTATTGACCCTTTTTTCAACTCTTTGTCGGGAGACAGAGTTAGTGTACCTCAAGGTAGTGTTCTTAGACTCTTGCTTTTTGTTCTAATCATCTGTAAGGCATATGATTCGAAAATATCTCCTTCTCAATGGATGGTATGTCTCTCCAACTAATTCTAGATTGTTCTTCGCTTGGTTTGCTTGCAATTTTAATTACCTTATGCCTAGAAAAAGGTATCTTTATTTCAATAATTTTCCTCATTCCCAATTAACCTGTGCTTCTTTAATCAAGAACTTTGGCGTATGGCTTAATTCTGGTTTTAACATTCGCCAGCATTTTGATTTGCTTGTTAGAGCAGCTCATTAAGCCCTCTGCTTGTTGAAGAGAATTGCCTGAAACTGTAACGATCCCTTTGTGTAATAACGTACTCTTCTGCTCGCTGATCATCAGGTTGGAATAATGTGCGTTAGTTTGGTCTCCGACTGCTAGGATACATATCGATCGTGTCGAACAGGTCCAGAGGTCATGTACCACATTCATTTTCCTGGAATTCATTCCTCTAGTTTACCCAACTACGCATCCAGGCATAGTGTCCTGGAACATAGGCCTAGAAACAACAGAAGACCGTCGTTTACTTGCTTAATCATCATTATTTGATGCTCGCTTGTTGGAATATACCGGTGCTCAGGATCTATCCATCTGCGATCTCATTGAGATCTTTATATTATAGGGAATACAGGGTCTAGGCCTGGATGGCCGTTACAATCCTTTATAGTGTGCCTTTGTTCAATAAACTGGTATCTTTTTTACGTTAAGGTTAATTTCCATGCTTCTAGATTTAAAATTGTATTCCAAAAATTCATTTCCATCATAAATCCACGCTATTTCCCATAGTGCATGTTGGCAGGTTGTATGACTAACAGATAATACCAACAGGGCGCCACACGGGAATCAATCCCCAAACAACAACAACAACAAAATCTGCGACACACACACACACGCAAACCGATACGTTACCTGGTGAGCAATAAAAAGAACGAGCCAAACGCTCATAATCTTACCATACATAGTTCATTCATCCACCGACTCGCACGCTACTTGCCTTGAGATTAAAATGTTCCCCATACGCCTCATGCCTCGTTTTATGGTGCTGCTGATCGGCTGATCGGCGAGTTTTACAGCCAGATAGAGTATGAGGAGGGATGCAAAGAGGAAAAGAGCGGGGGTTGTGTTCGGAGTGCAAGAACGCGGCTAGAAGCCACACGCGAAACGCAGAAAGGATGCTTGGAGGGTGATTAGTTTGATGGGCAAACGCGAACGGGGCCTATCGAGCTCTGTCAGGGGATTAGTTAAAAGCTTGCCACGGTGAAGGATAACGCTGCTGTCGGCCCAAAACAGCTTGTGATACGAAGCGTTCGATAATGATGAAGCCATGTTAGCGGAGATGCGCCGTCGAGCAAATAAAATTATACGATTGTTGGATTTAAATAAAAAAACGTTATGATTTATTTACATACCTCGCGTGTATGTGACCGTGTGACAGTGCTATGTATCGGTGAGTTTTGCTTACAATTGCTCAACCCGTTATCTCTGTACCGCACCGTTCGAGTAACACTAAATAGGCGATTGATGAGTCTTGCTTTACGTGCTAGTTAATGGGGCGTGCGTCGCGTGCCACCATCTCGCTCAGTACCTCCGCGAAGCGTCATCAGCCGGGGGCAGACTGGCCAGATACTCGAGCGCACGCTGGATGGCCGGCGGGATGGGGGGTGGTGTGGGCAGATGGTCACCGAGCGGCTGGAAACCGTTCTCGTCCGCAATGTACTGCACCCGTATGAGCTGCCCGTCCGGTGCCGTGTAAGAATACTCTCCTTGAGCGACCTGTACGAAGCACGAAGAAGCTGGTTAGTGGTTTGCCATTTAACCTTCCCGCGCGTCCAGGACTAGGCGTGTGTACGATCGAAGGACGAGACTCGTGCGAGATCGAGTGGTCCGACCGCACGGTATCGGCCGAGTCAGCCACAAAGTATCAATTAATTACTCATCTTCGCTTGTGCAGGCACGCACGCATCGAAACGGTCAAGAGGCTTGTTCTCTTCGCCATCGATCTTTGGCGGCGGATGTTTTTTTTTGTGGGATTACCGAGGGTGGGCACAGTAACTGATGACGACGTGTAAAGGAGCTTTCGCAATGCAACCGGCACTGGCCGGGTAAATGCCGACCGCTTCACTTGCCAACTGTTTCATTTACGCCGGTCAGATTGTGCAATTGAGTATCAGGCTACAATTTCTGAGCTATCGGCTTGATGCTGGGTGTTGAGATTAATTCCGCCAAACGGGATTGAGATGGTGTTTTGATAATGTGTGTCACTATTCGAGCATGAGAATCTCGATGATTAAAATTAGCAATCAGAAGGCAGCCACCAACAGCTTTGTCACAGTAGCACTAAATTGGCAACATCACTTTTATTGGCGTCAGTTTCCAAAAATCATAACCAGATTGAACCATATCGCTCTGCCCGCGGGTGGCTTAGATTGGCCATTGGATCATCAAAAGGTTTGGCCACCGAAATGACAGCAAAAACCGTTACACAAAACCAAAATAAAAGCACACGGGGGGGCAAACTCTCCCAAGGCAACACACTCCCCAGCACTTTGCAGAAAAGGAAGCCAATTAACCTTTTCCCGAAGTGCTGCCGTTTATTTCGTTTATTTTTGCACCGAACCACCCACCTTCCATCTCCCGTCCTGTCCCCCTTTGATGGGTCATGCAACGAAAAAGCCATCGGTGTTGCGCAACCAGAAGCAGTCTCCCTAATCCGTGTGACCGTTCGGATCTGGATCCTGTTCGATTGCGATGCGGCTGCGATGCACGAGCGCCAAAAGGGAATCGAGAGAGAGGGCACTCTGCGCCATTGCATGCCAGCTCGTCAAAAGCATGTCAGCCCTCGATGGGATCGTGTCACCCAGCATCACCATACGCTCCCGGCCGGCAGTGACACCGGTGACCTCGGGGACGCGCCTTACTGGCTAGAAATTACAAACCGAACTTTGAGGATCAGCTGGAGCGGTACGCGAGCGAGGGAATTAGAAAGAAAAGCTCACCACGCTGATGAGCTGCTCTTTGGCAGGTCACAGGGCAACTAGGGGGAGGGGAAGTTTCGGGTGATGGGCGACACTCAGAAGAAGCTATAAATATTTGCTTCGTCAAGCGGTTTTGATTAATGGACGGCAGCAATTGAGGGTGGATTGCTGCCATTGCGGGGAGTTTGACCGAGCGCTTTAATCGATGCAATCAGTGGTGCGTTTCAAATTTCCGATAACTCTTACATAAAAGCTGACTGCTTTCGGTAACAAGCCGTACGGGGAACTGGGTCGTGCAAATGTTGGTCCGCTATTGTCCGCCAAAGGGCAATGGCAATGAGGAGGAGTTTAAAATTGGGAAATGTTTTGTGTACGGAAGGGCGTTAATTTCATGCTGTTTTTGTCTGGATTAAATTTAGCGCAAAAGATTAGATGGAAGTCTAGTTATGGAACAGTAACCCTATCTCAATTGATCTCAATAGTCCCGTCGATTTCAATGCATTTTTGTCCCTCTTAATTCATATATACTCTCTACTTCATGAATGCCATTTCCGTAGTGTGATGCTCTGATCTGCAGTCGCTTTTGAAGTTTACAAAGTATGTTTGAATCCTTGCTCTTTAATTGCTTAATTTTTTTTCAAAATGTCTCTTGGACTTTAATTATTCAAAAATGATTTTGAAGGATACAAAGGAATGAAACATAGCGAGAATAACACACTCAACAGATTAAATGTGAAATATCCTTGATTTATACTCAACATTTGCTTCGTTCTCTTTCTAGGATCAATACCCTTCTAGTTCGACTGACAGACTACAGAAAGTGAGAGTCCACCGTACTTCATGAGAGTTTTCAATGCTGTTTTAGAACAAATCTAGCTACGATAGAACTTTTTGGCTGTTTAACTGTGAGATTAACCTCCCATAAAGTTTCTAAGTATTTAAATTTGCATAGTGCTTTGAGTTGAGCTATGATGCTAATTAGTAAATACTATAAAGTCTTCTTAGCCACAATGTGACTGGTAAAGAAATGTCTGACGCTTAATGGAACTCTATGGCCACGCAAGACAGAAAAACTAGTAAAAACTAAAGCAAGACTGAGGAAAACATTAAACATTTAAAAATTTATGAAGAGATGTACATCAGTAGAAAATAAATACTTGAAAGATATCCTAACGATGAACAAAACATGAAGCGATGAACAAATGTACTTTTTCATAATTTAATGGTATAATAATTTTACTTCAAAAATATTAATTAGAGAGATTTATCGTATGGAACGAATGAGGCGGTCCGGTGGACGAGGCGATAACAGCGCCGGTCTTCACACGGCAGGACCGGGGTTCAAATCCCATCCTGACCGCCTCCCCGTGCGTTGGGCTGACTACTTTACTAAGGGTAAAAATAATTCACAGAAAGCCAGAAATGGAAGGCCGAGACCTCTAGAAGTTGCAGTGCCAAGGAAGAAGAAGAAGAACGTATGGAAGCTGCTTCAGAGCTGTTTAAAAGTGTCTCGAACTAAGATGTCGCGTATCGACTGCCAATCGCCAATTAAATCGGTAATCTTCAACATACACAAATTAACCTGACTTTTACTGGAACTGTGACACACATCGAACCGAGAATTTAGGCATTAGAGCCCTTCTATTCTATTCTTCGCAATGTCACTTTCAGTTTTTAACAATTCTTAGCACCATTTTCCTTACACTCACCTGTGTTTCCTGCTCGGTTCCGGCATTCTTCAGGAAGCCCTGCTCTTCCGCCACAATACCATTTCCCGTCTCGTAATTCCAGCTGTAACTACCATCCGGATTCACCTCCTGCTCCTGCCGTATGATGGGAATTGGTTCAGTGACTGGCCCTTGGGGGGCACATTCCACTCCACCCAACACCAGCAATAGCACACAGACACAAACGTAGATCTATCCATTGGGAAAGAATATACAAACAAGAATACATCAAAAACACTCAAAATACACTTCATTTCTTAAGGGTCCATCACAAAACTTACAATCACTTTCATTCTTAAAATTTGCTATTGCTTGCTTCACAAAACTCTCACACACTTGTTTGGTGTCGCCGCTAATATCGTATACACTCGAAGTTACACCGAGAAGGCGTCGTCGAAGCCTGCGATCCTGCTCGGCCGTGGTGACGTTTCGTTCTGTCGATGGGAGGCTTCTTCGTGGGAGATATTTATATCTGCACGGTGTGCGCCTCGAGGATCGTTGCCGAATATCGCACGTTCGTGTCGTGCACTCCAGCGAAGCGGTCCGCTGTACAAGGGCAGGGATGCCGTTTGAAGCTGTCCAAGCGGTGTCCCTTTTGCAGTGACTTCAGGGGGTGAGCTTACAGCGACAGCCGACCCCTACCTTACGTCCAACTGACCACGAAACCCTAACCGACCCCAACCTACTCACGCATACAATATCAGCCTTCAGCTTCCCTCGCTTTCCACACACCCACCCCCTGGCGTCTAGTCGCACGCGAACTGGGAGGTACTTGATTATTGTTATTATTACCATAGTCGCACCAAGCTCATGAAGAAGCCGCGGTCCAAAGCGCTGTCCGCACTGCAGCTGGACCGACGGTGAAGATGATCTTTCCCACCCCGTTTGCTTGCTTGCCGGCTGATCGTGGCATTTCGGCGTCCATCGTTTGGTGGCTATTGGAGTACGTACGGTCGAAGAAAAGAGGGCGCTACCCGATGCCATCTACACCACGGTCCCACCACCCAGTATATGGCGCTTCGGTGTGACGCTCGAGGGGTGCAGTTGTACCAGGGGACAGATTCAACGATACGAACAAACAGCTTGCCTAGTGGACGCGGTACGTTGGCACAGGGGCAATGAGCAACACTTAAGCCACTTTTAGTTTTCGTTTTTGGATGATCTCGTCTGGTTTGGGGTCCGTGAACGTGATAACGGGTTCGTCGGAAGGGAGAGAACCGTATTGCCGGTGCCGTTAACCGGTGGAAGCACCAGACACCAGCAACTGTAACCATTATCGATTTTATTTTATTATTTTGATTACATTATTACAATAACCTTTCAGGCACTGGCAGCCCCTACCGGTCGCAGTGTAATAAAAACATGCATAAAAATTAGGTTACGGATGGGTAAATTATTGTAATTAACTGTTTCGGGGATGTACGCTACGGTTGTTTATTATTATTTTATTATGTGCATGCATTGTTTATGATAGTGCTTTAAATTTGGGAACGATATGAAAGAAGCTGCAAGTCTTAAGTCGGTTTGAGAGGACAGAAACTGTTACTTAAGTGGGCTTACAGTAGGATAAGTATTAACAAATTTTAATTGTCTCTTAATTTTTATGCAAAAACAAATCTTCCTAATTCTTTAGTCTTGATTGAATACTTGAATTATAAATGTAATAAATGGTACAAAAAATTCAAAAGATATTTAAGTTAATTTATATGTTTAAAAATAATAGAAAATAACAAAGAAATACAACTAAATTTAAATTTAAATATAAGTCAAACAAATAAAAATTTGGTGATTGAGCGTTAAACGTTTTACTTACAAAAAAAAAAACAATTACTGTATAATCAAAAACAATTTTAAGCTTACACAATTATACACAATAGCTAAGAAGACACTCTCCTGACACTACAACTCCAAAAGGTCTCGGCCTGCCATTTCTGGCTTTCTGCTTCGTGATATAACACCTAGCTGGATAGTCACCCCTACGTGCAAGGAGACGGTCTGGATGGGATTTGAATCCTGATTCTGCCGTGTGAAGACTGGCGCCTCTATCGCCTCAGTCACCAGACCGCCACGCTAAACCTACAACGAACTCAAAACAATTTTCTTAGCGTTGTCCTTAAAGCCTCATCTTGGTACAGATTCTCTACAATACACAGGAAATGTAATATTATGAAAGTTTATCAAATATTGTTTAAAATAAAATTCATCTTACAATACAAACACTTAGTGCTAACTCTCTCACATTTCAAAGACCTAGAGAAGTTAGTACTTAGTAGCTAGCATTTAGGTTCTATATTTTCAAATACCTTAAGTCAGGAAGAAGTGAGTTATTAGAATTTGCTGTGTATGATATGACAAAATGGATGATTTACAATCGGAAATTAAATGATAAAAAGTAGTTTATAGAACAAAATCAAACAATTTGTTTTCGATTCTGGCAAGGATTTTTATTCATTACCAAACTTAGCGCTGTGATGGAATTTATATTACCCTCTTGAAACGTACTAACAAAAATAGATTAAAGTTTTAAATAGATTAACATAGGTCCGGTAGCCGAGGCGACAGCGGCGCCGGTCTTCACACAGCAGTACCGGGGTTCAAATCCCATCCAGACCGCCTCCCCGTATGCCGACCTGACACTACTTTGTTTCGGGTAAAATCAAGTCACAGAAAGCCAGAAATGGCAGGCGGAGATCTTTCAAGGTTGTAGTGCCAAGAAAGAAGAACATTATCTTATGTAAATAAAACTACCACGTATTCGATGTACAACAGAACAGGAATTAAATGAACAAGAAGCTATCAGATTGTAAAAAACAAAATCAACTACAACGATCTCTTTATTCTCATAAAATCGTATCATATCTCGAATAATACAATCAAATCTAAATACGTGATGAGTTCTAATGGATCTTTTTCCAACGATTCCTTATTTGTCCTTCCTCGTTCGTTCGTTCAGACAAATCAGCCCATTCATGGGGAAATACCAGCGACTCACTACCATCATCCTCATCATCATGATCATCAGCATCGTACGACAAATTATTGCCTTCCGTTCGTTCGGCCCGGGGGAATTCTAATGCCAAAAAGGTGTTTCCTTTGCGACTAATAGACTCACCCTCGCAAACCAATGCCCCTAACGGTAGCAGTCTCGCCAGGCGTGGACTCGACTCGAACGCAAGAATCTTCCATCGAAAAACGGATGCTGCGTTGTTGTAGCGGAGCCGACCGAGGAATCAAGTTATCAATTACGACTTGGTCGCATGAGCGAAACAGCACGACTCCCGCCCGGGCCGAGATGTCAAGGAAGATGCCGGATTGGGACGGCCGTTTGGTGAAACCAGTTTCACCTTTTCCAACGGAGCCGGTGGGTGCGATCGGTACAGAACGGACGGACGTAAACATGCGTGAAGATGCTCCGGACATCGGCGAACTTCGAACTCGTACTCGATCGGCCAGACTGACCTTACGAAGCTGACTGTGACTCAAAGAAGGCGATACAAAAATCCCACATGACTCCATCCTCCACACGCATGCGGCGGTTGAGTGAAGCAACAAAAAAGCGAAACCACCAACTAAAGGATGTCATCTTGTCGGCTGTACGGAGGAGGCCGCACAGTTCTGGAAGGCGTGTATTTTGCCGACTTCATGTTCCAGGGTCAGCAGAAAATGATCATCATTGTTGCTGGGCTCCGTCGACTACCGACGCGTTCCTGGTTCTCCTTCGATATCGCAGGAATGTCCACCGTTCGTCCCGTCCCGAATGTGACTTCGGTCGGCCCATTCGTGCGCTAAACGCTGCAACAATGAAGGATTGATTTATTATCTTCAACATAATTGACACCTTCAAAGGCGTTTGGCTGATAAACACACTGGTGCTCTTCCTCGCATTGTAACATCTCTACCGGTGAGGCCAAACACACCGGTGTGGTTCCAAGTAGGGGTCGGAACAAACGAAACGTACGACGTACGAGGTATGAATGAATGTTGTTCGCACTGTTGCCTGCAATGGTTCGACAAAGAACGGAAGATAAGCCGTTGGGCGATGGTAAAGGTCTTCATAATACTCGCCATAGGGCAGACGAGTCGTAAAACGGATTGAGACTCTGCGCATTAAAAAAAAACTAAAAATAGGCAAAAAAAATGTCAAAAGCTTCGGCAACTGGATTAACGCAGTCCGCACAGTAAGGTACGGTCTGTGTGTATGAGCTGTCGTGAAAGAAAGATAAGGGAAGGTAATTATGCGAAATGAGGTGAATGTTACACCCGTGAACTTAGCATACTGTAGGCTAACGGTCAAAGCGATAGTAAACAGGAGTGGCGCCCAAGCAGATCATGCAATCTTGTTGTGGAAGCAATGAAGATGGGTGTAATACTTTGCCGAAAAAGTTGTTGATGGTGAGAGCGTACTTGAGCGTATGATCATTTGTTAGGAGAAAGGCGTGACTACAGTACATCCCTCTAGATGCTAGGCCACGGGCAGAGTGAGGGAAGACATTTTTCGAAACATTGCATACCTTCAGGCGCAGTTCACTCACCACCTGTGCCAATGGTAAAACAGCGAGAGTTGTATTGAATTAAGCTATAGGAAATGTTTCGCAGTGCATTACTCGTCTTAGCCTGGGAAGAATGAATGATTGAAGTTTTGGGTGAAAATGTTAACGAAATTAAAGCTAAAGATCTTTTTGCGGCTTTTTAATCTCTAATTTCGTTTCTATTATTTCGGCTGTGCGGTCAATTATTGGCTAGCAGTCTCGTCCTTCAAGGATCTACGTCGTTCATGAAGCCTCGTCTACCACAAGGAACCACGTCATCCAAGAGATTTCGTCTTCTTAGATATTTCACCCAAGAGTCCTCAGGCCACGAAGCGTCATACAGGCTTTACACAGCTACCGTTCAGCGCCTGAATGTTTTCACAAAATTTTACATCTTCACCGTAAACCTGCAATTTGGCATCCTGAAACTAAAAAATGACTGGCAATCAGACCACGTGATACTACCTCGTGAAAATCGATGTATTATTATAATGATCTGTGCTTTTGGCACCAAATGCTTCTGCACCAAATACCATACCTTTGTACTCCGGTCAGGGAATCTTCGACGGATTGGTTAAGCTATCGATGTTTGGTTCTGACCTGAGCACCATTAATGAGAAACATCAATGTGATATCTTATTGATACACTTATTGAAATATTTTAATCTTAATTAAATAGAAATGTTGCAGCATATAACCCTTTACACATAGAAATAGAGCTAGACCTTCCCTCAAGAAAAAGAAATCGAACACTTAACGCCTGTTTGTATGCAAGTAATCACCGGTCAACAACCATTTGAATGAAGAAGTCCTTGTCAACCTATTAAGGAAATGACTTCAAACCGAGTTTTTTTCATATTTTACGACGTAACAGCAAAGTTGTAATATGGAACATGTCTACTTTTTTATTAAGTTTGATCATTACATATTTATCGTGAATGTCCAAAAATTCTGTCTAAATCGTTAACATGCAATGAGAGTCAATAATAATGTTTCTGTTTACAAAAATGTTTGTTGACCAAATACGGTTATTATTGGAATGAATCTTGAATAAATTGGCAAGCTTTGCACAGTATCTATATGTCATATTTACAGCAACAAACGATTCGAACGAAGGCCTTATCAGGGCAACACGTGTCGCAGTAAGCCTCTTTGAATAAATCTCGCTCACTACATATGGATTCCCATTAAGCAGAAGATATTGCTATCGTGTTGGCAACAATGTGGCAACAGTGAGCAAGCGATAATGAATGCCTAATAAATATCGTTCAATGCTAGCTTCCGCCGATTCCGAGTGTCGATGAGAGTGATGAGCCAGCTATAGCGGGTTTCCTTTTGTAGCGACCTACCCTGAATTTTCTGCCCGAAGTATTGTGTCACGATCGATTCGCGGCCCGCGGGAGGTAATCTCGCTGGGCAATTGAGTCCGATCGCACAATCACAATCCACCACATAGGGATGACATTTCTAAGTGTAGTTAGGATCATGAATAATGACCGACGGAGCTGCAAGAAGTCATGGGATTCGAGGGTCAACCGTGTGTCTTCCTTTTTCGAAGACACTATATGGTTCATGTACGGCATGTACTTAGTGCCGCATACTTAGCTTAGAGGGCCGATCGAACCACCATGTCACGACTTTTTCGACTGATGCGGCTCGGATTAGATCGGAGCTGTGTGCGGCTGTGATCCGCGACTGATGGTGCTTCAAATTGACTTGTACAAATTATGCTCCTCGCATCACCATAATGTGTGTCCGTGCGCCGTGAGCGAGCTTCTTCTATTCAGATACTTTATCATCACGCCTTCCTTACCGGGGTGTTTTTTCCTCGTTTTTCGATCGAGTCTGGTAGCATTGAACATAAATCAATTGGCTGGTGGCTGGTAGAAACATGGCAGGGCAATTATGGGCGCTGTGATGACATTAAAAAGACATGTCCATAATTTATGGATAGGTTTGATCGATATTAGAAGGGAGTGGAAAAATGATTCCATAAATCATCTGCAGACAGGATATACTACCGAAAACCTTATTTCTTATTTAGAATGTAATAAGATAATCGTTTCTTGAAGTACTATTTTTCGACCACCCTTCCATGAGCTTTATTCGAAGATACCGAGCGAGCTTTCGAGTCGAAGCTTTGCGGTCGAGTTCGAATTCTTCCACAGAGCTTTACCCTTTTCATTCATCTCAACGAGCAAGACCCGGCGACCTTCATCTTTCCCACCAGTTCAAGATCAAGTACAAACCAGTTCTTCTCTCGTAACTCTACCATCCCATTCATACAGCTGCTAGCGCTGCTTACATCAGAGCAGAGACTGACCGCGACACCGTCTGGGGTTTAAGTTTTCACTTTTCTCTCTTTATTACAACCGTTCACCATTTCACCTTATTTACAGCGAGTGAACCTCCTTTCGATTTCGTTTGTTTCCTGTTTTTTTGCGTTTCTTTTTCTGTTTAAATGCACTTGTGCATCTGATGTTTGCGGGCTTAATGTGATAAAGGGCTGGCTGTTTTAATACTGGTAACCGGACTGCGGGTTAAACGACCCATTGCCCGACGGTCTTCCGGGTGCGCTGGGACGGGGGGCGGCAGGTGCTCCGGGACCACCGGACGGATAGCCAGCGGGACCGGCAGGACCTCCAGCGGCAGGATAGCCAGCAGCTCCACCGGCCGGTCCACTCGGATAGCCTCCCTGGCCTGGACGGGCACCCGGTCCGGTAGGTCCGCCTGGTGCACCAGCTCCGGAAGGATATCCACCCGATCCAGTTACCGAGCCGGGATAGCCTCCGGATGGTTTACCACCAGCTCCAGGATATCCTCCAGCACTTCCTGGGCCTCCTGGACCACCGCCGGCAGCACCACCACCCGCAGCCTGAGCAGCAGCGATCGCGTCCAGTCCCTTTTGGATCTCTTCCGGAATTGGTGGTGGCGTTGGCAGATGGTCACCCTGGGGCTGGAATCCGTTCTCGTCCGCAATGTACGTTACGGTAATAACCTGTCCGTCCGGGGCGGTGTACGAGTAGGATCCCGTCACACTTGGGATCTGGTTCTCGGAGCCCTTGTTCTTGATCTCACCCTGCTCCTGTACCTTGATACCGTTGGCCGTTTCGTAGCTTTAAGTAAAGAATGGCTTTAAGTATACTTGAACTTTGGATTTGACGCCCAATTCCATACACACCTGTATTTGTATGTTCCATCGCCATTGTTCATGTTTTCGTAGGAGATGATCTCGATCGGTGGTTGGCTTGGGCCGGCTGGTGCAGCTCCTGGAGATCCTCCGCCAAATCCACTTCCACTGGACGAGAAGCCACCCGAGGGAGCTCCAGCACCGCCGCCGAAGGCCGACGGAGCACCACCACCGAATCCACCGGACGGAGGACCATAAGCTGGGGCAGGCGTTCCTGGACGTCCAGCCGCTGGGCCACCTCCTGCATTAGAAGACCAGATGTATTAAACAAGCTCCACCTTATTTAGCGCCAATCTTACCAACTCCTCCCGGTCGCTGTGCCTGACCTCCGAATCCTCCAGCACTGGGACCAGCTCCACCAAATCCTGCACCGGACGGTGCACTGCCTCCGAAACCTCCACCACCGCCCGGTGCCGTACCGGGACCACCACCGAAGCCTCCCGCTCCACCCGGACCTCCAGGTGCACCACCCGGTCGGGAACCGCCGCCCGGTGATGGAGCCGTCAGTCCTGGGCCACCTCCAGCCGAAGCTGCTCCCGGCGGAGGCAGATAGTTGTTGTCCAGACGGGCGCACGAGCACGCCGCCACCAGCGTCGCCAGCAGGAACTGCAATTGAATGAACGACGAGAAATTGAAGATACAATCGACCGTAACCTTAGCACGCTTTCGCAACGCGCAAGAGTGACCCATTAAAACCGGAGCATCTAAGCCGTTCGGCTCACGGTTGAGTGGTCACGAAATTATCATAAAAGCATCTCGCGGCGTCTTTCAATGCAAACATTGTTGTGCCTCTAACGATCGTCTCCGATCGCGGTTCGGCCGCCGGAATGGGAGCTTTCTTATCGAAACCCAAACAAGAATGGGTCTCGACCGGGCAGGTATTGCAGCGTCAATCGCACCAGTTGCACAAGTAGACCGAGCACCTTGCTTTTGGGATGCCGAGTGTCTAGGTAAGTCATGCATCCACATTGTGCTTGGTTGTTGCGGATGCAAAAGTCGAACATACATAGGGTCTGCCGAGTGGACGGGTGAGAGCTCAAACCACGAGCAAACCAGGGCAGCAATGGCAATGGCAGAGTATCCACGGCGATCATTCGATTGAATTGAGAAATGAAGACGCGCGAGAAATCTAGGGGACGCTAGCATTTTTTGCTCTGTGATGCTGGCAGTCACGCTTGGTGACGAAATGGCCCGGTGCCTTACGAACGGCACAACATAATTACCGGCGACCTTACCCTACCCTTACACCAAGAATGGGACGGGAGCGTTGCAAGTGCGGGTTCCTTAACTGATAAACCTTTCATGTTTTCCCATCGATTTCTGCCCGTTCTGTTGTGCTGCTGCCCTCTTCGTAGTTTCGTAGAGATGCGCGCATGGGAAAAGAACATTCAAAAACAAATATTTCTTATTTATTCCACGCGGTGAATCGTTTCAAGCCCACTGTTGCACTTGTTGCCGATAAAGAAGAAGCAGACGGATTTCTTACTTCGCAACCGTTTCTGCATGCATTCTATTGTAAGTGGAAATTCAGATTAGCGTCCTAGATTGGTTGCAGGAAACCAGATACGCGAAAAAGCATTCCATTCAAATCGGATCATTTACACCGAAAGCGTGAACTGGATTTCGTTGGACGGATGAGTTCAGATGTTGCAAATGCCTCATAAAAGAGTATTATTTTTCCATTCATCATAACGACCCTTTGCTTTTGAAGACGGTGAAGCATAACTGCAACATAAATGCAGATATGTTTCGCTTGTTTACGGGTAGTTTTGTAGACTCCAGGTATGGCGTTTTTATTGGTTTTCACGAACAATGTTGGTTGTTTTGTAAGGTTTACCTGGCTAAGAACGGCTTGGCTTAATAGCTAATTGTGACGAACAAAGTGTTCTTAGTTACTAAATGACGAAAAATTCAGATTTTTGAATATGAGAGATCAATTCAACAGTCAAATATTTTCCACAATGTTTATAAAATTATAGAACACAGAATTAAATCTTTTTTGTTGAACAAAAGAATGGTTAAAATGTATCAAAAATCGATATTATTAAATAAGTATTATTTGAAATACTTTTTTCAGTGGTTTGCTATAAGAGTCCGACTTTTCCTCATAAAACAGACCCAGACTAGTGGGATCCTTGACCTACTTAGAAACTCACATAGATTAGCAAACCCTTCTAGAATTTTGATTTGTTCATTTAAACGCATTTTGATTGAATAAGAACTTTACTTCTATTATCTTCCTATCCATACTTCCTTTATAACATTACTTCTATTGTAAAGGAAGTTTAATTAAGTTAAACTTGTAATTTACAGCTTTCAGGACATAAAATAGGTGTATCCATGTTACAAACAATTTGCAGTCTGGATGGGATTTGATCCCCGGGTCTGCCGAATGAAGATTGGCGCCGCAACGAATAATACGATATACACATAAATAAGACAAAAATTGCATAGATTTTGTGTTATGCCAACATCGTTTATAGTTAAAAACGGATGTATTTAAGGAAGGTTTTAAGGATGTATAAATATATTATAGCTGAGAAATAATTATCAAATATGGATTAAACAATGGAATTGGGAATTTAATTATAAGAAGTTCTGCTACATGATGTCAGGAATATAGATTAAATGGGAAATGAATTTTCAAGGAAAAATGGGGCATAAGAATAATCAGTTGCAATTACACAAACGAACATCATGGGGCTGGTAGATGCGACAGCGGCGTCAGTTTTTACATGGCTGAACCGAGGCTCAAATCCCATCTGTACCGTTCCTCCAGAGTGAGGATTGACTATCCAACTCAGCGGTGTGGTTAAGTCTAGTAAGCTAGAAAACCTAAGAGATCATTAGGTCAAGAAGAAGAAGAAAAAACTCACGTTTATTAGCAGAATCAGAACTTTCTTGAACATTTTCCACAAAGTCTTCAAGATTCGTTTTTATTTGGTAGGAACAATTCAACCATTTTTCCAAGTTTTTAAAGGAATTTAATTATAAAAAATTTAACTTAGTGTACATGTTTTATGCAGAGCTGTGTCAATGCTCTTTTCAGTTCATTTTGATGTTTGCACTGAATAGTTTTGGTCTGAAAAAAATATTGCTTAAATAAAACTAGATTTTTCAAATACTCATGTAAACACGGTAAGAGAATTACGACTCTTCTATTTGCTTTTTCATGCTTCAAACATACCCTTAAAATCTTTTCCTATTCCAAAAGTGCTCAGCGTCGGTTAAAAAAATGCCATTCTTCTCTTTAGGGCACATATACCAACCCGACACACCTTAGCGCACAGCGAACCACAGTAGCTACAGAAGCTTGCCTGTTGGCGTTGTGTTGACCTCTCGCTTGAGAACCCACAGCTACTGCCACCCCGTATGCGCAGAGGGCTGCTCGTGAAGATTCTCCCTCAAGCTCACCAACCACCAACGCGCAGTAACATCTTCACTGATTGTGCCGGAAAACCAACGGCACATATCGAAAAATGTGTGACCTTTAGCAATAGTCTTCCAATTCCAGCTACACTTGTGTGCTAATGGTTGTAGAAATTGAAAAAACCAGAAACCCCACCGACAGAGTCTTCCCAAGCAGGAGCAGCAGCGTAACCAGCGGTCGAGATGGAAATCATCTGTTTAATCAACAATTTTACAGCTTAATATCTCAGTTACCCAATAACGATTGGAGAGCGTTCGGCAGCGAAAAACCCCCCAGAGGTACAAATTTAATAACATTACCGGTACGATCGAACCGAACAACCGTACGGTTAACAGCCGCAAGACAATCGGATTATGTGTGCCTTTCACCACCCGCCGCGTTTTGGTTTGCCGAAACCGACCGAGAAGCGATGGTTGGTTGGTTATGTTTTATCAACAGCTGCCCGCCGCATAACTGCACCGCGAGAATGCATTTGACCCCGAGGATGGGCCACCGAGACAAATCGCGCCACAGCTGATGCCTAATATCAGTGTGGTTAATCGCAAACGCCTAGCCGCAGAAAGGATATCTTCATAAACCGTGCTTGACAGGCTTATACAATCGTTTCATCATGCTTTGAAGAGTTATTCTATCGAAATCGTTAAACATCGACGCGATGAGATGACCTTTCCGGCCTAGTCAAGGATGATTATTTGCTATCATTACAATCAATTAAATATAAACACCCTCACCGAACCGAGTGGTGCCTCGTACGCTTTTCGGACTCGCTCAAGAGTGTAAACGTGATCCGTCGTGGTCGCTTG
Source organism: Anopheles stephensi (assembly GCF_013141755.1). Taxonomy (NCBI): domain Eukaryota; kingdom Metazoa; phylum Arthropoda; class Insecta; order Diptera; family Culicidae; genus Anopheles; species Anopheles stephensi. The sequence continues at coordinate 54,308,316 of NC_050203.1, read as the reverse complement.
CGTGCGGGAATAATAAAGGGAAGGGCAAGAAGGACACGGGTGCCTGTTGTTGCGCGAGCCTTCGACACCCTTTTCGGGACGCCACACGAACCGTTTCCCAATCATAATTGTGCTTGCCGGTGGCCTGACTTGGCTGCAAACAAGCGCAATCAGGTGGCCCAAAACACAGGTGAGAACGGTTCTCATCCCCATCAATCGAAACGGTTTTCTTTCGCGGGTCAGCCATTAGTTCGCGATTACGGTAATCAACGCCTCGGTATGGTGGCGATTAGCATAAATGACATGTTGAGTGCCTTCTGCAGCAATTCGATCGTACATAATTTTATGGCGGACGGTAAAGCGATCCCGAACTGTCAAGGCGATCGATAAGCGTCGGCTTCTGGGTGGTTGTGGTTTTAAAGGCTCGTGATCGTTAAAGCGAAAAATTATGCAAATCGAAGGGCGGATTGGCAAGGGAGCTGGGTTTTTTTCGGCCACAGAAATCGATGCCCTGTACTGTTTGGTATTTGTTTTTGAAGCAAACTTTTGAATAATTTAATGGAAGATTTTATCGAAGAGATCGAAAAAGTGTCTCGAAAAATGAGCATGGATTGAATGTACCCGTCAGATTGTTATTGCAATGAAGTAATTACGATATTCCAGTAAAACGCACAAACCGTTCTTAATGAATAGAAAAATGTATGATTTTTCAATGCTCATTGAAAATTAAATTAACATACATTCTATTAAAAATTGTTTCTCAAAGGAGAATATCTTCCTAATGTTCCTTTTTGTGTTATAACATTAACAAAACAAAATTGTAAGAAATCAAGGATTTAAAAATGATTTCGATTTGATCACCATTAAGTGAAATAAAAACCTGTCACTTTCAAAAATAGTTCTAAAATAACTAAAAATAAAGGTTCTAGCTCAACTGCCAAATGTTTTAAACCCCTTTTTCCCATAATGTTACATAGAAATGCACAATATTTCGTTAAATATTCATAAACAGCACAAAGAGAATGAATTATATTTTAAAAAAACTAGCGATCGTAAAAGACATTGAAAATTCACTAAAAGCAACTGAAACATTATAAAAAGCACTACCAAATCCTATTGCAAAGCTGGATTATTTCACTTACAATTTTCATGATGAACAACGAACGAATCACACTAAGAACACACACGGGCTTTTCGCTAGCTTCCTAAACAACACCCAAATGTTGTATCACAGACACAGCACTGATGTTGCACTTGCACATGCAAACGGGGCCGTACGTAAGGCGAACTGCACGCCGCTACCGTTCGTCAAGTTGTAGCACCAAGCACCAGACACCGAGCACCGAGCACTAAGTACGGGATGATACACTCCACAGTAGGAAGAGGCACAGATCCGAATGTGTTGCTGTGAGCGGTAAGTTCTGCTTTATATATAATCCTCTTCACTGTGCGCGGCCCGGTACAATGGGCTTTTGCCGATTGTTCGATGCATTCGGGTCTTGCCGGAGCATCTCCCAAACCGTTCCTCCGTGCGGTTGATGCGGTTGGTGGGGTTGAGTCCGCGAAATCTGCGTGGCTCTCCTCCACCGCAGTTCATTGATATCGAACCGGGCCGATTGGTGGAGGATTGTGTGGTTACTCCGGTGCATCATCGTCGGTTCGGTCGCGGTGCAATGAAATCGAGAGTAATCGGATCGGAAAGCGAAAGGAAAAGGGTGGACGGCTCGGATCGGATCGGCTGGAAGATGAAGGTGAAGATGGGCCGCTAGAGTTGGCATGTGCAACGGTGGCGACAGAATGGCAAATGTGTCAGAGATGAACCCGAAAAAATGTTTCCCTTTTTTGGGAAAGATTTTAAGTGACAGTTGATTGATAAAAATACAACCATAATCGAGACTGATGTTTATTGAATTGTAAAATCGCATTATTACTTTTTATTTTGGATACACATTAATTAAATCGATTTTTAAACCATGACTTAGAATTTTAATGAAATTAACAAATGTTAACATCCTAAAATTCTCAAAACCAATAGAAAACCTTTTGCTTTAATTATTCAATTTAACCAATGAGACAAAATGCAACGGATTAAAAAGTTTTTACTTTATTATCCTCTTTTACTTGCTTGCTCAATAAGGAGTTATTTTCATTTAAAAATAAATTTCATTATTAGACTGAATTTAATATTGACTAATTTTGTAAAAGGGTTGACAGAAGGTAAAAGACAGATTAAAATGAATTAATTTCCTTTTTTTATGTAAAACTTAGCTGAAGCCGTTGCGAAATCGATTCCTCAAAGGGATTGAATTCATCGGGAAATCGATTTTGAGTCTCTTTCTGTCATTCGGAACAAAGTATAAGACCATAAATCAAAGTCAAATGGGTGATAAGTTTTTTTTTAATTCCTTAAGGTTTACCATTTTAAATCAAGCCAGCTCTCTCTCTCTCCCTCTCTCTCTATTTCTTCTAATCCTAACGACCTCTTAGGTAATGCCTGCCATTTCTAGGTCCCTTACTGATACCACGTGGTTATAGTCAGATTGTCAGTCCTTACAGTGAGGGAACGATCTGGATGGGATTTGAATCCCGGTCCTGCCGTATATAACATCAAGCCACCATGAAGCTAGCTATTTAATTTTAAATCGGATGCATTTATTGTCTCAAAATTTGTTGACATCACTCATGTTGTTTTTGCTGTATTACAACAGAAGCAAAATTGTCATAAAAAGTTTAGTGTTGGATGATGCTTTCATGAAATTTTGGAATAATTATACGTAGTAGAAGTATCGAAAGCATTAGTTTAAATATCGGATATAATGGTCATCTTGTTCTGTCATTTTCCGCTATAATATTTAGCTACATGACAGTGCATGATTTACATTTTAGAATAGGGTAGCGTCTCGATGATGTAAATATTTTTTTAGTTTCCATTTAGTGCTATTTTTGAAGACCTTTAAGCTCGGAGCAGATGTTTTAGTAGAGAAGTTAAACATTTTGTCTATTCGTCAGATGCGGAAAATAACCACTGCTACATACCTTCTCAAACTTATAATGAGGGACCGAGGTCCGGTGGCCGACCGTGTTCAAATCCCATCCAAATCGCTTCCCCGTTCGCAGAACTGATTAACTCGGTGCGGATAAAATCAAGTCACAGAAAGCCAGAATTGGCAGACCGAGACCTTATGAGGTTGTAGTGCCAAACAAGAAGAAGAAGAAGAAGAAGAACACAATAGAGTTGAGCTTGGTTCATAAAAAAAGTCTTTCGTGGTTTGCCCTGTCTTCCTTTTGGCTGCGATGAACTTTATTTTACTCGTAACTAGTTCGCCAATCCTGTAAGCGGTTGTGAGTGGGTCAGAGCGGGATTTGATACAAGTCCTGTCTTGTAAACACTCACCGTGGATACCACTATTTTTTATTGCCTTCTACCGCGCGTCATCACTTTAAACATTTCCATAAATCCGCAAAATAATTCAGCATAAGATAATAAAAAGTTAAACAAACATTATAATGTAAGAAAACACAAAGCTATAAAAAGAAACACGGTATTTATTTTCTGAAATATTACTTACAATTAAACACGTGTAACTCGAAGATTGTACTCTAACGATCTGTTAACGTGTAGCATTAGTAGAATGACAGACGGTCGCGTAGAACAATTGAACACACAATGTGCACAACAGCACCGCGCTGCCATCAATTTAACCGCTGAGCATCGTATTTGTTTCGCTCGATCGATTGGCGATCATTAAATAAATAACGATCCAACAACGAATTTACGATCCATGGTGAAGTGTTTGCTTCCTTCCGTTTCGTCGATGCCTGAGCACAGACTCACAAAACACGTCAAAATCAAAGCAATCGCGGACGTTCAAAGTCCCACCAAATGCATGTCACTACGGTTTAATCTGTCGGATTGAAGGATTCATCGCGTATGATAGTTTTTTTGTTGCTGCTTTTACTGTGTTTGTGCGTGTGGATGAATTGAAGTTCAAGAATAGTGCGGTTCGATCCCAACTCAGGGTTATTGTGGGTGAGCGAAAACGCTACGGCTAATCATAATTCCCTTTTCGGTTTGGTAAGGTTCTTAAAAGGGCAGCGCGGCTTGAACGATCATCGGGTACGCTGATTTAGTTATGGAAATGAGCCGCGCAGCTTCATTGTGTCGCAGTGCGATAGTGCGGCACAATATTGTTACCCCAGGAGGTTCCCTTTGACGTGCGGCAACAATTCATTCACCCGAGGACACGTTGATCCTTGGTGGGCGATAAGCAAAAGATGATTGTTAGACATTTTGCTGCGCTCGAAACCGTATCGATGAAAGGGAAAGAAAAAGGGCACCGAGAATGCACCTGAGCGACCCAAGACTCATGGGAATTAAACAGTAGCAGTTGCATAGTTTCTTCTTTGTAGGTGAGGTTATTTTAGACTAGAATTTTTGAACTCTCAATAATCTAGTCAATAATTCTAATTTTTGCAGCAACTCTCAGACCCAAATCGATCCCATCCTCGATAACTCACCGAACTGTAACGCTTCTCGTATATGGGGGCAAAACAATCGCCGACAGCCGTGATGCGGCGTAATGCGCAACGTGGCATTGCCTCGGCGATACGTGCGATGAAGATACTATTGATCACTTGTCGATTTCCTGCCGATATTGGTTCAATTTCGGTGTTGAAACGATTTCGCCTATGTTCGCTCCATTTCCCGCAGCTCACCTGCCACCAGGCCAAGTGCCACCGGAGACAAGCTGGCCGCATCTTTGGCACCATCGCTTCTTCGAGCCGATATGCAAAACGAAACGGAACGTTTCATTCCGATCACGGGATCCGACCCGATTGCCCAATCGTACCATTCTCGATCGATGTTTCGGTGCAAGCTTGTTGCAATCCGGGTCCTATTTGGAACGAAATTGTTGTGTGTGAAATGGAGCACAGAGGGAGTGCGCTCGATCGACCGTGCACTATGCACAGCGAGTGTCGGCACGGTGCATCTCACGATCAGGCCGATTGCGCAGCCCCGCGGTCCAAAATTTATCGCTCCCGGTGTCGTATCAGGTGGCGCTACCTCAATCCCGCACCGATCGTTATCAATGGCGATTATCGTCGATCTCTGCCCACCTTCGCCACCTTAGACGTTCTACGCCGAAGATTGCAATCATGTCGCACCCACTAGCTGCTTGTTGCTTGCCATCACAACTGTTGCTTGCTTGATTCGTCGCACGTGATTTGAAGAAGATTCGTGTACTCGTCGTGCTTTGTTTCGATCCGATTGATCGCGCGCGCGCGCGCTCGATGTGTCGATGATGACCTACATTTTTGGCATCGGCAGTCGTCAGCCGAGCATTCCAAAAAAGTGCCAGCCCAGCGCAATGCGGGATGCGAAAATTAAGAACCAAGTTCGGGAGGGAGCGCACATCGGCTGACAGCACATTTGACATTTGCACCCCAGCGCACGGTCCCGATGCGAAAGGTTGCCGATTGATGCAATAATTACTCCCCGGCGCTGGGCCGTTTGCCTGGTTTGCCGCTGGGCTGGGGATGGTGGATTTGATAGGATAATGAGTTAATTGATTCCCAATCAGGATCAGTGATCAGCGGTGGGCAAGTCAAGGAAAGCGACCGTTTGCCAACGGCAACGATGGTAACGTCTGACATTCGATGCTCCATTTCCGTCAGGTCGGCTTAATGTTGCGCCCGCCATGTTGGGTACGGACATCCTTGTGCGGTGTGGTCGAAGTTGATGCTGATTGAAGCACCCGTAGGGGATGGTATTAGCGATTGCGTGGAGAATCCTTCGACGGACGATCCAAAGTATGGTGGATGTAAATTTGCTGAACATTACGGAAGGAAGTAAGGCAAAAGATCCAAAGGAAATTGTCCTTCCATTAAAACCAGTTACATGTTTTGATACAGTTTTCATATATGAATTCATGGAATTCTTTGATTCACTTCCACAAGTTGGTTAGTAGTTCAGTAAAATTTCTTTTGTATTTTTCGATGAATTTTATCTGAATTATTTAATTGATCAATTCAGCTGGTATGAGTAGGTTCAATAGGCATCATAGGTTTTGAGACTCTTCTATGCATCAAAATAAAATCGAAGAATCAAGCAAATAGTAATAAAGCTCTTGATACATATTAATGATGTGAAAACCAGAATGTAGCATTACCAGCGGCCCTGCTGACAAAATGTATGATCGCAATACGCCGAGACGATTCAAAAATTAATACTAATAGCAACATAGAGCCTACTGACTATGGAACGGTTTAAAATGGATTAGGTTGAGGTCTTACAACTGATCAATAGCAAAAAGGACCAACTGGTGTCAAAATTATTGAACAAGCTCTCTTTTTGTCTCTAATAGGTGTGGCTCGAAGGTATTTTCGACAACGGCGCCGGGCTTCATACGGCAGGACCGAGATTCAAATCGCATCCAGAGCATTCCCCCGTAGTCAGTTCTGATTCTACAACTACGTGATATCATTAAAATTCTATTGAGACAGAAATGGCAAGCATTCGTTAGGTCAAAGGTCGTTAGGTCAAAAAGAGAGATAAATATGTATTCAATACTTGAGAAAAATATGTGACAGTGTTTTTCAAGAAAAGAAAGTGCGGCTATAGCATGTAGTCAATAGTCCCTGTCCTACACTCTGTCGAAAATTGGCCAAACAAATCGGCAAGAAAGATGCTTAAAAGGTGCTTTGAATCCGTATGTGTGAAGAGAATATATTTGCTGGGAGAGTTAGATTCTCTATGCTCTGATGGGCTGGTCATGCAATGAAAATGTCACCGAACTACCTAGTCTGTAAATTCTGTTTAGTTTGTCTAAATGGACAGAGCAGGCGTGTTAGGTCCAAATTGAGATGGAGTGACGGTGTTGACATTTGATAAACAGCTGACCGCACTGCTAGACAATTAGCGAAAGTGAGGTTCTTCTTCTAGGTGTTCGGCCCTAACGACCTCTTATACTTAACAGTCATCATATATGCCTAGCCCCATTTCTAGTTACTAGACTTATGTATACTGCATAATTGAATGGTCAGTCCTCACCCCAATGGGCGACCGGCCTAGATCAGATTTGAACCCCGTCCTGCCGTGTGAAGACCGACGCCGCTGTTGCATTTACCACCGGGCCACGCGAGGTGAGAGGTGCTTATTTTGGCTTACTATTTGCTTCTCCAAGTAGAGCCTGTAGCTTTTTTCAATTCACATATAATCCTCTTGTGGCAATACGGCTCCTGCTCATCCTCCTCATGTATCAAAAAACTGACAAAATCGGTCTGTAAAACAAAATCTTCACTTCGTCCATCCTAACCATCAATGCAATTACATTCGCCGCGAAGCTGCACAACGCCAACTTTAAACTTGCTGCCCAAAATAACCTTTTGAACACCTCGATTTACATTGCCAAGCGTGAAACCTAAACCTATTATTTCGGTTGCAGGAAGCTGGCCGCCACCGCCAACCACATTAATGGTGCTTATTTTAGGAATCGATCGACTGACTGGGTGAAGGCCGCGGATAGTGAAGTTCCGTTTTGGTTTTGGGTTCTTGTTCTTCATTTGCCTGAATCACGGCTGGCGACCCGTATGGCCACCCGGTTACGCGGATATGTTTGGGTAAGATTTTCACATACAATTCTAACCTGCAGTTCCTTGGCAAACAAAAACACACACACACACAAAAGCGCTCAGTTTAGAAAGCTTCTGCCGGGTGCTTAGAGCCACAGAACTGCGGTAATGCTGTTGGAGTTGCTTTGCGTAGCAAATAAATCAATTCATCAACTCATCAAACTCATTTACTAATTAAAGGCCCATCAAACAGACTATTAACGTTGCAGCTGAGTGTGTGTGAGCGTGTTGGTGAGTTCTGCTAGAGAACAGCGCATGGACAGACAAATAATTTTCACAATTAAAAGATTCCACTGTCCTGCGGCACGCACGTCAGTGTGTATGGTGCCCGGGTGATGTATGGAATGTGTAGAACAATCAATGCCATCCTCAGCCCATCGGACTTCAGACATTGGACGCTGTGCCGGTATGGCTGCATGTGGAGAACCATCGTGCGATCATTAGATTTTGACGGTACACGATCATGATCGGTAGCGATGATGAGCGGTCATGATGATGACCGCGGTATCGTTTAGCTCGACTTAATCACGATCGCGATTGCTCATCCGGTCCCGTTGGCATGAGCTGCACTATCTCGCGCGATTCCATCAAGGATGCAGTTGGCCCTATGAACGGGGGAAAGGATCTCGCGATCGGTTACACCAGTGATGGCAGCGAGCGTATGATACTGACACCTCTTACCGATTCCAAGGCTCGTACGCATTCGGCTCTGCTTTGCTTTAGCTCTTGCAACGCCATTTGCCTTGAGTTTGAGCTCCTAGCAGGAAGAGAGCTCCCTTTAACCAATAAATAAAAGCGTGCAGATTTTAAACTGCCGATCGGTATTAGAACGGAAAAGTTCGTACGTTGCCGAGGTACTGATGCGGCTACTCGTTCGAGCTAGCTTCCACCAGACCCAGTGACAGTGACGATGGCAAGTGACTGTCTTCATACCCTTGGAGATGCGCGTTGCTCCGTTGGCAAACAAATCGACGCGGGTCGATTCTCGGCCTGCCATTCTGTGGTCTAGCCTTTTTGCACACCAGCATCACCTCTCTGCCCTTCTTGGCTTCCCTGCTCCGCTCGAAAGAGCATCCCCCGCAGTTGCAGCCCCATTCGCGTGCGTAGTAGCCTTCACCCGCTAAAGGGATGTGTTTGTTTCGTGCGATGCGCTGTTCGACAAGCATTAATAAGATCACCTTGGCGATCGCGGTGTCAGCGAGCATGTGTGCACGTTATTATTACGGCAGCGCTCCGTCAATGTTCAAAGATGCGTTCAGGGGGAACGGGGTCGAACAAAAGGGAACTCCAGCTCCAGGTGCACTACTGTCACTTTAGTAAGCGAATCGGTGCGGCTTCGGATACGCTGCGGACGCGTACGACCTTGGCTCTGAAAACGCTCGCAGCAAAGACCAAAGGTTGGTGAGATTATAGGGTTGGCTCGGTGGCAGTGCTTCTACAAACAGCTGCAGTATGCACTAATATAGCATCGCGCATCGTTCAGCCAAAGTTCAGTCGACGACAAGGGGAGTATTATGCGGAGCTAAACATAGCAAACACACGGGCTACACCGAATCGACAATTGTGCATCCGCGACTCATCTGCTCATCTCGGGCCGGAACTGGAGCGCCAGAAGATGGTGATAGGCGAACTAATTTTAGCAAATTGAAGCAAATCAGTTTCGTGCTTTAGCGCATCATCAAAACGAGTGATTTGACATTTGGGGTGGCTTTGGGAGCATTTTTTTTCTTTTTCTTGTGAGAGCAGATTCCTTCGGATTTGACTCTCAGCGCATGTTGCCGGGGTGTGTATGTGTGCGGCTGTTCAGCATAAAAAGGTCGACATTTGATTGAACTGTGCCTGTCACGGATGCGTTTGCTGGTAGGGTAACGCTGGAATCCTTTCGCACGATTTGCGATTAGTGGAATGCACTTGAGCAAACGTTTTTTGTTTGTAGTGCAGTCACGCTTTACCCGCGAAATCGGATGTGGGTATGGATCGAACGGGAATGGGCGATCGAATCCCAGTGTTGTGATTTGATACCGTATAGACTTATTGATACCGTATAGTTGAATAGTCAGTCCCGCACTATTGGGGAACGGCCCAAATGAGATTTGAACCCCGGTCCTGCAGTGTGAAGACCGGCGCAACTGTCACATCTACCTTCGGGCCGCCCAGACTGATGAAGATCATTATTATGAAATAAATATTATCTTTGTTCATCAAATCACATGCAAGGACAACCTAATCAAACACCTTTCAGTTTCAATTTCCGAATGCTAAAAGTTTTCTATTTTTAAATCATTTTTTAGAAGATTTATCTAAGATTTTTGAGTTTATTTGTCATATTTCTTATCACTCTAAAAAAGACTCTCTTTGTAGTTAACTCTCAGGCAGTTTTACTCAATTTCTCAGCTCAGTAGTATTACATTGTTGCCAGCTGTATTTATTATATTACTTCTGTCTGGTACCAGACATTTGAACGCGCGCTCTACCAAGGCACGCTTCTACTACATACACTGAAGACTCTAGTACAGGTTTCAGCTTCCAAGCAGGATATCCCAAACAGAATCTGGAACATATACAAGAAGGTAACTGAAATGTAAAGTTCATCTTGGTCCAACATCAATAGAACTAATGCTTAACTTGGATGAGAACTCTTCTCTAGCATTTTCTATCACAAATGTTTGCTTGGAACTATCAAATCAAACCATGCTCGCGACGTTCATCGCTTAGGTGACGTTGAAGTCTCTAACCTTTAACGAATAAAATTGGTAACTGCATGCCTCGTCCACAGTTCAAAATTATTCTTTTAACTTAGATAATTTTTGTGTTCCAGTTGGCAGCGGTTAGAAATAAGGGTCGTTAAGCCAAGAGAGAAGAAATGACCTCGAGAGGTCGTTACGCTAAAGAAGAAGAAGAAGAAGCCAAGTAGAACAGACGATAATAAGCTAGGTGTTGACAAAAATAGCACATTAATTTAAGCCGTTAGCAAAATACGGTCAGGCAGATCTTTAAAGAATAAGAAATAAGAAAAAAATAGTTCAGAAAGTTCATTGATTCAGACAGTTTGATGATTAGTGATAAAAAAGATACAAAGGTACACGACATCTTATTTAAAAATGATTAAAATGATTTAATTTAACAATTACTTTCGTTATACACTTGAAACAACCAGGCTTATAAAATGTAATTTCAAATAAACCATCTTAATTTCCAAAAAGGTCTTTCAATTTTAAATTAATTGCTTTCCATGTTTTATAAAACAAAATTTGAAATTTTGTAAATCGATTAGCAAAATTTCTTTGACTTAGAACACACTTTGAACCGCTACTAAAACAATTATACACCAATTTCGCAACAATGATTTGCATTCCCATGCCAGACTGCATTTCATGCTTTCATTTAATATTTCATCAAAATAATGCCCCGCTTTCCAATAGAAATATAAAATGTCAATTGAACCTCTCGGAACGCTTCCCACTCCCGCACTGCCATTCCCCGCACTGGATTTTCGGTGATTAAGCAACTGGCAACGAGTTGCAAACCAAAGCTCTCAACGCCACGGTCTTTAAACTATCTCTTTTCATTTTCACAGCACCAATTGAACCGAGGTGCCATTTGTCAGCAATTCCCGGTGCGATGGTCGCGCTTAAAGCTGAAACAAATTAGGCAAGCTTCTTGAACGCACCGAAACTGCATTCACCGACCGTTGCAACCGTCGGCTTCCCAGTAATTACTTAATCGGCGACTTAAATGAGCTTTCGATTGTCGAGAAAGCCAAAAAATTCTTGACCGCAGCCACGTTTGCTTCGTGCGTGGATATATTTAGCACTGTACCTCGCCCAGCAATAAAAGTGACGGTGCAGCCACAGATCGTAGAAGGTGACGGCGTGTAATGTGAGCTGCCATTCGAATCATCTTCACCCGGAGAAGCCTTCAGCCGCCGGGAAAAGTGATCATCTCGTTACCATGCGCCCATATGTGACAAACGGACAAACATTTCAACATCTGCTTTTTGGACTCGACTGCCAGTGCCGGTCACTGGGACACCATTGCGCAGTTGGTGTTATCGTAAGGAGTGAAGGGATACTGATAGCTCACCGATTACCATCAGAGCGCATCATCATGAGCACAAGAAAGGCACATCAATTTTGACCAAAAGCGTCACGTCCTACCAGCAAGCTTCAAAAACAAATCTTCTTCCTTCCCGTCACTTGCAATTGCAAATCGGTAATCATCGATTCGGTATGACTTCCACCCGATAAATTTTAAACTCATCCCTCCCATTCCACTCCACACAAGGGCACAAGGGCGCGAGGGATGATCGTGTGCTTTGGCTCGATTCTCGGATGCAACCGGACCGGCCGCACAGAACGAACGACACGATCTCTAGCCGTGGCACACTCGTGATGATGATTGTCCCGGCTCGGATGATTAGCTCGGATCGCATCGCGTTCGAAGCGATTTTCCACATTACAACAATGTTACCCGCTAATGTGTGATGATGATGTGCGGTTGCGGATGGGTGAGAATCGAGCGAATCAAAGTCGAAAACGCGACATTAAGAATCGGGTCTCGTGTTTGTCGCACGTTTTGCCCGGCTGATTCATCGAACGAAACAACTGCGAGTTGTGGCAGCGTTCCTTGGGAAGCAGGTGCTTGAACCGTAAAGGGCAAACCGGAACTGCTTATGCTGCAAAGGCTTATGGGCGCCTAAACGGTGCCAGTGTAATTGAGCGTATAGGTGTGAGGAGGTGGTAGGATTCAGGGGTTCCAGGGGAAACGTTCTTTACACGTGGCTAGCGAGATGCATTTGGCTTGTTATAGGTTTGTTTGAGAATCGTGTAGCTTATTCTACATTCATCAGCAGTTAATGGTTCTATTTGCAAAGAGCGAAAATTGAAGATTTTTCTTTAGGTTGCGTGACGGTGGACTATCTCATTGGGACTCGGAGTAATGATCGTAAGCTCCTTTAACAGCATAATGAGTTAAACTGTTTCATGTCAGCAACAAACACGAACATAAATGAGCTTAACTTGTTTCGGAAGCGATAGCGGCGCTGCTCTTCCCACGGCAGAACCGGGGCTCAAATCCAATTCCAGACTGTCCACCCTTCGTACTGTGGACTGCCTCTCCAACTACAATAATATTATTAAGATAAAAATGTCAGGCGTTACCAACGAGGACGTTATGTCAGAAAGAAAGTGAACTTGTACAACTTACTAAAAAAACATCTTGAGATTGAGATTGAAAAGGGGTTTTTGTGGCTGTGTAATCAGAATAGATATGTAAAATACATGGCTTATTCAATTTCGACTTTTTATGTTACAATTTAAAAACAGTGTGCTTATGAGATAAACAAATATATATTTTTCAATAAAAAGCTTTCATTTCCGAAACAAGCACCACCGTGCATTTGCACGCCGTGAAGTATGCAATCCGCATACGCTACAACAACGTAACAGACCGCGGACATTTTTCTTTCGTAAATTAAGTGCATAGTAGTCTCCAAGTGTGAATCGTTTTGGACAAAAAAGTATTTCGAACGTCGAAGTTTACTTAAAATAGTCCTTTCTTTATTGTTTTATTCATAAAGAAATGCAAACAAAATATGTTGAAATTAGTATTATAGAATTGCTTGTGAAAATTCAAATAATATTATGAAGCAACATTATAAGTAAAGCGCATACACGAGTATGCTAATTAATGCACAATACAGAAATATTGCAAGAAAATTAATATAATCAGAAGAAAATACTGAATTGAAAAGAGTCGATGCAATAAATACCGTTGAAACAAAACATGATGGTAAAAGCATACAAACAATTATAAAAGTGGAATTTTGCATCTGAAAATAATCTGTTAAATCAAGTGTAAAGCTATAATTTGGTTTTCAAAATGTATAATTTTTTTATAATTTACTGCAACATGAACATTCAGCTGTCTCTTATAGTTCTTCATTTAATCCAAAAAATCATCTGTTCATGTAATTCTGTTAAGGACTGTATTGTTTCTAACTCTTGATTTTTTTGGGTACAAAGGTAACAAGGCGGTTCTCTATATTGATTGCTTTAAAACGATCATGATTAAACCCTGTGTATTGTTAAAGCATTGGTCAATAAACAGCATTTAGAAAAAACGATCGTTTCTTATAAATAAAAAAGAGTTAAACTTTTTTTCTACTCGAGAGCGTATTTCACTTTCTCATGGAAAATATCATTCATGGGAATCTGCATTAGTTTTTTTTTAATTAATAACAGAATAAATAAATATTTTATATACAAAAGACGAATTAATTTCTATATGAAATCCACGGTTAACTTTTCTTATCTGTATTTATTACAGATTACACACATTTGCACCTTTTGAAAACCGAATTATAGCTTTACACTTGATTCAACAGATTATTTTCAGATGCAAAATTCAACTTTTATAATTGTTTGTATGCTTTTACCATCATGTTTTGTTTCAACGGTATTTATTGCATCGACTCTTTTCAATTCAGTATTTTCTTCTGATTATATTAATTTTCTTGCAATATTTCTGTATTGTGCATTTATTAGCATACTCGTGTATGCGCTTTACTTATAATGTTGCTTCATAATATTATTTGAATTTTGACAAACTGTGTCATCCTTTGTATTTGATACTACGACCAAATGAAGACTGTCACTTTGAATCTATGCACATTCGGTTTATTTAGAATACTAAAAAACATACATAATCGCTTAATGTCATCATCACTTCTCAATAGAATGTTCTATGCCGATTTATATTCATTGCTTTTTCATTAGTAATGAGGCCAGACCGTTCCACTGGAATAAAAAAAATGTGATTGAAGCTTTCAAGTTTTAGTGGATGAATTATCACTTACTTTAAATTTTTAAAATCAAGGGCTTAGAAAACTAGGATAAAACGATGGAAAAACAAACAAACAAAAATGATTTGCAAGAAGCATCGTTCTTTATTTGCTTTCGATACAACAGGCTACAATCTATGTACAAACAACATTAAAAAAAAATAAACACACAGAGTTAATTCCGGTAGTCGTTGCAGCACAATCGGAGTCAAACACCCGCCGAGGCCGAAGATCGCTGAGCTAGTTGTACTAATTTTGTATGTGTGTGGGAAGGGGGTTCCTGTAGTCATCCTGCGAGCAGCATCCATGCCTATTATTTCGGTTGATGAAAACTGATCTAATATGCGTTTAATTTCTTCGGGGGAAAGAAAAAAAAAGGAAGAGAAACAGGTAGAGTAAATCATTATCGTTTAAAAAGAAACAAATTGTGCCTATGAAAAGATCGACCCGACAGCCATCATTCTCATTCCTACTAGCGCCTTCCCATCGAGCGCTAATGTGTGTAAAGCAATTACAACGTGTCAAACATGCTTGTCGTATGTCGGGTCGAGAAGTAACATAAGCCCGGGGCACCCTCAACTTGCGATCACCATCGCCAATTTATCTGTTTGTATGCTGAACAAACAAACGGCCGCATACATTGTTTCCTAATCAATCGTGTGGTGTTGATGATGATGATGATGAGGTTTTCGCTTGTAACACTGCAAGATGACGAGCAAGAGCTTGCAGTGTTGTTTCCCCCGTTTTCGGAAAACGAGCCCCAAATCAATTTGCATATTAATTGCGCATTTCAGCGATACCGATGCTGGTGCACGGTGAGCTGGCGACGGATGACAGTGGAAAGAGATTTACAACCGTACGCTGGGTTGGCGTATCACATCGAACGTATCGTGTAGTTTACGACTGAATGGACAGATTGCATCCTCTAATGGGTATCAGGGAGAGATGCAAACGTGAGGGGGGGACGAGAGAACGGATGTGTCTGTTTCGTGTGTGAGGTTTGCCGAGCGATCGTTACTGGCAGTTCCCTTCTGCCGATGCCGATCGGAACATGCGCGACGCTATGCGTGGAATCTCCATTGTTATTTAAACAGCGCCTCGGAGAATCCATCCGGACCCTCTTCCGGTGGAATGTGGCAACGGTTTGGGATGAGGGTCGAAACGTTTAACCTAGTGCTGTAGCAACATATGTGATGTCGTACCTGTACATGCTGAGTACGATCGAGGCCCCACACCAAAGGATGGTATGGGATCAGTCACTGGAGAGGGGGTATTAAACTAGCCATCGCCTTAGTTTAACCGTATCGGTTGTAGTTGTGTCCGCTGGCCGAAGGCACGTGACCGGTCTGATGGAAACGGGGCTGGTTGTAGGCGGCGTTGAACTGGGGCGAAACCGGTTGCGTCTGTGCAATCAGGGCGAGCGATTTTTGGATCGCCTCCGGGATCGGTGGCGGTGTCGGCAGATGGGCACCCTCGGCACGGAAACCTTGCGAAACCGAAGGAAAGCGAAAGTTGACCATTAGTGAGAATGTGGTATGATGGCCTTCCGGCGCCTGGAAAAGGATGATCGTACCGTTCTCATCGGCAATGTAGGTCACCGTAATCAGCTGGCCCTCGGGTGACGTGTACGAGTACGAACCCTGCACGGACTGTGCCTCGAGATCCTTGCGGCCGGCATTCTTCAGGTATCCCTGGGCCTGCTGCTGCTGTCCGTCGCCGGTCGTGTACGCGTACGAGTAGCTGCCATCGTACGAAACATCGTTGCTGTACGAGGTGATCGGTACGAACGGACGGATCGCGTTCGGGAAGGGTTGCTGGGAGAGAAAGGTACAACGGCAAGGGACGCGATGAAATGTCAAACGTTCAAATTAGATTCACGCGTGTTTAGGAGCAAAATGTCTTATTGAATGCATCGGGAAAGGGAAAGTTTGGTGAGGTAACCCAGTTGACCGGACATTGAAACCCATTATTCCATACCACCAACGCAAGGACTTTCTTCTTCTTCCTCTTCTTCTTCTTTGACGCTTCAACCTCCAAAGGCTCGCCTGTGACTTGATTGAGACCGAACAATCCCATAAAAAAGTTGAGTAAGCCATTATAAGGTTGACATGACCGAAAAGTTCATGACCCAAAAACTTCATTTAACTTAATCAAAAATTTAACAGTAAATTATCTGTCCTCAAAAGTTCCCTATATTTGTACCCTTTTAAGCGTGAGACATTTAAAAAAAGATATAAAAAAAATTTTGCAAGCGCTAAGTCATCAAAAATGCTCTCCTAAGACTATTGTTAATAAGAATTTCAACTGCGTTAAGCTGTTTCAGGCCTCAGATCTGCCACAGTCTGGTACCAGTCTTTTTCACTGGAGTTCTGGGCATTAAACTCGACTTTCATCGTCTTTTCAGTAATGGATAGCAGCAATAGCATGCCAAGCCTCTTGAGCTTGTTGTTACAAAGTGGAAGAATGTGTCCTTATTCCATTAAATTTAATATGTTTCATATTTTAAAATTTCAATTCAATGAACTCTCACACGTTTGGTGTGTTCAAAAAAAACATTGGTGTGATTGTTTAAAAAATCGTAAAAATCCCAACTTATATTGCAACGGACTTTCTTCTTCTTCCTTGGAACTACAACCTCGGAAAGGTCTCGTCCTGAGATTTCTCCAGAAACGGATCAACCTAGGAGCGGAAGAAGCGGTCGCTTGGGGCTTCGTCAGTTAGAAGGGCCTAATCGACCACCACTGCATTTCTACCTTCCTGTGACTTTATTTTACCCATAGCTGGATAGCCAGTCCTGCGCACAGGGATTCGAACTCTGGTCCTGCCGCAGCTATCACCTCGGCAATTAGACCGTACCAACAGACTTTCTATAGCTTGTAAAATAATCAATGCCATGCAGGAACCAATTATTACATTACTCACCTGCAATCGTTGACTGTACTGGGTCGGATTATGCGGCGGTAGCAGCGGTGCCCGCAGAGCTTGCGGCTGACGCTGGTGTGCGAAGTGTTGCTGGGACTGATGCTGTTGCTGTTGCTGCTGCTGATGCTGCTGGTGCTGCTGTTGGTGCTGCTGCTGGTACTGCTGGTGCTGGTTCGTTAACCGATGGCCAACGGACGTGTTGCGCACACCCGTGTTCTTGTTGTAGCTATTGTGCGTATACTGATTCTGGGGTTTAGCCGTAACACCGCACGCCACGATCACAAGCACCAGTGCAAACTTCTAGAACAAAACAAAGCGAATGCGTGGTTGCAGATAAGCGCGGCCCTATTCTTGATCCTTTCAAACACATTTACCGTAAAGCTGAAGCTAGTCATTTTGAGGTACAATGCTTTAAAATCTTAAACGGTGTATTAAGTAAAAACGAGCCTAAACACTACTAAACGCGACAAACTACTGCTTCCAAACCGACTATTCCCACCATTCAGCGAAAGATCAAGCTAATCTGCACGGAGCGAACCGATCGATAATCTGCACTATCCAAACACCGACACCAAACTATCATCGGTGTTGCCGTTGGCAATTTTATTTATACAACAACCGCCTGTGCCACCTTCCAAACGGACCGTTCCGTTGCTGGGGAAGACAGACAGGTGTACGGTCACCACCCCCGAAAAAAAGTGAGTCAAATAAATAAAGCAACAAGGGAAGAAAAAAAAACAAGCTGGGCAACATTACACGAAAATGCGGTCCACTAATCACAATACCCCTTCGCCGATCGGAACGCACAGGTGCGGTGCCGGCTACGAGTAGAACGGCCCATTGGGTTGAGATGCACGATGAGCGAGAGCCGAGAACAATCAGAATGATAGCGTAAGATCGCGAGACGGCGATAGGTGCGATCGTGAAAGGAAAAGCGAGATTCCCAAAACACGCAAAAAAAACCGAGAAAAACGTCAAAACTTCCCCCACCGTCAATTCGGACGTAGAACGCATTGTGCGGGTTGTGCTGGGCTGGGAATGGGGCACCCATCACCTAAGGGTTGGCAATGGGCGGTAAGTTTGAATGTCATTACGATCGGTCTCCGTCACTTAGCAAGCCTTTTCCATTCATGTTGAGATTAATGAATTTGCACCTCGTAGAAGAGATGGGATGGGTAAGGCACGGCAAACAAACAAGCAAAAAAACTAAACCGAACCATACAGTGTGGTATAAAAGTTATGCGCATGGGCTAAGGGTTTAAAAAACTAAGCGTTATCGAATTAGTTCAAACAATTTAAAGTATTCAAATACGGGTTTGCAGCACTTGAGCAAAGATTCATCAAATTATAACTAAATAATGGAATAGCATACCGATGCCTTGTGATTGGAATCTTGGCATTATCTACTCCCAGGAGGAAGCTTAGTAAGAGTGCCTCAACAACAAGGTGCTTTTGTATTTTTTATTCAAGCAGGACGGCCTGGCCGTATTGCTGACAAAAAGGTGTTAAACCTACAAGGTTTTCTTCTTGATACTGCAAGATCATCCAAGAAATTAATTGAAACTATTAAAGAGTACTTTTCGTTTATATCTCAGAGACCTCGTTCGCCTCTTCGTATTAAAGAGGACTCTAAACAGAACAAAAACAACCACGGACAAGATGTTCACCATTCGACAAATCTTGAAAATGATGGTGGTGTCGCCGCTGCACTCTTACCAAGTTCTAATTCAATTTAAAGAAGAATCTGACAGCATAGCCAGAATATAACTATACGATACATCGAGCTCACTTGGCATCTCGGTTATTACCAGCATTATTTGAATTTGAATAACCAACATCATATGTCAGGTTAAGGTAGATGCACAACTCTCAGTACTCAAGGTTTGCCACCCGCCAGGCTCCCCAGACCATCCATTTCTCTACGGTTTAAATTTTGTGTATCATCTTCAATGAATCTGTCCTAGCCCTGGCAGGAAACTCATGACATATACATCAATCGTTTGAGGTTCTCCTGTGTAGCAGAAGCTTACAGGGCCGGATCATAGTAAAAGCAAGTAGATGCTTGGATGCTTGGTAGATGCTCTCCTAATTTTCAAGGAGACGTATCTTACTGTTGAGCCCCCAGGAGCATCTTACTGTAAGCAGGTTGTGAGGTCCTGGCGACCTCGATCATTTAGAGGCCCTATATTATTATTTAGAGGCCCACAAACTTCATACGGGGTCTCTTATAATATCTCCGTTTGGCCTCTAACACTGGTCCCGTCAACGGATTCGACGTGTTAGGGACCACCAACTTTCATTCTGCTTAGGGCCTCCAGGGACTTGATGCTTACAAAAGGATAGAGCAGGCGCCAAACAGCGTGTTAAGGATTAATGAGGTGAAAATCAGATTATTGATAGCTGTACTAACGGCATACAATATGAGATGCACCTTGCTATAATGAGGCAAATTAGTAGGGTAAAGTTCCGACGAACTGATCATTTTAAAAGAAATGCACCAGACAACCCAGCCTGCAAGCCGTTAGTCGTTCCGTGTTTAATTTTGCTAATAAGAAAATTCTTTCCTAAAAGCAACATTTTCTTACTAACAATTTTTGTTCGAACGTGCAAATCTTGTGCGCAGCACTGTTACCCAAACCATGAATGATTCCGCCTCTGGTTGAAGCAACCCTGTTTGTGAAAAAAAAACCGTCAAACCCTACTCCTTAGAAGGGAACAGACAACTCGCAACCTCCCTCCAAAACCGAAAATCGGCCCCCCGAGAAACCTATTCTTAAGACGGATCCGAACGCACCCACACGGCTGCAATAAAGCATGTTAACACATCTGCGTCTCTGGGGCTGCCCATTGATCCGGCAAGCGAAGCTGTCCACAGGACCACTAGCGCTTCTGCCGCCAAGGAATCTCACAATAAAGCCCTCACGCGGTTCATCTTCACCCGGTCGATTGCATTTGCATTTGACCACGACCGCTGGGCCCTGCCTGCCGCAGGTATAACCCCCGTTTAGGGTCCCAAGGTTTCGAGGTCCACCGCCACCGGACCGCGAACGTCAGAAGAGACGAACTTTCCATCACTCATCATCTCAAACCGTACCCGGACAAAAGGCCCACCAACAACATTGCGTCGTGACGGAGGCGCTCTGATCGAGACTCCCCGGTGGACGTGGTGGTTGGCATTGTTTCAGCACCCGGACCATACAAAGGGATGATCCCCGTGCAAATGGCGCCGTTCTGTCAAAACCTGACCCCACCAAAAACGGCGACCGGTATCGATTTCAGGTGTACGCAAAAGGCCAGACCGTGAACTGTTTTCGTGGACAGGGGAGAAAACAAACAAAAAAAAAAAAACGCTCACAAACCACAAACGAACACGCCGTGGTGCGGCGTTCGTGTCTTACGCTGCGTTGAAGTCACTTTATTCTTGGGCCGAAAAAAAACACCCAACACGAGGGAAAATGAGGTGCTAAGGGATGCACTAGCCTAGATTCTCTATTTTTTTTTTTTTTTTTTTGTTTGCTCGAAGGAGACAAAAGGGATTGGTTTAATAAAAACCACATTCGAACAAATCCGTTTGCCGAGTGCGAAAGGGTAAGGTGTGTTGAAAATTAGGCTTTATTATGCCCTTGTTGGGTAAAGGTGAGCAATTCTTTCGGTACCGTCCAAATTTACTGACATCATCTCGCGCAGTGATGTTTAGCAACTATTGAATGTGAATGTGTTTACCTTTGCTATGACGAAATCTCTCTCTCTCTCTCTCTCTCTCTCTCTCTCTGGCTGTCTGTTTCTCTGCCCAGCATAAGCCTCTTTTCTTTGTAATCAATAACCAATAATCTATATCTGGGCTAAATGCACATCATCTGCCAACTTTGTAAATCTCAACCTACGATCAATGCTTGATCAGCTGACAGGCGCCCCGTCAAAGTCACTTTGGAGCCAAATGTTAGAATTTTAAACAAACAATCAAAAAGGCAGCTTCTGCAGACGGCACCGGCACTAACGCTGCAACTCCGTAATGACCCTCAATTATATCTGCTGCTTCCCGGGGGGTGCGGTAATCAGCACCCTGATAGGAGTTCTGAGTTATTGCTCCGCAAAGCGATATAATTTAAAAGACACGAAACGCCGTTGGCCATTTCGCTGGGCCACGATCGTGTAAAGATCCCGCGCGCGTACATGTACCGCGCCGATACCGATACCACCAGCATGGGGTTCACGGGGAAGTCTTTTGTTTGGCAAATGGTGCCTCCGCGGACCAGCCCGATTCGCGAACCGTTTTGAAAGCACCGAGAGGTTCAATGTCAGGAAATAATGGGCGACGGCATTACGACAGTGGTTGTTCTTCTTCGGTTCGGCATGCGCAAGAAACCACAGGCGGGGAGGGGAAAAAGGTCAGTGGCCCGCGGGCGACTCTAGCACGGATGAAGATGTTGGCTAAATTTGGTGTCGGCCGATTGTCACTTTTATTAAAGTTGCACACATGATGTCAAACAGCGGACACCGTAATGGAGCACATGGGAAGATGAACGATGGGCCCAGCTTTATCAAACACGTACATGAGAACACAACGAACGCAACGGTGCGTCGGTTTTGGGCTCACCTGTCTTGCTGATATGTTGCGTTGAATAATGCTTCTAATGAAGGCTAGCGAAATGAATACTTTTTTTTGTAAAGGTTAGCTTTCAAAACGTTTAAGCGGTTACACGGTAGGTACGCAACCACGATGCGATTGTTCGCCAAAAACTAGCCTGACAACTTTATTATGATTGATTAATTCAAATATTTGGCAGCCAAGGGAGGCATGCTGAAATTCGTAGACATTTTGGTAACAATACCACCTGACATTTCACTAGCCGTGCAAGACTTTAAAGTAAAACTGTTGTGGTATTAAGAAATTTCTTGTCTGGGGATACTTCTTGAAGTCCTTTTTACTGCTGCTTGATATTCAATGAATTGACCGGCAACGGAATGCCATTAACGTTTAAGAAGTTGCAACATTTTCTGACGTACAAAATGATAGGAATGATATAAAACTTCCTAATTAATAGTTTAGAGTGTTTCTTTAAAAGAAGGATTTCTCTAATCTTTCAAAGGGCTTTCTGAGCCTTTTTTATAGCTCAAATGACATTTAGAATTGGAATTAGAATACAGATTCTTGGGTCTCATTCGTAGAATATGCAAAGATTTCAATAATATAAATTATTTTAAATGCTTGTATCTTAGTCTGGTGCGTTCCCCGTTGGTACATGCGTGTCCTGTCTGGAACTCCGCATCCACTTCCTGGGCTGCTCAAATCATTAAATTCAACGTTGCTTTAGTAGAATTACGATCAGATGCCTGTTGGGTCGCCAAAGAGTTCCTCTTCCATCCCATTTCAACCATTGCCTATTCTTAGGATTAGATACATTAGAGTTCAGGGGTAGTAGAGTGCAACCAACATTTGTTTCTAGCCTTGCTTTAGGCTACACTGACGCTTCTGATCTCTTATTTTTTGTCCCTTTTTATTTTTAAACTTTCAACTTAATCCCTTTATTCTATAACTTTTTTCTTTCGCTTTCTCTTCCAACACAATTCTCATTTCTATTATCAATGTTCCTTTCCTCACATCCTCTAAGTTAATAATATAAAGATTGTTGAATTATAAGTTTAAATATAGTTTAATATTGAGCAAAGTTTTTAAGATTTAACATTTTTTTGGTTTGACCATTAAAATAAAAAATGAAATGCAATTAAATTAAACGACAACTAACTTTCTCAACTAATAAGGGGTTTTCTAGTGTTATTTAGATTTGATCGATACGTTTACATTGAGTTTGCACATAATTTCCTAATATTTTATATATTTTTTATTTTCAAAGCAGTCATCTGTACATCATTTTATGAATAATCTAATTCTCGTATGTTTGTAAGTGTTTTTAAATTTACTCCCTAAATCCAGCCGTTGATATTAGAGGAACTGGCCATATGGAAATCGCCGAGGTTTTTTTTAACCAGTTTCAATCATTGGTTCTTGCTTTGTTATGTAAAGAATATCAAGAAATATCAAGAATATCAAGAAAAATATTATACATTTTTTTAATTCTAATCGAACGGCCTGGATTGCAACGCATTTAATAGTTCTAATTAAGCAAATGAGACTTTATTTAAAATTAGATAATCAAATTTAAAAAAAAAGCTTAACTTTAACGATACTGTACGTTAAAAAACAAGCTAGATTAGGTTGTGTGTCTAGTAAAGCTAAATTAACTGAACGCCATATTGTCTTTAACTGAGAGCTCTTAGCATAAAAACATTTCATTTCAAATCTGTAAGAAAATTAATTAAGCTTTTATACCACGCCATTACAATTTTTTTTAAACCACGTAGCCGGTTAGTTTTTCCTTACTTCTAAGATACGACCCGGACAGGATCCGATACCCACAACTTCCAATCAACCGGCATTTAAGAAGATCAGATTTCCTTTTCCCACGATACCCACACAACCCGATCAATAACTTTAGTTATAAAGTGACCCAAACTATCTATAAATATAAATATGCAGAGGTCACTGCGCAAACTCATCTTGCTAAAAGCATCAGCAACGACCACTCTCATAAACTGGTTGACATTTCAATTTCAGCATCATTATTACTGGTTCTATTGCTTCTGTGGCGCGGTCAGCTGAACCAGCACTTACATTTTTAATTGGTTTCGTTTATGCCACGAGTTTTATTGGCTTTTAAATCGACACCAATATACTGGCCAATGTAATGGTTTCAATTTATAATGGTTTCATTTTATAATCGTTTTAATTGCTTAGTAATAAAAGTGTGATAGATTCGTTGTGTTCAATATTTCATTTGAACCTTGTTGAACTTTTTTATGTAGCTTCCACTGCTAACAAAGCCAGCATAACTTACCACCCAACGTAATTCCCTACCGATCACGACCGAATGAATTTGTACGATCATTCGGCACACACACACCCTTCATATCGCGACACCGATGGCATTTGATCGATAAAGTGCGAAAATTAATTTGTCATCGAGCCGTACTTGAACCGCACGGAGGTCGAATACCACACACACCCTAAACCGTTCACGGTTCACGATCACTGCACAACGATCCATTCTATCAAATCCGTTACCTCCCTTCAACAAGTCCCATGTCGTGCGTCAATATATCATCTTCAACTTTATCCCGTGTTGGAAAGAATGTCTTCCTCTTGAACAAACTTATCTAAAAGCAATTATCCACACATACACAAAACAAAACATAACCAAAATTTAGCGGAATGTGTTTAATAGGTCAACTGCTGCGCGGTGGTACATTCTTGGTACAGTTCGTGTCTAGGGGCAGAAGGGAACATCACACTCAAATATCATGCCCCGAGGAAATGTAAAGATGCCGAAGATAGTGTACCATATAAATTTTCCTTCCCACCTTAACCGGGCCAAGGAGTGTGCGTTGTTCATTTTGTTTTGTACCGCGGTACGGTACAAAACCGACACTCGGAGCATTCAGAGGATGATGTACGGCTACGGCGAAATAAAATGTAATCGCCATTTTTCAGTTTTTTAGTCTGCAAAGACCGATTTCGTAAATGGGGAAATGAGTTTTTCATTTCTCACGCTTCCTTCGCAAAGTTGACGGATATTTATGCTGCTTGTTTTGTGTGCGCCCGAATCAAGATGATCCGTGGGCGACTCTTCTTGATCGTTTTGTACCACCGAGGGAGGTGCGAATGAATGGCGAGAGTGATTTGTAAAGGTTGTAAAAGGTTTTTGTTAGAATGTGAGGGTAAATTATCTTCTACTTCTATTGCAAAATGTATCCATCAGTAGCTTAAGACTTCGTTAAGTTATACTTACTTTTTAAAGCAAAGCTCAGTCACCATAAAACGATTATGGCACTAGTAGAATCGTGCTAAAGACGTTATCGCGTTCGAAAAGCACAAAAATTTTGCTGGTCAACAGCTTTGAACCAGCTTCGAACCAGCAAAGGGTTGAATGGGCTCCAAATGTAGGCTAATAACAAGCCGTAGCTAATGCTTCCCATCCATCCATCGTACGGTGGCAATTGCAGACGATGCATCGTGCTGCAAACGGTATCATATTACACTCCGCCGTTGGACACGCTTTAATGCAGTTAATGGCTAAACATTAGCGTCTTTTGTGCCGTTTAGCAGTGTTTTATAGGTAACTGTGTGTGTGTGTGTGAGTATGCAAAATAATTGTATAATATTTCCATGATTGCTATGGTGCGAATATTAGTGATAACACAACTCCCGTACATTGTTGCATTGATTAAGAAAGCCTTACCGATCGTCTGGAGAAGCAGACATGTTCTTCGTGTGATGTGAGCATAAATTTCTTGAGGCGTCTAGTTTTGACATTCGTTCCACCTCGGCCAAAAACTGCAACGGAATGGTCAACGGGAGTGAGGAGCTAGTCGGCTGAAGGTGCATCGTGCATCGTTTGCCTTTCGAAGTCACCGAGGTTAAGTGTTACGATCCAGTTGCGCGAGCGGATAAATGTTACGTGGAATTACCTGGTCGACCCTTCCCCCATAAGCCGAGCACAGAGTGGCCGAGTGTTTGGTTGCCCTTTTTTCCAAACGAGGTTCCACCCAAAACTAGCCCAACCAAACCCCGATGCACTGCTGATAATCTTAGAAAGTCTCGAACCCCCATTATTTCGATCATAAAATTACTCTATCGACCAACCCCGGATCGGTGTGAATTATTCCATCGCAAATCTGATCACACCCACAGGTAGCTGTAAGGAAGAAAAACGTTAAGACTGTGATTCATCAGCAGGATCCATTTGTTTCAGCAGCACTTAACGCGATTGTAAATTCTATGCACCTGTAAGGCTAACGCGCGAAAAAAATGCTCCAACAAAAAGGTGTGATACGGGGAGGGACCATCATCAATCATGCCAGGGTGTATTGCTTCCAAGCGCGGTTGGTACCATTCACCACCGTTCGGAAGGTGGGAAGATATCTCACCGACGACAAGCAGGAACACAAACAAAAAAAAAGGTAGCTCGTGGCATTTTTTGGTTTGTTTTAATGATGGCAATTAATTTTCGATTAAGGCGACACGTAAGTAGAATATTCGTTTCCCAGTAGAATTATAGGCAGCATGAAAGTGAAATAAGGCGGGAATGATATCGAGAAACGGGCAACCGATCGTGACCTTGAGGTTAAAGCGCCCACGATTGCGGCGCTTCTAATCGCGATTTTGGTCTATTCGTTTTGCTAGCGAAAGGAAATGATAGTTTGTTTTGCGTTTGTCAAGACTGGCAAGCTTCTTAAAATGGGGTTTTTTCTAGGTCCTTTCACATTGAGATACTTAACCGTTGACTATAAGAGCTTGTAAGAAGAATAAAAGATATGCAGCATAGCCATTAGAAGGTGGTTTTAATCTTAGTTTTTACAAAAATTGTTTGTATTTATGGCCGACATAAATTACATTAAACAATCAAATTATTTCAAGCAATACGGCAAGGCAATACCATCCAGACAGAGATCGCCTCCACTTACGCAGGACATATTATCCAAATATGGGTAAAATCAAATCGTAGAAAGCCAGCATCGGCAAGCCTCCCGGACTTCGGCCTTTTGCCTTTCGAGTGTGTAATGCCAAAGAAAAAGTTTTGTTTTAATAAGTCTGAGTGTCGGAATAGTTATCGAGGTTCTAATTGTCTTCCTTGAGTAATGAAGTTGTATTTTCTGAGATTAGTTATTTCATTACTTATCTTGTGTAGGAATATGCATTTACTTTAGTTTAGGTTCCTGTATTTCATAACGCCACAACTATACCTGCTTCCCGGGATTCACAAACCTGCCTTAGACTGTTACCAAACGATATAAAATATGAATTGGCATTCTGCGAGGGAGGTCACTTCACAGGATTGGGATACAAATTCCTTCCGAAACGCTCCCTCGTTGCAAGGAATGACGCCATAACTTGAGCCGTGGCAGGATGTAATCCCAAGCAGAAGAATGAACAGAAAGCTGTGTTCAACTTCACCAATCACTAGGGATTCGTATAGATAATCTTGTCGATTTCTTTATTCCTTCTACTACAAGAAATAGAACACAACCCTGGTAACAATATCGTACTCTATCTAAGTAACAAGTAAACCTACCAAAGCGAGAAGGGATGATGATTTTGTCCTCGGGGAAGTAAACACAAAGTCGAAATGGCTGCCTTTGGACTTGTTCTACTTGGCTTAACGACCTGCGTTCATATGCCGACCACATAATGGATTATACAGTTCTTAACAGAGCTATAAGAGTTTTGCATTTGAAATTCTTTTGTTTTTTAAATAAAAGAAAAGCTAAATACATGTTCTAGTAAGTAGTACAGAATAATAAAATAAAAACACTTTGAAACACATTTTGTTCATCAAAGTGTCAAATGATGTATTCGTGTGAAAGAAGTGACACTAACAAACAGGGCTGAACAAAGCAAAAAGTTGCAAATATCGGGCATACATTGCTTTAGATGACTACAGAAACTCGGAAACCTCATGTAAATTGTAAAAAATGTTAACGAATGTTAGAAAAAGGTAGCAATAATTATCTCACTGCCCAAGAAAAAGGTAAGGTAAAATCAAACCATTAACAACTTGTCCTCAGCGCACATTCCATACGACTAAACAAATTGATATTAAAGATAGGAAGATTAACGATCGTACCGTACGCATACATACTTTAGGCCAGCCGACGCGAAAGCATACCAATAAACCTTTCACGCTTTCTTTATGGGACACACTAGAAAATAACCACCTAAACCCGTCCTGGGCACGCAAATTGATTTCAATCGCTGCGAATCACCGCCACCCATATGACCGCTTTCCCTCCATTTTCCCAATGCCCATTCCTCCCGGTTGGTCACTTATGCAATATTGCACCAGATTTTTCTTTCCACTAAGTTTCTGATGATTACTACCGCGGCAAATTGCATTCCTCCAAACAGCGTTTCGGTTTGATTTATGGGATCACCACTGGCTGCAGCACTTAAGACCGTCCCAGGAACGCGAATCCCAATCCTAGCGATCGTGCGATGGTGTGGGATTTGAATAAGAAAACGTGAAGAAGAAACTAAAAACGGTATCCTGCTCCCAAGAATGACTCCAGAATGGTTGGTAACGATATTGAAATTGAAGCATTACACTCCGATCCTCGCTGCCCGCAGGCGTTGCGACAGTATCGCTCATAAATCATACCGTATTGTAATGACGTTTCTGAACTTTCCGGGTGCCGTACGCAGCCCGAGTCGGGGTCGGTGTCGACCGGGCTTTGCAAGGCTTTTTGAGTGACAGATGCGCACTGGATGGACAAACCGACAGACCATGTGGTAATGCCCCCGAGGCATTGTGGTTTGTACCGTATCATTTTCTCTTTTGTCAAACGGTAGGCCCAACGGCGTTCCTGAAGTTCCCTAAGCAAGGAAGAAGTTTGGCGAATAAACATTCCCTAAATAAATAATGCAGACGTCCGTGGGATGAGCTAGAAGCTGGGTGAAAAGATCACCCGGGACGAGAAGAACTCTACATTCATTCTACTTCTGCAGGCAAAAACGTCAATCTGGACAAGTTGCTTCACTTGACATTTCAATCGCCTCACGGCTACACGGATCTTCGGCCAGCACTGTGCAAGCTCAAACGGACGGACAAATGGACACGGTGCAATTAGCTGCCAGCGTCGGGTGGCGATGTCTTGCGATGGTGCACTTTGTTTAAGTTTATGGAAATTGCTTCCTCTAATGTCGCCCGCTGCTCCTTGGCGTGGTGGTGAGCGAGAAGATTTCGCAAGGTCGCCCACCGTACCGGGGCCGGAGTTCGCTCTTTCGATGATCTTTCGATTAGTGGTCCGGCATTTCGGGCGCGACCTTGCGCATCCACTATCGGCGGCGATAGTGGTTCTAATGAGAATTTAATCGGTCCTTCGTAGCTACTGCCCGCGGGAGACGATTTACGCACGCGTCAAATATTTTGATCGTGTGTTTTCCCCTTGCACCGAAATGTAAACGATGAACACTCGCTGGTCAATCGGTTGCTAATTCGTTTCACCTTTGGTACGGCCGGTAGCTAATTCATCTTCATCCAAAAGGCACGATGTTACGATCCCTGTTGATGGCTGACATTTGACGTGAACCCATCCGTCAGCGTGGACAAAGCGCCAGGCTGGTGAAGATGTTGGGCTAACAAACCGATCCAAGCGTCCATTAATCTTCACCCCAACACAGCGCATTGAGCAGTCGAGTAATATACGAGCTGCGAACTGCACGAAGGCGACGACGACCACGATGATGACCGGGTAGTTAATTAAAACAGTTTTCAAGCAAATTTATTAACCAGATGCGGCGCAGTTTTATGACACCCGGCGTGTACTTGCGCCACCGAACGGGTCGGGAGTTTGGCTTTCTCTTTCCTTCCTGCGCCCAACGCCCGGTATGGTAAAGTCAACCGGTTGTCCTGGGTGTCGAAATTTCATGTTCACACGCTTTAAAGTTGTGTCGATCGAACGACATCGTTTATGTCAGCTACCGTGGGGGTCGTAAAGATATTTACTTGGCATGCAATTTGCCTAAACTCGCAAGATCAAGTTCGATCGTCGGACCTATCGACTGGCTTATCGTTTGAATCATTGCACCTCGAGGTATTTTGGTTCAGCCCAATCACTCTGCCGCTTAATCCTGCTCATCTAGAATCGTGTAAAAACCCATATAACCACTTGTTGCCCACATTGCAACATACCATCTGGGCGATTTTTTATGCAAAATTGCTCTATCCGTCCAATCGGATCGGTCCGCCGGCCGGTCGCACTCAAGCACCGGGCCGGGACCGCATATCGTGAAGACGCGATGATGGGGGTGATGGTGATGCAATGCTCAATATTTTCTGGGTAGCTGGGGAGGATCCTCCTCCGGCTCGCTGGCTTGAAAACCACCGCCGCCATTTGGAGCGTTGGCACGCGGCCGATCCTAGATTCGCGTTCTGGCCGGAGCGTGCATCACTCCACCTTGGACGAGTGCGAGTGCGGCCGGGCGCGTAAAATTGACTGACATTTAACGGTTGGCAGCGGAATAATAAACTAATAATTTGTAATCTTACAAACCAGCATCATTGTACCGTTCGGTGGAAAGGAGCCCGATCAACCAACGGAAACGACATCATTAGGAGGCACAGGCAAATTATTCTAAATGCGGTGAACATCAGGCGCACTTGGTGGGGGAGGGGGACGAAGACAACTTTGAAGCGTTTACAAACCGTGCACTGTAACCTTGCTTAAATTTGCATCCAGTGACTAAGAAGAACAGTAAGAGGCTTTTATCGAAGCAGCTTAGATGCACAATTAAAAGTTCCGCCTTCAACAGCGGTGGCCTTTCGATCAATCAAATGTGATCAAACAGACGACTCTAAGTTTATTTTAAGCCACTTGAATTCACACCTGTCCGATAAGCCGCTTGGCACGACGATCGGGTTTGAGCACGAGCTGGCAGTTTGGCAGAGGGTCTCCATAAAGGGACGATAGTGTGGACTACAACCTACCAGTTTTGGGCTGGTGTGACGAATGTTAGGGTTGTCCTGTTTGTGCTATTCTAAGTGCATACCTGTTCACACCGGTTGAAAGCAGCGAACGATTATCGTTCGCGTCAGTTGTCTGTTTAACAGATGCGCGCAGTGTTGAAAACAACTATTTTAAGAGCCACTCTTTGCTTTGCTTGATAGTGAGGTTCTTGGGATTTATGAGATGTAGTTCAGAGAGATAACTAGTTAAAATAATTCTTCTCCTACATTCAGTCTTATTGCTGAGAAGCAATCGACAAGGGAAATAGAAGATGGCTTTACGTCTATTATCCAGTTACTCTTGAAGCTGTAGAGGCATGCCTCGAGAATATATAACATCCAGAACAACCCAAACCAAACATTTATCATTTACCAATCCAGCTGTTCGTAAGTTAGCCAGCAAGCCCGAAACACCTTCAAAGAACTTGTGAATTTGGATGAAATAGGTCAAAGGATCGATCAGAGTGCTTTCACCGCTTATAGCGAACGGACGTGTATCAGATAGCTCCAGTGAAACAAGAAATATTAACAGAGTGATTACAGTCAAACAAAGCCAAAGCTTTTGCTCGGACTACCATGGGCCGGGCCAAAGGATCTTCAACCAAGAGGCTTGCTTCCATGCCTCTTAGTTCGTTCCATAAATCTGTGGTTAGCCATCCCTCAAAATCGGTTAAAACAGCGGATACAAATCCGTTTGGTATTCTGGAATCCATCGCCGATGATGAAATTGAGGTGAACACGCATACGCAACACGTTAAAACGGTTAAATCAACGAAACAACCACCACCAATAACCGTGGCGAGCACCAACGTTGCAGATGTGCACAAAAAAATAATTGCGTCAGGTGTTGTGAGATATACCACCAACGTTACATTCAAAGGAATAGTAGTGCGAACGGATTCCATCGACAATCACAAAAAACTACTGAGCCACTTTAAAAAGATAGGTTTCCACTCTTATCAGCTCGAAGAAGATAAGACAACGAAAATAGTCCTGCTCGGGCTGCTAGACATGCCCATCGAGAATTTACAAAAAATTCTGTTAGAAGAGAAATTAACTCCGGTGGCAATAAAGAAGTTGGCCATGAAGCAGAAGCGTTACGATCAGCAAGCTGCGTACTTGCTACACTTCAGTAAAGGGACGGTGGAACTCAAAGTGCTCCGTACGATTACTGCACTTGACCACCAGAAAGTGAGTTGGAAATATTACTCAAATAAAAACGGCGTAATGCAATGCAAAAATTGCCAGAACTTCGGTCACGGCGGTGACAATTGTTTTAGACAGCCTAAGTGTATCAAATGCGGTGAAACACATACATCTTCGACATGCCCGTTAGCGAAAGAATGTGAGGACGGTATAATACCGACGCACAAGTTAAAGTGTGCGAACTGTGGCGGTAACCACACAGCCAACTACACGGGCTGTCCTAACAGAAAAAAGTTCGAAGCTACGCAGACAAGCCGACGCACTACCACATCTCAAATAAGGCAGGTAACGCTCTCGCATAATAACTTTCCTCTCCTGAATAACCCAAACTCTTCCCAGTCCCAGTACCAAAGAACAGAAAAAACATATAATCCAAACACACGCATTCCCCAGTCGGCATCATACGCAGATGTTACCAATACTGGTCAAAAAGATCTCTTCGGACCAGATGAGCTGGCGCTAATAATTACAGAAACGTTTTCTAATCTTCGAAATTGTTCCTCCAAAGAAGACCAAATCATGGTTGTATTTAAAATAGTTCAAAAATTCTGTTTCCCATGAAATGGCTAGTACAACCAATATGAAAATTTCATACTGGAATGCAAATAGCATTTCAACTAAAAAACTAGACCTACTTAATTTTCTTGACGTTCACTCAATAGATGTTATGGCAATCACAGAAACATTTCTAAAACCTGGTCAGCGTTTTAGCATGCCAAACTACCTAGTTTATAGGTTGGATCGTTTGGACGGACCAAAAGGCGGAGCACTATTACTAGTAAAAAGTAGCATAAAGCATGAGCTGTTGCCTGGTTTTAATCTGGATATAATTGAAGCCATTGGAGTAAAAATATTTGTGAATAGCACTCCTATAACTATAATTTCCGCATACCATCCTGGAGGAAATACTAATATAGATAGCTTCAAAAAAGACATTAAAAAGCTAACTAGTAGAGCCAATAATTATTTCATTTGTGGAGATCTTAACGCAAGGCACAGAATGTGGAACTGCGCATCTGCTAACAAAGCTGGAAAATCCCTATTTGAGGAAATTCAAAAAGGTCAATTTTCTATATGCTTTCCTAATTCTCCTACTTATATTCCATCAAACTCTAACTTCATGCCGTCTACATTAGATGTAGTTTTAACAAACAACAATTTAAACATTTCTGATCCGATCACTCTCTCGGAACTAACTTCCGATCATTTACCGGTTTATTTTCAAATCGAAAACACATCCGCTGTTAATAAACCGGATAAACAAATATATGACTATTCCAAAGCCAATTGGCATTTGTACAAAACAGTTTTGAAAAATAGTATTAACACAAATGAATTGGATCAAAGTATGATGGATCAAACTTCGCAAATTGACGAGTTAATAACTAAAGTTACAGATGCCATTCACGCAGCCCATAATATTGCTGTCCCACGCACAACACCGGGAAAATATAATATTATAATACCTGATAATGTTTTGTCACTCATCAAAATTCGCAATAAATTCAGGAAAAAATGGCAACGACATAGGCATAATTCAACGTTCAAATTGACTTATCTCTGGCTTAAAGCGACCATTCAATCCAAATTGAACATAGTTCGAAACGATGCTTGGTCAAACAATCTTGAAGCAATTAATAACGCACCAAATAATAATAACAATAATAGCAGAATGTGGCAATTAGTTAAAACATTGAAAAATGAACCCAATACTATCCAACCACTTAAAAAGGATGGGCATCTTCTTTTGACCTCAAAAGAGAAATGCGAGGCCATTAAATTACACTTTGAAAATGCACATAAAATAACCAGCCGATTTGTAAGTCCATTAGAAAATAAAGTAAGGACAGCAGTGGACAATTTTCTTCGTACTCACCCAATTCCAGAATTCAACCCTACAAATTTCAAAAAACCTAGCGATATTATCAAAACAATCAGAAACTTGAAAAGTAAAAAATCAACCGGACTAGACCAAATAAATAACAAAATGCTAAAACATCTTCCCAAAAACATAGTCGTTACCTTAAATTTTATAATGAACAGTTCACTTAAGCTGGGGTATTTCCCGAACAGTTGGAAAACGGCAAAAGTAGTTCCCATACCTAAAATAGGAAAAGATCTCAGTATTGCCTCAAATTATCGACCAATAAGTTTACTTAGCTGCCTAGGAAAACTATTTGAAAAAATCATTTCTACGAAACTACGAACACATGTCGAAAGACTTAACATAATACCAAAAGCTCAATACGGATTTCAACCTGGTTTATCTACAACCCATCAACTAGATAGACTGAAAACTAACATAGTAAATAATAGAAGTTTAAAAAAATCTACAGGTCTCGTACTGCTCGACACTGAAAAGGCTTTTGATACCATTTGGTTCAACGGATTGACTGCCAAACTTATAAAACTCCAGTTTCCCAACTATTTAATCCACATAATAAGAAGTTTCATTACAAATAGGAAAAATAAAGTATTCATTCACTCCGCCAGTTCACAATCATACACCCCCTGTGCCGGGGTTCCACAGGGAAGCGTTATTTCTCCACTTTTATTTAATATATACATTTCCGATATTCCAAAAATGAAAAATTGTCAGCAATATCTCTATGCCGACGACGTCGCCATAGCAGCATCCGGAAAAAGATCCAATACAATAATTAACACTTTGAATTCCGCTCTTAAAACATACACTAGTTACTGTCAAAAATGGAAATTAAAAATCAACAATAGTAAAACTGAAGCCATCTTTTTCACTCGATTTACGTGTACAAAAAAAATACCCAACAGACAAGTACAGATATCCAATACAAACATCCCCTGGAAACAATCTGTGAGATATCTTGGAATGACTTTTGACAAAAGAATAACTTTCAAAGCACATATTGATTCCACAATTATAAAATGCACAAAAGTTTTTCGTAGCTTGTATAGCTTACTAAACAGAAAATCCAGGTTAAATCTATACAATAAGCTCCTGTTATATGCTACAGTAATACGGCCTAATATTACCTATGCTTCTCCAGTATGGGATTCCTGCGCCAAAACACACAAACTTAGACTACAAAGAATTCAAAACAAGTGTCTGAAAAATATTTTAAATGTGCCACCTTGGTTCAGAACTAAAACACTGCATAGAATTTGTCAAATTCCTACCATTGCTGAATTTAACAGTAAATTAGTTTATAATTACAAAGTAAGATGCCGAAACAACAATCTAAATATACATCATGCGTAATTTTTTTTTTCCTCTTCCAATCCTATTCATGATTCCAAAACTTCCATGAACCACTAACAATCCCAATTTTCTTAATCCCAAAACTTCCCTTTAGTTATTGAGAGCGTTAAAGCGATTTGAATGTTTAATGAATCATTATTTTGAAGTAAGAATAAGTCTGTAAAATTATTTAATAAGTAGGATTAAGTTTAAAATATTTTTTTTTCTTTCGTATTATGAAGTAGGTTTTACCGAATTTTTTCCTACTCCCAAATTTAAATCTGCACTTTGATCAAATAGCATTTAAACTGGCAAAGCCAAACTATGTTTTAAAATTAGTGAGGAAAAATTTAAATTATTGAACCCACTATCAACAATATCTCAACAACTATTGTAAACAAATTTAAATTGAAATACATGAAGAATATACTACTACTCAAAGGATCGAGCAAGCAGCACAAAACTTTGAGGTGGAGATTAACGAGGACAAATCCAAATTAGTGGTAGCACCAGCGACCCTTCTAACAAACACTGAGGATGATAATGAAAAAGGCGATGACATATGTAAATTCGTCCAAAATTTAACCTATCAGGAGTTTAAAGTAAGAATCGAAAATTACGTGACGCGACGGTCGAAGCATGGATTGTATAGAACATTTATAGTGTCAGAACTCATATGCGCCTCTGTAACATAAACTCTGCCCAAAGAGGACGAAACCCTCTGAGCGGCGTTTGAGAGGAAGATACATTAATGCGTCCGATAAAAGGGCGTGATTTTCAATTGGCAGACGAAACGCTAGACCAGCGGTATCGAGGACATCGGCAGCATGCCTTCAGAAAGTAGCAGGCCCCTAACACATTGAATCTGCTGACTGGACCAGAGACAGAGGCCATCATATGAGGTCTCTTATGTACTTCAAGGCACTCTACAAAATCGAGGACCCCTTGAAAGCTCCTGGCCCGAAGCATTCGTTAAGTCTACTCACGTCTCGAAAGTAGATAAGGGTGGGTCGATCCAGGAGCTCGGATCAATCCAACGAACTCATTGCACCCATAGGTCGACCCGAACCTACGGGATGACCCGAACTTCTCGCTTCGCAGAGCAGAGTGAAAAGATTCTTATGACCCATCACTACGCTGAAGGTCTCGGTCTGCCATTTTTGGCTTTCTGTGACTTGAATTTATCTAGAGCCTTTAGCTGGATAGTCATTCCTGCGAACCGGTGGCTTGATACGGGTAGGATTCTACCCAATATCCCCGCGATAGTAACAAAATTCACAATATTATTCTCGTTGGTGAACAGCCTCAGATTCAATCAATCTTAACTAGGACCAATTCTGAGGAATCATTAAAAGATAATATCAAAGCTACTCAACCATTTGTCAATCTTTACTGGGAACCTACGACTGAGGACCTACCGGTAATCAAGAAAAAGAATTATTCAAAATAAGTGTCACTTCAGCTTCCAATAAGGACGGAATTTAATGCAATCGTTGGACAGCGTTAAGTGCTGCATGGTGCACTGGGGTACATATAAAGCTGTATTAGTCATGAGGATGCACTCACCTTCAACCCCTAATCTCCGTTGATACGACCTAGAAGCAAAGCTCACCCCTTCTCTGTAGATCGACACCTTGATCTCGCTTGATGTTACATACCAGACCCAACCCTGCATGATAAGTCCTCCTGGATGACGTTAAACCGTTCTAATAAAATGTTAGAAATATGTTTCATACACGTGTCCTACCGATTGACCAAAACGATCATCATCGCCATCCGCGATCGCACTCTGTGGATATTAGCATACGAAGTCAATTTATTACGAGGATGAAGCTTACTTTTCTGAGAAGTAACTCCGTAATGATATGTGGGAAAATGATCCACACTGGCTGACGTAACGACGTTAAAACGGAACTGTTGGGGTACACAGCGACGCATCCGTACGGGATGAAGTGATACTTGAAGGCGTTGACTGTGATACCCCAAGCAGACGGATGCGTGACATAGTAGGATGAGCCGTCGAACAAAGCGCGGAACCTGTCAACGAGTGCATCTAAATCACAGCGCGGTATGCAAAAGGCCACCCCAATTTGTGGCTCTTATCGGCGGGCCACATCGCCAGTCGAACGACGTGCATTAAGACAGACGACATGGAGAAACACATTTTAGGAAGTCTGCTCCAAAGAGCTGACATGATGAATGGCCAATTAGAATACACACCCGACCCATTAATAACTCGCTTCCAAAGCGCAACCCACGATGATCGTGAGCACAGCTTTATTGGATTTCACCATCCTCACGGACCGAGGGAAGAAGCGGATTACGATTTCCACCCGAAGAACAATTCAATTTAATTAGTTCACTCACACAGTTCGAGTCACTTTCTTTCGCCGCCATTTTTTCACAGCTTTTAACGAGAGTGTCACGAGTTTACCATTCCAACCGGTTGCAAATTATTGGACCGCGATACAGACCCGATTGGTTCGCTAGGGGGGGTGAAGATTAACTCGCCCGACCAGGGGTAACCTTTTCTCCTTCGACATTGATAGGGTTTTGGACTATTAATTTAAATTATGATAGCTTCAGCATTCGGCCCATGGCACGCTTATCCCCCGGGCGGCGTATATCGCTCCTCACCGCACTCCCCCGAACCCGCAGCAACCGATGATGACTTAAATGTCGAAAACAGAAGGATGAGTTACTACTTTGTAGCACACAAGCTCGTGTACTGAGCGTGTACTGAATGCGTGGGAAACGCTATCTGATCTAGGGTGGGATGACGCTTGTTCTAGTACGGTGCAGTAGCATACGGTGTTAGTATGCTTAGCAATATTATTAATAGTACTTCTACTACTACTACTACTACTAATACCCATACGACTCATCATTCAAATTGGTTGCATAGTCGTGTGCTGCAAAATCGTAGGCGGTCTACGAGACCAGGAATGCGGACACTCGTAAACATCCGGTTTAATTGAGGTTATGTCAAAACGGTGTTTGAAGATAAGTTATTCCTCGCCGGCAGTGTATCGCCGCTTCTCCGCAAGGAGAACGGTAGTACGCAATTTATTTGAATAGTGTGATTGATGAAGCTAGAATGCAACCGTGCGTAGCGAAGGAAAAGGAAAGGATCCATGAAAATAAAAGCGGTCCAGATTAAATAAGAGCAAGAGGTGTCTGGAATGATCTCCGTCTGCCGCAGTAGCTGCTTCTTTGTAAAAAACGGGAATGGTAACAGTAACAGAGGTTTGCCGTTACTAGGGATAAACATATCAAACGAGACACATACAAAGTATCAAGTGAAGGGGTGAATTGAAGCTCTCTAAAATTTAAATAACCTCTAATACTGATTGCAATAAGGTAAATGAATAAAAGGAAGATCTTAGGAGATCTACGATTAAGGAGCTCTCCTAAATGAGTAGATAAGAAGACAGTAAGGCTGATATTTGCTATCTGAAAGTTATGCTCAAATCATGAATTTTTTTTTTTAGATATTCTTCATATTCAAGCAAATCATATTCCTGGTTATTTGTATTGCCTGCCGTATCTTACATATGGCGACAATTTTAAGGTCAAAATTAAATTAACAACAACTGGCGCAGTAACACATCGATCACGAACGATTTAATGTTTGCTATGCCATTTTGAGATTCACGATGACGAATTGTGCGTTTACGCTGGCAATGTGACAGTTCGTGAAAACATTCAGGAGCTTTACGATATCCGAGTGGCTGTGTTAACCCTGTATTTATTTAATTCCATAGGAACTAGAACTTGCTTCGTGTCCCTCTGTAACAAGTAAATTTAAAAGGAACACTACACTAGAAAGGTTTTCGTCAACGATCAAATCAACGATCAACGATCAACGAAAATGACACCTACATACCTTTCCACAGGTAGATTGAACGTTCTTCTTCTTAATCATACTTGGCACTAACACTTCGAAAATAGCAGACTGACCGTTGCCGGTATTCTACGACTTGAATACAGTGTACGGAGAGATGATCTTGGATGTGATTTGATCACCGGTCCTGCCGTGTAGAGCCGGGCCACCCAATTTTTTTTTCAAAATATAAAGTCTGATGACAAAACCAGGCACTACATAGAGAGCGGAATCTTAATAAAAAGCATTTCATTGATTTACGGATCATAAAACATGACTTGATCCTGCACGCTCAGTTCTTTATGTGTTTGCCTAACTCGTTTGCCTTGCATCGTAGGGTCTTAGGCTAGTCTTACTGAATTAAAAAAGGCAAACACAATCATTGGTTTCCTATATTGTCAGCATCCGAATATCTTGTATAAACATTAGAATCGTGAATACTTAATCACAGCGTTCTTTAATTTTATTGTGCCCAAGACGAAATAGAGTTGATAGATAACTCAAACCCCGAGTTACGCAAGTTAAAGTTCTTCTCCTTTGGTGCTAAAACCTCGAAAAGTCTTAGCCTGCCGTTGCTGGCTTCCAGTGATTTGAATTTAGCCTTAGCTGGATAGTCAGGCCTGCGTAAAGGAGAGGATTTGGACTGGATAGGATTTTATCCCCGGCCAATTTTTTTATTTTTAAGACCGGAACCACTCTAGCACCGGTTCGCCCCAGTTTGATTAAATACCAAATTAAGCCCCATGTTATTTGTAACATCGCCTTTATAAACACTCAATAAGAAAATATCCCTTTTCCTACATAAAAGAGAAAGATTTGAATATTGTGAATTTACTTTATATTCGGCTGAGGACTACGATTGCTGTCTCGATCGATAGCATATTTTTATTACTGATCGTATATCCCGCTAGGAATATCCCGGAGTTGCGACAGGCTTTGGAACAG
Source organism: Anopheles stephensi (assembly GCF_013141755.1). Taxonomy (NCBI): domain Eukaryota; kingdom Metazoa; phylum Arthropoda; class Insecta; order Diptera; family Culicidae; genus Anopheles; species Anopheles stephensi. The sequence continues at coordinate 54,268,132 of NC_050203.1, read as the reverse complement.
CCAATACTCAACCGAACTATCAACAGTGTCCTCTAATGTCCTTCAACACCGGCAGGGTCATATATACTCCTGATTGAACATCTTCCTCTTGTTTTCGAATGAAACTGACAGACCACAACAATACATTTTTCTCAAGCTTTGACCGTCAAAAGCTTGTTTGAAAAATTAAAATCTTTTAATTGAATTCAATATCATAACAACCTCACGTCGTTAGTGTCGTTTGTTCTTTCTTTGAATCCAAGATGGGATCGATCTCTTATCTTAACATCATTACATTACCTTCCAAACTGTTTGACTCGTCTGAGACTGCGACTGTAAACCATAGACGATAATTGAATGGTTAGTAATGAGCCATCGAAATGCGTAGCTGTGGCCATTGGCGGATGGTCATAATTATTAGTAGACAAATAATCACCCAGAATCAGTTGTCATACCCTGCATTATCACTAACAAAGCCAACAAACGCTTAGCTTGCGATGATCTATTTCAATACACTTGTTTTTCACAGCATTCAATGTCGTAGTTGGTGACCCGCACACCAAGCCATCTCGCAACAAGCGAAAAACTCTGCTCTCAGCACAAAGTAATTACAGTTTCGCGTGTGTCCCAAGGCGGATGCGTCAACCGACCGACCGTGTCTCGGACGCCGAAAAGAAGCCCCCAAAACCAAGCCACACCGGTCGTCGTTCGCTGTGGCTTGCCCGGGATTAAAATGCTATTTCAATACCGCGGGCGTCAGATCGCGTTCTCGATCGCGATCGCTGCATGCCACCTGCCAAATAATGGATGATTAATTACGGTAGCATCGTTTCTCCTTCCTTGTTTCCTGCGCGTTTCCAGCCAAAAAGGTCCCACCACTGTCATCTCGCCATGTGTAATTAGAACGACATTTGCGGGTGGCCGGTGCGATAAGTTCGTCTGCTTTTCATGCGCCGCGTGTTGCTGGGTCGGCTTCAAAAACTCCCATCGCTTTTGCGCGTTTGACTCCCTCCGCCAGGGGTCCCCCCCCCCCCTTTCCCGAGCGCGAGCTTTGTTCGATCTAATCTTCTGACCACGGCGTGGCGGCGAAAACCTTGAAAACTGCCTCTAGCCACCATTCAACTGATCGGATCGCCAAAGCAACCCGACGACGAAGCCACGGAACGCGTCACAGTTTTGGTCACCGAGTGACCTTTCTGTGGGGACCTGTTGCCGTCTCCTACTGCCGTCTGTCCTGGGGTCTGTCTTCTGCCAGCTGGGCTATTTTCCGGGACTGTACGACTGTGCAAATAAAGCGCAACGCATCTTGGGAATTGAGCAGATATGAAGCGTGTGACATGTGTTTTTTAGCAAGCTTCGAGCGCTCGCGGAGGAAATGTCCGAAATTGACCAGCGTGAAGTAACCGTCCCGCGACTCCTCCCGCTCCACCCGACTGGCGTGTGATTTCTCATTAATCGTAACACATAGCCCGGGTTTGCTTATGTAAGACGGCACAAGCTGAAGAGCAAAAGCCTAGTTCGGTATGGGGTCATCTAATTAAAGTTCTTGCCTGACTCGCTCGAACACTGGTTTGAGTGCTTACCGCCAGCATTATCATCAACATCAAACCGCCCCGAACTGGGGGAGGCTTTTACCAGTGGCACTGCGCTTAGGTTACGTGGGTCTCGAAATCTTCGGCCAACGGGGAAGATCCGAAACCTTTGAAAAGTATCCCTTCCCCGAAAGGCTTGGGTAGGTTAGGAACCTGCGCCACTCGCTCACTTACTCGCTCACTCACGGATCGCCCTCAAAGTGCAAGAAATATTATGATCCCTCCGACACGGCCTTTCGATGCGGCATCGCAAACGTTGCCACCCCGAATGCACTCCAGTATCGCCGAGTGTGATTGGCTGCCGGCAGGGAATGGCGGCGAACCAGGTATCGCAGGTTCCTTGCTTTAGACGAGTGCATCACAGTGAAGCGGCGGGAAGCTACTAGCACTTGCACGTTGCCAGTGTGTTTATGTGAGCGGGTTTACGGATTCACACCGCCGTGTGGGGGGGGGGGGGGTGCACAGAATCGTCCAGCGGGGCAGGAAGGCAAGAACAAGCGCGCCCGTGTGTGTGTGTATGAGTCGGTATTAGATGGCGGGCGACAGGGGGGTGTCCCCCATCGTGGTGCGGACTCTAGTGGGCCGCATTTAATAATAATCATATTCTTTTTTTTTCCTGCGCTCTTGTACAACAACCACTCTCGCTCTCGCACGAGTCTAGCTGGCTGTGTGCAGAGTCTTCAGGAGGGAGTAGAAAGAAAATTGAAGTCACCGATTCGAGTATAAATTCGCATCGGGTGACCCATCATCGGTATCATACCGCAGCCAAGCATCCAGCGTGCAGCATCGATCGCATCACAGTGCAGTCCCTTTTCGGCAAAACCAAGTTCCAACCGGCAGGATAACCGTAGTGTCTTCGCTTCCGTCAGTGAAAAGAAACAATACTAAACAACCATGAAATTCGTAAGTGTTACGCCGGGGTGCGAGCGAAATTGGGGGCGATCAGTATCAGCCAAATGCGCGATTGTGGTCGAACATTTGGGACAAGGAGTCGAAGGAGTGTGTGCGTGTGTGTGTGTGTGTGTGTGTGTGTGATTCCTGAAACTCCCGAAGGACATTACTGGGCTGTGAACACGTGATACGACTATTCAGAGTGAATACCTAAGTGTATAGGAAATATTCTATAAACACTTAACACAACGTGTTAAGTACAGGCGAAAGCTAAAGAGCAGATTTGTGACAATATTGTTTAATACAAAAGTATAAGTACAGATAAATATTAGCTTTACTTTGGTACTTCAGAAGGTTCCATTGCTTGGTTTAGTGGATTGGCTTCTCATAGAAACACATGAGAATCCCATCTTCTTCTTCTTCTTGGCTCAATGACCTTTTAGGTCAACGCTGGCCGCCTAATGGCTTAACACGTAGTTGGATAGTCAGTCCTCACACTACGGGGCGCACGACTTGGATGGGATTTGAACCCCGGTCCAGCTGTATGAAGACTATCGCCACTATTGCTTTTACCACTGGACCACCACACGTCTCATCATGTGGTATAAAAACTCTAGTGAACAATCATCATGACCTAGTAAATCGCTAGAAAAAAAAAGTCTAGAAGACACTCTAAACGTACCAGTCTACGGGGAACCATACCATACAAATTAACAATTTTTTATAAATAGACGAATTTTAAAGAAAACAATTTTAACAAAAATTCTCAATTTTTTATGTGAAATTATCAAACTTTTTGAGATAGTCGTTCGAAGAAGAGTTAAACTTTTTTTCTTTCGTATTATTAGTAATTGTGGGAGAGTTTGTTATCTTTCATGAAATACTTCTTGCTCTAATGCTTCTGGCTTACTTAACGTTTCTGCCTGCGATGGTACGGTTTAGGTGGGATTTAATACCGGTCTTACACCGCGAAAGACAGACGCTATTACACGTATTACACACCCAAGATTCCCAAGATTAATAGGATACCAAGTCTATAGCTTAGATCTCCTGCAACCTTGTGCATATCGCAACATTCTTCTCTAGAGGTCTTCTAGACTCTAGGTTCTAGACTCTAGAAGTCTTGGGCCTGTCCAACATTCTTCCTGACTTCCTTGACTCAAATTACCCGTAGGTGATTCCTCAGCATTAGCTCAGCTGTGAGATTGCATCGGATAGGATTCGATACCGGTCGCTTCAGCTTAGCAACTAGCGTCAATTCACTTCGCCACCTTAAGGTTTTGTGTGGGTCTATCGAATTAATATTTAAAAATTACTTATTAAATGATTTAAAAACTTCGCACTGGAAGATTCACTCTGCTTGCATGAATCACCCTCCAAACGACACTCTCAATCATCGGTCAATAAAAAATAATTGCCCGTTTTATTGAGGTCATAATGATAGCCGCCTGGAAGGCGGACGACACGGAACTGTCGGGCGCGTTTCCCACCTAACAGCAATCCCAAACCGTGCGAATTAACTGCAATCTAACGAGCTCCGTTTCACGTTTCACGGCATCACCAGCACTACCGCCTGCAGGAAATCAATCACCCGGATCGCCCGATCTGATTGTCCTGGTGGGCAAATTTGCTTCGCATTTGTACCGTATGTCGGCTGCTGCTAATCGTTCAATTACTGCCAACTTCACTCATCCCAGCGCACGCTCATAAACCATCCGATGGATCAACCGATCGACCGATCGCTCGATCCCCGGTACGATTGACGGCCGGGTGGGTTGGTTGAAAAGCAACCGATGCTCCCGATACTGGATGCTGGTGAGCTTTGCCCCAGCCCTATCGGGGAACCAGAAGCGGTTGCAGCAACGGATTTGCGTTGCGCGTTACGTTGCGTTCAACTCCCCCGATGCCGATTGACATTCGCGCTACCGCTCTAACTCAGCGCACACTATCTGACACATAAAATCTGTCAATTTATTGTGTATGGAAATTGCGCAAAGACGCTGCAAAGCAGTGGTGCATGTGGCGGGGAACAGTGGGCATTAGGGCCGTGTGCAGGCCAAACGGCCAGCAACTGTTTGCAACATCATGCAACAATGAAATGATCGCATTCCCGGAGGGTGCCATAAAGCTTAGCATCCATCAAATTATGGTTCGCATACTAACGCCCCTTACCTATTGGCATGGTTTTGCATGTACTCCACAGGTCGTACTACTCGTTGCCGCACTCGTTGCCGCTAGCTCTGCCCAGATTCGCCCACTGCCCAACCCGCTCCGGAATCCGGCGGTGTACGGTGGTCCCGAGGCGAGCGCCGTCATCCTGAACCAGGTGTACGAACCCAACCCGGACGGTTCGTACATCTATAGCTACGAGACGAGCAACGGCATCCGGGCCGAGCAGCGTGGCTTCCTGAAGAACCCGGGAACGCCCGGCGAGGCACAGGTCATGCAGGGTTCGTACTCGTACACCGGTCCGGACGGTGTCGTCTACACGATCAACTACATCGCCGACGAGAACGGATACCGTGCCGAGGGTGCCCACATCCCGTCCGCGCCCCGATACAACGCTCCCCGCTACCCTGGACAGTTCTAGTAGGTGGTCAGCCCAGATGACCCGGTTTGCGGGGGCAGGACGAGGACGCGCAAGACTGCGGGGAAATGATATTTATTAGCTAAAAGATCGAGCTGCTAAAGATCACTGCTACCCTTCGGTACCAACGCCGTAATGATACGATGCCCATCCTCAATTCTTCATCTCCCATCCTGCCGCTCCACACCGTTCGAGGACCAAAAAACCATTTCCATACTGACTACGGTCACTTGAGCGGATTCACCACCACCATCGACAGCCATTAGCAGCGGACCCGTGCGCAGTCCACTGTGGTGATTGGTAGTACCTCTGCGTCCCCCCAAAACACGGTGCAACCATTGGACGGTGTGACATCGAAGACATTTAGCCCTGCCGACGGACGGACGGACGGACGGACGGACCGATCGCTAATGATGGCCGATCGCATCCAAAGCACTTTTGTAAAATAACTTTATACCCATCCCGCTTGACCGGCCGCCCGCTGGCCAGTATACTCATTCGTTTTATGCATCCATCGGTTTGCTCATGCAGTGGAATATTTGTATTACGTACCGATTTTAATAAATCACGCAACAGCCTTCACAAAACAGGCCACACCGAAACCACAGTCCGTGCACAAGCGTGCGAAGGGTGCGTTGGTGGATAATCTCTGAAGAAAGAACACTTTGTCGCCGGTGCGCTGTTTGCTTTAATGCCATTAGATATTGACTATAATTGTCTGATGGCTGGCTCGCTTCACTGTACTTTATTGCATTGTATGATACTGTTGACGGCAGAAGAAATTACTAATGACAACATTCTCATCCTTACTTATGGGCTTGTCCTCCTCAAATGTAAATTAAAGACTCAACTTTCCGGGTTCCTTTCTGAATCTTCTCTTTCGAACACACTGCGTCTACAAAGGAAGGTTACACCTCTGACCGGTAATAGCCGAATCTGTGTTCTGCTCTGCTACTGCTTTCTATAGTCGCAGCAATATTTTTTGGTTTTGATTTTTGAAAGCTACATGGAAATTTGACACCTTGAAAAATCAAGATTTTTTAATAAATAAGTATAAGTTTATTAAATTATTCTTACATAACACTACAGTTCAACTTTTCTCTCTTCTTCTTTCTTGGCCTACTCCTATGGAGCTCGTCTAAGAGACAAGGCCTGGCCTGACAGTTCACCTAAGCAGACCTAATCTTTAAAACACTTATTTTAAATTTTGAGCTTTGATTATTATTATTTATTTAACTTTTTATATAATTATTAATCTTATTCCAAACACTGGTCAAAACAGCTTACCAATTAAATGTTGAAAATGACATTTAATTAAAAGCAGTTGCAACAGCTGAGTTTATCGCAAGGGGAAGCTTTATGAATTGTTGATGATGATGATTAGTCCCACTTTTGACCCCAACACAGGTTTTTGAAGGACGGAATTATCTTTAAAATATTTTTCTTGCTCCGATATTTTAAGCTTAAAAGTAAAAGTACCGAGTAAGTGGTGGAGAAGAGATAAAGCTGCTTAAGAGACTTGTTTAGGCGCAAGAGTGATCTTAAATACTATAAATTAGGTCTAAGGACTTAAATTTTGGGCATTTTTAATTTTATTAAAATAATATTATTACTCATTTACTTATTCAAGATCCAGCCATTAGCCTGTAAATGATGATGGTGGAGATGATGATCTCCCTCGAACACTACCGTAGGTTCGAGATGGTCTAAACTATCTTGAAGATATTTGTTTAAACTCTACTTAAATGTGATTTGATGTGTTGTGAATTTAATGTGTTTTACACTGATTCTGTAAATTTTTCATTCATGTATTCATGGACAGCCTGGCCGTAGTACTATATTTTTGTAAATTCAATATCAACGAATGGATGTTTGAGGACTTCAGATCAACTGGAACCTCACGGCTAGAGTTCACCTCTAGCCTGCCGGGCCAGTGTCAGTATTTAGTCTAACCCTAAGTTCATGTATCGCGCGCGTGACTGGATGCTTTGGAGACTCATTCTGATACTTTTTTCTAATTATTACTCACTTAATTATTACTGTAAAAAACTATTAAAAAAGCTTCATCATCTTCAGAAATGATATTAAGGAAATGAAAATGGCCTTTCAAGCGGCACGATGCTTGAAGCTGACCAGCCTCCCATACATCAAAAGTGATTATGATAAGAGGACTACAATCTTCTTCAAAGTATATACAAACTATGAAGAGAGAATTTCTTAGACTAGGATTACACATGGGGTGGTCCGGTGGCCGAGGCGATAACGGCGCCGGTCTTCACACGGCAGAGCCGGGGTTCAAATCCCATCCAGACCGCCTCCCCGTATGCAGGGCTGACTACTTTACTACGGGTAAAATCTAGTCACAGAAGGCCAGAAATGGCAGGCCGAGACCTCTCAAGGTTATAGTGCCAGGGAAGAAGAAGAAGGATTATACATTTAGCATTGAGTCCACGACAACGAGGTAAAACGGATTTTCCACATAAGTAACTAAAGATAGCTCATAAGTAACTAACTCAAAAAATAACATTAATAAGGAAGAAGATAAACAACAAAAAATAATTTGTCTGACTATTTGACTGATAAGCAGTGGAGGATTTAGCACATTGAAGGCCCTAAGCGGAATGGAGGTTGAGGGCACCTAAATTCATTATCAGTTCGAGGCGCTTTTTGAGCACGGGGTAGCCTTGCAGTCCGTGTACCGTTAAACCCACTGAAGGACACATATAAAGGGCCTCGCGTAGAGAGCCACTCGTGTGAAGGGTCTCGTACAAAATGCCGCATGTTAGGGCTCGTGTTAAGGGCCTTGCTGAGAGTTTTCCGACATATTTCACTTAACACCATTATGAGTCACCGTATATTCTAGTTTTATGTTTTTTCTGCATAAAGCCTTCCATTAACCTCCATCTTCCATCGACTAGTTTCTGTTGTAGTTCGATACATCAACGTAATTTGATAGCAGGAAATGATTCGGCCATAGAAAATGGTAGCTCAAATTTGAAGACAAAATTGATTGATTTAAAAAAAATTGTTTTGCTACAAAACAAACATAAAAAAGAGTAAATTTGCGGTGCAGTAATAGAAAGCGTTATCACTTTCGGTTGTGCAATGTATTTGCCGCCACGCCCATCGATGCAGAACCACATAAGCGCCTAAATGTAGATAAATAACGTACATCGTAGCGAAAAATCGTATAAGACGGATCCTTACAGTATCCTCTTATTATTCCGAGTCTCCGATAAGAGACGAGTATACCAAAGCGATTGATTTGGAAAAATAATTACAGACAAATAATCCATTATAGTTATTTTTGGTTAATAGATACCGTTTCCTCACGGCTTCTTGCACGTTAGCAAGTAACAGCGCCCGATCGAGGCTTTCGCACCACGAATCTCATGGATGCAGTCAATTCATAGGTAGGTAGCTTCCTTCATCTATTTATTACGGTATTACGGTATTGTAATTCAATAATAACTTTTTAAATTAAAATCTTGTCATTCTAATGCTTGATAATGTTGGTACCATTGAGTCAGAATTTAAAAATTCTAAAAAAAATAGTATTCAAGTTTTTTTATTTCAAAGGGAGAATGTTTCTTAGAGTCTCAAACTGTTTGCAACATCGATCAAGTTTCCATTTGATGGGAGAAATGCTTGCGGCCTCCAAACGCTTCCGGAATGGAGTGTCGATCCATTTCTCTCCAGGGTCAATGTTTGTCTGAAACTTGCTGTGCTCGAGTTGCGTTTAGAGCAGGGCTTGGCCTTCATGACGTGCCATATGGAGTAATACACTTCCATTAAGATCGGAGTTGGATGGTGGCCACATATCCTTCCCCCAGAACGGATCATGTTCTTGCAACCACTATTGAGAGCGGTTCGAGATGTTTTGTTGAAACACAACGTATGACTTCTGACCGTACTGTTCTTTGATCCACGGAAGAAGCAGACCTCCAAAGACCATAATGCTAGCAGAATGCTTGTTCAGATAAACATTCTTATGCTCGTCGGCCACGTCTTTTACAGGAAGAGAACTAATACATCGGTCGGTTCTGGAATTCATTACGCCTTCGTCGGAAAACAGGATTACCTTATTTTTACGTTTAAGGAAGTTTTTGCATCGATCTACTCGTGGCGCAACCTTCCTTTTTGATCTTCCGTGCTATACAATAATCGTCAATCCCGTGTTCCTTCGCAATTTTGCTTATTGAACACACAAATTCAGATACGTGCAGACTATATTCAACTTTGACAAAGAAATACCAATTTATGTAGCTAAGTTTACCCTAAAAAATGTGATATCCTTTCAAGGAAAACTCCAACAGCTTCACCACCACGGATCAGAAGCGCCTAAGAGTATGCAAACATTAGCTAACTGGATGGATTGTATTTTAAGGAATTCTAACTGTTCCGACGGAGTGAACACCTGGTTTCTCTCGAATACATATACAAATGTGTTAATAAGATAGTACATGTAGCGATTTAAATTTAATAAAACAGGACTAAATAACTAAGTACATCATTCCGAAGGTCAGGATATTTAATTAGCAGATGACGGTGCTAAACTGCAGTAGTAGCGCCGGATAAGTAAGTTATTCAGATGATTATTCATCCATTATTCAGATGATGATCTTCTGACCAGTTCAGCTATTTCATCTTCATAAACCGCTCAACCGGCTAATTAAATTACCACATCGAATGAATCAGCGATCAGCGAAACCACAGCCAACCAACCAACTGTTTTACGCTGCTGGTACCGCTTTAGTACCACTCCACACCGGTGGTTCTCGGCGTAAAATTATCATGGTGTCCGTTTGGTTTTGTGTAAAAATTCAGCGAAGTATATCATTGCTCCACATTGCCCCAAACAAGCAACAACAAACAAACAGAAAAAAGCGAAAGAAAAACAACGGACACACCAATCAGCACAAACAAACGGGGCAACATTCAATTCCGATTGCTGTTGGTGCCGTGCTCGGGTGGTATTCTATGTGCGACCCGGTTTACAGTGCAGCGCAATCTCGAGGAAGCGATCAACAGCGGCACATCATGCGCTAATTACTACGGCACATAAACCATTAACGAAGCAATGTCAACCAGTATTTTACTCGGGTTGGAGAATGTGTTTACTGATTGTATAATTGATCTTCATAAGGGTAGCATGTTTAAAATGTTATGAAATCTTTTAGCTTAATAAGGAAAACTTATTCCATTTTCTATCACCTTATCTCTTACTTTCTTTTTATCTGTCTGTTAAGATGTAGAGTGTGTCCGTATTACAGCAAAACCAATAAACACTGTCCTCTCTTTATCCCGGTCATATCAACCAACAAACAACCTTGCCAGAGGCTCGAAAGCAGCAAAAATATTTACTCATTAACCTGAACCACTTATTTGGCGACTAGCGTACCAGCACGTTCAGCGAAATCTCGTGCCCACTGCTACCCTACCCGTATCCGCAATCCAGCGGGTTCCACGTCCCATCCGGTAACCGTAACGACGGGAAATAGATGGCGCTAATCAGCAAGGAACACTTCGTGTGTACACTACCGATCATCAAAAGGCAGTGAAAATGCGCTGCACAATGGTGAATGTACTCTGGAAGGCTGTGGCGCAAAAGGGTGTTCCGGTGCCCGCAAAACAAGGCTCGCCGAGGCTGGTAGTAGTACGTGCTACTATCCTGCGCCAGAGCTACTATACAGCTCACTCCATCCAACAACATAGTAGTGGCTAGTGCGCGGTGCTAATTAGAGCCAACGCTTTAATTTGCACTATGCACTCTGCACAATGGATCGTATATAACGTATCGTATATAAGCGAAACGGATCTGTATATAAACAAATGGCACAAGCGAAGTTGCTATCTTACCCGGCGAACAGTTCTCCCGAAGCTGAAGTCTCAGTACAGAACGTGTGCTTTATCGCGAGGACATCATGGACGTAGTGCGCAAACTACTAGCAATGCTGTGTGCGGTGTTGGTATTGATTACGTTCTCGCCTGAAGCAGCGGAGACGTTGCCCGTGCCTCAAGATGCAACCAGAACGATCGATGCGATCGATCAAGGACAGTTCTTTGCGGCCCATAGAATCCGGCAGCGGGGACATCATCGAAAGTTTTTCCCAGCACCACCGGCCATCACGGGAAAGTAGAAGCACCGATGCTGAGTAAATCCTGGTTGGCGAATGTAGCTAAACCTATTTAGTGGAAGCAGATCTCCGAGATAGGAAGCAGCAGACGATAACACTGCGTGTTCGGGCCCAGGTACCATGTGGTTGCGGAACCAACTGAACCATGCATGCTGCAAATTTGATTAGCACCACCGGTTTACCGTATGCGTATCGCCGAATCGGATCCAGATTCTCTATATAAACCCGATCATAACAGCAACATTAGATCCATTCATTGCAAACCGTCTGCTGACTAGCGATCCACCGTACACCCTCATACTCCAACAGTGGCACGTGTTTCACGATGAAGCTCAGCCTATTTCTGCTCCTTGCCGTGCTGCTGTACAGTGCCCTGTTCGAAGCCGTCGCAGGTCAGCGATCGAACGGTTTCCCAACGTACGACGATCATCCCTCACCGTTCCGGTTCAACAGACCAATCGCTACACGAAAACCACGCCGCAAGTTCTTCCCAGCTCCACCGGCCATAGTGGGGTGATGAGTGCGGTGCGTCAATCGATCCAAACCAGTGCCTGCCAATAAGTGTACAAACCTATACCAAGTGATCCAAAATGCAATATCCATTAAGAATAGTTAAAGGATAAGGATAAGTGAACCGGTGAGGCGAAGAGGCAGAGTCTTCCTTGCGAGTGTGACCGCGCCGTGTGGAGTACTTCTTAGTGTAGCAACCTGAGTAGCTGAACACTGAAGTAAACAAGTGTACAATTATTTATACCATTGTAATTTAGTTGTAGCAGTTTTCAATGGAGCATTTTTTTGTAACAAAAACTGATAATAAACAAACTATAATGTGATACTCGTAGCGTGGTTTTGGATAGTGTTATTGATTTTACCAGGTACTATTATTTTGACAACATATTCTAGAGTCCTGAAAAGTGATATTCAATCAAAAGAAACGTGAAATAGTTTGATGGCTTGTGGAATCGAGGACATACATAGAATTTTAGTGTGTACCATAAAGTTGGGCTGACAGGTGGTAGGGGCAACAATGGCTAGTGCCGGGTAGGACCAAGAAATCTAGGAAGCCAAAAGGTCGTTAAAGCCAATAAGATGTCACTAGAGGAAAGCTTTCCTATGAATACAAGCCATTAAATGTGTCGAGACAGTGTTGGGATTATTTCCGCAACACATAGAGGATTGAAATATGGATTAGCGAAATCTTCCATGGATGCATTACCAGGCCGACACATAACATTGGCATTTTCGGGACATGGAAAATTTCCGAAAAATTTCCAAGTCCATGTACCATTACATTGGATATCCAACAGCTCTTGAAAGCTTTGCTAACGACTTCCCTGTAGAACTACGACTCCATGACTTGATGACCTATTTGCAAACCTCATCAGGGTTGGCCTCCTCAACTTATCTCTGAGGTCAGTTGAATAAGATTTGTTTTTTTTTTTTTTTTGTTTCATTTACTTCGACCATTAATTTCTCATAGAGGAAGACATCCGTGTTTCAGTGGCCGGAGTGGAAAGTCTCTTCCACGGGGCTCGTCTAAGAGTCTAGTTAAAGTGATTTCGTTTACGAGACCTTGTAGCAGGAACCTCGTCGAAGAGGCCTCGTTGAAGGGACCTTGTCGAAGGGACCTCGTCAAACGAGTCTCGTGGAAGGGGCTCGTTGTAGGGCTCGTTTGGCAGGAGCCTTCTCAAATGGGCAAGTCATTTCTTACTGGCTTTGCTTGAATTGATTTTACCCGTCGAATGATTGTCAGTTCTGCGTACTAGAAGGTGATCTGGATGGGATTTGAAACCCAGCTTAGCCGTATGAAGACCGGCAAAATTATACACAAATCCAACCTGGGCACTCGACATCTCATCAGCGCTGTGCGCCAACCTTGTGCAATACTATAGCTAATTCAGTTATGGTTAACTCAACTAGCAGCAAGCTATCATCGCAGGAAAGCGTCGTTAAATCCTGACGAACCAAATAAAAAGAAAGCAACAGGTTTAATAGAACAGCATAAATCGTCCATGCCTATTGCATACACTGTACTGTGGCAAGGCAGTTGTGATTTAAATCTCTTGAGCAGGGGTGTCAAACTCCTAAACTTTCGACTTTTCTATTGTCGTGTTTCGGAACTAAGTTAGTCATTTCCCAAGCTAAATTTATTTTGGTATAACTTCTAATTTCATATTGGATGATTAATGAGGGGCGATTGTAGATTTAGTATTGATATAAAATGTTTTTAAGGATTTAATTTCAATCGCAACAACTGTCACCCGTCTTGGTCTTCCGGAATGCCGCCGTGAGCTGTCATTCGTCAATCTCATAAACAAACGCCTGTCAACCGTGCTGCCGGAGGAACACCGCGCGCCATAACAACAAAACCGCTCTGCAAGCTCCGATGGTGCATCATCAAGCCGGTCGTCGTACAGCAGCAGTTGTGATTAAATTAAACCATTAATAGAAAATGGATCCGCCGGTCGATCTAAACGTGGTGAAGCAGGACATCCTCGTTGGCATGGTAGAGTGCGAGAAACGGTGCTTGATGCAGTGCACCAAATGGCTCGCCGAACTGAATCACGGTCTGTCGGAGGTGACCGTCGAGCTGCGTGGAAATACTGCGCTCCAAAACGTGCACGGTGGGATAGAGGATAGCGAGTACGATAGCTACCTGCTGGCGAAAAGCTATTTTCTCGTGCGTGAGTACGACCGATCTGCCTACTTTACGCGGAACTGCGTTTCGCCGGTTCCAAAGTTTCTGCACCTGTACGCAACGTACATGTCGAAGGAGAAGAAACGGTTGGATAACATGACGGACAGTTCGGTCGTTAGTTCGGTAAGCCACGCGAAAGATTTTTCCGAACTGTTGAGCATCTTGCGGACGGAGCATAGCCAACAGTCGCTCGATGGTTACTGTCTGTATCTGTACGGCGTTATACTGAAGAAGCTGGACCTAACCGACATCGCGGTGCGAGTGTTTGTCGAAGCGATCAACGCGGAGCCAACGCTCTGGAGTGCCTGGCTGGAGCTGGCACCGCTCGTGAACGATAAGCGAATGTTGGAAAGCTTGAAGCTACCGAATCACTGGATGAAGAGCATATTTGAAGGGTACACGTACATCGAGCTTTTCCAGAACGACGAGGGTATCAAAATATTTGAACATCTGCAAAAGAATGGTTTTAGCAAGTGCATCTTCATACCCACGCTGCTTGCGATCGCCTATTCGAACAAACGGGACGTCGACCGGTCGATCGATATATTCCAGCACCTTCAAAGCGTCGATCCGTACCGGCTAGACAATCTGGACTCGTACTCGAATCTGCTGTTTGTGAAGGACATGAAAACGGAAATGTCCCATCTGGCGCACAAGGTGGTGGAGATCAACAAGTACAGCCCCGAGACGTGTTGCGTGGTGGGGAACTATTACAGCATACGATCGGATCACTACAAGGCGGTCATGTACTTCCAACGTGCGCTCAAGCTGAACCCTCGCTATCTTTCGGCCTGGACACTGATGGGGCACGAGTTTATGGAGATGAAAAATACCAACGCAGCTATTCAAAGTTACCGCCAAGCGGTCGGTAAGTAAAAACGAATGATCAACTACACCGGAAGCGGTCGTACTCATTCGCCCGTTTGCACGCGTTTTCTTGCAGAGGTTAACAAAAGAGATTTCCGCGCGTGGTACGGACTTGGACAGGCGTACGAAATTCTCAAGATGACATTCTACAGCTTGTACTACTACAAAGCGGCCCAACAGCTGCGCCCGTACGACAGCCGTATGCTGGTCGCCCTGGGTGAAACGTACGAAAAGCTCAACAAGGTCGCCGACGCGCTCAAGTGCTACCAGAAAGCGTACAACGTGGGCGACATCGAGGGCGTAGCACTGTACAGCATGGCAAAGCTGTACGAGAAGCAGGGCGAAACGGAGAAAGCCATACCGGCGTTTCTGAAGTTCTGTTCCGATGAGAAGCTGATCGCGGACAAGGCATCCCTGTGCCACGCGTACATGACGCTGGGCAATTATTACGAAAAGATCGAAGATCTCGACAAGGCGTCCTACTTTGCGTACAAATGCTTAGACTACGAGGAAATGAAACGGGAGGCGGAATCGTTACTGAAAAGCATCGCCAACAAGCGTGCCCACACTAAGGCAACGACGTCCGCAACGGCAGCCACGCAACCACCCGGAACGGCCAAAGCTTCCGAGGAGGGCAAACCGGACGGTAATGTCGCCACGGATACGTACGGTGGCGAAGATATGGAGATGGATGAAACGAATCTTTCGAAACGGATCGACAGCGCACTGGCGGAGGAAGACCCGGGAAGCAACGAGATGGCGGAAAGTTCCGGCATCCATGAGTTTCACATGGAGGATACGTACGATGTGAACGAATGAGGAAATAAATATCTCACCTATGTGCTTTGGTGGTCATTCCAGTTGTTACAAAAAAAAGGAGTTCGGTCACCTGCCTGTCCGTATCACCCCTTCGTAAATGAGTGTTTGTTAACAGGGCTGCTGGTGATGCCACCATCATTTTGGGGCTCGTTCGATCCTTTGGTAAGCTTCTGTTACATAGAAGAGCCTCAAACCAATGATGTCTGTGTCATCAGCGTATGCCAGGATCAGGATTGACTTATAGAAGATGTTCCCCAAGGTTTTCGCCTCCGAATCACGGAAGAAGATCTTCTTCCATCCACCTTCACCTGGCATGTGATGTTGGTCGTTGCCATCTTTACAAGCCTCTCCGCCATCTTCTCCAAGACGTGCCTCATCTTGCAGATCTGGTCAGGGGTTGATTTTCCGTTCCCTTGGTATCTAGCGATGAATTAATATCATGTTTAAATTGAATCGTTTTATCAACCGCCGTTTTTGTGGATGATAATTTATTTTACCACCACTTTCACTATCAACTGACGTTTGACAGTACCGCTCGTTTAAATGTATCGACAGAGAAAGCGAGGCCGGTTGCTAAGCAACGGACCTTTCGCAACAAATACAATCTGCAAGGCAAGCTAGCTGGTCGAGCTAGGCAATTTTTGTAGTTCAGTACAAACAGGATAAGTTAAACAAAAAATGCTTCGCAGCGGAAACACAACCACACTGCTGTGCGACGAACAAACCAAATTCATACTCGACCGGATCAACACGGTGGAGAAACATTTCGGCGTGCTGTGCGGTGCGTTGGCCGAGTACACGCGCAAAATTGCTCGCTTGCGGGACAAAACGGACGAGCTAGCGCACACCACCCAGGACTACTGCGATGCAGAAAAGCTAAATCCCACCCTTGGCGGTGCACTGTCCAGCATGGCCAAGGCGGTAACGCTGATGGGCGATTTTCACGACGCACGGGTGAAGCGGTTGGAGACGAAAATTGTCGCAGAGCTGTCGCAGTACGAAGCCGTATGCAAGCACTGCAAGGAGGACGTGAAGGAAGCGCTGCTGGTGCGGGACAAGGATTTGGCCAGGCGGAAGCAGCTGGAACAGAGCAAAAGCCGTAACGGGCGACTGAAGCGGAACACGAACGATACCGAGCTGATCAAGTCGAACCTGGAGGTGGAAAAGGCGCTGAAAGAGATCGAACATCAGGTCGAAAGGTTCGAGAAGCAGAAGCTGCACGATTTGAAGGAACTGTTGCAGAGCTTTGTGTTGATCGAGCTGAAGATGCACACGCAGGCGGTCGAGGTACTGTCCGCGACGTACCAGGACATTAGCGATATAGACGAAGCGAAAGATTTGCAGGTAAGCGTCATTTCCGGCGGGAGATGGCATGAAAGTAATATCCTTAATTTACCCTGTTTGCATGATTTCCACACACGCACACATTACCAATAACCCTGGACTAATAAGAGTGTACACAAGGAGTTAAAGAGACAAAATCGGGTAATAATGATAGTACCCTACCGTGAAACAGTATGCCAGCCTTTGCACTAACTGCAGTATTAACTTTCCTCTTTGTTTGCCAGCAATTTAAAAAAATCCTCCAGCAAGACACCGTTCCCGACCGTTACTTCCTACAGCGCATCAAGAGCCAATCGATGGGTGCCCTCAACGCAACGCTGGCCGGATTTACTGCGGGTCGTAAAAATAAAAGCCTAAGCTCGAACTCGCTCAACTCATCCCAGGAGCAGGACATCGATGGCACGGATACGGTCGAGCAGCAGCACACGCAACCACGCAAGCTAGCACCCGCTTCCAGACGTTCCAACCAAACCTCAGTACAATCGGTTGCATCATTGGTAAGCGTTGATTTGAACCAAGGGTTTCGCAAAAAATGCTCACCATTAACCCGTTCACAGGATTCTTTAAAGCGTGATTTGTCGTCAGCTTCGAGCACCTCGTCCGAAGCAGACGATAGCGAGGAAAGCGAAACGCTAACGGACGACCATTCGGACACGCTGGTAAGGCCGGCGCAGGCGGGCGTCTTGAGCGAGCAGAAGAAAAAGAGTCAGGTGGATTCCACGTTTAAAATTATCAAACTTAAAGACTATAATCCGTAGGGTGGGATGAACTGGGGCGTAGCTAACCATTGACCGGCGTGTGTTGTGCGATTCGTTACAGTGGTCGGGCTGGAAGCATCGAATCAAAAGCGGCACGATCAGTAAGCATGTTAGCTATCGAGCGAAGTTACAGCACCGTTTCCTAGCGACCAATTCTGTTGAATCGAATCGAAGTGTATTAGGGTCAGTAAGCATTACTAGCATTTGCTCCTGGCTACAATCGGTAGGCGGTGGAATGGTACGGTTACTATGGTTCGGCGGGTTAGTTAACAGTTCCATTGTTACTACTGCATACGTACCATTTCAACACTGAGCAATATACTGAACAATATAATTGTTTCGTGTTTCTTTTTCCTGCTTTATATTATACCTTTCCTTTTCTTGGTGCCTAAGTGTACAATCGAAAGTAATCTACCAATGGTGTCCTTATATACGCCTGTGTGCAAATCCAATTTCCATCGATAAACCAAAGCCATAAAATAAAACAAAATTAACCCCTCGCTTGATGGATAAGCATTAGTGCAAACTTCTCCTAATTTTCCCGCTGATCTTTGATAAAAAAAAGTGTGTACTATTCTTGTATTGAAAGTAATGCATGCGCTCGTACGTGAGCGTGTATGTGTGTGTTTGTTTACGAATATATCCAACGGGGTTGGGAGATGATTATTAATGCAGAAAATGAGTGTTGAGCCATAATGTATGGCCAATGCTGGTGGTGGATCCGAAAAGGCCGGACGCCTACTTGTCCTGCCCTTCGACGCCCGCCTGCTGCATCAGATCGGCGATACTTTTCTCAAGGTCATCTATCCTTGTGCCCATGTCGTCGATGCGGGAAATTATCTGATCCGACATCGTCTGGAACTTGTCCTGCACGTTCTGCAGCAGATTTTGAACCTATGCAAAGTAGATCGGACGCTTGTCAGTACCGGGTTTATGGTTCGGTTCCAGGAACGGTGCCCTGTTCGCTCACTTACGTATATCGTCAGTTCCTGCATGTTCTTGGGATCCACATTGCTGTTCAGCGAGTAGTTCTGTTCAGCGTCACTGTCGATTTCGGACTTAGCATCGGCCATGGCTAGCTGTACTTGGACGCACGTCGTACACCGGGGAACAATCCGATCCGATTTAGATTCAACAACCACCACTCACTGCCGGGTCTGCTATCTTTCTGGCTGGATTGTGTGGAGTAGTGTGAAACGTTGGGTACGCACGCAACCACAACCCACCTTCTTTGCAATCGAATAAACAAACCACGAAGGAACTGAACAACAAAAAAAAACGCCAGTCTTTTGTCCTGTTCGCGCAGCTGTCAAAACTTTTCCATTGACAGCAGCCGGCATGTAGCTATGGCAGCGGTTCTTAAGCGAATGCTTTCTTGCGTTTTTACATTGAATTATTTATGATTTGGTAAAAGACTCGAGAAGGGCCCCCACCCTCCCCTGACAAAATTTGTAGGGCACTGTGGTCTGTCATTTTTATGACCATACAAAAATCCCACTGTGCAATAAAAATGACAGGCCACAGTGCTGCACACAAAAGATTCTAGGGAGGGGGGGGGGGGCTTCTCGAGTCTTTTACCTTCAGGCGTTAATCCTACAGTGCCTTACAAATTTTGTCTGGGGGGAGCCTTCTCGAGTCTTATCCTCGGAGGTGGAAACTGCAAGGACCAGCTTCTATAAGCCATTCAAGATCCAGATACGCCGATGACATATACTTCGTTGGATCAAGCCTCGTTGGAGATGAACGAGGCGAAAGCCCAAACCACCACCACCACCAGCGGTTCTTCTACCCAAAACACCGAATTACGCAGTGTTGAAGTACCGAAGGTCACCCCTTCGAAGTTATCCAAAACTTCAGCTACTTTGGCCCGGAACGGTCAGCATCGAAAATTATGCACAAGTGTGCTGATTGTTTCTGGAATATGTTCTGAACCCTGTTCAAATTGAAAAAAGTCCTCTGCCGGAGGATAAGCTTAATGGCGACCTAAACGAACCCATCCAGGCTCGTCAGGTTCCGGTGGGCTGACCAAAAGGACGTTGGTGCCCGAATGGTAAAAGAGGCGGAGAGATTGGATTACCAGACGACTCCCAACCGTGAGCGGTGCCGGACTGTTGCAGTTGGCATATACCACCGTTGCTTTAAGCGAAACTTAATACATTCACTTTCAGAATACGTACAATAAAGGCTTCCAATTTATTTACATCGAATTATGTGTGCGGGAGGAATTATTCATCCTTTGCCAAGCATTCGTTTCTTTACATACTAATTTAAATTACAACAGATACCTCTGCAATGTATTATGGAACATTTGTCCGGTCTGATTTCAAGGAAAGCAGCTCAACGATCAAAGATTTCTGTTCAAACCCTGCGTTGAAAAGAGTAACTGGTTTATATAGCCTTGTTCCACACTACAGATTGAACCTACTTAGGTCCATTGAAGCTACATCTGCTGCCGCTTTAGCGTTGCTATGGATACTTCATTCAAACCATCCTGCTTCAACAATGCGCTTTCTTATTGATCTCTGTGGAAAAAGCAAACTTTTAGCCTAGTGGCTCCACAGGATTCGACAATCGTGCACTACTAATTGCTAACGGCATGATAGAACCGTACAGTAAAACATATCCTCTACTAAGACAGACTGAATACTACTTTACTTGCGACGATTGCCACCACCGCCAGCCAAAATAGTGACGATTCGGATGAAAATGTTCAACGTATCCATGTAGATCGAAATTGCTCTGTAAAAAAAGGATGATTTTTCGGTCAAATAGTTGGACTTTGCTTCCTGTGTTTTACTAGACTACTCACGCATTAACAGGATCGAATGGGCGGGGAGCATACAGTGGGTACATCTCGGCTCGTTTCACAATCTTTTGCGTGTCGTACAGCAAGAATCCACTGAACAGCAACAGTCCGCCGTACAGCGAGAGAGACGCAATACCAGCACCGAGGGCGGTCGTCGGCGGAAGCCACATCGAGGCCAGCGAGGAGGCGAATACCACCCCTAGGCCGATGGCCAACGGACCTCCCATGTACAGGAATTTGTCGCTCGGTGCACAAACGGCCACCGTCGAAAGGCCACCGACCACGCCAGCCGTGTACCATGCGGCTCGTGTTAGGATTGCACCGCCAACGAAGCACATCGGTGCGATGACGGCTCCCAAAATGGCCGAATGTGTCGCCCATGCTAGCTGTTTCGCGCCGAGACCGGGACTGTACGGGATCGATTGTGCTACCATGCCGGAACCAATCATCAGCGCGAATGTACCGAGAATCGACTGAAACAAATCGGAACGGAACAAATCAATTAGCCAGTACTGCTGGTACAGGGTGCGATTTTTGTCCCATTTCATCCACTTACCATCCATCCATTTCTCGAAACCAAACTTAGTAAACGGGGCGACCGAAAGACGGCCATTGCACTAGCCGCCGAAATGGCAATCGAGCCACCGAAGTACAGATAGGTGTCCTGGATGCGCTGCTTCACAAATTCCGGCCACAGGTGCGAGTTTTCCAGCGTGCTAGTTCCGCTGCCCAATCCGAGCCCATAAAAGCACAACGCACCGAGCCCGATAGCGGCACCGCCCGCCACCGCTCCTTTGCCGATCGCGTACGCATTCGGGCCGGGTGGAGCCATTGCACGCTCACGCAGTGTCGTGCGTTCTGCGCGAGCTGTCCATCCGGTACCGCTCGATCCTCCCTTTACATCGCGTGCGTACTGCCGGAACACTTGCTGCTGTCGTTTCGGAATCGTTTGCAGCGTTGATTTTAGCAACGCCGACGAAACGAACGTTCTACCGCAGGCCAAACGGGACAGCATCTCCAAAACAGCTAACGAAATGAGAATTTGGTGAAACGGAATTTAGTAATGGCGAATCACTGGCACACCGAAATGCCGAACGTTGCGTAAACTGCACGTACTTTATGATTTGCAGCTTTGTTCGTACGGTATGATGAAATTCGGTGCAATCACAGTAGCTTATGGAAACAGCGAACACAAGTGAACCTTCCGCGTAGGCTTACCTTTTGTGTCAGAGGGTACGGGGAACTTAATAGATTTTCAGCGTTTATCGAAGTTCTTAACGGGGGAAATCGCTCGAAACGCACAATTCAAGATGAACGGGAGTTTTGCTGAGTTCGTACAGGAATAAAGCGCAGCTAGATGTTGCAATTCCGCAATGTTTTGCACAGAAATTTCTCGGCACTCATTTGACATTTGACGCGGTGCAGTAATATTCGTACGCACAGTGGGCGATCTATCGGACATTCGCTTTGGACGATATGTGTGCGCATGTGTTGGAGTACTTTCAAAAATTAAACGTGACGATGTAAAGCGGTTACAGAAGGTAGATGCATCATGATTTTGTTATATTTTAATAAAACGTCGGTTTTAGCTTGTAGTTTAAAGCTATTAATTTAATGCTAGGAAGAATTTCTACGATATCGGACTGTGTGGTGGGTGATAAATATACACGATGTACGAATACATGCAAAGTAATACAATACGCCGGGTTTTGTTCTACCGTGTTCAGGCGGAGTCATTCAACAGATAATGCCCTGTAACTCTTTAAAAACAATCACACAATGGCGAGATGTTTCGCAAAACAGGTTACTAAGTGGTCATCCCGTTTCCATAGCAACCGGGATAGATCGGTCGTTACAAAACGGACCGCAGAGTGAATTCGAGCGTCAGTTGAAACCGTGTAGCCATCCGAAACTGAGAGGCGTTATTCCGTGCGTGTTAGTAGTTCGATACCAGTTAAATCCACCTGCAGAAAAATGGAAGACAGTTCATTGCTGCGACAGGTACAAAGGCAGATCGAGAAGCTGGGATTGATTGAGTCAATGCCGGTGCTGATGGAGGAGTCGCGGAAGTTTTTGACTCACTTTATTAACATGTTTCAACGTGTCCAAGGCAGCGTTATCGAAGATTACTATTTTCAAACGCTGTACCTGTGCCAGGTGAGTGCTTTGCCGTTCCCTATTTTCTCCGCTGCACACTTGTGCCACCATTATAAAATCTACTTGTCCCCGTTCCAGACGGCAATCGTGAAATGCGACGTTACCGAGCGAGATAAAACTGTGGTGAGCAACATTTTAAACACCGTACTGGAAACGATCCACCGGGAGTATGTGCGCAATAAGGTGCTTATTGAATCGCTTGGCACACTTAACAACATCATGTGCAACCTGTACCATTTGGAGGTGGTATATGCGCAACCAATGTTACGCAAGAAGCTGTAAGTATCAGTAGGAGGAAAGCGATTTCTTTTTTTCCCTACGCTAGAGCCTTACATTTGTTCGTGTCCTTAGCCCATTTCTTAGCCGATTCTTCTGCGAGATGGAACACTACGGCGTGATGTGTTCCATTGTGGGGATTCTTTATCAGTATGTTTGCAAGTACGACTGCGAAAAGCGTGCGGACGTGTTTGCCGAAATTATGGAAAATTTTAACGACCCAACCAATCAACTAGCCGAGATGCTGCAGTGGCAACCGGAAACGTTTTATGCTGTAAGTGCATCGATCATCTTCTCCCATTTTTGTTTAACAATTTTCAATCTCTTCTAACATATTTCGTTTTCTCTGCTCCAGCAATGTAGAAAGTTTCTGAACGACATTCCCGGTAGGAAGTATTATTCACTTGCCGCACGATCTGCCATTTTTGGGGAGAAGACGATTATACCGATGAAGGTAAAGCTCACAATTCGTTGACCAAAGCATGCCGAACACTTTACTGATACCATATGTTTTTAGGGCATGCCTTACATTTCGTTCGAATGGAACTCACATCCGAGTGAGATCGCATTCCAAGCCTCGTTCGGTAAAGACAAGGACAATTCGCTACAGGCGAATATCGACTTCAGCGATATACGCTCTGTGGAGATTATTGAGTAAGTGTAATAGGAAGAGAAAAACATCTCACACCTCACACACAACAAGTAAACTAATTTTTTATTTCTTCTTCAAACCAAGGGACCTGGAACAGCCGCGGGTAGTATGTACGTATGGCAAAATAACCGTCGAGGGCATTGCCATTGAGAAGTACGAACTGCGCATTAATGTGGTGGACAACAGTGAGCTGAGCGAGCTGGCCGAATTTATAACGCCGCTGATAAATTCGGTGACATTCGCTGGCAAAAATGTCACACCACTTCCGGAAGTTATGTGCGATGAAACGGTTATTCTTCACGAGAAGTTCTACAACACGACGGACTTTGCCAGCCAAACCTTTCTCGAGGACAGTAATGTGGCAGCAGCCGCCCAAACGGCTAGCCCGAAACAGGATGCACCAATCATGTCCGCCACCCATCCGAAACATGATTCTCCGGCTAAGCCGATGGTGGAAAGCGAAAATGATCACGATAAGGAAAATTGGGATAAAACCAACCATTTGTCCGATTCCTCGCTGACCCATTTCCAACCGTTCGACACGAAATGGAAAGCGAACTTATTACAACACACGTCCAAAAGCAAGAAACCGGAACCTTCCCTCCCGCCTCTTGCACGCGATCCGTACGACATAGAGCTGATGCGATGCGAGGAAGTAGACCAACGGAAGGCAAAGCTTCGAATGGAAACGGTTTCAAAACGATGCGCCAATGGTAAGAAAAATGGACGATCCGAGCACGTGGACAGACGGCCGAAATATATGCAATGCTCGACACCAACCAAAGCCCGGCGCACAACCCCTTCGAAGGGTCTCGTCAACGAGGAGTTGTCTTCGATTTTCGGTGATAGCGGCGAAGAATCGATGGATGATGAGAAGCACGACGCAACCTACATGCCCTACTCGATGCTATCCAAGACGGGAATGCGTAGCCGGGCTGGCAAACGAGGAACCAAGCGCCAGGCCGTTCCATTGGGACAGGCGGCACCGCACGGGCAGAAAAAACTCAACCTTAAAATGATACCACCCCCTAAAACACAAATTCTTGGTGAGTATTGAATGCAAACTACTGATCGTTTTGGGTTTTTGGTTTCCTCTAGCCTTTTTTGCTAATTTTTCATTAGGAACGGGCCAGAAGGCTACGAGTGCCAGAAATAGAAAAACACAAATTTGCGACATTTCGTCAAGCACGCCGCAGATAGAAACGGCGATACATGCAGTTGCCGTAGCGAAGAATAATGGCACAACGTGTGCGACGACTGTCCCGTACTCCAAGCCAGCCGAAGGGCAAACTCGTGAAGGAATTGAAAGAGGAGGCGTGCTTGCCAACGCTCCGACGGCAGCCACCCGTGGAATACGGAAGAGACTCAATTCTAAACATACTACCACCACCCAAACGACTACTACAAAAACGACCACAACGAAAACAACTGCAGGTAGGGCCATTCGTTGCTATCCATCATCTTAATCACTCCGCGTCCTGACGTTGCTCTTACTACCATCGCAGTTGGACTTGCCACGTGTGCAGTAGCTGACCCAGCGGAAGATACGACGATGCAGGAAGACACGATTACGATGCCACCGTCGGAAATCTTACCGTGCCATGCCACGGAGCAGGTGCATTGCCGTGCACTTTACACGGTCGAAAAGCACCAGGAATACCACCGTGTCCATCATACGGTGAATGAGGCCGAAACGTCTTTGCCCGAACTACCGGAAGAGGCTCGTCGGCAAGTGTTGGCTTGCGCACTAAGGATTGTCGATATAATTACGCATTCGTGTAAGGTTTTCGCGAACGTATTGCTTGGATGTTGTCGTCACGGCTTGTTTTCTCGTGTTTTTTTTTTCGTTCGCTTAGGTACAACACTGCGACCCACTAAATAGAGATGTAACCATAGCTACGGGAATGAAGCTGGCAAGGGAAGAGGCTGATACCGGCGACAGGACATTCAACACAACAACTTCTGGTATGATTCACTGCAAATAATTGTTGGAAACATATATTATTGTTTATAATGATATTAGTACAAAGATACAACCGTATCAAACCGCTCACAGCATAGAAGCAGTGTGCCGTAGCTTCTGTAGTGCTTACTTCGCCGAAAGCACTTCGTAACTTTCGTCTACAAAGAGCACGATGAGCTTGTTTGAATGTAATAAAATATACTCTCTTGATGCGAAAAATTTAAAATAAAATTCAACCAAAATGCATATTTACATGCCCAGCAGCACACTGGTGCCGGTGGGTGCTACAATCGTCGGGTTCGGCGAGCATGCCTGCCGGACCGACATTTCCCACGTATCGAGCAGATGCGATAGTGTGAACAGGCCCGGTAACTTGCAGATGCGAGCCATCAGCGATTTTTGCACCAGAATCAAGAACGGCGTAGCGTTGTACTCCTGCTCGATCAGCGAACAGCTCGGTGCCGTGAACGGATAGTCTTCCGGGATGGTGACCGCGACCGGCGGCACACACGGCAGGTTCTTGTCGTCTAGCCAGCAGATTAGCCGGATCGTACGGGTGCCACTGATAGCGCACTGATCGAGCGACACTTTAAACTTTTGGTCGAGTCTAGCGATTTCACCCTGCAGGATGTGTGGAATCTCCTGCGGGGCTGTGCTACTGACGGTGGCGTTGGTAGTGGTAGCACTGCCGGCAGTATTGCTGCTACTGCTGCTGCTGCTGCTGCTGCTCGTGCTAATTGCCGCTGTCGTAGTGCTGGTGGTGGTGGTCGCTGCTCCCCCACCGGTACCGCCGGCCCCCGTTCCTGTTCCATTTCCGGTCGCGGAATCGTCTTGCGCTAGGCGTGAC
Source organism: Anopheles stephensi (assembly GCF_013141755.1). Taxonomy (NCBI): domain Eukaryota; kingdom Metazoa; phylum Arthropoda; class Insecta; order Diptera; family Culicidae; genus Anopheles; species Anopheles stephensi. Next base: position 54,241,759 of record NC_050203.1, on the reverse strand, counting down.
TGCTTCGCCGGTGGCGGCAGATTTTTTATGTCCGGTCCAAACAGTGCATCCAGACAGGGACGGAAGGTGCGCTGAAGGGTGTGATTGCCGGATGCACCCTGCAGGCTGCTCGAGACGGCCTCCACCAGTGGGTTATTGGTCGGTGTTTCGCGTATCGAACCGAGCTGGCTCGTTAGTGCCGCCTCGCATTTGTGCAGTGTTTCGAGCGGTATGCGAACGCTCGGATTGCTCAAAATCTCTAGCAGCCGTTTCATCTTCGCAATCTTGTCGATATCATCATTTTCCATCTTGGCTATCATACGTTTCAACGGTTCGATGTACTTTGTCAGCGCACGGTACTTCTCCCGGTAGAGCTGCTCGTCCTGAGGGTTGAGCGGACTCGGCACGGCACCACCCGGCTGCCCGGGAGTGTTTAAGGAGCCACCGGGCGACTGGCCGATGCTGGAACGCTGCGCAACACCGCCCATGTGCGGGTTGGGTGAAGGGATAAGGGCCGGGGAAGGTATCATCTGCCCCGGGTGGGATTGTGGCCCGTGCGCACCCGGTCCGACGGGTGACGGAACCGATGGCGAAGGCGATTGACGCAGGAAGTTATTTGGCGTGACGCTGCGTACGGCTACACCACCGCTAGCGAACACGTTGCCACCCGGCATCATGTCCGGCGGTTTGCGTACCATCGTATTGCCTCCCATGCTAACAAAGTTGCCCTGCTGGCCAGCCGCACCACCCGCTCCGGCACCGAGCATCTGGGCGGGGCCGGTACCCATTACGCCTCCCCCGCCAGGTCCCATCGGTACACCGGGGTTCATTTGGTTGGGACCAGCTGGACCCATTCCGCTGGATTGTTGTTGTTGATGCTGTTGTTGCTGCATAGCTTGCTGTTGCATTGTGACACCGGGTCCCCCCGGGCCTCCGATCGGACCCCCACCAATGGTTCCAACAGGTCCCTGGCCCATCGCATTCAGTAGCACTTGCTGCTGCTGCTGCTGCTGCTGCTGTTGATGTTGTTGCTGCATTTGCTGCGGATGCTGGCCGTGTTGTTGGAGCTGTTGCAGTTGCTGCTGCTGGGGATGTTGCTGCGGATGCTGGGCATGCTGCTGTGCAAGTTGCTGCTGCTGTTGATGTTGCTGATGCTGCTGCATCTGTTGGTGCTGCTGGTGCTGTTGCATTTGTTGCTGCTGTAGTTGGGGTTGATGCTGCTGTTGCTGTTGCATTTGCTGCTGATGTTGCTGCTGGAGCTGCTGGTGTTGCTGTGGATGCTGTTGCAAGTGTTGCTGAAGCTGTTGGTGCTGCTGTTGTTGCTGCTGCTGCTGCTGCTGCTGCTGCACGACTACTTGCTGCTGTACCTGACCCATGTTAGGTCCCGGTCCACCATGTCCAACACCACCCTGCACACCAGCATTCAGTTGTCCCATTTGGCCAGGTCCGAGGCCCATCTGGACTTGTGCCATACCCTGCTGCTGCTGCTGTTGCTGCTGCCGAAGCACCTGATTCGGGGCCATTCCCATCGCTTGCGGATTCATGCCAGCGTTTGATCCAACCATCGGGCCCATCTGGTTCGCGGCGTTCATTGTACCACCGACCGTCCCCATCTGCTGTCCGCCCATTGCGTTTTGGTTTTGCAGTTGCGCCTGTATCTGGCCCATCACCATCGGGTTCATCTGGTTGGGGCCGCCAGGCCCCACGCCCATCTGCTGCACCGGACCACCTTGCCCTTGCACGAGCCCTCCCTGCTGTTGCTGTTGCGGCTGTGACATACCGCCCTGTTGTTGCTGCTGTTGCTGCTGCTGCGCCTGCTGCATTTGGTTTACCTGCATTGCGTTCAGCTGCGCCATCTGCTGCTGCTGCTGCTGCTGCCCACCCATGCCCACAATTTTGCCACCGCTCATGCCACCCGGTCCAATGCCTACACCCATCTGGCCCGGCATCCCACCGACCATCCCTGCACCAGGTCCCTGCATTTGGTTCGGTCCCATCATGCCGCCCATCTGATTGCCCGGGCCCGGTCCCATGCCGACGCGGTTGGCCTGCATCGGGCCGCCCATGCCACCCATCTGCATCTGCGGGCGCAGCGAGTGCAGCAGATTGGAAGCATTCCCCCCCGCTCCTCCCATCTGTCCGCCCATGGGACCGCCCGGCCCTACACCCATCTGTCCCATCATCTGTGGCCGAGTGCCCTGCGATGCCAGGTTCTGCAGAGCATTGATAGGATCCGGCATACCACTACCGCCACCTCCACCACCACCCCCACCGCCGCCGCCTTGCTGATTGCTGTTGCCAACCCCTTCCTGTTGTGCCTGCTGTGCCGCTGCAGCTGCAGCATTTTGTTGATTTTTATGTTTGGTATCTAAGTAGGCAGTGGCGAAAAGGGTGCAGAAGAACATTAGCAACATGTGTGGCTGAGTATGTGTGTATGTGTGTGTGGGAAGGTATCGTGCCGGCACACATCTTCCGCTGCAACTTACTCATCTCACGTACGTGCAGAATCAACCGGGCCACAAAGCCCAGATACTCATCCTTATTGCGAGCTTTCTGAAACACATGATTTTCCATCTCGATGCCATTTTTCGATGAAGTCATGCCTGTCTGCTGGATGGCTTCATTGCTGCAAGCGAAAGGAGGTTGAAGCGAACGAGTTCAATCAGCCGAATCATACTGGCGCTGTGGTTCGATCATCCATCCATACGTACATTTTGTTAACGACACTCTGTCGAAAGTTGCTCGTCTTCCAGGAATTGTCCTCGGCCATTATTGTATGCGGAATCGAACCGTTTTCTTCACCGTTGAAGCAACACAACTTTTATTGCACACTTTTCGATAACGCTACAACGCGAGCTAAAAACACACAGCTCTTCTGGGTGCTCAATCGTCAGCACTGCAAAGAGCGGGAGCGAACGCATCGCGAGAAAGAGATGCAGCAAACGCCCGAAGACAGCCCGAACACTGAGCAGTGGAAGTTTCGAACATCAACTTCGAAAAAAAAACCCGTTTTCGCAATCACAACAAACAAACGTCAAAGCTGCTGATTGGTAAACAAACTGGTACCCCGCGGGTGGGTAGACCCAAGATTATTCAACAAATGTGGAAAAACAGTTGCTATTTCCTACCGTACTGTATCTTTTTAGCAACAAACAGCGTGAAGGAAAAGCCCTGAAACAATCTATGTGACCGCCGGGGTGGCAGATCGATTGAATATTGGTGAAAACTGCACGGTGCGAGTGCTTGTGATGTGCAAGTAATGCTCACAGTATCTACATCGTTTGTAGGTTGTACGAATGGAAAACGAAACTATGATGGTTTATGCTGTGAAACAGGAAGTTTGCGAAGTTCCAGATGACCACGAGCGAATGGAGCACAATACTTTGGAGAGCAGTAGTAGTACAACGATCGATCCGGACACGGCAAGACTTTTTCAGGGTACCAAAATGGAAAGTCCTTCTAGCGAAACTGGACATGAAGCGGCGGCATATGGTAGCGCTTGTAACAACTTTTCCGCAGTACAAATTAAGGTAGAAAGGCATGATCCATGCTCCAATATGCTGAGCGAACCTACAGAGCATGGGCCCACAGCGGGTAATGCTGTGGTTGATGAAGAATCAACAGGTTTTCGGAGTACCAAAGTGGAGTATCCTTACAGCGATGATATCGATTTGGAAGCTACAAAGATAACACCTGCCTATGATACCGAGCCGTGCAACTATGTCGGTGTGCCGATTAAGGACGAACCATACGATTCGAGCGCAGAACAAGGTATGCCCGAACCGGCCTTAGACCCGTACGAAACGACAGCTCACGAAAAGGAGATAAAAGTTGAAAATGTTCCATTCGATATGGAACAGCAAAATCCAGTATTGGTAGATGGAACAGATGAACCCACTGTAGACGGTCGCGACGCAACGCGAGATGATGATTCTGCAAACCAATGCCAACGCGTGTATGCCAATGGGGTTTTGTACGAAGTGCGTGTAGTAGCTGATGGTTGCGGTACGGAGAACGTTCCAGCTGACCAACAGCAACCGTCATGCAGCAAGTCCGTAACCGATGTTATGAGCTCGATCAAATTGCTGGGAGAAAATAAGCAATACCAGTGCGATCGCTGTGAGAAGTCCTTTTGTGATAAGATGGAGTTAAAGATTCATAAACGCAACCACCAGTTTACCGTATGTCCCGTGTGCAAGCGAACCATGCGTACCGATTTCGTCAAACGGCACATCGCGAGGGTACACCCGGATGATGGTATTCTGCCGCAAAACCGATCCTTCCCGTGCGATGAATGTGATCGAGTGTTTTCGAACGACGTTCAGCTAAAGAACCATCAGCTGTCGCACAAGAAACAGGGTTGCCCGGTATGCGGTAAAATCGTACGATCCGATTATTTGAAACGACACATGGATTTGAACCACCCGAAGGAGGTGAATGATTGCGACGGCAGTACGTACCCGTGCGACCAGTGCGAAACGGTGTTAAGCAATAAGTATTTACTGTTCTTCCACAAGCGCACCCACCAAACGGAAGAGTGTCCGGTATGCAAGGAAACGCTACGCGCCGGTTACATGAAGATTCACATTGACATGAAACACCCGGACCACAGCACGCTGCCCGAAAATCCTGCCTTCAAATGCGAGCAGTGCGAGAAAACGTTCGGCTACAAGGCGGCACTGACGCTTCACAAGCGCAAACACCGGTTGACTGAGTGTCCGGTGTGTAAGAAGACGGTTCGGACCGACTGTTTGAAGCGCCACATGGACTTTAACCATCCCAACGACGTTAGTGCGCCGGAGAGTGTGTCGCGTGTTCCGTCTGCTGATGCCGATGGTGGCAGCAGTGCGCCCCCATTTGCAAACGAAAGACGCGTGCCACAAACGGAAGATTGTCCCGAGTGCAAGGAAACGTTCCGGAGCGACTATTTGAAGATTCACATAGCGATGAAGCATCCGAACGATAGTGCATTGCCCGAGGATCGACCATTCCGGTGCGATCAGTGTGAGAAATCATTTTGCTACAAAACGCAGCTAAGGCTCCACAAGCGTAACCATCGGCTGACGGAGTGTACTGTTTGCCAAAAGTCCATGCGATTGGACTGTCTGAAACTGCACATGTCCCGGATGCATCCTAGCGTTGTAAGCAGCGTCAGTACGCAAAACTAGTTCATGGCTGCCTATTTGCTGCCAGCTTTATAGCGCTATTAATTGTGTCCTGGAGTACACTAAAATGGCTGCTAAGTACGCTACTAGGGTAGTGGAATAGCTAATATTGATATTATAGCATTTTCAAGTGAACTGCATGCCACGATAGTATTTGCGGAAAACAACCGTAAAAATATCTTGTGAGAGAATCCGTAAATCGTTCAAAATTTTATCAACAAACATTACAATAGCGTCATTTTTCTCATCGTTACCGTAACCGATATAGGGCTCTGGTCTTGCAATGCTACCTACGGATTAGTTGCCTCTTAACTTATAATATAATATAAAGCGTTTTTAGTAAGAATAAAACTGAATCGATTGTAGCCTATGCGTCGGTTATTTCGGTTAGGTTGAGTGCGTCTTGAATATCCAGCAAGCAATCCAACATTCCACCTCTTTGCATTTCTTTTTCGCTGCATATATTTACCATCAAGTGCACCTTGGAATGTGTGCAAGTAAATGCACAAGCTTATATTTAGGGCGCTAACACTCAACATTTCTTGAGTCCTTGAGATACGAGGACTGATTCGCAAATTCACATTTTCAGGAATTTAGGCGCACGCGTTCGGAGTGAAGTAGTCGACTTGCTCATGTAAACCACTCGCACACGGAAAATGACAGCAAAACAACAACACAAACCGACGGTTCTTTCGAAGATTGCAACATTGTACCACAGTTGCATAGCGTAGCGTAGAAGTCAGCACAAGGGAATGAGTCAATCTACGATTAGTGGGGTCTAAAATTACAGAACCAGGTACGCGAATCTTAAATCATGTCCAAAGCGGAAATATTGAAGGGCAAGGTGCCCGTTACCTTGCTGCAAGAGATGTGCGCCAAAAGTAAATGCTCGTTGCCGGTGTACCAGTTTATCAGCGATGAAATTTCACCGCACTGTGCCAATGTGAAAATCTTCACCTACATGGTGTCGGCGCTGGGTAAGCAAGCGAGAGGCGTCGGCAGATCGAAGCAGGATTCGAAGCACGAAGCTGCCTGGCAACTGATACGCTTGGTGCTGGACCTTCCGCCCGGGGAAGGGGATGATATGGTTGATGCCGCTGGAGACAGAGGTTCGTTGGCCGCGCTGGAGCTCGGTACGGATCGTGTCAGCCAGGTGCGGGATATCTGCATCCAGCGTAACTTCCCGCTGCCCGAAATAGAGCTGGTGCGCAACTACGGCCCATCACATGCACCGGTGTTTGAGTACGAGTGCCGCATCCGGGACATTGTGCGCCGTGGAACACATGCCACGAAAAAGGGGGCCAAGCAGATTGCCTGTCAGGAGATGATCAAAACACTGCAATCGGTAGGTACTGGTTGTACGGGGTTCCGATCCCGTTTCCATCACCTTCACATCGAAATGTACCCCGTACTGTATCGGTTTTGTGTTTACTTGTGCGCAACTTTAAGATGCCGGTCGAGGAAGAAAGTTTACAGGTGCTGACGCTCGATCAGGCGATCGAAGAGGCGGATGATACGAATGAGAACCTCATTCGAACGTATCGCGAATATACGCAGTCGGACAATAAGAAGAAGCTTGGCGTTTCCCTAGCGGATAGGCACACGTTTTTCCTCGAGCTGCCCCAGGAACGGATCGATCAGGCACGTCAGCTGCTGGTGAACCCGGACGAAACAGTGCGCGAGAAGTGTTTGCAAATTGCGACAGCCCTTGGGCTCAAGTCCAAGATACAGCTGTCCAATCCCAATTTGCCCAGAAACAAAGGCTGCTACTTGAGCACGTTCGAGCTTGTGAATCCCGATTACGACTGCCTGATTGTCGGCGAGGGTGACACATTCTACGCCAACGTGTGTGACTATTTTGTACGAATGCTCAACATAAAGGTATGTTAAAATTTTAATGAAAAAAAAAAACGTTGTAAGCTCGCATATTGCCGCATTTTCTTTCCTCATTAACAAAGTACCACAGTAAGAGCAAACTATAAGAGACCCAGCACGGTAAACCTGATTTGACGACGTTCCAGAGCAGACTGTTGAATTGGTCAAACATATAAAGGTGCGTAGGGATTACTCGAGTAGGCAACGGTATTGCTAAGCTCCTGTCGTATAAAATTCCTCTCATGTGCTGTCCTCACTTGAGACTGGTACTAGAACTCCATGGAAAACCAGTGGGTGTGTCCCTATGTGAGGCGGGGAGCGATGCATGAGATTTCCAGCTCTATAAGCTCGCGTGCGAAAAATGCTTAAAAGTACACCAACCCGAAAAGAAAAAATGCTCTTGAACTGTTTTCCATACTACCGGAGTCCCGTCTGTCTGCCGAGCCTGAGATGGAACGACAGTGTTAAGCGTGTTGCCTACTTACGCCAACTGTGAAGGTTAATGGACACACATCTATCTTTTACCAGTTTGCACATGACTATACGATTTTCTGACAACATGCTTTCCATTGATTTCAGCCAATGTGCGCGGAAAATAAACTTTTGCTTATCGAACCCCACCACAATTTGTCAGCGGAACCGTTGAAATTTGTCGATATCGATGCCCAGGAGGGTACTTCCAGTGAACTGAAACGTCCCAACGAGAGCAGTGCAAAAAGTGGAGCACATAAGATTCCTCGATTTAAATAATTGAGCCAATTTTTGTGTCGTCGTTGGCAAAGTAGGCAGAGTTTGTGGTCTTCCACCGCAAAACTACTGTAACGCAAAAAAAAGTTTACTGTTTTATTAGGTGGTTGCTGGATTCTTGTCAATTGGCATTGTGCCATTAAACGCATTACTTTAAAAACGGAAAACCATATGTGCTTCATTCGTTTCGTGTGAACTCTTGTAATTATTGTTCACATTATCTGACTATTTTCGTTGGAATGTTGGGTAACACTCAATAACCTCGAAGGTTTTCATCCTACGCATTTTAGGATTCCTGATTTTATTCAACCTTATCTGCAGTATTCATGGATGGTATCGGTCAAGCGTGATGAAGAATCGATATCCTGGCAAGACAGGGAAAATGTGCACTGCACCACCAACCAACCCAATTTTACTGAGAGCGTCCAAGCTAGACCTTGTGATGAGATTAAAAAAATATTGTTTTGTAATCAGTAATAATTATCTTGTGGTAAACTGAACCGGACCGGTACTTTCGTAGGTAAAAAGGTAAAATAGAGTCCCAAACAAAGATTTGACAGTTCGAAAATGGTCAGGTCTATTGCACACGCGAATCGTGTTTTGTCAATCGGAGGGGGGATGTTTGTTTACATTTTGCATTTGGATTGTTATTGTGCAGGGAAGTGATCGTTTATTTTCCTCGACCTTTTTTAAGATTTGTGACTAATTATGCGCCTTTATTGGTTGCTGTTTGGAATTATTTCAGTTATATTCAACGATACGTTAATGATACGTCGCATACATTTGGTGAAATCGTGTTTAGGCTGCGCGTGGACACTTTGCTGCTTTGCTGCGGACCGGTTCAACTGCCGGTCGGATGTTTTCTACCGGAGGATGCAGAGGTGGCTGTTTATAGCAACAGTGGCCGCACCGTAACCAGCGCTAGCATCTATGACGATGCGCCTTAACAGCCGGCAATTCTATCAGTATGCGTTTCATACTGGTGTACTGGTGGTACAATGTGCAACCGAATTCTTTCCACCGCCGGAAGCAGCAGCATCCCGTTGGATGTTTGTCCCCGGATTATGGAGCAGTATAGGTTAGCTCCTAGATGTTTCTTACCTTTGGCTAAACCGGAGAAGAGCCCCTGTTCTATATTAAAAGGAATCGCTGTGCTGTCGGCATGTGCACCATATGAGACCATTGTATAATTGTGCACTTGCACGCAGACAATATTTTTGTTGATAAATCTCGTGATAAATGTGATTAATCAGTAATAAAAGATGTGATCGTACACCTAACGCGGTCGTGTTTTAAAAATATTTTAGTGTGACACATCCGAAACCGTTTTGGTACTTAGGCTCTAGTGGATCCGGGTGTGTTGTATTCTTTAACTTTTTAACGGATGTAACGTTATGCAATCACCGGAAAGGATCGGCGGAAGGCTATCATAGAGAAAACTACGTACAATATTCATGTATCTTTCCTGCTTTACAAGCCGTCTACCATGCTGATCGATTTCCTTGCAAGCTGGGCAGGTCATTCTATTTTAACATTACAGGATCGCAGTCTAACACATGGCTGTAGGTACCGGCTGCTTTAAGGTAAAAGGTTCGCGCCTTCGTCTCTGATTCTACTGGAATTTCGAACCGTTGAGCAGTTCGTACGTTAATTAAACGGACTGGCTACCTTATTGGCTCAACAACTAGCGCCTAACAGTGGATCTTGTGCTTGCTGAACAGTAGCTCATAGTTGAATAAGACGGACAGCCTGTCTTTATACATCAGACTCCTAATCATTTCTTTCCTTCCATCCCAAGAAAAAGTAAAAATTTTATCAAAAATTGAATATACAAGTCGTTTTTGAACTTTCAAAAATATTTTTTTCATGCTCACCTTCCTGATCTAGTAACCAACTTCCGTACCTAGGCAGCACCTCTTGGAATAAAGACAAACGATGCCACTTCATACGTTTATCAGATTTTTTCAATATCCACCAATGCAGTGTAGTCATGAAAACTGATGAGACTCTATAATGAAATGAAATGATAAAATAAGGTTTTATTCGAACACAAAAGTGTTAGCAAACTGAAATGAAACTTTGGATTGGTCTATTGAATTGAACTTTGGTTTTTCTAGTTCTCGATTTAAATTGAAAGTCTATCTATTTACCACGGTTTATTGTAATGGTTGCTTGTTTAAAAAAGAAGCAAACAATTGAACTTTAATTGAATGCAGACGTATAACATTAAATAGAAGCGCATAAATGATCCCTGCTGTATTTCTTTTATTTTTCGAACCTCACTAGCATTTATTCCCAATCTGCTCGTTTAAGGATCTTGCTACACGTGCCGGCACAAAAAGCTACTCGAGTGCTCAATACATTAACATTATTCCAATGCATTGATGTTCTACATACATATGCCAAATGTTGATCATAGATTCCAAAATATTACCCAATATGTAAAATAAATTGTAAGATATTTAAGTAACAAAACTTGTGTGTTTAATTAATGTAGAACGGCCTGGCCGTATTGCTACAAAACGTTAATCTTATCTAGTAAAAATAAAATTAGCAATACTTCACTGGCAACTCATGGTTTCATAATATAGCAGAGGTTAATTATGTCAAACCCGATGTTTGTTTAATTTTCATTTTACAGACACAATTTATTTATTGATTAATTCATCCTGACTTAGATACCGAATCACAATACAGGGCTCATGCTGTTCCTAAGTTACATCAACGCTCTCACCATCACTCTACCAATAGGATGTACAGCCGAAAGTGACGCCAGTTGGGTCCGACCAAAAACTAAGTTATAAATTTTTATTAAAGCATGAAACATCGTCCTGAATAACTAAATCATTTACATTTTATGAAACATTGCGTGTCACAAATGTATAAAGCAAAAGAAAAACTATTCCAAGTAATTTTTGTTCCAATTTTTGCGAAACCAAATCAACACATATTATTCATTAACAAATCCTAGTTTTTCAAACATTTACTGCTAGATGTGTTGTAGCTCTGTTATTCTTAATTCTTGGGTATAGCTTGGTTGCAATTCATTATGGCTATGAGACGAGTTTTTAAAATGAGTATCTATAAAATTTAATCTTTTTAAGGAAACAATAAATTTAATTCAAAATCAATACTCTCATATTGTTTATTGCTACACTTTACCAAAACCGTTGTACCGATTTGAATTCAAATTTTTCTGCATATATGGTAGGTATGAGAATAAGATTTATAGTAGTTTTTATCCCGATAGCTGATCTATAAGTCGGATCATACTGTGCTACCTTATGCTCCGCTATTGAAGACTATATTACAATCAAATGAAAAAAATAAATAAATAAAACACACACGTAAGGTGATTTGAAATATTTATTTTTCTAACAATTTAAGTTGAATCGATACAATTTTGAAAAATTAAAATGCATTCTTTTCATTTGGTAATCATGTACTTCAGGACATCAAGGAGACAAAAATTTCGTGAATGCAGCAGAAAAGTTGATATTCATCAAGCATATATATGTGCACCAGTTTTGAATTTGTCAATTTTTTTGAGAAACGCTTTCAACCATCTTCATAAGCTATTATTTATTTTTTTATTCATGAGAAGCTTTTATTTATTTGTCTGTGTACAAATATAAGTTATAAACGCTTGAGATGAGAAAGACAATGGGGTGGTTAAATTACCATGCAAATACACAATTATGTGTTAGGTTAATTATTATTTCGGTTGTAGTATCCATCTCCAAACATGTAAATATTATTTACAAGGGACAGATAAGTGGTTCAGATATGGTCTTACCAGAGTTATACAAACACCTGTTTGTTCTAAAATAAATCAATAAAAAGTTGTGAAAAATCATAAAACATTTTATTTTTACATACACCTGTTATACTTACGTCACAATTCTACACACAGTTTAATTATTCCTTTTTTGCACTATTAAAATGTATCAAAACTAAAATTGATGGAAACCAAAAAATTTTTTTTTGGATGAATACATAAGCGTAGAGATCATTTGATATTTTTAACATATAGATTTGCACGAGTACCTTTCGGAATCGGAAACCTCCCATATAAGAGCAAAAACAATTTTCAGAAAGCTAAACCTATAGAAAGTAAAGTATAATACAGCAATAAAGTTTCAGGAATTCATCAAAATTAACAGCTTTTAAAACACAACTAACTTCATACGAACTTAAGGGTTTTTTTGTTTTGCTTCTAGAAAAGACTCAAATATTGAAGGAGTGGAGTGCCTAGCTAGCTTTGATTGACTGAGTATTTTGCTCTATTTTAATCAGTAAATTATTTTCAAGTATTTCTATAAAAGTGTATTGTGCTATTTTCATACTAGATTCTTGATTTGAGCTATTCATGTAAACCGATTGTTTGCACCTTATAGGCAACCGGCATGCCATTCCCGAAGGCGGTCACGATCGAATGAATTATTGGAATGCATGCTATGGGTCTAGAATATGAATAAAGATCCCTCAAAAAAGAACAATCAAGCAGTGCACACGTTTCTTACAACACCTCTTAAGACATTATTCTTAGAATTCTCCGCGACTCTCCCCCGAAGTATATTGATAAGATAATTTAACAAATTATTCCATATTTTTGCAACTTTTTGAGCATCTTCCATGCCAAATCCAATTTTGAAAATATATAAGGAAGGCCTTATAAAAAACTGGAATGAATGTTGAATAAAAATGAATGTAATATTTTAAATTAAAAAAAATGAAAACAAAATCGTCGATCGTAAAAACTTAAACCCAAATTCACAATTTCTAACTCGTCTATTTGGCCTTCTATAGCTTTCTATGATTTTTGTTACCGGTAACTGGATGGAAGTCAGTCTTGCACACCCCCGGACCGCACCAATAGCATAATGGCATGCCAAAAAACCACGATACGTCACTATCACATTTAGCTATCACATCAAGCTTTTGTTTTATTCCCAAAAACAGATGCTTGTTTAGTTTGATTAGTCAGATGAAACGTATCGTAGACATGAGCTCTATTTGAAAATTAATTTATACTAAGAATAACTAAATCAGGATAGAATTCAATATTTATAATTACAACAACCCGTAAAGACAAGCTTCGCGTATATGGTACGACATTTTGTGAATGATTCGGTGAAAAACCAGTCAGTAAATAATCAGTTGACATTTGAACGAGGCATAACTTACATCAAAATTCTTCTTTGTTCCGAAATATACGTTATATTGCATTTTCAAGGCATATGTTCGAGGTTAAAACCATGTATTCAACCGCTTACCAGTTCATGTAAATAATATTTAAATATTTAGAGATGGATACTACAACCTGGCCGAATGCCGAAATAATAATGAACTCGAGGGTTTTTTTGGTATTTGCATGGTAGTATTAACCACTACATTGCCTTTCTGCGTCCAAGTAACTATAACTAGCATTTGTATATACGCTAAGAAATAATAGCTTGACTGATTGAATGAATGAATGTATGAATGAGTGCGATATTAGAGGGGCTTGGTATGGCATAGACGGAATATCCAGGATGATCCAGGACCAAAACTACACCGTTACAATGGCGTGTTGCAACGGTCAAAGAAAGCAGACAAGCCAGAGGGATGGAAGAACGCTGGATCTCGACACGCAGAAAACTGACGATGGCATATCCCAAAAAACAAACGGGATGAGATGATCACCTACGATACCGACCCTCGCAACCAACACTACCACGACTACTGGATGACGGATATATATCAACCGAGCTCACCCGGGATAAGGTGCCCTTTCACGGTTTGGAGAAGGAAATGTTTCCAAACCATCGTGAATTATACTTATATTTGTAATTTAGCTTTAAGCAATACGGCCAGGCCGTTCTTTATGAATAAAAAAAAAGAAATAATAGCTTATGGAGAGGGTTGAATGCATTTCTCAAAAAATAAGAGACAATACAGAAAAGTCTCAAATACATATACAGGAAGAATATCAATGTTTCTGCTGTAATCAGGACACTCCTTCTTGCCCTGAGAATCATGTATAGAATACAAAAAAAGTTTCCCAGTATCTCGTCTGGTAATGTGGTACATAGAGAAGTATAGCAAACATACGGAACATTTAGCGGGATAATAACTACAGCAAACATTATTCTCATTCTTACCATAGGTGTACTAAAAATTAAATTGAAATTGGTAGAACTATTATCGTGGAATTTTGAAATAGACACTTAAAACAGACACTTAATCGACAGTATAAATTTTAAATTACTGACTGAATTCCTTAATACTTGCTGAAAACATAGTCTTTCATGAACAACCTCGATTCCCATCACGAAATTCCACCAACCTATGGGAGCCAAGCATAGAGTCGGATTTAGAATAACACAACTAAGAGTAAATGATTGGGAAACTAGGATTTGTTAATGAATATCTTTCACATTACCCGGAAGCGCTTTTTGCCGGAAGAAGAAAAGGTTGGATTAGCCATTAACATTTAGTAGAAAATACTTTCAGAAAATTCTCAGTAAACACGTGGCTGAATGATACGCGACGAATAAACACGACTGAGAAGGCTTTGGATAAAAATCTTTCAGGACATTTCATATGTTAGAAACATCAGACCATTCGCATTCCACTTTTTGGAGCGTACATATGTGTTGATTTGGTTTCGCAAAAATGGAACAAAAATTACTTGGAATAGTTTTTCTTTTGCTTTATACATTTGTGAGACGCAATGTTTCATAAAATGTAAATGATTTAGTTATTCAGGACGATGTTTCATGCTTTAATAAAAATTTATAACTTAGTTTTTGGTCGGACCCAACTGGCGTCACTTTCGGCTGTACATCCTATTGGTAGAGTGATGGTGAGAGCGTTGATGTAACTTAGGAACAGCATGAGCCCTGTATTGTGATTCGGTATCTAAGTCAGGATGAATTAATCAATAAATAAATTGTGTCTGTAAAATGAAAATTAAACAAACATCGGGTTTGACATAATTAACCTCTGCTATATTATGAAACCATGAGTTGCCAGTGAAGTATTGCTAATTTTATTTTTACTAGATAAGATTAACGTTTTGTAGCAATACGGCCAGGCCGTTCTACATTAATTAAACACACAAGTTTTGTTACTTAAATATCTTACAATTTATTTTACATATTGGGTAATATTTTGGAATCTATGATCAACATTTGGCATATGTATGTAGAACATCAATGCATTGGAATAATGTTAATGTATTGAGCACTCGAGTAGCTTTTTGTGCCGGCACGTGTATCAAGATCCTTAAACGAGCAGATTGGGAATAAATGCTAGTGAGGTTCGAAAAATAAAAGAAATACAGCAGGGATCATTTATGCGCTTCTATTTAATGTTATACGTCTGCATTCAATTAAAGTTCAATTGTTTGCTTCTTTTTTAAACAAGCAACCATTACAATAAACCGTGGTAAATAGATAGACTTTCAATTTAAATCGAGAACTAGAAAAACCAAAGTTCAATTCAATAGACCAATCCAAAGTTTCATTTCAGTTTGCTAACACTTTTGTGTTCGAATAAAACCTTATTTTATCATTTCATTTCATTATAGAGTCTCATCAGTTTTCATGACTACACTGCATTGGTGGATATTGAAAAAATCTGATAAACGTATGAAGTGGCATCGTTTGTCTTTATTCCAAGAGGTGCTGCCTAGGTACGGAAGTTGGTTACTAGATCAGGAAGGTGAGCATGAAAAAAATATTTTTGAAAGTTCAGAAACGACTTGTATATTCAATTTTTGATAAAATTTTTACTTTTTCTTGGGATGGACGGAAAGAAATGATTAGGAGTCTGATGTATAAAGACAGGCTGTCCGTCTTATTCAACTATGAGCTACTGTTCAGCAAGCACAAGATCCACTGTTAGGCGCTAGTTGTTGAGCCAATAAGGTAGCCAGTCCGTTTAATTAACGTACGAACTGCTCAACGGTTCGAAATTCCAGTAGAATCAGAGACGAAGGCGCGAACCTTTTACCTTAAAGCAGCCGGTACCTACCGCCATGTGTTAGACTGCGATCCTGTAATGTTAAAATAGAATGACCTGCCCAGCTTGCAAGGAAATCGATCAGCATGGTAGACGGCTTGTAAAGCAGGAAAGATACATGAATATTGTACGTAGTTTTCTCTATGATAGCCTTCCGCCGATCCTTTCCGGTGATTGCATAACGTTACATCCGTTAAAAAGTTAAAGAATACAACACACCCGGATCCACTAGAGCCTAAGTACCAAAACGGTTTCGGATGTGTCACACTAAAATATTTTTAAAACACGACCGCGTTAGGTGTACGATCACATCTTTTATTACTGATTAATCACATTTATCACGAGATTTATCAACAAAAATATTGTCTGCGTGCAAGTGCACAATTATACAATGGTCTCATATGGTGCACATGCCGACAGCACAGCGATTCCTTTTAATATAGAACAGGGGCTCTTCTCCGGTTTAGCCAAAGGTAAGAAACATCTAGGAGCTAACCTATACTGCTCCATAATCCGGGGACAAACATCCAACGGGATGCTGCTGCTTCCGGCGGTGGAAAGAATTCGGTTGCACATTGTACCACCAGTACACCAGTATGAAACGCATACTGATAGAATTGCCGGCTGTTAAGGCGCATCGTCATAGATGCTAGCGCTGGTTACGGTGCGGCCACTGTTGCTATAAACAGCCACCTCTGCATCCTCCGGTAGAAAACATCCGACCGGCAGTTGAACCGGTCCGCAGCAAAGCAGCAAAGTGTCCACGCGCAGCCTAAACACGTTTTCACCAAATGTATGCGACGTATCATTAACGTATCGTTGAATATAACTGAAATAATTCCAAACAGCAACCAATAAAGGCGCATAATTAGTCACAAATCTTAAAAAAGGTCGAGGAAAATAAACGATCACTTCCCTGCACAATAACAATCCAAATGCAAAATGTAAACAAACATCCCCCCTCCGATTGACAAAACACGATTCGCGTGTGCAATAGACCTGACCATTTTCGAACTGTCAAATCTTTGTTTGGGACTCTATTTGGTAAAAAGGTAAAATAGAGTCCCAAACAAAGATTTGACAGTTCAAAAATGGTCAGGTCTATTGCACACGCGAATCGTGTTTTGTCAATCGGAGGGGGGATGTTTGTTTACATTTTGCATTTGGATTGTTATTGTGCAGGGAAGTGATCGTTTATTTTCCTCGACCTTTTTTAAGATTTGTGACTAATTATGCGCCTTTATTGGTTGCTGTTTGGAATTATTTCAGTTATATTCTACGATACGTTAATGATACATCGCATACATTTAGTGAAAACGTGTTTAGGCTGCGCGTGGACACTTTGCTGCTTTGCTGCGGACCGGTTCAACTGCCGGTCGGATGTTTGTTACCGGAGGATGCAGAGATGGCTGTTTAAAGCAACAGTGGCCGCACCGTAACCAGCGCTAGCATCTATGACGATGCGCCTTAACAGCCGGCAATTCTATCAGTATGCGTTTCATACTGGTGTACTTGAAGTACAATGTGCAACTGTTCTTTATTAAAAGGAATCGGTGTGCAGCCAGCATGTGCAGCATATTTGCAGACACCATTGTATGATTGTGCACTTGCATGCAGACAAAATATGTGTGTATAAAACCCGTGATAAATTATATGTAAGATTAATCAGTAATAAAAGATGTGATCGTACACCTAACGCGGTCGTGTATTAAACATCTTTTAATGTGACACATCCGAAACCGTTTTGGTAATTAGGCTCTAGTGGATCCGGGTGTGTTGCATTCTTTAACTTTTTAACGGATGTAACGTTATGCAATCACCGGAAAGGATCGGCGGAAGACTATCATAGAGAAAACTACGTACAATATTCATGTATCTTTCCTGCTTTACAAGCCGTCTACCATGCTGATCGATTTCCTTGCAAGCTGGGCAGGTCATTCTATTTTAACATTACAGGATCGCAGTCTAACACATGGCGGTAGGTACCGGCTGCGTTAAGGTAAAAGGTTCGCGCCTTCGTCTCTGATTCTACTGGAATTTCGAACCGTTGAGCAGTTCGTACGTTAATTAAACGGACTGGCTAGCTTACTGGCTCAACAACTAGCGCCTAACAGTGGACCTTGTGCTAGTAGCTCATAGTTGAATAAGACGGACAGCCTGTCTTTATCCATCAGACTCCTAATCATTTCTGTCCATCCATCCGAAGAAAAAGTAAAAATTTTATCAAAAATTGGATATACAAGTCGTTTCTGAACTCTGAAAAATTTTTTTTTCATGCTCACCTTCCTGATCGAGTTACCTAATTCCGTAACTAGGCACCACCTCTTGGAATAAAGACAAACGATGCCATTTCATCATTCAATCATTCAATGCTTTTTTTTGGTTTATTGCACAAAAAACTACTCGAATGCTCAATACATTAACATTATTCCAATGCGTTAAAGTTCTACATTCATATGCCAACTGTTGATCAAAGAGTCCAAAATAATACCCAGTATGTAAAATAAATTGTAAGATATTTAAGTAACAAAACTTGTTTTTTAATTCATGTAGAACGGCCTGGTCGTATTGCTACAAAACGTTAATCTTATCTAGTAAAAATAAAATTAGCAATAATTCACTGGCAACTCATGGTTTCAAAATATAGCAGAGGTTAATTATGTCAAACCCGATGTTTGTTTAATTTTCATTTTACAGATACAATTTATTTATTAATTAATTAATCCTGATTTGGATACCGAATCACAATACAGGGCTCATGCTGTTCCTAAGTTACATCAACGCTCTCACCAATGGGATGTACAGCCGAAAGTGACGCCAGTTGTGTCCGACCAATAACCAAGTTATAAATTTTTTTTGAAGCATGAAACATCGTCCTGAATAACTAAATCATTTACATTTTATGAATATTACGTTTCACAAATGTACAAAGCAAAAGAAAAACTATTCCAAGTAATTTTTGTTCCAATTTTTACGAAACCAAATCAACACATATGTACGCTCCAAAAAGTGGAATGCGAATGGTCTGATATGTTTTGAACCTGTGAAATGTCCTGAAAGATTTTTATCCACAGTCTTCTCAGTCGTGTCTTCTCAGTCGTGGCATTTCGTGATGGGAATCGAGGTTGTTCATTAAAGACTATGTTTTCAGCAAGTATTAAGGAATTCAGTCAGTAATTTAAATTTTATACTGTCGAAGTGTCTATTTCAAAATTGCACGATAATAGTTCTACCGAATTCAATTTACTTTTTAGTACACCTATGGTAAGAATGAGAATAATGTTTGCTGTAGTTATTATGCCGCTAAATGTTCCGTATGTTTGCTATGCTTCTCTATGTACCACGTTACCAGACGAGATACTGGGGAACTTTTTTTTGTATTCTATACATGATTCTCAGGGCAAGAACGAGTGTCCTGAATACAGCAGAAACATTGATATTCTTCCTGTCTATGTATTTGAGACTTTTCTGTATTGTCTCTTATTTTTTGAGAAATGCATTCAACCCTCTCCATTAGTATATACAAATGCTAGTTATAATTACTTGGACGCAGAAAGGCAATGGAGTGGTTAATACTACCATGCAAATACCAAAAAACCCTCGAGTTCATTATTATTTCGGCATTCGGCCAGGTTGTAGTATCCATCTCTAAATATTTAAATATTATTTACATGAACTGGTAAGCGGTTGAATACATGGTTTCAACATTGAACAAATGCCTTGAAAATGCAATATAACATATATTTCGGAACAAAGAAGTATGTTGATGTAAGTTATGCCTCGTTCAAATGTCAACTGATTGTTTGTTGACTGGTTTTTCACACAATCATTCACAAAATGTCGTACCATACACGCGAAGCTTGTCTTTACGGGTTGTTGTATTTATAAATATTGAATTCTATCCTGATTTAGTTATTCTTAATATAAATTATTTTTTAAATAGAGCTCATGTCTACGATACGTTTCATCTGACTAATCAAACTAAACAAGCATCTGTTTTTGGGAATAAAACAAAAGCTTGATGTTTTAGCTAAATGTGATAGTGACGTATCGTGCTTTTTTGGCATGCTATTATGCTATTGGTGCGGTCCGGGGGTGTACAAGACTGACTATCATCCAGTTACCGGTAAAACAAATCATAGAAAGCTATAGAAGGCCAAATAGACGAGTTAGAAATTGTGAATTTGGGTTTAAGTTTTTACGATCGACGATTTTGTTTTCATCTTTTTAAATTTATAATATTACATTCATTTTTATTCAACTTTCATTCCAGTTTTTTTATAAGGCCTTCCTTATATATTTTCAAAATTGGATTTGGTCTGGAAGATGCTCAAAAAGTTGGAAAAATATGGAATAATTTGTTAAATTATCTTATCAATATACTTCGGGGGAGAGCCGCGGAGAAATCTAAGAATAATGTCTTAAGAGGTGTTGTAAGAAACGTGTGCACTGCTCGATTGTTCTTTTTTGAGGGATCTTTATTCCTATTCTAGACCCATAGCATGCATTCCATTAATTCATTCGATCGTGACCGCCTTCGGGAATGGCATGCCGGTTGCCTATAAGGTGCAAACAATCGGTTTACATGAATAGCTCAAATCAAAAATCTAGTATGAAAATAGCACAATACACTTTTATAGAAATACTTGAAAATAATTTACTGATTAAAATAGAGCAAAATACTCAGTCAATCAAAGCGAGCTAGGCACTCCACTCCTTCAATATTTGAGTCTTTTCTAGAAGCAAAACAAAAAACTCTTAAGTTCGTATGAAGTTAGTTGTGTTTTAAAAGCTGTTAATTTTGATGAATTCCTGAAACTTTATTGCTGTATTATACTTTACTTTCTTTAGGTTTAGCTTTCTGAAAATTGTTTTTGCTCTTATATGGTAGGTTTCCGATTCCGAAAGGTACTCGTGGAAATCTATATTTTAAAAATGTCAAATGATCTCTACGCTTATGTATTCATCCAAAAAAAAATCTTTGATTTCCATCAATTTTAGTTTGGATAAATTTTAATAGTGCAAAAAAGGAATAATTAAACTGTGTGTAGAATTGTGACGTAAGTATAACAGGTGTATTTAAAAATAAAATGTTTTATGATTTTTCACAACTTTTTATTGATTTATTTTAGAACAAACAGGTGTTAGTATAACTCTGGTGAGGCCATATCTGAACCACTTATCTGTCCCTTGTAAATAATATTTACATGTTTGGAGATGGATACTACAACCGAAATAATAACCTAACACATAATTGTGAATTTGCATGGTAATTTAACCACCCCATTGTCTTTCTCATCTCAAGCGTGTATAACTTATATTTGTACACAGACAAATAAATAAAAGCTTCTCATGCATAAAAAAATAAATAATAGCTTATAAAGATGGTTGAAAGCGTTTCTCAAAAAAAAAATGAGACAAATTCAAAACTGGTGCACACAGATATGCTTGATGAATATCAACTTTTCTGCTGCATTCACGAAATTTTTGTCTCCTTGATGTCCTGAAGTACATGATTACCAAATGAAAAAAATGCATTTTAATTTTTCAAAATTGTATCGATTCAACTTAAATTGTTAGTAAAATAAATATTTCAAATAACCTTACGTGTGTGTTTTATTTATTTATTTTTTTCATTTGATTGTAATATAGTCTTCAATAGCGGAGCATAAGGTAGCACAGTATGATCCGACTTATAGATCACCTATCGGCATAAAAACTACTATAAATCTTATTCTCATACCTACCATATACGCAGAAAAATTAAAATTCAAATCGGTACAATGGTTTTGGCAAAGTGTAGCAATAAACAATGCGAGAGTATTGATTTTGAATTAAATTTATTGTTTCTTTAAAAAGATTTACATTTTATAGAGACTCATTTAAAAAATTCGTCTCATAGCCATAATGAATTGCAACCAAGCTATACCCAAGAATTAAGAATAACAGAGCTACAACACACCTAGCAGTAAATGTTTGAAAAAGTAGAATTTGTTAATGAATATCTTTCACATCACCCGGAAGCGCCTTTTGCCGCAAGAAGAAAAGGTTGGATTAGCCATTAACATTTAGTATGAAAATACTTTCAGAAAATTCTCAGTAAACACGTGGCTGAATGATACGCGACGAATAAACACGACTGAGAAGGCTTTGGATAAAAATCTTTCAGGACATTTCATATGTTAGAAACATCAGACCATTCGCATTCCACTTTTTGGAGCGTACATATGTGTTGATTTGGTTTCGTAAAAATTGGAACAAAAATTACTTGGAATAGTTTTTCTTTTGCTTTGTACATTTGTGAAACGTAATATTCATAAAATGTAAATGATTTAGTTATTCAGGACGATGTTTCATGCTTCAAAAAAAATTTATAACTTGGTTATTGGTCGGACACAACTGGCGTCACTTTCGGCTGTACATCCCATTGGTGAGAGCGTTGATGTAACTTAGGAACAGCATGAGCCCTGTATTGTGATTCGGTATCCAAATCAGGATTAATTAATTAATAAATAAATTGTATCTGTAAAATGAAAATTAAACAAACATCGGGTTTGACATAATTAACCTCTGCTATATTTTGAAACCATGAGTTGCCAGTGAATTATTGCTAATTTTATTTTTACTAGATAAGATTAACGTTTTGTAGCAATACGACCAGGCCGTTCTACATGAATTAAAAAACAAGTTTTGTTACTTAAATATCTTACAATTTATTTTACATACTGGGTATTATTTTGGACTCTTTGATCAACAGTTGGCATATGAATGTAGAACTTTAACGCATTGGAATAATGTTAATGTATTGAGCATTCGAGTAGTTTTTTGTGCAATAAACCAAAAAAAAGCATTGAATGATTGAATGATGAAATGGCATCGTTTGTCTTTATTCCAAGAGGTGGTGCCTAGTTACGGAATTAGGTAACTCGATCAGGAAGGTGAGCATGAAAAAAAAATTTTTCAGAGTTCAGAAACGACTTGTATATCCAATTTTTGATAAAATTTTTACTTTTTCTTCGGATGGATGGACAGAAATGATTAGGAGTCTGATGGATAAAGACAGGCTGTCCGTCTTATTCAACTATGAGCTACTAGCACAAGGTCCACTGTTAGGCGCTAGTTGTTGAGCCAGTAAGCTAGCCAGTCCGTTTAATTAACGTACGAACTGCTCAACGGTTCGAAATTCCAGTAGAATCAGAGACGAAGGCGCGAACCTTTTACCTTAACGCAGCCGGTACCTACCGCCATGTGTTAGACTGCGATCCTGTAATGTTAAAATAGAATGACCTGCCCAGCTTGCAAGGAAATCGATCAGCATGGTAGACGGCTTGTAAAGCAGGAAAGATACATGAATATTGTACGTAGTTTTCTCTATGATAGTCTTCCGCCGATCCTTTCCGGTGATTGCATAACGTTACATCCGTTAAAAAGTTAAAGAATGCAACACACCCGGATCCACTAGAGCCTAATTACCAAAACGGTTTCGGATGTGTCACATTAAAAGATGTTTAATACACGACCGCGTTAGGTGTACGATCACATCTTTTATTACTGATTAATCTTACATATAATTTATCACGGGTTTTATACACACATATTTTGTCTGCATGCAAGTGCACAATCATACAATGGTGTCTGCAAATATGCTGCACATGCTGGCTGCACACCGATTCCTTTTAATAAAGAACAGTTGCACATTGTACTTCAAGTACACCAGTATGAAACGCATACTGATAGAATTGCCGGCTGTTAAGGCGCATCGTCATAGATGCTAGCGCTGGTTACGGTGCGGCCACTGTTGCTTTAAACAGCCATCTCTGCATCCTCCGGTAACAAACATCCGACCGGCAGTTGAACCGGTCCGCAGCAAAGCAGCAAAGTGTCCACGCGCAGCCTAAACACGTTTTCACTAAATGTATGCGATGTATCATTAACGTATCGTAGAATATAACTGAAATAATTCCAAACAGCAACCAATAAAGGCGCATAATTAGTCACAAATCTTAAAAAAGGTCGAGGAAAATAAACGATCACTTCCCTGCACAATAACAATCCAAATGCAAAATGTAAACAAACATCCCCCCTCCGATTGACAAAACACGATTCGCGTGTGCAATAGACCTGACCATTTTTGAACTGTCAAATCTTTGTTTGGGACTCTATTTTACCTTTTTACCAAGGTGTATATATTTAGAAGGTGAATTTTTGTCGATTTGGCAGGTAGACATTTTGGATTTTGGCCGGTCGAGAAACTTCAAAGTTTGTTTACTTAATCATATGGTTTGGGACTACCAAAATAAACAAACATAAAGCATCGTTTTTCGGTTCAGTAAACCAAGTTTCTACATTTATCATCGTCGTTGCACATAGCACTGAAGATAAACAGTTCCTTTACCAGCTCTAAAAAGAAATTTGCGTGACGTTGTTTTCTTCATACAGCTACCAAAGGCCTATCGGACGTATCGAATTACGGCATACCACTCGATAAAATTACACTGGTAGATTAAGTGAAGCTGTTCGATTCTCGTGCTAAGTACCATAAATTACAAGGAATAGGATAGAATTGTGCCGCATCCACCTCGAAACCCTTATCTTTCGTACCCGTCAGGCGTATAATGCTTCACTGGATAGCATTAGCAATTATGCGTAGGTAAGTATTTTATGCATTCGTTGTCCAGTAGATTGTATGGATGCTTCCTCTATTCTTCATTCATCTGTGGTTTCAACGAACGACTAATTCGATTCTCTGCCATCAGATTGTTCGGAAAGTTTCACTATGATTTGAAAGCACCAGCACCACCAGTGCGTGGACCGTAAAGTATCAGTATCATGATGTGCTGCCTCCACTGGATCCAGGTAAGGACTCCATCGATCATCGGTGTAAGAACGTTTATATTGAATGATACTGTAAACTGTTTACGGGGCATTCAATATTTATCACTTCAAAGCCACCAAAAACACGCAATCCACAACCGAGCAAACCGAAAGTACAAGAAGCTATGAGGGTAAATATTTGTAAACAATACCTCCACCAATACCTTCTACCATTCCACAACCATTTCTTCTCCACCTCACCACGGAACAAAAACGTCAAGTCGCGAAATGTCAAATTGCTCTATATAATTCTACCTCCTAAATCTATATACCTTGCTTTTTACCCTCTATTTTACCTTTTTACCAAGGTATATGGATGTAGAAGGTAGAGTTGTTTAGAGCAAATTGACATTTCTCGACCTGACATAACAGTTCCGAGGTGATCGAGGGGAAGGGTATTGAGAAGAGTGATGGCAGCGTCGGAGGAGGCGCCGGTGGTGGTATCGCTTGCGATTTTTTGACGAAAAATGCAACCAAATATCGTCAATCTTCTGTGGAACAACATTTAATATGCGAAGATGACCCATAAATTAGTGAAATTGCTCAAGGGATTGAGAATCGAGGCTGTTTGTTCATGTTTGTTGCCCCATATCATATGTTTTTGTAAACAAACTCTGACATAACTCGACTAAAATGTCGCCCTGTCAAATCGATAAAAATCCACCTTCTAAATACATACACCTTGCTTTTTACCCTTTCGTATCCGCCAAATTTTGAATAGCAATTTGACAGCTGTCATTCCAATCATTGTTTTGTTGACGTTTGTCTTGACAGCTCATTGTTAACCAACGAATAATAATCGCAAAGTTTGGAAGTTCCTGCAAATAAAACAATTGAAAAACGGGCATAAACTATGAATTCGGCGACAAAGGTACGTTTCGATTGCTTACCGTGTGATGCATTTAATCCAACGAGCATTCATGTGGTTTGCTCATCCTACTAGGTAGGAGAGATTTTTACCGCTGCCGGTGCGGCATTCAATAGCCTAGGAGAGCTAACGATGCAGCTTCACCCATCTTCCGATTCTCCGACTGGGTAAGATTTTGATTGGTTTTCCGACCGCTGGACTGACGCTGCTCGATTATTGCAATAAACGATCAATCTTTGCACCCCAAACGTTCTGAAGGAGCAAATGGACAGATGAAGAAATAGAGATGCTTCGATCCGCAGTCACACGGTTCAGCGAAGATTTGAGCAAAATCAGCCAACGCATCAAGGGACGTACGGTGTAAGTGGTCGATTTGATTTTTGTTGTGCAGATGGTCCTGTTTCTTCATCTGATCCTACCGGAATGGAGGGGATGAGCGAGCGAATGCATTCATTGTGCACACTCTCTTGTGTTCTATTGTAGCTCACAAATTCGCCACACGCTCAAGAAGAAAGCATTTGAAGATGCAGGCCTGCCGGTGAGGCAACTTTCACAGACAGTTCCCTCTCAACCACACCATCAACAGCTTCACACAATACAGCAGCAGCAACAGCAATTAATCGTTACATCCACTGCAGTTACACACTACGAAGAGGCTGCAGCGCCCTCGGCCGTTATTGCACATCCGATGGTAATCGAGTCGGTCATAAAAGACGAAAACACCGATGCCAGCGGGCTACTCTGTCAAACGGCCGACATTTCGATGACACTGAACCGACTCAATACACAGGAGCATGAGGCAGACGTCGAAGGAATCGCTACGAGCGAAATGAAGCTCGAGTTTGAACCCGGCACGGAAGAAGTGGCCGGGTGAAACGAGGATGATTTTTACTACAGCGAACCGAAAGATTAAACCCCAGCAAACAAATTACTGTTTTCCTCTCGTCTCCCCCGATGCTATATTCCCGGCAGTGTAACAAGGCAAAAGTCGAAAAAAAACAACAAACAATACAAGCGACTGTAGCGTTTGAAATGTAGCGCACCAGTTGAATAGAACGTTCCCCTAAATTCGCTAGAAATCGATTTTAATGATGTCAACTTTGTGACTTTCAAACGATCGCTCATGAAATAGTCGTTCTTCGGTTGTGGTAGTGGTCAGAGAAGAGGCCATCAGTGATCAATTTTCGTGGTGTTCATCGGTCAAATTTTGTATAAATAAACATGTGCATCATATCATCCATACGCTGATCCCTTTTTGTGCAGTTTATCTTTGGTAGAGAACGATAGAACGACCACTCTTCAAAGTAGTTTGTTGGTTAGTAGGTGTTGGCTCTTAATTATCAACTATCTAGATCATGTGCCCTATTGTCTAGTACGTGGTGAGACTAAATACGTGTAAATAAAGAGCATGAGTAGTGGTTTGGATCTCAGACTGGTACGACAAAGTGAAAACCCGTTCCTGCAATGGACGGTATTTTTAAAAAATATTTTTAAAGTTCCTTAATCGCATCCCATTTCAGTTTTATAGCAGCTATAGCTAGTTTGCTTATCATTTTTTTTATAAAGAAAATCTCAAGTTTTGTAAGTTGTGTGACCTTATACCACATAAAAACACAACATCAAATCACACGTAAATCATCAGTATACAAAGCAGTTGGTGCAGTGTACTAATATAAGGCGATGTGTTGGGTTAATCCCTACCTTCAAACTATTCTCGGCAGCATAGTACCGTAGTCTGCACATGGGTTTTCTGGGTCATTTCGGTGGAATTGTCATCAACAGCGATCGCGTTACTTCCTCTCAGCTTGGTACTGTCATCCATTTTCATAACATATCCGAGTCCGGATGATGATGATAGTCCAATTTAATTTTGTCCAGCATAAAAAATAATACCTATGATAAAGTACCGTGCGTCTCCATTCGGTTAGCACGTGGCCACCATTCATGAGGATCATCAGGATTTAGCGTACATAGTAAACACTGTTGGTAATGAAAACGCATTTATAGAAAGCATTGAGAGGCCGAAACGTCACCGGCGCCGGTTTTCACACGGCAGGACCGGGGTTCAAATCCCTTCCGGTCCATACGAGGTCAGATATGGCAGGCCGAGACCTCTCGTGGTTGTAGTATCACCGAAGAAGAAGAAGAAGAATTTGAGGATGAACTTATATATGTAGAAACACTTTAGAGTGATAAATGTATGCTCTATAAAATATATTTAAAAAGCTCAATCTCGTTAAAAGAACTTTATTTTTCTATTATCAAAATAGTTAATTTCACAAAATTATTGTTTGATTTATTGGATGAAAAATAAATCATAAAAGATTCTCGAATAAGTTTTTCAAAACCTAGCCCCTTTGGAAGATTTTAAGCTAATTCAGAAACAAAACTGTCGTTGACAATCTACTTTCAAACGGATAATATAAGAGATTCGATCCCTCAAATGGCACTTTTGAATGATGTAGGTGAGTTTTTTAAATTGCAAGCTCGCTGTGAATCTTTGCGATCTTGGAATGGAATGGAATCTTGCTTACAGTTAGGAGAGATCAACAACGCGGCGATGGAGCTCGTCATTCAGCTGTAGATCTATTCTGAGCTGATTATCCTTCTGATCAGGTTTATCCTTCCTCGTTCTCGATAAAGGAGAATCATTTATTAATTTTGTAAAGCCATATAACCTATCTAATTTCTGTAATTTTTGGAGAATTATTTAATAGTAATTAGTTCTAACTAGTGGGCAGTCACGTGGCCGAGGCGATAGCGGTGCCGGTCTTCACACGCCAGGACCGTGGTTCATATTCCACCCGTATTGCCGCCCAGTACGCAGGGCTTGACTGACTATCTAGCTACGGTTCATTTCAAGCCAGAAATGGCGAGCCATTTCGAGGTTGTAGTGCCAAAAAAGTTGAAGAAATAAAATAATAAGAAAATATTCTATTTCAAAAAAAATGCTTATTTATCAGACTTTTATCACAACACAGCATGTAGCAGATTGGTCACACACACACACGCACACACGCTAAATTGACCAATTTTCTTTCCACCTAATCTGCCTTATTTTCAAAACACAATTTCCTCTTCTCTCAAAACACAACTTTTGCTACGCAAATAATTCCCCTCTGGAACACACACGCGCGCACACACCCGCACCCAAGCAGCCCCAAGGTGCAAAACACAAGCTAATACGTAATGTACTGCACTGGAACCCGCAAACATAGAGCGGAATCCAAACAAAACAAGCGGGCGAAAAAACGAAAAAAAAACCGGCCCCAAAGAGGAAGTGGGCTAAAACCGCCTAACGAAGACGATTTAAAAACATCGAAGCGGTTTAAACCGGTTCGGTTAACCGGCTGCCCTGCGCTGATCGCTGCAGGAGGGGGCGGACAGCGACGGCGGGCCGCCCGTTTATTTTTGTTCCGTGCTATCAATTCCGACCGACCCCACTCAAACCGCTGCCTGCTAGTAGTCTGCCAATCGCCCGACCCCAACCGCCCACCCCCGGTCCGACCCACTTCAGATTAATTCGATTTTCTTCAGGGTCTGTTGTTAGGTTTTTACGCCCCACCGGCGGATGGGTGAGGTGGGGGGGGGGGGTGTAAAACAGGGGGGAGGGGTGGTGTGGGGGTGTGGATTTGTTTTCGTAAATAGTTCCTTCGTCGTGCGGATGCGTATGGTGGTCCCGTGTGTGTGTGTGTGGGGGGGGATGGGTGGGAAGCGAACGAGCAGTGGAGCAGCGATAAAGTAGGTGCAACGATGGCAATGTGTGCCCCTCGGCTGCACGCGCGTTTGTGTGTGTGTGTGCCGGTGGAGGGATGGCAGCAACGTGTTAACCGGTTCCGACCGGTTAGCGGTTGGAGCACCCGCCGCCATATTATGTAGATCATCGGCGAGCCGAGGGTGGCATCGTCATCATCATCATCGGGGGGTTTTTTTTTCTTTTCTTTGGAACCGGTTCTGTACGCGAGCGCCGCCGTATGGTTGTTTGGTTGGGGTGCGCGTTGTCTAGCGGAAGTAGTGTCACCGTGTAGGGTGGCTTTTTCCATTCTTTGTATCGGCGGTCCGCTTCTCGTCGGCTTTTGCTTCTTTGTTTTGGGCGCGCTCGCGGATGAACGAACGAACCGGCCTGTTGATGGGGCAGCGTGGTGTAGCGCACGTCGCCATCGCAGGCACTAACTTCGGGCAAGGTCTTTGCAGGCGAAGGTCGAGCGATCACCACAATTTGTGGACGCAATCGGCTTCTTATGCGCGGGGCGAACCATTTTCCACTGTCAAGTGGTGCGTTGCGTTTTCTGTGAGCAGCGAAAAGGGAAAGTACTGGGGCACCATTGTGCCAGTTTTTTTGAACTGGGGGAATGAATTTTACTTTGCTAACGTTCTAATGCTTTCCGACGTTTGGAATCACATAATGGTACATTTGAATTACTCGGTGATGATGTTTCAATCAGCTGTGGATTAAGGGAGGTGATAATTGCACAGTAACATTTCCGAGTCATTTCCGCGATAGACCCCTACGAGTGCGAATGTTAGGGCGTGATCATGTAAAGAACCAATCCTCTTCTTCTTCTTCTTCCTTGGCACTGCCGCCTCGAAAGGGATTTCGGTCTGCCATTTCTGAATTTCTGTGACTTGATTTTACCCGGCGATCTTGATGGGATTTGATCTACGGTCCTGCCATGTCAGTGCCATTCTACTCAGTAGAAAATCTATGGATGATTTCAAGCCGAGTTGCGAGTTTCTCCCAACTGATTCCATTATTTGATTGCAAAGATCCACATTGGGCTTGCAATATTCCATTATCCAGTTGAAACATTCTAGCGAGCGATTCAAAATGATCCATTACACGATTCGACACCCTGCGTTGATAGAAGAAGGTAAATAAACACCTTTTTTCTAAAAATAAATTTCTTCCCCGGCTCTCGGGGTCGCGCTTATCGCTCCCACCACCAGCGTGTAACTACGCAACGGAAAAAGGGCCGGCCGTGTTCTCGGGCTCGTTCCACATTCGAAGGAACCACAGTGTAAGCAACATGCAAACATTTACTGCTGTACCGCTTGTACAGGGCCAACTCCCCAAGCGAATAGTAACGATTAAGCTCACCCCACACCTTGTGTCACAACTTTCTAACACTGGCCCTGCACGTGGATCACAACAACCGGTAACACCTCAAATCTAGCCATCCACCGGCAGAGCGATTCGGCAAACCCGCCCGAAACCGGTGCTGATAAGAGGATGGTTGCCCCGTACCGGCAGACCATTGGCCGGTACCAATGCCACAAGCGACGGTACGGTCGGCAGACCTTTTCGGATGCCTCCTCCGTGCTTATCAGTGGGCAGCGTATTTTTTTTTTTTGCTTGGCGAGGACGTTTGTTAAAAGTCATACGTCCACAATCTGCTCCCATCCGTGCCGTCGTGTCGTGGCACGAGACGAGCATCTAAGAACCGCTGAAACAATCGGAAACAAGTTCACCCAAATTCATGGCCTCAGCGCGCGCGATATCTGCAACCCGGTCGAGTCCGTTTGCCTGGCTGGTGTTGGCCTTCCTTCGCCCATGCAGGGAGATTGGCGAACTCGGTGAAAAGTCACTCGCGGTTATCTACACGAGGCGTGTGTGCGTGTGTGCGCACCCGTTTCTAGGTCGTTCACGTTCGCTGAAATCAATCGAACTGGTGTGCAGAAGAAGAGGAAGGCATTTGCCATCCCGAATGTGGAAGCACTAAGTTAGGAGAAGCGAAGGTACGATATTGTGGCAGAGGGGCGTGTGCGTGTGTGTCATTATGGGGCAGTGCATTGTGACGTCCGAAGGTTAGGTTCCGGTTTTCGTATGTGCGTGTGGGTACGTACGCGACTCGATTCCATCATCTCGCTTCCCGTGTGACAGTGCGGAACAGGGTGTAATGACCACGCCAAGGTCTGCAAGTGGGTTAGCCGAAACGCGGGACGACACACGGGCCGCCGCATCGCCGGGTGTGCGAATCGGGCGAAAGAAGTCCTTGAGCGTCCGCGATTGCCACTGCCATTGCAACCGGTCGTCGATCCGGGCGACCATTTGCCGCGTTTTCTTCTTGCTGGCCGTGTGCATCGTGAAGTCAGTCAGTCAGTCGGTCGGTCGGTCGGTCGATGAACGCACTGCCACATAGCTCATAGTACTCCACCTTGTGCGAGTTCACTGTGTCAGTGCGTCCAATTGAACAGGGAGACAGAAGTGTCCCATCTTGAACCACTCGATGCAAACGATGCACTCCCGAGGCATCAGGCCCGTTGTGTCCTTGAACGCGGACGTATCCTTCGGCGGGCACAGGTCCACACCCTTCTCTGCAGTGTGCACCCCTGCTGAAAGTCTGGCTAGTAACTAGATCTTCCAGGAAAATAGGGAGCGATTACGGGGTGATGGCTACATTGACCTTTACTGCCCTAGTCCTTGGACCAGGATGACTAACGATTGCTAAAAAAGTATGTCAACTAACCGGTTTTTTTTTATCATACCAAACGTTATCTTAAGCTGTGAGAACAAAAGGGCGAAACTGGCGCTATCTTTTGCCATTTTGTGGAATATTGATAACATTCGGGGGGAGGAAAAAACCAACTGCGATGTGAGTCATGCAGACTGTCCTTACCCCTTTTTGTTTTCCTTCAAAGCTTCATCTTGATCTCATCTCGTATGTCAACTCTCACCGATCGAAACGTCCTTCAAGTGCGTCAAATAAAAAAAGAAAAACAACGTAGCGCAACAGTCCATCAGTATCACTTAAGCTAATCCCCCAATTGGGAGCATCGCGTCCGGGTCAAGTACAGCTCAGCGCCCGCCGTGGGGCGTCCACAAATTCGGTAGTAAGATTCGCAATCAGCCTGCTGGTTTTTTCCCTCCCTAAAGTGTGCTATACACGCTTGGGGTCTTCCAGCGATTCCCCCCACCATACACACACACACACGCATCGGTTCAGTGTCATCGAGCACGCTCCGGGAACGTGCTGAACGCGTGATCATCGCCAAGGATCTTCACCCTCCCCGGTTGGTCGGTGGCAAAAGCAAGGGCTATCAGGGTGCTATCTCTTCGCGCTGCTACTACTACTACAATTGCTGCCAGCCAGCCATCCCGTCCACTGGCTCCACCACGGATATGACCGACTCATCGTCGGACGTCTCGTGCCGTGGTGAATCGCGATCGTGTTTTTGCCAGGCCGAGCCGCCGGTACTAGCCGGACGTGCTCGGACACCATCCCTATCGCATCGTCTTCCTACGAACCGACGACCCCGCCGAGGCCATCGTTGGAATGTGAACCCGGGCAGCTCGATCGTTCTAGCTGTTTGCGTACAGCTTGAACCTACAAACCCCACACAAACACTCTCGCACACCTCCCGATCCGAGTTGCAAAACCGGAGCAGCGTTGGTTGGTGGTTTGGCTAATGGCCGGAATACCTCCGCGCCTCGCCGGATCGACTTCACCCGACACACCGGGACGCAGTGCGATCTCCTTTCTTATCAGCCGCTTAGCGTAATGCTTTCGAGCGGCTATTGCGTTGCCAGTTTTAGCCACGGATGGTTCGCTGTCTGCCACACAATCAGCTTATTATTGTGACCCGAGCGAACCCGAAACCCCGTTCACTCCCCCCCCTCCCTCCGGGGCTGGAACTGGAACCCTGCCGAGCTCGGCCGATCCAGGGTGGCTTGATTGGCCGGTGCTTGGTTGATTTTCCCACGCGTTCACCTAGTGGCCCTCGCCTCTAGGCGGGCGGCCCCACGAACAGGGCGAGCTAGTTTGTTGTTTGCGAGCTGCTGGCTTTGCGGGAGAACGCCCCCATCCGCCAAGGGTTCCGTCACTTTCTTTGGCCGGCTGGCAATCAGTAAATGGTCGAAGGATGATGGTGTTGTGGCAGTATCAGTGAACCCCGATTGACGTCAGTAGCAGCTCACTGTGCCTGTGCGGGATGCTGCTACTGCTGCTGCTGATGCTGTTGTTTATGTTATTTGGCACGTCCATGCCGAACCCTGGTGGCCGATTCTCTGATTGCAGTTAGGACTGGTTTCCCAACACTTGCAACATTGCTGGGTGACTTTTGCTCGCGCCGCTTATCAGCTTCGCCAGCCTGTCTCACTCTCACTTAATGGTGGCTTTTTTATTGTGTTCTTTCTGTGGGGACACTGTGCTTAACATCGTGCAACGAACGGTGGGCTTGTTTAATGGTTTGCTGGACCTTTCTTTGCATTCGCGTTGCCACGGGGAAGGATATCCTCTTGCGCATTGTACGAGTAAATTTACATCGAGCCGTCTGCTAATACTATTTAAGGGCTATTTCCCTCTTGCCTTACTACACTTTCACTGAATAGATTCTGTACACAAATTGGATGGTAATTGAAACTAGGGATTACTAATAGCTGAAAATAGATTAAGAATTTGGTGGTTTACAACTACTGTAATGTCCTGTAGTGAAGACTGGCTATCCAACTTCGTGGTGCTAGTAAATGCAGTAAGTCATCAGATGGCCGGCATGAGCTAGCAGGTCGTTGAGCCAAAAACGAAAGTGAAAGAACCGTCCTGTGATATGTCATATAACTCTTGATGATCAACTGGATAACCATGGATAAACCCTGAGTTGAGTACTTGTCTCTAGGAGTTGAGATTCCATCCTCTACTTAAGGCATGGTCAGTATCTGTAGCCACATCTGATATGAGTTCAATTCCACTCCCTCTGCTCCCTCTACTCCGATACCTCACAAAAACAAAATTCGAGGTGCAAATCTGATTTGAATCATATTTAATTGGACAAGGATGTGCAGTTAATCCTGAACAATCCTTTTCCCAATTTTTTATTGGATTCTTCTGCTTCTTCTCTCTTCATCCTCTTAGGTCATGCCTGCCATTTCTTACTAGACTAATTGATACCGTATAGGACTGATTATCTGTCCTTACTATGGGGGAACGAAACACATGCCATTAGAACCCCGGTTCTGTCGTGGGTAAACCAGCGTGGATATTTTTATTGGATTGTTCGGTTTTAATTGAATGTGAAGGTAGAAACTAAGGACCTCTATTCTTTTTACAATTCAATCATCGAGATAATCTATTTCGTATAATTCATCTCAGCTGACGCTCATGTGACTTACTTAGAGGATGGTTTAGTGGTGCTAAAGCTGGTAGACAACGTGTAATACAGATTATTATACCTTAGACTCCTAGATGGCACAAAAAAGCTCATAGAGCTAAGAGCTGTTGGTTCATCTACTTGGTTGCTGTTCAACCCAACCACTAATAGGCATCGAGCTGTCGAGCGTCGCGTGACTACGGAATCACACAACCACCACAACGCATGAAGTTGTGTTGGAATCCTGATAGCACATACTAGCCCTGGATAATGACGTTGTCTGCTCGTTGAAAGATCTGATCAAAATTGAGTACATGGATAAAATACCTTAGCTTGTGGCTGTGTGCTCGATGATCCTATCGATGACCTCGTATGAGCCTGCATAGTTCCAGTCTTATCCACTAGTAGGCCGAACTTACCTAGCAAGATTAGATGCGACCTATCCGTAACAAAGACTGTCCCATACGATAAGCTGTTGCCCAGTTCTGTCCAAACTAGTTACACCTGATAAAACAACCAGCGATTGCCAACTCAAGGTTCACTTGCAACAAACGAATTTATTTTTAACAAAACTGTGTGACTTCTTCAAACGCAAGTAAAGGGTCGCTCATATCCCTCATATCGGATCCAGGCGCCAGGCGTCCCCATGGCCTTTGAAAGGTCACCATGTTCTATCGGTTACTTGGTCATAATGCGTCGCCACGAAGCTATCATCCGGGTGGTGCGTGATCGGGGTACGGTTATCATACTCTGTGTGTCTATGTGTACTTTTTTATCTCCACACACTCTGGGACTCTCTGGTGTGTGTATTGGAGGTCGCACGATCATAGAACCTGCTGGCGGTAGCACGTTCCCCCCTGATGCTTGATGCGCTTACGCGAGTCGCATACGAACCCCATCATCATCATCATCATCATCATCACCACCGCCATCGTCGACACACGCCCTCAAGGGGGTGTGCAGAGGAACACTCCCAGGAAGCACCCTCGGAAGGTAAACAATGTAGCCGACTTTAGACACTGGTAGGTACTGCTGCTTCTAATCAGCTGACACGACGGGTAGGTGGTACAAAGGGGGTGTTGTACCTCAAGGTGGTACCGACGACGCAAGATGATGAGGCATGTTCGGGAAAGGAAAAAAACCGGACCAAACTGTTGATAAAAGCACACACGAACCGGTACGCTGAAAAGCATCGTTGGTCATCTGATATGGCAATGATCCTTGATTTGTACCGCGGCTTGAACTACCATACACCCCCGCCCCCCACCGAGCCCGCTCGACTGTTCGAAGTGTCAGAAAAAAAAACCCTTCTGGTAAACAATTGACCACATTTCGCACCGTTGCGCTATGCGCCAAGACGCACAAAACGGTTCAAAGTCTATCCTGCCTTCAAAGTGGTGTCGACGAAAAGGGCCACGTTCTTGTTTGCCCTTCTTATACAATTCTCGTATTTTGAGCCACGATCGTTTCCGCCCTTTCACACGCACACGGAGCGTGACACGTCTCGGGACGGTTTTGCCGATTGTCCGAAGAAGACGACGGAGGCTGGAGCTCCGTGACGTAGGGACGATAGACAGCATCGAATGGTGGTTCTTTTTTCGTAAGTATTGTTTCATGGCCTTCGTGGCTTACTTGGCGCGGGCCGATAGAAGCGTGTGTTTGTTCGCCGCCAAGGTTTTTTTTTTTTTTGGGGGGGTGGACTAGCTTTTTGAGGAGTGAATAGTCGAGCAGGAAGTAAACATGTTTACTAGCGCGGTGTTACTCAACCGGGCGCGAGGTCAAAATGCTTAGTACAGTCTTATAAATCGACACAACACTGTTGCCGGTTGTGTGTAACTTTTAACTTTATTCAGCACCACCTTTCGATCTTCAGCCTCCGAAAAGAGAAGATCTATTATAACAATAAATGTGGAAACATATAACGTTGCTTCCCTGTCCCGGGGAGGTCTTTTAGCGTGTTGGCCTATGTCTTAAGACATTGCTGTCACAAAAAAAAATATTCTCAAGGTTTCAGATCTTTCTGAACCTCGGCGATCAATAGTGTACTCTGATGGTCGTTTAACTAAAAACATGTTAAATCATTGCTGAGGTCAGCTGAGAGTCTGGTCGATCGTCGATGCATCTTTATGCTACACATGCCACATGGACAACCTCGACTCAGATATGTAGTGTAGGCGAGTTTTGTGTAATATTGTCCATTTTGTCTTGCCCAAGATATTCTTTGCCATTTCGACGGATGTTCTGACGATGAAGATTCGGTTTATATTCTCATCTTTCTCCAGAAGTCGCTTGGACTTTAGCTTAGAGCAGCTATAATCGATAGTCAGAAAGAGCCTGATTATTGTCAACTGTCTTCGCTCAGTTGGCCATAGTTTCTCCAACTCAATTGATAACGCTATGATCGCATATCTGACATCATACAAAAGACCGTATTCTGGATCGCTAATACTAAGGTCCATCCAAAGGAAAAAAAGGTGAAGATGAGAGTCTGATAGTGCATTACACCACGTTTAGAAGGGGGCGTCCTCTGCGTCTTCCAGCGTCTCATCAAATATGGCGAGACAGACAGGGTTCATTACACCCGCGAAGGATAAGGGGTTTTGTATACTACTCTCGATCATAATAAAGAATGCACCCCCGACAGGTAAATGTCGTACAATCTTGTGCTAATATTTTCAATCAAAATCACCCCCCTTGTTCCAGCCATCTTAAGCCGCGCTTTACGAGTTTTCCTGGAAAGGAAAGATTTCGGCCAACCCCCTTGTGAAATTTATCTTTCCGCAACAAACAAAGTCGTAGAAAACGTTTTCGCAGAATTTAGCACACACACACACACACACACAATTATTTCTTTTCGTCTGGCCCAAAAAGCTGACGAACAAACGGCATGAGCAAACAGTTTCCTAGAAACGAGATCATGAATCGCGTCATGATGACTTTCCGGAGCAGGCGAAAAGGTGCATAGGCTGTTGGTATGCCTTACCCTGTTGGCGCCCTTAAGCCAGGGGATTTTCACAGCGAGCGTGTGTATGTGGGACATTCCCAAAAGCGATGACCGTACGCCGCACCGTAACGTGTCCGGGCAGGTCTGGCCGCACCAGTGCAAAACCAGTTTCTTAGCGGATGGCCGGGTATTCGAATGGGAAAATCCCATCCGACCGATTATTATTGGTGGGCTCGGTGACTGAACTTTGCCGATCTTGGTGAAGAACTTAGACCCCCAGGACAACCATAGTGTGGTTGGGGCGAGGAAAAAAACAGTACACCCTCGTTGAGCACAATGTTGAAGATAAATTAATTCCTCGCTACAAACACGAGGCCCAGCAATGGTCGGGAAGAGAGAAATATGAAAACCGAAAGCATCATCAATTTATCATGATTCTGCGACAGAAATTTTCCACCCCTGTGTACACGTGCGCTGTACAAACTGTTTTTTTTGCTTCCAGGCCAGTACACATTTGTTTGCGCATGCCGCTTGTGTGCGCTGCGCAAGTTTGTTTGTCGTTCGATGACGGATGTGCTCATCGTTGTGGCATTGATTCGATTTGGTGGGCTGGGAATACAGAACGATACAAAGGGGTGGACCAACGGCACAGATAAGTTTCTTTCCTTGCTTATTAATATTAAACCAAAACAAAGTACAAAACACTCAGGGGAATTTGTTTTTAGATCGATCAGAAGAATGTATATTACTGGGTTTTGTTGTGTTGCTCTTGCAATTGCATTGATTTGTTTGTCTGTTTTGTGTCTCTAGCTGTCCGGTTGGACAGTTACAGAGCAGAGGACCGAATTTGAATTCTTTTCAGCCCAGTTTGGCATTTTATGTAGATATTACAGGTATTTGCTAGTATCGTTTAACACTTGATTGATCTTTTCTGTAATCTCCTTTGATCGTTAATTACTTTCTCACTCTTCTTCTGTCTGTTCGCTTCTTTCCTCATTTGCAGCTCTCTTGCTAAGGTGCATACAACGCGTTTGTCTTACAGTGGCAATTTTTAACGGCTAGAACGATTAAGGACTAAAATAAATTAACGAAAACCTTTACGAACCAAACAATGCTTCACAGGGCTGGTGGGGGAGCGCATGTTCACAGCACGACCCCGCACATGCTATTAAGGTAATGTAATGCTAGGCTTTTGCATTTCTTGCACACTTTTCTTTAAACATCGCCTTCGAACTCTCTCTCTCTCTCTCTCTCTCTCTCTCTCTCTCTCTCTCTGAATCGATGTGTGTAACTAGTGCATAATAATGTAATAATCACAAAGAAACAGAAAATAAAACAAGAAACAAAAAATAAAACACATTAATTAAACATTATCTTACAACAGACAGTAGAACCAAATATTGTGAGTCTTCTTTTCTGTTCTCCTTTGTAGTGCTGATTTCTTCTCTCCTTGCGAGCCGAGCACAGTCTCGGCACCCTCAGACCATTCCCTGTGCTTTCTGTGGTATAATTATATCCTCTCCCGTTGCTGAGACTTTCACGCTTCACCCACCCACTAATCATCCCTGGCCCTTTCCCCCTAATGTCTAGATACTAGCTTTAGTAGTGATTGTGATAAGATAAAGAGAGAGTTTAATAAACGCTAAAGCGCCGGGGTAAGGATTTTTCCGCCCGCTTGCTTGCTTGCTTAGTAGCTGGGTTTTCCCGTATTTTTTTTTCCTCTGTTTGTGTAAGAAAAAACGATCACAGATAGTGGGCGCACGGACGCTTCGCGGCGCCCACACGCAGAATTGTTTAAACCTAACTTGGGAGAAATAGGGCGAAAAATCACGAACAGTGTTTGAAACGACGACCCTACTTTACTTTGCTGCGAGGAGCTTTTCCTGTGCTACGCTTCCCTGCTCGATCCTGCTCGATCCTGCTCGATCGAGGGCAATCGGTCCCCGGTTGTTGGAATGATTGCTTCCCGCACGGTAATTGCTCCCGGCGCAGCGCATATTATGACACAGAAGATTTACGTGAGCTCTGGACCAGTTTAGTATACCGATGCTGGCTGCACGGAAGCGAACGGATGCGCCGGTTGGTATACGGCCGCTAGCTGGTGATGATGTTGATGGTACAGTGCGGCTGCCGCCGCCGCCGATCGCATACTCACTTCGGCCGGCAGGATGGCAGGGGATTGCGTACCGGAGGAGGCGGGCGTCGCACTGGCCACCGTACGCCGTCCGGTAGTGGACGATGACGACGAAGTTCGGCTAGTGTCCTTGTTGTGACGCTTGACGTGCTTCGACAGATGATCGCTACGCATGAACCGTCGTTCGCACACGTGGCAGACGAACTTCTTCTCGCCGGTGTGCGTGCGCTTGTGGCGGGACAGCTCATCCGAGCGCGAAAACCGGCGGCCACAGTCGGGCCACTTGCAGTTGAACGGCCGTTCGCCGGTGTGGATACGCTGGTGCGCCTTCAGATGGCTCGACTTGAAGTAATTCTTGCCACAGTTGGGATGGTCACACTCGTAGATACGGCGCCGTTCCGGTTTCGGACCAGCAGCAGATGTTGCCGACTGCTGGCGCTGTTGTTCCACCGCTGGTTCACCCTTGCCGTCGTTCCTGACTGTCGTCGGTACGGTAGTGGGGTGAGCCTTGGCGGAGCGCACCGTTTCGCTGGCTGGCACGGTCGGAGCGGTTGCTACGAGCAGATTGTGCGACATTTGCTGCGGGACAATGATGTAACCGTTCTGGGTGGCCAGAATGAATTGGGCCGCGGTAGCCGGGGCGGTACTGATCTTGGGCGCTATCACAGGAAGGGTGGCTGGCTGGTGACCGAGGTTGGATGCGGTGGGCAACCCCTTCGGCAGGATTGGTTGGCTGAGGAACGAAGCGGCCGACGAGCTCGAATCCTTCTTCTTACGCTTGCCGCCGTTCGAGCTGGAACTGAATACTGCAGCGGACGTCGTCTTACTGGCAGCGGCTGTGCTCTGTTGCCGCAAGTCTTCCGCACCGTCTGTACACGATCGTTCCGGCGTAGAGCATACGGGCGCAGTGGATGGAGCTGGTGCGGCGGTCGGAGGTGGCGGTGACATCCGGGGTCCCATCTTAAACTTGTAGCTGCGGAATATGTTCAGTGCTCCACCCGTCACCGTACCGTCGGCACCGTTTGCCGCGGCCTCTTCCGATGCAGCCGACTTCGTGCACGACCCGTCCTTGTTGATGCGCATGATAACACTTTCGCGTTGGGGCGTTTCCGCTGTCTGGAAGTAGCAGCGCTCCTCGTCCGCACCCGACTTGGTAGTTTCGTCCTCCGAGCCGGAAAACTCCGACGGTGGTGGTGTTGGAGCACCGGAACCGTTTAGCAACTGTTGTTGTTGCTGTTGCTGCTGTTGATGCTGTTGTTGTTGGTGCAGTTGATGCAGCTGTTTCTGCAGAGCGGCGTGCGATTCCAGCTGATCCGGATTACGCACGTACTGACGCTTGCGCGGTGGCAGATCCGACTCATCCTCTGACGCGTCCGAATGGTTCGGTGTGACGAAGCTGCCGTTGGATGATTTTTCGGCTGCATTTTCCAGCTTCCGCTTCAGTGCCTGACGCAGGGCATTGTTTGTCTGTTTTGGAAGGGAAGAAAAAGCGCAAAAAAGAAATGATTAAAAAACCTGTTGCCGCGAGTGTTTTTGCCTAAGCAAGGTGCTTAAATTGATTACGTCTTATAGCTCGCGCTATATGCAATTGCTATCGGGCTTATGGGTGTGGTGAACCAGTTTCGCCTTCATCATCATTCGCCCACCGTTGATAAGCAATGGCGAAGGGAATTGTTGCCGCTTATCATCGCCGATCAGCACGAGACACTGAAATGACCACCCAACGGAAGAGAGGGCGCAAGGGATGAAGCGCGATTGGAACTCGTGTCTGGAACGAATGTCAAATATTTTTCCCACCGAAAAAAGGGGAGCGGTGGACAACACACCCCTGCCACCCGTGTGCAATTGCGAAGTCATAAAACACGCAATCTCACATTGGCACACTAATTGCTTTACAACCCCGCGAGAGTTCCAACTGTCCCTGCAGCTGCGTGTGACTCCCCTCCTCCCAATTGCTATTATTCATCGCCAGTCAAGACGAGAAAGAGTGAGCGAGAAATGGCCAGCGGTAACATCACCATCATCATCACCCCACATCGCGGGGTGTTTTGTGGCGGCGTTGCGCGCCAAAAGCGAAAAAATCCGGTTCACCGGACCCGCGAGCTCGGAAAGGGTGCGAACGAGGGCACACCTTACACGGGCCTGGTGCTTGGATGTGTCTCGCACATCCCCAACAGACGTCATCGAGTGTGCCGCCGCCGACGATGATGATGATGGCGAGGGAAAATGGTCGCGTTACGCCAAACAGTAGGGGGGAGGTTCGCGCAAGTTTTTTTCACCCTCTTCTTCGAATGTGGAACGAGACAAAGAGAGCGAGAGAGAGAGAGAGAGAGAGAGAGAGAGAGAGAGAGCGAGAGTGAACGCGCGCGCCAAAGCACGCAGTCCGAGAGTCCAAAGTTCGCTTGGTTGAGTGTGTTCACGTGAACACCAGCTGATTGTGGCCGGGTCGCTGCGTGATCCGAGCGTGATCGGTCGGGTTGGGTGTGCGAACGCGACCGAACGATGTTTGTGTTCAAACTCGCTGGTCGCGGGAACGGGATGGCCTCGAACCGTCGCGTTTGGGGCTTGGTTTGCGCGCGTTTGGGGCGCGTCACGCTCGATGCGGGAGGCTTGGAATTTTGCTGACGTACGCCGCGCAGCAACAGCGGTAAGGCGGTGGTGTCGCGATCTTCGCCTTCGCCCGTTCGCGGCCGATTCACTTGAGGGGCGTTTGCAAACGGTATTTTACCAGTAAAGGACGGAATTGTCTTCCAACTAAATTCATGAGTAGTAAAATTGGAAGCACTTTTCTTCCAACATTACGAAATCAAATGCACACATCCGGTTCTAGGAGGATGTGAACGCGTGCCCACTTTTCACACACCAAATGGGACCGACGGACCGATCAAAGTACACGCGCAAGATGGGGCACAGATAGATGATGGGTGTGTGAACCTCCCCTATGGTCTATTTTTGGTCACACACTACCCCCCCAAACTAGTTGCATCTCGAATGCACTTGACACCGAGGACAACAATTTCGATTACAATTCACACACATACACACGGACTCGATAATTTATCTTCCTAGCCAAAACCCACCACGAGTGGTCGTGTGGGGTGTGATTGGGGTGTGTTTTCGTTGAAATTTCACAAGAATTAAATTATCACGATGGTGGCGCGTGATAGGCGTGATCCTCCCCCCACCACACACAACCACACGGACCAGAAGAAGCATCTGGGCATCACGCGCGCGCCATCAGACACTTCCTCACAATCAGACCAGAAGGAAGAAGAAGAAGGGGATGAAAAAATTGTGTGGTTTAAAAATAGTTTAAAGCAGATTTCACCAGAATTGACCAGAATGGTCGTTTTTTTCTTTAAAAACGGTTCCCCCGTGTTCTTCTTTCTTTCTTGGGACTTTTAAAAAAGTGGACCAAGGGCAAATGATCGCTGCTGGGTTCCAACTTTCCGGGATCATACAAATCTCGACAAACCGTTTCACCCGTTACACACTAAACACGGTATACGATCAGTCCGGGTCCGGGCAGGAAAGAGATTAGAGAATAGAGAGATGTCGACTGACACGTGCACTAACGCCTGTTTTTTAGGGGTGGTGAATGAGTTCCCTCTCCCTTTCAACTGTCTGT
The DNA here is from genome assembly GCF_013141755.1 of Anopheles stephensi. Lineage (NCBI taxonomy): Eukaryota > Metazoa > Arthropoda > Insecta > Diptera > Culicidae > Anopheles > Anopheles stephensi. Next base: position 54,198,454 of record NC_050203.1, on the reverse strand, counting down.
GATGTGGCCCTTTTAAACGTCATGCCGCGAACGAGTGATCCGGATGAATCACCGGTTCTGACGAATGTGATAGAGAGCAGCAACCGCAAGCAAGTTGTGAAATTCCAAAACTTGCCACAATTGGCCAAGTTCGCACTGCTGCTTCATGCAGTTACACCACCACCGAAACGGACACATTTCATCCCTTTAACACACCACACAACTGGAGACAGCTTTCTTTTTTTTGTCTCGGTCCAGGGTGATCACGAGAATAACGCACTTTGTGACCGAGGGATTGGCCCTCGGAAATTTGAACACAGGAGCACCCCTTGCTTCTCGCTTATGACGAAACGTGTCCGCGTTCACGATCGGAACAAAGCCTTACCTTCAACATTTCGTCCTGGTGCTGCTGCTGGTCCTGCTCCTGCTGCTGGCTGGTATCCTGTAACGGTGGCGTTGCCGGTGGCGACAGTAAAACGGCGGCTGTGTTTTCCATTTTGGGTTTTTTTCTGTTTTCCACTCACTTAGCCACACACAGTCACGTCAATTTGTTCTCAGCTTTTGTAACTTCCGGTTAAGGACACACGTCCGTCTGGCTGTCTTGAACGGCAAAGTCTTGCCCGTTTTTTTTCTCTGCTCTCTCTCTCTCTCTCTTTAATCACTTGCTTCACTTTTACAAGTAAACTTCACGTAAAACTACGGTCTGATTGTGATATGCTTTTCTTCTTGATGCTCACAGCACAGTTCACTGTAACATGCAACTTGCGCCTTTGTTGTCTGGCTTCCCCGTCGTAGCCGCTTTCAAAACTTTTTCACGATCACGCGCTGTTGTATCTTTGCTTACGCTTGCACCTTACTAAAATTTACACTTGTGATATGATGCAAATCACTTCACTTGCTTCCGGTCGGACACTTGCACAACAACCATCCAACAAAACTTCGCTTCCTTGCAATTAAAGGTTTCACTAGCAATGTAGAAGATGTATATTGCCAACTGCTGTCTGATGAGATGAGCAGCGCTCGGTTAGAAGCACGTCCGTTCGGTTCGGCGGCACAACACTTTGTAAGCGGTTTGTTTGGGGCTCGCAGTGCTCTTGAATGGCGCTCGCTGGTTCGCTTGGTCGGCTTCTTCGTCGATTGACGGCGAACGTGGTTGCGCTGCGCGATTCCCGGAGTCTACGGGGGACTCACACCATTACCACCTGCCCGTGCCCAACACCCTTCTCGCGACCCCTTACAACCACCCCTCCCGTCATCCACCACCCCAACGGGTGCTTGAGCACGCGGGTGTGGGCCGTGTTGTCGTCATCGACCGATAAAATGCTCCTCCAAGCGCGCGTGTGTGTGTGCGCGAGGGGGTAAGAAAACAGGGGCTCGGTGGTTATGACGGCACGGACACGGAACGAACGTGAGTGTGCGCGCATGCGCACGCTTTCCTCCCCCATGGAGAAGCGACGAACTTGTACTAATGGCGTGTGTGTATGTGTTGGTGCCCATACAAACGTGACCGTGGTGTGGGTTTGTGCATGTGCGCTTGCGAGAATGCGAGCGTAGGTTGTTGTTGTTTGAAACGGATAAGGGTGGGGGTAGGTTTTGGGAGTTAGGGACGAGAGCAGCTAACAGAAAGGAAGCTGTGAGCTCATCTCTTTGGTGACCCGTCGTGGCGATTTGCAAATGAGGTGGGCGCGTGCATACATTCTAACCGATCGTAAAGGAGACCAGCACACATCCGCACACGCACACACACACACGTTCGATTCGCAATGAAAAGGGTGATCGCACCCTTGCTCAACCCATCAGCGCCAGTGGACCTGTGGACGCGCAAGGTTGACGCGACAAGTCATTCCGCCTTGCGGCGGGATTCCTAGAAGACACACACACACACTCACCCGTGTAAGACATGGTCAAAAAGGCGGTGGGCGGGGGGTGGGTGGTTTAAAGATTATTTTTAGGCCGTATTTCTCGGGCGGAAAGATGTAAAGCCACCCAGGGCTTAGCGATGGCGCATGTCGTCATTTTCAACACGGGGTAGACGGGAATTTCGATCCACCGGTTGGACTTTGAACGATTAGGACTTCAAAGCGAATGCATCACGCTCCGTTAAATCGGGTACTGAAGTTACCCACCGGTCTGTTGGAGGGGGTAAGCAGCTGAAGGGTTTTCCGATAACGCTCCTAACCGTGCGCATCTCGATCACATGACCTGGCGAAAGCAGCTGGATTAGACCTTTGCTTTTACCCGCGATTAATGATTATCCCCAGATTTTCGAAAGGATTAACACCCTGTTAGGAGTAATTTTGTTATTTGATTTTTGGGGTTGGGGGCAGCATTAATAAGTGCCATACAGCCTGCTCGTTTTACCCAAAAATAAAACAGTACATTAACCTCACCAGACCGGTAAAGGTGGTCCCCTTCTTTCTAAACACGCACACGCATTACACAAACGCGTGAATAGCAAATCTCATCTCATCATCGCCTTGGAGCTTGCTGTGTTCTATCCAACGACAAATCTGACGTCAAACGTTTTACTTTTCGACGTCATCGGTGAGCATTTGTTTTTGGGGGGTTGATTTTGGTGGGCGCACTCCGGCGTCCTGGAATGCGAGAAAGAAAGTGTAGGCATCATTCGCGCTTAAAAACGCAAATCCTCACCACCCAGAGAGTTTGTGGGACAACGATCATTCCAAGCATTCCAGACCCAGATTTTGTTGTTACTATTTACAGGTTGAATGACAGAGACTGTGCAGGAAACTCATCTAATGCAATATTCAACCGGTAGCAGCAAGCTTAACGAAGGAGTGCCAGTATGTGCCAGGGCCACTCTGGCTAAATGTCTGCCGCAACGTGCTTGCAGTGCGCGCGCGTTCTGTTGCGCGCGCGACGCAAGCTTACTTCTGTTTACGTCAGATTGTGTGTTTATGTGCGCGTCCGGATGTGCGCGTGTGTGTGCTGGGTTGCGTCTGTTGGGTGGGGAGAATAAGATTGGGAGGAAACACACCCCACGTTTCTGTGTGACGGTCGTTCGTTCGCTTCGTCATCTTGGCCCCACACACCAGCGAGTGAGTGTGAGTTTTTTGTCTACGAGACGGCATTCCATTCCAGGTTGCTTGGACGCTTCCAACTAAACCATGATACAGCGGCAATCGACGAACGTGCAAAGTAAGCCGTGCTAAAAGATCAAGCGTGCGAGCGAGAGAGGGAGTATGAGAGTGAGAGCGAAAGAAAGAGAGAGGCGATATGCGGGACGTCGACGTTTGTGATCACGCATCGAACGACCGGCATCACTCGCTGTTCACGTGAACAGTGGCTGCTCGTAAACACACTTACACACTCACACACTCGCACGAACGCCCTGGCACACAGCCATCGTGGGGTTTGCGCTTCGTCAGTAAGTCCCCGGGCCCGGGTGTTTCCCTTGCGCTTTCGGAAGCAAAGCGCGGCAACTCGAATGACAGCACCATCCAACCAATGAGAAACGGGGGCTCGGTCGGTCGGTCGGTTGTCGTCGTTCTCCACTGTTCGGTTTGTTGCCCCCCTCCCGCTTGTTGAGGGAGCAGAGAACGGGCGGGGACGTTAGCGAATCGGAACCACCTTGCACACACATCCCTCTCTCTCCCCTTGTACACTACCGGGGCCCCCTTCCCAACCCTTCTTAACAGAGACCGATATTCCAGTGCCCCATAGCGCGACGGCAAGTGTTCACGTGAACAGCGGATGACCAAAGCGGGGCACGCTCGGTGAGTTGCGTCGTCGGCATCCAAGGCAGTTCAAGGTGACTGGCGAACGGCGACGCGTGACGTCATTGCCCACTGCTGCTATATCGTCGATTGCGTTGGCTGTTCAGCTCATCACGCTCGCTCTCACTATCTCGCTCTCTCGCGCGTTCGAACATGTAACGGTGTGTGCGGGTGGTGACGACGACGACGACGCGCGTTCGCTAGCTGTCATGAATGGACATGCCGCGGCCCTATAGTTTGGTTACGTCCGGTTTCATCGCTGCTCGGGTGGCGCAGGAATGTGCGGGGACCGTTGTTTTTTGTTTGTGTGCCTCGCAGATTGCCCTCTCGCTCGCTCTCCAGCAGCTTCTTGTTCCCGCTGCCCCGGGAGGTGTGTGTGTTTGACGTTTTGTCGATCGATTTGCCGCCGCTTGCCGCGTGTTTTTGTTTCGCGTATCTTGTTCAAACAGGTTCGCTCGCCTGGTGTAACCAACCGTTGTGCGTGTGTGTGTGGTTTGCTGGTGTATGGAGAGAGAGAGAGCGAGATGCTGCTTTCCCATCGGAAACAGTTTGCTATATTTGCTTCGCGAAGCGTCGAGTGTGTACCGGCTGAGATTAGGCAAACACGAGCACGAGCTAAATGGTGTGTCTCTTGAGGGCGCCTATCCGAAGCCTGCAACGCTTTTGATGGTGAAATTCGCTGATGGTGCTACTGCTGGTAATCGGCAATAGCAACGGTGGTCACGCCGGGACTACTGCGATGAGTCACACCACGGTAAGGTAAGTGCCTCACAGCATCTTCTTTATCACTATCATTACTACGATGACGGAGGTATTTTTGGTGAATGTAAACGCTCGGTCGGCGAATCTGATGCAATTATGGGTAAAAATAACAAACAACAGTTCTAGCCAGGCACAGGAAAGAACCGACCTGCCGGGCTAATAGATTGGGGATACCGGGAAAGATGGATGAAATGATATCCGTATCTTCCGCTTCCGCCTAGCTTCCGACAGATGTAATCGATGGGGATTTTTGCTAATGAAAAAGCACAGGATAATCCAGGATTTGCTTCGATTGATTTTTCTGTGTGGTTCTAGCGAATGACTAACTTTGAGTTCCGGGAGGTCCGATGCCCCATATATTAATCCCTCCTTACGCAGTACAGCCCAGCCATCTCTGGGTATAAAATCAAATCAAAGAAAGCCAAAAATGACAGGTCAGAATCTCATTTATACAAGTCATTTATCACTAAAACTGACCTCTGATCTGTTTATGTCTTGATGGCTAATGATTAATGCATAAATAAGCGCGACCCGGCCCGGTGCTTTTGCACCGGTGTTTCATGGACATTTTCATCCCGGCAATTTTCATTCCCACGAATCCCTGAACTTGAGATAATGGTAATTTGCTCCCGGCAAACAGTTTTCCCTACTAGCGGCGGAAAAATCGATTGCCACTCTCGAGGACACGCGTTCATTCATTCATAGAATGTTGCCCCTCCACTGTGTCATGCGCACTGTCCCTCCCCCAGTACATTGTGCCCATTTCATTCAACTTTAGCCCGAGCATGTGCATGAGTGTGTGTCGGTGTATGTGTTGGTGGTGTGCTTCTCTACCGTCCGACCAAAAAGGACACGCAAAAGGTCAAGAGTCCATAAGCCTTCGCGCGTTGGTTCGAAGAATGGAAAGGTTCGTGCACCGGGAAAATTCGTGCCCACGCGCGCGTTACACCGATTGACGCACATCGCCACATCGCTGGAAAGGCGCCCTACAAAAACAGAGGCGGATTGTTCGGTTTCGGGGTGGGAAAGGTGGCCGGCGAAACACACATCCACCGGCACCAATGAATGTACGTCATTGCGGGTGGATGAAAATTGAGCTTTAGCCGGACAGAAAAGAAATGAAAATAAACAACCTTTTTCGCTTCGCACCACGGTGAAGCTTTTCCGGTCGCAATAGACGGGTGGCCGTATTTCTTTTTTTTTGGTTGTTGCTCCGTTTCGTTCCGTTTTCTCCAGACAAAAGAAACCCACGCACGTTCCACGCTTCAAAGCGAGTGTGTTTATTCCTGAACGGATGTCCCCAACGTAAACTGACGGGGAATGTCCTGGGGCCACGACATTCATTCGACTAATCATTAACCATCTCCGCGCGCCGCCTTTGTGCGAGAGTGCGTGAGTGTTGCGTGTCCGTTTTCGATTGCAAACCTACTCGTTTTGGTCCGCGGCAAAGGACATGACATGACATGAGTTTTCCCAAACCTCGTACGCCGGTGCCGGTTTGCGCGTAGATTATGAATGAGCTATGCTCGAGACGTATGCTGCTTTTGTGGGGAGTGTGGCGTGCTGTGGTGACATAGTCAAGTGTACTGAACGTGGGACAGAAAGCACACACTTCAGCAAATGGGTGCGTGGGCTTCGGGAAAGTGTTTGCTCGCTGTATGATAATAATAATAATAATATGCTTCAAGAAAAAACAATAGTTGGCCTTTTGATGTTATCATTGCGTTGTGCTTTTATTTTTAGCTAGGAAAAACCAGTTGAATGATAATGGTTTTTTTTTACTTTAAATGCCTTCCTTCCTCGGAACCTTTATATATATTCAAATATTGAAACAAAACGCCTAAAAGTATGCAAAATGCATGAATGTATACGCTTCTTTAAAGCGGATCCTCACCAGAACTTTAATTGCTTCAAAGTTATGTTGCCAAAGCTATCAATTTCTTAAAGGAAACCTCGCTGTTTAAAAATAAACCTATCTTCAGAGCAGTAAATAGAAGAATAAAGCCTCCGTTGAAGGTAACACGATCGGTGCTTGAATTCATTCATCAGCGCACAACCCACTATCGACAAAACTAACCCTCCCGGAACGGTAATGCATGAGCATGGTATCTCTGCTGGCTTTTGCGATTCGGAATCAAATTTTCATGCCCCGGGACCGGACCGTTTCCCAACAAAAAGGGCCAACCGTTGGACAAGATTTATGGCATTACGTGACAGTTGGGGAGTCAAACCATTTTCAGAACCCGGTTCGTATGACCAAACCAACTATCTTCTTTCCATATATTTTTAAGAAAATTTGTCGGTAAAGTTTAGAGCATTCGTGTTTGAAAAAAAAAAACGAGGAAATATCAACTCAAAACCCAGGCTCCAGGTGTCAACAGACGGCCGGCATTTTATTTGTGAATGGAATCCTTTACCGAGAAAAGCGGCGTGAGTATTTTCCAGCCCTTGTGTAACAACCGGCCTCAGCGCCGATTGACGTCAATCGAGAAAATTGAACAACCCGACTCGGGGACACGGGCGGTGTGTGCGGTGGGCAGCAGCAAGTGTTCGACCCACGAGTAGGAAAATAGGTTTCACGTGCCAACGCGGGCCTGCCTGCTACCCCATTCCCGTATGCTTTTCATCTGCCCGTGCTCGGGAAAACCCAAACATCGGCGCCCAAATCGGAGCCGTGGTTGTGGTTTGGGTGTGGGACGATGCTGTACGAGCATCGAGCGGTAAGCTTTCGGAATCCTCGGGAACGGCAAGCAGTGCAGGAGGGTGAAAAACAGACCAAAAAATCGATGCTTTTCCATTTTCCTTTTCGCGCTAAGGTAACAAGGGGAACGAGCGAGACAGCGCATTCCCTGCTTGTGCCGGGGTTGTGATCTCGTTCGTACTTCATTCATCAAATTACGCGCGCATGGACTGTAAGGACTTCGATTCACCAAACTGTTCCGTCCTGCTGACGTCATTACGAGCTCTCAACCAGCGTTACGTTAGAGTTTCGCCCGTAAGCTTTCGTTCTCCAGCAACTCCAACCCCCTGCATCCCCCCCCCCCATCCCCTCGTTTCCCGTAAAGTCCGTGCAGCCGGCCGGGCCGGGCGGCAATTTGGCATTCGCATTCCCGGTTGACTAACAATCCTATCCTGCAATAGTCATGCGCAGGACCTTGATCTTTGCCTTGGTTGGTTCGTCCCGTTCGCTGGCTGCCTTGGCACTGAACATCCTGACATTGGAGCACTGGCCCTGGAATGTCCCTGAAATTGCGTGGGCGCATCGCAACCATACATGTGTGTGTGTGAGTGTGCTTACCGGGGTTATTCGTTTTCTACCATGAATGAAGGTGGGCGATTCCTGGAACCAGCGGATGACGTAAGTCGGTCGTCCTTTCGGTGTCCTTTCCGGGGACGGTAGAAAAGTAAAGCTCACGTCAGCGCTCACCCACTCGGAACCGGGCGGCCCACCAGCTAATAGTGAAGAGAAAACGAGAAAAGCGAAAATCGCACTCACAGAGTAACCGGCCGGGTAAATTGATCACAGAACGTACGTTGGAGGAGTTTTTGTGCGCCGGTTTCCGCGTACCGAGAAAACGGCGGGGCTTTTTTCGCTTGGTGTATTTTGGGGGACTCGTATTGTTGTGCGTTATTTTTTTTTTCCAAATTCGCTCACCTGCAAAACAATCAGTTTGCTCCCCCTCATCGAATCAGGATTGGATTTATTCTTGGAAGGTGCCTTTTGTTGTATTTGCGCATTACGTTTAATCAAGTAATGGTGGAGCTTTTGGGGGGTTTCTGTTCGAGCTGGCCTTAATTAACGAGCGGTTTTTCGGACCGCTTTTGATCGAAAAGAAACTGCGTAAGAGCGTCACGAGAAGGATAGTTGTTCGGGAGAAACTATCTGTCGTGGTGAAATAGGTTTCAGTGCTCCGGACATGCATTGCCACACCCGAGCGCAACCGAAACGTGTCCTTCGAATTATCGATCCTCTGACGGTGTCCAGCCACGGTTATCCCGAGGCTCCGGCTTTGTAGCGCTTCAGCTTTTTGTTGTGCTGCTTTTGCATTTCCTTCCACACGGTGCGTAACAGGTTTTTCCGAGGAAAAACGCTCACTGGCCTTTTACAACTTGGTTTGTGTAGTATTTTAGAGAGGAACATTTTTTTTTATACTTAAAGAACGGCCTGGCCGTATTGCTAGAGAGGGACATTTGAAAGCATTTCTTGCTTTCGAGCTAAACTTGGGCTGGGAAATTAAAATCATGTTTTTTGAGTATCCATCAACATTACCTTTCCGACAAGCACTTCTCTAAGGTGTTCTGTCACGTTTTCTAAGCCTTCGTACGTCATCTGGAAGTGTCTGTTTGAGGTTAGAAATGACGTATGATTTACGAATATAGAGCACAAAACAGCCGTGGCCATAATAAGCGTCACACAAGTGATCTTGTTACGCGCGTTGCCAGTTGCTAGGGAGGGATGCTAGCGCGCCGGTTTATCATTGCGTTACCAAGTACATTCTTATTTTTGGGGTGATAATTTGTTGTCCCAAAAAAAAAAAAGAAGCACCGTGCCGTGTGCTCTCGGGGGGAACCCGCTAGTCCCGCGCATGGTGTTTATTTATCCGATCCAGGCGACGGTTTCGGCCGTTGTTTGCGCCGTACGTTGTTTGTGTTCCATGCGCTAGACGAGGTGTTATTGAGGTGTTTATTCCATCCACTCCAGGCGATGCAATGTTGCTCTGCTTTACCGGTTCGTTCCAGATCCTGGTTGTGTGAAGGTGTAAAGCGGGCGAAGCGAGAATGGTTGAATGTTGAAGAAAACAAAAAACCCAGGCAAAAGGAACATGCTTTGCATCGATAAGGCATGACTGACTCTGGACGATTTGCGACGATGAACACCACAACAAATTCCGCACTGCGATGCCTGCTCTCTAGTGTTGGGAGTGTAAATAAGCGGATGAGAGCCGAAAAGTAGCACTACAAATATTAAAGCTTCTCTTTAAAGCTTTAAATCGCATAGGTTTAGGCGCTTGGCAATTTCATATTGCATATTTACTACGATCACTTACAAATTGTTTTTTTTTATTAACAGTTTTAAGTAATTTCTTTACAGGAATCAATATAGAACTGATTCGTCTTAGGCTCTACCACCCTTGCAGGTCCCACAATATTGGTTCCTTGTCTTGAATTATCCCAATCAGGACAATTGTGCGTCCAGCAAGGATTTTCAATGTATCAATATGGTACAATATTTTGAAATTTCCTTCCACCGGGAAGGTGCTCGTCTGCGATCCCTTCGACATGAGGCGCAGAGGAGCACAGCAAGCTCGTTTGCTGGATCAGGTGGAATCTTACCTGTCGGAGATCAGATGCGTCCGTGGTTAAAGGAATGTAGCCCTCGACCGAATTTTCCTGGAAACGGATTGGCGACCTGGGCCTTGTTGTATAGACTTCTTGTTCTATCCTGAACATGTCAAGAAGTTGATTTTGAATTTATATTGTAATTAAACAGAGACGTACGTAGAGCATACGTCGGTTCGGTGGCCGAGGCGGTAACGGCGTCGGTCTTCACACGGCAGGACCAGGGCTCAAATCCCATCCAAGACCGTCTTCCCGTACGTTTGGCTGACAACTTTATTACAGGTTTTTTTAAGTTTCAGTAAGCCAAAAACGGCAGACCGAGGCCTCTCGAGGTTGTAGTGTCAAGGAAGAAGAAGAGAAGTACGTAGAGCATCTGAGCAATTTCTTAAATATTTCTTATTATGATGACTCTCCTGTAAAAGTATCTTGAATTATTGGTACTTCATGTTTTTTTCTAAACATTGTTTAAATAAAACAAAAATGTTGCATAATGCATAGGAGTGCATAACATTTTATAATACTATTGTAGAAGAAAATTGTTTCGAAATTCAACTCGTAAATTTTGTTGTTGTTGTGGCTTTGTTGCATCAGGGATATGTAGATAGGGATAAGTTTTCTTTCAGTTAGTTTAATATTATGGGCCTTTGTCTAGTGTTAACAGCTCTGTATATCCTTCTATATTTTTTGTATTTAGTTAGTATTATTGTTAAAGTAAAGTAGAATTGCTTAAATAATGTTAATAAACCCCACACAAACTTCTCTGAAACAATTGAGCTTTCTCCAGGAACTAGGATATATCGCTTCGATTCACCGGAATCCACTATGACATTTTATGGGCTGACATTTTAAAATATGTGTCATCGGTTCAAAAATACTCGAACAGATGTGTCCCGAGCTGCTTTGCCCCATACCGGATATTCAATCAGAATGCGAATCAGAATGCCGAGACGAGAGATCTGTTCTATCACGTATTCATTACGCCATTCGCCCCCCCACCCCCTACACACACACACACAAACACTTGCCACGGATGCCTTTGCGGTAGGATCATTAGCTTGCTCCCACACGGCCTTTTGCACACTCCCTGATGATGCTGATCTTTCGGTGCTGTAACCCAATCATCCGTCCCCGAAAACGATGACGCACTCGTTTGCGAACCGTGATGAGCGTGGAAAAAAAAACCGGTTTTGCTCTGCCCGGGGGTCGTTTTCGGTGGTGAAGTTTACACATTCGCCCACCCTTTTGCAGAAAGCGTGAGATGCGAGTTGCAAAGTGAATCCACCCCGAAGTGGGTAGTGACGTGCCGGTCGTGACGCATACTTTTGTTTTTGCCCTAAGAAAAGGTTTTCTGCTGCATTCACCCGAGCTAAGAAAATATCGTTGGGATATTCCAATGAATCATCGTTCGCCGCTTTTATTCGATGTGGAAGGATGCATGCAGCGTGTGTATAGCTAGCAGTGCGACCACACAGCCATCGTGGTCATATCGTCACAAGTGGAGTACTTGATCGGGGCGTGTAAATGACAGTACGCACGCGTCTACTACAAGCTTTGGAAGCAAAAATAAAAGCAAGTGGCACGGTGACGCAGATGTTTTGTTTGTCATCGGTGGTCGGATAAAAGGGCAGAGCTGGTCGACACAACATTGGCTGGGCGGGTTGAGCTATTTTCGCGGGAAACTACTTGCGAACTGTTGGGACAACAATGGACCGGCAGAATGTGGCCCGGTGGCCGCCCCGGGAAGGTAGATCGTTTTCCTATTTTAGAGAAAACCCATGAGACGGTACATCGAAGCACGCCCAAACCACTCGACGGCGCACGGTTCATTCATCGATCGATCACGGCCAGACAGTGTGGTTATTATGCAGGTTGCAGCTGGCACATTGCATCGCCTAGCATGGGCACATGGGCACATGTTTTGCTGGCTGTCGTCTATTTTTGGCCGGGATGGACGGGCGGTGGGCCAACCCGAGAATGGCTGCAAATAAGCCATGATGCATCAGGAATTACAATTACGCTCGCGAAGGAAAGTTAATCATCGGCTAACCTCAGAAGGTGAGCTGAACCGGATTGTTTCCTCGTGTCGAGCCGTGACAAAGTTAGGCTGTGCAGAGGCTGTTTCTGTCCCGCGGGTAATTGGAGAGCCATAGACCAGTGCTACCCATTGGGGGATTTTTCGAGCCTTAACGGCCATATTTTTAATTGAATGTTGCACTATGCTGTTATGCCGTGCTGTGCGTGTGACGTAAAGATTGGCTGTGCGTTTTTTTTTCTCCCCCTAATGACGATTGTCTAATCGTTGCGGGTCAAGTACGGTGCCACTCGTTGCAACCGGATGTTCATGGCGGGAAGCACGATTATCGTTCCCGATATCAGTGTGACTTCCCGACCGTTTGTCGCGAAAACTTCCGCCACCGAATAAAACCGCCACCGAGCGTACTGTGTGGGTGGTTTTGTTTACTGCTTTTCCAGATGCAAATATTTTCGATCATCAAAAACAGGAGGATCTCCAGCCAGGGGGGCGGGGGGGCGGGTGAGAGTAAAAACCCAGTAGTAAACAATATTGGTAAACACCCGGATCAGCAGCAAAACAGTGTGTTGTGGCAAACAAAGGCCTCCGAAAAATCTTGTTGGTAAACAACGATTGATTTGAATGTTGTTTTTCGCTACATACACGGCGGCGGCCAAAAACGCGACGCATTTCTTCGCAAACGATCGCGGCGAACGGTGTGTAAACAACGTTTGGTTTGTTTAGATCATTCTGACATCAGCTCACGTTCCACGGTGGATTGTCTTGTTTACCTGGCAGCTGGTTTAACTGACTCGGTCAAATTGAAGATGTTCCGGTTTCAACTGGTTCCGATGGACGGATCGGATTCTGAGCCGATGTTATTGGCACAAGATGCTTTGGCAAAAGAGGCGTGATGATGATGACCGGCTTGACGGTCATCATGATGTTGTTTCGGGGAAGTTGTTCAAGGTTGGTCGAGTTTGTAGCAGCCGTAAGGAAATTGGTCGAAACTGTGATGACAGGCGGATTCAGTAGCAGAGGCAAAGAAAATGCTCGAGTGGAAGATGCTATGGCTATTTATTTCTGTTTGACCTACATTAGAGGGAACAATGTCGTTAGGAAAATTCGCTGTAAGGAAGGCTAGAAAACATAGGGAAACCATCGTTTGTATGCTAAATATAAATAATGTTTGGCTTTTGTGGGGATGGCAAATGTGCTCGTTGTGATAAAACATTGAATTTATAACTCCAAAGTTATGTTTTCAAAGTGCATTATTGCTATACACGTTTTACCTATACGTGTGATATGATGTGCTACGAAGTATTTTAGTGCATACAACCGTAAAATGAACATATTACTAAATATTATATCGCCTGTGACTAGCAATACGGCCAGGCCGTTCTTTATGAATAAAAAAAAAAATATCGCCTGTGACTCTTCGTACTGTTCCCACTGTAGCCGAGACATGATGCGATGAATTTGATGAGAAAAAGTCGCGAGAGTTGAACATCGCTACAAGCGCCATCTGTTGGACGATAGCGTAAAGTGTCGTCTATGAATCTGCACGATGCACGATGTTTCTAATAACGTTTACGAAGTGAGTTTATTTCGATTACATATCATTTGATTTTTTGTATTTATTGTATAAATCGATTGAAATGCTTTGACAAATTCTCAGGTTTATAAAGGTTCAGGTTTCAGGTCAGGCTGAGAGCCATGCGTATAAAAACATCGCCTGAATTTCGTCAGCGCCATCTGCTGGAAGAAAGTCATGTATTGAACTGTTATATTGATTCGAATGGGTTGGTCGATACTTTCATTTAAAATGTTTTCTAAGCTATTTAAATAAACTCTCTGATTTTTCTGTACTGCCATCGTTCAATCGTTCTTTAATGAAATTGATACTGATCATTGCTTTTAGAAAAATAAAATTTATTGCAGTACATTCCTTGATAGAACTATACAAACAACTGTTTTTTTACAATAAAAAATAGTAGTAAGTTGTAAAAATAACATTAAATTTCATTTAAAATAAATATAATATCACCTACAATTCGTTTTTTTGGTACATGTCAAATTATTGTTATGTTTCTCCGCTATTGTAAATAGTTGTAAAAATCGTTAAAATACATGCGGCTTAAGACATTGTTTTATTGACGCAAATTTATTTTTGAGTCATGTTATTAAACGTTTTCGCCTCCTTGTCATGCAGTTTTTACGGACAAGATATGATTTTTTCATGCTTTCATGTGTGGTATTTTTGATATCGTTTGTTTTCATTCCATTTCTTTACGACATAATGGATTTTCGATATCCTTTTAAAATATGTACTTATATCACAGAAGTGTCACCCACAAACAATGCAAGATATTGTTAAGCGAAGGAAAAAGTTGGCAAATCTTGGACTTATATTGCTTTGAATGGGTGTAAAAAATCGACAATCTAATGTAAAAATAAGACAAACTATTTTTTAGTAATATGTTACAGAATATTGGAAAAATTGATCAAATTTCATCACTGTGTCAAAATTAGCCAGGCACTTGTCATGTGCAGTACTTTTATAGAAATTTACTTATAATTTCCTATTTTTTTTTAAAACACCTTTCGTTTGGCTGTAATTTTACAAATCGTTGAGGCGCATTTTGTTTCCCATTTTATGCGTTTGCATAATCCTGACTTATTAACACATTTTATAGTGGCATTTTCCCCGCTTTTATTTCTCTTGTTCATTTAGTTTCAATTCATTTTATTTATATAAATTCATTTTATTATTTTATAGTTATAATATATATTTATAACTTATTTACATCACTATTACTTAATTTAAACGTTAACGATAAAACGTTACTAATCTTAACAAACGACAAACATTGTAAAATCTATTTTTTATTCATATAGGACGGCCTGGTAAACTCTATTAATCATTTTGTTTAATGATAGCAGGTACATATGATGTTAACAATAGATATGTTCGAGACACCAATGATGCCAGACGGGAAGATGGTTTGGATTAAGTAAGAGTCCTTCAGCATATTTTCGGCACTTTTCTCGCCCAGCGGTCATGGTAAATTAGACAATCTGTAAAAGGCAAAAACAAAAATATAATTAGATTTGCAATAATTGTACTTTTCTAAAGTTTAAATCAATTTTTTTGTTTTATTTAAGATCATTCTGGCATTTAACTCAACGCAATAACTGCAGATACGATCGTGTTTCGCTCGATCGTAATCCACCAGGCGCCTCCATCGTAATGTTAGGAGCATGTCTGGTCAATGAATTATTGTCTTGCAGTCTTTCAAAATTTAGTTCAACCATTGACTTCAAATCACTATTTATTTTTATCGAAACGATGCAATATCCTCTTCCATCCGAACCCCTGGGACACAGGGCAGGATACGAACGGCAGGATACGGAGTTGACCTTTCCAGAGGGTAAGTTTCGCAGGCGGAAGGAGAATATTTTTCTTTCGTTTTTTCGTCTGCCTTTTTTCGTAGGAGAATGGCATGTCAGCAGCGTGCAGCCAAAAACTTCAGCCAAATGGAGCGACGAAAGATCGCGATAAGCGTGCGTCCGTTGTGTGTTCCCCCCACTGTGAGTCCCCCTTTTCGCTCAGGCATTCGCCCAGATAATCGAATCCTTGTGCCCACCCCGAACTGTGAGAGTTGTTGGCGTCTGACCGGGGCCCAGTCCTAGGTATCCGATAATTGACGCTCGCAAAATGGATGCCCGGTTCAGTGCTGATAGGGAGATTTGTTCGTTATCGGGACGATGGACCAAGTTGAGAGAAGCTGGATAGACGGTTGGCATTGTGGGTCGATCGATCGGTCTCCTCCTTATCGAGCTTGTCCGATCGACCGTAAAAGCTATTCAGCGGGGTCATGTTTCGGATGCTTTTCGGAAAGGGTCGTTCCTCAACCGATGTCGTCCAATTTGAGGAAACTGTATCGCCGGCAGCTATGGAATTTGGAAGTATTTCCCTTAACCAAAAAAACCAGATTGCAGTTTGCGGGTAGGAGTACGCACTGAGTGTGCCAAAATGCAATACACAATCGAATGTGATGCACCTGTGAGTGTGTGTGTGTGTAGGAAGTGGCCGACTATCATAAGCCATCAATCAGAAGCCACGGGGTAGAATCACGCACTCCTCCATCCGTATGTAGTCCTTCGTTTAGTTTGAGTGCTTCAAAGTAGGAAAAAGCGAACAGCATAGTGGTAGGATATCATTTGTTTTGGGCAACACTCCCTGGAGCAACACTCTCTACCGTCAATGCCTGTGTTCCGTGGCGTACCATGTCTGGATAGTCCAAAACGCCCGAACGTCCGCCCGCGAGAAATCGACGAGGAAGCGATGAGGAATGGATCGAAAGATCGAAAGCAACCGATAAGCCAAGGCAAAAAGAGGTTCTTATCTGGCTTTTTGGAGCGAGCACCCATTCGTCTGGCGTCTCCTTCCGACCTGATACGGGACGGTGGAAAAGTTCGTCCTTCGCATGGGGAGCTTTGTTTGTTGCGAGACGACCACCGCCACCACTAACCATTCTGTTGACGCAGCGTTCGTTCGCTTCCCTGGTCGCTCTCCCCATACACACACACACACACCGACTGACCTGGATCCTGATTGATGGAAACTGATAACGATATTATTATATTTTACAACGTAGATACCGGAACGAGGAAGGCGTCGAGTGATGGTGGATTGGGGAGTCACTGGAGTCTCTGGTCGAGTCCACCAGAGTGCCGCTGATTACCGCTACAAATGGCGATGGCGAATCGGCGATAGAGAAATGCGACCCGGTCCCATACACACCGAGCCAACCTGCGCTGAAACTTTGCGATCAGTGCTGCCTGATAAGGACGCAAGGACTCTTCCTCTCCATTCCGACCCTTTTCAAGGTCCGTCCCGTCCTGTTTAGTATGCCAGGATGGAATGTGAACCGTGACCGTGGTGGGATTTCGCTGCATCGAAGCGTCCGTGTCGTTCACGAGCACGAGCACAGCACCTGCAGCACAGGGACACATCGTTGCGTTCGCTTATCGCGCCTGGAAAACTCTTCCGTCTGGGAAAATGTCCGACTCGTGGCCAGGACGCACGGAACAGTAATGGCCAAACGACGATGGCGACGTCCCTTGATAAGATCAAAATTCATGCAACAAACGAACCCAACCTCCGTACACTGCTCGCTCCAGACAGGGATCCATCTCGACTCTTCTCACTTCCTGCTCACTCGATCTCACCCACGAGAGCACGTCGCACCGTAGACTCGCTATCTATCTGTTTCCACATCGTAGTTTAGCTTTCCTTGATGCCCCAAGATCCTCCGCCATGATTCGTTTGGATCCGAGGCCGTGGAAAAAGCATCTCCACCTGCGTTCTTATCCTCGCCATGATAAATCGTACCATCGAACACACCAACGAACAGGCAACAGCGTCTTATCGTTCGGTCGGTCGGTTCGCTATCTGCCTCGGTTGGGACGCCGGGTTTTTTGCCGTTGGTTCGCTTCTTTCGCCAAACGTGTTGGGGAGTTTTTCCTTCTTATCAACTTTCCCTATCTAGTGCCGTTCTTGGTCCTGTTGGTTGTCGTGTCGATTTCTTTTTTCGTTATCTGTTCGCTATGGCTTTTTTGGTTTTCTTCTTCTCTGTGTGAGTAAACTTTTCTACTTGGACTGTGTGTGCGTCGTCGTCCTTTTTTAGCACATTTTTCCTTCTATTTGTCTCGCTCTTGCTTTCGCGCTGTAATGGCTTCTTTACGCGCTGCGTGTCTCAGAGCGTTCGATCGTGGCACGGTGGAAAACAGTTCCTTATCGCGCTCGGTGTAGGGAAAACCCATTTTCCGCGCTGTCCACAGTCTTATCGCACGTTCGTCGTTCGCTCGAACCGCACCACCGAGAAGACTACGTTGGTTGTTATCTTTCCATCTTCTACTCCCTTTCTCAATTCCTCCCTTCGTCCCTCCCATGGCAAGGATATTCACCTGTCTTTGAGCAACGGAACGCAAGGATATGGTTCGTTCTTCCACGATTCGGCCATCGTTAGCCAAGTGCTGCACGATTCGCGCACTATCGCATCGGGGCTATCTCGTCGCCATTGCTTCAAACCGACCCATCCACCGCCCGTATCGCATCCTATCGATTGCCTGTAGTCACCCATTCGTAGCTACACTTTCTCTCTCGCGCTCTATCTCTATCTTCCTCCTTTTCTGTCCTTCCACCGATGATCCTCATTCATCTTTTTCTTACCGGACTAAAATCGGCGAACTGAATGCCGATCGTCGACGGCAGATAGGCGCACGAGGCAAAAGCGTATCGTTCCAACGAGGGTGGTCGAAGCGATATATCCTTCCAACGAACGTACCAACCGACCAACCACGGGCAAACTAACTCACACACACACACACACACACACCAAGGACACACGCATTTCGATGCGGAAGTGAGGCAAGATAAGCCGGCCGATGCATTTGGGAGCGATTCAATACATTTCCGTCTGTTCGGCGGGTAGATAAGGAAACCATTTTGCACGATAGTGGGGACCCCCGGTGGGTGGGATGGAGCAGGAGTGGGTGAGGGGACGAGCAGGACGGAATGGTAGATGTGAGGTGGAGATTGCTGGATGAATGGAAAATGTGAGATAAAAACCCATTCTTCGTTCTGTTCTGCATATCAAGCAATATTCGGTTGTAAATTTTAGCAGGGGCTTTTTTTCGTGTTCTGTGCATTTGCGCGTTTGTTTTTGGGTTGTTTTAAGGGTTGTCCTTAAGGTCATAATTTTTAAAGTATTTGCTGACATGTAGCAAAAAACAACATTTATAGGCTTTGATTATTTTATTGAAGAAATGTTTAATTATGTTTCTTTAAGTAAATTCATTATAATTTGGTTAGTTTATTTCATTTTTTAATGATTCGTTATCTCACTTTGGAGGTACAACGAAATAAACGTCAAAAGAGACAAATTGGGATTTTTCTTCCTCTTTTCCAATCATAAAAATTCAATTAAAGTAATCTTACGAGACATTTTACTTAATTGCAATGTTCATGAACTGTGAATGTCATGAAATTGTAAAAAAAGACAGTGAAATCTGAAGGTAAAGACCATTTTCATTTGTTTCGGTCTTTATGTGTCCTTCCAATCTTTTATCCCTATCGCACGCTTTCAATCACGTTCGAATGCTTGAGATCAAAATCACTTCACTTAAACACAACGGAACAAAACAGAATCCTTGTGGAGCTTCTTATGTGTGTGTGTCGTAGTGAATTTACACCAGCGGCACGATTTCTTCTGCTAAGGTAAGAGCCACATTCGCCCGTAATCTGATGAATGGCATTTTCCTTCATTCCAGCCATCTCGCCATTCGCGCGGCAAAGGAGCGGTGGATTAAGATTTTGCCGCCCTCCCTCGTCCAACGCTGCTTATCAGCGAGGAAACGAACACACTCATCCTTGGCGTCAGATGGGATGGGCTGGGCGTCGTTTGTTTACGTTTTCCTCGTGGATGAGGATACGATCGGGCAACAACACTTCTCGCGAGCATCCACCCGACGACACAGCGATGGAAAGGACATTGATAAGGAACAGCAGCAATCCTGTCCCATAGTTCCACACACACACACACACATGCACACGCTTTATAGATTGGTCGAATGATGAAGCTGGCGCGTGGAAGATAAGATGTCCTTGGTGGGGTAGATGACGGGAAAGGGGGTTCGGGGTGGGTTGAGCTCGACCAAAACATGGTCGCGATGTGGCGTTGGTCTTGCTGTGCTCAACACGCCACTTCTGTTGCTGTGCGATTGCTGATACGGAAAAGCGATATAATGTTATTAAGAGGCTATCAACACAAACCACATACAAATACACACATACAGCTGCGCGATGGCCTTACCCTTTCGCCGTTGCCATGACGGTAGAAGAGCCTCAAAAGCCGACCAAATACCGCAAGTCCTTCGAAGGGAAAGTGGCAGCACAAAGACAACGGCAACGATTGAGCGGAGAAACGGACCGATAACGAACTCCGGAAAAGCAGGTTGGTGGAGAGGAGTCGTGTGTGACCATGTGTGTTTGAAAACGTCTTGCACTCTGTGAGTGTGTTGGGGTGTGAAGGAAAAGTTGGAAAAGTTTTCCTTTCTCAACTTACATGATGGTGGGAGATGGTAGCAGTGGTGAAGAAACTACACGGGAGAGAGACTAGACAGTGGGACAGGAATTAGCATGTGGGGGATGACGGGGATGAGATGGTGTGGAAGTGTGTGTGTTATATCGCACATGTACAGACCATTAACGGTGTAGCGTGGTGTCATAAAACTGGTTGGGTATAGGATTTATGGCGAAATTATTTTAATTAGCAAGCGGCTCAGTCTCACACATTCGATTGAGGCGAGATCGAGATGATTAAGAGAGAATGTTCATTATGCCAATAATTTTACTAATGTAATTCGTTCAGCACAAGTTCGATGAGTTTTGAAACCATTTGATGATCTTTCTCCATGGGTGTTTTTTTAGAAAAAATGAGTCTTTTGAAGAATTGAAATTTGTTGCCTCACATGTGTGGAAGGACGATCCGTTACAATGATGAGCTCGACAAGCTTTATTGGCGATCTCACCATAGTGAATTAGACTCATCATGCTACGGTGGACTGCTCATGTCATGAGAATGATACCAGAAAACCCAGTCCGTAAAGCACTTTTAGAGCGTCCACATACATAGACATAGAAGGCTTGGAGAGCCCAAATTGAGATGCAGAGATGGCGTTGATGGTTCTGCTAAAATGGCTAGGGTGCCACTCGAAGGCAGACAAGGGCTCTAGACCGTGTGCGGTAATAAGGGCGATAAATAAAGAAGTAAGTAAGTAAGTAAGCCGCATTTATTGTCCATTAAAGATTTGATTGATATATGTAGAACATAGTTATGACTAAAATAAAATAACACCTTATTTTACAAACCTATTCTTTCCGTGAAGATTAGTAGATTCTTGAGATACTTCCTACAAAAAAATTAGTTTTAAAGAAAGACGAGCTAGACTGATAAATTGATGGTGAGAATAGCTGGACTAATTGCTTTGTTAGGCTAGGTTGGATGTGTTTTCAAAACAATTATAGTGAAGAATTGCATTTCACATGCGTCATAAGTAGAAATAAAGGTGGTTCGGCAGTAGATGCGACAGTGGTGCCGGTCTTCACACGACAGGACTGGGGTTCAAGGCCCATCTGGGTCGTTCTTCCATAGTGAGGACTGACTATTTAACTATGTGATATCAATATAGTCTAGCAGGCCAAAAATGGCAGTCATGACCTTAAGTGGTCGTTAGGCCAAGAAAGAAGAAGAAGAAGAAATAGCAATGCGGCCAGGCCCTTTTTGAGGAATAAAAAATAAGTCATTAACTGCTTTAAATCTATAATTGAGTATTAAAGTATTTTAAGTTTGTGAAGGGAATCCTATAAAAAAACTTCCACTTCACTTGATTCTTCTGTTTACAAAAACTGGATACAGTTTATCATGATTAAGTCCACCATAAGCGTCATACTAACTACCAATTCAAACGAATTGAATGTAAATAAAAATCAGCCGTTAGAAAACAACGATTACAAATGAGCTGGTGTCACAAAACGTGCCTGTTCAACCCGTCTATCTTAACACCATCGGAGAACACCGGGACAACCGCCAATACCACCAACAGTCGTGCCAGTTTGAGCTGATCGGCCCGTCGTCGTCATCGTCGTCCGAAAGAGGGATCATTCACGTACCGGGCTCATCACTAAACGCTGTCGGTCGGATCCTTCGCGACGTTGAAAAAGAATTCCAACCCATTTCCGACACCCATTAGCAGACGAGGCACGACTCGCTAGTGCTGACGCTCTCATCTGGGTGTGTATGTGTGTGTGTGACAGTGTTGGCATCGTTATACACAGCTGTCCGAACGACAAAACGTCCTTCCGGCATGTTGCTTACCGTTGTCGGGAGTCCCTTTCAAGGTGAATCCATTCGAATACCTTTTTCGCTCGACGAGCGCAGACGACGCAGCGGCAGAAGGTGGTGGTAAGGAAGCGATAATCTTCTCAAATGGATCAAATTTAATTTCCGTTTCATTCTCAGACACTTGCCCACGTGGCCAGCCAAACGGGCTCGTGAGTGATGTGGTGTGAGCGACGGTAGATTGTTTGGGAATGTGTTTTTGCCAAAAACGCCCAGATAGGGAAAGGACACTACTCTGATGGACTCTGATCGTTCCTTGCAGGAGGCAGGACCACCTGAGCAGTAGATAAAGCTCATCACGAGCATGTAACACTTTACTTCCCAGCATCCTGTGAGTGTGAGTTTTTTTCGGTTACATTCTATGTGTGTGAGTGTGTATTCGCGTGTTTTATCTCACTTACACCGTGCTTGACTGGCAGTTAAAACTGGCAACCCTCGCTCAACCCATCAACCACGGGACGATGCAGCGGGCATAAACACATTCATGGCTCACTGTTTGCCAGGGACAAAGCGATCCCTCCGAACTTTGGCACGAAGAGGAAAAGGGAACGGGGGCAGGCCGAGGAGTGGTCATAAAAAATGATAAACGAATGATATTTTACATCATATCGTGCACCTTTTTTAATCCTCTCATTTTCCATCATCAGCATCATCGTCGCCATCACAATCGCGATGCGGCGTGCGAACGAACAGGGAAGCGTTTGGTAGGGAGGGCAGACGGATCAAGCGCTGGTATCGTTCATTTGTAGCGGCAAGGCGGTGGGTCGGAAGACGGGGAAAAGGACACGACTGGCGATAAGAGTTTTAAAATCGTACCTTTCGGACATTGGACACCGTAGCAGCGAGATACTACTAATCGTGAAAATGGTAAATAAAACGACATCTTAATGATCGTCTCTAGCAGCCACCAGCCTTGCCGTGTGTCCTGCGACTGCGAGATGTCCTTTTCCCTAATGCCCTTAGAGGTCACCCTTATGCGTTCGCTATAAAACGCCGGAAAATTAAAGACAGTTTTTTTTGGGTTAAGGTGAAGAAAACCCGGGAAATAAAAGTTTGACCTACGCGGCTGTTCTGTCATGGGAGGAAAATGAACATAAACGGTGGCAATGAAGCGTTTGCAATTAAAAAGAGCAGCAGTGTTTTTTTAAAAGGGAGTTTTCATTTCCATTCTTGAAGGTGTAGTAGCGATTAAATAAGAACATTTGGTCACCTTGAGCCGTACACACTGAGAACCTTTAGATTTGGTGCTTTTTTCTGTTCTCGAAAGATTATCTCCATTCGCCATTAGTAGGCATAAAACTCCAAGGCACTCAAAGGCAGCAAATGAACTGAAAAGTGTAGGATAACCAACCTAAGAGAAAACAGGACGCGTTGAACGACAGGAAGGAATTAAAAGACGCACAATCGCTCCCGTCATGATTTTCCCATCTAAATAAGCAAATTGTCCCCGGCATTTGGCATGCTAATCGGTGAAATCTGTCTTAATGGCTCGTTCTGGTTGGAGGGAACGACGGTTCAGATTAGGAGCTTTTAAGATGGGAAAATAAAAATATTCTTGAGGTATTTAATTAATTTACCATGACTAACTGGAAGCTGATGGTAGTTTTATAAGAATAAGATTGCTTTTTAAATGAATCCTGAATCAGTTTAAGTAATACATCGATTGAAGCTTCATTGAACTCATTTTCTCAACCAGGTCAATCTACTTGAGATCGGCACCTAATCTTTATCGCATCCAGTCCACTTGGAATTCACTTTCTTATCCGGTAAAATATCCGCTTCCCTTTACCAGACATCGTAAAACTGGTAACCTTTCATCGAAACATGTAACGCTCCTTGCTTAGAACCCAACCGAATCAGCATAATCTCCCAAATCTTCCCCAAAAGCCGGATTTTATCCCGTCTCCCACAGCGTAATGACCAATGGAGATGCTTTTAAAAATCCGTAAAAAACTTTATCAACCCTTTTTCAGTCCCACAGGCATCCAAAATACTGTCACGGTGCGGGGAAAAGCGGCGAGACAGACCGCTTCACGCCCATCAAAAGCATCGCGAACACAAACTGCTGACAATGCGTGACTGTTTAGTGTCGCGAAAAATCGCGAATAATCACACTTTGAGGGTGGTTGGCAGGATGTATAGGATACGAGAAAGGCCCGGGAACACTCTATCAGTGCTAGGGGATCGGATTTATTTGAACTGGGACCAGCATCAACTTTAACGCCGAAGTATGAACCTCATCTCAAAATCTCCATCATAATCCCGCTTTAAAATTAGATAATGGAATGAGAGTAAAAGCTGCCCAAAGTGAGGTGAGAGTTTTCACTCCCTCATAGCAGCGCTTGGTAGATGTCGAGAAAAGTTCCAATGAGAAGGAAACGCAGGGTAAAAAACACGATTTCTGTTAAAATTTCCTTGTCATGGAGGCGCCTGGTCGCCCGTGATCGATGGCCGGCTGACGTTTTTCGTTTCGTATGACAATTGTAAACTGCATCAGCTCCAGCGAATGCAAGAGAAGGGCCGATGCCATTGGCAGACGTTATCAGCGGCACAATGCGGATAAGCGAGCACTGACGGACTGACTGACAACTGCCGATTTCAGGAAAAGGAAGGACACGGCAAGAAAAAAGAAGCGAGTTTTCATTTGATTAGAAATGCAACCAGCATTGTGCAACCAGTGCGCGGACAGGGTTGGGATATCGATGCATTGACAGGGAAAAACCCGGGGAAATCGTACCAAAAGCGAATCAGCAGGACGAAAGTCACACGAGACGGAGACTAAAAAATGCTCCGGGATGGGAACAAACATGTCCACATCCATCCATCGCCATTCTGGCCGGATGTCTAATCTCGCAAACGTCAACCGAGACAACCGGTGGAACTATGGCCACGTTCGTCATCACCGAGGATAGGTGAATGCATGAGATGGGAAAACCCGTGGAAGAGGAAGCGCGGTGACATTCGATAGCGATAAGCCCGTTACCGATAGAGTCCAACTGTCGAAAAGAGTTTGACGTAGGGAATTCTGTGTTTGGTCGCTTCTGGTATTTTTTTTTGGCGGTGGTCTTTACACGGCTGGAATCCATCATGCTTCTCGCGAGACCCCGTTCCCGCGGTGCTTATTGATTTGATGCACTCACACGCCAAATTATAAAGGAACGTACAGGGAAGAACAGTGGGGCATTCTGGTGGAAGTCACGACGGTCTTCGTTTACGTGTGTGTTTAGAAATCATTCCGGGTTGGAGCTATTCTTGGGACATTCCCTCACAACAACGCTTTTGGCCTTTGTTGTGAGTGAGATCGAGTCTTGTTGCATGAGACAGCGACCCTTCCCCGACGACTCCGGAAAAAGGAGGGTTCGTGGAGTGAAAAAACCTCCAAACAAAATGCAGACCCCGTCGAACACACAGAACAACACAACGCATCATTGTGCCGGAAGAGTCGTTGTCGGTGCATCGCGCTGCATTCGGCAATGCATTCGACTGTGCGCCAACGGCAAGAGTCGTGGTTCAATTGATATCCGTCGAAACGTGGAACTCCTCTGTCCACGTTCTGTTTGTTGTGCCGTTGGTTGATGTTGGCGATGGCGGTTGGTCCTTCGTTTGGCGTTCGATTAGCAACGAGTCTTTGCCAAGGCAATACCGATGCGAACGGTCGGTTTGGATGTTTGGATCAAATTCATCAAACCTTCCATCGCAGCGCCAATGAAGGGCGCTCGGTTCGATTTTTCCTCACAACGCATTACCTTCTGGAAAGAAGGACCGAGCACGGATGGAAAGCGTTGACAATCGTCATTCACAATCAAACTGCAGTCGGAATGCTTCTTCTGCGAACGGAACCGGGTGTTTCAATTGGGGGTGAAAATGCCTCTCGCTTTCCACAGGACGCATTCTCTCGCAGGGCATGGATGCTTCCGATGGGAAGTGCGTGATTGCATTCCACGTTGCGTTCGACGTGTAGCTCTCGTGGTGGGAAAGCGCGTTTCTTGTGTGGTGTCGCGATTTCATTTTTAACTCAACCGATGATACACTGCGTCCGTCGTTTTGGGGGGAACGCAATGAACCAGTGGCGCGAATTTCTGATGCAGTTTCCTGTTGGCGGATGACTGGAACAACGGCTTCCCTGCTTGGAGCTGTGTTTCGTGGAATGTTGCTCAGGTTTTCTCGGTCTAGGATGGAAGAAAACGGGGGAAAACAGGACACAGGGCAAAATGGGGATGCTTTCGGGTCAATTGTAATCGACCGTTGATGCACTGAAGTTCAAACATCGTCCGCGAACTCCGCACGGAACAAAAACCAGTGACCACGGACAAAACAACGGTCGCAAGGATGTGTGTCCTGTGGTTCTTCCGGTTGTTCGACGTCGGAAGCTCGGCAAATGCAGGCACCATTTAGGAAACGATCGTTCTAACCCGTTGGCAAATAGGTTTTTGGTAGGGTTTCTGGAGTCGGGTGAAAAGAAGGCGATGATGGCGTTTGACAGGAAATTTGATGAATGTTTGAAGTGATTAGTTTAGCGCTGAGTAATATTTAATTGGACCAATCGTTTGAAACATTGTATGGGTTTATTGTTTAATTGGCAACGTTTGTGGATTGCAGAGGAATTGAAATGCAAATTGTCGCCTGTTATAAGAGTCAGGCAATACTATGCAAAACAAATGCAATTTGAACATTTACGAGGCAGTCTCTAGTGATTGCTTTGTGCCGTGGTCAGGATTTGATTGGCGTTTTCTTGAGGAAACTAGCGATAATGAATTTCAAAATAAAGGTTGTAGTTTTTATCAATACACCTCGACAGCATGAAAGAAAGCTCGCTATAGAAATAAACTAAAGACGAATCAGTGACCGCTAAGGAGAGCATTTAATATCAAAAGAGCCAGTAATTCACAAACAACGTCTGCTTCCGTTTCTTATCAGCGCTCTCACCAGCATCACGGATACAGACTTCAATCAATCGCTCATGATGGTTCCAATTTGGTTTTAAATAACTGCACCACGACGAAGAAATGTTGATCGGAAAACGCTCCAGCAATATGCAATGGCTGCAGGTCGGTAGTTTCGTCCGGCCAACCGCCATCGACCCTGTTTAATCCGGATCGAAAAAGCAAACATCATTGCTGTGGATCGATTTCCTCTTCAGTCGATCAATCATGATGTGAAAAAGAGACGACGAGAGGAATAAAGCAAAACGAAAAAAGGGGGGGGAGGATGCTTCATCTTTACATCAGCAGACCGGAAACAGGAAGACGGGGTAAGGTGTAGAATCGTCCGACATGAGGGTTTCTCGCACAAAAAACGGAACACAAAAGGGTAAAAATAAAACAACGAGTGCACGAGATGCAGCGGGTGATTTTGATGACTCCTAGGGGGAGATTGTGCACTTGCCGGGCAGGAATGGTCTCGGGAAGCCTTTCGATTAGCATTCGAGGCCAACGGTTCGAGCCAGCTGCCAGTCGACCGGAAGACGATACGACCGGCGGAACGCCACTTCATTCCCGGTGGCCACTTGGACGATAGAGAACGGCAAGAGTCGAGCGGGAACGTTCAGGATAACGACGTTGAGAGAAAAAAAGGGAAGTCTTAAGGGTTAGAACAAACAAAAAAAGGCTAGTCTTTGAACAAATGATAAGCACGATATGCAGGATGCAGGAACTTTCCTCGCAAAATCGAGCAAAACGAGCGATTCTTGACTGAGGCGAGCGAGAACGATTCACTCGAGATCCTGATGCACCAGAATGATTGAGCAGATTTCGAAACTTTTCCTTAGTCGGATGGTTCTCGTGCCACTGTTGGAGAAATCACATGCACTGCAATGTAGGAAATCTTCACGATACTATGATTTTAAGAATCCTCCCGTTCAACCCCTTTTGGCTCCCACCGCCTCTGCCATTCGACTTCTCAGCGGGCTGTCGTTTAGCGAAACAAAGTTTCAGGCTTCATCCGGTTTTGATTTCTCACCACTCAGCCATCTCGGGCCAACCAGCTGAGGCGATATTTATTCTTTTTCTTAGCTGCTTCAGTGCTTCCACTCCACGTCTAAGGAAAGGAAGACCCGGGGTGTGGCTGTGTGCTTGTCTTGAAGGATCCCTCGAACGTCCTCGTCGTGCCCGCCTCGTTAAAGTCGTTATCAGTGGCGATGCAACGTTCGTTCGGAGCGTTCTTTGCCCGGTTTGACGCTTCATAAAGTTCATCATCATTTCCTCATTGGCGTTTCCCAATCCTCCAGCGCACACCGAGGAATGCATTCCTTGGCTGCTGGCTGCACAACGATTGCTGCATCTTACACTAGGGTGTGTGTGTGTGTGTTGAGTGCTATCCGAAGCTCGGGAGAACGGCTATCAGTGCGAAGTGATAGCTCCAATGCCATTGGAAAGGCAGGAGCTCCCTGGATGCGGCGAATGCGTCCAAGCGGGAGAACTTGGAACGAACTCGCTTCCTCAACGAAAGTTGGCTTTTCGTCGTGTGGCGGGGAAAATGGGAAAAAGGAGCCCGAGAAAAGGAGTGAAACGATCTGCAAACACATCAGCACAGAAAGAAAACGAAGGAGGAAAAATGGTCTTCTGGTGGTTTGCCTGTGTCTGTGAAGAAAAGGCTATGCAGTGTCGGACCTGATAGCCGAACATCGTTGCATCCTTGCGCTCGCTATCACTGTGTTGCCTCGCAGTGGAATCGGATTCCGGATTGGTTCCATACGCGTCAACTCGGTCCGACCACAATCCTGCGCGTCTGCTGCACCCAAGACGTCCCAGCAGTTGGTGAATGGTGACGTTAAATATTATTTATAAAATTTCGTATCACACAATTTATAACAAAAACTGCATCGCACCAGATTTGTTCGACTGCGAACGCGATAAAACGGCCATGCATTCGTGCTGTGAGTTTGTTGCGCCCCCGGTTTCTCTCTCGGAGGAAAAGCAGCGCAAGACGACAAGCAGGAAGCGGTATTCATGCTGTGTCATTGTAGAGATTGGGCGACTTTGAAGCTTGCAGCTGGTGCTGATTTTCTTGTCTTTCAGGAGCAAGCAGCAAGGAGCAGTTTCTAAACCAACAGCCAGTTCCAACATAAAGAAGGACACCTAATCCGACATCGTTGTTCGTTCGGAACCCACGACGAGGACACGATAAACGACGACATTTTATTTCCGTTGTCGTAATAATATTCGGAAAGATTTTCGGGAAGTGTGGCCGGGGAATGCAGGGAATGGAATTGAAAAATGCACCACTTTGAGCATGCACCGGGTGACAGCTTTTCCCATTTCCGGTAGGATCCAAGGCAAAGAGAGTTGTACGATCGAGTGTGCTTTCCCGTTTCCTCGTTTTCTCTATTGCTCATGGAATCCATGGTGGTGGAAAAGTATCATCGAACGGCCGGATCGGGGTTGTTTGCATAATGATGAAGACGTTCGATAGGTACCGATTTTGACACTCCATTATCGGACGACACCAAGTTCGGGCGTCGGATTATTGCCATTTATTCCGAGCTCGATGGACGATAAATGGCTGCCGGAACGGAATCTGCATTCTGCACACGCTGGTGGGATGTCGATTTTTATGAGAAATAGCAGAAAGGATATTACACACATTTGATGATCTTTACGGAACACACACATTCCGGTTACGGTTCGAGGGTTGAGGTCTTTTATCATGTTCGTTTAAACTCAGCGGACTAAATCAACAGACCAATGGTGCGGGCTATAAATCAAAAACATTTTTTCACTTACACAGTAACGAAACAATCGATCTTCGAGTGGTTACGGAAGCAAGGGATCTTCTCTCCGTCTCATTTTGACCCACAAGCAAGGCAACTTACCTGCAACGAAAGAAAGAGAGAAGGAAGCAATGGATAAATATCGAAACGAAACATAAAAACGCCAATATGGCCACGAGGATGTTCAACGTGGGCAAAATTTATGCACGGTCACACAGTGGTTCCGCACAGGACTCGAAGGATGGCCGTTGCCGAAAGGATATTGCTATCAAAGATGACTCCAGCCGGCCCTCGTAGCTCTGGTTGCCCTTCCCTTCGAGACGGGGACAGTTCGAGCAAATCGGCAATAAATTTCACCATCACCATCGCAGTGCGAGAAGTAATAGCGAAATCTATCACCATATCCGGGTTAGTCGTGCGGAGGTATGGGATGTCGCGGTTCTGTGTTTAATATTTATTTCCTATAGAAGGGAACCCTAAAAACCAATGTATTGGGATTGCTTAAAAGAAAATTTAACTTTCAGTGTAACATTTTATATTTTAGACATAACTAAAATAAGAATGAATTATCACAACATAATGTCCAACAACGTTTAAATAATATTGCTCTGACTATCTAGCTATGAGTAAATTCAAGTCATAGGGAGCCAGTCACAGGAAGTGGACTGGCTATATCTTCAAGATTAAGTTTTCATCTCATCGACTCTTCTTGATCGATGAGAAGGAAAGACCGGGACACATAGCTTATATTGCATATTGATCATTGATTGATCGGGTATACTCCTCACAAAATTAAACCCCGTCGTCGTTAGCTACGGATTCATTCAGAATGACTGAAAGCTTCGTCTTCGAATGAATCTTAGATCAGTTGTACGACATACGATTCCATTTGAAGTGTGAAAACTGTGAAGAGCATTTAATGCCTTTCTTCCTCTTCTTTTAAAAAGCGTTCTTTGTCTTCTTCCTTGGCACTACACAACCTTTAAAGGCCTCGGTCTGCCATTTCTGATTTTACCCATATTAAAGTAGTCAGCCCTGCGCGTACGGGGAGGCGGTCTAGATGGGATTTAAACCTCGGTCCTGCCGTGTGAAGACCGACGCCGCTGTCGCCTATGCCCCTCCGAATCGCCCCGAACAAAAAGTGTTAGGTATGGTTTTATTTCCACGTTCAAGAAGAGGTCTTAGGCTGCCATTTCTGGCTTCTTTGACTACAATGTATTCATCTTGCTGGATAGTCAGTGCTGCGTACGGAGAGCGTACAGTCCGAACGGATTTCGATTCCCGGTCGTGTGAAAATTGGCAATCTTCCTGCCCACCGTACTGTCTTCGTGAATGTTCAACTTCATCTGTTTGATTCATAAGTTTAGGAGTGTTTGAATAAACTGTTCCGCGTTAGATATGGTTGACCTGATAGGGTTACTGATTGGTACACCCTTGAGCTAAGGTCAACCAACGCAAACTGCAAATTGAAAGACTTATCGTTTTGTGAATAACCTTCAAGTGTGTAAAATTTGGGACTTTGTTAGTGCTACTATCACTTTACTTGTTGGTATACTGACGCCACAAGTCACCTTGATCTCTGGGTTTTGTCGAATAACCACTTTTTATGACTCATGCGCTGACTAAAAATGGGAGTGACTACACAATACCCAACTATAACAGCCAAAAGCTTCATATCGACCTGTTAACCTTCAGTACCAGCGTTAAAGCTACAAGTTATATGAATAATTTATATTAAAAAAAAAACCATAGACTCAATAAGAACCTGTTTGTTTGACCGCAGCTCAAAACCACTTAGCGCTGGTTCATGGGCGGTTGTGTGCATTGAGCCATGAAATAACGCACGTGGGCGCTGTAGTTCCGATAATTTGAAATCAGACTCCTGCAGAAACGTATTTCAAATTTTCCCATATGCCTCTGTGTGTCTCCTCCGTTCTCTACCAACTTGGGCAATAATCCAACGCCGGCCAGAGGTTCATTCCAATGTATGGGGAAACAATATCGAGGTGCCAGGACATTTGGGTGGGATTTTTATTGTCCACCGGGCCTGTTGCGTACCTTTTGAGGTAGTAATTAATTTGCGACTGATATGGAATTTTCCTCATCAACGCCTTCGTTCAATAGGCGCGATGGGGTTGTATCGAAATGCAGCAGTAACAGAGCATTGGAGTTGGTGTTTCGAAGCCGATAAGAGTTTAAGCTGTGGTGGGAATGTGTTGGATGAATCCAAATATGGTTGTTTTAACCAATCAAAAATAAAAATGCATTTCAGTGATTTTATAGTTCTGAATATTATATGTACAAATGGAGACCCACCAAACGCTCTTTGGATACCAGGAATGTCCCTCTAACGATAACAATTCCTTCTTGAAACTCTCTTGCCAGAGAAAATCTTCAAAATGCAATTACTTTTGCTGTCCATCAACGCAAACCTGATCCGAGATGGCCATCACGCGTTTGAATTTATTAATCTTCCAGAAAAAATAACTTCTTCCCAAGTCCGGACGAAAGGATTGTTTGCTTTCGCAGCTCACTCTCCAGCACCTTCCTTGAGAAGACGCCTGGCACAGCAATGTCACTTCTCCAACAGTACACCCCCTTATCCGTCTGGAATGCTGCTGGTGGCTGAGCAGATAAGCGCTCACTTACCACAAACAATCTCCTTTCGCAAGGGATTTTTTTTCCATTTTCCGACGGTTTTCCATCCATACCCACTCGATAAACCATCGTTCGATTATGGAAAAGCGGTAAAATGTCACCAACGCAATCGATTGGCTCGGCGAACAGGCGAACCCGGTGGCCAGCCAGGGGTGGGACTCCCAAAGTCCAATTTTTCGCACTGTCAATCGTGCCCAGGAATGTTGACCGTGTGAGGTGCGATATCGGAAGGCATGTAAATCACGACATGCACACAACCAAAGTCCAAAGTCGGTCCAAGTGGTCCGACACCGTGGCGGGCGAGTGGTCTAAGCATAAGATTTATGTTTCAGCATCGATATCGCGCTGACGGCGGTTGCTGTCAACGTGCTCGGTTACTTTTTCGGGTACCGTCAACATACACATACGCCCTAGTAAAACCGAGGAAAGAGCAAAAAATCGTTTGGTCAACGACACTAATCAAAATCGGGTCCACCGGTGGGGAAGGATTCCTTCGACAGGCTTCGCGTTTGTAATCGCACTCGCGACTGGGAGCATGGGATTTAGCTTTGGCCGAGAGATAATTTATCGCCATCGGTCGTGAGGACGTTGGAATATGTAAAAACAGCGTTTGTTAGGTGCAGATAAACCGTGTACTGGTTGTATCTATTGTTTGGCTTAAAGGGGGCCGTCTATCGTCTCCGCATTGTTTGGCGATGGTGGAACGAATGGGTGTAGCGGAAAAAAGTCCGTTTAACAAGCGTGTTGAAAAAAGAAGCTTTTTTTGAAAAATTGTTGGCTATTGCGCCTTATTTTAATTTCCTCATGGCAAAAACCGCAATTATTTTTAAAACGTTTATAAACGTATTGAAATTCTCTCAAAACAGCAATTCTGATACTTCACGCTTGATAAAGGCCATGTTCTCCATACCATTCCAGAAGGGAAAGTCACCTTGGAAGTGTTGCCTTTCCCACCCTTGATCGCGTTGGCAAGTCAATGCTGGCAACATTGCGATTTGGGGCGGTGCTAGTCGTTGCGGTCGAATAAGCATACACCTTTTTAGCTTTTGCTTGCTTTAAACCAGTGTTTTGCTCCACCACAGAACTTCGCCATACTTTTTATCGCAAATTCTGTTTTCATCCGGCTCGTGAGGTGGTCCGAAGGTATGTTTCTTTCGCGTACTTCACTTGCTCTCTTGCTTTATCTTCACAGCTTCATAGCTGGTGGTGTTGCCGTGCCGTGCTTGGAATCGATCGTTTACATACCGTGAATGTTGGGGAACTGCTTGACCAATCGGAGTCCGAGCAATTGCTTACCAACACTGTAATCCCTCGGTACATAAACAGCATAGCAGTGTGCTGTGGGATGATCAGATGCTTCATCTCGATTTCTCGAAGTGTGAATTGAGAGAATCTGTGAGAGAAGCTTAAAAGATCTTTGGTGTGATCTTTGACAGTCAATTCATGGATTGAGCATTACTTATAGTTCAAAGAACTGGTCTTTGTATCAATAGAAATCGCTTGACATACGATTGTTGATGTCTTAAAGCAATATCTTACGAATTTTGGAAGTTCTCCAGTCACTATCCGCTATCCGTCCAGCGTAATCTTTCCCTAATATTTTAAGATTAATGAAAATAATGCCGATGGCTGAAAAAGTTTTCGTTTAAGTCGATTGGAGATCGGAGCGGGACTTAATCGCTCCCAGCTTCGTTGTGATGTGGCAGAACCCGTGATCGTTTCCGGTGAAGCCTTCACCAGCCGGCCGTAGAATAGAGGGCGGGATTTACATCTGCATTTAGCTGCTTCTCTCGTCTCGCGCACCACGCAAGAACAAACTATCAACGGATAGCCATTTGCGATCTACCAAGACCCCCGGTAGACGAGGACAGGGCGAGGGAAATAAATCCCTGATAAGCTTTCAACGCACCATTCGACGCATGCAAAGTGAAGGCTTGTTTGTACGGAAGGGAAGAGAGTTGGCTCGGGGTGGACACAAGCCCCGAGTGATTTCATAAATCCCGAAGGTGGTTCTTGCGCGATGCGTGTGGAGTGGAAGAATTTCCGTAATTTATTGCTTTAAGTGCTGGATGGCGATAAGCCAACTGATATCATTCTTCACCACCGAGCGCCAGCGCCAGACTCTGAACACGTGGTGCGGGAGAGCAACGAAGTCGACGCAGTGTAGGTCGGCTCTTTGCTGTTGCTGCCGTTGAAATCTTTCGTTCTGTTCCCTCAGCCCCGAGAGAGGCACTCGGAATAGGGGTTGGAATGCAAGGGAAAGGGTGTAGAGATAAGTCAACGAGAGAGCAGAGAGAATGGAGAGATGATATGGACCAAATGTAAACCATTTTTCGTCGGCTTAGGGATTGCTGATCGAGACAATATATCGCAAAATACCAAATTGTCGCGCCATAGTCCGTCGGACCGTCCGTCCTGGATGGCGGCTTCATGACCCTTTTTCTTGTCGAGAAAGCAATGGAGCCAAACGAATATTGGAGCTTCGTACAGACTTCTCCATACCTTGAGGCTCTGGTGGAACTCCCTTGAGACCAGGCACGCAGCGATCATTTGTAGTGGCGCCTATCGAAGATAAATTGGCTCACTTCTTGGGTAACTTTGTGGTTCGTTGCCTCTTTAAAGGAGCACGGGTAATCATGCCTCCTGGATGGTGCCAATAATCATGTGCATTCCATTAGAATGTTAAAGTACATTCCCGATACAGGCACTGTGATAACCGAGAGCAGAAGAACTGCAACGCACCTTATCGCTTTGGCTCATTTCCAGTAAACCATTCACTAGATTAGAAGCACCTTAAGCGATCTTGCTGACCTACCGAAGAGTATGATTCATTAAAATCGGATTATTAATTAGCACGAGCCGGCTCTCGAACTAATCCTATCGAACTTCCACCAAGCAACGTCTGTACCAGGAGCCAACCCGAAGTAAAAGGTTTTCGCCTTCTCGAGAAGCCCCAAAATCGTGGTCCATTTAGTTAAGCTATCACACATCACCGGCTTTGTATCGTGCCGTCCCTCAGACGGAATAATATCTCCGCTGCCGAGTCAAGGACCTCTGACATTAGCACGACCAACCCGGGAGGGGAGAGAAACGCACTATCTGATAAGCTCGCCAAAAGAAAAGCAACCCGGTCACTGATAATGCTGGCAAGCGGGTTGGGTAAGTCTGCAAACCCGAAAGCGTCTTCAAATCAGTGAGCTCCAATCTAAGCGGTGACGGCACAACAGAAAAAAGCGAACCAAAAACTAACGAAAAACAGCCATTTTTCGATGTGAGGATCGTAGATTTGGCAGGCTGCCGTTGGCTGTTGGCTTCTGTCCTATCGTGGGGAGAAGCGGAACAGATGAACCGATGGAAGCGAGGTCGGTGAAGACAAGACAAGAAATAAAATAAATAAAACCACTTTAGATCGTATGCTTGCGATCCATTAGGTTTATCACGGCGCAGTGATCGAACGTGGTGAACGGTGGTTTGTGCGAGTGGAGAGGAACAGGCGGCCTGTCGTTGGGACTGATTCCGATTGTGTTGACAGCCTCTGCTAACTGTTAACGGTTGATGTGTGGCGTGAATCGTAAGCATTGCGCTACTTACATCGCGTTGAACATCCTCTTCAGTGGTCGATCGTTTCGATCGATCTTCGCGTGTCGTTCTCTCGGAGTTGGTTGGTTTTGTTGTGGTCACATCCTTCGAATCTTCTCCCGATAGTATCAGTAGGAACAATAAAATTGCAGTAAATTGACACACCGAGGTGGATGAAAGTACAGGCGACGTGGGTTTGAAAAGGCTTGTTGGTGAGATGACCCGAAACATGCCGAAAACAGGCAATGAAACGGGCTTTAACGGGTTTGCGCGTGTTATTTTTGAGGGACATGGAATAGTGTTGCAAGCTTCCAGAGAGGTCGAAAAATAAGTGAAATCACCGTTTGAGTTGGTTAAGATGGGGAGAGCCTTTCTGTAAGGAAATAAGTTAATGACAAATGTTTTCTGCAGGCGATTTGGGCCGTAAAAGGAAGCGATAGAAATCATTCTTATGGCACTGCGGACAATCCGATGTAATGAGCAATAAAATGGATGATTTAAGGCAGGGAATATGGCTGAAGTCCGTTTATTTACAGGGGCTATAATGGAGGAGAAGTGTTTAGTATTGCAGTGCTCTTAATGTTAGTACCTGTTTCCTTACCACATACAACTCATTCCTATAAATGAATTATGATGATTATCACTTTCCGCTAGTAATGAACTAGATTCTTCGGCCATTTTGTAGTGGATTCCCGCTCCTGTTGTAGTCCAATCGGTAGTGTTTTATTAACGAGCGATAACCATAACTGAACAATAAAGCGAGACCAATACCGACGCATAAGAACCGTCAGCAAAAGAACTGAGCGATCGAGTAAGCCACGAACCCCACTACAACCGATCGGATATTGATCGAGCGATAAGCCAGTACTTCAAAACAAACATCAAACATCGCGCACACAGTCCACCAGGAGCTCTTCATAATGTAATGCGCCACGAGCAGATGCATAATTAATGAGACAAATTATACAGCAGAGCGGTGTGAATGGGAAAAACAAACGCCATGAAGCAGGTGGTCACCACCATTCATCGTTCCCGGCTCGGTCAAAGGCACATTCAAATGGACGAAATTAACAACATAATTACAGTTTCCCGCTGACCGAAGCCAACCAATTGAAGTAAAGGGCAGTGGCGTTTCCCCTTTCCCCATGGTATTGAAGGTTCTGGAAAGGAAAACCCCGAAAATTACACCCCATTAACGGATTATTTGACTAAACAACTATTATCCATGCGAATGGGGAACTGGAAAGGAGTTACGGTGAAGGAATATGGTGTGAACACACTCCACTGCGGTTGAGCTTAATCATATGGTAAGTTACTCCCAAACGAGCGTAAGTGTGTGTGAGTGTTTATTCGATTAACCTGATTTCGATTGTTGGTTGATTGGTGTGAGTGTGGAGGCAGTCCAAAGACAAATGGTTTATTTGATCTTAAAGGAAGCGAAGGGCGGTAATTAGATTGAAAAGGAAAGCTTACGGTGGGTCTTTTCATCAATGAATATCTACGAAGCGTTGTGAAAAATCAGACAAATATTAAAACAAAGCCCAATTAACTAACTAAACAATTGGAAAGAGGTTTCTTGAGGTGATGAGATGGATCTTAACGAAACCTACCGAAGACAGGCTCATCTATAAGAGATTAAGCAGTGTTTTATTCACGTAAGAGTGAGCTGAAAGGTTCCTATCATCAAGGTGACATGGTTTTTGCCCTCTCATATGGACCCTAATCACCATCAATGAGGCATTCCTTCATCCCTCGAAATAGATGTTGAATGTCAAGAGCCTAATTCCTGTGCCCCTTTCTATGACAATTTAGTACTTTCACCACGATAACACCCACTCTCGGGTCGAACAACAATCCATCCGGATGGCGACAGAACACAGTGGGCCACGTTCATCAACGATGATGGTTGTAGATGATATTGATCACGGTCGACCGGGACGGCTGTAACTGTCAACGCTCAGCTCGGCTTTCGGTCGTCGTAATCGGGCCTCATCAATCTAAACATTACGCCACCGTTCTGGGTCACTACTGGGTCGGCCAGTATGCCACAGTCTCGAACGGTCTAATTCATAATGTAAACAGCGTAATGAGTATGTGTTTGGGGCCGTTCGGACCGACGACGCACGAACATTGCAGCTGTCCATCAAATTAACACCATTAATTTCTCCGATCGATTAAATTCGGTGGATAGGGCCAGCAGCTGATACGCATCGAGTTTGTTCGACGAAGGACATTTGTTTTCCTGATTTTTTTGGGCAAAGGACTAAAGGTGCTAATGAAGGGGATGGTTCAATCATCGTATAAAGCCCTCATTGGTAATGCATGTTTGGTTTGATTATTGTCACTCGAGTTGATTTGTTTTTGGTTTGCATAATTACGGCCAACGATTGAGGCTTATTTGAGGCCTGGAGGGTTGGAACTACTAATGGAATGAAGTGGAGTGTGAGCCGGTTATGTCTCTACCACAACTCTTCATCCGTTTCTAATGTCCTTATTGGATACTTTCCTCTTGAAATCCTTTTTATAACTGACACGCTCAAAATAATCAACACATTTGCAAACGAGCGTGACACTTTCCCGGATAGGATTCGTATGACGGTTCCACTGCTCGTGGCTTCTTCTAGGCTACTCCTCACATCCCTCCATCCAGGGACGATTAACTTTATCTGCTTCAACCGGGCTTGGACTTTGGCTTGGACTCAGAGCGAATCGCGTTTTCGGGAAGAGGATTTTTCATTCACCCAATGCCGGTAAGAATCGGATAAGTCCAGCATATCCCATCCGCCGGAAAGGAGACAACGGAGACACTCGGATGGATTCTGACGCGATTTAGTAGCTCGCTCGACTGTTTCCACCGTGCTGTGCCGTCTGTTTCTCGTTGGACGGTTTATTGTTTATGCGCTATTTATATCACCCACTCCATGACCGTCTATTGCAATTTCCAGCGCGAGTGACAGATAAAGAAACAAACGTCCGCTCAAATCCGACTCGGTCGGTCGGTTGGACGCTTTCAGTTCCAGATGGCTCGGTTTAGAATAAATATCATATCATGTGCGCAAACACTCACACATTCGGTTGAGACGAAGAAGGAGACTAGCAAGAAGACACATACATACTCGATGTCACCAAGGACTTAGCCACGGCCGTCGCGCGGGTTTTTCGGAGTGGAAATGCAATTCGTTTTAGTCATCGTGATACAAAACGGTTAGCTTCAAAAGTTATTTGGAATTGGAAATGGGGTTGGTGGACAATCATAAGGGTGAGTCGCGGATGCAGCCAAGCGGAACTTTTGAACGGGAACTCGAGGGTAGAAGCGCAGCTATCATATCACCCGGCGAAACGCACTTCAAGGTGAAAATATGTGTTCATAGGCACCGCGAAAGAACACATTGTCACCCCCGGGTGTATCGGCAGGGTGGGACGTTCTTGCTGGAAGACACCGACCCAACACACCGTTCCGATCGTTCTGCATTCGTGTGTGTGAGATAGCACGACGAATAAAATATATTGTCTATCTAGTTGCGACGATGATGACCTGCAGGTACCAGCAGGTTTTATTTGCAAAACATTCAACCACGCGATCGCACACTCGGTTCTTCCCGAAAGAAGGGGTGACTCGGTATGCGCGTGGGTCTCTGGCGGGTTCCAGTTGTCACGGAAAGTATCAAGGAAATGACAACGGAACCGCGCAACAGATAGCATTGGGAGGCGCCGAACAACAACCCCCGCGGACTTATCGCACCGTGCGGTTGGAAGTTGGAAAATGAACTCTGGAGCAAGGGGTGGTTCCTTCTGGCGCTGGTGGTGGAAATGTTCTGATGGCACTTAGGAAACACTTGCTATAAACTGTGCATATCAGGGAGAGTGAGTGTGAAGCGGAGAGACATTGAAGGGAGTTAGTGCGTTATGCTGGTGAAATTTATGCACTCGGCTGCTGCCACCTTCATCTTGATTGTGTGGAACAACGAGTGTTTCCGGTGAAACTAGTTTTGTCGCCAACGAGTACTCGTAGAATAATAATGCGAAACGTCTTCGGCGAAACTGATGCCAGAAATGGAAAGAGCGGTGCAATGGTTAAACATTTATCAAATCAGTGGAGTGTGTCCTGTGGAGATACTTTGCCGTGGTTGGGAAGAAAGGCTATCAGGTGAAAAAGGAGAATTGTTCACCTGTGACAAATATTTCCTCAATCGATTTATGATATTTTACAACTTCTTTACTGTTTATCGTTTGGAAGGCACAAAGCAAAATGGCTAGTAAAATATCAGAACGATGCACTTGTTGAGACATTTGAAGAAACTCATCGTAACTCCCAGATCAGATCACATCAGATGGTGTCCAGCTAATAAGTGACTCTGAGCTGATCATTCAAGTCTCACATCTAGTTGAGAGTATTTAGAAGTAGATAAAATGAAGGTCTAAAATGGCTCTTATATGTAGTTTAGTTATAATAAAACTCCATTTTAAATCGTCTTACCAAAGTGACTGAGATTGATACTATCATCGATTTCCGTTTTCGTGGACGATAATCGAGCAAAACTGATGACCGTCCCCAAATCTTTTTTTCCTCAATCTCCATCATCTAAGCGTCTGTCATTCAGCGATACATCATCACCCAAGACTCGGCAGGAAATTCATCCCTCTCTTGATACTTCACCAGGACCACCCATACGCCAAAGATCGGGAAAACAAATCTCTCAAACACTTCTCACCAAGAGCACAAATCAGCAAGGTATGATTCCGATCCGTCCTACATCATCCAAAACTGATTGCTTATGGTTATTTTCCCACTTGTTCAGTTCGTTCAGTCTAACTCCTGTCTGGAAAATCGTCACATAACCCTTCGGAAGATATTTCATCACCCAAATTCCTTCCTTGTACCCTGCCAATCGGTTCACTTCCGCTTTCGGGCGCTTCTCATGCTCTGTTCGCTGATTTAAATCTTCTTTTCGGTTTTTCTCTTACGCTGCCACTGAAGTGATTGGACGCAAGCGACATCCTGGTGCGCCCAGGGACAAAGTTTCAACGGGGTTACGTCAACGAAATGGAAAGATTGTGAGTACCATCACTTCATCGTCCAAGTTCCTTCTTTTCCGCAGCTCCTCTCCTTCTTTGTTGCTTTGTGTCTCTTTTTAACCCTCAAACTGGAACTCATGAGGTTCTGAGGCAGTCTCATTACACTGGTAGCGAAGATAGAAGAGATGATAATAAATTATGCTTCTCTTCTTCAGGTATCATTCCATTGCTACATTTCAGTCAAGTCGAAGAGAACCTCACGCCTGTTAGGGAGATTTGGAAGTAGATTCGCTTTCATCGAATGGGGTTTGGGGAGTTCCACACGGTGCAGACAGATAGCAAGGAGTGTAGCAAGTTCAGCTTCCTTTTTTCCCAGTCTCGACCGACCGACCCGACTATCGGGGGCAGGAAATTAGGAAACACCGCTCGGAATACGGAATTATGTGACATGGATTTATTTATATGATTCTTTTCACATTTTTTCCTGCTCTTGTGAAGTGAGGGAATTCCATCTCTTTCAGGCGGATGTGTCAACCCGAAGAACACTGGGACCGAGATAACCGTATCAGAAATCTAAAGGTTGAAGAACTCCAATCGAAGCCTCGGTAACTCATCTGAAAGAATGATGACGGCTTTTGGTGTTTGTGAAAATTGAGAAGAAATTCATAAAAATATCACCCATAATGAGTCCCGAAAGCCAATCAGAAGATGAAGCAATGTCAGTACGCCCTATCAAGTTGTGGAGTCATTTGATTTATATAATACGGAAAGCGTTTCATTTAAAATTGGAAAAGGGATAATTTACGAGGAGCAATCAGTTCGGGGTGCATGAAATATTGAACTGTTACTAAAAAGTATAAAGAAGCGATCACACATAAAAAACAATCATTCGAAAGAGGTTCGAAATTGATAACCTACATTTGGAAATGAAATCGATCAACGGCTCAAATCATCGGTAACATTTGTCATCAGCTTAACACCATCGGCGGCTTACCGAAAGTCGTACAAACAAAGTATCAGAAGCGTGTTGCAAGTAAGTGCAGTTTCGTTCAGGAAGTGGCCACCAACTGAGAGGTTTGCAATGGGTTTTTGCAACACTTTTGGCGAATAAGAGGGATCATCAATCAGGTGAACTTTATCTGGGATTATTTACTCGTATTTTAATACTCTTTTACTTGGTAGTGGTTGGAGCGATTTTTTAAACAGTTTAAGTATAGCAATCTAAAACAAATATTCCAAAAAGGATATTTAAAACTCCAAGCAATCAACAGTTTACTAAGAAAAGGGAGACTTTTACATGCAAATCCCAACAACGCTGTGATTAAACCGTACTGCTTCAGGATTCCTCACTAATGTCTTTCGTTTTGTACTCTCCACCACAAGCCGCTGTGATGTGATTAAACACAGTCCCCCCACAAGCTTTTAATCCCGCTTTCATCCACCCAATCATTAATCATCTTTTCATCGATTTATCGAAACGGAACGACCCACCATCGAACCGTCGACACAGTTCCCCGTCACACCGACCGATTGATCGAACGAACGGTTGCAGTGTCAGCAAATGCGGCCACGGCATTAAGCTCGGTGACGTTCGATTTTTCATCGATTTCATCAGCGTGTCTGGTCGTGCGATCTCGGACGTGGGCGTAAGTCGGTAGGCCGATGACCATCGATGGAGAACGGTTCCCGGGACCGATAATCCATCCAGCTTGGCAAATGTCTTCCAGCAAAGGTCGTGGCATGGAATCAAGTTTGGTTTTTGATAAGAAACCGGTCTGTTTAGAACTGAGGAACCGAATTCGTCGTCTGGGGGACAATTTTGCAAACAAATCGGTGGTCGAAAGAGAAGTGCTTCCGGACGCCTAGTAAGTATGGACGCATGTTTGCTTTGGTTCGTTTGATAATCGTAAATTCTCGCTAATGGCCCAGTTTGTTTCTTGTCCACGGTGCTGCAAAGGACAACTTCCGGATGGGAAATGTCCGCGTGTTTTTAAATTCTCCTTCAGCTAGGGCTCTAAACAGAAGCACGAATCGGTGACATTAACACAACGGAAAAATGTGGCCACAATGATTCACCCTCGAGTGGCGAGAGTTATTGAAAACGGATCTTCATTGCGAAAAACTCGAACCGCGTACAACACATCGGACATGCCACCAGGAATAGCACCCCACGGCAAGTGGCCACAACCGTCTTGCGGTGGTGGGATAATTAAATTAATTCT
Organism: Anopheles stephensi; assembly: GCF_013141755.1. NCBI lineage: Eukaryota > Metazoa > Arthropoda > Insecta > Diptera > Culicidae > Anopheles > Anopheles stephensi. The sequence continues at coordinate 54,155,474 of NC_050203.1, read as the reverse complement.
ATTGTTGTAAAGCATCACATTAGCCGAGTCGTTGAGCGGAAAGAATCGAAATCAACGGTCCAGGTCTCGTCCGTGTAGCGTGAAAAGAACTCACAGAACGCCCTGAACGTGGAAAACAAATAACGCTTCCTGTTTGTGGTGGAATGGAACGCGAATTATGACCGGCAACGACGCTATTTATGTGTCTTCCGGTGGACAAGCGGGACAGGACATACGAAAACATATTTTAAAACACTCCGGGCTAAGGGAAGCCAGCTAAGAAGGACATCACCAAACGACCACATACGGGTAGGTGCACCTTATTATGTTAATGCAATTGCTATGCAATCGACTGTAAATGTATCGAGCATGTACTCCTGCCACTGGTCCACCTGGGCAGCTAGTGCAAGGAACGGACTGCCCTGTGACGTACACCGCCGTATTTCCGGTTGAACGTAGGAAGCCATTTTCGTGGAAAGAAGGACGAAAATAAACGATTATTGTGTTGGTGGATCGAACCGGACCGGAACCAACGCGAGCTTATTACGACCTACCGTGCTGTGTTGCAGGGTGTTGATATCCTTTTTGAGCAAAGTGACCAGCATGTCGCATTATTGGTAAGCGCAATACCATGGAAAAAGTACTCGTGCTATGTGTTGCCTTTCTGTTAAACACTTTTTGCTTCCTTGTGCTCGTCTGTTGTATTGTAATGCTTCCTTTGTGGCTACTATCCTCATCTTCCACAGCAAAAGTGGTTATGGTGGGTTAAGGATAGCAAGAAATAGTTTATCGAAACATTTGGACAGGAAATTAGCTCTTGCTGCTTTCCAACTGGAATCCAAATTCGATTATTAATAATGAAGACTTGTGAAGTGGATATTTTTTAATCATGCAGATCGGGATGGCCGTATTGCTGAGGCTTAAGAACTGAAGATCAAATTATGTATTCTCAAATAAACTTGAAACGGAGATGCGGAAAATATCATTTATATCATAATTGTTAGTGATAGGTTCCATCTCAGCATGGGTTTCAGATGGACAGGAAATTATCGTTAAAGACATTTTAAACTCTAATCATGCGCAAAGAAAAGTTAGTCGGGAAGTAGTACTTAAAAACTACTAGGAATCAATTGAATTATGTGCCCTTGAGCTTCTATTGAACTTCCGCCTACCATGTTAGTGGCGATTTCATATAACCATTGGGCTTGGTCCGGTGGCCTGTAAGAGGCGAATCAGGACTCAAAGACCTAAAGCCTCCAAAAATAAATGATATAAAGCTCTGATGGCCCAGGTGACAGTGCCGCAGATCTTCATCCGGCAAAAAGGGAGTTCAAATCACATCCAGATTGCCTCTTCGTAGGCAGGGCTGACTAATTTGCTGCGGGTAAAATCATGTCACAGAAAGCCATAAATGGCAGGCCACGAGAACTATTGAGGTTGTAGTGCCACGAAAGAGGAAGATTCATACGACCAGCACCACTGACACCATCATGGTTATCGAGAGCTTTCTTCCGGGATATGAAATACTTATGCGCCCTAGTGCTTCCGACTTGGAGTAAAATTATTCCTAGAGCACGCCATAATTGTCCGGTGCTAGGTGCGTCAGTCTCAAAGTTGTCGCTCTTGTTTTTGAAGTTGTACAATTGATTTTTTCTATACTTATCATCATCAGAAAAGATTGTGATGACAAGTGATGTTACACAATACGCTTTGAACAACATTAGAACAATAAGATGTTGTCCGACTACCTGTCGCGATATACGGTATTGCAATTATTGATCCTTTATCATTTGTCCCCTACTCCCAAAGAAAAAGCATAATTGGATAAATACCAAAAATTAGAGACACTAATTGGTTTGAAGGTTGGTATAACAAGGTTGAAATAATTGTACAAGTATAGTAATTAATAAGTAAAAAATCTTAGTAATCTTCGTACGAATCAGGTTCCATTCATTTAATTAGGTTTGATGCGGAAAGTTCAAACTAGCAGTACGCCCACGTCGCCCTAAAAAATGAGAAAAATGTATATAAAGGACAGCTCAATCGGGATCAGTACATATATTTCTAAGTGTGTAAAATAAAATCATACAAACCATAATAACCGTCAGCCAATGAACAAAAAGCTTCAATAACTTTTGAAGTTGGTTCAGAGATATTACTTTTGGATTTATGTAGTTGCACATGATAAACTATAGACAAAAAGCTTAGCTCAGTAGAGCGTATTTCAACAAAAACAATAATAAACTGATAAGGATGGACCCTAAAAAACATCTCCCATTCACCGTACTATTATTTTCGTCCTCAGCATTTCCGTTTTCATATTCAAACTCAGTTTTTACCTTCATCCAAATCCACCTTTTTGTACATCGCTCATCCAATAAACAATAAAACAATGGATGTTTCTATTTTTACCGATATTTCAATTAGCTTTCTGAACAATGGAAAAGTCTTTTTTTCTCTTTCCCCTTCCCAATAGCTTCTGTGCTGACAGCATTAATTCGTGCTGATTCTCTTAATGCTCACTTTTTGCTCCCGAAACCGTTTGGACTCGTTTTGTTCCTTTCCATCTGAACTCACGCACACAAACACACAATCATACTTTGATTTCTGCTTATGGAGAAGGACTTCATAAAAAATCCTCACTTTTTTCGTTTTATTTTGGAAAGCATCAATCGAAATTTGTTTTATTTTTATTTTACCGGTCTATCTTCGCCCTTCCATTCATGCCGTGCAACACCCGGCGCTCAGCCCAACGGACGCATCGATGCATCCAATTGCACTTAATGCATCAAAGTTTTTTGCTCTCATGTGCGGCAGGATGGTGCAAATGCCAGCGCAAACAGTTTATTACCGGCCTCTTGTTGCATTGTGTTCGATTTACCTGTAAACACTGACTCGCGCACACACACACGCTCACAAACACTTGTGCCTCCGGACATCCGGAGTCTTGCATTGGACGGTAGGCGGTCATGCAGGAAAAGGGTGTCTACTGTTGCATTTATCACGTTACCAACATGCGACCACATTCTGCTGCTGCTGCTGCTGCTGTTGTTGGCGCATTGCTTTCGGTGCAACGGTGTAGAAAAGCGTTCCCCGGTGGCGTTAACCGGTTCGCATTACATTACGCACGACTCATTGAAGCGTGTGCCATTTGTGCGTTGTGTGGTTTGAAGTGGCACTGTGGAGTGTGATTACACTTTTATTTAAGGCATCGATGATGAAGTGTTAAAAGAATCGCATGTAAAGCTTTTCTTCTGGGTGAAGGCAATTCCGTTCGAATGTTTATCGAGTTGAGTTTGAATATTCATCATCATCTCAAGCAAAATAAATCAGGACGCAAATCTGATGACACCTTCTGAGCACCGACATTCCAACGACTTCGGCGCGCTGTGAGGTCTTGGAGGGTACCGAAATTATTCACAGTTCTATCACCCCGCTGACATCAGCTGGACGATGGCGAAATCGAACACGTCACCGATCGTCCGATTGCTAATTCCTTCGTCGAAACTATTCGGACGTTCTTGGCACGTTCCCTGCATACCAATTACGCACAAAAATCGACCAAATAATCGACTGAAAAAGGGTAACAACAAAGCTCGTTCAAATCGAAAGGCGAATAATAAGGGAACGAGAAATACCAAGGGGAAGAAGAGAGCCAACGAAATCGACTGCCCATTCAACACGTGAGGCGATCGTGTGTCGCGCCTGTTGCGAGGATCAATGGCACTGCCGACCCCAATAAGCTGCTCTTTCCTTATGTTGCTTTCAAGTGGCGCGCTCAAGAATCCCAAATATTGAAATGAAGAGTTAAACTGGGCGAAAAAGAACGTACGAAGCGAGCCAGCAGTAGGGCCAACATAAATTCAATCATTATTCAATTTGTTCTCGATAGCCATGGCGTATCGAGCAGAATACCGTTTCATCGTCGAATCCTCCGGAGATCGTCGAACGAATTTTGCATTCGACTTGGTCGATTTGCAGAACAAAGTCTACAAGCTTGCCGGGAAAGGGAGGACGGGTCTACATCCGTTCGGGGAAGGGTGAAGTCCATCACATTGTTTCGGCCAATCCATTCGATGCCCAAAATAACGAAACAAACGAAGGATCTCGTTAGCGATAACGATCTTTTCTTCATCGAGAATGAAACTCTTTTTCCACCAGGCGTTTTATTTTCCATACGTTGAACGTATGAACTTATTTGCGTATTTGTTAAACAATTTTTCAGAGTAAAGATATTATTTAGGGTTGTTTAGCATAAGCAAATGCATAATAAATTAGAGAAGTGGTTTGAGTTGATCAACGATACCTATTTTTTTAATTTAATGCCAATTTAAGCTTTACTTTTTCTTCAATTTGAACCTTTGGAACACATTTATAATAATACAAGGGGACAGTAGAACGCTATCAGTGTCCAACAATAAACCACTGTCCATTGTAGAATATTGGGCAGTAAGAGCAAACAGAACATTTTTTTGAGACAGAACACAGGAAGTTGTTTTTCTTCCTATTTCTATTGTGTACTTATCTCGCTTTTGTTTCTTGATGGTCCGGTCTGACACTTTTTGATTTCGGTTGGACACTGTCTATTATTGACGTTGGTCATTGATGCTTGTTTGGAGATAACAGTCGTTGGTGTGACCCATCTTTATTCTTGTTATTCAAAGACAGAACAAGGCATGAACCAGGAATAAAAAAACCCTTAAATGCTTAAGATGATGTCCACAATACGTAAGTCGACAACATAGAGCGAAAACCAAATGCTCAATCGTAAGACAAGAGGAAATTCAATTAATAATGAAAGGGATCAGACGTGTTGAGCTGTTGGTAGTATTTAATGGCCTCTAATTGAAATTGAAAGAATCTTTATTGCCTTCAATCATCTACGAGCGCCGGACCCAAGTACACACGCACACTAGCCTCTGTAACATCGGCCACCCTCATGAAATTGCCAGCTGGCTGGCCCGGGATCAAGCCGCCGGGTATAGGTTTCAAATTTGTTAACAACTTGTAACTGTCAACGAACGCAACGGCGACTGTGGTTGACGGCGGCAGCGTAAAGCGATGGAATAAATGTTTCTTTTATTCGCATGCTGGCACGAGGCTCACCCGGAACCCGATCTACCAACGTCTTCTTCTGCAAAACCCAAGCAGAACGATGAATAAAAACGATCCGCGTCCTCACCCTCAGCGCCGCATGCAGCCCGTTCGTTTGTCGTATTCCATCGCCAGAATAAGTGAGAAAAAGGAAACGGAAAAAGAGCATCAACTGAGACTCGAACAGCGGAACCGACTTCAACCGGCGGCACATGAATATGGTAAGAAATCATCCCAAGCAGAGGCAGCACGAACGCGCCCCGGCGAGCCCAGGCAATCGTTCCAGCGTCGTGGTCACCGCGGGCTAAGAAAGAAGGCGAAAGAAGGCGAATCCGAAAACCACGACACCCCATGGCCACAGAGATTCGCGCGCAAACATTCCCCCCAAACGCCCATTCACAATGCGCGACAAACAATCTGCTGGATCGACCGGGATGGAGAAGCGTCGGCTTAAGAGCTCATCCTAATTCTTCCTCTCGCTCGCAATTACTTGCTGATACAACACCACCCATCGGTTCCATCGCCGGCCGAAAAGAAGGCAGACTGTTGGGTGGTTTCATTTGGAAAATAAATTATTGCTTTTTAAATCTTCATTAATAAATTGTAACCATAAATTTACACGCCTCTTCTACCATGCTGCCCTGTTGCCCCTTGAGCTCGAAGGAAAGGCGGTTCGTTTCTCGGTTTCTTCTCTCGCGATCGCTGGAGACCGACCGAGTCGACTAATCGGACGCTAACATGTGGCTTTTGGGGGCCTGCCCTGTTTGTCGCAGTTTTGTTTGAATTGCCGAGGCTCTGTTACGGTCGTTTGATCGGTATTAATAATTAATTTTTCGGCGAGCTTCTACCACGATGATAGGAAACATTTATCGAACATCGCATGCGAATTGTAGGCACATTGTAGCTTATTGTGGCTCTGGATGGATGGGAATCAGACCCGCAAATAGATTTAATGCGTGGTCGTTGAGGTTCCTCGCTTACTGTAGCATTGAAATAATTTTCAGGTTTTTATCATTTTTGGCCCAGCGCGAGCCCATTCCAGTGCATATCGCGATGGGCTTTGGGGTGTGAATTATGTGGCCTCTGGGCGATGACTTTGCCGCGGGAGTAAATGTCGTCGTTCGGGCGAGCTCGCGATCGTGCGATCAAATTTATTCATCCCATTAAGCGACACACCTCTCGCACATGCGCAGCCACACTCACACTCACCTCACAGTCGGTGGAAAGCTTATCTCAAATCGACAATAGCAACTAGCGAAGGAAAAGGCTAGAAGATCGGACGGGGCGATCGTTTGTGTGTGGTTATAATTTCCCGTCGAAACGATCGTTTCCGTCAAGACAAAAGGAAGGTGGACGATTAAACGGGGCTAAAGTGTGTAGGCTCTAGGTTTTGCTCAATAATTATCAACGATGACGCTGATGGGGATGTTGCAGGTGCCATAAAAGCCGTTTGGAGCAACCATTTCCCATTCGCTATCAGATGATTTGATTTGAACAATGACGCTGAGCGACCTGGAGCTCGGAGTCGCTTATCGGGACGTTTGCTGATGGTTATTCATGAAAGTGTTTGTGAATCGTTGCGCACTACTTACGCGGAGGAAGAATTCAACTAAAATTTATCATTTCTTTACTCACATAGGCATTCTGAAACGCCTCAGCACCATTTGAGCTGTTTATTTATTTGAGCACTAATTTGTTGCCACATGGCGCGTGTGTTGGTTAATGTGTTAATTTGATACTTTCAGTGTTTAAAATCGCTTAGAAGTACCAATTCCGAGTAATAATTTCTTCTTCCAACGAATAATGAGCTTACGGAGCGAACCGCAAGCGTCATGCAGCAACACCTTCAGCCGAAGGTCGGGTTCGTCGCTTTCGCTCAAGTCTTTTGATTTCAATCAATCCACCCTCATCTTGTGGCCTGTTTTTGAGGGAGTAGCATGGCTTGATGTTGTTCTTAAGCTCGTTAGCAAGGCTTAAGCCGATGGCCTCGATCGAGTGCTCGAAGTCTGGAACCTCTGGCGAACGAAATGCCCAGAACGCAGTGTTAAGGTGTAAATCACGATCTCTGCACGCCCGCTTGATTCCCTTCGGGCCGACTCGGGTGCAAGTCCTCTTCCTTCGTTCTTCTGACTGTGTGAGCCTACCAACGGATGACGAGGATCTTCCCCTTGTGATGCACATTCGATCACGATGCTTCATTATTTCCTCACTCGTCCTGCTTCCTCTTTCTTCACGACTCTCCAACAGTTTCTCCTCCGAAATTACTCCCCGTTACATGGCTCCATAACTCCTCTCCTCATCAAGCAGTACTTTTTCTCACCTTTTCAGCAGATGAGGCGTTGGATGCGATCTCTTTTTCTTCCTCTTCTTGCTACCTCCATTATCACGGGCATTGTTTTTCACAATGTTGTGCTGGTGCGTCCTTTGAACTTTAACACGTGTTGTACGGTACAGGAATATCATACAGCCACAACCGATCCGTTGTCCGCTGGTCTCGCGTCAAGAAACGGACAACGCAAGGGAAACCACCAACTCACCAGTAAGCAAAGCGCGTGATGTTACGTTGGCGTTGGTGTTGTGGAAAATAAGCGTATTCCCTGTGATGCTGACCTTTTGAACTGACATGCCGCAGTTTATGAGGATCGCGCGAAACAGATCCGATCATCGGGCCAGCGCACAAGCGAGCAACGGCTCCGGGAATGGGAATCTCGGCTCGCTCCAGCTCCAGCCAGCAGGGCAGACATCACGGCGAGCCTGGCCAACGGTAATAATGTGTTGATATTAACACCTTGTAAAAAATGTATTATTTTGCTATGAATTATGGTTTATTATTTCGGAATTAAAATTGATCAAATAATTCGATTGAGCCGGCGCACCGGACATCAACCAGGTCCTGTGCTCGTGCGCTCTCCATCCTTCAGAGGCTGGTTATGGCTTGAGGCAAAGATGGTGTTGATAATGATAAAGGTGCATTCGGTTTTACACTTTCCTTTAAAATCACTCGGAACATTGCTTTATTTCTCGTTTCCTGAGAAAAGAACGCTCGCCTCGTTTTATCACATCGATTCCGCGTGCTGCTAGACGCGCCTGTCCGTCCCGATCATATCGACCGAAAGCCTCCCAATGCAGGATATGAAAATGATTATTCTGCTTACGCATCGAAAACGGACGGAACTTTTGACCTCGCCGCATGCTCATTTCCGATGGCGGAAACAAACGCGAACAACCGAACCGAAAACGTGGCTTATCAGATCAGGGCAAGGGCCCGAACCGTTCGCCCTGCATTCGCTTTCGCATGCGCAATTGTGTGCCGGGACAACTCATACCGTGGACGGACACACGGTACGCACAGCAAACCCATCGAATGCGATCTCATTCGCGATCTGGCACGTCGAACAATAAAAAAGCTCCGCAGCTCTGGCGCGATACGCAGAACCGAAAACTGATCTTACGGAACCGATTGTTCTCCGGTTCGGTGCCCGTGTTGCTTTTGTGCGATTTTTTGCACACACAGACACACACATTGGGACTCGCTCGCTCCATCCCAAATCGGTTCTCGATCCGCGCGCGTCGGTTGCGTTCGGTTCGGGTGGAGAAAAGCGAAGATTCAAATCTCCTCATTCACGGTGCATCTTTCGCTCGCTTCCTTTCGGGATGTGTCCCAGTACTCGCCACAGCCGACAGCTGCGAGAGCTGCGGCTGATGGGCCGTTCGATTCGGTTGACCGGATTCCCGGATTGCCGGATTATTTATGTGCTTTATGCTGCGCACGATTGTGCCATGATTGCGATTGTGTGTGGACTGGGCCGAGGCTCGTCGATCCTTTCGCGAGCTAGGTGGGGGACCTCCTGCACGGTTCGGTTTCGGGAGATGGCAGGAGCATCGATGCATCTTCGAAAGGATTTGTTTTAATTCAACGCTTGCCCAGGTCCAATTCTGCGGATGTTATCTTGATCGAATTCTTGCTGACCGAAGCTTGATTTATCTTCTCGCGAGAATCTCTCACAGTGCTCTGGGATTGGAGGTGGAATTACCCGTTGTGCTTCCTGGCCGACTGTTTCTGGTGTTCTTTGCTGAGATGGGTATCATGAATGGAGTTTTTTTCGTAGCTTAATTTGTTTCAGAAAAACCGAAGAATTCCGTTGGAAAATTCAAATATAGCGAATTGAATGAAGGAATAGGTGGCATATGTTTCTACAATTGATGTGGTTTTCTGTTTCGGTTACTTGGTAAATGCAGTCCATATTCTCAAAAACACCTGAGTCAACTGGCTCAAGAGGCACCAGGCAGAGAAACCTGATTATCGCATCTAGAACTACCTGATGTTGGTGTTTGTCAATAGAAATAATTTATAGATATTTGGCCTGATCGTTGTAGCAAAATAAAGAGTTGGAATTATTTGAGCAGCATCTTCCATAGTTTCATCGACTGTCAACGAGAGTAATTTAATCCTCAACTTGGCATATTTATTTTAGTCTAAAATATACGGTCTGGCCGTCCTTCCGGGGGAAAATATCAACCAAGAACTAACAACCTAACGCAGTTATAAGCACAGTTTGTGTGTTCAAATGCCTTACATTTTTTGTTAATAAATCATTATTGTCAATTTTCATCTCAAAAACATACCTCCAAACAAATACCGATACATAAACCGATTCGATACAATAGTGTTCCCTTCAAACAAATGCATCCAACCATGCATCCGGTCGAATTTTCCACGCGAATTTCGTACACTTTTGAAGTTCAAAACACCGCAGCAGGAAGAACACTCCAACTGCGATGCAACCAGCCAAACGCATTCTTTTACGCGCGAATCGTTCCGACAACGCACGGAGTGCTTCGTGCGTTCTTATCGTAACGAGAAATCGGCGTGCGCAAGGTAAAAATGTACGGCTTCCATAATCATCCTCAGGAGGGAAAAGTCCGGCCGGGAATCACACAGAGAGTTGCAAGATTTCTATCACACGATACAAATACAATGCATTGTAGTGAAGGAGGAGGATTTACAGCTGGAGCTCGGATGCATCGCCGGTAACATATGGGCTATGTACGGTCGCGCTGTCGATGTCGGAGAATGGGGTAAAATTGGATACAAATCGATACAGATGCATCTGACCGTTGCTTGTTCCATTCTTTCGGTCCAATTATCATGTTTCGAGTGAAGGACAAGTGAGAATTCTTCTTTTTAGCTCTTTGAGACTAAGTTAAAGGCACATCTAAAATAAACTCATTACATATGAGTCACAAAAATGTAAGCATTAAATAGAAAAGAACAAGTTGCCAAACCTCTGCTCTTCATAAACATCTCGTCTGTCTGATGCTTGTAAGAAGAATGAATATTACCTTCCTATTACACAAAACACCTGAACGCGTTCATATCGCACGGATGCCATCTTCTCCGTACAAAAGCCGGTTCCATCCTCCCCATCGGCGAGACCTCGCGCGCACTGATCTCATTTGCGATCGTGATTCAAATCACGCTTTCAAGGTGTGCGTTTCGAATATTTACCAAACTCAGCAAGCGCACCACGCAAGAGAGGCCCACAAGCACTGCGGGCGTAGCGAGTTTTTCCATTAAGAGCGTAAGAGAATAGCAATTTTATCGATCGCATTTCCTGCGCAATACTATCGCCCCATCATCATCATCATCATCATCATCATCGGGGGCCGCGTGGTATGAGGATGTGGGTTGGAAGGGTGTTTTTGATTCTTTTCTTTTATTTGCCTCCGTAACAACCCGATGCAGATGATGCTGATTACTCCGGCTGATCCTATTTAAGAGGCAAGGAAGCAGATCGATCGACCTCCTTCGAGCCTTATGGGAGGAACACATTTCCCAGGATAAACAAGTACGGGCTCGAAGCGCGCTGGTGTGTGTAACTACGCATTGAACGCTTCCGCACAAACGATCTTCATTTTCTGTAGTGCACCGGACGCGAATAGGACAAGCGAGCGATCGTAGCCACAACCCGATGCATTCTGCCTCACACGTTTTACCAAGGAAGCAGTGCGAAAGAGCTGCAGAATCGAGCCGGAGAATCGGATCTTAAGACGAAAGACGTTAAATACAAAACGGCCAAGGAGTAGCGAGTGTAAAACTAAAGTAAAACACGCCGTCGTTGCCGCTGTATGGCTTCGAGAGGAGAATCCACACAACACAACATTAAACAACGAGCGAACGAAAGATCGCTACGTTTGATTCGAGTTTCACGCTTCTTCATCTCCCGTTTGTGGATGTTTATTCCTTTGGTTGCGTTCGGGAGTGCTGCCGTAGCCGTCGGTAACTATCTGCTTTCGACTATCTTGTTAAGCGCTGCGGAGAACACAAACGAACGCTCTTGCCTTCTCTAAGAAGCAGCTTTTCATGAGACGAGCACTGTTGGACGAGAGAGCCAATCATGCTGATCATTGAAACATGTGGATGAACAGTCAACAAAATTTAAAACCTTTAGCTGAGTTCTATGCAAAAACTTGTGCCGCCAAATCTGTAACTCAGAGAAACTTCTGGCTCATCAGGAAAACTTATTTCCTCACGAAGAAAGCAATCACTGATGCCCCTATCGAAAGTTATGTGTTCTTCTGTTTGAATTTATTATCGAACTCTCTCTTTGCTTCACTCACTGTGTCACGAGATCAATCAGCAGCAGCAGCAGCAGTAACAGCAGCAGCAATTCCTTCGCTACATTGTTCGCTACGAAGGGCGTCCTGGACGAGGGAGTACATGATCACCTTCATCTTCGAGCTGGAGATGATTCGAAGTGAGTGGTGATTGAAGAAATTCAAACCAACGGACTGACACCACCGCTCGCCAGAGCGCTCGCAGATGCAGGAAATTCCATTGCAACGCCAACCGAGTGATGCGATCAAATCTGCATCGCGAACGAACGAAGGACGAACAGGGAAAAAGACTTACGATGAATGGGCCACGTAAAGCTGGACAGAACGAGAGAACAGTGAGAGACCGAACAGAAGTTCGAACGCACGCGCGAGTACACTTTTCTGCACATCAAGCGAAACGAATTTTCCATTGCCGCACGCGATCATCCACCAGCGATATCGACTCCTCCTGCGTCTTCGTCGTTCTGGGGCTGATCTGTCGGTAATCATCCGTGCAGAGGAAGGCCGAACCTCGAAAATAATAAACCTTAACGAGCCGTGAAAGTGTTATATGGGTTTTCGTGGCCGAACGGAGCGATCCTGCGGGTGGCTTCAAGGTTTTCTTGGTCATCGGCGGCTGGCGATCGTGTGGCTTTGGACCGTTTTCGCGCCATTTTCAGTCCCGGCGTACGGGAGAGCAGTTCATGTGAAATCGCCCCGGCAGGATCTACATCGTGATGCAATTCTCACGTGTCCTCCTCCGTGCCAGGAATCGAACGGTTCTTAGCAATGGCGAAGTGGACGAAAAGAGGACGGACATTGGAAGGAGTGAGACAGAACTCGAATGTATTCTTGATGGAGATTTGAATTATTTTAAATTCAAACAAAGCCTTACAAGAAAAAAATTGAAATAATGGAAGCTTTTCAATAAAACACCAGGTAAACATTTAAGAAAGTAATAAAACTGTCGCTGCTTTTACCAAAAATGGCCACCAAAAGTATTAAAATTGCCTTCCCTTTAGTCCAATCGATCGATAACCAAAGCTTTTCTCACGATCGTTTCGCTTGACTAATTATCCGTAATGGCGCAAAACGTGCCGTAATCACACCGAGGCGAGGCTTCTTTCGGCGACTTTGGCAATTGTTTCTTCTGCTCAAGCCACGTTGTCCGAATTCACGATTTGTACGCGCAGTAATTAGTATTTAAATTTCCATTTTGCATTGTTTCACGCTCGCCTGTGTGTATGTGCCATTAAGCGAAGTGAACTTTGAGTGCCCTAACAGCGTGACCAGTCAAACAGCTACGACCCAGCTAATGTTGAACAAATTCGCCACCAACGTGTTCCGCTCCTAAGCTCCCCGCGTCGTCCTCAGGCACCGACAGCGTTGAGGTCAAGGTGACGAGTCGAGTACACGGAACACGGAACACACACGGGGTCTTGAATCCTGCGGGAAGATACTGTAACCTGCATGGTTTCCTGCCAGTCGCTGCGGGATGGCGTCGATAAGTCTTCGAAGGTGGCAAATAAAATTCATACAAGCATCAGCTCATTTCTGCGGGTTGGAACTGCGTGGCGTATGCTCCATATCGCACTCTTGGTGAGGGTTTGGCTCAGTGGAAGTTCATTCGATGTGTGTTTGGCAGATAGCATTCCAGCGAAAGGTTTATTTGCTCGGCAGGAATTTGTAACTTGTCATGCTCTTTATTTGAGCTTCGGTCTGACGCTATTGATTGCTTTATTCTATTGCTCAATATCCGAAGATGAGTCCATTGCTGTCTAAATTTCGTGTCTCTATTGGAACAAACCCTCGCCAGAAAAACAACTCCTCATCATTATGACACAACGAACAGAGATCATCATGATAATACGATTTTAATCACTTCATTTTGGAACCATTTAGTTGTGGTCTTTTCTAAAGCGTTCTACTGTGCTAGTCTGCCATCATCTTCTGCGGGAACAATCCCACGAACTGCCTAAATGAGTCTCCAGTCTACCAAGATCCGGTGGTCCGGTTTCATTCAGTTCTCCCAAACGAAAGCGTCCTCCGTGCGATGTGTATCACTTCCTCAGTATCTGAACCGATTAAACCCGTTGACGAATGTAATACAATTAAATCTCGATTAAGACATCCGAACAGTGTCGACGTGGAAAGCGAGAAGCACGAGGCGACAGTTTTTCCACCAACCTATTGCTTCTCTCTATCTCCCGCAAAGCAATAAGGAATCAGTCGAAAGGCTGCGAAAGCTTACAGTGCCAGCAGGAGCGACTCATTTGACAGAGCGTTGTATCACCGTTTACGTACGTTTTCCACACCGGAAAACCGCCCCTTTATTCCCTTCATTCCCACTGTCTGCGTTTCACTTACTTGCCTCCATCGGAATATCCAGCCGATGTCACCCCTTAACTACATCATCATCATCCCACAATGTTCCCTCGTCTCATCGGAAACGGGGGCTCCCGAAGACGGTGACAGAACTTCCCCAAAAAACGATGTCCAAACTCCAACACGAAGGGAGAACGTTTTCAACCACAGCAACACAGACAGAGCGAGTGTTCCAGTGTCTTAGGCAAACAATGTTGTAATTATCACGAAATTTCAATCAAGAATTTGTAGCATAAAAGATCAAAATTAGCCGATAACGAGCAGCCCCCGGTACTCGATTACTGTGAAGTTGGCATCGTTTGTATCGTTTCGGAGTGGCGGAAGTATGGCGAGAGTTGTTGGGAGTACAAGAATGTAACGATCTTTTCCGGGCTTGCTGGAATGGGATGACTTTTTCGAGCCGAGCATTGAACATGGAAAACTGTTCGTATTTTGGAAGGAGCGATGGAAGGAACACCTGTCTGCATGCAAGAACAACCAGAGCCAGAGCTGGAATGGTTCAATTTATCACTTGTTGTTAGTTGTTGGGGATAGTGAAATAAATGACTTTGCGATTGTATGTCATACTATCGAGCTAATCGAGCAGAATGTGGTAAAACTAGTTAAATTGAATCAATACATCAGAGTTATTTCGAGTATGGAGATTTGTTATCTTGAAGTCATGCTTATTTGACGTAAAACAATTCAAATTTTTACACTTGTTTTTAAAAATAAGCCTTCCACATGATTGTCTCTACTGTTTGAAACACAACAGCAATGTTCGAACTGCCGTTGGCCTCTTCAACTACTCTAACGTGGCTTCCAGCATTCCAGACAAGGAAGAGATAGCCCACAATGACTCCGATACTCATCGATTATTACCTCCGTCTATGGCGATGTTCGTTTACACCGACTCTATGGCCACCGTTAGAAGGTCCTATTCCTCTTTGCCCCTACAACCACACAAGCCCATATTGCACCTCATTGAAACGACAAAAACAAAACTCCACCAACTTCAGAGCAATGCAATGAATCTAAAAGTTCCACACCGGGAGGAACCCATCGGTCCGGCCTCGGAAGGGTGCCTCGTTTCGAAATGTCACTGGCATTCGCTTGTGTTGTGTATTTCGGTTGGTACGACTGTACCGACTTAACCAAACGATGTCGCCTTGGTTTGTGTTGTCGTAACGATCGAGATAGCATCTCACACGCTTTGGCGCGGTTGAAGCGAAAGGAGCAACAGCCCGGTGCAGCTACAGCAGAAGCATAAGTTGTGCGAAATTGACAGCGGACAAAACGGATTTCGATTTCAGTTTGTTATTGCACATTGATTTCGATTCGGCGATTCCGATCAGCTCCAATTGGACGCTTAGTCAAAGGGCATAAGCTCTGTTCGGCACGGTCTAATGAGGGACAGAATCGGCGGATGGGAGCAGCGCAGAAGTACTTTAATTGGTTGATGTTTGGTTGTTGAGTTGAAAACAAAACTTCAGCCCTTATTCTATTTGTTGGAAAATATTCAAACTCTTCCAAGATTATTCTGACATAATAAACGTTTGCCTTCTACTAACCTCCAACACACACCCAACCTTATCACATCCCGTTATCAATGGAGCCTCCATCGCATTCCATTGTGTCGCGTGGTATTTCATTCATCCCTACCGTCGTTCCAACACTGCAGGGCAATCATTAAACGGAAAATATCAATATTGTATCAATAACTTTCACTTCGCATCAGCCGCCTTAATACCATAAACAAACCCCACTCTCTCGGTGTGTTGGATTCGAAGCAACGCGAGGCACGTGCCTGAGGTCAAAACAGTAAACACTCGAGACGACTACCAAAGATGAAGCATATAAGAGCGCTGATTGTCGATAGAGATCAAGGCATGGAATAAACACACCATCAAAGTTTACGTTTCTGAACAGCTCGACTCTGTAGAGTTAAGATCGATTCTTCCACCTGCTTGTAAATTGATTAATCCCTTGGCCTACATTTATCATTTCGCGATAAGAGAGCAGAGGCGAACATTCCGAAGCGTCAACTGATAAGTCACAATCCTTTCACTCACCGTGGCTTACAAATATGATTAGCTTCCACAGGGCGTTTGTCATTTTATCATTCACCTATAAGCGCCATCATTAACCGAAGCCGCAGTAACCCGTACATTGGTAGATAAATTCGTAGTCCGTTCCCATACATCGGCGTTTCATGGCTTAATCGAAATGCGAATCATCGTGATAGAATTCTATCCGGCGCCGATAATCAATAATCGCTTAAGCAAACCACGAACCACGTACCGAGCCCGATAAGGACGATTATAAATCGAATCAAACATGCTCACTGGCCGTGAGTGATGATAAGCGATAGGCACAATCAATCAGATTTTGTGGCCGCTGGGTATTGGATGATTTATTGGTACCGATATCGATTGCACATACCGGTGCGATTGGTGTCTGCAAAATGTTCAACAGTCAGTGACTTACCTGTAAATAAAAGAATAGACAAAACAATGCATCAGTAATTGTTGATAAGCAATCGTGAATGGAAATTTATCTGGTTAATATACTAAAGGTAATATAATTTTATGTCAGAAAATAAAGACAAACTACTCGTGGATGTGGACGTCACTAGCTCGGTTTCATCGACCCTTTGCATGCCGATGAGCGTAATCTCTTCCCCAATACGGTAAACATCAACTCTTTCTGAACTTGTTTCACCGATAATCTCGACCTCTGATGAGTAACGAAGCCAACAACATCATCTCGATCAGCCAACCAACCAACCCAGCAAACACACATTCTCGCATGTGGATTCGCCCGGTCGATTGGCGTGTCAAATGTCAAAATGATCGATCACTTGTCTTATTCGCATGGCGAAATCAAAACGGTAGCATCTCGATCTGATTGATGCCCTTTCTTTCCCTCTTCATCGACGTCGGCTGCTGATCCAGTTATGTTAGAAGGCTTGCAATGGCAGCAGACTGACGTGTTTGACGTTGTGATGACAATCGAAACAACACAACAATACGGAATGAAATCAAAGCATCGTAAAGTGTCTTTCTTACATTGAGGCTAACTAGAAAAATATGTGGATGCTTTGAAGAATAACTGTTTTATGACTTTGCTGTTAAACAAAATAATTCACCAAGAATTATAATATTTTTATAAGTCAAAATTGCAACAAGCACTATTGATGATGCACTGAAATTCTACTATAGAACATGATTTAGTAAAGTTGCACTTCAAAAATGAACTAATGTCCTCCGATTCAATCAATAAAGTCAACTAGAATATTCCTTCACATACTCTTCCCCTGAAATGCAAAAGCCAAAGGAAAGCTACAAATTATCATCTCCGAATCATCTTCAACAGCACAAAAATTGCTTCCGATGGCTGATAGAGGGCCTGCAGTCATCCATTCGTAGCAAAGGCGCGACATAAAGAAAACGATTGGCTTCCAGCAAGAGATTCGATAACATCCAACAACCCGAATGGACGCTTACACACAATCGTAAAAAGCACACGGACAACCACCACAATGGTGGCGAGTGGCCAAATAGACACTGGCGAAGGAAAAATACTGCCCAAAAATGAAAAACTGCCCCAAGGATTGGGGAGGATTAGAGGAAGCAAATGGCGTTCGGCCAACGATAAGATTTCATTATAGATAAGCACTAAGGAGAAAGCAGTCATCGTCTGTGGGCAGTTGCCAGACCAACAACACGCTGATATGCGTTTACAGGACGCACACACACACACACAGTCACTCATGTTGTCGCTTGTATTGAATATTTGCAATCAGACTTGAGACGGCAGTGATGTGACTTTTAACAGGATAGCAGCATGAAAGCAGCGAATGAGGGACGTTCCAGGATGTTCAAGATGATGATCTCAATCACGGTCCATTTGGATTGACCACGCCGACATTCATTGCACGATTTTATTGTTTTCTTCGTTGATTTAATATTTTTTCTTGTAAAGATTGTCCATTGGTTTAATAGGAATGCTTTCTTCATACGACAAAAGTAATCTGATGTATCATTCTGCTGAAGACTCTCCTTCTTGCAATACATCTTCCACTCAATGTAGTATTACCGCTAAGTCCGATCGAACAAGTGCTCTAATGTCTTCTACAACACTCACATCCTTCCTGTCCTTTCAAGAGTCATAATGCATAAATATTTAAGCAGTGCCAAAAGCAATCACTACACGCCTTTGTGCGCTGTTGCAGGACTTTCGGTGATGAGAAGCAACACTTGTAGCAACGTAGCAAACAACCGCAACATTAGGCTAGGAGCCTCCGATGTGTGAGGACTATTGTTTCAGACGCTCGTGAAGGACACCAATGGAGCAAGTTGCTGCTGGAAGCAGTATCGCACCAACAAATGTACAACCGTCAGCAGAATGAGTATGTGGAGCCGATAGTGATCGGAGTTTGGTGCGAAGGGACGAGACGGGCGTGTCGCTTGGGAAGAGCGACACAATTCAAAGCAAGCCTGAAATAACAGCTCTTACCAGCTGTACGATGTTTCACAAGGACGAAACTGTGTCGGCTAGGGTGAGACATCGACTCCAGACGTCCTTTCCCTCCTTGTCAATCGATTCACCGAACGCTAAACGCCATCCATCGGGTGAGAGGACATCCGACGCCTTTGCATGTTGCTCCTCATATCCTCGTTTCTCCCACGAAAACCAGTCGTTTGACGATTGCCATCGTGTGTGTGTGTACGTGTGTGTCTGAAAGAGAACCAAGATGTTCTCAAGAAACCACCAAGTCAAGAAGCTTAGAGCTTGTCCCTTCGCCAACGCCCCATATCGTCCCATATCAACGCTGGAAATAGACAAACACCCTATTCATGGCTTCGGCCAGGCGAGATACCGACCGTGCAAGTGTATTTATACGTGCGATTGTGTCTGTGAGAGTGAGGAAAGTTGTGTCGTACCGTTGTGGACCATTATACTAATTCAATAAAACTCAATCCTTCTAACGCCATCGCTCGACACAGAGATCCTGGTGCCGAGTGCCTGCGCCCAGGAGAAGCTGTCCACGATATACGAGTGTCCTCGTGGCGATATCACTGGACGGGAGGTTTTTCTTTGCTGCTTATCTTCTAGTGGAGAGATGTGTTGTGCTGATCGTGCAGAAGAATCCGTTGCTGCTGCTTTGCATGACGTTTTCTCCTGGGGAAAGCGAAAGGATATTCGACCGAAAGGACTGGACGAGGACGAACAGCGACGTGAAAATATTTCCTACACTTGCTGGTGGAACGAGAAAGACACACAACTATTCCTTCTTCCTCAAGCTCAAGGAATGGTCGGGGTCCAAATCGGGTGAAAATAAAGCGATAGGGCTCGTTCAGTACCAAGCCGTCCTCGTGTCTTCGTACTCTAAGGACTCGATACGAAGCGCATCCAAGAACAGCACCGTGCAGAGAGAAACTGCTTACTTCCTTGATAGTGTCGTTTGGAGATGCTCAAGACCTGTTCCCTCGTCTTTCCCATGTCCAAAGTCCTCATCCAACGACCCTAGAAGACGAGCAGGATAAGACTATCGCGTTCGTGGAAAATGGACCGATTCCCAGGATGGAGCCGTGGCCCATCGAGCCATCCCGCTCTGGTATCCTGGCCCGACGAAGCACATCCAAACGACGACGTGTCCTTATCTCTAGAATCCCTCCCTTTTCCCCCCAGTTCATTCCTTTTCGTACCTCACCGGCCTCCTCACCCATAGATAAAGACGGTGTGCAATCGTCTCGTTCCCCGTTACGATGCACAAACTGCACACAAAAAACGTTCCTTTGCCAATCCGTTGCCGAATTTCCGTGCATCGCGTTCTTGTTGGAGGACGGATTTCGATTTTGGTTGGAAGCGGCGGAAGAACTCTCTGCGGTACAAACCGATAGCACGGCGCTCGAAACGATGTAAAAACTGCAACTGGAAACAAGCTGTAGCAAATTTATTGCAATTTGATATTATTATTACCACCGCAGTGCGCAGCGTGTTGGCCAGCGTTAAAAAGCCCAAACGCCGAGAGGTTTCTTATCTTTCGCGAGGCAAGAAGAGCTGGTGAATCCAAGGGGAGACTGAAGAACGATCGGTTGATCGAGGGCAGGACGCTGGCTTCTTTTCTTGGGCCAATGTCGAGCCATCATCGACACATTGGCGCCATAGGAAAGCGGAAAATACGAGAATCCCTCTTCTGGATCCTCGCTGGACTGTGTGGCCTGCATTTTCGTGCATTCGTCCTCTTATCAAACAGATTGGAGGCTACGAATTGCTGAAGAATTTCTCAACATGCTAAAGAGGCTATAATGTTAATCTGTAGCAGGCATTCAAAGCATAAACATCCACAAAACATGCGATGCTAAATGGAAGGTGTAAATTAAAGAATTATAATTATTGATTCTGAGGGTTGTAGTAGAAATTACTGCAACACCATAAAAACTCCACATAGATTCTACAAAAAGCGGATACTTCTCTAATTCCGCCCCAATGAGTCATTAACACAGATTTTCTGTTGAAGAAAACTTAGATTGAAAACGTCATAAACTAAGCGACAAATGATGCCACAAGTGTCTATTATCTGTTCAATCCGCTAAATTTTGGTTTGAGTAGGTCGTTTAAATTTCCTCTTCCATCCATCAATACCTGAGCTCTCCCGGGACCTTATACATTTGTTTTATTCGGCTCATTGCGTCATGCGCTTCCGACTGATGACTGTTTCTCCCACAAATACAATTCCTCAAAACCCTTCACCCCTGTTCATCATCTCCTGCATCATCAATGACGTCTTGGCACATTTCTTTCCGTCCCTATCAACTCTTGTCTTTTCACCGAGCGCCTCCAACTACCATCGTACTCGTCGTGTGCATGTGTCAGAGTGTCTGTGCACATCTCGCCCCGGTGCTTCTGCCGAACCCAACCGGACACCACTTTTTTACGTCTTATCGCACCAACTGCACTCTCCGGAGGTTAATCTGGAAAACTTTATCTCACCTCAACCGCTCAAGCCTTCCTGAGTCAAACCCGGGCAAAGGGACACTGCGTCGTCCAAGATTGAGCGGTGAAGGGACTCGTCGTTTGCAGGCGCCACAGAACGCCTCCGGACCAGGACCAGTTTTGATACTGTTGTCGCTGGAGCTTTCAGACAACTCCGCACACTTTCCTGGCTAAAGCGGCTTTTTGTTCGTCCGACCGTTCGTTTCGTCCCGCGACGTCTCGCAGATAACGTGTCGGGACAATAGCACTCAGCGCTATCACGTTATCCATATTAATATAAATGAGACAACGATTTGATAAATCGTACGATGAATTATTGTCGTTTCTTCGGTCTGTGGCGACCGTGACTGTGACTGCCGAAACGCGGGGAACATTTCAATACACATTCCAAACACATGAGTAAAGATTTTATGAGTAAACGCCTAAAATACAACATTAATTTGAGCATCAACGACTTATGGAGAGCTTACCAAATATCTCATGAACAGTAAATGAATTTTATTTGGGGAGCTGGGTTGCAATCGCAAGTTCGAAACTTTATGCACTCTATCATGGATGAATCAATCGCTGGCCTATTTTTGACCACAAAGATTAGTTGATTGTTCTAGACGTCTGCAGTGAATCACACGGAATCAATGTAGACAACGATTAAACGATTGTACACCAACCATCAAACCAAACACCACACTCATCCTGCAACTGATTAGAAGCGAGTGAAAGTGGGTGCTTGGGATTCCTGTCCCTTGTTCTGAGCCACTCCCATTACCCTGAACCAAGCAATTGAAACGAACTGCGATTTTGATCAACTGGAGGTTGTACGTCATTCTTCAGCTTGATAATCGTCTTTGAAGAGCTTATGTATGATTTCTTTACCAAGCGCCTTTTCAGTGATTAGACCCAAGAGTTCCCGATTTTTTCCCGATTGTTGCGGGTCCATAAAGTAACTACTCCCGATGGTGTTGGATGAGGTCCATTTCCACCTTCTTCAAACTTGTGTTCTTCCATGGCAGCTATCACAGCGTTATCACTTTCCGTCTTGAACAGTACGTGCCGAGAGAGAGATTGCAACAAGTGCACGTACTCCCATCGTCAAGCGCCGGCATGCGATGTTTGGTACGATGATGATGATGATGATGACGATCCGCTAGCCACATTTTATCGTATTTTACTTATGTTCGGGCATTGGATAAATGAAATTGCCTTGATGATTCTATTTTCGCACCCAAGCCGTCTTTTTCTGGGCATTTTATCAGAAAATGAGCTATAAATCATAGAATATAACTCTGACAGGGGAAGTTATGAGTCAAATTGATTTGATTTCCTTTCAAATTTGTCATCCAGACCAGCAGGAAGATTGGGCAAATAAAACTAGAAAAAACCCTCTGAACTCTTCTGTCCGTCGAAATGATTACGAAGTTAATTTGTCAAAAACAGATTCATACCACTTTCGCATTTTTTCAGTCCAAGTTGAATATCCCTCCCTCCGTTCTGTTTTCCCTTTGCGGAATGTTTCACAACCCTCAAACCGGCCAGGCTATCCTTTATCCCAACACCTTCCATCCCTAAGGGGTGTGCCATTACCGAAGCGAAAGCTAATTTGTCCATCAAACTCTAAGACAAACCGCATCGGGTGGCACGATAACCGCAAGAATCTCCCGGACACAAATTGCACACTCCGAACCGAGCCTGACACCGAACCACACGGACCGACCAGGATTCACCGAGGATGTTGAACATGAAGTTGGACAAAAAATGCATCCCCAGAAGTAGATAAAAGAAAACTGTGCAACGATTCAATGGGCGAAAGCGTCCCGAGTGCTACGAGCAAATTCTACGATTTCCTGCTGATTGATCGTTCGAGCAAAAAGAAAACCGAAACCCCGGAAAAAGAGTTTCCACTTTTTCCTGCCACCGATAAGGATAAAAGGAGGAAATCTCTAACGACCACACGGTGTCTGCGTGTGACGTGAGAAGAGGGGGAAAAACTTTCCGCCTGTTCCAATTAATCTGCAAATAAGCTTTCCACCTCGTCTGCTACAGTTGGCTTCTGTTTCTTCCCGGCCAGGACACCCTAGGATCGGTTTAAGGAAAGGTCAGTTCCATGGAAAGATTTCTGATTAAAGTTGGTGGAGCTGAGAGTTGGTGTGAGGGAAGAAAATCCAAAGTGACATTTTTTGTGTCTTTAAGACTTATTTGCATAACCTAGTCGCTCAAATTTCCTTACCTAAGTAAAGCAAGTCTTTTATTTTGCTTTTAAAAGATAATCAATTTCTGTCTGACACTTGTTCAGTATTTATAAAGACATTTGGAGTAGTTTTCCACCAACATTGCTCAAACGATAATGCTGAATAATGCTTAGGTTCTCCATATGAATATCAGCAACGAATGCTTCCAGCAGTTGTAGCTCTGGTGCCTCCCTACCTCTATTAGCTCAACTACTCACACACAAACACACTTTCAAACCTTTAATCTAAAAAGCATTCGTTTTAGAAACTTTTTTTACGATCGTTCACTCGATTACGCACCACCATTCGATCTTCGGTTGGGTAACAAGTGCGAGCGAAACAACCACAGGCTGCACTCTTTAGACAAGCATCTACACCAGATGGCCATGGCCGATAGTCACTCTACCAGTGTGCTGGGTGGTAATGCCTAGAAAGGGGAGGATTAACCCATTCCCCACTATCACAATCTCTGGCCACAAACACACACTACTAAGCCCAAGACCACAGCATACTTGCTGGAGGGAATACACCCAGACAAGGCTTTAAATTGAAAAAAAGTCCACGGACAAATGCGATAAACGAGTGCATATAATTTTGTTCTCTTACGTCGGTGCCTCCGGGAGTAAGATATATCGATGAAGTTCCTCTCCAACGGCGAGTGGAGCGAGCTCTGCTAAGCCCTCGGCTTCGTCCTCCACGATCACTATGTTCATCCCTCCCCGCGACCGTTTAGTGAGTTGCGATCGCGAGATTAGTATGCGGTGTCTTATCGGCATGAAAAATAACATCAATTAACATAAAACGCACACCGGCGCATGTGGGCACCGCAACACACCGAAAAGGAATCGGAAAGGAACCCTCGGAGCTATTCGCCTTGAGGGTTGCACTTTCAACGAACAAATTGGTTGACCTTGGTGAGTGTGTGTGTGAGAGAGTGCGTGAGTCAGACGTGGAGAGAGCAGAAACAAGGGCGCCTCGACTAAAAGAGTGGTCTGGAAACAAACTGCCCCGGCATCCCTTTGTATTTCCCCGCGGCTCTCGTCCAAATGCAATCGGGTATCGATAATTAATCAATTAACGTACGAAATCTACGCTTCCATCTTTCTTTGGGCGTTCCGCCATATCTTGCCCGATGAATTCTTGTCGGATGGATTCGATCCGAAAATCCGGTCACCCAGCCGGCGTGGGTCAGAACGGTGACCGGAACGAAGGCCTCGGGCGGAGTGGAATGTCTCTTAAAAGCTTTGCTTATCTTTCCCGCCAGTCGCCACGGGAGATGATGGTTTTGTTGGGAGGTATTTGGACTCTTTCTTTCGGAAAGATGTGATAGCAGATGGGATTTCAAGATGGACGGAAAGACGCACCAGACACGATAGAATTATGGCCAGAGAATTGGTGCTACGTTGTGCGATGATTATTTAGAGCAGTTTCTAGCTCACAACGTTCGATTGGAGAATCTGAGCGTTTGTTTGCAATGTTTTAAGGAAGACAATTCATGATCAATAACAGAAATTGTTCCAATGCATTAATCTCTATCTCTTAGCAAGTCAAAGTCTAAACATAGACTTCCTCATGCTCAATCGCATCACTGAATTGCGATGATAATTGAGCCAGTGAAGAAGGTGCAAAAATAAAACCATCGCCACTCAACCTGTTGTCTTCGACGACCTTTCTCAGTCCTGTTGCCAACCGGCATTGCTTTCTGGCGGTCCGGAACAAAGCAAAACAGATCCAAAATCATTGTTCCTCCACAAACATCCTTCCTCGCCACTTCATCCCCAAAAACAACCCAAGATAAGACGCCGAAGCAGTAGAACCATCAGACATCGTTCCCCCAACAAAAAGTCCCCGAAGGTGGGCACGTTCTCGCCGCGGAACGAAAAGAAATATAAATATGATAAATAAGTAGATATCAATAGCCGATAAGTGTTTGCGTTTTTTGGCGGGGTGGCCAGAAGCTTTCGGCTTAAGCTTTTCACATGCTTAATGGTCACGGATACACCTATCTGCTGGTGTCTTTTGTGTCTTACTCACACACAGACTTTGTCCCTTTATCGTTATAGTTTTATTTGATCTCCCACTCATTCGCTGCTTTTGTTTGAGCGTAATGCAAAAGCTGTACGAATACACCGTCCCGTGCGCTTTGCATTCTGACCGGAAGCAACGCCATCCACCGCAATTACAACGCCAGTCAGCCAAAGCAAGCAAAACCTTCCGATGCCGTCAAACGCAACCCGGAATTCCTGCCGTCGAGGGAGCATTGTTTCATAAATATGTAAATTAGACTCTCTCTCTCTCTCTCTCTCTCTCTCTTCCTTCTCCTCCACTGTCTCTATCAAACATCGTGCAAGGTAACAACAATAAGACCCCGCGTTAGACACAAAGCATCGGCGGCATCGTTAAAGGAGTCAAAATATCGGGCATAAGCAAAATTATGATTTGATAACATTGGATGGATCTATCTGTGGCGCGGATCTACGCGGCACGGCCGGGAGCCGACGCGTGTTTGTACGGTCGCCAATGCCAATGTGGTAGTTTTTATATTTTTATTTTCCACAAGTTGCGCCAACGCCAGATTCGGATCGGTATCCAGTCGTCTGGACAGGGGTGGATTGTGCTTCTCTGTTCGTTGGGTGGGTCCTCTTGGAACTCGTCTCGTCTGGATTTACTACTCGAAATTTTGCTTATCGTTCAAAGACTTCTCTAAAACCGATAGCTTCTTCTCTTCTCAGTGTCACAGTTCCCTGGGATCCCCGGGCAGCGAAACTTGGACGAGATAACAAACTTGAACCAGAAAAGCTATTCCCGACGAATCAAAGAGCGAAAAAATAAAACATTCCGCCTGGGCGAATGCCAACCGCCAGCTAACTTCGATACCTTGACATTTAATGTGTTTTTGTGTTGACTGTGGGACTGAAGCAATTGTGGTCAGAACTGTGCTTCTATTGAGAAGTGTTTTCAATCTTCCATTCGTGGGGCTTGTGTAAACTGAGGCTCAAACCGTAGTTGAGCCATCGATCGGACAGCACAAGACGTCAATCTATTTTTCCAAATCATCCATACTGCAGGAATCTTTGAGTGTTGGAATGACAGACTCTTATCAGTTGCCGTAGAACAAATGGAAAAGTCAATTAAAATTATGTTATCTTCCTATTAAATGAATGCATTTGAAAACAAAGATTGAGGTTTGCTTGGCTTCTGCTTGATGTTTTCAATAAGCCAATTCAAAAGAAAGGCCAAGTATGTTCGGTCACAAGAGAGAAGAGGTTGTAGTTGCAGTTCGCCACTTCAGAAATCGAGAACACATTTTATCTAGCGTTAGACAATACCTAAATTGACGAATGAACTTCAACCATCACACTTCGAAGGAATGTGAATAGCAGAGGAATGTAAATGAAACCAGGCTTGCCTTTTCATTCTATATTCTTCACCATTCTAATAAAACATCAATTAAAAGAACAGGACCGGAAACATATAGCCACGTCTTCAAGATGCGACGGGATGCTCTTACACGAGAGCAACAACTGATAGGGTAGATGTCAATGATCTCTGTACAATGCGTAATCGTAGACATGGTCTGATAGGGTTGTGCGTTCCCTCGTAGTAAACATCTCCTTCATCTCTCAATATGCTATACTTCGGACGCTGTAATCCCTTTTGTTTGACTCTTCTACCAACTCAGTAGCTACATAAGGATTTAAGTTGACATATTATATTGAAGTTCGTTAAGGTTTGCCTAACAATACAATGTTCTTGTAAAACATTCCTCACATATTTTCGAGAGCAGTTTTCTGAAGTAGAAACATCCCTTGAAATTCCCTTTCGATGTTAAATTCTTTCGTACCGATCATGCCTTATCAGTCAAGTTCAATGGTTCAGACATTCATGGACAGCTGAACGCCCCAAAAAGCGCATCGATCAGCTTCGTTTCTTATCGGGATGCAGATAGACACAGTTTCTGGTGGTCTCTATGGTCTACACTCCTCACTTAGTAGAATTTCCTTTCGTTCAAGACACATTTAAGACAACAAAAATATTAAAATGGTATTTTAATAAAAAATAATGGTTTACAAGCGAGCAGACTTTTAAAACACTCGATAATAATCGTTCGTTGATGTTTCGATCGTTTTTCCCTATTCGCATACACCAATCGTGAAAAAAGAAATTAGCTCCACTGAGTGAACTGGCGCGAACAGACTGTTTTCCACCAGCCACTCGATATCTCGTGCGTCGCTTATCGAACATTCAGATCGAAGCTGAAATTAACCAGACACACCACAACGCCCTATCGACATTTGACGTCGTTGATGCATTACTCTGGCCGATTGGAGAACCTCTTGTGACGAGCACTTGCAGCACGCCCAGTGAAGATCACGGCGCCATCACACCAGCCGAACAACACATGAAGATCGCTTCCGAGATCTCGTCCAACTGCTCGACCATCGCGTCGAAACTGCTCGAAACAATCCAACGCGTTCCAACGATCCGAGAGTCGTGATAAGATTTCGTCCACTTTTTCACGCAACAAAAAAGCATCCCCATCACTGTAACCTGCCACAGATCTTATCACTTTTTGCGACCGAAAACCTGATTCAAAGACACACCAACAAGACAATGGGAGTTGGGAAAGAAAAATTGAATATCGATTGAATCAGCATTCGAACATCGTGAGCTGCTGCTGCTCGCTCTAGCGCACAAGAAACCACGGAGCACGGACTCGTTTATTACTGGTTATTACAAATTCTGACAGGTCGGTCCCGTTCGTTGACTGATGATCGACCCGCGATTAGGAGATGAAAATAATAAAACTGAAAGACGAAACGAGCGCTCCGGATGCCATGGACGCTGGCCCCCGAATGGAACGGGGAACGTGTCAAAATTTGGACATTCCACGGAAGCCAACAGCTCGGATAAGATCTACATTCATACGTACAAACGCTTTCGGTTCGTTGTTTTTTCTCTCTTTATCTGGACGAATGTTTCCTCGTTCTGCGATGCGATTGGGCGACGAGTTTGTTTAATGTTATTTTGTTCCATCGTGTATCGGTTGCTCCATCGCTCGACTTGGGAAGTGGTCACTACAATCAAGATCCAATTTTTGTCCCCAATCAAACAAGTGTTAAAATATGTTCGACTTGAGTCGTCCGCAATGTAGCGCAAACGAAGGCGTACACAGTGGAGTCGGAGTCGGAATCAGAGACAGCCTGAACACCAGTGACTAAACCAACTATTTATCAACGGGAGGCGTTTGATATGGTTTGGTAAAATCTTGCTGGGAAGCACGTCTGCCAGTCGTCGCTATCCATTTCATCGTTTCTGTGTTATTAGTCAACAAACTAATCGCGCCAGCACAATCATCCCCTTGTGGGCAGCACACGTCTCTACATGCCATGTATGGAGATGTGTTATTTTTTTCTCTGACTGTTTGTATTTTATCACTCGAGCTTTCACGTTATCTGGGGGCAGACTTCTAGTGAGAACAATGTGTGAGACACCCCAGCTCAGTACAGCAAATGAGTCAGAAGCGAATTCATTCGAAAACATCCCATACACCATGAAATGCATCCACTGAAAGCAGTTTTCAGGAATAGATAGAGTGCTAATGATATTCATTTCATAATTTACTTCGATATCTTTCAATTAAAGTTGGTAAGACGGCAACGGCACCGGTCTTCATACGGCAGGATCGAAGTTCAAATCCTATTCGGACCTTTCGCCCGTAGTGAGGACTGACGATCCAACTACGTCGTATAATTAAGTCTAGTAATTCAGAAATGGTAGGCATGACCCATGAGGTCGTTATGCCAAAAGAGGAGAAGATCTTTTAATTAGTCTTTCAAAGATCGGCGCTTAGAGTCTCTTATCCTTTCTCCTTATATACTGGTTAGCTCTGTTAGGTCTCAACTACAGGCGATTCATACAGGCACTCAAAGACTTGCAGTATTTTCTTCCCATCATTTCAATTATTGAAGCTAGTTGAAACCATACTTTAAGCAAAACGCAATCCAGAAGCATCAATTGTGTAGCGCATATTAAAACAAACGAAGCCAACGCGAAACATGCACTTACAATACCACAACGTCTCCACCAGTATGCATCAGTTGAACCCTACACCTCACTGAACGTCAACACAACTCAAAACAAGACCACCACAGCACTCATCACCACCTCGCGACAATAAACATAAAAAACGTATTCAAACACCCTTAGCTTGCACATCTACCAACCCTGTGTTATGAAACATTAGACCGTTTCGTCCACCGGAGCTTGAAAACACGTAAAACAACCGCTTCATTCGTCTCACTTGCCGTACTAAACGAAGCACCGGTTTGACAACTTCTAGCACCAGCCCTATGCCTCACCGTCTTCCGAGCACATATGCACTTTCCTGCTTCACTCGGCTCGGCTTTCTGGCCTATTCAGCACTTTTCACACGTCTCGGAGTTGGAACGACCTTGTCGCCGCTTTGTCAGTGTCAGCTCTGGAAACTGACTCTCACCTCTCTCTCTCTCTCTCTGAATTCATCGGAAGTTCATTCTCGATCTCGATCTCCGGAGATCATCTCTAGCTCGGGAACGAAGATCGCTTGCGTCACTAGTACAGAGATTGATCTTGACTTGTACAAATGATTAACCCGTTCCTAGGACGTTCTTTCCCAGCTCCCACACCCAACAGTGACAGTGGTTGATTCCGTTGAAGGTTCGTGTTTTGTTGTTGCTCCTGGTGGTGTCCAAACAGTCTGTTGATTCAATCTCACTTTCAACTCGGAAAGATCATCATCTGCACCACCGGCGATCCTTCTTTCTGGCGATATTTGTCTGCCTTTGTTCGGTCGATTCGCACCGGGGTTTGTTCTACCGTCCAGCGTTTGACCATCCAGTGTTTGTCTGTATGTATGTCTGTCTGACACGGACACAGTTGTTGTGTGTACTTATCTTGATCGAGCAGAAGATCGAGCCGACCGTTTAGAAAAAAGGGGAGCGCGAGTAAATGGATGGTGACTGGCTCGACGGTGTGGACTCGCGCGATCGTTATCACA
Organism: Anopheles stephensi; assembly: GCF_013141755.1. Lineage (NCBI taxonomy): Eukaryota > Metazoa > Arthropoda > Insecta > Diptera > Culicidae > Anopheles > Anopheles stephensi. The sequence goes on along the minus strand of NC_050203.1, from coordinate 54,125,174 downwards.
GCAATAGAGAATTAAGTTTCGGTTGGTGTTCGATGTTTTAAGGCTCCACCAACAAAAGGGTAGCTGTGTTGTGGCGAAAAACTCTTTAACATGTTTATCGATCGTGACTGATCGTTGAGATCTGTTTTACGAACCGAACGATGAAGCGACTTGAAATGAAGCAGATAATCTTGATGGGTCTTGCCGCTGACGGTGAAGTTTATCCTTTTCCAGTTAGATAATTAATATTCAACAATACCGATTCCTTCTAGAACTCTTTCATGACAGTCACTCATGTACCAACGGATGAATTCAACACAAAAGTTGTTACGATAATTAAGATGTCCCTTAATGACACAATTCAAACGTTTGAGTTTCGAAAGTTTGAACAGAACACAGGACTCAACCTCACTCCATTTTATCAGACGCATGCGGTAGGCCAATCCGTTGCTGACCATTTCGTAAAATTCACTCACTTTAAATTGTGCACCATAAATAATTAACATAAGTTTGCCTTATCGCGCCTCTTCCATCAACCTCCGAACCGAGGCCACGGTCTGCAGCGTCCAGATCGATCCGTGATGATCGCGCCAAAATCGTGTCCCATGAAGGCTCATGGGTTCCGGGGTAACCAGAATAAATGAGAACAAGTAAGACGCCTGCAAAAACGGAAAGGTAGACACTGATGGAAAGATACAGGGAGCCCGGAGGACACCGACGAAGTCCAACCAAATCGAACGGGCGACCGAGCAGCGCGAAAGCCCATGCCGTCCAAAGTGACATCATCCGTCACCGTATGGCCAGAGTGTTCGACAGCGTGGAAGGAACGGCACGAACATGGCCGGAATGGCTCGATCGACGGCAGGAACGAAGGCAACAATCGCGTCTGGACGATCTTGGACTCGGTTTCGATGGATCGGCGCGATTTCAGGTGAATTTCGGTTCGACCGGTTCCGTTTTTTGTGAGTTTTGTTTCTCGATCGAGGTGTTTTCTAATTATGATAACAATCGGTTACCGTAGCGGACGAATGCACCTTGAACGCGTCGTCGTCCATTTCGGTGGTGGCCATCGTATTTTTGTCGAATGAGGGTAATCTGCACAGGAAAGGAGAAGGAGCCGTTTCGTGGAAGTAATGTCAGACGGCGAAGAGGACACATCATTGTCCAAGACGCATATCTGTGTAAGTGGAACTAAACGATCGATCTGAGACGAAACGAGACGTGCTCAGAAATGTTTGAAGTTGGTTTTGATTTGAACCGTACTTCAGAACTCGTCAACCCGTAATCCAGTAGCTTCAAATAAAGGAGCATAATTAACAACGCATCCAACATTATCACTCCAATGCTCAACAAAGCAACCAGTATTCTCGGTGCAAATGATTCTAAATTGAAGAGTTGTCTAAAAACCTTGGAAGATAATTCGAACCTAAGTTAGCCTTACTCATATGTAAGCATCATCCAGCTAGAAACCTCTTTAACACAATTGATTCATTGAAACCAACCTGATGAGCTGGATTAATAGTCGTCCAAACCAGTAGCCACAAGGTAGCACTAATCAAGCCTAATCTATGCTGATCTTCCATAATCAAATCGCTGGAAGAAGCTGAGTTTCCCTCTATGAACCTCTCATCAATCCTAGAGCTTCGGCGTCTTCATGTGCTCGATAATCCATTCATCTTGCATCTTCGGTGGATGGCGATCGTAAAGTAAATTAAACCGACACACGATCTTGGATCACTGATCTAGACGCCAGATGTTAAAGTTGGCTCGCAGTTTGATTGCGGGACATCACTTCTCCTTCCTAACGGCCAAGGGCTCTCGGAAGCTCACCCATAATGAGTCAAAAGGCTCCGACGAGGCATGAAAAGCGACTCCAAAGCGGACGACCAGAAAGCTTCGAAAGGAGCCATGGCGAATGATTTAGCTTCAGTCGAGGAAGCAACAAATGACAGCACGACGCCATTTAATAACGAACTAATTCTCGACCGTCCACTCCCTTTTCCTCCTCGGTCCGATGAATGCGGATCAGTTTCCACTTCATCGATCTTTTCTCACAGCCCCTGTCAGTCTCTCAGAAGCGGTAGCCGGTGGGTTTAATTCTCTGCTGACAAGACGGCAGCTCTCGTTGGGTTATTAAATCAACACTCGTTCCAGGCTAAGCATGGGCGGCGAGAAGCGGCCCTCCAAGTCAAGCTCTGATCGAAACAGAGACGGGCCTTCATTGGACTGTAGCAAATGGTTGACCGAGCCTCAGAGTGGAGGCTTGACTTTATAATTCAAATTCGTGAACATGCTTCTTCTCGACAGGTTCAGTGAGGTCTCTTTCGACAAGCGTTTAAGAAAACATTTATTCGTCACATTCAACAAAGAACTCGGAGAATGTTGTCTAATGTTATTATTAGTGCACAATTTACATTTTCATTGAGTCTGCTGGCTCTTACAGGCCTTTTGCCCAAAACGCGTTGCCCTGAGGCGTCCTCTCCTCGTTATGCCTTTTTCCGAGACGCGAAATGGTCTCTCATTAATTCACCATCTCGGCCCGTCCTCTTCGACGCTTCCGTTCGCTTGCATTTTAATGCCCGGCAGCACTCCGGTGTGATCAAATTATTGACACTGTCATCGAAGAGGTGTTAGGCGGTTATTTACGAGCACCTTCAACAATGTATCTGTATATGCTCAAAGCGATCCCGCCACAACCGGGAGGATTCCTTTAGAACGGTATCGAATTTCGCATGGCGGATGATACAGAAGCGAAAAGCGAAACGACCGATGGAACAAGCCGGTTTAGATGAGTTTTTATGTTTGCTCTTTCGCTTCAAGATCGAATTGTGGCATGCGAAGAACCTTAGCCAGCACGGTTTGTTCTTCCAAAATGAGACATATTTGTGTGTTGCAACGACTTTCAACACTGGCTGGAAGGAACACATCCAATGATTCCCGCTGAGCTACTGCTGTACCGAAAGCAAATGAACAAGGATACAACGTCTAACGAATAACTTTACTGGCTTATCACTGACGAGTTTTACCGCAGCGGTTGGTCGCTCGTTGAGGACTATCAAATTTTTACCATACAATCGTCCGACCGCCCTTGGCTCCCTGTGGAGATGGCGGCCATAATCACACACAAAACATCATATCGTCCATGGTTTATGCCGCACAGTAGCGCACTAAGCACTGACGATCGTAGAATCACAACGATTCCCAAACAAAATAAAGCACAACAAAACATCCTTCATGCGAACCATCACAAACCAGGCCCGCACATACTGATAATCATACTTTCTCTTCTTTTTTCTCCCCGTCCCGGTCTTTATCTTTCCCTCCGGCCGGCTGTGGCAGTGTTGGGGCTTTCATAAATTACACCTGATATTATTGCAGGTTGGCCGTTTTAACGAGTGACCGACGGCGAAACGAAGCCCACACTGGATGACGGTGGGCAGAGCAGGGAGAGAGCGAGGCCGGCAATTAATTGCTGCGCAATCGCCATAACTAACACCCCGAGCTGGCGCGGAGTTCGGTAGCGTGGAGTCGCGCTCCGGGAGGTAAGACTGGGCGAGAACGAACCAAGAAAGCGACCACAGCCGACTCCACCACTGCCAAAGGAACGCGTGCGTTAATTAGAACGTGTTTGTGAACCGTTTCGGTTCGACTGGGTTTGCCTGGGACCTCGGAGGAAGTACACTTTGATTTGCATACTCGCCCCGGTAGCGTTCCACCTACCCGTTGCCGGTATTACTTCGTCCATCAATGTTGAAGTCAACCGGAGGCAACCAAACGGCAACTAATTGCAGCGACAACTTCATTAGCCCGCGGGCAACCACGATGCCAGAGACTGAGATTGGTGCTTCCCGATCGATCTCGGGCGATCATCGGTGAGATCGGAGTTGGTCCAGACGCTGATGCCACCCACAGCTTTTGAACGGAGGGCGAGTCAGATCCCCTGCGTTCAAATGTGAAGTTGAGAATATTAATGTAAGTCGTCCATTGCTTCTGTCACGCTCATCGATTGATGGGAATGCAACTAGGACGAGTAGTGTGCTGCTATCAATCATTTCTTTGACAGACGAATATTGGTTCGAACTGTAAGGAAATTTAGTGGCTGTCTTTCATTGAGATTTTTTGTCTTCAAAAGATAAAATGGAGGTCCTAGATAAATATAAATTCCTAGGATATGGCAAGGATAGACAATACGGCTTTAAACCCTCATAATTAAAAATAAATAAATAAATAAAAAATGGCAAGGATAGTTTATAAACATGCTTCGACTAAGGTATTGTTGAAGATATATAATAAATGAAGTATTACATAAGTACTTACTTTTGTGAATATGTTGACTCTTTGCTTTATTGATGCTCCCTTGTCTCTTGCAATGATTTGGGTTTTTTTAACCAGGCCTTTGATCTGAAGCCCTGATAAATATAACAGTGCATAAATTGTTTATTTAAATCACTGATGCCAATAGCAGAAATTTCCGAACCCAGTCTTATTTCCTTTTTATTTCAGCTATTTAGCAATTTTCGTGTCCCATATTGTTTTAAAAGTTTTTTTTTGTGTGGATGGTGCAAACGTTTTGAAGACTCAATAATGCTTTCCTTTTAAACCACATTCTGATTCGTTTGATTTTTTTACAAATGCGTTACTTGTATAATTTTACTGACAGCGTGTTCAGTAGCGTACAGCATAGACACGAAAGCAACACATAAACAAAACACACAAACACACACACACACACGCAATGTAGACACGCACACATACGTGTCCTTACGCACCGTCTTTTCAGTTGTAAACATTGACAAGCGTCCACCAGCGACTCTCGAAACGAAAGTGTGGCCGACGTTCCAACCAGCAGCAACGTTCACAATCAACTAACACGGCGTGTCGCGTCCACTGAGAGAGGCAACATTGTTCGGGTGCAGTTTTCGAGTATCGTCAGCCAGTTCGCCGGCTGTTTGCTGCTCACTGGAGCTGTCTCTCTTGTCCATCCACCCGGATGACGAAGCTTTTCCAAAGTTCCAGCTCGGCTTCCAGCGGTGCTTCGGTTGGCACGAGCGCCAGCATAGCATACATTAAACGCACCGGAATCGGTCCCCCAGCGACCCTCGTCAAGAGCATGATCGCAACATAAACTTCCCCTCAATCAGACGTGTTGCCACGAGCGCGGTTATTCCGTGGTGGGAAGTGTACGACATCGCATTGAATGAATCGAGGAGCGAGATAGTTACACTGCTGTCTGCGCATCGACCAATGGGGCTGGCTGGCAGCGAATGGGGAAGAATATGATGTAACAAGTAACGAAATTGTGGACGAAGAATGTGGGGTGAACATTGGCTGGCGTTCGGAGCAACGGTAAGAGGAGATTAGATTCAATTGTATGCTGATGTTAGAAAAGATTCAAAAAATGATAACTTTTATTGTGTTTTTATTATTTTTGAATAGCGCTTGCTGATATAATTTTCTATGTAAATGCCTATCCCTATATGCCTTTGATTCGTTTATTTAATTTAGAAGCATGTCGATTCGAATAGCGAAAAATGAAGGGTTCATAATAATAATTCATTTCGCCGTTATAATTTCTAATCTTATATCAAAATTTGAAGCAAGATTTCTCCAATTTTGCTTCCAACGAGTAAGAGAGATTATTTACTACAGCTATTACTCCCACGGTTGTTGTACTGGACACTAATTTGAACTCTGACTGTCATGGCGAAGAGGTTATCAACCACTGTAATCAACTCTTCGAACTTGGCCTACGAATACCAAGCCACTTCTATGATAACTCTACCGCAGTCTACCGTGGGAAGCTTACTGCCAATATCCTTTGTACGAAGCTTGTCTTTTGCTCCTTGGCTTCCACCATATTCCAGCAATATTCCATATTGCTCAGAAACTTTGTGTCGATATCATACGCACGGAGAGCATCGACACTTACTCACTGCTTCAGCAACACGACCTATATGCTATAGTAAACCTCTGAACTACATGTGCAGAACACCTTTTGAGGTCTTCGCACTGTTTAAGTTAAACACCTTACTTAAAGCATTTAAAGATTGGCTGAAATAAAATGAGTTGGTTTCGAGATAGAAGTGATATCGATGACGATCTGTTCACGGTAAAACCGGATATCCACTACTATCCGGACCGTCTCCTGGTAAACTATCAAACATTATGTGCATAAAAAAGGACATAAATGGCAATTGGAGACCTTTTGAGGATATGCAAGCAAATAATAATTTTGCAAAAAGTTGTGTGCAGCGGTAGGCCAATTTCACAACAGACTCAATAAAACAAAGAACACATCAGCCAACGTTGAGTTCTCCCTGGTCGGTCAGCATACCTGCAACTTACAGAGTTCCTTGTTAGCAGGGATTGTTCCCAATCGAATCGAATCACTGACTCTACTCTCCGAGATCAACCTGCGCTTTTGGACGAAAAAGGGCTCATGCTAGGAGGACGGTCATTACTAGGAGGCTACTTTGTCGTAGAGGACTTTGTCCTTTGCCCTCTGAACCGTTTTTTACAATGTTTCTTGTCTTTATTGTCGTGTGAGTCCTATGCAAACCTTACTGAACGTTGTATTTCTGAATAACATCCAGCCTGTCAGTCCTTGTTAGCGCCTAACATTCACTTGTTAGTGTTAGCTACAAGCTATCTTCAAGACTATTCAAAAGTGCCTTGTGGTTCCTTGAAACTTTTAAAAAAATTATTATTATAAATAACTAAAAAAAAAAATCAAAATGCGACGTAAAAACAAATTTAAAAAAATTAATTTAATTTTCACTTATTTTATTCCAGATGAATGAAAAAAGATTTTAAATTTTAAATAAATCTATATTTAGCTTCATCGGAACTGCAAAATCATTTTTCCTAACGCATAAAATCTAAACCCATGATACATTACAATCGAGCGGTGAGCGACCAGGTGACTCCATCGCTGGTGATAATAGTGTGCTTGCAAGAAGCAGTGACGGTAAGGTGATTTTGATGAGAGTTTTTTTTTATTTTAAATTATAATTTCATCAATACAATTTTTTATCTGGTGTGATTGCCTTTGAATGCTACATTTCTAATACCTTGTGGGTGCTATTATTTTAATTGATAAAAACTTTACAATCATAGCAATACGGCCAGGCCGTTCTTTATGAATAAAAAAAAAAACTTTACAATCATAAACCATAACCACAGCTACTGCATAATAACACCACAAAACATCGCCACAGTTTGTAATTAAAGCATAATTATCAATTAAATACCACCAAAAACTCAACGAGAAATTGAATCTAATCTCCTCTTACCGTTGCTCCAAACGCCAGCCAATGTTCACCACACATTCTTCGTCCACAATTTCGTTACTTGTTACGTTATATTCTTCCCCATTCGCTGCAGGCTAGCCCCATTGGTCGATGCGCAGACAGCAGTATAACTATCTCGCTCCTCGATTCATTCAATGCGATGTCGTACACTTCCCACCACGGAATAACCGCGCTCGTGGCAACACGTCTGATTGAGGGGAAGTTTATGTTGCGATCATGCTCTTGACGAGGGTCGCTGGGGGACCGATTCCGGTGCGTTTAATGTATGCTATGCTGGCGCTCGTGCCAACCGAAGCACCGCTGGAAGCCGAGCTGGAACTTTGGAAAAGCTTCGTCATCCGGGTGGATGGACAAGAGAGACAGCTCCAGTGAGTAGCAAACAGCCGGCGAACTGGCTGACGATACTCGAAAACTGCACCCGAACAATGTTGCCTCTCTCAGTGGACGCGACACGGCGTGTTAGTTGATTGTGAACGTTGCTGCTGGTTGGAACGTCGGCCACGCTTTCGTTTCGAGGGTCGCTGCTGGACGCTTGTCAATGTTGACATCGTTGTAAGGCCACCGTTCGTGCGTATGTGGCAAACCAGTGCGTGTACGTGTGTGTGTGTGCGTATTTGGTGTCTTTCGGTCTTCAAGGTTCGTTGTTGGTCACGCGCCAAGCGACTCAGTGTGGTTGCGCTATCACAATTGTTTGTGTACAATTAAAAATGGGTATAATTAATTAGAACCTCACAAAATGGATCTCGGGTTCAATCAACAGTTTAGTAATGGGAGGTTGTCTGATGCGATCAGGTGTACTTGTGAATTAAGGCCATCAATAAATTGTTGAATCGTGCTGTGTAGTGTACTGATCAACCCATCATTATAAATGAATAGTAAATATGTTTGTGAAAAAATATTTAGCAAACGATATCCTGTTTAAGTTCCCGTGCACTGTGGATATCATGTGAATTAATGCGATAACTTAAACCTAAGCAATTGAAATAAAGTTAGTTGAACTACAACGGGGTAATTCCATCACCGTGAATTTCTCAAGCTGTTTCTCGCAATGGGTAGAAACCCTCAAAGCCTCACCGTAGCTACTGATCCCGAAGTATCGCTCGATCATTGCCACATCCGAATGTAGATAAATACTCAAGTACGTGTCTACTACTACGCTCTCCACCAAGTGTTTTACACGTGTGTCAGCAAATGTTATTGTAACGTGGTTGTGCAAGCAGAAAAGTGTGTATTTGTGGATGGTGATCGTGCGCAATAGCACGGCTTCCTACTGTGCGGTGTTATCGCCTGCATCCGGAGCCATATCGTGTCGGTATGATAGCGCCTAGTGATCCTCGCTTTTCACTCGCGAGCGTTTAGTGTGTGTCTTAGAGTGTGTGTATGTGTGTGAGTGTGGTGCAAGTTGATAGTTTTTTGGTGCTCACAAGGGTGTTTGTGTGTGTCTGGTGTGTTTGTGTGACGTGATTGTATATGTTTCACGTGCACCTTCCTGCCTTGTCGGTGCGTGAGTGCGTGCGTGCCAGTGACACTGTTTTCTCCGAACCGCAACCAAGGTCTCACCGACTCCATCAATGATAATGTCACGTAGGAAGCAGTCCAACCCAAAGCCACTTCTTCAGAAAAGTAAGTAACGATCGTGCCGGGGGCTAGATTTGTGATATCAAACGCTTCACTATCACACTGCTCGCGCTGCCGTCGCATCGCAAATCCGTATGCAGCCGGTTGCAGATGATGAAGAACACAATTTACCCCAAGGGAGTGGCCGCGATAAGGACCACAGCCACGTTGCGTGCCATTTGTTTTGAGGAAAAGTGTCGATCAGTCACTGAAAGCCGTCGGTATTTTGAAACTGCAATCGGTGTTTGTTTCGTACAGTTCGTGTGTGTGTTTTTTTTTTGTGGCAGAGAAAAAGAAATTTCTGGTCCAAGGGAAGCGAAGACAAATCTTGAGACTAAATCCTTATTTTAATCTATCAAAAATATAATTAACGGGAGATGCCATGGAAGAAAAAAATAATATAAAAAAACGGGATGGAGAAAAACAACTAAACCCACAACTAAATACGGTGCAAACCAAAAACACTCGAATGTTTTTCGGTGCAGCAATCACATCCCGCTGATACTGTTATCCCGCGAGAGCTCCAGATAGAGTGGGGCGGCCGGCGCGACTTGGATTGTTCACCGATTGTGCGCTGGTAGTGATCGCGATGAACCGCACCGCAAGCCTGGGGTGGGAAAACACAATGGGGAAGAAGAAAAGGTCATCCGCTTCTTTTTCAGTGACCTGCGATTGCATTGCGACCTCCTCATCTCGATGGCTGTCTATCAGGCGGGCCTGATAGGATGACCGATAAGCTGGGAACCATCTAGAACCGATCGTACCATCCGTCTTCCTTGCCCGGCCGAAACCGATCGAAATCAAACCACGCCGCCCCACCGTACGCCGGGAAGCCACACCGTAGACATTCGAACCGGATCAGGCTCGAAAACCGGTGATGAGCTGGCTTTTGCGTCAAGTGCGATTAAATGTTCCACGGTCCGTGATCGCCCCAAAATGTCCAGATTCCAATATTTTGTGAGTGGAAGTGTTTTGCTCGTTGCTGCGTGGCATTCGTGGCAACAGGTCCAAACGATCGCAGCACATCTTCGTTCTTCGGTGCTCATTAAATGCCGCTTGCCGGTCATTCGTAATCAGTGCGGAGGAAGATAGCAGCAGGAACTGTACTATCGCACGTCAATTTTTAATTCTAGAACAGACGGGACACCGTTCAAAGCACACACACAAAAAAGGAAATAGCAGTTTTCAATGGGTGAGAATTTTTTCTAGAAACATGTGGACGTTTTTTGGCAAAGGTTTTTTTGTGTTTTGGTAAGAAATAATTTGCTTCTGATTGTAATTGACAAAGTGTCGAGAATGTTTCAAATTGCACAAAAACGGTTTGTTGGTGTAGTCGGAAGCGGGGGGACATGATCATACAACGACCTTGAAGGTCGCTGTGAAAATGGTAATTGAAAATGAGGCAGTTTTTGTTAGTTCTGCGTTTTTTTAACTGTCTTTCCTAAGGTCTTGATGAAGAAGATTGATTGTGATTCATTAAAGTTAATTTGGAAAGGGTATATTTTTTGTTTAAAAATAATGTTGGCTGAAAATATATACGAAAGTGCACGTAGAAACTATTTTTAGTAGTTCGTAGTTTCTAGGAGTTAAAAAAAGAATGATTGATTCAATGAGTTTGGTGTCTTACTATTAATCGTAACTTCGCCGTTTGTATTTTGTGGAAAGTTCAGCATACGCTCTAAGATTTAATGTTGCACATTTTCCGGGTTGGATTTTCTATTTATATAACCCAAAAATTATTAAATTATATTTGTGATAATCGCTCTGTTTAGACAAGTCAAAACAATTTTCTACAATCGTTTAAAAGAAAGTCTTTAATGAATATACGAAGGTTTGATAACATCGATAAATAGAGCTACTATTCTCTTAAAAAATTAAAAGGATTCAATTTTTTACTGCCCTAGCTCTCTCCTCTCCCTTGGCATTAGAACCTAGAAAAGTTTCGGTCTGCCATTTCTGTGACTCGTTTTGACCCTTAGCTGGATAGTCAGACTTCTTTAACATGACAGCTGATATTTTGAAATTACTGCAACAATAAGTTATTCGTTTTGTAATCCAATGCTATTTTTGGTTTTCAAACTTTCTAATAAGTTGTTTCGTTTTAAATAAGCAAAATTGTCGTCGAAGTACAATGAATTTGATAGTACAGTGCTTTTTAGGAGTTCATTAAAACTATTAATCGAACTGCTGGTGGAACTGATTACTAGTATTGAACTAATTTGACTCATGTCCGCATGTCCTAGCTCAGTTGTTGGAGTGTGCTTTTAATTACGTTAACACCCTCATTACCAAGAGTCTAAACAAATTGTCTTTTCTTTGAGAAACAACAAGCGGGAAATTAAAAAATCTCTTCAAATTTCAACTTAAAGCAGTAAAAAATCAAAGTTCGTCTAATAAACAATAATGAAACTATTTATTGTCTCGAAACCTTTGATAATATTCTCTACATAAAAAATGTGATAATCTTGGTAAAATTGTTGGATTCCCATAGGCGATACTCCAATATAAAATCCAGGTCTCAAATAATCTTAAATGTAAACGTTCGATCAATAGAAAGTTGTGATCGACAGTAAATATTGAGAGACTTACACTGTTGAAATAATAAAAAAAACATCCCAAAAGTGTTGTACTTTGGTACCTTTCTTGAAACCCCTGGCTCTATGTGACAAACTTCAATTGATTAAATCAGGTTTAAAAAAGAAAAAAAGCTTAGTAAAATATAATATTTTAAAACAAAGATTAAATTTTAAATTAATTTTAATTACTCAATCAAATTTCTTGTACCTAACAAAGACAATAATCTACACAAGAATGATTGATAGCAGCACACTACTCGTCCTAGTTGCATTCCCATCAATCGAGGAGCGTGACAGAAGCAATGGACGACTTACATTAATATTCTCAACTTCACATCTGAACGCCCGGGCGTTGAATAGCCCTCCATTCAAAAGCTGTGGGTGGCATCAGCGTCTGGACCAACTCCGATCTCACCGATGATCGCCCGAGATCGATCGGGAAGCACCAATCGCAGTCTCTGGCATCGTGGTTGCCCGCGGGCTAATGAAGTTGTCGCTGCAATTAGTTGCCGTTTGGTTGCCTCCGGTTGACTTCAACATTGATGGACGAAGTAATACCGGCAACGGGTAGGTGGAACGCTACCGGGGCGAGTATGCAAATCAAAGTGTACTTCCTCCGAGGTCCCAGGCAAACCCAGTCGAACCGAAACGGTTCACAAACACGTTCTAATTAACGCACGCGTTCCTTTGGCAGTGGTGGAGTCGGCTGTGGTCGCTTTCTTGGTTCGTTCTCGCCCAGTCTTACCTCCCGGAGCGCGACTCCACGCTACCGAACTCCGCGCCAGCTCGGGGTGTTAGTTATGGCGATTGCGCAGCAATTAATTGCCGGCCTCGCTCTCTCCCTGCTCTGCCCACCGTCATCCAGTGTGGGCTTCGTTTCGCCGTCGGTCACTCGTTAAAACGGCCAACCTGCAATAATATCAGGTGTAATTTATGAAAGCCCCTCCACTGCCACACCCGGCCGGAGGGAAAGATAAAGACCGGGACGGGGAGAAAAAAGAAGAGAAAGTATGATTATCAGTATGTGCGGGCCTGGTTTGTGATGGTTTGCATGAAGGATGTTTTGTTGTGCTTTATTTTGTTTGGGAATCGTTGTGATTCTACGATCGTCAGTGCTTAGTGCGCTACTGTGCGGCATAAACCATGGACGATATGATGTTTTGTGTGTGATTATGGCCGCCATCTCCACAGGGAGCCAAGGGCGGTCGGACGATTGTATGGTAAAAATTTGATAGTCCTCAACGAGCGACCAACCGCTGCGGTAAAACTCGTCAGTGATAAGCCAGTAAAGTTATTCGTTAGACGTTGTATCCTTGTTCATTTGCTTTCGGTACAGCAGTAGCTCAGCGGGAATCATTGGATGTGTTCCTTCCAGCCAGTGTTGAAAGTCGTTGCAACACACAAATATGTCTCATTTTGGAAGAACAAACCATTCTTGTTATGGTTCCTCGCATGCCACAATTCGATCGTGAAGCGAAAGAGCAAACATAAAAACTCATCTAAACCGGCTTGTTCCATCGGTCGTTTCGCTTTTCGCTTCTGTATCATTCGCCATGCGAAATTCGATACCGTTTTAAAGGAATCCTCCCGGTTGTGGCGGGATCGCTTTGAGCATATACAGATACATTGTTGAAGCTGCTCGTAAATAACCGCCTAACACCTCGTCGATGACAGTGTCAATAATTTGATCACACCGGAGTGCTGCCGGGCATTAAAATGCAAGCGAACGGAAGCGTCGAAGAGGACGGGCCGAGATGGTGAATTAATGAGAGACCATTTCGCGTCTCGGAAAAAGGCATAACGAGGAGAGGACGCCTCGGGGCGACGCGTTTTGGGCAAAATGCCTGTAAGAGACAGCAGACTCAATGAAAATGTAAATTGTGCACTAATAATAACATTAGACAACATTCTCCGAGTTCTTTGTTGAATGTGACGAATAAATGTTTTCTTAAACGCTTGTCGAAAGAGACCTCACTGAACCTGTCGAGAAGAAGCATGTTCACGAATTTGAATTATAAAGTCAAGCCTCCACTCTGAGGCTCGGTCAACCATTTGCTACAGTCCAATGAAGGCCCGTCTCTGTTTCGATCAGAGCTTGACTTGGAGGGCCGCTTCTCGCCGCCCATGCTTAGCCTGGAACGAGTGTTGATTTAATAACCCAACGAGAGCTGCCGTCTTGTCAGCAGAGAATTAAACCCACCGGCTACCGCTTCTGAGAGACTGACAGGGGCTGTGAGAAAAGATCGATGAAGTGGAAACTGATCCGCATTCATCGGACCGAGGAGGAAAAGGGAGTGGACGGTCGAGAATTAGTTCGTTATTAAATGGCGTCGTGCTGTCATTTGTTGCTCCCTCGACTGGAGCTAAATCATTCGCCATGGCTCCTTTCGGCGCTTTCTGGCCGTCCGCTTTGGATTCGCTTTTCGTGCCTCGTCGGAGCCTTTGACTCATTATGGGTGAGCTTCCGAGAGCCCTTGGCCGTTAGGAAGGAGAAGTGATGTCCCGCAATCAAACTGCGAGCCAACTTTAACATCTGGCGTCTAGATCAGTGATCCAAGATCGTGTGTCGGTTTAATTTACTTTACGATCGCCATCCACCGAAGATGGAAGATGAATGGATTATCGAGCACATGAAGACGCCGAAGCTCTAGGATTTATGGGAGGTTCATAGAGGGAAACTCAGCTTCTTCCAGCGATTTGATTATGGAAGATCAGTATAGATTGGGCTTGATGAGTGCTACCTTGTGGCTACTGGTTAGGACGACTATTAATAAAGCTCATCAGGTTGGTTTCAATGAAGCAATTATGTTAAAGAGGTTTCTAGCTGGATGATGCTCACATATGAGTAACGCTAACTTAGGTTCGTTTTATCTTGCGAGATCTTTAGACCTCATTGCAATTTAGAATCATTTGCACCGAGAATACTGGTTGCTTTGTTGAGCATTGGAGTGATAGAGTGGGTTGATATAATGCGTTGTGAATTATGTTCCTTTATTTGAAGCTACTGGATTCCGGGTTGACGAGTTCTGAAGTACGGTTCAAATCATGACCAACTTCAAAAAAATTCTGAGCACGTCTCGTTTCGTCTCAGATCGATCGTTCAGTTCCACTTACACAGATATGCGTCTTGGACAATGCTGTGTCCTCTTCGCCGTCTGACATTACTTCCACGAAACGGCTCCTTCTCCTTTCCTGTGCAGATTACCCTCATTCGACAAAAATACGATGGCCACCACCGAAATGGACGACGACGCGTTCAAGGTGCATTCGTCCGCTACGGTAACCGATTGTTATCATAATTAGAAAACACCTCGATCGAGAAACAAAACTCACAAAAAACGGAACCGGTCGAACCGAAATTCACCTGAAATCGCGCCGATCCATCGAAACCGAGTCCAAGATCGTCCAGACGCGATTGTTGCCTTCGTTCCTGCCGTCGATCGAGCCATTCCGGCCATGTTCGTGCCGTTCCTTCCACGCTGTCGAACACTCTGGCCATACGGTGACGGATGATGTCACTTTGGACGGCATGGGCTTTCGCGCTGCTCGGTCGCCCGTTCGATTTGGTTGGACTTCGTCGGTGTCCTCCGGGCTCCCTGTATCTTTCCATCAGTGTCTACCTTTCCGTTTTTGCAGGCGTCTTACTTGTTCTCATTTATTCTGGTTACCCCGGAACCCATGAGTCTTCATGGGACACGATTTTGGCGCGATCATCACGGATCGATGTGGACGCTGCAGACCGTGGCCTCGGTTCGGAGGTTGATGGAAGAGGCGCGATAAGGCAAACTTATGTTAATTATTTATGGTGCACAATTTAAAGTGAGTGAATTTTACGAAATGGTCAGCAACGGATTGGCCTACCGCATGCGTCTGATAAAATGGAGTGAGGTTGAGTCCTGTATTCTGTTCAAACTTTCGAAACCCAAACGTTTGAATTGTGTCATTAAGGGACATCTTAATTATCGTAACAACTTTTGTGTTGAATACATCTATTGGTACATGAGTGACTGTCATAAAAGAGTTCTAGAAGGAATCGATATTGTTGAAAATTAATTATCTAACTGGAAAAGGATTGCCTTCACCGTCAACGGCAAGACCCATCAAGATTATCTGCTTCATTTCAAGTCGCTTGATCGTCCGGTTCGTAAAACAAATATCAACGATCAGTCACGATCGATAAACATGTTAAAGAGTTTTTCGCCACAACACAGCTACCCTTTCGTTGGTGGAGCCCTAAAACATCGAACACCAACCGAAACTTAATTCTCTATTGCTGTGATAACGATCGCGCGAGTCCACACCGTCGAGCCAGTCACCATCCATTTACTCGCGCCTCTTTTTTCTAAACGGTCGGTTCGATCTTCCGCTCGATCAAGATAAGTACACACAACAACTGTGTCCGTGTCAGACAGACAGACATACAGACAAACACTGGATGGTCAAACACTGGACGGTAGAACAAACCCCGGTGCGAATCGACCGAACAAAGGCAGACAAATATCGCCAGAAAGAAGGATCGCCGGTGGTGCAGATGATGATCTTTCCGAGTTGAAAGTGAGATTGAATCAACAGACTGTTTGGACACCACCAGGAGCAACAACAAAACACGAACCTTCAACGGAATCAACCACTGTCACTGTTGGGTGTGGGAGCTGGGAAAGAACGTCCTAGGAACGGGTTAATCATTTGTACAAGTCAAGATCAATCTCTGTACTAGTGACGCAAGCGATCTTCGTTCCCGAGCTAGAGATGATCTCCGGAGATCGAGATCGAGAATGAACTTCCGATGAATTCAGAGAGAGAGATAGGTGAGAGTCAGTTTCCAGAGCTGACACTGACAAAGCGGCGACAAGGTCGTTCCAACTCGTCCGAGACGTGTGAAAAGTGGTGAATAGGCCAGAAAGACGAGCCGAGTGAAGCAGGAAAGTGCATATGTGCTCGGAAGACGGTGAGGCATAGGGCTGGTGCTAGAAGTTGTCAAACCGGTGCTTCGTTTAGTACGGCAAGTGAGACGAATGAAGCGGTTGTTTTACGTGTTTTCAAGCTCCGGTGGACGAAACGGTCTAATGTTTCATAACACAGGGTTGGTAGATGTGCAAGCTAAGGGTGTTTGAATACGTTTTTTTATGTTTATTGTCACGAGGTGGTGATGAGTGCTGTAGGGGTCTTGTTTTGAGTTGTGTTGACGTTCAGTGTGGTGTAGGGTTCAACTGATGAAACTGGTGGAGACGTTGAGAGAGTGTAAGTGCATGTCTCGCTTTGGCTTCGTTTGTTTTAATATGCAATACTCAGTTGATGTTTATGGATTGCGTTTTACTTAAAGTATGATTTCAACAAGCCTGATTATTTGAAATAATGGGAAGATAATACGGCAAGTCTTTGATTTCTATTCCCATAGTGCCTGTATGGACTGCCAGGGCTGACAAGTATTTAAGGAGCCAGGAGAAGAGACTCAAATGCTCGATTATTGAAAGACAAATTGAAAGATCATCTTCTCTTTTGGCATAACGACCTCATGGGTAATGCCTGCCAGCTCCGAATTACTAGACTTAATTATACGACGTAGTTGGATCGTCAGTCCTCACTACGGGCGAACGGTCCGAATAGGATTTGAACTTCGATCCTGCCGTATGAAGACCAGTGCCTTTGCCGCCTCACCAACTTTAATTGAAAGATATTGAAGTAAATTATGAAATGAATATCATTAGCACTCTATCTATTCCTGAAAACTGCTTTCAGTGGATGCAGTTAAATGTGTATGGGATGTTTTCGAAAGAATTCGCTCCTGACTCATTTGCTGTACTGAGCTGGGGTGTCTCACACATTGTTCTCACTAGAAGTTTCCCCCCAGATAACGAGAAAGCTCGAGTGATAAAATACAAACAGTCAGAGAAAAAAATAACACATCTCCATACATGGCAAGTAGAAACGTGTGCTGCCCACAAAGGGATGATTGTGCTGGCGCGATTAGTTTGTTGACTAATAACACAGAAACGATGAAATGGATAGCGACGACTGGCAGACGTGCTTCCCAGCAAGATTTTACCATACCATATCAAACGCCTCCCGTTGATAAATAGTTGGTTTAGTCACTGGTGTTCAGGCTGTCTCTGATTCCGACTCCGACTCCACTGTGTACGCCTTCGTTTGCGCTACATTGCGGACGACTCAAGTCGAACATATTTTAACACTTGTTTGATTGGGGACAAAAATTGGATCTTGATTGCAGTGACCACTTCCCAAGTCGAGCGATGGAGCGACCGATACACGATGGAACAAAATAACATTCAACAAACTCGTCGCCCAATCACATCGCAGAACGAGGAAACATTCGTCCAGATAAAGAGAGAAAAAACAACGAACCGAAAGCGTTTGTACGTATGAATGTAGATCTTATCCGAGCTGTTGGCTTCCGTGGAATGTCCAAATTTTGACACGTACCCCGTTCCATTCGGGGGCCAGCGTCCATGGCATCCGGAGCGCTCGTTTCGTCTTTCAGTTTTATTATTTTCATCTCCTAATCGCGGGTCGATCATCAGTCAACGAACGGGACCGACCTGTCAGAATTTGTAATAACCAGTAATAAACGAGTCCGTGCTCCGTGGTTTCTTGTGCGCTAGAGCGAGCAGCAGCAGCTCACGATGTTCGAATGCTGATTCAATCGATATTCAATTTTTCTTTCCCAACTCCCATTGTCTTGTTGGTGTGTCTTTGAATCAGGTTTTCGGTCGCAAAAAGTGATAAGATCTGTGGCAGGTTACAGTGATTGGGATGATTTTTTGTTGCGTGAAAAAGTGGACGAAATCTTATCACGACTCTCGGATCGTTGGAACGCGTTGGATTGTTTCGAGCAGTTTCGACGTGATGGTCGAGCAGTTGGACGAGATCTCGGAAACGATCTCCATGTGTTCTTCGGCTGGTGTGATGGCGCCGTGATCTTCACTGGGCGTGCTGCAAGTGCTCGTCACAAGAGGTTCTACAATCGGCCAGAGTAATGCATCAACGACGTCAAATGTCGATAGGGCGTTGTGGTGTGTCTGGTTAATTTCAGCTTCGATCTGAATGTTCGATAAGCGACGCACGAGATATCGAGTGGCTGGTGGAAAACAGTCTGTTCGCGCCAGTTCACTCAGTGGAGCTAATTTCTTTTTTCACGATTGGAGTAAGCGAATAGGGAAAAACGATCGAAACATCAACGAACGATTATTATCGAGTGTTTTAAATGTCTGCTCACTTGTAAACCATTATTTTTTATTAAAATACCATTTTAATATTTTTGTTGTCTTAAATGTGTGTTGAACGAAAGGAAATTCTACTAAGTGAGGAGTGTAGACCATAGAGAGCACTGTGCAACTGTGTCTATCTGCATCCCGATAAGAAACGAAGCTGATCGATGCGCTTTTTGGGGCGTTCAGCTGTCCATGAATGTCTGAACCATTGAACTTGACTGATAAGGCATGATCGGTACGAAAGAATTTAACATCGAAAGGGAATTTCAAGGGATGTTTCTACTTCTATGTGTATATATATGTGTGGAGTGTTTGAGAAGAATATTGAATTGTTAGTCAAATCTTAGTGAACTTCAATACAATATGTCAACTTAAATCCTTATGTAGCTACTGAGTTGGTAGAAGAGTCAAACAAAAGGGATTACAGCGTCCGAAGTATAGCATATTGAGAGATGAAGGAGATGTTTACTACGAGGGAACGCACAACCCTATCAGACCATGTCTACGATTACGCATTGTACAGAGATCATTGACATCTACCCTATCAGTTGTTGCTCTCGTGTAAGAGCATCCCGTCGCATCTTGAAGACGTGGCTATATGTTTCCGGTCCTGTTCTTTTAATTGATGTTTTATTAGAATGGTGAAGAATAAAGAATGAAAAGGCAGGCATGGTTTCATTTACATTCCTCTGCTATTCACATTCCTTCGAAATGTGATGGTTGAAGTTCATTCGTCAATTTAGGTATTGTCTAATGCTAGATAAAATGTGTTCTCGATTTCTGAAGTGGCGAACTGCAACTACAACCTCTTCTCTCTTGTGACCGAACATACTTGGCCTTTCTTTTGAATTGGCTTATTGAAAACATCAAGCAGAAGTCAAGCAAACCTCAATATTTGTTTTCAAATGTATGCATTTAATAGGAAGATAACATCATTTTAATTGACTTTTCCATTTGTTCTACGGAAACTGATAAGAGTCTGTCATTCCTACACTCAAAGATTCCTGTAGTATGGATGATTGGGAAAAATAGATTGACGTCTTGTGCTGTCCGATCGATGGCTCAACTACGAATTGAACCTTAGTTTAGACAAGCCCCACGAATGGAAGATTGAAAACACTTCTCAATAGAAGCACAGTTCTGACCACAATTGCTTCAGTTCCAAATCAAAATACAGACAACGCTAGGGAAAGATAGATGAATATCCCTCGCAAGTCCCACAGTCAACACAAAAACACATTAAATGTCAAGGTATCGAAGTAATCTGGCGGTTGGCATTCGCCCAGGCGGAATGTTTTATTTTTTCGCTCTTTGATTCGTCGGGAATAGCTTTTCTGGTTCAAGTTTGTTATCTCGTCCAAGTTTCACTACCCGGGGAACCCAGGGAACTGCGTCACTGAGAAGAGAAGAAGCTATCGGTTTTAGAGAAGTCTTTGAACGATAAGCAAAATTTCGAGTAGTAAATCCAGACGAGACGAGTTCCAAGAGGACCCACCCAACGAAAAGAGAAACACAATCCACCCCTGTCCAGACGACTGGATACCGATCCGAATCTGACGTTGGCGCAACTTGTGGAAAATAAAAATATAAAAACCACCACATTGGTATTGGCGACCGTACAAACACGCGTCGGCTCCCGGCCGTGCCGCATAGATCCGCGCCACAGATAGATCCATCCAATGTTATCAAATCATAATTTTGCTTATGCCCGATATTTTGGCTCCTTTAACGATGCCGCCGATGCTTTGTGTCTAACGGTGGGTCTTATTGTTGTTACCTTGCACGATGTTTGATAGAGACAGTGGAGGAGAAGGAAGAGAGAGAGAGAGAGAGAGAGAGAGAGAGAGAGTCTAATTTACATATTTATGAAACAATGCTCCCTCGACGGCAGGAATTCCGGGTTGCGTTGGACGGCGTCAGAAGGTTCTGCTTGCTTTGGCTGACTGGCTGACTGGTAGTTAGCGTGGATGGCGTTGCTTCCGGTCAGAATGCAAAGCGCACGGGACGGTGTATTCGTACAGCTTTTGCATTACGCCCAAACAAAAGCAGCGAATGAGTGGGAGATCAAATAAAACTATAACGATAAAGGGACAAAGTCTGTGTGTGTGTGTGTGTGTGTGTGTGTGTGTGTGTGTGTGTGTGTGTGTGTGTGTGAGTAAGACACAAAAGACACCAGCAGATAGGTGTATCCGTGACCATTAAGCATGTGAAAAGCTTAAGCCGAAAGCTTCTGGCCACCCCGCCAAAAAACGCAAACACTTATCGGCTATTGATATCTACTTATTTATCATATTTATATTTCTTTTCGTTCCGCAGCGAGAACGTGCCCACCTTCGGGGACTTTTTGTTGGGGGAACGATGTCTGATGGTTCTACTGCTTCGGCGTCTTATCTTGGGTTGTTTTTGGGGATGAAGTTGCGAGGAAGGATGTTTGTGGAGGAACAATGATTTTGGATCTGTTTTGATTTGTTCCGGACCGCCAGAAAGCAATGCCGGTTGGCAACAGGATTGGGAGAGGTCGTTGAAGACAACAGGTCGAGTGGAGATGGTTTTATTTTTGCACCTTCTTGACTGGCTCAATTATCATCGAGATTCAGTGATGCGATTGAGCATGAGGAAGCCTATTTCTACACTTTGACTTGCTAAGAGATAGAGATTAATGTATTGGAACAATTTCTGTTATTGATCATGAATTTTCTGCCTTCAAAATTTCCACCAAACGCTCGGATTCTCCAATCGCACATTGTGAGCTAGAAACTGCTCTAAATAATCATCGCACAACGCACGCACCAATTCTCTGGCCATAATCCTATCGTGTCTGGTGAGTCTTTCCGTCCACCTTGAAATCCCATCTGCTATCGCATCTCTCCGAAAGAAAGAGTCCAAATACCCCCCTACAAAACCATCATCTCCCGTGGCGACTGGCGGGAAAGATAAGCAAAGCTTTTAAGAGACATTCCACTCCGCCCGAGGCCTTCGTTCCGGTCACCGGTCTGACCCACGCTGGATGGGTGACCGGATTTTCGGATCGAATCCATCCGACAAGAATTCATCGGGCAAGATATGGCGGAACGCCAAAAGAAAGATGGAAGCGTAGATTTCGTACGTTAATTGATTAATTATCGATACCCGATTGCATTTGGACGAGAGTCGCGGGGAAATACAAAGGGATGCCGGGGCAGTTTGTTTCCAGACCACTCTTTTAGCCGAGGCGCCCTTGTTTCTGCTCACTCCACATCTGACTCACGCACTCTCTCACACACACACCAAGGTCAACCAATTTGTTCGTCGAAAGTGCAACCCTCAAGGCGAATAGCTCCGAGGGTTCCTTTCCGATTCCTTTTCGGTGTGTTGCGGTGCCCACATGCGCCGGTGTGCGTTTTATGTTAATTGATGTTATTTTTCATGCCGATAAGACACCGCATACTAATCTCGCGATCGCAACTCACTAAACGGTCACGGGGAGGGATGATCATAGTGATCGTGGAGGACGAAGACGAGGGCTTTGTAGAGCTCGCTCCACTCGCCGTTGGAGAGGAACTTCATCGATATATCTTACTCCCGGAGGCACCGACGTAAGAGAATAAAATTATATGCACTCGTTTATCGCATTTGTCGGTGGACTGTTTTCAATTTAAAGCCTTGTCTGGATGTATTCCTTCCAGCAAGTATGGTCAACGCTATACTATGCTGTGATCTTCGGCTTAGTGGTGTGTGTTTGTGGCCAGAGATTGTGATAGTGGGGAATGGGTTAATCCTCCCCTTTCTAGCCATTACCACCCAGCACACTGGTAGAGTAGCTATCGGCCATGGCCATCTGGTGTAGATGCTTGTCTAAAGAGTGCAGCCTGTGGTTGTTTCGCTCGCACTTGTTACCCAACCGAAGATCGAATGGTGGTGCGTAATCGAGTGGACGATCGTAAAAAATGTTTCTAAAACGAATGCTTTTTAGATTAAATGTTTGAAAGTGTGTTTGTGTGTGAGTAGTTGAGCTAATAGAGGTACACCGACACCAGAGCTACAATTGCTGGAAGCATTCGTTGCTGACATTCATATGGAGAACCTAAGCATTGTTCAGGTGAATCGATTGAGCAATGTTGGTGGAAAACTACTCCAAATGTCTTTATAAATACTGAACAGGTTTTAGGCAGATATTGAATATCCTCTTGAAACAACATAAAAGACTTGCTTCACTTTGGTAAGGAAATTTGAGCGACGAGGTTATGCAAATAAGTCATAAAGACACAGAAAAAGTCACATTGGATCTTCTTCCCTCACACCAACTCTCAGCTCCACCAACTTTAATCAGAAATCTTTCCATGGAACTGACCTTTCCTAGGGTGTCCTGGCGGGGAAAAAACAGAAGCCAACTGTAGCAGACGAGGTGGAAAGCTTATTTGCAGATTAATTCGAACAGGCGGAAAGTTTTTCCCCCTCTTCTCACGTCGCACGCAGACACCGTGTGGTCGTTAGAGATTTCCTCCTTTTATCCTTATCGGTGGCAGGAAAAAGTGGAAACTCTTTTTCCGGGGTTTCGGTTTTCTTTTTGCTCGAACGATCAATCAGCAGGAAATCGTAGAATTCGCTCGTAGCACTCGGGACGCTTTCGCCCATTGAATCGTTGTACAGTTTTCTTTTATCTACTTCTGAGGATGCATTTTTTGTCCAACTTCATGTTCAACATCCTCGGTGAATCCTGGTCGGTCCGTGTGGTTCGGTGTCAGGCTCGGTTCGGAGTGTGCAATTTGTGTCCGGGAGATTCTTGCGGTTATCGTGCCACCCGATGCGGTTTGTCTTAGAGTTTGATGGACAAATTAGCTTTCGCTTCGGTAATGGCACACCGCCTAGGGATGGAAGGTGTTGGGATAAAGGATGGCCTGGTCGGTTTGAGGGTTCGGAAACATTCCGAAAAGGAAAAACAGAACGAAGGGAAAGCTATTCAACTTTGACTGAAAAAATGCGAAAGTGGTATGAATCTGTTTTTGACAAATTAACTTCGTAATCATTTCGACGGACAGAAGAGTTCAGCGGGTTTTTTCTAGTTTTATTTGCCCAATCTTCCTGCTGGTCTGGATGACAAATTTGAAAGGAAATCAAATCAATTTGACTCATAACTTCCCCTGTCAGAGTTATATTCTATGATTTATAGCTCATTTTCTGATAAAATGCCCAGAAAAAGACGGCTTGGGTGCGAAAATAGAATCATCAAGGCATTTTTATTTATCCCACGAACGAACATAAGTAAAATACGATAAAATGTGGCTAGCGGATCGTCATCGTCATCATCATCATCGTACCAGACATCGCATGCCGGCGCTTGTCGATGGGAGTACGTGCGCTTGTTGCAATCTTTCTCTCGGCACGTACTGTTCAAGACGGAAAGTGATAACGCTGTGATAGCTGCCATGGAAGAACACAGGTTTGAAGAAGGTGTAAATGGACCTCACCCAACACCATCGGGAGTAGTTACTTTATGGACCCGCAACAATCGGGAAAAAATATGAACTCTTGGGTCTTAGCACTGAAAAGGCGCTTGGTAAAGAAATCATACATAAGCTCTTCAAAGACGATTATCAAGCTGAAGAATGACGTACAACCTCCAGTTGATCAAAATCGCAGTTTGCGAATCTAGAACGTTCGTTTCAATTGCTTGGTTCAGGGTAATGGGAGTGGCTCAGAACAAGGGACAGGAATCCCAAGCACCCACTTTCACTCGCTTCTAATCAGTTGCAGGATGAGTGTGGTGTTTGGTTTGATGGTTGGTGTACAATCCTTTAATCGTTGTCTACATTGATTCCGTGTGATTCACTGCAGACGTCTAGAACAATCAACTAATCTTTGTGGTCAAAAATAGGCCAGCGATTGATTCATCCATGATAGAGTGCATAAAGTTTCGAACTTGCGATTGCAACCCAGCTCCCCAAATAAAATTCATTTACTGTTCATGAGATATTTGGTAAGCTCTCCATAAGTCGTTGATGCTCAAATTAATGTTGTATTTTAGGCGTTTACTCATAAAATCTTTACTCATGTGTTGGGAATGTGTATTGAAATGTTCCCCGCGTTTCGGCAGTCACAGTCACGGTCGCCACAGACCGAAGAAACGACAATAATTCATCGTACGATTTATCAAATCGTTGTCTCATTTATATTAATATGGATAACGTGATAGCGCTGAGTGCTATTGTCCCGACACGTTATCTGCGAGACGTCGCGGGACGAAACGAACGGTCGGACGAACAAAAAGCCGCTTTAGCCAGGAAAGTGTGCGGAGTTGTCTGAAAGCTCCAGCGACAACAGTATCAAAACTGGTCCTGCTCCGGAGGCGTTCTGTGGCGCCTGCAAACGACGAGTCCCTTCACCGCTCAATCTTGGACGACGCAGTGTCCCTTTGCCCGGGTTTGACTCGGGAAGGCTTGAGCGGTTGAGGTGAGATAAAGTTTTCCAGATTAACCTCCGGAGAGTGCAGTTGGTGCGATAAGACGTAAAAAAGTGGTGTCCGGTTGGGTTCGGCAGACGCACCGGGGCGAGATGTGCACAGACACTCTGACACATGCACACGACGAGTACGATGGTAGTGGGAGGCGCTCGGTGAGAAGCCAAGAGTTGATAGGGACGGAAAGAAATGTGCCAAAACGTCATTGATGGTGCAGAAGTTGAAGAACAGTGATGAAGGGTTTTGAGGAATTGTATTTGTGGGTGAAACAGTCATCAGTCGGATGCGTATGACGCAATGAGCCGTATAAAACAAATGTATAAGGTCCCGGGAGAGCTTAGGTATTGATGGATGGAAGAGGAAATTTAGACGACCTACTCAAACCAAAATTTAGCGGATTGAACAGATAATAGAGTGTCTATTATGTATAATAATAGAACAGATAATAGAGTATCTATGTGGCATCAGTTGTCGCTTAGTTTATGACGTTTTCAATCTACGTTTTCTTCAATAGAAGTCTGTGTTAATGACTCATTGGGGCGGAATTAGAGAAGTATCTGCTTTTTGTATGATCTAGGTGGAGTTTTTATGGTGTTGCAGTAATTTCAACTACAACCCTCAGAAACGAATAATTGTTATTCGTTTATTTACACCTTCCATTTAGCATCGCATGTTTTGGGGATGTTTATGCTTTGAATGCCTGCTACAGATTAACATTATAGCCTCTTTAGCATGTTGAGAAATTCTTCAGCAATTCGTAGCCTCCAATCTGTTTGATAAGAGGACGAATGCACGAAAACGGAGGCCACACAGTCCAGCGAGGAACCAGAACAGGGATTCTCGTATTTTCCGCTTTCCTATGGCGCCAATGTGTCGATGATGGCTCGTCGTTGGCCCAAGAAAAGAAGCCAGCCTCGATCAACCGATCGTTCTACAGTCTCCCCTTGGATTCACCAGCTCTCCTTGCCTCGCGAAAGATAAGAAGCCTCTCGGCGTTTGGGCTTTTTAACGCTGGCCAACACGCTGCGCACTGCGGTGGTAATAATAATATCAAATTGCAATAAATTTGCTACAGCTTGTTTCCAGTTGCAGTTTTTACATCGTTTCGAGCGCCGTGCTATCGGTTTGTACCGCAGAGAGTTCTTCCGCCGCTTCCAACCGAAATCGAAATCCGTCCACCAACAAGAACGCGGTGCACAGAAATTCGGCAACGGATTGGCAAAGGAACGTTTTTTGTGTGCAGTTTGTGCATCGTAACGGGGAACGAGACGATTGCGCACCGTCTTTACCTATGGGTGAGGAGGACGGTGAGGTACGAAAGGGAATGAGCTGGGGGGAAAAGGGAGGGATTCTAGAGATAAGGACACGTCGTCGTTTGGATGTGCTTCGTCGGGCCAGGATACCAGAGCGGGATGGCTCGATGGGCCACGGCTCCATCCTGGGAATCGGTCCATTTTCCACGAACGCGATAGTCTTATCCTGCTCGTCTTCTAAGGTCGATGGACGAGGACATTGGACATGGGGAAGACGAGGGAACAGGTCTTGAGCATCTCCAAACGACACTATCAAGGAAGTAAGCAGTTTCTCTCTGCACGGTGTTGTTCTTGGATGCGCTTCGTATCGAGTCCTTAGAGTACGAAGACACGAGGACGGCTTGGTACTAAACGAGCCCTATCGCTTTATTTTCACCCGATTTTGACCCCGACTATTCCTTGAGCTTGAGGAAGAAGGAATAGTTGTGTGTCTTTCTCGTTCCACCAGCAAGTGTAGGAAATATTTTCACGTCGCTGTTCGTCCTCGTCCAGTCCTTGGTCGACAATCCTTTCGCTTTTCCCAGGAGAAAACGTCATGCAAAGCAGCAGCAACGGATTCTTCTGCACGATCAGCACAACACATCTCTCCACTAGAAGATAAGCAGCAAAGAAAAACCTCCCGTCCAGTGATATCGCCACGAGGACATTCGTATATCGTGGACAGCTTCTCCTGGGCGCAGGCACTCGGCACCAGGATCTCTGTGTCGAGCGATGGCGTTAGAAGGATTGAGTTTTATTGAATTAGTATAATGGTCCACAACGGTACGACACAACTTTCCTCACTCTCACAGACACAATCGCACGTATAAATACACTTGCACGGTCGGTATCTCGCCTGGCCGAAGCCATGAATAGGGTGTTTGTCTATTTCCAGCGTTGATATGGGGGATATGGGGCGTTGGCGAAGGGACAAACGCTAAGCTTCTTGACTTGGTGGTTTCTTGAGAACATGTTGGTTCTCTTTCAGACACACACGTACACACACACACGATGGCAATCGTCAAACGACTGGTTTTTGGTGGGAGAAACGAAGATATGAGGAGCAACATGCAAAGGCATCCGATGTCCTCTCACCCGATGGATGGCGTTTAGTGTTCGGTGAATCGATTGACAAGGAGGGAAAGGACGTCTGGAGTCGATGTCTCATCCTTCATGACACAGTTTCGTCCTTGTGAAACATCGTACAGCTGGTAAGAGCTGTTATTTCAGGCTTGCTTTGAATTGTGTCGCTCTTCCCAAGCGACACGCCCGTCTCGTCCTCTCGCACCAAACTCCGATCACTATCGGCTCCACATACTCATTCTGCTGACGGTTGTACATTTGTTGGTGCGATACTGCTTCAAGCAGCAACTTGCTCCATCGGTGTCCTTCACGAGCGTCTGAAACAATAGTCCTCACACATCGGAGGCTCCTAGCCTAATGTTGCGGTTGTTTGCTCCGTTGCTACAAGTGTTGCTTCTCATCACCGAAAGACCTGCAACAGCGCACAAAGCCGTGTAGTGATTGCTTTTGGCACTGCTTAAATATTTATGCATTATGACTCTTGAAAGGACAGGAAGGATGTGAGTGTTGTAGAAGACATTAGAGCACTTGTTCGATCGGACTTAGCGGTCATACTACATTGAGTGGAAGATGTATTGCAAGAAGGAGAGTCTTCAGCAGAATGATACATCAGATTACTTTTGTCGTATGAAGAAAGCATTCCTATTAAACCAATGGACAATCTTTACAAGAAAAAAATTAAATCAACGAAGAAAACAATAAAATCGTGTAATTAATGTCGGCGTGGTCAATCAAAATGGACCGTGATCGAGATCATCATCTTGAGCATCCTGGAACGTCCCGCATTCGCTGCTTTCATGTATATCCTGTTAAAAGACAAATCACTGCCATCTCAAGTCTGATTGCAAATATCCAATACAGGCGACAGCATGAGTGACTGTGTGTGTGTGCGTCCTGTAAACGCATATCAGCGTGTTGTTGGTCTGGAAACTGCCCACAGACGATGACTGCTTTCTCCTTAGTGCTTATCTATAATGAAATCTTATCGTTGGCCGAACGCCATTTGCTTCCTCTAATCCTCCCCAATCCTTGGGGCAGTTTTTCATTTTTGGGCAGTATCTTTCCTTTGCCAGTGTCTATTTGGCCACTCGCCACCATTGTGGTGGTTGTCCGTGTGCTTTTTACGCTTGTGTGTAAGCGTCCATTTGGCGTGTTGGATGTTATCGAATCTCTTGCTGGAAGCCAATCGTTTTCTTTATGTCGCGCCTTTGCTATGAATGGATGACTGCAGGCCCACTATCAGCCATCGGAAGCAATTTTTGTGCTGTTGAAGATGATTCGGAGATGATAATTTGTAGCTTTCCTTTGGCTTTTGCATTTCAGGGGAGGAGTGGGTGAAGGAAGATTCTAGTTGAATTTATTGATTGAATCGAAGGACATTGCTCCATTTTTGAAGTGCTTCAACATTTATTTTATGATTCATATTATAATTTTCAATCCCTCAGAGAAGTTTTTTCAAGAGCTGCTGAGTAAATATGCTTGTTGCACTCTTGACTTATATTATAATTCTTGGTGAAATATTTTGTTTAACAGCAATGTCATAAAACAGTTATTCTTCAAGGTATCGACATATTTTTCTAGTTAGCCTCAATGTTAGAAAGACACTTTACGATGCTTTGATTTCATCCCGTATTGTTGTGTTGTTTCGATTGTCACCACAACGTCAAACACGTCAGTCCTCTGCCATTGCAAGCCTTCTAGCACAACTGGATCAGCAGCCGACGTCGATGAAGAGGGAAAGAAAGGGCATCAATCAGATCGAGATGCTACCGTTTTGATTTCGCCACGCGAATAAGACAAGTGATCGATCAATTTGACATTTGACACGCCAATCGACCGGGCGAATCCACATGCGAGAATGTGTATTTGTTGGGTTGGTTGGTTGGCTGGTCGAGATGATGTAGTTAGCTTCGTTGCTCATCAGAGGTCGAGATTATCGGTGAAACAAGTTCAGAAAGAGTTGATGTCTACCGTATTGGGGAAGAGATTACGCTCATTGGCATGCAAAGGGTTGATGAAACCGAGCTAGTGACGTCCACATCCACGAGTAGTTTGTCTTTATTTTCTGACTATTCTATGACTATCTATTTTCTGATAAAATTATTTTACCTATAGTTTATTAACCAGATAAATTTCCATTCACTATTGCTTATCAACAATTACTGATGCATTGTTTTGTCTATTCTTTTATTTACAGGTAAGTCACTGACTGTTGTACCAATTCCGGACACCAATCGCACCGGTATGTGCAATCGATATCGGGACCAATAAATCATCCAATACCCAGCGGCCACAAAATCTGATTGATTGTGCCTATCGCTTATCATCACTCACGGCCAGTGAGCATGTTTGATTCGATTTATATTCGTCCTTATCGGGCTCGGTACGTGGTACATGGTTTGCTTAAGCGATTATTGATTATCGGCGCCGGATGGAATTCTATCACGATGATTCGCATTTCGATTAAGCCATGAAACGTCGATGGGTGGGAAGGGATTACGAATTTATCTACCAATGTACGGGTTACTGCGGCGTCGGTTAATGATGGCGCCTATTGGTGAACGATAAAATGACAAACGCTCTGTGGAAGCTAATCATATTTGTAAGCCACGGTGAGTGAAAGGATTGTGACTTATCATTTGATGCTTCGGAATGTTCGCCTCTGCTCTCTTATCGCGAAATGATAAATGCAGCCCAAGGGATTAATCAATTTACAAGCAGGCGGAAGAATCGATCTTAACTCTACAGAGTCGAGCTGTTCAGAAACGTAAACTTTGATGGTGTGTTTATTCCATGCCTTGATCTCTATCGACAATCAGCGCTCTTATATGCTTCATCTTCGGTAGTCGTCTCGAGTGTTTACTGTTTTGACCTCAGGCACGTGCCTCGCGTTGCTTCGAATCCAACACACCGAGAGAGTGGGGTTTGTTTATGGTATTAAGGCGGCTGATGCGAAGTGAAAGTTATTGATACAATATTGATATTTTCCGTTTAATGATTGCCCTGCAGTGTTGGAACGACGGTAGGGATGAATGAAATACCACGCGACACAATGGAATGCGATGGAGGCTCCATTGATAACGGGATGTGATAAGGTTGGGTGTGTGTTGGAGGTTAGTAGAAGGCAAACGTTTATTATGTCAGAATAATCTTGGAAGAGTTTGAATATTTTCCAACAAATAGAATAAGGGCTGAAGTTTTGTTTTCAACTCAACAACCAAACATCAACCAATTAAAGTACTTCTGCGCTGCTCCCATCCGCCGATCCTGTCCCTCATTAGACCGTGCCGAACAGAGCTTATGCCCTTTGACTAAGCGTCCAATTGGAGCTGATCGGAATCGCCGAATCGAAATCAATGTGCAATAACAAACTGAAATCGAAATCCGTTTTGTCCGCTGTCAATTTCGCACAACTTATGCTTCTGCTGTAGCTGCACCGGGCTGTTGCTCCTTTCGCTTCAACCGCGCCAAAGCGTGTGAGATGCTATCTCGATCGTTACGACAACACAAACCAAGGCGACATCGTTTGGTTAAGTCGGTACAGTCGTTCCAACCGAAATACACAACACAAGCGAATGCCAGTGACATTTCGAAACGAGGCACCCTTAGCCGGTCCGATGGGTTCCTCCCGCTGTGGAACTTTTAGATTCATTGCATCGCTCTGAAGTTGGTGGAGTTTTGTTTTTGTCGTTTCAATGAGGTGCAATATGGGCTTGTGTGGTTTTAGGGACAAAGAGGAATAGGACCTTCCAACGGTGGCCATAGAGTCGGTGTAAACGAACATCGCCATAGACGGAGGTAATAATCGATGAGTATCGGAGTCATTGTGGGCTATCTCTTCCTTGTCTGGAATGCTGAGAGCCACGTTAGAGTAGTTGAAGAGGCAGTTCGAACTTTGCTGTTGTGTTTCAAACATTAGAGACAATCATGTAGAATGCTTATTTTAAAAAACAAGTGCAAACATAAGAATCATTTTACGTCAAAAAGCATGAGTTCACGATAACAAATCTCCATACTCGAAATAACTCTGATGTATTGATTCAATTTAACTAGATTTACCACATTCTGCTCGATTAGCTCGATAGTGTGACATACAATCGCAAAGTAATTTATTTCACTA
Source organism: Anopheles stephensi (assembly GCF_013141755.1). Lineage (NCBI taxonomy): Eukaryota > Metazoa > Arthropoda > Insecta > Diptera > Culicidae > Anopheles > Anopheles stephensi. The sequence goes on along the minus strand of NC_050203.1, from coordinate 54,093,532 downwards.
TCCCCAACCAATAACAACAAGTGATAAATTGAACCATTCCAGCTCTGGCTCTGGTTGTTCTTGCATGCAGACAGGTGTTCCTCCCATCGCTCCTTCCAAAATACGAACAATTTTCCATGTTCAATGCTCGGCTCGAAAAAGTCATCCCATTCCAGCAAGCCCGGAAAAGATCGTTACAGTCTTCTACTCCCAACAACTCTCGCCATACTTCCGCCACTCAGAAACGATACAAACGATGCCAACTTCACAGTAATCGAGTACAGGGCTGCTCGTTATCGGCTAATTTTGATCTTTTATGCTACAAATTCTTGACTGAAATTTCGTGATAATTACAACATTGTTTGCCTAAGACACTGGAACACTCGCTCTGTCTGTGTTGCTGTGGTTGAAAACGTTCTCCCTTCGTGTTGGAGTTTGGACATCGTTTTTTGGGGAAGTTCTGTCACCGTCTTCCGGAGCCCCCGTTTCCGATGAGACGAGGGAACATTGTGGGATGATGATGATGTAGTTAAGGGGTGACATCGGCTGGATATTCCGAAGTGAGGCAAGAAAGTGAAACGCAGACAGTGCGAATGAAGGGAGTACAGGGGCGAGTTCCGGCGTGGCGTGGCTTTGGTGTCGTTAGAATACGGCGATAGAACGTGAAGGAAAACGTACGTAAACGGTGATACAACGCTCTGTCAAATGAGTCGCCACTGCTGGCACTGTAAGCTATCGCAGCCTTTCGACTAATTCCTTATTGCTTTGCGGGAGATAGAGAGAGGCAATAGGTCGGTGGAAAAACTGTCGCCTCGTGCTTCTCGCTTTCCACGTCGACACAGTTCGGATGTCTTAATCGAGATTTAATTGTACGACATTCGTCAACGGGTTTAATCGGTTCAGATACAGAGGAAGTGATACACATCGCACGGAGGACACTTTAGTTTGGGAGAACTGAATGAAACCGGACCACCGGATCTTGGTAGACTGGAGACTCATTTAGGCAGTCCGTGGGAGTGTTCCAACAGAAGATGATGGCAGACTAGCACAGTAGACCACTTTAGAAAAGACCACAACTAAACGGTTCCGAAATGAAGTGATTAAAATCGTATTATCATGATGATCTCTGCTCGTTGTGTCATAATGATGAGGAGTTTTTTTTCTGGCAAGAGTTTGTTCCTAGTGAGATTGGAAATTTAGACAGCATTGGACTCATCTTTGGATATAGAGCAATAGAATGAAGCAATCAATAGTGTCAGACCGAAGCTCAAATAAAGAACATGACAAGTTTCAAATTCCTGCCGAGCAAATAAACCATTCGCTGGAATGGTATCTGTCAGAGAATGAACTTCCACTGAGCCAAACCCTCATCAAGAGTGCGATATGGAGCATACGCCACGCAGTTCCAACCCGCAGAAATGAGCTGATGTGCGCACGATGCTTGTATGAATTTTATTTGCCACCTTCGAAGACTTATCGACGCCATCCCGCAGCGACTGGCAGGAAACCATGCAGGTTACAGTATCTTCCCGCAGGAGTCAAGACCCCGTGAGTGTTCCGTGTTCCGTGTACTCAGTTCGTCACCTTGACCTCAACGCTGTCGGTGCCTGAGGCCGACGCGGGGAGCTTAGGAGCGGAACACGTTGGTGGCGAATTTGTTCAACATTAGCTGGGTCGTAGCTGTTTGACTGGTCACGCTGTTAGGGCACTCAAAGTTCACTTCGCTTAATGGCACATACACACAGGGGAGCGTGAAACAATGCAAAATGGAAATTTAAATACTAATTACTGCGCGTACAAATCGTGAACTCGGACAACGTGGCTTGAACAGAAGAAACAATTGCCAAAGTCGCCGAAAGAAGCCTCGGCTCGGTGTGATTACGGCACGTTTTGTGCCATTACGGATAATTAGTCAAGCGAAACGATCGTGAGAAAAGCTTTGGTTATCGATCGATTGGACTAAAGGGAGGCAATTTTTAAACTGTTGGCGGCCATTTTTGGTAAAAGCAGCAACAGTTATATTACTTTCTTAAATGTTTAGCTGGTGTTTTATTGAAAAGCTTCCATTATTTCAATTTTAATTTCTTGTAAGGCTTTGTTTGAATTTAAAATAATTCAAATCTCCATCAAGAATACATTCGAGTTCTGTCTCACTCCTTCCAATGTCCGTCCTCTTTTCGTCCACTTCGCCATTGCTAAGAACCGTTCGATTCCTGGCACGGAGGAGGACACGTGAGAATTGCATCACGATGTAGATCCTGCCGAGGCGATTTCACATGAACTGCTCTCCCGTACGCCGGGACTGAAAATGGCGCGAAAACGGTCCAAAGCCACACGATCGCAAGCCGCCGATGACCAAGAAAACCTTGAAGCCACCCGCAGGATCGCTCCGTTCGGCCACGAAAACCCATATAACACTTTCACGGCTCGTTAAGGTTTATTATTTTCGAGGTTCGGCCTTCCTCTGCACGGATGATTACCGACAGATCAGCCCCAGACCGACGAAGACGCAGGAGGAGTCGATATCGCTGGTGGATGATCGCGTGCGGCAATGGAAAATTCGTTTCGCTTGATGTGCAGAAAAGTGTACTCGCGCGTGCGTTCGAACTTCTGTTCGGTCTCTCACTGTTCTCTCTTTCTGTCCAGCTTTACGTGGCCCATTCATCGTAAGTCTTTTTCCCTGCTCGTCCTTCGTTCGTTCGCGATGCAGATTTGATCGCATCACTCGGTTGGCGTTGCAATGGAATTTCCTGCATCTGCGAGCGCTCTGGCGAGCGATGGTGTCAGTCCGTTGGTTTGAATTTCTTCAATCACCACTCACTTCGAATCATCTCCAGTACGAAGATGAAGGTGATCATGTACTCCCTCGTCCAGGACGCCCTTCGTAGCGAACAATGTAGCGAAGGAATTGCTGCTGCTGTTACTGCTGCTGCTGCTGCTGATTGATCTCGTGACGCAGCGAGTGAAGCAAAGAGAGAGTTCGATAATAAATTCAAACAGAAGAACACATAACTTTCGATACTGGCATCAGTGATTGCTTTCTTCTTGAGGAAATAAGTTTTCCTGATGAAGCCAGAAGTTACAGTTTTGGCAGCACAAGTTTTTGCATAGAACTCAGCTATAGGTTTTAAATTTTGTTGATTGTTCATCCACATGTTTCAATGATCAGCATGATTGGCTCTCTCGTCCAACAGTGCTCGTCTCATGAAAGGCTGCTTCTGAGAGAAGGCAAGAGCGTTCGTTTGTGTTCTCCGTAGTGCTTGACAAGATAGTCGAAAGCAGATAGTTACCGACGACTTCGGCAGCACTCTTCAACGCAACCCAGGCCAAAGGAATAAACACCCACAAACGGGAGATGAAGAAGCGTGAAACTCGAATCAAACGCAGCGATCTTTCGTTCGCTCGTTGTTTAATGTTGTGTTGTGTGGATTCTCCTCTCGAAGCCATACAGCGGCAACGACGGCGTGTTTTACCTTAGTTTTACACTCGCTACTTCTTGGCCGCTTTGTATTTAACGTCTCTCGTCTTAAGATCCGATTCTCCGACTCGATTCTGCAGCTCTTTCGCACTGTTTCATTGGTAAAACGTGTGAGGCAGAATGCATCGGGTTGTGGCTACGATCGCTCGCTTGCCCTATTCGCGTTCGGTGCACTACAGAAAATGAAGATCGTTTGTGCGGAAGCGTTCAATGCGTAGTTACACACACCAGCGCGCTTCAAGCCCGTACTTGTTTATCCTGGGAAATGTGTTCCTCCCATAAGGCTCGAAGGAGGTCGATCGATCTGCTTCCTTGCCTTTTAAATAGGATCAGCCGGAGTAATCAGCATCATCTGCATCGGGTTGTTACGGAGGCAAATAAAAGAAAAGAATCAAAAACACCCTTGCAACCCACATCCTCATGCCACGCAGCCCTCCGATGATGATGATGATGATGATGATGGGGCGATAGTATTGCGCAGGAAATGCGATCGATAAAATTGCTATTCTCTTGCGCTGGTAATGGAAAAACTCGCTACGCCCGCAGTACTTGTGGGCCTCTCTTGCGTGGTGCTCTTGCTGAGTTTGGTAAATATTCGAAACGCACACCTTGAAAGCGTGATTCGAATCGCGATCGCGAATGAGATCAGTACGCGCGAGGTCTTGCCGATGGGGAGGATGGAACCGGCTTTTGTACGGAGAAGATCGCATCCGTGCGATATGAACGCGTTCAGGTGTTTTGTGTAATAGGAAGGTAATTTTCATTCTTCTTGCAAGCATCAGACAGACGAGACATTTATGAAGAGCAGAGGTTTGGCAACTTGTTCTTTCCTATTTAATGCTTACATTTTTGTTACTCATATGTAATGAGTTTACTTTAGATGTGCCTTCAAATTAGTCTCAAAGAACTAAAAAGAAGAATTCTCACTTGTCCTTCACTCAAATCATGATAATTGGACCGAAAGAATGGAACAAGCAACGGTCAGATGCATCTGTATCGATTTGTATCCAATTTTACCCCATTCTCCGACATCGACAGCGCGACCGTACATAGCCCATATGTTACCGGCGATGCATCTGAGCTCCAGTTGTAAATCCTCCTCCTTCACCACAATGCATTGTATTTGTATCGTGTGATAGAAATCTTTCAACTCTCTGTGTGATTCCCGGGCGGACTTTTCCGTCCTGAGAATGATTATGGATGCCGTACATTTTTACCATGCGCACGCCGATTTCTCGCTACGATAAGAACGCACGAAGCACTCCGTGCGTTGTCGGAACGATTCGCGCGTAAAAGAATGCGTGTTGCTGGTTGCATCGCAGTTGGAGTGTTCTTCCTGCTGCGGGGTTTTGAACTTCAAAAGGGTACGAAATTCGCGTGGAAAATTTGGCTGGATGCATGGTTGGATGCATTTGCTTGAAGGGAATATTATTGTATCGAGTCGGTTTATGTATCGGTATTTGGTTGAAGGTATGTTTTTAGATGAAAATTTACAAAAATGATTTTTTAACAAAAATATTTAAGACATTTGAACACAGAAATTTTGTTTATAACTGCCTTAGGTTGTAAGTTCTTGAATTATCTTTTCCCTCGGAAGGACGGCTTCCTTTAAACTTTAAACGAAAATAAATATGGCAAGTTAAGGATCAAATTTCTCTCGTTGACAGTCGAAGAAACTTGGGAAGGTGTTGCTCAAATAATTCCACAATTTATGTAGTGACAACGATCAGGTCAAATATCTATAAATTATTGCTATTGACTAACACCAACTTCAGGCAGTTCTAGATGCGATAATCTGGATTCTCTGCCTGGTACCTCTTGAGCCAGGTTACTCAGGTCTTTTTGAGAATATGGACTGCATTTACCAAGGAACCGAAACAGAAAACCACATGAATTGTAGAAGCATATGCCACCTATTCCTTCATTCAATTCGCTATATTTGAATTTTCCAACGGAATTCTTCGGTTTTTCTGAAACAAATTAAGCTACGAAAAAAACTCCATTCATGATACCCATCTCAGCAAAGAACACCAGAAACAGTCGGCTAGGAAGCGCAACGGGTAATTCCACCTCCAAACCCAGAGCACTTCGAGAGATTCTCGCGAGAAGATAAATCAAGCTTCGGTCAGCAAGAATTCGATCAAGATAACTTCCGCAGAATTGGACCTGGGCAAGCGTTGAATTAAAACAAATCCTTTCGAAGATGCATCGAGGCTCCTGTCATCTCCCGAAACCGAACCGTGCAGGAGGTCCCCCACCTAGCTCGCCAAAGGATCGACGAGCCTCGGCCAGGTCCACACACAATCGAAATCATGGCACAATCGTGCGCAGCATAAAGCACATAAATAATCCGGCAATCCGGGAATCCGGTCAACCGAATCGAACGGCCCATCAGCCGCAGCTCTCGCAGCTGTGGGCTGTGGCGAGTACTGGGACACATCCCGAAAGGAAGCGAGCGAAAGATGCACCGTGAATGAGGAGATTTGAATCTTTGCTTTTCTCCACCCGAACCGAACGCAACCGACGCGCGCGGATCGAGAACCGATTTGGGATGGAGCGAGCGAGTCCCAATGTGTGTGTCTGTGTGTGCAAAAAATCGCACAAAAGCAACACGGGCACCGAACCGGAGAACAATCGGTTCCGTAAGATCAGTTTTCGGTTCTGCGTATCGCGCCAGAGCTGCGGAGCTTTTTTATTGTTCGATGTGCCAGATCGCGAATGAGATCGCATTCGATGGGTTTGCTGTGCGTACCGTGTGTCCGTCCACGGTATGAGTTGTCCCGGCACACAATTGCGCATGTGAAAGCGAATGCAAGGCGAACGGTTCGGGCCCTTGCCCTGATCTGATAAGCTGCGTTTTCGGTTCGGTTGTTCGCGTTTGTTTCCGCCATCGGAAATAAGCATGCGGCGAGGTCAAAAGTTCCGTCCGTTTTCGATGCGTAAGCAGAATAATCATTTTCATATCCTGCATTGGGAGGCTTTCGGTCGATATGATCGGGACGGACAGGCGCGTCTAGCAGCACGCGGAATCGATGTGATAAAACGAGGCGAGCGTTCTTTTCTCAGGAAACGAGAAATAAAGCAATGTTCCGAGTGATTTTAAAGGAAAGTGTAAAACCGAATGCACCTTTATCATTATCAACACCATCTTTGCCTCAAGCCATAACCAGCCTCTGAAGGATGGAGAGCGCACGAGCACAGGACCTGGTTGATGTCCGGTGCGCCGGCTCAATCGAATTATTTGATCAATTTTAATTCCGAAATAATAAACCATAATTCATAGCAAAATAATACATTTTTTACAAGGTGTTAATATCAACACATTATTACCGTTGGCCAGGCTCGCCGTGATGTCTGCCCTGCTGGCTGGAGCTGGAGCGAGCCGAGATTCCCGTTCCCGGGGCCGTTGCTCGCTTGTGCGCTGGCCCGATGATCGGATCTGCTTCGCGCGATCCTCATAAACTGCGGCATGTCAGTTCAAAAGGTCAGCATCACGGGGAATACGCTTATTTTCCACAACACCAACGCCAACGTAACATCACGCGCTTTGCTTGCTGGTGAGTTGGTGGTTTCCCTTGCGTTGTCCGTTTCTTGACGCGAGACCAGCGGACAACGGATCGGTTGTGGCTGTATGATATTCCTGTACCGTACAACACGTGTTAAAGTTCAAAGGATGCACCATCACAACATTGTGAAAAACAATGCCCGTGATAATGGAGGTAGCAAGAAGAGGAAGAAAAAGAGATCGCATCCAACGCTTCATCTGCTGAAAAGGTGAGAAAAAGTACTGCTTGATGAGGAGAGGAGTTATGGAGCCGTGTAACGTGGAGTAATTTCGGAGGAAAACCTGTTGGAGAGTCGTGAAGAAAGAGGAAGCAGGACGAGTGAGGAAATAATGAAGCATCGTGATCGAATGTGCATCAGCAGGGGAAGGTCCTCGTCATCCGTTGGTAGGCTCACACAGTCAGAAGAAGGAAGAGGACCTGATCGGGCGTGCAGCGATCGTGATTTACACCTTAACACTGCGTTCTGGGCATTTCGTTCGCCAGAGGTTCCTGCTATTTCTGACGCGGACATTGAGCACTCGATCGAGGCCATCGGCTTAAGCCTTGCTAACGAGCTTAAGAACAACACCAAGCCATGCTACTCCCTCAAAAACCGGCCTCAAGATGAGGGTGGATTGATTGAAATCAAAAGACTTGAGCGAAAGCGACGAACCCGACCTTCGGCTGAAGGTGTTGCTGCATGACGCTTGCGGTTCACTCCGTAAGCTCATTATTCGTATGAAGGAGAAATAATTACTCGGAATTGGTACTTCTAAGCGATCTTAAACACGAAAAGTATCAAATTAACACATTAACCAACACACGCACCAAGTGGGAACAAATTAGTGCTTCAAATGGTGCTGAGGCGTTTCAGGATGCCTATGTGAGTAAAGAAATGATAAGTTTTAGTTGAGTTTTTCTGCCCCGTAAGTAGTGCGCAACGATTCACAAACACTTTCATGAATAACCATCAGCAAACGTCCCGATAAGCGACTTCGAGGTCCAAGTCGCTCAGCGTCATTGTTCAAATCAAATCATCTGATAGCGAATGGGAAATGGTTTTTCCAAACGGCTTTTATGGCACCTGCAACATCCCCATCAGCGTCATCGTTGATAATTATTAAGGAACCTCAGACGAGAGACATCCAGCAAAACCTACAGCCCACACATTTTAGCTCCATTTAATCGTCCACCTTCCTTATGTCTTGACGGAAACGATCGTTTCGACGCGAAATTATAACCACACACAAACGATCGCCCCGTCCGATCTTCTAGCCTTTTCCTTCGCTAGTTGCTATTGCCGATTTGAGATAAGCTTTCCACCGAGTGTGAGGTGAGTGTGAGTGTGGCTGCGCATGTGCGAGAGGTGTGTCGCTTAATGGGATGAATAAATTTGATCGTGCGATCGCGAGCTCGCCCGAACATTTACTCCCGCGGCAAAGTCATCGCCCAGAGGCCACATAATTCACACCCCAAAGCCCATCGCGATATGCACTGGAATGGACTCGCGCTGGGCTAAAAATGATAAAAACCTGCAAATTATTTCAATGCTACAGTAAGCGAGGAACCTCAACGACCGCGCATTAAATCTATTTGCGGGTCTGATTCCCATCCATCCAGAGCCACAAAAAGCTACAATGTGCCTACAATTCGCATGCGATGTTCGATAAATGTTTCCTATCATCGTGGTAGAAGCTCGCCGAAAAATTAATTATTAATACCGATCAAACGACCGTAACAGAGCCTCGGCAATTCAAACAAAACTGCGACAAACAGGGCAGGTCCCCGAAAGCCACACGTTAGCGTCCGATTAGTCGACTCGGTCGGTCTCCAGCGATCGCGAGAGAAGAAACCGAGAAACGAACCGCCTTTCCTTCGAGCCCAAGGGGCAACAGGGCAGCATGGTAGAAGAGGCGTGTAAATTTATGGTTACAATTTATTAATGAAGATTTAAAAAGCAATAATTTATTTTCCAAATGAAACCACCCTACAGTCTGCCTTCCTTTCGGCCGGCGATGGAACCGATGGGTGGTGTTGTATCAGCAAGTAATTGCGAGCGAGAGGAAGAATTAGGATGAGCTCTTAAGCCGACGCTTCTCCATCCCGGTCGATCCAGCAGATTGTTTGTCGAGCATTGCGAATGGGCGTTTGGGGGGAATGTTTGCGCGCGAATCTCTGTGGCCATGGGGTGTCGTGGTTTTCGGATTCACCTTCTTTCGCCTTCTTTCTTAGCCCGCGGTGACCACGACGCTGGAACGATTGCCTGGGCTCGCCGGGGCGCGTTCGTGCTGCCTCTGCTTGAGATGATTTCTTACCATATTCATGTGCCGCCGGTTGAGGTCGGTTCCGCTGTTCGAGTCTCAGTTGTTGCTCTTTTTCCGTTCCTTTTTCTCACTTATTCTGGCGATGGAATACGAGAGACGAACGGGCTGCATGCGTCGCTGAGGGTGAGGAGGCGGATCGTTTTTATTCATCGTTCTGCTTGGGTTTTACAGAAGAAGACGTTGGTAGATCGGGTTCCGGGTGAGCCTCGTGCCAGCATGCGAATAAAAGAAACATTTATTCCATCGCTTTACGCTGCCGCCGTCAACCGCAGCCGCCGTTGCGTTCGTTGACAGTTACAAGTTGTTAACAAATTTGAAACCTATACCCGGCGGCTTGATCCCGGGCCAGCCAGCTGGCAATTTCACGAGGGTTCTTCGATGTTACAGAGGCTAGTGTGCGTGTGTACTTGGGTGTTTGTCCGGCGCTCGTAGATGATTGAAGGTAATAAAGATTCTTTCAATTTCAATTAGAGGCCATTAAATACTACCAACAGCTCAACACATCTGAGTCCTTTCATTATTAATTGTATTTACTCTTGTCTTACGATTGAGCATTTTGTTTTCGCTCTATGTTGTCCACTTACGTATTGTGGACATCATCTTGAGCATTTGTAGGATGTTTTATTCATTTACAAAGTTTTTGCTGCTTCCATTGCTGCCTTGTTCTGTCTTTGAATAACAAGAATAAAGATGGGTCACACCAACGACTCTTATCTCCAAACAATCATCAATGACCAACGTCAATAATAGACAGTGTCCAACCGAAATCAAAAAGTGTCAGACCGGACCATCAAAAAACAAAAGCGAGATAAGTACACAATTGAAATAGGAAGAAGACAACAACAACTTCCTGTGTTCTGCCTCAAAAAATGTTCTGTTTGCTCTTACCGCCCAATATTCTGCAATGGACAGTGGTTTATTGTTGGACACTGATAGCGTTCTACTGCCCCTTGTATTATTATAAATGTGTTCGAAAGGCTCAAATTGAAGAAAAAGTATAGCTTAAATTGGCATTGAATTTTAAAAATAGATATCGTTGATCAACTCAAACCACTTCTCTAATTTATTATGCATTTGCTTATGCTAAACAACCCTAAATAATATCTTTACTCTGAAAAATTGTTGAACAAATACGCAAATAAGTTCATACGTTCAACGTATGGAAAATAAAACGCCTGGTGGAAAAAGAGTTTCATTCTCGATGAAGAAAAGATCGTTATCGCTAACGAGATCCTGCGTTTGTTTCGTTATTTTGGGCATCGAATGGATTGGCCGAAACAATGTGATGGACTTCACCCTTCCCCGAACGGATGTAGACCCGTCCTCCTTTTCCCGGCAAGCTTGTAGACTTTGTTCTGCAAATCGACCAAGTAGAATGCAAAATTCGTCCGACGATCCCCGGAGGATCCGACGATGAAACGGTATTCTGCTCGATACGCGATGGCTATCGAGAACAAATTGAATAATGATTGAATTTATGTTGGCCCTACTGCTGGCTCGCTTCTTACGTGCTTATTCGCCCAGTTTAACTCTGCATTTCAATATTTGAAATTCTTGAATGCGCCACTTGAAAGCAACATAAGGAAAGAGCAGCTTATTGGGGTCGGCAGTGCCATTGATCCTCGCAACAGGCGCGACACACGATCGCCTCACGTGTTGAATGGGCAGTCGATTTCGTGGACTCTCTTCTTCCCCTTGGTATTTCTCGTTGCCTTATTATTCGCCTTTCGAAGTGAATAAGCTTTGTTGTTACGCTTTTTTCAGTCGATTATTTGGTCGATTTTTGTGCGTAATTGGTATGCAGGGAACGTGCCAAGAACGTCCGAATAGTTTCGACGAAGGAATTAGCAATCGGACGATCGGTGACGTGTTCGATTTCGCCATCGTCCAGCTGATGTCAGCGGGCTGATAGAATTGTGAATAATTTCGGTACCCTCGAAGACCTCACAGCGCGTCGAAGTCGTTGGAATGTCGGTGCTCAGAAGGTGTCATCAGATTTGCATCCTGATTTATTTTGCTTGAGATATTGATGAATATTCAAACTTGACGATAAATATTCGAATGGAATTGCCTTCACCCAGAAGAAAAGTCTTACATACGAGATCTTTAACACTTCATCATCGATCCCTTAAAAAAAGTGTACTCACACTCCACAGTGCCACTTCAAACCACACAACGCACAAATGGCACACGCTTCAATGAGTCGTGCGTAATGTAATGCGAACCGGTTAACGCCACCGGGGAACGCTTTTCTACACCGTTGCACCGAATGCAATCGCCAACAACAGCAGCAGCAGAGTGGTGGTCGCATGTTGGTAACGTGATAAATGCAACAGTAGACACCCTTTTCCTGCATGACCGCCTACCGTCCAATGCAAGACCCCGGATGTCCGGAGGCACAAGTGTTTGTGAGCGTGTGTGTGTGCGCGAGTCAGTGTTTACAGGTAAAATCGAACACAATGCAACAAGAGGCCGGTAATAAACTGTTTGCGCTGGCATTTGCACCATCCTGCCGCACATGAGAGCAAATAACTTTGATGCATTAAGTGCAATTGGATGCATCGATGCGTCCGTTGGGCTGAGTGCCGGGTTTTGCACGGCACGAATGGAAGGGCGAAGATAGAGCGGTAAAATAAAAATAAAACAAATTTCGATTGATGCTTTCCAAACCAAAACGAAAAAATTGAGGAATTTTTATGAAATCCTTCTCCATAAGCAGAAATCAAAGTACGATTGCGTGTTTGTGTGTGCGTGAGTTCAGATGGAAAGGAACAAAACGAATCCAAACGGTTTCGGGAGCAAAAAGTGAGCACAGAAGCTATTAGGAAAGGGAAAGAGAAAAAAAGACTTTTCCATTGTTCAGAAAGCTAATTGAAATATCGGTAAAAATAGAAACATCCATTGTTTTATTGTTTATTGGATGAGCGATGTAGAAAAAGGTGGATTTGGATGAAGGTAAAAACTGAGTTTGAATATGAAAACGGAAATGCTGAGGATGAAAATAATAGTACGGTGAATGGGAGATGTTTTTTAGGTTCCATCCTTATCAGTTTATTGTTGTTTTTGTTCAAAGTTTTGCTTGAATATGTATTTGAATTTATCGATTGCAGCGTACAGTGCGCTACATAAATCCAAAAGTGATATCGATGAACCAAGTCCAATAATTATTGTAGCATTTTATTCATTAACTGACGATCATAAATCCATCCTCTAAGTCCCTATGCAACTTATTTTGTATTCAACTGTTGCACTTTGCTGAGATTTTTCATTCATTTAACTCACTGAGAAATATATGTACTGAAAGCGATTCAACTGTCTCTTACCAACCTAATTAAATGACTAAAGCTTGATTCGTACGAGGTTTTTATTCATTATTTATTTATTTGATAATTTCTTTATTTACATGCACAGATTTCTCAAAATTCAATCTTGTTGTCAACATTCAGCTCTACAAACCATTAGTGTCTCTGCCCTTTGGTTTTTGCCCTATTCTATTCCTTTGCCGTGGGGGATAAATGCTAAGGGGTACAACCGTTGCAACCCCTTAATTTGCGTCTAGTATTGAGGTGTGGTCGAAGTAAATCGGCTTTATATCTCACAATGGAAGTTTGGAGGAACAGAGACACTATCCTCTCTATCCTCTCTATCAGACCATGACTTCGTCATGAAGATATTTGGGGGAATAGTTCCCCGCCAGACTTTCATCGAAAAGCATCATATTGTCCTCGTTAATGTTATCAAAACTTGGAATAGCCAATAACTCCATATAACTATCGGTATACAAACAATACGGCCAGGCCGTTCTTTATGAATAAAAAAAAAAAAAAAAACTATCGGTATACAATTTATTCTTCGATTTCGAATCGCTCTAGCAATGTTTTTTTCCACTTGAGAGTTAATATTTTCACTTAACTTTGAATCTGTATTTCTGACTCTGAGACTCTTGGGCTGAGTCTTCTCCTACTGTTGGACTTAATATTCTTGTACCTAGCTTCTGGATCTCACTTCTCTTGGAGTGCACTTCTTGAGGACCTTTTCTCGGATCATCAGATGCTCTTTTTATAGAAATTTGTTCTACAGAATATGCTATCTCATTTCGGTTTTCGTTTACTACTTAAAAATTTGAGAACCTTCTAGAAAATAGTGCAGACGACTCTAAAACTAATATAAACTACTATATCGAGTGAGTCGGCATAATGGCTTCAAGTTAGTCAATTCAAACTTCCTTAAATCTTTTGTTTTCGTCAAGTCGCAACAACCCTAACTATCAAAGCGATGATGTTGGTTTGATGTTGTAAACAAATGTAAGTAAACCCAAGTGATTGCATTTTTCTCGCGGAATTTTTAATGAAATTGAATACAAAAATGAAATTTAAATACAATGTTATAAATATGTACCGATTTACGTCATAGCTACCAACAGCTTAAAAGAATGTTTTTGTTGATCTACTAAAATGTTGACGAAATATTTTAGTCCCGTTGGATCCGTTTAGCCGATTCTACTTATTCTTCTTCCTGGCCTTCATGGTCTTTAGAATATCGAGTCAAATGTGTGATACAATTAAAAAAAATATTTGAGACACGAGCGTACATTTATGGCGTGCTCTAGGAATCAATTTTCTCCAAGTCGGAATCAGTAAGGCACATTGGTATTTCCAGTCCCGTCAGGCAGCTCTCGATAACCATGATGGTGTCAGTGGTGCTGGTCATATGAATCTTCCTCTTTCGTGGCACTACAACCTCAATAGTTCTCGTGGCCTGCCATTTCTGGCTTTCTGTGACATGATTTTACCTGCAGCAAATTAGTCAGCCCTGCCTACGAAGAGGCAATCTGGATGTGATTTGAACTCCGTTTTTGCCGGATGAAGATCTGCGGCACTGTCACCTGGGCCATCAGAGCTTTATATATCATTTATTTTTGGAGGATTTGGGTCTTTGCCTCCTGATTCGCCTCTTACAGGCCACCAGACCGAGCCCAATGGTTATATGAAATCGCCACCAACATGGTATGCGGAAGCTCAATGCAAGCTCAAGGGCAAAGAATTCAATTGATTCATAGTAGTTTTTATGGTATCACTTCCCGACTTACTTTTCTTTACGCATGATTAGAGTTTAAAATGTCTTTAACGATAATTTCCTGTCCATCTGAAACCCATGCTGAGATAAAACCTATCACTAACATTTATGAAATTAATAATATTTTCCGCATCTCCGTTTCAAGTTTATTTGAGAATACAAAATTTGATCTTCAGTTCGTATGCCTCAGCAATACGGCCAGCCCGATCTGCATGATTAAAAATATCCGCTTCACAAGTCTTCATTATTAATAATTGAATTTGGATTCCAGTTTGAAAGCAGCAAGAGCTAATTTCCTGTCCAAATATTTCGATAAACTATTTCTTGCTATCCTTAACCCACCATAACCACTTTTGCTGTGGAAGATGGGAATAGCAGCCACAAAGGAAGCATTACAATACAACAGACGAGCACAAGGAAGAAAAAAGTGTTTAACAGAAAGGGAACACATAGCACGAGTACTTTATCCATGGTATTGCGCTTGCCAATAATGCGACATGCTGGTAACTTTGCTCAAAAAGGATATCAACACCCTGCAACACAGCACGGTACGTCGTAATAAGCTCGCGTTGGTTCCGGTCCGGTTCGATCCACCAACACAATAATCGTTTATTTTCGTCCTTCTTTCCACGAGAATGGCTTCCTACGTTCAACCGGAAATACAGCGGTGTACGTCACAGGGCAGTCCGTTCCTTGCACTAGCTGCTCAGGTGGACCAGTGGAAGGAGTACATGCTCGATACAATTACAGTCGATTGCATAGCAATTGCATTAACATAATAAGGTGCACCTACCCGTATGTGGTCGTTTGGTGATGTCCTTCTTAGCTGGCTTCCCTTAGCCCGGAGTGTTTTAAAATATGTTTTCGTATGTCCTGTCCCGCTTGTCCACCGGAAGACACATAAATAGCGTCGCTGCCGGTCATAATTCGCGTTCCATTCCACCACAAACAGGAAGCGTTATTTGTTTTCCACGTTCAGGGCGTTCTGTGAGTTCTTTTCACGCTACACGGACGAGACCTGGGCCGTTGATTTCGATTCTTTCCGCTCACCGACTCGGCTAATGTGATGCATTACAACAATAGAATTAATTTAATTATCCCACCACCGCAAGATGGCTGTGGCCACTTGCCGTGGGGTGCTATTCCTGGTGGCATGTCCGATGTGTTGTACGCGGTTCGAGTTTTTCGCAATGAAGATCCGTTTTCAATAACTCTCGCCACTCGAGGGTGAATCATTGTGGCCACATTGTTCCGTTGTGTTAATGTCACCGATTCGTGCTTCTGTTTAGAGCCCTAGTTAGAGGAGAATTTAAAAACACGCGGACATTTCCCATCCGGAAGTTGTCCTTTGCAGCACCGTGGACAAGAAACAAACGGGGCCATTAGCGAGAATTTACGATTATCAAACGAACCAAAGCAAACATGCGTCCATACTTACTAGGCGTCCGGAAGCACTTCTCTTTCGACCACCGATTTGTTTGCAAAATTGTCCCCCAGACGACGAATTCGGTTCCTCAGTTCTAAACAGACCGGTTTCTTATCAAAAACCAAACTTGATTCCATGCCACGACCTTTGCTGGAAGACATTTGCCAAGCTGGATGGATTATCGGTCCCGGGAACCGTTCTCCATCGATGGTCATCGGCCTACCGACTTACGCCCACGTCCGAGATTGCACGACCAGACACGCTGATGAAATCGATGAAAAATCGAACGTCACCGAGCTTAATGCCGTGGCCGCATTTGCTGACACTGCAACCGTTCGTTCGATCAATCGGTCGGTGTGACGGGGAACTGTGTCGACGGTTCGATGGTGGGTCGTTCCGTTTCGATAAATCGATGAAAAGATGATTAATGATTGGGTGGATGAAAGCGGGATTAAAAGCTTGTGGGGGGACTGTGTTTAATCACATCACAGCGGCTTGTGGTGGAGAGTACAAAACGAAAGACATTAGTGAGGAATCCTGAAGCAGTACGGTTTAATCACAGCGTTGTTGGGATTTGCATGTAAAAGTCTCCCTTTTCTTAGTAAACTGTTGATTGCTTGGAGTTTTAAATATCCTTTTTGGAAAGTTTGCTTCAGATTGCTATACTTAAACTGTTTAAAAAATCGCTCCAACCACTACCAAGTAAAAGAGTATTAAAATACGAGTAAATAATCCCAGATAAAGTTCACCTGATTGATGATTCCTCTTATTCGCCAAAAGTGTTGCAAAAATCCAATGCAAACCTCTCAGTTGGTGGCCACTTCCTTCACAAACTGCACTTAGTTGCAACACGCCTCTGATACTTTGTTTGTACGACTTTCGGTAAGCCGCCGATGGTGTTAAGCTGATGACAAATGTTACCGATGATTTGAGCCGTTGATCGATTTCATTTCCAAATGTAGGTTATCAATTTCAAACCTCTTTCGAATGATTGCTTTTTATATGTGATTGCTTCTTTATACTTCTTAGTAACAGTTCAATATTTCATACACCCCGAACTGATTGCTTCTCGTAAATTATACCCTTTCCAATTTTAAATGAAACGCTTTCCGTATAATATAAATCAAATGACTCCACAACTTGATAGGGCGCACTGACATTGCTCCATCTTCTGATCAGCTTTGGGGTCTCATTATGGGTGATATTTTTATGAATTTCTTCTCAATTTTCACTTGGCATCGATTGGAGTTCTTGAACCTTTCGAATTCCGATACGGTTATCTCGGTCCCAGTGTTCTTCGGGTTGACACATCCGCCTGAAAGAGATGGAATTTCCTCACTTCACAAGAGCAGGAGAAAATGTGAAAAGAATCATATAAATAAATCCATGTCACATAATTCCGTATTCCGAGCGGTGTTTCCTAATTTCCTGCCCCCGATAGTCGGGTCGGTCGGTCGGGACAGGGAAAAAAGGAAGCTGAACTTGCTACACTTCTTGCTATCTGTCTGCACCACGTGGAACTCCACAAACCCAACTCGATGAAAGCGAATCTACTTCCAAATCTCCCTAACCGGTGTGAGGTACTCTTCGACTTGACTGAAATGTAGCAATGGAATGATACCTGAAGAAGAGAAGCATAATTTATTATCATCTCTTCTATCATCGCTACCAGTGTAATGAGACTGCCTCAGAACCTCATGAGTTCCAGTTTGAGGGTTAAAAGGAGACACAAAGCAACAAAGAAGGAGAGGAGCTGCGGAAAAGAAGGAACTTGGACGGTGAAGTGGTGGTACTCACAATCTTTCCATTTCGTTGACGAAACTCCGTTGAAACTTTGTCCCTGGGCGCACAAGAATGTCGCTTGCGTCCAATCACTTCAGTGGCAGCGTAAGAGAAACACCGAAAAGAAGATTTAAATCAGCGAACAGAGCATGAGAAGCGCCCGAAAGCGGAAGTGAACCGATTGGCAGGGTACAAGGAAGGAATTTGGGTGATGAAATATCTTCCGAAGGGTTATGTGACGGTTTTCCAGCCAGGAGTTAGACTGAACCAACGGAACAAGCGGGAAAATAACCATAAGCAATCAGTTTTGGATGATGTAGGACGGATCGGAATCATACCTTGCTGATTGGTGCTCTTGGTGAGAAGTGTTTGAGAGATTCGTTTTCCCAACCTTTGGCGTATGGGTGGTCCTGGTGAAGTATCAAGAGAGGGATGAATTTCCTGCCGAGTTTCGGGTGATGATGTATCGCTGAATGACAGACGCTTAGATGTTGGAGATTGAGGAAAAAAGGATTTGGGGACGGTCATCAGTTTTGCTCGATTATCGTCCACGAAAACGGAAATCGATGATAGTATCAATCTCAGTCTCTTTGGTAAGACGATTTTAAATGGAGTTTTATTATAAGACAAAACTTGTGTTACTTAAGGACATATAAGAACCATTTTACGACCTTCATTTAATCTACTTCTTAATACTCTTAACTAGATGTGAGACTTGAGTGATCAGTTCAGAGTCACTGATTAGCAGGACACCATCTGATGTGATCTGACAAAGGAGCTCTACATATGTCATCGTTCTGATATTTTACTAGCCATTTTGCTATGTGCCTTCCAAACGATAAACAGTAAAGAAGTTCTAAAATATCATAAATCGATTGAGGAAATATTTGTCACAGATTAACAATTCTCCTTTTTCACCTGATAGCCTTTCTTCCCAACCACGGCGTAGTATCTCCACAGGACACACTCCACTGATTTGATAAATGTTGAACCATTGCACCGCTCTTTCCATTTCTGGCTTCAGTTTCGTCGAAGACGTTTGGCATTATTATTCTACGAGTACTCGTTGGCGACAAAACTAGTTTCACCGGAAACACTCGTTGTTCCACACTATCAAGATGAAGGTGGCAGCAGCCGAGTGCATAAATTTCACCAGCATAACGCACTAACTCCCTTCAATGTCTCTCCGCTTCACACTCACTCTCCCTGATATGCACAGTTTATAGCAAGTGTTTCCTAAATGCCATCAGAACATTTCCACCACCAGCTTCAGAAGGAACCACCCCTTGCTCCGGAGTTCATTTTCCAACTTCCAACCGCACGGTACGATAAGTCCGCGGGGGTTGTTGTTCGGCGCCTCCCAATGCTATCTGTTGCGCGGTTCCGTTGTCATTTCCTTGATACTTTCCGTGACAACTGGAACCCGCCAGAGACCCATGAGCACACCGAGTCACCCCTTTCGGGACGATCGCGTGGTTGAATGTTTTGCAAATAAAACCTGCTGGTACCTGCAGGTCATCATCATCGCAACTAGATAGACAATATATTTTATTCGTCGTGCTATCTCACACACGCGAATGCAGAACGATCGGCACGGTGTGTTGGGTCGGTGTCTTCCAGCAAGAACGTCCAACCCTGCCGATACACCCGGGGGTGACAATGTGTTCTTTCGCAGTGACTATGAACACATATTTTCACCTTGAAGTGCGTATCGCCGGGTGATATGATAGCTGCGCTTCTACCCTCGAGTTCCCGTTCAAAAGTTCCGCTTGGCTGCATCCGCGACTCACCCTTATGATTGTCCACAAAACCCCATTTCCAATTCCAAATAACTTTGAAAGCTAACCGTTTTGTATCACGATGACTAAAACGAATTGCATTTCCACTCCAAAAAACCCGCGCGACCGCCATGGCTAAGTCCTTGGTGACATCGAGTATGTGTCTTCTTGCTAGTCTCCTTCTTCGTCTCAACCGAATGTGTGAGTGTTTGCGCACATGATATGATATTTATTCTAAACCGAGCCATCTGGAACTGAAAGCGTCCAACCAACCAACCGGCCGACCGAGTCGGATTTGAGCGGACGTTTGTTTCTTTATCTGTCAGTCGTGCTGGAAATTGGAATAGACGTTCCTTCGAGTGGGTGATATAAATAGCGCATAAACAATAAACCGTCCAACGAGAAACACACGGCACTACACGGTGGAAACAGTCGAGCGAGCTACTAAATCGCGTCAGAATCCATCCGAGTGTCTCCGTTGTCTCCTTTCCGGCGGATGGGATATGCTGGACTTATCCGATTCTTACCGGCATTGGGTGAATGAAAAATCCTCTTCCCGAAAAGACTATTCGCTCTGAGTCCAAGCCAAAGTCCAGGCTTGGTTGAAGCAGATAAAGTTAATCGTCCCTGGATGGAGGGATGTGAGGAGTAGCCTAGAAGAAGCCACGAGCAGTGGAACCGTCATACGAATCCTATCCGGGAAAGTGTCACGCTCGTTTGCAAATGTGCTGATTGTTTTGAGCGTGTCAGTTATAAAAAGGATTTCAAGAGGAAAGTATCCAAAAAGGACATTAGAAACGGATGAAGAGATGTGGTAGAGACATAACCGGCTCACACTCCACTTCATTCCATTAGTAGTTCCAACCCTCCAGGCCTCAAATAAGCCTCAATCGTTGGCCGTAATTATGCAAACCAAAAACAAATCAACTCGAGTGACAATAATCAAACCAAACATGCATTACCAATGAGGGCTTTATACGATGATTGAACCATCCCCTTCATTAGCACCTTTAGTCCTTCGACCAAAAAATCAGGAAAACAAATGTCCTTCGTCGAACAAACTCGATGCGTATCAGCTGCTGGCCCTATCCACCGAATTTAATCGATCGGAGAAATTAATGGTGTTAATTTGATGGACAGCTGCAATGTTCGTGCGTCGTCGGTCCGAACGGCCCCCAACACATACTCATTACGCTGTTTACATTATGAATTAGACCGTTCGAGACTGTGGCATACTGGCCGACCCAGTGGTGTCCCAGAACGGTGGCGTAATGTTTAGATTGATGAGGCCCGATTACGACGACCGAAAGCCGAGCTGAGCGTTGACAGTTACAGCCGTCCCGGTCGACCGTGATCAATATCATCTACAACCATCATCGTTGATGAACGTGGCCCACTGTGTTCTGTCGCCATCCGGATGGATTGTTGTTCGACCCGAGAGTGGGTGTTATCGTGGTGAAAGTACTAAATTGTCATAGAAAGGGGCACAGGAATTAGGCACTTGACATTCAACATCTATTTCGAGGGATGAAGGAATGCCTCATCGATGGTGATTAGGGCCCTTATGAGAGGGCAAGAACCATGTCACCTTGATAATAGGAACCTTTCAGCTTACTCTTACGTGAATGAAACAATACTTAATCTCTTATAGATGAGCCTGTCTTCGGTAGGTTTCGTTAAGATCCATCTTATCACCTCAAGAAACCTCTTTTCAATTGTTTTGGTAGTTAATTGGGCTTTGTTTTAATATTTGTCTGATTTTTCACAATGCTTCATAGATATTCATTGATGAAAAGACTCACTTTCGATCTAATTAACTTTGCATGATAAACGCAAGCTTTCCTTTTCAATCTAATTAACGCCCTTCGCTTCCTTTAAGATCAAATACACCATTTGTCTTTGGACTACCTCCTCACTCACACCAATCAACCAACAATCGTAATCAGGTTAATCGAATAAACACTCACACACACTTTCGCTCGTTTGGGAGTAACTTACCATATGATTAGGCTGAACCGCAGTGGCGTGTGTTCACACCATATTCCTTCACCGTAACTCCTTTCCAGTTCCCCATTCGCATGGATAATAGTTGTTTAGTCAAATAATCCGTTAATGGGGTGTAATTTTCGGGGTTTTCCTTTCCAGAACCTTCAATACCGATGGGGAGAGGGGAAACGTCACTGCCCTTTACTTCTATTGGTTGGCTTCGGTCAGCGGGAAACTGTAATTATGTTGTTAATTCCGTCCATTTGAATGTGCCTTTGACCGAGCCGGGAACGATGAATGGTGGTTACCACCTGCTTCATGGCGTTTGTTTTTCCCATTCACACCGCTCTACTGTATAATTTGTCTCATTAATTATGCATCTGCTCGTGGCGCATTACATTATGAGGTGCTCCTGGTGGACTGTGTGTGCGATGTTTGATGTTTGTTTTGAAGTACTGGCTTATCGCTCGATCAATATACGATCGGTTGTAGTGGGGTTCGTGGCTTACTCGATCGCTCAGTTCTTTTGCTGACGGTTCTTATGCGTCGGTATTGGTCTCGCTTTATTGTTCAGTTATGGTTATCGCTCGTTAATAAAACACTACCGATTGGACTACAACAGGAGCGGGAATCCACTACAAAATGGCCGAAGAATCTAGTTCATTACTAGCGGAAAGTGATAATCATCATAATTCATTTATAGGAATGATTTGTATGTGGTGAGGGAACAGGTACTAACATTAAGAGCACTGCAATACTAAACACTTCTCCTCCATTTTGGCCCCTGTAAATAAACGGACTTCAGCCATATTTCTTGTCTTAAAGCATCCATTTTATTGCTCATTACATCGGATTGTCCGCAGTGCCATAAGAATGATTTATATCGCTTCCTTTTACGACCCAAGTCGCCTGCAGAAAACATTTGTCATTAACTTATTTCCTCACAGAAAGGCTCTCCCCATCTTAACCAACTCAAACGGTGATTTCACTTGTTTTTCGACCTCTCTGGAAGCTTGCAACACTTTTCCATGTCCCTCAAAAATAACACGCGCAAACCCGTTAAAGCCCGTTTCATTGCCTGTTTTCGGCATGTTTCGGGTCATCTCAACAACAAGCCTTCTCAAACCCACGACGCCTGTACTTTCATCCACCTCGGTGTGTCAATTTACTGCAATTTTATTGTTCCTACTGATACGATCGGGAGAAGATTCGAAGGATGTGACCACAACAAAACCAACCAACTCCAAGAGAACGACACGCGTAGATCGATCGAAACGATCGACCACTGAAGAGGATGTCCAACGCGATGTAAGTAGCGTAATGCTTACGATTCACGCCACACACCGACCGTTAACAGTTAGCAGAGGCTGTCAACACAATCGGAATCAGTCCCAACGACAGGCCGCCTGTTCCTCTCCACTCGCACAAACCACCGTTTACCACGTTCGATCACTGCGCCGTGATAAACCTAATGGATCGCAAGCATACGATCTAAAGTGGTTTTATTTATTTTATTTCTTGTCTTGTCTTCACCGACCTCGCTCCCATCGGTTCATCTGTTCCGCTTCTCCCCACGATAGGACAGAAGCCAACAGCCAACGGCTGCCTGCCAAATCTACGATCCTCACATCGAAAAATGGCTGTTTTTCGTTGGTTTTTGGTTCGCTTTTTTCTGTTGTGCCGTCACCGCTTAGATTGGAGCTCACTGATTTGAAGACGCTTTCGGGTTTGCAGACTTACCCAACCCGCTTGCCAGCATTATCAGTGACCGGGTTGCTTTTCTTTTGGCGAGCTTATCAGATAGTGCGTTTCTCTCCCCTCCCGGGTTGGTCGTGCTAATGTCAGAGGTCCTTGACTCGGCAGCGGAGATATTATTCCGTCTGAGGGACGGCACGATACAAAGCCGGTGATGTGTGATAGCTTAACTAAATGGACCACGGTTTTGGGGCTTCTCGAGAAGGCGAAAACCTTTTACTTCGGGTTGGCTCCTGGTACAGACGTTGCTTGGTGGAAGTTCGATAGGATTAGTTCGAGAGCTGGCTCGTGCTAATTAATAATCCGATTTTAATGAATCATACTCTACGGTAGGTCAGCAAGATCGCTTAAGGTGCTTCTAATCTAGTGAATGGTTTACTGGAAATGAGCCAAAGCGATAAGGTGCGTTGCTGTTCTTCTGCTCTCGGTTATCACAGTGCCTGTATCAGGAATGTACTTTAACATTCTAATGGAATGCACATGATTATTGGCACCATCCAGGAGGCATGATTACCCGTTCTCCTTTAAAGAGGCAACGAACCACAAAGTTGCCCAAGAAGTCAGCCAATTTATCTTCGATAGGCGCCACTACAAATGATCGCTGCGTGCCTGGTCTCAAGGGAGTTCCACCAGAGTCTCAAGGTATGGAGAAGTCCGTACGGGGCTCCTATATTCCATTGGCTCCTTCTCCGAGATACTCCATTGCTTTCTCGACAAGAAAAAGGGTCATGAAGCCGCCATCCAGGACGGACGGTCCGACGGACTATGGCGCGACAATTTGGTATTTTGCGATATATTGTCTCGATCAGCAATCCCTAAGCCGACGAAAAATGGTTTACATTTGGTCCATATCATCTCTCCATTCTCTCTGCTCTCTCGTTCACTTATCTCTACACCCTTTCCCTTCCATTCCAACCCCTATTCCGAGTGTCTCTCTCGGGGCTGAGGGAACAGAACGAAAGATTTCAACGGCAGCAACAGCAAAGAGCCGACCTACACTGCATCGACTTCGTTGCTCTCCCGCACCACGTGTTCGGAGTCTGGCGCTGGCGCTCGGTGGAGAAGAATGATATCAGTTGGCTTATCGCCATCCAGCACTTAAAGCAATAAATTACGGAAATTCTTCCACTCCACACGCATCGCGCAGGAACCACCTTCGGGATTTATGAAATCACTCGGGCCTTGTGTCGTACCCCGAGCCAACTCTCTTCCCTTCCGTACAAACAAGCCTTCACTTTGCATGCGTCGAATGGTGCGTTGAAAGCTTATCAGGGATTTATTTCCCTCGCCCTGTCCTCATCCACCGGGGGTCTTGGTAGATCGCAAATGGCTATCCGTTGATAGTTTGTTCTTCCGTGGTGCGCGAGACGAGAGAAGCAACTAAATGCAGATGTAAATCCCGCCCTCTATTCTACGGCCGGCTGGTGAAGGCTTCACCGGAAACGATCACGGGTTCTGCCACGTCACAACCAAGCTGGGAGAGATTAAGTCCCGCTCCGATCTCCAATCGACTTAAACGAAAACTTTTTCAGCCATCGGCATTATTTTCATTAATCTTAAAATATTAGGGAAAGATTACCCCGGACGGAAAGCGGATAGTGACTGGAGAACTTCCAAAAATCGTAAGATATTGCTTTAAGACATCAACAATCGTATGTCAAACGATTTTTATTGATACAAAGACCAGTTCTTTGAACTATAAGTAATGCTCAGTCCATGAATCGACTGTCGAAGATCATACCAAAGATCTCTTAAACTTCTCTCACAGACTCTCCCAATTCACACTTCGAGAAATCGAGATGAAGCATCTCATCATCCCCCAGTACACAGCTATGCTGTTTATGTACCGAGGGATTACAGTGTTGGTAAGCAATTGCTCGGACTCCGATTGGCCAACCAGTTCCCCAACATTCACGGTATGTAAACGATCGATTCCAACCATGGCACGGCAACACCACCATGAAGCTGTGAAGGTAAAGCAAGAGAGCAAGTGAAGTACGCGAAAGAAACATACCTTCGGACCACCTCACGAGCCGGATGAAAACAGAATTTGCGATAAAAAGTATGGCGAAGTTCTGTGGTGGAGTAAAACACTGGTTTAAAGCAAGCAAAAGCTAAAAAGGTGTATGCTTATTCGACCGCAACGACTAGCACCGCCCCAAATCGCAATGTTGCCAGCATTGACTTGCCAACGCGATCAAGGGTGAGAAAGGCAACACTTCCAAGGTGACTTTCCCTGCTGGAATGGTATGGAGAACATGGCCTTTATCAAGCGTGGAGTATCGGAATTGCTGTTTTGGGAGAATCTCAATACGTTTATAAAAGTTTTAAAAAGAATTGCGGTTTTTGCCATGAGGAAATTAAAATAAGGCGCAATAGCCAACAATTTTTCAAAACAAACCTTCATTTTTCAACACGCTTGTTAAACAGACTTTTTTTCGTTACACCCATCCGTTCCACCATCGCCAAGCAATGCGGAGACGATAGACGGCCCCCTTTAAGCCAAACAATAGATACAACCAGTACACGCTTTATCTGCACCTAACAAACGCTGTTTTTACATATTCCAACGTCCTCACGACCGATGGCGATAAATTATCTCTCGACCAAAGCTAAATCCCATGCTCCCAGTCGCGAGTGCGATTACAAACGCGAAGCCTGTCGAAGGAATCCTTCCGCACAGGTGGACCCGATTTTGATTAGTGTCGTTGACCGAACGCCAACGATTTTTTGCTCTTCTCTAGGTGTTTCTAGTGCGTATGTGTATGTTGACGGTACCCGAAAAAGTAGCCGAGCACGTTGACAGCAACCGCCGTCAGCGCGATATCGATGCTGAAACATAAATCTTATGCTTAGACCACTCGCCCGCCACGGTGTCGGAGCACTTGGACCGACTTTGGACTTTGGTTGTGTGCATGTGGTGATTTACATGCCTTCCGATATCGCACCTCACACGGTCAACATTCCTGGGCACGATTGACAGTGCGAAAAATTGGACTTTGGGAGTCCCACCCCTGGCTGGCCACCGGGTTCGCCTGTTCGCCGAGCCAATCGATTGCGTTGGTGACATTTTACCGCTTTTCCATAATCGAACGATGGTTTATCGAGTGAGTATGAATGGAAAACGGAAAAAAAATCTCCCTTACGAAAGGGGATTGTTTGCGGGAAGTGAGCGCTTATCTGCTCAGCCACCAGCAGCATTTCAGACGGATAAGGGGGTTACTGCTGGAGAAGTGACATTGCTGTGAAGTGACGTCTTCTCAAGGAAGGTGCTGGAGAGTGAGCTGCGAAAGCAAACAATCCTTTCGTCCGGACTTGGGAAGAAGTTATTTTTTTCTGGCAGAATAATAAATTCAAACCCGTTATGGCCATCTCGGATCAGGTTTGCGTTGATGGACAGCAAAAGTAATTGCATTTTGAAGATTTTCCATGGCAAGAGAGTTTGAAAAAGAATTGTCAAAGCGTGTTATCGTTAACTCTGGAAATTTCCTGGTATCGGAAAAGCGTTTGGTGGGTCTTCATTTGTACATATAATATTCAGAACTATAAAATCACTCAAATGCATTTTTATTTTTGATTGGTTAAAACAACCATATTTGGATTCATCCAACACATTCCCACCACAGCTTAAACTGTTATCGGCTTCGAAACACCAACTCCAATGCGCTGTTACTGCTGGATTTCGAAACAACCCCATCGTGCCTATTGAACGAAGGCGTTGATGAGGAAAATTCCATATCAGTTGCAAATTAATTACTACCCCAAAAGGCACGCAACAGGCCCGGTGGACAATAAAAATCCCACCCAAATGTCCTGGCACCTCGATACTGTTTCCCCATACATTGGAATGAACCTCTGGCCAGCGTTGGAACATTCCCCAAGTTTGTAGAGAACGGAGGAGACACCATGAGGCATATGGTAAAATTTGAAATACGTTTCTGCAGAGGTCTGATTTCAAATTATCGGAACAACAGCGCCCACGTGCGTTATTTCATGGCTCAATGCACACAACCGCCCATGAACAAGCGCTGTGTGGTTGTGAGTTGTGGCCATGCAAATTGATTTCTATTTAGCCTTTTTCTAAAGAATGTGTGTCGCATTTCGGGTGCAAAAGTCAAAGTACTCATTTATTGTTGATCATAAAGGTTAGCAGGAAGACATTTAATATTTATTTTATACAACTCATAGAAAATTGTTGGCTCTTATCAAACTAAAACAAGAGTGTATTTGCGTGTCATTTAGAGAAACAATTCAGGTGCTTAGGTTTTTTTTAGTTTTTTTTAACTTTTAACTAGACGATGCCACGAGCTCTTTTGAAATCCTGGTCAAGGCTACAAGCCTTGTAAGAATGCCAGGTTTAGATGGATGGAAAACGCTTGCCTGTCTCTTTTTGAATCAGGCACTAGCGAGGACCATCTATGGCTCGGAAGTGGAATCATCTTGGAACATCTTCAAAATATTGATCGAGTGGCCATATTTATCGGGTGGTACCACCTAGCCAACATTGATTTACGCAAGGATGATGTACAGATAGGTGACAGCACCTCTTGAAGTCCTCCAAAATTTCACCTATCACCGGGTCACAAGTCAGCACCGACAACAACATTGATGATGAGTAACGGCAGTGGCGGATCAACATAGGAGCGGAAGGAGCGGCCGCTCGGGGCCTCGTTGGTTAGAGGAGGCCTCTTAATATCACAGTTAGAGGAGCCTCAACTGCCATTACGCTCAGGGCCTTTAAATATCTTGACCCACCACTGAGTAACGGGCAAGAGTGCTGGCTGTCAATCGGTCGTACAAATGTCTGAGGAATTTCCCCCTTCTAGAAACACATCTAGCGACTAGCGAAGCTGGAACTGTACAGAAAATTTATAGTACCTGTACTCACGCACACTTCTGAAACAAGGACCGTATGTGTGAAAGGGCTATTGAGGAAACGTTACAATGACAAGCCTTACGAGTTATATCGGTGATCTCACCTTCAAGACTCACTGTCAATTTGACTCACCAGGCTCCGCAGGGCTGGTTATGCCATGAGAATGGCACCGGACGACCCAGCCTGTAAAGTTCTTTTAGGCCGTCCACACGGATAGAGAATGCGTGGTACCGATGAAGAGGGAGTTAATGCACTGATGCGTGTGTCAGAATGGCCGGGCTATTGATTTAACAGATAACGGCGCCAGACACTAAGTGCTATCGAAGATTGTTGCAACAGGCAAGTCTTCACTAGACAGAACCCAAGTTCAAATCCCATTCGGGCTGGTTCTCCGTACTAGGAGAACCAGGAGTACAATCTAAGTACGAAGTATTATTAGTAAGTCTAGCTAGTCTTTAGATGGCCAACATGACATTGCTGGGCGCATGGTCAAGAAAAAAAAAGATTCTTGTAGGCTGAACACGTCATGTAAATGACACCAATCGCAAATTTAAACAAACTTTTAACTGACCAGACCAGTAACAAAGACAAGGACACCAAATACTTTGAGGTTAAGTTCCCTTTAAAGCCTCAACCGTATGTACTCGCCTATCATTTTTAGTAGATATTACTAAACGAATTTTTGCTGTTCTGTTGCTCCCTTCCCGAATTGTATCTTGGCTAATCATTCCCGCCAGCTTGTAACAATTCCACCGAACCACCTCCTAGATCAGCAACGACCTACATGCAACAATTTCGTTGTTCCTGTTTCCGCTGACGATAAATGGTTTTGTTTACGGTCGAGAGCACGTTCCACGGGCTTCCACGATCGCGCCGTACAGCTGCAAAGCTCCCTATAAAGTAACACACTTTTTGCCCCATTGCAGTGTAGTAATGCTTCACGATGCTTTCGGCCAGGTTGTGTGTCGGCACGCTAGTGTTGCTAGGGTTAGCGGGTGCGTTGGCCTTCAGCGAGCATAGTACGATCGAGAAAAGCTTCGTCCAGGCACAGCACGAGTGCGTTGCGTATCTGAACCTTCCGAAGCACCGACTGTACCAGTACCTAGTGTACAACTATTCGAACGACGCCAAAACCAAACTGATGATCCGTTGCGTCGGTTTGCTTCTGCGCTGGTGGAATTCGGACGGTGTGCTTAACGAGCATGTGATAGCCCAATACTTCCGGCCCGACCTTGCCGATGCGACGTACTGCGAACGAACGCGCCTGTGCATTGCGAACAAAGCTCCGGAAGGTGATGAGCTGTGTAGCCGAGCGTTCGAAACATTCCAGTGCTATCTGCAGCAGTACGGTGAGCTGGTAAACTGTCCCAAAATAGTCCCGCTGGGCGACGAGCGGCTTGCCGAAACGATGCACTTTTGTCTGAACGTGTTGAGTTTGCCGCTGTCCTACTTCGAGAACTACACCAGCTCGGCGGAACTGTTCCTCGCCACCGACGAGTCCCGCTGTTTGCTGAGATGTTTCGTGATTCGGACGGGACTGTATTCGGACCATAACGGACCGTTTGCCCACCGGTTTAAGCTACAGTTCGGTCCCCCCAGCCCGGACGCGAATGACAACGACCTAGAGGGGGATTACTGCGTAACGCGACTGCGCCGTGAAGGATACGACGAATGTTCGCTAGCTGCTCGGTCACTGTACGAGTGTTACTACTTCGCCGATACGTTGCTGCCCACATTCGAGCGTATACTACCCATTTTGAAGATCGTCATGGCGACGGAATCGGCTGCAACGGCGATGAATTCAAGCTGTTGTTCAGCAAACAAAATAAAGCACAGTGAATAGTAAAAAACAAAACCCCCATTTTATCACCGGCTCATTGCATCTCGTGTTAAGTGTTGTAAATAAAATTGAAATCGAAAAATGGGTTGAACCCTTTCGACGCGGAGGAAATAAATAGTAAATAAACTTTTCCTTTCAAGCGACGTACTAAAGCGCTCGACGAGTTTCTCGGGCCCGGATGCGGTGATAGATTTCGCTATTTCTGCTCGGAACGCGATGGTGAAATTTATTGCCGATTTGCCCGAACTGTCCCCGTCTCGAAGGGAAGGGCAACCAGAGCTACGAGGGCCGGCTGGAGTCATCTTTGATAGCAATATCCTTTCGGCAACGGCCATCCTTCGAGTCCTGTGCGGAACCACTGTGTGACCGTGCATAAATTTCGCCCACGTTGAACATCCTCGTGGCCATATTGACGTTTTTATGTTTCTTTTCGATATTTATCCATTGCTTCCTTCTCTTATTCTTTCGTTGCAGGTAAGTTGCCTTGCTTGTGGGTCAAAATGAGACGGAGAGCTGATCCCTTGCTTCCGTAACCACTCGAAGATCGATTGTTTCGTTACTGTGTAAGTGAAAAAATGTTTTTGATTCATAGCCCGCACCATTGGTCTGTTGATTTAGTCCGCTGAGTTTAAACGAACATGATAAAAGACCTCAACCCTAGAACCGTAACCGGAATGTGTGTGTGTTCCGTAAAGATCATCAAATGTGTGTAATATCCTTTCTGCTATTTCTCATAAAAATCGACATCCCACCAGCGTGTGCAGAATGCAGATTCCGTTCCGGCAGCCATTTATCGTCCATCGAGCTCGGAATAAATGGCAATAATCCGACGCCCGAACTTGCTGTCGCCCGATAATGGAGTGTCAAAATCGGTACCTATCGAACGTCTTCATCATTATGCAAACAACCCCGATCCGGCCGTTCGATGATACTTTTCCACCACCACGGATTCCATGAGCAATAGAGAAAACGAGGAAACGGGAAAGCACACTCGATCGTAGAACTCTCTCTGCCTTGGATCCTACCGGAAATGGGAAAAGCTGTCGCCCGGTGCATGCTCAAAGTGGTGCATTTTTCAATTCCATTCCCTGCATTCCCCGGCCACACTTCCCGAAAATCTTTCCGAATATTATTACGACAACGGAAATAAAATGTCGTCGTTTATCGTGTCCTCGTCGTAGGTTCCGAGCGAGCAACGATGTCGGATTAGGTGTCCTTCTTTATGTTGGAACTGGCTGTTGGCTTAGAAACTGCTACTTGCCCGTGAAAGGCAAGAAAATCTGCACCAGCTGCAAGCTTCAAAGTCGCCCAATCTCTACAATGACACAGCATGAATACCGCTTCCTGCTTGTCGTCTTGCGCTCCTTTACCTCCGAGAGAGAAACCGGGGGCACAACAAACTCACAGCACGAATGCATGGCCGTTTTATCGCGTTCGCAGTCGAACAAATCTGGTGCGATGCAGTTTTTGTTATAAATTGTGTGATACGAAATTTTATAAATAATATTTAACGTCACCATTCACCAACTGCTGGGACGTCTTGGGTGCAGCAGACGCGCAGGATTGTGGTCGGACCGAGTTGACGCGTACGGAACCAATCCGGAATCCGATTCCACTGCGAGGCAACACAGTGATAGCGAGCGCAAGGATGCAACGATGTTCGGCTATCAGGTCCGACACTGCATAGCCTTTTCTTCACAGACACAGGTAAACCACCAGAAGACCATTTTTCCTCCTTCGTTTTCTTTCTGTGCTGATGTGTTTGCAGATCGTTTCACTCCTTTTCTCGGGCTCCTTTTTCCCATTTTCCCCGCCACACGACGAAAAGCCAACTTTCGTTGAGGAAGCGAGTTCGTTCCAAGTTCTCCCGCTTGGACGCATTCGCCGCATCCAGGGAGCTCCTGCCTTTCCAATGGCATTGGAGCTATCACTTCGCACTGATAGCCGTTCTCCCGAGCTTCGGATAGCACTCAACACACACACACACACCCTAGTGTAAGATGCAGCAATCGTTGTGCAGCCAGCAGCCAAGGAATGCATTCCTCGGTGTGCGCTGGAGGATTGGGAAACGCCAATGAGGAAATGATGATGAACTTTATGAAGCGTCAAACCGGGCAAAGAACGCTCCGAACGAACGTTGCATCGCCACTGATAACGACTTTAACGAGGCGGGCACGACGAGGACGTTCGAGGGATCCTTCAAGACAAGCACACCCCGGGTCTTCCTTTCCTTAGACGTGGAGTGGAAGCACTGAAGCAGCTAAGAAAAAGAATAAATATCGCCTCAGCTGGTTGGCCCGAGATGGCTGAGTGGTGAGAAATCAAAACCGGATGAATCCTGAAACTTTGTTTCGCTAAACGACAGCCCGCTGAGAAGTCGAATGGCAGGGGCGGTGGGAGCCAAAAGGGGTTGAACGGGAGGATTCTTAAAATCATAGTATCGTGAAGATTTCCTACATTGCAGTGCATGTGATTCCAACAGTGGCAGGAGAACCATTCGGCTAAGGAAAAGTTTCGAAATCTGCTCAATCATTCTGGTGCATCAGGATCTCGAGTGAATCGTTCTCGCTCGCCTCAGTCAAGAATCGCTCGTTTTGCTCGATTTTGCCTACACTCAGTTCCTGCATCCTGCATATCGTGCTTATCATTTGTTCAAAGACTAGCCTTTTTTTGTTTGTTCTAACCCTTAAGTCCTCCCTTTTTTCTCTCAACGTCGTTATCCTGAACGTTCCCGCTCGACTCTTGCCGTTCTCTATCGTCCAAGTGGCCACCGGGAATGAAGTGGCGTTCCGCCGGTCGTATCGTCTTCCGGTCGACTGGCAGTTGGCTCGAACCGTTGGCCTCGAATGCTAATCGAAAGGCTTGCCGGGACCATTCCTGCCCGGCAAGTGCACAATCTCCCCCTAGGAGTCATCAAAATCACCCGCTGCATCTGCTGCACTCGTTGTTTTATTTTTACCCTTTAGTGTTCCGTTTTTTGTGTGAGAAACCCTCATGTCGAACGATTCTGCACCTATCCCGTCTTCCTGTTTCCGGTCTGCTGATGTAAAGATGAAGCATCCCCCCCCCCCCCCTTTTCTTTTTGCTTTATTCCTCTCGTCGTCTCTTTTTCACATCATGATTGATCGACTGAAGAGGAAATCGATCCACAGCAATGATGTTTGCTTTTTCGATCCGGATTAAACAGGGCTGATGGCGGTTGGCCGGACGAAACTACCGACCTGCAGCCATTGCTTTAGCATTTTCCGACAGAGGACTTCTTCGTCGTATTGCAGTTATTTAAAACGAAATTGGAACCATCATGAGCGATTGATTGAAGTCTGTATCCGTGATGCTGGTGAGAGCGCTGATAAGAACCGGAAGCAGACGTTGTTTGTGAATTACTGGCTCTTTTGATATTAAATGCTCTCCTTAGCGGTCACTGATTCGTCTTTATTTAATTTCTATTGCGAGCTTTCTTTCATCCTCTCGAGGTGTATTGATAAAAACTGCAACCTTTATTTTAAAATTCATTATCGCTAGTTTCCTCAAGAAAACGCCAATCAAATCCTGACCACGGCACAAAGCAATCACTAGAGACTGCCTCGTAAATGTTCAAATTGGATTTGTTTTGCATATTACTGACCGACTCTTATTGGCGACAATTTGCATTTCAATTCCTCTGAAATCCACAAACGTTACCAATTAAACAATAAACCCATACAATGTTTCAAACGATTGGTCCAATTAAATATTACTCAGCGCTAAACTAATCACTTCAAACATTCATCAAATTTCCTGTCAAACGCCATCATCGCCTCACCAGACTCCAGAAACCCTACCAAAAACCTATTTGCCCACGAGTTAGAACGATCGTTTCCTAAATGGTGCCTGCATGCGCCAAGCTTCCGACGTCGAACAACCGAAAGAACCACAGGACACACATCCTTGCGACCGTTGTTTTGTCCGTGGTCACTGGTTTTTGTTCCATGCGGAGTTCGCGGACGATGTTTGAACTTTAGTGCATCAACGGTCGATTACAATTGACCCGAAAGCATTCCCTTTTGCCCTGTGTCCTGTTTTCCCCCGTTTTCTTCCATCCTAGACCGAGAAAACCTGAGCAACATTCCACGAAACCCAGCTCCAAGCAGAGAAGCCGTTGTTCCAGTCATCCGCCAACAGGAAACTGCATCAGAAATTCGCGCCACTGGTTCATTGCTTTCCCCCCCAATTGAAACACCCGGTTCCGTTCGCAGAAGGTGCATTCCGACTGCAGTTTGATTGTGAATGACGATTGTCAACGCTTTCCATCCGTGCTCGGTCCTTCTTCCCAGAAGGTAATGCGTTGTGAGGAAAAATCGAACCGAGCGCCCTTCATTGGCGTTGCGATGGAAGGTTTGATGAATTTGATCCAAACATCCAAACCGACCGTTCGCATCGGTATTGCCTTGGCAAAGACTCGTTGCTAATCGAACGCCAAACGAAGGACCAACCGCCATCGCCAACATCAACCAACGGCACAACAAACAGAACGTGGCCAGAGGAGTTCCACGTTTCGACGGATATCAATTGAACCACGACTCTTACCGTTGGCGCACAGTCGAATGCATTGCCGAATGCAGTGCGATGCACCGACAACGATTCTTCCGGCACAATGATGCGTTGTGTTGTTCTGTGTGTTCGACGGGGTCTGCGTTTTGTTTGGACGTTTTTTCATTCCACGGAGCCTCCTTTTTCCGGTGTCGTCGGGAGAGGGCCTCTTTCTCATGCAACAAGACTGGATCTCACTCACAACAAAGGCCAAAAGCGTTGTTGTGAGTGAATGTCCCAAGAATAGTTCCAACCCGGAATGATTTCTAAACACAAACGTAAACGAAGACCGCCGTGACTTCCACCAGAATGTCCCACTGTTCTTCCCTGTACTATCCTTTACAATTTGGCGTGTGAGTGCATCAAATCAATAAGCACCCCGGGAACGGGGTCTCGCGAGAAGCATGATGGATTCCAGCCGTGTAAAGATCACCGCGAAAAAAAAAATACCAGAAGCGACCAAACACAGAATTCCCTACGTCAAACTCTTTTCGACAGTTGGACTCTATCGGTAACGGGCTTATCGCTATCGAATGTCACCGCGCTTCCTCTTCCCCGGGTTTTCCCATCTCATGCATTCACCTTTCCTCGGTGTTGACGAACACGGCCATAGTTCCACCGGTTGTCTCGGTTGACGTTTGCGAGATTAGACATCCGGCCAGAATGGCAATGGATGGATGTGGACATGTTTGTTCCCATCCCGGAGCATTTTTTAGTCTCCGTCTCGTGTGACTTTCGTCCTGCTGATTCGCTTTTGGTATGATTTCCCCGGGTTTTTTCCCTGTCAATGCATCGATATCCCAACCCTGTCCGCGCACTGGTTGCACAATGCTGGTTGCATTTCTAATCAAATGAAAACTCGCTTCTTTTTTCTTGCCGTGTGCCTTCCTTTTCCTGAAATCGGCAGTTGTCAGTCAGTCCGTCAGTGCTCGCTTATCCGCATTGTGCCGCTGATAACGTCTGCCAATGGCATCGGCCCCGCTCTTGTATTCGCTGGTGCTGATGCAGTTTACAATTGTCATACGAAACGACAAACGTCAGACTGCAGCTGGCCATCGATCACGGGCGACCAGGCGCCTCCATGAGAAGGAAATTTTAACAGAGATCGTGTTTTTTACCCTGCGTTTCCTTCTCATTGGAACTTTTCTCGACATCTACCAAGCGCTGCTATGAGGGAGTGAAAACTCTCACCTCACTTTGGGCAGCTTTTACTCTCATTCCAATATCTAATTTTACAGCGGGATTATGATGGAGATTTCGAGATGAGGTTCATACTTCGGCGTTAAAGTTGATGCTGGTCCCGGTTTAAATAAATCCGATCCCCTAGCACTGATAGTGTGTTCCCGGGCCTTTCTCGTATCCTATACATCCTGCCAACCACCCTCAAAGTGTGATTATTCGCGATTTTTCGCGACACTAAACAGTCACGCATTGTCAGCAGTTTGTGTTCGCGATGCTTTTGATGGGCGTGAAGCGGTTTGTCTCGCCGCTTTTCCCCGCACCGTGACAGTATTTTGGATGCCTGTGGGACTGGAAAAGGGTTGATAAAGTTTTTTACGGATTTTTAAAAGCATCTCCATTGGTCATTACGCTGTGGGGGACGGGATAAAATCCGGCTTTTGGGGAAGATTTGGGAGATTATGCTGATTCGGTTGGGTTCTAAGCAAGGAGCGTTACATGTTTCGATGAAGGGTTACCAGTTTTACGATGTCTGGTAAAGGGAAGCGGATATTTTACCGGATAAGAAAGTGAATTCCAAGTGGACTGGATGCGATAAAGATTAGGTGCCGATCTCAAGTAGATTGACCCGGTTGAGAAAATGAGTTTGTTGCAAGAATGTTCAATGAAGCTTTACTCTACATATTACTTACACTGATTCAGGATTCATTTAAAAAGCAATCTTATTCCTATAAAAGTACCATCAGCTTCTAGTTAGTCATGGTAAATTAATTAAATACCGCAAGAATATTTTTTTTTCCCATCTTAGAAGCTCCTAATCTGAACCGTCCCTCCCTCCAACCAGAACGAGCCATTAAGACAGATTTCACCGATTAGCATGCCAAATGCCGGGGACAATTTGCTTATTTAGATTGGGGAAATCATGACGGGAGCGATTGTGCGTCTTTTAATTCCTTCCTGTCGTTCAACGCGTCCTGTTTTTCCTTCATTTGGTTATCCTACACTTTTCAGTTCATTTGTTGCCTTTTAGTGCCTTGGAGTTTTATGCCAACTAATGGCGAATGGTGATAATCTTTCGAGAACAGAAAAAAGCACCAAAACTAAAGGTTCTTCGTGTGTACGGCTCAAGGTGACCAAATGTTCTTATTTAATCGCCACTGCACCTTCAAAAATGGAGATGAAAACTCCCTTTTAAAAAAACATCGCTGCTCGTTTTAATTGCAAACGCTTCATTGCCACCGTTTATGTTCATTTTCCTCCCATGACAGAACAGCCGCGTAGGTCAAACTTTTATTTCCCGGGTTTTCTTCACCTTAACCCAAAAAAAACTGTCTTTAATTTTCCGGCGTTTTATAGCGAACGCATAAGGGTGACCTCTAAGGACATTAGGAAAAAGGACATCTCGAAGTCGCAGGACGCACGGCAAGGCTGGTTGCTGCTAGAGACGATCATTAAGATGTCGTTTTATTTACCATTTTCACGATTAGTAGTATCTCGCTGCTACGGTGTCCAATGTCCGAAAGGTACGATTTTAAAACTCTTATCGCCATTCGTGTCCTTTCCTCCTTCTTCCGACCCACCGCCTTGCCTCTACAAAACAGGAAATGAACGATACCAGCGCTTGATCCGTCTGCCCTCCCTACCAAACGCTTCCCTGTTCGTTCGCACGCCGCATCGCGATTGTGATGGCGACGATGATGCTGATGATGGAAAATGAGAGGATTAAAAAAGGTGCACGATATGATGTAAAATATCATTCGTTTATCATTTTTTATGACCACTCTTCGGCCTGCCCCCGTTCCCTTTTCCTCTTTGTGCCAAAGTCCGGAGGGATCGCTTTGTCCCTGGCAAACAGTGAGCCATGAATGTGTTTATGCCCGCTGCATCGTCCCGTGGTTGATGGGTTGAGCGAGGGTTGCCAGTTTTAACTGCCAGTCAAGCACGGTGTAAGTGAGATAAAACACGCGAATACACACTCACACAAATAGAATGTAACCGAAAAAAAAACCCACACTCACAGGATGCTGGGAAGTAAAGTGTTACATGCTCGTGATGAGCTTTATCTACTGCTCAGGTGGTCCTGCATCCTGCAAGGAACGATCAGAGTCCATCAGAGAAGTGTCCTTTCCCTATCTGGGCGTTTTTGGCAAAAACACATTCCCAAACAATCTACCGTCACTCACACCATATCACTCACGAGCCCGTTTGCCTGGCCACGTGGGCAAGTGTCGGAGAATGAAACGGAAATTAAATTTGATCCATTTGAGAAGATTATCGCTTCCTTACCACCACCTTCTGCCGCTGCGTCGTCTGCGCTCGTCGAGCGAAAAAGGTATCCGAATGGATTCACCTTGAAAGGGACTCCCGACAACGGTAAGCAACATGCCGGAAGGACGTTTTGTCGTTCGGACAGCTGTGTGAAACGATGCCAACACTGTCACACACACAAACACACCCAGACAAGAGCGTCAACACTAGCGAGTCGTGCCTCGTCTGCTAATGGGTGTCGGAAATGGGTTGGAATTCTTTTTCGGCATCGCGAAGGATACGACCGACAGCGTTTAGTGATGAGCCCGGTACGTGAATGATCCCTCTTTCGGACGATGACGACGACGAGCCGATCAGCTCAAACTGGCACGACTGTTGGTGGTATTGGCGGTTGTCCCGATGTCTCCGATGGTGTAAAGATAGACAGGTTGAACAGGCACGTTTTGTGACACCAGCTCATTTGTAATCATTGTTTTCTAATGGCTGATTTTTATTTACATTCAATTCGTTTGAATTGGTAGTTAGTATGACGCTTATGGTGGACTTAATCATGATAATCTGTATCCAGTTTTTGTAAACAGAAGAATCAAGTCAAGTGGAAGTTTTGTAAAATGATTCCCAACACAAACTTCAAATACTTTAATACTCGATTATAGATTTAAAGCAATTAATGACTTATTTTTTATTCCTCACAAACCACACCTCCTTCTGGCTGCATTGCTACTTCTTTAGGTCATGTCTGCCATTTTTGGCTTACTAGACTTTATTGATACCACATAGTTGGATAGTCAGTCCTCACTATGGGAGAACGACCCAGATGGGTCTTGAACCCCGGTCCTTTCGTGTGAAGACCGGCACCACTATCGCAGCTACTACCGAACCACCCCTTTATTGCTGCTTATGACTCATATTAAATGCAATTCTTCACTATAATAGTTTTGAAACCCCATCCAATCTACCCTAACAAAGCAATTAGTCCAGCTATTCTCACCATCAATTTATGAGCCTAGCTCGTCTTTCTTTAACCTGTTTTTTTTTTTTGTAGGAAGTATCTCAAGAATCTACTAATCTTCACGGAAAGAATAGGTTTGCAAAATAAAGTTTTATGTTATTTTAGTCATATCTATGTCCGACATATATCAATCAAAAAGACACTAAAAGCGGCTTACTTACTTACTTACTTATTTATTTTTCACCCTTATAACCGCACACGGTCTAGAGCCCTTGCCTGCCTTGGAATGGCAACAACGCCATCTTTGCATCTCAATTCGGGCTTTCCAAGCTTTTTATGTCTATGTATGTGGACGGTCCAAAAGTGCTGGGTCTTCTGGTATCATTCTCATGGCATGAGCAGTCCATCGATTTATCTCGTAGCTCATCATTGTAACGGATGCTCCATCGTCCTTCCACACATATGGGACCAAAAATTTTAATTCTTCAGAAACCTCATTTTTTCTAAAAAAACACTCATGGGGAAAGATTATCCAATGGTTTCAAAACTTATCGAACTTTTGCTGA
Organism: Anopheles stephensi; assembly: GCF_013141755.1. Taxonomy (NCBI): domain Eukaryota; kingdom Metazoa; phylum Arthropoda; class Insecta; order Diptera; family Culicidae; genus Anopheles; species Anopheles stephensi. Next base: position 54,054,153 of record NC_050203.1, on the reverse strand, counting down.
ACGAATTACACTGGTAGAATTATTGGCATAATGAACATTCTCTCTTAACCATCTCGATCTCGCCTCAATCGAATGTGTGAGACTGAGCCGCTTGCTAATTAAAATAATTTCGCCATAAATCCTATACCCAACCAGTTTTATGACACCACGCTACACCGTTAATGGTCTGTACATGTGCGATATAACACACACACTTCCACACCATCTCATCCCCGTCATACTTCCACATGCTAATTCCTGTCCCACTGTCTAGTCTCTCTCCCGTGTAGTTTCTTCACCCCTGCTACCATCTCCCACCATCATGTAAGTTGAGAAAGGAAAACTTTTCCAACTTTTCCTTCACACCCCAACACACTCACGGAGGGCAAGACGTTTTCCAACACACATGGTCACACACGGCTCCTCTCCACCAACCCGCTCTTCCGGAGTTCGTTATCGGTCCGTTCCTCCGCTCAATCGTTGCTGTTGTCTTTGTGCTGCCGCTTTCCCTTCGAAGGACTTGCGGTATTTGGTCGGCTTTTGAGGCTCTTCTACCGTCATGGCAACGGCGAAAGGGTAAGGCCATCGCGCGGCTGTATGTGTGTATTTGTATGTGGTTTGTTTTGATAGCCTCTTAATAACATTATATCGCTTTTCCGTATCAGCAATCGCACAGCAACAGAAGTGGCGTGTTCAGCACAGCACGACCAACGCCACATCGCGACCATGTTTTAGTCGAGCTCAACCCACCCCGAACCCCCTTTCCCGTCATCTACCCCACCAAGGACATCTTATCTTCCACGCGCCAGCTTCATCATTCGACCAATCTATAAAGCGTGTGCATGTGTGTGTGCATGTGTGTGTGGAACTATGGAACAGGATTGCTGCTGTTCCTTATCAATGTCCTTTCCATCGCTGTGTCGTCGGGTGGATGCTCGCGGGAAGTGTTGTTGCCCGATCGTATCCTCATCCACGAGGAAAACGTAAACAAACGACGCCCAGCCCGTCCCATCTGACGCCAAGGATGAGTGTGTTCGTTTCCTCGCTGATAAGCAGCGTTGGACGAAGGATAGCGGCAAAATCTTAATCCACCGCTCCTTTGCCGCGCGAATGGCGAGATGCCTGGAATGAAGGAAAAACCATTCATCAGATTACGGGCGAATGTGGCTCTTACCTTAGCAGAAGAAATCATGCCGCTGGTGTAAATTCACTACGACACACACACATAAGAAGCTCCACAAGGATTCTGTTTTGTTCCGTTGCGTTGAAGTGAAGTGATTTTGATCTCAAGCATTCGAACGTGATTGAAAGCGTGCGATAGGGATAAAAGATTGGAAGGACACATAAAGACCGAAACAAATGAAAATGGTCTTTACCTTCAGATTTCACTGTCTTTTTTTACAAATTTATGACGTTCACAGTTCATGAACATTGCCATTAAACGAAACGTCTCATAAGATTACTTTAACGTATTTGTTATGAGTGGAAAAGAGGAGGAAAAAAACCCAATTTGTCTCTTTCGATGTTTATTTCGTTGTACCTCCAAAGTGAGATAACGAATCATTGAAAAATGAAATTAACTAATCAAATTATAATGAAATTTAATTAAAGAAACATAATTAAACATATTCTCAATCAAATCATCAAATCCCATAAATGTTGCTACATGTCTACAAATACTTAAAAAATTACGAAGTCAATAAAAAAGTCATTCTACTTTAATACAATCAACAACCTTAAGAACAACCCTTAAAACAATCAAAAAACAAACGCGCAAATGCATAGAACACGAAAAAAAGCCCCTGCTAAAATTTACAACCGAATATTGCTTGATATGCAGAACAGAACGAAGAATGGGTTTTTATCTCACATTTTCCATTCATTCAGCAATCTCCACCTCACATCTACCATTCCGTCCTGCTCGTCCCCTCACCCACTCCTGCTCCATCCCACCCACCGGAGGTCCCCACTATCGTGCAAAATGGTTTCCTTATCTACCCGCCGAACAGACGGAAATGTATTGAATCGCTCCCAAATGCATCGGCCGGCTTATCTTGCCTCACTTCCGCATCGAAATGCGTGTGTCCTTGGTGTGTGTGTGTGTGTGTGTGTGTGTGTGTGTGTGTGTGAGTTAGTTTGCCCGTGGTTGGTCGGTCGGTACGTTCGTTGGAAGGATATATCGCTTCGACCACCCTCGTTGGAACGATACGCTTTTGCCTCGTGCGCCTATCTACAGTCGACGATCGGCATTCAGTTCGCCGATTTTAGTCCGGTAAGAAAAAGATGAATGAGGATCATCGCTGGAAGGACAGAAAAGGAAGCAGACAGAGCAGGAGAGAGAGAGAAAGAAAGTGTAGCTACGAATGGGTGACTACAGGCAATCGATAGGATGCGATACGGGCGGTGGATGGGTCGGTTTGAAGGCGGCGAGATAGCCCCGATGCGATAGTGCGCGAATCGTGCAGCACTTGGCTTACGATGGCCGAATCGTGGAAGAACGAACCATTTCCTTGCGTTCCGTTGCTCAAAGACAGGTGAATATCCTTGCCATGGGAGGGACAAGGGAGACAAAGAGAGAGAAAGTGGGAAAGGGGGTAGAAGATGAAAAGATAACAACCAACGTAGTCTTCTCGGTGGTGCGGTTCGAGCGAACGACGAACGTGCGATAAGACTGTGGACAGCGAGGAAAATGGGTTTTCCCTACACCGAGCGCGATAAGGAACTGTTTTCCACCGTGCCACGATCGAACGCTCTGAGACACGCAGCGCGTAAAGAAGCCATTACAGCGCGAAAGCAAGAGCGAGACAAATGGAAAGAAAAATGAGCTAGAAAAGGACGACGACGCGAACAGTCCAAGTAGAAAAGTTAACTCACTCAGAGAAAAAGAAAACCAAAAAAGCCGTAGCGAACAGATAACGAAAAAAGAAATCGACACGACAACCAACAGGACCAACAACGGCACTAGATAGGGAAAGTTGATAAGAAGGAAAAACTCCCCAGCACGTTTGGCGAAAGAAGCGAACCAACGGCAAAAAACCCGGTGTCCCAACCGAGGCAGATAGTGAACCGACCGACCGAACGATAAGACGCTGTTGCCTGTTCGTTGGTGTGTTCGATGGTACGATTTATCATGGCGAGGATAAGAACGCAGGTGGAGATGCTTTTTCCACGGCCTCGGATCCAAACGAATCATGGCGGAGGATCTTGGGGCATCAAGGAAAGCTAAACTACGATGTGGAAACAGATAGATAGCGAGTCTACGGTGCGACGTGCTCTCGTGGGTGAGATCGAGTGAGCAGGAAGTGAGAAGAGTCGAGATGGATCCCTGTCTGGAGCGACCAATGTACGGAGGTTGGGTTCGTTTGATGCATGAATTTTGATCTTATCAAGGGACGTCGCCATCGTCGTTTGGCCATTACTGTTCCGTTAGTCCTGGCCACGAGTCGGACATTTCCCAGACGGAAGAGTTTTCCAGGCGCGATAAGCGAACGCAACGATGTGTCCCTGTGTTGCAGGTGCTGTGCTCGTGCTCGTGAACGTCACGGACGCTTCGATGCAGCGAAATCCCACCACGGTCACGGTTCACATTCCATCCTGGCATACTAAACAGGACGGGACGGACCTTGAAAAGGGTCGGAATGGAGAGGAAGAGTCCTTGCGTCCTTATCAGGCAGCACTGATCGCAAAGTTTCAGCGCAGGTTGGCTCGGTGTGTATGGGACCGGGTCGCATTTCTCTATCGCCGATTCGCCATCGCCATTTGTAGCGGTAATCAGCGGCACTCTGGTGGACTCGACCAGAGACTCCAGTGACTCCCCAATCCACCATCACTCGACGCCTTCCTCGTTCCGGTATCTACGTTGTAAAATATAATAATATCGTTATCAGTTTCCATCAATCAGGATCCAGGTCAGTCGGTGTGTGCGTGTATGGGGAGAGCGACCAGGGAAGCGAACGAACGCTGCGTCAACAGAATGGTTAGTGGTGGCGGTGGTCGTCTCGCAACAAACAAAGCTCCCCATGCGAAGGACGAACTTTTCCACCGTCCCGTATCAGGTCGGATGGAGACGCCAGACGAATGGGTGCTCGCTCCAAAAAGCCAGATAAGAACCTCTTTTTGCCTTGGCTTATCGGTTGCTTTCGATCTTTCGATCCATTCCTCATCGCTTCCTCGTCGATTTCTCGCGGGCGGACGTTCGGGCGTTTTGGACTATCCAGACATGGTACGCCACGGAACACAGGCATTGACGGTAGAGAGTGTTGCTCCAGGGAGTGTTGCCCAAAACAAATGATATCCTACCACTATGCTGTTCGCTCTTTCCTACTTTGAAGCACTCAAACTAAACGAAGGACTACATACGGATGGAGGAGTGCGTGATTCTACCCCGTGGCTTCTGATTGATGGCTTATGATAGTCGGCCACTTCCTACACACACACACTCACAGGTGCATCATATTCGATTGTGTATTGCATTTTGGCACACTCAATGCGTCCTCCTACCCGTAAACTGCAATCTGGTTTTTTTGGTTAAGGGAGATTCTGCCAATTCCTCAAATTGGACGACATCGATTGAGGAACGATCCTTTCCGAAAAGCATCCGAAACATGACCCCGCTGTATAGCTTTTACGGTCGATCGGACAAGCTCGATAAGGACGAGACCGATCGATCGACCCACAATGCCAACCGTCTATCCAGCTTCTTTCAACTTGGTCCATCGTCCCGATAACGAACAAATCTCCCTATCAGCACTGAACCGGGCATCCATTTTGCGAGCGTCAATTATCGGATACCTAGGACTGGGCCTCGGTCAGACGCCAACAACTCTCACAGTTCGGGGTGGACACAAGGATTCGATTATCTCGGCGAATGCCTGAGCGAAAAGGGGGACTCACAGCTTGTGTGGGGAACACACAACGGACGCACGCTTATCGCGATCTTTCGTCGCTCCATTCGGCTGAAGTTTTTGGCTGCACGCTGCAGACATGCCATCCTCCTACGAAAAAAGGCAGACGAAAAAACGAAAGAAAATTATTCTCCTTCCGCCTGCTAAACTTACCCTCTGGAAAGGTCAACTCCCTCCCCGTATCCTGCCCTGTGTTTCGAGGGGTTTCGAGTGAAATACGATATTGAACGGTTTCGATAACGAGCAGGTAGAAGGCAGCAATGAGGGATGATTCGACTTTGGTTTCGTACCTTGCCAGCTCAGCTCGCACACCAAGGATTGCACTCCGCTGCGTTGATTTTATCGCACCGATGCTTCCCTCTTGTCCTGGAATTTGCAACAAAGATGCTTGTATTAGTGTGAGAAGTGCTTCAGGATGAAGTGTCAGTATATGTATAGTAAAGGAATTAGGTTTAAATAAGTAAAAATCATTTAATTTTTACTTTAATCCCAATGCTAAAGCTGACTTGAATAATTTACTTTTAGCTTAATTGCTACACTGAATAAGAAATATTGTTAACAACATTTAGTTTATTGACACCTTTGTCAGCATGGCCTCAATTTTAATTAATTTATCTGGTGAATAAAATTTTCTTCGCCTGCATTGTCCATCATCCACACGTTAGCACGACACCGGTATGCGAGACGATCGAGCCAAAAAGTCACACACGCTCGTGCAGCGGAGCATCAGCTCCTCATTAATTAAGGTGCCAATGGGGTTTTCGCTTCAGGTTTTTTGTTTTGTTTTGTTGGCCATGCTTCTTGTTAAACGCACGCTTTCATTAACCACCCTCTCAACACCCGACCGTCTCCACCCGATGTCTCGAAGGCAAAAGCAACCACCCAAAACCCGTTTTGCTTTACATTTTCCCTTTTTGGAAACTTTGAAACCGCGCCAACAGCATGCTGTTTTGGTGTTGCTGAATTGTGATGAGCACGCGCGCGCGCGCTTGTCCGCGCTCACACACGCGATCAGCACGCAATGTCCGATGGTTTGTCTGTCTTGCTCTTGCTCCTCTGTTTGCTTTCCCCATTTTGCTCTATCGCTTCGCACTGATGCACACTTACCAGCCAAACACACGGAGCTAAGCGTACGCCGGAGTGAATCGTCACCGTCAATCTTCTCGACACCATTAAACTCACGCCAGCCGTCTACGTGCCGGCCGTCAACGATTTGCCAAATCTAACACGTGCGCCTCGAAGAAACTGACAGCAAGAATATAGAGCGAGAACGGGAGAAAGGGTGAAAGAGAAGAGATTACTTTTCTGGTGTGTTAACTACTCAAGTTGTTTATTTTATCTGTTTTCTCACTAATTATTGGTGCTTCCCAGTAATGCTTTTTGTCTAACTGTTTAATTTACTATTTTTACTTTAGTTTATTTAATTTGTTACCTTTATGTTCAACATTGTTTTATATCACAGAATTTTTCTTCTATGTTTTTTGTTGAACTTTTGTATAACTTTAATAAATTGTTAACTATTTGCTAAAATATCATAATTTCAATCACCAAAACATTTGTTCGTAAGATTTACTATACTCTTTCCCACTTTTGAATAAAATTTATGTGCCGTAACATGTTAACCAACTTCTGCTTCCGAACGTTCCTGAAACTACACATTTCCTCCGATTCGATTCGATATCTCGCGTAAACCATCGCCAAACCTGCCAAAGTTTTATTTTTTTTCTTCCACTCTCTAATCGCTTCATATGCATCACACACTCCCGCCCGATCGCTTCGTTCGTCAACTGCAAACCGTCATCATCATCATCATCTTCATCCGCAGATCGAAAACAACTTCACGATCGATGGGAACGATCACGGGACAGAGCGAGAAACCGGGACGAATCTCCCATCGCTACCAGCACGCTCAGTCCGCTTTGTCCGTCCATCCGTCCGTCCATCATCGTTTAATATCTAGATATGACAATCGGATTTTACAATCTTTCGAATCCACCGACCAACCGGTCTCCCGCTGTCCCCGGCTGTCCCACCGCACACTCCACCACAAAGGTTGTCGGGCCACCCCTAGTGCACACGGAACAAGCGCAGACGAGATTGGAATCGATACGCGAGGTTCGAGGCTCAACAATACACAGGAAAATAATAGTAGTACGAAAAAAAAGACCCCACTTCAACCGAGATCTCCGATCTTGCGACACGATTCTGGCGGCCGGACGGCCCCCGGTCGACACAGTTCCATCCCGTTCTGTCAACCCTCCCTGTAGCCACTCGCGCTTGTACATTCCCGCTCGCATTAAATGACAGCACACACATTAATGCCCGGTCCGGCGCGTTTCCATAGTGATCCGCACTAGTGCTTTGGGGGTACGATATTAATTCGCTGTTAAATACATGTGTCGTACCGGGTGCAACCGATGACAGATTTGTTCTTGTTAATCGAGTGCATATGAGTGTTTAATAAGCTGTCAAGCTAAACAAAATGAAGTAAACAAAAATAAAACAGTGTTTCTCAGATCATAAAACAAGTGCCGTCATGTGGAAGACGTAGGTTGCTTGGATTGAGTCAAAATCGCACATTGTTTTAAACATCTTTAAACTTGTTGTGTGGAGTGAAGAACACAGTACTGCGCAGAGTCCTCGAATAGCTCAAACTCGAAGTCCTGCTTGTCAAATGTCAAATGGAACTCATTACAAGCAAGCAAGCTTATGGGTTTTATATTCAACTTAATCCAAACAACTATTGTTGAATCATCGAAAGGCACTCGCCAACACCAGTCCACAAATCGCTTCGGAGACGATCCATTGCGAGAGCGCTTCGCTGCACGCTGCACGTCTTGGCAGGCGAATGTGTTCATCAGCTTTTATCGCTTTTACTCCAACCCAACCATTTCCATTCCTTCAACCCCACCCATTCACACCCCCACCGGCAGGAGGAGTAGGAGAAGGGAAGTAAATAACTATCGTCCACCCACCCCGATGCCTCATCTGCTCACCAACCGCAGACCAAACAAAAGCCAAAACCAGAGCTTCGCGCCGGGTTGAGAGAGAGAGAGAGAAAAAAAACGCGGGCGCATTCCACTTTATCTCGTCCCAGCTATCTCGGTCCATTTCCTCCTAGCGCGGCCGGGCGTATAAAAATTTTATCGATAAATAAAATCTAATCAGCACTCACGGATCGGTCTTTTCGGGGCCCGGGTTCTCTCGCTCCGCTTTGCCGCACGAGCACACGCTTTTTTGTTTCGGAAACGGACTCCGGACCAGACGTGGCGGGCTGGAAGATGTGGCAGAGCTTACTCACTCCCTGAGGTCTGCCCTGGGTTTTCCGCCGGATCCGTTGTGCCGCTTCGATGCCCAAGCGACGGCAGCATCACCGTTCGTGCCAGTGTGTGTGTGTGTTAATGTGTGTGACTCTTCTGTTCACTGGTCCGCTTTGTATCGGGCCCGTTGGAAACGAGTTTTTTGTTTTGTATCTCGTCTCTTTCATTCAGCTCTCTCATGGCTAACCTTGATCGTTATCAGGCCTTCCAGTCAGTTCGCATCGCCATCGTCGTCTCACCGCGAACATGGGTCCTTCTCACTCGCTTCTCATGCGCTTCTCACCATGCCGGATCGTTCTGTTCAGTGTCGCAACAGGTGTGCGTACCTGGCCCAGACCAGACCGCGAGTGTATGTGTGTGTGTTTGTAGGTGTGCTGGATGAACGCACTTATCAGCAGCTCGCGATCGACGCTATTTTCCCTTATCCAAAACCATTCCGTCCATGCTTTGCCGGGTCTTCGCCGGGGACAAAATGCTCACTCTCAGCCGCCTCCTGCAGTGTGTTAAGTAATCTTTCAATTTCATCCATTCCCTCGTTCCATCCATCTTCGCGCCGTTTTGGCGCGGGGCAGTCCTCCCTTCTCTTTTCCCTTCCTTCACCCGATCGACCCTTCTCAGGGTTGCGTTTTCTCTTCCACAAGGACGGTCTTCAAATGAACGGACCAAAAGAATGAAAGACACACACACATCGAAGAGGAACAAAAAATCCTCCATTCGAAGAGCGGAGATAACACTTAATGCCCCTCGGTACTCCTTTCGTGCGTCTGTGTCTATATTCTAAACATTAATGTGTATGTCCTGCCTTTTGCTGTTCCAAAGCCGCAAGGCAGCGTATTGCGTTATCCTACCGGCTGGCGGTCGGTCGGTCGGTCACAAGCATTCGTCGCCAGGCATTAGATAAGCAACGAGACAGGCGAATCGAGCAGACAAACGAAAAACCACTCACTCAAAGAATACGACAATACACATGCCCCGGTAAGACCCCCGGGTCTGGTTGGGAACCCGGTTGGGCAGGGTCTGCAACAATGTGCCTTATCCTTATGGACCGAAGCTCCGAGACACCGGGAGACAAATGTACACGATCGATAAGCAAAAGAGCCTTTTTTGGAGCGTAAAGATGATTTGATTTGAGTCTGTCGTACTTCTCCGATGTTGTTATCAACCTAGACTTGAACCATTGGAATGTCATATTTTAGGGGATAATACCGCCAGATGAGGTTTTGATGTCTGTGTTTTTTCGTTTCTTCTCGTTTGCCTATCGCATGTTCTTGCTCCTCCGGTTCTTCTCTAGCATGACTCATAAAGATCCACTTAGGGCGAAGATTAAAACCATTAAAAGGATTGCTCACAGGGTCGGCGTGATTGACAACACCGAAAGCGGATGTAACACGATGTCTCCAAATGACTCATTACAAGATGTTTTCGTGTATCTTTCATCGGAGCAGAGCTTTTGCTGGCCAGGTTGGCTGTGTAACTAATATTAATCCTTCAAATGCAATTCTGCAAACCACCCTTTGTTTTGCTTAGGAAAGTCAATATCAAACTATTGAAACACCGTGCTCTGCTACCGAGCGATAAGCAAGAATTCCTATCACCAACGTCTGATCTAATAATGGCAACCGACCCGGCAAACAAAGCCAATGCGGGAAGGGTACGGATTGGGCGACCTTTTGATTGGATTTGAAACATAAAGTTAATTCCCTACTAATGTTGTGGCGGCATTCTACCCCACTCTCGATACGAATTTGATTTAATCTCATCTAGCTAGCTAGAAAAGTCACATCCGTGGTATGTCCTTTATCCATCAACCCCATTCAAGGGGTGAGAGGGATTAGCAAGGCTTTGCATGCTATCCTGGTGCGTCCTGCCTTTGTGCGGTGACACGTCCGCGCGAAAGATGCGCGTGCCGTGTCACCGGACAGTGAAGCGTGTACCGGTCGGGGAAAAGATCTCACCGTGGCATCTGGAGGGGAAGCGGCGAACCCCTGGCTAAACTGTATGCAACCGTTTGCTACCGGCACGTGTCGGTCCCCGGTCGTGATCACGCTTATCGTTCCGCACACATCAGCTGCCCTGCCGGTGCTGACCTTTATCATACTGCAAGGGGAAAAAGGGTGAGAAAATCCTTTTCCGCGTATACGAATGTCCAGTCTCGAAGTACACTTTTTTCCCCTGGTATATCCTTCGATATTGAACTGCTGAACGCTTGGTTCTGTTTTCATGTAGACTCGTATCGCTAGAGCCAAAAAAAAACTTTTTTCCTCTCTCGCTCTCTTCCTTTTCTTTCCCTCTCTTTCCTGCATCCAGCAACCATCTCGCTCCAACGCGCACTGACTCACCCATTTTGTTTGGCCCCGGAATGTCCTTCTATTCACAGAACAGCTCGCCATGCGAGATTGGGTTGAGCGTAAGCAGCTGATATCTCTCGCAAACTTGCCCTTTAGCTCGCTCTCTTCCGCTCTGTTTACATCGCACGTTTATCGTGCGGGGTTTTGGAAATCCAAGCAAGCATGGCCGCTGTTGAACGCGGCAAACGTTTCTCAGTAACGTTTCACTCTCCCAGAGAGCCGCACCTGCACTTGGCGAGCAGCGCGCTTTACTGTGCCGTGTTCGACGGTCGTGATCCATGTGTTTGGATTGTTTGATGCAGCTTGAACGCGCGGAACCACTGTAAATGTGTGTGTGTGTATGTGCTTGTGTTTTGCGTGATTGTTTTGCCTTGCGTCGTTTGCGAACGTCAACATCCACGACAAACGCGACTGTGATGAGCCTTATCGTAGGATCTACCTGCATGTCACCCGGTGTGATGTGCCGTCGCTGATAAAGTGGATTGTGAGCAATGTTTATGTGTGTATATGTAGCGGTGTGTGTTTATTTTTATTATATCTTACGCATCCAAACTCGTTGCCGGGTGTTGCCGATGTGAATAAAGAGCGGTGCGTTAAACAAAAACGAAATATTCAAAAAGTGCGCGAATTCGTTGTGCTTACTTGGTAGGCGAAGCTTAGCGGCTCAGTTTATAGTTTTCGTTGGTCAGTTGTTCGTTGTAGTGGGCGAGTGGGGGTGTTTGTGTGATAAACACACACAGAGCGACGTAGAATCTGCTATCGGCACGACGAAATCAGTTGCCGCACATGGGCAAATATATATACATGGCCATGGTGAGATAGCGAACCGTCCCAAACCGACCAGCCCCCGAACATCGGTTCCGTCATCATCATGGCGTTATTGTGCACGGCGCACCAGTGGGTGGATGTACGATGTTGGTGGAAGGTGACAGAAAATCGATCCATGGCCGATAACAATCGACATCAGCTCACGGTTAGCTCACTGCGACTCGCTCATTACGCCGTGTGAGAAGAATGGCGTGAGCAAACCGCTTGCCCTCACTTCACTCGCTCAACGCTTCACGGGGTTTGCAGTGCGCATTGCCAGTGTATGTATGTGCGCTCTGGTCTCTTTGGCTCTCGGTGGCTTATCGCCCAGCAATCTATTGCTCTGTGGGACGACCGGTATCGGGCCGGCATTAATATTGTACGTATCGGCAAGTAAATTGTATTTTACGTGCTGTGCCTTCCTTCTGGAGTGCGGTGGCGGTGTGAGGCGATGTGGGGTAAGGGGCACTATGGGGACAAGCAGCATTGTGAATAATGTAGCGAAATGTTGGAGATGAATGCGCACTAAGGCGAACAAACGGCAATGTACCAATACAGTTGACCAATACTGGAAGCGAACGCATTTAAACCTTCCACCGCATGGTTTTCGCAACAGTTAACCCTGCGGTGTATTGTTGCTGTTGGTATGTTGTGTGTGTGCAAAGTGGCTTTTGACGATTTTATTCAAAGTCGATCTTTAATATGTAGCTTTATCCTTTTAATATTGATAATTCAAGGCTCAATACAGTGGTTTGCAATCCATAAAACAAGTGTCCGGATGATTATAACAAAAAGCGATATTGAAATAAAACAAAATCTAAGCAATCTACGCCTCATAGTTGTTACATCGTAATACGCACATTACCATGGAGATACTTGTTTTATTACCTGAAAGTCTCTGTAATTTGATAGTGCTACTCCTCTCACACGCACACTGATCTGCTCACCATGATCTTCTACCGTGAGATGGATGAGTAGTTTAAGTGAGAAATATTTCACCGCTCACCGCTCGATTGATTGGATAATGTGAACGATCAGTTTAAATTTTACAAATAACGAAATAACCGAAAACCGGTTTATCTGTTTATAGCATAATATTCATCGCAGAAATTGTTCGCCAAGTGAAATTAAATGCTGCACAACGTGAAATTGTAATTCTGTTGGCCTAAAAGTGAGTTGATGCAGTGTTAAACAAATATTCAACCAATGTGCGCTCGCATTTTACGTTCTGTTTATGTATCGTGTATGTGTATGTGTGTGTTAGTGGAGTTTGTTTGTGCCGCTGGAAATGAAAATAAATATCATCCAATAAAATAATACATCACCGATGTGAGCGCGAGTGTGCCCTGTCCCGGCAGTAGCAAAGACAACATAACACACCGACAGCAGACGACAGAAGCATCATCGAAACCAACCACTATTTTCTCTGCACGGATCAACCCCGTATCCTTTGCTTGTCCAGGCATCGCCACTGCTGAAGGGTTCAAAAAAGTAATAAAAAGCATCGAAAGAGAGCCGAAAAATGTTTCAACAATGCGCAAAGCATAAAGCTCGTTTATAAAAAGTGCTTCGCCAACTTCAACCCAACGGGAGATGTGAAATATTTGGTCAACCGTGTGTGTGTGTGTGTGTGTGTGTGGGTTGTGAATTTTCATCTGTCCCGGCTCGAGTTGTTCTCGGTCCAGAAACACACTGGACAACGGTAAACAATCGGTTCAACACCGAATGCTACTCGGCATGACAATCGAACGCCACGCAATTATGGCAACAGGCATGGGTAAGTCCAGGGTGCAGCAGTATACGGGGTATCAAAACAACATCGCTCAATTCGTCGAGTCTCCAACAATATTCCTTTTTTTTTTAATTCCATAGCTATATGTTGCTGGTCCAAAATACAGAGCCACCGCCGCGACACTCGGTTCCTAAAAGGGGGCATAGTGTTTTTAGTGCAGGTTTATTGTTTCGCAATTTAGATATTTATTTGTCTTTTTGTTTATTTACGATACCGGGTGGTATTTATGCACCTTTGTTAGTTTATGTGGAGCTGTTGCCCACGACCGGTTCGCCTGTTACGGGTTTTATTTTCATTAATCCTCAATAGTTTTCTGGTGTTTTAACTTGGTCCCAGCTCTGGACGAGGAGGTGGAGTCGGGATGTTTTTGGCACCTGAGTTATAGCTGTGAAGGACATGCGGAACGCTGCTTCAAACCAGTAGAGAATTCGAAAGCATCGGCGCGTGTACCACTTATTAGCGTTGTACTGTATTTTTTGTTATTTCCAGTGATGCCACCGATGGGACACGTACATATTTTATCCCCAGCTCGGATCAGAAACTCGAACCGAGCGCGGTGTGTATTTTTATAACTAAATTGTCACTATTATGTTTTCACCCGGGCTTTATGCAGCACGTTGGACGTTTGACGGTTGATGATAAATAAAAATTTATGTCCCCGTGGCAGAGTTTCGGAAAAATAAATCAGCCTAATGGAGAATAAAAGCAAGATGAAAAAGCCGCTCTCTGGCTTCTCCCAGTACAGCTTACTTCCTTTCAATAAATCCTGTGTGCTCGAAAGTGATTTTTGTTTAAATATACAGTACTAGTCGAGAGCAGCTAGCTGCATGGATTAAAACACTTCCAATCAAAGCATTAGAGCATCAGAATCCCACAATTCCAGCCGGCTATCTTCCGATCCCGCATCGGTTGGGGACCTATTGCAGCACTCCATTGCCATCCACACTAGAGGGCCCTCTATCGGTGGCTTTTAATCAGCAGCAGGCTCTCTCCTCCTCTCAATGTTTTCATTTTTTTCCTAAAGACCGAGAATATAATTCAATTCCTTCGGGCGCCTGTTATCGCGCACCCATCCGCTTTGATACGCGGGCCGAGATAAGGGAACCGGAGCGCACACTGCCTGCGCACGGATAAGGAAACTGGCCGAACCTTCCATATCGGTGTAATTCGGTGCGCTTTAAATAGGCTAAGTGGGTTTGGCCTGATGCTATCTTATCGGATGTGGAGTCGTTGGCCGGGGTGGGGAATTGTGGGCTGGCACAGCGAGAGACATGCCAGCATTAGCACCGGCTTCGAACAAGGACATCCAGGGTGGTAGAATTTATTTAATTTCCTTTTAAGCAATCGATAAGTGAATGTGTTGTGGGCTTACGGGAAAAATCTTATTTTATTCTAACTCTCACGCGTCGGTGTCAAACATCTACCACATGAAGGCGAAGAGGTTCTTTGGAAACATAAGTTTATCGTTATAAATGTGCTGTTTGTTCCAGCTCCAGCACCAAGTCTATATTCCAAGAAAATGGAAATGACTTCATTCTGCCACGAACCCGGCCCGGCGAATGCGTATGATTTTCACATTCGCTTATCGGGTTTGAAAGCCTCGAACAGTTGTTACTCGCCTTTGTGACAGTTTGTAGAATGTTAATGTACGCGCAAGTTTGCCGATAACGAACGGCTTTAGAACACACGTTGCGCTGCCCGCACAGTATTTACTTCCATTAGCGATTGTTACTTATTTAGCCACGGTTGACTATAGCTAAAGCCCTTGCAAAATACGGTTCATCACGTGATAAACAATATTTTACATACCAAACAATTAATACGCACCAAAAGTGTGTGTGTGTGTGTGTGTGTGTGTGCTGCGGAAAGCAATTTTAACACATCACGAGCTCTTTTCTTTGGTTTCAATTCTAAGCGAAAGAAGAAGCAAAAAACACTGCCGAGCTAAAAACCATTAAAGAAACGGATTAAAATTATTTATAAACATAGAAACTGCGTACCGTTTGCCAGAGCGAAAGTACGGATACGGTGGCGATATTTCCTCGTTCGTGATTTTTCACCCGATCGCGTGCACGGGTTGATAAGCATTTTCACCCCCATCCTTTTCTTCTTCTGCTCACCCTCCGCCACACCCGTAAAGCGAGCTGATAGCGATCACTTCCCATTGCCATTGGCACTTCGTTTTGAGCCGTTTTACCTTTTAGTCGCTCCCGTTCGCTCCCTTTGCATGCTCAGAAAACAGAAAAGAAATGCAAAACAAAAGCGTTTCCCACCCACCAAGGAAAGCCCCCCAAGTGCAAGGATAAGCAGCGCTATCAATGGCCATAAAAAGTGAATTAAGGTTCTGTCGAATCACTCGCGATTTTTCCTCCGTTTTTTGTGCCCAATGGTTAATCGTCATAATCGCACAAACGAATGAGCGCGCGTCCGGGTATGCGTGTGTGTGTGTGTATGTGTATGTGGCTTTGTTTCCGGCAGGAAAAGCAGGAAAATAGACGAGGTCGGATGGGGAAAAGGGAGACACGGGCTTGGGTGAGTGTTTTCCATGTGATAATCATGTGTTTAATTATAATTGCTGGCGGGCTGTTTGCGGAAATTTGCATGTAAACTTTCTTATACTTGTCGTGAGCCGTTCCTTGCCGTGGTTAGTGCCAAGATACCACACACACACAAACACGCACACACACACGGAGTGGTAAAAGGATTGCAAAAGGGAGGCCTGTTTTTTTTTTTCGTTCGTTTATCGCACACTCGGTCGCGTTTTAATCAGCCCGGCATTAGAGCATGCGAGTGTTGCGTATGTTGCTATGCTGCTGCTGCTGTACGGCATTGGAGTTTTGAAGGATCTCGGTGTTGATTTTGTAACCCCCATAACCACGTCCCCTGGTGGAGTTTTTCCTTCCCCTACCCGGCACACAACACAGGGCAAAAGTATGGAAAATGAGCACCGCGGTGCTTTATCGTGCGGTGCGTGGAGCACGATGGAGCCGTTTGGTGCCATTTTTCCTTCGCCGAGATAAGATTTAAATTATATTGTTTTTTCTTTCTCTGCTGCTCGTTTTCTTTACACACCGTCGGCACACAATCGCCCTCCATTTAGCTGCCTTGTTGCTTTCCATTTTCTTATCGCACTCCATGTGTCTCCTGTTCCATTCGCTTTCTCGTCCTTTTGCTCCGCAAAACTTTCCCCGAGGTTCACGCATGTAACGGGAAAGCTTTTTCCGCAAAGTTAGGGTGGAATGTGTGCAAACGCAGACGAAGCAAAGCACCTTGCACCCGCCACTGCTTGCCTTTCGTTTCCCTTTTTTCCTTCTGCGCACCCAGCAGGATACGGAATCGGTCTCGATCAAGCAGCCAACACCAGCAAGCCAACCAACCATCAGGATATGGATGCGAGAAATGCGGCAATTACTATCGCAAGTCCATAAACCTTATCCCGGTCGGGTCAGCCGGCTCCGGCATGTGGGGAGGAAAGGGGTTTGTTGGCGTTTTGTGTGCCCAGCACCAACCACCACTAACGAACGAGTGGGGATAGAAGAATTTTAAATGGAACTCATAAATCGAGACGCGCAGGCACTACAGCAAACGCGCTGGCGGTATCGTGGATTTTTGCGTTGAATTTTTATTCTATCACGCAAATGGGAACAAGCCAAAGGGCTTTTGAGGGAAGGAATTAACAGCAAAAACAAAATATCAAAAATAAATACTGGCAAACTACCCTTACCAAACGATCGGGGAAGAGAGTTTAAAAGTATTTAAAGCAAAGGATGTAATGAGTTGGTGCCACTAATGACGGACGTTTGGTGTTGGAATGGTTGTTACCTTTTTTCCCGTCCAGAAACGAAGCGGTTTCCGTTATCAAAACAGAGTTAGTTGGTGTTTGTGTTACGGGCACATAGTACGATGTTGCTATTCGCTATTAATACAGATAGATACAGTGCTGGACAAAATAAATCTACATTAGGGGAAACGTTGTCCTGTTGAAAGTTGAAGTTCGTTTCGCTGAAATTTTCATTAATCATGATTTTCGTGATTCCAAACGATTCCAGTCCAGTACCATAATTTTTCATTATCCATGCTTCACCATCTTCTGAATACATGTCTCATCTAGTGTGCCTCCAGGTCTGCGCCATACTTTGGATCGACTTTTTTGTCCACACGTCTCACACTTGCGTTCATTACTCTGCAAAACGGTTTTCCAATAGTTGATGGATATCCGAATGTACTTTTTATCAAATTCCAATCTCCTATTTAGCTGGCTGATGAATGTAAGGTTTGATGCCGACCTGTACACCATGCCGATCGCGTTGAGACACCAGCGTATGATAGAAAGATCGACATTCAGATTCATCGATCCCATAATCTACCTTGAAAAATTCTTTGGGTTTTCATTAGCCATTCGAATGATTCTCCAGGGCATCACGAAGCCTCTTCACACGAGGGCGTCCCTGTCCAAATAACATCCTTGGCACTACAACCTCTGAAGATTTCGGCCTGTCATTTCTGGCTTTCTGTGACTCGTTTTTACGCACATGTCTGGTGATATGTGTGCCTGGCCATTTTTTCATGTCTGGCCGTATGTGTGATGTGATTTTAAGCGATATTCCGGAAAGTGATGGAAACAACAAAAATATTCCCGCTAACTTCTTTCTATGAGGTCCAGCAAATTATGGCAGTCTGAAGTACAGCGTTGTCAAATTTGCGGAGTACGTCTCATCTAAACAGTAACAAACAATAGTCAATTAAAATATGATTTGTTGGGTCTAACCCACTGTTTGAATCTACTAGTCTAAAGAATCTACTGTTTGATTTAATTATTTCTTCAACAAATATTATTATCCTCTTGGTTATAGAAATTGTTGTTAAATTTTCCGAATAAATCATTGCATGAAAAAGAAAAATTTACAAAAATTACAACCAAAAGGCAATTTTTGTGTTGAAGCATGATTTTTTTTTTTTGTCCGGTACTGTAAGTCACTTAAAAAGGGATAAAATAATTGTTGCTTTATATGTCTTTAATTATAAACTAGTATTTTATCCTTCTTCAATGCCTACTTGTATTGTGTTTAATCCCAATAAAATTGCGAACATTTTTTTTTAATGCAAGAATTCAGGAAGCGAATGGTACATGCAAGGAAGCAGTCTGCGTACTCAGCAAACTTTTTAACCCCATTTTGCACAACCACATCCCACACCGTCTGATTGTCCATCACCGCCATCATTCAAATGAGTATCAGATTAATGGGTACCACCCGGAGGGAGGAAAAAAAGCAAAGACAAAACGAGGAGTCACCAACCAAATGGCCCGCCAGCTATCGCACGCGCATACCGGTTACGATAAGATAAAGGTTTATGTTTTTTGCGTTTTTTTTTTGTTTGGTGTATTTTCATCCTTTTCCATACGCTTTCTTCAAACTTTTGCTGCTGCTTTTGGAGGGAGATAGGTGTTCATCAAGCCGGGCAGGAAAGCGGGGGGGGGGGGGGGAAAGGGTTTGGTAAGTGATCACCACCGACGCATCACCATCGCGGAAAGGGTACTGTTTGGGGATGTCCAAATGGCAGCAGGAAGGAAAAACAAAAACAAACATCGTCCGTTATATCGTATCCTGCGACCATTTTGTGTGTGTGTGCACCGTGCCCCCTTATTCGTTGTATCATTTAACATAAATTTAATGTGGGAAATGGCGAGGAACAATTTTGTTTTCTTTCAATACTTTTTCGCTAGCAATTGTGATAGCAATTTATTTGCCCTTGCATTTTTTTTTAATTTTCCATACACAGTACGCATGATGAAACTCATGCAACTATAAGCATTTGCGCTTATATTGGCCCGTTGGCGTTATCTGTTGACCGTTACCGGGTACAGGAGCGTTGAAATTGAGCTCGTAAAGATTGGCGGGAAGTTTAAAACGGCTGGCTTTGATTTGCCTTGTGAGATTATCCGGTCTGAATGGAATGCAGACAGGCAACAACGACATGCACCAATACACCGATATACAATAATAATAACCAACCTTCAATACAAATACAACTCTTCATGTTCAAACATTTCTAACCATAAAATTTTCTTTTCTCTTTTTGTTTTTGCAGGTAAGTCACGAACAATCAGTCATTCAACTTCACAAGCGATGAGATAAAAAATACTGGCAAGTTTATTTCTTTAGATCAAAAATTGTAAATTACATTATATTTGCTTCACTTTATATACAGTGACGGACAATGGAACAAGACCACTTAAATTTTTGCAAATCGTAAAATTGAAGTTATGATGCCACAAATTGAGGTGATTTCTTATAGAATTTAGTTCAAGATGTTGAAAATATAATTTTATCATTGGATCAATAGAGAAATCGATTCTGAGTTTTTGTTTGTCCCACTCTCATAAAAACATGGCCAAAACATTCACCAAACTTTAAATTCAAAGAAATTTGAAATAAGTGTCGGGTTCTTCCAGGTTCCTATTATTTAACTTAAGAATAGCCCAGCTTTGTTACTCAGACGCGGTTTGACGGTCGAGACGATAGCGGCGCCGATCTTCACATAGTAGGACTGAAGATTAAATTACATTCAGACCGCCTTCTCATACGCAGGACTGACTATCAAGCTACGGGTAAAATCAAGTCACAGAAAGCCAGACATTTGTTTATTCAACTAACAGGACGAGATTTTTCGAAGTAATGATACCAAAAAAGCAGAATAGCAAGGAGCTATAGTTTGCTCATTTTTGAAGAAAAACAAAATTGATTCAGAAAGTTAAAATGTTGAAGATGCCTTTGCCAAATTTCGTTGAACTATTGTGGAAATGAGTAGTTTGAAAGTCAGATATAAAAATGGTCTTATTCTATTGTATGTCACTGTATAATATATATTATTTACTGAGGTCCTGGGTACTTTAGGCCTTACCATCGCCGAGTTTTACATGGTTGAACTGGGCATCAAATCCCGCCAAGAACTCACCGCCCGGTTATCTCGAACTAGTTCCAAGGTAAACTAAGTCAAGGAAGCCATGAATGGTAGGCCAAGTCCTCTTGCGACTATAGAGCCAAGAAAATACTCTCTAAAAGAAGAGTTTCCTCCTAAATCACTTATTGCTCCGTAAACTAAACATTCAAACAAACCAGCAGCCAGCCATTTTCTTTTCCACTCAACTCACTTTCTCATTTATCTGCACAAACAACACGGTCGCTGGTGGTTCTCCGCAAGCCCCATTTAATCGTCCCCAATTGAATCTGCTTACGGGAAGTCGGACGGGGACAATCATTCGCCAAGTGCATCTAAACTATCGCCCCTTATCTCTACGCCTCACCTGCTCCCGAAGACCCGCATTCCAAATCGCCATCCCGAACACACCTCGCCAAACGACAGCGACCGAGGGCTTTGTTTAGTGTTCTACCGTGTGCTGCACACTTATCAACAACGTTTTATCATTTCGTCCGTTCGTGGTGGCGCGCGTATGTAAAACAGGCGCACTAAAGTGACATTTATTTTTTATTTTTGCTTGCTTCGCACGTGGTCCCGCGTTGAATTCAACATTTATTGCTTCACTTATTTTGCGTTCCCTTTACCGGTTTTGTGCTTTACCGCTTCTGGTGCCGTTTTTGTTTTGTTTTCTCAGTTGCCTTCCTTTGGTTGCGCTTATCACAAATAGTGCTTCCCTTTTGCCGCCTTTTGCGTATTTGTAGTGCAGTTTTATATTATTATGTTTTATTTTTATTTGTGTGTGGGTGTGTGTGTGTGTGTGTGGGTGTGAGCTTACAGCGTTTTTTTGTTTAACGGCCTGCACACAATCGCTCCCACATACCCCATTTAAGGTATGCGAAAAGAAAAAAACATAACCTCCCCAAAACAGCACACACACACAAAAAAACACATAAACAGCCCTCTTTGCTGATCGCTTTTATAATATGTACGTATCGCAAATGCGTGTGCAAACCCTTCCGTTCCGTTCCGCGCGGCTCTGTTTTCAACCCAACGCAACAGCGAACATTTACTTCAACAGCAAATGGAGAGGAATAAATTTTAAAACGATAATAATGCCACCTTTTCCCGTCCCGCCCCTAGTGGGCGCGAGCGAATGTGAACGTAAATAATTTTTAAAACAGACCCAAAACTGGTAAGGCGATACCCCAACCACAGGGAGAGCTGATCGTTTGGTGTGTTTTTTGGGGGGGAATATTTTTTAGATGATGTAAAGCGAAACAAACAGGCAAGTGATTAAAAAAGCTTAAAAGCTGTAGCCCAAAAAAATGCTTACTTAAAGCACAAACGATTAAAGGAGCGGTTTGCACAACATATTGATAATTTTTGGCATTTAATTTGACTAACATTAACACTCTGTTTTCTTATGATAAAAGAAGAACTAGAAGTGTTGGCTAAAATTGACAAACTTTTTTTTAATATGAAAAGTTTATCCAAATAATGTAATTATCAATCGCAATTAATTGCAATTAAGCTTTTAATTTAAATTTTTTATTTTTAATATTTTCCTTATGTAATCTTACCTATCGCGCTCAACAGAATACAATGGAGGCGCCTGGTGCCGCGCGGTACGATCGATCTGTGGGCGCGCTACCGTTTGCTAATCGCGAGCCTCGTGCCAGAATTATTGCATTCTCGCTACTCGAAACGAAACGTGATGCCAGAAATGCCTGAAGAAAATAGTTTCGAAACAGATTAAACGGTCGAGTTCATTACGAACTGGCCGGGGCTGGGCTTAGACCACCGTACACACCTTTACCATCGTTTTTTTTTTTTGCTATTTTTGTTTGCCTTTAAAAGCAAGCGTGACTTCCTTTCCATCCATACGATGGTTTTGTAATCTACACCTAGATGCAGGCTAATAGAACTAGCCAAAAGGAGCACAAACAGAACAAAAAATTGCTCGGCAGAAAAAAATGGTTCAAAATTTAAGTAAGTACGTGCCGGCAGCCCTGCACCGTTATAGCTTCGTTTTTTTACCCTGCTTTGGCCGGTTGAATTTTTTTTTGCGTTTGTTTTGTTTTATTTCTGCTTGTTATTTTATAAGCAAAAGGCGCACGATAGTTTTGGCCAGTTTGGTCGGTAAGATAAGCTGCCAGCTCGGAGCAGCCGTCCGTGATCCGTGCTCCCGCTTGCATCGGAATACAGTAACAAACAAAAAGAGCTTTCCGTTTTTCCCGTTGTACAGTCTGCTATCCTGAGCATCAACGCTTTAAACGAGGCTCGAAATGCAATAGTTGTAGTTTGGAGGGAGTTTAGGGATTTATTTTTTTAATTTTATTCGGAATACAGTTCCCACGCTTCGCCTGCTGCCAGTTCTCTACAGCAGGAGTGCATTTTAAGCGTTCCACAGGCACACGGTGCAGTCCTTGTTTGTTCATTTTTTTCCGCAAGTCTATGCATTTTCGTAGGTTGCCCTTGCTTTTATTATGTTGAAACACCGCGAAACAGAGAGAGAAAGAGAGAGCGAGAGTTAAGAGAGGGACAGGGAGTCCTTGGGCTTTAAGTCTTGATGATACCATTTTTTCCTCCGTGTTTCGTTGATCCGTTAAGCAAAATGCAGTCTGGCATACTGCTGCTTTGCTGATAAAACTGCAAACTCCCATCATTTTACTTCACGAAACAACGAACATGCGACAAACAAACAAACACTCACCCAAAACCTGCTTGGCAAGGGGAAAACCGTTGCATTCCTTTACACACGTTTAATGGACCTCAGTTGCAAAGGTTCTGTTGGCTGGCTTCGCTCTAGGAAACGCGTGGAACTGCAACTGAAGCCGCGCCCTTCCTGCCGGTTGTTATACTTTATTTTGGTTCCTTATCGGACCGTTTTGTTGATTCTCAAACAGCCTCACGCAGATCACGTAATGGTTCTAGGAGATGATCAGCCATGAAAGGACACGGCCGGTAGTAAAAGTAAATTTGCTTCAGTTTTTGGTTGTTTTGCAGGCATTTCATCACCATCATTATGGTCATGTGTGCAACATGGGAGTATGCCTTCTCTCTCCACGATTCCCAGTCCTGCCTAAAGCAAGGTTGAACAATCTATCGTCGTTATCAGTGCAGCTGGTTAGCTGTCGGTCACGCAGTGCGTTCCTTATCGTAAACCGGAAACGGTTCGACGATGACTTCTTCCTCTACCGAAATAAATATCCCGGCGATGGAGTGAGAGAAGAACTGTTAAGTAGTCAGGGCACCAGGGCAAGTTTCTAGAGCCCTTATTTTCCTTACTTTACGAACGTTCATTGCATCGGTGCTACTTCATTCACCAAACAGATGAGTTTCAAATGATTGTTTTTCAAAGCTACCTTACATTGCTTTTCCCGTTTTCATGATGATCGATTGGAAATGATTGTACCGCTTGTTGAGAACCCTTCTCGCGTCCACAGATCAATCAAGATGTCCATTGAAGGATTTCACGCTGCCCCTGTACAAACCAGCACAGCAACTGATAATACACTCGAAAACCGTATCGTCCGATAATCAGTGCGACCATCACTAGAATGTTCCCTCCTGGGCAGTATCGCGCGATAACACCTCTGTGTCGATACGTTCGCCCTGTGTTGCATATCGAAGCCTTCGAACGCAAGTCTCCGATAACGGGTACCAACCGTGGCCAACTTTTGATTAGCCAAAGAAACTATGTAATGTGGACCAAGCGTGAAGATGTTTGCTTATCTGTGGTACGACTGGGGGGAATAGATGAAATTGATCTACGAACTGATTACGGGAACCAGAGATAGTGCTGCGTGAACTGTCTGCTGGTACTGGCTCACGCTTATCAATTAGCCCCGTACCGTACGGGTAGCGTTTGATCGTTTATGCATGTGAAGCCTAATCGATCATGCCTGGAGACGATTGTCAAAATGGCAGGATAAGAGCCATGTATAAGGGTTTCGATAGCTCTAGAGCCCTCGATTTGATTTGCTGTGTTGTATGCTTAAACACAGCTCTTTTGAAATATGTTCCAACATGAACACCAATTCATACAAACTTCATACACCAACCTGTAAACCTAGTACCAAAGTACGAAATGTACATAAATGCATCCTATGCATAAATATTCATATCACGCCGAACGCCTGCTTTCGCGCGACCTCTCTTTCTCTCTCTCTCTCTCTCTCTCTCTCTCTCTCTCTCTCTGCTGTCCTCCTAACCGCGTATCTAAAACACTCGCCAGATGCATATTGCACACCAGTGCAGATAACAATCGACCCCGGGACGACGAATCCCGCCAGTATCCAGAGCGAGAATCTTGCCAACCGACCGACCAGTGCAACAACGGCATCAATCTCCGGCACTTCCGTCCACGGTACGATAACGCACCGGTATTACATTCACGCGTCCATACGCCTGCATCAAGTTGCTTGTTTTTCGGGAGGGTGAAAGTAGCCACACGGCGGATGAAGCTCTAGCGTTCTGGGCAACATTGGGGACACTTTGCGCGCGCCACATCCATCGAGACACTTTGAAGCTCCCAGCATCAAGATTACATCTTGTGACTTGCCGTTATGCAGCGTACCGCGCTGGACGATCACAAATTTGCCATCGGTTCACCCGGTACTCCCGGGTCGAGAATCCGCTTTTGCCCGTACGGCTCGTCGTACAATGTCACAGCACGATAGAAGCAGTAGCAGCAGTAGCAGTTGTAGTAGTTGCGCCGCTTATCGTAAGGTTTCATTTCCGGATATGAAGTTTTATCTTGCGCTCTCGTACTGTTTATGTATGTTGTTCGCGTGATACGCGCGGACCCGGGCATCGTTTGTCTCCGCCGGGCAACGGTTCCACAATGCGATCCCTGAAACCGGTTCCAGGCCCGATTCCATCAAGCTTCTCCTTTATTGGGACAAATGTAGCGCCACATTCTCTACATCAAAACTCGGTCGTGTACTTGCGTGTACACTGATGCTGTTTGGTGCCCGTTGCAACCGTTTGCAAACCGTTGGGGCAGGCGGAGCGAGAGTGACCATTGTCGATAAGCGCCGGATAGCGTTCTGACATTTGAATTCTCGGACACTCGGACCGGGATGAGCGTAAGTCACTGTTGTAGCTGAATGGTGCTTAATCGTTGAAAATATCTTCCCAATTTAATCCACACACCAAGACTTTGGAAAACTGATGTTGCCAAAGTGAAATAAATACATAAAATGTGTGTAAATCTTTTACTCAGCGCTATCGTCAGCGCTAATCAACCAATAAGCATACAATCATTAATCAACTCCCAAATGCCAGTGACAGTTGCAGACCCATGTGATTGGAATATTGTTCTCATTATTGAATGACCATCATCGTTCCATTTGCCTCAGAGTTCTCGTGCTTCCGTTCTCGGACTCGAATCTATTCCGCGTTCGTTGTAGCGGCCGGGTCGCAACGAATCCCTAGAAGCAGGGCAGGGTTCGACTCCGTGCGCGGCTTCGTCTTATCTGGTTGCTCCAATCTTTCGTGTCGCTTATCTGGACCGGCCTCTGCTTAAGTGTGTTGCCTTGCCGGGAAAGAAGATTTGAGCATTGGTCTCGCCGGAACACCCAGCCTTGACTCATGCGAGCGAGGCAGAGGGCCAACGGGAGCGCGGACGGGAGCGGTGGAAGTGAAAAGACTGTTAATAACGTTCCATGTTTGACTAGCGATAAAGTTATGATGAACATTTTTCGCTTATCTTCGATATCGCGCCAGTTGACTTGAGCTGGCCCCGACGGAGCCCGTCGATTGAGCGGACGGCGGCGGATCAGGGACGCACGGCACGGAAGTAAGGTGTTCGCGTCCGGTTTCTTTCCTTGTCTTCACTGCTGCTGCTGCTGCCTCGCCCCGTGTGTACACTTTTCGGGTATCGCCTTTTAGTGCCTTATCTAGTGTCCGCCAATGAGTGCTGGTGGCGGTGGTGTGCTACCTACGCGATTGTGGATCGCACATTTCTCGGGGCACCACATGGAAGGAGCGCCCCGGGGACGTAGATATAGACCCCCGATAGTAGAGTACATTTACATACCGGAATGTTGGACCCGGCTGAAGAGGTGGAGGGGACCCAGCCAGTGGATAGAAATCCAATGGGCCAATGTGGCACTGATAAGACGCGCCCGTACATTTCGTATTGGCATTGGTGGTTTAAAAAAAGACGTTCGGAGGATAGGTTTGCGATCACCTACGGTCGGCCGCGCACCGCTTCCATTCGCTGTCTAAGAATATTGATGGGTAGCCAACAAGGATTGGTGCAGGGTGCTGAGGTGTCCAAATATAGCCACATACCCATATCTCTAGCGCTCTCGTTATCGGACGAGCGGATCTAGCGACAACTCTGGCTCTGGCCCTTCAAATCAACAAACCAATCTACACCCTTGTGCTCTCTACCCCGTCGCCGTACAGCCACAGTGCGAGGATGGCTCCTTTCTTATCTTCGCACAATTCGATTGCAGGGTTTTGATCCATGCGATGAAACTTTTGATTCACTCAGGCGAATGTTTTAAAGAAAAACAGGGAATAAAGCAAATTCGATGTTGAGCTTTGCAACCAAATAATGGAATCTTGCAAAGAAGGTGAGTTTCAGTAAGAGGAAATCTGCAATATGGCTGTGGAATTTTGTTTCCAGCTGCGGACTATGGAGTTGTAATTAAAACACTGCGTTGCAATTGTTAACCGCGCTCGAATATGAGTGATAGATTTGGGTCTCGTAAATAGACGATCCCAAGTCATTTTTCAGTTTTGCAGTACGACAGGGCAAAAAATCCACAGCTTATCCAGCCGCATAGCCGCATTGCAAATTTCCTCAAACTGTTTGCCTGGCCCCATTATATGATTGCAAAGCGTCACAGTGGACTTTTGATATTCCACCATTCCAGCTAGAAACATTCCGCTGAGCGATCCATGCTATGGCTCAAAACCCTGTATATCTCAATCCAGGCCGGTTGTAGCGGAAGGTCTCTCACAAGATGTCCATGCCCCGGGTCGTTTGACGCTGTAGTCTTTGCGATATGCAGTGTAAACGGTGGTACGGGTGGTGCCCGGACTCAGTCGCCGTGTGACTCGCGCTGCGATAGCAACGCACTGCCCTGCACAGCTTGTGGCAACGAAGCTTTTTTCGGTACGCTCGTCCAGTGAACGATTTGCATATATCTCGGGAGTGGTTTTCTGTGTGTTTTAATTATGTGTGTGTTTAGATTTTTCAATAATGATGTGCATTTTGAAATCAAAGTGAGCTTACAAATAATTGGTGATAATCAAGCGTTTGCGCAAGTTGAATCGCTAAAGTGAAGTGATTAGCAGTTGGCGAAAAGAGTGATTTGAAGTGTGAAAGTGCTACCGTAATACAGTGAATGTTCGCATATGAACGTGTGTCCAATCTATTGCCATAGCTACCACCGACCAGCGATCGACGGCTGCCAAATGCATCCGAAGCTGTACGAGCTATTACGTTCCCGAAGCACGAGGATCTTGTTGGGTAAGTGCGCAAGATTGCTCTCGAGATCGAGATACCTTCTCAAGAGGATTCGCTTATCACTGGCCTTGATAACGCGTCTCGTGCATCGTTATCAAACGGCTCTACTTTTACAGGGTGGCTAGAGATTTCCGAGCGTAAAACAATTGACATCATTGCTGAGATTTTCGCCCAAGATTTCAGTGGAGCATTATCTTCGATGCTATAACAAGTCTTCTCTCGAGAGCGAGTCTCGGCAAGCTCTTGATTGAAAGTGACAACATTTATCTTTGCCCCACGTTAGCAGGGTAGAAGAGCAGTGTGTGTACTGTAATACACCAGCATAATTCCTGCAACTGCAAACAACACTTTCATGCACGAGCTTCGGTATTCGGAGAAAATACTCGTTCCTATCAGATTATCGTCTTCCCTACGTTCGGTATTATCATACATTCGCTCGGCTTGGATGTTTTTCCAAGCCACTATTTTCCTTTTCTGAAAGGCATTCAATCTTGACACTTATCTCATAGCTATCGTTTTTTTTTTTTTTGCTTTTCGTTTCCCGTTTCCCTGGAAACGGTACCTTCCTGCATGCTGTTAGTCGTTTTGTGAAGTATAAATTTCCATTTCGTTATCTGCAACACCAGATTGGTGACGTTCTGTCAACCCCCGGGTACAATCCTTCTAAATCGGTGAGATGAAGCTCTTGTGATGCCATTGCAGTATCAGTGTCTGACAGAGCGGTAGCTTCCTGGCGAAGAGTTAATGCACCCCAAACCAACCAACCTTCTTCAGACATTCATCTCTTAATATCGGTTGCTTTTTTCGACTTCTTCTTCTTCTTCCTCCTCTCGGGCTACAGTGCTTCCCGTCGCTATCGCTTTCACCCACCTGTTTGCGTAGAATTGCCTTTACATCACAGCGTACGCTATCGCACGGTGACAGATAGCTAGTTATTTTCACCTTATTTTCAGCCACTCCGCTGCACAACACTAGACTGCAATGCAAATAAAAACTGGCACCGCTTGTGTACTGAGCATTCATTGTGCTTGGACACCATAGTCTATTGCGTCCGGTGTAGTGGATTCTATTTGCAAAGGACACCATTATCCAATGTCTGCTTGCCTTCCGTCTATTCGTGCTGGTGGTTCGCTGGTCTGTCCAGCGGCTAGATGTGTGCATCCGCTCCCAAGGGGCACCACAGTTCTTGTGCCCTTTGCGACGAAATGTCTGCGATAAAAGTTCCGAGATAAATCTCGCTATCTTTGGCAAACGTACCAGCATTACTTCTGCCCCATTTGCCTACGGAGACGTGCAGGTCTCGGAGCAGCTGGACAAATACTGTCCACAGCCGTACATGCACCTTGATTTCACACCTTTGCATCACAGGTAGTCTATGCCGGCACTCGAGATGTAATACATTCCTAGCATTATGCCCAAACCTTCTCATTTGTGTCTCCTTAAATACGTTTCTTCTATTCACCCTACAACTCATTCAAGCAATCGATGCAAAGCTACTATTACAATACGACGATAGGAAGAAGAAAACGGGGAAAACATAATGCTTCCGCGAAGTTGTGGAAAACCTTTTGACCGATAACGCACGCCCATCGCTTGCCCGGTGGCGCACGTTTCCCAATGTCCCACAGTCGCAAGCAAATAAGGTACACACGTTTTACAACCCTGACAGTACCACACTGGCCATCGGCATCGACATCTGCCGGATCTTATCTGATCTTATCTGTAACAAACGTTCTGCTGCGAAGGTTTGATAACGGCCCATCGACACGGTTGCACGGTTCGCGTCACACCGGAAGACATTCATCTTTGTACCGTTGTCTGTGCGTAGATATGCGTCTTACAAGTGTAAATAGAACTTTCTTGTGTATGCTCAGCGTGTGATACATGCTTTTGGTATCATTGGCAGGAGCGTGCGTTGTATTTCATTAAAGGGATTCTAGCAACGAGTGATTCCTTAAGCGCCAGTTGCGTTAAACGTGCTCGAAAGATATAAGACATAGATAAGGCCCATTGAATTAAAAAAAAATGAAATTTTTATTTATATTTTTAGGATTACAGCTTGACACCGTGTTGTAAATATGTAATATCAAGATCAAATTTTCTCGGACCGTCATAATTAATTAAAAAAAATTAAATTTCTCTTAATATTGTAACTAAATGTTGTTCATCAAGCACGTTATTTCTTTGTGAAATGATTTTTGTCGTCCTGTGCATAGACTGAATCAATCTAGTCGTCCTGCACATAGATAACCGCCTAAATGTCTGCAAACCGCAGCACATCTTGCAAAGGCTGTCCTCAGTGTGGTCACAAATGGTTGAATAATGTCGAATGAAATATTGCTTATTATTCGATTAAATCCCCCTCCCTCTATCCTGACCATTCAAATTGGCTTACAGGAGCTGCGTAATAATTTTTGGTGTAGCTTTCGCAACGTGTACTGCGAATTGCATACATTTCAGCGTAAATCCCATAGTGTAGAGTCTTTTACCCGGTTTGATTTAAAATTCGAGTCTGTAAATAATGGGTAAGAGACTTGAAAAGGCACCCACCAATGTCAGGCACTATGGCCTGTCATTTTTATTGCACAATGGGATTTCTGTATAGTCAAAACTCGTTTGATAAAAACATTGTGCATTGTTCCTTAATAGTGTTACTAGACCGAGAGTAGAGCTTGATAATATACGTTGTAAGAAGTGATTTGGGGTTTCAACCATTCGAAGGGGCCCACATCTTCATCGTTGGCGAGTTTTGCGACGTCAGCAGATGCCTACAGTCTATTATGAGCCAATATTTCAATTTTCGCTAGGCTACGTTATGCCATCTTATTAGAATCTCTTGTAATGAGTGGATTGGTACATGCAAATCGCTTAGCTACGTGGTTGTACAGCAAGAGAGTTCTATCTAATTCTATTTTAATGTTTTTATATGACACTCACGGTGTCACTGATCTCCTACACGGTTTCTAGAAACCGTATTAGGCAATAACGGACAACATTTACCGAAATTTACAGAACACAGTGTGACACACAAAACATACCAAGGGGAGACCTTATCTTAAATTTAAAAAGTGCATCAACTTAATTTTCATTGAAGCCCGATCATTTCTTTACATCAAAATTACACCAGATTGCTCTCTTCAAGAATTTTCTTTTGATTCAGATATTCTACTCCAATTTTTTACTTCTCGAAACTGTTGATTTATTACAAGAGGCAAACACAGAGAATTTTCCGCAGTACAGCACAGCAACTTCAACTAAAAAAAATCTTAACCAAACCGTCGTTCTTATCCCGTTCTTGTGGACAAATGATTTTTCAAATGAATGAATCCAGCTCAACACCTTAAAAGACTAAGAGCAGCATAAAAAAATGTGCACCTGTTTCAAACTGGCTGTCAAAAAAAACCTCAAACAAAACAAACGAAGCGAACGACTAACCGGCCCCATGTAACACGGCATCACCGCAAGATCAGAAGGTGTGTTAGTGAGCGTGGGACTTTTTTTTGGTTTTTTGTTTTTCATACTACCTTCCACCTTAGTCTGGATGGGTGAGGAAATACGACCCCCATACAACCGGTACCGGTGCGATAGAGAAACACAAGCCAAAACAAAAAACATTCGCACCGGGAAAAATAACTTCACAAGGACAAAGCGTAGGATGTGGGATGAAACAAAAATCCTCGCCTGGAAGAATGGTGTGGGAAAACTCCCAAAAAAAACGCACACACACACACACACACAACCCGGCACGCCGCACACACATAAAAATGGCATCATTTAATCATTCCTTATCGCGTGTCCCCCGCGTGTGCCGGCGGGAAGCTGCACCATGTGGGTAGGGAAAATGCGCAACGGAACGGAAGGGAGCCGAAGTGGGAGCAAATGGTACTCCGGGGATATGAGTTTAAGGCCGCGAAAGCGTCGAACCGGAAACAGGCCAAAAAGTGAGCGAGTTAAAACACACACACACACACACACAAAAAGGAGGCACACGTGGGCAGAAAAAAATGTCCTGCTCCAACGTCACAGATATAACACGGGGGCACGTGCCCAGATGCTGTCCCCCGTGTTTCGATGCTGCAGACCGACGCTAGCTACGATAAGCGTTACCGGTACGCTGGTTTTCCACAGTCCTCTCGCCACACACACACACACACACACCTATGCAGTTCCGCAACGCAGGTTTAATACGCACGCCGAAGAAAAGCCGCGGAAATATCCACTTTAAAGTGTGCTATCGCGTCATTGTTGTAGACGAGGTTGCGGGTGTGGAAGAAGCAAGGAAGAAAAAGGGGAACAAACTATACTTCAACTATTATTTAATCTACTGCTCGCGCACACCTGGACGCTGCCTGGGCATACCGGAACCGGAAGAAACTAAGGTAAAATCGGCCGGATACAGGGACTTACCGAAAACGTGCAACACGAAGTGGAAAGAGGCAAAAAAGGATAGAGCTCATGCTGCTTAAAAAAAAGATGCGATAAGAAACTGTTATGTATAAAGTACTTACTTACTCCGTGGCAGGTCCGTTTTTTTCGCCATTTTTTAATTTTTGTTTGGTTTTCGTTTTGGACAATCCTCCCTCCCACCCCCTTAACTGCGGTCCATCATTATTCCCATCTTTGAAGGGTGGCTGCATATAACGTGCAAGGAACAGGCGTTTGTGGGCGTTCTGTGGATAGATGGCAAAGGCAAAGAAGCGATCAGATGGTCAGTAAGACGGCTGGACCGCGAACGCCCGTTACCGATTAAGTTAGAAAAGGTATTGCTCCTAGCTTTTCTAGCTAAACGCGTTTCTAGCACGTTCAGGTGACAATGATGCCATTTACAGCATCACACCGGCACACCGTTCAACTTTACTGAAGATATAAAAGGGAAACAAAAATAAGTCGATAAGGCAATCCCCGGTGAAGACTCTGAGAAAGGTCGTACTGCTAACTTATTGACCATCTGCTTTATCGGGCACTGGCTCCTATAGGAGAAGCAATGATGCATAAAAAATGTAAAATACCATATCAATTTAGATAGTAAAATTTGGGAAGAAACCAATCCTTACATTTTCTCCTAATAAAATCATAATTCTGTCACATAGCGCCACCTACCGACAAGCAAAGCAATCAAGATTTTATCAACGTCATCGGCTCTTGGGTAATGGGCGTCCCAAAATGTACCTACCAGGCTCATTCCGTAACTCAAAAGGAACGATCGGAACTAGGTTCGAAATTTTGAGCCTAACAATCAATGGAAATGGGAAGAATCTGGGTTAAGGAACAAACCAACCTAAAGCAACGAACCTAGAGAAGGAAAAGAATTTGACCAAAAGAAGATCGATTCTGCCAGGTTCAATCGCGAAGTAAGATCGGACGAAATTGGAATGAACTTATGAAATGAACTTTTTCGAAGCTGATTTAGGTACAAGAAGCTTAAAAAAACCATCAGTGGACACACATTTCTTTACGACACACTCGAGAAAAGCATTGTAAGATTATTCCGCGACTTATCCCCATCCTATAGTTTTGTATGGCACTAGCCCACATAAATCGGAAAAGAATGCCGCTCCAGTGCACCTTGCTCGTGAAACATCATGCAAAGAAGCCGACCGACCGAAATCTATATCAAATCGCCGGCACACCGTCCAAACGGTAGACCGATGCTGCTGCTGCTGCTGCTGCAAGGCGTGCGATAAGGAAACCCGTAAGAAACTGACGACCGCAGCATTCATTGTACTTCCGTAAACTAACGGCCCACGGTGCTGCTAGTAGCAGTAGTAGGCCAGCCAGTAGGTGAGATTTTTTTTGCGGAAAGCGAGAAGACACGGCAAGTTTGCATCCAGGCAAACGCCCATAAACCTTCATAGCGAAGCAAATGCGCTACAAAATGGTGACACAGATAAGGGATGAAAGTTTTTCCTATAAAAATAGCGTTCCTTATCGTTGCCACTTTTTTGGCACGGCACGCCCGCAATGTGTCCCTCCAGCACAGGGATGCATTTGGCTCCTTTCGTGTGCCATTGGAAGCTCTATACCGGAAGGTACAACGACAAAATAAAACGGGAACACATTTAAGGAATGTTTTCTTAAGCTAAATAACAAAAAAAGGTAGGAAGAAAACCGAACGATGCATTTGGCGATGGTTCTCCATCCGATAACGCGTGCATGAAAACTGTGTCCCTTGTGCACTTTAGCTGGATAAGCACGTAAACGATAACGTCTCAATATCGTCAACAATCACAATGAGTGTCTGTCTTGCACCGTATAATAATGCTTTGAAACAATTGCATCGATAATCGATGTCGTTGCTCTTGAATGCCCATGTAAATAAACTTTTTTATGCAAAATATGTCTCAAAGATATATCTAAAACATTTACAATCACACATGTTATCAAGTGACAACAATGTGTACCTAATATTCTTCTTTTATTTCGGCACTACAAGCCCAATAGGATTCATCTTTCTCAAAATCTTCCTACATTTTTTTATAAAAAAATTATTTACAAACATGTCTACAAATAGGAACAACGATGTACAAATTACATTTAAACATTTACTAACAAAGAGTAACGAAGGATTTCAATTATGTGAAAACGAGACGATGTCGAACACGCTGAAATCACGAGGCTAATGCACTGCTGCAGAAGCTGCCAAGTGCCATGTTGTGTTCCAAGGTGTCGAATGCAGGACAGATGATGATGATGACACATTCTTCGCCAGTTTGCTGACGGAGTCTCCAAGATTACCTTTGCGACCACATGTGCAGCAGCATCGGAAAGAAGCATCCTCGGGTTTTGATCGTGTGTCGCCTTGCTGATCGGTACGGTCAGCCTAGCAGCAACTTTTGATGATGATGCTGCGACGCGGTTTGCGTCGAGCGCCGAATGAGAAGAGTGTTTTGGCTTCTTCTAAGCTTTCTTAATGGCGACGGTAGTAAGTCTGTGTTGCTGCCTAGTGTGGTGATGGTGTTGGTGCGGCACGTAATGCGTTGGCATATGATGCCTTTAGCGCCGGCGCCTTGTCTTGATGCAGGGTTTCCCTGAATCTACATTGACGGCTTTGCACACAATTAATGCCGTGGTGTACCGGTTCTTCACAATACCGGCATGTCTGGCGTTGACCGGCATAAGTCACGCTGGTTATTTCGTCTCCTACCTTTATGTAGGATTTTATGGGCCTATTCACCTTCATTCGAATGTGTCTAACGCCCGAGGTAACCCCTGCATATCGCGATGCTAGAGCCCACGTCTCCTTAGTGATCGAAATCACCTCTCCATACTCAGCCAATGCTGCTTTTATCACCCTGTCTGGCATGCCAGGTGTGATATCACGAAGCTTCACAATCGTGGTATCATCCTCCAGGCTGTCGCTATGATCACTGGGTAGCTCTTCCCTTGGTGAGTGAGAAAATGCTTCCCGTCATGCTGATCCACCAGAGCCTGTGCGTCCTCGAGCTTTTGGATGGTAACATACACCGTGCTCTTCACACTTTTTACCTGCACCAGGGTCACTTGTTCCACGCCATTTTTTAAGGTGTCCGTAATAAAATCAAGCGTCTCTTTTTGCGATGGCTTGACTGGCACATTTGAATGATCGATTCGCAAAGTAATTTTCCCATATCTAACCTATGGTTTGTCAATAACACGTCTACACGCTTTGACGTTTCCAGGCGAACTGAGTCCGGCCGTTCCTTAGGCCTCTCTTGTAAAATCTGTCCATCTGTTCGCTCCAGTAAATAGCCACGATTCTATAACACATGAGTAACCGATCTCCATCTATTATAACCTAATTTTCCTTAAGAAACACATTTTGATTACTGGTTACTTCTTCTTCCTTGGCACCTCAACCTCGAGAGGGTTTGGCCTGCCATTTCATAAATTAGTGTTCGAAAAATTGGCTGGCCAACGAGCTTCGAAGTACAGTCAGTCAGCTGACGCATTCTGATTCTTCGACACCCGTTGTGCTCGGTTCTACCTTTACAGCAATTTTTTTGAAAGCCTAATTTTGTTGACATTTTATTTTGATCAAGGGTCTCCCCAGTGGGGCGAATGTAGCTACGAAGTCAGGATTTACTATGCCAAGACGATAGAGAGCATGGATGCCGTTAGAGAAAGACTGCTCGTTACGCTCGTTTTAGGACAGTTCGAATGTGCTATGGTTGGCCAAGATAGAGCCTTCTACCAGGAGTGAGTTTCTCACAAAGGCACCGAAAGTTTCCACAATATGGCCAACGATGAAATAGTCCGAACAGTTAAAAGATTCGCAAAAAAAACATACAATCAGTCTTTCGCACTTGAGAGCATGTTGATAGGCAATTGGAAACCGTTTGCGAACTGTGCGCGTCATTGTGCGCAGAACAGCGGTTTGCAGATAAGTGGGAGTTCGATCAAAGTTTCTAGCAGGGAAAGCCGCCGGCCAATTGAAAGCTTCTGTCACTGCTGCCCAAATAATCGCGCAATTGTTTTCCCGTGCGATCGGTCCGAGTGTTAGTGCAACCGAAGACGTAATGCACGATCGTTCTGGTTCGGGAATAAATTATGGCTAAAGTCTGAATAGATGCCCACCCCCCACTCACGGACACTCATTTTTGCATGTGAGTTACCTTAAATTTAGGTAAAATTTAGGCAAAAATGTGAGAAATAGTTGTAATAATTGTTTATAATAATAAATAAATAGTAAATAAATAATAAATGAATAAATACTTACAATAAAAATATACCCTTTTGGGTAACTCAGTTGCAAAAATGAGTGTCCGTGAGAGGGGGGGGGGGGGGGCATCTATTCAGACTTTAGCCGCATTGGCATTGAGCGGCGCGCACGTGCCTCCAAGGGAGAGCGCTCTCTTACACTGAGAGATGAGAGAGCTTGTTAGTTCCGAATGAACTGCCTATGCACTTTGCGCTCTGCCTATGCGGTTCGCTCTCAGTAACTTGCGTCTGTGCCAGCCAGCCGGCTCAGCGTGCCATAAGCAATGACGATACCGTCGCGATAACATCGTCTGTGATTGTGTCGACGCGTGTCGGCGAAACAGTTAATGTCATCGATTTCAATTCGTGAGGCTTGATTGCGCCGTGAGTGTTAGCATATCTGCACGTGAAGAACCAACAACAACCAGCTCTGGAATATTTCGGCAACGTTAAACACTGAAAGTGAAATAGTGAAGGTCACCGTGGCCAAGAAGTGCATTACTTGACCGATCTATCTGCGCGCACCGCAACAGTAATTGCAGCAACCCGCATCGCTTGGCGTTATTGGCGTACCGGCAGTCGCAGTCATGGATGGTAAGCAAAAAAAAAATAAAGTGGCTAGTTCGTGTGTGATGTTTGCTGTCAA
This sequence comes from Anopheles stephensi, assembly GCF_013141755.1. Classification (NCBI taxonomy): domain Eukaryota; kingdom Metazoa; phylum Arthropoda; class Insecta; order Diptera; family Culicidae; genus Anopheles; species Anopheles stephensi. The sequence continues at coordinate 54,017,274 of NC_050203.1, read as the reverse complement.
AAAAAAAAGAAATAATTTGCACTAATCACACCAAAGGTGATGTCGTAAAGTTATT